>NC_138112.1:5328880-7728880 GCF_964146895.1 Miniopterus schreibersii | reverse complement strand
CTCCTACTGTAGTCATCAGCAGATTAGTAAGCATGCCATTTAGATGTCGTTTAGCCTGGCCCGGTGTGGCTCAGTGGTTGAGTGCTGACCTAGGATCCAGGCAATCAGGGTTCGATTCCCAGGCAGGGCACATGCCTGGGTTGTGGGCTGGATCCCCAGTCAGGGGTGTGCAGGAGGCAGCCGATCAATGACTCATCATTGATGTTTCTATCTCTCTCTCTCTCCCTCTCCTTTCCTCTCTCTGAAATCAATCAAGACATATTTTTTAAAAAAAATAGATGTCCTTTATGTGATTGAAGTTGGCTGAACCAGAGTCACATGACAGAAGCCCCAGTGATTCCTTCCAAGTCGTCTGATAATCAGTGACCTTTGGTTAAAACTGTTCAACCCCCTGGGACCTCACATTAGGTGATAGAGCCATTCTTGTAGGTCAGTCTGTCTCACTGGGGTCGGCCAGGAGCTGGGCCTGGATGCTGACTCCTTCCTGGCCTCCCTGCAAGGCCTCCTTGTTGGAAATGCTGTCAGTCGGAGGACAGCCCTCTGCCCTCTCTGAGGGGGTTCTGGATTTTTTGCAGATTGTTGGAAGCCCTGGTGTCATTTCTTGAATTCTCAGACAAGAGGGCCGCCTTGGCCATGGGACTGCTCACAGACTTGGCTCTGGAAGAAAGGTAACATTTATTTACAGAAACTGATACTTCTTAGTGAACGGTTGTTGACGGTCTGGTATTTTAGAATGTGGGGCGTATGGCGTACGGGAAGGCGGGGAGGCTGGGCCCTGAGCCTCAGGGTTCACTGAGTGGAGGCCTGCTGCCTCCCCAGGGCGTGGGCGCCGCTCCTGTCCAGCCCCCGGGGGCAGGGGCACCCCGCGCTCAGTGGGGTTGGAAGCAGTAACATACTTAAAACAGTACCTCATGGTAAACAAGCCTACTGTGTGTTAGAGAAGCTTCTTCCCTTGATCAGCACCTGATGGGAACTGCCTAGCGCTTGTGCATGGACCGTGAGAGAGGGGAGCACAGCGAAACACAGCCTGCTCTTGGGTTGCCGGTGGCATTATGGGTAACCATCCTCCCCCCCTTTTTCTTGCTTAGCTGCTGGGGAAGACAGTAAACATCTTACATTTCTCATAATTCTTAAGTGTTTTATTTTCAGTGCCTCTTGTTTGTTCGTTTAATTTTCTCACCACCTTTGGGACATCTTGCTTAGAAATGATCATAATGAGGGAGGGCCGCCTGTGCTCCTAGACAGGCCCCCGCACAGGCTGGGACTGCGCTGGCTGCGCTCCCACGTGGGGCGTCCTCGTGGCTGTGGCGGGAAACACGCTTCCTGTTCGCACAGCACCCTGCGCAGACCCAGAGCGAGGGGAGGGCAGGGGTTGTGGTAAGTCAGTTTGGCAGAAGCCCATGGATTCCAGCAGTTTCTGCCTATGTGCTGCCACCTGAGATCTGATGTTTAACATCAAAGGCAGTTCTTCAGACTTAGAGAAATTAAAGCCGCATTATATACCTGGGACATTCTCATTTGTTTCCGAATGAGCCATCCAGGCACGTGACACAGCACAGGGGCCTAGAGTCTGTGACTTCACCACACTACCTGAGACCCTGTATTTCTCTTATAGTTTGTGCAATGTAGAAACGAATCATGACTGATGTTTTCTCAACAGATTCCAAGTCTGGTTCCAGGCCAGCCTCGCAGGTGTACTCCCGGCTCTCACGGGTGTTCTGGTGAGCAGGTCTCATTTTTATAATCTCTGACAGGCTCTCAGGAGCATGAGCAGAGCCTTTAAACACAGTTACACTCCAGAACTCCCGGTGTCTCTCGGGCCCCTTCATCATTTATCCACTGCTGGAACTTACACAGTTCTTTGTTAGTAAAGCAGCCATAGTTAGGACGCGCGGAGGTGGCATATGCGCAGCTTATTACAGGGGAGAGAAAGCTGGAGTGGACTCTGCCTCAGGCGGAGGCGGAGAGAGGTTGTCATGTTCATCAGTCCCCTGGTGAATCTAAGTCTCATCATAACGATTGTGTGCAGCCCTGTCCCTAAATGAAAGTCATCAGGGCAAGTGTGGTGATTTGAGCTGAGGAGGCAGGAAAGAGTCAGGGGGAGGGGGAGTTCTAGGAGAGTAAACTGTTACCAGACGCTGTCCCTGGTGAGCCAGAGAGGTCAGGGGACCTTAGCATGTCCACAGCCCAGTACTTCAGGTGTGGAAGTAGAAGCTCTGAGAATGGTTGGACTGCCCCTGTTCTCCAGCCTGGCTGGTGGTGTCCCTGGGATTAGCCCTAGGCCTCTGTGTCCCAGGCCAGCGTGCTTTGGAGTTACCCCTGTGTGCCTGCACCTTATGGCCAGCACGACCCCATTGATGCCCTGAGGTGACATTGTGCTCTCTGGCTCTCAGACGTTTTGGTGAATGAGGGGTGCCCTAGAGATGATGTGGGTACCATCTGCCCGCTCTCTGCTCATTTGCTTTCTCTCCATTCACTTTCAGAGGAGAGATCCCAAGGTAGCTAACACCTCAGCTCTCAGCCAGTGTATTGCCGTCATGGGAAACCTCAGCGCTGATGCTACCACCCGAGGACAGGTGTCTGCCTCTCAAGAATTTGGGGATGCCTGCTTGGATCTCATGGTATTTTAGATTTTCCACTTAAAGCTGGTCTCTTATCTGCTTTGGGGGTGTTGGCTTCTTCTTCATTATCTAGATTTTCCAAAAATTCTGAGGGTGCTAGAGCCAGTGGCTCTTCCTTCTATAACCATAGATTTATGGCCGGCTGCCTTAGCAAGCCCTCCACATCAGGCCCCGCTCTCCCTGGAGAGTTTTGAAGGCTTTCCTGGCAGAGTCAGCTTGGCCACCCATTTGAGCAGCTCATTTTTCAGTTTAAACACAGGACCAGGCTGAACCAGTCACATGGCAGAGGCCCTAGAGACTCCTGTTACTGTTCCGAACTGACGCCAACTCTTACCCTGGTCTCTAACCTCCCAGCGTCATGTAGGTTCATGACATTGGCAATGCAGGGAGTTTGAGTAATGCTGAGACTATTGCCAAGGCGATAGTGTCGACTTCACAGGGATGACTTCAGAAGCTGCAACGCAGTCCTGACAGGTGTGGCTCGGTTGGTTGGAGCATTGTCTCGTATACCAAGAGGTTGTGGGTTCGATCTCCATATGGGAGACAACTGATCGATGTTTCTCTCTCACATTGATGATCAGTGTTTCTCTCTCACTTTCCCCCTCTCCCTTGCTCTCTCTCTAAAATCAATTAAATAAAAAAATACACATATTTTGAAAAACTGCCAGGCAGAAAGGTCATGGATTACCTTGTTTTGTTTCCAAAGGCCAGGTGTGAGGAGGAGGTGGACCTGTTCAGGGACATCTTATATGCACTCCTGGGACTCATGATGAACCTGTGTCTTCAGTCCCCCTTTGTCTCTGAGGTACAGTATTCTTTTCTCCCCACCTGGAACGCTGGGACAACCTAAATGCTGGGACAGTTCTATTGCATAGAACTGTCCTCATTTTCACCAAGAGCTGGAAGCCATGGACTCCAGCATGCAGTGGGAATGGGGAAAGCTGGGTGGACACTCAGTCTCTGCATCGCTGAGGAATGGGCGAGTCACTCGGTCAGGTGCATTCAGAAAATCGAGTGTCCAGGATGTGCTGAGCATGGTGCTAGGTTCTGCATTAACAAAGTCAAATAAAATGTGCTCCTGCCCTCAAGGTGTCGCCCTGTCATGAGTGGAGAGCAGTGGAGGGTGTTGTGAGGGAGTGTGGCCGTGATGAGCAGGAGGTGGTCATCTCTAGGCGGATGCTCAGAGGGAGCTCCGTAGAGGACTCATCTTACCAGATCATTCCCATCCCCTTCTCCTGCCCCATCACTGCAGGTCTGGGCCACGGAGGTGAGCAGGCGGTGCATGTCTCTGCTGAACAGCCAGGACGGAGGAATCCTCACAGTAAGATTCTCCCAGGAGACCCAGGATCAGCATCCTTTGTTTCCCTTTTGTGTCATTCTAATATTGGTGTACCTTACCCTTTTGAAGCCACCACACCTTGGAGATTCTGCCAGCTCTCTGAGGGACAGGGAGGACATGCTCCTCAGAATGGTGCCCCTAATCACACAAACATCAAATTTGCCTTCAGCTTCATGGGATTTGGTGACCCCCACCCAGTGCTCATCTACAGAGCCCCTGGAGTCCAGGAGCCCTTTTCTGTCTGGTCTGGGGCTTCACTGATTTGTCCTATTTCAAGATATCCTTGTGCAAATGGAACAGGTCACGTGATTTTATGCAGAATCTCTTTTTCCATAATCAACACCAAACCCATGTTTTGAAGCCAGTGATCCCAGAGGCTGTCTGTGCATAATCGCCTCAGCCCCCCTGGAGTGCATGCTGGAATGGCTTTTTAACTTCCGTTTCTGACATTTGGATAAGAAAACTGAGAAAGCCGATGGCTAGCACAGTGCATTAGGAGAATGTTAACACCTTGCTGACTGGTCATGAGCACACATATTTCCATGTGCAAGCATTGCTGACTGGTCACGAGATAACTCGTGTCTGCACTTACATTAATTTGAGTAATTTTAAACACCTTACTGACCAAAGTAGCTGGCCACACAGGCTAGTTCTGGCTTGAAATAGCCAGTCAACAAGGTGTGTGGTTCAGGAGGCTCTTTGCCATCATCCTAGGATGTGCTCAACTCACATCAGGAATCACCCCAACTTTCCCACCTAGTAGTTCAGGGCTCTAAAGCCCAGAAAAACAACTGGGTCACATCCAAGGCAGCCTGGGAAACCAGCACTTCAAAGATCACAGACAGGGGACCCATTTCAGGGTGGTGGTAAGAATTCTGAGTAGATCCACTATATCCTTTTTGGAGCTGGCATGGCCACACGTCCCTGAAGTCAGCTCAGGCGTTATAGGGTGAAGGGTTCTAACCTGGGCTCTAGGAACGTGTGGCAGGTCTGCAGTTCCCTAGAACCCCTGCAATTGTGTGGAAAATTCTGATTGTATGTGCATTTTCTCAAGTAGGGGGCAACACAACTCCCATCAGATCCTCAGAAAACATCCATGACCCCAAAAGGTGTGAGCATCATTGTTCTTGGATAGTTGGGCCTTTCTGATGGTCTCAACACTAGTTTCATGCTAACCTTTCAAGGACTCTCTTGGCCGGACTTCCCCAGGACTCTGCATGTGCCACAGTTGGGTGCAGGCTGGTGTGTTGAGTGGGGAAGCAGCTTCAGCAGGGGAATCCATCCTTCCGTGGGGTGCTCTCACTGTCTTGGGCCTGGAAAGAGATCTGGCTGTCAACTGTGGCAGCGTTCCAGCACCCATGGGAAGCAGACAGGGAAACAAGACTGATAATACGCTAGTACACAAGTCTATGCCTTCTCCCTCCAGAGATCTCATTAAAACAAGACTAAAGGCATTAGGGGAATAAAGTAGAAACCCACACTGACAAAGTGAACAAGCAAGAGGACACCAGGGGTCAGTAGTTTCTGGAAGGTGGAAAATCACCACAAGAAGAAGGCAGAGCTGGGGAAACCTTGGTGTAGAGCGCAGACTGCGTGGAATGCAGCTGGGAAGGTCACAGGTTTGTCCTGCAGTAACCTGGAGAAGGCAGAAACTTCAAAATACCAGGTGCGGCAGGGGGCAGAAGTGTGAGCGAGGGGGCTGCACTCCGCCGCCAAGCTCTGTCCTTTGGGCATCAAATCTCAGCACATTTCTGCAAAAGCACGAGAAGACCAGAGAAGACATTTGCTGTCTAGTGCTGGGGAGTGCCACTTTCCACCAGCTCGCTGCAACCTCCCATAAACACAGCGCACCGAAACATGTTTTATTACCTCCTTCGTAAATGTGACTGGCAGCGAGGGTCACCAGACATTTCAGGAAAGCCATACTCGTAAATAGAAAAAACAAGATAAACAGAAAAATTGACTTTAAAAAAACCCAACAGAGATTGTATAGGAAGTAGGAAAAAACTAGTAACTATTATTTGTATCCTCAGAAAAATTTAAAGTAGTAGTATAGCCGACTGTAGTAACAGCTTGCTATATAGAAAATTAGAACCGAAGTCTCCCAGAAAATAGAACAGAAAGAGATTCGGAACAGGTAAAGGAAAAGCTAACAGACACAGAGGATCGACCCAGGAAGTTCACCATGGTGCTGGTGTCGGCGCTGCGGAGTGTCCAGGCAGCGCTTGCCCAGCGGTGAACGGGGGCCCTGTGTGAAGGGAAATAAACTGGCCTCCCTGTGCCGGGGCAATGTTTGCAGCCCTTTGAATGGCCTCCCCACGCCCATGTTACAAACAACAGTGCTTGCTGTCTATTACTTCGCCATTACGCATTTTTAAAATCAAGGTGAAAATTTTGCTTCCAATATTAATGACTGTTTTACCTCACCCTTGTTAACTTTAAAGGTTTTCAGCTTCTCTGAAAAGAACTTTTAATTACCCTTTAACTTTCTGCTCCCCTCAGAGAGCTGCTGGCGTTCTCAGCCGCACCCTTCCTTCCTCCCTGAAAATTGTCGAGGAGGCCCTCAGAGCAGGGGTGGTGAAGAAAATGATTAAATTCCTGAAGGTAAATAATGGAATTTCCAGGAATGTCTTAGTTTATTTGGGGAACAGAACTGAGGTGCGGCTCTTTCACCCCTGCTAGGTTTTAAACTTGAATGGGGGAGTCTCTTCTGCCTGTCTACGCGGAGTGTGCTCTGAACCTCAACAAAAGATTGTTGGAAAAATAAGTAAACTGTTCCCCGGCTGGGTGGCCCAGTTGGTTAGAGCATCGTCCCGATGCACCAAGGTTGCAGCTTCCATCTCTGATCAGGGCACAGACAGGAAGCAACCAGTGAATGCATGGGTGGGACAACAAATCTCTCTCTCCCCCTCACTCCCTCTTCTTTTCAAATAAGTCAATAAGTAAGTAAGTAGACTGTTCATTAGATGCATCCAGAGAAACCACTTACCGCCCAAGCCTGTCTTAAACATGAGTGGTTTCTGTCCTTGCAAACATGGTATGAGTAACTTCCAACAAGCTTTCTCAGGCCCTTTACTTTGCTGTGTTTTCCTGCTCACAGTGCTTTATCCAGCTGTCTGGAGAAGGTTGGATGTAACTTCACTCATGACTCTGTAGGGTGCAGTTACCATGTGACAAAAGGATGTTCACATTTTCCTTGTAACATGAGTGCAGTGAATCTAATCGAGTAGGTACAGCAGGTAACTAGACTCACCTGAAAGGACAAGGGGACTTACGCAGCCGCCACCTCTGGATCTTGCCCATGACGTATGTGCCCAGTGGGGGTCACTCACCCATGTTAGTGTGGTGACCCCATGGGAGCCTTATTCCTAGAACTCTGGGCTCTGTGGGGCCAGGGCCGTGCTCTGCTGTGGGGTGGGGCAGTGTTGGGAGGGCAGGACAGCGAGCCTGAGCTTCAGCTGCCACTGGATGAAGACCGTCATCCACGGGACAGCTCTTGTCAACCTGCCAGAGGCTGCCGATTGCACGCATACACGTGTATTACGCGGGCATGCATGCACCGTGCATTTAAAGACGATTGGGTGATTTGGGGGATATGATTTGACAATTGTCACCTCTTAAAATGATGTAGGATCGTGATGCTCGCCGTGCAGGCCTGTGAGCCTGACGGCCTTAGCGAGGGAGCCTCATTCTCAGATGCTGAACTGAGCTGGGGCTTCCCTCCCTCTTTGGTAGATCTGTCAGTCGACGGTTTCTCTTCTCAGCCACTCTCTCATAAAGCCTTGCACAGGTAATTGCTCAGGTGAATGTGACAGGCCTGCCTCATACCCAGGTGTGGGCTGGAAGAGGAGATGTGAGTGACGCTCCATCCAGCCGGGTCTGGCCTGCTCGCCAGCAAACGTGCCCCTTCTCAGTGGACTCTCTTAGACGTTCGGGAAGCCACTAGTACAGTCACAGCTACTCACTGTGGTTTCTGGCCAAGAGCAGTCACAGGACTGATAGTATTTTTCTAATTTCACTCGCAAGTCTAGGCGGGAGGCCAGACTGCCTCGCGTTATGCTGTGAAGACCCTCGCCATCTGCACGAACAGTTACCATGAAGCTCGAGAGGAAGTAATAAGACTGGATAAGAGTAAGTGACGCTTCCGTTAAGCGGACCCCACATCCCAGAGGTTGATCACACTGGAAGCAGCAAAGGGAGCTGCAGGTGAGCAGAGAGGAGAGACGTAGTGTAAAGCCCCTACTCGCCTGGACTTCAGCAGCATTTACAGAGCCAGGTGTCATCTCACCTCCCCCTCTGAAAGCATTTAATTAGCCTTCAGCTGGCACAGGTAGCAGGCCCAGGCTGCAGACTCAGGCAACAGGGTCGAAACCGGGAGCTACCTCCTCTCACCAACCTAAACTGAAATTGTCTCTAAAGCATTCTGCTTAGACCCGCCTATCTTGGGTTCTCTTCTTTACCAGGGAAAGGGGGAGAAACAGCTTCAACATTTAGTGAACAAGGAAAATCATCAGGGTCCGAGCCTAGCTTTGATCTAGTGACTGAGACTAGCTTTGGTCATCAGTAGCAGGGTTCCAGCCAAGGCAGCCTGCTAGTGATCTCCTCCCTACCTCCTCTGGAATGTGCGGGGAGGGAGCTGGCTGGGGCCCCGCCATGTGAACAGGAGCCTTTCTTCTGGGCCTTGTTGCTTGCCCTGTGGTCCAGGGTGCGGGCCCCTAGCCTTCCCCTTGGGCGCTGTCAGGTGGAGAGTAGAGGTTATGGCCAGGGACTTTAGATAAGACAGCCCTGTGTACCTACCAGGTAGCATTCATCCCCATACCACCTGTGTTGTGATACGTCAGAGACAGCAAGGAGCCAGTGGTGCTCAACCCATTTTAGCTGAATGAAGGAGTGACATGGCCTTTGTCAGAGTCTCCAGGCAGCTCAGCATCCACTGACACCCCCTTGGCCTCTCATGTCCCTTTGCCAGCTTCCTGGGACCAGTGCATGTTTTCCTCCCTCCCTGCAGAGCTCAGTGTCCTGATGACGCTGCTCAGCTCTGAGGATGAGATTCTGGTGGGCAACGCCGCGCTCTGCCTGGGGAACTGCATGGAGGTGCCGCAGGTGGCATCCTCCCTGCTGAACACGGACATCGTGCGGGTCTTGTTGAAGCTTGCGGGCGGTGATGCACAGGAGATGGCAGTGCAGCTGAACGCAGGGATCGCTCTGGGGAAGCTGTGCACGGCCGAGCCAAGGTGTGCTGGGCCCTTGGTCATGGTTTAGAGGGGCAGGCGCCACCTGTGGCTGGGACTCTGCCCCAGGGAGCCCTGGCATCCTCCTGCAGACAGGGTTGGGCCCAGTAGCTGCCTGCTGGAGGAAGCCTACCCTGAGGGAACCGGCCCTCAGATCCGCCCAGAGAGGGAAGACTTTCCTCCGATGGGGCTGCCCCTGTGCTTACCGCCATTGTCTTCTCTCCATCCCACTCCTTCCCTCTCCAGCCTTCTCTCCTCTTTCCAGTCTTCCTTTCCCCCCACCATCTCTCCTCTCTCCCTCCTCTCCACCCCCACTTCATTCTCTTTGCCCAGGGCCTAAGCCTGCGGGAGATGGTCCAGCGAAGGTAACATCCTTGTGCTGGAGCAAACCAAAGTGAGAGGCGGACAGGCCAGGCACGACAGCTTTGCCTTAACTGTCCATTGCTCCTCTTCGGCTCACACTGTTCTGCTCTGGTCCTGCTCTAAACACCTAGTTGTTCACACTCCCGGAAGGTGCCACCTGTGGCCAAGTGATGGAGCCCGGCATAGGTGGGGGTGCCTTCCTTGGCAGGAGGGCGTCTGGCTGCCTGGCCCCTTCCTCTACCTCCTCATGCCTCTGGTTCCTCCTCCGTGGAGTGAGAGGGTTGGGTGGATAATATCAAAAGTCCTTTCAAGTTCTGTCTGATTGTTCAAATGGGAGGAATGGATAAAATCTTTCTTCCACAGAAAGCACATGCCTTTAGCTAGCATGAGCTTAAAGCGGCTGCCCGCTGGGAGGTTCCCAGAGCAAGGTGCCATCGGGTCAGCCTGCCATACCTGCCACTCCCAGCAAGAGTTGGCAGTGTCCACAGGCCTCCCTGAGGGCTCAGCCACGGTCCCTTCCAACTTCCCAGCCAGGTCCACTGAGGGGGCAGCTGGGGGCCGCAGCATTCTGCACAGATGTCCTGGAGCTTGTGTTCTGATTATGACAGGTTTGCTGCTCAGCTGAGAGAGCTTCATGGGATGGAAATTCTCAACTCTACCGTGAAGTACATCAAGGATTCCTGAGAGACGTGGTGTCTGTGCAAACCCACGACTGTATGCTCTGGATTGTTCCTGGCTAATAAAGACCTAAAATAGCCACTGTAGAACGGAATATTGCCTTTCAGGGTACGTGCCAGTTGGTTTTCATGGTAACGAGAGAGGGCATCAGGCTGGCTGCTGTGGTGGGAACTGCACTGGCTGCCCTGCGTCCCTTTGCCCTCCTTGTAAAGTCCCTTCCCATCCTGCAGAGGCTGGGCTCCAGCACATGAAAAGCCACGTGTCCCAGACTCCCTTATAAGCAACAGTTCTCGATGGGAACTGTGTTCTGCCAGCCCCACGCCCTTCCTCCCCTGTTGCTGCTTGCTGCTGGTGGCATGCTAGAAGCATCAGGTTTTCGGCTACAGCGTTTCAGTGTCCATCTTCTGGCTCTGGAACTCAGGAGCCAGCTGCAGCAGCATTGCAGTGGGACAACTTCCCACAGCCTGGCCTGGCCTGTGGCACATGCTCTTGAACTCAGCAGGTCCAGTGGTGGGCAGCAGCTCCCCTGGCAGGGAGTTCTCTATGATCCTGCATCATTCCTGGAAATGCTACCTGTTTCCTCCTCCAGCCCACCTGATGATGTAATCACCCCATTCTGTGTGTTAGGGGCTCTGTTTCGGCACTGGACTCTCACAAATACAAACTTTATTCCCTAATGCAGCTTGCATTTTCATCCCATGCCCCAAAGCCTCTGCTCCTTTGCCTTTGCCCCAGGTCCACTCTCACACTGTCGGGGCCACCTCTGGACCCCAAGTCCCTAAGTGAAAAGTCCAGTAAGTGACACAACTCTTCCACTTCTCAGTACACTCGTACCTGACCCCTTTAGGGGAGGAAGCAGGACCTGTATGGTACAGTGAATGCCAAGAGTCCCGAACCAAAATTCCAAAGACTTATGGTCCTACCCTGCTGCCCGGCAGCTATGTGACTTTGGGCAAGTCTCTTAACCTCTCTGAGCTTTGGTGGCTGCTTCTGTTAAAGCTAGGCTAATACTGGTCCCACCTATCTCCTGCATTGCTGTCAAGATTAAATGACGTTTTAGAGGTAAAGGTACTTTGGGAATTATAAAGTGCTCTATATTATAGATAGAACATTATCAGGCTCCATCTCGAGGTTGAGGAAGTTGACTATGATGTCAGTGGGTTAAATCTGAGGGGCTTGGGAAGAGGTAAAACACGTGTTCTTTAAGGAATCAGAGCTGGACAATTTCTGAACCATGCAGGGAAGGTTTCCTCCTCCTAGAAGATCTTGTTCATCAGACCCAAAGAAGTGGTTTTCACAAGTGAGGTGGCTCTTAGCTTATATTAAGAACTTTGCGCCTGAAACCCAGATAGATCATTGGCACTTTGGGGGCTGGAATGAAATCAGTAGCCCAAAGACCTTCGCTGCGGGTTCAGGCACCTGTGGGGCCTGAGTGAGGTCCCTGGAGCTCTGTGTATGGTGCCATCGCACTGTCCCTGGGTGGCAAGCAGACGTCAGGCTGCAGTGGAGGCCAGACCTGCCCACTTAGTCCCGTCATGCGGACAGGCACACTTGAGGGTACTGAATCGCAAAGGAGATGGCTTGATGCTAAACCGCACAGAGAAGAAAATCAGAGGCTGCAAAGTGTGCTGTTTTCGAGAGAATTCAGTGGAGCTTTGAAAATGGAAAGGATGCCTGTGCATAACCAGCGGGCTGGCTCCTCTGATTTGAAGTCCCTGCCCTCCCCCCCCCCCTTTGGCTGCACCCCTCCTCCCTGGCTCTTAAAAATGGCTATTATACATGTAATCTCTTCCCAAAGAGTGGGGAATATCGAATTATGTTACTATCTTTGCTTCAGAGAGCTGCCGAGAGCAGCATCCTCGGCTTCGGAGGAGGCTGCTGCACCGAGGAGCTGCCTCCTCGCAGGTGGAAAGAGATGTGTCACATCCTGGTGGTCGCCAGCTCCCGTGCGGGGCCGGCCCTCCATCCGTTACCTCTGCCACACGCCACCACACGGCTCCCAGGCAGCATGGAAGAGCCAATGACATGTTGAAGACAGGGCTCGCCTCCTGTGCCAGGAGCCACTGCACCGTCCCAGCCTCAGGGTCACAGCTTATCCGCGGAAGCAGTCTGCTGGTTCCACAGGCAAGGAGCTGGGACGCCCATCCTGAGGGGTGACCAAGACCGAAGCTGACAACCATGCTGGGGCCACCACAGGGGTATTAGGTAACTGATGGTGACCAGCTGTCCTAAACAATGACGACGGCAGGTCTAGAGGACAGAGGCAGGACTGAGGTCACATGTTGGGAGAAAATAGCAGGAGGGGCAGGACATGCTACCGTAGGCCAGGATGCTGTTGTGAGTCTTCCACGAGGGTCTGCGGGGACAGGAGCTTGCCTCGGAGACTGGAGAAGAGCAGCCCCATCGGCGGCACCCTGAGGCCAGGTGGCATTTAACCCTCTGCAGCCTCTTCCCACATTTTCTGAAGCCTTGAAAATACCGGCTGTCCTGAGGGCCCATCACTTACTCTCACCCAACCCACTCCCAGCTCACTTCCTTCCCCAGGGCCAGGGCTCCTGGTCCTCACGGGCCTGGGCTGGGGCCTGTGGAAGGAGAAGTCCTGCCCACGCCCTGAGCACGTGCTCCGCTCCGCGCTGGGCACCGTCCCACGTGCCTAGTGGCCCTGCCTCACACAGCCCCTGAGAGGTAGGTGCCACCTCCGCTTTATGGGCAAGAAACTGAGCTATAAAGACAGAGACAGCACATACTTCTCACCCAGGCCCACACAGCCACTAAGTGGGGAAGCTGGATGTGACCAGCGTGCGTTTGCAGCTTCGGCATGTAAAACATTCCTCCAATCACTTTCCTCCAATTACTGCACGTGGCACGAGGAAGGGATCCAGTTTCCCTGAGCCTCAGTTTCCTTTCTTATAAAGTGGGAACAATGCTCCCGACATGGGGTTCTGTGGGTTGGCTATAACGTATGGCTCTCCTGGCATAGGTCACTGTAAAAATAGAAGGCATTTTCTTAATAGTGACTGTTATTTTTAGGCAAGAAATTACCAGGAACTCACTACCTGCCCTCTCCCACCCTCACATCTGCTCATCCTCTTATATACTTCATCCTAACGAAGGCAAGCAGTTATCTGGCTGTTCTGGCTGCATTTCCTCTCCTGTGCCTGGTGGCAAACACAGGGATCCCTCCAAACCCAGCTGCCTGCCAGTGACCTGCCTTCTCACACTCGCTCTGAGGTGCCAGGCCAGGCAGGTTGGGGTTCTGATCACACCCAGGGCTCACCAGTGGGTGGCAGGGACCCTGTGACTGGGGCCTGCTGTATTTACATCAGCAAGACCTAGTGTGCCGTGGACTGGGAGCTGGACACTGGAAGGGCCCTAGTTGCTAAGATCAATGTCCCAAAATCCCCTCCCCAAACAGATATTCCCCTGCCATTTGCTGTTTGTCCTCAATTTAAAACCAGGAAAGCCTGTTGATTCCAGGGACTGCATATCCAAGTACACATACATCAGGACATCTGTGGTTCCTTTCTCATCAGGCCCTGGGGGCAAGAGGTCCCCCTCCCCCGAGTGTCCTGGAAAGGGGACCTGGGTAACAGCAAGACGGTTGACCAGCACCTCATCACCTGGGACAACTCCCAGGCCGACCGCTGCCCTGCGCTGGGGAGGGCGGGGCTTCTGTGATCTGAAGCCTGGGAGGGCGGGGCTCCTGTGATCTGAAGCCTGCTGCCTTAAATTTGATCTCAGGTTCAAAACAGCAAAATGAGGAATGGACTCTCCCTGGAGGCATTCTGCCCCTGGGTCTGATTTTGCCTTGGGGCCTGGCTCAGACTCCTCTGGATGCTCAGTCTCAGCCCTGGTCGGGAGTGGGGAGGGGCCCTGGGTGCCAGCAGAGTAGTGAGAGCAGTGACCAGGCTCCCATGCGGTGGGATGAAGGAGATGCTCCACGTGGTGTGGGGTCTGCCAGATGTGCCCATTCAGCTCAGCCTGGGCATCGCTGCTGTCACACGTCTGTCTCCAGGTTCACATTTATGCTTTAATATTCAGCAGCTCATCTGCTCATTCAGATCCCTCACTTCCCCTCGAGCCATGAGTCCACGAGACACAGCATGCACTTGTAGACTCCATCTCTGCAGCCAAGAGATGAATTTCCACCTAAAAATGGGTGAGTTCAGGTGCAATGGGGATTTAGGCTGATCAAAGCGCAGCAAGGTAATGAGAAATATCAGAACGGGGCGGGGGCTTCTAGAATGTCCAAGATGAAGATAACCTAGGGACCATCTAACTCAATATCTGTTTTATTGGAATCCATCTGATTTCATTTGCTAAATATAATGCAATGTGCCCTAGCCAGTTTTCTCAGTGATTAGAGCATCCAGCCTTGGGCTGAAGGGTCTTGGGTTTGATTCCAGTCCAGGGCACGTACCTCGGTTGCAGGCTGGACCCCCAGCCTTGGTCAGGGTGCTTGCAGGAGGCAACCAATCAATGTGTCTCTCTCACTTTGATGTTTCTCTCTCTCTCCCTTCCACTCTCTTTGAAAAGCAATGGAAAAAATATCCTCAAGTGAGGATTAAATATATATATATATACATATATATATATATGCTCAAAAATATGTAGCCCATGCACCCCCCAGTCCAATTTACAAATAAGGACATCAAGACTCCTCAAGGCCAGGTGAGTTGGCTTCCACGGGGCAGAAACCTCTGAAGAGAGGGGCAGAGAGAAGGGTTGGGACTCAAGGCAGCCACGGGGAAGCAGTAAGTGCAGTGGCCGGACTGCAGGCAGCTGTCCTGACACCTGGGTCCAAGCCCAGCTCCACCTCTTCTGTCACTGCGCCCCTTAATTGCCTTGGCCATAAAAGGTGGGAGTGGGGAAGTACAATACCTGCTTTATGAGTTTGTCATAAGGATGAAATGGGATGATTTCAGTAAAGCTCTCGGCATCCTCTGGGCCCATGGTAGCCCTCAGGGGACCGTGGCCATAGTTGTCATTATACTGGAGTCCACTGCTTTTATCGATGCCCCCGGCTGGACATCCATGTGTGCTCTTTCCCAGAATTCTTCAATATGAGGATTTTTATCAGGATTGGAAGGGTCTGAGTCCCCCAGAAGGTGGGGGATAGAGAAGCGGGTTTCCAGGTTCAGTGTTATCCAGGATGGAGACCAGCTGGCAGAAGTGGAGGGCTGGGCTGGGGGTGGTGGGGGGCATGCAGAGGAAAGCATGAAGGATTGAGACCCATATTCAATGGGATTAGACTTTGGTGAACTTGGCACTACATTCAATATTGGGGGAAATAAGAAAAAGACAGGCACTGGATTAGGTTAACTTGCCTTATTGTAATAGCCTCCAGGCAGATCTCCCCGTCTCACTCCGAATTGTAAGCCATCCTCCACACTGAAGCCAGAATAATCTTTTTAAATGCCACTTTCCTTATGTCGGGCACCTTCTCACAACTGCCAGCGGGATAGAGGGCAGACTCCTTGCGGTGTGTGCGTGTGGTGTATTGTGTGCGCGTGGTGTACGGTGTGTGCACAAATGTGTGGGTGTGGGGTGCAGATGGACAAAGGGGTGGTGAGAGCGTCGTGCTTTTTAAATTTTCTGAAATTTTGCTGGTCAAGCACTCACAGTATCTTCAACTACCATGAGAGTTATGTACATTCCTTGCGCTGAGGAGTAAGATCTATGACTTATAAGCTCCGGGTATAATTTAAAATGAGCATATCTATCATTACCCCTCAAATACTAATAACATCGCACAGGCTTTGCACATCCAGTGTGATCTCACCGAGCCTCGCCTTAGTCAGCTTGGTTTCAGGGCCATCCTCTGGCCCCACCTGAGCTAGCCAGTCTTCAGTACTGACACTGAGTCCCCATGTCCTTGTGGGTCACAGGGCTCCAGCACCTCATGGAAGCCTGAGGCCCATTTGTGAGTGGTGGCTCCCCACTGAGCCCCCTTTCCTTAGGCCAGCCCCCCATGTCTGCATTCACTCTGCTCACCCCATGCTCTGGCTCCTGCTCACCTCCACGCCTCCTCCCCTCCCCCTAGATCCCACACATCCCGAAAGCCCCACACAATAAATGTGGCTGTGCCTCTTTTTACAGACTTACTAGGGTTCGGCTCCTGCGTAATGAAGTGGGTACTGTTATCGTTCTCACTTTGCAGATGAGGAAACCGAGGAAGGGGGTGAAGCAACGGGACTGGGGACAGTGTGCGCCGAGCCCATGGGGACCCTCTTGCACTTGGCACGGGCCTGCGTCGGCCTGCACTGTGCACCTGCTCTGCATCTCCTTAGGTGTCCTGCACTTGTAAATACTTTATTTCTGTGTCTTTATTTTTTCTCTACAACTAGAGTTTAGATTCTGGTTGGAGGACCTGGAAGATTTTTCTTATGGACAAGAAAAAAAGAATTAGGCCCTGGCTGGGTAACTCGGTTAGAGCGTCGTCCTGATACACCAAGGTTTCGGGTTCGAGGCCTCCTCAGGGCGCAAACAAGAGGCAGCCAGTGAACGCAGAAATAAGTGGAACAACAAATCCATGTTTCTCTCTCCCCCTGTCTCTCTCTCTCTCAAAATCAATAAGGAAAATTTTTAAAAAATAAAAGGAAAAAGTGAATTAGGTGTATACAGAAGGTGTTTAATAGCCTTACTCTAAGGACACGTCATTCGGGAGAACACATCCTTGAGTTTGTGCCTGGCCACGTCCTCAAGAACCTGTGGGTGCGTCACCAGTAATGACAGTGGCTTCCCTCTTGGTCTTGGCACCCAAAAGACCTCCCATGCCACTGGGTCCCCCTGCCCTCAGGGAAGTATGTGGCCGCTACCACGATTGTCCCTCATAACATCCACAGCACGTGGAATGGGATGGTCCCCTTCATGCTGCTTCTGAGCAAATGTGGGCCAAAGGGCCTCGTTCAAAGGCCCACACAGACAACCTGGTGTGTGAGGCACAGCCCTCAGCCCTCAGCCCTGCAGCCTGTCTCCCATGGCGAGGTAAAAATCGCCTCGCACAGAAACGTTCTTTTAGCTTCTTCAAAGGGCTTTCATGTCACCGCGCTCCTTTCATGTGCACAGAGCCCTGTCCTGTCAGGTCCGCATTATAATTTCCCAGCAGAGTCAATGTCTTGTCCACAGTTTCCCGAGGAAGCCGCGGCTGAGCCAGGACCAGAATCCGGCCCTTCCCTGAACCCCCGCCCACTGCCCAGCCCTGTCCCCCTGCCATTAATATTCTGGTCCCACTGTAGCCCAGTGAAGTAGCCCGTTCTCCTCACTCGCTCCCTGGGCGTGAGGGGAAAAATGAAACTCGAACCCCTTCAGGTTTTATCTGAAAGCCTTGCTAATCCAGCTGCATCTGTGAGATAACAGCTAAACCTCCCCCAGCCAAGGATTCCCTTCCCATCTGGTCAGCCAGGCACATTAGAGGCAGCCTGGGGGAGGTGAGTGTGGGAGGCCGGGTCTCTCTGAGAACAGAGGTGCTCAGATGTCCAGACCCTGAGGTCCACCCTCACATGGGAGGGGGGAGGGGGCCCAGGGTCTGTGGTTACATCCAGCAGCTCCTCAGCCAAGGTCTTTTAAATGACAGCCTGATCCTTAAAAGCTCCTCATTCATTCAATAAATATTTATTAGGCACATACTGTGTGCCAAGTAGTGTGTTAGACAATATAAAATGACTTTGGGTGACATGGAAACGTCCTCCCTGACTTCTGTTATAACAGTGGTAGGATGTAATCAGGTGACAAACAAATCAGACGCCAGCGAAACTTCCACTTGGAGCTAACATGGTTTGGCCCCTAATCTATACACCCACATCAAGGATTTAGGGAACATCCACTGAGACCAG
Source organism: Miniopterus schreibersii (assembly GCF_964146895.1). NCBI lineage: Eukaryota > Metazoa > Chordata > Mammalia > Chiroptera > Miniopteridae > Miniopterus > Miniopterus schreibersii. The sequence goes on along the minus strand of NC_138112.1, from coordinate 7,710,813 downwards.
AGGTCCCCCCAAACCTGGCCCTTGGATTATGGGGGTCATTGCTCCAAAGTGCAGGTATTCGGTTGCCTGGGAAGGGAAGCATTTCAGAGTCTTGACTTCTGTCGGATTGCTGTTGGTGTCACAGCAGTTTATAAGTGGAGGGATCATATCTGATGGAACAGAGCTTCTCCCATGTGGTTTTTATTTCTATTGAACTCGCTGTGACTTTTCTTCTGAGGGCACTTTGGAAGTCATCAGTCAACAGTTGAAGTTTGGTCGGCCTTATTTGTCCCACCATCAGTTACCTCTCAGAGCACCAGAGCATCACCTCCAGCAACCAGAGTTAGCCCTGGCCTCATCTTTCCCTCAGATGAGGACACCTCTGCTGGGGACACCTTCCTCCATTAAAGTGTTACCAGAGTAGGATCCCTAGCCCTGGGTGGACCACACAGCTGAGGCTCTGGATCATTAAAAAAGCAATAAAGAAACATGTGGTTTTTAATTTTTCTTCTCAGAACTAGTGAAGTCATAAATTCAGATCAGGAACTGAAGTGGAAATGGTGTTTTTGAAATAAGGACCTTCCAAATAGCTGGGCTGTTTGCTGCTGTAGCCGGAGCCGCTGAGAAAAGAAAATCACTATCTGCCGTTTGTTCATCCACAGGAGGCTACAGGAGGTGGCTCCAGTGCATTCTTTCCTAAGGGCACTCTAACCAGCAGGGACCAGGAGCCGAGTCCCAGCCCTGCCCTGGCCAGACTCCGACCTCAGACTTCCATGTCTCTAGGACAGATGCCCAGGAGTGCAATCACTGGGCCGCATGGTAAAGGTATGTTTAGTTTGCTAGGACGCTGCCAGACTTTTTGAGAGTGGCTGTACCAGCTGACATTCCCACCAGCGGCGCACGAGTGACCCAGTTCCCCTGCATCTCACCGGCATCTGGTGTTGTCACTATTTTTTTCCCGTAGCCATTCTGGTTGGTGTGTAGTGATATCTCATTGTGGCTTCATTTGCATTTCCTCAATGGTTAACGCTATTTATCTTTTCATGCATCTATTTGCATTTATTAACATCTTTTCATTCAGTGAAATGTCTGTTCATGTATTTTCTAATTGGATAGTTGTGTTTTGTTGTGTTTTACCATTGATTTGGGGGGTTCTTGATAGAGTCTAGAAAATTAGTGTCATGAAATTTGTGGTTTGCAAATATTTTCTCTCTGTCTGAGCCTGACTTTCATCCTGTTCACAGGATCTTTCACAGAATGAATGAGTCAGTCAAATTTATCAATTTTTTCTTTTACGGACTATGCTTTTAGTGTCAAGCCCAAGGACTTTTTCCTAACACTAGGTCCAGAAGATTTTCTTCCATTTTTTTCCTAAAAGTTTTATAGTTTTACATTTTACACGTAAGTCCAGAATTCATCTTGAGTTAATTTTTGCATAATGTGTGAGGATTAAGTTGGTTCATTTTTTTTGTTTATGACTGTTCATTTAGGTGTATTTTTAAAGGTTAATCCTTACAGCAATCTTTTGAAATGAGTACTGTATTATCATCCCATTTTACAGATGGAGACACCCAGAGAGAGTTGGTGGTGTGACCAGGCTCCATGGTTAATGAGTGGCAGGGGAAAAGCCCAGGTTTGAATGCAGGTTTAACTGACTCATGCTTCGCCCCTCCCACCTGTCATCCGTTTCTCTCCGGGAGGGTCTTGCTTCCTGGGCAGAGGTTCCATTTTTCTGCACATTACTTCCTTATGACCAGCCTTGCCCTCCCTGTAGTACACAGGCTACTAGAGGCTGGAACCTGCCAGGACTTGTCCAGGTGTCCTGTGACATGTTTGCAGAGTGGAGAATGGGAACAAATTGGGAAATTTCCCTGTATGCAAAGAGTTTGTCATCCAGGTTTGGGGAAAGGCTCACACTGGGTTTCAGCATCTTCCAGAGTGTCACAAAACTGCTTTGCCAGCACACTGGTTTGCATGTAGCAGGTTGAAAAGTTCAGGCTCCCCAAAACAATCCCCCCCCCCCCCTCACACACACACACACACACACATTAAGTTCAAGTCCAGAAAATTTCCAGTCTTAAGCTGCTAAAATGAAATGTCTTGATTGATGTCAATAGGAAAGAGAGCATCTTGAGGCAAAATTCCTGTGGCCAGAACATGTTTCTTGTCCCTTCTGGTGGGTCTGGGTCATGGTCAGACTATACCTACCTCACTCACTCCCATTCATTCACACCCATTCCCGTTCATGGGTGGGAGTGACAGTTGAAGGTGGAGCCTTCCCCTCCAGCTCGCTCCTCTACTCACTGGCTGCGATCTTCCCAGCCAGGCAGGACCTAGAAACTTTTGCACTCAGACCACTGGAAAGAAATTAGCAGGCTCTAGGTTGGTCTTGCTCTTTTCCAAATCCTTAAGCATCACCCACTTATTAAGGAGGGACCTAGGAGTTCTTTGCCTCTGTGACCATACCCTTGGGAAAGTCCCCTCTCCCTACAGCTTCTCCCAGAGCTTGGCCAAGGAATACCAGGCTTTTGTCCTGGCCCGCTTAGGAGAGACGGGGGGAAAGGAATGAGCCCAGGCTAATGGTTCCAGTTGCTATAGGGATGTGTGCCTCTCTATTCTGCTAGATTCTTCAGAAGCCTCAGGGTTGCTTGAACCCACAGCTTGTCTGTTTTAACAGGTGGGCCAAGAGTAACACGCCTGGCAGAATTCACCTTGTCAGTCTCCGCGCTCACCGCCTGGCAGACCTGATCTCCCTGGCAGCAATGTCCTCTATCATCTTCCAAGCTTCCGAGGGGAGGGGTGGAGGCTGGGGCCAGCCAGGGCAGGCAGGGCTGCCGGAGGAGCAGCAGGTTGTTGTGCCCTTGCCGCAGCCAGAGCAAGCTGGGGCCTCCCTCTGATGCTGTCTTTGGGGTATGCCTCCTGCTCCAGATTCAGGTTCTACCACCTCCACCCTCTTTCAGGGAGCATGACTCTATTCCTCTGCCCCCCCCCCCCATATTCTTAACAGGCTACCCCCTGCCCCCCATGCCTAACCCTTTCTGTAAGAACCGAGCAGACCTGGGCTTGAATCTCAACCACCACTTACTAGCTATGTGGCCATTCACTGCTTACTGTTTTCAAGCCCAGTTCCCACATCTATAAACAGGATCATCACATCTGACATCACATCTGTACCATAGGCAAAAGAGCTACTGATTCTGGGACAAAGTTAATGCTCAGCAGTGGCCATCCTTGGTCCTTCTGACAGCAGTCTCCGGGCCAGTCTCCTCTTGCCAGAGTTCACCCTGGAGGTGGCTGTGAATCACCATCACACCTACTCTGTGACCTGGGAGTCTGGCAGGAATCATGCTCCCCCTGTTCCCTGAGCCTCATCTCTGGTGCCTCGCAGCAAGCCGCACCCCCCCCCCCCCAACTGGGCCAAGGAGTCCACCTCCCTCAAGGCCAACCCCAGACCAAGCACGATCCCTCTGAGGATGGGGCTGAGAGCAGGGCTAGGTGGGGGTGCTCCCTGCAGACAGCAGGGAGATATCCGATTGGCAAATACGGCAATGACTCCTACCGAATTTTTTGCATCAATGAGTGGAAGCAGGTACACCCTGAAGACCATAAGTTAAATAAATATCATGACTGGCTTTGGGGAAATCATGAAAAATTAAGTCTGTCTTAAAACTGTGAAATTTTCAAACTCCTTTTTTCGTGCACCGCTTTGATTCTTCAGAGCTCCATTAAACCAACCAACTACTTTTCCAGGCTTATAGATTTTAATCAACCCAACTAGAGACCCAACTAGAGACCTAATTACACCCCACTTCTCACCCCACTGTTCTTGGTGACCTTTAGCACATCAAGGCTGGTTGACAAACAAAACCCAACAACAAAGGAAGCACTGAGCCAGCCAGGCCGAGGGATTCAGAGCAGAAAAATCCCCAGGGCAACTTTTTCCTGGGGGGGGGGCACACTCGACTGCAGAGACCCCCTCGCACGGACCTGAGCCCTTCAGGAACCCTCAGCGCACGAGTGGCCTGAATAAATAAATGAACCTCCCCTTAGCGCTGGGTCTGAATCAGGCGGCGCCAACCTCTGGGCCAGACCCCCGCTTCCACCTTGGGGACACCCTCCCTCCCGGGGCTCCCCGCCCCCACCGCCCCGGCTCCGGGAATCGCGGGCGGAGGCTGGGGAGGGGTGGGGCCGGGAGGCGGCCTCCTGGGGTGCTTGGGGGACACGCCCTCCTGCCAGGCGGGGTCGCAGGCAGCCTCGGGCCGGCGCAGGCGGGGCTCCGCGCGCGGGGCGGGCGGCTCCTGGGCGCGGCGCGCGGCTCCCGGGTCCCAGCCTGGGCAGGAGCGCGGCTCCCGGGTCCCAGCCTGGGCAGGAGCGCGGCTCCCGGGTCCCAGCCTGGGCAGGAGCGCGGCTCCCGGGTCCCAGCCTGGGCAGGAGCGCGGCTCCCGGGTCCCAGCCTGGGCAGGAGCGCGGCTCCCGGGTCCCAGCCTGGGCAGGAGCGCGGCTCCCGGGTCCCAGCCTGGGCACGAGCGCGGCTCCCGGGTCCCAGCCTGGGCAGGAGCGCGGCTCCCGGGTCCCAGCCTGGGCAGGAGCGCGGCTCCCGGGTCCCAGCCTGGGCAGGAGCGCGGCTCCCGGGTCCCAGCCTGGGCAGGAGCGCGGCTCCCGGGTCCCAGCCTGGGCACGAGCGCGGCTCCCGGGTCCCAGCCTGGGCACGAGCGCGGCTCCCGGGTCCCAGCCTGGGCAGGAGCGCGGCTCCCGGGTCCCAGCCTGGGCACGAGCGCGCCCGGCGTGCGCGGCGCGGGCCCGAGGGCGGCGGGACCATGGCCGAGGGCGCGGCGCCGCGCCTGGGCAGCCTCGCCGTCTTCGCCCGGGACGACTTCGAGGACGACTGGCGCCCGGTGGCCAGCGGCGGCTTCGGCCAGGTGTTCCAGGCGCGGCACCGGCGCTGGCGGACCCAGTTCGCCGTCAAGTGCTGCCCCTGCCTCCTGCCGGACGCCGCCAGGTACCGCGCCCGCCTCGCGCAGGGGGAAACGGGGCGCAGGGGGCTCGGGGGAGGGGCCTCCGGCGGAGGATTGCCCCAGCGTTCCCGAGCTCCGCCCGTGGCGGCTCCCAGCCCAGCGTGGCTTTGCTCGGGGCCCGAGTGCAGCGGGCGCGCACCTGTGTGCGGAGCCCACAGGGAACTACCCTCCGAACCGGTCCTGCCCCCTTCCTAGCTCCTTCTTCCTCCCGGGTGCAGGGGGGTGAGGACTGCTCTCAGTGGCCCTCTGCCACCCTCCTACCCACCCTCAAAATCTCAGGGCAGGCAGGGCTGGGCTGGCTGGGAGGCTGTGGCCCTTGGCTCAGTGATGCTCGGTGACCTTGGGAAGCATGTCCCCTTTCTCACAGCCACCTCCGGTGGCCCCCCACCCAGGAGTGCAGGCTGGAGGAGGCCTGGGGCTGGGATCCCGTCCAGCCGCTTGCTGGCTCTCACAGGTCCTGCTGGGAGGTCAGGCCTGGAGAGGGCCATCACCGTCTCCGCCTTTGTCTTGGGCTCCTCCCCAGTCTCTCACCTGCACCTCTTTCCCACTGTTTCCGCCTGTCTCTGCCTTCCCACTGATGGACTCCAGCCTCATTCCACTGGGTTTGTCTCTCTCCCGAGGCTCCTGGGCCTTCAATTAGAGGGCCTGGGCGGGAACATCTCCTGCTGGCATCTCACTGGGGTGCTCTTTGTCCTGTTCTCTGAGTCCACCGTGCAAGCTCCCAGGGCACAGCGTCAGGGCCCACACATTCGAGCCAGCCCCCCCGCCCTTCATGAATAAGGGCAAGTGAGCCGCCCCCGACTCACCCACCTTCCCCCCTTAAACACCCTCTGGAGTAGAGTAGAGGCAGATTATTCCGGGATTTGTCCAAATCATCTACAGCCTTTGGAGAAAGATCAGGGGAAACAGACGGCGCTGACAGACGACAGCGTTAGACACTGACAGTAACTTCTGCCACCTTCCTTCCCCAGCCCCGGGAACCCCCTGGGAAGAGTGGGCTGAGGGGCTTCATGGGAATTGGTGCCCGCTGTGTGTGGAGTCCCGTACTAGATTTACCTGTTAACTTCACTGGACCTCCCTTCATCTCCTATTCATTTACTCCCTTGGCAAATGCTTAGCGCCCTCTTACTGTATGTCAGGCGCTGGGCTAGCCCCCGAGGTGCAGTGATGAGTGCAACAGACACTGCCCCGTTCCCCCCCCCGGGGGGGGGATACATTAATCAGCTAACCCACGTGTAAGTGTGAGTGTACCACAAGAGAGGAGAGGTTTATGGTTCTGTGAGAGCTTCCTAACAGAGCTTGGCTGAGATCAGAAAAAGGCTTTCCTGAGGAGATTACACTTGAGTTGCTATGTGAAGGGTGAGTTAAGAAGGTAAAGAGAAGAGAACTTTCCAGGGAGAAGCAATGGAATGTGCCAAGGGCCTGTGGCAGGGGGGAACACTAAGTAAAGGCTGGAAAGTGGCTCTTGTGGCTGGAGTTGAGAGAGAGGGAGCAGTGGAAAGCTCTGAAGGATTTGCAGTCAGGTGGGGTTGGTGGCGACAGGGAGGAATTGACCAGAATTGCAGGATGGAGACTGGATTGGAAGGGTGGAGTAATGCTGGTCCAGTTAAGAGACTGTTGCCATCATTCAGGCAGGGGCCTAGTAGAGTCCAGACTGGTGTGTTGGCCGTCAAGTGAAAGGGAGAGATTACACAATATTTAGGAGGTAAAATCCACTCAACTTCGTGCTGGGTTGGCTCTGGGGCCCACAGTGAGGAGGGGAGTGTCCAGGTTAGCTTGATGTCTGGCTTCCCCACAGAAACAAGGATCCCCTAGAATGTCTATTCTGTGAGAGCAGAGTCTGTGTCTGTTTTGTTCACTACCCTGTCCCCAGTGCCTGGCACATAGTTGGTGTTCAATAAATATTTGTTGAATTGTATTGTTGACAGTTAACAAAGCAAAACATGAAAAAAGGCCCAGGTTTGGAGAGGAAGGCCATGAGTTCAGTTCTGTGCATGTTGAGAAGAATTGTCAAGTAGACTTCAGAGTCAAGGTCTGAGCTAACGATATTAAAATTTGTGAGTCATTTGTTAAACGTAATTGGAGCTAAGACATGGATAACATTTATTCATTTTAAGCACCAAGTGAAGAAGCCAAAATTTCTCCCTTCATGGAGTTTATAATCTAATGGAGGAAGACAATAAAAAAGTAAACAAACAAATAAATAATTTGATCTATAGCGCTTACAACCACTTGATATTTTCTTGATTAGAATACCTAAGGAGAGTTGAGTAATCTGATCTTCCAAGAACACATTTGATCTAGGAATAGAAATGTCGTGGCCATCTGTGTATGGGCAATAAAGATTGCCAGAGTTGGGGTAGGGTTGCTAGTTTATATAGACTTGAAATCCTTACTAATTAGGTATCATTCCAGTAGAGATTTGAAACAAAGAAGGAGCAAGCTATGTGGCTCTTAGGGAGAGGTATTCTAGGCAGAGGGAACAGCAATGCAAAGGTCCTGAGGTGAGAATATGCTTGACATGGTGGAGTGGCAGCAAGAGGCCAGTTTGGCATGAACAGAGTCAGGGAAGGTGTGATTAGTAGGAGAAAAGATCAGGGAGCTGTGTCTGGGGACAGATCATGTGGGGCTTTGTAGGCCATTGTAAGTACTTCGGCTTTTACTGTGACTGAGAAGAGAGCCCCCGGAAGGGTCTGAGTAGAGTAGTGACATGCTCCGACTGACATTTAAAAAGTGTCACTCTGGCTGCTGGGTTGAGAATAGATGGTGGAGGGGAAGGGAGAGAAGCAGAGAGGCAGGCAGGAGGCTTGGGCCACGATGCCAATGGGTAGAGGTGGAAAGAAATGGTCAGGTTCTTGCTTTATTTTAAAGGTAGAGCTGACAGGATGTGCTGGGACTGGTTGTGGAAAGGAAAGAAAGAGCCGATTCAAGGATGACACCAAGACCTTTGAGGACTAAGAGATGGAGGCCCCGTTCACTGAGATGAGGGAGGCTGAGGGAGAAGCAGGTTTTAGGGGGGAATCTCTAGACTCGTTAAGTGTCAAAGATTGCCTAGAGACAGAGCACAGAGTGAGAAGGAGAGGGCCTGGGGCTGGGGCTAGTGGTCAAGAAGCAGAGAGGAGGTGACCAGAACGAGAGGCAGAAATCCTGCAGAATGTCAGCACACAGCTGAGGTAAGTGAATATTTCGAGAAAAAAAGAGTGAGAGATCTGACCCGTAAACCGAGAACTAAAAGTTGTTCATAGACTAGAACAACATGGGGTCGTTGGTGACCATAGCAACAGCTGTTCTGTGAAGTGCTGAGACCAGAAGCCAGATGAAAGGGGGCAGTGGGAGATGAGAAAAAGAGTGAGACCACAGGCACGACCAACGCTGTCCAGAAGCCGGGGTGCCAAGGGGAGCTGTGCAATTCCTGTTCCAGCTCAGTCAGGAGACTGAGGTGCAGAGCTGGCCTGCTGAAGGGCGCACAGAGAGCAAGTGGTGAAACTGGGATTTGAATCAGGGCCCAGCGCCCTCGGATCCCTTGTTTTTTTTTTCATTTCATGCCAGGTGTCTCAGTTCCTGAGAACTCAAAAGAACACAAAGAGCAGATAAAAAAGATTGCAGAGGTAGAGGGGAGCTCTCTGGAACAATAGGGAAGTAGAGGCAAGGACTGGAGAACCAGGACTGACCAGCCTGCCTAGATTCCAGGAAGAGCAGGTGGCTTTTCCTGGAGTTCGGGAGCACCTGGCTGGCTTCCCAAGGAGGCCCTGTGAGCATATTTCCAGCAGCTTCTGGCTGCAAGGCCAACAGCACTTTGCAAATACTGTGCTTTCAAAACTGTCATTTCTCCCTAACCTTCAGTCTCAATCCCCAAACAATCTGTAATGATTTGCATGTTCAGTGCTCTGTGGACACACTGAGTGAAAAGAGAGAGAAGGGCCCAGCTGGGTGTGGCTCAGCGGTTGAGCATTGACCTAAGATCCAGGAGATCAGGGTTCTATTCCTGGTCAGGGCACATGCCCAGGTTGGGTGCTCGATCCCCAGTAGGGGGTGTGCAAGAGGCAGCCGATCAATGACTCTCATCATGGATGTTTCTGTCTCTCTCTCTCTCTCTCCCTCCTCTCTTTGAAATCAATAAAGATATATAAAAATAATAATAATAAGAGCAAGAAGGTTTGCAAATGCTTATTTTCTAAGGCCTTCCCTTAAGTCTTGACTTGTGTTAAATTCAACAAAGACGTATTGTGCTGTGCGTGGTAATGCACTATGGGGAGCACCTACATGAATAATTACAGTTTATCCATAGCACCGGGTACCAGGCAGACACGCAGTTCCTGCTGCCAGTGAGGAGCAATGCAGGGACGTGCTGGGGCTACCGCACCAGCCTGCACCACGTGAACCATGGGGAGAAAGAGGAGTGAAGGAGGAAGGCAGGCAGAGACCTTGGACGTGTATGTAAAAGAATATACTAAAATATTAACAGAGGCCAAATTTGGAAGGTTAGAATACTGACAATTTAATTTTTTTCTTTACAACTCCCTGTATTCCCTAGATTCTCTACAAGGTATATGTCTTACTTTCATAATCAAAATGGCAATAGATAATATTTTAAAACCAAGCAGGAGGCATAGCATCAGTCCTCGGGGGCTTGCAGTCTGCTGGGGGAGACATAGACAAGCGGCCAGAATACATGGCCGGCTTTCTGTGGCCACTGCTATTAGAACGGACTTCTCCTAAACTTGCCAACTCTTTTGCCGCCTGCCTTTTCCTGCTGGCTGCCCAGATCCCAACCCGTGCATCCTCCTGGGCATCTTTTCAGGTCTCTCCTTCCTCCCCTTCGAGCCCACGAGCTCCCTAGGCTCCTCTGGGTCTGCACAGCCTGGCGTCAAGCCTACTCTGTGTGTTCTGCTGGTTGCTCTTGTAATAAAGGGGTCACTCCCCACCATCTCCCCCCTCCCCTCCCCCCCACCCTCCACAGCTCTGATGTGAACTACCTCATCGAAGAAGCGTCCAAAATGGAGAAGATCAAGTTTCAGCACATTGTGTCCATCTACGGGGTGTGCAAGCAGCCCCTGGGCATTGTGATGGAGTTCATGGCCAACGGCTCCCTGGAGAAGGTGCTGCCCACCCACAGCCTCTCCTGGCAGCTCAAATTCCGCATCATCCATGAGACCAGCCTGGCCATGAACTTCCTCCACAGCATTAAGCCACCTCTGCTCCACCTGGACCTCAAGCCAGGCAACATCCTCCTGGACAGCAACATGCATGTCAAGGTAACAACCCCGGTAATCTCTGCCCCCTTTTTACTCTGGAATCTCCTCCAGGTGAGCAGGATTATCTACCTGTCTGACTGGCCTGTCAAGAGTTTTAAGCAGCTTCCTTCATGGACAAATTTGAAGGTGGCAATCACACCCAAAACAGAGGCGGATGAGCAATGAAATTGGAGCATGAAGCAGGGCATCGGGATGCCTGCAATAACCCCCTCTGGGCCTTAGTCTTCCATTTCCAATGTGGGTAGAAGAATCTCTATCCTTCCCGTGCTTTGCTTCAGGTGGGGCTGTGTGTAAATGAGATGACCCTATAGAAGGTCATGTGGCCATTTTCTTCAGTTCCTAAAACACGCCACACTCCTTTTATGCCCCAGGACTTTTGCATGTTCTGTTCTCGCTGTCAGGAGCAGTGCTCCCCCACTCCCCTCTTTATCTAACAAAGGACTACTCATCTTTCAGCTCTCAGCTTAAACATCCCCTCCCCAGGGAGGTTTTCCCTGATCTGCCCCGCAGGCCCCTGTAGAATACTCTTATTGTGTTGCTAACCCCAACTGTAAGTATATAATCATGTGAAACGTCTTCATTAGTGACTATCCCTTATCTGAATAACCACTTAGGACAGTAATAAGTGTGAGGGTTCTCATCTTCTCTATTTGCTGCCTCATCCTCAGTACCCGGCCTAGTAGGCACTCAGGGAATGATCACTTGGCATGTGACTAAATCAATGGATGGAGGCAAAGAAGGCATACCTATCCGTGGTATAAATGCTTCAGGGTCTGTGGAGATGGGATGAACAGAAGCTCACCAAAGACAGCAGCTTATCCATAGTCCCTCTGGATAAAGGTCACACCTACCAAGCACTTACTGTGTGCCAGGCATTATAGATGAGGAAACTGAGGCTCTGAAAAGATAATAACCTGTCCAGGGTCCTTCAGGTCCTACATGGTAGAGCTGGGAGAGAGCCCATGCTCTTAGCCACTGCACTGTACTGGACAAGGGTGAGACACCAGGCAGTTTTCTGGAGGCAAGACTGTTGTCCCCTGTCCCCACTTCTATCTTCCTCCCAGATTTCGGACTTTGGCTTGTCCAAGTGGATGGAACAGTCAACCCGGATGCAGTACATCGAGAGGTCGGCTCTGCGGGGCACCCTCAGCTACATCCCCCCTGAGATGTTCCTGGAGAGTAACAAGGCCCCGGGGCCCAAATATGATGTGTACAGGTGAGAGGGAGGCTGGGCTCTATCTCCATACCTTGGACGTAGCTTATCACCACCCTGCCTGGACCCCATGGCCCAAAGGGCAGGGCAGGCATGAGGGATGAGGTCCAGCCCTCTCTACCCACGTGGGAGGGAGAGTATGGAGAGGGACTCTGGCTGGAGAGGATTTATCTGAGATTGTGTGGTCCATGGGGTCCCCCTGACTGGGTGACCATGGGTATCTGAGAAAGTCACTCAGGCAGCACTTTCCCTATCTGTAGCTTCGGGATTGTCATCTGGGACATCCTCACTCAGAAGAAACCATATTCAGGTAGCAGACAACGGTGGAATCCTCAGATGGGGTCCTGGAAGGGGTTGTGGGGGCCAGGCTTCCAGCTCTGATTCCTCCCCTTTCAATGTGCTCCTCCTGCACCTCCCACTCCCTCCCTGCTACCAAGAATGCCAGGGAAACAACTATCAGGAAACTGGGATAACCCAGCAATGTTGAAAGCCAATTTCATAAGTAGGTCAGTTGGTCAGCTCTGCTATCTTTGGACAGCAAAGGTCTGTAGGGTGGGGTCATCTCTGGTCTTGGCTTAGGAGGTGGCTGGAGCTGGACCAGAGACTTAGAACCTAAAGTGGGCCTGCAATCTAGCTCTTTACTCCCCATGCATTCATGGAGGCCCTGCTGGGTGCTCCACCCTGTGAGGATCCCCAGAGCGCCTCTGCCCCCCGCCCCTCCCTCCCAGTACCCGCACAGCCTGGGCCTCCTCTCTCAGGCCTCAACATGGTGAACATAATCATCCGTGTGGCTGCGGGCATGAGGCCCTCCCTACAGTCTATCTCCGATGAGTGGCCAGGGGAGGCCCAGCAGATGGGGGACCTGATGAGGCGCTGCTGGGACCAGGACCCCAAGAAGAGGCCCTGCTTTCCAGGTTCTCTTCCGCCAGCCCTGCCCGGGGATGGGGAGTGGGGTGGGGCTGGGGTGGGCGGGTCCAGGAGAGGAGATGGTGGGAGCTCCAGGCCAGTCCTGAGGGCTCTGCAGAGAGAGGCCTGCATGGCTCCAGGGCAGAGTCTGCACCCAGTGCTGGGAGGGTGGGGGCGGGGCAGGGCAGCTGAGGACTGTGGTGGTCTGGTCTGGGAGTTGCCTGGCTCCCCTGTGGGAAATGAGTAGAAGCCCCTGTTACGGGAGGCAGCTGGGCCTGGCTCTGCTGCTTCCCAGTTCTCCAGTTATAGTGTCCTCATTTGTAAAATGTCCCCAGGCCGGGAAATCACTGAAAACATGCACATGTGTGGATGTGAGCATCTTAGAGACCACCTAGCCTTCCCCTCCTTTTATGGAAAAGGCCTGACCCTCAGAGGGTCGGTGACCTGCCGTGTGGCCCCGCTGAGCAAGGCTGCATCCGTCTGTGCATGCTCAGATGTGTGTGAGCCCAGGAATAGATTTTGGGGTGGGGGCACAAGAAATGTAGGGTCTCCAAAATGGTGAAGGACTGCTAGTCAGCCTGCTGCTCCTTTCCCTCTCTCTCACGGAGCAGACATCACTGTTGAGACAGACATGCTGCTGTCCCTGCTCCAGAGCCCGGTGACAGACCCCGAGAGCGAGGCCCTGGCCAGGAAGGTGTCCTGCAAACCGTCTCTCCGCCGGCCCCGGGAGGTGGGTGCTGTGAGCTGGGCATGGTCCGTGGTGGGTACTGAGGGGTGCCTGGCTGAAGGGGAAGGGGGAACCCGGCCCATACAGTGCCAGCCAAGCCAGGCTGCCCACTTGGAGACCCCTTTTCCTAAGTAGTACAAAGGATCTCTAAGGGCTAGTGGTGGTCGTGGCTCAGCCACTGAGAAAGACGGGCCTTCCTTTTCTCGCATGTGTGGGATGAGGCAGAGCCCTGTCCTGCAGAGGGAGACCTCGGCTCCCCCGGGCTTCCCCACCGTGGTCATCAGCGCCATCACTCAGTTCTCCTGTCCATTCCCTATCATGCGAGCCAGCCTTGGTTAGTGTGGGTTCCCGGCTCAGCCCCACAGCCACCTGCTTTCCATGTGGCCCAAAGGGAACACAAGGCCCTGGGCCACCTCTTTCTGGCTGGGTCTCACTGGTCAGGGTTTTCTTCTAGACCCAGGTGGTAGGAGTGGCATAGGAGGGGGTCTCTGAGGACCCAGTGGGCTGAGTCCTAACAGTGGTGGAGGGTACTGGAGAGGGGCAAGGAGTGGAAGATGGCATGGGCCGGAACTGCCCCGCTGATCCACCCGTGGCTTCTGTTCTCCCTCCCCAGGGCAGTGAGGAGGTCAGCCTGGAGCTGACGGACAGCGGTGAGTCCGGAGTGCACAGTGGGAGCCAGGAATTCCTGCTGAAAGTGGAATCAAACCACGCCCTTCCCCATTCTCCCTGGCCCCTCCCTCCTCCCCAGGAATTAGAAAATGAAAAAACGAAAACAATTCCTGGGCCTCCCTAGACTAATGAAATCAGAATCTCAGGGGGAGGGCGGGGGGGGGGGGGCTGGCAGTAATTTTTTTTTTTTTTTTTTTTAAGAAATTGTTGCTTTTGATTCTAATATACCACTGGGCAGAGCAGGAAAAAGTGGGCCCTAGTGGCCTCAGGAGTTCAGATCACAGCTCCACAAACTTATTTTAAACTCGCATTTATTTGTGCCAGGCACCCCTCTGAAAGTTCTCACCTACGTAATTTGTCCTCACAACGGCAGTATGAGGTGGGCATTGTCTGTGCCCCGTTTAAGGATCAGGAGCTGGAGGCTCAGAGTCAGGGGGTTGGCTAAGGCCACGTGATGCTGAGGGATGGGGTCAGGGTTGGCAGCCAGGCCCCCTGCCTGTTCTCATGGGGAGAACTGCCAGTCAGTTCAGGATCCTGCACAGAGACCTGTGGTGTCAGGAAGGCCACTTCTACAGTTTCAGTTCCCGGGTGGTACTTCCGGGAGGCAGGGGGTGGTCGAGATGACCTCTGGGCAGGTCAGAGGCCCTTTCTCAACCCACCTCTCTCCCGGCAGACTCAGGAGACCGCTTGAGGCGGGCTCTGCAGCTGTCGGACAGTGAGAGCCTGGTCCCCAGTGACGAGGAGCTGCGCGTCTACGAGAACAAGGTCACCCCCCTCCACTTCCTGGTGGCGCAGGGCAGCGTGGAGCAGGTGAGGCTGCTGCTGGCCCACGAGGTTGACGTGGACTGCCAGACGGCCTGCGGCTACACACCCCTGCTCATTGCGGCCCAGGACCAGCAGCCTGAACTGTGTGCCCTGCTCCTGGAGCATGGGGCAGATGCCAACCTGGCCGATGAGGACGGCTGGGCCCCGCTGCACTTCACAGCCCAGAATGGGGATGACCGCACCGCCCGCCTGCTCCTGGACCACGGGGCCCACGTGGATGCCCAGGAGCACGAGGGGTGGACCCCATTCCACCTGGCTGCGCAGAACAACTTTGAGAACGTGGCACGACTTCTCGTCTCCCGTCAAGCTGACCCCAACCTGCGTGAGGCTGAGGGCAAGACCCCCCTCCACGTGGCCGCCTACTTCGGCCACATCAGCCTGGTCAAGCTGCTTACAGGCCAGGGGGCTGAGTTAGATGCTCAGCAGAGGAACCTGAGGACACCTCTGCACCTGGCTGTGGAGCGAGGCAAAGTGAGGACCATCCAACACCTGCTGAAGAGTGGGGCGGCCCCTGATGCCCCCGACCAGAATGGCTACAGCCCACTGCACACCGCGGCTGCCAGGGGCAGCTACCTTATCTGCAAGATGCTGCTCAGATATGGGGCCAGCCTTGAACTGCAGACCCAGCAGGGCTGGACGCCCCTGCATCTAGCAGCCTACAAGGGCCACCTGGAGATCATCCACCTGCTGGCTGAAAGCCACGCAGACCTAGGGGCCCCTGGTGGCATGAAATGGACGCCCTTGCACCTGGCCACCCGCCACGGGGAGGAAGAGGTAGTGGCAGCGCTGCTGCAGTGTGGGGCTGACCCCAATGCCGCTGAGCAGTCAGGCTGGACGCCCCTCCACCTGGCGGTCCAGCGGGGCGCCTTCCTGAGCGTCATCCACCTCCTGGAGCACCATGCAGACGTCCGTGCCCGCAACAAGGTGGGCTGGACACCTGCCCACCTGGCCGCCCTGAAGGGCAACATGGCCATCCTCAAAGTGCTGGTCAAGGCCGGCGCCCAGCTGGACATCCAGGCTGGGGAGGGCTGCACACCCCTGCAGCTGGCCCTGCGGAGCCAAAAGCAGAGCGTCATTGCCTTCCTGGAGGGCAAGGAGCCCTCGCTGGCCATTGTGGGCAGTGCTGAGCCTGAGGACCAGACAGAAGTGTAGATAGCCTGGGGAATCCTCACCATAAGGGGTTGGGGAAGTGATGCTGGGCTCTGGCTGGGCCCCTTCCCTGTACTTGCCACCTGCCCCTTCAACCTTGAGAAGAAACAGGAGTCTGGTCCCCTGGGTGATGGAGGGACAGGAAGAGTACACTGAGATTGCAGCTGGGAAGGACCCTGGCTTGGAGAGGCCCTTTCAACACCTTCTCCAAGTGTGTGTCTGGCAGACCCTGGTCTCCTCCTCCTGTACCTGGACTCCAGCCCCCAAAGTGAATTCCCTTCTCATACCCAAGACTCCTGCCACCTTGTGCCAGTGACCCCTGGCCTCGCTGGGCCTTTTGCATCCCAGGAACCCTCTTTGAGGACAAAGAGTGGCACAGAGGAGACAGAAATGCTCCTCCCCAACTCAGGTCTGTGTGACTTGATCCCTTACCTGGATGGGGCCAGGAGAGACAGACACTACTTTGTACAGCTGCAGGAACTAAAAGTCCAGAGGACATTCTGCTTAGCATTGGAAGCCCAGCCATCCCCCTGCTGCTGCACTGACCACACCTTCCAGTGGCCCTGGTCCCAGTGCCTGGGTCTCCCACACAGTCTCTAGGAGGGGAAGGAAGGTGGTGCCCCACCTGCCCACGAGTGATCCTATGTGCTCAGTCCCTGATTTCCCTGACCCTCCTTTGCTGTGTCCAGTTATATGGCTAAGTTCAAACCCCGAATTCAATAAAGCTGTGGATTTGTCTCCCCTTTACAGATGTACTGGCCAGTGGAGCTAGGTTGTATATAGGGGCCAGTAGTGTTAGTATGGGGTGTGTGTGCACTTGTGTATGTGTGTAGTATGTGTATGAATTCACAAGGGAGGTGGCAGGGAGCAGATGCAGGCAGTAGGAGGGGTGGTGACGGCGAGGAGGAGGTTATCTGGGTTCCCTATGGAGCTCACAGGGCGGGCCTTTCCTGTCCAGCAGCAGCTTAGGGCTCTCTCCCGTGACCACAGCCTGGCCACCCATCAGCTGGCCTGTCCTGTCCTGCTGGTTATGGGGCAGGCTGGGACAGGGCTGGGACAAACCTTGTGTGACTGAGCCCTGGCTCAGCAGCCAGCTGGCATCTGCTTTCTCTCTGGCTCTGCCAGCGCTGGCAACCATTGGGAGGGGTGGAGCGGGGCTGCAGGTGGGGGCAGGACAGGTAACCTAGGGGTCCAATCCTGTCCTTCTGTACCTTTTCATACTGCTGGAGCAGCTCTTCAACTCCAGGGTGTTTTGTGATTGTCAGAGAAAAGGAACCTTCTGCCCCAATAATGGCCAGATCCACCCCCAGCCAGTTGGCAGACCCACCTTTGTGTGTCACCCTCCGAGCTGGTGCTGGGCCACTAGTCAGCAGCCTCACATCAGTGTGGGATGAGAGAAGCAAAGCAGAGGAAACCTGTTGCCGCATCTACATGCCAAGTTCATGAGTCATTTTCAGCAGATCCCGCAGCATTGTGTCTCCCATCCTGCGGTCTCTGGATTTTGGCACCAGCCTCACGGGCCCTGAGCACTTCAGCCTACCAAGCTGCTGCCTAGGACCACCGCAGAGACACTTGGAGCAGCGCTGAGTTGGGTTGTGCCCTAGAGCAGTGGTTATAAATCAAGCCCGCACATTAGAACATTAGAATCTCCTGGGTGAGGTGTGTGTGTGGGGGGGAGCGGGCGGTGTAGAGGGGCTTATTCAATAAGTCAATACCTGGCTCTCCCCTTGACCAATTAAACCAATTAAACCAGAATCTCCAGGTTAGCAGCGGGTGTTAGCTGGAGAGCAGCCAGGGCTGAGAACATCCACCAGGGGGCGTCCTGTGGTTTCTCTCTGTGCCTTTCCTTAGTGTGCCCAGGAAGACAGTCACTGGCTAGCAGCCCAGGGTGGTGGCCTTTTCCCCTCCTGGCTGGATGAGTGAGGAGTCCTGAGGACTAGGACGGGGGGCACGCAGCAGACTATCCCACCCTCCTACTCCTTGCTGGCCGCCTGGCCCATTCTGCTTGTTCTCCCTGAGACTAAGCCTTAGGCAAGACTTGTAGTGGAAAATGTCCTGGGAGTTCTCGTTCCTGGAACATGCTGGAGCAGAAGAGAGAAGGGGAGGGGGCACAGTGCTGTTTGCTTCTGGAGCACTGAAGCCAGGGTCTGGCTCCAAGTCGAGGATTGGGAATGAACCAGAGAAGGGATGTGGGCTACATATTCACACCCAGGAGCCCAGGTCAGTCTAGGGAGTGGTCAGGAGTGAGCCTCAGAGGAACAACAGTGTGTCTTAGTCTATTGGAAAGAGGTTGAGGGAAGACCGCAAAGAAAGGAGTTAGAAAATTAGATGATCCTTTTGCACCTATTGCCCTATGAATGGCAGGGATTCCATGGAGATTTGGACAAGACTAGCCCTAGGAATCATTTCAACTCAAGATCCCAGGGTCCAGGTTGAGATCCTATGAGCCCTGCTTCCTCTACTTCCTTCCTCCAAGAGATAACTGAGGTAGGGGCTTTAGGCCAGCTCTGGCCAACACAGCCCTTCACTGCCTACTAGCACCTTCTTGTTCCTTTCGACGCCCCCTTTCCCGACACAGACCCTTACAGACACACACAGCATCTACCTTGCATCCCATTTCAACAGCTGCCTTCCAGCGGGTTCCTAGGGATGTTTAGAATTGGATTATAGTGAGGCCCCTGAAATTCCCAAGGAGAGGGCGTCTAGTTGAATTTCAAACCCTGTTTAGGGGAAATTGAGGTCGGGGATAGGAGTTCCTCAATTTCCTGCTGCCCATCTCCACATGGAGGTCCCATTGACCTTTTAAACTCCCTGTATCCCAGCTAAGCATTCCCTTGACCTCCACAGGCCTGCTCCTTACCCTTTATCCCTCTTGTTAGTTGAAGGTACCCAGACTCCCAACCTTGGAATTATTCTAGACCAGCCTGTCCAACAGAACTTTCTGGAAGGATGGAAACCTTCTCTACCTGCAACTGGTCAAGAGGAGAGCCACCAGGTCCCTGTGCTACTGAGCACTTGAACTGAGGCTAGTGCAATGGAAGAAACACGTTTTCCATTTCAGCAAGTTAAATTTAAGCAGCCACAGGGCAGTATATACTCTTCAAGATCCAACGTGCCGACCCCCCCCCCATGAGGCCTTCTCTGATTGGCGGCTAGAGACGGTCGCTCTGTACCCACACGCCCTGTGGTAAGGTTCAGGGAGCCCCCTCCTTGCTCAGATGAGCCACGTCACTGTATTTGTTTATTTCTGCATTCCAGCCCTCCCTCGGTCTGTCATCCAGATTTACTGAATCAGACTATGGCTGCAGGGTTGTGGCTGTAAAGTAAGGGGCAGAGGGGAGTTGCCGGGCTGGCCTGAGGCCGGGTGGGAAGCTCTGGGGGACTGGGAAGTAGGCTTTGAAGACAGATGGATCTGGATGAAAATCCTGCTGTGCCATTGCTAGTGTGTGACCCTAGGTTGCTGGAACTTTCTGAGACTGTGTGTACCATCTCACAGCATGATGCTTATCTCACTGGCTGCTGGTCATAACTGAATCCGATGCTGTGGGTCAGAAGGGAAAGCAGTAAGCACTCAACATATTCGTTTCTCAGTTTCCCCCAAGTCAGAAGAATTTTTCCCTTGGAAGGAGGCGCCGGCAAGCCAGCTTTGAGGAGCCTTTTGGTAAGATGCTCATAGAAGCCACTGCCTACTTTCCTTTGCTGGCACACCCATGGGAGGAAGGGGCAGCCCTCCTGCAGTGCCTTGGTGTGTGCATACTGACACCTCTGGGGACACACCTAAAGCAGTGTCAGGTCAGCTGCAGGGCGGGGTCCCCCACTGTGAGTCTTGCCTGCTGACCCATAGCTTTGATGACCGTCCATAGTTTGGATGACCCTGAGCCCCAAGAGCCAGACATTGGGTTAGTGTTAGCAAAGCGAGGCGGCCATGTCTGCATCCACTGGGGAGGGGAGGGTCCAGGGCTGGTGTTGGGCCCTACTCTGCCTTCAGCTGGCAAAGGCAGTGTGAGGGCTCAGCCTGCACAGAGAAGGGCAGGAGGATTAATACAGGGTGTGGCAAAAGTAGGTTTCCAGTTGTTAGCGTGGAAAATAGTACCACAAATAATAATACAAGAATAAACTGTGTCTTGCGTACTCACAACTGGAAACCTGCCTTTGCTCACTCCTGTACAGCAGCTGCGGGAGGGCAGGCAGGTTGGAACCTGAGTTTGGAAGGGGCAGGGCTGGGGCAGGTCAGCTCTTCCTGCCCTAGACCGTGGAACTTGTCTCTTCCAGGTAATTTCCTCCCTCTCGTGCCCACCAGGCTTTCCCAGACCTGGACAAAGCGCGGAGCCCGGCTTCCGCAGAGTACACTCTCACGGGCCGTCAGGGTGGAATGTTTGGAGCTGGGCCTGGCTGGGAAAACCCAGAAGGTGCGCATGCCGGAACTTTGTTTTTGCAAAATCCCAGCCCCACCCCGTGCCCCGAGTGGTGCCACCGCCCTCCCCTTACCTGACTCCCATCCTTCACTTCACCAGCGGCATCTGCCCCAGCTGCCAGGGAGGCTGCCTCCCTCGCTCCAGCCCCCCACACACTCCAGGTCTCGGGACAGAGACCAGGGGTGAGGATGGGAGAAAGCCCCAGGCAAGTACCGTGGTCCTGCAGCGTTTCCAATGGACATGGAGCTGCTTCGGCTCCACCCGGCAGTGAGAGGCCTCTCCACGCCCTCCAGGCCAAGTGTGCTGCCCAGCAGCTCTCACCAGCTTTATTTGCCAAGCAGCAGAGCTGGGATGGGAGAGGGAGTGGGAAGGTGTTCTTAGCAGACACCTCCTTCTCCCTGACTCCCAGAACCCCAAAAAGCCAGGGTGGGTCTCCCCTCCAAAGACGGTTTGCTCTCTCCCACTTCTTGCTTCCCCAGATGCCCCAGAGGCAGTTGGTTGGCAGAAAAAAAACCTCCAGGCACAGGAGAGGTGCCCAGACTCTGGCCTCCTGCTGCTGAAGCCTCCTAGAAGCTGTACCCCCTGCCATGCCCCCCCCCCACGCACACATACTCATTTGCTTGAGCAGCCAGGCTATTCACAGGCACCCAAGGGTGGCATCCTAAAAGTTGAGTGCTAAATGGATTTTTTTTCTCTATCTCCCTTTTAAAAAATCTTCTGACTATAGGAGCCTCCTCCCACTTTTCTCAGGGCTGGTCAGGAAATGGGTGGAGTGGACAGTGTGAGGCAATAGAGTCAGAAGACCTGGGTTCAAAGGCCAGCCTGCCACCCAGGCCACCACCCTTCCTGGAAGAGGCTTCTCCTCTGTAATAGGATCACATGGACCAGCCTCTGGTGTCATGGGGAGGACAGGCGTCATGTGGGGCGAGGGCCACCATGGCACTGCCTAGGTGGAAGCTAACACCACAGACACTGCTTGGGTCCTGGGGCTGGAAGGGCAGAGAGGTGGTGGGCCACAGGCTGGGCCATGTGCCTCCCTGGGACAGGGATGGTATGAGAAGGGATCAAGTAGGTGGGCACACTGCAAATCCCCAAGGCAGGCCAGTCCTCAGCATCCCTGGTTCCCTCCGTCCTGAGACCACCAAGGAAACAGGATCAGCAGTCACTCCTTCCAGGGACCTCCTGATCCGCCTTTCAGGAAGTCCTCCGAGCAGGCTTCTGCTCTCCCCAGTTTCCTACCTACTTGTTCCAGGCCAACCCCACCAGGGCTGCTGCATCCCATGGCATCATCGTCACCTCAGTAAATGGTGCCCTGGCACTGGGCAGCCCACACCTGTGGCAGTGGTCCCCACACCCAGCCAGCGCTCTGCCCTGGGGTGCGGAGCTCTCACAGTCACCGTGTGACTAACACCCACTGTCCACTGTACTGAGCTCTGCAAAGGTGGAGGCCACGTCCACCCTCTTCACAATTTTATTCTCAGCACCTTGCTCAGGGCCTGCGGCACAATAGCTGCCCAATAAATATTCACTAAGGCATCAGCTAGGTGGGTGGATGGAGGAAGGGACACAGCTTTTCCTGCACTGTTAGCCTTCTCAATCCCCAGGACATCTCCCCAGCCCATGGCCACCTGGGACTCCTCCAGAACCCACTAGGGGAGGAATAAAGGCCCGAAGCTTTGAAGACTTGCAGTCACATGTGGACATCTGAGAAGACACAGGCAAGGTGCCCAGCAGTGCTTGACCAGAAAGGCTTACTCCTTAAGGGTGCCTCCTTGCTGTGCTCTTGGGGAATGGGGGAGACTCCACCTGCTATAAAGGCAGATGAACGATCCTTTGATTAAAAGGTCTACGAGAAAGGCAGACACGGGGAAAAGCAGAGAGAAGAGAAAGTCAGAGGGCTGTAGCCTGCCCAGCCTCTGGCTCTCTCTTTTCCATCTCGCTGTCAAGACGAAGGGGGGGCCATGGTCAGGGGTTCCTGGGAAAGAGCCAGAACCCGGGCCGCCCACTCCCACCTAGGCGTTCCTGGGCCCCACACTCATTCCTTTGCCCTGAAGTACTGAGGGGGGAAGGGGTGGAGCCCAGCCCTCCCCCTGCCCACTCTAGCTGTCAGTCTGCTGTCTGGCAGAAAGACTTGAAGCTTCGTGACAGCTGTAGGCAACTTTCCCCATCCTGCCTCCCGCCCATGCCTGCCCTATTCCCCTCTCTCCCTGCCACGGCTCTCCCAAACTGCTCCGAGGTTGCCTCCCTTCCCTCTCTCCTCCTCTCGTTCCCTCCCTCCCTCCCTTCTTTCCTTCCCGTTTTTCTCCCTCCCTTTGTCATCTCTTCCAGTAACCACATATGAAAAATCTGTGTGATCTCATAAGATTTCTAATGATGAGATGAGCTTTTAAGTTCCCATTCAGGTCAAGATCTCTTATAGATGGAGTGTGGTGTGTGCGTGTGTGTGTGTGTGTATGTGTACGTGTTGGCTATGGCATCGGTATCAGCAGCTGAGAGGTCCTTGGGGTTTCTAGCCCCCTTGGAGGGTCTGGTGCCTCCCCCAGAAGGTGGGCACTGGATTATTGCCCCCCTGCCCAGCTAAATGAGGGACCCGTTTTGCCCACCTTCTGAAATCCGGGTGTTCCTGGGGACAGGACCTCTCTCAGAGCTCAGGGATACGTTCAGGTTCAAGGAGATCAAAGTCCATAATTAAGTGTTCAGGGCAAGTTAAGTGCTCCAAACTTTGGTGCTAAAAATATTGTATTTAGCATGCAAATTATGCCCTGACAGCTCCCGAGCCTGAGCCGTGGGTGCCGGCGCCTTGTTTGTCAGCACTGCTGTTATTCTCAAGGGGTAAGAATATTCCTCCTTCGCTGGCTTGATTTATATTTTACTTTTAAAAAGCCAAATTTCTGTTGTCAGATCAGTGCCCAGTCATGGCCCCAGAAGGCTTGGAGTTGAGACTGGCCTGGAGGCCGAGAGGAGAGAGGACCAGGCCACGTCCCTCAGGGCCTCCCTGCCTCCTCAACCTGCCCCAAACGGGGTCCCGATGTGATATGGAAGGTGGGGCAAGGGGCAGACAGACGTACACAGTGGCACCACACTGCAAAAGCCACCTTCTCCACGGAGCCTGTCTGCCCTGGTGGGCGCGAGGGCTAAGGATTGGTCCGTCAGAGGTGCTGGGACCTGGAGAGGGGAGGTAGGAAGGAGGGACAGCCTGGCTTCCCCCTGGCAGGCCCCTGTTACTCTGGGGATTAGGGGAGCCCAAGGTGTGCTTGCGATTCCCATTGGAAATGTTCCCCCCTCCACCCTGGGTCAGGGCCACCCAGTAGCAAGACTGAGCACTCTCCTGGCTGCTTGAGAGATGAGGGGAGGAGGGGAGAACTCACAGGCACACATCCCCCGGTCCTCCTGGAGCAGCTTCCTTTCTCCCTCCCCCAGAGCCCTGCCCACCTGACGGCTGGTCAGGGTCACTGTTTTCTGGGTCTGCAGGATGCCTCTCCACTCTCCCCTGCACCCACACGGGGCTTTGCTGCACCTGAGGCAGACGACAAAGGTGGTGCCGTGCCCTTCCCCACAAGGGGCGCCCATGTGACTCTTGTCAAAGTTTTATTAGTTTGGAGCATGTGTAGTGATGTTACAGAGTCTGGGACCTGGGGGTTCCCCAAGCTGCAACTTCCCCCTCCCTGTGGGCAAGGCCAGGCCAGGTCAGGCCAATGGTCGCCACGGGCTCCCCTGTAGCCGAGGCAGTGGAAGGGAAGGGGACAGGAAAGAGAAGAGGCAGAAGGAAAGGGAAGGTGGTTTTGTGGCCTAGTGTGGCAGGAGGCAGCCCCCAAAACCTCAGACACCCCAACCCAGGCCCCAGAGTCACAAGTCACCTTCCCCACCTGTCCCAGGCTGGCCTGACATTTGCTACAAGGAGTGCACCCAAGTCCAGTAGGAAGCGGGCCCTCCCCTCGGGCTGTGGAGTGGGTGGGCCAGGTCAGGACCCACTGCTGTGGGAAGTAGAGGCTCCTGTGGGGCGGGAGAGGGACTGAAGGTTTTTGGTGTGGGCTTCCCCGGGGTTCATTCTGTGGTCTGGTATTTACAGGGGGCTCCCCAGACTGAGGTTACCCGGGGCCTTCACAAGAGCTTTGGCTTTCCTGGTGTGGACCTTGTGGGCTTCAAACCGTCCACCCGTCCCTACCGTCCACTCCAGCCCAAACCCCTGGAGACCAGGCTGAGCCCAAGGGGAGCACAGCCTCCCAGCCCTGACTCTGGCCCCAGCAACACCAGAGCTCCCGAGAAAGGTCAGAGGAGGCGGTGGCATCTTTGGTGCCAAGGAGAAGGAATCTGGAGCTGGGAGGGAGCTCTGTGAGCCACCCCTGAGCCAGGGGGTCCAGCCCGAGGGCTGGCACCATGCCTGGCTCTCTATGCTACCCTGGCAGAGTGAGGGTGTTCGGGCAGTGAGGGGCATGGTGTCAAGCTAACACTTGGGGCCTGCCAGGCAAAGGGAAGCCACCCACACCCTCCAGCCCGCAGCTCGGGGGGGCTGCGGCCAGCGGCCGGGTGGGGTGGTGGCCGCAGGCTGCCGCTCAGGGCAGCGGTCAGCAGTGGAGGAGCTTCAGGAAGGCCTTGCGGAACTCAATGTTGAAGGTCGTGTAGATGATGGGGTTCACAGCGCTGTTGACGTAGCCCAGCCACGTGAAGGAGCTGTACAGGACAGGCGGGATGCTGCAGGCACAGTGGATGTTCAGGATGTGAGTGATGAAGAAGGGCAGCCAGCAGATGATGAACACGCCTGGGAGAGAGGGTGGCAGTCAGGCTGGGCCCGGGCCAGGGAGGGGCTGGGCTGGGCAGCGCACTCGGGCACTGGAATCACATGCTTCGGGCCCAGCCCGGCCTGATGTCCATCCCACCCACACTGCTGAACTCAAGACCACCTGCTTGGGTGGGACCCTTGGTGTCAAGGCATCATGTGCACAGGATACTCTACAGGCACACTGAGGGTCCCTGGGAGGGAGAGGTGCCTGGGGAGGCAGGACTGCTGGGTGGAGACCCTATGGATTGGAGCAGAGCATCCACTTGAGCCCTTCTCTGTCACTCCCTGCTGTGACCGTATTCCCTCATTTGCAAAACGGGGATAGTTACTCCTGTCCCACTGCCATCACAAAGCTGTCCGGTGGGTGTGGAAGGTGTCACCCACAGCCCTGAGTGCTGCGTGGAAGACAGGGTCACATCAGTCCATCCTGTTCCCAGCCACCCACATCAGTCCTGCCCTCATTTTTGACCTATATCATCTTGTTTTCTAAGGGATGTCCATTTGAAAGCCTTGCCTGGAGGACAGGACCCTGCTGATGGCCATACCCTCATTCAGATCAGGCTCTCAGCCTTTTTTATATTATTTACAGCTCTGGTCCCTAAGGTCGTGGTTAAGCTCAGGGGAACTGATTTTTCCAATTCCTGAATAACAGCAATATTAACACAGACTGTAATGATAACACCCATGAGCTATCTAACAGTTTATAAAATGTTTTCCCCACCTCCTGTCATTTGATGACCACACAACCTTGAGAAGTAATCTACCCTCCTGATGGGACTAGAGAGAAAGTGCTTGCCAGGGTCATGAGGTCCTGGGGGTCATTACGGTAGACTGGGCAAGTTCACATGCTCTCTAGTCAGACTACCTAAATTTAAGTTGTGGGTCCTCCTTGGTCAAGTTATAGGACTACTATGACCTCAGTTGTCCCATCTGTAAAATGAGCATAATTATAGAATCTACCTAATAGGGTGCATCTTGGCCTGGGCCTGAGAAAGTGCCAGTCCCATGACCCACCAATGATGGCTGGGAAGAGGGGGCAGGTAATGGGACCGGCGACAAGGGGTCCCTCCCTCGGTCAGGGCTGGGCCGAGCTGGGCCTGGCCAGCAGCCAGGGCTGACTCACCAAGCACTATGGCCAGCATCTGGGTGGCTTTCTTCTCCTTCTGCTGCGAGAGCTTCCTGCGGCTCAGGGTCTTAAGCGAGGTCCGGGTTTTGCCATTGGGCATGGACTGGATCTCAAAGATCTTGGCAATCTTGGGGTGGTCTTTGGCATGCCCATTCTTCTCAGGTTTGGCAGGGCTGTCAGGAGTGCTGTGGAGGCTGTGGTGGGATGGGTCGGGGAGGGTCAGCTGGTGGTGGCTGGGTGGGATGGGGCTGTACCGGGTCCTCTCAGGTGGGCTGGTGCTGGAGAGCATCTCCATCTCCAGCTCCTGGGCTCGGCGGGCAGCCTCCTGCATGAGGCAGAAATCTCAGGGTAAAGCCAGGCAAGTCTTCAGGTAGCAGCCACCCAGCCTCACCTGGCCTACATGGCCCCACCTGGCCTAACCAGGCCTCACCAGATCTTCCCTACCTCCCTCTTCAGGCTCCTGCAAACACCACAGGTCACTCCATCAGAGAGGCAAGGAGGGTGATCACTCGGACGCAGGGGCTGTCTGGGTACAGGACCCAGTACCTTCAGCAGTCCCTGCCTGCAGGTCATCGGGGCCCCCTTCCCAGAGCAATCCTTATGCATCCTCAGTGACCCCACAACCATTTTGGGGTTTTGTGAGTTTTACTGCCCATGCACTTCTCTCTTACTCACTGAGCAACACTTACTGAGGGCCAGCTAGGTGCCGGGTGCCGAGCTGGCTGCTGGGGATACATTACTAGTTGGTGTTTGGTGCCTGCCCCGAGCTCGTGCTCAAACTGCACAGAGCTCTGCCTGCAACTCACCTGAAGCACCTGCAGCAGCACCCGATGGGGGCCCTGTCTCTCCTGGGCCCCCACCCTACCTGCTGGGCTGGCCTGGAGGACCCTGCGTGGATCCGCCCATGGCCTCCCAGGTTCACCCTAAGGTTCCCCTGTTCCAGGCCTCAGGGTCTCAGCCTCAGCTGCTGAAATGCAGCCTCACCACATGCCCAGGTGCTGTAACAAGGATGCCACCTTGGCCTCAACCCTGAGCCCCTGTTTCGGCACCTGTCTCCTAAATGGCTCCTTTGAGTCCTGCTCTTCCTGTGCAGGTGAATGGTGGGGGCCCTGCTTCCTGAGGACACCTCTCCTGGACTTCTCATGTGGCCCTTGGCGGGTTCCCTGGCCTACCGGGGGGTGGGACACCTGCTGTGTGGACCCTGGTGCTACTACCACTGGGCAAAGCCTGGGGTCTGCAGGGATTCTGCCCCTCCGGGCTTCGCTTAGAGTCTGCGCATTACACTAGCCCTGCAGCGGCTCGGCTTCCTTGCCCCCAGCACCCATCCAGCCTCCAGCCCCAGAACCTGGGGCAGCTCAGCAAGTGAAAAGCACAGTAGGGTGTGGATTTCAGAGACACATGAGTCTGGCTCAAATATGTGCTCTCTCACTGACTGTTCAGCCTTGGGTGAGTTACCTAACCTCTCTGAGCCTCTGTCTCCTCTTCTGGAAAAAGAAGATGGGTACGATCAGTAAGACTTACCTCCCAGGGTTGCTGTGAGGATTTGATGAGAAGATAGAAACATGGTAGGTGTTCAATTAATGGTAATAGCCATGCTCATTAAAGAATACTGCAGTAACCATTTCTTATTAAAAAAAAAATGGTAATAGCCATTTTTATCTTGTTATTAAGGGTAAGTCCTTTCTCCCAGCCGTTTTCTGGTGCTGGGGGTACCTCTGTGCCCTGCAGAACTGAGCTGTCCTGCTCGGTGCTTGCAGGGAGGTGTGCGTGGCGAGTCTGGCTTCTGCTGAGGCAAAAGTGAGGGATCCCAGGAAGCGCCTCTCCCTTTGACCAGTAGGTGCGGTTTCTGAGAATCATAGCAGGTGCGCTTCCCTAGAGGTGGGAAGACCTGGCTGCGGGTCCCTGGCCTAAACACTTACCACTCTCCGCCTGTTCACAGGGAAACTGCCATTAGACTTCATGATAACGGTGCAGAGTCTCATGTCCTCGGGGTGAGTACAGCTGCCCTGTGAAGTGAGCCACACTGGTCATGCTGGGGACAGGGACCCAGTGCTGGGTAGTCAGACTGGGCATGGGGCTCAGAGAAGGGCAGGGAATAGAAGGTGGGGGCCTGAAGGAGCAACCGAGGTAAGGGAGGAGGTCAGTAC
The DNA here is from genome assembly GCF_964146895.1 of Miniopterus schreibersii. NCBI lineage: Eukaryota > Metazoa > Chordata > Mammalia > Chiroptera > Miniopteridae > Miniopterus > Miniopterus schreibersii. The sequence goes on along the minus strand of NC_138112.1, from coordinate 7,682,607 downwards.
TGTGGTAAGAGGAGGTGGGCAGGACGAGGGACCAACGAGCCCTGGCCTTTATGGAGGGCCTGCGAAGGGTCTGGCGCCATGCTAGGCACGCTCACAGCCCTCTCACACTGAATCCTCAAGACTACCTGTGAGGTCAGTATTATGACTCCCATTTAACAGATGAGGAAACTGAGGCTCAGAGAAGTTAAGCAAGTTGCCCAAGGTCACTCAACAAAAAAGAGTCAGTGCCAGGATTTGAACCTGATGTGTCTAACCCCAAAGCTCTTGTTCCTTCCAGGCCCACATACTGTCTTCCTCAGAGAGGGCTGAGCAGAGGGGAGAATTCATAAGAAGTAGGGGGAGGTAGGTGAAAGGAGGCAGAGTAGAGAAGTAGGGAAGAGCAGGGGAGGAGGGAGGAGGTGTGCACAGGGGGGCGGGCGGAGAGTATGGGAGGTAAAGGAGACGGGATGGAGGCATCAGCGGAGGGGAAGGGAGACAGAGGGATCAGAGTGAGGAAAGAAGTGAAGAAAAGAGAAGGAGAGGAGCCCAGGAGGATGCCAAGGGCTGCTGCCTTCAGACAAAGATCTCCAAGCAAAGACTTCTCCTCCCAGGTCGCCCCCACCACCCTCCCACCTCCCACTCCTGGAGTTTCAAGTCCCTCTACTGAGGTCCAAACCTTAGAGATCTGCCCTGCCCAGCTGCTCGGAGCTCCCCCATCCTGGACTCCCTCCTGCTCTGGTGTCCCAGGTCCCCACTGAGCACTGGATGACCCACCTCGGTGATGGTTAAGTGGGGACCCTGGAGGGGAGGGGGATCTTGGGACCTTGAGTGGGGCCTTCAGGTTGGCCCTGAAAGCCCGGCTGCTGCGCTTGGTGTTGACCCGCTTTCGCCGCCTCCGGAGGACAATGTAGATCTTGATGTAGACCAGCAGGGTGATGATGAAGGGCGCGTAGAAGGAGACCACAGAGGAGTAGATCACGAAGGCGGGATCGGCGATGATGCATTCGCTCTGTTCTGGAGGAAGGAGAGCCCCAGGTGGGCGAGTCAGCCGGCCCAGGGTCCAGAGCATGCAGAAGGGGCTTATCACCTCCACTGAAGGAGCAGGGTGAAGGTTGCAGAGACCATGCTAGATGGCTGAGGCGGCAGAGACTATGTTAGGTGGCTGAGGTGGCAGAGACTATGCTAGGTGGCTGAGGTTGCAGAGACCATGCTAGGTGGCTGAGGCGGCAGAGACCATGCTAGATGGCTGAGGTGGCAGAGACCATGCTAGATGGAGAAGGTGGCAGAGACCATGCTAGATGGCAAAGGTGGCAGAGACCAAGCTAGATGGCGAAGGTGGCAGAGACCATGCTAGATGGCTGAGGTGGCAGAGACCATGCTAGATGGAGAAGGTGGCAGAGACCATGCTAGATGGCAAAGGTGGCAGAGACCATGCTAGGTGGCTGAGGTGGCAGAGACCATGCTAGATGGCAGAGGTTGCCTGGAAGTGTTAGATGCAAATATATGCACAGCATAAATCAGAGCATTAAAAACACAACTGTGAGCAAAACGCTAAGTTGTGATCGACCGCTTCCAAGTTTTTCCATTAATGTTCCCTCATTACATTGGCATTAGTTCTGCCATCTGTGAAACACGGGGCCTTCAGAAAAAATGCCCAAAGGGAATTATTTAAAGAGAATAAGCCATTATTTTAGCCTTTCCTGTATACTGGGAGGACTGCCACCTTTTAACTTTAGGGACAAGGTAACTGGGTCCTGTTTGTTGAACTCACCTGTGTTCCACTGTGTTTCCAAGCTCCCTCCAGGTCTCGTAGATATCTGTGCTCTATCTCAGGCCCTTCCCAGATTAATCCGAGCACAGTTAGGCCTATTTCCACTTCTTTCAATTCCCGCAAGATTTAGGTTTGGTACCACACACTGTTACGGCTTCCCTGTGTACTATACAGTCCTGCCATGGTCTCCAGAGGCACCCCTGCATTGCTCTTACCCCCTGCTGAGAGGAAGCTCAATGCCAGGCCAGCAGGTGGAGCCAGGGCCTCTTCTGTCTGAGTTGCTCGGACTGCCTCACAAAGGGCAGGCTGCTGTGCACAAGCCCCCTTCTTGTGTCCACCTTTCCTGCTCCTGTGACTGAGACCTGGCCTGAGCTCAGGTGGCCTGGTGTTGCAGCCTCATTACACGAACACCATTACCAGGGGCCATGAGGCCCAGTATTCTCCCCCATGTGTGTGCACACACAGCAGGCACACTCCTGCAGTTTGTGAGGCTACCTGGCCTGCTTCAATCTAATAAACAAAGTTGAAAATGGCCAGATATCCCCCTGAATCATTATCCCGCCCCTCACCCAACTCCATTGTGCCCCAGGTCATTCATCGCTCCTCTCCGCCCAACCAGGTACAACACGGGCCGGGCGTGGCCCAGGAGACCCACCCTGACCTTAGTCCGGGGTGGCAATCAGGCCCCCATGGATCTCCACCATGTCTGTGCCAGGGGCTCAGCTCCCTCAGGATCCTGCTCAGAAGCCAGCTGAGCCCTTGGCAGACAGAGGCAGGGCTCACCTGTGTTGTTGAGTCCAAAGAGCATTGGGCAGGAGATGGTGAAGGACAGGACCCAGACTATGGCGATCATGACGGTGACTCGGCGCTTGGAGCTGTAGCGTGTGTTATAGAGCATGGGCATGGCCACAGCCGTGTACCTGCAAGGGGACCCCTCACTCCACAACGTGCACCAGAGACACCCCAATCTTCAGGGGTGGACAGTTGATCCCCCTCCACAAAGCCCACTGTTTACTCTAAATCAACCCTCCTTCCTGTCCCCAACTCAGACAGGGGGGATAGTTGTTGCTGCTCAATCAACTGCTTGGTGGCTAACTGGCTCCCATTAATCCTGGACCATATCTTGTACTCTGGTCTCTCCACTTGGGCATTAGGCTTTGTGAGGAACCACGGCCTGGGTCTTTGTGCCTTTGAAACTGCACCTTCTACACCTGTGCTGGGCCCACTGAAGGTGGAAGCGTTTATTGATGGAGTGGTAGCCAGGCCCCCCAGAGCAAGGGGTTAGCCCTATTCAGCAGAAAATAAAAGCAATGGGAATTATGTGCAATCCTCCATCTTCCTCTACCCAGCGCTTCTCCTATATTAGCTCCCTTCATCTTCCACTAAAAGGGAAGTGGGGCTGGGGTCTCTGGGAGCCCACATCCTATGGGTACAAATCAGTGAAAGGCTCCAAGGATATAGCTTAGCAAGGTGAGCACAGCCGGGGCCCCTGGGCCAGGTGCCCTGTGCTGCAAGCAAATGCATAACCAGACACGATAGCGCCAATGGACAGGCGTCATCATCTTGGCTTCTGGACAATGAAACTGGGGTTCCCAAAACTTCCATAATCTGCCCAAGGTTGCCCAAGGTCACCCAAGTAGAAAGTGATAGAACTGGGGCTTCAGTCAGAATCAGCTGCTTTCTCCTCTATAGCAGTCTGGATGGTCTTGGCAGCATCACTGTAAGATCTACTTTCCCAGCCAGACACACATGTACCTACACACATGTACATGTGCACACACATATACACACACGCATACATGCACACAAACACATGGACTCACAGGTACAAAGCCAGCTACATAGCATCAGAGGCAGAGCCTGAGCCTGACGGGGAGGTGAGTGGCCTGCACGGCCTCTCCCCCAGCTGGGCTCACCTGTCAATGCTGATGGCACACAGGTTCAGGATGCTTGCTGTGCACATCATGACGTCCAGAGTGACAAAGATGTCACAGTGAATCTTGCTGAATCTCCACTCACCCACCACCTGGGGACAAAGCAACAGGATGGGTGGACAGCAGAGGAGAGATTAGATTGGCCCAGTAGCTCGGCTCTCCTGGGGGAGACCAGGTCACTGGCTCACAGGGCAGCCGCAGGGTCTGGTGGGTCTCCGCCTGGGGCCTGGGGGGCAGAGGGGCAGCAATGGGGAATTGTACCCATGATGTGAGAGTCCCTTGCCCTGGCCCCTCTCCTCCTAGACACATAAGGTCCCTTGGTGCCAAGAACGATGCTAAGAGAAAGATGATCGACTTCCACTGACTACTTCAACTTCTTGTCTGTAAAACACTTGTGTGATCACCTGCAACCCCCATTCACCAAGTGAGGAAACTACGCCTCAGGAAAGGGCAGCGACTCGCCCAGGCCATTAGGCTCAGCGGCCTGTTCTCTGGCCCAGGTTTGGGGGAGACCAGGCAGCTCCTTCAGTGCCCAGCATGGTTCATGGCACAGGGGAGGGGCCGGGTAAGTGTCTCCTAAGAACAATGGTGACGACAATGTCCCTATGAAGCAGGGGTGACATTTCTGCTCCTCATTGTTCCTGGAGAATGAAAGAGGGGAGCCTGGGCTCGGGCGGCAGGACCTCCCGAGTGGGCTGGGAGGGGCTGTAATGGTACAGCCGTGGTGTGGTGGGATGTGAGGAGTCCGGCTACGGGCAGGAGCATTTTGCATCCCTCCCTGCCCCCCCCATACCCTCCCCGTGCACATCCACACCCACGCCTCCGTCTACATACGGGCACCCACGCTCACACAGCAGGCTGGCGCTGGTGGCTCTGAAGCCTGGAGCAGCCCCCTCCCTGCCCAGAGCCAGGACAGGGCGATGCGCCTCGGCTTGGCCTCTACCAACAGGAGGGCGAGGAGCAGGAGGCCCCCCCCCCGGGTGCCCGGCCAGGCGGGGCAGGGCAGCACCCACGCTGGGCTCACAGCCCCGCAGCAGCCTAGTTATAACCTTGCTCACTCTCAGTGCTGCCCTCTGCTCTGCTCTCAGGCAGGAAACCAAATGTTGGCATTTAAGCTCAGTGCTGGGCACTGCGGCTGTTGTGGTCACATGTGGAGGAAACGGCAGCCTGTCCTGGAAGACAGGGAGCCTCTAGTGGCACTGCCATCCCTGGGCAGTGCCACTCACAGGGGCCTGTACCAAGTCTCTCCCAGGTGGCAATACAGTGGCCCCTGTGCCTCAGTGCAGCGCTGACCAAGTGGGCAGGAGCTGAATGCCCTGTGGGGTGGAGGGGATGGAAGGGCTTCCCTGGCATAAACAAAGTCTATCTTTTGGCACCATGGGGAGAGCTCCAGGCCCACCTGGTCCATCCCCCACACCCCTTGCTGCCTCTCCTAGACTAGGATTTCAGAGCTGCTTTCCTACCCCTGGGATCTAGGTCTAGACCTTCCCCACCCTCCCTGCTTCCTTCTTTCCCATAGACACTTAGTGTGCGCCAGGCTCTGTCCTAGGCTCCAGGTACAGTGATGAATAGGACTGACAAGTCCCTGCCTCTGGGGAGCTCTCACTTCCTCCCCAAAGGTCTTTCTGGAGTGAGAATAGGCGGGCTTTCCTCTCGGCTTCAGGAGCAGCTGCTCTAGAAGGCAGGCAGGGCAGCTGACTCAAAGACTCAGGGGAATGTGTTGGCAGCCGATGTTTCTAGAACAACTACTGTGTGCATGCACTTTATCTCATGTATTGTTCTTTGTTTAAAAAATATGTTTTTATTGACTTTTAGAGAGAGAGGAAGGGAGAGGGATAGAGAGATAGAGAGAAACATCATCTATAGTCTGCCTCCTGCATGCCCCCTACTGGCGATCAAGTCTGCAACCCAGGCATGTGCCCTGACCGGGAATCGAACCCGTGACCTCTTGGTTCCTGGATTGATGCTCAACCACTGAGCAACACCAGCCGAGCTCATGTATTATTTTTAAAGCTCATAAGAAAAGGATTGCTTGTGTCCAGTTGGAGGAGGGAACTGAAGCTGAGAGTTCACCGGCTTGGGTGCAGGGGGCAGGCAAAGGCAAGGCCTTGGGCGGCACAACCTGTGCCCTCTCCGAAGCTGTCCTGGGAGAACCATCAGACTTGTCGATAGAAGAGATAATTATGTAAAGAACACTAAATAAACCAAGTGTGAAAGGAAAGATTCTGATTGCAAGGCGGGACAAACTTAGGGTTAAACAGGGAAGTGGACATGTCCAAGGTCACCTGGTGATTTAGTAGCAGAGAAAGGATCAGGCCCCAGGGTTCTCTCTGTACCTTTAGACACCACCAGTCATTGACAGCCTAGCTCACACGAAGCTGAGACCTGCAGGGCAGGCCTCGAGCTGGCCGGTTAGAGCCTAATAATAACCAGCACATATTAGGCACTAGTTAGTATGCATCAGGCACAGTTCCAAACACTCACACTCATTTCCATGGGTATGACAGCAAATGACATGGCTGCCACACCTCAAAACCCCCAGCTCGCTCTCCCTGCTCAGGAGCTCTGCACACCTTGCTCTTGCACCTGGTGCACGAGTGCCCTGCTCCCTCTCTGGATGATTCTCTGAAATCATCACTTCTTCCTTGTCCCCACATGCAAAGTCACACGTCCCCACAGGGTTCCCACACCTCCTGTGGAGACTGCTCCACTGTCACCTCCACCAGGCTGCACCATCAGTCTCCTCACTGACCGCAGGCCAGGGCTTTGGACCTCGAGGAGGGGTAGGACGTAGAACTGCTTATGTTGAGTGAGTGAATAATTAACCCTGCGATCCGAGTCTGCTCACTTCGCGACCTCATCTGCTCATCCGGAAGATGCACACAGTCAGCCCTCCCGCAGAGGGCTGCGAGGTCGGGGGACATGCAGGCGGTGGCCCTGCTCTCTCCCCTCGGGAGCCCCTCCAGGGGAAAGTGGGAGAGTCTGGGATGGAGCCCAGTCCTCCCACCCCAGACCCAGTGTGCCTTCCACGCACCGTGTGGGATAAATGATGCACACCCAGTTCCACGTCCGACACGTGCTGACACGGCGGGCACTGGCGGCACTTACTCTCACTGGAAATGGAGCAAGATGGAAAATTCTAGACGACAGAGGGTACAGTAGGTAGTTGCAAGAACACTTGGAAGTTGGGATAGAGTGAGACTCCACTTCAGACATTCTCTAGGGACAGTAAAGAGCTGAGACAACGGCCTGTGAGGAGGGCTCGCCGCCCAGCTCTTGTGGGAGGCCGTGGGAGAGTTTGAGCACAGCCCTGAGATGCCATTCTCCACCCTGTCCCGAAACACTGAGCTTTCCCTTCAAAATAAGGGTGAACAGGCATGCTTAAAATATCCGTTCAAGGGACTTAGAGATTGCTAGGAGCCCCAGCACAGCCCATGTGCAGATTTGGCCCTGCCCTAGAGAGTGTGGGTAAGGGTGGTGGGTCTGAAAGCCCCGGGACCCATGCCCATAGCCCTGGGCAGAGCACACCTCACCTGGGAAGAGGGTGCTTCCTTGCCTGGGTGCAGGCGGGTCCTCTCTGTGTGGAGGGGGGCTGATATTATGGTCATTTCACCTTGAAACCATTGTCAGGCTGACTTTACACAGTGCTTATTAGGTGCCCCGTTGCAGTCTAAGCACTTCTTACATATTAATTCATTCGATTCTCAAACAATGCTATGCGGTAGATGCTCTCATGACCTCCACTCTATAGATATGGAAACCGACACACAGGCGGGTCATTTCCCTTGATGGCCTGTGAGGCCGGTGCCGTCCCCTGAGAGCGGGCGGGAGGGGACAGGCTGTGGATTAGGCGGGGCCCCCCCGGACAGGCCCTCGGATGGACACACTTGGGCAGAGTCTAGGGGCCTCATACACGCTGGACTCAGGGGATAGAACCCCCGGCCTGTGGCACCTCTACGCTTTTATGTTGCTTTGTGTCTCTTTGTTTCCTTCGGTTCTTCCTTGTCACGCAGTCAGGTGGTTTCGAAAGCTCCAGCCCTGTTAGGCCCTGCTGAAGGAGGGGGCACTGCGGAGAGCCAGCCTGTGGCTGGTGGCGGCAAGAAGGGCAGGGAGCCTCCTGGGGGGGGAGGCGGGAGGAGAGACGCTTCTGACCGGCCTCCCTCCCGCCTCAGCTGCTTCTCCTGATGTCTCCTCTGCGAAACCTGCCAAGGGCTCAGGTTTGCTTTGAAAACAAGGCTTCCCTGCATGGCCCAGGCAAGTCCTCTCTAGCCCAGGGCGGGAAGGAGACAGCAGTGACGTTAATGGCCTCAGCACTGGCTCCTTCCTGAATGCCTGTCAGATTCCTATGCACCCGGCCTCCACCCCAGCCTTGAGGAGGGAGGGGAGGAGAGCACGGAGCAGCTCCCCCAGTTTCCAAGTGAGGAAAGAGAAATGGAGAGTTCAGGCCTGGAAGCGGGAACCTGCCCCCGTCCTTGGGGGTCCCGGACAATGACTCCCACTTCCAGCAGGGCTTAGGGAACCGATTCCGGGCCAGAAAGAGTGCCCGCTGGAACCCGCCAGCTGTGTGATGCTGGAGAGTCCCCTGACTTCCGTGAAATGGTCACAACACATAGGTCTCAGGGCTGCTGTGAGGACGCTGTGGGAAAATACTGTGGATAAAGGACTTAGCACAAGGCCAGACGCTTAGTAGGGACTCTGTAGCTGGTCCATGGAATTGTTAAGGAGACAATGTACCCATTTTATAAGGAGAAAAACTGAGCCCAGCGTGGAGGAAGAGACCATCTGAGAAAGCACCAGGCAACCTGTGGGTAGGAAGCACTGAGGGGCCTGGACTCGCGGCCCCAGCGCAGTGTCCCCCGGAGGAGGTGCTGAGGAAGGCGGGGCCCAGACCCACCTCCAGGTAGACGCCCCAGGGCATGACCAGCATGGCTAGCAGGAGGTCGGCCACGGCCAGGCTGACGATCAGGTAGTTGGTGGTGGTCTGCAGCGCCTTCTCGCGGGACACGGCCATGCACACCAGCACGTTGCCGAAGACGATGGCGAAGATGAGCAGGGTGAGCAGCATGGCGTAGTAGTTGTAGTGGGGCCGGTCGGCCTTCCCCGCGGACCCGTTGAAGGGCCGGCTCCAGTTCTGGCTCTCCAGGTCCTCATCGTACCAGGACAGGTTCAGTGGGTCCATTGGGGCAGCGGGGCCACGGGCTGGCCGGGCTCTGCCAGGAAAGACGGACACGGAGTGAGCGGGAGGACCTCCCAGAGCAGCTGCTTCCCGGGGAGGATCTGGGGCTAACGCCAACCACTAGAAGTTAATAGAGACAATTCTCCAGGCTCAGGATGTTAAGTTTTGCATCTAACAGTTTTCTTAAAATATTGAGGCCCGCTGCCCCTCTTCTGCTAGCAGGTTCTCACAGACGGTAAAACAAATGAGCAAGTATAATTTTTTAAGAAGTATAATAAAATAAATGAGCTTGAGAAAAGCTGACCTTTCATTCATTCATTCATTCATTCATTCATTTAACAAACACGTATTAAGCACATCCCGTGCACCACTCACTTAATTCAATTTAGTGAGGAGTTCCAGCTTCTAATGGTAAGAATAGAAATATGCATTCATCCATTCTTGCTTCTATAAATACGTACTGAGCGTTACTCTACATAGTGCTAGAAACATAGGCAGGGACAAAATATACAAGGTTCTCCAGCTCACAGTCTAAAAGAAACAATGGTCAATTAATCAAGCAATTAAATCTGTGAGTGGGAGGCTCTAGGAAATGGAATGGGGGGAGAGGTGCATAACCTAGTTCAGGGATGTAAAGAACGCTTTCTAGAGGAAGTGATGTCCAACAGGCACCTGAAGGGTGTGTAGGAATTAGCCAGATAAAGAATTGGGAGCCAGGGGAAGGTCTAGACATAGGAATCAGCATATGCATAAGACAGAGCTAGAGAGCAGGTGCCATGGTGAGGGCCAGAAAGGGATCCGGGCCAGCTGAAGCATGGAGGGGCTTGGAATGAGCTAAACTGGGGAGGTTGCAATAGGTGAGATCTTAAAGGAACTTAGAGGCCTTTACAAGTCTTACCAGGAGTTTAGACTTGAGCCGAATGGCACCGGGAACAGCATGATCGGATTTGCCTCTCTGCGAAGATTCTGACTGCTGTACAGAGATGGAAGGGAGGGGCCAAGCGAGGTGGCAGGATGCCGGCTGGGACACCAGTGCAGGAACCCCAGTAAGAAAAGAAGAAGTCTGCGCATGTGCACTGGGAGCCTAGAGGAGCTGGCGCCCCACCCCAGGGGGAAAGACATCCTGAAGGGGCATCATCTGAGATGAAGTGGGAGAAGTCAGCCAGGCAACCAAGTGGGGAGATGTTCCAGCCAGAGGGAACACAACACAGTCCCAAACAGCAAATAATTCTGTTAGGCTACTGGGCATGGCAGTGACACTGGGGAAAATTAAACTGGAGGGCCACTCATGGGCCGGATCGGGCCTGGTAAGCTTGGGAGCCCCTGGAAGGCTGGGCACAGAGGACTGACTCCAGGGGACGGTGCTTTAGAGGTGTGGGCTGCTGCAGCGTAGAGGAGACCTTGGAGGGAAGCGAGGTGTGGCTGTAACTCAGGTAGGAGATGCTGTTTGTCTGGATGAAAGTAATGGGGATGAGTTTGCAAAGAAGTGTTCAGAATTGGTAGCTCACCTGGAAGGCAGTGTCATGGAATTTGGTCACTGGATAGATGTGGGGTGGGAGGGCGCTGGGGACAGCAGTGGGGAAGCTGTCTCGGATAACTCTGGATTCCCATTGGGCCTGGGAGGCTGGTGATGCTCACTGAGGAACGGGAGCAGGGGCTCAGAGGCAGGCTTGAGGCACTGATGAGCTTGACAGCCTGTGTTTTGGTTGTGATTGAAACATAATGCACATATAATAGAGTTGGCTTTTCTGCTAACAAGTGTTCCTATTTCACACAATGGATTAAATTTATCAGCATTTCAAAGCATTTGCACAAAGCACCATGATTTCCATGTGCTGTGGTACCAAGTGGGTTTAAATCCACCAATTTGTGCCATTCAGGATGAACACGGTACCACGTCCAAGTCAGGGCAGACGGCACAGCAGGCACACAGGTCAGAGGGGACCCCACCTCTGACCTGGGAGAAGGGTCTGACCACATTTATGCCCTCAAGACTTGCAGGGAGGTGAGGAAGCAAGACTGGGAGAGGGCTGGGCTGCTTTGCAGTCACATCAAAGGCCTCGGGTGTCCCCTTCAAGAAGCCTTGTGGAGTTGTCTGAATTAGGATGACAGAGTCAGGCCTTTGTTGTGGGCTCTCACGGGTGTGGGCTGTCCCAGGGAAAGAGAGAGGCATCTCTCTTCAACAGTGGCGATCACCAGGAAGGTGGGCCCACTGCTCACTGTCTGTTGTGGGCACTCCCAGTGGTGGGGAAGGGAGTGCATTAGTTGCAAAGGGCATCAGGGTGGTGAACTACAGCACCCACTTCAGTGGGCGTTCAGAAATCCGAGAGGATACACGGGCACAGCTGGGTGTTCATGGAAGGCTTCATGGAGGGGTGAACTTAAACTGAGACTTAAAATCAAGGGCACAGTTTAGATGGCAAATATGATAATTGTCGGCCAAGGAGGGGCTGGGGTGAGCACTTGTCCTCGGCTTGCTGGTAGCCCTGCAGGGCAACGTGAGTCCCTTTACCTGAAGCTAGAAAAGGGTTCACTGTCGCATTTAATTTTCTAATTTACTATTTACTCTCAATTGTTCTTGTTGCTTTTGACTGATACAAATGTAATATATTCACATTATAGAAAAATGAAAAATCGTGGAAAATGTCTAAATGCCTATAGAACCTATTAACATCTTGGTACAGGGCTGTCTTTCAGCCTCCAAAACCAGCCCCAGTCCCGCGTGTGTCCTCAGCTCCCTTCCTAACTGGGGCTGACACTCCTCACGAGCAGGGCTGCCTGGCCGGCTCTCACACGGTGGGCGTGCAGCTGAGCAAGATCCAGGCATCAGCAAACCCACCCCCACACTGAGGTTCCCTAGCACGAGAGGCACCAGCGTAACACAGGAGCTGAAGACCAAAACACCTGGGTTCGAGTCCCAACTCTACCCTTACGAGTTCTGGCATCTTAGCCAGATTGTTTGGCTTTCCTGAGCCTCAGTTTCCTCATCTACAAAATGGAGAGAGAATTATTGTTGTGAAGTTTAGGGTGGAGCACATGTGGCCAGCAGATGTAAACCCTCAAGGAATGTTAAGTTTAAAAATCAAACCAAGCGAATGAATGAAAATAAACCAGCAATGAGTCTTGGAAGAGAGTAAAGAGAAAAGGAAAGGCATGTCTGTCCCCGAGCCATGGGTGCGGGGTACAGGTGCATGAGCCTCGGGATGGGGTGACTGCCGGCCTGAGGATAGCGCTCCCGGCCCACCTACTATATAGTCAGCGACTGTAACACCAGTTGTCGCATTTCCCCGGCTCTAAGACAGAGTTCAATGTAATATGCACCATGCTTCGTGTACCACTAGGAAAGAAAAAATGTCATTAAACCCCAGCACAGCTCTCAGACAAGGCCAACTGTAAAATGAATTCTGATTTCAGAGACATAAAATGCTGGTGGGTGGATATCAACTTAGGAGGAATTAAATACAGTGACCTCCTGGTGTTTCTCTGCTGGCATTTGCTCAAGAGGCCTGAGGAATCCTGCAGGTCCCCAGCTTTCCCTGCTCCTGCTCGGGCACCATCCCTTCCTCTTTTCCTTCTATGTCTGGGCTCCAAGGGGCGTCCCAGGAGAAGACGGCACAGGGAGAGGCCAGGCTGTGGTCTTTCTCACTCTGGGGGCACCTGGGGACCCCTCCGATCCCTGCTCTTACCCCGCCCCTCAAGCTTCTCCATCCAGGTGAACTTGTGCCTGTGGGAGCAGGGAGAGCAGCAGGTAATCTGGCCTGGTCCTGGTGCCACAGAAGCCAGGTGAAGTTAATGCCCCTCTTGCATAGATGGTAAGGCCAAGACTGCACAGCAGCCAGTGTCTGCAATTGGCCAAGATGGTCCACATTTCTTGTTGTTGCTTTTTTTCCAGAGGAAATTGGCTAAATGTATAACTGAAGGTGAATTATTCTTACCAGTTTTAAATAAGATAAATAAGATCACAGTACTTTACATTTTTGTCTGTTGTCAGAGCAAGCATTTTGATTTTGTGTTATGAAAATACAACCAACTTGCTCGCCAACCTCCCCAAGCCACCCACCTTCATCTTTCTCCCAGGTGGCTCCTGCTTCCTGTGTCAAAGCTCTAAATCACAGGCCCCAACCACTGAGCATTTAGTGAGCACCAACCACATACCTGGCCACTGCCATTTCTTAGCATTTACTGGTTTAGCTACGTAGTCCTCTCTCCTGGGAGAGGAATGGGTGATCTAGCCCTGCTGCTCTAGACACCCCAAAATTCACATTTTAAAGCTCTAACCTGCCCCCTTCCAACCTGATGGTATTTGGAGGTGGGGCCTTTGGGAAGTGGTTTGGTCTGGATGAGGTCGTGAGGGTGGGGTCCTGGTGATGAGATGAGTGTCCTCGTAAGAAGAGACACTTGAGAGCTTGATCTCTCCCTGTCCCCTGCCACATGAGCACACAGCGAGAGGCAGCCAACCACAGCCAGCAAGAGTCCTCCCCAGCACTCGACCATGCTGGTACCCTGATCTCAGGCATCTAGCCCCAGGCCTGTTAGAACATTAATTTCTGCTGTTTAAGCCACATGGCCTATGGTATTTTGTTATGGCAGCCAAGCTGACAACGACACCTGCAGATGCCCGGCTCACTCAAGCAGGGGCCTCCCTCTCCCCCAAATACCATCTACATCTCCCCTGAGCAGCAAAGTAAGGCAGCTGCTGCTTCATCCCACCCTTCCCAGGCCACAGATGGGCTTCAGGCTTTTCTTTCTCAGCTGCTGGGAAACTCCACTTGTTTCCAAGAAATCACCTGGCCCTCATCTGCCTCCAGGACTCATTGCTCTGCCCCAGTTCAGAAGGGCAAAGGTCTACTGAGAAATCTTCCAGAATCATCCACTCCAGGGGTCAGTACCCCTCCACCAAGTTCTCTTTAACGTCCAGCCCACCTCGAGCCTACTGTCTTCTGATCCCACCAGGCAGCTTTCCAGCAAGGAGTGAACCAAGGTATTTGGGGTTACCAGGGCAGGTGGAATGTGGAGCTCGAGTTTCCAGCCTCAGGCTCCTTGGCCATTTACCTTTTTAGTGCCTTAAAAATGGTAATTTTTTTGTGTGTGCCTAATTTGAAAATTTGCTAGTTCTGGGGCAGAGTAGGGGAGTAGATGCTGTGGGGAGGAGGTGGGCTGCTCTCCCAGTAACACCCAGCCTGTAAATAGAAACGGTTTCTCCCAAGTATGCTGGACAGAAAACTCCTTTAAAGCTCCACCATTTGAGGTTGACCCTAACACTGACATTTTCTCTCAGGAAAAACTTGGAGGCTATTGTCACACTTGGTCCCTAGCCTCGTGGGGTGGGGCCAAAAGGGCCAATCTCTTAGGGAAGCCTGGAACCCTGGAGGAAGCTGGCTGGTCCCAGAGGGGACAGGAGAGGATTCCATTTCTCTGCAATTTCACTCCATCCCCCAGCAAGACTCTGGGGCGCAGGGCCCAGAGATGGGGCTGAGGAACCCTCGCAGCATAAACTAAAGCAACCGGGTCCCCACGTGTTGCCTCTTCAGAAAGTTTGGCATTTGAAGGAATCAAATTGTCTAATTAAGATGGAACAATCCCTTATCAGGCTCGATGGCGGGTGAGACACTGCTGTCTCAAACACATAATTTTCCCTCTGTTCTGAGGCTCAGAACATCTCAGTGGAAAGGAAGGGGGGTAGATGAGCATTTGCATTTCAAAAGCGGCTTGTTGGAGCGACTTCAGTAGGATGGAAATTGGGAGAGTGGGTAAGGGCTGCTCCTCGGACCCCACATTCAAGCCACCCCTGCTGCTCCAGCCTAAGGTCCAAGCTATAACTTGAAGGTGGACCCTTCCCCAGCCCCCTCCCCTGCAGCTCCAGGAAGAAGAGTGGGAGGGGAAGAGGGAGGGCACGAAGCATCCCCATCCCTTCCTGCCCCACAGGGAGAGGAGAAGACTCACTGAGTAATGCCTCACTTATGCCTAGGAGGCTGCCTCGGCAGGGGAGGAGGAACGGGGGCCTCCCGGAGCCCTAGGCCAGGCAGCCACAGGGAGAGCCTCTGGGGCCAGACCTGGGAAGGCCCCTATGGTGGACACAAGCACAGTCCCATCTTATCTTCATGGAAAGGTCTCCATGCCCTGAAGCTGGGGATGGGAGGGATGGAGGAGAGGAGTCTATGGGGAGGAGGTGGGGGAGGAGGAACAGAGAAGAATGTTGGGATGGAGAGCAGAGGAGACTGAGGAGTGGGGGTGGGGCAATGGATGCTGTCACTTCCAGGACCCACCCTCCCTCCCCTCTCCCTAAACATCTTTTCCAAACATGCAAAAGAGTGGACTGGTGAGGCTAGGGGTCTGGTTCAGGCACCAGTAGTCACTCTGGAGGTTAGAAACTGATTGTTTTTCCTGTTTAAGGAGAGGGGACACCCTCCCCTCCCGGGCAAAGGCAAGGTCCTACTCCCAGAAATTCCTTGGCTCCAAGAGTTCAGGGGATGGTGAGGGTACCCCTCCTGCTTGCTGCAATGGGAAGACAGATGTGAACTAGACCTAGGCTAGTGGGGATACCTGCCCTCCAGTAACCTGGGTTGGGGGGGAGTGGGAAGGAATGCCACAAACTGACACCATCCCCCCCCTTGTGCACTCTCCAGGCATGGTAAGCCCACTAGTCCAACCTGGAGTTCTGTAGGGCACCTGATCAGCAGCAGGGCAGCTGATCAGCAGCAGAGCTGTGTTATCTGTGGAGGAAATTAACTTCTACAGAAAGTGTAGAAGAGCTTGGATGAATCTCTCCCATTCTTACTCTCTGGCTGTGTGTGGTCCAACCCAGCTAGAGCCAGGAGGGTGAACACAGTATTCATGGCCCTCAGTGGTCCAACGTGAGGCTCATAACCCAGTCACCTGCTCAAAGCCTCCCCCTGCTTGCTAGAGTTGAATGTAGCCAGTGAGTTCCAGCCTTGCCTCCCACCTCACAGCCAAGAGAAGCTCTCCTCAGATGCCCATTCAACTTCCTGTTACCAAAGCCACAAACCTACCCTGCTCCCTCCCCTTGGGTCCCAGTGACCCAATCTGACCTGGCCCTGTCCTTCTAGTAAGTCTTGGGATTCAGTCCTGACTGAGATCCTCCTTCTTCTTACCCCCAGGTCCTCCTTTCTCCAGGGAAGCACTGCTGATGCTCTAGCTCAGAGATATCCTCTAGCTTAATGCTCTCACAGTACATGTGCTCCTTGGTGGCACTTACCACAAGTGTAATTAAGTCATTATTTGTTTAATTATTTGTTTAGTTCTTCTTGTCAAACTGTGAACTACACCAGCATAGGAATCATACCTAGAGACTGAGTAGTATGGCTCTAAGATAGAACCATTTTTCCCTCAAATGCCTGGCTGGTGCAGAGCCATCCTTTCACATGACCAAATCTTGGTCTCTTTGGGCCTGAGAAACTCTGCTGACCTCATGCTGATGACCCCCTGAGACCCCACCCCATCACAAATGTCAGCAGGTATCCAGTGGGTGGCAGCTAGACTTGGTATACCCTGAGACTTTTTCTGAATAGACTCAGACCTAGCACTGGCGCTGAATAAGAACCTGTATCAATCTGGTGACCACCACTCACCCCTACATGGTGATTCAAAGAGGAAATACCTCATGTAAATCAGGAACTGCCAGAGGCTCTTTTAGTAACTGAGCCTAATAAGCAGCTGGCAGGCAGAGGCAGGTGGAAGCAAATCTCAAGGTTCCTTGGGCCTTTTGCTGACACGTCCCCAGGCTTGGTGCTGGTGGAAGCCAGCCTTGGTGTGCAGCTTGGTCCTTCCCACATACACCAAGGCTCAGCAGATGCAACCACAAACTGGTTCACTTTGTAGCTCCAAAAAAGTTGCCCAGGGCCAGTCACAGGCAGCATCAAACATTGACCTGAACCACAGTCCCTCCCAAAAGGCCTCAGAACCAACACACTCAGTGGCCAGCTTCAGACAATACCAGAGCAAGATCCAATTAGCTTCACAAGCAGCATATTCAAAGGGAGATCTTGGCAAGCAACAGACGCTGCTAAGGCAAATTTCACTTCAAGTGGTCAGCATCTGCACAGCAGCTTGTACACTGTGGTCAGGCTCAGTCCTCACAGCCAGCCAGCGTGAGGGTCAACCCCACACATGAATGGACCAATAGCAATCAAGACTCAATTACAACAAGAGGGTTCATGTAAGCCACAAAGGGACATTCCTGGAGCACCCAGCTCAGGTGACTGAGGAGACTACACCACTGGGTCCCACAGAATACCTACTGCATAAGGCCACCCTACCAAGACTGAAAGACATAGTAGATCTATCTAATACATGAAAACAAACACAAGGAGGCAACCAAAATGGGGAGACAAAGAAACAAACCCCAAATGAGAGAGCAGGAGAACTATCCAGAAAAAAGAGCTAAATGAAATAGAGGCAGGCAATTCATCACATACAGAGATTTTTAAAAGTGGTTATAAGGATGCTCAAGGAACTTAGTGAAAATTTCAAGGAAGTTAGTGGGAACTTCAACAGCATGAAAAGGGACATAGAAACCATAAAAAAGAAGCAGTCAGAAATGAAGAATATGTGAAATGAAGAATACACTAGAAGGAATGCAGTAGGTTAGATGAAGGAGAGGATCATATTGGCAATTTGGAAGACAAGGTAGAAAAAAACACCCAATCAGAGCAGCAAAAAATAAAAAGAATTTTTTAAAAATGAGAACAGTCTAAGGCACATTTGGGACAACATGAAGTGTAACAACATACACATCATAGGGTTACTGGAAGGAGAAGAGAGTGAAATCAAGGGATTGAGAACCTATTTGAATAAATAATGGCTGAAAACTTTCCTAGCCTGGTAAAAAAAGAAGAGACAAGTGCCAAAAGTGCAGAGAGTCCCAAACAAGATGAACACAAAGAGGCCTGAGCCGAGATATATCATAACTCGTTTTTCAGAGAGAGTGGAAGGGAGGGGGGGAGAGAAACATCAATGTGAAAGAAACACATCGATTGGTTGTCTCCATATGCCCCCAACTAGAGCCAGGGATCAAGCCTGCAACCAATGTACATGCGCTTGGCTGGAATCAAAACTGGGACCCTTCAGTCCATGGGGCCAATGCTTTAACCACTGACCCAAACCGGTTAGGGTGAGACACATCATAATTAAAATGGCAAAGGTTAAAGACAAAGAGAGAGTCATAAGGCAGCAAGAGAAAGACAGTCACCTACAAAGAAGCACCATAAGACTGTCAGCTGATTTCTCAACAGAAATATTTCAGGTCAGAAGGGATGGGCATGAAATATTAAAAGTGATTAAAAGCAAGGACCTACAACCAGGACTGCTTTACCCAGTAAGGTTACCATTTAAAATTGGAGAAGAAATAAAAAGCTCCCCACACAAGAAAAAGCTTAAGGTGTTTATTACCACCAACCAGTATTACTTAAAGAAGTTGAAGAAGAAGGAGAAGGAGGAGGAGGAGGAGGAGGAAGAGGAGGAGGAGGAGGAGGAGAAAGTTCTAAAGAATAAAATGGCAATAAATACATACCTATCAATAATCATTTCAAATGTAAATGGCTTAAGTGCTCTAATCAACAGACTTAAGGTAGCTGAATTAATAAGAAACAAGATACACACACACACACACACATATGCTGTCTACGAGGAACCTGCCTCAGAACAAAAGATACCCACAGACTAAAAGTAAAGGGGTGGGAAATGATATTTCGTGCAAATGGAAATGAAAAAAAACTGGGGTAAGGTTACGTATATCAGACAAAGTGGACTTCAAAACAAAGGCAATAATAAGAGACAAAGAAGGACACTAAATAATGATAAAGGGAACAATTCAACAAGAGGATATAACCCTTGTACACATTTATGTACTCAACATAGGAGCATGTAAGTATATAAAGCAAATATTGATGGACATAAAGGGAAAGATTGACAGCAATATAGTCATATTAGGGGATTTTAACACCCCATTGATTTAAATGGATAGATCTTCCAGCTAGAAAATCAACAAGGAAACAGCAGCCTCAAATGACACACTAAACCAGGTGGATTTAATTGATATCTTCAGAGCATTTCACCCAAAAGCAGCAGAATATACATTCTTTTCAAGTGCACATGGAACATGTTCTAGGATAGACCACGTTAGGACACAAAACAAGTCTCAGTAAATTAATAAAGATTAAAATCATATCAAGCATCTTCTCTGACCCTAATAGTATGAAATTAGAGATCAATCACACACAAAAAAAGAACTATAAACATGGAGGCTAAATAACATGTTACTAAACAATGAATGGGTTAACAATGAGATCAAAGAAGAAATTTTAAAAATACTTTGAAACAAATGAAAATAAGAACAGAACAAGCCAAAATTTATGGGACACAGCAAAAGCAGTCCTAAGAGGGAAATTCATAGCATTACAAGCCTACCTCAAGGAACAAGAAAAAGCTCAAATAAACAATCTAACTTTACACTTAAAGGGACTAGGTAAAGAACAACAAACAAAACTGAAAGTGAATAGAAGAAAGAAAATAATAAATCAGAGCAGACATAAGCAAAATAGAGTCTAAAAAAAATAATACAAAAGATCAGTGAAACCAAGAACTGGTTCCTTGAAAAGATAAACAAGATTGACAAACCTTTAACCAAACTCATCAAGAAAAAAAGAGAGAAGACCGAAATAAATAAAATCAAAAATGAAAAAGAAGTAAAAACTGACACCAAAGAAATAAAAAGGATTGTAAGAAAATATTATGAAAAACTATATGCCAACAAATTGGACAATCTGGATGAAATGGATAAATTCCTAGAAACATACAATCTTCCAAAACTGACTCAGGAAGAATCAGATAATCTAAATAAACTCATTACAACTAATGAAATTAAAGCAGTAATGAAAAAACACTCAACAAACAGAAGTCCTGGACCAGATGGCTTCACAAGTGAATTTTACCAAACATTCAAAGAAGAACTAACACCTATCCTTCTCAAACTATTACAAAAAATTCAAGAGGAGGAAACATTTCCAAGCTCATTTTATGAGGCCAGCATTATCCTAATTCCAAAACCAGATAAAGACACTAAAAAGAAAGTTATGGGCCAATATCCCTGATGAACACATATGCTAAAATCCTCAGCAAAACATTAGCAAACTGAATCCAGTAATACATTAAAAAATCATACACCATGATCAAGTGGGATTTATTCCAGGGATGTAAGGCTGGTACAATATCTGCAAACCAATGAACTTAATACACCACACAGACAAAATGAAAGATAAAAACCACACATCACATTATTAGATGCAGAAAAAGCATTTGATAAAATCTAGCACCCATTTATGATAAAAATTTCTGAACAAAGTGGTAACAGAGGACCAGTATGTTACCACATAACATAATAAAGGCCATATGTGACAAACCCACAGCCAACACCATACTCGATGGGCAAACAATAAAAGTATTTCCTTTAAAATCAGGAACAAGGCAGGGATGCTCACTTTCATCACTCTTGTTTAACATAGTACTGGAAGTCCTGGTCAAAGCAACCAGACAAGAAGAAGAAACAAAAGGCATCCAAATTGGAAAGGAGGAAGTAAACTGTAATTATCTGCATGCGACATGATACTGTATTTAGAGAACCCTAAAGATTCCACCAAAACCTACCACTGAATTCAGTAAAGTAGCAGGATACAAAATAAATATGAAAATATCAGTTGCATTTTTATACACCAGTAATAAACTATCACAAATGTAAACTAAGAAAACAATTCCATTTATAATTGTATCCAAAAACAAACAAACAAACAAACAAATAAATAAATAAACAAATAAATAAAATATCTAGGAATATATTTAGCCAAAAATGTAAAATACCTGTATTTGGAAAATTATAAGACCCTGAAGAAAGAAATTAAAGAAAATACAAATAAGTGGAAGCCTATACCATGTTCATGGATAGGAAGAATTAACATCATTAAAATGTCCATACTACCCAAACCCATCTATAGATTCAATGCAATTCCCATCAAATTAGCAATGGTGTATTTCACAGAACTAGAACAAATATTCCAAAAATTTATAGGGAAGCACAAAAGACCTTGAATAGCCACAGCAATCTTGAGAAAGAAGAATAAAGTTGGAGGAATCTTGCTGATATCAAATTATCCTATCTGATATCAAATTATACTATAGTAATCAAAACAGCATGGTGTTGGCATAAAAACAGACATATAGGTCAATGGAATAGAATAGAGAGCCCAGAAATAAACCCCCACCTTTATGGTCAATTAATATTTGACAAATATTAATATTTGGCAAGAACATACAATGGGGTAAAGATAATCTATTCAATAAATGGTGTTGGGAAAATTGGACAGATAGATGGGGGAGGGAAAGCAAAACTAGACCACCTTCTTACACCATACACAAGAATGAACTCAAAATGGATTAAGGACTTAAATGTAAGACTCGAAACCATAAAAATCCTAGAAGAAAACATCTTTTGTAGATGTCCAATATTTTTTCTGATATATCTCCTCAAGCAAGGGAAACCAATATATATAAACAAGTGCGACTATATCAAAATAAAAACTGGGTCATAAGACAGTTCCATTTTTAATTTTCTGAGGATACTTCATACTGTTTTCCACAGTGGCTGCACCAATCTGCATTCCCACCAGCACTGCATGAGGGTTCCCTTTTCTCCACACCCTCGCCAAAACTGTTTCCACAGCAAAGGAAACCACCAACAAAATGAAGAGACAACCTACTAAATGGGAGAACATATTTGCCAAAAATACATCTGATAATGGGTTAATATCCAAAATTTATAAAGAACTTATATATTCAACACCAAAGAAACAGGCAGCCCAATTAAAAATGGGCAAAGGACCTGAATAGATAGTTCTCCAAAGGAAACATATAGATGGCCAATAGACATATGAAAAGATGCTCACCATCACTAGTCATCAGAGAAAAGCAAATTAAAACCACAATGAGATATCACCTCACACCTGTCAGAATGGCTCCATCAACAAATCAACAAACAACAAGTGCTGGCGAGGCTGTGGAGAAAAGGGAGCTCTTGTTCAGTGCTGGTGGGAATGCAGACTGGCACAGCCCCTGTGGAAAACAGTATGGCGTTTCCTTAGAAAATTAAAAATGGAATTGCCTTATGACCCAGTGATTCCACTTCTGGGAATTTATCCAAAGAAACCCAAAACATTAATTCGAAAGAATATATACACCCTTATGTTCACTGCAGTGTTATTTACAACAGCCAAGATTTGGAAGCAGCCCAAGTGCCCATGAGTAGATGAGTGGATAAAAAAGCTGTGGTAGATTTACACAATGGAATACTACTCTGCCATAAAAAAGCAACAGCATGGATGGCCCTGGAGAGCATTATGCTAAGTGAAATAAGCCGGTCAGAGAAAGACAAATACCATATGATTTCACTTTTATTTTATGTGGAATCAAATGAACAAAATAAAGTAACAAACAAAAAGAAACAGATATAGGGGAGAGGGTTACGGGCTTGACGGAAAAAGGTAAAGGGATTAAGCAAAACAAAAACCTCTTTGACACAGACAACTGTGTGGTGATTAGCAGTATGGTGATTGCCAGAGGGAAAGGGGGTTGGGGGGAGGTAGAAAAGGGTAAAGGGGGGGTAAATGGTGATGGAAGGAGGCTTGACTTTGGGTGGTGAACACACAGTACAATATACAGATGATGTGTTGTAGAATTGTACACTTGAAACCTATATAATCTTGTTAACTGATGTCACCCCAATAAAAAAAGAGAACCATACCTGTCTTGTCTTGTTATGTTCTCACTTCCCAGCACGGCACCTGGGAGTGGTAGGTGCTCAATAAATGAGAGGAATCCCTGGAGCTAGTATCTCCTCCAAGGGTGAAGAAGCCAGTCTCAGGGTCTTTTTCTACCCTGGTTGCTGTTTCTCTCCCTGGTTCCTTCTCAAGGGGTAGCAGTAGCCTCCTCTGAGGTCTCCACCTGGACCACTAGGTCCCAGGCATGGTGGCAGCTGGGGTTGGCTGCCTCGCTTGTTGGGGTCCATCCAGGAGTTCTCCAGGTGAAATACAAATAAGATATCACTGAGCACACGGGGTTACAGGCATGTGTGTGAAGAGGAGAATAGGTATGTGGGGAGGTGGGGAGATAATCTGAGTTCAGTGGAAAGAAAGCACAGAGCTGGTGGGGATGGCTTCTGGGCTTTGGAAAGCCTGGGGGACAGGGACTCACAGCTTCTAGATTAGCACCCCACTGTGGGTATGAAGTCGCATGGAGCAGGCCAAGGTGGCCAGGAGCCCTCTTCTCACTCCCCACC
The DNA here is from genome assembly GCF_964146895.1 of Miniopterus schreibersii. Classification (NCBI taxonomy): domain Eukaryota; kingdom Metazoa; phylum Chordata; class Mammalia; order Chiroptera; family Miniopteridae; genus Miniopterus; species Miniopterus schreibersii. The sequence continues at coordinate 7,659,406 of NC_138112.1, read as the reverse complement.
AACCAGCAACTCTAAGGCATATCCAGTGAGCACACTGATGCAGCTGAGACTCACAGCTCATCTAAGGAGCTGTGAGGTAGGGTGGGGATGTCCCCAGGGAGACAGGAACACACACAGCTCCTGTCCAGCTGTGGAACTTGTCTAGGAACCAGGAGAGACCCAAGGTGAGAGTGACTAGGGCCTCCTCACCTCTGCTGCTCCCAGCCTGGACACCTGCTGTTTCTGTTTCTCTCCCAGGTGGCCAGGTGGCCCTGAGCGTGTGGACTGCCTCAAGACCTGGGACAGCCGAGGACTTCAGAACTTCATGGTCTCATCCCAGGCCTCCCTCATGTCCTCATTTCCCGAACAGGGAAGGGGCCCCTGGGGTCTACCGTGGGGTGAGGCAGGGTCTGGGGACACAGTGAATGCAAGAAGGGGTGTCTGCCTGACAGCCCCATCCCTGTGGATTTTGATGGCTCCATAAAAATGTCTCCTTGCAAACTGTCAAAGTGTCACAAATTAATTAACTGTTAGCTAGAGTGACTCAGTGGGGAGGGGGTGGGGGAGAGCCACTCAGGCACTGCTGAGCAGGGTGGTGGCGGTGCTGTTCTCTGCGTGCGCTGCCTTTTGATTAAAAACCCTCGCTTCTCAGCACTGTGTGAGGGAAGGGGCAGATCATGTGCGTGCGGAGCAGAAACTTGGCTGGTGGGAAGCAGGGTGGAGGGCGTGGGGCCCAGGCCCCCTCCCAGAGGAAGGGAACACAGTGGGGAGAGGGAAGCAGCTAGAAATTGCTCGGGAGATCTAAATTCAGAACGGAGCCCACAGGCTGGCACTGTTCTCTTTTATCCGAGATTTCCCTCTCTTACCCTCCCTCCTCAATTTTCCCCCAGGAAGAAAGGAGTGGGGAAGCTGAGCTGGGTTTGCCCTGGGGCCAGGCCGGGTCACTGGAGCCCAGGAGGCTGCACACTCAGCTGCCAAACTCACCAGCAGGAGCCCGCAGAGTGGGGAGGACTGGGTCTCAGACCAGCCTCCGTGACCTTTACTTTAATTTCAGGAAGGAATTGAGAAAATATGCTCTTGAACGTCAAGAGGGAGACAAATCCTGAACCTTATTGCTCTAGAAGAAGGAAAAACAATCATCACTATTTAGCAGAAAATTGCTCCACTTTATGAAAACACATCCCTGTTCATAAAAACACAGAGGATCCAGTCCAAATAACAGCCAACGTCCACCAGGCCTGCTGGGAGCCCTCTCCCCATGTCACCCCATCTTCAGGCTCCGGCTCCGCAGGCTGGCACTGGGGTCGTGTCTTTCCCACAAAGATGAAAGGAGGAGGCAAGATTTAACCTGATGATCCCACACAAATACCTATTTGGTGTGGTACCTCAAAGACAAAGGGAAGGCAAAGCTTCATAGGAACGCAGTCAGCAAAATCCAGATGTGGGAAATGCTTTGGTTTCTTCCAAAAATAAATTGAATTGCATGGGAGTGGGGGTGCGGAAGAGATGGCGGTGGGGGGTGTAATTTATAATAAAAGAACTTAAACGCCATATCTGCCCATTGCAACATGTGGACCTTATTTGGATCCTGATTCAAAGAGACCAGCTTTTTAAAGATCTTTGACATTCATGAGACAAAAATTTCAGGAGAAGATTTTTGATATTAAGGAATTATTAACAATAATGTTTAGGTGGCGGTGACATTCCAGTTAATTTTTTTTTTCAGAGATAGTGAAAGGGAGAGAGAGAGAGAGACATCAATGCGAAAGAGACACATCTCCTGCACGCATCCTGATCCTGGCTGGGGATCGAGCCTGCAACCGAGATACGTGCCCTTGGCCCGATTTGAATACGGGATCCTTTGGTCCACAGGGCAATGTTCTAACCACTCAGCCAGACCGGCTAGGGCTTCAGTTAATTTTTAAAGAATCCTTAGTTTTTAGAGATACACACTGAAAAATTTACAGATAAAGTTATAGGATGTCTGAGGTTTATTTGGAAAGACTATGGAGCGGCGTATAGATGAAACAAAATTGGCCACAAGTTGATTGTGGCTGGAGCTGGGTGAGGATCCACTGAGGTTCACTGTATTATTCTTTCTAATGTTGTATATGTTTCAGATTTTCTGTAACAAATTGTAAAAGGTCTGATCTGCTCATGAACCCCTACAGCCTCCCTCCCCGCATAGGGACACGAGCCGGACTTGGAGCGTCTTCCTGGCCCTGTTCCTCACTATAACCCTGGCTTCTGCGCTTGCCCACCCGCCTGACTCTCCCTCTGTCCCATCACTCCTGTGGTTCTGCGCAGCACCGCTGGAGCTCCGGGACCCTTTCCCCAAGACGAGACAGTTTAGGTCTAATGGGCCATTGCCTCCCTTTCAGAGAGGATGGTGGCTCCGCTGATGGGGACAGGAGGTGGGAAGACACCCGCTCTAATGACAAAAGTAACAGCTGCTGTGCTCCTGTTCCACCCCAGTCACGGTGCAAAGCGCTGTGCTTCTATTATTTCATTTAAGGTACACAACAGCCCTATGAGACATTAGTTCCATGTTAAAGATGAAGAAACAGGAACAGAGAGGGTGAGTGACTTGCCCAAGTTCACCTGAGAGCAGTGGGTTATGGACACAGGTCTCTGCCTCCAGCACCCAGACTCTTCTTGTGCCTGCAGTTGAGTCCAGGTCAGAAGAGGACCTGGAAGGAGGAGGGTAAGATCAGAACCCGGTCTCAGGTGCATCTGCAGGATGGGTGCCTTTGTCTCAACTACACACAGTGTTCCTTTAAGGGCGTGGCCAGGGCCTCACCCCACCAGGCTGCTGGGTCTCAGACTGGTATCCACGAGCCTCCAGTGGAACCCCTCACAGCCTTATAAAGAGCTAAGTTGGGGCCCAGGCCACACCCAAGTTTCCTCAGAGTCCTGAGCACCATTAGGCAACCAGATATTTTACAGAAAATGACACTCTGAGAGTGTCCAGGGCCACAGGCTGCTTGGTGAAGTGAGCTCTGAGGACAGGACATGCTGGATTTGGGGCAGAGCAGAGGAGTGTGGGGAAGAATGGGGGTCTCACCTCACCCTGGCTCAGCCAGGGGCTGCCTGCAGGCTCGTCCTTTAGACCAGGTCAGCCCACCATGCCCTGCTGCTCCCTGCATTTCCTTTTCTTCCATGGGGTGTGGACCCACCAACAGGGGGACACTATGGGCCTGAGTACTTTGCCTGCTTGAGCTCCTGGCACCTCACTTGGAAGAGGGGCAACATGGGCACAGCCACAGAAGGGAGCAGGGAGGCCACTTCCCTGCCCCAGGACAGGCTGGGGGCATGGACAGAGCCCCTAACTTCCTCTCCTCCACTCCACAAGTAGGTCAGAAAGGCAGGCACACGATGGGCAGAATCCTGATAGCTGTGTGCTGCATACTCTCGCCCCTCGGCATCCCTGTCCCCAACATTTAAGGTTTTCCTAAGCAGTGATGACCAGAAAATAAAGAGGAGCAGCTTCCTTCTGTCCTGGGAACTAAAGGAGAGGAGTAGAGGTAGCCTGGTTTCTTTAAAATCAGGCAGCCAGCCTGGATTTCAACCCTTGCTAGCAGTGTGGCCTCGACAGTGCAATCACGCTGGGCCTCAGTCTTCTCATCTGTAAAATGGAGACAGAAACTCCCTCCTCACTGGTGTGGTCGTCAAATTAACTTAGAAAATGGCAGGTGCTCAATAAATAGCAGCTGATATCATCAAGAGGGATGCCATGGCTGCCAGAGAACTGGAGCTGAGCTGTGTGAAGTTCCCAGCAAAAGACCCAAGCTGTCCTCCGCATGCTCCAGAGACTCAGCCATGCCCAACATGCAGTTCCCACCAACCAGCCCTGAGCTCAAGCCCTCAGATGTTGGGGGCACCTGGCATCTTGGTTAAAATCCCCCATGCAGATTTATAGCAACCTTAACACTTCCCTCTAAATCTTCAACAAAAAGAAGCCCCACTTGACCTGTAGCCTTCCTGGTAAATTCTAACGATAGAACAGCTATGGGTCTCTATTCCTGAAGGCAGAGGGAGGCTGGGCACACAGGAAGACCTGGAGGCTCTATGAGGAACTGAGCCACCGTCAGCACTGGATTATTTCATCGAATATCTACTGCATGTCAATGGATGGATGTCAGACCTGCGGAAGGATAATCCAGTTCCCCTGGTTGAGCCACTTCTCTAATTATCAATTTAATTATTACTAATTAGTAATAACTTAATAATGAGAGCAGTCATACCTAATTTCAGAGAATGAAGAAAGAATCCAATAAAATGATATATTTCAAAGTATCTTGAAAACGTTAAAGTCCTATAGAAATGTTAGGACTTCAGACCCTCCTTTGGCTGTCTCTAAAGCGATCACACCTACACTCGCACTGCGAGCATCAGCCCGCGCCGCGGTTGGTACCATTCGGTTGCTGTTTGCATGTCCTTGGTACTCACTGCTTCTGCGTCTAGCCCATCTCTCTGGCGTGTCTGACAAGCAGAGGTTGCCTTACACCTGTTGTATGTCCTTAGCATCTACCGGGAAGGCTGCTGGTGTGATAAATGTCACTGAGTGTGATGCTGGCGGTGCTGGTGGGCACCCGTGGCAATGCTGCTGCTCTGCTCAGCTCTGAAGCAGGTGAGGCCACCTTCCTCGCAGGGCGACTTAAGGTTAACGAGATACATTTAGCCCTTAGTTTACTCTCTGGCCCAGAGAAGGCACTCAGCTGTTCATATTCTCTTGATCAATAACTTGGAAAAAGGTAGAATATTCCATTTTATTCTGGGAAGAAACCTTAGAGAAGATCTCATCAAATTTCTTTATTTTATGGATTAAAAACTAAGTGAAAGAACTTGTGAACCTATCCAAGTTCACAAAGATAGTTGCTACCAGAATTGCGATTAAGGTCTCTGGGTGGGTCCCCTGCGTTACCCTGCCAGGCTCTCTGTCTGGCTAACAGGAAGGATTCAACGAATGAAGGGTATCAGCCACCAACATGGTCACTATGGTTCCTATCATCGTGTGCATTTTCAAACATATTAAGTCAGCTAAAGGAGAATGTTCTGGAGGCTCCACAGGCATCTCTCCCGAGTCTCACCTAAATCCATCCGACTTCTTATGCACACTCATCTCCCCCATTCTTGTCCGTAGTAGAGATGGGTGACAGCTGGTGTCGGGAACCTGCTAGTCCACCCCCCCCCCCAGCCTGTTCCCTTCCTGGCAGTAACCCTTTTTTCCCCCCCTTTTTCCCCCAAGGCCTGCTTTGCAACCTAACACTCCTGCTTTCCTCTGGACACTGGTGAAGCCGGGCACACTGCAGGCTATGTGTTCATGGCCAGGCATTCAGGGCCTAGCCCAGGGCCATGGGCCTGGTAGGTTTCTTTATGGAATTTAGCTTCTTGAGATGGTTTCTTTGGGAGGTTTTCTGTCTCATTCTTACCCAGGAGTCTAGGGGGCAGGCTAAACCTCCGGGTGTGTTGTTCAGCAGCCTGACACAGGCAATCATGAAGACAGCAGCAGAGGCAAACAGTCCAAATCCAGGAGGGCTTCATTCCATGCAAAGGAGGCAGGGAACTCCCAGCAGGATTGCTGCTCAGCCATGGAGGATGCTGGAGGGACCAAGGACCCTGCTCACCTCAGGCCCCCTTTTGATAACTGCTGCCCCTGGAGGGCGAGGATGAGGGAGGGAAGGACAGAAGCAGGTGCCCCTTGGAGCATCAATAAGGAAACACCTCTGGCTGGAGCTGCCATACTGTCTTCCGATCCTGGGAATTTCTGAGGCAGAACATAAACACTTCAGTCTTATCTTGGGACTCCTGGGACACAGATGAGCTAAGTTTTCTGAGCCTGTGAAGGCAAACAATATAATGTCGCTAATCAAACTTCCCCTGCGCCCACCCGATTTGATAAATCAGCCTTTGCTGCACTAAGTGAAGATGAATTAGCAGTAATGAGGCTGTGACAGCTCCCGGAGGCACAGGCTGATGGAGAGCTTTGATGGCTGTGGCAGGAGGGAGGGGGAGCTCTTCTCAGGATCAGTTCGAGCTGCCAAGTTTGTGCAAATAACCCGCTGAGGCCAAGGCACAGCGCTTCCCCCCCCCCCCGCCCCCCGCATCGCATGCTCTCTCACCCACGGTCACCATCCGAGAAGTTCAAGCCAAGATATGTCTGACAAACAGCTGACTGTCTTCCTACAATAAGGCACGTGCCATAGCCCCAAGGCACAGCCTGGGGAGGCCAGAACGTGGATCAACCCATTCTGTTGCACCGGAGGATGCAAGCTGGCAATGGCAGATTGGTAAAAAATTCTTATTTGCAAGGCTGCCTGCTGCTTAGGCATAGTCTCTACCAGCCCAGCATTGGAGACCCAGCACTGGTTACCCAATCCCTTTCATACCAGGGGTGCAAACTGGCAGCCTATGGGCCATGGTTGTCTTGCAGATATGTTTTGTTGGGTTCCCATAGCATTGTTGAAAAATTACTATTGCCAGTATTTAGAACTTGAAGATTTTATATTAAAATGCAAATCTCTAGCTCCTCTTATAAAAAGAATCACATGATTTTGGACTCACCGGGCCAGCCTTCTTGCAGGGCAACAACAAGCCGAGGCCAAGTAGAGGCAGCCCTCTGCATGGGAGCACACTGACTAAAGACGGCAGGGACCGTCCCTAACCAGAGGAGGGCCAGCTTGTGGGGAAGAGGCCATGTCTGCACGCCAAGGACGGAAGAAGAGGAAGGAGCTACAGCTCTCCCCTGTGTTCCCCACCCTTGTGTTCTCCTCAGTTGCCTCAGTGTGAAAGGAGCAAGGCCTCAAGGCTTTGGCAGAGTCCCCTTCCTCCTGTCATCCATCCAGCCCCAGCCAGTTGGGGCACAGTGCCCTCAAGTTTACCACAGTCCCCACCAATCCTTATAGCTCTACACCCAGCTGGTTTCACTCAATTTACATTGGCTGCCAGGCCCCAAAATCTACTGAAGTTTGAGTGCCCTGTTTTATAACAGTGTCTGGGGTAACGGAGTTGCTAATGAGTTGCTGAACTACCAAGGCTGTGCCTGAGCGAGGCTCTCGCATCCTCTGACCTGCTTCTCACCATCGAGGCTGGTGCTGGCAGGAAGACGGCACCTTCGGGGGGGGGGGGGCTTTAGGAAACACTGGTGCCTCTGGGGCAATGAAGAGGTTGTCCTACCACTGCGCGCCCTGTTGGGAGACTGCAGTCCTCTCTCTGGAGGCCCTTGTCCTACTGTTTCTGAAATGGAAGATCCCTGCAGCCCTTTCTGCCCGGCTGATAGTCAAGGCGACACAGTAAAAACAAACCTCCTCCCAAAGTTGCCTTTGCTTTAGACTTTCAATGACTGATCATGTAATTACATTTGTGGCTCAGGTAGTGGTAACCTCTTCAGCAACTGGGGTGTGCACCGCAGGTTGAAACAAAACATTCCATCTTCCTGGCAGGAGACAAACGCGGGCCTGGAGTTTACTGCACAAACCAGCTGCTATGACCTGGGAGAGGGGCCCTGCTCATTACTTTCGTGCTCTGCACAGTGGCTGGGTTCCCTGCAGGAAGGCTGGTTCTGCTGTCCCCTCCCAACTCCCTTATCTGTAATTCTAACAAATATGCCAGGGTGTACTTGACGGAGGAGAGGCCCAAGAATCCTGTCCCACTGGGATGTGGCCAGGACAGTAAATAGGAAGACCCAGCTGCTGCTGGGACCTTCTGCTTGTATTTCAGAGAATACCAACACCTTGACTTTCTTGAGAAGGTGATGATCATTGGTCTCTGCCTCTTCCAAATTGCTTTCTCACTTATGGTCTCTATTGCCACCTCTTCCAAGAAGCCTTCCATGATCTGCTCTAGGAAGAACTACTTGTTTATTCATCTTCAACCTCACCGCACACTATTTGTTCTTAGCGCTCATGATATGGGAAACTGTGGGTTGGTCCCCTCCCAGCTCCTGAGTCGTTTCACGGCAAGGTCTGCATCCTGTTTCTCTCTTGCTCCTGAGCATCTGGTACATGCGAGGCAGAGAGGGAGCTCAGCAAGTGACAACTCACTGAGGTGACAGATCATATACTTTAAAAGCACTTCAGTGCCCTCCCGGTTTCTGGCACATTGGATTGATCGCTGCTCTTCGATCACCCTCAGGAAAGGATGCTGACGGATGCCCATGGAGCACAGCACGCTTGTGCCAGGAAGCTGTGCCCTGCCCATTTGCCAGGCACCCCTGGAGAGCTCTGTGCTTTCCAGTCAGCTGGATCTGCTCCCAACCCTGTTCATGATAGTTCTTGTAATCGTCATTAATCTAGCTCACTACTTCATAAACAACAAAATAGGAACACCAACTTGAAATATGGATTTCATAAAAACCAAGTTGAATGCGTTGGGGAAATTTTTTGAAAGATCACTAGAAACAAACAAAAATCCTGAGTAGCTGTATGTGAATGAGATAACTAACAATTCTGATACTCTAGGAGCCTACATCTGTACTGTTTAATAAGTTTAAATCTTTGCTCTGCTTTAAAAAATTAAAGTAAAAATACTGGAAGTTGTATACACAGCATTATGGGAACACACGCAAACAAGATGAGGCAAAACTCCAACTGGTAGACTTGTACTCAAAGGAAAGACCCAAGATACACACAAAAAGTTTGGTAAATGAATGTTCTAAGATGATATGAAATGTTTGAAATATCATTTTTTTAAAGATTTTTTTAAAATTGATTTTTAGAGAGAGGAGGGGAGAAGGAGAGAGAGGAAGAAACATTCATGTGAGAGCAGAACATTGACCGGCTCCCTCCTACACACCCCCACCAGGACCAAGCCTGAAACCCGGGCACGTGTCCCGACCAGGAATTGAACCAGCAACCCTTCAGTGCACTAAACGACACCTGACAAACTGAGCCACACTGGCCAGGGCTTGAAGTATCATTTTTAAATGAATCCTCTCTCTAATAACCCTTTTTAGTTGTTCTAGCAACCATATTAGACAAGAGGCCTTCTACTGGATCATCGGCCAGTGTGCTATGCTTTCGATCTCGCCAGGGCTGTTTGTCCCTTGAGAAAGTAACATGCCTTGTGCTTCTATAACCTACACCCCTGCCCTTTGCACTCCGTGGGGCATCTGCAAATGTGCCTCATGATGCTGGTGACTGCTCATCCATTCAGCGCGTTCGTCGGGCCCCTTTATATGCAGCACTGGCTAGGAACTGGGGACACAGCACTGAGCGAGAAGCAGGCCCTGTTCTTATGGAGTCTACTGTCTAAATAGAGTGACTAGCTCCACAGCGAAGGCTCAGATGCAAGCACAAGCTGGACAGTGAGTCAGAAAGGGGACATGCTTTTACGGAGGAGAGGTGACAGGGCTAGTGTGGCACACTGAACAGGTTAACTTCCTGCCACTTAGTAGCTGGATGGGATCTTTCACTCTATGGGCAGAAGCAAAGGCTCTGGGAATCTAGAGAAATATCAGTAGAAAAGTATGAAAGCAAGACTAAAGAACCCTGTGCTGCCCACTCATCACAGGTGTTTAAAACAAGCATCCCACAGTGTGCAAATGCCCGACCAGTACTCGTCAAAAGTCTCAAGGTCACTAAAGACAAAGGAAGACTAAGGAACTGTCACAGATTGCAGGAGCCTAAGAGACATGACAACTGAACACAATGTGGAAACCTGGATTAGATCCCTAACCAGAAAAGGACAGTAGCGGAAAAACTGGGGCAATCCAAAGAAAACTTGCCATTTAGCTAATAGCATTGAACAAAGTCTGCTTTCTTAGTTTTGATAATTGCACCATAGTTAGGTAAGATGTTAACACGAGGGGAAGCTGGGTGAAGGGTCTTTGCGAACTCTCTGTACTACTTTTGCAATCCTTCCATAAGTCTAAAATTATCTCAAACTAAAAACAGTCTTCCCACCGTGGCTCACTGAATCGGGAGGTGGGAGGCACCTCCGATGCCCAGGTGTCTGTGTGAAGGGCTGGGCCACAGCTCCTACCTGCAGGCAGGGACCCTGGGACTCCTCCTAGGAAAAGGTGTTTTGCTACCTACTCATCCATAGGTAGGTGGAGCGTCAGGTGTGAGTCAAGCTTCTGGTGTGAGGGGCAGGAGGCAGAGGAGAGAGAGAGAAATTAATATCTGCCATTTCATCATTTTTTAATACCGGTTATTTTAATCACCTACTGTGTTCCGGACACAATGACATTCCTTATATAGGTGTTCTTTAATTCCCCCAGCGCCCCTGGTTTTCAGCTGGCTGAAGCCCAGAGAGGTTCACCTATGTATGCACAGTGCCAGCCCATAGGTGGCAGAAACAGGACACTACACGGGCAGTCTGTCCCCAGAGCCAGTGCTGGACACAGAGATGCCGGGAGTGGCCTCCCTGGGAGGCTCTTCCCAGACTCGGGTCTGGTGCATTCCAGGGGCGGAGTGTGAGCTCCAGTGGGCTGTTCACTGCCCCCATGCAGGAAGCTTGTCTTTCTGCGTGACCCTCCCTCCTCTTCTTGTGGCTCCTGGTAGACCTTGGGCACCTGCATCGCTCCTGCTGGGAACAGGGACCGTGACTCGTGCATTGACGCATAGGGGGTTCTAGGCTCCACCCGCCCGCTTGCCCTATCCAGGGGTGCTCCCTGGAGCTCGAAGGCAGAGCTACTTCCTGAGCCCGAGGTCCATGGATCCGAGGCCCCCAAGTGTTCCTTACCGTCATTTCTGCTGAGAAGACCAGCTTCTACCCCGACACTGAGAGTCAGACACGGGGCTGATGTGAGCGCCAGAGGAAACTGACTCCTATCCACACGACGACAGCACCAGTAACAGTAGCTACTGTTTATTGACCATTTGCTGTGTACTGGACACTGTTGTAAATGTTAAATACCTTTCTTCTAATTCTTAAAACAACCTTAAGTAAAGGTTTAAAAATTGAAGCCTTAAAAAAAGGTCAATAGTGTTAATCCTTTTACTGCAGATGAAGTGGGCTGGGCTAAGGTGGTTCCTGACCCAGCTCAGCTGCAGCTAGGGGAGGCCTGAGGCCTGGTGTGTCCAGTTGCAGAGCCTCCTTCCACTAGGTGGGGAGGCCCTACTCATGCACCAGGATGCATGACACTCTCAGGCACTTCACCCCATCACTTCCAAGCCTCGCCACAGTCTACAGTCAGTGCAATGACCCTATTTTACAATATAGGTTGATGCAAGTCGTTGTGAAAACAAGAAAGAGAAACCTGGAGCGTTTATCATGCCGATGTGTGAAGACATGTGCTGTATCCCGTGAAACAAGGTGCTTGTTCCCACCTGTGATTCCACTGAGCAACTTAGTGATCACACAGCTAGTACACGGCAGATCTGGGGTTCTAACCCGGGCCCTCCGGCTCTCCAAGGCCATGTTCTTGCTGCCATCATCACAGCCAGGCTCACTGGCCTCAGCCTCCTGGAAATGCACAACCAAACAGAAAGAAATCCCACTGGGACCTGTGGTCCTACTGGCACCATTAGGAACCAGGTGTCTGTGGCAAATGAAGATGATGTGTCACCCACAGTAAGGCCTGTTCTCTGTTTCCAAAGCAGGAGGAGTCTGCACAGAACCAACCACATTTTGCCATCGGCATGCTCTCCTGCCCCACGTGCTGACAGGCTGGCAGGACAGACCCTAATTGGCCAGCGCTGATGTCATCCACAGCCTTGACTTAAGCAGGGCTCGAACTAGGCCTGGGAGAGCACTGCACAAACTCTGAGCAGAGGTAGAGCTCAGAGGCCCTTGGAGCACTTGGGGACAGATCCAGTAGCATATCACAGCCCTTGGAAGTCCAAACCAGCCCCAGTTCTGCTCCAACCTCCAAAGAGAGCACTCCCCTGCCCCCCCTGCCTCCTGGGTCTGGCCAAGGAGGCATGGGGTGAGATCAGGAGACTCCTGGAAACTCTTGCCCTGCATGGCCGCTTTCAGCTCCCCTGCACCCGTCTGTCCCCGCCGCAGCTGCGTGGCAGTTCACAGGCTCTATGACGGTTTTAAAATCAAGAAACCTTCTCCAGGTCTGCACCTTCCTGCCTGCTCCCTCGGTCTCCTGCGGAATTTGATTTCTGGCGCATCCTTGTTGCGCAGAACACCTGGCATGTGTGGACGGAAACAGCTGTGAGAACAAGAAACCGGAAATTTTACCAGTTTCTAATGCTCTCAGGCCACCCTCTGAAGAAAAAGAAGTGAAAAGAGAAAAGAAAGAAGGTGTCACTTGTTTTAACATACAGCTGGCGAGTCAGCCAGGAAGCCTACTGGCCTTGCCTACAGCGAGGGCCCACAGGCTGGGGCCACAGGAGGGAGGGCAGAGCCTGGGGCGAGTACACGGGACACAAGGACAGGCCAAGGACAGGCGCAGGAATGCAGGCAAAGAGCGCAGGGCCAGCAGTCGGCCCGTGAGCTCCAGCCCAGCTCTGCCCGCACTTCCAACTATGTGACCCCAAGCAAGCCGCTTCGTCCTCTGGACCTTGGTTTTCCTTTCCTAACACATATGAGTGGCTATGGCTACGAGAGGAGTGCCAAGCCTTCCTCCTCCCAGTGTCTGCCCCGAGCCACAGCATGCTCTCCAGCCCAGCCTGCCTGTGCTGAGGCCAGCGCTGGGAGGGAGGGCGCTCACAGTGCCCGGCATACTCCCTTCTCAGTCTGGGAACAACTGTCTGCTCTGTTTAGTGCCCATTAGTGCAGATGTCTGTGGCTATGGTGAGGATGAGACCCCCACAAACGGACCCTGAGGGGTTTCTGGGGTGGGGCCTATTGCTCTCTGAGATGGAGCCAGAGACAGGGAGCTGGTGGGTGAGTCACCAGGGCAAGGAGCTTCAAGACAGGAAGACTCCAACATCTTTGGACACCCTTTTCAAGTCCTGATGCAATCTCGGGTCCAGAGGCCAGTAGAGCACCAAGCCTCAGGGGGAGCCCAGAGCAATGGGGAGCAGGTCTAGCTTCAGCCTGGGGCAGCCCAGCCTGGGCGGAAACCAGCTAGTGACTGTCTCCAGTGCCCACGCCAGTCCAGATGAGCTGTGCCTGGGGACCGCGCCCTGTGCTCTGGGAGCTCCCTGGCTATTCCTGGAAACCCAGGCACTCCTGGAGTCCTCTCAGAGCCGCTCCCCACTCTAAAAAGCCCAGGAGTCCCTGCCACAGTATTTTCCTCTGGAGGAGCTGGTGTCTCAGTAATTACAGCGTGGTACTCCCGTGGCAGCCGCACCCATCGCATCTCCCAGTCCCTGCCCAGCCACGAGAGAGGGAACTGGGGCGGGGCTGGTGATGCTCCTGTCCTCAGCTGAGGGCAAGGGCAAAGCAGTCTGCCCTGTTCCTTCTCCAAGCTGGTCTCGCTTCCCAGAGGCCTGGGCTCAGAATCCCTTTGGTTCTCCTGGGTGAGCAGGGTCGCTCTCCCTGACGCTTCCGAAGGAGCTGCGTCCAGTTTGGCCAGTGCTGTGAGACCAGGCGGGCAGGCCGGGAGCCTGGACGGCCAAGGTGTGAGGAGTCAGGGGCACTGGAACTCGGAGCCCCCCCCGCCCCACACATCCTCACTTCCACACGAGCCTCTAAGTCCATCTCCCAAAGCCACGGCTGCAGGCTCGTGGCATCGCCTTGCTCAAAATACCTTATACCACTCACCTAAGGACAAGGTCCAAGTTCTTTGTCTCTACCTTTGACCTCCCGAAATTACACCAGCCGCTCCCCTGTGGAAAGGCTGCGCTCTGATGGAGCTGCTCTAGTCTGTGGCTTCTCCCACCTCCTCACTTTGCCTTACCCTCCCCATTCCCTCAACTTTGCGCATCGCCACTTCTCCACCTGCCTCCATTCCCAGCCGTCCAAATCCTACCCACCTGGAGCATTCTCCCTCAGGGATTCTCCTAGAAGAGACTGTCCCCGACCGCCGAGCTCATTGGCCCCTCTACCCACTGACATTCATGAACTAATTCTCATTATAAAGCTGAGGAGCATCCCAGACCCTTGGGGGAGGAGAGCGCCTGAGATTCCCTGGGCAGGCGGGCGGGTAAGACAGGAAGGGCTTAGCACGCACTAGCTGTAGGCATGGCAAGCAGGGTGCTAACTTCAGGTGTCCTTCCAACAGGCACGGATCAGTGGGCCAAGGGCAGGCCTTGGAAAGCATCAAGCTTCTGCCACTAAGCACACCCCCACATAGGCTCTCAGTAAGATTTGCTAGAGGAATGACTGCTGGGCAAGCAGAGTGACAGAGTGGCATGGAGCTGTTCCTACCGAGATGGTGTCTACAAGGGGGTGGGGGTAGGGGGCTACTGGGAGGCTAGGTCAAGATTTTAAGCTGGAGTAATCATTGAGGAAAGAGCAGAACTAGCCTTCATATCTGACAAGTGAAGATGCTCAGACAAACCAGATAGGTCTTACAAGAACTGGAGCCAGAGAGACGTGAACAGTCACCCCAAAGTCAGAGTGAGATGGCTGAAGTGCAGGAGGGAATCCAGGGGCCGAGGCGTACCCCATGGGGGAGGGCTGACTGCTCCCTGAGCTGCTCTCACTGCGCCAGCCCTGTTCATTGCACTTGTCGCGCTGCAAGGTGAATAGTTCACACTTTTATGTCCCTGTCTCCAGCACCTGGCACCTGGAGGCACCCTCAGTAACACAGATGCATGAGTGAGGTGGTGGGTGGGAAATGGGAAAAAACGTGCCCCAGCCAAAGGAGGCCCCTTGGTCTACTGTTGCCACATGAGAACATGCCAGCTTCCAGGGCTTCAAAAGAAGACCGAAATCTGGACTTTTGTCTGAAATCCCCTTATTTTAAAATGCTGGCAACTGCCCAGCCGGGCATGGCTCAGTGGTTGAGCGTCGACCTAGGATCCAGGCGATCAGGGTTTGACTCCCAGTCAGGGCACATGCCCAGGTTGCAGGCTCGATCTCCAGTCGGGGGCATGCAGGAGGCAGCCGATCAATGACTCTCTTGTCATTGATGTTTCTATCTCTCTTCCTCTCCTTTCCTCTCTCTGAAATCAATAAAGATATTAAAAAAAAAAAAAAAGACAGTCTATTTGTCGAATCTTAAAAAAAAGAACAAAAATAAAATGCTGGCAACTAATTCTCACTCTTTAAGCAGAAGCACTTCGATGGGTCAGATCCAGCTTGTGTCCTCCACTCACAGCATTTAAAACACCAACGCTAAACAGAAGCCACAGTTAAAGATTCTGCGTCTTCACAGCAGCTCTGTGACCTAGCAGGGCAGGGTTCCCACTCCTCTTGAAAAGCTGACGAAGGTGACCCAAGAGGCTTATTCATTTGCCTGAGGTCACTCAGCTAATTAGTAGCAAAGGCAGGATCAGAACTCACATCTCCACACCCTTCTCACAGGCTCTTTCCCAGCCCTCGCACCATCTCCTGGCCCTAAAGGGTAGCAGAGCCCAGCGGCAGTCTGAATAGTGTGACTCGCAGAGGCTACGGCGCCAGCTGGTGGGTCTTACTTGATCGGTGTAAGCGGAAGAGTTCTAGGTGAAGTCAAGAGAAGTCTAACTTAAATCACCAAGACAGAGAGTCACAGGCCTCAGTCAATTCCCAGACTTGAGCCAACTCACCGACACAGAATCACTTGAATGAAGGGGAGGCCGGGTCCCCTTCAGGACGAACTTACTACACTGCAGAAAATTTATACCATTGCTCTTTCTCCCAGACTGTCCCAAAGGGGCCTCTGGCCTTTACCAGGGTGACTATGCACTAGAGGAAAAGAAATGATCTGATTTTTCAGGGGTAACTGGACACTGGCTCTGAACTGACCCTAATTCCAGGGGGCTCCAAACACCACTGTGATCAGCAGTCCTGGCAGGGGCTCACAGAGGTAGGTGATCAATGGGGTTCTGAGCTCAGTTCTAATCATTTTGGATCCAGTGGGTCCCTAAGCCTATCCTGTGGTTATTTCCCAGTTCAGGATGCATAATTAGACTGGACATACTCAGCAACTGGTGGAATCTCCCAGAGCACAGGACCAGCTAGATTCCTCTGAGCTTTATGAAAACTGATCCAAAACCCAGAAGTAAGGCACCAGGGCCACCTAAGGCCCATCTGACTCTCCATGGGAGGGCACTTGGTTTATTTATTGTTTACTATCCAAAAAGGGCCCACCCAGAAGAGATGTTAGCAGGGAGAGAATTGATAACATGCTGTGAATGACTTCTACCCAGTAGAGAAGAGTGCCAAACTTCATGATGTTATTGCCTTGTAGGAGATTAATAAATGTTATATCTAATTTTAGCAATCTATTCTAGTTTTCTTCCACTGATACATACAGTATCCTCCTTTGAACCTGGTTTTGTCATCTCGCTGGTTCTCTCATTAATGAGTTAAATAAATCTTTGACATGTAATTGTTTGAGAAATACATTTTTGATCTTTTGAAATTACTATTTTAACAGTTTACATGACTCAAAAAACACAGGGAGCCCAGCCAGGCGTGGCTCAGCGGTTGAGCGTCGACCTAGGATCCAGGAGATCTGGGTTCGATTCCTGGTCAGGGCACATGCCCGGGTCGCGTGCTGCAGCCGATCAATGACTCTCTCATCATTGATGTTTCTATCTCTCTCTCTCCCTCTCCTTTCCTCTCTCTGAAATCAATAAAGATATATTAAAAAAACCACAAAAAAAACCACAGGGAGAATCCAGCAGTAGGGATGGATCAGGAGGCCGTGTGAACTCCACTGTCTCATTTCTTTTGCTCCCATCTGGCTCCCCACCAGGAGGATGCACTAGGCTCGCACCAGCCTGATTTTAGGACAAGTTGCCCTTTCCACATCTAATGGGGATTCATGGGTGCAGGCTTAGCCTCGTGGTTACACCGCCACCCTCAAGGTGAGAGGTGGCTGACTCCAGATCATATGTGGAGACAGGTGCCTTCCAGGCAATCTAAAGCATGGCAACCTCTCCAAGAGTCAGACATGAAGATCATGAGAAAGGCCAGTGCCATCTGGGCAGCCGAGGGGCCAGTGGGTCCTTTATTTAAATAACAAACATGAGGGAGAAGCAGTAGCAGCTGCAGCACTTCTCCTGTGGTCCCTGAGGCGGTTGAGCTTACCTAAAGTTATCCCTTGCTTTCCACTCTGGGGATCAGGTGGCAGGACCACTGGTGTGCGTGTGTGTGCATGTGAATGTGTGTGAATGAGTGTGCGTGTGCATGTGTGTGCATGTGTGTGCTCATGCGTGTTGGAGAACACAGGGATGATATCTGCTGATCCAGGTCAACTTCAGCTCCCCAGGGGACAACCCAAACTCTACATTTTCTAAAGGACTTCCCTGACCATGTGACATCCAGTGGGGCTGCCCTTCTCTGAAGGGGCTTGACCTGTACAGCACCTGACATTACTCTTTGTTAAGCCATCAGAAGGCCTAGGTCTCAGGCCTGGTTCTGCATTCTGTTAGCTGTGTGACTTTGGGCAAGTCACTTAATCTCTTTCTCCCTCTTGAACCCAGTTTTCTCACCTAGAAAATGAGAATAACAATGCCTTTCTCTGCGCCTTGGGGCTGTAAGGATCAAGTCTCAGGTTCACATTCTGGCTCTATACATACAATATCAACAATAAAAAATCAGGAAATCTACTCAACTGCTGCTGCTCATTTTACTCATATATGAAATGAGATGGTGATAATTATAATACTTACTCCACTGGGTTGTTGCAAAGATTAAATGAGATAATGTGTTCAGTAATTATATTGATGCCTAGCATTCAATGTGTTAACTAGTCCAACTGAAAATGCTTTGAAGCAGCAAGATTCTTATCAAATGGGAGGTTTTGTGAGAGATTGAGCATTATCAGGTATTATTCTCTGGATGCTTCAGGTGTGTTAGCTGTGTCTCCTCAGGCACATTTCAAGTTTATGAAACCTTTTAACGAATGTTTATTGAATGCTTTCAAAGCACCAGGAAATGTGGATACCCAAGATAGTCATTGTCTTCAAGGTCACAGCTCAGTGAAAAAGACAAGTACAAAGGTGACTAAAACGTGACCTGACGTGATATACCAATGACAGCACAAGGGAAGGTCACCTAACCAAGCTGGAGTCTCCCAAGGCAAAGCTAAAAAAAATCCCCTCCCACTCTGGCCAGTGTGGCTTGGTTGGCTGGGCATTGTCCCGTGCACCAAGGGGTTGCCCCTTCGATTCCCGGTCAAGGCATATGCCCAGGTTGGGTGTTTGATCCCTCGTGGGGGGCGCGCAGGAGGCAACCTATCGATGTTACCCTCTCACATAGACGTTTCTCTCCCTCCCCCTTCCTTTTTCTCTAAAAAAAAATCAATAAAAATATGTTTTTAAAAAATCCCCTTCCTATTCTTTATGCTCCTAGGACAGGGTCTTGGACCTAACAGAAGCTCAATATATATTGTTGAATAAACATGGAGAATTAGAAACCTTTCTTATCACCAAGGCCACCCAGAGTCCCTTTGGTGGGGGAGGAGAGGAGGGGACTAACACTGATGGGGAACCTGACACATCCCCAGTACCAGCAAAGGCATCTCACAGTGATGTGCCGGAGCGGGCCGTGCAGACCTTTCTTCCCAACTCTGCATTCAGCGGTGTCACAACCACTCGAGTGGGCAGCGTTCAACCAGTCCCTGTTTGAGTATTTACACAATGAAATGGGCAAACGATACAAATCAGAACGTTATTTTTTTTCTCTTGGGAGTTGGCTGTTAAAACATTTACCAGCACACACCCTTAGGGATCTCTCACAATAATCTGTTTTTCCAGGTGAGAAAACTAAGGTTCAGGCAGGTTAAGTAATTTTCTGCAAATCACATGACCATAGAAGGCAGATTTAGGATTAGAATTTGCTTCCCTCACTCCAAGGCCCTGGCTTTTCCCTTTGTAATGTATGGCCCTTCCCTGTCAGGCCCCTGTGGGCTTGATCAGTAACAGATCAGTGCCTCCTCTGTATCTTGTTCTGGCTGAAGAGGAAAGCAGAAAAGCTTCACCTTCTTCTTAATCTCTTTAAATATCGGGCTCCCCAGGCCAGTCCAAGATCTGTGTGAACCCCAAGATATCCATCCACCTTCTTTATTATCCTCGCTGAAAATCCTTGTTCAGTTCTATCAAGAATGAATGAACCTATGAAAAGATGTTCACCATCACTAGTCACAAGAGAAAATGCAAATCAAAACCACAATGAGATATTAGGTTACACCATTAGGATGGCCACTAGTTATTTTATTTATTTATTTATTTATTTATTTATTTATTTATTTATTTATTATTTATTTAATTTTAAATTTTCTTTGGAGGACTATCTGTTCAAATCCTTTGCCCATTTTATAATTGGGTTATTTCTCTTCTTCTTATTGAGTTGTAAGAGTTCTTTATATATTGTGGATACTAGTCCCTTATCAATCTCTTCACTTTCCAGATGGTATCCTTCAAAGCGCAACATTTTAAATTTTGATAAAGTCTAATTCATCTATTTTGTTGTTGTTGTTGCCTGTGCTTTTGGTGTCATGTCGATGAAACCATTACCTAACCCAAGCTCATGAAGATTAACCCGTAGGTCTTCTTGTAAGAATTTTAGTTTTAGCTCTTATATTTAGGTCTATGATTCATTTTGAATTAATTTTTGTGTGAGGCATGAGGTGGGGGTATAAACTGATAGAACGATCACTTTAAAAAAATAGAAAATAACAAGTGTTGGTGAGGATTTGGAGAAATTGGAACTCCTGCACTGCTGGTGGGACTGTAAAGTGGTGGAACCCCTATGGAAAACAGTATGGAGGTGCCTCAAGAAATTAAAAACAAGAGTCACCATCTGATCCAGCAGTCCTACTTCTGGTTATACATCCAAAAGAACTGAAAGCCGGTCTCAGAGAGATGTTTGCACACTCGGATTTATAGTAGCGTTATTAGCATCACTCACAATTTACCTCTTGGCAGAGGTCAAAGCAGCCCAAGTTTCCATCAATGGATGAATGGGTGAACAAAATATGCTCTATACATACAATCGAATATTATTCAACTTTAAAAAGGCAGGAAATTCTCACACATGCTACAACATGGATGAGCTCTGAAAACATCATACTAGTGAGATAAGTCAGTCACAAGATGACAAATATGATATGATTAACTTCCCGAGGTATCTAAAGTAGTCAAACTCAGAGCAACAGAAAGTGGAGTGGTGGCTGCCGGGGTCTGGGGGAGCAGAAAATGGGAGTTAGTGTTTGATAGAGTCTCAGTGTTGCAAAATGAGAAGGTTCTAGAGAGCTGTCACCCAACAATGTGAGCACACTCAACACTGCTGAACCCTATGCTCCCAAAGGATTAAGACGATTAATTAAAAAGGAAAAGAAAAAATAAATTAATGGTGGTTCCAAATGGAATTCACCTTCTTCTCTCTCCCTGCCCTCCCCCCCCAAAAGACAAAAAGCAATGACTGAAGCATGGAGCCCTCTGTGGGCCTCTGTGAGGCAGCCGTCTCCAGGAAGCCTCCGGGCCAGGAGGCTAGCCTCCGAGGATTCAACCAGCCCCAGAGGAGACCCTCCTCTAGATTCTCCCATGAAGAAAACAGACACACAAAATATCCATAACTTGCCCAGGGCTCCATGGCTGACTAGAACAGGGCCAAGCAGTTTTATAAGAATTCTAAAAATGAATGCATTTATTTAACAAATATGCATCGGGCCTACCTTGTGCCAAGCCCATTGTTAGGCCTCATGGGTGACATAGAGATAACACAGGTTCCTTCTCAAAGTTTATCCACGAGTGGGAGGGCCAGCTGAGCACACATTGCTGCTGGGGAGGTCGGAGGGAGCTGCGTCTGAATCCCAACTGTGCCGCTTCCTTGGACCAGTCGCTCCTCTTCTGTGAGGCTCAGTGGCCACATCCTTTAGAGAGATGCTACCTCTTTCCTCGATGGGTTGGGCAATTAAAGGATGCGTATTCAATAAATATTCATCTATTCATTCAATCCCAGAAAGCCACAAAGAAACAGAAAGAAGGGGAGCTCTCAGCAATAAAAACACAGAACCTGTTCTGTACAGCACTTCTTGGACTGGCTGTTTCTGTCTATTTCTAGGCGCAGAACTTGAGGTTTAATCTGCAGGGTTGATAGTACTTCTGCTTTCACAGAGTTCAAAGAGTACAACAGAACTGGCTCTTAGCAGCTCCAGCTTCATTGTCTCCAACACCTCTTGTCCCTCCCCCAGGCTCCAGTATAACTGAGCAGCTGGAATCCCCCATCATCACCACCACCCAAAGAACCAGGACCACAGCAGTGGGACTTCCCTGGAGCAAAATCTGTATTTGCATCTAAATGAAAAGGGGGAGCCAGATCAGAAAGCCCAGAGCAGAGTTGCCTATGAATGAAATCAGGTTCGTGTAAGATTTCCATTTGTCTGCTTTCTGCAGCTTCTGCCAGAGCAGCCTCCGAGCTCTGTCTGCATCACAAAATCCAGACCTCAGAAATATCTAATTTGGGAATTATGTGCTGGCCAAGTGGCAGCTCTCCAGGTTGCTGGTTTGATGTTGGTCCTGGTCCCTCTGCAGGTACCGTTCCAAGTGGCTGATGGGCTTTGTCACCTTGGTCCTGCTCATTAGAGCTGGGGCAATTACTGCCCCAGCCCAGGGCTGCTCACTGGGCACAGGGCAGGGCAGGCCAGGACCAGCCTGGGCTGGGAAGAGACACCAAAGACCTGTGCACTCTTAGGCCCTGGTGAGTGGCCCATGATGAGGAGACAAGACCACATAAAAGGGATTAAAAGGGCAGAACAACATGCAAAATTTCTTAGCAACCCTTGGGGCTCCCAGCTAGCTGGTGACACAGCCAAAACCTGCAATTAGAAAAACAACTGCCTGAGGCCATAGCTCAGCAGGTTAAATGGTGTCTAACCTGAGTTTAGCAATTTTTATAAATAAACACACATATATCCCTATAATGGACACATAGCATTATTTTTAAATTAGAAAATGCTTTTCCAAGCCTTCTATTTTGATAAATCTTCTCTCACTGATTTGATAAAGGCTTCTCTCCATGCCTGGGCTCTACTCCCCATATTGTAATCTCTGGCCCACATCAGTCACACAGAATGCCAGGTGGAGGCCCACAGATATCACCAGGAGGAAATGAGGAATGTGTTGTTTACTGCTTCTCTCTTGATGTTTGCTAATGTGGAAACAGCCCTTTATAGGTTCTGATGAAGAGGCCACAAGGATCACCACCAGTTTACTGCTTCCTCCCAGTGCATGAGCCAAGATTAACACACAAATGTGTTTGAAAGGACATGTATCAGTTATGATCTGGAAAAAAAGTGCTGGTCCATCACAACCACATACAGGCGCTGATTATTTGTGAGTGTGCGCATGCACCTATGCATGTGAATTAGCATTTATTGAAGGCTCACTCTTGTGCATAGCACTGTGGGTAATGTTTAAGTATTTAAAAGCAGTCTCCCACTTATCCAAGTTCTAAATTTTTGAAATACATACATTCTTTCACTCATACATTCACTCCACAGATATTCAGGGTTAGCTGTGTCCTGAACACCAAGAACAGGGAGATGCCCTGCCTTTGTGGCTGTCACAGAATTAAAGATGATACATGTCAACTTCAAGATAGCATAGCCAGTATTTTAAAATAGGTATTATTAGCTTGGGCACACTGAATACTACCATAGTCAAGAAGGCACCTGATTGTAAAATAATCTTCACAGCAGTTGCTTTAAAGCAACATTTGTGACTTTCTAACGCAGCTCTGGGTGAAGGGAGGAGCAATGAGAACACTTGTGGGTGGTCAGTCTGGACCCACCGAAAGGGACCTCACCAATCCCATTCCATTGCCTCAGAAATAGGAATCAGAGGACAAGAGAGGTTAAACATCCCCTGACCACCTGATTAGGGTTGAACCAACTTTAGTCAGGCTCCCCTGAGCATTCTTTTCAACTAGGCCTCGTCTTTGGGCCTGCCTTGGACCTGCCAGGCCCAGTTTTAGCAAGAATCCCACTAAGTGAGTGTAGAGGGAACGCCCACCCTTGGTCCCTGATCCCACTGGCCTGCCTTCAGCAAGAACTCTTTGAAGTCCATTTAGCAATAATCCCCTTACCCTTGATGTCTCCTCTTAGTAAGTTTCCACCCGCTGACCCCTCATTCTGCTCATCGGTTATGAATCCCCAGCTGTCTCCGTACGTTCAGAGTTGGGGTGATCTCTCTCCCCTATTGCGATAGTCCTGACACCTATCTCAATAGACCTAAATGCTCTCCTTAGTGTTTGTTTTAACTAATGGAAGAATTTTTTCTTTCTTTAACAGAGTGATGGTACTGAGGCTGGAACCCAAGTGTCCTGACTCTCTAGACCCCCACGGAGGCCCCTGTGGGTCTAGTCTGCATAGGAAAAAAAACCAGCAAAAGAGCAGCATGCAAATCTCCCAGAGACTGGGCAGGGGCTCCCAGGAGCAGTGCCATGGCCTGGCAGGAATATACTGGGTTCTGGCTCTATGTTTTATTTCTTCACTTTCTGTGTCCATTCTATTAGTTTGTCTGGGTCTCTGCGTCTGGAGGACTAACACTCAGAGGTCATGCTTGGAGGCACCATAAGACTGACTGTCTTCAGACCAGGTGATTATCGTGTCCATTATTACAGTCCACCCAGCCAGGCTCTCCCAGGGCTGAGGCAGCCAGTGCTGTTTGCTGAGGGCCCTGCGCTTACCCAGCTGGCACTGGAGCCTCCGGCCCCCTCCGGGGCCTGCTCAGCCCCACGGAGCATGTGGCTGTAACAGGCAGAAAGTTGAATGGAAGAAGAGAGGTCCACTGTCTGGGGAAACAGGAACAGGGGAGGACTCGGAGGGTGGGTTTCCTGGGCCACAGAGGACCTGAGTGCTGCCCCCCAAGCTGGACTGTCCATGCTTCCCACCCAAGGGGATCCTAAGCTGCTGGCCCCCAAAAACCCCTCAAGGATAGAGACTCCACCTGCTGCTCCAGGGCTCCTGCTCCTTTTCAGAACCAGAGGATGTCAGCCCCACGCCTCCTCACTACCGGCCTTAGTGGGGCCACCTCCCTGACCTGTTGGCGCTTCACTGCTCAGAAGAGGCACGTGGCCACCGCTGGTCACATGTGCTCCTGTCTTTGCCTTTTTCCGCCTCTTCCCTCTGCCAGGACCATGGCTTCCTGGGGCTATGACATTACCATGGAGACAGAGTGGGAAGATGCTGTGGATAGCAGGTAGTTGCCCAGAGATAATGAAATAGATGCCGGAGAAGCTGGGAATCCTGGCATTCTGGGTGTTCAGGGAGCTGGGGCAGGCCCCAAGCCAAGCCCCAGACTGAGCCTCAAAGGCCTCAAGTCCTAAATCTAGTCCTTGGAAATCCTTCACACTTCCCTCCCTGAAGCCCCTCACCTGCTGTTACAGTGAGGGGGTACACTTTTCTCTCTCGGTTGACTCGCCATTTAACACATAATTCCTGACCATCTGCTATGGACCAGGTCATTACAGACCCGTATCCACATCAGACAGCCCAGGAGGGCAGGCTCTGACCACCCGGTCCCACTGGGAGATGCTGTAGGCAGCTCCAGTATTGCCGTGTTGGCTGCTAAGGCAGAACCACAAGATTGTGGATCTTCAAGGTGTGGATTCTTCAGATGCAGGCATGTGATCCAAGCCAAGGGCCCAGAAAGTTCCCAGTGTCCTCAGGACTGAACAACTAGGCAAACTTAGAATGGGGCTTCCTTAGGGTTTGTAACAGAGCCAGTCTGTCTGTGAGATCCTAGCTCTCCCCTTCTCTACAGGAGACTCACACCTCCCTTCCTCTACCCCCAGCAAAGGTGAACTCAGGGCAGGAGCTGTGCAGCGCTCCCTGCTCTGCCTCCACCCCCTCCCCAGCCGGGAGCAGTAGTAAAATGATTTCTGGGGACAGGGGGACACCCTCTGTGCAAAGTCAAGCCCTGTCCAGATGCAGGGGTTGTTATTGCTTTTCCCCGGTGGGGACCGTGGGTCCTATGGCAGCCTGGAGTGCATGAGAGATCACTGCTGCGTGTGAGGTACACTGAGAGCCAGAAGATTTGGATTTAGGTCCTGACTCTGCCCCCCAGAGATCTTGGATAATCTCTTGGCTGACCGGAACCTCAGTGTTCTCATCTGTGAGATGAGAGCATCAGACTGAGGATCTGACACAGGGGAGGCATTTAATAAAGGCCAGTGGAATGAATGCTGAGTGGAAAACTCCAAATTCCGGAGTTCCTAAGGGCTGTGAAGGGCATTTTATATTAGCACCCAGTCTCCACCTTCCCTGGGCTGGAGCCCACGTGCTGCAGGAGCCCAGGTTCCCATGGGCCTCCCCTTTCTGAACACTCAAAGGACCCCCTTGCACGCCCTATTTTTCACATTCCCCTTTCCTTCCCTCTTCCTCACCACGGTGCCCGCAGGTCAGTGAATCCCCTTTAATCCCGGACTCCCAGTCACACTAATTGCTTGGTTTCTTGTCCTTACTTGCCTTCTAACTCAGGAGATGAAGCTTCAATTAGATAGGCAGGCAGCTGTTCCAAGAACAGGTGACAGGGAGGGAAATGGTCCTGCCCTGGAAGAGGCCAAGGACGTCTACAGGGCCCAGGGGCCAGCAATGCAGGAAGCTCCCTGCAGTGGGCCGAACAGTGTCGTTCCCCCACACCCCAAATTCATGAACACCCAGAACCTCAAAATGTGACAGTATTTGGAACTAAGGTATTTGCAGATATAATTAAGAGTAATTATTAAATAAGGAAGGATCAAGGTGGGATCTTATTGGGTTAGGGTGGGTCCCAAGGATACCTGGTATCCTTATAAGAAGAGGAGAGGAGACAGATACAGGGAGACAGTCGCTGTGAGGATGGAGCAGAGCTTGGCAAAGTGCTGCCACAAGCCAAGGAGCCAGGAGCCAGGAGCCAGGAGAAGCAGGAAGAGGCCAGGGAGAGTCTAGAGCCTTTGGAGGGAGCACAGCCTTGCTGGCGCCTGGATTTCAGATGTCCAGCCTCCAGAACTGAGAGAGAATATGCTTCTGCTGTTTTAAGCTTCCCAGTTTGTGGTACTTTGTTAGAGATGCCCTAGGAGACTAAGACATTCCTCAGGCTTACATGTTGCTCCAATGTTTAAGGCTCACAGCTGAGAGCTCTACAGAGAGGACAGTGCCCTTCCGTCTCCCTCTGGAGACTTTCTTGCTGCCCTGGGGTGCAGGGAATCGTGCAGTTTCACAGCCATCCTGCTCCACATGCTTTTACTGTCACATTTGGGAGCAGAGCCAGCGTGCTCAGAAAGGAAGGCGATGGATGTTTGCTTTCTCCTGGATGACTGCCTGCCATCCAGCTGCTTCAGGATGCTGGAACCCAGGCCCATTAAAATGTGATGTATCAGCTGTTGAGCAAACCTGCCTGCTCTGCAAGAAGACAGTATCCATCCATCCATCCATCCATCCATCCATCCATCCATCCATCCATCCATCCATCCATCGATGCAGCAATTGTTTATTCACAGCCTACTACCTGCCAAGCACGTGCTCGGGGGAGGGCAGGGGAACTACCCCTTCTGTCCCTTCCTTGCTGCCCCAAGCTCAGACCTGACTGGCGTGTTGTCAGTGTACCTTATTATGTTATTATTAGTGACAATAATACAGCATGTGCAGGGCTTTTGCATGCCATTTACTACACTGAGCACTAGCTTGCCTACAAGCTGCTTCTCTGTGAGAAACGGGAATGCTTGATGGCTTTACTCAAAGCTGTGAGCCCCTTAAAACATATAAGAACCAACTTGGTCCTACCTGCACTTCACTGTAACCTGTATTTATCTGTATTTCCCAGGCAATAGAGCTGAGTAATAAAGGTCACCAAATCAGCAATTTTGACTTAGAAATGGGAAGAAAAGACAAGAGGATGATTTTTGGAGCTGGTTAAATTGGGGGAACTTTTGGTAAAGCTACCTGAGGCCGAACAGCATGGGAAACACCATCTGTGTCTATCGGTCACAGTGCAGGGCACTGGTTTGGTGTAGTGGCAAGTGGGCTGGGTCACGGGCAGGCCCAGGCTCTGGGTCTGGTCCTTCTAAGCAGCCATGATACTCTAAATATATTGCTCACAGCTCTGGGCACAATTTTCTCCTCACATGAGGGCTTAGTCTGGGCCCCTATGGTGCCTCACAGCCTTGATATGCCGGGCTCCCTCCAGTCTAAACCACTCGCTAGGGGAACTTTCTAGCCTGCCTTAATAATGTGGGGGTCTTCAGAATAAGCAAAGACACTGTGCCCCCTGTCTTATTACTGTGTATGGGGGGGGTGTCCCCTGATCACAGTCCCATCAGTGCAGAGGGCTGGTGCCTAAGCCTGAAGACGTAACGACTCCACTCCCGCTTTTGCGGGGTTTACTACCGAGTGGGGAAAGAAGCAATCATAATATGCTGTGATAAATCCTACACTTCAAGGTTTAGAAATAGAGAGGAGGGGTAACTAACCAGGTTGGTGAAACAGCGTAGTGGGAAAATCATGGAAGGTTACCTGGAAGAGGTGATGCTTGTGCTCAGTTTTAAAGGCTGATTAGAAGTTAGCTTTTAATGTCAAGGGCTGGAAAATTAAGGCAGAATTATTCTTTATAAAAAGTTTTATTTATTGATGAGAGAGAGAGAGAGAAACACAGATTTGTTGTTCCACTTATTTTTTGGCTGCTTCTTGTATATGCCCTGACCAGGGATCAATCCCACAACCTTGGCATATCAGGATGATGCTCTAATCAACTGAGCTACTCGGTCAGGGTGAGAAAACAACATATTCAAGGGTTGGCAGTGGTACAGCGAGTGCAAAGGGACAACAAATGTCAACAGATCCATTTTCCTTTCTGTTCCTGGTAATCTCCACTCCTTGCATCTCTCTCATTCACATCTTTACACCCACTTGCCACTCTTTTCTCCTTTCTGCCCCCTTCCTCTCCACTCTCTGTAGATGAGGAAAGGCATGTGATCTAGGGAGCTCATGAGCTAGTGAGGGAGCAGGGAGAAAACCAGTGTGATGGGATCTGGAGGGCTGTGTGCTTCCTCACAGGAGTGGGCTCCTCATTCCCAGCCTCAACTTAAAGCACCGCTTCTCAGCCCTCCAGGAGACGCGTCCTACACCCCTGTCTCATTACTTCTTCCTCTACCCTCCTGAGAAGACACTGTTCTTTCAAGGTGCATGCCACCCATTTATGTCCCCCATCCCTCTCTGTCACGGCCATTCGTAGATTCCTAGTCACTTCCCTCCTTCACTGAAGGCTTTGGCACCTAGTCCTGCCATTGACTTGGGTGGAATCTGCTTCTAACACCTTGGCCTCTCCGCTCCCGACCCTCTCATTTCCAAATCCCCTCCAATCACCTAATCCCATGATTGCATTCTGGATCTTGTCATCACGCAGGACTTCTCCTGTCTGAAATGAGAAATTCGGTTACCCCACTCTGTGACCGCAACAGCCTCAGCATCCCAGCTCAATCGCCCAGTTACTCCAAGCACACCATTTCTCTGACCTCGTTAGCACCATCAGTCCACTCATTCTGACCATCCCTGGCCCCCCAATATCCCAGCTTATCTTCACTTTCCTTCTCCCTGGCTCAGATCTCCAGCCCAATATTCAAATACTTTACCAACATTCCCCATTTCCTTGTCTCATTGTTCTTAAGCCATCTTTGGCTTCTCCCGTCCCCCCATCCTTCACAGCCCATCAATCACCAAGCTCTGCTAAATTTAAATAACTCTTCAAATCACTCCTGCCTTTCTATCTCCACTGCCCCACCTGAGTCCCGGCCTCCAGCCTCACTGTCCTGGACAACCGAAAACTCTCCTAGCTGCTCTTCTTCTAGTCTTGCTTTCCTAGCAGCCAGGCCGGTGTGGCTCAGTGGTTGAGCGTCGAACCATGAACCAGGAAGCCTTGGTTCGATTCCAGGGCAGGTCACATGCGGGGTTTTTGGGCTCAGTCCCCAGTAGGGGGTGTGCAGGGGTCAGCCAGTCAATGATTCTCATCATTGATGTTTCTCTCCTTCTCTCCTTCTCCCTTCCTCTCTCTGAAATCAATAAAATCATATTTAAAAATAAAAATAAGAAAAATAAAAAATGAAGTCAATTGAGTCATTCCCCCACTTAAAGCCCAACCCTTCAAAACCTGGTTACCCTCAGGTCCTCCTCACAAGGCCACAGGGTTTATAGTCCGGCCTAGGCCTGTGCCTCACCTTGTACTGGTCCTGCCTCAAGCTCCACTCTTTAGCACTCAGTTTCCTTGACTTCCTTGAATGCTCCCTGCTCCCCGCTGAGGCTGGGGACAGCAGGGGTGGTAGAAAGGGCCCGGGGCAGAAGTCAGCCCTAGTGCAGCCCGGCCACTCTTGCTGTAAGACATCGGGTTCTTCCAAGGGTAACACTCTCTGAGTCAAGTCCCACCTTGTCTAATGATGTCTTTCTTCCCTCCAGAAGAGAGAAGACACACCCTTGGGAAGACTATGAGACCTTTCTATGCCTCCCAATAGCAAGAATAATGACCGTGAATGTTCACTTAGAGCTTATCAGGTCAGGTGTTAGGCTAACCAATCACTTTCTGCAAAACCCTATGAGGTAAGGCTTCTCCATGGTTATCTCTATTTCATGGAGGAAAAACCTGAGTTTCTAAGGGGTTCTGGTAACTTGATTGAGGTCACACAGCTGGTTCCTAGCAGAGCACAGACTTGGGTCTACATCAGCCTGGCTCCCAAGTTCATCCTCTGAATCACTTTGTTACACTGGGCAGGGCGTGGGTGTCACCTTTTTTAGAAGTGAATTGGGGAAAGATAGTTTCAGATTGTTATTGCTTTTGAAGAGTCTCAGGTAAGTAGTGCCTATCTGTACCTTTTAAACTAAGAATCAGCCCAGTTCCTCAAACTTTTAATTGCAGATTCAAAACAAACCATTCAGGGCTCCAAAGAAAACCCTCAACAACTGCTCCATCCTGTTTGTCTTCAGGCCCCCAGGCTGATCTGGACCTACACATATCTGTATGTTTCCTTGACAGCTCTCCCTACGCCTTCTCTATGGGAGTGTCTAATTGCAGCAGGCTCTAACTAGTCAATAACCTCCAACTTCCATGCCCTGTGACAAATGTGAAGAATTTCCAGCCAAGTATAATGTAGGTAAGCAGAGAGTGCTAATTGAAGATGAAAGAGAAGGTCTGAGCATCTTGCTGACCCACTGAACCTGTGGAGGATGCCCCAGCCACTTCCAGACACTGTTGTTGGGCTTCAGGTAAACACAGTGATGGAGCAGTGAGCCCTCACTCACCTCCCACTAGCCCCCCACTCACTCCCCCACTGGCTCAGCAGTTTAAGTGACTACCAAGTACTCAGCATCATTTTAGGTTGCAACAGGTCCTGGAGAGGTATGAAATAGACTCTCTATCAAGGGGTTCTCAGTCTAGTGAGGAAGACAGACATGCACAATTGAAAGATTAGCATTATGCGTTAAGATGGTCACATAAGAGCCCTGGCCAGGTGGCTCAGTTGATTGGAGCATCACCCAGAAAGGTGGTGGGTTCAATTCCCAGTCAGAGCACATATCTAGGTTACGAGTTTGAGCCCTGGTTGGGGCACATACAGAAGGCAACTGATCAATGTTTCTCTCTGTCTCTCAAATCAATAAAAAAAACCTCACATATCCTCGGGTGGGAATAAAAATTTAAAAAATGGTCATATAATAAAGTAGCACAAGAGCTGTCATAAGGCAGTAACTGCAGTGCCTTCTGCCTCTGTGAGCCTGAGCACGTTTCACTTAAACTCTCTGAGCCTCAGTGGCCACATCTGCAAAATAAGGGTTATAATAAGGGTTGTAATGACCAACAGAAATAGTGTATGTGAAAATGATTCACAAATCAAAGGGAGTACTATTCTTCATGGGTTTTGAAAATTAAAAGAGAGCTCCAAATGCAGAGTATGATTGTTCCACAGGGAGTAAGACAATTGTTAAAATGCGTTTGAACTGGCTGATGCCCCTGCCTGAATGCTGTTCCCTCCGACATCTTTGCAGAGCTCATTCTCACACGTGCTTTAAGTCTTTCCTCAAATGTCACTTTCTCAGTGAGGTCCATCCTGCCCACTCTACTTAATAATGAAAACTTCCTCTCTTTTCACCCTTCAGCACTTCACACTATCTAACTCTAATGGATTTTTTCTTTTCCCAAGTACTTATTGCCTACTGATATACTCAGTAATTTACTTTTACATTTATTTTTACCATTTTTCTCCTCCCACTATAATGTAAGCTCCAAGAAAGCAGGGATCTTTGTTTTGTTCACTGATGTATTTGCAACCAAGATGAACGCCTACTACCTAGTAGGTGCCCAGTAATATTTATTCAGTGAGATAATTAAAAGCAAGATGCCTATTGAATGGCTACCATAGCAGAAGACAGTCAGAGAAGAGGGAGTACAAGCGGCAAGAAGACAGGAGTCAGTAGCCCGGTCTGGAAACATGGTGGCTGAGAGGCTTATGACCAAAGTGTGTGAAGCCTGAACACTTTCAATCTCAGACTAACAAAACAGAGGGCCCCCTTAAAGCTCATAGAGGCAGTTTTAGTCCAGTAAGAGGAATCCGTCTTTATACATGGATAGTGAACAGATTCTGTGTCATGTGGAAGATGAGTTTGAATAACTTCATGGAGAATAGTTTCCGAGTGTATATTAGTTGTGTACTATTGAATAATAAATTACCCCAAAACTTAGCTACTCAAAACAACAAACATTTATTATCTCACAGTTTCTATGGTTTAGGAATTCAAGCAGCTCAGTTGGGTGGTTCTGGCTCAAGGTCTCTCAAGAGGTTGTAGTTAAGACCTTTACTCCCTAGCCCAGGGAGGAGAGATATGCTCCCAAGATGGTCCATCCACATGGTTGTTGGCAGGAGGCCTCAGTTACTTGCTGTGTAGACTTTTCTATAGAGCTGCTTGAGTTTTTCATGACATGGCAGCTGGCTTTTCCCAGAATGAGTTAGAGAAGAAAGAATAGGGTAGAAGTCATGCTATCTTCTAAGACCTCTCTTCAGAAGTCACCACCTGTCATTTAGGTATTGTGCTATTGGTACACAGGTCTTCCTTATTCAATAGGAGGAGATTGCACAAAAACATGAATACTAGGAGGCAGGGAGTATTGAGGGCCATCTTGGAGGCCGGCCACCACAGAATGTAACTAAGGAAGGATTCAGAATGTGTGTAAGGCAGCATGGATCCATGGAAAGCAGTCATTAGCTCCCACCACCTCCTTCTACCTCACCAGAGAAGACTGGCCAAAAGGTAGGCTCTGTGCCATTAGTCGTCCAGAGCAGTCCAGGCCTTCAGCTGTGTGTACAATGTATATCATCCAAGGAAAAATGTGTATAGAAATATCTTTGTTTCTTTGGGGGGCCTGACATCCACTTCTTGAGATTCTGGGTGCTACTTTCTGCTTGTCAATACCCTTCTCTTGTTGACCCTGTGTTAGGTGAATGTAAGAGCTGAGGGAGCTCAGAGTTCAAAAAGGAGGGACCACATGGCCTGAGGAAGATGACCAGGAAACAGGACACACACCCTGCCCTCAGAAATCTCCTACCCTCACTGAATAAGAAGTCTTTTTAAGTGGTCAGTAGTAGCTGCATCAATTAGGAAAGAGTTCTCTCCAAGAAAGGATTCACAGAAAAAGAAAAAAGCCAAAGTCATGGAATAGCTTTCAGGGTAGGAGAAACTGTGTTACATGCCTACCTCAGGCAGGACCATGCCTTATCCAAAAAATGGGCGGCATTTACACCTGCCACCAATGACCCCAAAAGATGCATTTCTGCCAGCTTTGGGCATCTTCTCAGTGTGAGATTCTTTGGCCCTCTCAGCAGAGGGAGAAGAAAGAAGGCTCCCTACCCTTGTGCACCAGTGTGTTCTCCTTAATTTTTATTTTAATAGAAAGTGGCCTGTGCCAGAGGGCATCACAGCATGTGACAATGCTGATCAAGAAGGCTCTAACCTGAGGAAGCAGATGAAGGACCTGGAAAGCCAGGAAGAAAACTGAGGCTGTGCGAAGCCATCACCATGAGGACCAATGTCTCTTCCCAGCTTGCATGTGGTAAGGTGGGAGTTCAGCGAACCTAATTCAGAGAGATGACAGGCAACCTGAACCCCTCTCGTCCAATATGAGTACCAAAGAATCGTGGTGCAGAGAAGTAGAGGGTATAACAAATGTAAGTTTGAATTCTGTAAAAGTTTTAGAAATGTGCTTAATTTCAGAGATGTAAAATCAGGTGCTAAACTAGTGCAAAAGGAAAGCGCTAAAAATGCTCCCTCTGGAGTTTCTTAATAATAACAACATTATAATTAACATTTATGAGGTGCTTAGCCAGGGACTGTTTCAAATCTCTTGTACCTGTTGGCTTAAACACTATAACACAGCCCGCTTATAGCTGAGAAGCCCAAGATGATAGAGGTTAACCAACTTACTCAAGGTAACACCACTAGAAAATATTAAGGTTGAGATTCAAATTCTGGTCATCTAACTCCAGAGCCCACAGGCTTAATTATCATTCTATGCTGTTTTTAAACACTTTGAATAAGGGATCATGCTGGTAAATGTCACCTATAAAACTCATGGTGAGCCCTGACCAGTGTGGCTCAGTGATTAGAGCTTCAGCCCCACACTGAAAGGTCAACGTTTCGATTCTGGGTCCCAGGCACTTAACTGGGGAGTGAGCTGCAGGTTCACTCTCCAGCCCCGGTTGGGGTGCCCAGGAGAGGCAACCAATTGATGTGTGTCTCTTGTATAGATGTTTCTCTCTCTCTCCCCCTCCCTCCCTCCCTCTCTTCCACTCTATCTAGAAAAAAAAAAAAAATCAATGGGAAAAATATCCTCGGGTGAAGATTAACCAACCAACCAACTAACCAACCAACAAACAAAACTCATGGAAAACTCATGGTGAGGTTAGAAGTCTTCTAGCTCAGTTGGCCTGGCCTCCCTTCTGCTCTGCCTTCCTCCCCTCTGTGCACATCACTTGCTGAGGCTCAATCTCAGTACATTTCACTCAAAGGGACCCAGATCCAGGTACAAAACAGCACTTCTTAGATGGCCCTCAACTTTAAGAAGCCCAAGAAGTCATTTCATCCATCCTACCCCCTGCAGTTCCCTCCTCTTCTCCTGGTGTATGCACAGTTCACTGCCACTTCAGGGTATCAAAGAAAGTTCCTTCTTATCCCTACCCCCCCTTCCTTAGTCCGCGTGCCACTTACGTGGGCAGAGAGAGCTATTGCTTAGGCATCAGCCTGACTTTGAATCTCACCTTGCATACTGGCCCTGTGGCCTGTGCAAGCCTCTTACCTCTCAAAGCCCATGCTTCTTCCTGTGTAAAACGGGCATGATAGTGGTGCTTATTCCAGAGTGGTCGCAGGGAGTTGAAATAAAAGCCATATGTCAAGTGCTCAGCACAGTGCCCTGCACACAGCAAGTGCACATTAAACGCTGGCCATTGAGATGATGAGAGTGGTGCTGGAGGGGCTGGGAGCAGGGCCACTCGTCAGAAGCAGCCCTGCTAAGGAAGCCTGTGAGCTAAGCCACTTCCCCAGACCAAGGGTTCCTGGAGAAGTGCTAGCGACGCTGCTGCCTGGGGCAGCAGGGAGAGGAGGAGGCAATTATACAGCATGAAACAGAAACAATTTCATTTCTAACGCCTCTTCCCTGCGGGGCCACTTGGAATCCAAACAATAACAGTGAGTCGGGAAGGGGACCAGAAGGGCAGGCATGGTCTAAAGGAGACTGGTGACGATAGGACAGGCCCCAGGACTCACTCCTGCTCTTAGACATCTGCAGGGAGAGTCCTTGGGGCAGTGGCTGCTGATTGGCACACTGAGCTGCACCTTGAGTTGAGGAGGCCAATTGATAGGGCCCCAGGGGCTGACACTGTCTGACTTCACTCACCATCCAGACTGGGAGCAGGCTGGCATCACTCAGAGGGCTCCAGGGAAAGCCAGTGCCCTCCCTCCACCCCCTCCCCATCACTGCAGATGGCAAAGAATCCCCCACCTCTCCCTGGAAAGAAACAAAGATCCCTACAGGTGCCATCAGATTTGACAAAATTGCCCAAATGGCACCAAGCCAATGCCTTATAGTGCACACCTAACACCAGCCTCTTCCGAGGCCCCCAAGTCCACTTCTCAGCACCACCGCACACTGCCCCGCTGTCTCCCAGATGCCCAGAAGACTCTGGCTCTCAGACTCTGGGACACTGCAGCTGCACAGCCTCTTTCATCCAGGGGATGGGAAGCTCCAGTGCATCACTTCTGGCTCTTCCCCTTACACTGGAGCCAGCAGGGGCCTCTGCTTCCCTGCAGAGAAACAGTCTCATGTCTCCCAGGGAGAGAGGAGGCTGCACCCTCCCCGGAGACATCCCAGCTGCTAAGGGTATTGATTTAACCCATTTATCAAGCTGGGGTAAAAGGGGAAAGAAGAGGGAATATGTGCAGACCAGAAGGACAAGTTCTCTCCTTTCTCTGGACCCAAACAGGAACAAACCAGGTGGCTAAATCTTGTAGTTCTACTCCTCCACCCACATTAATGACACTATAATCAAGCTATTTTCCAAGACTGTGCATTTAGATAATGCGATTCTATTGTTTAAAAAAATAAAAAAGGAATCTTCAATTGCGTTGGTGATGGCGACAGGTGAGAGGCAGGATGTATTAACATTGGATTTCAACACTATTAGAGCAATTAGAACTGGAGCTTTCAGTCTATCACCCAGAACTGGTAAATAAGCAGCCTGCACACCCTTAGTGGCTCCATTTAGTGTCCTAGAGAACTGGAAGGCTTATACAGAATCCCAAAGTCAAGCCACTGAGTCTTCCCAGGGCCACAAGATGCCCTACTGGGGTGGGGGAGGTAAATGTCCTGCTGGGGTTCAGCTGAATGAGAGGCCACATCCAGGGGAGGGTGTCTGCTGAGAAGCTGAAACAAACTGTGTGCTTCCTGCTGCATGTGGTGTCCACGCACGTCCTAGATGCAGGATGCTCTCTTGCTAAACAGAGCTCCTGATAGGATGGAGAAGCTTTGGTTGCCGAGCCCAAGTCTGGTGCTCTGGAACCAGAAAGCGTGTAGCACTCCTTTTTGGGAAAACTTTAATAATAGGAGAGAGACCACTATATTTCTGGACTAAAGGAAAGGCTTCCTTATTTGGGGTCTGGGGCATCCAGGATGACTTCTGAAGAACCCAAATCATCTAAGGTAACTAAGATGTACCAGGGCAAATGTGCCTGACTAGGCAGCCATTCTACGCTATTTTCAAGACCTCAAGACCTGTGATAGATAATCTGGCATGTGGGGCCCTGGATTATAAAACCTTAACTTTGATTCTTCTTGCCCTCCCCAGGTACTAAGACACTTTCACTACCGGAGGTGCCTGGATATTAAGCCCCAAGGGAGAAAGAAATGGAGGGTGGCAGGTCAGAAAATGTGAGTCACTGGAAGAGGCAGGGTTGGCTCAAGGACGTCTCATCATTGTCGGTCTCTACCTGCCCCACCCATGCCCTCTTCAAGGCCGTGCTCCTTCAACACCAAAATGAGACTTTTGTTTGCAGGGAAGATGGAGACAGCTGTTTCCAGGTCGAGTCCACATGCTTTTCCCCTTACACATGTTTACCCCAAGAACAGTGACTTAGGACCTATCTACATTCAGCAGATCCATCCAGGTATATATATAAGGCCACATTTTTTAGGAGCCCCCAAGCTCCCTTTGTCTCCCCCGGTATAGAAGGAGAAACAGAAGGGTTTCTCTCAAGTTCAAATTTGCATGCATCATTGCATGTTCTATGCACAAGTAATTTAATCCTGTATGTGAAGGTAGAAGACTGACTAGCCCACAAGCATCATTATTGGACTTACCCCTACAAGCTTCCTAGCTCACAGAGCACAAGAACCAAATCAATGCAGTCACTGCCAGCAGGGCACGAGTGGTTACCAGCCCTGGGGAATATGGCATGCTGCTAAGCTGAACTAATCACTCCTTGGTATTTCAGGAGCAGTTGGATTAGCAGATCACAGCACATACCTAATGAAAGACAATAATTCCCCCTGAAGGGGAGGGTAGGCAGAAAACACTGGCTTGGCCCCAGAGGAGACAGTTAGTATTTACACAGGTCAACCTGAATCCATATTGGAGATTCTTAGAGAAATAAAAAACCTGTTTTAGAAAGAAGAAAAGCCCAGGAAGATCCTGGGGGAGAGGAGACGGGGCTGCACCCTCTATTGCAACAAAGAGATTTAATCAGAGGGATGGTCCCTCCATCAGCAACAGTTCCACATCTGAAAAATTTAACATGTATAACTGCAGGAGGCAAAGAGGGGGTCGATGAAAGACCTTAATCATGTTCCTTCCAGTCAAAGGAGTCAGAACTTTTATGAGAAGTGATTTAACAACCTAGTGTACATATGAATCACCCCGAAATAGAGTCAAAACATACAGACCATTCCTGGGCCTCTGCTTGAGATTCTCACTGAGCAATTTTTCTAGGAAGAGCCAAAATATGCATCTTAACCAGATTCCCAGGTGATTCAGATGCAGGGAGTTTATTAAAACAAAAAATGACCTTGGAGAAATGCCCCAGACCTCTACAATAAACCAGAATCCCCCATTTTCCAGGCACCTTTCATCCCAGGCTGTGCAGGGAAGGTAAACGGCTCTCAGAATGTTCAGGAGAACAAGGCTGGGGCTACCACCACCCTCCCTTGGCTCTGGGTCTAACCCTCTCAAACTTCTTCCTTGTCAGATGTTTGATTTCAGAGACAGTATCAACTGCCCCCCACCCCACCCCCAATCCCATATGCCAGGAAATCTGAACACTAAGCAGCGGAATCAAAGGCTGGGACCCAGCAAATCACTCTCTGATTCTCTTGCAATTGGCCACATTTATGGTGGCCTCCTCTCTGCCCACCCTCACCATCAAACAGCAGCAACAGGGGGAAAGATAAGAAGCATGATTTCTTTTTCAAGTGGTCTTAACTCTGCAGGGGGAGTCAGGAATACGCAGAGTATTTGCATCCAAAGGAGGGAGAATCGCTGGAAGTCTAGTTCCTGGGGAGGAGCAAGGTTTAGCCTGAAAGGTCTGTAGCCTGGTCAAAATCCAGAAGTGGCTGGATCTGCAGAAGAAACTGGAAAGAGATCCACAGAGTGTCTCGCACCTCACCAGCCTCGGAAGCCCCCAGCACGGACAGTAGCGGGGTGCCAGGCGGGGCTGCAGTGACTCGCTCGGACAGCTCCCCTGTGGCTGAGGCAAGGACCCGTCCCTGCGGCGCTGCAGGGCTGTGACCTGTGTCCATGACGAAGCCTGTTGTGTGCACGCACACCCAGCCTCTTACCTCTGCTCCTCCAGAGGAACCGCGCACAGGCTGCCAGCCTCAGGCAGGGAGGGGGCAGGCCTGGCGCTTAGAGCTGCCTGTTGCCTCCACAGCCCACGCTGCCGAGGCTCTTGGTCCACCCCAGGTCGGACCGTCACCCGCCGCTACCGGCCCCACCATCACACGCACTCTCAAGTCTGGAAGGGCCTGCGACCCAGCCCCCCTCGGCCACCGGACCTCAGGGGCGGCGGCGAACGTCGTTCAGGACCCAGGACAGCGGCGCACTAGACGGCGGGCGGGGCCGCCCGCAGCCGCCTCTCCCGTCCCGGGCTTCTGTCCTTAGAAACGCGAAAGTCTCAGGTCGCACCAGCTGCTGAGTTGCCAGAAACAACCCTTCTCCTTCCGCGTCTGTCGGAACCTCTGGGGTCCCGGGCTCGGGCGCCGGGCAGAAAGCGCCCCCCCGAGATGGCCGAGGGGCGGCCGCCCTCCGGAGGCGCGGCTCCGCGGGGCTCGCTCCCGGTGCCCGGGGGAGGTGCCCCAGCCCTGCCCACTCGTGCCCGGGACGAGGGTTCCCGCCAGGACGGCGGAAAGGTGCCGAGAGGGAGGGAGAGGGGCCCGCAGCCGCCGCGCTCGCGTGGGCCCCGGGCGAGCGTCCGGACGGAGAGTCCGCGGAGACCGCGCCGGAGCGGCCCAACTTCTGGCCCGGCCGCAGGGCTCCCAGCTCCCCCTCCTCTGCCTGGCCCCGCCTGCGCCCGCGGCTCCAGCCCGCCCGCGCTTACCTTCAAGCCATAGGGCGCCCGGGCAGCGACGGCGCGGGCGGCTCCAGGCTTCCCGCTCCCGCCGCATCCACGCGCGGCCGCCCCTCCGGCAGCCGTCCGGGCCGCCGCGTTCTCGGTGGGTCCTGGCTCCCCGCCCCGCCGCGCCGTTCAGAGCCCGGGCGGGCGGCCGCTCGGCTGCCTCTGGCCTGCGGGGAGCAGGGGACCGGCCGGGGCGGGGCGGGGCGGGGCGGGGCTGGGCGCGGGTTCGGGCGTGGAGGCAGCCGGTGCGCGCGGGGGGCGGCGAGCTCCGGCTCTGGTCCTGGACAGCTCCGCCGCGCCCGTGCGCCCGGAGCGCGGGAGGGAGGGGGCGGGGCCGCCCTGGCCACGGGGCGCCCCGGGGCCCCGCCCCTGGGACAGGCCCCGCCTCGTCCTGCGGGGCGCGGGTGTGCAGGCCCCGAGCGCGGAGCTTGGGGGAGCCGCGGGAGGGTGGGGGTGCCGCCCTCCCTGGTGTTGGGGCAGGTCGGAGCTTGGGGGAGCCGCGGGAGGGTGGGGGTGCCGCCCTCCCTGGTGTTGGGGCAGGTCGGAGCTTGGGGGAGCCGCGGGAGGGTGGGGGTGCCGCCCTCCCTGGTGTTGGGGCAGGTCGGAGCCGAGGCAGGAACTGAGCGGCCGACTACACACTGCGCTGCCCCCAGACCCGCAAAGTAGCACCCTGCCTATATGCAGGGCTGCCCTGACGAGGGTCTTCACCGCCGGCTTGTCTGTCCCCTCCTTTGAGAAGTCAGAGAACAAGGGCTGGGGGGGGGGGCACCACCGTTCCAGGAGTCACGTAAGGAGGAGAGGGCCAAGGTCCGTTTTCTGACCGCTGCTCTTTGGAAACCCTGTGGGCAACCCCCTTTTGTTGCTTGGCTCTTCCAGGGGAGGCCTGCTTGGAGTTTGCCTGGGAGCTCGGGGTTCCAGCTCACCTCTGACTCCAAACTGAGGTGGGGGTGGGGAGGAAAGGAGGTTGTGGGATGGGCGGCAGAGCCATCTCCTTGTCACCCCCTCCTTCCCTGTCTTCTGTAGGAATTAGTTATTGACTGTCCTCCCTTTGCTGGGCTCTGTGTCAGATTCGGGGGCCACAGAGAGGGATAAAACCGTGCCTTGCTCTCATGTCCTGCCAGTCCAGAGTGGAGACCTCCAGGAAATAGTGTAATAGTGTAATAGCACCAACAAGAGAGACCTCACAGGGCGCGGGTCACTGAAGGAGCCCAGGTCCCCAGGGGAGAAGGCAGAGCAGAGCTCCCCGCCCAGGGAACAGCATGGGCGAAGGACTGGCTTTGCATGAAGGGAGTCAGCCCATCGTGGCTGGACTCAAAGCCACTTTGGGCCAAAGATTAAGTTTGCATGTCCTCCAATGGCCCACACAGCTATAGAAAACTGAGTTGGAAAGGACCTTAGTATTCATGTAATCCCCACATTCATTGCTCTCGAGGGGGGAACAGAGGCCTGGAGAATTGGAGGGACCGTCCAGATTCCACAGAGATCCAGCTCTGGACCAGTCCCCCATCGGCCCACGCAGAGGCCAGCACTTCTAGCAAATACAGCCATCTTTTGGAGGAGACTGGGGAAGGAGTAGGTGGACACCGTGTGCCTCTTCCCCTGCTCCTTGCCTCTGGTGCTCTTGTGTGGATCTGGACTGCCCTCCATGCTCCTGCAAGCTTCAGAGGGAGATGCTGCAGTGATCAAGAATCCTAACATTTCAACATATTTGCTTTCAAAGCAGTAAAACATTACAGATAGAGTTGAACCCCAGTGCTCCTTGTCTACCCTTAGGCCATGCTTTCCAGGTTTAATTCACTTAAGGAAGGCCTCGGTGACTTCTAGCTCAGCACCTCTACATGGGTCCAGGGACAGAGGCACCCGACAGACAGGCCCCCCTCTCCTGACTGGTCAGAGGACTTGGATTGGTGTCCTGCTTCTGTCACCTACCAGATGTGTGACCTTGGCTAAATCGTTTCATCTCTCTGAGCCTCAGATTCCCCATCTTTTAATTGGGTCTAAAAATACCTTTCTCTCCGGCTGCTTTGAGGGGAAGAGAGGTAGCTTGCTCATTCAAGTGGCAGAAGAGAGAGCAAGATGTGATCTCCATGGGGTGTACCTACCCAAGGACACTGCAGCTCTGTGCTGCCTTTTTTACCCCGATCTTGAAGGGCTGAGTGGATTGCATGCTGGCTGTGAGTGAGACAGAGGAATCTTTTAGTTTTCAATTAGTAAACACCTGGCTCTTTAAACAGGCAGCATAGCAAAGCCATGCGCTGACTGATGACAGAACATCTGAGGCCAGCGGGCAACTGAAGCAGAGGCTCCCCACTTCCCGGGCTGGCAGGGCCCTCTAGAGGTCATTAGGTGCCTCCCACAGCCTCCAGGCAGAACTGCACTGGGTCCAAGTAGGCCAGGTGGGGGCAGGGTGAGATTTTCCTTATAGCTTTCCTCCTTGAGTTTCCCGTCTGTATGTTCCAGAGTGTGAGTCAGGAAGTTCTTCCTGAGGCTCTTCCTAAATTTTTATTACTACCTTCTTTATTGTTGAAAGTAGTAAGCAAATGGTTAGTGATGGGTATTAGGGGTAGAAGATGGGTCCAGGCAGGCAAGGGTTTTCTTGGCCCACGGAAACAAGGAAAGAAAGAGCCGAGCCAACAGAGAATGGGAATATCTAGAACTTCCTTTTGTGCTCTGAGTTCTGCCTCCAAGCTGGAGAACGAGGCATGGCTGGGGCTTGTCACAATCCGATACAGCCATGGAGGGGAAACAGACTGTCACAGCCCTCCTGAAAATCGTCCTGCGGAAAAGAAGGAAAATGCCCTCTTTGGAGGGGTTAGAAGCAGGGCAGGTGAGGGGAGAAGCACCATCGAGTCACCCAGGACTCCGCTCAAGTCCGAATTCCACACCCTGGGGAAGTGCTAAATGTCTCTGAGCCCCAGTTTCCTCAGCTGGGTTAT
The DNA here is from genome assembly GCF_964146895.1 of Miniopterus schreibersii. Lineage (NCBI taxonomy): Eukaryota > Metazoa > Chordata > Mammalia > Chiroptera > Miniopteridae > Miniopterus > Miniopterus schreibersii. The sequence goes on along the minus strand of NC_138112.1, from coordinate 7,617,445 downwards.
CTGAAGTTTAAGTGTGAATGGCAACCAACATGTACTGGTGCTCCCGGCATTCCTGGCGCTGTCCCCTCTTCCAGGGAACTTCAACAAAGAAGCACCGAGGGAGCTGCAGACGCCCTCTGGGTGGTGTCCCAGCTCCAGACGCCAAGCCCCTGCTTTCAAGCTCTGGAAATGTTTTCTTTTCTCTTCTCTCTTTTGTCATTTTGCTCTTATCCCGGTTGCAAATGTCTCTGAGGATGCTAAGGTGGCAGTCCTGAGTCTGCAGAGGTGTGGGCAAAAGCAAATGAACATGTCCTTCTTATACTTTATTATTTCTTCAAAGTGCAGAAAACAATAATCCACTGCATTCAGATCCAAAAGGAAAAAAATCATTCAGTCCCATCCACTACACTTTCTGAACGCCACAAACCTGTCCACTCCGCTGCTCCAGTCCCAGTCACCAGCATGGTCTCAGGTAGATTATTTAGCTTTTCCCTGGTCTCCCACCTGCAGCCCAGCTTCTACACTGTACAAAAACGATTCTAAAACAAAATCTGATCCTGTCATTGCTGCTTAAAACCTTCCAAAGTCTTTTTGTTGCTTTTGAGATAAATCTAATCTTGTTAAAATGAATTAAATGTCTGCCACATCTGTCCCTTCCCTCTCTCAGCCCCATCTCTGCTAGTGTCCCCTCTGCAGTGAATGAATCAATGAATGAATAAATGAGTTTGGAAAGGGTCCCGGAGATGATCTATCCAGCATTTACCAAATGTCAATTCCTGGATTGGATGCAATAGAACACCTGGGAAACTAAGAAAAAGATACAGATTTGGGAGCCCAATGCCAGATCTGCTGGATCAGGATTTAGGGGGCAGGGGTTAGAGTTCTCTGTTTCTAAAAGCCAATCAACCAGTGGTTCAGAGCTCTAGCCAGGTGGGGAGGCACTAATCTAATCCATATGCTTCATTTTATGCACATGGGGTGAGGCCCAGAGAGATTAAAAACTCAATGTATATAAATCAAGTTTGGTGTTGTAATGACGCAAAACTTTGAGCAAAGTTGATCTGACAGATTTAGTGCTGTACATATCATTACTGTGCCACATGGTAGTTAGGCATAAATAGTGGGTAATTTCTCCGGGGGGGAGGGGTGAACTAATATTACAGTTACAAAAGCCAAGCATTTGGAGGTCAACTTGGGAAGAAGGAAAGGAGCCATTGGAAAAGATTGGGGTGCTGCTCCGAGGCCGCCTAGAGATCCTCCAAGTCTGTCACCTGTGCTCCAGCAGATCTGATGACAGGTGGGTCTGCCCACAGATTTGGAGAGTCAGGTGGGACCCAGGTTGTTAAGAGCCCTTAGATAAGACAGGAGGAAGACAAAACAGTACCTGGCCCCTTCTTCCAGGGAGGGAGTGACTGGATTGGGTGGGGCTGTGGGAAGAGGGAGGAACAGAAATTGTAGAAGGACTCAGGTCTTTCCACTGCAGGAACAAACTGAGGGCTGGGATTTAAAGAAATCTCCCTTTCTCCCTAATTTCAAGCAGAAGCATCTTCCTCACACATTGAAATTGCCCTTTGGGCTGTGGATGCACGTTCCAGGCCCACCTCCAGGGCTGTGCCCGCATTGTCCCCTTTGTCTGAAATGCCTGGCCACTGCCCCCACATCTCTGTATGTCTGACTCCCACTGGTCTTTCAAGGCCTAGCTCAAATAGTTGTGTTTCATAGGCTTTTCTTGATCTTCTGATCCTGGCCCAGACATAATGCCCCTCCCCAGTCTTAATAAAGTGATGCAGTTCTTTGTGGCATTCAGGGCTTCGTTATTTGTAATCTTGTGTTATTTTTTAAAATATGTTTTTATTGATTTCAGAGAGAGGAAGGGAGAGGGAGAGAGAGACAGAAACATCAATGATGAGAGAGAATCATCCTGCGAGCCCCCTACTGGGGTGGAGCCCACCTGGTCATATGCCCTGACCTGGAATCGAACCGTGACTTCCTGGTTCATGAGTCGATGCTCAGTCACTGAGCCACACTGGCCGGGCTTGTTTTGCTTTTTGAGTAAAGAGTGATATTCTCCTCAACCCCCAGCACCAAACCCACGATAGGGTAGACTCTCAACAAATGTTTGCTAAAAGAAATCTCCCCAATTAGTAATCCATTTGGTTTACACCCAACTTAGTGTGAGTTGGTTAATTTCAATTGCCTTCTGGTGCCCTAGCTGAGAGGCTCTAGGAGTGTAGAAGTTTTGACGAGGGGAAGGATGGGGAGAGTTGTAGGCAGGGAAGAGAGGGGTCCCAACATCCAGAGTCTGTAAGCAGAGTGTCTGGATGGGTGGGCCCAACCGTCTCAAGGCCTTTGAAAGAATAGATGGCTGTTGTTAGATATCTTGACACTGAGGCACCAGGATACAAGAAGAAACAGAAGAAGGAGAGAGAGAGAGAAGGAGGAGGAGAGTGATGAGACCAAGACATCACTAGTTCCTCTTCATACTCTGACATGCTTTTGCTCTGAGCACAGCCCCTTCTCCTCCTCAAGGAAACAGTTCAAAAAGGAGCCACGCCACCAGTCATCCAGCCCTGAGTTCCTGGTCAGCTTGGGCTAGAGGAAAAGAGCACACAAGTCTAGGAGCAAGAACTTCTTTGTCCATGTTCCTGACCTTCTCACAGAGTCAGGAGACTGCCTTTCCTATTTGACTCTCCCTCCCCCAGTTCAGTCACATAGTTGCTACAGGGGTCTGTGCTGGGATGGCCAAACCCATGAAGGGCTCCAAAACGTGTATATTATTGTCTGACTTTGTGACCTTGAATAAGTGGCCTAAGTCTTAGTTTTCCTTATCTGTAAAATGGATATAACAATCTATTTTTTAAAGTTGTTGTGAGGATTAAATGTGATCCTGTCTATGGGAGTGTCTTGAGAAAGAATGCCTGGCCACAGGAACTGCTACATAACTGGGACTGACTCTTGTTAGTGATGTGCTTGACCTCTGAGGCCGGTAGACTAGTCTCCCACACAGTCCTCAGGACCATTCATGACTGATCCAGGAGGGAACAACAGAGTCTCAGTATCCAGGACTTGGTCTTTGGGAGCTTCCAATCTTGTCAATGAAAAGGCACAGACCAGGTGCACAGTTGCAGTCATGGGCTGCCTTCAACGGGAAACTTCCTCACATAGTTGGATAACCTAGGACAGCAATCTGTGACGTCATCTGACTTCAAAAGTTCTTTCTCAGTTGAGATAATAATGATGAGCTGGACCAATTAGGTTTTCTCTATTAGGAAGGTGAACTGAGATTCCCTAGAGAGAATGTTTCCATTGGTGTTAGGAGCAGAAACTGATGCAAGGAGAGATCTGGGAGAGGCAGAGGCCATGAACAACCATGAGTGACATTTATGAGTAAGCTAGATTGTAAGTAAGCCAAAGGTATGAGCAGAGTGAGGGGGTTGGTCCACAGCCTGAGAAGGAGATAAACACAAAGAAGCAGACAGGTGGAGTAGAAACCAGTGAAGATGAGAACTGCTGAGGGTGGCAATCTGTCCTGCCCACTAGAGCTACTTGGGTTTGACCCAATCTTCCAGTTTTGATCTCTGCAAAATCCAGTTAAACTTCAGTTCCTGTTCTTCTTCAGGGCCTGGTTGTTAAACCTTGCTTGGTGCCCATGAGGCCTGACAATGTGGCTGAGATTTCTAACTGCCTTATGTCCATGTTAGTCCTTATAACACTTGTCTCACCCAAAACACATGAATATACTGACTCTAGGTGATGCAAGAAAGCTTCCAGTCCTTTCCATCAGTAGAGCCTAATACGCCTGGCCTGAACTGGGGTCTAGTTCTGAACAATGGTTTCCTTCCTCTCCCTAAGACCCAAACCCTACCCTGCTGCCAGATCCAGTGCTCTAAGCTGGGATCTTTGACTTGCTAACCTCTGTCACTAAGGGCTCTTTCTAGACCTCCCCCACCTCCATCAACTCAAGGTCAAGACCTGGAAAAGGTAAACGAGATAACAGGACCCTAGGACTCAAGAGGAACATGTATGGGTTTACTTTAATCTGACAGGAGGCTGAAGTCAAAGGCAGGAGAAGATCTTACAGTTCCTGCTGACTACTTCCCAGGCCTCTTTCCCCCCAGACCCCTGAACTGTCTCTTCTTTGGCTTCTCCAGTTCCATGGCTCTTCTCCATTCTCCCCCAATATGGCCATTGCCCTCAGGACTTTTGACACCTAGGCCACTCTGAACCCTCACCTTCCTTTTTGATATGGACAGTACCCCCTTCCCCTCAGGTCAATACAGATTAAGTTGGCATTTTTCAACTTTAGAAAACTGGAAGAAAACCCCACACAACCTAAATGGGAAATAATGAAAAGCTTAAGTGACACATTCTGTTTGTCTAGCCCATGTTCTTCATCCCAGGGCAACTGAGGCCTCACCGTAGGTCACCTTGGCTGGCTCACTTGGCTGGTATAGGTTTGGATCTGTATTCAGGTTGGGTCTGATCCTGGGATTCTCTGTTGCTGTCAGAATTGGCTTCCTTACCTCTCTTCCATGGGACCTCCCTCAAAATCTGGCTGGACAGCTTTTTAACACATAAGTCACTCTCATCACTGTAGGTCCTGGCCCCTGGACCTTGGAACTCTTTATGCCTTTCTCCACCAGGAAAGTGTCTAAGAAGTTGAGAAACCTACCCTTGGCCACTGACCCAAGTCTAAATGTGTTGATCACTATTTGTGAAAGAAGGACACAAACTCTCCCCTGGGACTCACTCTGCTACAGACACTGTGGTTCACACTTTGACATTTAATTTAATCTTCACAACCAGCCAGATTTCACGGATGGTGAAATGGGCTCAGGAATTGCTTAAAGAGGAAGAGCCAGGAGTTCAAAGCTGGGTCTCTCAGACTCTGCGCCCAGTTCTTTGTCATTCATGTGCTCATGCAGCATCTACACCAGGACAGCATCTCACATATCAGTTCTGACTGGCTTAGGGGTGGCCTGGAGTGCTCTGGTGGGAAGGAGTATAAGGCAACATCTGTGCTCAACGGGAGAGAGTATCATGATAAATTAGAGACGTCTGGTATGGGGGAAATTAGAGGGAATGGCAGGCAGTACATAGGCCATATATTTGTCACTTTTGGTCTAAGCCATTTTTGTGGCAGTCACATGGTGTTAGCAGCAGGTACCAGTGTCACTGGAATTTCTCTGCTTTGCATCAGTCTCTTGTCACATGGAGGAACACACCTCTTCTCAACCAGGATTCAAATCTCAGCTTTGTGACTTACTAGCCACATGACCTTAGGCCAGTTACTGTACCTCTTTGAGCCTCAATTTCTTTGTAAGTGAAATACAGCTGAGTATAATACTTAACCTCATGAGGCTTCAGTACGTATGAACTGGCATAATGCTTGTAGGGTTCCTAGTACAGTGCTTTACACACAATAAGTATTTGACAAATAATAGTAGCAGTTGTTGTCTGTCATTCTATCAAGGCCTATCGCCCACACTGCTGTACACACTAACTTCTGGTTTCTATGACCTGCCAAGGTAAGAAGTGCCCAGTCTTCCCAGCTGGCTCACGCTCTTCTTCAAGTGCCACTGGATCTGTGACAGTCAGTACTGGTTCTGTGCTTACAGTGAAGTCCCATTAGTCTCCACTCTACTGTCAGGCATTTCAGATCCTTCCCAAGGGCCCCCTCTTGTTAGCGTGATCACATGTCCAAACTGTTTCATTTAAGCTTTTTCATGGAAATGCTAGTACTTAAATACCTGGTAGAACATGGAAGCTAATTATCCTAATTTGGGGAGATTACCTGGTAAATAATAAGTGTAATTTAATTAACAAGGTAAACCCCATAAAGGTTAATGAGCAATCAAAACTCATAACCAAGGGTTTTGAAATTTCTGGGCAGGGAATTCCCAAGCTTTGGAAGCAATAGGGATCAGATTATTGTGACATAGCAGGCTACTGACCCTTTCTTGACCTGGACCAGAAAATAAGAGCTGCAGCCCTTTCCAATGTAGGAGAAGATGGCTCATGGACCCAGTACTTTTTAAAGACGTAATTCTTTTTATTAAGCATTTCTTCAGGGCCTTGCACTTTTCTAGTGAGTGAGGACAGCCTCAACCTCCAAGGACATCTACCATTTTCCCCACGTGGTGAGAGTCCTAGCAACTAACTCCCCTGACTTTGGATTCCCTCTTTCCAGAAACACCTGGCACCCTCTTTCCCCAAGTACCCCAGCCGTGCTTCACACCCATGCTGTCTTTCCCCTTGGCATAGCTCTGCTCTCCCACTGCCTTGAGCTTCATCCACTGCAATTCCCGACCCCATGGTTTCCTGGAGAACTAATTGTTCAGTAAACAAACTTCCCTGTTCCCTCAGACCCTTCAACTGCATAGCTCTTCTCCTGCTAACTGAAACTTGGTTCTTTCTTTAAAATGTTGCTTTCCCTGCAGGCTTCTCAATTAAAAATTGCTCTTTCTTCCACAACCCAGAAATGTCTCTGCCAGAGGTTACAGATGACTTCCTCATGCCCCCTGATACTGCTTTCAGAGACGTTGCTTCTAATCCTATGCAAGGCCCAGCCTCCCTGAGGCTCATGTCCCTACCCCTGCTTATCCCTGTCTTCTCCAGGTTTCCCGTGACACCCATCCTCACCCTGCTGCTCCACACTGCTATAATCCTGGGTGATGTTATCATATGCATAGCCCATATTCTACATACTATTTTACATCCTGATTTTTTATTTGATAATATAACATATAACATCCTTTGTGTCAATAATTCTTTAATGGCTTCACTCAGAGCTGTGCAGTGTTCTATTGTATTGGTGTCACTGGGACTTACTGTTTAACATCAAAGTTGTCTCCAAAATTCAGATCTCATAATTAAAAACGAGCCTTTGGTGAGTCTTCATGTGCATCCTGAATTATTTCCTTGGGGTTCTCTTGCCTCCCCTTTCTAACCTCTCTCTCCCTTTACCATCTTTTCACTCTTGCTTCTCTTTCTGGCCGAACTGAACTTCTTTGGGTTCCTTAAGCAAGCCATGCTCTCCCTGCCTCTGGGCTTCTGTATAAACTCTTCCTGCTGCCCAGAATGTTCTTCCTCAGCTTGCAATCTCATGCCTAGCTAATCCCTAGTCATCTTTCAGACATCACTGTCTCAGGGGAGCTTCCCCTGACACCCCATTATCACCACAGATAGGCTCAGTGGTGTCTCTCATGGTGGCCATCGTTGCCTGCCCCTCATTCTGCTAGAGCAGGAGTCAGGCTGGAGCGTAATATCCCATTTTCCAGGCTCTCCCCTTCACCAAGTTGTAATGTCCATATGATAAGGGCCATGTCTGTCTTGGTCAACAAACTTGGAACAGTGCCCGGCACATAACTGGTGCTCCATAAAAATCTGCTGAAAAATAAATAAATTATTCCTAAAAATAAAACTGCTCGTCAATGGCATGGACTTTTTAAGGCTATGATACATATTGCCAAATTACTCCATCAAAAAGCCTTTCCAATTTACCTCTGCTCCCATCGTGTGAGCATGTTCATCTCCTCATGTCCTGGATGGCCTGGCAGAAGGTCCTGAGATTTCCGTCTGACTGGAACGATGTGCAGTGGGTGATTGAAGAGTCTCAACTCAGTGGGGTATAAACACGAAAGTTAATTTTGTCCAATCACTGCTTTCTGCTGTGTTCTGTTGAATCCCCTTTCCCCATCAATGACATTTTGGGCAGAAAGTGAATGTTCCTGTCACTTTCAGTTATTAAAATCTCAGTCCAGTCAGTTTAAAACTCCAAATTCATCTCTGACTCAAAATTCTTCCTTCCCCCAGCCTCAGGAGGATTGCGGCTCCGGAACCAGGGGTGGAAGGGGCAGTGTGCTCTCTCCTTTCGCTTCTGCTCCTCCCCCTTCTCTCCTGGGTCTAGCTTTCTAAAATTCGGGGCAGGAAGCAGGAATGGGGAGGGGGGAGGCATCTCAGCATGACTGAGGGCCAGTGGTGGTGAGGAGGCACCCCTGACCTTGGCCTGGCTAAGTACGGTCCCATGTGAGGCTAATGGACCCTGCTGCAGTAGTCAGCCTCCGCGTGGAAGGTGAAGTAGTGTTTTGGAGCAATGCTCAACTCAACCGGGTCTCCTCCCATACAAGGGCGCACTCAGGGATGAGATGGAAAAGTTCCCCTTCGATCTCGCTATGGCCCCAAGAGTCCTTGGGTGTAGGTTCTTCTCACTGGTTGTTATGGCAACAATCTGGACAGCCCACAGCTCCTGACCCTCTTCAGACCATCTCCTTTAGGTGAAACCACAGGTAAGGCTATAGACTTCCTCTGTGTTCTCCAAGGGCTGATGGGAACTGGGATGGGGGTACCTCCAGCCCTTCCTTCCAGGCCCTCTAAAGTCCCTTCTTCCTCTACTAGCATGGCCACCTTCACATATCTTACAGCTATCGCTAGGCCAGAAATAGCCAGTGGTCTCTGTGGTCAAGTATGTCTTCCCATGGGGAGAAAAAGGAGCTCACCTTGAACACTATGAGGTTGGCAGCTCTGATGCTATCTCTCCACATCCCCTGTCCTTCTCTTATAGAAACAAGAGTAGGGAAACAGGGGTCAGGATGGGGTGTGGGTTGAAGGTGGCAGGCTGGTTCTGCAACCTGTGGTTTCTAACCATACTGTCGTATTGCCAGGATGCGCTGGCTCTGCCCCTGGGCAGCTCTCTTTAGTGGACAGGGCTCCTCTTGTCCACTGTTTTGGTTTAGACCTTGCGCAATTCTGGGACACCAGACAAATCCCTGCATCACACTGTTGCAGATGTACCCAAACTCAGTCCTCAAGAGTATTTTTATAATAATTGCAGAACAAGATTATACATGGCTATTCCTTGTAGCAAAGCTGAATAAAAGTGGAGGGTAAGGCCAGGCCCTTTAATTTGGAATTAAAGGGAAAATAGCCACATAAAGCAAGAGAGACAGAGCCCAGAGCCCTGTGATGTGGAGTGGAGGAGGGAGAAGGCTGGACAATGAGGAGAGTAGGCGTTCTTGTGCCTCCAGGGACCTTTAAGGTTGGGAGACCTCTCTGTCCAGGCTTGTCTGTTGCCAGGGGCAATCAGACATGACATGAGAAGCAGAGAGTTGGGGAGAAAAGGACCCCAGTGAAACCTCCTCAACCTCCCTGGATCCTCCAAATGCAAATGTCACATCCAATCGAGCTGATGCTCTGGCTGAAGTCCCTCTCCCCCGCTGGCACTGGCCATGACAATCCATATGGTTACTCCCAGAGGCTGAGCTTTCACAGGCTGAGGGGGTGGATGCAGCAGTGGCTGAGCAATGGAAAAAGCTGGCCAGGGGTTGCTGTCAGCCCCCAGCATCCAAGAGAAAAGGAGGTTTGGACAGGGTCTCAGTGAATCAGTCACGGCGAGAAGGGCCCTCTCCCTTCAAGCTCTCACACGGTCTGTTGAAATAAGGTCCTCAGCGTTGCAGTTACAGTCAGAGCATTGGGAGCCTTGGGATTCATTAGTATCGACTTCAGCAGCATTGATTCCTTGTTTAGTAAATAGCTTACCAGAGCCCCTGATGGCATAATTGCTCTATTTACATAATTAAGACATAAATCTTGGCCTTGGATAGTAGCCAGTACATTTAGGACACTGGACACTAAGGGCAACAAGAGCTTGAAAACTTGAAGTCACAGTTCTACACTCTCACCAGCCTATCCCATCTGCCTCAGAGACTTCAAGGGGCTGAGAACTTCTCCTTAGAAACATGTTTTTAAAGGTTCAGGCCAAGGAGATCAATCCACTGAAACCAGGCTCACAGAAAGGCTGGGGTGGTTTTCAATGTGCTCACAATTTCTTGTTTTTAAGGAATAGAATGTGGCAGAAGTAATGATGTGTGACTTCCAGAGCTAGTTCATAACTCTTGTGCATCCCTCCCTCCCTCCATCCTTCCCTTCCTCCCTCCCTGCCTCCACCCCCCCTCTGCTCTGGGGAACCCAACCACCATGCTGGAATGACACTCAAACAGACTGTGGAGAGTCCACATTGGGGCAAAAACTAAGGCCTTCTATCAGGGACTGGCACCAACTATCCTGCCATATGAGTGAGCCACCTTGGAAATGGGCCCTCCATCCTCAGACAAGCCTTCCAATGCTGCAGCACTGGCTGATGTCTTGATGACCATCTCATGAAAAATTCCAAGTCAGAACCACTCAAATAAGCCCCTCTCAAGTTTCTGACTTACAGAGACTGTGAGGAGCACAGTGTTTATTATGGTTTTAAGCCATCAAGCTTTGGGGTAATTTGTTACCCACAATAACTAACTCATACAGAGAGCACTTCTCTCTGCAATGCTGCTTCTTCAGGAAAGGGATGGTCCGATATCCAGACCAAGACAGCTAAAAATGTTTATATTTTGTGACCCAGCCATTTCTCCTGTAAGAATTTATCTTATAAAAATATTTTTTAAGCCCTGGCAGATGTGGCTAAGTGGTTAGAGTGTCAGCCTGCCCATCGAAGGGTCGCAGTTCAAGGACACATACCTGGGTTGCAGGTTTGATCCCCAGCCTTGGTTGGGGCACATTTGGGAGGCAACCAATCAATGTCTCTCTTATATCTCTCTCTCCCCCTTCCTCCTTCCTTTCCACTCACTCTAAAAAAAAATCAATGCAGAAATATCCCCAGGTGAGAATTAAATATATATATTTTTTTACAGTCACAAATTTGTATAGTCACAAATTTGCCAAATACTTGTATAAATGTGATCATTGCAGCATCCTTAGTAATACTGAAACTGAAAGACATTTAACATTTCCATCAATAGAGTCTAATTAAATAAATTATGGAGAACAGCTGAATAATTCCTGGTAAGCATTAAAGAAACTAAATTAGGCCCTGGCTAGTGTTGCTTAGTGGTTAGACCATCGGCCTGTGCACTGGAGGGTCACTGGTCTGATTCCCAGTCAAGGCCATGTACCTGGGTTGTAGGTCCAATCCCTGCCTACAGTCAGGGTATGTGTGGGAAGCAACAAACCAATGTGTGTCTTTCACATCGATGTTTCTCTCTCTCCTTCCTCCCCCTCCCCTTCTTTATAAAAAAATTTGAATTACTAGTAACAAAATCCCATATTTCTGCATATAAAACTCCAAATCCAGATGGTCTCACCAGTGAGTCTGCCTGCAATTTATGAAAGAAATACTTAAATCTTTATATAATCATGAGGAATAAAGAAGTAAGAGGAAACTTCCCAAATTAAGTATAACCTTGATACCAAAACCCAACAGAAATATTAGAAGAAAGGAAAATTATAAGCAAATCTCACTCGTGAACTTGAATGCAAACATTTTTCAAAAAAATGTTAAAAACCAAATCTAAATTTATAGAAAAATATATAACACGAAGAAGTTGGGTTTAATGAAGAAATGCAAGGCAGAGTCAACATTAAAAAAAATCAAACAAGGTCATTTACTTTATTAAGAGGATTCAGAGAAAAATCATGACAATCACAATAGACGTGGAAAACCTTTTGATTAAATGCAACATTCTTTTATAATTTTAAGGAAGAATCACTTAGCTGAATAGAAATAAAGAAGGTGTTTTCTTTTATTATTATAAATTGATAGATTAATTAAATGTATTAATATCTATTCATATTTATTAATAGAGGTTTGCAATTTATTGGCTTTTTCAAAAAATCATGTTGTCAACTTTTATTACAAATTAAAAATGAAGTTCTTAAAAACCTCAACTTGACCATATATAAGACCATTTAAAACCTTTAAGAATATATCGGAAAAAGCCTGGCTTAGAAAAACACTTTTGTCATTACCAAAAAGAGATGTCTTTAGATAAAAAGCCCAACCTGCATAGTTTTAATTATCTGGTTAACAGGCAAAAGGCAAGCACTTAAGGTCTTCAGCTCCGATCTTTTGTATATTTCTTACTGCTAGAATTTCACATTTCTTTCTTCTTGTTGGATGACAAACTTGGGCGATAGCAGAGACAGTAAACGGCATTTGCTCAGCCCCGCCCTGCCGAGATGGGAGAGGGCCAGCGCTCAGCTAGCGGACGGGCCGCCTTTGTCTTTGCGGCTTGAGGTTTGGGGTTCCCTGGGCATCTGCAACAGGGCTGAGGCTGAGGTGGCCGCTTAGCCGGTGTCCTTCCCCCGATTCGCCTTGTCTTCTGCACCGCTGCCCTCTCCAGGCTGCCTTCAGCGAGGTGGGCCCCTGCAGAAGGTAGCCCATAACCCGACGCGTATTCTGCCTGGGCGGTCTACCTCGCTCTCCTGCGCCCTGGCTGTGCACCTTCCATCCCTTCTTGCACAGCGGATTGGGATGCTGTGGTGATGCCCAGAGGGTCTCCACACGGTTAGATTGACCCTGAGGCCTGCGGTGGGCCCAGAGCTGTTGGACCTGCCTTCAGGAGGCTCTCCTGTCCCTGTCCCCCATTCTCTCCCCCATCCTCACTATTCTGGTCATTCTGGAAACTGCACAGAGCAGCCCACCGCGTGTGAAGCGCCTGTAATGGTTACCTTGCGCTGCTCACTGCCCGCCCGGCACTGAGCTCCACCGTGAACCGCAACATTTGCTGCCTCCGCACCCTCTTTCCTTCAACACATCTCACTCCACAGTCTCTCTGTTTCCTACACCGTGGAGGCACTTCCTGGGGTTATTTACGTAGCCCGGTCTTCAGTAGGTTTGCTGGATGAAAAGCTAATATTTCTTTTTCTTTCTTTTTTTTAATCCTCACCTGGGGATATTTTTCTATTGCTTTTTACAGAGAAGAGAAGGGAAAGAGAGAAACACCGATGTGAGAGAGACACACTGGTTGGTTGCCTCCTGCACGCTCCCCAGCGGGGGCCGGGGATTAAGCCTTCAGCCGAGGTATCAGCCCTTGACCAGAATAAAACCCTTCGGTCCACTGGCCGACACTAACCACTGAGAAAATCTAGCCAGGGCACTAATATTTCTTAAATGATATTTTTGTATGTCAGGCATGAACAGAAAATAAAATTTATGAAAGATATTTTATAATAGCATTAAAAAATATGAAGCACCTAAGAATTCATCTTTCTTGCATTAAGCTAGACTTTAAAGAGTTTTGCAAAAATGTAAATGTGTAGCAATCTCTGTGCATCAAATCTTCAAATAAAATTTGGGAGAATGAACATCTTTACAATATTGAGTCTTCTAATCTACAAATTCAGCATATCTCTCCATCTATTTAAGTCTTATTTGATGTTCTTTAATAAAATTACACAACTTTTCTTGTAGAAATCTTGACCTTCTTAGATATTTCCTAGGTACTTGACATTTTTCTATGTTACACAGAATATTAAAAAGACATGTACTCAAGGGTCATGATTTAATACGACTGATCATTTTTACTGCTTAATGAACGACATTGTTAAATGGAACTGGCATTTTTAAACTGGGGTACATGGCACATTGCAGTGAGTACTATGACTACCAGTACCGTCTGATGTCACTGCCCAGATTCACAGTAACACACTAGTAGTTTTACCACCATTGCTTTTGCACTGTTAGTGCAAATATAATCTCAGTGGAAACAAAGCAAATAATGTCTTATAAAATGTTGTGATGTCATGAATTCCTGAAAAGGTTTAGAGAATCCTTAGAGTAGCAGACTGCACTGCTACAGAAAATGCAAGCCCACATGCATCAGTAAAAGGCTATAGAAATATTTGCAGAGCATTTCTTATAGTAGTCCCAAATTAGAAATAACCCCAAAGTCCTTCTACTGTAAAATGAATGAAAAACTATGCTCATTAATGGAATACTATATGGCACTGAAAATGAAATACCTACAGCTACATGAAACAGTACACAATAATACCACAACCAAGGCACCCGGACTAGTGGCAGGTGGCGGGTACATTTGAGAGCTCAGGGATTATGAGAGTGAACTTTATTCACCTTAGATCCAAACAAGAGCCAAGGTTACAGCAACGGAAGATCAGAGTTTCATTTACTTGGGCCTGGGGGGAAGTTGGAGATTTTTCTAGTTTCCAGAAAGCTGGAGGAAGCTTAACCAGCAGAATAGCATGAACCTGCTTGGAGAGGCTCTAACTGCCTGCTTTGTGTAGTTGTAAAAGGGGGATCTGCCTGATCCTTGAACTTTTACTGGTCCAGAAGTTCTGGGATCAGCAGTGGTAGAATTTTTCCAAGCACCTTCTAAGGGTAGACCAAGGAACAAGGAAATATCCTCCTCAAAACTTGACAGGGGAGCAAAAATTGCCAGTACAATTATCTCTGGTTCAAAAAAGCATATTGTGTGTTCCACCGCTTGTAGTTTGACACTGTTCGTAGAAACTCAAATAGTCTGCCCAATCCGGTGCTCTACTTAATGATATAATCACTAAAGTATACAGGGAGATGTAAATGGAGGTCTGAAATTTACTTTGAAATGTATAAAAAATAAGTAGGTGTTATGGGCTGAATTGCATCCCACCAAAATCCATAGGTTAAAGCCCTACCCACCAGTCCCTTTGAAGTGGCCTTATCTGGAGATAGGGTCATTACCAAGGTCATACAGTTAAAATGAGGTCATTAAGGTGGGTGTGATACAATAAGACTGGTGTTCTTATAAAAAAGGAGAAATGTGGACACAGACACACAGAGAAATGACAATGTGAACAGGCACAGGGAGAAGACAGCCATCTACAAGCCATGGAGAGAGGCCTAGAACAGGTCCTTCTCTCACAGTCCTCACAGGAACAAACCCTGCTGACACCTTCATCTCAGACTTTAGCCTCCAGAACTGTAAGACAGTGTGTTTCTGCTATTTAAGCCACCTGGTCTGTGGTACTTTGTTACAGCAACCCTGGGAAACTAATGCAGTTGGTTTAATGGATGGTTAGAGGTTTAGATAGATAGACAGATATATAATAAAAAAGTACAGTAAAATGTGTATGATAGGTAGAACCAAGGTGTTGAGTTTATGGGTGTTCACTCTAAAATTCTTTCAACTTTGCTGCATGTTTGAAATTTTGAAAAATGTTAGGAGAGAAAGAGGGCATTTTAAAATATTCTCTTAGAACAAAGGAAAGTCAACTTTATTACAAGTAGCAGCTCTATTCCTAGAAGTTCAATGACTAGATAATTCCACAGAAAAGATCAAATGAGCAATATCCACAGTAAGAATGGCATTTAACACACACACACACACACACACACACACACACACACACTACATTCCTACATGTTAACTTGGAAATTCCACTTCAGAAACACTCTCTTATAAAAGCCATAATACCTCTGTGTGCCCTGTACCTCTTGCTAAGTAGCCCCAGTCCTGGCACTAGAGGCAGCCAGCCTTGGTTCACAGCTTGGCCTCTCCTGATCACCCCCAAGCCCAGCACAAGTAGCATCCACCTGCAGATCACTTTGTAATTCATGCTGGATGGCCCCTGGCAGAACACAGGCAACAGCTAACCTTGGTCTGCATCTCCAGGGAGGCCCCAGAGCCAGCATATTCAGTGGACACCTTTAGATCATGTTGGGGCACAATCCAACCACTTTTATAAGTGACACTCCAGTGGTGGCCTCAGTGGATGCCAGAGCCCCGCTGAAGTAAGCCCTGCTCTGTGGGGTGGGCCTCTGTACAGCTGACCCTCCACAGTGATTACAGCCAGTTCTTGTAGCTGATCAGCTGAGGGTAAATTCCTCCCATTGATGTTCCAACAACAATCAAGGCTCAACTACAACAAAAGGGTATACACAGCCCAGGGCTATACCTAATGCATAGAAACCAAGCCTAAAGGTGTAGCAGCTCTACCTAGTACATAGAAACAAATGGAGGAAAGCGGCCAAAATGAGGAAACAAGGAAACACGTCCCAAATGAGGGAAGAGAACAAAACTCCAGAAAAAGAGCTAAACAAAATTGAGACAAACAATCTACTGGATGCAGAGTTCAAAACACTGGTTATAAGGATGCTCAATGAACTTAGGGGAAGAGTAGATGGCCTTAATGATAACTTCAACTAAGAGATAGGAAACATAAAAACAGAACTAGAAAACACTAAAAAGAACCAGTCAGAAATAAGTAATACATGAACTAAAATGAAGAATATGTTACAGGAAATCAGCAGTGGAGTAGATGAAGCAGAGGGTCAAATCAGAGATTTGGAAGGTAAGGAAGCAGAAAATATCCAATCAGAACAGCAAAAAGAAAAAGAATCCTCTCCTGGCCGGGTGTGGCTCAGAGCTTGAGCGTCGACCTAGGATCCGGGCGATTGGAGTTCAATTCCCGGTCAGGGCACATGCCCCGGTTGTGGCCTGATCAATGACTCTCTCATCATTGATGTTTCTATCTCTCTCTCCCCCTCTCCTTTCCTCTCTCTGAAATCAATAAAGATATATTTTAAAAAAAAATGCAAAAAAATTAAGATAGTGTAAGGAAACTCTGGGATAACTTCAAGCATACCAATATTGAGTGTACCAAAAGGAGAAGAGAGAGAACAAGAAATTGAAAACCTATGTAAAAAAATTATGATGGAAAACTTCCCTACCCTGGTGAAGGAAATAGGCATACAAGTCCAGGAAACACAGAGAGTCCCAAAGGAGATGAACCCAAAGAGGCCCACACCAAAGCACATCATAATTAAAATGCCAAAGGTTAAAGGCAAAGAAAGAAACTTAAAAGCAGCAAGAGGAAAGTAGCTAGTTACCTACAAGGGAGCTCCCATAAGACTGTCGGTTGATTTCTCAACAGAAACCTAGAAGGGATTGGCAAGAAATATACAAAGTGATAAAAAAGCAACCAAGGTTACTCTACCCAGCAAAGCTATCATTTAGAACTGAAGGTCAGATAAAGAACTTCCCAGACAAGAAAAAGCCAAAGGGGTTCATCACTACCAACTTGAAATGTTAAAGGGTCTTCTTTAAGAAGGAAAAAAGATCAAAATATGAATAATAAAATGACAATAAATATCTATCTATCAATAACTGAATCTAAAAAACAAAATAAACAAGCAGAACCGAAACAGACTCATGGATAACAGAGAACATTTTGACAGTTGTCGTATGAGAGAGGGATTGTGGGGATGTGTGAAAAAGGTGAAGGGATTAAGAATTACAATTACAGAATAGTCATGGGGATGTAAAGTGCAGCATAGGAAATATAGTTAATCATATTGTAATAACTATGTATGATGTGAGATGGGTATGAGATTTATCAGAATGATCTCTTAGTAAGTTATATAAATGTCTAATCACTGGCTTGCACATCTGAAACTAATATAATATTATATGTCAACTGTAATTGAAAAATGAAAGATAAAGTCAAGAAAAGAAAGAAAGGGATAAGGAAGGAGCCTAGAGTCAGGCCAGGAAGGCAAACTGAGGGGATGAAATGTGCTCATTCATTCCTCCCAACAGCTGACCAACAGTGGGGTGAGAACAGAGCTGGGGTTTGGTCTGGTGAAGAACCTGGGATTTGTTCACTAAAAATCCTTAGAGGGCCAGTAGAACAAGGAACAGCAGGTGGGTATGTGAATTTGAAGATTCCAGAGTCAGAATAACCTGGGTTTGGAAATTCTGGCTGTTTTGCTACCTGTGAGGTTAGCCGATGCCTCATTCTATCTTGTCTTTTGTAAAATGGGAATAATGATATTTACTTTCTAGGTTTGATGAATAGAGTAAATGAATGATGTATGTAAAATACATATTGTAGATGCTCAACAGTGACAAATGTCATTATTAGCATCTCTGTTTACATATACCCATGCATAGTAGGTGCTCAGCAGTGGTGACCATCATCATTATTGCAGTGCTTTCCTAGTCTTCCCAGGAGATAAAAAGAGAGGGAGAAGCTTGCAACTGCCCTCCTTGCTTTCTTATACATAGCCCTGGAACCCCCTTGTGTTTCTTCTTTTATTGATTCTGTATGCAGCTGAGGAATTCAGCCCTTAGACAGTTTGAGTGGCAGGAAGCCAAGGGAAGAACTCATCACAACAGTGTCCTGATAATAACGCATCTTGATTCACTTATGCATATGACTCATGTGTGCACTGTGCCAATGGAGACATTAGAATCTGGGGACCACGTTTTAGTATCTGGTCCAAGGTTAGGTTGCAATTAGGTTGTGTGTGTGTGTGTGTCTGTGTGTGTGTGTGTTAAATGCCATTGTTACTGTGGAGATTGCTCATTTGATCTTTTCTGTGGAATTATCTAGTCATTGAACTTCTAGGAATAGAACTGCTACTTGCAACAAAGTTGACTTTCCTTTGTTCTAAGACTACTTTATAATGCTCTCTTTCCCTCCGAATAGTTTTCAAAATTTCAAACATACAGCAAAGTAGAAAGAATTTTAGAGCGAATACTCATAAGCTCAGCACCTCGGTTCTACCTATCATACACATTTTACTGTTCTTTTTTATTATATATCTGTCTATCTATCTAAACCTCTAACCATCCATTAAACCAACTGCATTAGTTTTCCAGGGTTGCTGTAACAAAGTACCACAGACCAGGTGGCTTAAATAGCAGAAACACACTGTCTTATAGTTCTGGAGGCTAAAGTCTGAGAGGAAGGTGTCAGCAGGGTTTGTTCCTGTGAGGACTGTGAGGGAAGGACCTGTTCTAGGCCTCTCTCCATGGCTTGTAGATGGCTGTCTTCTCTCTGTGCTTGTTCACATTGTCATTTCTCTGTGTGTCTGTGTCCACATTTCTCCTTTTTTATAAGGACACCAGTCCTATTGTATCACACCCACCTTAATGACCTCATTTTAACTGTATGACCTTGGTAATGACCCTATCTCCAGATAAGGCCACTTCAAAGGGACTGGTGGGTAAGACTTTAACCTATGGATTTTGGTGAGATGCAATTCAGTTCATAACACCTACTTATTTTTTTATACATTTCAAAGTAAATTTCAGACCTCTGTTCACATCCCCCTGGATACTTCAGTGATCGTATCATTAAGTAGTTCTTTAAATTTGTTTATAGCCTTTTAATGTAAAATTTGCGTATAATAAAATACTCAAAGAAAGAGAGGCAGAAAGAGGGAGAGAAGGCCGGTTTGCTTCACACATGAGAAGAGTGAAGGAGGCAATATCAAGATATTCAAAATGTTCTTCATGATGGTCAGAGTGATAACCCTCCTGTTCTTGTAGCTCAGTCCCGGAGGCATTTAGATAGGACACTGCTGATAAGTCACCCACCTGCATCCCAGAGGCTGACCTGGTTAGATGGGTGAGGCGGCAGAGGTTGCACAGGAGGCAGGGTAACCAGTGACTCAGAGTGGTTGTCCATGGACCCCCTGACCTACATGGACCCCCTGACCTCCAGGATAGCTGCCCCCAACCACCGCAGACAAGAAGTAAGCTGCCTGTATTGTAAAGACCCTTGAAACCCCTTCCTACTGCTTGTCCTCCCCCCCCCCCCCCGGCATCTCCTTCAAAAGGAAATAAATCTCCCAACTTTCTCACTCACATGCTCACAGTCTTTATGGTCAGAAAACTCTTCCCTGAATTTCACTGGCCGTTTACTGTTCTGTTAAGCTCTCTCCCCTTGACAGGAGCAGAGAACAGGAGTCACCTCCTTTGAGTATGGCTTTCCTCAAGGGACTGCAGGATGCCTCTTCTGTCTTCCACGCAAATGTTCCAACCTGAAGGTGCTTAACAGCTCTGCCCTAACATGAGCAAGGTGCTCAGTCCTGCCCCAGCCTCACTCCACCCTTCCACCCAGGAACAGCACAGAGATGATAGAGGAGGGGAACAGACAACTGCTGCTGTAGGATTCGCATCTGGGGACGTGCCTCCTGCTCACTGCTGCGGTGAGCTGCGACTCTCCTGGTGTCCGCATCACCTTTGGTCTTTAATGTACTGAGTCTTTCATCTCAACTGGTTTCCTGAACACTCTATTGCCAGCCTGTCCATTGCCTTTTCTTTATAGCCATGTCCTGTCGTCATCTATTGCCTTTAAGTCTGTGTCACTAGCCACAGTGGCCTTGGAAGGTGGTCAGTGAAAAAAATCTCTCTTCTTGAAAGTCAGCCAGCTCTTTAGGCTGAGCCACTTCCTTCCCTTTACCCAAGGCTGAAGCTCCAGTTAGCTTGGTTTCATCTCCTTTGGAGAAATTGCCACTGCACAGCTCTGCAATCCAAGGCTGCTGCCCTGGGTTGGCCCTTCCCATTATGTCTATTGCTTAACAAGCTCCTTTGTTCCTGGCCGAGGGTCAACATCACTCAAATGTGACAATGCTTCTTATGTTCCCCTCCCAACACTTGGGCATCAGCCTTTCCACACCACACCACTGCCACCTTGAGAAACAAATCAGCAGGAGCCCCTGGAAACTGGTGTGTGATGCTGGTGAAATCTGCTCCAGATGCTAAAGAAAAGCCCATTACTGGCACCTTCTCATGGCTGTTTGAATATTGCCCAGGGCCCTGTGGCTTTGTCAGTCGCACAAATAATGAGCTGTTAAGCCTTGTCTACCTCTACCAATTGCATGGACCCACTAAAGCTTCCCTTGAGTTGTAGATTGCCAAGCAAGGCAGTAACCTGAAGAGCTCATTGGGTCTGTCCTCCAACTTCCTGGCTAACCACACCACCTATCCATCCACTGTCCAAGAAAAGGGAGCATCTATCAACCCTTCATTCCTCCTAAGATCCCCAATGAAGGAGTCGTTACGGTCCCATTTCACAGATTTAAAAAATAAGGCTCGAAAGGTACACAAGGCTAGCAAATGGTGCACTGGCTAGGAACCCAGACAAAGGACTAATTTTATTCCCTCAGACTGGCCCTGTAGGCTTAGAGAAAACAGTTCAAGGTCATCTTTGCTTCCTTGGCTTTTCAGCTACCACTGACAAAGAGGAATAGGGCTTGAAAGGGGGGCTTTGGTCCCAGAAGTAACCAGAGTCCCAAGTCTTGCCTCTGTGGAGCACGGTTCCTTGTAGAATAAGGGGAACAGGGGGTGGGGTGAAAAGCAAGCATGATTGACCTGAGCCAGCAGCAAACTGTCAAGAATGTGGAGAGCACAGTCCCTGTAAGTCAGGGCTTTTCTTCACTACCCTCCATGGGGAAGGAGAATAGAGGCATGTGTGACACGCAAACTCCCTGGTCTCCAGCCCAAGTGGCAGCAGCCCTGTTGAGGTCTTCCAGACAGAGAGGTAGCCAGGCCCAGGAGCCTGAGTCGCAGGTGGAAAGCTACAGGGCTTCCTTGGAGAAGCTGCTGGATGCCCCCAGAACTGTGCTCATCCTTTGCCTGCCTCTCTCTGTGAGATGAGGTTCTCTGAATTTGGGGGGCAGGTTCCCCTCCCTGAGCTAGAGGACAGGGGTAACCTCCCCCATTTTGATTCCCAACTCCCAAACATCACTGCTAATGCTTGTCAGACATTTGGGTTTGGGGGTGAGTTTGGCTGACTTAGTTCAGGCTGCTATACAAAATATCAGAGACTGGGCGGCTTATCAACAACAGAAATTTATTTCTCACAGTTCCAGAAGCTACAAGTTCAAGATCATAGTGCCAGTATGGTTGGGTTCTGGTGAGAGCTTACTCCCAGATTTCAGACAGCCAACTTCTTCTATCATCCCATGGCAGAAAGAGAGAGAGAAAACAAGCTCTGCCCTGGCTCCTATAAGGGCACTAATCCCATTCAGAAGGGCTCCACCCTCAGGACTTCATCTAATCCTAATTACCTCCCCAAATTCACACCTTCTAATATCATCACATTGGGTGGTAGGGTTTCAACACTGAATTTGGGGTGGGGCACAGACATTCAGTCCACAACAGGCTAGAAGGTTTTTTTACTTTCATTTTCGGTTTCCTATTCGCAAGAAGCTGTTCCCATACCCAGGCTCTCTCTCATTGTGTTTGGGGAGGTAAGCTCATGGGAAAAGCATTGGAGGTTGTGTCCCCAGTCCTAGCAGCCACCCTCTGCCCTCTCCCATCCACCAAAGGGCGACTTAGTCTGTAGTTTGGGAAGGGCATAAAACCAGGTTGGCCAGGGCTCCCAGGACTTAAGAGAAAGCAGGCATACAAGGGGAGGCCGAGATCTGAGGGTGAAGGATGGGAGAGATGAAAAGGGGGAGAAAGAGGAAGCTAGAGTAAAGAGTAGGGGAGCAAAGAGGGGAAATGGAGAGACAGAAGAGGGGGAAGAGCAATAGAAGCGAGGAAGGATTGGGGGGAGGGCAGAGGTGACCACAAGCGCTCGCTGGGTGAGCCCCATCCACCGGTTTCAGGCCACACTGTGTGGGCTTCTGGCTGCTGCTCACTCGGGCCTGGCTGAAGCGTGGGCTTCTGGCTGCTGCTCACTCGGGCCTGGCTGAAGCTGACACTGGCTTTCCTACGGGTGATCCAGGCTGAGCAGCAGAAAACAGAAGCTGTTCTAATAGTACTGATATATTAATAAATAAAACAGCTAATGTCGAGGGTAATTAGGGTTGAAAGAAAAACTCGCTGCAGTGAGAGAGAAGCCATCCACTGCCCATCTGACTTCAATTTGTGTCTAGTAAGGGAATTTTAAATCCTCAGGAACCTAATTTTCATGTTAGAAGGACCCTTGGGCATCTCAGAGGCAGCCGACCCCCTCATTTTACAGAGAAGGCTCAGGGAGATTGAGCTATTTTCTCAGCACCACTCCGCAAGTTACTAACAGAACCCGAGCCCGGGGTCTTGCCTCTCAATGTGAGAGGCGGCTGCGTATTGCTGAGTCCCGGGCCCCGGGGCTGGCAGCTCTGAGCTCTAACCCCGGCTCTCCCCGCGGCCCAGCGGGGGAGGCGAGCTCCTCCAGTCTCCTCTCCCGGAAGGCCTGAGACCTGCTGCACCGGAGCAGCAAGGTTGGCTCTCCCTTGAGTGTAGCAGGATTCACGGGGAGCCCCCTTCCCGCTGCATTAGCTCGAGAAGCCACAGCTCAGAGCCCAGTCTCACCACAAGGGAAAACGTTTCATAAAGTACTCCGCCCACACGACAGAGACTTGACATTTCTGCCCGTCATGTGGAGCCGGCCCATGGTTTTCTTTTCTGCTCACCCCAGGCTCCTGCTGTTTCCCCCTCCACTCACCCCACTGCGTGGACCTGCACTATCCCCCACAGCAGCCCCTAGCATGGACATTTACATTTCATTCATTAACACAAAGTAAAATTTGAAAGGCAGTTCCCTCTACTAGTCCCACTCCGAGTGTGACCTATAAGCCAGGGGCTGCCGTAAGGGACAGCAGCGTCCAGAACATTTCCATCCTTGCTGAGATACCATCAGACACTGGTAGTAAAAGGCCCACTTCTGTAGTTTTGTTGTTCTTTGTATGTTTGTCTTACTGTTTCTACGAAAACTGCTGTAAGCCCAGCTGGGGGCAGTTTGCAGGTCCCTGGCCATGGGGACAGCATCACTTCATGTCCCTGACTGGCTGTTGGGTGCCCCGCAGGCTGAGGAGAGGGTGTGCATCTCTACAGAGCCACCACTGGGCCTCCTTTGGAGCAGCAGGTGAGTGGAGAGAGGAGACTCCACACTGCCTGCAGGGCTGACTTGCTGGTCTCCTTCCTCACCATCATCTCTGCCTTTCCCTGTCACCCCCCAGGGTCCCTGGTGACTGAAGGTCAAGTGGCTTGAACAGCTCCTCAGACTCTGAGGTCCTGCTGAGCTGAGCATAGGATTTATCACCAAATTCCAAACTGACTCATCCCTCTTCTTCCTTCAGGTCTACCCCTCCATTCCGTGACCTCAGTTTCCAACCCAATACACGTGCTAAAAATAAGGCTGCAACCACAGTGACCTGCAAATTGGAATCCAAAAAGCAAAGGCTCATGTTTCCGGGCAATTCCTGACTTCTCCTACAAGGAAGGAGGAAGGAGCTACTTCTTGCTTCCCCACCAAATGCTGTTGATTTTGCCAATCAAGTGAAAAAAACAACACCAAGACTAGTGGGGGATCAAACCCACCAGTTTCTAAACCATATAGAATGCTCATCTGTTCTTGCTTCTGCAGCTTTAGTCCCAACTAAGACCCCTCCTATTAGCTCAGATGTCTCATTCATTCATTCATTTGCTCACTCAATTTTCTTAACCAAACCTGCACATCCGAGTCACCTGGAGGGTTTTTCCGAAGCACACAAGCCCGAACTGTAGGCAGGCAAACTGAACCTGAGTTAGTGAAAATGGGAGGGGGTGAGTGGAGGGGGCATGGAGAGTGGAAGGGGCTTTGGCCCAGACCCATACGTCTCCAACACATTCCCAGGTAATGCTGTTGCTGACTCCTGAGCAGGAAGCCCTGCATTCATTCATTCATTCCTTCATCACTCATCCACCTATTCAACAAGCATTCCTTGAATGCAAGGACTGTTAAGTGATGGGGAGACAATGGACCATATGCAGAGGATCTTGAGCTTGGCTGTACATTAAAAACGCCTAGAGAACTTTTGAAAATCCTGATGCCTGGCCCTGCTCCAGAGCAGCAAAATAAGAACCTCTTGGGAGTGGGACTGAGGTATCTGCATTTTGAGTCTCGCACGTGATTTCAATATTTTGGCTTGAGGGTAAAAGACTTCTGTAAAAGCGTGGGTTGTAGAGGATGGGGCATCTCACTTAGCCTTGTTGGGAGGATCAACAATCTTCCCCATAGATGATGCAGTCACAACACACGGCTAGCCAGCTATCATCAGTGTCCTTCATAAGGCAGTGGTCAGTGCAGAGAGAATGGGCAGAGGTGAGAGGACATAGGTCTCAGTGCTGTCCCATAGCAAGAAGAACAGCCCCACCTCAGCCCCTCAAGCTGGTCGGACCACAAACTGGAACTTGAAATGGCCTGGCCCCAATAACCACATAACATCTGCTTTGAAGCAAGGTGTTCCTGTGTTCATGGGGACGCCACCATTTCGTGGGACAGGCCAGAGGCAGACATTTCCCATCTCATTCCATTATTTTTACTCTTTTGTCAACATTTTGTCCATGTTTTTAAAACATTTTTGAGCACCTACCATGACTCAGGTGCTTCCAGACAGTGGGAGCTGAGAAATGAAAACCACCTGGTCCCAACCCCGGTGGGCACATGGTCTCGGGCACGGTACACATGGGGCCTCGGTTTCTTTATCAGTAAATCAAGAGCATAATGAAGGGAAATCTCTGAGGTTCTGAAAGACTCTGATGTCTTTCGTGTTCCTATGACACTCTGATGGGGGCTGAAATGGAAAGATGTTTTTTGTCTCTTAATATGACCCTTCTAATAGCTGGTATACTCTGGTTTCTCTTCAGATCGCATAAATCTTTCGCCTTTTTTTCTAATAGCTGGTAAATAATGCATACACTTTCTGCCGCTCCAAGGCTGGCCCAACTATCCAGCATTAGAAATCAAAGTAAACCCTGATTGCATGTCTGCAACCAGGAATTTGGCCTCTGTCTCATCTGCCTCATCTCAGGAACAATGTTATGTAGGAACCTCTGTCTACATGGGCATTGACTATGCATTTCTGCTTAGAGAGTCGTTTGTTTGTCTATGTTGTTGTGGCTGTTCTAAGCCCAAAGTTCAGCCTGTGTGCTTCTGACTGCAGCTCTTAGAGATGGCCCTGTTCAGGAAGGCCTCACCAGGCCATCGCTTCTTGGAGCAGGAAGAGGGCCTTCCAAAGTTGAAGGAGCAGGTTAGCAGAGCTCGTGTTCTCTTCTGCCCGGCACCAATTCCCTTCTATTTTATCATACAATTTCAAAAACTGCAAAAGGAAGGCTATGCTATCGGGAAGGCAGGAACTTTGGAATTAAGAAAGAACTAGGTTCAGATCTTGGCTACTTTATTCATGATTAGGCTGAACCACATGAAGTTGATGATATATTTCCATTTTCTTCTTACAGATCAGAAAAGTTATGTATTTCAACCAGTAGATAAATTTAATCTCTTTATATCTCAGTTTGTTCATCTGTAAAATGGGGGTAAAGCTAGTTATCTGGCAGGATTGTTGTGAAGCTAAGTGACATGTATACTAATGTGCTTAGACAGTATCTGAACATAGCACTTTCGTATAAAAACTGATTACTCAGCATCTACTAAATGCCAGGCACTGGCTCAAAATGCAGCAGTCATTATTGTCATAAGCTGTATTATAGCCGTCTGGTCATCCTTCCTTGTCTTCAGCCACAGGCCCCTGCAGAGTCCCTGTCACATCAACAGTGGAGTGGGAACTGTGTGGTAAAGGACCTGGGATCACCGCCCCGTGGTAAGTCTGAGCTCAGCCCTTTCGCATCTGGGGGCAGGTCTTCCTCCTAAGGGTCATGCCTTCTAAGACCCTCACCTCCCCTTCTGGTGGTGGGGGGGCCACTCTTCCTCCACAGCTTGTTTTGAGAATGAAATGATTATATATGCAAAGTGTCTGGCACGGAGTAGGTTCTTAATAAATAGCCTGAGGTCATGAGAGATGTGGACTCTGAAGGGAGCAGGAGAGGAGCTCGGGCTCAGGACGGAGACAGGGACAAGGGAAGGCTGGAAGCTCAGCTGAACGCAGAGGTTTCCCTGCGCACACTCCAGGACATCACCTAGGGGAGAAATTTCTGGCTATCAGGGGCCTGAGGGAAGGATCCCCTCCCACTGGAAATTGTACTGGAAAGTGTGAGAGAGGAAAGAGAGAGAAAAAGAGAGAGAGAGGCAGAAACACAATTACTGTAAGCCTCTGTGACCAGATGCCGGATGCAGCTAAGGCCCAGCACCTTAATTGGGGATTAGAGGCTGAACTTTACCGACGCACAGCCTCTGTGGCTTCATTAGAGCTGGAAAATCCTCCAGCAGATGCAGTGACCTTTTGTGAAGTGACCTAGCAGCTGGCTGGGCTCCAAGCAGCATCCTGCCCTGGGGGACATTGCAGTGATCCCCCCACACCTGCCTTCTCTCTGCCCAGCAGGACAGGACTTTGCCCTGCCCTCTCCACCCTCCTGCAGAGCCTTCCCTGGGTGACAGAGGAGGGAGACAGACTGACCACATATTTGTCTCTACTTGAATGGTGTCATTTGATGGGGCCTGGGCAATCCTGGGGGTCCCCATATTTCTTTCCTTCCCATGGGACACTTGGCCTGAACATCCGTCCTTGGTTTAGGGAAACCACTTTAAAACTCAAAACCTAAAGGTTTCTCTTTAAAGTGCAGGTAATAACGACCCCTCAGCTCTGTTTCTCATCAGCCAGGTGGTCAAGTCCATTGACATATGTCTTATTTGATTCTCCTAATAATCTTGTAAGTAAGGAAGGACAGGAGATGCTCTTCATAGTTGCAGAAGCAGAATTGGGCCATAGCGGTGGGGCAGATCCAGAAACGAGACAGACCCAGGTCTTCTGAGTCTCATGCTTTCCCACCAGGTCTCTGCATGACCTTCTCAAGAGGTGGAAACGGAGCAGCTGGGAGCTGGGAAGGAGGACGTGCTGCTTCCTGGGAGGGACAGGACAGGCTCTGCTCTTCCCTTGGCTTGGCCTTGCTCACGGGCCACAAACCATTGCAGTCGGAGGATGTTTAGGAGAGATGATCTGGGAGAAAGAGTGATTCCAAGAGAAGAATCTTCAGAGAACTAAAGTAAGAAATTCAGGACCTACAGGGAAAAGTAGATGCTCCTGCCCTGAAGCCCTTCAGGAAGGACACCTGTCCCTCAGCTGCTGGGCTTGGCCGATGACAGGAGCCGGGCAAGGTGAGCTCTGTAAGGTCCTGTTGCCCGGGCATCCAGTGCAGTTCACTTCTGACCAGGAGGCATTTCCTTTGGTCCTCTTGGTTCTAAAAGGAGATTAACCAACCAGCAATCATGGATTGAGACACACTTCACTGAGAGCAGCGAGGAGTCGTGAAGGATGACTCCTGTTCTACTTCAGGGGGCTTGCAGCCTAAGTGCAGAGCCACGGTGGCAGACATCTAAAGATGAGCGGTGCTAACGAGATCATCTTTAACTTGTGTGGGACTCCATCTAATGTCGAAGCACTTCATTGCTTGGCACTGCAATCTCCGGTACATTGGCCTGTATATAGAGCATTCGGCCCGGTGTGCCTGGAACGTGCAGCTGCAAAGCTACTATTACTGTTATTTAGATGATTTTCCACTGACCTACAGGCTACTTGAGAGTGAAACTTTTTATTCATCTTCTTGTCCTCTCACCTAGTCCTGTGTGTTTTGAACTAAATACAGAATAAATGTTTGTAAATGTTCAATGAATTAAGGTCATTTAAATTTCATGAAACTCTGTGAAGGGATTTCCTGTCCGTTAAAGACAAGAAACCTGAGACACAGGTAAGGAAAGTGACAGAGACAGAGCTCAGGCTAGAACACATCCCACGCTGAGTGTGAAAGGGGGGGCATTGGGATTCTGCACTGGGGCTGGTCAAGGAAGGCTTCATGAAGGAGGTGCCACTCTTATGGGCTTTTCACAATGACTAAGCTTCAGAGGGACCCATTAGGATGAGGAATCAATAAAGGGAAAAGCATGAATAACTGCTGGGGAAGGAAGGAACACGCTGCAGGGGACGTGCAGAGAATGAGAGACTCAACGGGCAGGTTGAGACCAAGCCTGAGAGGGTCTGAATGTCATGCTGAAGGTTGAGGTTTTATCCTGAAGCCCATTAGGGCTGGGGCACCACCTGGACCACCCTCCATCCAAAGACACCAAACCTGGGCCTATGTTCCTCTAACGTGGGGCTCTGTGTTGGCCACTGATACCAGATCTTGAAAGGATGGGAGCGCTTTCACCCCAGGACAGCACAGGACCATCTGCTGGACAGCATGATTCATTCATTAGCACCAGGGAAATGAAGAGAGCAATCTACCTGGGCCTCTAATGAGAAAGATTGAAGCCCACAGGTGCATGTTTATTACTGAGATGCCACTTTAATTATGGACTGTGGAGGGGGAGGGGAAGCTGTGTACTCACGCTGGGGAACATCTGGAAGAGGTGGCCAGAGTCAGGTGCATGTCATTCTGGGCCCAGTCTCTAGGCCTCACACTCAGCCCCCTGAGGAATCTTCATTCAGCTCTGTATTTATTAATTCACTCTGAAAATATTTCTTAAATGTTGACTGTGTGCAAGGCACCTGTACCAAGGCCTGGAAGTGTGTGTCCTAGAAGCCCTCAGGATGTGGTGGCTGTTGGAGACAGATGCACAACTTGATGGTTAGAATAAAATTTGCTAGGATGGACTCATCCAAAGCATGGGCTCCTGACCTAGTCTGGGGGTGATCAAATGGGCAGGGGTTACCTGGAGCTCCTTATAAGCCACCTACAGGGCGGGTTCTTTAACTCTCCAACGAAGGAAGCCACTGGCCCAAGGTAGAGGGCAGCCGTGCTAGGCCAAGAGCCATCATAGGACCTAAACTCAGAGTGTTGGGACCAGAGCACTCTAGAGATCATCTGACGAGGGAGAGTGGAAGAGCTCTGAGCAAGACTCTGAAAGATTTAAACTGTATGGGCACGAGAGCCCTGTCATCCTGACTCACCAATATGCCAGTGTCAAGCACAGGGCCTGGGGGATTGTGAGTGAATGAACAAACGAATGAATGAACACATGAAACTCTGGGTCTCAGCTCAGTCACTTTCTAGCTCTGTGACTTTGGAAGGATCACTTCAGCATCTGAGTCTCTCCTTTGGCATCTGTGAAACACTGATAATGAAGGGTTTTGTGTAAAATTGCTGAGATCATCAAATGTGGTGGCTATGAGTCTAATACAGTGCCTGACACTCAGGAAATGTCAAGGAATTCTTGAGAAAATGCGGCCCTGAATGCGTACCTTGTAGAAGGGTTGTGTCTAAGGTAGGAAATTAGACCACCTTGAAGGGAATTATCTTCTTCGTAGGAATAGTCTTCCTGTCATTTCTGCTGAAATTGAGATTTAGGCAAGACCAGTGATTTGACAAATGTTACACCATTGGGCAGCAAATGTATGTCTTTTGTCATTCCATCATTTAATGGCATTCAGCCTGTATTCACTGGGCCCCATCAGGAGCCAAGCACACCCAGCATTCTCTCCACTACACTCCAGCTGGGGTAGGGTGGAGGCTCCCCAAATGCCCATCCTTGGAGACCATCCTATCCACCCTCCTCCTCTCACAGGCTAGGAAAAGGGCACTGCTTGGCGACAGGCACTAAGTCACTGGACTGGGGAGTGGTGAAGTGAGCCTCAGGGACCTGTTTTCTGACTTCTGCTCCAGGCTCCTGCTTTCTACACCTCCCTCCTCTCACTGAGACCTGGGGCCTGTTTCCCAAGGAAGTGAGAACAGCAGTGACTACATGGCCCAGGTGCATGGGGACTGGAAAGGAGAAGGGAGGGAGGGAAGAGGCAGAGTGGAGAAGAGGCCCAGCTAGAGAAACCAGAGCTTGTTAAGGCCCTCTTGTCTCCAGGAAGGAGAGGCCTTTCTGTGGGGCCCTCTGGGATTATTCCATGGGGCCTGGGTTAGGCTGAAGGAGCTCCAGCTGTGGAGTGGGGCCAAGCTCCTGCAGATGGGTCTCCCAGTCAGCCCTAGGGATGCTCTTGGGATGCTGGATCTAGAGTTCTTACCTCTATCTCTGTCCATCCTCGGAATTGTGGATAGGTGTGAGGCAGAGGAATGAGAGCGGGGGGTGGGGGGGAGAGAGAGGTATGCTAGAAACATTCTGCACTACAGCCTTAGGGAAAACTCTATGTGCGTGTGTGTGTGTGTATTAGTCAGAGCTGTACGGAGAAAGAGAATTAATAGGATGTAAAAAGATTTATTATATGGAATTGGTTCATGCGAACTTGGAGGCTGGCAAGTTCAAACTCTGCAGGGTGGCCAGCAAGGCTAGGGACCCTGGAGAGCCGATGCCGAAGTTCAAACTCCAAAGCTGTCTGCTGCAGAGCAAGGAGCTGATGTTGCAGCTGAATCCAGAGGCAGGCTGCTGGAGAACGCTCTCTTGCAAGGGAAGGCTTGTTCTATTTAGGCCTTCAGCAGACTGGATGTGGCTCACTCACATTATTTGCTTTCCTCAAAGAGCATTGATTTAAATTATAATCTCATCTACAAATAACGAGTGACTAAATATCTTGGGCACCCTGTGGCGCAGCGAAGTTGACACATACAATTAACTGTATCACAGAACATGTGTGTGCACAAGTGCGTGTGTATGTGCACGGTGTTTGGGGAGGGCCTGAAGGCACCGTGTCTCCCACACCCAAGCAAGCTCCCAGCATCAGGGTGGTCTCAGCCGTGGAACTTACTGTGAGAAACCAAATCTCGCCCAAACGTCCTCTCAGCACGTCTGTGTGTTTCTTTGTGGGCTTCCCCATCGTGAGAGTCCTGTGCCTCCCTGCATCTGGATCTGGGGTCAGAGAGTAGATGTGGCCAGATGCTGGTGACAGGAAGCGTGTGGCTCTGTCAGCACTGACCAGAGTGCACACCGCCTGCCACTTCCCCAGAGCTAATGGCACATAGCTGTCCAGAAATGCCGCCGTCACCCTCTTTGAGTGATCATGGAAGAGCTCAGTGGGAAGGGCCACATCAAAGTACTTGGCTCTGGGCTGACACCCCAGTCAGGGACAGGCCACACTGCCTGTCCCCCGCCCCAGAGGTGGAATATGTTTATCAAACCAGGAGACATCACACAGAACAGGGAGCTGGACCAGCCTTGGCGCTCCCAGAGCAGGAGCTCCTAGTTCCTCGGTGAGAAGTGCCCGTCCGCCTCGGTCCTCGGCCTTGGACCTGGCTCTCTTTACTTTACCTAAGCCGCACCCTTCTGCTGGACACCAGGCCCATGTTCTTCCCTGGGTCTCTGTAGAAAAGGAGGAGAGCCCGTGGCCTCCCCCCCCAAGGCCTCCCCCTTCTCCTGACACCACCTCTCCCGCACCCCCACTCCTGGCCCCAGCTGCCTCCCCCTTGGCCTGCTGCGCTCCTGTGCAGTGCCCTGTGCTGGGTTTATTTCTGAGCCTTCGAACTTGTGTTGATACATGGCCAACCGAGGTCCCCTTTTTTCTTCTCTCTCAGAATTGTTTTAGATATTTGTGCCTTTGGTTCCACCATGACTTTTGCAATAATTTTGTCAAATTTCTGGAATATCCCACAGAAAGCCTGATTACAATGCCATCAAACACCAAGATTAGTCGGGGGACAGGGCACTTTTTACAGTGCGGAGTCTTCACACCAACGAGTGTTACATCTCTCCATTTGTTTGTGTTAATACGATTGCCTCCAATTTTCTTAAGTTTGTGGTTAGGCTTTTCAGTTTGGGTTCCCCCAGAAGCAACCTCTGAGCCAAGGGTTCAAGAGTTAAGTTTATTGAAAGATACAAGTAATTCAGGAAGGAGTGATAACAGGGGAGGAAGGTAGTCAATGAAATGGTGTTTTAGTAGACCAGCTTCTCAATGGGTGACTGGAGCTGAATTCTGCAGGAAAATTGGAAAATGGTGCTTCAGAATTATCTCAGCTCAAGAACAAGGGGCCCCTACATGCATCGCTCATTGGTTCTGAGCTGCCTTTGGGAAGATATTAACCCCAGGCACTTCTGTCCAGAGCATGTGGCTGTGGTTTCCCACAATGCTGCCACAAAGGAGCAAGAGCTGGTGCTACAAAGAAATGGTGGTGGCAACAGAGGAGTTATGAGCACAGCCCGGCTTTCAGCAGCTTGTACAGATCTTTTCTCAGGAGGAAAAACTAGGGCCACAGCTGGAAACTATGGTGGTTTAATAACAGTAAGAGCTTTCTGCCAAATCCAGCTGTTGTCTGAGATGGTGACGGCCACCACATTGGCAGTTGTCAAGCGGAGGCTGATAGACCTGTTGAGGATGTGTAGGAGGAATCCTGCCACCAAGAAGTTTGCATTAGAGCAGCGATTCTTGACCTTTTCTGCAGATATCCCTAGGGTGATGCTATTAACCTGAGACGCTCATACCAGCACAACTGCCGGGGCCTGCAGGGCCAGACCACCACCAAGGGCCTGTCCTGCGTCACCAGCTCCAGCAGGTGGACAGGCCAGGATGTTGTGTATGGGCCTTGGCTTCCCAGCCCTGAGGACTCCTCTCCCTTTTTTGGTAAATTGCTTGGCATGTTGAGTAATTTCATGTTCTTCCATTTGAAGTAAACATTACAGTGAATTATCTGAGCCTGAGCAATTGGGGTTTTGAGCACAGCAGGCTCCTAGAGGGGCTCACGGCTGGGTAGCGCCAGCTGGGTGCTCTGTGCAGAAACGTGCTCAGAACATGGCTGCAAAGGGAAGCTGAGACTGTGAGCGAGGGGTCAGGAGAGGAACCAGACAACTGCCTGTAAGGAGTGGAAAAAACAAGGCACTCCTGACCCCGGTGAGTCCATTCTGCCAATGAACTCCCAGAGCTCTCCGATTACTGGACATTTCTCTCTCCCAACCCCTCTAATAAATGATGTGTGTATTGAGAGGACAGGGAGTAATCAGTCGGAGGACAAGACAATGGGTGGAGGCTACCCCACCCACCTCCACCCACTTATGGCAGAGGGGTGGGGGCAGGCCTTAGCTGGCTTTTCTAGAAACACTTCTGGTCCCTATCAAATGAAATCTCTTGCTCATGAAAAGTCCTCCATATCACAATGGATGCTTTTGAGAATAAAGAATGCTCAGGGGAGGAGGGGCGGTGATAGGGAGTGCCAGAACAGATTTGTCCCGTTCCCGAGGTTTCTAAACATGAACTTCTGCACTCTGAGATTCCCTGGGGGGCAGAGATGCTGTGTTTGATTCAATTCAATAAACACATATTGAGCCTCTTCTCTGCAGAGGCAGCCTCTGTCCAAGGCACAAAGACATGACCGTTATAAGGAGAATTAGACAAATAAAACACAAGTGCTAGCGCAGTGTGGTGTGTGAATGCAGTGAGCTTCCTCCCCTCCCTCCCTCTGTCCTCTGATGTGTATGTAGCGCGTATGGCGGAGCATCGCTTTTCTGGTTGCTGAGTACATAGTGCCATACATAACAAATAAAATCCTTGCTCTCATGGAACTTGTATTCTAGTGGTTGAAGGTAGAAAATTAACAAACAAAAACATCTATAAAACAACTTGCTATGAATGAGAGTAAATTGGTTAGAGGGTAATTGGGGTGCTGTTTTATCGGGGGTGATGAGGGGCAGCCTCCAGCAATGACTTTTGATCAGAGACCTGAGTAAGAGGAGGGAAGAAACAATGAAAATGAAGGGAAAGAGAGTTTGTGCCCAGGGAAGAGTGAGGGCAAAGAAACAGCCCAGAGTCTTTCAAAATAGTGGGGTAAGTAAGAGATGCAAGGAAGTTCAAGGCCAGGTACCTGATGAGACCAGCGGAGGAGAGAAGGGGGAGGAGTCAAGGAGGGCTGGCCTCTGGGGGACGTGTAAGGGGACTGTGCCAGGCAGGGGCTGGAAATGCAGCCGGTGGGAGGAGATGTCCAGCTGCAGGGAAGGGGGGGCAGGGCCCAGAGGCTGAGCACACAGATGGCCTCAGGGCCCTGCGGGTGTGCTCTTTTGAGGAGCCTGTGTGAGACCACAGGCTCCTACGATGGTCTGAGAGGCAGAAGTTTCGAGAGAGAGTTCATGGCTGCAAGTCAGGAGGCTCGCCTGCTAGGACACTTGCCCCCTCTAACCCTTGGTTGTCCTAGCTGTAAATGCAAGATGACCACTCCTGCTCCTGTGTGCAGTGAACATGATCTAGGTCATGGAGCCCTCCAGGCACACAGCAGATTATGGGTCCTCAGAAGGCGGAGCTGCTTCTGCACACTCGGCCGCTGCCCTGTGGGTGGCTGTCAGGAGCTGAGGACCCTCTGGTGAGGGAGGACATTCTCGTCTTCACCTGGTGCCCTGTCTCTATAAGCCTGGAGACTCAGCCCCTCCTGACACCTGTCGGGCTTCCTAGGGGCCATCCCCTGTCTCCAGCATGGGCGCCTCACACTGTGCCCTACTGCCCGCAGCAGTGTGTGGTAGTAATACCAGGGAGGCCAGTCAGCCTCCAGTGAGACTAGAGCAACTTAAAGCTGGCATTTCTTCCTTCTCTCGGAAATCACCTCCGAGCCACGAGGCAAGTGAGAGGCAGGGAACACAAACTCCATCTTGGAGAGACCTGAAACTTGGAGCCACAAATCCCAGTAATGAAGATCCAGCTGGAAGGAGTGCAGAGAGGATGTCCCAGCAGCAGAGCTCAGAAAGAACTTGCAAAATACATCTCTGGAAGGCGAGAAACCCTCTTTGGAGTGTAAAACCTAACCCCGTGACTTCAGAGACAAGAACGAAGTAAATGGAGTGGTACCAGGAGAGTCTCTGGGCCCAATTCCATAAGCAGAGAAGGTGCAGCAAGACTAGGTGTCACAGAGACAGTCCACCTTTGCGACCGTGGGGCAGAGAGCGGCTGTGCCTGGGGATCACCCCAAAGTGGCCTGTCCTCTCTGCTAGAGAGAAGTGAAGCCTGAGTTACTGTCTGCAGGCCCTGAGCCCGACAAGAAGTTCCAGTGACCTGGAACCAGCACCGATCTATACTAAGAAAGCAAGAGGGAGGGAGGAGAGAAACAGGACAGATACCTAGCAGATGGAGAAAACCAACAGGAAGATGTTCACAGAGAGCTGAATAAGTTGTGACTAAATATTTCACCGTGATTTTAAAAGAAGGTAATGAGGCAATTATCTCGGTGAAGCAAAAGCACTGAACAAAGATGTGAAAGGAATTCCTACCTATTCTCTAAAGACTTAGAGGATTGGGTGCATTATATAGAGAATTAACAGATACTGTCTGAAGAAATAGGGGATTAAGCGTATTATATAAAGTTATAGTTATAAAGATAAGTGCCAGAAAAATATAAACCTTCTAAATCATATACACAAGGCACAGGGCGAGGTGGGATGGGGTGGAGAAGTCCACAGAGAGAATGTTTGATAAGTAAAAAACCAGAAGCATAACATAAAAACAATGACAGAACTAAGACCAAACGTATTTGTCATAACTGCCCTCCTTCAAATGTGAGTATTCAGAGAGGACCCAGCACAGGTATACAAAGAAAGCAAGAGGGAAGGAGGAAAGGAAAAGACTTCAGACCATATCACAAAGCGAAACCAATCACCTGCATGTAAAATCCACCTAAAACAAAGGGATTTAAAAGGCTGACAATAAACAGGTGGACAATGGTACCAGGTAGATGCTCAGAAAAATAGGCAGTTCGGGACCTAAGTATCAGATAGGCTGAACTGGGGTGAAAGCACTAACGGAGACAGAGTGACATTTTGTGATGCCCAAAGAAACGATTCACCATGAAACAAAGAGTTCCGACTAACTATGCATGAATGGATAGCATCAATATTGACAAAGCAAATATAGAAGAAAAGAAGAAATGGGCAAAAACACATCAATATTAAAAGGCCTTCATTCAAGTTTCTTTGATCAAAGGTCAAGTGGGTAAAAATTAAGTCTACAGAAGAACAAAATAATATAGCTTAATAAGTACATTTAATTTGTATATTTCAAACTCTGTACTCTTACCACAGAGAAAACATCTTCATTTGAAATGCACTCAAAGTAAAAAAGTACAAAATTCATTCTCTGGTCATATGACACTAAAACTAGAAATGAATAATAAAATATAAAGTAAAAAATTCTCACCACTGGGGGAAAAGTTTAAAGTCTTTTTAAAACAACTCTTAGGTCAAAAAAGAAATTAAGATATGCATGGCAGAATAGTTAGAGCATGATAATTAAGAAGAAATATATAAATTTTATGGGATACATCTAAAGTAATATCAAGAGGGAAATTTTTTATTAAATACTAATATTAATCAAGGGTATGTAAAATAAATGAGTTAAACATTCAATTTTAGAAGCTATAAAATAATTAAGCAATGCTTAGGGAAGCAGCAGGAGGGCTTTAATAGCAGAAATAAATATATTAATTTAAAAAGGAAGATGTTAGAATAAATCCAAGAGCTGACTTTTAGGAAAATACATAAGTAAGTAAGCAATCTAATTAATAAGAAAGAAAGCAAAGCTCTACCCAATAAGGCATATAGAGGGGGAAACCAAGGTATAAAGGAAATTAAAACACTACTTTCTTCAACTCTATGTAAATGCATTTGAAATTTTCAAAAGAATGAATAATTGCATAAGTCATATAATTTTCTAAACTGACTCTCAAAAGACAGAAAATCTAAACAGACCAAGTACAAAAGAATAAACAGCAAATGTTGGGAAACTTTCTCTCTATAACACCACATGCCAGAAATTTTTACAAAGTAATTTTCTAAGCCTATTTTTAAAAGAAAAATATTAATCTCGAATATTAATATTAATCTCGTCCGAAGACTTTAGTGACTTCTAAAAGCCCTTAAACTTTTTTAGAGCATAGAGAAAGAGTAAATTTTTCCAAATTCTTTTGAATGAAACAAGTATAACTGAGTCAAAAACCCAGCCCACCACCCAGGCCCACATGTGGAGTGTTGCCGGCCCCCCCGAAGACTCACTCTTGGGCCTTCCCAGTTTATAATTTTTCCACTAAAATAACCATGCTTCTCTCTTTTGTTATCATAGAGTAGTTTTTTTGAATTTTATATGAAAATTCAATGTGTAAATAGAATCATTCAGTCTACTTCTTTAGTCACTCTCACTTATTAAAACATTCTAGTTAAGTGAGGAGGTATGATACTCTCACAATGGGATAAAGTAAATCTCTGAATCCCAAAGTTTAATGAGAAAACATCAGAAGCGTTTCCATCAATGTTAGAAATGTCCACTGTCTTCAGTATTAACACTGTTCTAGAAATACTAACCAATGCAACTAGACATATAAATAAATTACAGTTATAACCATTGGAAAGAAGGAGGCAAAATTATCACCATTTTCATGTGTGAAACCCCAAAAATCTAACAAGAAGAAAGACAACACCAGATAAATGATTACAAGCAGTAAGAGAATTCACTAAGTTGGCTGAATACATTAGTATACAGAACTTAAGAGCCTTCGTGTAGCAAACAACAGCCAGTTTGAAGGCATCATAGAGGAAAAGACCCCATTTGCAACAGCAAAAATACACATAGAAATAAAGACAAAATACCAAGCAATAATAATTAATGACACATATGCAAGATCGATATAAAGAAAACTAAAACTATAAAAGAAGACAAACAAATGAAAAGGCACACCATGGTCTTGGAAACACTCAACATTATAAAGATGTAAATTCTCCTCAATCTACAAGTTAATGTAAAATTAATGTAAAACTTACTACCCAGCTGTTTGGAAGTTAACATGGAAAAATGAACAGATGAAAAAGCCAGAA
The DNA here is from genome assembly GCF_964146895.1 of Miniopterus schreibersii. Lineage (NCBI taxonomy): Eukaryota > Metazoa > Chordata > Mammalia > Chiroptera > Miniopteridae > Miniopterus > Miniopterus schreibersii. Next base: position 7,579,336 of record NC_138112.1, on the reverse strand, counting down.
TATTATGAAAAAAAAGTAATCAGGAAACACTATTCTACATATTTAAATTTATTATAAAGCTACAGCAGTTGTGATGTGGCTTATGAATAGACTGGCAGACGGATGGAACAGAGTAAGGAGGCCGAGTTTAGGTAGCTTGTCTAAAATCAGAGCCAGAGAGCACCCGGCAACCGAGCCAGGGTTGAATTCCAGCGGTTCTACTCGGGAGCCCCAGCTGTTTGCCACTCAGATACACTGCTTGAACCATGTCTATTTGCAGAGTGCCTACAAGGTGGGCAGTGTGTTACTATAGATCAGTCCTGTCCCCTCCAAGAGGTCCCCCCCGTCAGAGGCACACCGGCCCGGGCACCCAGCCTCACGAGCGCTTCCCTTAGCTGGCACCGGCCTTTCTGCGCCCCCTGGAGACAGGAGCATGGATGGGGACGGGGGCGGCAGGAGATGGCATTGTCTTCATCTTCTCCTCTTTGGCTCTCATACTCCCCTGCACCAAATCTTACCTTTATAACCTCCTACGAGCCTCTTCTATAGCTCCCATTTTTGTCATTCCAGCTGCCTGGATTCAGTTCAGACTGTGATCAGATCATAACTACGTTTTGGCATCAGCCTTCTCATTCAGTGGGTGATGGCCAGGATAAGGTTTTCCCATTTATATTATATCCTACACAAGTAAACGTGCTTGTTACAGGACACAGTTTAAATACCATTATGCAAAAAGAAGGCCCCTTTTTAATGCCCCCCCTTGGTTTCCAAGCACTGGGCATGACAAAGCACGCTCCTGCCTCTTTTGGCTCGTCTCCCACCCACTCCCTTCCTTCGGGACATGAGGGACCAGGAACTACATCCAATCTTCTGGTGGTTTCATGGCATTTCTCATTCCTGGGCCTCACACACTGTCTCCTGTGTTTGGGATGCCCAACTCCCAAGCCACCTGCCAGCTCCCATTGCCCTACAGCTCAGCTCAAGCGTTCCTTCCCTAGGGGAGCTTCCTCTGACCCCCAGTCTGATTTAACTCCCTTTCCTCTTTGACTCCATGTGATTCAAGGCAGAACCCAATACAGACGCACACACTACAGTATCGCCCGCAAGTCTGTCTATAATCAATGATCTGGCGGCTCCTTGAGAGCAGGGGTAATGTCTTAGTCATCTTGCTATGCCCAGTGTCTAGCACAGTGCCTGGCACTAACTTGAGTGACTTATTGAACAACAGATTGAATGAAATATATTAAAGCCATGTACACCCCCTGGAATGTTCTTCATCTTCTAGGCCTGCCTCATCAAGCCCTATAGGACTTTCCTGAGCAGTTATTGGCAGCTGCACTTTTAAAGGCCACGTGCTAGATGGGTAGATTGGTGGTATCCACTGTAGCATGTTTCCTGGTGGTTCTGTCCCCGTTTTGTCCCCTTCTACAGTAATTCTACGCTTGGCCGTGTGACTTCCTTTGGCCAATGGGACATTAGCAAGCATTATGTAAACAGAGGTAAGTGCTTGAACACTGGGGCTTGTTCTCCTGGAAGCCTGGGGCCATGTTGAGAGAATCTCAGAGTAGACTACTGAATGATGAGAGGCCACGTGGATGAAGAATGACAGGTCATCTGGAATATTCCAGCCCCTATCCAGCTAATAGGTGAACGAAGCCTCATGAGTAATTTCAGCTACACCTTGTAGAATAGAGAAGAATCTCAGCTGAGCCCAGTCAACCCACCGAACTGCGAGAAATACTAAACCACTGTTCACTTGCATCACTGTTTGTTGTGATAGTTTTGGGGTGATTTGTTACATGGTCACAAACAACTGGAACAGGCCAATGTGGAAACTCCAGAGTCCCTGACTCCTGGCACAGCATTACAGCCTCCCTGGCAACCTTGGCTGGTCACTGCAGCTGCTTTTATGTACCAAGGTCACCTGCTGGGACTACGGCTGCCAGAAACAACAAACCCAAGTGAGAGAATTGAAGCCCCAAATCAATGCACAACCATGCAATGGAAACATCTGGGGAGGAGCTGCAGCTGTGTCTGAGTGTGAGCGGTCTTTGTCGGGAAAGAAAGGAAGGCCCGACCACACTTGGATGCTGCCTTTCTCTGGAGCATCCTCCAAAAAGCACCTAGCAGCACATGGCAGGAACCTCCAGTCTCCCGGGGCTTTTGATGATAGAAAAAACAAATCAGGCTTAGTCCCGCCCCTCCTTGCGAGGACCCAAGGGAGATTCTATGCTCTGGCCCCTTCTCCAGCAGGGTGGGCCCAGGCTCCTGCTTCCTCTCTCTAGAATCTCTGTAAGTCCAACATGTGCACAGATCCATGATTTCAGCTTCTGGGCAAAAGGAGACGAACTATCAACCCAGAGAGACAGCGGCCCTGGGAGCCCTGGGAGCCCTGGGAGCCCTGGGAGCCCTGAGAAGTCAGGGGCCCTAAAGGAAGGGGTGTATTTCTGTTGTATATACAGTATTCTCTCCCCAGAGACTAAGCTAGATTCCTTTTTTATGCCTGTGGCTCTTATTTCAATTGTAATTAAATCCTATTTAGTGAATCTTTCTTCCCCAGTAAAAGGCAGGTCCTCAAGAGCAGAGACTATGTCTCTCTTCTTCCACACTGGAACTACCTTGCCCAGAGCATGGCACATAGTAGGGACTCAGTAAGCAGCTGTGGAGTGAAGGAGGGAACAAATGCATGAGTACCCAGCCCAGCGCAGTGCAGACAGGGTTTCTTAACAATGACACCACCGATGCTGCCTCCCCTCGCGATGCCTCTATATGGGCTGTTTCTGTGCCCAGAATTCCCTTCCTCTCCTTGTCTGCCTGGCACACAGCCAGGAATAGTGAGGCAGTTTCAAACCTCTTCGATCCTCAGCTTTCTCCTCCATATATGGAGATATCAGCCTGCCTTGGAAAGAGGGTGTGTAGGATTAATCTAATCCTTGGAATTATCCTTACCATGAAGTATCTTGGCAAGTGATGGGAACCCAAAGCTGAGCTAGACACATATTCCTCAGACATTTATGTGCATACAGATCACCTGGGGATCTTGTTAACTTGCAGATTCTCATGAAGTAGGCCTGGGAGCTGGGAGGGCAGAGACTGAATTTCTAACAAGCACTCAGGGAACTGGATGCTGCTGACCCAGGGAGCACTCCTTGAGGAGCCAGAGGCCGCAGCAGCAGCTGTAGGGTGAGAGCAAAGAGAGCCCTGGCAGCCAGGGGGTGGTCCCTGCAAGTAGGGAGGTGCAGTGGGAGCCGCCTTGGTAAAGGTTGCTCTGGTGAACCGGTGCCCCTGGCTTGTGGGTGCTGGTACCTGACCCCAGCAGCTCTAGGCCCCTCCCCGGAGTGCAAACAGTGGAACTGCAGACAACACCTGAGGCATTTCATTTCAGGGGTGGTGGAGGTAGGAGGGAGAGGGGAGTTTTCTCTTGGGGGATTTGCTCCAAGGGTCAGTGCCTGAAGGGCACATTTCCCAGCTACAAGCCTCTGCTCCTCCCCAGTACTACGTGTCAGTGGAGAGCACTAAGCATAGGAGGTCAAGGGTCAAGTGTTGTTCTGATGACCCAGACGTCCTCCCGAGGAACTCTCCTGATTTGGAGCTGGTATTGTAGGAAAGGAAGGGAAAACCAACGCCAGACATTTCAAGCAGTCCAGTCAAGCCTGCTGGGGCCTGTCAGTGGGCGTGTGGCACATTTTTCTGTGACCCAGCAGCCTCGGAGGAGAGAAATCAGCGCCCTACCCAGGTCAGAAGGGCCTCTTTCTCCTCCGGGCTGTGGTGGGGGTGGGGATTGAGCTCTTTACAAGCATTATCTCCATGGTCCCCAACCATCCTGGGGGCCTCTGAGGACTCTCAGCTCACGGCAAACACACCCACAGACCCCACATGAGAGTGGGGAGCTCAGTGCCTGTCGATTGAAGAAAACACCATCACGAAGTCTGCCAGGAACTCCAGGATGCTTTTTCTCGAATTCGCATTTTATTTTTTATAACAGCACCAACACACACAGGAGAAAATGGTTGAACATATCTGAGTGGGGAGCATGAATTCAGTGTGTGGACAATGGGCTTGACGTGCCAATGGAGACACAGATCTTTTGCAATAATTCTGTGCCCCCTCCCACCTTGGTCTGCATTATCTCATTTAATCTTCATTGTAGTCTTCATAGAAACCCTTCAAGGCAGGTATTGCTGCCCATTTTGCAGATTAGGAGGTGGAAGCTCTAAGAGGTTAAGTGAGTTGTCCACATGTCAAACACGAGCAGAATCAGGTTTTTAACGTCTTCTCACTGCTCCCCGGAGTCTTTAGCAGCCACTGAACCTTGAGTCATTCTGGCGCCCTCTGGAGGTCACTCCTCCACCCTGCCCCTTACAAAGGTCAGTTCATCTCAAATGATTACCTGTTGGTTTCCTTTCCTTTTTTGTAAGGTCGGGCACCCTGAGGAGACTCCTGAGTAAAGTCTGGCTTAGTATTATAAAAATCTGTCCAAGAATGGAAACACGGGAGGGCCTCTGAGCCCACTCCCACTGGGTAAGGAGAGGAGGAGGTGACAGCCCCCTCCACCCCCACCCAGGTCCCACAGCTGTCTGTCTGTGTCAAATGTTCTGAGCAGAGGTTGAGGGCTTCAGCTCCCTACACAAAGAGAGTTCAGAGCTGTCAGCACCCTTCCCACAATACACGAGGTGCTGAGGAGCAGGCGATAATTGTAGCCCTGTCACCCTCGTCACCTCTGAGCTGGCTGGGTTTTTTCTAAAAACAAATGTTGTGTGCTTGGAAATCGAAGCTGGAGTTTCAGGTGAGGAAATGCACGTGCAGGCCGCAGCTCTTCCCCGAGAAGCACAGCTAGGAGCGCGCCTCGGAGGCCTCTAGCCTGCCAGCGCTGGGAGGATGGTGCCCAGCCCCCTGAGCGCGTCCCAGGCCAGAGGCCCAGTTCACGGCCAGCCTGCGGTGACAGAGCTCCACCTCTCTCTCCCTGAATCAAAAACTACGGTCACCTATTACTGATCTTCATCCAGCCCTTTGGAGAAAGCATGGGAGCCTCAGCCTGTGCCATCCCTGAGCATCTCCAAAGGACTCCTCCATGCCAGCCCCTGCCCTTCTGAGGCAGGCTCCCTTCCCCACTGGACTACTCCCAGGTCGGAGCCTTGGTATAGAAGGATTCCAGGCTCCTACCTCCTGAGGTCTCCTGTCCTCAGGACACACTGTAGTGTGTCTGTGAGACTAAAACATCCCAAGCATATACTCAGGTTTCCACATTCAGATCCACACACACTGATACAAACCACAACAGTTTCCCATAAGAACAGATTGTAGTTACTCACAACAACATCTAAAGTTAGCTGAGTAGCTTCCTTTGTGCCAAGCACTGCAGTGCATTATCTCACTTAGTCTTCACTCACCTTATGACATTGATGTAGGTACCATATCACCGTCACTTTGCGGATGAGAAAACTAAAGCTTAAAAACCTACCCACGTCTCAAAGTTAATGAAGTGTTGAGAAAGCACTGAAATCAGTGTCTGTCTCCAAAAATAAATGCTCAAACCCATCCTCTGTGTTGTCTACCTCATTCGAAGTCACCTCATGTTGTTCTACATAAAACTGCACACACACACACTGCAGCTCGGCTCGTCTGGAGCCACGCAGGGTAATGTTACATAGGTGTGCACGAGTAGAGAGCCAAAGGAGTCCCTGCAAGCTGCCATACAGACAAGTCAAAGTTCCTATTTTACAAACCCACAGAAATGCCATTTTCCAGTCTAAGTTACCTAATCAAACACATTTACAAATACCTTTCATTGCAGGAATTATCCGTGCAGGTAAAAGCAGCAAACCTTCAGAACACTCGTGATTCACTCAGCAATTGTCTCTCAGAAAGCTGAGGAGGTCAGGGAGAGGGCAAGTTATCAATTTTGAACCGAATTCTGTTCCAACAAAACATTCTGCCTGGAGCAGGAACAGGGAGAGGAATCCTGAGGAACAGTAGCCAGGTCACCTCAAAGCCTATGCTACTCATGGCGAGGGGGGAAGCTGGGCCACTCTGATGTGTACCTTAGTCTTTATAAAGGCAGATGGCAAAACCTCCAGAGAAAAGGCAGGCAAACCCCATGACCTTCTGCTCTCAAGGAAGATGGCTCTGGAGGGTCGACTTTCAAAAATGAAATTCTGACAATACAATTGCAAGTGACTCTGGTACAGAAGAAACGTGATTGCACAGGAGGAATACAAACGAGTGACACAGGCCTGTATGCGCAATGTCAGGAAGGCTGCAGCCAGGATGAGCCCAGGACAGTGACACAAATGCCTTCTGGGTACAGTCAGAGCCGCAGAACAGAGAAGGGCTGGGGCCACCTCTTAGGTACTGGCTATATGATCTTGGGCAATTTTCTTAACCAGTCCGAACCTCAGTTTCCTGTCCTTAAAATGGGACTCTTCTTATACTGTGGGTTTGTGGTGAGGATTACATGGGATGACGCATTAAAAACAAACAAACAGAAATCATAGCACAGAGGAAAGCTCCTCAAAGTCTTCACTGTCAGCTCCCTCCTGCGGTCCCAGAACCAATGGTTGGAAATGAACAAAACGCAGCAGTTCAGCTCCTTCCCTGCTTCCAGCTTCCTGTCCAGGACAGTGCTCCTCGGGTCAGGACAGTTGGAACACTGACGAGAACTGGAGCTCCAGGCAGCACGCGGGTTGTCAAAATGAGGTCAAGCCTCTTGACCAGAGGACTTCTATTCCTTGGTTTGAGGGCACCATGTGGAGCGTGGACTTGCTGTTGGCAGTCACCAAAGGAGCCCGTGGACCGAAGAAGGGACAAAAGGCGAGCCTGGCCCATAGCAAGCCTTCAATGAAAAATTCTTTGCATGCTGTTGAGGAGCAAGAAACAAAGAAATGCCTTGCTTTTCCAAAAGGGACAGAAGGCGTTGCCGGGGTGCATCCCAGGTAAAAACTCCAGGACTGCTTATTGCACAGGTGCCTTCCGAGCCCTTGGGAAGAGATGCGGTGATGCCAGTGCAGGTCCATGAAGAGCCCGCTGTGCCTGACGCACCTCATTGCCTCTCTGACAGAGGTGCTGGGTGAGTAGCCAAAAAGTGCAGTATCTTTGGGCTCGTGATCCCTGATGGAGAAGCGTGAGCTGGAGGAATATGCAGTCAGGAGCTCAGTAACGGGGGCTGTGAGTGTCTCCAAAGAGAGCAGGTTAGCTGGGCCAACCTGGGAGGGGCCCTGGAGTCCTCAGGCAGGGCTCTCATCTTGGCCTGTCCTGGCTAATGTTTTTCTTATTGACAGGAGGAGTGTGGATGGATTGCCAATAAGCTACGAATGAAACAAGGAGACAGTTCATGTGTTGGTGAGCAGAGTCAGGATCTAGCTACATTGCACCAACGGAATCTGGGGGCAAAAAAAAGCAATATCATTTCCATCAAACCTTTTTTCAGACTCCAGAGTCACCTGGGCCAGAAGCTTCTCCCTCTCACTCGTTCCCTAAATCCATCTACTCACCGAATTCACGGCTTTTAGCTCCTAAATGTTTCTCAGACTTTCCTTTAGTCCCTGCCCAAATGTACCCCCTCCTCATATCAGGTAGTAATGGCCAAGGGTTTGGAATCTGGTCAGAGAGAGCGAGTTCAAGTGCTAGTTTATGGTCCAGCTATGTGATCTTGGGCAAGTTATTTATCCTTCCGAAATTTCAGCATCCTCGCAGGTGACCTGGGGATGATAGTGCCCGCCTCAGCGGGTGCTACACGCTGTCTGAGCGCATGCTCGTAAGGTGCTCGGCACTGCGCCTGGCCTGGGGTACGTGTTCAATAACCTTTAGTCACCATGACTGGACAGTTGTGATGACCTCCAGCTGCTCTGTCTACCACCAGCCCCACCTCCTCTTGCATCACCTGCCTCTTATGAGAGGGGTGATCGAATCCAGAGCCCATCAATGATTCTGCCCAGAGTCACACACACATGTGCACACTCACACACACATGCATGCACACACACTCGGTACCCTGCCAAGATGAAGTCTCAGCTCCTGAGCCTGGTACAGAAGGGTCTCCTGACTTCTCTAAACTGCAACTAAAACCACCTGTTATTTCCATAGCACAGGAGGCTGTTTCCCACCTCTAAGCTTTTGAGTGGCCTTTTCCCTCTACCTGAAATACCCTTGGCCTCTTGTGCACCCAGTGACCTTCAACTTGTCCGTGAAAATCCAGGCAGGTGTCATGCCCTCCGGGAAGCCTTCCAGGTTCTCTGGAGGTGCACTGCCTCATCCTCACACTTGCTGGGCTCCACCCCCATCAGAGACAAGCTCATTCCAGAGGGTGTCATTATGAAGACGAAGCGAGATGAAATGCGCAGCATGTCTAGGAGACTGGAAGGCAGGCCGAGAGGGCTCGGAGCCTTCCATGTGAAGGATGGTAGGCAGAACTGGGGTTGATGCATTAAGAGGAAACTTAATTGAACGGGACTTGTAATGTGAGTCCTTGGGGACAGACGCCAGGAGCTATTTATTTTTGCATTGCCAAGTATGAGACAATAAATGCTTGGTAAATTGCAGTGAAGTGTGAAACAATAAATAAATAATAAATAAATAAATAAATAAATAAATAAATAAATAAATAATAAAGTAAGTAAGTAAATAAATAGTAACTAAGCGGGTCAGTCTCTCGGGCCCCTTGTTCCTGCATTGAACACGGTTGCCATCTGGCCAAGAGTTAAAGCAATTGCCACAGGTCTTTTCTCCCAAGTGAGGAAGCCACTCTCATGACCGCACTGACTGCACCGAGTTGTGAAGGCCAAGATGATCACAGGGGACATGCTTCCCCAGGGTGCCCCAGCCCATCACTGGCAGCACCGAGCTTTAAGTGATGCTTAATCCTCTTGCTTACACTCTGCTTCCCAAAGGCAGCTGGGTGAACCAGCCAGAGAAGCCTGTTCGTTGCTCGTGGCAGCACAGGGGCACGGGAGAGCCTGGGCCACCTGGCAGGCCAGCCAGGCCTCCCTCCCTCACTCCTGTGGGACATTTCATAGCTGTCTCTGCACTGAGGTTGCTGGGCTGCTGCCTCTTTCATGGCCAAAATAAAGACCCCCCTCCACTTTCTCAGGAGCTGTGAAAACAGGGATTTCACAGCCAACAGGGATTTAGTCTCAGAGATTTCTTACAGTTGTTCTCATAGATTGAGTAAATCCTTTATCTGCTCATTGCTAAAATCACCTCTGGGTCAGTGCGTGCGTTGCCTGCAGCCCTCACTTACTAAACAAGGCTGGACATCTCCCTTCCAACTCCTCAAAAGCAGCTCTCCAGCTTCCTGCGGATTTCAGACCACACAGACTGCAAAATGTGGCTCAGCAGAGCTGAGACGAGGAAAGCTTGATCACACGGGAGTACCTGGTTAAGGCCACCCGGGTCCTCACTCCATCTAATGTCCTTGCTTCACAGCACACTGCCTGCCTAGGATGCAACCTGGTAGTGCCCTCCCCCTAAGGCTGGATAGAAACTCACCTGTTATTATGAGAATCCAGAGACCCCTACCAGCCAGGTCAGGAGCTTGAGGTAATAGGGCTGAGGATCTTGAAGTTTCATAACAATAGTCAGATCCACCCTTTTCTCTCTTTTTGCCAGGTTCTGTACAGTTATCTCTTTGGAGCTCATAAAACTTTAGGAGGCAGGTGTTATCAGATCCATTTTACAGATGAGTAAAGTGAGACTCAGAAAAGTTCCATAACAAATATCCCAGGATTGCACATGGGAACTGGACATCTTTCCTTTCAGGGCCATGAGGCCTCAGGTGCAGCTGGGCCAGGCACTGGCTTGGGCCAGGAGGGAAAGAAGTCAGACTTCACCAGAAGAAAAAGGGAAATAAGCATCATAAGCTCAGCCAGTGGACATGCTGCAGACATGCAGGGAAGATGGAGGAACTTGTTTCTATAAAGCTACTGTGCCCGCAGTAAAAGCCTGGGTCAGCCGAGAGGCCAGGACTCCTGCAGAGAGACTCATGTGGCCACCGGGACCAGGAAGCATGTCCTGGGTCCTCACCCAGAGGGAGGCTGTGCAGCAGGCTCTGACTCCTGGAGGAGCAGGGCCAGCTGGTCTAACACCCGCATACACGATGAAGCAGGATCAGTGTCAGCTGAGGCGCCCATGAGGCTCTAGGTCACCTTAGGATACACAGTGACTAACTAGTCAGCTTTTGAAATATACTGAGCTTTCCATCTTTCATCCATAATTTTTCTTTCCGATCATGTTAACATGTATGGGCCAAGCTAAGGCTCAAGTGTGCGTGCCTCTGGGTGAGCAGAGCAGCCCTACAGGCCAGGTGGGGTAGTGAAAGCGGCTGCCGATGGTTCGGCCAGTGCTTCCTCAGCACCCACTGTCTGCCAGGCCCCAGGCCACGTGGGGGGAGAAACGCTGCAAAGAAAGCAGGAAGGGCCCCGCTCCCACGGAGCCCACATTCAGAGGGAGGGACACAAACAGCACAGTGCTAAGCAAGCAGGAGAAGTGAGCTCGGAGGAACAAGGCCTCAAGGGCGGTTGCGGGCTAAGGGCGGTTGCGGGTGCCCTCTAGGGAGGTGAGGGGGTATCTTTGAGCTGCGTAAAGAGGAGGGGCCGGTCCTGTGAGGCCCTGGAGAAGAGGAACAGCAAACACAAAGGCCTGATGCAGGCCTGAGCTTGGTGTACGGGAGGGACAGTCAGAGGGGAGTGTGGTCGGCACCCAGTGAACATGGGGGCAGGGGTCAGTTGTGAAACTAGGGCAAAGAAACGGGCAGGTCTGATTGGCAAGGGGAGCCCCAGGGACCACAGCCCTTCCGCGGTGCCCAGCTAAGCTCCTGGCACAGAAAGCTGCCTAATAAACGTTTGCTGAGTAAACAAATACAGGAGAGAATGCCTGAGTTAATGAGTGACGAATGGACCAGGGGAGAGGGAAGCGATTGCTGGTGGCTTTCCCAAAATGGGCCTCCTCCAATCTCCAGGTCACCATGCGGTTCTCCTGGCAAGGATCGCCCAAAAGCAGAAAGGGACAGGCCGAAATGAGGGTCTCTGAGCGGAGCATCTGTGAAGCTGATTTCAGTCCCTCTTAGGCAAAAAGTGCCCCTGGGACGCTGACAACAACGGAAATATGGAAAAATGGGAAGTTCCCATTCAAGCCACCACCCAGACCCTCTTCTCCAGGTGATGCCCTTGGCACCCAGGGCCTTCAGGGCCTGGAGCTCCTGCTGTAACGGAGCACAGAGCTCGTCCACCTGGCGCTGCAGATGGCGATTACACCGACACGGTGCAGTGGAAGAAGGTGGCATTTGGTGGCATCTATTGTATGGTGCTACATAATGGAGAATGGGCAGCTTATAGGAGAAAAATCTGAACGTCCCATCCAGGGTTGGAGGGTGGTTTAAGGGTTTAGGGGGAACAGGTGTGTGAAGTGCTGGCGGGAAAGTTTCCATTGGAGGACCTTGGAGCTTGGCCATTTATGGTAAAAGGGCATCAGCAGCACATCTTCCTGAACAACAAACCCTTCACTCCTGAAAGGGCACCAGGGTTCAGTTCTGGTTATGTTCCTGTCCTTTGCTTCCATGGGGGTGGGGCACAAGACTTTGGTCCCAGGTGCAGCTGGAGGTAAAATTGTCTCCTCTGCGCATGATTTGGCTGCATAAATTGCGGTTTTGGTCTGTCTCTGAAAAGCACCTCAGTACCTTGTTTAAAAAAATGGGACTATTTTGAGCTGTGGTTACACTCCTGAGTTTACCCTCAAAGAACCAGACGGGACATAGGCCTTCTGGACTACTGATGCTGGTGACTGGCTCTGCTGGGAGGAAGATTCTGTTTTTGAAGGTCAGGTTTTTTTCCAGCTTTGTTCCCATTTGTCTAGAGGGTTCTGTTGGGATCACAAACGTGTGTGGTCCCAGCCTGTGAAGTTTTGGGCACCAACTGGCCCTGGGATGTGAGAAACAATGAGGAGCAGCCAGGAGCAGAAGACAGCCGCAGACACAGGACACAAAAGCCCCATCAACACTGTGGGCCCGTCAGTGCACGTCTAGGGCTCGGCTCCCTTAGAGCCCCGTGCGGGTCCATGAGGGTTGCACTCCTGCGTCCTGCTGTTTGTTGCTCACGTGGGCCAGGACACACAGACATTGAAGGGTGGGATTCTGGAAACTTGTGGTCGCCAACAGGAGGGTGGATTGTTGAAGTGCTGTGTTTGTTAACAGTACGTTCTAAATCTCAGTGTTTACAAGACTGTGGGGGCCAGCCAGCCAGCCAGTCAAGCCAAATACTTTTCAGGGATAACATGGAATTCATTATACTGCTTTGAAAGAATAGAAATGCCCTGTTTCCCCAAAATACTTAACCCAGGGCACAGGAAGAATGCAATTTGTGCAACCTGTTTTCAAGCATTGAAGCATCATGGGGCTCCAGGCAGGCCTCCTGCAGCCTCAAGCCTACTCTCAGCTCAGAACCCTTTACATCATCTCAGGTCTCTTCAGGTCCCTTACAGTGGCCTCAGGATCCAGAATCAGACCATCCAACCAAACCTGCAGACCCTGCACCTACCATATGGAAGTCTCAGACAGAAGTACCAGCCTCTTTCTCCTGGGAGGAACATGGCAGACAGCACCCAGGGCTCCCCCTTGAAACTCTCTCCTCCTTCCCCTTTCTGGGTGCCATATATTTCACCCATATATTTCTGGGTGAATTTACCTATAGTTCTGCTCCCCACAGTTAACTGAAGATTTCCTGATTTAAAAGTAACACATATTCAATTAATTCAATAATTCAACAATCAACATTATTCATCTTGTGTCTACCAAGGGCATTAGTCTAGGCACTTGGAATTACAGAAACCTATAAAGAAGAAAATAATAAAATACTACCCATTAGGCAATCATCTAGGAGCAAGGGGCTTAAATGCTGTGTGTGCCTTTCCAAACATTTTTCTATGCATTTCTAATACAGTTAATATCTTGTTGTAAACATAGCTTTGAATCATGATTGTATTAGTCTGTTTGGACTGATATCCCTCAAACAATAAGCATTGATTTCTCACAGCTCTGGCGGCTGGTTGTCCACGATCAAAGCGCTAGCAGATTTGGTGTCTAACGAGAGCTTTTTTTCTGGTCTTCTTGCTGTGTCCTCACATGGCAGAGGAGGCAGGGCTGCTGTCTGGGGCGCCTGTTCTATAAGGGCATTGATCCCATTCATGAAGCTCCAGTCTCATGACCTAGTCACCTCACAAAGGCCCACCTCTTAATACCATCACATTGGGGACCACAAACTTGCATCCCATAATACTGATTCTTAAGTTTAACACTATGTCATAACAATCTTCTTCAGACAGGAAACTAAAATTCAGGACAGTCAGTTAAAATTGGATTTCAGAGACACAATAAATAAACTTTTAGTATAAGTATGTATCAAATACTGCATGGGACATACTTATACTCAAAAGTGATTCACTGTGTCCCTGAAATTAAAATGTAACTGCTGTCCTGTATTTTATCTGGCAACCCTCTGATTAAACATTCACAGGAGACCTCCTCTGGCTCCATTTTTGCCCTCATTCTGCTCCAAACATACCAAGTTTGAGCAGGTCACCTGCGCCTTCCCTAGAGTCTCAGCACTTACTTCTCCTTCCACCTGGACTCTCACCCAGACACCTGAGTGACTCCTTATTGACTGAGCAAGAGGCCTCCCAGCCACCCTAACACTCTCCGTCTCTCCCTACCCCTCTTATCCTCGCTGTTTTTTTTCATAGTATTTACCCCCCCCCATAACATTATATATTTTTTTATTGTCTGGATCCATCTATTAGGGTATAAGATCCCCGAGAACAAGGACTTAGTCTGTTTTGTTTTGGCTTTTGTTTGTTTGTTTTACTGACATATCTCCAGTGTTTAGAACAGCACCCACTCGATAAGTATTTGGTCCATGATTGGATATATTTGTATATCTGGCTATTGATTCCATTCTACTGAACAATGGTCTAGTCTTAAACCATTACCCTACTGATTTAATTTGTAGTTTTTTAAATATCTGATAGAGTTAGCCCTCTTATTAATCATTCACATTTTTTACTTTTGGTTATTTTCCACTAATTGTTCTTCCATCTAAATTTAGAGGCAAAGAAATGGCAAACAATTAAAGAACATTTACTGTGTGCCAGGCCCATACTGAGCGCTTTCCATGTGTTAACTCATATAATCCTCACAACTAACCGGCAAGGCACTATCCTCACCTCCACCTCCAGAGGAGGGAACTGAAAGATACGTAACTTCTTCCAAGTCATACAGCTAGTAAGAGGCAGAGCTGATGTTTGAACCCCATCTGGCTCCGGAAGCCATCCTCTGACCCCCATTGTACGCTGCCTACAAATTACCACGTGCTCAGTGGCTGCAACACAACACGCATTTATTATCTCCCAGTTCCATGGAGCAGGAGTCTGGGGCAGAGCTTAGCTGGATCCTCTGCCCAGGTCTCAGAGGCTGAAATCATGGGGTCAGTGGAGCTGCAATCCTCCCCCAAGGCCAGAGTCCTCTTCCAAGCTCACTGTCTCTGTGGCACGTGGCCCCTTCCACGGCTTATCTCCCTGGAGCCAGCAGGAGCACGTCTCTGTATGACTTCCAGCCCTGCCACCAGCCTGCGAAAACTCTCTTCTAAAAAACTCCCCAGATTGTGTCAGGCCACTCAAATAATCTCTGTCTTAAGATCAACCGACTTGGGACTTTATTTACATCTGCAAAGTCCCTTCACAGCAGTCGGTCGGATAGTGTTTGAAGGAGTAACCAAGGGCAAAGATCTTGGTACCAGGAGCTGTTGTTAGAACTCTGCCAATCACAACCTTTTAATGTACATCTTATTATTTAGACATGGTTAAGTCCAACAGATAATGGAAGAACTGCCACTGAGAAGACGCGTTGTTATATTCAGAGATCCCACAAGGCCTAGGGCATGCCACACCTCGGAGGACCACACAGGGAAGCACCAGGGTCAGTCAGGAGGCCAGGGAGAGAGGGGAGCTAGGGGCACGAGCTTTACTGTGGTTTCCAAGGGAAGGGTTGTGCAAGGCAGGGTAAGCAGGCTTAGGATCGGCTAGTTGGAATGATTTCAGTAGGCTCTGGGACATAAGGGCTTCCTGGTCCCTGGGCTGATTTAGACAGGGGGCAGTGGGGAAATTGGTGGATCAGATGAGAGCCTAAATAAAGGAAGCGATTGGGGGCTTAGGCTCTGGATTGGTTTGTTTGCATTGGAAAGACATATTCGCACGCAGCCTCCAGGAATTGGGTAACCCTGGGAGAGGCAGTCCCTCCAGAGTCGGCAAGGCCCCAATGACAAAACATCAGAATACAGAAAATAAGATGCGACTAATGCCCACAACGGCCTTTTTTGGTCAAGTTCCCCACTCCTCCCCCCAAGCCCTAAGAAGAAAATAACTCTTGTCCTTTTGACTGGCACTGTTTTAAGATTACATGGCACTTTAGGAAGAATGACACCTTAAGACAGCCTTCCCTTTCGAGCAGGGTGCAGCTCTCTGTTTATTCAAGTCGTCTTTTATGACTTAGTAAGGTTTTTCACTTTTCTTCATATAAATTCTCACCTCTTTTTATGTTATTCAATATATTTTATGGGTTTTAGTGTTATAATAAATGGGATCTCCCCCTATGTTTTCTAACTAGTTGTTATATGGGAATATGTTTAGGAATATACAGGGACTGTATTTTTTACAGCTTTATTGAGATATAATTGAGTTAAAATAAATCGCACATATTTAAGGTGAGAATTTGATATATTTGGTATTTGCCCATACCCATGAGACAGTGAACATATTATATCTATCACCCCCCAAATTTCTTCATGCCCTTTGGTAATCTCTCCCTCCTAACTCTTCCACCCCATTCCCAGGCAACCACTGATCTGCTTTCTCTCACAATAGGTTTTTGTATAGTATTGTATTTTTAACCATCAAATTCTCATATTACTTTTCATAGTTTTTCAACTTATTCTTTTGAGTTTTCTAGTACACAGACAGATCCTCAATATATAACAACAATGTATTTCCTCCTTTCCACATTTATATTAACAAATCCTGGTTCGTGCACAGTATATCAGCAAGAATTTCCAGCACTATGCTCACTCATACCAGGGACTCTTGTGTCACCCCTGATTTTCATTAGAATGACTACAGTACAGTCTCTGTTTGGGTCATTATTTTAATGAGGCATCAGCTATAAACCACAACCAAGCTTTGAAGTGAAGAGACGTCTGTGACCAGATGGTGTCCTCTTTGTAAACCCAGATCCCTCCACTCACTGGCCCTGTCTCCCGTCTGGTCATTTCCAACCTGCCTGAACCACTCCCTCCTCTGTGTCTGGTACATGTGTTTATTGCAGCATCCCTCACGCTAGTGGGTAATTACTTTTCACCTGTTTTTCTCCATGACCAGACTGCAAAACAAAGCAAAGCATGCACCTTTTTCATCTCACTGGGCAAAACACCTCACGCATACTGAAAACTTCATGAATATTTATTAAATTGAATAAAACACAATAATGTTTATCTGAAAGCATGGATCCCAAACCTGGATAATACATTAGAATTAACTTAGTAAATTAGCTGGGAGAAAAGCAAAAAATATTTTTTAAGAGATTTTTTTTTAAAAAAAGATTTAGTAAATGAGTAAAAAAAAAGAAATAAAGATACATTTCCCATGTCCATCCCAGACCCCATAAATTAGAATTCTGGAGCCTGGAATTGGTGCTTTTCATAAGCTCCCATGTGGCTATTACCCAGCAGCCTGCATGGACTGATGATTAGTTTGGAGAATCATCGTCTGTAAGTAACAAGACAGTCTGGGGCAAAGCTCCCTGTATTATAAAAATCTATCCCACTACTACCGTTCCCAGTGGGTGAAACCACAGACAGGACAGTTGCTTTGCCTAAAGCACTTTAAATTAAGTCACCTCAGTTGGTCTCAGACAAGAACTGGGACCTGTCTTACTACTGACCTCTCTGGAGCCCCACCCTGCCTGTGGCAGAAATGAATATCTCAGGGTGCTGGGGAGATGTCAATCACCCCAGCCCAATGTGTGGGCAGTGAGCAGCAGGGACAACCAGGAAGCATGTTGAGAGTAATTACTTTTGGAGGGATATGATGACTATAAACAAAGCAAAGTTTTCAGCCAAATGCTTAGATGTGAGTTCTAAAAACTCAAGAAAGTTACAAACAAGCTCGAAGCCAGACAGCAGACAATAATTCTCCAGACCACCTCTGCCAGATGCAATATTTATAAGGTGGGAAATATATTTGGTGCATTTTTTCTTCACAGACATTCAATAAAAAAAAACACTAGGCAGCCCTGGCCGGTGTGCCTAAGTGGTTGTAGCATCAGCCCACGCACTGAAGGGTCTAGGGTTCAATTCCCGTCAAGTGCACTTACCTCAGTTGCAAGCTCATCTCTGGCCCCAGTCCTGGCACGTGCCGGAGGCAACTAATTGATGTGTCTCTCTCACACCGATTTTTCTCTCTCTCTGCCTCTCCTTCCCTCCCATTGTCTCTGAGAAAGCAATGGAAAAAGTATCCCTCAAGTGAGGATTAACAAAAACAAAACAAAACAAAACCAAAAAACCCATAAGGCAAACAACACAATTCCTAATGTTTGGCTTCCCGACACCAGCAGGCTCAGGTCATGTAGTAACTCACTTCCCTGCGCCTCCCTTGGGTGAAATTTTCCAGACCTGCCCCCACCCAGGGAATATTCTGAGTACTACCAGGAGGCAAAGACCCTCAGGACAAGGGAGGAAATTAGGGATCATCTGGAGTGGCAAATCTCGGGGAGAAAAAGTGATTGGCTAGCAGCCACCAGCAAGACAGGGGAAGCTGAGATGAAGACAGCCTTGGGGTCTCCATCATTCTCTTGCTACCGGGAACCTTACATGCTGAACAATGTGCTCTTTCTTCCTATGAAAGAGATCTTTGGATTTCATCAGATTTGCAAAGGGGCCAGTGATCCTCAGAGGGTTAATGTCTAACCCAATAGCCCCCATGCCCCTCTCCTCTCTCGCTGCCTCTGTCCAGTCTCCTTCATACATGACCTGCCTTCCTACAACCCCTGTCCACATTTCATGCTGGCTCTGGGTGTGATCTGCTCTTCATGCGGCAGCCAGAGGGCTCTTCCTAAAATGCACACCTACCAGAATCATGGCCCTGCTTATAGGACCACAGCGTTTCCCAAGGACCATCAAGATAAAAACTTAAACTGAGTATATCACACAAGGCTCTCCATAATCTTGCCCTTTTATGTCTTTCAAGCCTCAAAACTCAGTTTTGCTGCTTTTCCCACACAGAGGGAGGACTGGGGCCTCAGCAGAGAGATTTGAATCTGCATCTGTTTGGCATCAAAACATATGGTCTTTAGATAACAAAACTCTGTCCCCTACCAATGAGGCAGGCCCTCTATCTTGAGCCTCAGTATGTATGCCTTGGGCTCTTTCTTAAGCCCAATGAAGGCCCACCCAGTCTGCATATACATAAGCTCCCTCTAGCAATGGGGGTCTGTTGTGATTCATTCTAGAACTTAGAACTCAACTATCATATGTGAAGCACTAATTTTGCCCCAGTCAATGTGCCAAGTGCTCAGATATACGCATGAATAAAATACAGCCCCTATTATTAGCCATCAGGGCAATGCAAATCAAAACACAATAAAATATCACTTCACACACACTGGGTTAGTTATAATAAAAAAGACAGATAATATCACGTGTTGGTGAAAATGTGGAAAAATCGGAGCCTTCGTAAATCGCTGTGAGAATGTAAAATGATGCTTCCAGTTTGAAAAAAAAAGTCTGGAAGTTCCTCAAATGATTAAACAGAGTTACCATATGACAGCAATCCTACTCCTAGATCAGCACTTAAGCAAAAAGAAAACACAAGTCCACACAAACACTTGATGTGGATGTTTATAGCAGCATTATTTCTGATAACCAAAATGTGGAAACAACCCAATGGTCCAAAAATTGCTGAATACATGTGGCATATCCATACAGTGGAATATTACTCAGCTATAAAAACGAAATGAAGTATTGATACGTGCTACAACATACATGGACCTTGAAAACATTATGCTAAGGGAAAGAAGCCAGACATAGAAGGCCACATGTTGTATGGTTCCATTCATCTGAAATGTTCAGAAGAGAAAAATCTGTAGATGGAAAGCAGATTAATGGTGGCCCAAGGCTGGAGTGGGGAGGTGGCTGCAGATGGGAATGGGTTTCTGTGGGGGTGATGGAAATGTCCCCAAATGGACTGTATCATTACAATGATACATTGTATCATTGCACAGCTGTGAATAGAAGCCACTGAAGGGTGCTCTTGAAATGGTCCGTTGTCCATTATATCTCAATGAAGTGATAATCAGACAACCATAGGATGCAACCTGTTCTCGATAAGCCCTTAGTCTAGGCAGCCCTCTAGAGTGACTAGCTTGTCCTGGTTTGCCTGGGACTTTCCCAGTTTTAGCACTGAAATTCTCACATCCAAGAAGACCCCAGAGTTCCTGACAAAACAGAAATCTAGTCACCCTATTGCAGTTCCTCTGCACCCAGCCCAACAAGGATTGCAGGGGCAGAAGACACAGCAAACTCCCCACCTGCAGGTCCCAGTGCTCTGAAGTCAGATATAGAAATGACACCTGCAAGGAGGTGGGAGGCTGAGCAGGTAGGCAGTCCTCTCAGGGCAGAGATAGGGGGGTGACTCCTCCTGGACCTGGGCTGACAGAGCTGAACTCGCAGGAGCAATCACTCAGATGGGTTTGTGGCCAGAGTAGCACCACTCCACCCCAAGCTGGTTCCCCCTGAGAGCTGCTGTAACTGAGGGCACAGGGCACCTGCTCCCCACCCTGGGCTTTGAGTTTTTAAGCTCACTAAAGATTTCAGTTCCACTCTCTACTCTGTCAAACCCTCAGCTCCCCCTGCAAGAAACCCCTCCTGCCCAAAGCACTGCCCACACTGCTGTGCACCTCCATGCGGCTCCAAGGACACTGTTCAGAGATCAGATCTGAGAGGCTAATGATGGTGGTCTTTCTAAAGCCCTTGTAATCATCTCACATTTTTATGATCCAATTTCAGACATGGCAAATAGTCCAGCCTCTAATTGTCTCAGACGCTGACAAGGAGGATGACTGGTCAGTCTCATCAGCCAGGAGATAGGGTGGGCCAGAGGTGAGAGTGTCCACCTGCCCCTCCCTAGCCCTGAGCCTGCTGGGATGGGAGTCACTTTCTCAAAAGGAGGCTGCTGTCACCTGTCACCCTTCAACAACCAGACCTCCCACTCTCTTGCTACTGTTACAGGTAATTCCCTATAAGTAGGTTGTATAATCAGGGTACACAACATTATTATGGGTCCTCATAGGCACTTAAACAATAGTTCACAGCTTACTATCCACACAACAGCCAGAGTTGTTCTAAAACACAAGTCAGAGCACATCACAGGGCTGCACAGATCTCCTGTGGCTCCTCACTGCCTTCAGAAGAGAACCTCAAGTCCTCCACAGGAGCCACAGGCCCTGAATGATCCAGGTTCCTGCCACTCCTCCAGCCACACATCTGGCCACCTTCCCTCCCTCTGTCCTTCCTCCGATCCACCAGCCTGGACTGTCTGCTCTTCTTTGAACCCCCAGCCTTTGCACATATGGCCTGTTTGACCCAGAATGCTATTCCTCCAGGTATCCTCTGTCCCCTTCACTTCCTTCAGTCCTACTCAAATGTCACCTCCTGGAAGAGGGCTTCCTTGATCGTCCTATTAAATAAAATAATGCCCTTCCATTACTCTCTTTCCCTCTATCCTGCTTTATTTGTCTTTATGGTGTTCATCATTATATTGAATATTTGTCTGTCTACCTCCCTCCAATAGGACCTAAGATCCACAAGAGCATAGAAACTGTCTGTTCGGTTTGTTTCTGTAACCCCAGAACCTAGAATAATGACAGGTGCTCAAATAACATTTCTTAAATGACCCTGTTTTCCACTCTCCTTTACGAGTTTGTAATCAGTCTACCTTCACTTCACAGATGAGGAAACTGAGGTGCAGAAAGACCACTTTACTATTCCAAAATCATGTAACTAGCAAGTGACAGATACAGAACGTGAACTAAATCTCCCTGAAGCCCAACCCTGTGTTCTTTCCATTATACCACGTGGCCTCACTTCTGAGACACGGTCCTCTGTGTGGGCAGGGAGCCTAAAATGGGAAGAGTCTCCTCAGAAATAAGGAACCTGCCACCCTCCTCCTCCGCCTCCAGTTCTCAGCTGATGTTTTGTGACATTGAAGCTGGGGCAATACCAGCTAGAAACAGTTCTCAATCTCAAGGCCAAGCATGTTTGAAGTGCAGTTTTAAGGCCATTGCATCTTAGAACCAAAGTTGCTGATGACAAGGAAAAGTTACAACAAAGCTCAAGGTGACAGTAATTATAGCATTTAAGGCTAAAATCTCTTTGGGGAGAAGACTGGAAAGTGATAGAGAGATGAACAAGTCATTAGTATAAACTCCACAACCAAAGACAATTCGTGACCTAATATGAAATTCAAAGAAGCTCCAGAAAATAAATCAGACATTTGTAATTTCACAGAGCAGTGAACATCATGTGGGTTTCATGGAAGATTAAGAGAATTACGATTACAAAGGTCTCAGAGTTCAACTCGACCAGAAATTAGCAAACTTTTTCTATAAAGGGCCAGACAGTGGCTATTTTAGGTTTGCAAGCTATACCATCTCCCAAGACTTCGCTGTGCTAGTGGAGCAAAAAGACAGCTATAGACGATATGTAAGCAAGTGATGTGGCTGTGTTCCCATAAAACTTTATTCACAAAAACAAATGGGGGCCAGATTTAGCACAAGGGCTGTGGTTGCCAACTGCTGATCTAGATCAATATGTTCCTGTGACAAAGGAAGA
This sequence comes from Miniopterus schreibersii, assembly GCF_964146895.1. Classification (NCBI taxonomy): domain Eukaryota; kingdom Metazoa; phylum Chordata; class Mammalia; order Chiroptera; family Miniopteridae; genus Miniopterus; species Miniopterus schreibersii. Next base: position 7,557,440 of record NC_138112.1, on the reverse strand, counting down.
AACTAAGACAGAGAGTTGAAGTAGTTGTCACAGCCAGTTATGAAAGAGAGAAAAGAGACAGTCGTTCATCATTCAGTCAACAATGTGTATTGCACACGTATTGCATGTCGAGCTATTTTAAACACGGGAGAGGCACAGAAGAAGAAGACAGAAGAGATTCCTGCTCTCTCAGAGCTTACATTCTATCTAATACAGGCAGCAGACAATAGAACAAATAAGTGAATGAGCTCATCTCAGACAGCAACGAGTGCTGTGAAGGCGATGGAAACATGCTGGGGACAGCTTTGGGCTTGGGACTAGCTAATGGAGGAGCAACTAAACTGATTGTCAAGGAAGACAGTTGGACCAAAACCTACATGAGAATAAGTTGCCATCCACAGAAAGGTCACATCAACGAAGTACCCACTTTACATAAACACTCATTTCATCTTCATGGCCCTGTTGTTACCGATGGGAAAACTGAGGCTAAGGGAGCAGAGAAGTTGGCTTATGGAGTGACCCAGAAGAACGTCCAAGGCAGTCTTGTCTGTCTGTCTCCAATGGCTGGACTCTTCCTTTCACAGAAATGTTGTCTCCGCCACCTCACATGAGATGACTCAGGAATCCCATTTAAAACTTAAAACATCATCTTAGTCTAACATGTTTGGTTTGGGACCTGACTACGTATTAAAATGCAAATTAAATTTTAACTAGGTATTGAAGCATGAAAAACTGTTTTGATGACCTGATGCTTGAAATCACTACATTTTGTACTTTAAAAATTAAACTGGCTTATTTTTTAAATGTTTTATATTTTGTTTCTAAACAAGATAGGAGAGAAGGTCTCCAGCTGCTACTTTCAAGCATCTCTCTGCAAACAAAATCTTCATGAATAATATTTATTTCCAACAAATGAAAAGCCAGAATGAAATGCATTTTTTTATATATATATTGGTTTTTGAAGTACTAGAGAGGCCTCAAAGTTGCCGCATCAGAATTTTGATTAGCTAAATGCAGCTTGCTGATGTGATCGAGATGACCATAGCTAAATAATTCTGTCTTCTTGCATGCAGACACGAGTGTTCCTTATGCTTCCTGCCTTCAGCCAGCAGTGCATTAGGAGTAAAAATAAAACAAAATATGACTAATCACGGGACTGGTGTCATCTATGTGGAGTGCTCACACCCATGAGGGCGTGGAACAGTGTTTAGCTGAAGGACAGACCACTACATACGCTCACTCCCTACACACCGTGTGCTCCAACTGTTTCTTTTAGAGAGAAAAGAATGTTTAAATAATCATTCTGTTCATTTACTGTCGTGATCCAAAAGTGGGGACAGAGACCTTTGATGAGAATGCCGAGAGCCCCATCACACAGGCCCAGGTGCAAGGTGGGGCAAGCGAGACTTCTAGGGGACAAACTGGAAGGAGGCCCCACTCTCAGGGCCGAGTGGACACCTTCGCAATCCTGAGAGTGTGGGCATTCTTCTGTTTCACACCCTCCCCCTCCCCCCTCCCCCCTGCACCTGGCACACACACACACACACACACACACTGTAACGCAACCTTCCCAGAAACCAGCTGTGAGGAAAGGCTGCACCTCACCCACTAGCTCCTCACACCTCCCAGACCACACCTGAGATGAACCTATGAATTTACTGGGCCCGGGGCAGTAGCTTGTGCCAATTGGTGCCGATGCTCTGCTGTGTTTGCTCATGTGTGTTACCCCCACCCATGTCTCTCTGATGTTGGATCAGAATGTATGTTTTTATGATACTGTTACAGGACAGTGAAAAGCTAGGAAAATTGCAGGGCAAGTGGAAAAGGGAAACTGAGACAGGGAAGTTAAAATAAGGCCCAACAGTCGAGCAATTTGCAGCTGGCTTGTAATAACAAGCCATTATTTTCCCCAAACCAAAGACACTTGAGAGCAAAGGGTTAAAAGCCTCCCTAAAGAGAGAAGGCAGGAAAGGAGGGGGGAAGGGGAAAGGAAAAAAGGGCAGTTTTACCCCCTAAGCAGAGAAGCCAGCAGTCTAGGGCTTGGCAAGGGACAATTGTAGGTGCTTCTCATGAATTCTGGGAAGGCCACACAGAGTACAAAGGGACCTTGAGAATTAATCTGTACCAAAACATTCAGCAGGGGAATTTGAAACCTTTAGACAGGAGGGTGTATAATGTCTCGGACCGCCATCCAACTGGCTCTTCAGATTAGCTGAGAGCCCGTCTGTGCTTCATTAGTCAGATGTATAGATTTGCTCTCCTTGCTTCTTTAATAAATTTGCTTGCTTTAATAAAATTGGCTTTATCACAACGCAATCATCTGGAGTTTCTCATTTAAATTCATTTATATGAGAAGACAGGGTCAAGGTTGGGGACAGCCCTCTCCCTCTGACTCAGGGGGCTGTCCCATGACACCTCTCTGGTGTCGGTGAGAGGTACCTGTCACAATACCTTGGGTTGTAACAAAGACATTTCCTTTTTTTATTTCATGATACAATCTTTCTCTTTTTGTTCTTACAGAAGGAAAAAGTCTTTAGGAAGAAAACACAAAACCAAACAGCAGACATCACTGATTGCTGAGACTCCCCAGTGACCACACCATTTTTTGAATATGGAACTCTGAGCCAGAAGGGCTTCCCAGAGGCCCTCTGGCCGAGCCGCCCGCCTCCGGCCAGCCACTGCGTCCCAGTGGCCTCATGGGGCTGGCCAGGGAAGCCTGGCAGGCCAGCTTGGACAGCCTCGGCCTCGGCCTCTGGCACGTCTGTGTGGCTCTACCACGCTGGCACTAACAGGTGCCCTATAAAATCTACAGGGGCTGGGAAGGCCTGAAAAGTAATTCACATGATAGTTCTTTTTTTACAAAAAGTCTTAAATGTCATAAAACAAGACTGTTTGAAGTCGCTAGGACTTCAGAGTCCCCTCACCGCTCCCTCAGCACATAGACAGCCATTTGGAGAAAGTTCACCTTCCGCAAAGGGCCATTATAAGGATTCGCACTGTATGTACGTGTGGAACACATGGTTTCCTTTATGCCTCAAAAAATAGTATTGTTAAGAAACAGACTTATTGCAGAAACCGAAGGTCAGAGTTACTGGAGACCCACTCCACCCTCTTGTCTTCCCTAGAACCAACACCCCTGTGTCCTCTAATTCTTCCCACTTCCCTAATCCCTGTTTTTCAGACTAGTGACTCTCGAGTTCTCAGGGGTTCTTAACCTCGTGGAGACTCCAATGAAAATTTCAGAATGGGATTTTAAAATTCCATTTAAAAAGTTGTGCAAACTTTTATTCAGTACTTTAAGCAAGTCAGGAACCTCGTGAAGCCCATCTGCACGCCCCCCAACCAGAAAGGCCACGCACTCCCACCAGGAACCTCGGTTGTGAGAATTTTCCCACTGCCACCCCCAACTCCCAAGCAGTACCCCAGAAGCAGCTCTTGCTGGGAAGCTCCTACCTGCTCTGAAATGACTTCAGATACAAATTATCAGCAGGCCCACGGTCTGGAGGAGCCTGGGATTTGGGCAGAAATAGTGAGGCTAAGGAGAAATGCACCTCAGCACAGCCTGAGGTTGGCAGAACGAAAGCCAGGTTACCAACCTCAGACTTTCAAAATGTTAGGCCCAGTTTGTCGGAATCTTTCTTAGCTGAGAGGCACTAGCAGCACTGAAGCGAGAAAGCTGAGTCACAGGCAAGAAACACCAGGCTTGGTGAGGGGGATGACCTGGTGGGGGGATGGCCGGGGCTGAGATGACAGGTCCCTTGGCAATATTGCAGAGATCCCAATGGGCGGGCCTAGGAACCCTCCCTACACTCCAGTGCCCCCTTAATGGTAAGATCCACGTCTCTTCTGCATACGAAGAGGCTGCTGGAGCAGGCTCTGGCCATCTCCAGCCATGCCCATGTGAATCTCACCATCTGGGGCCCCAGGTTAGCCGTATTGAGTTCAGACAGGGTACAGCTGACAGGTCCCCTAGAACAACCCAGGAGAGGTGTGTGAAGTCAGACAGATGCCTGGGTTGGCATCCAGGTCCTTCACTGCTTCATTTACCGGCCTCAGGAGGTCACATGATATTTTGAGCCCAAGTTTCCTCATCTTTAAAAGGTGGATATTTCCCATCTCTTGGGGATGAATGGAGCATTAAGTGAGGAAATATAAGTAAAGAGCCTGGAATCTGGTAAGCCCTCGAGGAATGGCAGCTGGTATTACTGCAGTATTATTAGTATTGCCCATGAGAAAGGGGATTGCACGAATATTCCCATTTCACTAAACGTGGTAAAAGCTGCTTGTTGCAATAGGCAACAAGATGTGTGCAGGAGCAAAGGGAGAAGCAACCGCTTGTGGACAATTAAAATCTCCATTTACCACCAATTGCTGCGAAGCTATTTGTTCCTGCAGACCTCTAAGGAGCCCCTCTTTGCAGAGAACACCTCGTGTGGTTACTCAGTGGTTGAGAAGATGCAGCTACTTTAGAGGGGGAAATTCGACAGCCAGGCTTTCTGTTGATTTGAGTGCAGAAAGACTGGCCTTTCCCCTAGTTAATCCTAGTCAGTGAGATTTGTCCACAAGGAAAGAAAACCCAATTGACTAACCGCCTGTGAGCTAGACGCTTTCGCAGCTATTTTATTCAGGCTTCACAATCCTGCTGGGTAGGTATTATTATGCTCACCAGGCGTGGCTCAGCGTTTGAGCGTCCACCTAGGATCCAGGCAATCGGGGTTCGATTCCTGGTCAGGGCACATGCCCGGGTTGCGGGCTCGACCAATGACTCTCTCATCATTGATGTTTCTGTCTCTCTCTTTCCCTCTCCTTTCCTCTCTCTGAAATCAGTAAAGATATATTTAAAAAGAAAATAAGTTAAGACATTTCAGCTTAAGAGAGGCCAGGGAACACTCTTGGTTTGAGATCACAAATAGACCTCCGGGACTTTGAAACAAGTCACTGTGGTGCTCCATTCAGCAAACTGCCTTATCTGTTTTCCTCAAAAGGCAGCTTCACCATCCAAAGCAGGAGTAACAGCTGGAGGGGGCTCAGGCCAAGTCAGAGCAGCTGTGTGAGGGCGCGACAGGAAGGGAGAGGAGGACACTCCTCAGTGGTTCTACTAAAGAGAAATTGCACGGGACAGTTCATAAGCATGGCAAGGAAGACTTTACTCAGGACAACTGCAATAGTGGAGAGAGACTGCACTCAAATAAAACAGGAGTAGCTGGGGATTTATGGCCAAGTGGCAGAGTGAGGGAGAGGGTGGAAAATTACTGGCTAGGTATCGAGGGTGGGGAATGGGGAACCTCACTGTATATCAAGGATGGGGGAATTCTCCCTGACCTGGCTTAGCAGGATTTTTGCTAAACTGAACAGGCCAAGGACAGAGCCAAGGACAAGGCCTAGTTGAAAAGAGGGCTCAGAGGAGCCTGACTAAATAAAGTGTGGTCAAGGAGCCAGTCCTTGTCAGTCCAATGTGGTAGACGACGAAAGAGGCCAGAGTGCCCCACCCCTCCTGGCCTCCATGCCTTCAGCAGTTCCCATCAAGGTGGAATCTCGTGTCTCATTCTTTAGATCGGGCTGGTTTTATGACTCGTTTCACCCAACAGAAAACAGTGGAAGCCACAGGGTGAGAGTCTGAGTCTAGATCGATATCTTCTCTCTCTCTGTCTCCATCTCTGCCTCTCTCCCCGCCAAGCTGCCATGTAAACAAGCCTAGGCTAGTCTTATGGATGGCAGAAGAAACATGGCCCAGTCCCACACTCACCCCTTGCCCTAGCAACATGCCCAGAAATAGTCACTCTTCATCTACAGCTGATTAAGACACATGAGTGAGCCCAGCAGCAACTGAGGAACTGCCCAGAAGACCCCAGCCCAAAGCACTAACCTATAGAATCATGAGCTAAATAAATGGTTATTATTCTAAGCCACTACATTTTGTGGCTATTAGGCAAAGTGCTGAGGTCCCAGAAAACCTCAGCGTATTATTCTCGGGTTCCCCCCAAAATAACCCAGAGGACTGGCTGCGAAGGACACAGGTTTATTAGGACTTACATGCGCACCAGTGGCAGCCACCCAGTGAAGTTTAGCGCCACACCGGCTTCTGCTGGTAAAGTCCCATCGGACCAGTGGACCGGCCTCACCAGGGGCGGTCAGCCAGTGCTATTGCTTTGCCATCACCCAGATGTTTCCAACACAAGGCTTTATGGAGGATAAAAAACAGAGAAAAACAGGGGGGAAGGGGGAGGGGTACGTGCAAAAGCTGTGTGAGATCAAAATGCTGTTTTCTTGATTGAGGAGCTGGCCAGGCTCCCAAGGCCTCACAGTCCGCTCACTGATGGCCTTCATTGTCTTCCCACAGGGTGGGAGGGGGAGCTGGAGCATGGGAAGGAGCCCATGTTCCCACTTACCGAGCAGGGGCTGTTTGTTATGAGGCAATACATTAGCCCTGCGGAGCTTCTCATTTATTTGGCCTTGAATGCCACCTCAACACCAAGCGTCTTAAAGGCTCCCCAAGAGATTCCAATGTGTAGCCAAATTGAGCATCGCTGCCCCAGCTCCTCTGGCCTGGGCCATCCTGATGCAGCCCAGGCGTACTCTCCTGGTGTGTGGAGGGTACTTGGGAGGTACGTAGGTCAGTTACGACTTGAGCTGTTTTCAGATCCAGGGGTCTCTGGATCAGAGGTAGTGCTTCTCAAGCTTTGACGTGTATACTAACCCCCTAAGGCTCTTTGTAAAATGAAGATTCTGATTTGCAGATCTGGGGTAGGGCCCAAGATTGTCCATTTCTAGCACACGCCCAGGTGACTCACGCTGCCGTCAGAAGGCAGGCAGCCACCTCCTAGCTGACTTTCTCACAGGTGGTGTGGCCTGGAAGAGAAGAGCCTCTGGACAGTGAGCAGCATGCGTGCTGCTCAGGCCTGTCTGAGGGGCATACGCAGGCTCAGGGGCTCTTCCTGCCTCGTTCAGACTCCCATGGAATCAATTCTAGGACAGAGGCCTCTGTCATACCCAAAGAATGGCACTGATTCATGCTAGGGCCTCATAGCAAAGTGCAACAGGCTGGGTGACATCCAGAGTGGACATTTATTTCCTCACAGTTCTGACAACTGGAAGCTGGAGAGCAAAGCATCAGCACAGTTGGTTTCTTCTGAGCCTTTGCTTGCAGGTGCCCCCTCTTGCTGCTTCCTTACACGATCTTTCCTCTGCACGTTCCTGTGCCCAATCTTCTCCTTATAAGGACACTAGTGAAATTGGATTGGGGCCTACAATAGTGGCCTCGTTTTAACTTAATTACCTCTCTAAAGACCCTATCTCCAAATACAGTCACATTCTGGAGGTTAGGATTTCGACACATGAATTTCCGGGGGGGCACAGTTCAGCCTCTAACAAGCACCCACCTTTCTCCCCGCTCCTGTGTGGAACCAGCCATAAGACCATCACGAACTGGCTGTGGTCCCGTCAGCAGAACCTGGAACCAGATGCAGGTGCAGGGCTGTGAAGCACCTCCAAGGGCAGGTCAAGTACAACAAGGCCATGTGTCAAAACAGAGAGCAAGTTGGTGTGGCCAGGGTGTACATCAAATACCTGAAAAACATAGTATTTCCTCTCCAGAACAACCTCACCAATACCATGGGTCCAGAGTATGAAAACCCATGTCCTGGGCAAGCCAGATATCTGGAATAAAACTTGATTTGGGCTGGGAAAATGGTCAAGGGACAATCAGAAAACACCCAAGACCATACCAGGGAAACACAGAATTGTCTAGAGCAGGACAGCTGCAATCAAAATGCTGCAGAGGCTTGGAGAGGAGAGTGGGGGCTTTCCTGAGGGTCCGAGCAGCAGCACCCTGGGGCTGTCTCTCAATCTCTACCCAGCCTGGTCAACCTCTCCGAGCCTTGTTTCCTCCCTGTAGCATGAGGTTAATTCCACCTCCCTCGTAAGGTTTGGTGAAGATTAAATCTCAGGCCCCATCCTGCTGTGGGGGACTGTGCTCAGCTCCTCCTCACCCTGGTCTTTCAGGAGAGTTCGTTCCATGCCCTCTGCCGTCTGGCTTTTCTGTGACACAATTGGGACGAATAAGCGGGGAGAAAGGCAGCTCTCCCGAGGCAGAAGGCAGCCCCACTTGTGGAGACTCTGCGCCGGGGCAAGCAAAGGAGGAGCCAGACCTGAGGCCAGAGAGGTTAAGTCCACCTGCCTGTGAAGACCTCAGGCAAGGGAGGGAAAACTGCAGCTGAAACTCTGGAGCTGAGAACTAGAGAGCATTCTGGAATATGTGCCAAGCGAGAGCTTCCGAAGTGGGCTGCGGAGTGTGGGAGAAGGGGAAAGGAAAGGGAATTTCCAGAGATTTTACTGTTCCTCTTCAATTCAGTGATTTTAATGCTCTTTGAGAGATGCTGATAAAGGGTAAAGGTGAGAATTCCTGTTTAATTGCGTTTGGCTGCGAGAATTTGCTTCTTAGAACACGACCCAGCGAGCATGAGGCCCTGGGTTTTATATGGGGCGATAGATCTATACCTGTCTATGTCTAGAGCTGTATTCATATGCATATCCATGTCTGTCCCTATACCTATCTGACCACCTTTTGCTGTTTCTACCACTTAGTAGATACTTAATAAATGGTAACTTATAATTATTCTTAGCCACTTCCCCAATGCTCTGTAGCCAAGATCCACATCCTTCTGAGAGTGTCTTGATGCTTTGGAAATCTCCCCTCTCATCCCTCTAGACCCTGTCTCCCTCAAGACTCACCTACGGGAAGTTTGTTTCAGGATGACTGGCATAAAGACAGTGTTGGCTGGTTACCACCTGTCTCAGCTGCCTGAAGAAACCAGACAGCAGGTGCTAGTCCAGGGACTATGGCCTCCAAGACAAAATATCTCTCTACCCTAGTAGCTCTAAACCACATAGTCCTGGGGACAGCAGAGTCACTGAAGAACCCACAAATCCAAAGGTACTCCAAGCATTGCTTATGGGCTGAAAAAATATGTTATCGCATATACAAGCCATTTTTTAAATGTCTGTGCTGCTACTAGATTCACAGTAGTCTGTTACTTTCTATCTGCTTGATTAATATGTACTTTCACAGAATTTCAGTTGTGCAAAGAGAAGACCCCCAAATTTCTTCTGATGTTGAAAGGTTCTTATAAACAGAAAATGTTAGCAATCTCAAACACAGAATCCCTAGGGCGAGAGCTGTTCATTTCCTAGGTTCTAGAATTCTCCAGCCCTCACCTGGCAAATAGCAATGGTTTAATATCAAGCATCTCTCAAGAAACTTACAGCCCATTGAGGCCAAGTGAGTAGTGTGACAGTGATGGCTTGAGGGAGAGAAACATCCCTCATTGCCCACCTTGCAACTCTTCAGGACACTTCCTCGGGGACTGGGTCCAGCTCTACCACTAATACCCGTATGATCATGGAAAACTCACCCCTCCCCTCGGGACCTCAGTCTCCCCAACTCAACGGTGAGGGGGTGTCATTAGATGGTCTCAGAGGTCCCTTCCAGTACTGAGCTTCTAATCAGCTAGGCATGGGCGGGCATGAGGGGGACAGGGAGCTTTTCCATCCTCAAGCTTCGGAGGAAAGCAAAGTGTGGGCAAATGCAAAACAGTGACCCAGCCCTGACACAGGGCGTGTGTGCTGAGAGTGGGAATAGGGAGCAGAGAGTATGGGGTGGTATTGAGCAAGGAGGACTTCGTGGGGAAATGTGCTGGATTTGGAGCAATTGTTTGCAGAGGAGTGTAATGAGAAGACACTGTCCCAGACTCCCAGACAGGCCCAGATTATATATGATGCTCCTGAGGTCTTTCAGCTTTCACCCAAAAGCCACAGGATAAAGAATTCCTTTATCTTCTGCCATTATGTAAATCACCTTGGTATAGTGATTGCATTTGCATGTGAAGTGGAATGCTGTGGAGTGACTAATGTATTTGTATGTGCATTTTAATTAACCTGCTGGCAGAAGGAGGTTCATTAAAGGGGCAGGTATGGAAATATTACTCTCTCCTGCTAGTGGGATTGGGCACCTGGAAGGCCAAGTGCAGTCTGATGGTGGGACTACTGCAGGCAAGTGGGAGCTGCGCAGTTAGTTTATCAAGAATGCATGCTTCCTGCCGCCTGAGGCCTCACTGTCTAGCTCAGCCTGAGAGCACAGGGCACTTGGAGAGCAGCTGAGCCCCCGGATGGATGAATTCTGGTGGCCCTCAGGAGGTCTGCATGGAAAGGGCCCGCTGTCTACACTGTTGTGATCTTACTTCCATGTGGCTTGGCAGAGCCATCAGAAAGCTATCGCATTATGTCTGTGTGCTGGCAATGGGCTTCTCTGGTCAGAAGAAAGCCTCACAGTTGTTTAACTACCTTCTTTGCTCTGGGCTCTTTGAAGCTAGAGTTAATATTATGCCTCATTTGCATCCAACATTGAAATTTGCTCATTAAACTCTAACAGCCATAGCACCTCCTGACAGCCTGGCCCCTGATAAAGACCACAGTCGTTTCAGAAGAGCATGTCTCTTTTCATGTAACAGAAGTTGTAAAACACAGTTTACCCAGATAGGAGAGTTTTGCATACCAAGGAATCAGGTTACTTCACTCCTGGCTGGCCCCAGGGAGATATAGGGAGAGGGCACAGTGGTACAGGGAGCCCTGAGACTGGGGGCTGTTCCCAGGCTCCTGGCTCCCCTCACTGACTCTTATTTTAAATGCATTCTTTCTTCTTGTTTGCTTGTTTGTTTGTTGTTTTATTATTTACTCATGTTCTGTCTTCAGGAAGAAGTGAGTGAGACTGACCACCACCTTGAAGCTGAGGACTAAGCCTGGGCTCCTAAGGCCCCAAGGCATGAGCCCCCCCTTATCCATGAGGGCCAGCCAAGGTCCTACAGTGCCGTTTTCCAAGAACAGTTTTGGGCTCAGCAGGGAAACCAGATCTTATACCCCAAGCAATCAAACTCCAAAAGATTGCTTATGTATATTTGATATATCTGGTGTGATAGTAAACAGGCAAAATGTATATTTGAAAAGAGATTCAAGTTTACATTTTTAAAACAAGGCAGAGTCTTAGGACAAAATAAAAAATACAACTGAAAAAAGATTCAGAGATTGGATGGATGGATGGATGGATGGATGGATAGTTGATAGATAGATAGATATAGATAGATGATAGATGATAGATAGATAGATGATAGATAGATAGATAGATAGATAGATAGATAGATAGATAGACTACTCCATTTAAATTGTAGCCCCCACCCCTGCCAGCACCCCAACTCCCCTTCCCCTGCTGTTGTCCGTAGTCTGTCTCCCACTTCTATTGGAATGTAAGCTCCACAAGGCAGAAATTATTGTCCATGAGTCCCCACGCCTAGAACAGCTCTTGATATGCAGTAGGCACCCAAAACATATATGCTGAGTGAATAAACGGGTATTTTAGTGGGTCAGGCAATGTCCTAACCATTTTAAATACATTTTTGTGTATTTGTGTATAATAACGCTATCCCTGTTTATTGAAGAGAAAACAAAGACTTAGAGATGTCACTTGCCTAAGGTTTCACAGTTAATAAATCATAGGGTCAGAATCTGTCTTACTCCAGAATGTCAAATAGCAAACATATTTCTCAACAAAAATAGACTTCTCTCAGAAATTTCACACACCTTAGTAAGGGATGTTACCCAGTGCCCACTGTTCTGCCCCAGGTGCATAATTAAAGGGGCAAAGTATTTCTCCTCTGCAAGGTAGATCTACAGAGGATGGATATGGGTGGTGGGCACAGCCCTCTGGGTCTGCCCAGTCAACAGGTGAGCTACACCAGCTCAGGATCCAGGAACAGGTCAGACAGTACAACCCACCATCAGCAGAGGAGTAAGCGTGAGCAACGCCTAACTACTGCTTCATTGTCTTGGATGCGGGAGGAAGGAGTAGGGCAGAAGACTTTGAATGCCTGGGCTCTGTCTCTTAGAGTCCCAAACTGCCACCTCCAGAGAGGAGCTTGGCAGGTCCTAGAACAAGTAACTACTATGCTTTTAGCCCATTGCATGATCTCACTTATCTCGTTTAACCTTTACAATATACCTAAAAGGAAGGTCTATGTCTCCCTGGAAATAGGGGCTCAGGAAGGCTAAATAATGTGACTAAGAATAGACATTTACAAACAGCAGAGTTGGATTTGAACCCAGGTCTCTCTGAACCCAAGTCCATGTTCTTCCCATACTTTTGTATTCACATATGACCCCACCTCTCAGGCCGTTCAGGGAGAGGAGGTAAATGTGGCAGCAGGCTGCCTAAGCCCTCCAGGTGCTCAGCTCAGAGAAGCAAGAGCAGCCCCAGCCCTCACTCAGAGGCTGAGGCGAGGCAGGGTGGGGCAGGGTGAAGAGCTTCAGGACTTGTACCAGGGGAAGCAAAGGCAAAGCTAACATGCTAGTCTTCTTAAGACCTGGAAGGGGCCTGCCCTGGAGCCTCACCTAGATCCCCCCATCACCACCACCCTCTGCCTCCAACCCAAGCCACTCCTAGCTGTCATCATAGCGGCCGTGTCCGTTATGACAGCCGCACAGTGGCTGGGGCCTCAGGTGGTTCCACATGCTGGTGAAGTTGGGGTGCTGTACCCAAAGGCTACATGGAGGAGCAGCATTTGGGCAGGAGCCTGAATGTGGAAAGGAGGTTTATACACCTGCATGGTAATGTGGTAATGCAAGGGGGCAATTTCAAAAGCACAGGGTGTGTTTGCAGAAGGGCAGTGACTCAGTGAGGCTAAACCGAGGCCACAAGCAGAATGTTGGGAAACAAGGGAAAGATGGGGACTGGAGTGCACAAGGCCTATCTCAGTGGCTATTAAAGTGGCCATTGTGGGCAAAGCTATATTTTTCAGAGATTAACCTGGTGACAATCAGTAAGGCGGGGTGGCAGGAAGTGAGGGAAGGAGTGAAGAAGCTCAATAAGAGGCTGATGGTGTGGCCAGGTCTGAGATGGGACGGTGGCAACAGGACACAGAAGAAAGGAACCGGGAGAGAAGCACATTCCATTCTTTGGAGACTCCCGGCTCTCTCCTGCCTCCAGGCGTCAGCACGGAAAGTTTCCTCTGCCTGGAGCCTTCCCCCACCCGCGCCTCACCCAGCCTCATCCTGCCTACCCTCTGCATCTCGGCTTCCCTGAACTCTGAGCCTATAGGTCCTGGCTTTATGCCTCCTCCATGGTACTTATTGCCACTGTGTTTGCTGTTTTTGAGCGAGTCAGGGGGTGTCCCTCCAGCCATGCCCACACTGTCCACTTTACCAGTCTGCTCCAAGAAGCTCCCGACACGGCCCGGCCAGTGGGCTCCACTCGGGTCTCTCCTTGCTGTTTTCAGAGCAGTGGTCTAGGGCTTCCTTAGGTGCCCATGCTCATTGGGAGAGGTGACTGTGTTAGGGTGTTGGGAGGGTGACTGGGAGCTGGGAGCTTGCGGGGGTCCTTGCCCTCACCACTGTCTCCTCATCAGCTGGGGGGAGGCTCCTCCCTCTGAGCCACATCCCCGCAGGCTTGCAGGAGTGTTTATCTTGCTCCCAAAGTGACTGACTTCTGACTAGAGGATCAGGAGCTCAGAAAGGTGCTCCTGGCTTACAGTGTATTGTGAGTAAAAGAAAAGAAATAGCAGGTACTCTTCAAGTGTGGGAGCTGAAATAAATGCTAATTAAATGTCAGGGCTGGAGTTTAACCCACTTGAGTGTAGTGTTTCTATTCTGGAGTCGTGAGTTTCTCCTCTCTAAACCTGAGCTCTGAGCTTTCAGCTGGTTCCAAAGCCTATGACGAGAGCCAGCGGCATGCTGGGGCTGGGGCTGGGGCTGGGGACTGGGGACTGGGGACTGGGGACTGGGGACTGGGTTGGCCACCCTCTCTAGCCTCCCTTGAAAACTGGTGATGCTGAGGGGAGTGACAGGGGTCTGTGAGGCTGGGGACAGCCACAGGGTGTCTGAGAGAGGAAAGAGCAGAGAAAAGAAGGGACCAGGGAAGAAAGATCCATTTCTTGGGTTGGGGCAGAAGGGACATGTCTTCAGTTCCACCCAAAGGAGGGCATCTGGGAGCAGATGGCTCAGGGCTCCAGACCAGCATTGCTGAGGCTGAGGCTGAGGCTGAGGCTGAGGCTGAGGCTGAGGCTGAGGCTGAGGCTGAGGCTGAGGCTGAGGCTGAGGCTGAGGCTGAGGCTGAGGTGGTGGCAGACCTGTCCCTGGCATTACGCATGGAGAGAAGCTGGCCTCACCTGCCTCGAGAGCCAAGACCCAACCCGTCATTCTGCTCATTGTATCCTGTCCCCAAAAGAAAGCCGAATCCAGGGCCCCGCAGAGACAGCCTGGCCATGCGGAGGTTTTACTAATGTGCTCTGGCTGGAGAGTCGGCAGGGCGGAGCTCAGGGCCTGTGCCCATTAGAAGCCTAGGGGCTCAGACGTTGGGGTCACTGCCAGCTACTCCTGCAGGGCCCGGGGCCCTGCGCTCCTGCCCCTCCACTCCAGGACCCCACACTCGCCCACATGAAAAAGAGGAGGGGTCTCCTTTCTGCCCCTTAGCTCCCCTTAATCTCAGAGGAGCAGGGCTGCAATAATAATAACCCCATCCCAACACCAGTTCCCAGCTCAGCAAGTGCTTCCCCAGCCTCTACCTTCTCTAACCCTCATTACTGCCCCGTAAGGACAGATCCACCCTCCTGTATGCAGCTGAGGAAATGGAGGCCCAGAGGTGACATGACTTACCTAAGTTCCAACACCAAAATCTGGCCAAACGAGGACTCCTTCTCTGGTGCTCTCTCTCATGCCAAGCCTCAGAGCTGTGCCGTGCCATGGGGGAATTTGCACACCAGGGCCCAGGACCCTGGCACACTGGACTCTCCCAGCCAAGGAGCTCTAGGCCTCCCACCAAGAACCGCTCGCCAGGCCACCAACCCCTCCTCCTCCAGGGCACCCAGGCAGGTGGGGTCCAGGCTTAGACGCCAGGTTCAGGGTCATAACAAAACCCAGGCAATAAGCTCTTAAACTAACCCTTATTTCAGCCGTCCATCTCCACGTATGGTAACCATCCTTCTATTTTCTGCCCCTGCCACCCGCAGGCTCGGGAGGAGGGGAGATGGGTATGGATGAGGAATGAATGAAAGGTGAACAAATCCCCCCTCTCGAGGCAGCAGCAAAAACCATTTACTATTAACAGAGGCCCGAGAGAGGCTTGATTTTCGTATGGTTTGTATTAAGCAGAGAGAAGGAACGAGGGCTCCCACTCACACACCTGGCCTCATTAAATCAGCGGGAAGACGGCCTCCCCTCCCAGCCCCAGGCTCCGAGGCTCCAAGGCCATCAAGGGGCTGGGGGTGGGTCCAGCCTCTGCACAAGGGGCTTGGAGTCCCAGCCGCCTCTGAGCCCCAGGGAAGCCAGCTCATGCGTAACTGACCAGGGACACATAACGCCATCCTCCAGAGCAGCCACCAAGAGTCTGCCCTCTTACTACCCAGGGATTCTCTCTCAAAATGGATTTCCTGTATTCTCTGAAGACAGTAAAGAACACTTAGCCAGGAATGTGGTCCCAGCTCTGCCACTGCAGTATTGGGGGAAACGACATTTGCTCTGTCTGAAAGTGCTGGTCTGCAAGCCCCATGGGCCCATCAGCTGTGACATTTCATCAGATAAAAAGCAGGCTTTTTCAAACCCTGCCATCAGCTGTGCAATGTAACACCCCCTCCCCCACCCAGGACCTGCCGAGCGCCCAGCATTTAGAGATCTAAAACATGTTTGTTAGATAAATAAATAAAGGGGCTTCCCTTTTAATCTGTAATCTGGGCAGACAGGATGTTCTTCTTGGAGCTTCACCAAGGTCTACTGCTTTTATCTTAACTTGTTCTGCCTTTGGGGTTCCTGGTTGATATGACAGGTCCTGCTTACTGAACTCTTCAGTCCTGGAGAAGGGGCTGAGGTGTCAGGTCAGAAAAGGGACTAAATGTGTGGCTTGCATTTACATATATTCAGGGGTAGTACTTAAAATACTTCACAACTGATGGGCACCAACCCAATCAAAATAGCTGCCCACTCTGACATTCGGCACCTCTTCCACAGTGTGGGTTTAGGTGCCTCTAACAATGAGCATGCATTTAATCATGGTCCTTCATACGTGGGCTGCGCAGCCCCTAGAAAATAGGTTCCAATGCTTTCAGTGTCCATGGGACTCTCATTGTGCTCAATTGTACTATTGTTCAGCAACTGTTCATTCTCTAAAGCTCCACCCCCATGGGAGGAGTCTCCTGGCACACCTTGGATGCTGGACTTGGCCTTGTGACTTGCTTTGGCTCAATGGATGTGAGTGGATGTGGCATCCAGGTCCAAAGCTTCTAGTTCTGCTTTCTCTCATGAGAACAAATTGCCCCAGAGCATGGAGGCTCCTTCAGCCTAGTCCTGGGATGAGAACACATAGGGAGCAGACCTGAACTTGACCCTCAGTCAAGCACAGCCAGGGCCAGTAGAGCCACAGCCAACCTGCAGACCCACAAGTGAGAATAAAATGTTAATGTTGGAAGCCATGAGGTTTAGGGGTTGCTATAATAGCAAACACTGCTGCACACATTCCCTTTCCTGATTCCTGGCAGGTCTGAATGTGATCTGAATGTTACTGGTCAGGGCGTCATGAAGTGTAGAAATTGATGGGCTTTGGAGGCAGAGGGACCCGAGTGCTGATCCCAGTTCTGTCTCTTAGCTGTGTGATGTTAAGCAAGTTATTTTAACTCTCTGAATCTCAGCTTCCTCCTCTGTGAAGTGAGATTGACAGAATCCACCTCGGAGGACTGTTACTGGCATTACATTTTTTATTTTATTTTTTTGATGAAAAATATGTAACACTTCATGAATTTGAGTGTCATCCTTGCACAGGGGCCATGCTAATTTTCTCTGTATCGCTCTAATTTTAGTATATGTGCTGCCGAAGGGAGCACGGCATTACATTTTTTAAACGTGTGTGCACATAATCTGGGGCACTTTGCCCATGTCGATGAGTCTCAGTGCGTTCTTCCATAAAAGGTAGGTTTTGAACCAGACAATCTCTGAGGTCCAGGTGCTCGCTTATTCATTCATTCACTCATTCATCCAACAGCTGTACTTGGAGTAGTCTTTCTGTGCAAGGACTGTGCTAGGCTGTGGGGACACAACACTGAAGGCAGGTGCACTCCCTGGCCTCACAGAACCTAGCTCTACCCCTGCCTCCAAGCTAAACCCGCTACTGAAGCTAAGAGCTTGCACCTTGGTGAAGGATACTACATTTATGTGCAGGAGCTGCTGGGAAGTGTGGCAGGAAACCTCACCTGGTCTAGAAGCAGGAGGTTAGAGATGAGCAGTGAAGGATGGCAGGAACTTCCCAAGTGAATGGCAGTTGAGGGAAGAGCCGAACAGCACATGAAAGGGGCAGAGGGAACTTGGGCAGAGGGAACAGCACATGAAGGGGGCATCGTCTCAGGAGGCAAGCAGGCGAGGCAGATCACAGAGGCCTTCAGGCCTTGCCAAAGAGTTTGGGCTTTCATCCTAAAAAAAACTCAGGAGGCTTGAGTTTAAGCCAAAGAAAGGTAGGATCAGGCGTGGTATCTGAAAAGGTCACTCTGACACACCTAAGACAAAGTGACTCAGAAAGAGTGGAAATGAAAGGATAGACTGATCCAGCTGAATGTGAAGTTATGAACATATTTATCTCTGTTTTCCTCCCTGATGTGACTAAAACGGTAACAGTAAATGGATGAAAAAAGGCATAATACCACAACAAAGAGAACAAGAGAGGAGATAAAAGAGGGCAAGAAATGGAAACAGAATTTTGAAATTTGGAAAAAAATGTGGAAGGAGCATGAAGAAATTTAGCAAACTAAAAAGAACTGGGCCTAAGTGCCCACGCGGAGGGCAGTGGGGTGGGGCAGGCAGAAGCAACTGTTTTAGACACAGGACCGCAGGGAGGCTCAGGACGGGAGGCTCCAGGGCCCTCAAGGCAGGCGGGTGGGAGCTGAAAGCTATGGATGAGCCCAAAGTCGGATAACCAGCAGTCAGGTCCCTGTCCCCACAGCCAGGGAAGGAGGAGGTCTAGGTTCCCGAGAGGGCACGCCATCCTGTAAACAAGTCATCAGCTGAAAGTCTGCCTGTTAGTGATGAGACCGCCCCCCCCTCAGCGGCCCACCTTCCCCGCCTGGCTCCCAGCAGCAGGCATCTGGGTACAGCTCCGCACCCCTACCCGAGCACCCAGGCCAGAAGACAGGCAGAGTCCTGTGTGTGGAAACTGGCTGGACAAGGGAAAAGAGAGTCATGGAAGGGATGGAGAGTCCTCAGGGAAGCAGCCCGGTGCCTGCCCAGTAACCCCAGTGAAACCGACCACTGGAAAGCCTGGCCCATATACCAGAACTTCCGATCTACACTGTAAAGCTTCACTCTTATACATCAACAACTGGCCAGAGATCGACAGATTGCAGAGTCTTTAATATGCAACACAGACACAAACAGAAAAAAAAATACTTTAAAAAAGTGAATTAAGGGAGGCAGCAGAGAAACTTCCTCAATACTATAGTGAGGTGTGTTTTTTTTTTAATATATCTTTATTGATTTCAGAGAGAGCAAAGGAGGGGGAGAGAGAGAGAGAGAGAGAAACATCAATGATGAGAGAGTCATCGATCGGTTGCCCAGCCCGCAACCTGGGCATGTGCCCTGACTGGGAATTGAACCCTGATCGCCTGGATCCTAGGTTGATGCTCAACCGCTGAGCCACGCCCTGCCGGGCTTGTTTTTGTTTTTAAAGGAAGCTATTGCATCATGGAAATTAGAACAGAATGGACAAAAGAAAAAAAAGTGTGTGTGGTTGGAGGTGGGAAAAGATTCAGGAAACAAATATATATATGTGTGTATATATTTATACACACATATATATTAGCATGAACTAAAAAGTCAATAGAAGGGTTAAAAGATAAAAATAAGAACATCTCTTAGAAGAAAGAATAAAAAGGAAAAGCAAGTAATAATAGAAAAGAGAAAAAAACTAGATTAGTCCAGAGGTCTAAGGTCCAATAATAATATGAGTTTCGTAAAGAGAGATAAAAAGGGAGGAGCCTGCTCAATATTTTGTAAGTTAATTTTCTAGACCTGAAGGAGGTGTTTCCACATTGAAAGGCCTTATCATTGAGAACACAGCACAGCGCAAGAAAATGGATATCCAAGCACATTCTTCTAAAACCTCAGAATACTAGGCTTAAAGAGGCGATCTAGAAGCATCCAGAAAGGGGGGCAGGGAAGTTGGGGTCACAGCCAAAGGATCCAGGATCAGAACAACTTCTCAGCAATACTTGAAGCTAGGAGACAATGGGTCATCAAATTCTAAGGGAAAATTTTATCAAACCGAGTATTCTATATCTAGCCAAGCTATCAATCAGCCACGCAAATAGAATAACATTTTCTGAGGTGAAAGTCCCCCAAAGTTTGATGTTCCATGAACCTTTTCCCTGAAAACTGTTGGAAGATGGCTCCGCCACAGTGAGAGCGAATGAAGAGAAAGCAAGGAGACACGGGGTACCACACAGCAGAGAGCCAGGGGGTCCCCGAGGATGGGGAAGGGCGTGCCCAGATAGCTTTCTGGGTAACAGGCAGGATGGTGACCTACCTGGGTTGCAGCAAGAAGCCAGGGGCCTCTAGGAGGGTCTCTTCCTAGAGTCCGGAACATACGGAGACAAGAGTGACGCTTCTGGCAGACAGCTGGGGGTAAATTAATGATAAATGCAGAAAAAAGCAAAGCAAACAAAAGGGAAAGAAAGCCAGTAACTGCAGAAATAACAAATTGGTGCACAGAGGACACTAAACTATGATTTACCACACGGCTCAACTCTAAATAGTATTTACAGAATCATAACATAAACATTGAATATTTATTTAGTCCAAAAAAATGTAATATAACTATATTAGGAGAAAACAGTGTCGAACAGAGTGAAAGAGCTAAATTCACATTTTCCATTGTAGGAAGCCAACAGATAATATCTAAAACTTTAAAACATTAAAAAGTAGCAATGAATGTGTCATTTAGAAATATAGAGGAAATGCCAGAGAAGCTAAAACAATTCAAAGTGGTAGTCTTGTCTGGTGCAGAAGCTGTGGATGGAAAGGACTGAGGAATTTCTCTTTCAATATTTTAAAAATATAAGCCTCCTAGAATGCTTGCCATAGAATCTGTTCCAATGGTTACTCACAAAAACATAAATTTAAGGAAAGGAAAAAGCAACGCTGTAAGCAGTTCCCCTGAGGAGCTCCCACATAGACAGCTACAGGACAGGTGGATAAACCAAGCAAATGTTAAGGAGCAAGGAGGCATAGCTGAGGAGGACTTCTGCAGTGACATTAGCACGAATAGATGCAAAACCCGTGGTTCGTAACTTTTGAAGATGAAGGTGATGTGCTTGGGAACGCTGGGATAAATGACTCAGAACATCATCTCCAATGATGGAGAAGAAAAACATAATCTTGAAAATGCGTGCGAAGCGTTTGAACAAAATGACTTCATAAAATAATGAAGGTGGAAGAAACTCCATGTCTAAATTAAGCTTTTATATAATGTGTGACTTTAAATATGCATATGCAAGTGAACTGATTGATAAATTACTTTAAGTTTGAAAAACGCTAAATAAAAATATGCAGGACTATAAAGGAAAGCTTGGGGAAAGGCTCACCAGGCAAACGCACATTAGAAGTCGGAATCCAGGCAAAGGTGTTAAACAGACAAAATCACACCTTATATACAGGGTACAATTCACCACGAAGGTCTAGCAGCCCCTAATATCTGTGCACCAGTAATATAACATCTAAATTCATAAAGTAAAAACTAAAAATATTAAGGAAAAATACATCTGTTTGATAATACTCCCTATTGGCAAGGGTGTGGGGGACCGGCCCTCCTACACAGTGCTGGCAGAGCAGACACTTAGGAGGGGCAGTTTGCAAAATCTATCAAGCTACCAGGGCACAGACATTCTTTGGCCTGGCAATTCTATTGCTGAACATTTATCCTACAAATAGAATTGCATTTTATAAAAGGTACCCACAAATATATTTATTGCATTGTTTATAGTGGCAATATATGGAAAACGGTCTGAATCCTCTCTACTCAAAGGGTGGTCAGTGGACCAGAAGCATCACCCAGGAGCTTGTCAAAAATATAAGGCCCCTTGCCCAGCCGGGCGTGGCTCAGCAGTTGAGCGTCCAGGCGATCGGGGTTCGATTCCCGGTCAGGGCACATGCCTGGGTTGCAGGCTCGATCAATGACTCTCTCATCGTTGATGTTTCTATCTCTCTCTCTCCCTCTCCTTTCCTTTCTCTGAAATCATTAAAGATATCTTAAATATATATATATATGGTCCCCACTCTGGACCTGCTGAATCAGAAGCTGCATGTCAACATCACCAGGCGATTCATATGCACTGTAAAGTTTGAGAAATGGGTGTCTAAACATCCATTGATAGGAAGCTGACTGAATAAATAAATGATAATACATCCATAAAATAAAATTTTATATACACTCATTAAAAAATGGACCTTTTTCTATGTGCCGATACAGGGCAGTCTATAAGATACACAGTAAAGTAAAAAAAACAAACATACCATGGAGCAGATCAGCATTGTGATCCGCTACCATTGGTGTGGGAAAGAAACTTACTTTGAAGACGTGTAACGCAGCCATGACCTGGCTGGTCACCTGAATGGTCACCAGATTCTCCTCTGGCTCCAGTTAGGTCAGTGTTTTCCCTCCTCCTCACTCCCTGGTGGTCGTGGTCAGCACTGGCCATTCCTGTTCTTCCTCAGCTCCTGGAGGAGGTGGTTAAAGGAACTGGAAGGAAATAGTTCCACTGTCCCTAGGCCTCATGAAAAACAAATAAATGGAAAGAAGCAACGCCCCAAAGCAGCCTGGCCCCAAAGCAGCCTGACCCTGCTCGTATTTCACAGCCCTGTCTGATGCCCACACAGGACTTAGAAGTGGGATAATCTGATAGGTCAGAGCCCTCCCCATACCCCAAACTCCTCTCTCTCTCTCTCTCTCTCTCTCTCTCTCTCTCTCTCTCTCTCACACACACACACACACACACACACTCCTTTTACACTGTACCCATTCAGTCCCAGACTGTGTGTCCCAACCCTTCCCTACCCATCCACCCCACCTCCACCAGAGGCACAGTGGCAGCCCTGCCTGTCCCAGAGAAAGCTGCGAGTCAAAGTGGGCATTTGTCACTTGCAATTATCTTCTCCTGTGGTCAATAGAGTCATTTTGTAAATGACACACTAACAGCCCCTAAGAGCTGGCTCAGAGGCAGATATTGATTAGGCTGGGGGTGGGGGTCAGGCCCTCCCCACTCTGCACAGGGCTGAGCTCTGAGACCTGTGAGCAGCCTCCTTCAGACAGAAGAAGGAGGGTAAATGGTGGTTAATGACACCATTTACTTCCCGTTTTAGCCAAGTGATTGGAAGGAGGGAAAGGTAAAGTGGCCAGGCCATCGCTTGCAGGCCTGGCGATCGATCCTATGGACCAATCAGTGCCTGCTCCCCACAGCCCACACCTTACCCCCAACTGAGGAGAAACTTTGCTGAGAAAGCCAGTGCCAGGAGCCTTTTGGTCTGCCGGTCTGTGGTGATGTCCTGCTTATCTGCTGCCGGGTAACAAGCCACTCCAAACTAAGTGGCACAAAACAAAAATGATATTATTATGCTCAGAGACTCTATGGGTCAGGAATTTGGACTGAGAACAGCAAGAATGGACTATCTCAGCTCTGTGATGTCTGGGGTCTTCTATGGGAAACTCAACCAGCTGGGGCTGAATCACCTGGAGGCAACTTCACTCGTGTCTGGCACCTGGGCTGGGGTGACCTGAAGACTGGGCTCAGGCTGGGACTTCCAGCCAAGTGCCTACATGGGTTTCTCCATCTGGTTTGGGCTTCCCACAGCATATTAGCTGGGTTCCAAGAAGAAGCACCCCCCAGAGGAAGCGTCCAGGAGTGAATGGTCCAGGAGAACCAAGCAGAAGCTGCATGACCTTTGATGGCCTCGCCTCGGCAGCCTCAGAGCGTCACTGCCTCTGTCGTTCTATGGGCCAGCGCAGTCACAGTCACACACAGGGGCCAAGTCATTCTCTTCAATCCAGCTTCGTTAACAATAAAAAGCCTAAAAATAATAAAAAACCTAGCCAACTCGTGTGCTTAGTTCCCAATTCCCTGTTGTCAGCCCCTTGCCTCTATCCCCAGACCTTTCTCCCCACATTCCAAAAGCCTTCATTCTTCTGGTTGCAGGCTGGTGGGAAAGTCAGGCCAGCCGTAGGCAACTATGACCTAGCAGAGCCAACAGGACGTTAGGGATCAGCCCATGCTGCTAAGGGAACACACGAAAGGCTCCCCAGCCCAGTCCTGCAGGTCAGAGAGGGCTTCCTGGAGGAAAGGATGCTCAGGACACTGGCGGGGAAGCAGGAGCTCGGCAAGTGACAAGAGGACGTGCCAGGGATGGCTGTGAGGTGCCCTCTCAGGGTGGGCACCCAGCAGGAGCGGTGGGTACTGTATCTGGTTGTAAGATGAATAAAGGACTTGACAAGGGCAACGCTGGAGGCAGGGAGGCCAGTCAGGAGGCTGTCGCCATCACCAGGGTGAGCAGGCAGGGATGTGGACTGAGGAACAGGCCGTGGGGAGGGGAGAACTGTGCAGGGCTTGAGGCATATTCAGGAGGTAAGTCTGTGTGACTCTGACTGATTAGATGAGGGGGTGAAGGAGCGAGTGAGGTGGGACAACTGGCAGGTTTGAACCCCAGGACTCTCTTCCAGATCTGGCTGGAGCTTGGGAGGGGAAGTAGGAAGAAGGGGAGGGGGCCAGGAGCAGCGCCCTGATGCTGGAGGCGTGTTTATATCACCTCTTAATGTTCCCCTAATTAATCCATGGTAGGCTGTGCCTGCCACTTCACTGTTTCACTCTGCTCATTTGCCTCTTGAGACAAAAGGAAATTGGAATTAAGAGGAGACAATGGAATTGCCAGCAGGATTATTAGCTTCAATGAAGTTAATGAAAGGAGTGGGCGGGGGAGGAGAGAAGAGCCTGGGGGACTGTGACTCAGGCTGGGAGCAGCTGGGGAGAAGGGCAGGGAGAAACCTGGGCTGAAAGGAATCTCGCTTCCTTTCTGGGCTCCAGGGGTCCTGGGGGTGCACCAGGTTGGGCTCCATAAGGGGCAGGATCCCAGGAGAAGGGGACAGGAGTCAGGAGGAGGAGGGGGATGTCCCCAAGCAAAGGGAGTGCAGCAAGGCGGCAGAGGGGCTGGGAAGGGTGGGTACGGAGGAGCCCCTTTTGAGGGCTTCCAGGCATTGGACAGTCCCAGGTGCCCTCTCAGTAGGTCAGAGCCCAGCTGTCTGCCCCTTCAAGGGTAGGTAAAGGGGTTGCATTTCTCCAAAGGAGGCCCAACTGAAACTCCAACTCCTCTTCATTAGCAAGGCCCAGCTATGCCTCTATCCCAGGGACCCAGACACAAAGGCCAGGTCTCAGGATTCTGCTTGGGTCCCTAAAAGTTCAAAAGCTATGCCCCAGATGGAGAAAGCCAAAGTAATTAGAGCCCAAGCCACAAGAGGAGCTGCGGCATTCAGGTCAGGGCGCACAGAGCACGCCAGCGGGCGCGAGCACACACAAGCTCGCTCACATGCTCACTAGGGCCCCCGCAGTCAACCAACCCACATGAGCACATACACCCAAACTCAAATGCTCATACACACACGTGCACTCACACCTGCACACTCACCCACCTTGGCACTAACGCTAACTTAGAAATGTCTGTCTCTTTAGCAAACCCATTCACACGCCAGCTCCCCTTTCCAGTAGCCTGGGCCGGGGTTGCTGCCCCAGACACATGGCTGGTGTCCACCCCTCCTTGTTTCGTGCACTGGGCTACGTAGAGGGGAAGCAGGGGTATGTGGTCACTCACGCAGGGCTGCCAGGACAGCCAGGGCCCTGCCCTGCACGGCTAAGCCCCACACTGCCATTGCGAGCAAAATAAGATGCTCAGGCACTTGGAAAGCACTAAGCAGTCCCTTTTCCAGGGCAGGTTTTTTCTTATCTGTAGCTCATGAGTCACTAGATTAGCACCTTTCCAATTCCTGGGAGGCAAAAACCCAATTATCATGTAACCCCCCCTGTGGGATGACGGCTTTGCTTTTTTTGACGGCAGCAGCCAGTCTCCGAGAGCTGCAGAGCTCAGCAAGCTGGAGCCGACGTTCCAGCTAACTTCTTGTCCTCATTTCAAAAGTGAACTTTAAAAACTCACATCACAGCCTTAGCAGCACCTCACTCCTTCAGTGAAATATGTGGGGACAGCCAAAATGGGGAGGCTGGAGAGGGGCAGAGAGTTCATCCCAGGAGGCTGCCCCCAGGGCCTCGCCCACCCCCAAGTCCACAGACGGAGGCTCGGTCAGAGCTGGAGAAGACTGCGAGCCTCAGAGGCTCAGGGATGGCCTGGGAGAGTTGCTGGGCTCTTTGGGAGGCCTCTGGGACTGAGGCTGTCAGCCTCACAGGCAGGTGGCCCTGTCCAGACTGGGATGATGAACGGTGGATGTCAGACCTCAGCCCCAGTCAAGGGCTGCCACACACTTTCATGAGCCATGCACACTGTGGGCAATGGGCTGAGCGGGAAGCTGGATCTGAAATCACCATTTCCTTGCTCTGTAATGTTGAACTGCTAAGGGCCCTCTGGAGCCTTCACTTTTTCTGCTGTAAACTAAGGAAGATGATGATAAAAGCCCTTTCAGCTATAATGTTCTCTTTCTCAGTGACAGGTACATCTGGACCCATTAAAACTGCCAGCTCCATCCAGTGGGCAGCTTCAGAGAGACCTCTCAGCTGTGCAGGGAACCTGATCCTTCCCCAGCATCTCGATGCCCATGTCCCACCATCCTTCACTCCACGACCCCTCCAGGTCCCAGGGACAAGCAAATATGTTTCACATATGTCGTGTGCTGGGTACTATGCAAGGTACTAGGAGGGTTAGATGAACAACCATAGCCATCGGTACCCTTTGCAGAGCACTTCCTAAGAGCCAGGCACTGTGTGCAGATCATCCGTAATCTCCCCCAGCAATCAAGGAGGAAGCTGTTGTTATCTTCATGTTACAGCTGAAGAAACCAAGCCTCGGTTTAAGTAATCTGGTCAGCAGGATTCAAACTCAGGTAGAGTTGAATTAAAACCTGCGCTCTCATCCGTAAGATACATCACCTCCCAGTATATAAATCGCAGGGCATGGCCTTCAGGAATCTGACTGGCAGGCCACCAATGACTGCAGTCTCCCTGACTCTCTTCTGCCTGTCTAGTGGTGGTCAACTCCAGACTTTGGTTACCTGTTAGTAAGGGACCTCCTGCGCATCTGGCTCCTGGAGCCCAGGGACACAGTGTCACGCAAGATGCACACTTGTGTAAGAAGGAATGCCCGTGTGGGAGGGTAGGGAGAACCCGATCTATGTCATTTCCCGCCCAAGGCTAAACATTTTGCAAGGTCAGCTCAAAAAGTTTAAAAGATGAGAAAAGCACAGGATAATGGGAGGGTTACAGGCTAGTGGGACAGAAGAGCCCCAGGCCTTTAGAGGTCCCAGTTTACCTCACTTTCCCTCTGTTTATTATTAGTCTTGGTGCAGGGTTGTCCTTTTGCCCTGGGGCTTGGCATTTGCCTGTTGGCAACCTATCTTTTACACTTTAGGCAGTAGCTGATGATGTCGTCCCCCCCGCCCCCGCCCCTTTAATCCATTACCAAATTCTATGCTGGACTCAGGAACCCAGCCTGTCTCTGCTGTCACCAGTGTCTTTTATGCTCCATCGAAGTTCTACGTGAGCTCCAGGCCACTGGGCCAGGTCTCAGCAACACAGCAGCGTCACTTTCGAGCCAGTGTGGGAGGCATGCGAGGAAATGCTGTTATTCCACAATTGTTAACCTCTTTAAACTTATAGTGTTTTAGCAATGAAACTCCTCTTTCCAGGGACACAAATAAAACCTCTAGAAATGCAATAGCAGCGGCTTTCCACATTTTCAGAGCTAGTTTTCACTCAGACAAGAAGATCACTTATTATTATTGACTTCCACCCACTTCTTACAAGCTGTCCAACCAACCCTATTAAGGACATCAGAAATGGCGCGAGCACTATCACATCATTGCTGGGGTATTTTTTCAGTAAGTGACATCTTCTGTAGCTCAGCGGATATCAATGGCATAGTTAGAATTAGTTGCATTATTTCACTAGTTAGAACATTTAACATTCTCCCAACTGTTCCTTTAAAACCATTTGAACTTAAATATAAGTCTAATCAAGAATTAAAGATCTCCATAAATATTGCAGTAAAAATGTAATTACACTTCAATTGCCCCGTGGATTTATCTGCATTGGTCAGGCAGCTCTCCTATTCTGGAATGCCTATCTCGGCTTCCCAGCTCTTTCTTAGGACTTAATTAACTAAATAACCATCTTACTCCTTGACAGGTCTCAGATTTTAGTTTCACGGAACCTGTTTAGTTTCATGGAACATCACCCAGGGAGACAGGCCCAGCCAGGAGAGGGAGCACCCTACAGCCCACCCGGGTTGACTGGGCTGTCTCCTCCTCCCATGGTACCTGCTGTGAACTGATCATAAAAGCACAAAATAACTGTGTAATGGGGATTTATAACTAACCAGGAATTGTGCTGAGTGCTTTATATATATTATCTAACTTATGACTCCCATCAGCTCTGGGAGGAATGCATTACTGTCTCTGTTTTACTTGTGAGAAATCTGAGCACAGAAAAATTATGTAATTTGTTCAAAGATACACCATGAGTAAACAGCAAAGCTGGGATTCAAACCCAGGTTTGTCATGTTCTAAAGTTTTTATTCCACCAGAGCCTTCCATTTTGCCTTCTAATTTATACCACTAAGTAAGCCTATAAAGGGTGAGATACTGGGTCAGAGCCTAGTCCTTCCCAAATGGTTTCAGGTCTCTGACCGTCACCCGACGGTTATTCTTTGGAGAAGGTGATCTCCTGAAAGGTGTTCTCCAAGCAAATCACACGAGGCTGCTCCTGGCACCACCCCTCCATCAGCCATCCTGGCTGCTCCCACCGTCTCTCCCTGCCGTGGACCACAGAATCCTAGAGTATAGGAGTGGGAGGGTCCTTACACATGCTGTAGTTAACATCCTCAGTTTGCACAGAAGGAAACTGAGGCCTCAAGAGGTTTAGGCTACTTGTCAGAGAATGTGCAACTAATTAAGGTCAGAGCAGGTTCTGGAACCCCGATCTGGCCATTTTTGTTGAATAAATGGGGTCTTACCCCTGCTGCCCCATTCAGACACTATCTCTTCAAATGCTCTCCTAGGAATAATTCATCTGACCTCTTATCAAGTCCAGAAGGCCATTCTAAGTCTAAAATTCTGGGGCTTTGACAATGTTTTCAGGCTGCACAAAATCAGTGACAAAGCCGCTGTATAAAATAGCATTTCCTCTGCCATCCTCCGTTGAACTTCAAAGGGCGCCTTCCAGGCCCATGTCCAGTTTCCACCATCTCAGGCTCTGTTCCAACACAAGACCCTCTTCCTCTCTGCATCATCCTAGAGGCCTTTCTCCACCTCTTTTCTATCCTCGGATGTCTTTTTAGGGTGCAGTGCCCTCAGTTCCAATTAGCCTCCCTGCTGGAAGAGAGCTTGCCAATAATCTCACTCATTCTTCCTGCTCTCAGAACCCCGAGCCCGAGAGCTCGCCAGTCCTCGGTTCAGCCTGCTCAGCACACTGGGATCTGCAGAGGCCGTTCCTGTGGGACACTCAGGACTCTTCAAGCCCCACTCTCTTCTGGAGTCCGTCTGTCAGCATCCAGGATTCCTTTGTCCAAGATGGGCCAGGCCCTCTCTAATAGGCCCTTTGAGCCCCAAATTCCATCATCAGCAAGGGAAGGATTTAATTTCCAAGGTCCCTTAAGCCAGCTGTGTGGCTTTGGACAAGTGACTCTACAATCTCAGTTTTCTCATCTGTATAATGGGTATGGCAATACAGCTCAATAATATATACAAACATAGAGTCTAACACAGAGTAAGCTTCAATAAATGTTAGCCTTTATATTATTATTTTGATATTGTCTAAGGGAAAGTTTCATAAAAAGAGAGGAAAAAATGGGCAAGAGGTTAGAGGTAGGGCCCATGTGTAACACTGGGCCAGAGTCTCCCTAACGCAGGCCTCTGGGAAGCTGGGCAGGGCGGCTCTGATGGAATCTTAGCCATCACTCTGGGTCTAGGGCAGGGTCTGGAAACGTCTCACTGAGGGCAGCAAGCTGTCCAGCGCAGGAAGCCACACCGCCACCCACCCAGCTGGGACTTTGTGCCTATTATGGGCTGAATTGCTGAAGCAGTAACCCCTGGTGCCTCAGAATGTGGCTATATTTGAGGATAAGAGCTACCTAAATTAAAACAGGGTCGTAGAGTGGGCCCTAATCCAATACAGCTGTCATTCGTATAAGAAGAGATTAAGACCCAGACACAGACACAAGACACACGCGTGTACAGGGAGACGATCCCGTGAGGACGCGGCGAGGAGGGCAGCCCCCGATGAAACCAACCCTGCCACACCTTCACCTTGGACTTCCAGCTGTCAGAACTGTGAGTAAAAACCTCTTGTTTAAGCCCCTGGTCTGTGGTGTTTTTTATGGTGGACCCAGCACACAAATACAGGGCCTTTCTGAAGAAAATAACTTGAGGAAGGTCTCGTGTGGTTGAGAGACCAGCTGGGACTCTACAGACTCACAGCCCTGATGTAGCTGCTGCTATGAGTCCCCCTGCCCTCCACTCATCTTGCTCTGCCCTTTATCCCGAAAGCTGCAGGGCTCTGAGGGAGCTGTACGGGGGCCGGGGGATGGGGGTTTATGAAAAAAAATACAGAAGATCAGCACTCCTGTTCAAGGGAAGTGCAGCCCAGCTCCTGGAAGCGGAAACGGTATTTGCAGCAGATAGGTTGTCCGTCCTGAGCTTCAGACGTTGGACTAGGCTGACTAAGGAAGCGTGGCCTCCAGCCTGTGTTACGTGCTCAGACTAAGGAGAAGAGGCTCATTACTACTAGCTCCCGGCCCTCTCCCAGGCCCCCACGCACAGCCAAAGGGGGTAAACTGGAGGAGAAAGCCCCAACCTGGGAGATTAGTGATATAGATGCTCATCTGGTCTCTCTTCATACTCTGGGCTGCGTCCCTCGACCCTCTGTCCTCACCTAAACGAGGTGCCACCCTAGCCGGGTGTGAGGCTAAGCGTGACACTGTCCCTGCGAGTGCATTCAGAGAGCTCCCAAGGTCTCCGCATTGTTGAAGATTGTTGAAACCGCTGCGTTATTGCTCTCTGCAGGGATGCATGGTTGGTAAACCAGAAGCACGCTAGCAAAACCAAGCAGCAGGCTGAGAAAGGATTCAGGGGCTTGTGGGCTAGAGAAACTCGGCAGGAATGAAACGAAGTTGAGATTGGTTGTTAGGACCCAGGGACTGGCTCTGGGTGAGCAGAGAGGTCTCTAGAGCCAGGAGATTTTGTAACCACCTACTCCTCCCCAGCTCCCATCCCTAAAGAGCCTGAAGTTTTTGGAGAAGCTAGAGGTTTTATTTGGAGTTGCCTCTGATGAAAATAATCATTATGGTGTCAGGTTTTCGGGGAAAATTATCATTAAGATGCCATATTCTCAGTGATGGCCACCTTGGATGAGATGCAGGTGATGGAGTCAGGCCAGTGGATGGAGAACTGGAGGTCAGCGTGATGGATGACTTATGGTTCTAAAGGTTGGATCCAAGACTAGCTTGGGATCCAGCCATGATATGGCCCTGTCCTCCATCCAAAAATCTACCAAGGCCATCAACCAAAACCTTCAGAAGGGAGAAGGCACAGAGAGAACCAGAAATTAGAAAAAAGCTTGTTTCCTTGCCGTCCAGCTAAGAAATAAACTTCAGGAAGAAAGAATTAAACTCTACAAGAGAGTTTCCCCACCCTTCTCATCCCAAAGGATAACACGTGCCTGCCTCTTGGAACCTTTTCTCTTGAAGGGAGAAAGGGAGGGAAAAGACGGCATCAAAGGGAAATCGCCCTAGGCTAATCTTTCCCTTTAACGACGCTGTTGAGGTCTAATTAAAGTATAAGATGCTGCACAAAATTAAAGTGCACAACTTGATGAATTGTGACATATGCACATCACCATAATCAAGGCGGCAAACATTCCATCACTCCCAAAGTTTCCTTGTGCCCCTGTAATCCAACCTCACCTGCACCCCATCCTCAGGCAACCACTGATGTGCTTTCTGTCACTATAGACTAGTTTGCCTTCTCTAGAACATCACACGAATGAAATTATACAGGATGTGCTCCGCATCAGTCGTGTGTTCCTGCTCTTACTGTGTGGCACTCCATTATGTGGATACACCACTGTTTGTGTATCTGTTCACTTACGATGGCCATTTGGGATGCATCCAATTTTTGGAAATAAAAAAATTGATGTATGAAAGACATTCAGAGCTGCTCTGAACATCTTCAGGAGTGTGTGAAAGTAGGCCAGTCTTTGACTGCTGCTTGACCAGGCAGGGCTGGTCTCTTCCATCCATGACAACTGCAAAGCCTTTCAAGGTCTTTCACTAGCATGACCTCATCAGATATTCAAAACAAACCCGTGAGGTAGGTGAGGTAGGATTTAGGCACCCTTCTAATGAGTGAGAACATTCTGTTCAGGTGCTGTGTTAAGCGCTGTGGGGTCCAGAAGGTATATAAGACAGGCCCTGAAGGATCTTATGTTCTAGTACTTTGTAGGTGAGGAAACTGAAGGTCATTGCCCAAGGACATAAGTGAGAAGTGTCAGAGCAGGAAGCAGAACCCAGACAGTCGAGCTCCTTGTCCAGTGTTCCCACCACGCACAACGCTGCCTCTGGTGAGTGGTTGGCTCTCAGGACCCCATCTGAATTGGATGCTCACCAGGAGGCAGAAGAAGGAGGGGAGGGGATGAAGAGCATGTGTGGATATTGCCTTGACCCTGGCTAGACATCTCTCTGTGAGAGGGAATGGTGAGGAGGGTTTCCTGCTCAAGCTGGGCCAGGGCTTTCTCTTCCTGTGTCATTTTGTGGACACAGTTGCTATACCCTTTGAGGATCAGAGTTCCGATTCCGGAGAAATCCCTTTGCTCCTGTTTCTGCCACACTGTGGTGCGCTTTACAGGTGGGCAAGTCTGGAGACATCTCCCCAGCAGTGGCTCTTGTCCCCCGGAGTCCCCAGGGCAGCAGAGCTGGGAACAGAAGGGAAACACAGATGGAGAAGTCTCAGGCCCTGCTCTTGGGGCCCCTGCAGGAGGCACAGAACACAAGACTCCCACACATAAACCAGTACCCCATCCCTTGTTGTGGCCGAGCACCGCTCCATTATATAGATACGCTGACTGTGTTGCTCTGTTCACCAGCCGATGCATATTTGGGTTGTGTCTACATTTTGCTTAGTATGGATAATGCAGCTGTGAACATCCGAGTTTTGGTGTGCGTAGGAAGGAGCGCATGTAGCAGAGATCGTAACGCCTGTGTGACAGCCCTGCAACGGGCATAGCAAGACTGACAGGCAGCTGCGGGACAAGGGAGTCTGGTGGGCTCAATCTGGGAAGACTTCCTGGAGGAGACAACTTTTGAGCTGCTTTTAAAAGCCTTGTTTTGATACACGGAGAAGAGGGGCAGGGTGGGGTGGGCTGAAGGGTAGGAGGTGAGAGACAAGGAGAAGGTATTCCAAGCTAACAGAGGACCATCAACTTTCCCTACGGAAGCTCCAGTATGGGTTGGACTCTCAGGGGAATCACGGAAGAGGGAAGGAAACTAATTTTTGGTGACCAGTTTTGTGCTTTGTGATTCCTACGTGAGCCTCACAAATTTATTAGCCTCGTTCCAAAATAAGGCTTATTTTATGGAAAAACTCAGGAACTGAGGTCAGACAGTCCCAGCATTCATGAGATTTTAACCTTTCTGAGCCCCGGTCCCTCATGCGTACAAAGGAGATCGTAACAGGTCATGCGCTTGTTCAGTAAACGTGTACCTGCTCTGAGATGCCCCGGCCCGTGGTGCCCAACGCATGGTTAAAAACAGAAGCATCTCCAGGGAAAAGGCCTTCAGTGCCCCATTTGAAGCTATCTAAAAACTTCCATCCTTGCAGCTCTTCCTGGGAGTTTTCAAGGTAGCTCTTAGGAAAAGGCGCCCGTGAAACTTCTGCCAGCCCAGGAGAGGACTTGGGGAGCTAAAGCGCACAATCTACCAAAGGGAAGCGGAGTGATTCCACTTAGGAGGAGAGCTCCTTAAATTAAACTACCGAAAAAGCATTAGCGGCAGATCTTTCGGAGACTCCTGAGGCTCCGGCAGCAAAGGGCCCGCCCTTTCCTGGCTGCAGACACCGGCTCGCGTCACGGCTGCCACTGGCTCCGGCTTCCCCTGCCCCGGCCGCAGCGCCTCTCAGCCTGAGCTGCCTGGAAAGGCCCGGCCCACACCAGGCACTCCAGACACTGCCCGGGGACACGGATGTGCAGGGGCCACCGCACAACATTTCCTGTCCGGGGGCTGTAATCACAGCTAATTGAATCCCTGCAGATGCCCAAATTGGCACTTGATTGAATTCAGAACTTTTGTTTAATTAATTATCATCCACCTGAAAACTGCTGCTTCCCTCAGACTAACTGGTTAACTGTTTCCTCCCTTCTGAGACTCCTGTCTCCCCTGAGCCGGAAAACTTGGGCTAAATTGCAAATCTCCTTCCAGGGAGACTCCTAGATCAAGGTTCAAAGTCGATGAGGCAAATGTCAAGGAGACAAGGAAATGAAGAAAACATTTCTTCCAGGGTAGAAGAAAACATTTGCAAATCTGATAAAGATTTAGTATCCTGAATATATAAAGAGCTCTTACAACTCAACAATAAAAAATATTAAAAGTGGCTAAAGGGGGTAAATAGACATTAGTATATGTTAGTATAAGTTTTCTTTCTAGTGTTTTAAAATTACTTTCAACTTTATAAAAAGATGGTCATCTTGTATTTAATCTTTTGGGATTTAAATTTTTCACTTATATGGAGAAAGATTCATTCAACACTGATGTGTCGTTGGTAGTTAACATAATTTAATCCACAGATGTTGGTGTCCTGGCAAATTTTTAACAACCGGCTTTCCAGAAAACAAAAGACGTGCCTTAAATAGGTTCTAGTCCCCAATTCAGAAGGGGGGGACAGTTCCCCCCTCACCAAACAATTCTCCGACACCAGCTGCTGCCCTACCGTTCAACTCAATTCTGATACAGTTGACACAGAGTTAGCATTGGATTCCGTAGGTTAAGGGCTCGGTCCCACAAGACTGCCTCTGATTCACATACTAATTGAAAGTCCAGGTTCTCACCTATGCTTCTAACCAACCAGCTATAGATCAGAGAGTGCAATGACCCCCTTCTTGGGTTACAGAGTAAGGGCTCAGTCCTACAAGACTGCCCCCTTCCACTTCAGGTGCAAACTGCAAGTCCAGGCTGTCTGTTGGCTGTGCTTCTGGCCGAATGGCTATAAATCAGAGGTTCTCATCACCCCCTTCTGGAGTTCAGTTAATTTGCTAGAGAGGCTCACATAATTCAGAGAAATACTATACTTACTGGATTACTGGTTTATTATAAAAGAGCCCTGATGGTGTGGCTCAGTGGTTGGAGCGTTGGCTCGAGCACCGAAGGGTCAGGGGTTCAATTCCCAGTCAAGGGCATGTACCTGGGTTGTAGGTTCAATCCCCGGCCCTGGTCCAGGTGAGTGCTGGAGGGAGCCAATTGATGTGTCCCTCTCACATGGATGTTTCTCCCTCTCTCTTCCCTCCTCCCTCTCCCCCTCTCCCACTCTCTCTAAAAACCAATGGAAAAAATATCCTCGGGTGAGAATTAACAACAAAAAAAGGATATAACTCAGGAAGAGTCAGATGGGAGGGATGCATAGAGCAAGGTATGTGGGGAGGGCCGTGGCACCCCTGCCCTCTCCTAGTGCGCCACTCTCCCTGCTCTCCAGGTGTTCGCCAACCTGGGAGCTCTCTGAACCCTGTCCTTTTGGGGTTTTAGGAGGTTTCATCACATAGACACAACTGGTTATGTCACTGGTCACTGGTGATCCATTCAACCTCCAGGCTCTCTCCTCTTCCCTGAGGCCCGGTAGGTAGACAGTGGGACTGAAAACTCCAACCCTCTAAAATCACAAGCTGGTTCTCCTGGCAACCAGTCCTCAACCTCAGCTGGGTCCAAAATTCATCTCATTAACAACAAATGACATCTCACCATGTAGGAAATTCTAAGGGTTTTAGGAGCTCTGTGCCAGAAACAGGACTAAGACCAAAAACTATACATTTCTTATTATAAACCACAATATCACATCATACATAAGTTTATTATTAATTTTACTGAGTAAAAAAGTATTGCACATGATTTACAAATAATAATATATATGCAATATATTGGATGCAAATTCAGGGTAGCCATTGATTAACCAGAGAATGCTTTTATTGATTTTTTTGCCAAATTCTTTTGTCTGTTGCCAATCTCTGACTGAAGATGATGAAGTTGAAGCTCTGACAAAAATGTTGGTTGATATTTTCATTGATGTTAACAAATAAGGTGGAAGTAAAGCAATAAAGATCTATGTCAGATCCACTCATTGGTTAAAGGCATGAAAACTCCACCTCTGAATCAGAGTATAGTTTTCAAATACTGGAAGAATAGTTTCTCCATTTTTGTACTACTTACAGTGAACAGGTGTAGACGCGATGCATATTTAAGTTTTATCATCATTATTGGCATTTTCCCTATCACTTTTATTATATCACCTCCCAAAAAGAAAAACCATGGTTTACAGTATTTGCCCATTTTTGTTGCACTGAGTTCATCCTACTCACTTGGTATTATTAGAGTTAAGAAGAGGTGCTCAGTAAAACATATGTCACAGTATTTCCACCACATGGGCACAATACAGATGTAAATAACCTCAAGAGCACAGATAAGAGTATAATAATTACAAAGTGATGAGTTTTGAGTATTTACTACTTTTGTCTTTAATATAATTAATTTTGTTGTAAGTGCATGTAATTTAATTTTGAATAATGGCTGTGTTTAATAACCAGCTTCCAAATAACTTAGTTCAAGCTGGCTCCAGCAGGCCACTATAAATAATAACTATGCAATACATTAGATGTAAATTCGGAAAATAGAGATGGGATAGTGAAAGTGAGTGATGGGATGCACATGGCCCAGAGATCCTGAACCAAGATCTAATGTGGTAACACCCTGGGTTATTTCCCTTTTATGGAGAAGTCTAGTGCTTTTTATTTATGCATGGCATAGTTGCATGATAGTAGCCAAATATTTTTTGGCAGGGAGAGGTTTAATGAAAATATAAGAAGAGAGTATATATAAATCTTGTGTAGCCACAATGTTGGTGTGATGATTAATTTAATGGGCTATAGGGTGCCCAGACATTCTGGGTGTGTCTGTGAGGGTGTTTCTGGAGGAGATTAACATTTGAATCAGTAGACTGAGTAAAGAAGATTGCCCTCTCAATGTGGGTGGGCCTCATCCAATCAGTTGAAGACCTGAATAGAACAGAAGGCCCAGTAAGAGGGAAGTCCTCCTGCTTCACTCTTTGAACTGAGACATTGGTCTTTCCCTGGATTCAGACTCAAACTGAAATATCAGCTTTTCTTGGGTCTCCAGCCTGCCAGCTTCCAGACTGGGACTTACCCCATCAGATCTCCTGGCTCTCAGGCCTTTGGACTAGAACTAGAACTTAACACCGCTTGGTCTCCTGGGTCTCCAGCTTGCCATCTGCAGATCTTGGGTCTTCTTAGCCTCCACAGTCACTTGAGCCAATTCCTTATAATAAATTTCCCTCTCTCTGTCCATCTCTGTCTGTCTGTCTGTCTGTCTCTTTCTCTTTCTATGTGTGTGTGTGTGTGTGTGTGTGTAGTTGCCCCTTGAACAACATGGGTTTGAACTGTGTGGGTCCACTTATACATGGATTTTTTTTTCAATAAATACTGTAAATGAATTTTCTCTTTCTTATAATTTTCCTAATAACATTTTCTTTTCTCTAGCTTACTTTATTGTAAGAATATAGTATATAATACATATAACATACAAACTATGTGTTAATTGGCTGTTTATGTTATAAGCAAGGCTTCTGGTCAACAACAGGCTATTAGTAGTTAAGTTTTGGGGAAGACAAAAGCTATACACAGATTTTTGACTGCAGGGGGTGATCAGTACCCCTAACCTCTGCGTTCAAGGCTCAATATAATTCTGTTTCTCTGGAAAACCCTGACTGATACAGGTAGATCCATTTATAGGTATATGCTGACTTTGGCTGCTCTTTATAGAAATACCCTCACCATTCAAAGTGTACATCTATGTCGGTGGCAGGTTCCATCTCCACTTTAAAACTGAAAGAAGCCACACTGCCCTAGCCCTGGCCCAGGAACCACAGTCAGAATATGTGACCTCAGTTGGCCAATAGCACTCCCCTGGGTTTGTGAACTGGCCGAGAGTGATACAAGAGCTCAAAGACCATTAGAGATTGCTGGTGGCAGCATCTGTGATGAGAGTGGAGTAGCTGTGGCCACAGTACCAGTGGCGCCAGGGCAGTGTCTGCACGCAGTCAGACTCTTCTGAGGCCTGAGCACCTCTGGGTCTTTAGCTCCCCAGGCTCCACTGGCTCCTGCCAGACTGATGAACTTGGGTACCAAGCCTTTCTATCAACTCCCAAACTACCAGGTATTTTCCCATTAAATTAATTTTCTGCTTCAGTTACCCTGAATCCTTTTCTAGTTTTTGCAATCATAAGCCCTGATGATATAGAAATGTAGCATGTGCGTGACAGGGAGGGGGAATGAAAATTGCTGGGTTGGAGGAATGTGCATTATCTTATTACTACGCTCACTGTAAAATTAAGTAGCTAAAACCTTTACTAAGGTATCACCTCCCAACAGTGTGGAGAGCAGCCTGTCAGTAAAACCGAACATCCTCAACCATGTTACTCTGTCAAGTTAGAAAGCAAAAAGTGACACGTCATTTAATCTGACTTCCCTGATCATGAGGGAGGTTAAACATCTCTTGAGGTGTTTATTGGCCATTCTACTGTTATTCTTTTTATCTCTTTTTGTCCCTTGTTATTGTTTGTTAGGTTATTGAGTGCTCTTTGATTTACAGTAGCTGTTTCCTTGGTCTGTCAGGTATATTGAAAATATCATTTCTCCGTCTCTTGTCTTAGCTTTGTTTACAGTGCCCTTGTCACACTGACTTGCTGAATTTTCATGCACTTATGCTGCCAACTTTTCCTCCTTTGGCTCTTGGTTTTCTGTCTTTCACAGCGGAGCCCTCCCCTTGGCAACATTGTTTTCTCCTATAGATTCTGACCCAGACTTTGTGGGTTCAGATCCCGAGCGTGCCTTTTACTGGCTCCATTCCTCCTTCCTCACCTGCAGACAGAGACAGCGGTGAAACCTGGAGTGAAGCACTTAGCACCACGCCAGGATAGTAGATGATCGACACTGTACGTATTATTTTCTGCTATTCGAATAATTTTACAGATTTCACACTTCTCTGTTTAATTTCTCTGAAGTGCATTTTTATGTGTGGCATTAGGTAAGGGTTTCTTAGTTTCCTAGGGCAGCTGTAACAAAGTAGCACACACGGGGTGACGAAAAAACAGAACCTTGTTGTTCACAGTTCAGGAAGATACAACCTGAAGTCCAGGTGCGGCAGTGCCGTGCTCCCTCTGAGGCTCTGGGTGGAACCTGCCCTCGCCTCCTCCAGCTTCTGGTGGCCAGCAGTTCTTGCCATTCCTGGGCTTGCAGCTGCACCCCTCCAGCCTCTGTCTCTGTCTTCACTTGGCATCTCTTTATGCATCTCTGTCTTCACGTGGCAGTTTTCCTCTTTCTATAAAGACACCAGGCATACGTATTGGATTAGGGCCAACATTAATGATCTCATCTGAACTTGTTTACACCTACAAACACACTATTTCCAAATAAGATCACTGTATCAACCAGAGAAGCAAAACCAATTATATATAATATATATACATATGTTTATGTTTATATATTATATATTACCTAGTATATATGATGTTATATATTATATAATATATAGAGAAAGATTTTAAGGAATTTGTTTAAGGGATTACTTGAAGATTTACAGGTTAGTTAAGGTTACAGACTACAACCTCAGTTGGAAAGTATGGGACTGGCAAGTCCAAAATCTGTAGAGCAGGAGGCTGGCAGGTTTGAAATTCAAGTAAGAGTCCACATTGCAGTCTCAAGTCCAAAGCCATAGGGCAGGCCAGCGGGCTGGGGCATGAGGCAGGATTTCTATGCTACAGTCTTGAGGCCGAATTCCTTCTTCTCCACAAAACCTGTTTTTGCTCTTTAGGTCTTCAACTGATCAAACGCGACCCACCCACAGCTGCTTCACTTAAAGTTAACTTCTTGTAAATGTTAACCACATCTACAAATTACCTTCAGGCAAGAAAATAGACACATAGTATTTTCAAAGTGTTAACAAACTTCAAACCAAGATTCATATTCAACAAGAACAAAAATTTAAAGATGCCATAAAAATAATTTCAGGCATAAAAGCCCCAAGGAAATTAATACAAAAAAAACCTCTCTCTGAAAACACCTTTAGAGAAGGTACTCCAGTTAAAAGAGAAATATTTCCATGAGGCTGCTATGAGATAACAATGAAACAAGAGTGGATAAGTAACTTAAGAAAATTAATTCTGGTATAAAAAAGTATAGAAAGAGAAGGAGAGCTAGAAAGAGATTAAGAGATAAAGATATAGAGAAAATATCATAAGCATTCATAACCATCTGGAACTAAACTTTGGCCAACACCAACATGATTGGTGAGCAGTGGATAAAAAATTTGTTTCGAAGCAAGTGGATGGTGAGGGTATAATTAATTTTAATTTTTTATAGAGAATAAATATTGATGGGGAATTGGTGAGAAAAAATAAACATGAATATGGTTTTTAATAAGTTAAATATAACTAGTAGAAACATTAAAAATAGAATTCAGGATTTTCAAACCAGCAGAAGAAAATTCTATTTAATGAAAGAAGAAAGGAATAGAGGAAAGAAAGAAAAGTAAAATATAGTAAGAATAAATGAGAAGTAAGATTACTAAAACTATATACTAAAATAAAATTAATTACATAATTTGTGTTATGAATTAAATTGTGTCCTCCAAACTAAGATATATTGAAGATTTAAATTTCCACACCTCAGAATGTAACCTTATTTAGAAGTAAGTTTGTTGCAGATGTAATTAGCTAATTAAGATGAGGTCACACTGGAATAGGGGGGACCTACTTCAATATAATGAACATTCTTATAAGAAGACAACCATGTGAAGACAGAGACACATGGACAAGGCCATATGAGAACAAAGGGAGAGACTGGAACTATCCAGCTGAAAGCCAAGAAGTGCCAAAGGTTGCCAGCAAGCTACCCAACCTAGGAAGAGGCAAGGAAGGATTCCCCGCAGGATTCAAAGGAATCATGTCCCTACCCACACCTCAGCTTCAGGCCTCTAGCCTCCAGAACTGTGAGACAATACATTTCTACTGTTTTAAGCCACCCGATTTGTGGTATTTCGTTATGGAAGTTCTAGGAAATGAATGCAGTTTGTAGTAGATTAAAGATCAATCAAAAAATAAAGACTCACAGATTGGTTTTTCAAAAATGCAATATTCATCAATATGTTTTGTAAAAGAAATATTTCTGAAACAAAATGTGACCAGAAAGTAAAAAAATTAAAAGGATGGAAAAAGTATGAGACAATTTTGAACTAAATAAAACTAGGGAGAAAATTTAGTATCAAACAAAATTGAATTCAAGGCAAAACATCATCAAGAGAGATGTTTCTTAAAAGAAAACAAAATCAGAAAGATTATGAACATATATATCCTTAATAACATGGCTTCAAATTATAAAATGCAACATCCTAACTACAGCGAGAAACACATAAAATGCAACATCATAACTGCAGAGAGAAGCACATAAAAATTTTAATTAGAAACTTTTCTGCAACCACCTGAGAGAACAAGCAGACAAATAATAAGCAATGATAAAGAATATTCAAATGAGTCATAAACTTGAAATAATAATTATATGGGAAGTGGGAAGAACTTTACAATATCAACCAATAAGTGCACAAAGCATATTTTTTAACACATTTAAATATATTAAGCTCATAGAACATTGAAACAATTTACCATTTACCAGATCACAGAGAGACCCTCATACAGGCACCAAAAATCAACATTATACATATTATTATCTTAACACAATAGGTTAAAATGATAAATTATTAATAAAATAGCTTTAGAGCCTTGCACATATGGAAAATAAAATAGCTTTAACACCTTCTACATCTGGCATATTACTAAATAAATCATGGGTTAATAAGAAAGTATAGTGGAAATTATAAAACACTTGGAACTGAATGATAAAGAGGAAAGCACATGCCAGAATTTAAGAAACACAGCGAAACACAGCCTTGACAATAAATATTTTAACTCTGAACACATTTATCAGAAAAAATAACAAAGGAAAACAAATGAGCTGAGTTTTCAACTTGAATTTAGAGAATGAACAATGTACCAACTATGAGGCAAAAGAAAGAAAATAAAAGGGCAAAGTTCAATAGACAAGGGGACTACAGTAGAAGCAACTACAAAATAGATACGACTAATCCCACCAAAAGCTGATGTTTGAAAAGACTGCTAAGGTGTACTAACCTCTATCAGAAACTGATCAAGTGGAAAAGAGATGCAGTTATATAAAATTCAGAATTTTTAAAACATTACAGAGATTAAAATAATCATAAGAGTATTTTATTAGCTATTCATTAATAAAACAAAAAACAAGATTAAAATATATTAAAACTTTATTCAAATATTTGAAATTTTTATTAAAATATAAAACAACCCCAAGAAAAATTAGAAAATGTAAACAAATTGATAACAAATAAAGAGAGATTCCCAGATGGTGGCAGAATTGAGAGGAAGCTACACTAAAACTCTACCAGGACCAAACTGGAATTAAAACTAAAATATAGAAAAAACACCCTGAATAATCAACTGCAACTGAAGAGGAGCTGGAGAGCACCCTCATAACCAAGGAGGAAAAGTGGAGACCACATAGAGACTGGTAGGAAGTACAGACACGAGAGCACTGTCCGGGCTCCCACAGGCAGCAGCTGAAGGTCCAGAGGGAGATCTCAGCTGTGGGGGTTCCCACTGAGGACTCTGGGGCCTAAACCCCTGGCTGGGCCTCCCAGCCCAGAGCACCAGAACTGAGAAAGGAGCCCACATAACATCTGGCTGTGAAAGGAGCCGGGTTTCTGTCGGCCAGGGACAGATGACAGGAACTGCAGGCACCCTCTTAAAGGGCTAGTGCACAAAGTTTCATGTGCAGTCACTCACCTTGGGCTCCAGCAGAGGGAGGGCAGAGTCGACTGGAGCTGTGTGAGGAGAATCTAGGGTTATGGGCTCTGGAGATAGAGCTCAGAGGGCACCCCTCCGGATTCCTGTGCTGAGTCATTCCCCACTACAGCAGAGGACATCTTTCTCAGGCAGACATTTACCATCCAAGCAGCTTTTGCCTGGGCAAGGGGTGGAGGGGAGCAATTGCCCCACCCACTGGAAAACCTCTCCCTCTACCCTATGGAGTTTCTACAGCCTGAGGCTCATTAAGAGACTGAATAACAGCCTCTTGGTGCTTTGAGTCTTGGCCTGATTTGCTTCTGGACGCAGGACTTGGAAAAGCAGACCATGGTGGGCATCTTGGTCCTGTCCAAACACACCCAGCCCCAGCAGAGGGAAGCACAAGCTGTGGAGTGTGGAAAACTTCAAATAGGGTACTCAAGACCAGTCACAAACAGTGTCTGACATTGGCCTGCACCAGAGACCATCCAAAAGACTAGGAGTCCTAGCAGATCCACCTAATATATAGAAACAAATCCAAACAGGCAGCCAAAATGGGGAGACAAAAAACAAGCCCCAAATGAAAGAACAAAAGAATTCTCCAAAAAAAGAGCTAAGTGAAATGGAGATAAGTAATCTATCAGATACAGAGTTCAGAATACTGATTGTAAGGATGCTCAACAGCATGAGAAAAGAAATGGAAACTATGAAGGAAATTAAGAATGACAGTAGAAATTTAAAAAAATTGCAAAGAATAAACAGCAGATAAGAAGAAGCTGAGGATCAGATCTGTGAATTAGAAGACAGGGTAGAAAAAAATCACTCAATCAGAGAACCAAAAAGAAAAAACAATTAAAAAACAAGAGGACAGTTTAAGGGAGCTCTGAGATGACATGAAATGTAACAATATTTGCACCATAGAAGTGCCTGAAGATCTATAAAGTAAGCAAGGGTTGGAGAATTTGTTTAAAGAAATAATGGCAGAAAACTTTCCTAACCTGGTCAAGGAAAAAGTCACACAAGTTCAGGAGGCACAGAGAGTCCCAAGCAAAAAGAACCCAATGAGGCCCATGCCCAGACACATCATAATTAAAATGCCAAAAATTCAAGGCAAAGAGAATCTTAAAGGCAGCAAGAGAAAAGCAAGCTGTTACCTACAAGGAGCTCCCATAAGTCTGTCAGCTGATTTCTTATCAGAAACTCTACAGGCCAGAAGGGAATGGCATGAAGTATTCTAGGTAACACAAAACAAGAATCAGAAACCAAGACTACTCTATCCAGCAAGGCTGTCATTCAAAATAGATGGTGAAATAAAGAGTCTCCCAGACCCCCCCCCCCCAAAAAAAAAGGCTAAAAGAGTTTATCACCACCAAACCAGCATTGCAAGAAATGTTAAAGGGACTGCTGTAATAAGTTTAAATAGAACAAGAAACTTAGGCATAAAGAAATAAAATGGCAATAGATAAGTACCTATCAATAACAACCTTAAATATAAATGGATTAAACACTCCAATCAAAGGACATAAGGTAGCTGAATGGATAAGAAAACATGACTCAAATATATGCTGTCTACAAGAGTCCCACCTCAGAATTACAGGACAACCATGCTTGAGAACCACCTGAAGGCTAGCTGAACAGAATTCCTATAACTAAGTATATAAAGAAAAAGGCTCATCCAGACTGGTAGGAGGGACAGAGATGCAAAACAGTCTGGTCCCACACCCATGTGTGATGGTTAAAAACCAGGACATTTGGACTGTGGAAGTCCTCTGAGGAGCAAGTGGTCCCAGCCTTACACTGGGCTTCCCAGCCCAGAGCACCAGTGCCAAAAAGGAGTTCGCTCATGGCTCTGAAAATCAGCAAGGACTCAGTCTGGGTAAGACGGAGGGCTTCCATAGACCCAGGCATTCTTCAAAGGGCCGGAGCACAGACTCACTCACTCACACTCACCCTAAGCTCCAGCAAAGGAACAGCTTCTCAAAAAGTACCAGGGACACATGGGGAGGAACTAAATTATCTGGCTTCAGACAAGGGCTGGAGGGGTAGCTCTCTTTAGGACCAAAGTGTCAGCAGGTGCTGTTGTTCCTTTGTTGAGCCCTCCCCATACCCAGCCAGCAGGCACAATTGAGCCCTAAGTCTGAGTTTCCATTAACCTGGCTAAAGCTGCTTTTGCCCCACCCTGGTGATTCTCTGAGACCCTGCCCCACCCAA
The DNA here is from genome assembly GCF_964146895.1 of Miniopterus schreibersii. Taxonomy (NCBI): domain Eukaryota; kingdom Metazoa; phylum Chordata; class Mammalia; order Chiroptera; family Miniopteridae; genus Miniopterus; species Miniopterus schreibersii. Next base: position 7,512,784 of record NC_138112.1, on the reverse strand, counting down.
CTCATGCACACACCAAACCTCTTTCAGTGGCTCTTCCTCACAAGCAGCTGGCTTCAGCCTGGGCTTTGGACTTCCCTAAAATCTCTCAAAGGTCTGCGAACCCCAAACAAGAAGCATCTGGTCTCCACATGCCATGTGCCTCCTGCTAAGCAGCCCCTAGCACAGCACTAGTGGCAGCCGGCCTTGGTTCACAACATAACTACTCCCAGGCACCTCCCAGCCCAGCAGAGGTAGGTATCAACTGTGGATCAATCTGTAGCTCCTACCAGGTGGCCCTGGGCTGGGCGCAGGCAGCAGCTGACCTTGAACTGCACTGGAGCCCCTCCCAAAAGGCCCCAGAACTAACGCAAATGATGGTCAGCTTCAGACCACACCAGAGGACCATCCAATTTGCACAACAAACAGCAATATCCAGAGAATGAACACAGCAGGCACCAGAGCCCTGCTAAAGTAAATTACACTCCATAGGGTTAGCCCCTGCACAACAGCTTATCTGCTGTAGTCACGGCCAATTCTCAAAGCCAATCAGACTGAGGGGTAACCCTACTCACTGATGTGCCAATAGCAATCAAGGCTCAACTACACACAACCCACACAAGGGACAGAGAGACTGTGCCACTGGTTCCCACAGGATACCTGCTACTTAAGGCCACTCTGCCAAAACTGGGAGATGTTGCAAATGTAGTTAACACATAGACACAAATATAAGGAGGCAGCCAAAATGAGGAGACAAAGAAACATGTCCAAATAAAAGAACAGAAAAAACTCCAGAAAATAAACTTAACAAAAGGGAGGCAAACAATCTACCAGATGCAGAGTTCAAAACACTGATTAAAGGAATGTTCAATGAACTTAGGAAAAGAGCAGATGATCTCAGTAAGACTTCAACAAAAAGAGAGGAAACAAAAAAGGAGATAGAAAACATAAAAAAAGAACCAATCAGAAATGAAGACTACAATAACGAAACTGAAGAACACATTAGATGGAATTAACAATAGATTAGATAAAGCAGAGGATCAAATCAGTGATTTTAAAGACAAGGTAGTGAAAAATGCCCAATTTGAACAGAAAAAAGTATCAAAACAAAATAAATATTATTTAAGGGACCTCTGGGATAACATCAAGTGTAACAACATTCACAACATTTACACCAGAAGGAGAAGAGATAGAGCAAGGGATTGAATATCTATTTGAAGAAATAATGACGGAAAACTTTCCTAACCTGGTGAAGAAAATAGACATATAAGTCCAGGAAGAACAGAGAATCTGAAACAAAGAGGCCCACACCAAGACACATCATAATTAAAATTATAAAGGTTAAAGACAAAAGAGAATCTTAAGAGCAGCTAAAGAAAACAGTTACCTACAAGGGAGCTCCCATAAGACTGTCAGCTGATTTCTCAAAAGAAACTTTGCAGGCCAGAAGGGATGAGCAAGAAATATTCAAAGTGATGAAAACTAAAGACCTACAAGCAAGATCACTCTACCCAGAAAGACTATCATTTAAAATTGAAGGACAGATAAAGAGCTTCCCAGACAAGAAAAAGCTAAAGGAGTTTATCACCACCAAGCCAGTATTACAAAAAATGTTAAAGGAACTTCTTTAAGAAGAAAAAATAAAAATATGAATAAGGAAATATCACAAAGAAAAAACCTCACTGACAAAGACAAGCACACAATAAAAGCAGTGAATCAACCAACACTAAAGCAAGTACTAAGGTAGGAAGGTCATAATTACACACACACAAAAGAACAAAAAAATGACAAAAGCCCTATTTGGGGAGGAATGACACTGTGCTGAATGATTGCTTTCAGCCCAAGCAAGATTAGGAAGAGGAGGAAACTCAGCTTCACTCTATCTCCCAGTACCCTTTTTCCTTCTTGCTCCTCTTGCTCTTTCTCTTCTGTGTCCTTTCCACACTCATTTGCTTGTTCAACAAGACTCAGTGAGCTCTTCCTATGTGCCAGGCTCTGTGCCAGGTATCCAGGGCTCTAAAGAAAGCAAGGATTTAGGCATCAACCCAAAGGTCTGGAGGTGTAACATGCTGCTTCTCTCAACTTCTAGGAGGATTTGTGTTTTAGGAAACCTCAGAGAGAAGGCAATGCTTAACTCAAAAATAATCACTTCTTCAATAGAGACTTTTCAAATATTGCTAATTATTTGGAAAGATGAAATACTTTGACCAACAAAAAACTTTCCATTATTCTTCAAGTCAACATTACTTAGCATTGCAGCTTAAAATCTGTCTCCAAAGAACATTTTCTCATTTCACTATGTAAGGGCAGTGATTTTCACAGTGGGATGTGCCAAATCTACATGGTACAAGAAAGAATATGAGAACCTCTAACCCTTTAGAACTATCTCAGCCTACAAATATCCTATTTTTTCTATAAGCTTTATAACATATATATCAGTAAAATTTACCTGCATAGAATTTATAAATAAATATATAGGCAAAAACTGGGTGGTATGCTCAAACATGTTTTGCTGATAGGAAAGCACAATGAAAAAATTTGGAGACTCCTGATGTAACAAGCAGTCCAATGCCTTATGCCTAAAACCAGTCTTGGTAGTCACATTCTTGGCAAGTACCTGGGACATTAGGGTCTGTGTCCCCAAACCAAGGTCCAGCTCAGTTATCTCTGTGTTATTTCATCATAGTCAGAGGGAAATTCATTCCTAGACAGAGAGAAATTCTGGTATAACAATGAAAGGAAATTAAAGAGTCAGAAACAGAGACTGGAGGGAAAGTTGGCTCTTCCAGGTCACTGGCTCATTCATGGACAACATCCCAGGGCCTAAAAATAGGAGAACCATCTGCAGTTTACTTCCTGGAGCAAGACCTTGGATGAGTCCCAGGACAGGCCCTCACAGACTGGTGGCCGCAATGACAGAACTGGCCTCCTCAGGTGACCTCAGCAGATAAAGGCCAAGAGCCAAAGAAGATAAGCTTCCAAAGCCAAGGTCTTCACAGTAAAACAAGAGAGCCACGAATAAGTAGAGGTGTTGGCTCTTTAACCAGAGAGCTGGCTCTTGCCTCTTGGTTCAGAGACTGGCAGCCATGTGAGAAAAGGAAAGGAGAAGGCTGGAAACGGATTTTGGAAATCAGAGGGAGTCTCTTCTCAAGAATTTCTTCAGGACTAAGTGACTACTCAACATAATTTTTCATTTCTTATCCATGAATTTTCCTTTAAGCTCTCTAAGTCTGGAACATATTAGGCATTCAAAAATATCACAAAAGAGAAAAATGCAAAAGGGCAAATGTAAGCCCTTGATCTGGTCTCTGAGAAGAATTTTATATCTGATCAGTTTCCCAATGTGGAGATTGTTATTCAGGAACAAAGTGACGGGGTTCTGAGCCTGGAGCAGGTCTGCCTCCGTCTGGCTGGTAGGGTTTGGGTTCTTGACTTCATATAAGAAAGATTTCACAACATGAGTCTAGGTAATTTTGAGAATATGTTTATTAAATCTGGGGACAGTGAAACAAAGTAGGGTCTTAGGGAAGAAGAACCAAGAGAGATAGCCCAGGTGAGGCTGTTTTGGCTCACTGAGAAATAAAAGTCACAGTGAAAGAAGTGAGCCAAGGCAGGGCTATTGTTAGCTCACTGGAGAGTCAGAGAAAAAGGGGGCCTTGGAGGCAGGATCAGGGGGTGAGCCCAAGATTAGTAGCCACTGCCTGCTGCCCCCCTGGTTTCAAGTCTTGTGGGGTCCCTTAAGGCTTAGTAGAAAGAGAGGAGAGATACAAGTTGTGATCCTGCTCTAGCAAAGGAAAATTCATGGATAAGAAATGAAAAATTATGTTGAGTGGTGAGTAGAGTATGCTTATTAAAGCTGGGACAGTGAAACAAAGGAAGGGCTTAAGGTAGAAGAAGCAACAGGGGAGATCTGTGGTGGGACTGCTTTGGCTTTCTAGAAATGTTATAGGAAAGAAGTGAGCAGAGGCGAGGCTCATCTAAGAACTAAGCCCTCATCCAGAGCTTCCAATTCAGTACTTCTGAGCTAAGATCCATCAGTGTATTTCTGATTTAGAACCACTGATCCATATCAAAAGCTGTGGAGGCAATTGAAACCCACATAGCACCGTTCCTGGCACATAGTGTTCTCTTAGTAAGTGGTGCTATTTGAGATGGTGGGAGAGTGATGGGGGTGAGCAGTGGAGTGGGGTGAAGTGGTAGTGGGTGCTGGTGACGGAGGGGGTCTGTGCCAGTGGAGATAGCGAGTAATAACAGTGAGTGGTAGCTGGTAGGAGTGTTGAGTTATATGAAATTAACACAAATGGAACACTGATGGAAGCCTGGTCCTTGGAGGCCCCTAATTCAGCAGGAAGAGTTAGACTTGCTCCGGCAGAGCATGAGAAGGCAGTGAATGGGAGGCTTCCAATGGGAATAAGCATTTATTCTTGCTTCCATTAGGAATGAATTGAAGGAGAGGCAGCTCTTTGGAAATCAAATTATCTTGTCCTCAGAGGTAAGAAAAAAAACTAAAACTACAAACTGAAAAGCTGTACTATGACTTGGAAACCATATCTTGGAGCACAAACTAAGTTCAGAAATATTAACACCAGCTCATACAGGCTCATAGGCTCAATAATAAGATCATGGGGGAAATGATTTCATAGTAATTCCATAACAGCTCAAGTTCCAGAGACAAGAACACTGACTATTACAGTAACTCACTTGGTTTACAAATTCTAAGCCAATCCTTGCCCAGACCCCACTTACTGCCTTCTTCCCCAAAGCCACCCACAAAAGGCCACTAACTTCCCCGTTTTGAGCCACTGCTGAGACTGTCAAGATGATGCTCTAGCTTTCTCAGCATGTTTAATAATCACTAGGCCTCCCAGTGGTCTTTGTAAAGGACTCCAACAAAGAAGGTAGGCACTGTGGCCCTTGGTCAGTTTGATTTACTGAGGTAGCCTTTGGAACCACTGAACGTGGAAGATGGGGAAAAGAGCCCTTCAAAGAGGTCTGAATAGAGTACAGACATTCTAAATATATAAATGTCTTTAATCCTTACCAACTCTCTATGGAGTTAGGGAAAATTATTCTTCCCATTTCACATATGAGAAAATCAAGGCACAGGAATAAATAACTTTCCCAAGATTACACGAATGGACTTAGGAACCTGTGCTCTTAAGCATTATCCATTGCTGCTGCCTGAGATGGTCAGAGGTGGTCAGTGACGGCCCGATTTAGATTCGGCAGTGCTGAATTCCACAGATAATAGAAAGAAGTTAAGGCCTCAGGAGAAATAGAGAAAGTAGATCACCTCTTATGTTAATTCCTAGGACTGCCATAAGACACTCATGGCCATGACAACAGAAATGTATTCTTTCACAGTTCTGGAGGCCAGATGTTTGAAATCAGAGTCAGCAGGGCCATGCTCCCTCTGAAGCTCTACAAGAAAATCTGTCCCTGCCTCTTCCAGCTTCTGATGGTTCCAAGTGTTCCTTGGCTTGTGGTAGCATCCCTTCAATCTGTGCCCCTGTCTTCACGTGGCCTTCTTTCATGTCTCTGTCTCAAATCTCCCTCTCTTTTCTCTTATAAGGACACTTGTCATTGGATTTAGGACCCACCCTAAACCCAGGATGATTTCATCTTGAGAGCTTTAACTTAATTACTATCTACAAAGATGGTTTTTTTCAACTAAGGTCAAATTAACAGGTTCCAGGGGTTAGATCATCAACAAATTGGGGCGGGGGCAGGGGGGCACCATTCAACCCACTACACCTTCTGACATACATTGTGAGAGTAAGAAATGTAGTCTTTGTAATCTGTATAAACCTAGATCTAAATGTATCCTGAGCCCATCTCTAGAAGTCATTTTATTCTTCCCTGCAGAATTCCTTAATTTTACCTACTTAAGAAAATGTTCCAAGTTACCACCAGTAAAAAAAAATGTCTTTTCTAGACAAATTAGAACTTAACAGAGGCCAACATGTGAAAGGTAGCAACCCAGCTCCTCATCCTGAAAGCACTGCGCCCCTCTGTCCGCCTGGGCATTCTCCACCAAGCCCAGTGTCACTCTCTGAGGCTTCTTTAAACCACCCTCTCACCCACCCCTCCTTGCAACCCCAAAGACACACAATTAGCTTTGTTTACCTTCCTTAAGTAACTGTATGACTTCAGGCTGCCTCTTCAACTCATTAAGCCTCTGTTTCCTTATAGGTGAGGGGGGGTAGGAGGGGGGAGAGGCAGATAATTTGACCTTGAAGGTCCCAAAGTCCAGCCATAGAGTTGAAGTTGTTCAGCCTGGAACCACCATCTCTATTGCAAGACCTCCGTCTGGTCCTCACTTTCCTGCTCAGGGTATTTTTCTTCTCTCTCAATGCAAGTCTAGTTTGTCCTATTCTCCTGACTTGAAAGGGCTCTTTCTGAGGCTGATCTACTCATCTTCTCAATCAAGAGTCCTAGCTCCCTCTCACATACCTTTGCCTGCAGGCAGGACTCCTTGCTTCCCCTGATTCCCAATCCCCAGTTGTTCCCTCGCCTTGAAGAAGTCAGAGCAGAATTCTGTACTCCTTTATTCACCTTATTATTATTTAATGAAGATACACGAGGGCTTCAGCATTCTTAAAAAAGCATCACAAAGCTTGGCTGCAGATATTAATATTTGGAATTCATAACATACCAGCCAAGAAGTGAGTGTGACAAGAAAAACTTGTTGTGGGTTCCTGTGCCTGCCTTGTTAGAGGTGACATGTGGTTCCCAAACAAAAATAAATAATAGGCACACTTGATAAAAAATGTGCCCATCAAACCAAAAAGAGATCGAGAGCAAGTTGACAACCATCACTACCATATCTTATGTTTTACATTCAAAGACACTGGTTGTGCACACTCCAATCACATCGCCATGCCGTAATAAACTCCATATTTAATTGGACAAAAGGACAGACAAACCTGCGCATGTTTGGCATTGTTTTCCCAACAGTCATTAAGCTCAAAGTCAGACTGCTCAGTTCAAAACCAATCGAGTGGTAATCCTTCTGCCTGTGGGGCCCTGGGGCCAAAACGTAGCCAGTTTGAGATCCTGAAGAACCAGTCCAGGGGCAAGGCTAGCATTGTGGGTTTCAGGGAATCATGGTGTCAGAGAATTGTCATCCTACACTAAGTTCCTTACCTACCTCATGGGCTGGCTTTGAGACTCCCTCAATGGCCTGTGGCCTTAGTCTACACCAGAATGTCAACAGTGTTCTATTTTACAACGTGCTCAGAAGAACAGCTATTGCACCTCCCCCCCAGCCGAAGGGCTATGAGCTGCAGAGCCAGCCCCGGGCGGTCCTCCTAGCCCACCCCCTCCCTGCCCAGAAGCTCTGCAGGCAGGGTAGCCTTAGGGATGCCGCAGGGCCACTCTCTCCCAAGAGCTTGCAGCAGAACTTAAAAGATTTCATTAACTGGTAGGAAGCAGAAAAATATCAAATGGGAGGAGGGAGGGTAAAGTGAGTGCTCTGTTCTAAGCCTGCCTGGGGAGGCTCTGCAAGCCATTATTCTGAGGCTAGGAGCAACCCCTCCCCCAGGGGTGCCTTGCTGTCTCTAATGCTGAAAGGCCAAACAAAAACATTCCATTTCAGAGCTTCCAAGAACCCCTGAAGAGGCCAGAGTTTCCTCCAGAGGCACAGTGGCTCTGTGTATGAAGTGCCATTGTAGCCTGATGGCAGAGGAAAGGGGGGTGAAATCTTAGAGCCACCCACCAGGCAGTATAGATGTTAGTAGTCACCATCTTTGGGTCTCTCAAAAGCCCAGGTAACTCCAGGCTGGACAGGTTTCTACTCATTCATTCATTCATTCATTCATTCATTCAGCAGTCAGGGGCTTAGCAGTCTTTGTCCCATTAGAACTGTTCTAATGGGGAAATAAATATGCAAGTTTGTGATGACAAAACATCTGATACGTTTTCTCAGCAACACAGAAGTTGCGGAGTTGAGCATGCACAGAGAAGGAGGCTGACCTAACACCCAGGAGGGGGTCCAGGAGGAAGTCACATCTGAACTGAGAGTGAAGGAAGAAAAGGAACTGGCCAGGAGAGGAGGGATAGATGGGTGTCCAGACAGCTCACCCTAAGGCCTGGGGGTGACAGAGAGTTGCCATATTCTATGACCCTGAAAGATTCAGTGTAGCTGGAACAGAAAGGGGTGTGGCAGTGAGGGATGAGACTGGTGAAGGGGGAGGCAGCTGGGTGGTCATTCACAGGAGCTTTAAGGAGTCTGGAGCCTTAAGTGGGAGAAGAGAACAAATGAGACGGGGGGCCGAATGACACGGTCAGGTCTGCAGTTTAGAATCACTGCTCTTAGAGGCAGCACCTTGACCATGGGCTCTTTGTTACCTTTGACACACTCAGCACTACTGTTATGGCAAATGGTAAAAATAAAACTTAGACTTAAGAGGGGAGGAATCTCTTTATGGCTGAGTGTCATTATGGGAAGCGAGCTTAAGGCCTGTAGGGTCCAAAGCAACCCTAGAATCTGCATCTGAAAGGAATGCCCTTCCTCTTCCGATGCCAGGGAAAGGCCTGGAGAGAAAGGGTGATGCTGCACACAGACCGGGCTCCCTCTCATGGTCCCCAGGCTGATTCTTTGTTAAACTTTCCATTGTTTTCCGGCCAACTGAACCCCATCAAATAAGACTGAGTCTGTGTATGTAAAAGATGAGGAGAGCTGGCCGGGCGTGGCTCAGCGGTTGAGCGTCGACCTAGGATCCAGGCGATCGGGGTTAGATTCCCGGTCAGGGCACATGCCCGGGTTGCAGGCTCGATCCCCAGCAGGGGGCGTGCAAGAGGCAGCCGATCAACGACTCTCTCATCATTGATGCTTCTCTCTCTCTCTCCCCCCTCTCCTTTCCTCTCTCTGAAATCAATAAAGATATATTTAAAAAAAAAAAAAGATGAGGAGAGTCACGCTGCTCCACCACCAACACCCCAGTCCCAGGGGACCATCTCGTCCCTCTTGCTCTCGGTCAGCACAAGGCCGGAGTGAGGCTACTGGGGTTGCCCCGGGGTATCCCTAGGGAGCAAGGTGCCTGAAGACTGCACTGCTGTCTACGCAGTGGACACCCTCCCCGCGGGGCCTGCCTGTGGCCTGCTCTGCCTTCCGGGACAAGCAGTACTGCTCTGAGCCTAGCCGGGTTTCTACCCTGCGGCTGAGAGGGTGAGAGGACATCAGGGAGCCAGCTTCAGGTTGCAACCTGATCAGGGCCCGCTGGGCAACCTCCAGCAGGTCTCAGCATCTGTGGGGCTTCCCACCAATGGCAAGAATCTGGAATTGGGAGTTTAGGACAATTTAGCCTGAAGGAGAGATGGAAAGGTTTGGAGGTACACACAGTGATGAGATAAGGGTGAAGAGGGGACTAAAACTCTTCAAACGAAGGCAAATGATCTGCTTAATTAGAAACAATCTATGCCTTAGGAGCCAAGAGGAATCAGGAAGCAAGCAAAGACCCTTGACTTGTCAAGGCAACAGCACTCTCTTGTAACTCAGAACCCCTAAAGGGTGAGCGACTTTAAGAGGAGCTTTATTTTAGGCAGAAATAGATGTTAAATATGGCTCCTTAGATACTCGTATAGATATAACAACAATTCACATTTGCATAGAGCTTTAGAGTTTGCAAAACTTTTATCACGATCATATTGGAGCTTCTTCCAAAATAAATGAAGTAGAGAAGGAGAGGTATTGTTATCCTCACCACCAGGCAGATGGGGAGCTGGGAGGAGGTCAAGTGAAACAGGTGTGACATAGCAGGAAGAACCTAAGATTTGGGGCTGAAAGATCTGGATTCAAGCCCTGCCTCTCCTACGACCTAAATTTGCCAAAATAATTGTGTGTGTATATTACAGTTTACTTCTTAGAAGAATGACATTATTTCTAAGTTCTTGGGGAGGGGATGAACACCCCACTGTTGTCCCCATGTGCATAGGTCACATTCTCTTCCTGGCCCCCAACAAATGATTGCTCTTGAAGTTAATGTACACAAAGGGCGTTGCATAGCACCTGGCCTTCAGTCAGTATTATATGAATGTCAGCTAATATTGTTTATCTCCAGGTCCCCGGCACCCAGCAGTGTCTGGCAGACACTGCTCATTCAATGAATAAATGCTGGTGGAATGAGTGAAGGACCTTCATCCTTCAGTGCAAGAGACAGACATATAAACAAATAATGGCCATGTGCTGAGGTGCCTGCCATGACAGTGAGTGGCGATGGGGAGTGCAAGATGAAGCTGCTTGCTCGGAGGAAGGCTGAGGAAGGTGCACTAAGGAGGTGAACCGCATAGTAGGGCTTAAGGAATGAGGGAGAATACATGAGTGTGAAAGAGTGGCACACAGATGTCTTGGGCAGGGAGTTATCTGTGTAGAGGAGCCCCTAGTTATACTACAGCAACATGTTGTTATATCCGACTCATGCGAGACTAATTCACACAGAGACCAAATTGATCGTTTGGAGTTTATTAGCTGGTGACTACAAGCAGACTCCTGTCCTAAACAGACTCACAACCCCAAACAGTCTTTGCAGGGAGAATATAAAGGCAAAAACCACATTCTTGGTTGGGGGGGGAGCAGGTGCGAGCTAGCAAAGTGGTAAACAGAAACAAAGATAAGCGTTAATTAACTTTCCTGGTTAACTATTCCCTGGAATTTACTCCCTGGAATTTTTACGGGCCGAAACCTTTTACAAAGTTTACAAAGAGCCAGGGGAAGGGGAAGAAGTCATTGTTCACCAAATTTTGTTGCTCTTGCTTATCTTCAAAGCAGCGGTTGTAAAGGCTGAAATGGGAGAGCTATACTTCAGTGTACCCAGGGAAGAGCAAATAATTCAGTATGCCTGAGAGGCAGAGTGTGAGGGATGTCATGGTAGAAGAGTTTGGGGTGGTGGCCAGGGCCAGATGTGAAGAGCATCAGGCTAGGATATTTGGATCTTATTTTCTAGCAGTAATGGAGAGCCAAAGAAGGGATTTTACACCAAGAAATGGATATTTGTATTGTAGAAAGGTTGATCTAGGGGTAATCAGCAGGATGGATTTAAAAGGAGTGAGACTGGAAGCAGAGGGACCAGTCAGGAAACTACCTTCATAGACCAGGTGAAATAGAAGAAAAGGTTGGGCTAAAATTAGGACCATTGAAATAACGAAGAGGGCAAAGATTAAAAACTTATCTAGGAAATATCATCAGAGCACCTGACAATCCATTAGCTGTGACAGAGGAAAGAAAACAAAGAGGCAAAGATGGTGCTGAGGTTTCAAGTTTAAGTAAACTCACCATGAACTGAGTCAGAGAACACTGGCCAAGAGCAGATGAGGAGTTTCTCACTGCGATGCTTTGTGTTCGAGGTGCTTGCCCGGTATGCACAGGGAACTGTGCAGCAGGTGGTTGAAACTAGTAGGCTGAGATCAGCCTGTGGAAGAGTCATCCCTGGAGTTGTGATTTGAGGTCATCAATGGACAGGTAATGGCTCAAGCCATGTGAGAGGATGAGATGAGTCAGGGAGAGAACATGACCTATGTTGGCCACACATGGGCGCTACAGAGAGGTGCTCATTCTGCCCAAGAACTTGGAAACAGGGAAATTCGGTCACTCTTCTGAGAATTAAATAGTAATATACAGACAATGAATGTGAGGAACTCCCTGTGGGAGTAAACTAAAATGGCTAGAGTCAAGTGCCTAGATAATTCAAGAAGGCCTAAAATATCAATCAGAATGTCCTGGTGTAAGCTCCTTCCTTGTCTATGGCTGTGAGGCTGGGGTTGCTGCAGGATACCAGCCTGAAGAAGAGACAGCATGGTAAGAGCATTTCAAAAAAACCTGGCAAGAGCCACATTGGAACCCAGCTCCATCCCTACCCTCTTTCAGGGATTTACATGATCAAATAAATCCCTGTTACTATTTTTAGTTGATTTCAATTGGGTTTTCTGATACTTTCAGTTGAAAGCATCTTCAATTAGCATTCTCGGTGAGCTTAGAAGCATAGTAAGAGATGGTAATGAATGAGTCTTAATAGGGACATCAGTGCCCCTATTAGGGCCAGGGCACCAGGATCTGAGAGGCAGGCCATGCTCCCATGCTCACTGCTGGTACAGGGTCTGGATGTTTGCTCTCTGTTTTCATAAACTGGGCTCATCAGTGACAGTTTCTGCAGCTCTCTTCAGAGTGAAGAAGCATCTTCTAAGCAACCCCGGGAATCGCACCCTATGTGTCACTGGGCAAATTGGGTTGTTGTCCTTCCTGAACAAAACTGGCCTGGAAGTAGGGTACCTTACGTCTGCCCACAGTTCCATGCCAGCCATAGCTGTAAGGAAGTCTGGGAAACAGGCACTAACTAAGTGCCCCAAAGGAAGAGAAGTGGGGGTGTACACAGTGGCCAGTCTCTGCTGCTGTGGTTTTCAGCCCCATCTGGCTGCCTTCCCTGTTACCACCCAACCTTACCTACCTGCTCCTTCCAACTCATGTGAATTGCCAAAGAGAGAGAAGAGAAGAGAAGAGAAGAGAAGAGAAGAGAAGAGAAGAGAAGAGAAGAGAAGAGAAGAGAAGAGAAGAGAAGAGAAGAGAAGAGAAGAGAAGAGAAGAGAAGAGAAGAGAAGAGAAGAGAAGAGAGAATGGAACTCTGAAGGACAGAGTAATCTGTGAGCCAGTTAGAAAAAGAAACAAAGAAGAAGCCTGAGAAGGGAAATCAGAGAGCTAAAGACCAAAACCAGGAGTGTGGAGGCTTAGAGATCGAAGGGAGGCATTCCAACAGGAAAAGAACTCTTACCCTGTCTTCCCGCCTCGTCCATGGTGCTGAGGGTTGACGGAGCTGGGGCAAGTAAAATGCTTTCAACATGATAAACTGCTGTAGCCATGTAAGAGATGGCCTCCAACAACCTGCTTCTTGCCACAGTCAAAAGCCCAGCCTCCTGCAACATTCCCAACCACTGGAACTGCTAGGTCCCACCTTCTCCATCCGTTTCTGCACTCCCAGCCGATGGAGTACCAAGGAAGACTGGGCAACTCCTACCCAGGGCCTGAGAAAATGCCCCCACGATGCCACAAACTCAGGTGGAGCTTCCAAAGTCAAGAGGTGTCCCTAAACCCACGAGAGGTCATGAGGGCTTACACCTCCAAGATCCAATGTCCCCGGGTCCTCCAGGGGCACACCTACCCTTGTTCTCGCTGCACGAGACTGGGCCTCGCTTGTACTAGAAGACAAGAAAGGAGAGAGAACAAATACAAGAAATCTTTTGTATGGGATGGTGGGTGGGAGGGTAGAAGGAGTGTTTCAAACGCTTTTCTAAATTTAATTATATGTCATTTTCCAATTGTACTTCATTATCCCCAAGTATTTTTCTTTAGGTAATAGAACTCATAATTACATACTAATTGAAATGTGTAAGCTCGTCATTAGGATATGTAAATATGTGATAGTGTGAAGATAAGGTACTTGAAATTCCAGGGATGACTCTGCCATATAAACCTGTGTCATGTTCCCTCTCTATCCCAGGACTCTCTGCTCCAGCAGGCTTTGAAGTTCTGCCTGGACAGGGAAGGTGAGCTCCATGGAACCTCTATCGAGACGGTACATTCACCAGCAGATACAGACCTCCCTCTCCACAAGCCAACCCCAGGCACCTCCTTGGATTGCCCACTTTCACACACTCTAGGAAGCCTAGAGTTTCGGAGTGACTGGATATGGGCTGTCTGATAACTCTCCCACCCTGCCTGAATGCAGAGCTCACAGAGGGGTGGGTTGACCATGATACACAGGAGGGAAAATATATATTCTCCCAGGCCCACATTAGTCAGGGTTCTCCACAGAACTAGAACCAATGGGATACATATATGAGGAGGCTTGTTAGGGGAACTGGGTCATGTAGTTATGGAGGCTGAGAAGTTCCACGATCCGCCATGTGCAAGCTGAAAAACAGCAAAGCTGGTGGTGTCATTCAGTCTGAGTCTGAAGGCCTGAGAATCGCAGCCAGTGCTGTGTATCCTGGTCTGAATCCCAATGCCTGAGAACCAGGAGCACTGACATCAGGGAACAGGAGAAGGTGGACGTCCCAGCTCAAGCAAACAGAGCCAGTTCGCCCTTCCTCTGCCTTTCTGTCCTGTTCACACCTCAGCCATTAGGTGACGCCCACCCACAGGTGAGGGTGATCTTCTTTACTCAGTCCACTGGCTCAAATGTGAATCTCTTCCAGAGACACCCTCCCAATCACTCAGAAACGTTTTAGCAGCTATCTGAGCATCCCGTAGCCCAGTCAAGTTGATACAAAAAATTAACCATCAAGGCCCATGTGGGCTTTAATCCCCTAACTCATGTGATACCCACGAACAGCCGCAGATCAACAGCTGAGGCTTCCTTCATGGGTAGAAGCTGCATCTTTTAGGGAGATCCACTGAGCAGGATGCTTCCACCAGCTGTTTTACCACCTACACAGCCTGAGGATGGAAGCAGAGAAGCAGCCGCAGCTGCAGCTACCGGCTTCCTGCCCCTGAGCTAAAACCCAGCGACATGATCATGAACAGAGCTGTCCAACCGGAGATGACACTCATGGCTTCCCCTACAGGGTGACAGATGTCCTCACGGGGTAAACTCAGGATGCTAAAAAGGCATGGATAAGCAGGGATACTTACCCGGACCTGTGCAATGGAGAGCGTGTGAGCAAAGCTTCCTAGAGGAAGTGACATCTCAACGTCAGGCTGAAGGATGAGTGGAAGATGGCCCTACTAGAAGAGTCAAAGTAGAGAGGGAGGCAGGAGGGATAACATGCCATAGCTGGGAGGTGAGAGTGTGACCAGTTCAATAGGGTGTGGACCATGAGCAGAGGGCCAAGAGAGACAAGGCTAGAGGGGAGGCAGGGACTGGGCTTTATCAGTCTGGACTCTTTTGAAGATGAAATTTTTTTTTAATCATTACCCGGTGTTATTTTTTCATTGATTTTCAGAGAGAGTGGAAAGGAGGGAGGGAGGGGGCAAGAGGGGAGAGAGAAGAGACATATTGATTTAGTTGCCTCCCACACAAGCCCCGACCAGGCCTGGGAATCAAACCTGTGACCCTTCGGTGCACGGACGGACGCTCTAACTACTGAACAAAAACACCCAGGGCTAAAGATGAAATGTTTGACTCATTTGGGAAAAGTATAAGGCCAGACAGATAGATAGGTGAACAGATTGCTGGGTTGATGGAGTGATGGTGAATGAAAGGTCCTGGAAATCACAGCAGGGCCTGAAGCAAAATTACAACCCAGGCTGGACCAGGACTGTGGTGTTAGGTGAGCTTCTGATGCCTTAGTTTCAGAAGCCAGGGCTGGCAAAGCAGAGGCTAAAACCTGAGGCCCCGTGCCTCTCCACACTGTGTGCTCACCGTGGGGACACCGAGAGGTTCCCTGTCCATCCAACACTCCTTACCTGCTCTAGTCACTCACACCAACGTACACACTCCGATGCCCCACCTAACAGCACTAATGGCCCTGGACCTCCAAGTCCCAGGGGAAGGACCTCTGGCAGCTGACTGACTCAGAGAATTTCGTAACTTTGGATTCTCAGATTGGTTTTGCCCCTTCGTCATTTTTAAAACTGAGGATTTCAAGCAAGTTGCTTTGAGATTCAGTTTGTGGCCCTCAGAAATCTCAGAGGTGCAGATGAGACAGGGCAGACGTCCTCCTGGGAAGTGAGTCACGCCCTTGCCTCTAGGGCTCAGGGCCTGACCCCTGCCTCTGGAGCAGGAGTTTTGAAGCCTGGCTTGAATGAGAGAGAGGAGGAGGGAGAATGGCCCCCCGCAGGGAGCCCAGTGGAACCCCTCAGTGACAGCTTTGGTGTGGGAGGGAAGAGCAGGGGAGATTAATGTCGGAATTGGGAGGAAGGTCAGTGGAGCCCCACCTGAGTGCATGTCAAACATTTGTTCTGTATAATCCTCAGCTGACGGTTGAATTGTGCTGTGACTCCATGTCCTCAGGTGCTAGCTTTTACAAGACGCCTCTAATTACTCAGCCTAGAGGATATTACAAGTCCTTTCTTCTTTCTCTGAGGTGTCTCTATATTAATGTGAAAAATTTAGCCCAGGCACACACAGAATTCCCCTGGGGATGTTGACAGCCTTGTTCCACCAATGCTGGCTGCCAGGTGGGGGAGGCATGGGAACAAAAGGGTCCTCAGCACAGGTCTTTGCGCCCTGGCCAGATAGCTTAAACCCATCCCATTTGTTCAGAAAAGTAGCAGCTGCCTCACCTTAGACACTTTCTCTATGAAAATTTCTATGGTCAGCTGCCTTGGAGACACACGTGGGTTTGCATTAGTAACAATACAACAGTGCATTAAGTTACATTTTAAAAGCCATTATGTCTGCAAGGTTGGACTGCACAGTTCCCAGCTTAGTCATTACCTGGGGCCTCTGGAGAAATCAGCAGGTGGGCAGGAGCAGAGGGAAGGGGAATCATCTGCAATGTGGAGAGTGGAGCTGAGATCCTTGGCATCCTTGGGTCCAGTAGTCTCTCTGCCTTGGGTCCTTCACCTCAGCACTCCTATGTCAGAGGACGTGACAGTCACACAGATGTGAGTTCAAGTCCTGACTTTGCCACCATGAAGCGAGAGCCTAGAGGATTTTACTTTACCTCACTGAACTCAGTTTATTTCGGTGAAGTAACAATAGACATACAAATTTACAGGATTTTGTCTTGAAGATTAAATTAGATGGTGTCATTAAGTACCTGGCACAGAATAGGTATGCAATAATGATTTTTCCTGGCCTCTACTTGACATAAGATAAGAAAAATTCTACCCGCAGGGCTATTCCCCCACCCCCTCAGGAATTATCTCTGTGTATTTAGCTCACTCATCTTCCTCCCACTCACCCTAATAAGAAAGTAGATAGTATTTATTGATCAACTATTAACAAGGAATCCAAAAATGGTGAGTGATAAACCTGGAGGGCTGGGGAGTGTGGTTAGAAAATGATGACTTGAAGTTTCATATGTGAAATCTCTCATCATGTAGCCCATGATGAGATACAAGGGTTGGTGAGGGGTAAGTGAGATTATTGATTCCAACAGACTAAAGATTCTACAAGTCATGCACTGACCATTATTCCATAGTCCCTATTTTTTAAAGCTTGGAGAAAAATGGACAGAGAAGACAAGCATCTGCAAACCACATAGTCACAGGATTGTGAGGTTATGATTAGCTGGGGAATCAAAGAGGGCTGTGTGGAGCAGATGCTAATTAAGATGGGCAGCAGAGAATAAATAGGCAATGAAAAGATAAGAGGAAATAAGTTTGAGAAAAATAACATGATGACCCAATTATTACAAAGGCCTTCTAAATTAGTTCTGGTTCTCCCAGGAAACTGAATATAAGAAATGTGGATTTTTTAATTTGTCAATTAGAGTTGACATTCACTATCATTTTATATTAGTTTAAGGTGTATAGCATAGTGGTTAGACATTTTTATAATTTACAAAGTGATTCCCCCAATAAGTTGTATACCCACCTGGCATCATACATAGTTATTACAATATTATTGACTATGTTCCCTGTGCTGTACTTACCTCCTATGACTATTGTGTATCTACTCATTTGTACTTAATCCCCTCACCTTATTCACCCATCCCCCAAAGACCCCTCCCATCTGGCAACATTTGTTCTCTGTATCTATGAGAATGTTTCTGTTTTGTGTGTTCCTTTATTTTGTTCTTTAGATTGCACATATAAGAAATAATATGGTATTTGTCTTTCTCTGTCTGGTTTATTCACTTAGCATAATACCTTCTAGGTCCATCCATACTGTTACAAGTGGTAAGATTTCATTCTTTTTTAAGGCCTAGTAGTATTCTATTGCATATATGTCCCATTCTTTATGCAATTTTCTATTGACGGGCACTTACGTTGCTTATCTTGACTGTCGTAAATAATGCTGCAGCGAATATAGGGGTACATGTATTCTTTTGAATTAGTGTTTTGGAATTTTTTAGATAAATACCCAGAAGTGAAATTGCTGGGTCATATGGTAGTTCTGTTTTTAATTTTTTGAGGAAACTCCATACAGTTTTCCATAGTGGCTGTGCCAATTTACAATCCCACCAACAGTGCATGAGGGTCCCGTTTCTCCACATCCTGGCCAACACTTGTTTGTTGATTTATTGATAATAGCCATTCTGACAGGTGTGAAGTGATTCTCATTGTGGTTTTAATTTGCATCTCTCTGATGATTAGTGATGTTGAACATCTTTTCATATGTCTATTGGCCACCTGTGTGCCCTCTTTGGAGAAATATCTATTCAGGTCCTCAGCCCATTTTTTAATTGGATTGTTGAGGGAGTGTTAAGCTGTATGAGTTCTTTATAAATTCTAGGTATTAACTCCTTATCAGCTGTATCATTGGCAAAGATCTTCTTCCAATCAGTAGATTGTCTTTGTATTTTGTTGATGGTTTCCTTTGCTGTGCAAAATCTTTTTAGTTTGATGTAGTTCCACTGTTTACTTTTCCTTTTGTAGAAAAAAATATTACTAAGAGCAATGTCAGACAGCTTACTGCCTATATTTTCTTCTAAGGATGTTATGGTTTCACATCTAACATGTAAGTTTTAATACATTTTGAGTTTATTCTTGTATGTAATGTAAAAAGGTGGCCTAGTTATTTTTTTGCATGTCTCAGTCCAGTGTTCCCAATTGCATTTATTGAATATGCTGTCTTTATTCCATTTTATGTTCTTGCTTCCTTTTTCATAAATTAATTGACCATAAAGGTGTGGTTTTATTTCTGGGCTCTCTATTCTATTCCATTGATCTATGTGTCTGTTTCTATGCCAGCACCATGTCATTTTGATTACCATAGACTTGTAGTATAGTTTGATGTCAGGTAGCATATCTCCAAGTTTGTTCTACTTTCTCAAGATTGCTATTGCTATTTGGGGTCTTTTGTGGTTCCATATAAATTTTAGAATTATTGGTTCTAATTCTGTAAAAAAAAATTAAAAAAAGAATACCATTAGTATTTTGATAGAAATTGCATTAAATCCATAGGTTGCTTTGTGTAGTATGGGCATTTTAACTATGCTGTTTCTCCTTAACCTTTAGCGTGGCCTATGCTTCTATTTACCAGTATCTTCTTCAACTTCTTTCTTCAAGGTCTTATGCCAAGTACAAGTCTTTTACCTCCTTGGTTAAATTTATTCCTATGTATTATTTTTTTATGAAATTGCAAATGGGATTGTTTTCTTAATTTCTCTCTCTGATAGTTCATTATTGGTGTCTAAAAATACAACCAATTTCTAAATATCAATTTTGTATCCTGCTACTTTACTGAATTCATTTATCAGTTCTAATAGTTTTTTGATGGAATCCTTAGGGTTCCCTATATACAGTGTCATGTTATCCACAAATGATGATAGTTTTACTTCTTCCTTTCCAATCTGAATACTTTCATTCCTTTATCATGTCTAATTGTTGTGGCTAGGACTTCCAATGCTATGTTTAATAAAAGAGGTGAAAGTGGACATTCTTGTCTTGTGTCTGATCTTAAGGAAAAGGCTTTTAGCTTCTCCCCATTGAGTATGGGGTTAGCTGTGGGTTTGTCATATATAGCCTTTATTATGTTGAA
The DNA here is from genome assembly GCF_964146895.1 of Miniopterus schreibersii. Classification (NCBI taxonomy): domain Eukaryota; kingdom Metazoa; phylum Chordata; class Mammalia; order Chiroptera; family Miniopteridae; genus Miniopterus; species Miniopterus schreibersii. The sequence goes on along the minus strand of NC_138112.1, from coordinate 7,493,228 downwards.
CTATGTTATCTCTATTCCCACTTTGCTGAGAGTCTTTATCATAAATGGATGTTGTATTTTGTCAAGTGCTTTTCTGCATCTATAGATATGATCATATAATTTATATCTTTCATTTTGTTTTCCACCTTAATTGATTTGTGGATATTGAAACAACCTTGCATCCCAGAAATAAACCCCACTTGATTGTGCTATATGATCTTTTAATGTATTGCTAAATTTGATATGCCAACATTCTTGTTGAGGATTTTTGCATCTATGTTCATCAGAGATACTGGCCTATGATTTTGGGGTTTTTTGGTAATCTTTGATTTGAAATCAGGGTAATGCTGTCCTCACAGAATGAGCCTGGGGGACCTTCCCTCCTCTTGAGTTTTCTGGAATAGTTTGAGAAAGACATGTGCTAATTCTTTGAATGTTTGGTAAAATTCACCTGTGAAGCCATCTGGTCTGGGACTTTTATTTGTTGGAAGTTTTTCAATTACTGATTTAATTTCGTTGGTTGTAATCAATCCGTTCAGATTTTGTTTCTTCTTGATTCAGCCTTAAAAGATTGAATGTTTCTAGGAATTTACTCACATCTTCCAGATTTTCCAGTTTGTTGGCATCTAATTGTGTAGCATTTTCTTATACTTCTTGGTATACCTATGTGTCAGTTGTCACTTCTTTTTCATTTCTAATTTTATTTATTTATTTCTAATTTTATTTATTTCTCTATTTTCTTCTTGATAAGTCTCATTCAAGGTTTATCAATTTTGCATATCTTTTCAAAGAATCAGCTCTCGGTTTCATTGATCTTTTGTATTGGTTTGGTTTTTTTTAGACATTATTTAGTTTATTTCCACTCTGATTTTATTATTTCCTTCCTTCTACTCACTTAAGCCTTTGTTGTTCCTTTTCCGATTCCTTTAGGTGTAAGATTAGATTGTTTATTTGAGATTTTTCTTCTTTTTTTAGGCCCATCTGTATTGCTATGAATTTCCCAGAGATTTTTGGGTCATTTGCATTTGCATTTGCCTCAAGGTTGCTTTTGATTTCTTCCTTGATTTCATTGTTAGCCAATTCATTGCATTACTTAGTAGCATGTTATTTAGCCTCCATGTGTTTTTGTGTTTTTTTCAGTTTTTTCTTATAATCAATTTTTAGTTTCATGCCATTGTGGTTGAAGAAGATGCTTGATATGATTTCAGTCTTCTTAAATTTATTGAGACTTGTTTATGGCCTAACACTTGGTCTATCCTGGAAAATGTCCCATGTATGCACTTCAAAAAATATATATTCTGCTGCTTTAGGGTGAAATACTCTAAACATATCAATTAAATATATCTGGTCTAATGTGTCATTTAGGACTGCTATTTCCTTGTTTGTTTCATGTAAGTTAAATCTATTTATTAGTCCCCTATTATGACTATCACTGCTGATCTCTCTCTCTCTGTCAATCAATAATTGCTTTATATATTTAGGTGCTCTTATGTTTGGTGCATAAATATTTACAAAGGTTATATTCTCTTGTTAGATGTATCCCTTTATCATTGTAAAATGCCCTTCTTTGTTTCTTATTATAGCCTCTGTTTTAAAGTCTATTTTGTCTGATTAAGTATTGATACCTCAGCTTTCTTTTTTGTTTCCATTTTCATAAAATATCATTTTTCATCCCTTTACTTTCAGTCTGTGTGCATCTTTCAATCTGAAGTGGGTCTCTTGTAGGCACCATATGTATGTCTTGTTTTCTTATCCATTCAGCCACCCTATGTCTTTTGATTGGAGCATTTAATTTATTTATATTTAAAGTGATTATTGGTAAGTGCATAGTTATTGCTATTTTATTATTTATATTTATGTTTTTGTTTTTGTTTTTTAAATATATCTTTATTGATTTCAGAGAGAAGAAAGGAGAGGGAGAGAGAGAGATAGAAACATCAACAACAAGAGAGTCATTGATCGAGCCCGCAACCCGGGCATGTGCCCTGACCGGGAATCAAACCCCGATCACCTGGATCCTAGGTCGACACTCAACCGCTGAGCCATGGCCAGTAGGGCAATATTTATGTTTTTGTCTTGCCTTCTTCTTAATGAAGTGCCTGTAACATTTCTCATAATACTGGTTTGATGGCAATGAAAACCTTTAGCTTTTTCTTGTCTGGGAAGTTTTTTATCTGTCCTTCGATTTTAAATGATAACCTTACTCAGTAATCTTGGTTGTAAGTTCTTCCTTTTGATCACTTTGAGTATTTAGTGCTAATCCTTCCTGGTCTGCAAAGTTTTTTTTAAGAAATCATCTGACAGTCTTATAGGAGCTTCCTTATAGGTAACTAACTGATTTTCTCTTGCTGTTCTTAAGATCCTTGTTTGTCTTTAACCTTTGCCATTTTAATTATGTGTCTTGGTGTGGTCCTCTCTGGGTTCATCTTGTTTCAGATTCTCTGCACTTCCTGGACTTCTATGTCTATTTCCTTGACTAGGTTAGGGAAGTTTTCAATCATTATTTTTTCAAATTGGTTCTCAATTCCTTACTCTCCCTCTTCTCCTTCTGGCAACCCTATAGCGTAAATGTTGTTACACTTGATGTTGTCCCAGAAGTCCCTTAAAACTATCCTCACTTTTAATTTTTTTCCTTTTGCTCTTCTGATTGAGTATTTTCTGCTACCTTGTTTTCCAAATCGCTGATTCAGTCTTCTGCTTCATCTAATCTGCTGTTGATTTCTTCTAGTGTTTTCTTCATTTTAGATATTGTATTCTTCATTTCTGACTGGTTCTTTTTTGTTTTCTATCTTCTATTTTATGTTTCCTCTCTCTTTGTTGAAGTTTTCACTCAGTTTCTTTACTCTTCCCCTAAGTTCATTGAGCATCCTTATAACCAGTGTTTTGAACACTATGTGGTAGATTTGCTTGCTTCCACTTAATAAGGTTTTTGGGGTTTTTTTCTTTTTATGGAGTTTTGTTCTGTTCTTTCATTTGTGGCATGTTTCTTTGTCTCCTCATTTTGTCTGCCTCTCTGTGTTTGCTTCTATGTATTAGGTAGATCTGCTTCATCTCCCAGTCTTGGCAGGGTGGCCTTATGTAGTAGGTGGCCTGTGGTGCCCAGTGGTACCACTTCTCTGATCACTTGACCTGGATGCTCCAGGATTATCCTTTGTGTGGGTCGTGTGTGAACCTCCTGCTGTAGTTAAGCCTTGATTGCTGTTGCACGTAAGTGGGGCATTTTGACACTCAGGTTGACTGGCTGTGAGGATTGGCCATGACCACAGTGTATGAGCTGCTCTTTGGGGGTTGAACCCATGGATTGGGATTTACCCCAGCAGGATATGGTACTTGTTGAGACTATCCTTTGGGTGTACTGCTTGTGGAGTTAATCAGGTGGTGCTCTGTTGTGGTCTGAAGCTGGCCACCAGGTTTGTTGGTTCTAGAGTCTCTTGGGAGGGTCTCTAGTGCAGGCCAAGGTCAGCCATTTGCAATTGCCAATATATGAAAACAACCTAATTGTCCATCAACAGATAAATGGATAAAAAGATATGGTACATATACCTTGGGAAAGCTCTTTATCTGTCCTTGGAAAAGGATTAAGATGTACAAATTGCTAATTATAAAAACAGTCACAGGAAGGTAAAATACAGCATAAGGAATCTAGTCAATAATATTGCACTTATTGTGCATGGTGTCAGATAGGTACTAGACTTATTGAAGTAATCACTTTTTAAGTTATATAAATATCTAATCACTATAATGTACACCTGAAACTAATATTATATTGTATGTCAACTATAATTGAAAAATTAAAAAAATATTAAATATATATATATATACATATATATATATATATTTCTGGAGGGACACAGCTATGATTAGCAGGACAGAGCAGTGAAGTTATTTCCTGACCTCTCTTTCCTCCCCCGCTCAGATCTAATGCCAGTGCCTCTCTTGACTGAACCTAACCAGAAGCTGACCAGCAAGGGAGCTGGGTGATGCAGCTTGTGGGATTTCTTTTCCTGGCACATAAAAACAAAAGCACAGAGAATAATTAGCACTCTCCCCCTTCAAAAATGTCCAGTGGCTCTCTCCACTGCCTCCTAAATAAAGTTTAATCTCCCTGGATGACCAATCAAGACCCTCCCAGGCTCATTCTCCCTCACTGCTCACATACTTCTGAAATGACACTACTTGTCTTCTAGCCCACTGTGTCTTCTCATGCCACTTCGCTTGCTGCAATGTTCTCCCAGCCCCATCTCTGTTTTAGGAGAGCTTAATCAGCCTCGATTCAAGGACTCCTTTAAACTCTGTCTCCTCATGATTTCATCTCTGATCACCACCAACTAGAAGAATTCATTCTTCTACTACTACAAATTTCATTTGTACCACTTGCATGATTCATTACTCACCATCTCATACCATCCCCACTGTGCCTTGTGGTGAAGTTATCTATGTCTGTGTATTACCTCCCCTGTTAGACTGAAAGCTCCTGAGGGTAAAAATTGTGTCTTATATGTCTTTGCATTTCACAGTTCCCAACATTGGCCAGCTCAAGATGCTTCTCCTGCCTTTCCCCAAACTCATAGACCCCTATGCCTCCTTTAAGATTCAGATCAAGTGCCAACTCCTCTATCCCCTCCAGGCAGAGCCAATTCATCTCTTCCTCTTCCCATATCCACCCCTCTACCCCACCCAGGAGGTGTGTCATGGTTGAGAGCATACTCTCCAGTCTGTCGGTCTGGGTTCACATCATGAAACTCTGTCATTCAAAAAAGCTGTGTAATATTGAGAAATTTATTTAATCCCTATGCCTGTTTCTTCATGGTACCCATGCTAGCAAATGAGTTAATATATGTGAAGCATTTAACACAGTGTTGAGCAGATATATTAAATACTAAATAAATGTTAGCTATTAATATTGTTACTTGATTCTAAGCTCTTTGAAGGCAGGACTGTGTCTTGATCTTTGTATATGTTTGGGTTGCATGAATAAATAGGATTTAGTATTCAATAAATATTTGTTGGTTGGTTGGATGGATGGATAGATGGATGGGTGGTCAAATAGTAGGTTCTTTGTTGTCGACTGGTTGCATGAATTAGTGACTCAGTTGGTCTTCAATATATGTTGGCTAGTTAGTTCATTACTTAAATGAATGAATGAGGAAATGAATGAATAATAGGCATTTAATAAGAAGGTTGGTTGTTTGCATGGCTGAATTAACAAGCAGAGTTTCCACAGACAGCAGATGTTCCACAAATGTTGACTGGTTGAGTGAATGAACAAACATCCCTAATATATAACAATAGCCTGGAGTCAAAGCCAGAGAGGACACAGCTAGAGCACTGATGGGGGATGGGGTGATAGAGCCTGTGCCCCAATAACTACCTTAGCGAGAGTTTTCTTGTCCCTACTATTTCAGAAAATCTCCCCCCACATCTAACAGCTGCTTTTGCATATTACGTGGGGCTGCAATATGGGGGATATGGGAACCTGTGGTGGGGAGAGGGCTGGAGATGAGCTGGCCCCATTCTCTTCTCCCCACTCAGCTTTGGACCAGTCCATCCTGGCCCCTTGGCCCCAGCGCCACCTCCTCTGCCCACCCTCGGTGAGGAGGGGCCTGCACTCCAGAGCACATTGGAGCAGGTGCTGCAGTAGCTCGGACCCCAGGGCAGGCATGAACTAATTGGCTCTCACGTCCTTGGCCCCATTCCCTGGCTCTGCTTCTCCCCTGAGGCAGTCCCAGCAGCACACATTTCTAGTTAATGAATTATTTTGCAACATGTCTGGAAATGCATGAACTAGAAATCTTACACATGTTGGAGGATTTTGCCATTTCCTCTAAATATGCCATTCATTTGGTAGGTAATTAAATGTGCAATAATGGGCTCTAATTTCCATCTTAAATGACTTCCTAAGAGCAACAGAAAGGAAGACGCAGGGTGTAATTTTCTGGAAGAGCCTTCCCCCTAAAGCTTGTCAGCACCTAGAAGGAGGAGGAACTGAGTAAAATAAAGTTGGTTTTACTACTGCTCCACATGCGAGTCTGTCTGCAGTTTTCCCCCTTGGGATAACTAACCAACAGCAAACCCCACCCCAAGGCCCCGGGGACTGCTGTCTGGCAGGCTGAGCTGTGCGAGGAAGAGGGAGGTTGGGCAGCAACAGGAGCTGGTGCTGTGGTGGGGAGGCCGCATCTGTGCAGATCCCACAGACCCCACATTTGTGCAGAGACCCTAACGTGAGGGTCAGAAGCCTTCTTTCTCCTTTCCATCCTTCCCACACCGTACATGTGTACTGCATGTGAGCAGGTACACTCACACTCACACACACACGCAAGCAAGGGATCCACCTTCTAACTCTGCAGGCACCAGTCCGAGCCAGCTGCAGGGAGGCAGCAGGGAAGCCAGAGGGCAGCGAAGGGGCCACGCCACCCAAGGAATGAAAAGCGCCAGGTGTGAAACACCCCTTCCTGAGACAGCCATGGGCTTAGAAGAAGGGTACACCTGGGTTCAAATTCAAGCTCCACCACTTGCTGTGAGAATATGGATCGCTAACTTAGCCTCTCTGAGCCTCAGTTTCCTCATCTGTAAGACGGGAGTAGTCAAACCCAAAGCAGAAGATAATTGTTACAGACCGTGCATAAAGGCCTCAGTACAGCCTGGCACACAGTAGCAAGCTCTCAATAAGTCAGAGTCCCTCAAGCCTTCTCTTCCTTGGTTGGCATTGAGAACAAGGCTTCCCTGGGTCAATGTGCAAACCCAGGTCCCCGGGAGTCACCACACGTTCTCTGAGAGAGGTGCCCTGAGTCCTCGCCACTCTGCAGCAGCATCCCTTGGACAGCTTACGTTTTCCCCACCTTCATCCCGCCTCCAGGGCGGCTTCCATGTTCCAGTGGAATGCATCTCCCAACCTTTCCTGAGGCAGGGCTGAGACCGTGGAGGCTGCAGAGGTCAGAGAGAACTGGCTTCTGACCCAGAGGCAGTACAAATGAGGGAGCACGAAATGTCCAAGGCCGGTCCTTACTTCTGCTGCGTGGCCTGTGGTGAGTCCTGGACCACGTGGTCAGCCCTGGAGGCATTCCTCCCTTCATAGAATTGTCAGGGGCGGACGCCAGGGGCACCAGGGGGCTTTCCACTCCCACTGCCATGAATTTGGAGGGCCCGATGGAAGGGCTGCCCCTGGCCACTGCCTCCCAGACCCTGGGTCTCTCAGCGTGGACTCTCAGCCTGAGAGTGGACAAAGGTGCTAGGAGGGGCTCAAGGGCCTTAAGTCAAGCTGTCTCCTGGCTCCGCTGGCCGCTCTCCACCCAGGGCATCTGGAAAGGAGATAAGCGCATAATTCTGAGGACTATCCCAGGGTATCTCAGGATCTCAGGCCAGGAAATGGACTGCATAATAGCTTAACTGGAAGTAGGCCTGGGGCAGCGGTGGGAGTGAAGATAAAATGCAAAGAAGTGATCTGGTTGAGTCAAAGCAGAGGCTCCACTCAAATGAAAAAGTAAATATGGGTGAATCTGCGCTGGGAGTGGGGCTGGGGTCCTTTATGAGGCCAGAGCAGACTAGAACTGCAAGGGATCCAAAGGGACAGTTACCCAGCTGTAGGGCCCTTCACTGAGGTAAAGGGGCGACCTGCTACTCCCTCGAGCCTCTCAGGGTCTCCTCCAAAGTCCTCCATTTATTTTCTCTTGCATGCACTCAGTCTTCGCTCACTGAGTTTCTCAGCCAGAGTTCCTGGGCTGTCGACTTTACACGGAGCAGGCTATTTGTGTGATAGACTCGTGGGGTTTAGAGGCAGCAGACCTGGTTCCAGCCTCCATTCTGTCATTTCTGGTTGTATGACTTGGGCAAATTCCTTGAGGTCTCTGGGCCTCGGTTTCCACATCTCTAGGATTGTTGTGAAACTAATTGAGAAAATACCTATAAATCTCCTAGCTTGATGACTAGCACATAGCTTCCCATTAACTAAAAAATCAGCCATTGCTGTTTTTATGAAGATAATGTGCTAAGACCTTAAGATGCTCAAATATACTATTATCAGTGCATAAAATGCATTTTATATAAAATTATGTCCCCAAGGAAGAGAATGTGCTGATCTTTTCGTTGCCTGTACTGTCCATCATAGGCATGATAAGAGCTGGGTAGCTATCTGATAAATGGAGTGAAATTCCTTAATGACCAAGGATGAGCCATTTCAGCAAAAATCTATACTGGATACTATTACCTTACATAGAAGCATTTTTTTGTTTGTTTTCTAATATATCTTTATTGATTTCAGAGAGAGGAAGGGAGACGGAGAGAGAGAGATGGAAGCATCAATGATGAGAGAGTCATTGATCGGCTGCCTCCTGCATGCCCCCTACTGGGGATCGAGCCCACAACTCGGGCCTGTGCCCTGACCGGGAATCAAAGCACAGTCTCCTGGTTCTTCGGTCGACGCTCAACCGCTGAGCCACGCTGGGCCGGGTGAGGCAGTTTTTTCATAGGTGGGTACAAGATCTTTAACAGTCAACAATTAACTCAGTAACAGTGAAGGGATTTGTGGTCTCCACAGAGCGGTGCTTGTGCTTTGACGGGTCTGGAAAAAGGAAAGTACTTTGACATTCCAAAGGCATGTTATCGTAGATGCAAAAAGACAACAGACAGGCTCAGTTAAGGTAAAGACTGGCCTTTGTCAGGGAAGATTCTAGCCTAGGACATGACTACCCACCATAAACTGCTTTTTAGTTAAAAAGTTAACTTCAGACCGTCCTTTGCGGTCACTTTAGATCACCGAGTTTGTAAGGCTGCCACACAGGCCTTCCCTGAGCTAGTCAGGTTAGCATGTGGCCCCTTCTCATCCACACTAATTCCAGGACCCACTGTGGGGCCATGCAGATTGTAGCAGCTTATTAGCCGAGACACCAACTTAGAGGCATTTGACCTTGAAAGCCGTTTGTCACAGGGCCCTGGGTGGGAGGGGTGGTGATGTAAGCCCATTGGTGGAGGTGAGGGATGTAGCCTAGGTGGTGGAGGTAGGAAGCGGCGAGAAAACAATAATAAACCAGACAATTTCAGACAGTGGTAAGAACTGCAAAGATTGTTACAAATGGAGACTCTTAGGGAAAAAATACAGGGCAAAATGTAGGTGCATGGAGCCCCCCAGCCCATAAACTTAGAATAGAAATTAAGTCATGATTATGCAGGCCTCTGAATGCAGTGTTCCCTTTGTAGTTAAAGAGTGTCCTGAGACAAAAGTCAGGCTGTGAGAAACCGTTACTGTTAGCAACTACTTAACTATATTTGTCAGGTTTCTTACCGCGATGCAACCAAAACCAAACTCTGGAAGGAAACTGGGTCCCGAAGCTGCTGGAACTCTGGAGTTTGATGCACAGCCCCTGACATCAGCTTCCTCTGCTCGTCAGAACCGCAACATGATTCGCGTTGATTTTATACCAAGTAGGTATCCCCACCTTGGAATTATAAAATAAATGCATAATAAAGCATTGTTTTTATCTCATATATTTAAGGGTTCCAAATGAAGATGTTATCTTTAAAGTGTTTGAGACCCTGCGCTATGGTATGCCAGTGCCGCCCCGAGCCCACCTGCACACGTCTCACAGCGATCTCTCAGTTAGACACTCAGATACTCTCATTACACAGGACTGTGGCTCTCTGCTGCTTTAACGCTTTTGGTGGCTCCTCCCTATGTCCCATGAGACAAAGTGAAAACTCCTTGGCTTGGCTCTCATATATTCACTGGGGTCAGGCCCTGCTCCAGGTCCACAATCATAGAACTAGCTGCACAAAACTACTTGCTTTTCCCCAGGAAATGTTAGGTATTTCATGCTATTCCCTTGGCCCAAAATCCCCTTGTTCTCAGCCCCCCTCCCTGCTCCAACCCCTCCCCTACCCCAGCTCAGCTCTGACATTCATCAGTCAAGGCCCATAAGCAGGCTCTCCTTAAGCAGCCCCAGCCTGGCTCATGCCCCGGTGCTGAAATGATGGGTGTGTGTCTCTAAGTTCCCCACATGACTGTGAGCTTCTACTATGATAGCGAGAGACCTGGCTTTACATCCGGCACACGACTGGTGTTCAGCTCCACAGAAGGAGAGGAGGGTGGGGAGGGAGAGGGAAGAAGGACAGGGAAGAGGCAGAAGGGAGGGGAAGGGAAGGGAGAAGAAATGGCCAAAGGCCAGCAAGAGAGATTCAACAGGCTGGATCCTCCACGGTGACTGTTCTGACAAGGCAGGCACAGAACTCAGCCTCTCGTCCATGCCTGCCACCTCCTAGGAGCCTGGAAAAGGCCCTTCCACGTTAAGCTATGTTCAGACCGCCTATGTGAGCACTCTGTTCTTGCTCTTTTGAGATAATTATACCTCTGATCTCATTCCAGTTTCCTGACAATGAAACTTACGAGGCAGTATTACTCCTATTATACAGATGAGGAAACTGAGGCCCAGAGACATGAAGTGATGACGGGCCAAGTTTAGAACCCAGGATTCCAGATTGAGCCTGATCTGACAGCTCTAAGGGCTCCAGGGGACTCACCTTTTTGTGCCTGTGTGTATGGTGTGGGTGCACACACTCTGGCAGGTCGAGGCAGGGGTGGGGCCTCAGTCTTTCCTGTTAAATCACCACTCAGCCAAGGCTAGCCACATCGTGAATCGGAGGCAGCATTCTGTCTTGGGCTTTTTATTCTGCACAAATAGGTTGGTATGGAAACCACCCTGCTGAGGTTACCATCGAAGCCTCCTTGCCTCCATTGGTTTCCTTAAAAAACAAAGATAGTAGGTGGGAAATGTCTACATTTCCACATCAATTCCTTCTTGGCAACAAACATCTATCAGTAAATGGTTGTAACATAATTAGAACAAACTCTTTCAAAACCTTCCACATTTCTGCTCTTTTGTCAAATAATAAAGATAGCCAGTCTTTAGTGTCTGCCCCCACCTAAGTCATGAACGCCTTGAAGGCAGAGTCCTGGGTGCTCCAGGCTGGCACCAGGGAGGCACTGAGTGACCAGGCTTTGACTGGGTAAACATGACAACTGGCAGACTCGCCAGCGCAGGTTAGAAACAACAACCTTCACGCCTGCCTAGCTCTACGCAATCTCCACGGCCTTCTCATTATTTGATTTTACTTGGTCTTCCACCTCCTCCGTGAGTTAAGCAGGACATACATTATCAGTCCCATGGCACAGAGGAGAAAACGTAAACTCAGCGAACTCGAGTGAGAGCCGGGCTCGCTGACGCCTGCGGAGGCCGGGTTAGAAGCCAAGCTGCGGCTCCGGCCCAGTGCTTCTCTCCCCTCCCACCCAGCCTCTCCTGAATGCCTCCCACAAGCACCTGAGTGACAGGCTCCATCAGAACACCCCGTGCTTGCTCCTGGATTTGCTCTACTGTTTATGAGCACCCTCCTGACTTAGTTTTATGTAAGTGTGCTAGGGCTGTCATAACAGAATATCACGGGCTGGGGGCTCGAACAGCAGAATCTGGTTTCCACAGTTCTGGGGCCTGGTGCCATCTGGGTTGGTCGGTTTCTGGTGTGAATTTCCCTCCTGGCTTGCAGATGGAACCTTCTTGCTGTGACCTCACATGGCCTCTTCTCTGTGTGCATGAGGAGAGAGCTCTGATATCTCTCCTTCTTCTTACAAGGACACCAGCCCTATGGGATCAGGGCCCCACCCTCATGACCTCACTTAACCTTAATTACCTTCCTAAAGGCCCCGTCTCCACATACTGTCACACTGGGGATTAGGGTCTCACACATGCATTTGGGGAGAATACAATTCAATCCAAGTTTAATCCAGACCTCTCCAAAACACATACCGATTCATATTTCAGCTCTTCTCCCACAACCTTTCCTTGACCCGATACACCCATTTTCCTAATTAGCTTTGACTCATCTTAGTTTTTATTGAACACTGTTCTGTGAGGCTGTTCTGATCTATTGGTACACTAGAGTTTCCCACATGTTTTTTCCAGTTCATTTCTGAGAGGCACAGGAGTGGGAATCGTAATGAATCATCCTGCGTGTTTCCACTGTGCGTGAGCCCGAGGGCACACGGGGCTGAGCTTCCCGAACTGTGGAGTGGAAGTGGACTCCCAGAACCGTGGCTGAGGTGCTTTATGGGACTCTGGAGGAGTGGGGGGCACAGGAGAGAGGGCCCACGTCTGTCCCCTTACCTCTGTCTGACTTGATGGGCAGGAGTAAATGTCAACTCCTGTGAGGACCAGACAGGAGAAGGCAGCCTGCCCTGGGCTGCCCTGGGTGAGGCTGGAGCTGGCCTGCCCTGTGTAATCCCGACAGTGACACCTTGCTTGCCTCGCCCCTGCCCTGGCCCTGCTTCCTGGCTCATTTTGACCAGACTCTCCCTAAGGGGAGAAGCTTGCAGAGCTGAGGTGGTGTGCCTGCCCCAGCCCATGTGCTCCTTCTACACCCTGAATTCAAGCGGCCCTGAGGCTGCGCAGCCTCTGTCCTGAGAGCAGGCCCTGCTCCACTGCTCGCTGCACCCTAAGGAGGGCGAGTGTCCCCGTGGCTGCCCACAGGCTCTGTGTCGGAGGGGATGGGTCAGGGAGTGGGAGGAGAAGGTAGTCACACCTGGCTCTCCCCATCCTGCGTACTCTAGGACAGAACCCAAGGATTCAAAAATTCTAAATTTGAATCTGGACTTGCACGCCCTTAAGACGGGCTTTTCATGGTAAGAGGAGAAGGCATTTTTAACTGAACAATTTGCTAGTTGGATGTGTTGCTTCTAACTATTTAGACATATGGTATGCAGCCTTCCACCCACACTCCTGTCCCAAGCCCACAATGTTAAAGAGAACCTGGGGGAAGCAGTCCTGAGGGGATGACTTATGATTCAGAAGCCTGTGTGAAAAATGACCACACACGCACATGCACGCGCACACACACACACTACTACAGGTTTGTATTTCCTACATATGACTGTCATGATTAATGCTTTCTAGTAATTATGACCATGCCTGCCAGGGTGCAGCATTGAGCTGGTGTGTGAGCCTGAGTGTGTGTGTAGAGGGGGAGGATCAGCATGCGGTCTCAAAAGATGAGGACATTTTAGCCAGGCCCGGTGTGGCTCAGTGGTTGAGCGTCGACCTAGGATCCAGGAGATGGCAGTTCGAGTCCAGGTCAGGGCACAGGCCCGGGTTGCGGGCTCGATCCCCAGGCAGGGGCGTGCAGGAGGCAGCCGATCAATGACTCTCTCATCACTGATGTTTCTATCTCTCTCTCGCCCTCTCCCTTCCTCTCTGAAATCAATAAAGACATATTTTTTTAAATGAGGACATTTTTGATGAGAGAGAAGTATAGCAGCACTCTGTGTGAGAATTTCCCTGACATTGGCCCTAAAGGGGGCAGCTAAAGGTGGTGGGGGCCCTGTATGTGGAAACTGTCCAGAATCTCCGCAAATCTACCTCTTCAGGGTTAGGGAAGGAATTCTGTAGAGCCTTACCCCACACCCTCACATCTCCCCTCTTCCCTCAGACCCTCCAAGCTCCCCACAGAATACACACATGTGTACACACAAGTACACAGACATGCACACAAAACACATACGGACCCACACAGATACACACAAACACACAGATAAACACACACAACACACATGAATCATATCACCTCCCAGGGCCACCCCAGTCCCTCTTCAGGGCTGGGATTCCCTCTCTTCTGCTACCTCTCACCACCAGTTTTGAGCCATTAGGATTAAGATTGGCTTATGTTTTTGTGACCCCAGAAGCAGTACAATGTCAGCAAGGAATGGCTTGTATAGGCTTGGGCATGCATGCGAAGTTAACACTGGACCCCACCCAAGGTCACTTTCAGCTGAAAGGTTCCAAGTCCTAGCCCCAGCCCAGGCCCACCTAGCCCCAGCCCAGGCCCATCTAGCCCCAGCCCAGGCCCACCTAGCCCAGCCCAGGCTAGGCCATGGTAAATTATTCCTCCATCTTTCCCATTATCAGGATCATGAGTGACAGACGAGGGAGACCCTCTGGCAGCATACCCTGTCAGGCCTACCACATGCCCCTGGGTTTAGAGATTCTGGGGCTCAAGCTGCCTGCTAATGACTTTTGAAGGGGGAAGGCAGGAGAATGGAGGGGATGCGCTGGTCCCTGGTGGTTGGAGAGTTGGCCTAAATATACCCTCCCAGCCCCAGCTTCAGCTCCACCCCAGGGTCCCTGCAGAAAGACTGTCCTGGGTCTGTCTTTCTCCCTGACCCCCAGGGTCGCTTCCACCTGCTCCAACCCCTCCTCTCCGATCTGCTGCGCACACAGGGCTGCTGCGAGCAGGGGAACAGCAACCTCCATCGCTCTTCTGCTCACAGCTTCACCTCTGCAGACAGTGCTGAGGAAAACAAGCCCCACAAAACCCCTGTGGGCTCCAGCAGTCTGGCCGGCTCTTCTGTGCTCCTGTCTGATCCTCTGGAAGGCAGAGGCAGGGAAGAGAGCGGCCCGGCTCCATGGGGTGCAGCCCCTGTCTCCTCCTCCCGAGTGGGCTCAGTGAGCACCTGTCCCATGGTGAGCCCCGTACCAGGCTCTGGGGACCAGAAATCAGTGAGACCTGGGGAACTGTGAAATCAGTTCAGGGAACAGCACTGTGTCTGCCTCCCCTAAGTGCAAGGTTACTTCGGGGCCTGGGAGGGCCAAAGCAGCTTATTCAAAACATTAGGCAAGGTCAGATGTGCCTGCCCTGGCTGCCGGCTGAGGAGCCACCAAGAGAAAGGAGGAATTCTGGCTCTGTGGGCCTGGGGCTAAGGCAGCATGCTGACGTCACAGCCTCTGCAGAGCAGTCCAGGCCTCAGGAATTCCCAGGAACCTTCACCTAGTCCACCTGGGCCACCAGGGCAGGCTTCCTGTGGGCCAGCGGACTGGAGGAGGGTTGGGGAGGCCCTGGGCACTGGGCTGTGCAGAGCTTTCATGCAGAAGCGGAGCAATGGCCTTGGCCTGGCGCGCTGTCCATCGCCCAGGACTGTGGTCTCCAGGGACATGGCCTTCTGTGTTAAAACCAGGACAGTCCTGGTCAAACAGGGAAGGTGGAGTCACCTGCAGGGATGTGGGGAAGGATCCTCCCTCCCAGAGGAGCCTGGCACATGGCCAGGGACAAAGGACAGTGTGGACCCAGGCTGCCTGTTAATGGTCTGCTAGCCGAAATTTCCCTCATGATTCCCTCACGGGTGGGGAAAGGCTGGCGAGCAGAGGAGTCCTCTGGCCAGCTCAGGAGCTGTCCAAGGAAAATAGTCACGAGGAGGGTGTCATGGTCTCCATGCAGGGAGGAGGCGGAAGCTCCCTGACTGGTTTAAGGAGCTGAGGTCCTCGAGGCCCCACACAGAGCCTGGGGTGTGGGGAAGGAGCCAGGGAGCACCTGAGAGCAGTGCCAGGTCAGGGGTTTGACTTCTCCTTAACCATTCCCAGGACACGAACACTGGGCAGAAGGACACGGGGGAAACGGCTTTAAAATCTTTTCCTGGAGCTCCTGCTCCCAAGGACCTGGAGAGCAGGCCTGGAGGAATAGCAGCTGGGAGTGCTGTCTGGCATGGGCCTGAACCCAGAGCCAGCGTATTCCTTTAGGCCTGTCCTGGGGAACAGGCTCCCCTCCATGGGGTCCAGACTGGAAGCTGTGGGCAGACAGATGTCTCCGGAGGCAACGGAGGTTTGAGTTACACTGACCTGACAAGGCAGGCCCCAGGGAGATCACCTGACCCAGACCCCCTATTTGACAGGTGGGAGACCAAACTCCAGGGAGGCTGAGTCAGTAGCCCAGGGCAGCACATCTGCTAGTGATTAGAGCCCCAGATAGGACTCGCCACCATCAGAGGCCACAGCCACAAGGTCCTTGGGAGGGAGGAAGCTCAGAAGCCCAGCCCAGGCTATGAAATCCCCTGCCTTCTGGAGGCCACTTGTGCCCTCTGGAGCCAGGACTCCTCTCACCATCCTGTGAGTCCCCAGCATGGTCCGCTCCAGCACCGACTCCAGGTGAAACCGTCCAGCGGATCCCCAGACTGCTCTGCCCTGGGGCCTCCGGATGCTGGAAATCTGGGCAGTAGGGCCCACCTGCTCTGCCTCTCCCTCTCCCAGCCTCACCCTCAGGAGTGGGAGGCTATTCCCCACCTGTGCATTAAAGACCTTCCCAGAGGTGGGGGGGTTAAGGTGCAGTTTACAGAGTCCTCCTTGGCTCCAATCAGTTTGGCAGGAAGCAGGGCCCGAGGGTGGGGCAAATGCAGACACAGTCCCAGTGTGTCTGACAGTGAGGTGAGGAGGGACCCAGACCCAGGATGCTGAGGAGCAGTGGGAATAGGTGTAGGTGGGCTCTCTTTGAGTAGACAGTTGGGTCCTAAGTGCAGGGCCAGGAGAGGGCCGAGGAGAGTGAGAACAGTGAGGAGACTCAGGAGAACTGTCTCCTGATAGCTACTGTCCCAGCTTTTAGTATTTATGGCATTTCCAGCTCTGTCATACTGTGGGAGAGCCCAGCACTTCAAAACCAAAATGCAGAAAAGAGCCTGAGACACGGCCCAAAGGAACAACAGGCTGCCCCCTTTGTCCCAGCAGCCCTTCTAGGAAAAGCAGGACCACATGGAGAGCTAACAGGGAGAGAGCCTGCACCCCACTACCCCACAGACCCCAAAAGCACCGAGGGGCCGAAGAGAGAAGGGCTCACCCTAGGCAGGACAACAGTCGGGAGCCACCTCCCTGGAAAGCTTCTGGAGGCTGGCCAGCTGTGCCCAGGTGAGAAGCTGAGTCCTCGAGGAGGAGAGCACAGCCTCCCGCACACAGGCCCTTGGAGCTCCCTTAGCATTTACTGCCACACCTCGCAGCTTCCTGCCTGGCTGGCCACTAATAATTTATTGCAAATAAGTGTCTTTGCTCAGATAAGGCAGTCGGTTTCTCTACCTCTGAATTCCCTGCAGAGCTTAACACAGCTGGGCACCCAACTGGTCCTCATTAAAATCCTTCTGGACCTGAATCTCCTCACCTTTCCATGCCCCCATCTCCACCCCTGTACTCCCGCAGCCGGCCCAGGAATGCACCCACTTCTCACTTTCCTAAGGGCTGGGGAGGCAGGTGCCACCAAGGAAGGGCAGGCCAGGGCCTCTGAGTCTGTGGACCTGCCTGGTCCCCCGGCAGGATCTCCTATAGGCAAACAGAGGATCACTATTAGCAAAGTCTCCAATTAGGGTTCTCTTCACCCCCCTGTGGAAGAAGCTTATTTGTAACATTTAAGTCAGACCCTGAATCCCACGGAGTACTGGAAATCTGTAAGAACCTTACCTAAGGGTCTCGGGCAGGAGGCACTAATTCCCGGGGTTTTGGTTGCCTGACTTATACAAAGTATTACTGTAGGCAGGTGACTATGCCAGGTGATAAAGTTCCTTCCAATCTTACACTTCTGTGCAATATTGGACCCTCTCATTAATCCATGTGCAAGACAGCGATGTGGATCTGGAATAAAAAGACCTGATTCACATTCGGGCCCTGGTACTTGCTGGCTGGCTGGCCTTGGAAAGACACTTAATCTTTCTGAACTAATTTTCTTGCCTGCAAAACCAGCACAATCACAATATCTTCACCATGCAGATATTGTGAGGTTTAAATGAGATACCACATGTGAACAGGGTTGATAAACTGTGAAGTAGTATTCAAATGTTACTAATTATTAACAGGTCATATTGACTGTGATAAACACCTCCCTTAAACAAGCAAATGCTTATGTAACCTGACATTAGAAACACAAATAAGATCATAGTTGATGGATCTGATGGTGACTCCTCCCTGCCTAGGGGATCGGCTGCCCTGAAACTGCCTTGAGGTGGGCACTTGCCAGAGTGGGTGGTCCATGTTGACCTCCAGGGAGGCTGGAGGTCCGGCCTCTGTGAACACGGTGGCTGCCTGCCAGCGGCCAGGGCCTCCCAGCTGCCTCTGCAGTCTGCCAGCCGACCCGGCAGCCTCTCCCCAGGTAACAGCAACAGTACACAGAGGCTCTTGTTCAGAGTACTCCATGCAAAGGAAGAGACCCTCCAGGAATGCATAATCATCTCTACCACCCCTTTAAAGATGCTGATAAACTCACGGAAACTGTGTTATTGCCACATGCTAATTGCACTTCCTTGGGTGAGCATCATAAAAATCCATTGCAGTTTTCAGAAACAAGATGCCAATTGCATTTCAATTGCTGGAGAGGAGAGTCCAGAGGAGCTTAACCAGGAAAGTGCTGAGTATAACTGGATAACCTTGGAAAGAAATCCCCCCCAAGCCCCAAGGCTCAGTTCTGAAGCAGGAGCTAAGAGCTACGAAGGAGAGGTGGGTCTTGTGGGGAAGCCAGGCCTCCCTGGGGCAGTGACTTAAGTGTTTCTCAGAAGTGCAGCAGCTTCGCACCAAGGTGGCTGGGCGGCTGGGGCTTTTTGCTGCAGCATCATGACATGCGGGTTTAACAAATGTAAAGAATTAAACAAATTAATACATGCCAGGAGTCTAGAGAGAGGAGCAGTTCCAGAGCTTTAGGAAACATGTGTGAAAGGAAAATTGTAATTTTGCCTGCTAATGTGAGAGAGAGAGAGAGAGAGAGAGAGAGAGAGAGAGAGAACCGTGACCATACATCGCTTTGCTTTAATAAAAGAACTCCTTCAACCAGTTCACAGAACAGTCACTTAAAACCAACACCCTATTCCAGCACCAACCAGAGGGTTCTTCCAGTGTCCCCACTCCTACCCCTGCCCCAGCCATAGCCAGGTAAGAACAGGAAGCAGGTGAGACCCACCGTGGAGAGTGGGGAGGACCCGACTCCATGGGCTTAATCTGGGCTGGCCCAGCCTTGACCCCATCTTCCCAGGGGCCTCCAGAGCCAGGGGCCTCTACGGAGGCACTGCCCCCCATCCCACCTGAGAGCACAGGGAGAAGGTAGGCCCAGGTATCCCTGAGCACCCTCCCAAAGGATGGGCACAGGGGCTGGGAGGGGAGAGGGCAGAAGGGAGCCTCCCCGTTGCTTCCAGCAGCCTCTTCCTCGCCAGCTCCTCCCACGTCCATCAGCTCCCCGTGGTCCCAAAGCTGCCCAGCCCTCCTCTTGTCACTGGGGCTCTCTGGTGAGGTAGAGGGTCTAGAAATCAGGGCCCCCAGGGGGAGGCCCTGCAGCTGGAGGCTGCCAGTGGGTGGCGACTGTGTCTTGTGCAGTGATAGGAGATCCGTTCTTTCTGCATCGGGGTCGGCTTCTTCTCCATCTAGTGGACCTGCCAGAGCCCCCCAGAAACATGAGGCTGCTATGCAGTGAGGAGGAAACACAGGACTGGGGAGGGAGTCCTGAGCTCACAGAGAAGGGAGCTGGGTCCACAGTTTGGTTCCGCCCAGTAACTTTCACTTTAGTGAGTCGCTTAATCATTCAGAACCTTCATTGCTACTTCTGTCAAGTGGGGCTAACAATATTCACTTCTCTGGGTTTTTTGTAAGGTTTGAATGAGAAGATGGATGCATATGTCCCCTGTAATCCATAAAGCTTATCACCTATCACCCACCCCATGTCCAGCCCGCAGAAAGATGCTTTTCCTCACACACCTGCACTTGTAAAGTACTGGGTACAGGTTTTTATGCACATTAGCTCACTCGGCCCTCCCTCTGAGCGGGTGAAGTTGAGTGGCTTGCCCAGTATCACACAAGAATGAATTATTTGCCAAACCCAAATTGCTAAATGCTGAGCTCCCTCCGCAGTGTGGGGAATGTGGGTGCTAGGAACCAGGGGTGAGTGATACATCCATAGACAACGCGAGGGTCACTCACTCTGACCGAGCACTGTGCCCCGTGTACCAGTCTTACCCATTTAATCATCTCAGTAGCATGCACGGGAGCCTGACGGCTGTTACCCGGCAACTGAGGTTTACCAAGTTAGGAACTTGCCACAGGCCACCCAGTAAATGGCAGATCTGGGCTACAGCACAAACTCAAATCTGCTCTTCCCCAGCCAGTGCATTTTTAAATGGGCAGGAACGCAACAGATTCAGCATTATATGCATCATTTCCATTTCCTTTACTCTGGGAAACATTCTCTAGCCCCTCCCCAGCCCCCAGCCAGGCCCAGGCCTAAGGGTAAGGGTCACGACCACAGTTGCGGAGGGACAGGTCCTTTAAAAACCTCCCCTCCCCACCCTGGCCCCCATACTCACCCACGCTGTGTCCTGGATCCAGTCCAAAAACTCAGCAACCTTGGCGTAGACGCCTGGGTGCTGGGGCTCTGCGCAGCCTTGGCCCCAGCTGACCACCCCCACAAGGCGCCAGGTGCCCCCATCTGGGCACACCAAGGGGCCCCCGCTATCTCCCTGGGGATTCCCAGCACAGAGACCAGAGAAACAGGCAGTCAGTCCTTCCAGGTGGAGGGGCACCAGACCTCTCCAGGAGCAGACCCTCCATTCCAGCCCTCCCTGCTTCCAGTATGGACCCCAGCTTGGCTCACCCCTCCCAGAGAGGCTGATCAGACCAGGGACCAAGCCCCAGCAGGACCCCTGCCCCACCCTCCTCCTGGGCCCCCTTGCTACCACACCTGGCAGGCGTCAGCCCTCCCGTCCAGGTAGCCGGCACACAGCATGCGAGGGGTGAGGGCTCCATTGTACACGCAGGAGCTGTTGCAGAGCTGGGTGCTGAGCAGCTGCACCACCGTGTCCTGCAGCGAGTCCGAGCTGTGGGCTGCAGGGGGCAAAAGGCCACAAGGCACAAAGCAAGGCCCAGGAAAACAGAGCAGCGAGAGGGAAGGTGTTTAGAGGCATAGGAGACACGGAGTCCCAAAGAGGAGAGCCCGGGGTGGGCAAGGCAGCCAGGGTCTGCCCACTTGGGGGCTGGGAGTAAAGAGGAGGTGCAGAGCTCACTCACACGTGCACCCTGAAAATTGAAGCCTTGGCACTATGGGATAAGGGGAGCAAAAGTATAGGGCCAGGGTTTAGGGGAAACCCAGGGGTTGCTCTCTCAGATCCAGACAAGCAGACTGGGGCCCCTAGGCCTGGCCAAGGCTGATGCTGGAGGAAACAGGGGCCTGGCACTACCTTGTGGCCAGGGGAGGTGGAGACGCCTCACCTTGGAAAGGATGTCTCCCTCCACCCCCAACCCCACACCTGCACCGAGGCCCCGAAAGCTGACTCACTGCGGGTGGAGTCGGTGTGGCCCCAGCCAGACACCCAGCACTGAGAGCCCCTTGGAAAATCCTGCTCCTTGGCCGGCAGGCACACAGCACCCACGGTGTCTGTGGAGAGGCATGTCCTGGGCCCCACTCAGGCTCGGATGCCTCCCTGGAGCTGAGCATAGGCCAGGGCTGGCAGATCCCCCCCCTTTCTCAAACAGTCCTTGGTCTTGGTCTCCACCAGCCAGGCCTCCTGTACAGCCCTGTGGGCTGTGCACTGTACCACCTTGAGGGCTGCTGCTCACACAGAGGACAATGTGTAGAGTGCAGTGTACACAGCGCCCTCTAGGGCTGTGTAGTCTGCACACACACAGACACACACTCATTCACACACATACACACACTGTCTCCTGCCACATGGGCTGAGGAAGACTGGAAATTCTCCTGGGTGTCTGTACCCAACTTGTCCTAGTGTGGACCATTCTGGATTTTCCCCAGGGTGTTTTGTCTTTCTTGGGGCATTGTTTCCAAAAGTGTGTGACACGTCCTACAGGTGGAGCCCACACGTGTTCTTAGCTAGCGCACAGGCCTGCCATTAAGTAAACAGGGAGTCGCCTGGGGAGAGAGCAGTTCCCTCCCCGGCCTCTTCCAGGCCCTCTGCGCCTCTCAGTGCCCATCAGCCTCCATGCAAGCAGAGAGGGGCCCGGCCGCGGCCCTGCTGGCGGCACCTGGCTGGGACAGGAGCGCTGCTGTTTCACCGTGTGCTCTGTGGCGACCGACTCACTGTAACATTGCCTCTCCAGTCAGGCAGTCATTTAAAGTTCCCCTCTCAAATACATTTAAGTCAATTTAGAAATGTTAACTGTTGAACAACAGCTCAGAGAGTGCCCAGATGTGATAAATGTGTGAAAGGCACAGAGCAAAACCTGTTCAGGAAACCCAAGGGTACAGGTAGCAAGGGAGGGAGGAGTGCTGAGTATTTGTCGGTGTGTGCACACGAGTGCGTACGGTGTGAGCGTGTGTGCATGGAGTGAGTGTGCATGAGTGTGCATGGTGTGAGCCTGTGTGCATGGGAGTGTGAGCATGGGCGTGAGTGTGCACAGGCACGTGTGTGTTGAGGAATGGCCCTCCTCACACAGATGCTCTGGAGGAGAAGCCCTGGCCCTCGAGTCACTTCCCTCACTAAACTCGGTGCCCTGTCTGTATATTCCTGCCTCATCTACCTGTCAGGGTTGTTATGAGGAATGAGGGAAAGAATATTTGGAAAAATAAAAGAAATCTTAGCAACTGTAAGATGCCACAAAGTGACTGGGACCTGGCAGATGGAGCAACCACAGAGCTCTGCTGGGGACCTTGAGGCAAATCCAACTGCAGCCCAGGGTGCAAAGGGCCAGATCTGTGTCCCCAAAAGAGCATGTGGAAGAGTCGGTGCAACTTCAGGTCCAGCTGTTGGGGAAGTTCACTGCGGCCACCAGGTGAACTGGATACCTTAAGGTTTACAGCACTAGGAGGAAACCTGAGAAGCCCGCCACACTCCCGCCCTCCCAGAGCCTGCTCCTCCCTCACCTCAGCCCGCACCTGCAGGCCCAGGCCCAGCGCCTCACCTGAGAAGCTGAGCGGTGTCCGGAGCCGCAGGAGGGCGACGTCATAGTCGTGATTCTGGGCACTGTAGAGAGGGTGGGGGATGATCCTCTCCACCACGGCCCCCTCGTGTGGCCTGACCGTACTGTGGCTGACCAGCCCCGCGTGGACCCGCCAGCTGGACAGGCGGGACAGCCTGAAACTGCACACAGGGGCCACACTGAGCCCGGGGAAGGAAGGGAGGGGGGAGGTTGACTGTGAGGTGGCAGGTGGAGGAGCTCGACGGAGAGGCTCTTAGTGGGGGCCCCATCACCAGGCTGCAAGCTCCCAGAACCCATGCTTCTTAGTATATCCTGGCAGCTGGCAAGACACTGGGCGTGCAGTAGGTGCTTAAGAAATGCTCAAGAACTGATGCATAGAGAAGCGAGTCATCTGCAGTTACCACCTGCATAGTCCTCCTCCAAGCTTTACAAGAAACATCGAAGGACCTTGTGTGATATCATAACTAAACCGAGTCCTAAAAACGTCATCAGTCCTGCTTCTCCACGCACTACAGGTGATCAGAGGGAGTCACTTCCCTCTCCCAGCAGCAGTTTTCTCATCCTGACATGAGAATGACACTGTCTGACCTGCCACCAAGAGTTCATTCTCTCACCACCGCTCACTGCCCCAGCCAGTATTTATTAAGCACCTGCTGTATTCCAGGGCTGTTCTAGACCATGGGGACAAGGCGGTGGAAAGACCGACAAGGGGTTCAGTGGTAACAAGACTGAGAGTCCCTGCCCCGTGGAGCTGCCAGTCTAGAGGGGAAGAAAGATGTTAAATAATTACCTGGAAAGCGACTTAATTACAGTGTAAGAAACATTAAGAAGCACAGGGCGCCGTGAGTGAAAGCATTTTAAAAACTGAACAAGTATAAAGAACCGGTGTTTGTGTAATTCCTGTTGCTCATGCAGAGCTGTACTTGGCACCGAACAGGGGAAATTTCACAGACACCACTGTGCCACTCAGAGCAGACATGGGAGGCAGACAGTGGGCACAGACACTTATACAGGAGGTACCAGGAGTCAAACAGAAGGGGTACCAGGCACTGTCCTCCCAGCAGCCCCGAGACTTGCCTGTGCATGCAATGTGCAGCGGTCACCACCCAGTGTGGAGCCAGCACGGAGCCCCCGCACATGTGCCGGGAGCCCAGGGCCACACTGGCCTGCCAGGGCCAGCGCCCAGGAGCCACGGCCTGCCCACCAACTATCCGGGAAGCCAGGGGCCTTGCACCGCACTCTGCAACAGAGGAGCACCGGTGAGATGGGAAGGAAGGAGCCGGTGTCAGCATGGTTCTCACTCCCGGGGAGTGGGGCCCAGTGTGGACGGCTTTCATTCATTATTCCCTGTCCTGAGGATAGGGCACTGGGAAGTGGAAATGCTGATTACACATCTGCTGGCCCCGCAGGCCCTGAGCTCGCTGAGAGCAGGGACCATGGCTGTGTTACCTATAGAGCCCCATACCTAACAAAGTGCCTGTCAAATGTTGGTGTGGGATGGATGCGAGGAAGGACCAAGAGATGGACAGATGCATGGGAGACAGATGAGAGGAAATGCAAAGGCTGCCTCCCATTTGGCCCCAGTCCCCTACCCTCCTTAGTCTCCTGAGCTGCTAACTGGGTACTAGCCGGCACTAATTCCACCTTTTGGGCTCTCCAGAAGAAAGGGGGAGTTAGCACCAGAGGCCAAGGCAGGTGAAGAAAGATCACCTGCCAGACCTGTGGCTAGTGGAGGACATGAAAGAGACTTAGGGCTCTATTTGGGCAGAACCATGCTTTCAAGAAGGGGCCCATCAGGCAGATGGGCAGGTGGACAAGGAACCCTGCCCCAGACCCAGCTGAGCTTCCCTAGGAGACTCTTCCACACTCAGGGTGGGAGTGGGGGTGGGGAGAGACTCCTTCCTCCCACTGCTACCTTCCTGGATCCAAGATCTGACTCACCAGAGCATTTGAGGGAAACGATCTGGCCAGAAGTGCAGTTGTCCCTGCAAAACAGAGGCACCAGCAAGACCAGGCAGAGGCCCACTTGAGCCTGAGCACCACTCAAGGGCATGGTGGAAAGGTGGGCTCAGAGGGGGCCTCTCACGTAGCCACAGCCATCTGCTGCCCCCCAAACTCCCAGACCCTCCTTGTAACCAGTCTCCAGGACAGCGGTGAGCACAGCGCCTGATGGCCCCAGCACCAGCCGGACTAGTGCCCTCAAGGGTTGATTTGGGAAGGTCCAAAGTTACAAGTCAAAGTATTAAATGAGAAAGCCCATCTGTTCCCACTGAGGGGCCCTGGGGAAATGCGCATTCGGTGATGGATGCATAAGCCCCTTGTGAGTGAACAGGACTCTTCCCCAGTGCTCCTTGCTAGGTTTACTCTAGTCTCTATCCCAAGCCTTTTCCCCAGCCCTGCATTTCCACATCCCTGTTCTCCTTTCCCCCCATCCCCACCCCCGTTTTCCTTAGCACAAACCTTAGTTCCTTTCGGACCCAAACCGTCTTCTTTCTTCACTTGTCTCTTCCCCTGCCCCCCAGTGCCTGGATTCTTAGTCTCTTTTGGTTCCCCACACCCACGGCCCTCTGGCTCCTGGCAGAGTCAGTCCCACCCCCACCTCCCTGGGCCTGTTCAGGTGTCTAAGGTAAGGAAGCATTTGGGAAAGGTGGTGCAAGGGTGCAAGGCTCCAGAGCAGTGATGGGATGCTCAGCCAGCCAGCCCAGGAAGCTGCCTGCAGCTAGAGGAAGCCCCAGCGGAGTGAAGACCCGCTCAGCTGGTGCCCACGCCCAGGACTGGAGGAAGGGCCTCTCTGGAGGGTCTCTAGGCTCCAAGCAGTTCTTAGCCAGAGCAAGAACTGTTTCCTTAGAAACCAGAATTATCCAAATAAAATGTGGCAGGGATGAGAGAGCACTCAGATGGGAGATGGGAGCCTGGTTTCAAGACTTGGTTTGGCTGCTTATTAGTTCTGTGACCTTGGACAAGGCCCTTTACTTCATCAAGCCTCAGTTTCCCCACCTGTAAAGTGGGAACAAGAGTACAGTGTGAAATCCTGTGACAATAACAACCCATCCTGCAGTCCTTGCGAGGGGCAGGTAGGATAACTGTGAACTCGGATGGGCAGGCTTGTGAAACCGAGTTTGTCATTTCTGATCAGGAAATGTTCCTTTATCCTATCTTACACAGCAATGTCCTCACCACTTTCCTGTTCCCATGACAGGAAGACTTTTGCTGGACAGCTCCCCAGGAAGTAAGGGGCCCCACTCAACCTCCTCAGAAGCCCTACCTGGGCTGCCACACCCCCTCCAGGAGGCCCCCCAGTCGAGGAGAGAGCTGAGCAAACTCCTGCGAGCTGTTGAGCTTGATGTCAGACAGGTTCACTCCCTTGTGGTGAGTGAGTCTTGGCAGAAGGAGAGAAGAGAACAGGAGGAAACAACTTTAAGCGGCAGCATGAGAGGGGGCTTAATAGCTGGAACTGCACGAGCTGAGCAGCAAGGCTGTGCCAACGACCTCTTCTGGAATTCTTGTTTGTTAAACAGCAGAGGTGCTCCAGAGAGAGACACAGCTGGGGCACCATCGTGCCCCAAGGCCACGAGGGACCAAACTGACCTGCTGCCATTCCCTGAGCCCGCTGAACACTGCGGAGATGGAGGTCAGCTCTCCTCCCTCCCCGGCCCCCAGGTCCAGGCCCAGTTACCTGAGGTGCCCAAGGCTCCGGCAGATCCGCACCCCCAGGGCAGGGCTCCAGCCCTCGCGGCAGACCAGGAGCCAGCCCGGCAAGGGCCTCACCTGCACTTCCAGCAGGAAGTCCTCCGTGTTTATTCTGAAAGACACTGAAGCCGAGCATGACAGCTGCATCCCACCTGCCGGGGGGAGGGCCATGGGGTGGGCAGGGCAGCTGGGCCAGGCCACTGTTAATCTTCAGAGGCCTTAACGACAGTGCCTGGGTCGCCCAGCATCGGGCTCTCTGCTCCTAGGCACAGGTTGGTTCTGAGAACAAAATAACCCTATTGGTGCAGCATTTCAACCTTGTGTTTTAACCAAGTGCTTTCAAATGTGTTCCCTCACTGAGTGTCATGCAGCCCTGGGGTGAGTCTCACCATCCTCCCCATTCTGCAGAGGGAAACTGAGCCATGGAGGTTAAGAGACCCGCCCAAGGTCACAGAACCTGCAAGTGAGGATCCAGGACCAAGTTCATGTCTTGTGACAATGTTAGTGATGGTTACCATTTACTGGGCTTCTGTTTTTTCCAGGCTCTGTGCTAACCTCTGTTATGTATGAGCTTGTATTATCCTTAAAATTTCATGTAAATATTTTATCTCCATTTCATAGGGAAGGAACTGGAAGCTCAAGGAAGTAACATTCCCAAAGCCACACAGCAACTATAAGGCAGGCTCCAAGCAAGTTCTACCTTCTGTAACTGATCCTAACCTCACCCTCAGCAGCCTGATACCTCCAATCCTCAGCTGTTACCTCAAGAGGTGAGGACAATGTTGGGGGGAGGAAGAGGCAATGTGTAGTGATGCTCCCCGACCTCGAGGTGGCCACTGGGCAAAGACCCCTGCCCATCACACGCTGGCTTCTTGTCCCTCCACTCTGGCTCACTCTGCCCTAAACATCAAGTTGCCATCCCTCCAGCAGCCTGGGCTCCTGGCCATGCCACAGCCAGAGATCAAGACAGTCCCCAGGGAGTGCTGACAGCCCCAAATCAGAGATCAGCTCTGCAGGGCTGGACCAGGTCACCACCGTCACACAGGAGGAGACACAGATGGGTGGGAGGGAAGGCAGAGCCCTTCATGTTGGTCCTCTTGCCCCAGCCAGAAGTGGGGGTCCCAGAGCTGTGAAGGGGCCCAGGGCTGGGGTGGGAGCCTCCAAGCTTTGGGGTGTGGCCCACCTGTTCTGGGAAGTGAGGGGGGCAGGGCTTCCTTGCCATTGGCCTCTGAGCAGCTCAAAGTCGTCTTCTCATCCTGCAAGGTTCCAGGAATGAGCTGAGAGGCAGCTGGCCCCGGATACAGCCCTTCAGAGCACAAGCACAGGAGAGGGTCACAGAGAGAGGCTGGGGAAGGGAGGAATTCCCTCAGGGGTACCAAGGGACATAACCAGGCACATGTGGCGGAGGGAGGCAAAAGCAGCTGCCAGGGCCTCCCCATCGGCCACCCTGCCTTAGGCAGGCCCCGCGTAACACACTGATGAGAGGCACAGCACTTGCTGTCTCCTCTCTGCCTGGAAAGGATTTCTAGACAAAATGTGAGCAGGGCCTCCCTAGATCACCCATCCCAGCACCTGCACCTCTCCCTGTCAGACTAGAGTGTAGAGCCTGATCCGTCTCCCCTGTGCATCCAGAGCGGACAAGAAAGGC
Source organism: Miniopterus schreibersii (assembly GCF_964146895.1). Taxonomy (NCBI): domain Eukaryota; kingdom Metazoa; phylum Chordata; class Mammalia; order Chiroptera; family Miniopteridae; genus Miniopterus; species Miniopterus schreibersii. The sequence continues at coordinate 7,465,223 of NC_138112.1, read as the reverse complement.
CCTTCTATCTGCCTTGGCACCTGCTCACACCCGCTCCTCCTCCCAACATCCCCCACACCCTGTGCTCAGTCCCTCCCCAGACACCACAGGGTCCAGCACTGACCTAGAAGCCAGAAGCCAACACTCACACCGGCCAGCAACCCCAGGGCTCCCAGCACTGCACAGCTGCACCGCCTGGAGCACCAGCGCCCTGCCCAAGAGGCTGCGGGGGATGCAGAGCGGGGTCTGGGTGCCAGGCTCCTGCCTGCCAGCCTCGCTCCACCCTGAGGCACCACTGCTGGGCCAGGCAGGCACTGAGCTGCAGCCAGAGTTTGTCCCACTGCACCTCCCCACCTCCCCCTGCCCCATCACCCCTGAAGCCCATAGAGCCACTTCATCCCCAAAACAGGAAACAGAAAGCAACACTGGGTCTGGGATAAAGGGCAAGGTGGCCTCTCGCCATCAGTCATTTAGGGCTGACCCAAGCTGCATGTGGGGAGGAGGGAATCTGGGGGCAGGACAATTATCCCTTCACCGCCCCACTCTCTTCCCCTATGGCCCAGGCTGGCCTACTGGGTGGCTGCTGGGCCTCAGGCCTCTGCAGTGAGTCTCCTGGCTCTGTTCTGAAGATCCCGGGTCCAGGGCCCTCCTCTGCACACCCAGCCTCCATGGGGGCTTGGCCATCCAGCATCAGACTCTGGGGAAACAGTCAACAGTCACTCGAGATCCCCACACCAGGGAGAGAAGTCACAGAGTACTACAGCACCCACTCTCACCTCAGCTGTGCCCACACTACCGCTGGCAACCTTACTTCATCTTGGGGACTTGCCATGTGTTCCCATTGATGTCCCTCCAGGCCCTCTGCTCTCCTGGAGCCCCTAAGCCCGCCCAGCTTACTCTCATAGCCAGTAGTGTCAGAGCAAAGACTTGAACCCAGGTTGGGCTGACACCAAACCTTACGCTTTTCACTCCCAAACCTTGCCTCCCACATGCACGAGGACATCTGCTGAGCCCCTCAGCATCCCTCCTCAGGCCTCAAGATCTGCTCTTCTCCATTCCCTCCTGTCTCAGAGAGAGAAGTGCCCCTCCCAGGGCACTGTCCACCCATTCATTCAGGAAACAGCATTTAGCCCAAGTGAACAGGCCACGATAGGGGACACTGTAAGGTCATTCAACATAATGACCTCCAGCACCACTGCTAAAGGAATCTGTGTGTGAGTCCTGAAGGTGAGTCACCTAAACAAAGCAGTGCCTGGTAAGTGACAGAATAGAGTTTAGGAAAACTACCACCGGCATCAGAAGGAGAGCTTACACTCACGGGGGGCATCAGTAAAGACCTAGAAGAGGCAGCCTCTGAGACAGGCACTCAGAGGTGACTGGGGTCTGCCCTGACATATGGTCATTGGGTATTCCAGGAAAAGAGTATTGAAGAGGCAAAGGCATGGGGTAAGAAGGCACAGAGCAGAGTAAGTTATACATATGCCTGAAGTCCATGTGCCATGAGAAAGGGTAATGGAAACTAAGATCTTGGGAAAAACACTGGACCAACAGCTCAAAGTTAGGTCTACAGCCTCCTGTGTGAGCTTGACAACTCACCAAAGTTCCACTTCCACATTTACAAATAGAAGTGACAACCCCTGCTCCCCAAGGAGTGCTCCCCCCTTCTACCGTCCTGTCTCCCTCCATTTACTTGCCATGCCAGGGCAGCCCTGCAAATGTGAGCAAGCCCGCCCCTCCGTTAAAGCACCCATGAATCTCTGTAGCCTCAGGATAGATGCAGAGCTGCATGGCTCACCACATCCTCTGCGATCTTGCCTCTCCTCACTTCTCCAGCGCACCTACCAGCACCACCTCCCCCCACAGCGGGACTCAGGGTCACACTAACAACGAGCCAGTTCTCAGCATCTTCACGCTCGCACACCCCGGAGATGCTGCCCTTTGCTATCCCCTCTGCCACACAGCTGACGCCTATGGCCCTTCAAGACTCAGCTTAAATGTCACATTTCCATGAAGCTTTCTTCAACCTGTGCGGCACCTGTGTGGCCCTACAGCCTGCTCATTTACTTCTCTCTCCCTCCTTCCTCACTGGACCAGGCATCCCGAGACCTAGCTCAGGGCCTAGCATAAAGTGGGGGTTCAGTTGATGTACGGTGGAGGGAAGGAAGGAAGGAAGGAAGGAAGGAAGGAAGGAAGGAAGGAAGGAAGGAAGGAAGGAAGGGAGGGAGGGAGGGAGGGAGGGAGGGAGGGAGGGAGGGAGGGAGGGAGGGAGGGAGGGAGGGAGGAAGGGAGGGGGAGGGAGGGAGGGAGGGAGGGAGGGAGGGAGGGAGGGAGGGAGGGAGGGAGGGAGGGAGGGAAGGAGGCTAAACCAGATTATGTGATTAAAAGGGTTTTATAAAGTGCAATGCAAATATTAGTATAATAAGTATGTATAAGTTATGGGTCTTTTCTTCAAGAAACGTATTATCTAGTAAAGTAGACAAAGCCTCTTAAAGCTGAAGTAACTCCCATCTCCCCTGCAGACACCCTCCCTGTGAACGTGGCTTGGTCTGGAGAGAGTCCGAGGCACGCCCGCCTTCCTCCTGTCTCAGCCTCAAGGGAGCATGGCTTTCGGTTCAGCCTCTGGGCCAGCTGGCCTCAACTCAGATGCTTCCACCCCAAAAATGCACCTGCCCAAGCTCATGCAATAGCCCAGGAAAACGGTCCTCAGTGGTGTGGACCTCCGGGGCCTCCTTTTGAGTAGGAGTTCAGTGTAATGATGAATTGCTAAGCACTGCCCATGTGCACAGCACTCGGTGAGGCACATGGGGTCAAGAGAGGAGAAAAGTCAATCCCTGGAGAAAACAAACCCAGGAGGTTGGCCGCACAGGGCGCCTCCAGAATGAGCCCCTGTTCCAGAGCTGCCAGAGGAGGCTCTTTCCACCAGCCAAGAATCCCAAGGGCGGAGAAGGGGGTAGAACAAGAGAGAGGCCAGGCAGGCATGGTGCAGAGGTGCAGCCTTACCATAGGGGTCAGTGGAAAAGAGGCAAAGCCTTGGATTCTGCGAGGAAGAATTCTGCTCCTGTTCTGGGTCAGCATTGATTAGATAGTGGGGCCAGCTTGGCTGGAGGGTGAGGTCTCCCGAGTTCATACAATGGCCCCTCCCTTTATCCCCTCCACACACGCACACAGACACAAGCCAGAGAGACAATGAACTCTGCTCAGAAACCATGAATAGACCCCTTGTTGCAGGAAGGGGGACCAAGGGCCGGCCTGGGCTGGGCAGCTGCCGCCCCTCCTATCTGCTAACTAAAAGCTTAAAAACAGAGAAAAATGTTACAGGGAGGAGGGAAGGCCAGCTACTGTTGCTTAGCAACCAGATCCTTTGTGCCAAAAAGTGTGCCCCATGCATGCTAGCACAATTCCCCGGCCTGCTGACAGGGCCATATTGGAGAGACTGATATTAGCATTTGTTGAGGTTTCTAAGCCCTCTGGATTACATTTCGCCTCTTTGTGGGTTGGCTTTCCCAGCAGTCTGGGGTTGTCAGCATGCTGGGATTGGGACGATGATAGAGATCTTCGTCACCTCTCTCCTCGGGCTGCACCTGTCACCCCAATGCCGGGGAGAGAGGGCCTCTCAGCCCAGCTGTCCTAAGGGCCAGTTACTGTAGAAGCCCTCAGTGCTATGCTGCCTCGAAGCACAAGGTGGCTCACCTGAGCCCAGGGTGGGCTGAACACACCTGGGAGCCACACGTCCTCAGTCAAGGAGGAAGAACATCCCAGGGAAGGGAAAGGCTGCTGTGGCTCATAGAATTTCAGATGGGGCAGCTGAAAATATGGCTTTGGGAATCAGGCCCTCATCCAATCCCAGTTCTGCCACATCCCTTAGTCTCACCTGTAAAGTTAGGATAATCATATGTACCACACAGGGTTGATGTTGGAATTAAATGAGATATTGAATAGTCTTGGGATGGTCACTTTGTAAGATATATAAATGTCTAATCACGATGTGTACACCTGAAACTAATATAATACTGCATGTCAAATGTAATTAAAATAAATTATTATTTTTTAATAATAAACAAATAAATAAAGCTCTTAATCTGGCATCTCACACAGGTTCTGCTCAGGAAACGTTAGCTGCTGCTGTTATATTATTACTGTTGAACCTCCCCACACGTGCCATATTTGTGCTTTTTGCTCCTTACTTTCCTCATATACTCAGTGTTTCAGCTCTGAGCTTATGGGCATCCCACAGATCTCTCCACACACAAAACAATGAAGAGACAGAGGCTGGCTATGAATCATAGAAGCAAGAGGGGAGAAATGGTGGCTGGAACTGAGAAACCCCTGACTGGGCTCTGAGGTCTCCTGGGATAATATTCTTCAATCTGTAAATCTAAATACTTATGGTGTGTCTGGAATTAGCCTGGGCATGGGGAATGAGTAACTCATAGGCTAGGAGCTTGCAGGCCAGGAGGAGAGACAAGAACAGGTATAAATAGTTGTTACTTGTGAATAGTGAAATAACAGAGGCATGAACACAGAGGTATTGGAGAATAAAGAAAGAGCTGGTTCTTTTGCCCAGATGACCCAAAGAAAACTTCACAATATAGGGGACATTTGATAAGTTTTGAGGAATGAGAAGGCAATCACATAGACAGGCATTTCAAATACACTGCAAATGATATCAGTAAAAATGGCAGAGTAAAGATCCCTGAAAATTCTTTCCTCCATAGAAGCAATGAGAAAACTGGCAAAAAAGATTGTCAGAACCAACTTTTTTAGAACACAGAAAATTAACTGAGGGCTTACAGCAATATGGGAAGTGTTTATTCAAGAAAAATGTTAGACCACAGCTAGCATCATACTCAACAGTGAAAAGCAAAATGCTTTTCCTCTAAGATCAAGAACAAGACAAGGATGTCCACGCTCACCACTTTCATTCAGCATGGTATTAGAAGTCCTAGCCACAGCAATTAGGTAAGAAAAAGAAATAAAAGAAATTGGAAAGGAAGACGTAAAACTGTGACTATTCACAGATGACATGATAGTATAAGAAAACCCTAAAGACTCCATTTAAAAATGTTACAACTAATAAATGAACCCAGTAAGATTGCAAGATACAAAGTCAACAAGTGGGACTACGAGAAACTCAAAAGCTTCTGCACAAAGGAAACCATCAACAGGAAAAGGCAACGTATTGAGTGGAGGAGAGAACTAAGGCTCTCAAAGGTGACTATCCCACAGGACATACCTTTCCATCCAGCTCTCTGGAGAGTGGTTTTCTCAATAAAGAAAGGAACTTGCTTGCAGCTGTAACAGTCAGAAACTCTTCCCAAATAAAACTTGTGTTCAAAAAATAAAATAAAATGAATGATTCCTAAGTCTAATAAGAGCAAAGCTTTAATGCCTTCTTCTCTTACTCCCACTTCTCCTCCCCAGCAAGACCCCACTGGCAAGACATTTCACCTTTCCTTGGCAAATAGAAATCTTGAATATGTTGGAGAAATTTTTACCAACTCCCAACTCCTCACTTTCTATCCAGTCATCTCTCCATCTATCCCCTCTTCCAGCCCCACTGCCAGCACTCTAACCATCCACCAGCATCCTCCCAGAATCACTACGGTAGCCACCAGGCCGACCAACTGCCTCCAGTCCCTTCCATTCTGTCTGTACCTTGACTCATTTTAAGCAAATCCAGACACTCACCTATCAATGTGGAAAGATTAAATAAGTAAAAATGGACCTTTCTCTTTTCCACCCTGCTGCCAAAGCAACATTTTCTAGAGCAAATCTAAGTAGATTAAATAGATTAAAAAGCTATTGGCTCCCCATAGCTCCCATGCTAAAAGCATTTATATAATTGCTCAAGTGTTTGCGGGTTCCTACCAAGTGCCAGGCACTGTTGCAGATTTTGGAATTACATGAATGAATGAGTCAGGCAGAGGCTCTGGCTCAAGGAGTTTATAGTCCAGTTCCATCAAGTCAACAATTAGGGTTCGGGGGAGAACTGGTGTGACGGGAGCTCTAACTTGCACCCAGAATGTGCTAAGCATCTTGCACCCAGGGTCCCCTAAGCATGGTACAGTAGGTTCTTTCAGGTTTACCCAGCATGCTTTTCTACCCTCATCTTTTTCCCTCCCCTTTAACTCTCTTCCCAAAAGCCAGTCACTAACTGTTCCTAGAATATCCCAGAATAAACCCCTCTACCTTGGCTCATCCTGTTCCTATTCCTGAAATGCCTTTCCCCTCTAACTAGTAATTACTTGAGTGCATCAGTCAGCCAATATACATTTAGTGAGAACACACTGTGTTCCAGGCACTGTGCACACACTGAAGATCCAATGGTGAGCAGAAGCAGACACGCCCCCGCCCTAAAGAGCTTCCGGTTAGCGAGAGGAGACACACGCCCATGAAAGGACCACACAGGTGTGCACGTGCAGCTCCGACTGCTGAGACAGGTGCAGTGCTGACGCGCGCATGAGCCAGAGGTGTGACTGAGTCTGAAGACCGAGAAACCTTCCAGGGGAGGGGCCACTCAGCTGGCATCGGGGGGGGGGGGGCGCAGCAGGTGAATTTTCTGTGGTGGGAGAGAAGGTGGTGCCTCCAAGGGACTGAAATAAACCGGAGCAGGAGGCTAAGAGGAGGAGATGTGAGCAGAGGCGGGAGCGGTAGGTAGGTAGGTAGCCGATTAGGCAGAGCCCTTACAGCCAAGGTGAAGGTCGGTCCCTGTTCCCAGTGCAACAGCAACCAGTTTAAAAGGCAGCCCAGGGACACACTCAGCTTGCCACCATCCTCCCCCAGCACCCTTGGCAGCCCCTACACTGCAGAGGCCCCTCTGGCCTCCTCCCATGGGACCCAGTGAGAGCTAATCATGGTGGGTCATCAAGAGCAGGGGCCCATCCTTGTCATCTTTGTACTCTCCGCCGCCCCGTGTTTGCATGTGGTTAAGTGCTCAGTGGAAGTCTGACATGTGCAGCTGCCAGTCTGCTTTATTCCCTCCCCGGGCCCGTCCTGCCAGTCAGGAAAGTTCCCCCACTGCCTTCGTTCAGGCTCCACCCATCCCTGCCTTCTAAAATATCCCTGCCTCCCTCTCTCCCCAACACAGCCCATCATCCAGGAGGCTACCAAGGTTGCTTCCTAGACAAAGGTCTGATGGGGCCACTCTGTCTATATGTAAATCTTCACTGACTCCTCACTGCCCGAAGGACCAAATTCAAATTCTTTAAGCTAATTATTCAACGCACTTCAGGATCTAATCTCAAACTAATCGCTTTGGCTTTGTGTTTCATTGCATCCTTTCTTCCCTGGACCCTATGTGCCAACCACAATCAAAGCCCGAGACCATCCCTCAGTAGATGCCCTACCCCCACCCCATGCCTTTGCCTAGCTGTGCTCTCAGCCTAGAACGTCCTTCCTTTATCTTTTCCTAATTAGAGAACTTCTGGTGCTTCAAGATACAGCTCAACTACCGACCCATCACAAAACTTCCCCAAATCCAGAATTGGTGGCTTCTTTTGGTGTAGAGTTATTTGTAGCACCTTGCCCAATAATCAGAGTCCTCAAAAAAAATTAGCCCCACTCTGCCCCTGCACTGCAATCTCTCTGCAGCAGCCAGAAAGAGTGGGAGGGATGTGAAAAGCAGCTCTCCCCCCTCCCCTGCGCATTCCCAGCAGGGGCGGGAAACAAGGCCTCCCTTGTTCAGCTGGTCAGACAAAAATATGACCCAAGTTGTCTTCTAGGAAATGGTATTTAAGCCTCCAAAGAAACATCCATGTTTCTAAATACTTTCTCAAGCTCAGAGATAAACTATGAAGTTTATAATTTATAACTATAAATAAAAGTGACCCCCTCCAAATTGCTCATTTTGTTGATCACTTTTTTTTTTTTTACTTTGTTTAAAAGTCATTTATCTTGGGAGCCATTCAAATTTATATCTAAAGACTTAAACTTATGAAGTACTTGACCAAATACGGACGGGGGGAACTCCCCACGGTGAGTCAGTGATATCAGTATTAGACACAGAGGCCATTTTTCATCTGCCTTAATTAAGATGCAAAGGAGTAGCAGAAACTATCAATCATGTGGTTGATTGACAGTTTAACTTCACGTGGTTGAAGTTAAAAATAACTTCCTAAACTTCTGCTCCAGGCCAGCAATGGCTGTCCAACACTTTAAATCAATGCTTAACGACTGACAGCACCGTAAAACCTGTGACTCAGAGAAAACAAGTCACTCTCCATGTGCATCCTGCTTTGATCCCACTCTGTGACCCACTGATCTTTCCTTTCTTCTCTGAGACTGGTTTTCATCAGTCATCCGACGCCCATTAATGCCTAATTGCACAGAGTGTAGGGCCGCGTACAGAGTTCTCTGCTCTCTTGGAATTCACAGGTCAACTCAGACACACACATGCAAAACATGGACAGAAAATGACCCCAGAAACAGGTCGTATGGGAAATGCAACACAAGCAAAATTTTGTTTTCACAACAGTGTGTGTGGAGACAGCTCCTTTTAAGTTTCTGTCTTCACAACCACCCTGGGAGGTAAGCAAGGCAGGGATTTTTATCTCCAATTGATTAGTGAGCCCACTGAGCTCAATGGTTTGCCCAAGTTCACACTGCTGGGCCAAGTGCCAGGGGCGAAAAGCCAGGCTTTCTGACTTTAAGTCCAGAGCTCTCCCTGTTCAGGGCAGCATCCACAAATCAATGGGAGAGAGGCTTACCAGGTCAGGGCCACTGGGAGTGAGAGGCAGGTGCAGGCTCGGAGTTTAGTGGGAGAGAAGAGAGAAGTCTGAGTCACCATGCCTGCTTGGGAGGGCAGGTGGAAGCAGCTGGGAGAAAATACAATACCAGGCCATGAAGGTTTTGCAGTAAAGATTTTCAGGAACCTTTTAAATTGTAGGAGAGAACTGGCTTAATGTGTGGCAAGATGAGGAAAAACAGGAATGAAACCATAGGGCCTTGACTTTTATTCTGTTTCCCATTTAATTTTAAATGACACATCCAGGGTAGAAAATCCCAGATGTCATTTCAGCTTCCCTTGAGGTTTCTGCCAGCGGAGTGCCCAAGGCCCCGGGCTGCATCGAGGATGTCTGGAACCAACAGTGAACTCTGAGGGTCCCTCTCTGCTCTGCCGGCCTATGGACCAGAGTTGCAAAGCAGCTGTGGCGGTAACATGGTAATTGCATTAGGGTCCACTGAATGCTTTACTGACCTGAAGCTCACTCCAGGGAGGACACTTGGCAAGTGACTGTCTTCATGGCTGTTATTTAACAGATTAAATAAAATAGACAGACAATAAGGGGCAACAGGAAAAGTCCTGTCACTGTAAACCAAGTGTCTACAACACACAGCTGCTAGTGTGTGACCTGTAGATTTATCTGATGTTATAGGTTGAATTGCATCCCTCCCCCCAACAAAAAAATTTATGTTTTAATTTTTTTTTTAATATACCTTTATTGATTTTAAAGAGAGGAAAGGAGAGGGAGAGAGAGAGATAGAAACATCAATGATGAGAGTCATTGATCAGCTGCCTCCTGCACGCCCCCGACTGGGGATGGAGCCCGCAACCCGGGCATGTGCCCTGACTGGGAATCGAACCCCGATCGCCTGGGTCCTAGGTCAATGCTCAACTGCTGAGCCACACCCGGCCGGGAAAAAAATTTATATGTTAAAGTCCTAACTCCAGTACCTCAGAATGTGCTCTTATTTGGAGATAGGGTCATTGCAGAAGTAATCAAGTTAAAAGAAGCTCATTAGGATGGGCTCTAATTTAAGATGACTTGTGTCCTTTAAAAGGGGGGAAGGTGGACAGAGAGACACACTCAGAGGGAAGACGACCTAGAGACAGAAGATAGCCATCTATAATCCAGGCAACAGATCCTTCCTCAGAAGGTACCAATCCTGCCAACGGCTGGATTTTGGATTTCTAGCCTCCAGATGATACACGTGGTCTTTAAGCCACCCAGTGTCTGGTGCTGTTCCCCTAGCCCTGGCCAGCTAATGCATCTGGAGACCTGAGAGGCAGAGACTCCTGGAATCAAACAAGCCTGGATTGGATCCCTGACTTTGTATTACCCACTGTGTATCCTTGGGCAAGACACTTAACCTCTCGGAGCCTTGATTCCTCATCTGTCAAAAAGGGACAATAGTATCTTCCTCAAAGGAGTGTTCCGAGGAGTAACTGTGAAAACACACAGCTTTGGTTTGTTCAGATCAGGTTGCATAGGGCCCCTCGGCAGCTAGGCAGGGTCGCAGTGTAAATTCCGACCACCTCGGCATTACTGCTGATAATGAGTCACTTTGTGAAGGAACTACCCTGCACACGGTGGCCTGAGGTCACCACAGCCTCTGCAGGACTGAGCGTTCTGATGGATGCTTCCTTCCCGGTTCTCTCTGCCCCTTGGGTTTCACACACTTGTCCGTTTTCTCTCTCTCCAACTGAAGGCTTCAACTTTATGCTCAGAGTCCCTCCCCGTTTTTTCTGCCACATGTAGGCCAGGAGGGGAAAAGTCACTCAGCAGCCCCCAGGACCTGCCTCTTACCTCTTCACTCTCATGCTCACTCCTGGAGACAGCCATATAGATTCTGAGAAAAACTCCACCTTTGTTTTTTTTGGTGCCTGGTTTAAAAAAATTCCTTGCTACTTAAATAATAATTTAAGTAGCCTCTGCCCCAAAATAATAATCCTCGCAATAAAATCAAATGGAAATCCACTTCCAATAACAAAAATAAGGAATGAGTCCCGAGTTTGAAATGATATGTTGTCTGGCACTGGCATCAACATTCCAGCATGTGCAAGCAGGAGCAAGGGGGGGAGGGTACAGATGAAACAAAACTGGCTGCAGAACTGATGAGGATGGGTGATGAGAGCCCATGTGATGGGTTCACCATATTATTTTTCTCTATTTCTACTTGTTTCCATTTTTTGTACGTTTTTTTTTTTTTAAAGCTACTAAAGATTTCCTGTGGGACTCAGTTTTTTAAAAAAATCTCTCTGAGGGCCCTACACAACCTTTCCCCTCCTCTCCTGTTACTTCTCTAGCCTCCTTCCTCCTACTCTGCTCTTCCTTGAGTTCACCAGGCACATGCCTCCCATCTCAGGGCTTTCAAGGGCTGGTGTCTTGGCTCAGGAGTGTCTGTGTCCAGATACCCACACAGCTTACTCCCCTTCTCGTGTGTTCTGACCATCCTATGCAGAATGGCAGCTCACTCCGCTTTCCCCCTTTCTGGAACTCTACATTTACTTTCTCTCCATAGCACTTAAAATGTTCAAGCAGAGTATCTAATTTACTTATTACCTTTGTCACTACAATTTAAATCCCAACAGGGACAGGGAATTTTTGTTTGGGTGGAAGGGTTGTTCAGTGACAGAGCCATGCCTGGCACCCAGTAAATGTACGTGGAACGAATGTAGGAAGTTTTAAAACGGCTTATAAGGCTGAGACAAGGTAGGGAGTAGGTGTCTTTGCCCTGGTGCATCTTCTTCAAAAGCTGCAGGAGCTAAGATCCATCTACTCCCCTCTCCCCCCTTGCACTATGCAAGAAATCTAGGGCACGTGATTTCTGAGGCGTGAAGAGCTTATATCTAGCTCATTGGAATTATGGTTCTCCTCCCCAGCCTCTAGGCAGAGGTTTAAAAGTTGGTTTTGAAACATCTAAGGCTAGCTGCAGTTCTATCACATGACATCACAAAGTTTTAACCAAACTCCTCACAGCAAAGTGAGAAATTTCTGTCCAAACCATGTAACTGAAAACCTTCTCAAAATTGTAGCTTTAGAGCTTTCAGGAAATTTTAAGCTTCAGCAGAATGCATATTTTTAGGAGGAAGTTAGCACAAAACAAATGTTCAAAATCAGGCCTATGATTAGGAAGAAACGTCCATCAAAACCCAAAAGGCTACTTCTTGCTAAGCTTTGTACGTGAGGGTTTCCACCAGCCTTACCCTCCTGCACTTACAGCTACCTCCCTCCACTAAGAAGTTACTCCCATATGCTTTACTTATCCAAGACACAAACTAGCTGTGGAGCTTGGACAGCTATTTCTCTGGGCCAGTTTCCTTATGACAAAAATATCACAGGGCGTGTGTGTGTGTGTGTATGTGCTCGAGTATGTACACCATTCAGAAGTTTAGAAGACAGACAGTCTTGGGAAATCAGATAAACAATAAAATAAAATCCCACAAAAAGCTGGGAATCATTGCCTTAAGTGATAGCCTAGGTATTTGTAAGCAAGGGGAGGGATTATCCATACCTCCTTCAACAATGTTATTAATCAAAGAAAATACTGTCTGACCTACTCACTAGTGCTTGCTCAGTGACATGTTGCAGCTGGTAGCACAGGTGGTGTTCAGAGTCCAGATGACCTTCCTGGGATGACCAAGGCCGAAAAGAGCCCAGGGTAGAATGGCCATGCTCACTGGCTTCTACTTCCACAGGCAGGCTTAGGTGTCTGGTGCTGCTCCCAGGACTGAGGAAAGGGTGCCATCTGGAGCACCTCTGTTCTTGAGAAACCTTGTGTACAAAGATCTTGTGTACAATGGAACACATCACCAATCAGCATCCACACATCAGCAGGAGCCATTATCAAGTCACCTTAAGGATTTAAGTTGTTTGCAGTCTTGCCCTTTTAACCAGAACTTCCCATTTTACAAAATCTTGGAGAACCTTTTTTTTTTATTGTTCAAAACATTACAGATGTCCCTTTTTCTCCCCATTGGCCCCTTTCACCCTGCCCGACCACCCTCCTCAGTCCTTCACCACACCACTGTCTGTGTCCTTGGGTTATGCACATATGCATATAAATTCTGTTAATCTGTCCCCACCCACCAACCCTCCTCCGTCCTTCTGAGATTCGTCAGTCTGATCCATGCCTCCATGTCACTGAATCTATTCTGTTTGTCAGTTTAAGTTCTTTAGATTCTACATATAAGTAAGATCATGTGATGTTTCTCTCTCTGCCTGGCTTATTTCGCTTAGCAAAATATTCTCATGGAGAACTTTTCTTGAATTTCATTTCTCAGTCATTTGTATAATTCTGATTGTTATTTGGAAAGAGGTTTCTCCTAGTTGGCCCATAGATCCACTAAATGAGCCAAGCATCTTAAAGTTCCCTTCCTCCCATAATCTATATGCTCTTTCTGGGACAAGGTTCTACTCCCATTTCAACTCACATTCAAGTCCCAATCAGGATAGGTACCTGCCAGACTCAACGTCCACGTGCTCAGTCAGGTGGTTCATCCCTAGCCAGGATGAGCATCCCCTTAGTCATCAGCCACCAACTGCCACGGCAGGGAAGAGAACAGAGGGCGCCCATTCTGTGTGCCTCAGTATTCAAACTGTTCATTAGGGGAAGTGGTCCCAAGTGACAGTCTACCAGCCTCAGGAGAACTGTAATGGTTTTCTGAGCTACTGCAGGGAGAGAAGGAGGGAGGAGTGAGCTTTTCAATTATAAGAAATCCCACCCCCAAACTGCTATACCTGTCAAGCAACAGGAATAGCTTCTCTGAACAAAAGAAACCTGCTATTCTGTCCCACAGTCCTGTAACACATTTATTTCAGTTCTGCCTAGTCCCCGTTCTCAGTTGCCGAGAAAAGAATGCTACCTGAAATTGTGTGAATTTTCAAAAACAGGTATTTTCTTTACCTGTGAAAATGGCCTATTCCTCCTCTCCCAAGAAAGACCCTTTTTTGTTCTCAAAAAACTAAAGTTGCTTCAGGCAATTCCTTTTTCTGTGGGTCCTCAAGGTAGGATGTGCTGAGTCTAGACACACAGCCGCCGCTAGCCACAGCGGAGCTCTGCTATGAAGGAAACCAGTCTTTGCCTTCCCTCTTTGTTCTTCCATGACCCTAAATAGGTAAAAGGAAACCAAGCAACACAATGAGGAGGGGCTGAGCCTCACTAAGGAGAGGGCAGGGGCAGAACACTTGCAGGAGGACCAGCGATGTGCTGTGTGTGTGCCAGGGGTCAGGGGTTGAGCCTTGGGAAACATGCCCACTGTACTGGAAACTTCTTCCAGACGGCATCTTCCTCAAAAGCACATAAAGAGCACACCCTCAGCCTCTTTTCACAAGAGGAAACCATATTTGAGGAGGAAGAGACACATCCAGAGTCCCACAGGGACCGAGGACAACCTGAACATAACATACACCTCCAATGGCTGCAGAGTTAAACACACAGTAAGCTGAGCCGACAGATTACCTATGTCTACCAAGCAAAGGATTAGGCTACAGAACCCAGAGTTAGTGTCTCATGGCACATACATGCCGAAGGAACACTGGCAATTAAAAACCTTTGCCATTTGCCCTGGCCAGCTAGCTCAGTAGGTTAGCGTGTCATCCCGATATGCCAAGATTGCAGGTTTGATCCCCGGTCAGGGCACACACGAGAACCAACCAATGAATGCAAAAATAAGTGGAACAACAAACTGATGTTTGTTTCCCCTGCTCTCTCTAAAATCAATCAATAAAAAAATTTTTTTAATTAAAAAAAATAAAACCCTTGCCATTTGATAAGGCACAGAAATAGTGGAGCTAGAGAAAGAAAAAAAAATCCAACAAAGAAAATAGAATTTACAAAAGTTTCAGTCAAAATGGCAAAGTAGGTAAATGCTGTGCTCACCTCCTCCCATGACCACATCAAAATCACAACTAAATTACAGAACAACCATCATTGAGATCCACCTGAAATCTACCTGAAAAGAAGTACTATAACTAAGGATATAAAGAAGCCATGAAGAGACTATATACAGAAGAAGCCATGAAAAGACTGGTAGGGGGGCCAAGATGTGGAATGGGCAGGCCCCATGCCCATGATGTGGTAGTTAAGAAATAGGAGAGCTATCTCAGCTGTGGAGGTTCCCCCTGAGGAGCCTCAGCCCAGTACTCCAATGCTGAGAAGTCCCCATGACTGCCAGCTGTGAGAACCAGCAGGGATAGCTGCTCAATAAGAGAAGGCTGCTGGAGTCACAGGGCTTCCTCTAAGAGGGCGTGGGCACAGACTTATTTGCTCACAGGTTCATTCACTCTGAGCTCCTGCACTGGGGCGGCAGCTTGAAAAGTGCTGAGACATGCCAGACAACCGAATTGACTAGCTTCGGGGTACGCCCTTGGAGGGGGAGGGGTCAGGGCAGCTCACTCCTGGGTTAAGAGATGCCACTGTTCCTTTGTTGACTCTTCCCTCAAACCAGCTGGCACGTGCAGGTTGGCACCAAATCTGACTCTCCATCAATCTGGCTAACATTGCTCATCCCATCCTGATGATTCCGAGACCCCCACCCCAACTAAGTTGAGCACCTGACCCAAACTTCTTCCAGCAGTTTCCACACAAATCGCCCATCTCAGGTCAAGCTGTGTACTTTCCTAAAATCTCTCAAAGGTTCACAAACTTTAAACAAGCAGTGTATGACCTTGGAATGCCCTGTAACTCTGGCTAGGTGGCCATGAGCCTGGCAAGAGTGGCAGCCGGTACAGGATTTCAGCTTAGCCTCTCCCAGGTGCCTTCAAGCACAACAGACGTGAAAATTATCTGAAGACCACATTGTAGTGCCTACCAGAAGGCTCCAGGCCGACCACAGCCAGCAGCTCACCTTGGCCTGCATGGGAGCCCACCCCAAGAGGCTCTAGAACCAACACACCCCGTGGCCAGCTTAAGACCACACAACCACCTCCAGAAATGAAACACCCAAATGGCAAACTCAGCAAGCACCAGAGCCCTACTGAAGGAAATATTCCCTGAGGTCACCCCCTGCACAAGTTTTACAGCTGTAATCACCACTATCCCTCAGAGTCAATCACCCTGAGAGTCAGTCCCTCCCACTGACATGCCAACAGCAATCAAGGATCAACTACAACAGAAGGGTACACACAACCTTCATAGGACACTGCCAGAACACTCAGCTCAGACCAGGGCCCCCAAGGAAACCTAAGGGCACTTTACCAAGACTTGGAAATGAAGAGATCTTCCTAATACATAGAAACAAACATAGGGAGTCAGCCAAAATGAAGAGACAAAGAAATATGTCCCAAATGGAAGGAAAGAAAGTGAGAAAAAGAGCTAAATGAAATGGAGACAGGTAATCTACCAGATACACTGGTTATAAAGGTACTTAATATACTTGGAAGAGCAGATTAACTCAGTGAAACTTTAACAGAGATAGGAAACATGAAAATGGAGATAGGAACCATAAAAAAGAACCAGTCAAAAATGAAGATTAACTGAAATGAAGGCTACACTAGAAGGAATCAACAGATTAGATGAAGCAGCGAACTGAATCAGTGATTTGGAAGACAAGGTAGCAAAAAACACCCAATCCAAAAAGGAAAAAGAAATTTTAAAACGAGGATCGTTAGGCAACCTCTGGGACCACATTGAGCATGCCAGCATTCGCATCACAGGTGTGCAGAACAGAGAAAGCAAGGAACTCCTGAAAACCTATTTGAAGAAATAATGTCGGGAAACTTCACTAAGCTGGGGAAAAAAAGGCAGTTAAGTTCAGGAAGCACAGGAAGTCCCCAAAAAGATGAATCCCAAACAATGCCATGCCAGGACACATCATAATCAACATGCCAAAGTTAAAGACAGAGAATCTTTTTTTTTTAATCCTCACCCAAGGACATGTTTTTGATTTATTTTTTAGTGAGAGAGGAGGGGAGAGAGAGAAACATCAATATGAGAAACATCAATCTGTTACCTCCTGTACGTGCCTGACCAGGGACGGAACCCACAACCTTTTGGTGCATAGGATGACACTCCAACCAACCAACCGAGCGGCCCGGCCAGGACAGAGAGAGAATCTTAAAAGCAGCAAGAGAAAAGCAGTTAGTTATCTACAAGGAAGCTCCAATAAGATAGTCAGCTGATTTCTTAAGAGAAACTTTGTGCCACTCCCCCATCCCCCCAAAACTGGCGCAAAATATTCAATATTCAAAGTGATGAATGGCAAGGACATACAACCAAGATTATTCTACCCAGCAAGGCTATTATTTAGAATCAAAGAGATAAAGAGCTTCTTAAACAAGAAAATGCTATAGGAGGTCAGCACCACCAAAGGGACTTCTTTAAGAAGGGAGGGGCCCTAGCCAGTTTTGCTCAGTGGTTAGTGTCCACCCACAGACTGAAGGGTCTTGGGTTCGATTCCGGCCAAGGGCACGTACCTAGTTTGCAGTCTCAATCCCTGGCCCTGGTCAGGGCTCGTGTGGGAGGGAACCAATTGATGTCTCTCTCTCATATCAATATTTCTCTCTCTGTCTTTCTCTCCCTTCCACTCTCTCTGAAAAGCAATGGAAAAAATATTCTCAGGTGAGGATTAAAAAAACAAACAAACAAAACAAAAAAAGGGAGAAAAAACATAAATATAATATGGCATTATAATATATAATAAATATGGCATTAACTATACACTTATCAATAACCACTTTAAATGTAAATAAATTCAATGCTCCAATTCAAAGACATAAGGTAGCTAAATAAATAACAGAACAAGACCCATATATATGCTGTCTACAAGAGACACACATCAGACTGAAAGGAACAAACTGAAAAAGGATGGAAAAGGCCATTTTATGCAAATGGAACAAACAAAAAAGCTGAAGTAGCAATATATATACAAAATAGACTTTAACAAAGCCTGTAAGACACAAAAAAGAACATTTCTTAATGATAAAGGAATCAATCCAACAAGAAGACATAACCCTTGTAAACATTTATGCACCCAACAGAGGTGTACCTAAATATATAAAGCAAATATTGAGAGGCATAATGGGAGAGACAGACAGTAATACATTCATGGTAGGGGGTGTTAATATCCCTCTGACATCAATTAATAGATCTTTCAGACAGAAAATCAACTAGGAAACAGACACCTTGAATGGCATACTAGATAAGATGGGTTAAATTGATATTTTCAGAGCATTTCACCCCAAAGAAGCAGAATATATATTCTTATCAAGTGCAATGGAACATTCTCTAGGATAAACCATATGTTAGAACACAAAACAAGTCAATAAATTCAAGAAGATTGAAATCATATCAAGCATCTTCTCTGACCACTATGGGATGAAACTGGAAGTCAATTACAAGAAAAAAACTGAAAAACACAAACACATGGAGGCTAAATAACATGTTACTAAACAACAGGTTAACAAAATCAAGGAAGAATTCAAAAGATACCTTGAGACAAATGAAAAGGAGAACACACCAACCCAAATCTTTGAGACACAGTAAAAGCAGTCCTAAGAGGGAAATTCATAGCAATACAGGCCTGCTTCAAGAAACAAGAAAAATCTCAAACAATCTAACCTTACACATAAAGGAACAAGAAAAAACAGCAAACAAAGCCCAAAGTGAATAGAAGAAAGGAAATAAAGATTAGAAAGGAAACAAATGAAATTGTCTAAAAAACAAAACAAAAGATTAATGAAAGCAAGAGCTGGTTCTTTGAAAAGATGAACAAAACCGACAAACTTTTAAGCAGACTCATCAGAGTCTTGTTGGCAAGATTAAGTGACAAATGACACACAGAAATACAAAGATTATATGAAAATACTACGAACAGTTATATGCCAACAAATTGGACAATCTGAAAGAAATGAATAGCTCTAGCCAGTTTGGCTCAGCGTTGGAGTATCAGCCCGTGGACTGAAGATTCCTGGGTTTGATTCCTGCCAAGGACACATACCACGGTTGCAGGCTCAATCCCCAGCCCCGGTTGGTGCCAGAGCGGGAGGCAACCAATTGATGTGTATCTCTCACATCGATGTTCCTCTCTCTCCCCTCCCCCCTCCCATCTCTCTGAAAAGGCAATAGAAGAAAATATTCTTGGGTGAGGATAAAAAACAAAACAGACAAAAAACAAACAAACAAAAAGGAATTAATAAATTCCTAAAATAAAGTCTTCCAAGGCTGGCCTGGCTGCTTTGCTCACTGGTTGAGAGTTGACCCATGCACCAAGAGGTTACCAGTTCAATTACCCGCCAAAGTACATGCCTGGGTTGCAGGCTCAATCCCTAGTAGGGGGGTTACAGGAGGCAGCCGACCCACAGATCCATGTTGATTCTCTCATCGATGTTTCTATCTCCCTCTCCTTCCCTCTTTCTCTAAAATCAATGAAAATATATTTTTTTATAAAAGAAAGAAAATTTTCCAAGACTAAATCAAGAAGAAACAGAAAAATCTGAGCAGACCAATTACTACCAATAAAAATCAAAGCAGTAATTAAAAAACTCCCAACAAACAAAAGTCCTTTACTGATGGCTTCACAGGTGAATTTTACCAAATATTCAAAAAAGAATTAACACCTATCCTTCTCAAACTATTGCAAAAAATTCAGGAAGAGGGAAGGCTCCAAAGCTCATTTTACGAAACCAACATTACCCTGATTCCAAACTCAGACAGACATTACAAAAAAAGAAAATTATAGGCCAATATACCTGACAAACATACATGCAAAAATCCTCAACAAATTATTAACAAAATGAATTCAACACTACATTAAGAAGATCACACACCATGACCAAGTGGGACTTATTCCTGGGATGCAAGGTTGGTTCAATACCCCCAAATCAATTAACATGATACACCACATAAACAAAATATTATCTTAATAATAAATGCAGAAAAGCATTTGACAAAATTCAGCATCCATTTATAAAAATTCTCAGCCAAGTCGGAAGAAAGGAAACATATCTCAACATAATAAAGGCGACAGATGACAAACCCACAGCTAACAATGGAACATTACTCAACCATAAAAAAGAACGAACTCTTGCCATTTACATCATAGATGGACCTAGAGGGTATACTATGCTAAGTGACATAAGTCAGGCAGAGAAAGACAAGTACCACATAATTCACTTATATGTACAATCTAAAAACACACAATAAATGTACAAACAAAATCGAAACCAACTAATAGATACAGGGAACTTACTGATGATTGCCAGATGGGAGGGATTTGGGTAGATGGGATAAAAAGGTGAAGGGATTCAGAAGTAAGAAATGGCAGTTATAAAATTAGTCAAGGAGATGTAAAGTATAGCATAAGGAATATAGACAATAATATTGTAATAACGATGTATGGTGTCAGACGGGGAAGATCACTTTGTAAGGTATAAAATGTCTAATCATATGTTGTCTATCAATTGTAATTGTCAAATAAAAAATATGTAAAATACAGAATTTAGCCCCAACCGGTCTGGCTCAGTGCTCAGAGTGTCAGCCCGTGGACTGAAGGGTCCTGGATTCGATTCCAGCCAAGGGCACATACCTTGGTTGCAGGCTCAATCCCCAGCCCTGGTCAGCATGAGAGCGGGAAGCAATCAATTGATGTGTCTCTCTCACATCAATATTTCTATCTCTTCCCCCACCCCCCTCCTTCCACTCTCTCTGAAAAAGCAATGGAAAAAATATCTTCAGGTGAGGATTAAAAAAATAATAGAATTTAGTTAAAATAGCAAAAATGTCAAAAATTATATTAAAAGTCCTAGGAGTCCTAGGAATTCTGGAAATTATCAGATAGTGTTATGAAGAAAGAAGATAAAAAGTCAGTGAGCCCTGCCCTGGCCAGTGCGCTCAGTGGTTAGTGTGTCAGCATGCACATCGCAGGGTTGCAGGTTGGATTGCTGGTCAAGGGCACATACCTGGGTTGCAGGTTCAATCTCAGGCCCAGGTCAGGGTACATGTGGGAGGCAACCAATGGATGTCTCTCTCACGTCGATGTTTCTCTTTCTCTCTCCCCCTACCACCCTCTCTAAAATTTAATGGAAAAAAGTATCCTCGGGTGAAGATTAACAATTAAAAAAATAAAAAGTCAGTGAGCCCTCTATGAGGATCATACATGTCAATAAAGGAAGGGCAGAGAAGAAAATGTGGTTTTCTTTGTCAAAGCTCCCAAGTTATTAAAGACACTCACCCTTCAAAGCATTATTTATTGGAAAGAAATTTTAAAGGAAGTCTTAATTCCTACAAGGCCAAATATGGTTCCTCTCTTTCCCAAAATATATTTCCCATTTGCTCACAAATTCTTTACCCTGACTCTTGGAACCGCCTGGATTCCTTGATCAGAGGTCACAGTCTTCCATTACATATTGGTTCACCAAAACCAATGGGTGATTCCAAGAAGTCTTTAAAGAAGTAATTATGCCAAAAGAGGAATCACACAGTCAAGACACAGCTTTCTCAGGAATATGGTGCTATTTAATCTTAGCAAGGGCAGCTGCTCTTCTTTCTGTATTCTGGAACAAGGCACGAATTAAAGCTTTTACTTCACTGGAAGAGAATGCTGCTGCCAAGGGTCCTTTTCCATCTGCCCATCTGCAAAATAAAAGATAAAATTCTATTTCCTATTATGTCTCTGAAATATAAGCAAGATTTTAAAAATGTTTGATTCCAAATGCTTGTTTTAATAGAAATAAAACAAATCCTGGCACCCTTCCCCTTCTTTATGGATCTCCCACTCAATCTCTTTGATTGCTTAGGCTTCTGGGCTGCATTTTGGTATCAGCACACAGGTTAAGAAACCAGGTTAGGAAGATAAGACTATTCTCCCTTATTCTATACTCACTAAGCCCTGTTGGAACTTGACAATTATGACCACATCCTCATATGTTTATACAGAGTATCAGGATCTGTAACTACTTTAAAAATTGAACCACAGGCAACAAATTTCAACTGACAAAGAATTGGCATAAAAAATACATAGAGCCTGGCTGGGCGTGGCTCAGCGGTTGAGCATTGACCTAGGATCCAGGCGATCGGGGTTCGATTCCCAGTCAGGGCACATGCCCAGGTTGCAGGCTCGATCCCCAGTCGGGGGCGTGCAGGAGGCAGCCAATCAATGACTCTCTCATCATTGATGTTTCTCTCTCTCTCTTTCTCCCTTCCTCTCTGAAATCAATAAAAATATATTTTAAAAAAAAATACATAGAAAGCTCCCATAAATCAACAATGAAATCACAAACAACCAATTAGAATAAAGGGCAAAAAATATGAACAGGCATTTTACAATAGAAGAAACATGAATGATCAATAAAAAGATGCTCAACATCATTAGAATTTAGAGAAATGTAAATTACAACAGTGAGCAAAATTCATACCAATTAGCAAAAAATTTTAAAGCCTGATAATGCCAAATACTGGTGTAAATGTGAAGTAACAGGATAAATAAATTACAAAATATCTGTATAATGGAATGTGATACAGCAGTGAAAATGAACTGCAGCACCACCCACTATTGCAAATGAATTTCAAAAATATAATACTGAACAAGAGAAGGAAGTTATAGGAGAGTCCACTTATAGAAAGTTCTAAACTTTATATTGTTTAAGGGCATATGCAAATGTGGTAAAACTATAAAGAAAAGTAAGGAAATGACACAAAATTCAAGATAGTGGTTACCTGTGGTGGGGGGTATTTGGAGAGGAATACACAGGGGTCTTCAAAAGCATGTGTTTTTTTAATATAGGCAATATTTTTCTTAATAAAGGCAATATTTTCCTTAAGTTGGGTAACAGGTACATAAATATTTATTTTACTCCTTTTCTTTAAACTGTGAGTATATGTTACATATACTGTACTCTTTCATATGCATATTTTATAATTTTAAAATGTTCTAAACTATACAACCAGTGGTAGGTAGCTTCTTTGGTTAAAAGAAATTCTCTACTAGTTATTATCCTTTTATTTACTGAAACATCTGCAAGAAAAACCATCTTCTTAGGCAGGAAAAAAAAGGAAGCTACAATGTACCAGTATTGTCATTTTCCTCGTAACAAGGAATTAATGATCATTCTTAGGCTGTAAGAGGGCCCTTTAACAAGAAAAGAAAAATTCTTACCTGCTGCCTTCTGGAGTCTTACCTAAAGATATTCTATTACCCACTAAAGACTTGTAAATGACAAACAAAACAAATTTTGTACTAAATGTAAGTTAAAGGTATTTCGATATTTTTTGTAAGTAGAGAACTCATTTACATTGTTTTAGAAAAGACAACATTTGCTGAGAACAATTCAGACCCATCTAGGTCTAATATAATTGGGAATCTATAATAAACCAAGCAAAAGCAGATAAACAAGTAGCTATAGGGATGGAGATGGGCCTTAAGGCCTATTCAGGGAGCTCCCTGTGCAAGGTGTGCATGCTCGTTAATAACCTCCCAAGACCATAATAAAAGCATCCATGGATGTGTAACTGACCCACACCTGTTCTGTTTTTTGCAGTATCGATGACCTCTGCACAATCAGTGTGGTATGATACAGACAGCATATAATTACTGGGACAGCAATGTTAACTGGTAGTGGTGAGAGAAAACATCGCCTACTGTTTAAGAAAAAGTGAGCCCTTTCTATGTGTACAGTGCTTAATCCCTGCAGAAAAACTACTGGTTAATCAAACAATGGTTTGAGGTTGAATAATACAAATAAAAGCCACTTCTCTGTTAACTTGTCAAAGCCAGTGTTAAAATGCATTCACTGTTTGTTAAAATGGGCAACAATTTCCATCTAGGTGTGTGAAGGTGTACTTCTTACAAATCCAAGGTCATTTGTACAGCATCCCAAAGCAACATGTTCAAGATCACAATAATATGAAACAGAAGTCTCTATGTTAACAAATACGAAGTGGTAATGAGATCCATGCTATGATAGACAACACAAAGGCCCCAACTTCTGCTACTCAATAGGAAATTCTTTCTGGATAACATTAAGAAATAGAGAATAACATTATAGTAATTATGTGTGGTATCAGATGGGTACTAGACTTATGGGAAGATCACTCTGTAGCTCACATGAATGTCTAATCATTATGTTGTACACCTGAAACTAATATAACATTCTATGTCAACTATAATTGACAAATTAAAAAAAACAAATACATAAAAATAATCTCCCCATGCAAAAAAAAAAAACCCCACAACAAGAAAGAGAGAAAGCACTGCTATCAATGACACTAATACTCTCTGTGAAAAGATATATGCCTCTACCCACCGATCCCCAATTTCTTGCAGGCTGGCCTGTAACATCATCATCAGCTCTCTGAAGGGCATCCATTTTGGTACATAGACTGGAGCCTCTTCCTGATATTTCTTGTTCTTGCTTTCTTCAGAGAGAGGTGCAAATACTTGGGGTCCTTCATCCATCACTGTTTTGCATAAGGAATACAATCTATCACCATCTTCGGTAGAGATGTCCTGGTTTTGCAAAAATGGAACGCAACAGAATAGAATTGGGTCAGCTTAGTAGTAAGGAAAGGGCAGATCTTTGGTGCATTTTGTCCAAGCGGTCAACTACAGCAAGATGTTTTCCAACCAATTTAGCACATCTTACTACACACTAGATTTCATCAGCTCTCTGACAATACTCCTACAGTTAGACTGACACAATATGTTTTAACAGATTGTTAGTAATTTAGTTTGCCTGCATGAAAGAGCCAATTTCTCCAGTAGAATGTAGCACAGCTTGCTGCAAAGCAGGGGATGTTATTACAAATAAGAGTTTAGCCAATCTATGCTTTAGAGGCATGAGGTAGCAGAGACCAGGCAACTTCTGTAGGGTCACATATATACTTAATCCCAACTGCAAGAGTGTGTTGGAAAAGTGGTACCTGCATGAGGCTGCATTTCACTTTACTAAATTGAACTATTTAATTCACTTACAAATTAAATAAATATATAACTTCATACTTTACAGCTCATCTCGGGACTACTCAGTTTCCAACCTCCTTATTCATAATTTACGCAGATGCTAGATAGAGAAGTAGTGTAATCCCACCTTCTTATATAGCTATAAACAGAGATTAGCAAGTCTCTAGAGCAAGACAGAATTAAGACAAAACTGAAAAAAATAAAGGTATAATGAGTTAAGACATAAAACATGGATAATTTCTTCTGCCATCTGTGTTGACTAAAAATGAGACTTCAACCATGCTTTCTTAGTAAAGTGACAATCTGGGATAATAATTGCATATCAAGTCTACTGAGGCATCTATTGGCTCTTACCTCTAGGGCAGTGATTCTGCCAATAATCTCAGAAATCGCTGTATTGAGTAAAGTCCCCATAGCCTTGCAATATATATTCACTGGCAGGACATCCTGCCACACAATTCCAAGTCTCTTTAGTTGGTGCAGTACCTGTCAGAAGAATATAGCTATTTACATAAAAGAGAGCTTGTTGCAACTTCTTTCCAGATTTACATTTATCATTTGTGTGTTTGTGAGAGAAGAGGCATTATATAAAGGTGAGGTAATCAATATGTGCTTCTTGAATATTAAACTTTAGTGACATGCCCGTTAAATGAAAAAAAAAAAGACTTATCCTGAGGACAGGAAAGCTTCACTAAAAATATAAATCACGTAGGAAAGAGGAGAATTAACATGAAAGCTAGTATTTCAAACTCCCCAAACCCAAGTTCATGGGTTAAATACTCGCTATGACAGACTTAATAACTTGTCACACTATGAGCTGATGGAAAAGTAGCTTCCTGTTGGCTTGGTGGGGCAGGGGAAGGGAAAGATCATAAATATGACTATAAAAGGTGTCCAAATTTTCCAATGAGGGTTGTGTGGAATCAACTGAGCTACCTGTTACATATTCTTTGCTGTTTAAAAAACAAGGGAAGGAGACATCTAAAGATACAGTACAAATTCCAGAGCTAAAACCAGCGTCCCACCTGACGGATTGCTTTACTTGCTGCAGAATAGTTCTCTTCATCATCCATGTTTGAAAAGTTCCTAGCACTTGATAATCTTTCCAGAAGTTCTCCTTTCTGTGCCCGCATTTGGGCCAAAAAACACTCTGTCCCTATGATGAGAAATGAGAATAAAGAATTCTAAAAGTTGTTCAATTGCATACTACAAAACTAGGGTGAATGAGGAGAGAAGCATGCACCATGTATCTGTTCTGCTTACTTGAAAACACTTGTTTGCTAGATAACATCATAAAGCTGCCCTAAGGTTACCAGAAACAGTCACTTCTAATACATTAGCCACCTCCTCCAAACCCATCCTCAGGAGAATAAGTCTTTCCCAATAGTTTGTCCAGAGTCAGAGAAGAAAAATTACTTATAGAGAAGAAGCAGCTACTTATTTTTCTGATAGATCTACACCACCTAAGAGAAAAGTCAGTAACTGAAAAGCTAAGTGAATTATATAGATTCTCTGCTTTTCTTAGGGTACCATTATAGTGAACATTTTACCCCACATTTTATTTCTTTTGATTTTTAATAATCCCAATAAAGCTAAGGGAGGTAGAAGAAGAGGGAGCTGTCGTGAGGTTTTGCAAAATAACAAGTACTGACATTAGTGAGTTCTTACCAACAATGCTAACAGAACTGTCATAATACAAATCTTATTGTCATTCTACTGACATAACTGATGTGGTGACTTTACTGCACACCAGCAATCCAGTTTGGAACTCTAATGTACCATGAAATCATGTCAGAAAAATGTAATGCTTCCATAAAGAGTGCATTCACATTATAAAATTAAATAACTAGGAACACTTGCAAATGAAATGCCTTCCTACTTTCCAATATAGTTCAGGACCACCATCTAATTTCTAAGTCACTCATTCATAAATTACAAAGATATCAGGCTGAGAAGCTCCATAATCAATGTGCTTTACTGAATTTAAGGAATCAGTTACCAAGTCTCCTGAAGCCAGGTACAAGATCCACAAAAGTAGTAGTGCCATCACAAAGAATGGGGGCAAGACGTGACCTGAACTGATGCCCGAGGGTCAGCAAGTGATGAGCAATATACATACAGTTGTTGTGGTGAATGGCAGCCAACTGGGGCAGTTTTTGAAGGTTCTCCCTAGTACAGGAGGAGGGGTAGAAAAAAAAAAGAAATCACCTGTTATTGAAGTTGGGGTAGATAAAATTAGTACTCTTAACTATTTCTAGGTTTTAATCATTGTCTGCTGTATAAATGCTGGACATAAGATAGAATCTCATCACTCACACTCACACTCAGAGAGTTGTTCTGCCTGAATGTGACCTTAACCTACAAAACTACCCCAGTGATTAACAAACAAGAAAGAGTATGGGAATTAATTACCTGTGCCAGCTCTTTGTATTGGAAAGCTATACATAATAAATCCCTTGAAATTTAACACTAATCAGTCTGTGGAAATACAGATTTACTTCCCCTTTCTCCAAATTCCTATTTCATTTATATATTGAAGCACTTAATTATTTCCTAATTCACTAGTTTTCAAAGCTGGCTACAGATTAGAGTCACCTGGGAAATTTAAAATATATAGATGTTTAGACTTCACCCCATACCAATTAAATCACAACCTCTGAGAGAAGCCAGGGTATTTACATTTTAAATCTTCCCAGGTAATTTTAATTTTCGTACAAAATCAAAACTCACTGCTCCAAATCTTCCACACATATTAGTCTCCCCACTCAGCTTGGGAAGAGATCTTGTATTTCTGCTATGTATCCTCTAGCAGCCTTTCAACTAACACTTCTTAGTTTGCTTATTTAATTGTCAGGCTAAATCTACAAAGTCAAAAACCAACAATCTAAGACAGTTGTCTTCATTTTGGACTACACATCAGAAAAATTTATAGGGCTTTAAAAAACAAGATATGTGGGTCTTACAGACCTACAAATCAAAATCTCTAGGAGTAGGACCTAGGAAAATATATATATTTTTAAAGCTTCATAAATGATTCTAAAATACTGCCAAAGCTGAGAACTCTAGTAAAAAACTGTGGTTCTCACAGTGTGCTCCCCTGACAAGCAACATCAGCACCATTGGGAAATTTGTTTAAAATTCCAGGCTTTATTCCAGTCCTACTGAATCAAGAAATCTTGGGCACAGGATCTAGAAATCTGTACTTTAACAAGGCTTCCTGGTGATTCTGATGCACATTCAATTTTTTACACCACTGGTCCAGCACAAAGTTCCAAGATCAGACAGAAGTAAATCTAACTTCACAGTAGTGTCAAAAATGTTCCTAAGCACGAACTTCTAAACCAGCTACCTCGGAATTTCCAAAAACACTCCATTAGCTGACCCAGAGATGTCTTCTCTTTTCCTTTCCTTGACTAAGTAGAAAGTGAAATAAAAATTTTAAATCACAGCAAAGAAAATATAATTAAAATAATAAGGTTCACAATAAACAAGTTTTCTTTTATAACAAAAAACAACAGATGGGCCTACTTAAAAACATCTCAAGTTCAAAAATCTGAACTAAAAATACTACAAATAATAAACTAATTTTTTTCTTTGAAACCAGAGTCCTTGACTAAGGAAAAGCTTTGCTGACATAATATTTAAAACATTTATAGAAGACATCCAAAACACT
Source organism: Miniopterus schreibersii (assembly GCF_964146895.1). NCBI lineage: Eukaryota > Metazoa > Chordata > Mammalia > Chiroptera > Miniopteridae > Miniopterus > Miniopterus schreibersii. Next base: position 7,436,955 of record NC_138112.1, on the reverse strand, counting down.
TAATGTGGATAACAGAGAGAGCTCCTGGAGGCTTAAAGTTATGAGTAACTTTTCAGATTAGTATTAAAAGAAACTTTTAAAATCCAAGACATTAAGTAAATACAGCCTAAGATAGCTTGGAAGAGTGGCTGATCATATTTGACAGTTAAATGGCAATCCCTTGTGGTATTAAGTCTGCAAAGCCAAGAGAAAATGTAGTATGTTTACTAGACAGCAATGCAGAGTGATGGCCTTTTGTTTTATAACCACGTAAAGTGAGGCAGTTCTGAAAATACCTACCATCAAAAACAGGGTCAAGTTCTTCTGAGTGTTTAAATTTGCATCATCCAAGATTTACTGCAAAGATTATAGTACCCTTATTAACTTATTAATAAACAACCTGTGTTCTTTAAACATATATTTTAAATGCTTTACTGCGCACTTTATTGTAAAAATTTTAGTAACCAAAATATCTTTGGTGGGGATATAAGATTACTGGTTTTAACCTGACTTACAAACATTTTAGACATACAAATACTATACAGAAACCAGATACAGTGGCACTTACTTATGATATGTTGGCACAACATCATGGAACAAATGGAAGATATTCCTTACTGAGTAGAAAAGTTGAACAGCACTAAAAGGAAAACAGTTTCAACAGAAATGCATAAGAATATATTGGAAATGAGAAAAAAATTCAAACTAAGTATATCTTAAGTGAGAATCATCAGCTAAAACTACAATTTGAGAGAATACCTGCCTTGGTCACTGCTGAAAACACCACTAATTTACATGGAAATATATTCTCAGCCAGTATTTACTAACTAGATTGCAGTCTTAAGAACCTGGGTCCCTTAATAATTTTAAGAACAGCAGCATTCAACCCAAAGCCTTTTTCCATTTATCAGTTTGTTTTCTGCCAGGACGCAGACTATCCCTCCAGTAACAAATGGAGCTAAGCCTCAAGCAAATGTTACCTACTCACTGACGCACTCTGCAAAGGGCAAGGCATCAATAAAGGCATTCACTCGGTTCTTTCGGAATCAGTCTGACTTTCAGCTTTCACCTTTTCTCCTTCTTACCCCAATGCAAGGAGATGAATCAACATTTCTAGAACAGAATCTAACCTCAAGATTTTTTGCCCTTTATACCTGGCCTTAGAATACCTAAAGATTATTGTTAAAATACACTCAGAAAGAGCAAATTAAGGTTTGTGTACTTACTTCTACATAAGAGTATCTTAAACTACATATCTTGAATAAATCACAGGAATTCACAAATATTTAGGAAAATAAGTTATGGTTATTATACCCCAAAACACTATCAACTACTTGCTTACTATAATACCTGATTATTTCATTTTATTCTTGCTGCATATGTTGCTCTTTGAGGTCTAACAATACAGAAGTGGAGGTTTAACAATAGAGAAGTGGGTCATTGCAGTGTAGCTATATATCTGTTGTCCTGTTAAAAACCATTACCCTTAGTGAAAGAATGTCCAGAGACACTCGGTATACAAAAATATTGTTATGTGTTCTGTATTGTCAAAAAATTTAGAAAATATTGCCTCTGCATCCCTAACTTTTGATCTGGTATACTTCAGATGAATGCCAAGTGAAGAAATAGTCACTCCCACATTTATTTTGCCAAAGGAGAATACACCTCCTTTTACGTGTATTTTTTCCCCTCCTTATATTTAAAACTGATGGACTTGTGAACATGATTCATAAGGTCATGGAAGTATCTTGGTAAATGGTTCTTTCTAGAGCAGAATAAAATAAAGGGGTTACCTGCATGTGGAGATAAACACTGAAACTCTAGAAGCCCATCTGAAGATGCAGTTTAATTAAGTGCAGCCCTAACGAAAGGTGTTTCTACTATGAGGGTGAGAAGTAAAAAATTGCTACCTATAGATACAAACTAAAGAGGCTTTTGTAAACCTGTTCTGCAGTCAACTTGGGCTACAGTCTGCCATTTTCTCTTCAGTTTAGTATAAGAGTAGGAAGGAGCTTACGAGAAGAGATTCAGGCCAGCCAGTCTGGCTCAGTGGTTAGAGCATCAGCCTGTGGGCTAAAGGGTCCAGGGTTCAATTCCGACCAAGGGCACGTATCTCAGTTGCAGGCTACGTCCTTGGCCCTGGTTGGGGCACGTGCAGGCGGCAACCAATCAATGTGTCTCTCTCACACCAATTTTCTCTTTCCTTTCCACTCTCTCTAAAAAGCAATGGAGCCCAGCCAGGCGTGACTCAGTGGTTGAGCGTCGACCTAGGATCCAGGAGATCGGGGTTTGATTCCCGGTTGGGGCACATGCCCAGGTTGCGGGCTCGATCCCCAGTCGGGGGCGTGCAGGAGGCAGCTGATCAATGACTCTCATCATTGATGTTTCTCTCTCTTTTCCTCTCCCTTCCTCTCTCTGAAATCAATAAAGATATATTTTAAAAATAGTAATAATAAAAAAAAATAAATAAAAAGCAATGGAAAAAATATCCTCGAGTGAGGATTAAAAAAAACACACCAAAACAACAGGAGAGATTCAGTAGATGTGGAATAGAGTTTGGGGTGCCCTATATATAATGAACATTAGAAGAAATCACCCTGAGAGGGTGATATTTGGTACATTCCATTTTCTTTCTACCTTTGGCTCCCCAACAAACTATTATTACTTTAGAAAGTAAACATTTAAAATGTAAATTGCCCAGCCAGGCATGGCTCAGCGGTTGAGAGTGGACCTGGGATCTAGGCGATCGGGGTTCGATTCCCGGTCAGGGCACATGCCCGGGTTGCGGGCTCGATCAATGACTCTCTCATCATTGATGTTTCTATCTCTCTCTCTCTCCCTCTCCTTTCTTCTCTCGGAAATCAATAAAGATATATTTAAAAAATAAATAAATAAAATAATAATAAAATGTAAATTAATTAGAGCCTAGTTTTCAAAAAGTAATATAAATGTTAAAGCCAAAGGGCTAGTGCAGGCTAGAGTAGATGATACAATTATCACTATTACCACTACCACCAATAATAATAAATATCTGAGTATTAAATCATTTTCTAGGTAGCATTCTAAGTTCCTTACACAGGCTTTCTCATGTAATATCATTCAATTCAAATAAGAAATAAAAATTAAACAAAAATTAGAGCTTTTTTTAAAAAATAATTAAAAATTTTTTAAATCAAAGAAACCCATTATTCCACCCATAGACATGCTTCTATTTCTTATACCTTGCTGTATGATGTTATTGTAAAAACAAGTTAAAAACAAGTTAATTATCAATATATATCGGTGTGCTGCACTGTTTTTTAGGAAAAAAATATTAGCTAACTAATGGGATAAGAAAACCCAAAAAATCCTAACCAATTTTCTTAATAAATGTCAGTTTGGATATGCATTTAACCAGGTCATTGCCATGTTCACACAATTCAGAACTCTTACCACTGATCACTACTGGTTGTTGCCTCCAGTAAAGTCTGATAGGCAAGTTCCATTAATTTCTTTACAGATTCACTGACACGGCAAGTGGGCAAAGAAAAGGAATGTTGGTCCAAGGCATTTTCAGGCTGTAAATGCACCAGTTCACTGTACTGAGTTGTGGACATTTTCGGTACGTGTGGCTTGTCATCTTCATCAGGGATGGGTAGGTCCGGCACGCTCATCTTAGAGTCAGGAGCAATCTAAAATTCAAACAGCAACACGGAAAGGCACCGCCCTCAGAGTAGCTCTAAGGCAGGCTCACGGTCGGGAGTAAGGGGCTGGCTGCTTCCATGAGAGGAAGCTGTGGCTCTGCAGGCTAATTACAGGAGTTTAGTGCAGCTCAGGCCGGCTGGCTCCGCAGCTGGAGGACCCTCCCATGCACCAAAAGGCTGTGGATTTGACTCCTGGTCAGGGCACATATCAAGGCTGTGGGTTCAATTCCTGCTCAGGAAGCAACCGATTGATGTTAGTTACTCTCAAATCAATGTTTCTCACTCTCTCCCTTCCTCTCTATAAAATCAATAAACATATCCTTGGGTGAAGATTAAAAAAAAAAAAAAAAAAGACTTGAGTATATATGGCAGTATTTTAATGACTGCTCAATCTTGGGTTGAGAGCATGTCACAAGAAATAAACAATCCCTTTTACTACAATTCTTCTAATTCTTCTGTGATTCCTAATCTTAGTGAAAATAGCAAAGCTGTATAACTGGCCCAAAATTTCAGGTAAATGAAAGTACCTTCAAAATCACCTTCCTCAACCTGGCTGGTATGGCTCAGTTGTTGAGCATTGACCTATGAACCTGGAGGTCATGGTTTGATTCCCGGTCAGGGTACATGCCCAGGTTTCGGGCTCAATCCCCAGTAGGGGGTGTGCAGGAGGCAGCCGATGGATGATTCTCTCTCATCACTGATGTTTCTATCTCCCTCTCCCTCTCCCTTCCTCCCTCTAAAATAAATAAAAACATACTTAAAAAAAAATCACCTTCCTCAGGCTAAATTATTAGATTATTGCACACCAATATGATTTTGTGTTCTGGTCATTAAAACAAATCATTTCCCACCAGGAACATGTGTTGGCTTAAGTCAAAGAAATAACTCATTCAGGCTAGTATATCCTCTCCTTAAAAATTCCAAATCAAAACCAAAAAAGGCTCCCTAACATTTGTACAGAATGAAAATTCCCAGACTTAGTCAAGACTAAAGGAAAGAACACTAGGCTGCTAGTCTAGAAAAATCAGTGATATTTTTACCCTAACTTTTGACAAAGTCATTTAACTACTCTGGACCTCAGTTTTCTCATTGTACAAGGAAGAGAAGCTGTAATGCAATAACGGTTTTCAAACCTTGTTTCTTAAAGATACCTCTGGGGTCAATGAAAGGGGAGATTAAGCACATAGAAGCAACAGGTTCCCTAATCCCACTGCAAGAAGGGCAGCTCTGCTCTGCACATACTGGACCTCTATGGAAAATTTATGATAAAAAAAGTTCAATCTAATAAAAATGTTTAAGTCATCAGACTTGCCTTACGAATCTGTAGAAGGGTATAACAGTATCTACTTCACAGGGCTGTTATGGAGGTTAAATAAGAATACAAATGTCAGGGATCGTTCAGTCAAAATTATGACTAAGATTAGATAGCAGAAAAAAAAATACAGTTATAGAGATGATTAGAAAAATGCTAATGTTTGTCTGAAAACTAGTGGACCCAGAATACAGAACTCAAAACAGTGACTTCACAAAGAGTGTGAGGGAACCTCAAGATAGAATAATATAAGATCTAATATAATACCTGTCAGATTAAAATGCAAAAGCAAAACAGACAACAACAAAATACAACTGTAGATAATTTGCAAAAATAGTGGGTACACATAGGGAATTGTTTTAGAGAAAATTTAGATGACTATGAAAGGCAAATGAAATTAAAACGATTTATGAAAAAAGGAAGATGAGCTTTTCGAAGTTGGGCAGTTTAAAAGATTAATTCCAGGGCTTAATGCCAAGAAAAAGAACCAGGTTAGAATCTAGAGCAGATGTTCTCAACTAAGAACAATGTTGCCCTCCAGGGAACATTTTTGGTTATCACAACTGGGAAAGTCGATACTAGCATCTATGAATAGAGGTTAGGGATGCTACTACACATCCTACAGGCCAATCCCCCACAGCAAAGAATTATCTGGCCCCAAATATCAACAGTGCTCACTGCTGAGAAACCCTGACCTTGAAGAAACTAATTATTGGGGTTTGGGGGCTAAGAAAAAAAATGTACTTTTATAGAAAGTCAGAATTAGTTGAACAGGGAGCTCAGAAATTATCTAGTTCAATTCTGTCATGTTACTCAAAGAAAAATGAGGTCCAACAAGGATAAAACACTTGGCTCAGAATCACAGAGCAATATAGTAACAATCCTATTTACATCAAGGAGTTACGACAGAAGTGAGAGAGATATATATTAATTCTTTTACCCAATACTTACTGAGCACTAAGTACATAGTAGTATGCACCAGGCATTTTCTTAGTGCTGGAGATACACAGTAAAGAAAAACCCCAGACCTTCCCCTATATGGAGCTTATTTTCTAGAGAAGAAGAAAGAGTAAATAATTCGTAGAGAATGTTTATTGATAAGTGCTATGAAGAAAAATAAAGGAAAGAGTACAGAAAATAGGGAGAGGTATAATTTTATTTTATTTTTTTTTAATCCTCACCCGAGGATATGTTTTTATTGACTTTAGAAAAAGAGGGAGAGAGAGAAACATCCATCAGTTGCCTCCCATATGCACTCCGACTGGGAATGAACTGGAAACCTGGGTATGTGCCCTGACCTGGAATAGAATTCGTGACCCTCTGGTGCACAGGATGATGCTCCAACCAACTGAGCCACACCAGCCAGAGCAGAGGTCACATTTTTATTTTTTTATTTTATTTATTTATTTATTTTTTAAATATATCTTTATTGATTTCAGAGAGAGGAAAGGAGAGGGAGAGAGAGAGATAGAAACATCAATGATGAGAGAGTCATTGATCAAACCCACAACCCGGGCATGTGTCCTGACCGGGAATCGAATCCCGATCGCCTGGATCCTAGCTCGACGCTCAACTGCTGAGCCACGCCCGGCCGGGCTGAGGTCACAATTTTTAAAAGAGCGTCAGGAAAGGTAGCAAGTCATGCAGTATGACTTATGATAAAAAATGTCCCAAGCCATTTAGTAGATGAGTGGATAAAAAAGCTGAGGGACACTTACACCATGGAATACTATGCAGCTGTAAAGAGGGATCTCATACCCTTTGGGACAGTATAAATGGACCTGGAGAATATTATGCTAAGCAAAATAAGCCAGGCAGAGAAAGACAAATATCTCACGATCTCACTTATATGTGGAATCTAAAGAGCATAATGAACTGATGAACAAAATAGATTCAGTGACATAGAAGCATGGAACAGACTAATGAATCTCAGAGGGAAGGAGGGGGTGAGTGGGAAAAGAGATTAACCAAAGAATTTACATGCATATAATAATTTATATGGACACAGACAATAGTGTGGTGGAGGCCTGGGGAGGCAAGTGGGTTTGGGTGGAAGGGGTCAATGGGGAAAAAAGGGGACATCTGCAATATTTTCAACAATAAAGATACATTTAAAAAAAAATGTTCCAAGCAAAGGGAACAAGAGGTTGAAAAGTTCTGCAACCAAGTGGTCCTAGCAAATTCAGGCAACAGGAATGATGGAAGAATACAATAGGACACAGAGTCAGAAAGGCAATGGGGAAACAGGTCATGTACGGCCTTATAGGCTACTGCAAGGCTACTTACTGGGTCTTTCTCTAAATAAGATGGAAAGCCACTGGACTTTGTGCCAAAGAGTGACATAATCAAGTGACATTTATGTTAAAAAAACAAAAATCCACAGCATAATTCCTGATAATAAGTAGATCTCAACTCTCATAACAATCCAAAATTACCTCAAAATGTGTTAATATCTATGTCCTTAAATGGCTAAATATTTTGCTGAAGTGGACACAGTAACAGGGTACCCCAAAGAAGATGGAGGATGGCAGAAGGAGGGATAGAAGGGATAAAAGCCTAGTACCTGCAGTGATAGAAGAAAAACGACTGAGAAATTTTCTATTAAGAGATTACCTTAGTCTACGTGTTGCTTTAATCTAATAATACCTTACACTTAACAATTATTTTACATATGTAAGGTATGAAGAGAAAATAAAAACAGAAGAAAATACACAGAATTATCTACGATTAAGGAAGTAACTTACCCTCAATGCAAATTAGTCAGTCCATTAACTTTTCAGATAATTTGTTTACACCCTACACAGATCATATCTTTTTGTTTCTTATTTTAACCTCAAAGCTAGTGCCTCTATTAGCCTAAAAGATGAAATCAACATTGTCACAAAAGAATATAATCTCTGGACATAAATAAAGCCTAATTATACCTGTCACAAAGTTGTATACTAAAAACTCAAGTAATAAAGTTGAGAAAAACCTATAGGTTGACGTATCTAGTTTCAACAATAGTAATCCGTTACATTTACGTAGACTGTTTCAATTTATACAATGTTTTCACGCCCATTACCTTATCTGGACTTCACAATACCCTATGAAAGAGGTAGATATTAGGACCACTTTACAGATGAGAAAACTAATACTCAGAAGATTAATAACTCCTACAGTGAGCTCAGCAACTGCCAGGCTCTCTTCCAGTCTACCATATTCATCCCGAAAAGGAGCTGCTTCCCAAACACAATGGAATATACTATAACCCCAATACCTGCACAGTGTTGTGAATTTCAGAGGTCATTAAGTTTCTCGCCGCCACAATCACATCCTGACACTTCTTGTTAGCAAAATGAGAATTGATGTTACGGGCATATTTCAGCAAATCAGTAGTATCTCCTTTTAAAAACCTCATTTCCTTTAGGGCATTTTCAAATTCTTCAGTAGACTGTATAATCTGACAAAAACAAGAAAAAATAATTATACACATATATTCCATTTCAGTATTAAAATTTCAAATCCAATGTATAGAAAAGAACAAAGACCAGCTGGCCATTTAAATTTTGGAGCAAACCGTCAATTACTAGGTATAAAACTATTATACATTTTTCCTGTCTTAAATTCATTAGGAAGAGTTATCTTCAATAGAAATTTCCAACTCTGCTTCGTAAAGGTACAAAGACCTTTAAAATAAATATACGTATTTTAGTGTTCAAGGAAACTAAAAAGAAATGAGAAAGCAGTGTCACATAGTAACTACTATAACTGATACAAGTATAAATAAAAAGATAGTTGTTTTTCAAAAGTACCTTACTAAAGAAAACATATTTTCCAATCAAATGATAGGAAGCCAGGAGGAAAAGGAAGTTATGGGGGAATTTGCTTCTATTTCTAATTAATAATTTTTTTAAACAAATTGCACCTTCTCTTCCACGAAGAACAAAAGATCTCAAAAAAAAAACACCCAAAAAACACCACCAATAAGAACCTACAGTCTCTTAAAACCTCCTGTGATATCTCTGCTCTTACCTCCTCATACTGCTGTAATTTGATGCTATTTGTTGGGATAGAGTAAACCAAACAGTTTTTAATGAGGCACTCAGACAAGTCCTCCCAGATCATGTCACCAAGCATCTCGGCCAGTATGATCTTAGATGATTTTTCACTGTCTAGATCAGCATCCAGAGGCAAATCTGAATCCAAAAGAAAAACTTTTAAACAAGAAACCATTCAGTCTGGATTATTCTCAAGTTCCCTAGTGTTCTAGAATTCTTTAATTTTAAGATGGGAAAGAAATCAACAGAGATAATTCTACAGCTATCTTAACTGGCTGCATGGGGGCAAAGCATGACATATAATCATTATTTCATTTTTCACTGCTCAAATGAATCGTCTGCACTGTCTTACTGCCTATATTCTATAACAATAAGGTATTAAACCATCTACAATATAATCATCTACTGCTAATCTACTCATCTGATTCTATGACAAGCACTCAGAAATTCTGCATATAAAGTTGAAACTAGTTTAGAATAAAATCCCAGTTCTTTAATAATAAACATACTTTTTTCATCCCTGCATAGGAACTGAGTGTTTATCCTGAGTAAAATACCAGTAAGCACCTTATACTATAGCATATCTAGTCTAGCAAACAGCATACTTCAGTACCTCTTCTATAGTATACCTTACATGGTGGTGTTTTTCCAACACATTTTGAGGGAATCATATTTAGAATATACTATTATATTAAGAAGTACTTATCTTCAAGATTTTCTTGGAATAAAAGTAATGCTGGCCAAATATTCAATAATCAGAGATAAAAAGTGGCAATGTTTTCTACTGCGATCACATTGCATATGAACAAGTTAAATGTGAAGTTCCACGGAAAGAAACATCAATGTGAGAGAAAAATATCGATCAGCTGCCTTCCTGGATGCACGCCAACCGGGACTGAACCTGCAACATAGGTATGTGCCCTGACTGGGAATTGAACCTGCAACTTTTTCGTGTACAGGACAACACTCCAAGCAACTGAGCCACACCGGCCAGTGCTCTACTTCATTCCTTTTTAATAGCTGCATAATATCCCACAGTATGGCTCAACCATACGTTATACACTCATTGCTCAAACAATGCACATTCCAGTGTGCAAGTGTATGCCCTACTCACACATACTGTTGACATCACTTTTGTAAGGAATTAAAAAGTGGGATACCTGAATCAAAGGAATGCATATTTTGTATTTTATTATATAGCTTCAGAGATTACTTTCTAAAACTCACAAAAAGCTAAGTAGACTACCTTTCTACCAGCTTCTTATCAGAAGTATCTTACATAGATTTTCTAATTCTGTCAATTCTAAAGGTGGAAAGTTCTACTTTGATGGAGTGATTTCCACTGCCCTACTAGCAAGGCTAAGCAACATTTTCTTTTTAACAAATTGCACCTTTTCTTCCATGAATTGTCCATATTTTTTGCCCATTTTTCTATTGTGATTTTTTTTTTTGGAAAAAGAATCTGTATATTTACTCCTTGTCTGTCAATGTATTGCAAATATTTTCTCTCAGTACACTACTGTCTTTTACTTTTGTTTATGGTACTGTTTGCCATACAGAATTTAACATTTACATGTCAATTCTTTCCTTTATCCATTCTGGGCTTCCTAAGACTGTTCAAGTCTTCTGAATTTTCTTCTAATATTTTTATTGTTTTACTTTTTGCATATAGGGCTTTTATTCATCCGGAATTTATTTCTGTATGAAGTATGAAGCAGGAATCTAACTTTGTTTTATTCCATATAGATAAGTCAATTTTGCTAGCACTATTATTAAAGAAACTATCTGTCCCACTAAACTGAAACCTCACTTTGATCAAACGTTAAGTTCTCATTTATTCTTGGCTCTACTTCTTTTTCATTCCACTGATCTTCTTGTGCCAAGAGCATAGTTTTAATTATCAAATCCACCCACTAGTGTTTTTCAAATCTCTATTAGCAATATTCACAAATAAACTTTTGATGTAAGCTTTAGAGTAATTTTTCCAGTTTGAAAAATACATAATGGAATCTGACTGGAAATGTATTAAATTTATATGTTATTTTGTAATGAATTGACAATTATATGAAACTGTCTTATACTCCCAAGAGAGCTTCCCTTTTATTCAGGTCTTACTCTATGTCAAGTAAGTTTTATGATTTTCTTCACATATATACTCTCCTTTCTTACCAATCTTTAAGAACTTTATAGATTTTGTTGCCATTATAAATATCTTTATACTTTATAGCTGATTACTCATAGTTTAGAGAGGAGTTATCAATTTTTATATATTTCTACTGTAACTTTTATAATTTCTTAGTTATAAAAGTTTTAATAATCTTTTGGTTTTCTAGGTATATAATTATATCATTTACAGATAAAGATAACTCCTCTCTTTATTTTAACATTCATACCCATTTTACTCTCTCTTCTCTGCATCAGCCATGATTCCTAAAACAATGTCAAAGCACATTTATGATAGTGTGCATTCCCCACTTATAACTGATTTTAATAGAAATAGCTTTTAATCCGTGAATACAATGCTTGTTGCTGGCTTTTTAAAAGCAACTAATTTTAAAACTAATATTTACCTTTTAAAAACACAATGAAGTATAATTATGTAAAGTGATGTATTGTATAACTATAGTTTACTTAATCATTTCCCTATTGTTCAAGATTTCATTACTTTCCAGTATTTCAGTATTACTAGGAACACGTAATGAATATCCTTATACATAAATGGTTTTATGTACTTCAGATTATTTCTTTAGGGCCGAATCCTAGAAGTTGAAATCCTGGTTTAAAGGATATAAACATTTTAAGGCTTTTTATCCATTTGCCAAATTCTTTCCAAAAAATTTTTCTTTCTCCTCTTTTAAAAGCTCCTTTGTTGTTGGTATAATGATGCTTAATAATTAAGAAAATATGAAAGAAAAAATACATATGTGAATATAAAAGAAAGGGCAAAAGCCTTTATGAAGTTTCAGAACTAAAATCTAAAGAAAGTAGAGGATTCCAAAAGGAACTAAGGAGTCTAAATATCATTTCAAGTTATATTTAGAGCAAGACGATAAAGGAAGGGAACGATGCTTGATGGTATCAAAGAGAACACAGAATCCCTAGACTTCTGTCTGCCATCCTCTTCTTTGCCAAAGACAATGCTCTCTGAGCCAAAAGAGGAAGAATAAATGGTAAAAGAGAAACTAGAGCCTAAAATGCATAAAGATATTAGAAGAACACCTAGCAACACTGAGTTGTCTTCTGCTCTATCTAGGTACTACTAAGAAAACTTACAAATAAAATAACAGGTTGAGTATGAATTAATGAACCAGTGTCAAACGGTAAGTGGTTTCTACTGGAATTCCCCAGAACACCCGTCCCCTCCGGCCTTATTCCAGGCAACAGAACCATCACTGACTTAGACTGAACTATAAGAAAACATGGTTATCAATTATGCACTTGAATGAAGTAGAAAGAATAGTAAACACTGCAAAATTGTATTAAGTAAAATTTAACAAAGATTAATGTTAATTCCAAAAAAATCAAGTACAATTGTTAGATGAAAAAGCAGTAATTTGCACTGAGTATGACATAGGGATTACATTTACATTAAGCTCAATGAGTTAACTGTAATAATAGCCTTGGGCTATACTATAAGAACCATGGAACTCAGAATGAGAGCATAAATGCTCCCATAGTATTCTGAATGGGTTCAGACTACCCCTAGAACTTGTTCTGTTTGAACACTATACTTTCAAACTTCTATACTTTAATAAGACTACAGAAGAAATGGAACATATTCACAGAACATCAAAGATAAGGGCAACTTAAAATGATATCGTTCAAAAAAACCTAAGGATGTTTATATTGGTGGTAAGATGTAGGAGAAATAACAGCTACTGTAAAGAATTTTAAAGTCCACCAGGTATACTAGGAATTAGACTTGTTCTATATAGCTCCATACAGTAGAAATAGCATCAGTAAAGCAGACATTCCAGGGAATATTGTCAGAATAAATTTTTTAAACTACCCTAAAGATTTAATTTACAAAATGAGGATTTTGGTAATAGTATTTAATATAGAAAGGAGATACCACTTTAAAAAAAATAAAAACTTTATAGTATTCAGAATTGCCCAGAGGTAGGATAAGATGCCTCAAGAGGAAGTGACGCTCTCACTAAAGGTGTTCAGCTTGGTTATATGGCCAATTGATGAGAGTGCTATAAAGGAAATATTCAGATTGAATCACTTTTCCGATTCCTTTATATCCTTGGATATTTTGTTTACAACTGCGCTTGTATCTAATAAAAATAAAAGTGCATTATCTCCCTAAGTGAAGGAACAAGAAAACTACCTGGGATTTTGGTAATTTAGACAAGCCTTAGGATTTTCTTCTTCTCTGCTATCAAAATCAGAAAGAATTCTTTACATATTTATTCCTTAAATAAACTAAATGACTGCCAGGAAGACATATAAACAACAGCAGAATTTGTTTTATTTTCTCCACAGCAAGAATGCTTGATTTAACTATTTGATAAGACAACTGAGAAAAGCAAAAAGAAGTCAAACAGACTAAAAAAAAAGTATAAAAGTAAAACACCAGAAGAATCTTTACTTTTAATAGTATGACAACCAAAAAATGATTTAAGCAACACAGAAACTAGCTATTTCATATATGAATATATAAAGATCTAATTATTTCCTATGTTAAACCTAGTTTATGTCAGATTAAGGGATTTTCCCACCGAAATATGTAAAACAGCACTTGGTTCATTTCTGTTTCTCCTATAATAAAAGCAAAAGCCCTAAAATGTGAGGTTACTAGAAGTCAAGTGAGTGAAGGGCATCCTAGAATTCAACTAAACATTACAAATAAAGAATCTAGGGTACCACTGATAATCCTGTCAATATAGAGCAGAGAAGAAACAAAGTAGAGCAAGAAATAAGAAAGTAACTACTTTGTTCCCATGACACGATCTACACACCTCTAATCCTCCATTCACTCAGGTTGTGGACGTTTTATCCACGTTGAAATAATACTTACTTTCAAAATCCATAATGATTTTTCCAAAATATAAAAGCACTACCCTTGGAGATACATACCTAGAAGATGTTTTTGGAGCACTTCCAGTACCAGTCTGACCTTTGCAAAAACTTCAGATGGTGACGGATGCTCTAAGTCAGTCATCACAGATTCAAAACGAATGATGATGGTGTTAGGCTGCCTTTCTACCACAGCAGAGAGGGAGGGACAAGATGCCAGAGGTCTAAGGATATATTTCAATAGCATCTGACCTGAAAAATTATATGAACACTCATAAAAAATCACTAGGATAAACTTTTATATAAAAGCATGTAAAAAAAAAAAAGATCTTTGAGTCTAACAACAAAAATATCATGACATTACATACCACACATTACGCACTGCAGGTTTTCCCACTGAAGTTTCCCAAATTATCTACAGATTTTTATTTAAATTATTCAAAAAATCAGATAAATAGCAGCAGTTAGTTTAAAATAGAAAAGAAAGTATCTAAGTCCTTAAGAAAAAGGCTAATAATTATGACAATTCCATTTGATGAATAATGAGGCCAAACCCTATGATCCACCATCGATGTTATCCAGATAATATTTTATAATTTTCTGTCATTCCTTTAACAATGGCCTTCTGAGATTTCATGTAAATGAAATAAAGTAGTGTGCCTTACCAAATGATTTAAGCTTGGTATGTAGCTCCCCAAGAATAGAAAATGCCAAGAGGACAGAACTGATTGTTGGCACAGGGGGCTTCTCTTCATTTTGAGATTGTTCAGTGCATAAATGAAGTTCTGTTTGTAGGCAAGATTCCAAGTTGCTGGTGTCTAAGAAAAAGGGGAAAAATATCAGCTGTCTCAGTATTAATAAATGCTTATTAATACTCATTGAAGGCAAGGAATGAAAGTGAGACCCTAAGACCTCTTTTTTGTTCTTTCTTACCAAAAAAAGAGAATAGCCTGCCAAACAAGTTTAACAGGAAGGATGAGTTATAACAAAGAACACATCTTCTCAGAGATTTGAGTCTCAGAGACTCAAATTTTACTGTCTGCTTGGAAATAGAATCTAAAATTTTCCGGATTATTTCCTTTAAAATACATACCTAAAATACATACATGTGTATGTGTGTGCACACATATACATATATTGTATTTGGAGGCCAAGTGGATATGGGAAAGGGAACAAGGAGAGACTGTGAGGTTTCCCCTGAAATGACTAAATTTCAAGATTCAGTGTTGGAGCCCAGCTAGCGTGGTTCAGCGGTTGAACATCGACCCAAGATCCAGGAGATCAAGGCTCGATTCCCGGTCAGGGGACATGCCCTGGTTGTGGGCTCGATCCCCCAGCAGGGGGTGTGCAGGAGGCAGCCGATCAATGATTCTCTCCCCTCATTAATGTTTCTATCTCTCCCTCTCCCTTCCTCTCTCTGATATTAAAAAAAAAAAAAAAGATTCAGTGTTGGAAAATACACCAGGTTTAATGGCATGTCCTTTATATACAGACTCAGAGATTTCACTTTGTGTAAACAAGACATTGAAGGGGGCTCACACCCAGAGGTGAGCAGAGGGACTGAGAGCCAAATAGTTATATAAATAGATACCAGGGCCAAGTAGTTATATAAATAAATGTCAGAGTTATCCTATTTCTTCATCTTGCAAAGCACCCCCATCTCATTATTTTGTCACCATTTTCCCTCAAGGACTGAGAAAAACTGAGCCAAACCCTTGTCTCATTGATCTCCGGTCTTCTTTCCTCAGCAAGAGAGAGAATGGCTAAACAGCTTCTTCAAGCTTTCTAGCGAAGATGCATTGCTCAGGTTAGGGGTGTTGGGAACAGGATCATACTACTACGCAGTGGACACTCTGTGTGGTCTTAAGTTGCTACCACTTCCTCTACCAGACATATGTTCACCACATGGACCCCACCCACCAATAACCTTCCCTCTTCTCTACTGCTTCCTACTGAAAGGGACAGAAAGAGAGATGTAAGGGAAGTAAAGTGAGGATACTTTAGAGACCCAGATGAGTTGATCCTATCTAACAAGTATTTTGCCTAATATGAGAACTCAATATAGACTTGCAACATTAACAGGTGAAACCTTATCTACCAATTCAAAATATTTAGAATATATTCAGAGGCCATAGTGGTTCAGGCAGATTAAGCAAAGCAGTCCACCTGAGTTCAGCAGCACCTTTTGATGGTGGGAACTTCCATACGATCAGCTCCTGCCACTCTTCCCCAAGGTGATAGAGTATGTTCTGTTTCTGTATGGTGAGCTCCATGCTGAGAGATTTCAACATTTTTAAATCAAAGCATTTTCTGGATTTTAATAACTTCAAGCATTTCTGTGCCTGGTAATGAAATGGAATCGTTGTTAAACATTCCATCTGGACTCAGGGCAATCTGAGTATATTTATATAATGACAAGGAATATATGGAACACAAAATTTACTAAAAACAAGAGTAGTATTAATTGTTCATGCTTTGGAGAAAGATGTAATACCTCTTCTAGACGCTGGGCAGCAGTGACATACTTCTTCTCTGCTAACGCACAATTATACTCTTCAATAGCCATAGAAAACTGAAAAGATAGTATAGTTATTAGGTATTTTATTTTATACATCCATTATTTCAAATCTGTCTGCTTGTTGTTGTTTTTTTGTTTTGTTTTGTTTTGAATATATCTTTATTGATTTAAGAGAGAGGAAGGGAGAGGGAGAGAGAGAGATAGAAACATCAATGATGAGTCATTGACTGGCTGCCTCCTGCACACCCCCGACTGGGGATCCAGTCCGCAATCCGGGCATGTGCCCTGACCGGGAATCGAACAGCCATCTCCTGGATCCTAGGCCGACACTCAATCGCTGAGCCATACCCGGCTGGGCTGTCTGCTTGTTTTTAAATTATGAAAAATACTATGTAGTCAGGGGATATACATTTCATAATGAGACCAATGATAACAAAATAACTTTCTCCCCATCAAAACACTAAAGTTTGATCTGAAGTTACTGACCTCTTGCAGCTGCTTAAGCAAACTTAGGACTACTGAGTCTCTTTCCAACTGTTGCTTCAAGTCTGTAAATTCAGCAGTTGATACATTAAGATCCCGGCGGACCTAGTTCACACATCAAAGACAAGTATATTTTAAGTTATACTATGTTGAAGAAGTAAAACATTCATAGCTAATCAATAAGCTTTACTAGGTGAATATAACTCATGTTGAAAGTTAAATGCTGATTAAGACTGGGATGTAGCAGGAAGAGACTTTAACTGGTCCGCTTAGTCCAAACCCTTATCCTTTTCAGGAATGCCCATCCCCATCAACCTAATACCCTCCTGTCACCATCTAGTCTTAGTTTAAGCCCTTACCTATCATCAGAGCCCATTCACCTAGATTACTAGAAAGGTATCCCTATTGCCAACGCAGTCTACAGTAGGATAGCTCTATTAGAAAGGCTTTCCTATGTTGAGTCAGAATCCACCTCCCATTCTGTCCCATCTTTTCAGGAATTTTGAAATATCAATTATTTCCTTCCCTCTCTATATCTTTACCTCTCCTTATTCCATCCTTCATTCATGAAATACCTACTAAAGCATGGTTCTTCCCACCAGATTTATATATGTTAAAATATCCCCCATCTTTAAGAAAAAATTTCCTCTACCACCCTATTGCTTAGTAGCTACCTTATTTCTTTCCATCCTATCACAAACAAGATTCTTGGAAAAGTGATCCATACTCACTGTCCTTACTTTCTCACCTCTCGTTCACTCTATAACTCACGCTGTTCTAGTTTCTACCCCCACCATTCCACCAAAGCTATTCCAAAACAGTTGGTGCCAATCAACTCCTTATTGCTAAATCCAAAGCATGTACCATGACTTTTAAATACACATTTATCAGTACTCTCTTTAGTTCTATGACACCATTCTCTACTGAATTTCCTCCCCTTCTTTAGCCATTCCTTCTCATTTTCTTTTGAGAGCTTCAGTTCACCTCTGGCCACTTCATACATATTGATATTCCTTTTCCCTGGCCCTCTTACTCCAACTCGATGGTTCTCAAAAAATAAACTTTTTTGCCCCATCTCCATTCAGAGACATTTAGCAATGTCTGGAGACATTTTGGCTTGTCACAACTGAAGGAGTTCTGGCATCTAGTGAGCAGACATCAGGGACACTACTAAACATCCTACAATGTACAGGATAGCTCCCACAGCAAAGAATTATCCAGCCCCAAATATCAAGTGCCTAGACTGAGAAACACTACTCTACACACTCTCTCTGGGCAAATTCATCAATTCCATGGCTTGAATTTCTAAGTGCTGTTACCTCAAGTCCACATCATTTTCCAAACCTCCAAACATGTACATGGATGGGCTGATATGCAAGCTGTTCAGAAAAATCCATTCTCCCACTCTCCCAGTGACGCACGGCTACCCAACTAGACTGAGTGTTCTACCATCCTCACAACTGACTGTGACCGTGTGTCTAAGAGCTTACCAATGGAATATGAGCAGAAGCGATGCGCACCATTTCCAAGTCTGGATCTTAAGAAAATAGGTGTGCCGTCTGTGCATTCTCTTTGCCCTTAACCTCCAACTATAATCTGCCCATTGGGAAAAGGCCATCTTCAACCATGCAAACAACAAAAAAAATCCTAGAGTCGTGCTTCTCAAACTGCAGAGTACATACATAACACTTGGTGAATTGTATTTAAAGTGCAGATTCTAATTTGGTAGGTCTGGGATGGGCCTGAGCACCTCTGTTTGAAAAAGCCACTAGAAGGGGCCAATTCTGCTGTTCAAAGACAATTCTTTAGAGGTCTCTCACATTTCTACAGTATCTTGCAAGTGAAGCAATAACTGTCTTTAGTTCCAATCTATCTTTTCAAGGATGTTCGTGTAGTAAACAACCTGGAAAATAGAAATGATGTTTCACTCCAAAGCAAAAGCAGGCCTACTCACTACCCAGGTTCCCTAAACTCAGTTCTCTTCTATAATGCAATCCACTGCACACTGTCCTTTAGGAACTGGGGCTCAGGACACTGCAAACATGCTCATACTCTGGCTACTGCTGAGAATAATAAACTGTCCTTCATCTCACACCCAAGGAGACTCAAGGCTTCTAACAGCATCCATGAAAAGGTAGTAGACTAACTTGCTGACTTGCAAACAGGTTAAAACCTCAGATCCCCTCCACAGTTCTTGACACAGACTACTAGAGCAGCTAGGCCCTAGGTTATAGAATCAGCCTGCTAACCTAGACTACTATGATTAAAAAATATGTATCTTGTTTGAGCCATTGCATTTCAAGTTCGCTCACTCCAGCTCTCTCACACGCTCTCTCTCTCCCTCTCTTTATAATAGTCTACACTTTTCTTTTTTTTTTTTAATTTATTTCAAAGAGAGGAAGAGAGAGGGAGAGATACAAACATCAATGATGAGAGAGAATCACTGATTGGCTGGGTCCTGTATTTCCCCCCTGGGGATCGAGCCTGAAACCCAGGCATGTGCCCTGACAGGGAATTGAATGGTGATCTCCTGGCTCCTGATTGACACTCAACCACGGAGCCACACCAGTCGGGCTACCCTTCATCTTAATACAGCTCAACTGTGCAGCTCCATTTGGATATCCCTTAGGAACCCCATATTTAAACTCATTTCCCCTACAAAAACTTACTCCTTCTCTGTTTGCAGTGTCCTGAGATCCAGTTCCTAAAAGGCAGCGTGCAGATTCTCTATTTCATGAATAGTAGTACATCAATGACCAAGTTTCCCAGTTATCCCTGATTCCTCAATCTTTCACTCCTCACATCAACAAGTTCCAAAGATCCTATCTCTTAAATGTCACTAGGATTTATCCACTTTTCTTCATCCCCACTGCCACTGACTTTAGAGCAGTTCACCATCCTGCCTTGCCTGATTACTTTAACTGACTCCTAATCTCCTAATGCTTTACTGCTTTTCCATTTCCTACTCTCATTTCCCTCATGTCCTTTCTTCAAACTACAAGCAAAATGGGATTCCTAAAATTCAAATCTGATGTCACTCTTTTGCTTAAAATCCTCCATTGCTTCCACAGTACCATCAAGACAACATCCATATTACCTATGCTGATATACAAAGTCCTTGCTTAATTTCAAGTCCCTCCCCACCAAACCTTCCAAACATATCATATGGAATACTTGCAGCTCTCCAAAGTGACATCTATTACTTCCATGCCTCTGCAATGCTGTCCCCTCTAACTAAAATGTTCTTCCTTCCTCTTTTGCCTAATTACCTATGACTTCAGGTTTTGGTTTGGACACTATTTCCTAGAGAAAGCCATCCTTAGCTACATCTCTTCTCTCTAACTGGATTATTCCTATTTAGTATGTATCACACTATTTTACTGATCTAAAACAGGCATGAGATTCACATTTTAAAATAAAAAACTGTCTAGTCCTGCAACTATCTCACTGTCCTGGCACCTTGTAGATGTTCAATAAATATGCCAAATGACTGAATAAATCCCTTTAGAATATCCATCTATTGAATCTAATTCCTCTTCTCTAGCCCTAAGTTTTAATCTTTCTCCTATGTCATAGGGCTTCAAATCTTAAAAGTGTTTCTAAGGCTAAACAAGTCAGCTTCATTCACTGTTCTTCAGATGGTATGGCGTTCATGCCTGGATCTTCTCATTTAGACCAGCAGTCTTTCCAAATAAAACAACCAGAACTGAATAAATTTCACAGGCCATAATCTGGTCAGCAAAAGGTACAGAGCACATTGATCTCTTGTTCCAAACACTTCATTTCTAAAAGTACAGTCCTAAGATTGCACTGTTGACATACTGATAGACAAATACACATTGAAAATATTAGTTGAACTGTGCCAAAGTTGTAGAGTAACAGATATATTTTATTAAAACCTCTAATCAGGATGAGTGGTAAACTAGCTATTAAATAGATTTGTCCAGGTAAACTAGTGGTTTCCCCACCTGTGATTCAAGTTTTATAGAGAACTTTTGAAAACACATCAGTTCACTTTCCTTCTTTAGCGACTATCACAAAGAGAAGAGATTTGGTATCTTTTCTCAAGGACCTTTAGAATACCCTGATTTTGCATATCGATGAGCCCTGAGTGATCATTTAGAAATAGATGTAGAAGACACCTAAGACTAGACTTTGTTTAAACCTCTCATACCAGTTTGATTTCTTTCAATTGCCTGTTTTTCCTAAAAGGCAACTGAAAGGGAAAAATCTTGGTGAGATAATATAAGTGAAAAATGTTTTTAAAATTATAAAGCAGATATTTCTGTTTCCAGACCAGCTTGCTTCTAATTGTGATGACAGCACTTCAACTAACACAGTAAACATTCTTAAAACCTACCAGACTTTCAATAAGAACTTTAGAAAGCACTAGTCCCAAAGTGACATAGTACAAGATGGGCAAGGATTATCTGTGTGTCCAGGGAAAGTGCCCTGATACAGGAAGTAGAGTGGCTATGATTGGCAAACCAAGCCAATTTTCTAGAAGGCCAAAAGACAATTATTGTGCCAGAGCCTGAATGTGTTAAGGCCAGCTGCATATATAAGAGAATGTTGGCCATTAAGAGATTCAAGTGTTTTAATTTAAGAGATGACAAGATAAAAGGCCAAATAATCCAGTTCATATGTTTTTATTTTATTATGGAGACAATAAAATCCTGGGATTATTTTTTTAATTATAAAGTCCTATTCAAATGCAAGACATTATTATTCAAGCTAAAAATATTTTTACCATAAAAAGAATTTTTTTTAAATTATATTTTTGGAAAAGATTCCTATTTTAAAGTTGAAAGTCACCCTAAAATCATTTAATTCAACTTCTATTTACCAATAAGGAAAATGAGGCCTTAAAAAATTGTACAGAACTGAACTGTCTCAGGAATCAGGAAGCTGAACTGCCTCCCTACAAAACTACTCAGTATAACAAACTATTCTTACCTCACTCTCTATCCTGGATTTCAGCAGGTCAATATCATCAGACAGCTTCTCCACTTGGGTAACCAGGTCCTGTGCACTTTGCATGCTAGGCAGGAATTCACTGTACTTCTTGCTGATCATACTGCACACTTCACCCTAGAAGGCAGAGATAAGATGAGTAGGGAACACTGTTAAAAATGTCTTCCATGTCGGAGGCCTTCTTGCCAGTTACCACACCCATTAACTTTCCCTCCAAGCCAATGGGTTTCTTTGAAAAACACATATCTCCCATTGTTAAAGGTCCCATAACATTATCAGGGTGCAAAAAGACGAATGATCACCAAATCCCAACAGAGGCCAAGAGTTATACAAACGAGGGAAAAGATTAAGACAGATCTGGAAGATCTCATGTTGAACTATTATTAGCTCAGACAATAGCCACCAGTTTTAAGCACATATCTAATAAAGAAAGCAAATGGACAAATTAAATACATAATCTGTATACCTCAATCAATTTATGAATTTCTAGCTTCTTGCTTATAAAATTTAAGGCCTAATTTGATCATCCTAAGTTGATAAGTTTCATCATCTCTTTTCATTCAAAGTAATTTAATAAACAAGTTATTGAATACTTTACACCGAATTAGTCAATGCTTTGGAAGATACAAGAATTATGCCTGCCCATAAATAAGTTCCTTTTAGGTAGGAAAGATAGTACACACTTAAGTAACCGGAATACTGAACTGAAATACAGCAAAAGAGTTCACCGCCTCCAGGAGCACAACTGAGAAAGTGATCACCTCACGCCTGATGCTTTTCATGGAACTTGAAAAAAAAATGGGTGAAAATAATACGGGTAAAAAGCGATGGAGAAATGGCAACATAAACGAAGCCTAAGAAGGGCCGGGGGCGGCAGTGGGCGTGCTTGGAGTATAGGAAGGAATTCTCAACTGGCTGAAGATTCAGCTGGGAAAAGAAACCTGTGAAAGGAAGGGCAAGTCAGGTCCAGAACACAAAGAAAGGCGCGGTGCATCTGTCCTCCTTCCATCGTATGAAAGTGGTGAAAAAGCCTAAAGCCATATTAAAGAAGAGATGCCGGTGGCATGAATACTTCAA
This sequence comes from Miniopterus schreibersii, assembly GCF_964146895.1. Classification (NCBI taxonomy): domain Eukaryota; kingdom Metazoa; phylum Chordata; class Mammalia; order Chiroptera; family Miniopteridae; genus Miniopterus; species Miniopterus schreibersii. The sequence continues at coordinate 7,413,867 of NC_138112.1, read as the reverse complement.
ATTTAGGGAACCATTTTTTAAAATAAAGCCATGTGTGGGCCTTCATGGGACAATGCTAAACTCGCTCCCTTAAATCCAGAAGTACGCCGTGCTCGTAAATGAGAGCAACAAAGGTGTGGCAAACCCTGCGCCGGCGAGGTAACCGCAGCAGCACGAAGCGAAGCTGGGGGTGGCTGTGTGCAAACATCTCAAGACAGCAGGGTCCGCTGAAGTGCCATTCGCGTGTTTTTAACACTCAGCACAGTCTCAAGGGCCCGGGGACGGAGAAGTTTAATAAACATATGGATAGGTTTTAACATGAAAAGCGTGGGGGAAGAGAATGGTACAGTCCTCCCAAAGCTGTTACCTTCATCGACACACCGTGCAAAGGGCGGGTGGAGGAAAGGAGCGCCCACGGGTGGGGAGGATCCCGGCCTCATTTCCAACCCTCACAGGCTCCGTCCCCGGACACCTCGCCCTTCCAGCCCCTGCGGCGGGTGCGCGTCGCTCCCCGGTGCCCGACCGCCCCGCTCCGCAGCCTAACCCCCCACGCACGCCCGGCCCCGCCGCTTCCCTCCACCGTCCAGGCCTCCGCAGCCCCCGCCCGTCGGCTCCCCTCACGCTCCTCCCCAGCCCACAGCCTCCCAGCCTTCCCGCCCCTCACTCTTCCCACCCGGACCCACAGCCGACCGCTCACACCCCCGCCGTCAGCCCTCAGCCCCTCTCCTCTCCGTCCCGTCCACAAGGATCCCGCGTCCCGTTTCAGCCCGCCAACGGCTGTGCGCCTGCACCTTGATCTCCTCCACCCGCCGGGTGAGGTGGCTGATCCGAGTGCCCAGATCTTCCTTCTCCAGACTCCCCGAGTGGGCCAGAACTTCCGTCACGAAGGAAGCCATCGCCGCTACACGAACCAACACTCACAAAGTCACTCTCCCGGAGCCAGCGCGGCAGTTCCAGTCCCGCCAGCGCCCGGGTGCGCGGCTGTTCCAGTCCCGCCAGCAGCCTTGGTGCGCGGCCTGCCGGGAAACGAAGTCTTGCAGGGCCCGGACCGCCCCTCGGAAGGCGTCAGCTGCACTACAACTCCCAGAAAGCACCGCGACTCACCTGGCATGGAATTTCGACGGCGTCTCGTAGTTGGCAAACTTGGTAGACGCGTTTTCTTTAGTACAGTAGTTGTTTCAAAGCTTTCCTCCTCCCGACCGTCTTTCACGAAGAAATGAAACGTTTTTACTTACTAACCAGTCCTAACTCAACCTTTCTCAATTTCGAAACGCTTACCTATGAAATTTAGCTAGCCAGAAGACCCGACGGGCCCATCTTGAGTTTTTTTTGTTAAATAGTCACTGTCAGGGGCCGCATTGACCATCAGTCTGAATGAATGGCGCCCTCTAGAGTTGTACAAAGAAGCGGCTTCACCTCGTTATAAATAAAAGTCTGCCTATAATTGCATAGTTTTATATTGCATAGTTGATATTACATCTACGTACACATATACATGTATACTACATCTGTGTACACATGCGTATATTACATCTACGTAACACATTACCGGTTTATAGTATTTACATTATCAGTGGATAAATAACATTAGCACTGTGTGGACTAGAACAAGCTACTCAGCACTTTTTATCAGAGAATGCAAATCAATTTTATAAAAAGCTTTAAAAAATTGTTTCATTATTTAAATATGTTACGAACTGAAAAATGTCCCACAATATATGTAAGGTATTATTCCTTTTTACAAAAATAAATAGATATAGATACATAATAAGGTAAAGGATGTGTACCAAATTATTCTGTCTGAGTGGTGGACTTATGATATTTATTCTTTTCCCCTGTTTTTCTATTTTTCTGCAAAAAAAAAAAAAAGTAGTGCTTTAATTAAAATGTTACCTTTAATTTTTTTAAAAGTTGACTTTGAGGGTTGACCCCGAGCAGATGCTGACCCTAGGGTCCTTGTCAATTTTAAGTGTCTGTGGGAGGATCTGCTTAACCTAGTGAGCAAGGGTGGCTTCCTGTGACAAGAGTAAAGGGAATGAAACTAGTGATGAGATGGGAAGCACAAAGGGCAGCCATAGCATCCTAGGAAGTTCCTCTCCAGAAAACCAAATCAAATTCTGTTTGGTAGACATGTCGGTCTCACTCTGAATTCTAAATACTGTTAATAATAAATGCCCAGTGAGAAAGACAAAGTTGCTGAAAACGTGTATTATATATTGATTGAGCAACTACTATACGGCAGACACTGTGCTAGATTGGGAATAAAAAATGTAAATAAATAATCCAGGGAAAATATCATTACTATTTTGGAGGTAGATGAGAGATGGATCCATATTTTGTGAGGCCTAAATCTTATATAGTTGGTGGGAGGGGAAGTACTCTTTATGGAAAAGAATATAAAATAAATACAAAATTAGGTGCAGGCCTTGGAAAGGGCCTGTGCAACGAACAGGTCCTGAAGCTTAATCCACCTCTGAGAAAGGTACAAAGGACAGAGGAGGAGGAGCACCCAGTCTCTGATTCAATCAGGGAGGTTTCACAGGAGGAAGGAATCTGACCCGAGACTGGAAGGAGGTGTCACTTTGAGGTGGAGGTTCTGGGATCTTCCTCTAGGAAACAGATCCATGGGTACCCACAATCACAACTACAGAAACTCCTCCTCTCCCTGGGCAGAGGGACCACTGGATAAACTAAGGACTGTTCCTCAGGGTTCCAGGAAAAGGCAGAGAAGACCTAGAGTTCGACTAAGAAAGGAGAAGGGTTGGAATGGAGTAGGATTGCTACACGTAGGCAGTCAGTGCATGCAGGTATGAATGAATACATGAATAAATAAATAATTATAAATGAATAGGTTCCATTTTCCCTCACTAACTGGATCTCCTTCATAGTTCCTATTTATCATGGTTTATATGTCGCCCAACTCACAGATTTTCACAAATTAAGAAAGGGCTCTGAAGAATAGGCAAGGAAATAAGGAGCAACATCTGAGAGCATTCCTCCTGACTTATCATGGCTCACACACATGTGGCATGCCCGTTTTCAAAAAGAAAGTATCAAACACAAATCTGTATGGATGTATAGGACAAGCAGACAGCATTTCCAGGGATCTATATTTTGCCATCCTGTTGATTAGAACATGTGGCTGTTATAAGAGCAGCAGCAGGAGTCTACAATTTGAAAGAACGTCCCATTTACTTCAAAATAGTATGAAGGGAGGGGGAGGGGGTGCAGGTATGGATGAAGCAAGATCGATACGATTGGATAATTTTTGAAGTAGGTGATAGGACATGAGATTTCTTCATTCCATTTGCTCTACTTTTGTATATGTTTGAAATTTTCCTATAATAAAAATGAAACATAAAAGAAAAAAGCATTCCAGATGATTTTGTTTGCCTCCCTCCACCCCCACGCCACTGATAATCTTATCAGAGTGCTTAGGTGTTGAGACATGAGGCAAATAAATCTGAATACTGCTTCCTCCTGGCTGGCTTTCCCACGTCTCTGCTTTCATGTCCTCATATGCCCCAGGGTAATCAGCAGGTTCAATATGAATAGGGAAGACATCGGTCAACATTTATGTCCTTAATAAAATTAATCCAAATATTCTTCTGTGTTTTGCCATGTCACCAGCATGCAGTGCAGTGCAGGAGGAATCCTGTTGCAGCCTGGAGACAAAAGTATGAAATGTCACAGCCCCAGCCACCCGGCTCAGGAGTGAGGCCTGTTGCTTACCTGCTGGGGAACCTAGGCAAGTTATCTAACATCTTACCATGTGGTGTGAAAATTAAATAAGGTTAAAATATCTATTGAAAGTCTGGCATCTAGCCACACTCAGCAAGTGCAAATTATTCCTTTTGCTGTCAGAACCTGCCTCCTGGCAGCAGCAAGTAGGGATGGAAACCTGTATGACCATCATCATTTATAGGTGCCGTCCTAGCAGCAGCAGGAGACTGGGCAGTGAGCACTCCCTTCTGGTACATTCTGGGTCTGGATGGGTTCCTTGGACTGGGAATTTTTCTTTTCTTTTCTTTTCTTTTTTTTGCTTATAAAAATATTAAATAATAAATTTATAAAATACATAGACAAGCACAAATAAGGAAATAAAAACTATCCATAAATCTTGAGTAAAATAATCATGGTTAACATTTTGTGGTATATGATATATAGAAATATTAATACAGATATACACATATGTATATAGATATACTTTTTATGAAAGTGAAATTGTATTCTATGTACTGTTTGGTCACCTGCTTTTCTCAGTTAACAACATATCAAAAACATTTTTCATGTCATTCAAATTTCTTCTATATCACTTTAAACTTGCTGCCTAGGATTAAAGAAAATGTACAGTTATTAACAATATTTCAATGAACATTTTCATAAATATCTGTATATATTTACAGTAAATGGGGGTAAGTTCTTGGAGGTAGGGTGCTGGGTGAAAGTACACATGTATTTAAAAGTATGAACCATGAAGTTACGTTGCCCTGCCTAGAGATTACATCAATGTACATTCCCAGACCTCCATTCCTGTCACCTCAGAACTGGGGAGTAATTCTAAGCTTAAGTTCATGAATCTTCTCATCAAATATGTGTTGATGGCCCACTGTCTGGCATTTTTTGCCTCGCATGGGATCTTCCCCAAGAATCCACACCTACATCGGATTTGGGCACTCCCCCTAAACGCAAATATTGCCGAGCTCCTGGCACCTGCCTCGGCTGCTGCCCAGAAAACTGAAACAGGAGCCCTCTCCAAATATGAGAGACCTTCCACTCAGCCCTCCCCAGAGCACTCCGCCCTAGCCAGTCACTGAGACACCTGGCGCCTTTACTTTCTCGTCCATGGTGGGGCAGCCATGGCCTGGAGTTTCTGTGGGAAAGCCCAGCTTGGAGGACTGCTCCTCTCTCTCCTTGGCTGGGTCTGTTCATGTGTGACCACCGCCCTGCCCCAGTGGAAGACCATCAATCTGGATCTGAAAGAAATGGAGACCTGGATCCTAGGACTATGGGAGGTCTGAGTGAACCAGGAGGAAGTTGCCACTGTGTTCCAGCCCTTGGAGTCCTTCTTATCTCTGTCCCAGGAGCTCCAGGTATCCCACGTCCTCATGGTGGCCTCCCATGGGCTGGGATTATTGGGGCTTCTGCTCTCTGGCTTTGAGTCCGAATGCTGCCAGTTTCACAGGATCCAAAGGGTATTTCAGAGGTTGCTTTGCATTCTAGGAGGGACTCGAAGTATCAGCTTCAGCCACGACCATTTTTCCAGTCTCCTGGGTGGCCTATGCCACAATCCAAGACTTCTGGGATGACCGCATCCCCGGGCTTGTGCCTCGGTGGGAGTTTGGAGATGCCCTCTACTTGGGCTGTGCTGCTGGTATTTTCTTGGCCCTTGGTGGGTTTCTCCTCATCTGCTCAGCCTGCCTGGGAAAAGATGTGCCCTCCTCCCAGGTGGCTGGTCCTACAGCCCACTATACCTCAGCCCAGCAGAAGAGTTTGACGGCTCCTTCCTTCTAATCCCAAGATCTAGGAACCTGTTCATTAGGACCAGCTTCTGCCAAGGAATCTCTGGAATAAAGGAATATCAGTCGATTCCTTTCTCTTCCTTACCCTTCATCCCTCTGTATTTGTTTGCCCCATTTGGGGATGGGGGAGGGAGTTGTCACTGCCCTAATTATTAAGGGTTTGACTCTTCGTAGTATGGTGATCCGAATTTCAGAATGAAAAACCGAGGCACAGTTTCTAAAAAACATGTGTGACTCTTTATTACTAAGAAAAACCTATTCTAAAATTGCATCCCTCATAGAAAAATCTAGTGCGAATAATCACTGTCCCCACAGCTAGGAAAGCTGAAGACTATGCCGTGGCCAATGAAAATGAATTGAGGGCGGAGACCAGCGCCTAGGTCAGGAACTCTCCTGGTGCCCACTTTCAGCACGAGCTGAAGTTTACTAGGGACTGTCACACTGTATCTTTGTTGTTGTGCAGATTCTTAGTAGCCCAAAGACGTACTCCTGTTTCTTCTTTGTTATGAGACTATGAGTGGTCTGCTCTTGTCTCCCTGGCATGAAGGTAAGAGAAAGAGCGAGTGAGTGTGGTAGGGCGATCAGCCATCCTGGTTTGCCCAGAACTGGTCACATTTAGTGTGAAAACTGGGAAAGTCCCGGCAAACTGGGACCAACTGGTTACCCCAGAATAGCTGTGCCCAAGAACTGCCCTGAGAAATGTCTTTTTACCGTATCGAAATCATGTTATGAATCCCTTAACTTTTAACCCAATGTGAGCAGACCTAACCAGGCTGTGGCTACAAATTAAGTTCCTTTCACAACAATGACCCAACTCCCTTTGCTCGTCCCACCCGCACCGTCAGCCCCAGGTTTTTCTCAAGGAGGAGCATCATGCTTGCTCCTAAACCTGCCAGCAGACCACCTGGCACTGTACACCCTGTTCCTCTCATTGCTGTCTGCCCCCACTCCTTATTCATGAAGAAGAGCCACCATCGACCCTGTCAACAATCCCACAACTAAAGAGGGGGAAAAATAAGGGTGATGGCTCCCAATGTCCCCAAATAAGTGACTTCTCCCAGTTTGGACTCCTGCTGGATTGCTTGCAGAACTGAGACTCTGCCCTGGCCCGTTTGCCTCTGGTTAGAGTATCAGCCTGCAGACCGAAAGGTTGCAACCTTGCCTGGTCAAAGGCACATACCTCGGCTGCAGGTTCAATCCCCACCCCTGGTCGGGGCAGGTGAAAGAGGCAACCAATCGATGTGTCTCTCTCAGGTCCACGTTTCTCTCTCTGCGTCCCCATCTCCTCCCTCCCTTTCACTCTCTCTAAAAAAATCAATAGAAAAAAATGTCCTCAGTGAGGATTAAAAAAAGAAAAAAAGAACTGAGATTCCTCCCTTCCTTGGGTGCTGCCCCTTGCCTGCTCAGCTCTGAGTCCTCCACTGCTTGTGCTCAGACGGCTCTGGCTTCTCCATAAAATAGCTCTGACATAGCCCTGGCATCTTGAGACAGCTGCTGCTCAAGCAAGAACACACACACACACACACACGAATGCACAACTTTGCTGGGGTAGCCCAGGTCAATTCTCTCCTTAAAAATTAACTTTTTTTCCCCTGAGAAAACAAGTCTGCCTAGACGCACTTCATCTTCTTGCCCAGCGTAGGGTCCTCGAGGAGTCAGTTTCTCCCGAAAGCTCCTTTCCCTTTCAAGTATGTCCTTTTGTGTGTGTCCAATGCCATACACAAATCCAAATGACTCTGAGGTAAATGAATTCTTAGTATAACAGAGCAATTTGTAGCAGAGTTCTCTTCCGGCCTTCTCTGGTTCCAATGCTCATTTTATCATCTACTCCTTCTCAATGAAGTGTCAACACTCCCTGGGCCAAGTTTCAATCAAGGGTGAGGCTCAAATGCTCAAGTTCTCCTTGGACATCACAGGATCTACAAGAAGGACCAGTTCATTATTCATCCATCCGATCATTTAGTCACACATTTAACCAATATTTATTGAGCCCTGGCCGGTATGTGCAGTTGTTAGAGTGTCGGCCCATGTGACAAAGAGTCTTGGGTTTGATTCCTGGTGGAAGGCACTTACCTGGGTTGCTGACTCAATCCCTGGCCCTGGTCCAGGTGCGTGCGGGAGGCAACCAATCGATGTGTCGATGTGTCTCTCTCATATCGATAGTTCTCTCTCTCTCTCTCAACATATATATTGTTGTTGTTGTTAATTCTCACCCGAGGATATTTTTTCCATTGATTTTCAGAGAGAGTGCAGGGGGGGAGGGGATGGAGAGAGAGAGAGAGAGAGAGAGCACCTAATAGGTGCCAGGCATTGTGCTAGAAACCAGGAATAAATGGTAGGACAAATTTATCCTTGCCCCTCTGACAAGCAAATAGGGGAGAGAGATATTAATGTGAAATCACTTAAATAAATGGAAATTGTAGCTGTGACAAACTTCCCAAATATGAAATGGTACATAGTCCTATAAGATCATGCAATAGGAGAAAATTAACCTCATCAAGGTGTCATAACTGGGTACCCTAAGGAAGTGATACTTGGCTAAAAGCTAAGGGATGGATAGCAGTTTTAGATAGAGGAAAAAAATGGATACTGCGAAGCTGATGAGTTAGGGAGGTCCACTTTTAGAGAGAGTCTGAGGGAGAAGATGCTTCTCATCTAAAATGGCCACTGTTTTTAGCTACCAGTTTTGTAGGGGAAATAATGATAAATAAAAATAGAAATAATTAAATCTTAGCTTCAGCTCAGCCTTTGCTCACATATTTGTGGCAAACTACTCTAACATTAAAAACGTTTCTTTATCGTGGTTACACATGGAGAGGTGTGTTGTCCTATGTATTAGAAACAGAAAGGAACATCAATCGGCATTTCAAGTCAAAGCTTTTCTTGTGTGCAAGGCATTGTGAGAAAATAACCTGGGACTCATCACATCTGATGCAGTTAGAATTTGGAATGCTCAGTGCCGTCTTCTCCAACAGCCTTTGGGTCTGAAAATTTCACCACTGGCAGATAAGGCATTCCAGAAGGTTCTTACTTAAATAGTGATCTGTTACCCTGCTGAGCCTCTGACACTAGCTCTAGGGAAAGAGTCCTAGGGGACCCCATTGTGGGCTAAACATATTTTGGAATGAAAGGGAAGCCAGTAAGGGATTAATGGGCTTCTGGGCAGAAGCTGTGTCTCAGCAGCACTGGCCTCTAATATGGAACTGAAAGAAGCGGAGTTCACTTTCCACTCTAACTGGTGGGTTATTTTTTAAGCTAGTCGTTCTTTTTACTACCTCAACCACATTTGTAGGGTGAGGAATGGACTATTTGCCCAGAGTTTTGAGTAAAGCCTCAAAACTATGGCGTGATTACGCCCCATAGTCTAAAGAGAGAGGCTCAACAACACACTGTTGCTAAGAAATAGCCAAATTGGTCAGCCTTCCCACCCACGAGCATTCTTGAGAGAAGCGCAGAGATTCATTACAGAGGATCCCTAAAAGGGCATTCACAACAGATGAGAGCATTATGATGTTCCCTACTTTTCCCTGTGAGGAGTGGGATGGAGACGGACCTCGAGAGAACCACTGAAACACACCCATCCCACCCCTGCTGAACTGCAGAAACTCCCGGCCCTGCCCTGCTGCCACCAGGACGGTACCCAAGGAAGTTCTTGAAACAACCTGACATGTGTTGTGGAGGCACAGGCACGGCGGCCTGAGCGCCGCCGGAGCCGTCGGAACCGGGGATGGCTGGCGTAGGGCATGGCAGCCACACCTGCGTGTCTGCCTTCTGCTGGGGCAAGGGTGGTGAGCTTTCCATTGCCCAGACGGGTGCTGAGGAAGGCAGCCTGGGTGACGCTGTCCCAGGACACTGCTGGACGATGTGAATGACGAGGGCAGGGGCTGAGAAGGACTCTGAGAGTTCAGCCAGAAAGTCCAAGAGCCACATCAAGGACAGTGTAGAGATTTTCTACAGGATTCTCTGAAAAACCCATAAAATGCCCCACACAAGAGCCAGCAGTAGAATTCTTGCCATAAAAAGGACATTTGAGAACAAAAACAGTATACAGTAAGTCCTCACTTAAGGCATCAATAGGTCCTTGGAACTTTGGGGAAACAGTGTACAATGAAACGGATTCTACAACAGGTAAATTCATATAAACAAGACTTGAGCTCCTACAGCAGCTCATCAACATTATAACAGAATTATTTTATTCAAGGACCTACTGTATACAAACAGAACTGTTCCTTCAAATTTTTTCTTTGTAATAGAATTATACTTTTTCTTTAATCCTTTTAAATTTATTGTAATGCAGAACATTTTCTACCCCATTGACCAAGTTTACCATACCTTAAAATTTTTTAAAATAAAAAGATAAACAAACAAATCTCAAGCCCATGAGACTAGCTTTGAGTGCAGGATTAAAGTGCATACTACCTGTAGGGTATCAAAAATAAAAGCCATTAAGTGGATCTAAAAAAAAAAAAAAGATAAATGAACGCCCTGGCTGGTGTGGCTCAGCAGATTCGGTGTCATCACCAACAGGTCACCAGTTCAATTCCTGATCAGGGCACATGTCTAGGTTGCAGGCTTGATCCCCCTTGCAGGAGGGGGCTGACCAATATTTCTCTCTCACCTTGATGTTTTTCTCTCTCTCCCTCTCCTTTCCTCTCTCTCTAAAATCAATAAAAACATTTTTTTTAAAAAGTAGAGGAGGTCATTTGCCTTCTTCTTCTGTAAACCCTCCTCCCCCAGGCTCTAGGGCAACCAGAAGGTGGAGGTAATCGAGAGAGTGGAGCAGGAAGAGTGTAAGAACCTCTAATGGCTCCTTCTTCACTGCTGGTCCCTGAGAATGAACTTTTTTTAGCTTATTTATTTATTTTTATTACAGTTGGCATTCAATATTATTTCAGTTTCAGGTGCACAGCATAGTGGTTAGACATTTATATAATTTACAAAGTGATCCCCTCGATAAGCCTAGTGCCCACCTGGCACCATACATAAATATTACAGTACTCTTGATTGCATTCCTTATGCTGTACTCACAGCCCCGTGACAATTTTGGAACCACCAATTTATTCTACTTCATCCTTTCACCTTTTTCAGCCAACCTCCACCCCCCACCCATCTGACAACCATCGGCCTGGTCTCTGAATCTTTGTGTCTCTTTCTGTTTTATTTGTTCAGTTATTTTGTTCTTTAGATTCCACATATAAGAAATAATATGGTCTTTGTCTTTCTCTGTCTGGCTTTTTTCACTTAGCATAATACCCTCTAGGTCCATCCATGCTGTCACAATGGTAAGATGTCATTTTTTTTTTTATGGCTGAGTAATATATTCCATTGTATATATGTCCCACTTCTTCTTTATCCATTTGTCTATTGATGGGGACTTTGGTTGCTTGCATATCTTGACTGTTGTAAATAACCTTGCAATCAACATAGGGGTGCCTAAGTCTTTTCAAATTAGTGTTTTGAATTTCTTCAGATAAATACCCAGAAGTAGAATTTCTGGGTCATAAGGCAGTTTCATTTTTAATTTTTTGAGGAATCTCCATACTGTTTTCCATATTGGCTGCACCAATTAGCAGTCCCACCAACCATACACAAGGTTCCCTTTTCTGCACATCACTGCAAACTCTTGTTTGTTGATTTATGGATGATAGCCATTGTGATAGGTGTGAGGTGATATCTCATTGTGGTTTTATTTGCATTTCTCTGATAATTAGTGACCTTGAGCCTCTTTTCATATGTCTATTGACCATCTGTACATGCTCTTTGGAGAACTGTCTATTCAGTTCCTCTGCCCATTTTTAAGTGGATTTTAAAATTTTTTTTTTTTTTGGTGTTGAGTTGTCTGAGTTCTTTATAGATTTTGGATATTAATGCCTTATCAGATGTATTATTAGTGAATATCTTCTCTTAACTGATACATTGTCTTTTCATTTTATTGATGTGTTTCTTTGCTTTGCAAAACTTTTCAGTTTGATGTAGTCCTATTTGTTTATTCTTTCTTTTTATTTCCCTTGTCTGAGTCAATATAAAAGAATATTATTAAGGGAAATGTCAGAGAGTTTACTGCCTCTTTTGGAAGTTTTATCGTTTCAAATCTAACATTTAGGTCTTTGATCCATTTTAAATTTATTCTTGCATATGATATAAGAAGGTGGTCTACTTTCATTTTTTGCATGTATCTGCCCAGTTTTCCCAGCACCATTAATTGAAGACACCATATAGCATCATTATATGTTCTTGCCTCTTTGTCATAGATTAATTGACCATATAGGGGTGGGTTTATTTCTGGGCCCTTTATTCTTTTCCATTGATTTTTGTGTCTGTTTTTATGCCAGTACCATGTCGTTTTGATTACAATAGACTTGTAGTATAGTTTAACATCAAGTAGCATGAAAGCTCCAACTTTGTTCTGCCTTGAAATTGCTATGGCTACTCAGGGCCTTTCATGGTTCCATACAAATTTTAGAATTATTTGTCCTAGTTCTTTGAAAAATGCCATTGGTATTTTAATAGGGATTGCATTAAATCTACAAATTGCTTTGAATAGTATGGACATTTTCATGATATTAATTCTTCTTATTTATGAACATGGTACATGATTTCATTTATTGTATATTCTTCCATTTCTTTCTTCAATGTCTTATAATTTTCTAAGTACAAGTCTTTTACCTCCTTGGTTACATTTATTCCTAGGTATCTTATTTTTTGATGCAATTGTAAATGGAATTGTTTTCTTAATTTCTCTTTCTGACAGTTCATTACTGGTGTAAAAATGCAGTCAATTTCTGAATATTAATTTTGTACCTTGATACTTTACTGAATTTGTTTATCAGTTCTAATAATTTCTTGATGGAGTCTCTACAGTTCTCTCTATATACTATCATGTCATCTGAAAATATTGACAGATTTACTTTTTCCTTTCCAATTTGGATACCTTTCTTTCTCTTTAATGTCTGATTGCTGTGGCCAGGACTTACAATACTATGTTGAATAAAAGTGCTAAAAGTAGACATCCTTGTCTTGTCTTGATCTTAAGGAAAAGGCTTTTAGCTTCTCCCCATTGAGTATGATGTTGGCTATGAGTTTGTCATATATGGCCTTTATTATGTTGAGGTATGTTCCCTCTATTTCCATTTTGTTGAGAATTTTGATAAAAAATGGGTGCTGGATTTTGTAAAATGCTTTTCTGCATCTATTGATATGATCATACGATTTTTATTCTTCATTTTGTTTATGTGGTGTATCATGTTAATTGATTTGTGGATATTGAACCAAACTTGCATCCCAGGAATAAATCCCACTTGATCACAGTGTGTGATCTTTTTAATGTACTGCTGAAGTCGGTTTGCTAATACTTTGTTGAGAATTTTTGCATCTATGGTCATTAGCAATAGCAGCCTGTAATTTTTTTTTGTAATGTCTTTACCTGGTTTTGAAATCAGGATAATGCTGGCCTCATAAAATGAGCTTAGGAGCCTTCCCTCTTCTTAATTTTTTTGAAATACTTTGAGAAAGATCAGTGTTAATTCTTCAAATTTTTACCAAAATTCACCTGTGAAGCCATCCAGTCCAGGATCCAGGACTTTTGTTCATTGGGGTTTTTCTTAAACACTGATTTCATTAGTAGTAATATGGTTGTTCAGGTTTTCTATTTCTTCTTGATTCAGTTTTGGAAGATTGTATGTTTCTAGAAATTCATCCGTTTCTTCCAGATTGTCAGTTTGTTGGCATCTAGTTGTTTACACTATTTTCTTAAGATCCTTTGTGTTTCTGTGGTGCCAGTTGTCACTTCTCCTCTTCCACTTCTGACTTTATTCATTTGGGTTCTCTCTTTTATTTTTTTGATGAGTCTGGTTAAAGGTTTATCAGTCTTGTTTATCTGTTCTTATCATTGCTCTTTTGTTTTGTTTTTTAAACTCTTATTTTATCAGAGTTGAAGAGTAACTGAGATATGCTTCTGGTCTGAGCTCTCCAATCTGAATTTTATGATATAAATCACACGCAGAAATAAATTTTATTTTATATAGTAGCAGTGAACTGCAAAATAAATAAAAAAAACAAACAAACAGCATTTGTAACAACATCAAAATTAAATACTTAGGGATAAATCTGAGAAAAAATTAAAGTCTGGTGCAGTAAAAAGTACAAAACATTGCAAGAACATTGAACTGAAATAGATATCCTAGTTTGTGGTTCAAAATACCCAATGTGGTTAAGATATCAGTTTTTCCCAAAATGAATGAAATATTAACTGCAAGGTCTTCTGGTAAAATATACTTTCAGTGAAGGATGAGGCAGAAAATTTTAGCAAAAAAGTGGAAACTAAAAAAAGGAAAAAATAAATGCAACAATACTCTGGAATAATTCTTCTCTAGTTCCCTGAGAGCTGCTGCACCTGGGAAAGGGGAGCTGAAGAGAGTACATGTGAATTTACAGGCACCACATCAAGGTGAGGCAGAGACAGAAGGACAGAGTGTGCATGCAGGACGCCTGGACTGCGTGCCACTGGGTGCTGAGCTGTGCTGTCACCTACAATGTGCACTTGGGGTGACATGCTTGTGACCCTCACTTTACCCCAAAAAGGAATATGTGACCTGCCACCTGCTGAGTGAGAATTATGACCCAAAGGCTCTAAACAGAACGGGGTACATGTGATTTCAGGGTTCCTGACTGTATCTTTCTCTATCTCCCTCTCTATCTGTCAAGGGAGTGTTTTTAAGAAATTGTTTGACATGATTGGAGACGCTGGCAAATCCAAAGTCCACAGTGTGGGCCGGCAGGTAGGAGACCCAGGGAAGGCAGTTAGATGATGTAGTTTGATGCTGAAGGCAGTGTGCTGGCAGAATTCCTTTTTCCTGGGGAAGGTCAGCCTTTGCTCTTTCAAGCCCTTCTGCTGACTCACTGAGGCCTTCCAACATTAGGGATGATAATCTGCTTTCATCTGTCTAATGATCTAAATATTAACACACTTAAAATCCACAGAAACTACTAGAATAAAGTTTGACCAAATCTGAGACCATGGCCTACCTAAGCTGCAGAACATTACCCACCGCAGGCCCGCCCGTTCCTCTGGCTGTGGGGTAGGATGGGTGCCCGGCTGCTGTGCCTTAGCTCCGGGGCCTAAGGAGCAGGGCTTCAGGTTGTCTCCACCACGTCCTGGCCTCCCCTCGTCCAGACATTACACACGACACAGCCAAAGGCTCCCTGAGGCTCATGCTCATCCCGCCCCTGCTCTGCCCCCCTCCCTGCAGGGTGGGCCCTGCCCTGGGCACACACTCTCCCTGCTCATCCAGCCTCCTTCAGGGACTGGGGCCCCAGGGCAGAAGGCTGAGACCTGCTGCCCGAGCAGAAGCAGCAGCCCTGGAGAGGATGGTGTAACTTGGACACATCAGCACCGGTGACAGCTCATCAAAACCCTGAACCCACAGAAATAACCACATCTTCTGGGAATGTTGGTCTCATTTTGGTCTCCAAGTCACCTGCAGCAGAGGCCCCTGACGACAGCTTGAGGATGAGGCTGAACGTCACGGACCAGCACAACCCAAAGTCCATCCTCAGAGCACCGGGCCTGGGGGAAATGTGAGTCAGCTTCCTGGGATCCTGCAGTCAGTCTCCCTCTGAGTAGTGCTAACCATAGGTTTAATTTTCATTATTATTATTACATTTCAGAGTATTCTATTATTTTATTAAGTGATAACATGAAAAAGGAGTTTGTAGCTCATCTCCTTAGTCTTCCGGCTGACACCTCGCACAGGGACAGTCAGGGCTTTCTTCTGTTTATATTCAGATCTGAGGGCTCCCACCTGCGACGCTCTCCTTTTGGAAATTCCTCCTTCACTCATCACACTTCCCAACCTCTCTGGAAGTCCCAAAATCTGTACTATGATTCTTCAAATGAATTAAGCTGTGGACAGGGTGAGCAGGGACCCCCCAAATCTCAGCTCTCTCTATTTTTACATATTTTAGGTTCCTGCTTCCAGGCTGTGCTGACACATCCATTCATGGCTTGTGGTCTGGTCTCAGGAACAAGATCATCTATAGTAAGAGAAGCAGCACCATGGAGATGGCCGGGGGCCTGGCAACAGTAGCCTGCAGGCAGCAGCCCTAGAATTGTAGGCCTGGGAGTCCTCGGAGCCATCCGACATAGAAGCCCTGGCTTCGGGTCTAGCAAGAATGCTTCCCGTGGGTCCCTTAGACCCTGTCCCAGGAAGAGGCTGATCATTATAGAATCAGACATGGGGTGATCTCGACAGTGTATTTCACATCTGTGAAGAATGAAGGTGCACCCCCTCCCCCTTTCTCCATGGTCCCATCCCTCTGGTAATTTCCGACATCTAACTGCACATGGGGGAGGACTCTTCTATTAAATTTGTCACCTGCCCCTGAGGATCTGAAGCATTTCCAAGGGACTGTGGCTTTAAAGATGACTAAAGTAGTTCTGTCTTCATGTTCTCAGCCTGGTTACTTCTACACAGGCAGAGACTTTATCTTGAGGACACAGATTCCTTCTGCATAATCAGTGGAAGGAAGGGCCAGTGGGAGACTGATGCCAATGGACTCGGCTCAGGAGTACAGAACTTACCAGACTCTCATCACAAGGGACCCATATAATCTGATCTCAGGTCTTCATGGAGAACCCAAAGTGATGGGCACTTTGCCCTGTCTGTACCCACGCCTGCCTGAGGGCCCTCTTACTGTCCTGAGGCCACGTGCAGCACCTTCCCTCCTGGTTTCCTGGGCATGGCCTTCTGCTCTGGGCAGACGTTCCCCCACCAGCCACTCAGACCAGGCTGTGGTGTAAAGACTGACCTTCCTGCAAAAACAGGAATCCGGGGGAAGCTTCCTGAGAGTCACAAGAATCAGCTCATCTGGAGGGAAACGACATTGATACCTGTGCATCCACAACCTTAGTACTGTGTGTGCCCCGATCTCACAGCTGGTTGTTATTGTGATGTATGGCTCTCTGTCCAAAGCGGGAGGAATCTGTGTCTCAGGGCAAAAAATAGTCAGCTGTCCTCATCATTCCACCACTCAGTTAAGGCACCTTCCTTAGGTCTGCCCATTACCTGGAGAATTCTGGACAAGGGTGAGGAAGGCTCCATAGCAGATGTTGGGAATCAAACATGAAGATTTCGTGAATGTAAAGTTTTATAATTAAACCAAAGAGACATACGAGTGGGGATCAGTCATGGGGGTGAAATGAGTGCATCTGTTTCAAATCCGTTTCTCTTTGGCTGCTTAATTATTGCAAATGATTTCAATACAAAACACCCATGACATTTTCAATATACACTTAAGAAGCTGACAATTATATTCAATCATCATTCCTGGTTTCATGAAAATAAATACAGAAATGAAGAACCCTTCCTTAGTCTCTCATTGACTGTGCATCTTAACTAAAGAGAAGCCTTCTTCCGAAAGGTGTGATCTAGAATTGTTTCCATTTTAATCTTGGATCACACACGATGGCTTCTTAGGCAGCTACTGTGAAGGTGTTAATCTGGTATGTGTCAAATCAATAATAGAAGTAAAAAAATCTTTAAAATTTGACAATTAGGAATCAATTTAACTTTTAAGTTTGGAAACTATCATCATGTACAGAGGACTAGAGATTGTACTGAAAATTCATTAGAAATAACACAAAAATTATCAGCTCCACAGTTAATAAAAATAGTATATAATTTTAAAAGTAGTTCAAAACATATATAGTTCTGGTTGAAGTTGTTAAAAATATAAACTTTGACCATATCTACAGGGAAACAATCACAAAGTTTAGCAGGTAATATAAAAAAAAACTTGAAGGAGAGGTGAGTACTGTGTATCTCATATGAAAACACTGAGTAAAAATTTCATCAGTGAGAAGGTAGATTATATAGTCACTTTTATTATTTACACTATTATTATTTCCCCTTGTTTTCCTTTGACAAGTAGTGTGCATGGGTGTAAGCAGAGGTGACAATACGGGTCCCTCTGTCAGAAGGAGGGGTTGGTAAGTGGCAAATGCCATTCATTGATGCCACAGGCAGACCATGTAGATAAGAATCCTGGGAACTGGGGGCAGAGGAGCAGGAAGCCCAGTGGGGAGGCAGCAGCCACCCTCCCTGCCAGGGCACCAAGGCTAGGGTTAGGGTTAGGGTTAGGTTTGGGTTAGGTTTAGCTTAGGGTTTGGGTTCAGATTAGGTTAGGGTTAGGGTTAGGTTTGGGTTAGAGTTAAGTTGGGGTTAGGGTTAGGTTAGGGTTTGGGTTGAGTTTGGGTTAGGGTTAGGTTAGGGCTCCAGTCAGCACATGTGGTTAACCATTACATTTATTCTGGGACAGCAGCTTTCTTGCTCTCATACAGTGCTCACAGTCCATAGATACATGACACAATCTCCCTCTGCTCCCAGACCTGGGTTGTCACTCCGTCACCACTTGTGTGACACGTCCCACCAGGCTGAACTCTGCTGGACAGTTTTCTTTCCCAGCCCAGGGCCCAGAGGGAAGGAGACTCTAGCCACCAGGGATGAATCACATACAAAAAAAGGACTCCAGTCTTGCACAGAAAGGGACATGCCTCTATGGGGCCGGTCATTGCTCTGGACCTGATACTGGCGTAAGTTTGTGTAAGAAACACCACCTCAGTCCTGAGCACTGCAGTCAGGGGAGCTATGGACAGACTCACCCTGAGGATGCTGACTAGAGCATAAAAACACCCTGAGGTGATGGGGAGGCCACAAGAGGGGACACCTGGCTGGATGTAAGGCAGGAGGCAGTGGACAGAGCAGTGGGAAGGCTGAGATTGTCTCTAATGGGTTCTGGTCACCATGCCACACAATGTGTGTCTGAGCCTGGACACTAGAGGGCGTTCAGGGCTTGTTCCTGAGGGATCTGGGGTGATCAGAGCTGGCACCAGCCCTGCAGCAATGCCTAGTACCATCTGCTCAGGGCTCACTGCTGTGACTTCCCCAAACCTGGGTACCACACAGCCCCACCCCTGCCAATACCCATGGCCATCCTCAGACAGAGGGACCTGACCCAGGGCCCAGGGAGAGATCACATAGATGGGGGTTCTCATTTGCTTAAAAGGACCCTCTTTCCCTGAGTGTATGAAGAGGGGAAGGGCGAGGTTTGGGGAAAAGCTACTTCAGCTGTGGGACCACAGAAGGCAGGACTCAGTGATGATCTCCACTGGTCCCCTCTCCTCCTTACTCATCACACACTGCACAGGTGACTGGTTATGGGGACAAGGAGACAGGGCCTTGGGAGGACTCATGCTGTTGCGGGCTTCTTTGACTCTAGATTCATCATCACCATCTCTGCGTCTCCCCTTCTTCCAGGATCCTGGGCCCAGCCTGCATTGACTCAGCTGCCATCAGTGTGCGGGGCCCTGGACCAGAGGGTCACCATCTCCTGCACTGGAAGCAGCTCCAACGTTAGAGGTAATTATGTGTCCTGGTACCAACAGCTCCCAGGGAAGGCCCCCAAATTTCTCATCTATATTATCGATCGACCCTCAAGGGTCCCTGATCGATTTTCTGGCTCCAAGTCTGGCACCTCAGCCTCCCTGGCCATCTGTGGGCTCCAGGCTGAGGACGAGGTGGTGATTACTGCTCACTGGGACAGCGCTTCAGGCCTGTGGGGAAGCGAGACAAACCTGCTGCTCCGGTTGAAATGGGGCTTTCCTGGGCCAACCCCACTCCTCTGACAAACCAGCTGTTCCCTGTGTCTTTTTGGCCAAATATTGGGGCCCGAGACCCACCTCAGTGTGCTGGAAACCCCACGCATGTTATATCACCAAGGTTTTACTACACTCCTTGTAGAACAAGACTCTGAAAAAGGCAAGGACGTGCCACCAGCAGTGCAGGTAAACATCCGGAGACATGAGTAAATGGTTCAATGAAGAGAAAATGGCTTTACCCTCACTCCCAGAAACTGCGCTGAAGCCTGCCCGAGAGAGCCCTTCCACCCCTCAGGTAAAACTTCCTAAGTGTCCCGACTACTTTAGTGCAGCCTCGGGCAGGTTTGCTCAGGAAGCTTCAGCCTACCCTAAGGAGAGGAATTTTACCCGAGCTAAAGCAACTGCAGGGCATTAACCCTCCGCCCAACAATCCAGTCTTCCAGCCAATCCCACACAGAGAATGGCAAAAAATATGAAAAGACTCCTGCACAGAGCCATTTAGAACAGCAGTAGAAAATTCAGAATGTACTTGTAAACTCAAATGTCTATAAAATCATAATTAAAATTAGGCAATTATAATTAATGATATTAGTAATTGTGCATATAAAAATTGTGAGATGTACCAAGAAACATTACATTGAGAAAATTTTACATTAAAAAGCAGAACAGCTGACAATTATTGAAGCAAACCTTATTTAATTTAGAAAAACAGTAAACCCTAGTAACGGAAAAGGAAGGGTGCAAAAACAGAAATTAATGAAATAGAAAATAGGGTAATACTAGGAAGATAAAACAAAGCCAAATTAATTTTTGTGTGAAATGTACACTGGACCAATTTTTAGCAAGATATATAAAAATAAAGAACAAAATTTTAATATAAAGGAATGCGTAACTACAAGGCAGCAGAGATAAATAGGCAATAACACATAAGGAACAAATTTATGCCAGTCCATTAAAATGTGTAGGAATGGACAAAATTTAGAAAAAAGATCACGTTCCCAAACTGACATATTAAGAAATGCAAACCCCCGGCCAGGCAGGTAGTTGGTGGAGTGGCTGTGGGCTCTCCAGCTTTCCTGAGCAGGGGCCTCTCTGCTCCATCCAGGTCAAGTCCTGTGCCTGCACCAGTGGCAGCGAGGTCCCCACGGGAGGCGTTCATGTGCGAAAGAGTGGCCAGGGAGCCTCGTGTCCAGTGTGGAGGCAGCAGCAGTGAGAGCAGCAGCGGCAGCGAGGAACCCACAAGAGGAGTTCGTGGGCACAACAGTCCCAGGGAGCACCATGTCCGGCAGGTGGGCAGGGGACAGGGTGGTGGCCGCAGCAACAGCAGTGGCTGAGGCTGACCGAGCCAGGAGAAGGTCCCGGGCTGGGCGGCACCCACCTCTCACCCGATGCTGAGGGCACCTGTGGCCTGGGGGGAATGTGTGCTCCTGCCACCAGGCCTGGCCACCCCTGCCCAGCGCCTCAGGGCACAGGAGCAGCCCCGCCGTGTCCCCCCCGGCCTCTGGCACCGCTGCGCTGCACACCCGGCTTCTCTGGGCCTGACGGAGGGCAAAAGAGAAAGGAAAAGCACAGTTTAGAAAACGTGAGAAATGGATTCCGTGAGCGGCAGCTGTCCCTCTGCCTGCCGTCCTGACTAAGGACATGAACAAACGCCTCACCTTGGGCTCCACGTGCTCAGCGTGGGCGGGTTCCCACCGCCTGTTTGTCCAGAGGGGCGAGAGCTCCGGGCTGCTCCCCGGGCCCGACAGGCCATTTCCCCGAGAGCTCGGGGTCCAGGACATTCCTCTGCTCCCTGCGAGGCTGACATTACAGGAACGTTTGCTGTACCCAGATTTCTAAATATGCTATTTAATTTTGTGGGATAAATCTAGCTGCGATGTGGTAATTTTTACTCTTCCATTAAGCTTCTGAAAAACTGTTACAGCATCTAGTTTGTCTGAGAAGTTGATAGAAGGGGAAATGTGTCCCCATATTTCCTGCTCAAGG
This sequence comes from Miniopterus schreibersii, assembly GCF_964146895.1. Lineage (NCBI taxonomy): Eukaryota > Metazoa > Chordata > Mammalia > Chiroptera > Miniopteridae > Miniopterus > Miniopterus schreibersii. The sequence continues at coordinate 7,392,726 of NC_138112.1, read as the reverse complement.
TGTCCTCTTGAAGCAAAACAGTAGGGCAGAGAGATGGAAACGGGCTTCTGAGGGAGGAAGACCAGAGTCTGAATCCTGTGACCTCTCTACTAATATGAAGTAACATGGGCTCGGAACAGAGATTAAACTCTGCACACATGTCCCGCTGCTGAGAATCATAACAACAGGCAACCTCCCAAGAACAAGTAAAAATTAAATGCACGGGGTCCACAGTAATCTCTGTGACATGCATTACCCCAGTCGGAATTAGCACACTTGGAATACTTAGTGTGCGAGGCCTCCTTCAATACACTTCACTCATTCTATGTGATTAAACCTCCTAATAACCCCATGAAATAGGGACACATTTCCTTCTCATTTATAGACAGCCAAGGAGTAAGCTTATGATCCTGCCGTTACTAAATAACAGCCAGAAGAGGTCCTGGCGGACTGACCCAAACCCTGTGTTCCTCAGCATCGGACCTGCATAGACACAGCATTTCCTCACAAGGACACACACCACCTGCGTGTCCACTACACGTGTGCACACATTCCATAGGACCAGGACTTGCAGCTGCCCAGGACTAACACTGAGATGGTTGTTTGTCCTCTGAGTAAAAGGGATGCGTTTGCCACCCGAGTGAAAGAGACATTGGCATTTCTCACTCTGGCTGGAAAAAGTTTTCTAGTTTTTACTTACCTTTTCATTGACGTTTCACCATCAAATGTAGGGGGGAAAAATATCCCCATTTTTCCCTGCACGCTATGTTGTTCATGGACTTTTCCAATTTGCTGGATCTTTTTTTTACAATGACTAAATCTGTCTGTATCATGTGACCCTCACAGCCATGAGGGTGATAGAAGACCTGTGAAAAAAAATTAATTTAAATAGGTATTTTTAAAATTAGAATTTCTATTACAGTTTAGATATTTAATTCCTTTCCAGGGCCACTCTTTTGTTTCCCCTAACATAATGCATTTTATTGGACTTATATGAAGTCTTGCCATCTTAATGACTATCTGTTCATAAAATCCCAAAAAATCAACTCTTTCTCTATAATAAATCAGAACATATTATCCATGTGAGCAAATATAACTTTTAAAAGATAATTCCACTGGAAGCAGCTTATTAGTTGTTATTTCATGCAATATACATAAAGCATGAATTAAAAATTCATTTCACACTGTTTGTTTTAATGCATAATTGTCTGTATCATATAGAAAGCCTTAAGTTGTATTTTTCCAATTTTTTTTTCTTACTATTAAAACCGCCTGTATGTTAAAAAGCTGAGGGAATTAGCAGACAATACTAATTTGTACATATGATTACTCAGTATTCTGGCAGGTACAAGGAACTGGTCAAAACACTGCTGGAAAGTAAAACATTAGAGGTTCTTGAAACACAAGGATCACAGCTTGTTTACCTTACTGAAACCCAGTCTGTTGTGTGCTATTGGAGAACTAAACCCAAGAGTTTTGTGTCTTCGCATCAAGAAGGTTTTTAATGAATAATTTCAGAAAGATTATAGTTCAAAAATTTGGATATGTAATATAGGTTTTTAAATGGACATAAACGCCCTCAGCTCTCAAGAAAAATAAAACCTAGGACAGGTTTATGTTTTGTTCATTGTGCCTAGCAGTTTAATAAATTTGATCATTACAATACTGTTTTGTTTTTATATTTATTAGTTTTAATCCTCACCTGAGGATATGTTTACAGAGAGAAAGGGAGAGAGAGAGAAACATTGATGTGAGAGAGAAACATCAATTGTTGCCTCATATATGCACCCAGACTGGGAAGCCAACCCACAACCTAGGCATGTGCCCCACCTAGAATTGAACCTACACAGCGACTTTTTCCCAACTGGACGACGATCCAGCCAACTGAGCCACCGGGGTCAGGGCATCTAGTCCTGTCTCTCTCTCTCCTTCTACTGGATGTGCTCAGGGCTCCCAGGCTGCTCCAGGCCCAATGGACAGATGTGACTCATACAAGAAGACTCTGAGATTTAGTTCCTTCTGAGTCTCTCTCTGCTGTTTTTACCATATGGCCAAAGTCAAAGTAACTGCAGTTGAAAAACTTTGTAAGGAATGTAAGAATGCCTTCCTCTCATATTTCTTTCATGATTTATGAGGGAAACTTTTCAAGACAACACATTAACCTATCAAAGTGAGTGCAGGTATTACACCCCATTAACTCCCCGCTTGACTGACTGTCTTCAAGGGGTCCTTGGGAATCAGGAGAGTGAGGAGAGGAAGAAATAGAATCGGGGGCTTTCATAAGTGTGAGAACACAACAATTGTAATAGAAACGGAGCCCTCCAGTTTTATATCTGGAAAAAGAAAAAAGGTGGATTAAACGTCCTCTAGTTCCCTTCCCTCAATCTAGAGCCCCGCGGCTGATGTCACTGGAACAAAATCGAGGGGGCACCAGTTCAGTCGTATGTCTGCACTTCGCCGGGAACTTTCAGGCTGAAAGGGGTTCGCTCAGCTTCAGGTGAAAGACACTCTCTGGCGGCTGCTCCTGGCCTTGGTGCAGAGGCCGTGGGGAGAGCATGGTGCTGCTGAAGGTGAAGGTCAGAGTTTATAGGAGCAGCGAGATGACGGGCAATGTCAAAATGCAAAGTTCTGTGGCAAAAGATGGTTCACAAAGTGGTTTGTGCCCATCTGGATGGTTTAAGAATATTAGCATTTAGATGGTCCTTCAGGGACAGAAGGGCCTGCAACATAGACACATTTATGTGCATCTCAACACACATCTTCACATGGCCTGTCCTAGGAATTTTTAGTGATGTAACAACAACTCAGGCAAGAGTTTGAGTTGGAACAGAGGGTGAGAGATCATCTACTGGAGCCTAATTTTGGGGGAGGAACGAGAGCAGCCCCATCCTTCCAGCAGAAGCCACCCTGGTCCCTTAAGAATGAGTGAACTGGGGAGATGAAGCCTCATCCCAGAATCTGTGATTGGGGTCAAGCATATAGACTACAATCAGGCACAAATAGACAGGTCTTCACACACTTCCCGGGAGACTGGAGCTTTTGCAGGAAGCACAGAGTAAGCATGCGCTTTGCCATCTCCTTGTGAAATTCCCTTTACAACCAGGAGTCAAAGAGAGGAAGGAATCATGCGGGTGCTGCTACAAGACCTGCAAGTTCAGAGCAGAGGATCTATTTCTTATTCACCACGAGGCACACAGTAGGGAAATGTGTCTCCAGTTTCAGAAGGTCCCTGAGAGAGAGTGGAGCCCAACCATCACAGGTCAGTACCAAAACCAACGCCAGAATCTCTGTGCACAATCTCCAAAGAGCAGTAAGTGTCACACCAAGGCTTTGAGGTTTGGAATGAAAGATGCATGAAAATCAGCTCCACTGGAAAAGATCATCTTACAACAATGCAAGACAAGATGGTTACAAACAGAGGATACTCAAAGCCCAGAGCTTTGTGTGTTTTTTTTTAATAAAAAAACTTTTATTGAAACATAAGTAACATATAATTTACCACTTAAAATTTGTAATTCAATGGCTTTTAGTATATTCACCGAATTATTCAGCCTTCACTACCAACCAATTGTAAAACTTTTCATGGTCCCCAAAATAAAACCAATACCCAGTAGCAGTCTCTTTCATTGACCCCTCACTTTCCCAGGCCTAGACAACCAGTAATATACTATGATTCTCTATGAATTACAAATCTTGTTATAATGGGGGTGAAATGTGCATAACATAAAATTTACCATGTTAACCATCTTTAAAGGTTTTTAAAAATTGTGTTATAAGTGAAACATGAAATTTGCTGTCTTTGCAATCTTTAAGTGTACAGGTAAGTATGTGAAGTATATACACATTGTTGTGAAGCAGCTCTCCAGAAATCTTTCAAGTTTCAAAACTACAATCCTTTTACCCCCCAAAGGAGTTGTTCCTTAATGGGTATAGTTTCATTTTAAGCATTTGAAGTGTACAGTTCAGGGGCATGAAGGGCATTCACCTTGTTATGTGACCATGAGAAAGATTCATCACCACATCTTTTTCGCCATTCCAAACTGAAACTCTGCATTCCATATTAGTATTTTTATCGAAACCTACCATTTATGAACCTCTCTTTTCTCAATGGGCCATTGGGTTCATTAAAAGAAAATTCCTCACTTACAAGATGCTAATGCAAATAAAGTGACCAGTGTAAAACCTAACAGAACTGAAGGTCATAAGTTATAAGCCCCCACACTCCTTGCCCCAAAAGCAAAGAACAACAATAAAAAACCTGACACATAATATTGTATTAGCTTCAGGTGTGCAGCATAGTGATTAGACATTTATGTACCTTACAAGTAATCACCCCAGTAAGACTAGTCCCCTCCAGTTAGCACACATAGTTATTACAGTATTATTGACTATATTCCCTGTGCTGTACTTCACATCCTAGGAGCTGTCATTTCACAATGTCTTCTTCCATCAGTTATGAACTTGTGGAAGACTTGCAATCAACACTAACTCACAAAATCAAGGGGAACTACGCATGTTTTCTGTACTGCTCGGCCTCAGATTCTTATATCTGAAAGGAGACTTACAGTGAGAGACTATGAACGCAACATTTCAATCCAACATAAAGAAAAGGGGCCTCACTGGAGCAGTTCTTCTTACTTCCAGTGGTGCCTCCGCGATGGTCTCAGGTGGACCTAGGGGAACACAGACCCCCCCGTCAGTACATTGGCGGATGCTGGTCCTGGATTCCTTAGGGAGCTTTGCTCGATGTGGACAAGGGGCTGTGGTGCGTGCAGGTGGCTGGGTGGGAATATGCATGAGCCACGGCTGGGCCATCACACTGGGTGGAAAGATGACAAAGAGGAAGAGCAGTAAAGATACAAGATGAAATATCTTTTTATAGGTTTTTTCCCTACACATGGGAGGTTGAATATGCTACAATTATTAAAATGGAAACAACTTAATGATTGGATTTCCACAGTACCTTCTATGGGCCCATCCAGAGGGTGGACCTTGACCTTTCGCCTGACGGGATCCTTCCCCTTCCGGATGCACTGACTGTGGTGGACTTCTGTCCTTCCTGTACGAAACCCAGCAGGAGAGATCATGAGACGTGCGCTCACAACACACAGAGCTATTGCCATCTTGCTGGTAAAAGACCCCAAGAAAATTATGAACAATTCTCAGTTCAGTCTTTAGAACCCATTGCTTAATGGTTTCCCAGAGATGCCACCTGAGTGAGTCAAAGCTGGACTTCAGAAATGTCTCGGAGTTTTGTGCGCAATTAGGGCACCTATCAGACTGAGTGTGGGACAAACACTTTATTCAGAGGAGACCACAGAGAGAGGCAGCAGAGCACAATCACGTAGACTATGGGTGCTGATGTCTGATGACCTGGGTTCAAATCCCACAGAGAAGCCACAAGAACCTGGGAAAGTCATGTTGGCCCTTTGTCCTTAGCTTTCTTCTCTGCCATTACAATTTGAATAAAGCTGACCTACAGTATTTTGTTTCCAGACTAAAATGTGTCAATATAGGTAAATACGCAGGATAGAGGACTAGCACTTCATAAGTGATCTCTATACACTTAATTATGTAATATCTGAGAAATCAAATAGGCACTTGGTATTTGTTGAATTTGAATCTGTGATTGGCTCACTCTCAGACAGTGGACAATGGCAGTTTTCTCCACTTTTTACAGGGATGTGATGAGTTACAGCTCATGGAGAAAATCTGGTCTCCTCTCCTGTAACCTCACAGCCACCCCATGTGGTGGGCAAAGTGGGGAATGTCTCCCATACATTTCTCTTCCGGGTATTTCCTTTAGAGAGGTTAAGTCACTTTCTCACATTTGCAATACTAAGTTTTTATTGGTCCATAAAAGCAGTTTCTTACTCTGGAGACAGAGACCCCTGACAACCTGTATTGTGAACATCGTGTCCCCTCCAGCACTTTTCATATTGTCTTACCCTAAGGTTACAGGTGGAATCATTTGATGGCCTAGAAAAGATGCCCGAAATAAGAGCATCTCCTCCAGTGGAAGTTCTTGTGGGTGTCCTTGGGAGGGCACATGGTTGACCTTTTTCTTCACTGTCTACACTAGCAGTTGCCTCCTGCTCTTCCTGAAGATTAGGTGACAATGACTTGGGACCAGGGCTCTTCTTGTTTTCCAGAGTGACTCAGAGCTCAGAACAACCTAAAGCAGTTGACACATGATGGCTGTGCAAGAATCAACTCCCCTCTAACTGATAGAATGTGCTGGCAGGTAACTGACAGAATAAGCAGTTAATCGAAAATAGTTGAGGGAGTTACTGTCTGGGCTGGTACTTTGGGGAGTTTAATGAGTTAAATCCGCAACCTCCCCTCTCTCTCCCTGGCTGTTGATCAGAGCAATTCCTGTTCTGTCTGGAGTGAGGCCTGGCAGCAAATGGGCAGTGGATGCGCTTGACCTGAATATGCGCATCTTCCCTGTCATCCTGTGCTCAACAAAGGGTAGTTCCTATTCCATGAACTTCTCAGTTTTCAAAAGGTAGTTCCTATTCCATGAACTTCTCAGTCTTCTCTGAACTCTGGAGGGTTAGGAAACAGAGTCCTCTCTCCTCTTGGGAGGAATCCTCAATAGACAAAACCTCTGAGCCTGCCCCAGTTCTCTCCCACTGATTCTCCAAGCCTCTTCCCCTCTGTTCTCAAATGTCCATTCCATTAGCCAGATGGCAAGATTGACTCTCAGCACCCTCCCAGGCAACACTGGAACAGCCAGTGGTCCTCTCTGCATACACACTATGGAAATTCCACCAAGAAATCTTGCTTTCTCTCCTAAAACTGCTCAGATCCAGAGTGCTCTGTTGAATTTCAGATTCGACATCTACTTTCAAAAGAGTTTGGTCTTGTTACTTTTTCGTTTAGTGACCATGGCTTGGGTGGTAGCAAGACACGTTTGACCTGATGAAAAATTCAGGTTCTGTTCACTCGATATCTGTCATCTGGAAGTGTGTGTACAAGACCAGGCTCTCTATTTTAAATATTTAGTAAAGTCAGAGAAGGGAAACTGAGCCCAACAATTGCTTTTTGAAGTAATGTGTAGTATCTCAGATTTCCTCATTTATTGTTCTTTCCAAATGATTACTTTACGCTTGTGAAAGTGCCCACCTGCATGGTGTTTTAGAAATAGAAACACACGTGCTGCCAACGTCCACTCCAATTCACAGGCTGTCTGTCGGCAGCACCCTGGCAGCCTCTCTGTTCCCACTTCCCAGCACAAAGCACCCCTTACCCACTACTCTGACCAGGACCCCAATACTGAAGATTTCTCTGTTTTTCATTTCATACAATTAAAAACATACAGTGTAAACACTTGTCTCAGAAGATATTATTACTGAATTTGGCCTGTGTTCTTTTGTGAAGCTAAAGTTGGTTACTCTGTCTTGTGGTGACTGTCTGACACATTTCAAGCTCTAGACAATAAGTTTCCTCCTTCACACTGAGCTACAGGGGGACATTGCTCAGAAAGATGCTGCCAGAAGTAATTCATTACGGACTTCCAGGGGAAAAACAGCAGCCTTGTCTCACTCATGTGCCTTGAATATAAGTGGCAAGAGTGGGATTGTGGGGACATAGGTACAGATGATTCTACTGCCCAATGCAGAACCGATGGCCAAAGTGGCTGCTGCAATGTGCGTTCCCACAGCACCATGTGACAGTTCCAGTTCCTCACATCCCCACCAGCCCTTGGTACTGCTTGTTCTGACCATGTGCCCATTCTGGCAGGGGCAGGAGGGAGCTGTTGCAGCTTAAAATGCATTTGCCTAACCTCTGATGACTTTGAGCACATTTTCATATTCTTGCCATGAAGAACTTGTTCAGGTTTCTCTGGGTTATGACAGGCAAATGTGGGGACACTGTAGAGTTTCTCTCTCTGTTAGCATCACCTCATCCTTCTCTGAAGCCCAGCCTGTCTCAGAGAGACCACAGTCCTGCTCAGGAGAGCCCCATCCGCACATGAGAGATCCCAAGTTCCCATCTCAGAGATTCTCCTGTGACTTATGGCCCTGCCTTTAGTGTGTCCCCCGTTACTCAGGGAACATTACCTCCCTGTTCTAAGATAATCCAGGATCCCTCAGAGCATCCCTAACATTTTAAAATAATTACGTCTTTCAGGTCTCAACCAAAGCCTCCATTAATGTGCAGTCCTTGACCTCTCATGACCTCTCAAGATTGCATCTGTCATCCAACTCCTTCTGCACTTAATGCAGAGCTTATCATGACAGTGAGCTAGTAAAAATAGCAGTGTCACAGAGAAAACACTGAAAAACACAATATGCCCAAATGGACAAAATGCGACCAATTTCATCCACAAATGTCATCACAGTCTTCGGGATTCATCTAATCTATTAAATCCTTGGCTTAACCCTTAAAATATGCAAACTTTGGTGGGAAAATATTGAATTAATATTTGGCATTTGTTTAACTGTATTCATATCTTATTCCTTTTCTATAAAATAAGAAATTATCAAACACTAGGAAATTTTGAAATTCATACCTTTATAAATGAGCACTATAAATCATTGAATAATTTCCTGTATAATGTTCTTTTTCTTGCCATGTGTATTTTCTCATTGTGTGGGTGGTTACTTTTGTTTGGACAAGCCCCCCACAGTAGGACAGGGCATTGCTGGGAGCAGCCCCTGATGAGAGCTGGAGCTCTTTAGACCATCTGTACATAGATTGGCAAGAATGTGACAGGTGAGGTTAATAACTTTGTTGTTCCTTGAGTTCCTATTTGTCACTTTCCCTAGCATGTGTACCTCATGGAACTTCAGAACATCAAGGGAATGTACATATGATGCCACAAAATACCTCTAAAGAAGCTTTGCCATTTTCATCGGATCTGGGATACATGCTAAGATGCGACCAAGAACAAGCAGAGTTTGTTCATTTGTCCCAAGAGATGCCCACCAAATGTCAAGATTTGTCAACTGACCAAAAGCATTTGAGCTTCCTCTGTGCTTTTCTATCTAATGACTCTGACAAAAATTTTGATAGTTGCCCTCGGCTATGGGAACATCTGATAACTGCCCTAGGCTAAGGTAAAGTCTAATGTGCATAGTGTTTTTGACCTCTATAGACTCAAGTAATTCCAGGCATACATGTGGATGCTAGTAATTCCTTGCATCGTGACTAAATATCCTGAATGCCTGAGATATGGGTGTAAGTCAGTGGTCCAAAGCATCACCTTTGTGACCATATGGCTGGGGTCCACCTTGGCTATTGCACCTAAGTGTTCATTAATGGGGACATATGCACCTCTGTACCTCTATTTTACACCCAAACTATGAGATATGCCCTTTTGTAAGTATTAAAATAGTTAATGTACGTAGAGTATGTAGTATCAATACTTAGAGATGTTACTCAGAGAAGTTACTCATTGATGAAATAACAATTCAGAAATGTTCAAGCTCAGGATATAAAATTCATGGGTCACTGTTCTTTTTCTGACACACATCTTCTTTGTCTGAAAACCACCAATTTGCCTGAATGCAAACCCAGTTTTAATGAATCAGACAAAGGTGTCAATAATGCTGTTGGTGAATGTCCTAGTCCACATTCGGGGGTCACTCCACAAATATGCATGGGATCCTTCTGCAGTCATATCCAGGTCCTGCAAATGGTCAAAAGCTATATGTGCAAATAAGATGGACACCAGCTTTCTAGACAAGGAGTCTTATCTATTAAAAACTCTTGTATTCTGAAACCTGTGAATCAATATCATGAAGCAGTATTTCATCCTAAAAATATAAATTCTTCAATAATGAGACAGGTCCCATGTCAGAAAAAGTCCTTGAAGGGTGAGACAAACAGTTGTGCATTAGTTTAAAGTATTCTTAAGAGAGACCCCTTGTTTTTTTCTGCTTTTTTATTTATTTATCTTTATTGTTGAAAGTATTACAAATGTCCCCCTTTTCCCCTCATTGATTCTCTCCGCCCTGTACCTCTCCCACAAGACCTTCACCACTATTGTCTGTGTCCATGGGTCATAGATATATGCATATAAGTTCTTATGTTAACCTCTGCCCACCCACCCCCACCTTCACTCTCAGTTTTGTAAGTCTGTTCCATGCTTCTATGTCTCTGGATCTATTCTGTTCATCAGTTTATTTTGTTCATTAGATTCTACATATGAGTAAGGTCATGTGACACTTGTCTTTCTCTGATTAGCTTATTTTCCTTAGCATAATACTCTCTGTCTTCTACCATTCTGTCTGAAAGGGTGAGGAATCCTTTGTTTTTACAGCTGCATAGTATTCCATTTTGTAAATGTCCAAGAAGATGCTTGATATGATTTCTATCTTGGTGAACTTGTAGAGATTTGTTTTGTGTCCTAACATGTGGCCTATCTTTGAGAAAGCCCCATGTGCACTTGAGGAGAAAGCCTATTCTGCAGCTTTGGAGTGAAATGTTCTGTAAATGTCAATTAAATCCATCTGACTTACTGTGTCATTTAGAGTCACTGTTTCCCTGTTGATTTTTTGTTTGAAAGATCTATCCAGTGCCCGGCCCGGCGTGGCTCAGTGGTTGAGCATCGACCTAGGATCCAGGCTATCAGGGTTCGATTCCTGGTCAGGGGACATGCCCGGGTTGCGGGCTCGATCAATGACTCTCTCATCATTGATGTTTCTATCTCTGTCTCACCCTCTCCTTTCCTCTCTCTGAAATCAATAAAGATATATTTAAAAAAAAAAAAAAAAAAAAGATCTATCCAGTAAAGTCAGTGGGGTGTTATAGTGCCCGACTATGACTGTGGTGCTGTCCATCTCTCCTTTAATGTCCTCCAGAAGTGTGTGGGTTTTCTCCTGTCTGTGTGAGTCTTTTGTTCTGAGGTGTGTCTCTTGTAGACAGCATATATTTTCTCCATTCAACTACCTTATGTCTTTTGATTGGCACATTTAATCCATTTGTATTAAAGGTTATTATTGATATATACTTATCTATTACCATTTTATCTCTTCATGCCTATGTTTCTCATTCTCTCTATTTCAACTTCTTATTACAGCAGTCTCTTTAACATTCCTTGCAATGCTGGTATGATGATGAAAACTTTAGTGTGTGTGTGTGTGTGTGTGTGTGTGTGTGTGTGTGTGTGTGAGACTCTTTATTCCACCATTGATCTTGAGTGATAGTCTTGCTGGATAGAGTAGTCTTGGGTCAGATCCTCCTTTGCATTACCTTGAATACTTCATGCCATTCCCTTCTGGCCTGTAGAGTTTCTGGTGAAAAGTCAGCTGACAGCCTTATAGGAGCTCCCCTGTAGGTAACAGATCGCTTTTCTCTTACTGCCTTTAATATTCTCTCTTTGTCTTGAATTCTTGGCATTTTAATTATGATGTGTCTGGGCTTGGGCCCCTTTCAGTTCTTCTTGTTAGGGACTCTCTGTGCCTCCTGAACTTGTGTGACTTTTTCCTTGACCAGGTTAGGAAAGTTTTCTACCAGTATTTCTTCAAACAGGTTCTCTATCTCTTGCTTACTTTTCGACCTCTTCTGGCACTCCTATGATGTGAATATTGTTATGTATCATGTTGTCCCACAGCTCCCTTAAACTGTCCTCCTATATTTTTTAATTGTGTTTTCTTTTTGGTTCTCTGAATGAGTGATTTTTTCTACCCTGTCTTCTAATTCACTGATCTGATCTTGAACTTCCTCTAATCTGCTGTTCATTCCTTCCAATGTTTTTTTAATTTCTATTACGTCATACTTAAGAAATTACGTCATAGTTTTTATATATTTTTTCATGCTGTTGAGCATCGTTACAATCTGTATTCTAAACTCTATATCGCATAGATTGCTTATCTCCATTTGATTTAGCTCTTCTGGAGAATTCTTTTGTTCTTTCATTTAGGGCTTTTTTTGTCTCCCCATTTTGGTTGCCCGTTTTACTTTGTGTATATGTATTAGGTAGACCTGCTAGGACTCCCAGTCTTTTGGATGGTCTCTGCTGCAGGCCAATGTCAGACAGTGTTTGTGACTGGCCTTGAGTACCCTGTTTGAAATTTTCCACACTCCACAGCTTCTGATTTCCTCTGCTGAGGCTGGGTATGTTTAGGCAGGACCAAGATTTGCACCAAGGTCTGCTTTTACATGCCCTCAGCCCAGTAGCAAGTCAGGAAAAGACTCAAAGCTCCCAGAGGCTGTAATTCAGTCTCTTAATAAACTATAGGCAGTAGAATCTCCACAGCATGGGGCCAGAGGTTTCCCAGCAGAGTGGGACAGTTGTTTCCAACCCAGGCAAAAGCTGCTTGGAAGGAAAATGTCTGCCTGAGAAATATATCCTCTGCTGTAGTGAGGAATGACTCAACACCAGGTTCCAGATGGGTGCTCTCTGAGATCTATGCCCCCAGCCAGCCCCCTCGCCCAGATTACTGTCACACAGCTCCAGTCCACTTTGTAGTGTCAAGAAAGGGACACTACAATATCCAAACTCGGCTGGGAGCTGTTCAGTCCTTGGGGACACTTCAGCCTCCTCAGAGCCCTTTTTAAAAAATATGTTTTTATTGATTTTAGATAAAGACGAAGGGAGAGGGAGACAGAAATAAAAACATCAATGATAGAGAAACAGCAACATCAATCTGATGCCTCTTGCACACCCCCTGCTGGTGATGGAACCAACAACCAGGGCATGTGCCCTGACTGGGAATCAAACAGTCTCAACCACTGAACCACACTGGCCAGGCATCATGGGGCCATTTCTATAAGTTGTTCATAAAAACAACCAACAAAACATGAAAATATTGAAGAACACTCTATTCAATGCTTTTTTGGGATATGGTTGGGAGGTAAGATTAGAAATTGCTAAAGTTTCTTTTCCAAATTTGTAAATACATAAAACAAATGCAATTGTTGATTTCATTACATTTTAAACAACGGTGTCTTCTTTAACCTTTTGCCATTGGAATTCATTGAACCATAAAACTAATTTTGTTTACTTACCACAACATAACGGTTTTCAAAGTGAAAGGCACAGGCAGGTCTCATGAGTGGGTTGCCCATTTTAACTGTGCAGGTCCCATGACTGGGCTATATTGAATGTGGGAAGGAGGGACAGGGTCACCACTCCCACCTGTCCAGACCTCCTGCTCCTGAAAAGTCCCAGGGAGGAGGGACTTGGCTTTTTCATTCTGGAGTCCTAGAGCTCCCCTGTTCCTCTACACCAGTCACACTGTCTGGGGACCAGTCACAGGGAAGGCCCCACCAAATACCCAGGTTCAATGGGTCCTGTAGGACATGTATAGTCACTCTCAGTCAGCACACTACACCCTCAGCTTAGAGCAGCAAAAAGGCTCCCATTTCCAGTTGATCTGGGCCTGAGGATATCAGGGCTTATGGGCACTTCTAGGACCTGAGGAACCTTCCTAGCCCACTCCAGGGAGCCCTCTTCCAACTGTCTTGTGCCTCCCCAGGGATTCCACACTTGCCTTTGCTGTTGTAGGTTCTTTTGTCACCTGTGAAGGCTGTGACATGCAGTTGTCAGCCTGCACCTCAGAGGACGTAGATTGTCAGGAAGTTTAAATGAGACACAAAGCCAAAGATCAAGAGCTGCCCCACTGCTCCTCCTCTCCCAAGTCAGGTAGTTTGGTGCAAGTTATTTCCCAGGTACATTGGGTAGAATTAGGTTTAAAGAGATGTTTTCTATTTAATGCTGAAAGTTTTTACATTAAAGTTTATCTCCTACTTATTTTATTTTAAAACATTTTTATGTAAAATAAAACACAAATATAGAATGAACCCTTGACAAAGGCAGGTGTTGGTGAATTGATACTGAACCACACTTTGTGTAGCAGCAGTTTTCTGTCTGTCAAAGGCCAAATGCTTCTGAGCAGCTCTCTGCTTCCTGCCCTGCCCCCACTTCCATGGCCAGTCCCTAGGGGCCTGTTGGCTCCCCCCAGCTTACTGGATCCTCCACTACCTTTCAAGGCTGCTGCCACACCAATGCGGAGCTAATTCGGTGCAGTCATGGTGCTTGGAATGTACATGGAGTAACTAGTTTCATTCTTGTAACCTAATGAGTTAGGTATTATTCTTATCTCCTTTGAAAGGAGGCTGCCAGGGTGCTAAAGACACTCTGCATGTTGAACTAGGTGTGGGCAACAAATGTGTTTATAGTTATCAGTAACCATAAACCTTTATACTTAAGATGTGGGTACTTTACAATAAGTAAATATCAAATAAAAAGCAAGAAATGTAAAACAAATTGTTTTTCCTCAACGCATTCTACAGGCCCAGGTGGCTTCCTTTGATTTCTACCAACTATTTGAGAAACAACGCCAGTCTCCTCCATGGTCTCCTAGAGAACAGATACTGAGGGGCACTCACATGCTTCCACTGGGTCAGGGGAATCTTGGTATCACCCCACAACAGACATGACAGGAAAGGGGAATTCCAGGTTAACCCCACTGGTGTCAATGTCAAAATCTGAAACCAAACACAAGCAGTTTAAATCCAGAGCTTTGTAGAAAGGAAAGGAACTGGGGTTTCATGGGATTCTAGGGGTGGATGTGCACAGGACCACTGGGTGTTGGTGTGCTGCCTGGGAGAGGGGTGAGAAGGGACAGTGCCATCGGGTAGGTGGAATCAACATTTGGTGACAGAGGTTAGGAGGGTCTGGGGATTATCAGAGGGGGTCCTGGGATGGGTCACAGGCTGTGGGTAGAGGGGCCCCGCTCTGAGGATATGGGTCTCTGTCCCCTGCCACTGCAGGGTCTAGGGAGGGGTGAGGAGTTTGTAAACACTGGATTGTAGTGAGGGAGGAATGAGCAGGAAGGTGCACATTCAGAGCCTGTGCAGCCACTGCCAGCTCTCAGCCAGGCCTCAGCCCGAGCTGCTCAGACGGGTACTCACATCCCTAGTCAGCAGACAGTGGAGCAGGCCATCTTCATCCATGAAGCCACCAAAGCCCCAGCCCAGCAGACCCCTTTCCCAGATTAACTGCTCATTCCCCAGATTTGGTCAGTTGAAGATGAAGCTCATTGTTTGTGCAACTGTCATGTGGGCAGTTGGTTTGGAATGTCCTGGGTTCTGAGCCAGTTGGGAGTCAGACAGACGGCTGTCTGCCAGGGTGTTCACCTGACCACTGGGAAGTCTCACTGCAAGGTAGCTGATAGAGTGCTGAGGGGTAAAGTGAGGGAGACATGGACACATGTTTGGGTCCCCAGTCCATCAAGGGGTTGACGTCTTTATTTTGTGAAAAGACTTTGTATTTCTGGTTAACAGTGGAAGTGTAGAGTCAGGAGTTGGGTCAGGATTTGAGTCAATCTCTTGGGCCTGGCACCTCAGCTGGACACAGGCTTTCTCCAAGAAGCAACTTTGGGGAAGCTAGTGAAGGAGGCTCTTATTCCCACTGTGCAGGCCATGAACTTATGTCAAGGCATCTATGTTCAGGGATCTCTGTCCTCAGGGAACATCTATACCCCCTGCCTCGGATCTGTTACTCATCAGTGTTGGGACTCTGGGCAAGGCACTCTCCCCACATTTCAATGCCCTGAACCATAAAATATGGATCACAGCTTTCACTGGGCCCAGCCTGTAGTGCTGATGTTAACATTATAGGACATAATAGATTTTTCCATGAGCTCTAAAACGTGTCACTGTGGAGGAGTGAGGCTTCCTCCTCCTGTCTGTGGCCGTCCCCATGCCCTCTCTGGAGGCCACCAGTTCTACATTCCCTGCTTACTGTCCAGACATTTAATACTTGAACACTTATGTAGGTAGCAGTTATGAAGTGCCAATCATTTTTCTTCTGGCTTTGTATTTATTTTGAGTCTTGTATTATTAATAAGCAGGTCCTATTAACATTTCCATATCATGGGCCAGGGAAGTGAGAAACAGAAGGGCTGAGTAACCTCATGTGGCTTTCAAATGGGAATTCCTTTCTTACAGAAGTTTGCTTCTATATCTCGACTATTGTAAATAATGATGCAATGATGCATGTCTCTTTTCAAATTAGTGTTTCGAATTTCTTCGGATAAATGCCCAGAAGTGGAATTGCTGGGTCATAAGGCAGTTCCATTGTTAATTTTTTGAGGAACCTCTATATTGTTTTCACAGTGGCTCCACTAATTTGCAGTCCCACCAACAGCACAGGAGGGTTTGTTTTTCCCACATCCTGCCCAACATTTGTTCGCTGAGTTATTGAGGGGAGCCATCTGTACAGGTGTGAGGGGCTAGCTCGCTGCAGGTTTAATTTGCATCTCTGATAACTAGTGATGTTGAGCATCTTTCATATGTCTATTGGCTGGCTGACGTCCTCTTGGGAGAAATGTCTATTCAGGGCCTCTGCCTATTTTCTAAAATCAGGTTTCTGAGCGTGAGTTCATTGGTGTTAAGTTGTATGAGTTCTCTATATATTGTGAATATGAACCCCTTGTCAGATGTCTCATTGGTGAATATGTTCTCCCGTTCAGTGGGTTTTCTTTTTTATTTTGTTGGTTTCTTTGATGTGCAAAACCTTTTTATTTTGATATAACCCCATTTGTTTATTTTTTCTTTTGTTTCCCTTACTGGAGGAGATATATCCAAAAAATATTACTAAAAGCAATGTCACAGAGTTTTCTGCCTATATTTTCTTCTTGGAGTTTTATGGTTTCAAGCTTTACATTTGGGTAGGTAATCTGTTTTGATTTTTATTCTTGTACATGTATAAGAAAGTGGTCTAGTTTCCTTTTATTTTTACCTGCATCTGTCTAGTTTTCCCAACACCATGTATTGAAAAGACTATCTTTACCCCACTGTATATTCTTGTTTTATCTTTCATAGATTAATTGACCTTATTGGTGTGGGGCTATTTCTGGGCTCTTCATTCTGTTCCATTGAGCTTTGCGTGTGTTTTTACGCCAGTACCATGCTGTTCTGATTACTATAGCCTCCTTGTATAATTTGATATCAGGTAGTGTGATAAGTTCCAACTTTGTTTTTCTTTCTCAAGATTGCTTTGGCCTTTCGGTGTCTTTGGTGGCTCCATACAAACTTTAGGATTATTTGTTCCAGTTCTATGAATAATGCCATTCGTATTTTTATAGAGATTTCACTGAATCTATAGATTGCTTTGGGTAGTACGGACGTTTAAATGATGTCCAGTCTTCCTATCCATGAGCACGCTATATGCTTCTATTTGTTAGTATTTTTCTTCTTCATTTTCCTTCTTTAATGTCTTATAATTTTCTGAATACAGATCTTTCACTTCTTTTATAAATTTATTCCTAGGTATTTTATACTTTGATGCATTTATAAATGGAATTGTTTTCTTACTTTCTTTTTCTGATAGTTTATTATTGGTTTATAAAAATGCAGCCTATTTCTGTATAATAATTTTGTATCCTGTTACTTCCTAAATTCATTTATCAATTCTAATAGCTTTTTCTGTGTAATCTTCAGGGTTCTCTATAAATAGTATCATGTCATCGGCAATTAATGACAGTTTGACTTCTTCCTTTCCAATCTGGATGCCTTTTAGGTTTCTGTTTGTCTGACTGCTATGGCTAGGGCATCCAATATTACGTTTACTAAAAGTGACAAAAATGAACATCTTTGTCTTGTTTTTGATATTAAGGGAAACAGTTATAGCTTTTCACTGTTATGATATTAGCTGGGGGTTTGTCATATATGGCCTTTATTATGTTGACATATGTTTCCTGTATTCCAATTTTGCTGAGAGTTTTTATCATAAATGTATGGTGGATATTGTCACATGCTTTTTCTGTATCTTTTGATGTGATAATATGATTTTTTTTTTCATTTTTTATGTGGTGTATCATGTAAATTGATTTGTGAATCTTGAACCAAACTTGCATCCTGGGGAATAATCCCACTTGATCATGGTATATGATTTTTTAAAATGTATCAATTAATTCACTTTGCTAATATTTTGTTGAAGATGTTTGCATCTGTGTTCTTCGAGGATATTGTATAATTATATTTTTTGTAGTGTCTTTTTCTGGTTTTGGAACAAGGATAATATTGTCCTTGTAAAATGAACTTGGGAGACTTTCCTCATATTGAACTTTTGGGATAGTTTGGGAGGATAAGTATTAATTCTTTTTTGAATGTTTGATAAAATTTACCTGTGAAGTCATCCCTACCAGGACTTTTGTGTGTTGGAACTTGCTTGATTACTGATATGATTTCGTTAGTAGATTTTGGTTTGTTCAGATTTTCTGTTATTTTTCTGATTCAGTCTTAGAGGTTTATATATTTTTAGGATATTAACCATTTCTTTCAGATTGTCCAATTTTTTTGGCAAATCATTTTTCGTGGTATTTTCTTCTAATCCTCTGTAGGTCTGTGGTATCAGAAAAAGACAGTAATGAAGAGAAAATCTTGCCAATAGTATATCTGATAAGAAACTTGCATCTAGAATATATAAAGAATTGTGACAATTGAATTATAGAAAGAAAACCCAATTTTTTCCCCATGGGAAAAGGAGCTAACTGGACATCCCCTCAAGGAAATACAGAAATGCTATCAGGCCCATCAAAACTATTGGTCATCAGCTATCAGGGAAAATAAGTCAAAGCGACAATCAAAATCACTTCACATTAATTAGGATAAACATGGACAAGGATGGTAGGAATTGGACCCTGCATATGCTGACTGGAATAAAAAACAATGCAGCCCCCTAGTCTGTCAGTAAGTACTGAAATAATGAATCAGAGTTACCAGAAGTCCCAGCAATTCCACTCACAACCATACATGCCACAACCACAAATAGAAACATGTCTCCTCTGCATCTCCTACTCCTGCCATCGCTGAGGGGGGTAGCTCCCCATCCAGGAGGGAAGCCCCATTCCCACACCAGGACCCACTCCCCTGGTGCCACCACTAGTCACTCTGACTCAGCCAGGAATGCCAAGGGGGATGGCAGTGCCCAGCAACCCTGGCTCCAGGGAGACCTTGTTACTCACTTCATGTAAATGAAATAAAGGATCTGAAGCTCTTAGCCAGCACCAGGCTTACGATGAGGCATTAAAAGTGCACTTGCTGTTGTGATGACTTTTGTTCTTCACTCAACATGGACTTTAACAACAGTGGATTCTAAGCAGTACGGTTCATAAAGGGCTTGCGATCGAGCTGGGAACCAACTTGGTGGATTCTTTAGAAACAAATTATTACTAACAAATGATTACTTACTGACACAAGGCACTGCTTATATACTCCTGGCACTATGCTGAGTGTTTTGGATGCATCATGGCCTCAAATTCTCTCCACAATCCTGGATTTTGGAAGCTCACTGAATTAGTGCTTTGGAAGTATTAACAGATAATTAATTAATGGATTAATGAATGAGAGAATGGGAGCCCTGACGGTAGTCTGAGGAGGCAGGACCCCTGGTTGAATGTGAAAAGAGGGCAAAGGTCAGAGATTATTAACCCCACATTTACAGGTCTGGATCCTCATTGCACTGAGTTGCTTCTTTCTGGAAAAAAGGGGGGACTGGAAACATACTGAATGATTGATCCCGCTACCGATGGGGTGCCTTATTGAAAAGGAAAGACAAAACTTTATTTTAAGGGAAGATCAAGATGGCGGTGTAGGGAACAGCTGCACCCGCCGCCTCCCCCAACCACATCAAAATGACAACTAAAATACAGAACCACCATCACTCAGAACCTCCTGAGATCTGGCTGAACAGAAGCCCTACAACCAGGGAACAGAAGAAGCACCGAGACCCGTAGGAGGGGTGGAGACTCAGGCGGATCGGAGGTGGACCTCGGAGAGGTGAACATAGGCCCACCCCCAGTGCTGTGGTTTAAACCCAGAGGGGCATCTCGGAGGTGGAGGTTTCCTGGAGGAGAGGGGGTCCCAGCCCCACATCAGGCCCCAGCCCAGGGGTCCAGGGCTGGGAAGATAAGCCCCCACAACTTCGGGTGGTAGATACCAGCAGGGACTCTCCCTGAGCATCGGGGAGGCTGTGGGAGTTCCAGCAGCTCCTGTTAAAGGGCCCGCACACGGACTCACTTGGACGCGCTCCCAATGAGCCCAGCACCGGGCAGCAGCTTGAAAGAACCTGGGACAATTGGGGAGGAACTAACCTGCCTGAAGTCCGGGCGAGAGCTGGAGGGGCAGCTTCCTCCCTGACAGACGGGCTGGCAGAGGCCATTGCTCCTTTGGCGAATCCTCCCAGCACAGCCCGCAGGCAGGCGCCGTATTTGAATGGCCACACCTGACTCTCACCTTTGGCCCTGCCCTGTGATTCCCAGAGACCCTGCCCCTCCCCACCTGCAAGCTCTTCCAGGCCATTTCCAGAGGTTTTTTTATGCAAGTGGCCTCTCAAGCCTCATGCTTAGGACTTTCCTAAACTCTCTGAAAGAAGCAGCATTGTGCCCCATACGGCTGGATAAGTGGACCCTGGCCTGGCACTAGAAGCAGCCTGCATTGGCGCATAGCGTGGCCTCTCCTGGACACCTCCAAACCCAGCACAAGCTGCAGCCAACTACGATTTGCTGTGTAGCTCATGCTGGGTGGCCCTGGGTAAGGCACTGGCAGAGTCTCATTTTGCACTTCCTGGGAGGCCCCAGAGGCTGGCTTTGCACCTGGTGGTCAGACCCGACCACGCTAGATTTAACCCTCCCACATTCACAAGTGATACACTTTAGGGGTGCACTTGGTGAACACCAAAGCTCCACTGAAGTAAATCCTGCTCCATAGGGGTGTCTCCAGCACAGCAGCTCTTTGGCTGTAGTTGCAGCTGGTCCTCACAGCTGATTGGCTTGGGGTTCAATGCCTCCCAGTGACACCAACAGTAACCAAGGCTCAACTACAACAGGTCAGAACACACAGCCCACACAGGGGAGCACCTAGAAGGCCCAGCTCAGGTGACTGGGGAGACTGAGCCACTGGACCCTACAGTACACTTACTATACAAATCTACTCTACAAGTTCCAGGAAACATAGCAGCTCTACTGAATACATAGGAACAAACACCTGGGAGCAACCAAAATGTGGATGCAAAGAAACATGTCAGAAAGGAAAGAAAAGAAGCAATCTCTAGAAGAGGAACTAAATGAAATAGAAGCAGGCAAGCTAACAGATACAGAGTTCAGAATTTTGTTTATAAGGATGCTCAACCATATTCATAAGAGTATTATGAAAACAACTGAGAAAATCGATGACATAATAAAGTACCAATTTGAAATGAAGGCTACACAAACTGAAATGAAGAATCATTTACAGGGAAGCAACAGTAGAGTAGAGGACGCTGAGAATCAAATCAGCAATTTGGAACATGAGGAAACAAAAAAACACCCAAAGAGAAGAGAAAAAGGATAAAAGGATCCATTGATATGAAGATAGTATAAGAAGCCTCTGGAACAACTTTAAGCGGCCCAATATTCGTCTTATTGGTTTCCATAATGAGAAGAAAGAGAGCAAGACATTGAAAACCTATTTGAAAAAATAATCACAGAAAACTTCCCTTACCTGGGGAAAGCAATAGACTTATAAGTCGAGGAAGCACAGAGGGTTCCAGACAAGAGGAACCCAAAGAGGCCTACACCAAGACACATCATCATTAAAATGCCAAATGTTAAAGACAAAGAGAGAATCTTAATAGCAGCAAGAGAAGAGCACTTAGTTACCTACAAGGGAGCAGCTGATTTCTCAACAGAAACTTTGTAGGCCAGAAGGGAGTGACAAGAAATATTCAAAGTGATGAAAAACATGGAACTACAACTAAGACTGCTCTACCCAGCAAAGCTATCCTTTAGAACTGAAGGTCAGATAAAGAGCTTCACAGATAAGAAAAAGCTAAAGGAGTTCGTCACAACCAGACCGGCACCACAGGAAATGTTGAATGGTCTTCTTTAAGAAGAAGCTAATGAACAAAAGAATCTGATGAACTAAATAGATCCAGAGACATTGACACATGTAGCAGACTATCATATTTCAGAGGAAAGAGGGAAGGAGGGTGGAAGGTAGGAAGAGATTAACCAAAGTAGTTATATGCATATAAGCATAACCCATGGGCACAGTCAATAATGGGGTGAAGGCTGGTCAGGGGGTGTGAGCAAGGAGGAGGGGGTCAACTGGGGGAAAAAATGGGACACCTGTAATACTTTCAACAATAAATATAAATTTAAAAAAAAACCCACAAAACTTTATTTTGAATAGTTGTGGCTTCACATGCAGTTGTGGAAAACAATGCAAAGACATCCATGGATCCTGCACCCTGATTTCGCCAATGGTAACATCGTGTGGAAATATTCTACAAGATTTTGACAGTGATAGAGTGACGATGCAGAACAGACCCATCGCCACAAGGATCCCTCATGTAGCCTTTTGATAGCCACGTCCACCCTCCTCTCACTGGTTTCCAGCCGATCCTTTTTTGCCCGGTTGACCATTTTGAGGATGGCTGCTTTAAAATCTTTGTCCAATGTTTCCAACTCCTCCGTCATCTCCGGGTTGGCAGCTCTTGATCATCTCAGTTCAGCCCACTGGAGATCTTCCTGGTTCTTGGTAGGATGAGTCTCTTTTTATTGAAAACTGGACATTTAGGGTATGATGGAGGAGAGTCTGTGTCTTATTTAAACTTTCCGTTTTCGCTGGACTTTCTGACACAGCTCTGGAGGTGAGGGTCCTGCCTCGTTTCTGCCAGGTGAGCGTGGACACCCAGGTCCCACTTGGCCTTTATGAGCCCTGAGCGCTGAGGTTGTCCTGAGTGATGGAGGCCTGGATGGAGGTCCAGCTCCCATTAGGCCCCCGTGACATCTGGATCTTAGGAACCTGTATGAGGCAGGCAGAGCCCCTCTTAAACGAGTGGGAACGCTGCCCGTGTCTTTCGCGCCCATCCTAGAAGAGTTTAAAGATGCTCAGCCGGCAGCCCCCCCCCACGCCCTCCCCCCAGCTCGCCCCCCCCCAGGTCTGCACTGCGCATGTGCTGGTGTCACTCAGCCTGAAGGCCAAGTGTCTTTGGAAAACAGAGCTCCGCTTTGCGCATGCGCTGATTGGCTGCCCCCCTCCCCCCCCCGCCCGTGCTCACAAAGATTCCTGAAACCGAAGAGCTCCGCTTGGCACCTGTGCGGTAGATGCCAGCCCACGGCGGGGCCAGGCCAGTTGCCACCTGCGTGTGGGCAGCGGCGCCGGCACCTGCTGTGTGGGGTCCCCGCCCTCGCTGGTCAGAACCGCTCCCTCCTTCGCGCTGCCCAGGGGCTTCCGCGGGGCTGCAGGGCCGGCGGGAAGCAGGGGCCTCTGCCTGTCAGATGCTCATGGCCCCGAGGCCACCACAGCCAGCCCTCAGCAGATCGGGCACCGCGGACTCCAGGACCAGCTGCACTTGGCTGGCCCGGGTCCTCGCGACTCTGCTGCACGCGCCCCTCCCCCAGGATTCTTGCACCGCCCCCATTCCTCGCGGCCCTGTCCCTGGCGGGTTCCAGGGGGATCCCAGCAACAGGCCCAACTGTTCGTTTTTGGTTCTTTGCTGCTGGCTGCTGAAGGAGCCGCCCGGAGCCCGCTCTGCCAGAAGCCAGACCTTGCCCAGTTGCCAAGCGCCCAACCTGCGGTTCCCTGGGCAGGCTCCGCCCCGCCCCGGCCCTGGGGGCCCAGCACCTCGCTCAGAGGGCCCCCCTGTTTCCCCTGGGTCCCCCGGCGGCAGCCAGCTGTCCCTGTGCCGCCATCTCCTGGCAGGCCACCCTGTGCTAAGTATCTGCCGACTGGCTCCCACCTGTGTCACAGCCACGCTGAGGCTGTTCCTGGATCCTGCAGTCCCTGCTGGGTTTGCTGTGGATCGGGACCTCAGTCTGCAGGCGTCCTCTCCATCAGAGGAAGGAGGTGCTGTCTGCTCCCACCTCCAAGGTCCCCTGTAGGTCCTTGTGTCTTCCCGACAGAGTCTCTCTCTGTGTGGCCCAGGAGCAGGCAGTCACCCCCATGTGGCCCACAACACTCAGGGCTGTCCAACAGGCCCGCCCAGAGCAGATGGACTTGAGGGCCTGTGGAGAGAGCAGGACAGAGATAGGAAGGGGCCCTGCTGGCTCTGGAGAGGCGCGGTCGGCCTTTAGGTCCCTGAGGATCCATGGCCGCCTAACTTCCTTCGTACCCAGGCCTGGGCCTCTGCAGACAAGCCACAGGAAGCCCCAGGTCTCTGTCCTGAGCTACTGCCCCCAAAGAAACCCGATCACGAGCTCCTACAGCTCCACTAGAGGTTTCCAACCAATACAAAGGAGGAGGGGACCCGCCTCTTGCCAGGCCAGGCTGCCCCAGAGGTCCCCAAAGACAGGGAGCCAGGAGGGCCCTCCAGCTCCCTCCTGCGCTTCCATGACACCCTCGGGAAAGAGCCAGCAGGAAAAGGACCACGATGGCACCAGTGGGCAGACAGGATCCCAGAGGAACCCCTCACCTGACTCTGACAGTTCCAGGCCCCGAAGACGCAAAGTTCCTCTTCTGCGACGCAGGCGAGGGGATCCTCTGAGGCTGCCACCAGCTCCTAAGCTGGGCTACAGAGTCACGGCCCAAGACCTCGATGCAGAGAAGAAAGCAGTGCTCCAGAGCATCGACAGGGCTCTGCGGGGTGAGGCTGAGGCCATGCCGGGCTGCTGTGCTCCAGAGCCTGGCTGCCCTTCCCTCCTGCCTGCTGCCAGGACTGCTCCTGTCACCATTCCTAGGACCCCCCCCTCCACCAACCCGTCGATCACTTCTGCGGTCAGTGCCGGCCCCTCAGCCAGCACTTTGGGAGGCTTGGCTCCCCAGCCAGCCTCTGAAACTGAGGTCACCCCCACGGACATCACCCCACCCATCTATGCTGTCCTCTGGGGGGCTCCCCCGGCCTGTAATGGTGGTAAACAGGTAGCCCAGGTGGCCTCCCACACTGAGGTCATCCCCATGGACATCACCCAACCTATCTGTGCTGCCTTCTCAGGGACTCCACCGGGCTCTAGTGGTGGAAAACAGGTAGCTCTCGCCCCAGCACAGGCCCCAATCTCTGCTCCAGGCCAGCCAGTCTTGGGGAGCATCACCCAGGGGACTTTGTGGGCCTCAATACCCACCACTTCCTTCTTTTGCACCCATGCCAGCACCAGGCCAGCCTTTGCTACCACCCCAGCTGTAGTCTTCTCTGGCACAACCACACATTGCTCTGGGGGAAGTTTGGGTCTGAACCCCTGTAAGCGCCCTCACCAGAGCTCTGTCACAGTGACCAGCACTGACAGCTCCAGCGCTAAGAAATGCCATAAGTCCTGTTCACAGGGGAGCAGCCACACAGGGCCACTCTCCTTTCAGCTGCGGGACTAGCGCCAGGGCTAGCAAGGCTGCCTCTAGCGGGGTGTCCACCCTGGGCTCCACCCCCAGCAGCCCTGCCTCTGGTTGGTACACCAAGGAAGAACCTTGCCTTTAGGGCCACCTCATCCCTTGGTCCAGGACTGGGTGGACTGAAAACTGTTGGGCCCTGAACCGGATCATTTTCCTGCAGGTCAGCACCCACTCCCTTGGGGTCTAACAGGCAAATGCTGACCAGAAAGAATAGCTTCCTCTACAAAAAACCAGTGTCCACCTACCTCAGAGGGTGGACTGCTTTTGGGCCCTTTTTACACAGGCACAGGAATTCTAGGCCTGACCCCTGCCACTTGGAAGCTAAGTGGGTACCCAGAGATACCGCGTCCCACTCCCAGCACTGCCCTGCAGATTTCCCCAAAGCTGGGTGATATGAGGCTGTTGTCCAATCCCAGTGGCCAGAGGCCTCAGGACACTACACAGAGGCTCTTGGACATTTCCCTTTGCTTGTCACAAAACTGTGATTCTACGGGGCCCCAGGCTCTTCCAGATGCCTGTGTGACTTGCACTCTTACTGAGCTGGGTGCTGGGGAGCATGGGTGAGGCAGGGCCTGTGGAGCATCGTGTCCCTGTCCCTGCTGTGGAGACCTGTGTCCTGCACAGACTCGCAGCGGGTGGCTGGCGTCCTGCACAGCAACAAGATCGCAGCCTCTTCATGAAGGTGGGCGAGGGCTTCCAGCCAGCTGTGGAGCTGAGCCTAAGGGCCGGGACCCGGACCAGCTGCTAGAGAAGCATGAGTGCAGAGCATGGGGTACAGGCTGGGGCAGTGCCCCAGAGAGCCCATGCTCCTCCCTGGGCTCCGTGAGAGCTCACGTCTCCCAGCCCTCTCCCTGCTTTCCTTTCTGCTCCTCAGGCCCGCCAGACTCTTCCACCCCTGGGCCTTTGCTCATGCTGTACCCGCCACCTGGGCCACATCCCTCATCCCCCATGTCCGGTTTTTGTCATATTTAGGACCTCCCCTCGCTCAGGGCAAATTCCCACCCTCCCTACTTCTCTTTCCTATCCCCTTGTTCATTTTCTTCTCAAATGTCACCTCTGTGATTCTTCATTTATTCGTTCGTCTGCTATTTATGTGACTGTGTCTGTCTCCCCTTTATGCCTGAATTCCACGAGGACAGGTGCTTATATCTGTGTAATTCCCCATTATGGACCCAGGGCCCTGGAGAGCCCAGAGCCTGGTAAACGCCCAGGAAACAAGTGTTGCATGAGTGCCTCCTGTGAGCCAAACCCTGTTCTAAATGCAGGGAGACCAATGTTTATTAGAAGCAATGTGGTCTCTGATCACATGGGCATCCGCTTAAAGCTCACATTGAGGCAGCCACTCAAGGGGAGTGGTGGCTTTGCTGGATCATCTTGGTGGCTAATTGTGTGTGTTCAGGGGAGGCTCATGGCCTGAGTGCTTGTACATAAGTGCCTCCCACCAGTGTCACTCCTAGGGTTCTGACTGCACAGCCAAACCCCCAACCTGGAGCCTGGTCAAGGATGAGAAATAGGCTGCAGCTCCAGTTGGTGCACCTGGCTGCCTGGAGGACCGTGTTGTGTGAGATTCTGCAGTTCTGACTGGGCTTCTTGGGGAAGAGGGATGGATTGTTTGGCCATGTCTGTTACGGGCAAGGGAAGGGAGAGAGACATGCAGACCATGCGTTTCCCATCTCTGCCATGGCAGTCACTCCACTTCACTGGATGGAAAATGGCCCTTTCCTTGGTCTTCAGGCCCTGCCTCGCCAGGGCTGCTGGCGTGAGCTGCATGTCGGGCAGGGCTCTGGCTTTGGCATCACCAGGCCCCATTTGGTACGTTACCCCCCAGCCACCTTGTCTTTGTGGCCTTCTGCTAAGTTCCCAGGTGCTGCTGAGAACTTCTTAAAGGGATAGTTTTCTTGGCCTTCCATAATGTTGGGGTGACTTGTTACTGGACAAGTTAGAGATGCCCGTGCCAGGTGGGGAAGGAGAGCCGTTGATTCCTTCATGCAGCCACTCATTGATGAACATATATCCTGAGCCCCGTCCATATGCCAGGCCCTGTGCTAAGCCCTGGAGATACAGACATGAAGACGAACCATTCTGGCCCTATGGTAGACTCTGAGGAAGTATTATATGTTTGAAAAATAAGTGAGTAAGTCCATGTCCCCAAGGCCACACTGTGGAGGGGAAAACAGAAAAGTGAGCAGGAAGTTAGGCTGAGAGTCTGAGGGGGCCCAGAGGAGGCCCCTCCCCCACCTCTGGCTAGTCTGAGAGGGCTTCCTGCAGGAGGAGATGTCCTCACTGAGCCCTAAAGAGTGAAAAGGGGTTAGCCTGGGAATGGGGTTGGGAGGCAAAGCAGGAAGAAGCAGCAGCTCATGGGAAGTCCTCAGATGAAGCCTGGTGTCCTCAGGGATCCGCAGATATCTCTGTGTGGCTAGATCATAGGTTTAGAAATGGGAGTGATAAGGGGATGGATGGAGAGCTGAACAGGAGGAAGGTCATGGAGTGTTCTGCCTGTCATGTTAATCTGGCTTCTCCAGGGCAGACGGGTGCCACTGAAGGATCTATACTCCAAGACTCCTCTTGACCAGCACTCCTTTCCAGCAGAAATAGATGATAAATGATACATAGATAGATAGATGATAGATAGATAGATAGATAGATAGATAGATAGATAGATAGATAGATAGATGATAGATAGATGATAGATATTGTGAGAGGGAGAAATATCCCTATGAGACTTGGCCCACCCATCAACAGTCTATAAAGTAGTGTTTTTCCACATCTTCACCCTCACTGGGTATTATTATTTTTCCAACTCTTTACCCATTTGCCAGGAGCAATAGGATTTCTCTTAGTTGCCATTTCTTTATTTCCTAGAGAGGTTGAACATTTTCCCATCTGCATATTGGTCCTTTCCGATTTTCCCTTTTGTGAATTTCCTGGTCCGAGGGCGAAACCAGACCCAGGGCCCCCAAGAGAATGTGTGAAGCTGCCAAAGCTGCCCAACCTGTCCCCACTGGCCATGAAGCACCTGTGGATGCGCACGGCCTTCTTTCAGAAGGTCCCTGACAAAATTGTGCCTCCCCTTGTGGCAAACAGCAGGTGACCTGGAAAGGCAGCCACCTGGGTGCCCTCTGCCTGCCCTGCTGGCAGCCTCTGGAATCCCACCCCTTACCCAAAACCACTTTCTCTATTTCCCCTTGAGATGCAGTTGATCTTAAAGTTATTAAATATAGGTCGTCTGGATATTTGAATCTAAACTATCCCAGCTTAGAACCTTGGGGGATTCAGGTGTTTAGTGGCAATGCAGCGTCTTCGCATTCGGTATGGGGTAGAGCCTGGATCTTGGTGACTCCTTCTCTAGCGAATTAAGCCCACAGTCTACTCCCAACCATGTGGCCATGGGGAGGTCACTTAACTTCCCTGTGCCTCTGTTTTCTCTTTGGGTAACTAGGGTAAGGATTGTTGCCGCTCCGAAGAAAAAGAGAAGAAAGGGGAGTTAGCGAGGACATAGCATTCTGGAAGTGTGTAGTGTCACTTTTTACATTTTCTCTCCTGGCCCGAATTACCTTATGAAACGCTTTTAGAGTATGAGTCTCTGTGGCAAGCACTCATCCAGCAGGTATTTAGTGATCATCTACTGTGGGCCAGGCACTCACCTAGATACTAGGGATACATGAATCTCATCTCTCCTTTGATGCCAAGAGCAGTGGGGAGCCCCTGAAGAATCTATAATCTGAGACTCCTCCTGGGCAGCACTTTTTTCCAGCCAGAGAGAGACAGACACACAGACAGACAGAAGTTCTGGGACCCTCCCATCTTTTGGTCTATGAGAGTGCCCGTTTCACTGGATCTTCACACACGGTGGGTATTATCTTCTACTCGTTGCCACTTTGCTAGGAAAATATGTATGAAAGCACAGAGCAAGGTCCTTCCCCTCAGGAAGCTCACGTTGTAGCAGGGAAAACAGTGAAATAGTGATTGTGATAAAATGTTGTGCGTTGTGAGGTGGGCGGTGTTCAGTCTCCTCCAGGTGGCCATGAACAGTGTCCTGGAAGGTATGACAGTTCAGCTTCCATTGGAGGGTGCGTAGGCTTATCCCAGGGAGAGGGTGGGGAACTGTTCCCAGCCGAGGGGAGGAGAGGAGCACAGGCCTCGAGGCAGGAGAGGAGCTGAAAGGCATCTAGGCTCCGGGGCTGCAGTTAGTCCTTCAGCTGCCTGTAAACTGCAGCGGGACCCCCCTGCCCTGTCAGGGATCCACGGACTCTGAAGTTATGGCCTTTGGTGTAGGACCTTGTGGTTTCCTACCGAATATGTCAGTCAAAAGCAATTGGAAATTGGGTGGCAATGCCCACCTGCTGTTGCTTCATTAAACATTTTGTTTTGAATTTTAGATTCACATGGAAGTTGCAACATTAGTACAGAGAGTTCTTGCCCCCCTCAGTGATATCATTCTACACAAACAGAGCACAGGTCAAAACAAAAAGTTGCCATTGCTGCAGTCCTTTTAACTAAGCTACAAACTTTGTTTGGATGCCACCAGTCTTCACATATATTTATTTTTTGTTGCTATATCAGTGTTTGAAATGTTAATACATGTACCATTTCACATAAGCAACACACTCAGGATGAAGAAATGTTTGAAAGGAACACATCACCTTAGGTCCCATTTATTGTCATAACTTGCTCCCAACCCTCCCTGCTGTATATTTTTTAGGAGTTTTAATTGCCTTTTTTTCGAATGAGAGGAAAGGAGAGGGAGAGAGAGAGAAACTTAGATGTGAGAGAGAAACGCTGAGCAGCAGCCTCCTGCACACCCTTTACCGGGATTGAGCTGGCATCCGAGCAGGTGCCCTGACCGGGAATTGAACCCCCACATTTCAGTGCCCAGGATGACACCCAGCTAACTGAGCTGCACTGGCCAGGACCCTCCCTGCTCTTTTAAAGGCAGCACTTACAAGGTCTATGTTCAGGGACCTTGATCTTTGGGAGGGAGAGGGAATGGTGGAGTGGAAAGTGTCTTGAAGTATGATCCTCATGTCTCACAGCAAAGTAGAATCACAGGGATGTTGCAGCCAGTTAGTGAGAACTTCCGGGGGTCAGAGTCTGTGCTCTTGCTGCACATGCAGGTCAACATTTGAGGCTCCCAACAGCCTGGGCAGATGCTTCGGTCATTCTTCCCATTCTGTCCTGATGCTCAGAGAGGGTGGTCACCGCCCAGGGACACACAGGGATGGAGGGAGTGCCGAGGTGGGCTCCCAGTCAGCCTGCCTGACTCCAGAGCTGTTGTCTTCCACCCTGGGCTGTAGGATGGGAAGAGCCTCGCCACCTGGGGCAGCCCATGCCTGCATCCACCGCTGTGTGGCTTCCAGCAAGTCACGGACCCTCTCTGGGCCTGAGGTCCCTCAGGAGGTCAGAACAAGGTCCTTTCCACCTCTGAAATTCTGTTTACTCTCTAGACTGCTTGAGGTTTGCAAAGACTTAGAAAGCACTACATGGCAACTCACTCAAAACCCAAAACCCATCCCTGCCCAGGGGCACACAGGGATGGAGGGGGTGGCTGATCACCATCGGATGCTGGTCACCATCCAAACTTGCAGGTTTTTTCTCTTGCTAATAAATACCGTGAAAGGAAGCTGTCCTAATGGACCCTGTGGATGGCCCCATCCTTCCGTCTTTGTTGAGTAAGTGGTCCGGGGCTATGAGGCTCACGGGGCATCTCCTAAGGGACTCTCTCTCAATTCCCTCCAGTCTTTCCCATCCATACTTACCTGTTCTCTGTGTCTTGCACCCAGGGTCTTGTGCTGGCTTCTCTTTAGCAACACGCGGGGGCATCCAGCTGTCTGAAGGGGGGGAGGGACAGTGAAATGGGTGGCACATCTGGTGGCACATGGGAGGGTGAACTTTGTGTGAGTAAAGATTGCCAGCCCCGCCTGCTTTGCAGGCGCCCTGTGCACAGAAATACACCGAGATGGGGACTGCAGATTCCTCCTGCCCGATCCCTCCGCTGATCAGTGAGTCCAGAGGCACCGCAGTCACAGTTTCCACCGGCAGCAGGACTCACCCACCAAGTGCACAGCCCTATGTGTGAGTGCAGGGGGTAGTGGGACCCTGTGGGGAGTTCTTGCCTTGATGTGGGGCGGGGAATGGAGTCAGGCCTTGAAGGTCACTCCAAGCCTCACCATCTACCTCCTCTCACATCTCTAGATCTAGAAGAGGCTTTCCAGTGGCAACATGGGTGTCCACCCCTTTGGCAGTGTGTCCCCAGTCTTCATGGGCCCTGCCTGGACCGTAGTTCCTGTGGGTTGTTTTTTGCTGGTGGTGGCCAAAAGCAGTCGGTGGGTGCAAACCAGATGGAACACCACCCTCCCCATATTGGGCTTGAAGCAGCAGCCCCCCGTTAATGTCTGGGCTCCCTCACCTCTTTGGCTGTGCGCTGGCCACCTCTGCCATATTGTCATTTGAGTCTTGGTCCCAATGGAGATGGAAGCGAAACACAAATAGATGCCTTTGTGCTGTTCAGCCTCCACTGTGCAGGATGCAGCTTGGAGTTCTGTAGGCTCAGTTGGGAAGGGATCCCCAGGGTGGGAGGGCCTGGAGGCAGACGCATGCTTGCCACACCTGGGTGCAACTCATCAACCCTTCCCTGAGATTGGCTGAGAACTGGGGCCATCTTTCTCGAACAGTTTACAGGGGTTTGCTGGCCTTTCTTGGCAGCTCATTGGTGAGTCTGCTTGGGGAGGAGTAGTGTAACAAACCAGTTTTGTTGGCCCCCAAAATCTCAATCTGAAGGCAGCATTCTACTCTGTCATTGGATGGAGGCTGACCTTGTCAGCTACTGAGCTGTGATGACAAGTGGTGCTCAGTGCACAACTCCTTCCCCATTTGGAGCCCAAGGGGAGAGGACAGGATTACCAGTCACCCTTGCAGATGCATGGCATAGGGGCAAATATGCACCCTTCTTAATTTCCTACACCAGGGCTTGTCAAACTAAGGTCTGTAGGCTAAACCCAGGTCATTCTGTACAGCCCAAGAGCCAAGAATGGTTCTTACTTTTTTGAGTAACTGGGAGAAAAAATCAAAAGAAGGTTATTTTGTGAGAGGTGACAATGATATGAAACTGACATTTCAGTTCCCATAAAGTTTAATTAGAACACACTCATGCTCATTTGTTTCCATTTTGCTTATGGCCATTTTTGCACTCTGATAGCAGAGTGGAGCGGTTAAATAGCAACCAAATGGCTCAGGAAAGCAAAGACATTTTCTGTGTGGCTGTTTACAGGAAATATTTACTGAGCCTTGTCCTAGAGAAGAGAAAATGAATTTTTTCACTTTTCTGGAACGACCATGAGGCCAGGAAGTGAACTATAGAAATTGTAATGCATATGATATTGTTCTGTGTGTCCTGCAGCATTGAAGTTGCTGCGGTTTTCATGGAGCTGGAAAAGACAACAGGAATGGAAACTGTAAGTGCTGTGTCCTAGGAGCAGTTGATCAGGAATCACCAGTGTCCAGGAGTTAGGTCAGTCATGCTTTCTTGGTTCTCAAATGTTGCTGCTATGTCAAAATTGTTTTTGAAATAGAGACTCAAAGGTTGTATCATCAGGGGGTTTTAATCCGTAGGTTAGGGGTGGGATCCAGGCTTACGGCTTTTTAATAAGCCTCCACATGATTCTCAAGGGTCTCCAACCTGTGTGAGACCTGAGTGGTGGAGCAGTTCTATGGGTCAGGATCACGGACAGCGCAGGTGTCCTCAGTAGTGGGGGACTCCCCTGGGTCCTTGCCCTTGGGTGCCCTCCCTCCTCAGATGAGTGAGGCTTCCTCCAGGTCACCAACAGAGACTCGCTCAGCCAGAGAGTCCATTGCTGGGGACTGAGGCCGTCAGCCTTCCCCGAAGCCCCTGGTGGCCTCCCCTTCGTTCACGTCAGCCTCTTGTGAGGACAGCAGAATGGCATGGTGAGGCCTGGCCTCTTGCTCTGAAATTGACCCTCTGTTCTTGGCTCTGCTCTTTCTCTCCTTGTTCTCTTCTCTCTTCACTGTCGTTAGCTGTGTGTATTTCCTGGGGGCCCAAAATCTTGGTGCTGGCTTTCATTGGATCAGGTGGGCTCAAGGACTTGGTTCAGACAATGATTGGAACCACTGTTTCCTAATGTGACACTCAGGGGCAGACCTATCTCTGTGCTGGTCTAAGGGTGAGCTGCTTGCTTTGGGGTGAGGTTTCTGTGACCAATATAAGCTCTCCCTCTGCCCCTTCTACCCATCATAGTGCCCCAGGACCTCATGGATGTCATTATGTGCAACCTGCCATCCCTGGGGAAACCCAGTCCATGCAAATCCTCTTGCTTATCCTCTTCACAGAGTGGTTCGCTGATGGTGGCTCAACCATGAGAGGTATGAGGGGCTTGACCTGTGGATGGAGGGAATGGAAGGACTTACCAAAGATTTGGAGATGCCCATTGCTTGCTTTGTACTGACCTCAGAGGCTATAGGATCATCCAAGTTTAGGCTGAATCCTACCTTTTGAAGTCCGAGCTGTTAGAGCTTCCTTACATGTGTCAGTCAGGATGATCAAGCTATGTCACAGTAACAAACAGCCCTGAAAATCTCAGTTGCTATTACAGCAAAGGTTGATTTGCCATGCATACCATGTGCCTGTTATGGATCAGTTGGGGACTCTGCTTTCTCCACATTAAAGGGTTCTGATGATGGATCCACCACCATCTTAAATATTGCCAGTTACAGTTACAGAGGGAAAGGTAGCTTGGAGGGCCTCGAACCAACAATTAAATGCTCCAGCCCAAGTGAGGCACCTGTCATTTCCACTCACAACTCACTGGCCCCATCCACAAGGGGCCAGGAAGTGCAGTCCTCTCATGCTCCTAGAAGGCAGAAACCAGAAATATTACTTGATGACAACCACCCATGCCTCAGTTTGCTTCTCCAGCCAAGGGGACACTAATGCTTACTTTGTATAGCTATTGTAAGGACAAATCAAATAATGGTTTAAAGTGGCTAACAAGTGGTACCTTGATTTTATAAGGTTAAAACTCTTTCCTTGCAGCACATAGAGCTTTGGTGTCTTTGGAACTACCTAGCCCATTCATGAGTATGGTCCTGTTTCCCACTGCCCTGGCCTAGCCTGGCCTGTGAGAATAGAATCCTTTTTCCTTGCTGGGCCTCTGTCCCAATGGATGGTCTAATCTTCAGGCATCAGAGCATGAGGAGTGGGGGCTGGATTCCAGTTTTCGGAGTCTTCTAAGCCCTGTGGACCAAAAACATGATCACCTGAGCAGATTCTCAGTTCCTCATTCCAAACCCACTGAGGCAGAATCTGCCTTTAAAAAGACCCCAAGACCATGTGTGTACTTTCAAGTCTGAGAGGCAGTGATATAACTGGAGAGTGTCACATTTTAAATGGCATCAGACTCACCTGGGGGAGGTAGCAAAACCTACTGGTACCTAGACTGCTTCCTAGAGGTCGTGATTAAGCAGGTCTGTGCAGGGCCTAGGAAGCCACGCAGTGGAGAAATTCCAGTGATTATGGATCACTGAAACTGCCTTTCTGACCTACTCCCCTCTCTCATTGTATCTCCTTACACGCCTCTAGTGACAGGGAGCTCGCCACCTTGCACATAGTCAGGTACACTGTGGAAGACCTGTCAGTGAGATGCTGTCCTCATGCAATTTGAGCAAGTCTGAGCCTCACCAACTTGAGGATAGAAAGAAGGTGAGTTTAAAGTTTAATGTCTCCATGTATAACTGGAGGCCTTCGGGCATGCCTCCTCCACAGTCTCCCTGGATTTTCCTGGCTGTCCCCCAATGTCTTGGGGATAATTATGCAGATATTGCTTTACTCTGTTGTTTGGAAGAACACACAGCATTCCCTTCAGCAGTCCTTGTTGATTCCAACAGTGCCGGGGCCTCATTCCTCTCTCTTCTCTCAGCCAACAGAGCCCCACACAATTTCCATGCAAGGAGAATCTCTGAGCCATCACTACTTTGTAATCAGCCAGGCTCTAAATCCCAGTTTGGTTCAGTTTGGTTTCAGCTGGGTCACTTTAGAAGTCAGAATTCTCTATGAAAGTGTCTGAAACTGAGTTCAAATTAGTTCAAGTAAAACAGAAAATCTGCTGACAGAAATGAGATGTCCATAGGTGCTGGAGCCTAAGGTGTGGCTGGATCCAGAGGCTCAAAACAGGAATCTCTGTTTCTTGAGCTCCCTCTGCTTGCCACTATGATGGTTTCATTCTCAGGCTGATCCTTCTATGTATGCAGCAGCAAAAAATGGACCCAGCTACCACTGTCCCATATCCCATTGGCTTAGGAATTCAATCAGGGAAAAGAGTGTGTGTTTCCCAGTTGTTTCAACAAAAGTCCCAGGGCTGATTCTCATTGGCCCAGGTTGGATCACAGGACAGCCTCTAATCCAATCACTATGACTCCAGTGTGAGTCCCATATGGGGTAGATTCAATACCACCTAAACTATAGGGACAGAGTTGGGGTGGAGGTGACTCCCAAGGTTATTGCAGAAGGGGCAGTTTTGCTGTGTAGGTGGAAACAATACTCCCGCAGTCCCCTTGACCAGCTGGCTTTAATCTGCAACTAGAGATAATGAGTTGTGCTTTCTCCAGGAAACCTGGGATGTGTGTTGATCTACTCTAAGTGTCTCTGTTTTTTCCACCTACAAGGCACCCCTGAAGCTTCTCTGTGAGAATGTGAAGTACCAGATCCTTTCTGGAGCCTCCTATGGGTGTGCATATTGGCCTTATTTGCTATCATGTTCTTCAGGCAGGATTCATTCAGTGCCTACTCCATGCCAGCAATTCCAGAGAAAGGAGCCTGGCTCTGGAGCTTGGGACTAGTTGTGCAGTTGTCTAGTTTAGGTGAAGTTACATTAACTTTATGAGTCTCAGTGTCCTCATGTACAGATTGGGAATAAATTGTCTTTTTTGGTCCTAAGAGAGGGTAGTGCACGATGGGGTTCCTTGGTGGCAGGGCTTTGTTTAATCAGCGCAGCATTCCCAGTGCCCACCTTAGAGGGTTTGTTTTCAAGACTGAAGGAGAAGCATGTGTAGTGAGGACCCTGGAACCCAGCATTGCATGTCATTGGCTCTCAATAAATGTCAGTTCCCTTCTGCTGAGGGCAGTAGCAGAAGAAAAAGGTGTCTTGGTCAATCCCTTGCCAAGAAATTAAAAATTAAATTCACAATACAAGTACCCTGATTATTTCCCTTTTACAGATGAGGAAACTAAGGCAGAGAGGGATAAATTGACTGTCCCAAGGTCACACAGCTAATAATCAACAGAGCTGGGAGTCAAACCCAGGCCTGCCTGACTGCAGAGGCTCAGTTTTTTCCACTCTGCTATATCAAATCTTAGAAGGTTTTATTTCCCCAGCCTTTCAGCCTGGATGGGGAAGATAAAACGTGTGTATTTTCAAGATTCTAGAAAAGTGTTAAACCATCCTGCATGGGCCTGTGAAATAGCACAGCAGGTCCTACCCCTGAGTGCCTGGAGATCAAGGTTATTGCTTGTTCTGTTACCACCCATCCCCAGTGCCTAATGCAGGGCTCCATGGAGCAGGCATTGGGTATTCATGGAACCCAAATGAAGAGCTTCCTGGAGGAAGGGGAGGGGTTGAGATGGGTCTCGAGTGATGTCATCACAGGATGTGGCTCAGTCCCTATGGTGGTTGATAGCCCAGGTTCTGGAGCCACGCAGTTGGGGTTCAAATTCCAACTCCACACTTCTTAGCACTGTGACCTGGACAAGTGATGAAACCAGTTTGTACCTCAGTTTCTCCACCTATAAAATGGGGATAAGAGTACATACTTCATAGACTTGGGGTGGGCACTCAATGAGTCAGGTTATGTAAGCTCCTGAACAGCTCCTTGGCACATGGATGAGCTGTGTAAGTGCTCACCATTATACAAGCAGCAGCCACTCAGACTCTAAGACTAGAGGCAGGATGTAAACTATGCTTTTAATTTTGGAATGTGAATTTCAGAGGTGAGAGGAAACAGGATCCCAGTGCCCTTCAGAGTAGCCTTCCAGCAGCCTTTTGCACTTTACACACACGCACCGACACACTCACAGACAGGACCTGCCGGTCCCCCTGCTTGACGGACTGTAACTGCAGAGCCTTTGCCTCAAAAAGGAATTTAAAAAAAGAAAGCAGAGAAAATCTACTCCACAATAGAACAAACCATTGTTAAAGTCATCCTAGTGTGCCCCCAAATTACTAGTGTAAGCAGAACCAGCTGTAATTGTTCATTGTGGATTTATTTGCTTTAAAACAATTTTCTTAGAACTTACTCAAGATGAAAAACTCTAAGATAATATTCCCAAATAAGCACAATGTATGAAACGGACTGAAAATTATTAGAAATAGAAGTTTAGTGTCCACTGGCCTTTTCTTCATTTTCCTTTCTGTAACAAAATAGGGCCCACACTAGACACGACCTGCAGGTTGTTTCCCTTTACAATACACATCGAACAGCTTTTTGGGTAGGTTCGCATAGACGCATGTCTCACCCTTTTTACTCTGTGTGGTTCCCATGTAGGGGTGCACTGTTCCCCACTGCTGGGGTGTGGAAGGGCTCCCCGGGTTTTTCCCTTTCATACTATTTTACTGTGGATACTGGGTTCATATGGCTTTGCTCCCTCCTGCCAGGATCTCTAAGGGCTAAGTCTGAAAAGCAGAACTGCTGGGTCACAGTCTACCCCTGGCTTTCTGTGGACCAAACCCTTTGCTCTCCCCTGTCCCCCCACCGCAGAGTTACAGGAGCAGGAGCCCTGAGGAGCAGGAGCTGCTGTGCCTCATCCTCTATGGGCATCCAGCCTGGGGTGTGCAGGGCCATGTGGCCCTTCCTGCTGGGCGCTACCAGTTCGGGATGACAGAAATAGAAAGAAAGGACGTTGGTTACCCCTGAGGGCAGAGGGTCTTTGTCAAAAAAATGAGCCAAGTACTGTGGGCTGGGAGAGCTCTGGTACCATGTTGGACAAGGCGGGGCGGGAGATACGGGGAGGCCAGGAAGCTCGAGGGGGGCGCTGTGCAATAGTAATACAGCACAAGGCACAGCTGTCTGTTTAAATGTGATTTCTACAATTTTGAGATCATTGTAGATTCACATGCAGAGAGATGTCGAGTATCCTTTCCCCAATTTCCCCCAAGGGAACATCTTGCAGAACCACAGTATAACATCACAACCAGGGCACTGACTGGGTGCAGTGTGCCAATCTTGTTTAGACTTCTGGAGTTACTTGTCCTCGTGTGTGTGTGCGTGTGTGTGTGTGTGTGTGTGTGCGTGTGTGTGTGTGTGTGTGTGCGTGTGCGTGTGTGTGTGTGTGTGTGTGTTTGGTTCTGTACAAGTTTATCGCACATGTAGGTTTGTGTGTCACCAGCACAGCAACATAGTGAACGTTTCTGGCGCTGTGAGGGCCTTCGTGGCTCCCACTCACCCCGTCCCTACCCCCTGGAAACTGATGCAGTCCCCATGTCTATAATTTTGTCACGTCAGGAATGTTGTATCAGTGGAATCAGAGAGTATGTAACCTCGGGGATTCACTTTTTCCCCTCAGCGTAATTCTCTGGCGCTCCGTCCAAGCCGTGTGGGTGTCAGTGGTCGGTCGCTCTCCCGGCTGAGAGGGCTCCGTGCCTGGGTGCCGCACAGTGTGCTCACCTCCCCCTGTCGCTGGGCCGGGGCGCTGTTTCCAGGGCTTCAGGCTCTTACAAATAAAGGTGCGGTGAGCATGTGTGTACAGGTTTTTGTGTGAACTTAAGTTGTCATTTCTGTGGGATAAATGCTCAAGAGTGTACTTGCTTGGTCATCTGGTTAGTTTAATGAGAAACATAAATGCTTGCTTTTGCGTGCTTAGTTTCATAGGAAACTGCCAAGCGTTTGCAGTAGCTGTAGGGTTTCATATTCGCACCAGCAATATATGAGTGGGCGCCACCTGCATCCTCACCAGGGCTGGGTGTTGTCACCAGTGTCAACGCCCTGGTTGTGATATTGTCCTACAGTTCTGTTGAACACAGGTTAAAATTTTTGATGAGATTCAATTTATCAATTTTTCCTCTATGGATTGTTTTTGGGGTCAAGCCTAAGAATTATTTTGCCCTAGATCTTGAAGATTTTCTCCTATTTTTTTTTCAAAAATTTTAATGGTTTTACTTTTTCCATTTAAGTCTGTGACCCATTTGAGTTCATTGCTGTATACAATGTGCTATTTAGGTTGAGGTTCAGCTCTTGCCTATGGACGTCTGGTTCCTCCAGCACCATTTGCTGAAAGGCTCTCCTTCCTCCAGTGAATCGCTTTTGCATCTTTGTGAAAACCAATGGGGCACGTGAGTGTGGGCCTATTTCTGGATTCTCTGCTCTGTTGCATTGATATATACTACACTGTAGTTAGTAATCTTCAGCTAATACCACACTGTAATTTTAAATGGTTTAGGAGTTTAAAATAAACAAGAAACAGATACCATTAATATTTTACACTTATTCTTTTGAAATAAGTGTAAGCTCACAAGAAGTTACAACAAGATTATAGATGTGCTTTGTCTCCTTAACCCAGCTTCCCCCAGTGGAAACTAGAACTGTAGTGAGTTATGAAACCAGGACGTTGACATCAGCATAATAGCACTGACTAGATTACAGACTCTACTAGGATCTGCACCAGTTTTTGCATCTGCTCGTGTGTGTCTGCACTTGTGTGTCATTTCATCAGTGACATTAATTTTCATAATATACTTTATTTAACCCAGTATATCCAATAGGATACCATTTCAGCATATATTCTATAGAAAAGTTGTTAATGAGGAATTCTAGATTCTTTTATTCGTACTAAGTTTTCAAATCCTCATGGTATTTTATACTTCATATCTGTGTCCCATCTGTGCTATTTACCTAATATTTGTATTTAAAACTGGACTCACTTAAAATGTATATAACTCACTTAAGAAGTGATTTTATACCCGTGTTGTCAATATGACTTGCCCTAAATAATAGGAAACAATAAGAATGAGTAGAATATGAAAACATGATATATTCCATCTACATAGGTGCAGTAGCCTGTCTGAGGCCTGCTCTGTCTTCAAGGGGAGATTATAAAGTGTTAAGGAGACTGCTGTCCTCCTGATCAGAGATGTCAAGGGAGAGTTGAGAATGGAAACTTTCCCACAGTGCGGTTCCATAGGTTGAGGCGGTGCCAGTGAACGGTCATCTTGGTGCCAGCCTGAGGCCCCTCCACACTTCACCCCCTGCCAGCGGGTCCTGGGCAGACAGTAACTGAGAAGCCCGTCGTGCCGGGCCCTGTGCTCAGGCCTGGGGACCCGAAGCTGCCTTAGATGAAGTCCTTGCCAGGTGAGAGGGGTTGTGCAGTCAGATGGAAGCAAACCCAGGGCCTGTGTGATCACCCAGAAGGCACCTGTGCCGGGCAGAATGCCACCCGAATTGTTTAAAGGAATTGCCTTCCAGGCAAGGAGGGTGAGGAAGGGCCTCTAGGAAGAGGGGACAGAGGAGCAGATCCCTAGAGGAGGCTGTTGCGTGATGTGGGGTGTGTGCGGGTGTGCTTGTGTGGGGAGGGGTGGAAGGGCGAGATGGAGGTGGGTGGCAGGAACATCAAAATGGGTGAGGGGCAGCAGTGAGAGGTGGGCTGCAGCGGAAACAAGGGGTAAGGCTGCTGAGTGGTAGATGGCGGGAGGGGCCAGGCTGGGACAAGCAGGCCCCGGAAGGAGGCTGAGGGGTCGTCAGGTGCAGGGCCATGGAGGCCTAGCCCAGGACGGCGGTGGGAATGGGGAGGTGGGTTTGGGCGAGTCTTCAGGAGGTTGATGGGAAGGAGCCACTCGGGAGAGGCCCTCGGGCAGGGCAGACCCAGAACCTCTCTGCTAAAGCCCTGAATAGCTAAAGGATCCCCCCAACTGGGCAGGGGACAGTCTCCCTGCCCCCTGACCTCCCGTCCTTCCCCTCCACGTCCTTCCATCAGCTTTCTGCTCTGT
Source organism: Miniopterus schreibersii (assembly GCF_964146895.1). NCBI lineage: Eukaryota > Metazoa > Chordata > Mammalia > Chiroptera > Miniopteridae > Miniopterus > Miniopterus schreibersii. The sequence continues at coordinate 7,351,501 of NC_138112.1, read as the reverse complement.
CTGTGCCCAGAGGTCTGGCCGACCCAGAACCTGGGTCACCTGGGCTGTGCAGCACAGAACTCGAAGGCCCTGCTCTCTGGTGAAACCCCACGAGGGAAGGGGGTGAAATCTGCGCTCTCCTCTGAGGCCACTGCTGTAAGGGAAGGACGTGGGCGGCTTTGCTCAGGTGTGTGACCTCAGCACCCAGCCCCATGCTGGGCATGTGGGAGGCCCTCGGTACTTCCAGCGGCCAGTGGCTGGAGGCATGAGTGGCCCGCCTGCCCAGAAGCTGAGCTGGGTGCCTAGCACGTGGAAGGTGCTCCTCAAATTAAATGAGGCCGGGGAGCAGGAGGGTAATAAAGATGGAAGAAGCAGTCTTCTCTCTTCAGTGTGCCCAGGTCTCAGTGTACTGCCTGGCTCAGAGGAGGGGCTCAACAAATATTTGAATATGTGCAGGAGGGAGGGAAGGAAGGGAGGGAGGGGGAAAGGAAGGATGGGTTGGAAGAAAGAAGTAGCCTTGCTCACTTTTGTTTATTCCCAGAGCCGAGCCCCTGCCTGGCGCATAGTAGGTGCTCGGTTTATGTATGTTGGATGTTACTCTATGGATGTTCAATGGGTGTTTCCAGGGCTCAGGGTCCCAGGTCAGAGCCACCCTTGTTCCCGTGGGACTGGCTCTCTCCAGGGGTCCCGGCGTTTCCGGTGACCGTGCACCATGTGCCCGGCAGGTGGATGCGCAGGTTCAGCCTGCTGCACGCAGACCCGGCAGAACGGCTGGGCCGTGAGGCAGTCGTGCAGCAGAGGCGGCGGGAGCCCCGCAGCGCTGCCCTGGCTGAATGCTCCTCAGGGCCAGCCTGGCGGTCACCTGCACCTAATGACGCCCGGGCCTCCACCATCAGCATCAAGGTGATGGGCAGCTTATCTCAGGGAGCGGGGAGGGGCGTGAAGGCCAGGATCCACCCCATCCGGGTGCGGCAGGCATGGTGAGGGATGGGTGCCTGGGCCCTCGGGACAGAGTGTCACCCTAGCTATTGGGTGGACGGTGACTGGAGTCTGACCTGAGTTTGAACTCCAGCCCCACCACTTCCCAGCTCTGGGGCCTCAGGCAAGCACCCATAGTTGTGGGCCTCACTTTCCATATCTATCAAATGGGAATAATGGTTTAGAGGGGAGGTTTGTGTGCAGCTTAAACAGATAGTGTGTACAGAGCCCCTAGTACAGTGCTAGACTTTCATTTATTCACCAAATGCTACTGAGTGCCTGTTATGTGCCAGGTACCATCAGGAATGTCCTGGAAGGTCAGGAATACTTCAGTGACCAAGTCAGACACTTCTGTTCTCAGAGCCTCCCCAGTTCATCGGCCCAAAGCAGGAGGGAGTTCTCTTCACTACTGATGTATCAGCCATCAAGGGCCACACGACTACTGCATAGCAGGCTACCCCCGAAGGTCAGTGAGTTCCTACAACACACATTTCCTTTACTTGTGAGTCTGTGGGTCAGCAGGGCAGTTGTGCTCTGAAGGTCAACTGAAAGTTTTGTTGACCTTCTCGGGCCTCGCAGCTGCCTGGGTGACTTCACTCTGCTGCACAAGTCATCCTCCAGCAGGCCAACCTGGGCATGTTATCATAGGGAACACAGACCACAGAGACACACAAGCTCTCTTTAAGTCTGTGCCCTGGGGATTTTGCTAACACCCCATGGGCCAACGCAGGTGACATGGCCTAGCCTAGCTTCAGAGTAGGCAGGAAAATCATTGAGCCCATTTTGCAAACTGTGTATCATGTACCCCAAGGCCCATGCACAAGAGGGCTCCCCAGATGGCAATTATTTTCTGGTTGTGACCTTAGTGTCCCTGGCTTCTCAACCTAACAGCTGGATGAGGTAGGAAATATTTCACCTTCTCCCCCCATTTCACAGAAGAATACTCTGACTTTCAGAGAGTTGAAGTGTCTTGCCTAAGGTCACACAGCAAGGGAGCAGCAGAATTGGGATTTGATCTCGGGTATGTGGCAATTTCATATAGCTGTGGTATGAGCTCTTTTTGTTCCTCCTGGGAAAATTTTATTTGCTCATTTCTGGCATAAGGATGATTTTCTCAGTGTCGCTGGAGAAGAGCATGGCCCTGTCCTGTATTTGGGTGGTGTGTGGCCACCTGGTCATGGGCAGGAGGCTGGCCAGGACTGAAATGAGGATGACAGTCACTCAGCCCCAGCCCAGCTGGCACTGTCCACTGCGGTACACAGAGGAGGCTCCACAGGCTTCCTTGGCGAATGGGGAGGCCAGGCTGACAGGGAAAACCAGCAGGCCCACGGCGGTGGTGGCAGCTGGAAACAGCAAGAAGGAAAGTCAGAGTGTTGGTCAGGGGGCTTTGGGCTACCCTTTCATCCCAGGACTCCCTCACTCATCCACCCGCCTGTCTACCTGCCTGTCCATCCACTCATCCATCTATCCACTCATTCACTTATATATCAACTTATCTATCCTTTGAAAATTTTGTTCATTAATGTATAGTTGGTATTCAGTATTATATTAATTTCAAGTGTACAACATTGTGACTTGTCATTTGTATACCTTACAATGGTATCACCGCAATACATCTATCACCATTCAAAATTAATATTGTAACAACTCATCCTTCCTCTTATCCACCCACCACTGAACTGCCCTTGCACACATTGGCCCATCTCCTCCTCCCCCCATTCAACCATATTCTAATCCACTCAAGGTCTCCATCCCTCTATCTGCCTGTCCAGTCATTCATCCATCTATCTACCTGCCCACTTAACCACCTGTGCCCCCACCCATCTATTCACATACCCATCCGTCCATCCATCCATCCATCCATCCATCCATCCATCCATCCATCCATCCATCCATCCATTCATCCATCCATCTATCCATGCATCTCTCCCTTCTCCTTTCCCATGGCCACCCCAACATTGTCGCTGCCATTGTCTAATTGAACACTAGGTAAGGATGATGAAGACCCAGACAGAGTGAGCAAGAAAGCATTTGGAATTTATTTCCTTTCCTCTCTGTCATGTTTTCTCTTTCCTACCCATAAGTTCCTCTTTGTAACTCATCCCCAGCCCCTCATTTTATGACTCTCACCCTGAAGGACCTGGTCTCATCCAGGCTCTTGAGCTCCAGGGATCATCGATGGTTACAGTATCTCCCCGAGCTCTCCACTTTCACCCTCTTAGCCCCTCCCTGGCTCCTAATCCCTGTACCCCATCCGCACTATTGAATCACGTTGAGCAAGCCTGGGCAGGGAGCTGGCCTGGGAGTCGGAAGGGCTGGGCCTACCCTGCTGCAGGGGCCCTGTTATGTCTGATTCTGCCCTGGGATCCCTCACATGAGTGGCTCTGGTCATTAAGGCTTGTTCCCTTCCTTCCATCCGTCAGGAAATTCTCAAGGAGACACTTCACGCTCCAGAGCAGAGGAAGCAATTTCGGCAGAAGAAGGGGAAGAGCTAACACAAAGTTGGTGTGCTTGAGGGAACCTGCTCTCTGGTAAGCCAGGGGCTCCGTGCCGTACCCTTGGTCCTCGACAGCATCCTGCACAATCTCTGAAGCCGATTTATTTTGCACAGCCCCAGCACACAATGCTATTTCATTGTTTTTTCAGATTGAACCTGCCCATTGGTTTTACTTGGATTCCTACATGCAGGACGCACCAGGGTTCCCTCGGTGTGGGATCAGAGACTTTGCTAGAGTTGTCTTGAGTCACTGTTCACTTTTGCTGCCTCACGGAGAGGATGTCGAAGACGTTTGGGATGACTGGATGGAATATGAAATGGGATATCAACATATGGTGCGATTATTCTTGACGAGACACTTGAACATGTACTGCTGTTTCAAGGATACCTAGCGAAATCCAGCTGGGCATTTCTAGAGGAAAAGTAAATAAAGAAGCTCCTCCTGGTGGGACTGCTAGAGTGGTCTTTTAAGACACCGGTTTTGATAGCAGATATTGTAGTTGTAGCGATGATTACATTGCACTGCAAAGCCATGACCAGCTTGCTTGTCTGAACATCATTCCAGGAATTCCGAAGACATAACATGTGACCTGAAAACCAGAAGAGAGATTCGGAACATTGTGTGGTTCTCCACAGAGACATTGCCCTGTCACGGAAATGAAATGACCCCCAAATCCAAACTTGGTTTGGCTCCTCACAACTTTTTGATGGCTGATCCTATTGTTGGACCTGTAAGGGACTGGCTTTCTCCAAGCTTTGGAGATGGCTCAGACTGACAGTGGGTTTTCTCCAGCTCACCACCTAAACCTTTACAGTGGAAAAATGGAGTCAAAGCAAATCCCAGCACAGTCGGCAGTTATTTCCCAAAGGTTCTTCTGGTGCCCAGTGGGTAAAGCACAGCCAAACACTGCAGCAACGTCACATAATACTTCTTCTGAAATGTCTGATATTTTAAAAGCAAAGAATCAAAGTGTGAGGGGAAATGGCAGAAAGCAGTGTCAAGAAGAGAACAAATGGGTCCATAGCCCGTAAGCCAGCCAAACAGTGGAATCCCTTGATGAAATATGTATAAAAACAAGCTTCATCCATGAAAGCTTCAGGATAATTTTGCAACAGATGCTGCACGTGACTTACCTGCCTCTGGGGAAGGCCAGGTGCCAGAACCTGCCGAGGGACAGTCTGGGGCATGTGATGGACACTGCAAGTTCCCCTTTCCATCCAGAGCCTCTGTGAGTGTCAGGTTTGACCATGACTCTGTAACGAAAATCCTGGCCCTTTGAAATCATCAGGTGTTCTGCGGGAGCCCCAAGCACAGAGGTCAAATGCATTTGAAGGGGGGTCTCTCTGCGCCTTACCTTTCTCAGGTGTTTTAAAGAACTGCAGGGAGGCAAGGAGGTTTCTGAAGATATTGCTCTCTGTACAGAGTAATATCCATGAGTTTAAACTGAAAACGCAGTTACAAGCTTTTCTACAGATGCATCGTTTTAGTGTTTGGCTAATAAATTTACGTTGCTTTTTTTAAGGTGTTTTGTTCTCTGATTGTGGTTTATATTCTTTCAAGAAAAATGTTTTTATTGATTTTTTCAGAGAGAGAAGAAGGAAGAGTGAAAGAGAGAGAAAAGCATCGATGTGAGAGAGAAACATCCGTTGTTTGCCTCCCGCACGCCCCCCAACTGGGGACTGAACCCACAACCTTGGTGTGTTGCCTGACTGGGAATCAAACTGCCCACCTTTCAGTGCCCGGGACGGTGCTCAGCCCACTGAGCCACACTGGCCCGGGCTTATTTTATAATCTGATCAAGAAAATAGTATTTGAGTTATGAAGCAGTCAATCTCCCCATTTCAGTGATTGCAAGAGTGTCTCTTATACTGCAATTAGAAAGGGAAGTTAAAGCACACAGTTATGAAGTGAACCCAGAGCTGAAATGTCACCGAGGTCAAGATGGCAGGTCCCCTGCCTTGGTGGCATTGGCACCTTCCTTGGCTTCTCAGCACTGAGGCTCCCCGACCCTGCTCTGCCTGGAGCTGGGCTGACAGGTTTGACTTAGAGCCAGCATCCGCCAGGCAACGCTCACGTTCAAGACGAACCCTTAGCCCTTCACGAAGGGACACGGTCCTCGCCTGCAGAGGGACTGAGTCCGGGTGGCAGTTGCTGCTCTAATTTGGCGTGTGCTGGATGCAGTCACCGCTCCCACGAGCCTGCTGGAGAGACGGCAGCAGAGAGCAGAGGCCGGGCCCAGGGCTGCCCTGGCCGTGTCCTCGCCCCCCGGCCACCAGCCCTTCCGTGTGCACTGACTCTGCCGTGTGAATTCTTCTACAGCACTGTTGTGTAAATACGCAGGAAAGCTGAGGCCATTAGGTTTTAGGCTGCAGCTCAGGGTGGGTCTGGGGACCCTGGTGTCGTGTTTGGTTCCGTCGCAGCAGCAGCAGAGACCGAGCTGCTTTCATCAGCCTGCCGAGGCCCCTGGGGGCCGGGCGGCAGCAGAGGGTGGGAAGCTGCCCCGAGTTCAAGTGAAGCGTCTCCCTGGGGGGGTCAGAGCATGACAGTCACAGGCACAAGGCTCCCAGGAATGTGCTTGGCTCCTTCAGGATTCTTAAGTCCACGTCAGGATGGCAGTGCCCACTCTCAGGAGAATTTCAGCTGTAATAGGGGACAGTCACCAGGGCGTTAGGGGGACTCCAGTGTCTGGGCGGCTTCTGACCTCAGCGAAGATATTTCTTTGTGGGGGTGGGGAGCGTGAGCATATGCGTGCAGGCGCATCTGTTGTGTAGGTTTCAAAAAGCACCTTTTTACACGCGGTATCCACAAAATACACCTCTGTCAAAATCTTATTGTGGAAATCTTTATTCTGTACAGACAGCCTATTTCATAGGAGTTCTAGGTAACTCCTTGGGACTATCAAAGGAAATGCTATTGTAAGAAATTCACTGTATTATTTTTCTTCAGTTTTTAAAAGACTTGATTATAAAGGACAAATTCTATTTATTAATAAAAGTGTCACTCCCTTGATGCTAAGCAGGAGAACTCACAATTACAGCATTGTGTTTAGAATTAAGTTATTCACAATCTTGCATCTTGAAATGCGACTAAATTGTGAACCCTTCTGTGACTATATATATATATATATATATATATATATATATATAATTTTTCATTTAAAATTTACGTTCAGTATTATTCTGTAGCAGTTTCAGCTGCACAGCAAAGTGGTTAAAAATCATGTACTTGACAGAGTGCCCCCCACGCCTCCCTAATTCAAGTACCCCCTGGCCCCGCACATATTCATCTTTGCATCACTGACTATATTCCCTGTGCTATGATCTATAGCTCTGTGGCTGTTCTGTAGCTACCAATTCGTCCTGTTTAATCCCTTCACCTTTTTCAACCGGGTCACAACCCCCCTTCCTTCTGACACCTGACAGTCTGTTCTGTGTATCTAAGAGTCTGTTTCCATTTTGTTTGTTCATTTTGTTGATTAGATTCCACATATAAGTGAAATCATATGGTATTTGTCTTTCTGTGTCTGAGTTATTGAACTGAGCATAATGTTCTCTAGGTCTATCAGTGCTGTTGCAAAAGCTAAGCTCTTTCTATTTATTATTTTATTTTATTTTACTTTATTTTATTTTTAAAATTTCATTATTGTTTAAAATATTACAGATGTCCCTTTTTCTCCCCAATGACCCGTTAAACCCCGTTCCTTCCCCATCCCCAGTTCCTCTCCCCACCATTGTCCCTGTCCTTGGGTTGGGTACATATGCACATAAATTCTTTGGTTACTCTCTCCCCCCCACTCCTCCTCCCCCTTCCATTCCTCTGACATTCCTCAGTCTCACCTATGCTTCCATGTCATTGAATCTATTCTGTTCATCAGTTTATTAAGTTCTTTAGATTCCATGTATAATGAGATCATGTGATATTTGCCTTTCCCTGCCTGGCTTATTTCACTTAGCATAATATTCTCCAGGTCCATCCATACTGTCCCAAAGGGTACAAGATTCTTCTTCTTTACAGCTACATAATATTCCATGGTGTAAATGTCCCACAGCTTTTTTATCCACTCATCTACTGATGGACAATTGGGCTATTTCCAAATCAGCTAAGATCTTTTTAAAAAAGTGCACTACATGATTGTGCTCAGAAGCTCTTACTGTTCCTTCCAGAAGCACAGCTGCTTTCCCTGGTCTCCTTGAGGTCTATGTAGAGTTGGTCTGAGAATTCTAGACTTCTGTTCCTTAGCAAGGGGTGAAAACTTCGATTGCCTGACAGGTAAATAATTTTCCCTTGTTTACTGTCATCTGGAAACCATTTAATTTTTAGTAATTTTGTGTGTGGTTTCTTTTCTAAGTGAGTCCTGTACCATGGTCAGTCTTCCAGGTTCCTAGAGCTGGAGTTTTCAGCTCTCAATACTGTAGCAAGAGAGACTCGAGTTAGTTATCAGAAGCGTGTCTTCTAAGGGTGTTGAGCCTTCTCAAGGACCGACAATCATCTCTTCAGTTTGGCCGATTCGACAGTAGCTCAGTATAGATGATGTTGTGCTGCTTTACTCAGTGCCCGAGGAACAAAATGTTGTTGGGATGGGGTTTTGGTAACTTGAGGCCTTTAGCTATCTTGACAGTTTGAGATAAAGTCTATGTGAGTTAAAGTCTATGTGGGTGATGTGACTCGAGTGTGCAGAGCCCACGGAAGGTGGGTGTGGGGGCCATCCGCGCATCTGCAATGCTCATTCCCTCGGACCCGTGCATGCGTTTCTCAGGGTCCAGATTTCCCTGAGAAAGGCCAGGCGTAGCCTTAGAGCCGGACTTCTCCTTTGAGAAATTTCAGATGGTTTGGAGAAATCGACGGACAAGGAGTGTGCCGAATATGCAGTGATGCACTTGTGTGTGCTGCAGGCCAAGGTGAGAAGAGCAGTTGTCTTGGTTTCATTATATTTATGTCTTTGCGAGAGAAAGTGGTCTTTGAATTTACTTTTTAAATGTTCTTATGTTCCACCTGTCTGATCTGTGGGGTCCAGGCAAGGATACCTGCTGCCACTGGGCCATGCACCCATGACCAGCAGGCACGCCGAGGGGGGCGCCCGCAGTGGGGGGACACCCTGTGCACAGCAGGCTGCCCTGCGGGGGCCCTGGAGGTCAGGACGGAGGCACAGGGGTCGGGGCAACTGCAGAGCGGCCCCTTAAACCCCAGCTGCCTGAGAAATCCCAGGGTTCCAGTAGAATGTATCTTTCTCTTCGGCAGAAATTAACAATTAAATGAGAAATTCATAAAATTTATTGGAAAAAGAGAAGATATGTTTGTGAGCTTGGTTTTGTGGCACAGGCAGTCCCTGCCCAATACAAGTTTCTAATTGTGCCCCTTGGCACTGCGGGGTCTTGTGGGAGTCAGGGTTCCCCCTGAGTAGAGCGAGGAGGAAAGGCTTTTTAAAAAGCAATGTTTTATAATCTGTCTCCATAATCTCTTGCCTTTGTTACTGACATAACCTCGTAAGGGGTCATATTCTACCCCCGCCTTGTGCTCCTTCAGTTTCTTCTGCACACTACGCCATGATGAGCTCTCAAAAGCACAACTCTGATCCCCTGAGGCCCCTCTTTAACCCGTCAGTGTCTACGCATAGCCTCTGGGATTTTATCACTAAGGGTCTCTATAGGAAACAACTTATTCCAGATGGTTCAGTGGAAGAGACTTCTAATGAAAGCACTGTTTGCAGATATACAGGAGGTTAAGGAAGCACACAAGGAATGGGGAGCCACCCAGGGGTGAGCCACAGGGGGAATTGTTTCCCCCCTAGAATGAGGGGACCTGAGAAGGAAGAGTTAGGGGCTCCCAGGGAGAGCTGGGGAGGGGCCAGTTCCCGGAGCCCACCCAGAGGGCACAACTGCCCTGGAGATGAGACGCCAGAGTCGCACCTGAGGAAGACCATTACTTTCCTCCCTGCTGCCCATCGATGACCCTCGGGAGCTCCCCATTATCCCACTTGTGTGGGAAACCAGCTGGCAAAGGCGTGGGTGACCCAGTGTGCAGGGCTCGGCTTGCTGGGGCGCAGGGCAGGGCAGAATAGAGAGAGAGTGGGCCTGGGCAGGGGTGGTGATGAGACTTGGCAACTGATGAAGGATCAGCACAGGGACTATTAAAAATAATATTTAGCTGGCTGAACAGTATTATTACGAGGACTCATGAGATGCTGGTGACAGTGCTTGTCACTGCATGGGCGCTGGGTGAGTTGGTGTCCTTTCTTGTTTATCACACCCACCCCGGGGAGAGAGTGAATGTTAGCTCAGTGTTTGCTCAGCTAGTTCTTGTGTTCTGTCCCTGCCACTTTGTTGTTGTTATTTTCTGTAGGAGAAACACAGAGATTTTTCACCTTCTCTCCCTTAGACTTCCCTGCCCCCCTCAAACAACTTTTCTTAGCAGGACTGGAAACCTACAATTTTATCCACTTCTTCCCATTCTTTTGATTTAAAATTTTTTTATTAAAAATATGTTTTTACTGATTTTAGAGAGAGATGAAGGGAGAGAGAGAGAGATAGAACAGCAATGATTGGAGTCATTGATCGGCTGCCTCCCTCAGGCCCCTTACTAGAGATCAAGCCCGCAACCCAGGCTTGTGCCCTGACTGGGATCCGGTGACCTCTTGGTTCATGAGTCGATGCTCAACCACTGTTTAAAAAATTCTTAATGGAAACTTTCAAACAAACATAAAAATAAAACAGTAAAATGAACGAACTTCCGTGTGTCTCTCAACCACTAATTGATAATTAAAAAATTATCAACAGCTTGTTTTCATTCATCCCCTCTACCCTTTTTCTTGCTAGCACATTTTAAACAAACCCCAGAAATCAGGACATTTTACTGTGGACCTCTTTAATGAAGAAATTTTATCTTTGACAAAACCACTGTGTCTTTGTCATTTTTGATAAAGACAAAGATCAATCTTTAACTGTATCTAAAGCTCAGTCCATGTTCAAATTTTCCCAATTGTCTTGAAATGTCATTTTTGGTTGGATGGTTCGCATCAGCTACCAAACAGTCCCCACATCTGTCATTCTTTTTAGTTAAAATTCTGGTCTGATTTGAGGGTAGAGTCTGCCCGGGAGGTAAGATGTGGCAACCACCTGGGTGTGGGGCATTTTGTGCCACCCTCAAGGCAATTATTCCCCTGATGTTTTCTTTACCATGCCCACAAGAGGCAGCTCCAACCGCCCCCCGAACTGTGGGCAGCCCTGCAGCCCCCCTAGTGGGTATGAGTTCCTTCTTGGGGTCTGGGAAAGAGACATTTGGGGTGAGTTATCTGTCAAGCATGAAAACTTGCAGTGCTGCCAATCCAGCTCAATTTACTTCAGACTTTTTATTCGCCGCCTTGTGGGGTAGGGCTGGGAGTGAAAAGGTGAAGAGGCATGAGGCCTAGGTGGGGGCTTGGGGCAGGTCCTCAGCCCTAATCCTACAGCCGTCTCTGTCTGGCTGTGAGGCTTTGCTTTTCTGTTGACCGATTGGTGGGCAGCTGGTTGTGTCCACTTGGTGGCTACTGTGATGGTGCTGCTGTGACACGGATGTGCAGGCTTTTGTGTGAGCTTCGGCGTCTTTAATTGCTCCTGGGCATATACCTAGGAGCGGAATTTCTGGGCCATATGGTGATTCTGTTTAACTTTATAAAGTGCTGCCGAACCATTTCCTCTTTTGCATTTGCACCAGCCCTGTGTGCAGGTTCCAGCTTCTCTGCATCACTGCCAACCTCGGTTGCTTTGGAAAGATATCTGTGCATCCCAGCGGGCATGAGGTGGCATCTCACTGGGGTTTTCATTCGCATTTTTCTGAGGACTGACAATTTTGAAGGAATCTTCATGTCCTTCTTGACAGTTTGTGTCTCTTCTTTGAACAATGTAGAAATCCTATTTCTATTTTAAAACTTGCTTATTTGACAATGTATTGTTGAGGTGTCGGTATCCGTTATATATTGCAGATAATAGGATTTGGCGGAGGTATCATTTGTGAATATTTTCTTCCATTCCATAGGCTGTATTATGCCATTCTCCATGGTGTTCTTTGAAGAACAAAAGATTTTAATTTTGATAAAGTCGTATTTATTTCTCCTGTTGTTGCTTGTTCTTCTGGTGTCATTATTAGAGTTCACAGGCCAATTCAAGATTAAAGATTCGTGTCCCTTTTCTTTCAGAGACTCTTATAGTTTAGCTTATGCGTTTAAGTCCAATCCATTTTTTATTTGGAATCTATTTTGTCTGATATTAGTACGGCCACTCCTGCTTTTTTTTTTGCTTAGTATTTATGTAGAATATCTTTTTTCATCTTTTCACTTTCAACTTGTTGTGTCTTTGGATTTCTGGGAGTGTCTTGTAGGCTGCATATAGTTGGATTGTGTTTTCATTCATTCTGCTAATCTCTGTCTTTTCACTGGAGAGTTTAATCCGTTTACATGGAAAGTACTTGCTGATTGAGAGGGGCTTCCTCCTGCACTGTACTGTTTGTTTTCCACATGCCCCATAGCTTTTTTGTTCCTCATTTCTCACATTCTTGTTTTCTCTAATGTTTAGCTAATCTTTTGCAGTGAAGTTTTTAAATTCCTTTCTCACTGCCTTTTGTATAGATTTCATACCTATTTTCTTTGTGGTTACCATGGGATTACCTTTAACATCCTAAAGTTATAATACTCTAACTTGATTTTATACAAGGGTAACTTCAATGATATCCAAGTTCACAAAGCTAATAGATCGCCCTATTATCTCAATGCAAAAAGACCTTCTTCAAGACATATTATAGTGAAATTGTCCAAAATCAAGGATAAATAAAGAATTCTAAAAGCAGCCAAGGGAAAAAAATTGTGACCTGCAAAGGAACCTCGATTGTGCTATCAGATTTCTCAACAGACAACCTATGAACCAAGAATGGGTGAAATGACAGATTCAAAGTGTTGAGAGAAAGAATTTGCCAGCCCAAAGTACTCCGTCCTGAAAGTGACCTTTCAAATATGAAAAAGAAATTAATATTTTCCTAGGCAAACAAAAGCTTAGGGAGTTCATCACGACTAGACCTGCCTTGCAAGAACTGCTGAAAGTGTTCTGGGGTAACTCCCAACAGACCCACCAGAGTTTGTGTTTGAATTTTGGAGCCTTTGTTATAATAGCTGAGCAGCAGCTAGAGTTGCAGCGTCTGACCCATGTAAGAGCCGAACTATAGCCCTGACCCTCGGTTCTTCTCTTAGTTTATGCTCAGTAACCACAAAGGCACTGGAGTAAAGGGGTTTCCAATAATTTGTCAGGCTGTCAGCTTTTGGTACAGGAAACAAGAGGGGACCTTTAGCAACACAAAAGGAACGATTTAAACACAATGTCTTACAATGAGTAATGGGGTTATGCTTGGCCAGAGTGTGACTGGTTTGTTCTTTCTATGGGAACTCAGGGGGGGTGGTGATTACTGGGCTGGCTTGTTGGGCCTTGTCCTGTACAGTAGGAATCTTGCTCTACCTTTACTGTTAGTTCCTTAGGTATATTCTTCTGGCCATTGTGGCCAGAACAAAAGGAGTTCTTCAACCTGAAATGAAAGGACACGAATCAGTGACCACACAACATATGAAAGTGTACAACCCACTGGTGAAGGTAAATATACAAGCAGAGCCCGAGCACGCTGTCAGAGGGCAGTGTGTTCACGACTTCCCCACAGCTCGGCCTACCTCGGAGGGCCTGCCGATTCGGGTCAGACCACCGACCGCAGCAAAGCCAGTGTCACCAAGCGGGTTCAGGGATTGTGTGGTTTCCCAGTGCATATAAAAGTGATGTGTACACTCTACTGTAATCTAGTAAGTGTGCAACTGCCTTATGTCTAAAAATACAATGTGGATACCTTAATTTAAAAACACGTGATTGCTAAAAATGACCCAGGCATTCAGTGATGTGGAATCTTTTCTGGGCGGAAGGTCTGGCCTCCGTGCCTTTGGCTGCTGACTGATCAGACTGGTAGTTGTGCAGGTCGGGGTGGCTGTGGCAATTTCTTAAAATCAGACAAGAGCAGTTGACTCTTTGTTTCAAGAGTGATTTCCCAGTAGCATATGATGCTGTTTTTAGCATTTTACCCACAGTAAACCTTTTAAAAGTGCAGCCAATCCTTTCAAACCCTGCCCCTGCTACATCAACTAACTTTATATCACATTGTAAATACTTTGTGCTCATTTCCAGTCTCCACAGCATCTTCCCCAGAAGAAGTTTACATTTTAAGAAGCCACTTTCTTTTCTCATCCACAGAAGCGACTTCTTGTTCATTGAAGTTTATCGTAGGATTGCAATAGTCCGCGCATATCTTGAGTCTCAACTCCTAACAAAAATGTTCTTATTTTATTTTCTACTTTCAGTAGTATTTCGTAGTTCTTTCAGATGTACAATTAGTGCTTAGACAACCCTGTACTTTACATAGTGTTCCCTGACTGTTTCTAGTACCCACCTGGCACCAGACAGAGTATGTGCAGTATTATTGACTGTATTCCCTAAGCTCACCTTACATCCCGGGCCTATTTTGCTACTAACAAATTGTATTTCTTAATCCCTTCACTGTTTCCCTGGGACCGCAAACTCCCCTCCCCTCTGGCAACCACCAGTTTGCTCTCTGTCTCATTTTATAGCCTTTGTTTGCATCATGTTTGTAATGTCCCCTTGGTTAAGGCAAGTCACAGGCCTGCTTCAAGTGATGGAGAAAAAGGCTCCACCTCTTGGTGGAAGGAACTGCAAGGTCAGCATTGCAGAAGGTGTGCACACTGAGGTGGGAAAGTTTGAGAGCATTGCTCTAGATTTTCCTGGGTAATCTCTCCCCCCAGGGCAGGGAAATCACCCTACTCTCCACCAGGATATACGCTGCTACCCATAAAAACCACCTGTGGGCCCCCATTCAGCCATTATGTGCTTGGGCATCAGGGACGTTCACGGGAGTTCACACCCACCCCACGAAGCACCCCTTGACCAAGGGAGAGACAGGGAGTCGGGAATGGGTGCTGCCCTCTTGCGCTTCTCCAGTGAGCACACTGTGCGCTGCTCCTCAGAGGGTCCCCAGGGGGTCAAACCCCAGCTGCACACAGTAGTGATCAACTTAATACTATTCTTTGGGGTGGGGCTGCCTCCTCCTCGGTCACCCACAATTGTCTCTTGGTATCATTTGCCAAATAAGTCACGCTCATGCAAGCCCCTGTCTCACACTCTGCTTTCAGGGAAACTCAAGCTAAGGCAACGCCCCGCTTTATGACCTAAGAGGGAAGCTGGGAGCTGCAGGAACAAAGGAAGAGCAACAGAAGTGGTGAGGATCTGGACCTATGATGGGCTCCTTTCTCCTCTCACGTTAGGTAATAAATGCATGACTCAAGGGAACACATGTATGTATTCCACAGGCGCAGAGGGTGACCTTCCAGGCCTGCGAAGGCAGCACATATGACAGCTGTAACCGGGGAAGGCCAAAGAGCCCGTGTGGCTGTCAGACTCACATTTCACTCAACTGATGGAATATTAACCCTGATCAGTAACTCAATGTTCCTCCCAGAACAACTGAAAACTAATTACAAATTCACTCAGACAAGCTGGACAGCTTCAAGAGTCTTTCATCTAGTAATGGCGGTTAAAATAGCTAAAAGATTCTCATACAGGATTTTGGGAACGTAACTTTATTTCTGTTGGTCAATAGCCTCGAGGTGGAAGTGGAAAGTCATATGTGACGTATGCCCCCCCACTCCGGAGCCTGTGATGGCTGCCACTTCAGGTGTCACCCCAGGCGATCTGAGTGGTGTGGGCACTTTTGATCTTACCTCCCCTTCCCCTTGGTGTCCTCAGGGAACAGGGAAGGAGAAGTCACAGGAGCTGATGACAAAGCCGTCACCTGTGTGTGGGCCACTGAGCCAGGACCCTGCTCCCCAGAGTTCCCTCCCCGCTTCACAGAACCCCTCCCCTCTAGGGCTGCACAGTTGCTCCCTAGGGGTGCAGGGTCCCCCGGGGAAGCAGGGTCCTCAGCAGGCAGTGGAGACCAGAGTTGTGAGCAAGAGAATCTGGTCCAGCGTCAGGTGAATTTCTCCCTCACATTCTGCCTTCAGTGGGAAGGCGCCTTTCAGACCGTGAGCTCAGGTTCAGGTCCAGCTCCTTGTAGCAGATGGAAGTGATGAGTGGACAGTGCGCGAGGACAGGGACAATGTCTGCCTACGAGGCCCAGTGAGGTTTCCCGCAGGATCCCAATGGACAAGTGGGATTCGGACCTGGAAAAGGGGAAGGAGGCAAGCACAGGGCAGGGAGATCTGCCAGCTGCGTTCGCTGTCAGGGGGTGGGGGTGAGGGTGAGGACATGGGGAGCAGGGAGAGAGGAGGCTGCTGACATCAGAGTCGCCTCGAGCCACGGTCTCATTAAGAGACTGAAATTTAACCGTAGATGCGGGTGGGGCACCACGGGAGCATTTAGACAGCAGAAGGACATTTTCCTGTGATGAACTCTTTCCTCTATAGCAGGCCATCCATTTAAATATAATACAGGTATACAAATCGAGCATAGTTGTTATGAACTTGCATTTGACAAGGCTTCCCATGGAATTGCAAGTAGATGAAGTAGGCCTACTTCAGTTTAGGAACCTTTATTTTATAAGAAGAAAGAAGAAATTCTTGAGGCATCCAAGGCTCATTGCAATGACTCAAGGTCATCTCTTGGTTGAAAAGTCTCCTAAAATTTAAGCTTTGGGACGGTTGTCAAATATGCTTACCCAAAACATTATGTCATGAACTTTTTGTAAATCCAGTTAAACAAAGACATCATTTTATGGTAATAACTCTACAAGACATTCATCAAACTTAATCCAGATTTAATATTAAATATTTTGTCCAGACCACAGAATTCTACTGAATTTATAGAAGCACTGAATCTTTTTAGACCAATACATTATTATCACTTAGTAATGCCATCCAGAGGCAGAAAACACACCACATATAATACACAAACA
This sequence comes from Miniopterus schreibersii, assembly GCF_964146895.1. Lineage (NCBI taxonomy): Eukaryota > Metazoa > Chordata > Mammalia > Chiroptera > Miniopteridae > Miniopterus > Miniopterus schreibersii. Next base: position 7,335,083 of record NC_138112.1, on the reverse strand, counting down.
TGTAGAGAACACACACATGAAGACTAAATACCCAAAGACCATATACGTAATCCGAATTTATTAATTTTATAGAGAGAACAGAGGAATTTTTTGTATAAACTTTAAACTTCCACCAATTTTTTTAACCTACATATTTTATACAACTTTCACAAACTTTCTTACCCATTCAGAAATAACCAGCTTTAGAACTCATTTTCTTTTTCCCCTTCAAAATGAATCTCCATACGTCATGCCTTCTTTTACCAAAACGACACAATTTCTTTCCAATTAGTTAGAATTCTTAACTCTTAGAAACCTTAACTTTTTTAGGTCACAAGTCAATAATGAGTATTCCTCAGATTAGCAATGCATTCACAATTTTCATAGATATATTTTAAATAAAATACAACACATAGTCATTAACTGGTTTAAATCCATCCCCTAGATTCTCTGTAGTAAAAGGTCAAAAGCAGGCAAAGTCAGATTAATTAATATTTTAGTATCCTGTTATTTTAAAATACGTAGATATTTAATAATTTTTATTATTTCACCCAGCAAAACTCCAAAGTTGTAAGTTACCAAAGACTTTGGAAAACCCTTTACATACATATATGTATGTGTGTGTGTGTGTGTGTATATATATATATATATATATATATATATATATATATATATATATATATATATAATGTAATTATTAATGGAAAGGCTTATCAAATAACGGTGCAATTTAGTTAACATCTATTTATTGTGTCTTAAGAACTTTATGAGATTTTAAAGGCCATTACTTTTTCCCAAGGCATTTTCTTGGCAAATTTTGTAACTGCCTGGCCTCAGGTGGCCTTACCATGAAAGTATCTTTCTTTTCCTTACACAGCAGGATGACATGCCCCCTCCAGGGCAGCTTCATGCCCTAGGGCATTTCTGCAACTTAGGCCTTTCTGGGAGGAAAACTTGGGGGTTCAAAGATTTCATTTGCATGTTTATTGTTTTTTCTCTGAGTGGAATGTAATGACATGAATCCTTGCATATAAGAGATCTTATCCTATTTCAAAACAGAAACAAAACAACCCCTCAAGTAAAGGAACTGGTACTATCAAAAGGAGGGTCCGGGCACAGTGGCCTTGGAATTTTCATTTCACTCGAACCCAGCCCAGCAAAAGAACTTTGGTCTGAGCTGTGCAAAACCCAAACAGCAGACAGGATTCCCAGTGTTCATAAAACATCAAGGAGCAGACTAAGTCCCCAAAGAGACAAAAGCAAGCGGAGAACATCTGTAACCGAAGTCACATTGCAAACAGACAGACAAAACACACACTCGAGAACAAAATTTTATTATAAATTATAGGAATACATAACTACAAACCAGCAGAAATAAATAGGCAATAAAATAGAAGGAACAAAGTTATGCCAGTACATTAAAATGTGTAGGAATGGACAAAATTTTAGGAAAGAAATCACATTCCCAAATTGACATATTAAGAAATAAAAACCCACAGCCAGGCAGGTAGTTGGTGGAGTGGCTGTGGGCTCTCCAGCTTTCCTGAGCAGGGGCCTCTCTGCTCCATCCAGGTCAAGTCCTGTGCCTGCACCAGTGGCAGCGAGGTCCCCACGGGAGGCGTTCATGTGCGAAAGAGTGGCCAGGGAGCCTCGTGTCCAGTGTGGAGGCAGCAGCAGTGAGAGCAGCAGCGGCAGCGAGGAACCCACAAGAGGAGTTCGTGGGCACAACAGTCCCAGGGAGCACCATGTCCGGCAGGTGGGCAGGGGACAGGGTGGTGGCCGCAGCAACAGCAGTGGCTGAGGCTGACCGAGCCAGGAGAAGGTCCCGGGCTGGGCGGCACCCACCTCTCACCCGATGCTGAGGGCACCTGTGGCCTGGGGGGAATGTGTGCTCCTGCCACCAGGCCTGGCCACCCCTGCCCAGCGCCTCAGGGCACAGGAGCAGCCCCGCCGTGTCCCCCCCGGCCTCTGGCACCGCTGCGCTGCACACCCGGCTTCTCTGGGCCTGACGGAGGGCAAAAGAGAAAGGAAAAGCACAGTTTAGAAAACGTGAGAAATGGATTCCGTGAGCGGCAGCTGTCCCTCTGCCTGCCGTCCTGACTAAGGACATGAACAAACGCCTCACCTTGGGCTCCACGTGCTCAGCGTGGGCGGGTTCCCACCGCCTGTTTGTCCAGAGGGGCGAGCGCTCCGGGCTGCTCCCCGGGCCCGACAGGCCATTTCCCCGAGAGCTCGGGGTCCAGGACATTCCTCTGCTCCCTGCCCAGGCTGACATTACAGGAACGTTTGCTGCACCCAGATTTCTAAATATGCTATTTAATTTTGTGGGATAAATCTAGCTGAGATTGGGTAATTTTTACTCTTCCATTAAGCTTCTGAAAAACTGTTACAGCATCTAGTTTGTCTGAGAAGTTGATAGAAGTGGACATATGTCCCCATATTGCCTGCTCAAGGCTTCCTCTTGAAGCAAAACAGTAGGGCAGAGAGATGGAAACGGGCTTCTGAGGGAGGAAGACCGGAGTCTGAATCCTGTGACCTCTCTCCTAATATGAAGTAACATGGGCTCGGAACAGAGATTAAACTCCGCACACGTGTCCCGCTGCTGAGAATCATAACAACAGGCAACCTCCCAAGAACAAGTAAAAATTAAATGCACGGGGTCCACAGTAATCTCTGTGACATGCATTACCCCAGTCGGAATTAGCACACTTGGAATACTTAGTGTGCGAGGCCGCCTTCAGTACACTTCACTCATTCTATGTGATTAAACCTCCGAATAACCCCATGAAATAGGGACACATTTCCTTCTCATTTATAGACAGCCAAAGAGTAAGCTCATGATCCTGCCGTTACTAAATAACAGCCAGAAGAGGTCCTGGCAGACTGACCCAAACCCTGTGTTCCTCAGCATCGGACCTGCATAGACGCAGCATTTCCTCACAAGGACACACACCACCTGCGTGTCCACTACACGTGTGCACACGATCCACAGGATCAGGACGTGCAGCTGCCCGGGACTAAGACTGAGACGGTTGTTTGTCCTCTGAGTAAAAGGGATGCGTTTGCCACCCGAGTGAAAGAGACATTGGCATTTCTCACTCTGGCTGGGAAAAAGTTTTCTAGTTTTTACTTACCTTTTCATTGACGTTTCACCATCAAATGTAGGGGGGAAAAATATCCCCATTTTTCCCTGCACGCTGTTTTTTTCATGGAGTTCTCCCGTTTGTGGGATCTTTTTTTTACAATGACTAAATCTGTCTGTATCATGTGACCCTCACAGCCATGAGGGTGATAGAAGACCTGTGAGAAAAAATTAATTTAAATAGGTATTTTTAAAATTAGAATTTCCATTACAGTTGAGATATTGAATGTATTTCCAGGGCCACTACTTCGATTCCCCTAACATAATCCATTTTCTTGGCCTTATATGAACTCCTGCCATGCTTAATGACTATCTGTTCATATAATAACAAAAAATCAACCCTTTGACTATAATAAATCAGAACAGATTATCCATGTGAGCAAATATAACTTTTTAAAGATAATTCCACTGGAAGCAGCTTATTAGTGGTTATTTCATGCAATATACATAAAGTATGAATTAAAAATTCATTTCATGCTGTTTGTTTTAATGCATAATTCCCTGTATCATATAGAAAGCCTTAAGTTGTTGTATTTTTCCAATTTTTTTCTTCTAAGTACTAAAACCGCCTTTATTTTAAAGAGCTGAAGGAATTGGCACACAATACTAATTTGTACATACGATGACTCAGTATTCTGTCAGGTCCAAGGAACTGGTTCAAACACTGCTGGAAAGTAAAACATTAGAGGTTCTTGAAACCCAAGGATCACAGCTTGTTCACCTTGCTGAAACCCAGTCTGTGGTGTGCTATGGTAAAAATAATTCCAAGAGTTTTGTGTCCTTGCATCAGGAAGGTTTTCAATGAAGAATTTCAGAAAGATTATAGTTGAAAAATTTGGATATGTAATATAGGCCAGATTCTTATATCTGAAAATAGACTGAAAGTGAGAGACTATGAACACAACATTTCAATCCAACATAAAGAAAAGGGGCCTCACTGGTGAAGTTCTTCCCCTTTTTGCTGGTCCCTCCACGCCGCTCCCAGCTGCACCTAGGGGAACACAGACCCCCGGTCAGTACATGGGCGGATGCTGGTCCTGGATTCCTTAGGGAGCTTTGCTCGACGTGGACAAGGGGCTGTGGTGCGTGCAGGTGGCTGGGTGGGAATATGCATGAGCCACGGCTGGGCCATCACACTGGGTGGAAAGATGACAGAGAGGAGGAGCAGTAAAGATACAAGATGAAATATCTTTTTATAGGTTTTTCTCCCTACACATGAGAGGTTGAATATGCTACAATTATTAAAATGGAACCAACTTAATGATTGGATTTCCACAGTACCTTCTATGGGCCCATCCAGAGGGTGGACCTTGACCTTTCCCCTGACGGGATCCTTCCCCTTCCGGACACACTGAATGTCGTGGACTTTGGACCTTCCTGTAGGAAACCCAGCAGGAGAGATCGTGAGACGTGCGCTCACAACACACAGAGCTATTGCCATCTTGCTGGTTAAAGACCCCAGGAAAATTACGAACAATACTCAGTTCACTCTTTAGACCCCTTTGCTTAATGGTTTTCCAGAGATGCCACCTGAGTGAGTCAAAGCTGGACTTCAGAAATGTCACGGAGTTTTGTGTACAATTAGGGCACCTATCAGACTGAGTGTGGGACAAACACTTTATTCAGAGGAGACCACAGAGAGAGGCAGCAGAGCACAGTAATGTAGACTATGGGTGCTGATGCCTCATGACCTGGGTTCAAATCCCACAGAGAAGCCACAAGATCTTACCTGGGAAAGTCGTGTTGGCCCTTGGCCCTCAGCTTTCTTCTCTGCCATTACAATTTGAAGGAAGTTCACCTACAGTATTTTGTTTCCAGGCTAAATGTTTCAATATAGGTAAATATGTAGCATAGAGGACTAGTACTGATAAGTGATCTCTATGTGCTTAATTATGTAATATGTGAAATATCAGTTAGACTCTTGGTATTGGTTCAATTTGGATAAGTGATTGGCTCACTCTAGGACAGTGGATGCTGGCAGTTTCTCTCCAGTGTTGACAGGGATGTGATGCATTACAGCTCATGGAGAAAATCTGGTCTCCCCTCCTGTGATGCCACAGCCACCCCATGTGGTGGGGAAAGTGAGTCCTGCATACGCTCAAGAGGTATCTGTGCAAACTCGATGAACACGAGGTTTCTAGATAAAGAGTCTTATCTATTAAAAACTCTTGTGTTCTCAACCTTTGAATCAATACCAGGCTCCAAGTTTCCTCCTCAAAGATATAAATTTTTCAATGAGAGACTGGTGACTAGTCATAGAAAAAGCCCTCGATGAAGGGTGAGACTGAAACAGGTGCATTACCCTGAAGTATCCTTAAGGGAGACCCCTTGTTTCTTAAAGCTACACCTTATATAACAAGTACATAATTTTCTATTGATATAAAGTATTATTTCTCTCCTTCCCTTGGCCATTGTCTCCTTTTCTCTGTATGTAACTCACCCTCTATGAGCTTGATTGTCTATTTGTCCCAGCATCTCATTACCCTGCTTCTCCACCTGTCATTGCTTCTTTAAAACACTGCCTATTAATTGGTAATTCAGTAAAAACAAACACTGCATTTTCACAGTTCTTACCTGTGGTGAGGTTAGTAAGTGGAGTGATAGAGTAAAATTGACATCTTTGTAAAATCATTTTTGACAACACGGAAGGTAGGAAAATAAATGTGTGGTTCGTGTCACAAAAGACACTAGACACACATTCTAATGACATGACTGGAAAACTAATGCAGAATGACATGCAGAAATGGAAACTACGTGCCCCCATAACACTGGACACAGGAAATATTTCAGGATAAAGGGGAGATAAGACAGGTTAAAAACAATGTTATTTCCCTGCATTGTGTGCAAGGTTTACCTAAACAACTCTACAATTCTGGATTCACCTGGGATTTCTGCAACTGATCATTTAATAAGTTTCTGTCAAAATAAAAAGGTACATTTCATATTTTCCCAATGAATATCTCCGGAAAAGTTGAGAGTGCTCCATAGAACAGGAAGCTATATGTTTATAACTCCATGACAAAAGTAAAGCAGCAAATTAACATGATGAGAAGACACTGAGAGAAATATTAACTGGCCCCGTAGAAGGGGCACGTCCAATGGGCCACCTCTGAAAAAGAGCATACCTTTGAAACAAGAGGAAAGGTTCCCCATTCCAAGATCTGTCGCAATCAAAACCGGTACGATTCTCCTGCTACACACTCAGCACAGAGAGTGGCCGTTAGGACCGAGGACATGATATATGTAACCCCAGGACCATTGTGACAGAGCACCCCAGAACTTTCAGTGTGACCTCACAATCCAGCCTGTGGGGCACAGCTGCTGCATTTCAGAGCAAATGGTTTCAATACCAGTCTCAGAGCCAGGCATTATTACTCTCAGGCTTTGAATACAAGATTGATTAAGAAAATTTACCTACCCCCACACTACAGTCAATCCTGAGAATTTCAAGGTGAAAAAACACATAAAGCAGACACATTGAGGAAAACTGTGACCCTCTTATCAATTTGAAGTACCATCATCACACCTTCCTGCCATTCTGTGCCGCCAGAGGCTTCACCGACAAATCATGTCAAATGTGTTTTGGACTGGATGAATTACAACAAAGCATTAGGAAAATTTCAGATTTTAGAAACTACATTTCTAAGAATATAGTTATGGATTTCTTGCCTTTCTCTCCTCAGGTATGTGTACAGCTGTCCCCTCTATCCGAAGGTATAGCAGCCCCAGGAAACTGCCCCTAAGCCAAGATGTTGTAAAGCAAAAAAAGCAACAACCTTAGGTCACACCATGCTCACAGCTACACAGAATCAGTGGAGATAAAGCACAGATGCCACAGACACTGTTCAAAGCTCGGGTGGCCTGAGGCTGAGATGCTGAGTTTGGTTTGTCAGGAACAAGCCTGGAGGGGCCACTCTCCCTGCTCGGGTTTCCACCGCCTCTACCATGGGTCCTGCAAAACAAAGGCTCCACGCATTTTCAACTTCGCCTCTTTCTTTAAAGAAAAAGTCCTCTTTGAAATTTTCTTGTTTTATGAACAGAGTGGTGAGTGTAGGTTATAGAAGTGAGTGAATTAAACAATCTTTTGAAAAGGGCAGGTACCTGTATTAACATAGAACTAAGAAATTTATAAAGACATACTTCAGGATAATCCCCAAAACACCTGCTTGAAATGTCGAGTTTTACTCCTAGGTCAATACTTCTCACACACATTCCTATAGTGTCTTCATGAAAAATACCTATAGAAACAGAAGTGGCCAATTCCCAAAGCGGTGTGGTTATCTTCCAATATTCTTGGTCACATTCAGAAAACACACACCCACAAGGGAAAACAAAAGTTACAGAATGACCACACCTTGAGAGGGACCTCCCAGGAGGACAATGCTGAGATGGGAGAAGCAGGACCATTGCAGCCCAGGATGCCCCCTCCTCCCACCCCTCGGGCTGTGTGAGCAGCAAGTGCAGACTGAGAACAGCTGCGGGAAGAGCAGGGGGCCTGGCTCAGGGCCCTCAGATTGGGATTAAACTAGTGCCCAGAAGACAGAGGCACACTGAGTCAGGAAATGCCAACATATGCGTCAGCGGGAAGAAGGCTTGTCAGCAGGGGAGGCCTTTCAGAGCAGGTGTGGTTTCAAGCAGGCCAGGTGTCAGGAGCAGGGACAGCCGTGGACATGGTGGAGTGGAGAAACCTGAGGGTCTGTCTACCGGATAGGAGTGAGTGGAACCTGATTGTCACCAACAGTCCAGGACTCCTGGCGCTAACCAAACATTCACTGCAAACGTGAAGGTTTTAATCAAAATATAAAAATAAAAAACCATGAATTATACAAAGATTCATGGTTTTATTAGCTGAACCCATCCCCCAGCTTGGAGGTGCCCTGAGGGGAGCAGCCCACGTTCTGGATCAGGTCACCGCTGCTGCAGGGAGCTGAGGCCCCTCCTTGCCCAGCCCTCGTGGCTGCCTGTGCTGCCCAGTCCTGCCCGCCATGCCCTGCAGAACCCGCTGAAGGGCTTTTCTTTCTTCACCTCCCGTGGGCATGTCCTAGTGCTCAGGCATCTCTCTGGGGGCTTTGAGCCCAGAATATTTCGGGCAAATGCATACAATGCCAGCAGAGAAAGAAGTCAGCATGGAAGCGAACAAAACTCTTACCCAAACCCTTGGAGGAAAACTGACAACAAAGCTTTGCAGCCACTCAGGGCGCTGAACCTCCTTGAGGATGTAACTGGTCCCCTACAGCCCAGCCCTGTCCCTTAACTGCTGTCACTCACCCCGGACGACTAGCTGCACCTGAGCTTGTTCAGTCTGTTCCTTCTGTTGTCATCAAAAGCTCATCAGTATTCGAATCATAAGAGTCCTGAGGAGATTCCATGATGGCAGCACATTGAGTAGAAGCCACACTGACCCTCCCAGGACCAAACTGCAATTACAACTAAAATATGGGAAAACCACCTGCGTGATCAACTGCAGCTGAAGACGAGCTGGAGAGCACCCTCATGACCAAGGAGGAGAAGTGCAGGCCACAGAGAATGGCAGGAAGTGGGACAGGGCAGGGCCGGCTGGGCTCCCACAGGCAGCAGCTGAGGGCCCAGGGGGAGATCTCAGCTGTGGGGGTTGCCCTTGAGGACTCTGGGCCTAAGCCTCAGGCTTGGCTTCCGGCCCAGAGCACCAGACCTGGGAAAATTTCCCACACAACATCTGGCTGTGAAAGTGTTTTGGGGTGACCCACGACAGACGACCACCAGAGTTTGTGTTTCAATTTTGGAGCCTTTATTAGCTGGCCAGCGGCTACAGCTGTGGCGTCTCAACTATGTAAGAGCCGAACTGCCGCCCCGACCCTCAGTTGTTCTCTCACTTTATGCTCAGTAACCACAAAGGCACTGCAGGAAAGGGTTTCCAATAATTTGTCAGGCTGTCAGTTTTTGGTACAGGAAACAAAGGGGGACCTTTAGCAACACAAAAGGAATGATTTAAACACAATGTCTTACAATCAATAATGGGGTTATGCTTGGCCGGGGTGTGACTGGTTTGTTCTTTCTATGGGAATTCCGGGGGTGGGGAGGGCGGTAATTATTGGGATAGGCTGTCGAGCATTGTCCTGTAGAGTAAGGATCTTGTTTTATCTTTACTGTTGGTTCCTTTGGTATATTCTTCTGGCCATGGTGGCCAGAACAAAAGCAGCCTTGGTTCTGTTTGCCAGGGAGAGATGGCTGGAAATGCAGGTGCCGTCTTAAAGGGCCAAGGCACAAAGTTTCATGTGCAAACAGTCACCTTGGGCGAAAGCAGAGGGAGGGCAGAGTGGACTAGATCTGTGTGAAGAGAATCCAGAGGGGCTGTCAGGGAAAATAGATCTCATAGAGCATCTATCCAGATCTGTGTCCTGAGTCATTCCCCAATAATGCAGAGGACTTCTTTCTCAGGAAGACATTTACCTTTCAAGCTGCTTTTGCCTCTGGGGTGGGGAGGAAGCAATTGCTCAACCCTGCTGGAAAACCACTGGCTCCCACACTATGGAGTTTCTACAGCCTGAGGCTCATTAAGAAACTGAATTATATCCCCTTGGTGCTTTCAGCCTTTACCTGATTTGCTTCTGGACCTAGGGCTTGGAAAAGCACACTTTGGTGGACAGCTTGGTCCTGTCCAAACACACCCAGCCTGAGCAGAAAAAACCACAAGTATGGAGTGTGGAAAACTGCAAACAAGGTACTCAAGACAAGTCACAAACAGCATCTGACATTGGCCTGCACCAGAGGCCATCCCAGACTGGGAGTTTTAATACATCTACCTAATACATAGAAACAAATACAAACAGGCTACCAAACTGGGGAAACAAAAAAACAGGGCCCAAATGAAAGAACAAAATAATTCACCAGAAGAAGAGCAAAACGAAATGGGGAGAAGCAATCTATCTGATATAGAGTTCAAAATACTGATCATCAAGATGCACATCAGCATGAGAACAGAAATGGAAACCATATAGGAAATTAAGAATGATATACTAGAAATTAAAAAACAAAACAAAACAAACAAAAAACAACAATGGGAAGAATAAACAGCAGATTACCAGAAGCTGAGGATCAAATCAGTGAAATAGAAGATAAGGTAAAAAAAAAAAATCACTTAATCAGAGAACAACAAAAAGAAAACCCCAACACAATTAAAAAACAAGAGGACAGCTTAAGGGAACTGTGGGACAAAATGAAACGTATCAATACTCACATCCTGGGAGTGGCAAGAGATCTAGAAACGAAGCAAGGGTTAGAAAACCAGTTTGAAGAAATACTGGCAGAAAACTTCCCTTTCCAGGTCAAGAGAAAAGTCATACAAGTTCAGGAGGCACAGAGAGTCCAAGCAAGAAGAACCCAAAGAGGCCCACATCTGGACACATCATAATTAAAAATTCAAGGCAAAGAGAAAATCTTAATGGGAGCAAGAGAAAAGCAAGCTGTTACCTACAAAGGAGCTCCCATAAGGCTGTCAGCTGACTTTTCATCAGAAACTCTACAGGTCAGAAGGGAATGACATGAAGTATTCAAGGTAATGGAAAACAAGGATCAGAAACCAAGACTATATGCAGCAAGGCTATCATTCAAAATAGGTGGTGACATAAAGAGCTTCCCAGACAAAAAAAGGCTACAGCAGTTTATCACCACCAAACAAGCATTGCAAGAAATGTCAAAGGAACTGCTGTAATAAGAAGTTGAAATAGGGAGAATGAGAAACATAGGCATGAAGAAATAAAATGGCAATAGATAAGTACCTATTAATAATAACCTTAAATATAAATGGATTAAATGCTCCAATCAAAGGACACAGGGTAGCTGAATGGATAAGAACAAAATTCAAATATAGGCTGTCTGAAAGAGACCCACCTCAGAAGAAAAGATTCATCCATACAGGCTGAAAAAAAAAGAAGTCTAAAAACTTGTGGAGCACTCTAAAGGAGAGATTGAGAGCATGATAGTCACAGTAGGGGACTTTCACAGTCCACTGACTTCACTGGATAGATCTTCTAGACAAAAATCGACAAGGAAACGGTGATTCTAATGATACACTAGATCAGATGGACTTAAATGGCATTTTACAGAACATTCCACCCCAAAGCTGCAGAATATGCATTTTCCTCACTTGCACATGGGACATTCTCAAAGATAGACCACATGTCAGTGATGGGGCAGAGATGTTGATCATGCTCTGACCATGATTGTGAAAGGGGCAGGGCACCTGACAGGAAGCAACAGGACCATAGTTGTTTAATGATCATTCACCTTACTAACTTAGATAAAAAGTTTTCCTATAGACCCTGAGAAACTGGAGGATGTGCTGCGAGAAGTAAATTGAGCCATAAAAAGATGAGACACCTTGGGCCTTGGATGGGTCCATTGCTCAGAAAAGAAAATCTATTTTGAGAACAGACAAAGGATAGGATTAGCTTTGATTTGGTTGCTGTGCCTGGACCCTGAGCCTGCCACCTCCACGAGTTTCCCTCAGGAATGCCAACCTTCAACAGGTCCTAGGGTCTGGCAGAACTGGGTTTTAACACCATTGAAAATGAACTACCTTCTTATCAGACTTCAAGATCATGGAAGGAGACACATGGACCACAGTCCCTGCATCCATCTCCTGCCCCGCTCTCCCGTTTTCCAGCAATAATGGCATAAATGTTCATATTTGATTCAACCTTGTCTCTGCTTAACTGGCTGAAGTAGTGACAGGCAGGCTGGACCCATTGTGTCCAGTTTCATATTCTGGTAACCACTAAAGGATGTGAGTGGGGGACTCCTTGAGTGAATACCAGGGATCCCACTTGATGTCTGGACTGGAGGTTCCTGGGGCTGAGGCCTGGACTCTATTTGCAGTGCTGCCAGGAATTTTCCTAGTTTGAGTCCCAGTCACAACCCCAACAATCCCGGTTGTTTTGTCTAAGACTTAAGTTCAATCAAGTATTTTTTGTAGGACACAAGAGGCATTTACTGCCTCTCATCTGGCATGTGTCTGGTTCACCTGATCAGGTCTGGGTGGCAAGAGGCCACCAGTGGTCCTTGTGGGTCTCCAAGTCCTTAGTCTCATCCATTTTGGGATGAGAGACAGTGCTCTGCTTCAGTGGTGTTTTTATTTCTTTTTAACACAGGGCATTCTGCTGTGGCTGGACATATAAGAAGCATGGTGTGAAGCTCTTGTCTGTGGGTTGTGTGTGCTTGTGAATATTATACATGAGAATGTCTTTGTTGTTTGTTTTGTGTTTCTTTGTTGTTTGGTTTAATTTGTTTAAAGATGGGGGGTATATTCCACTGCTTGTAACTGACTGAACCCAGGAGAAAGGGGGGGATCGCAGGAACTTGCTGCCCTGCTCTCCCCTCAAAGCATCAGTGGCCTCAAATGCATAACTAGTGAGAGTTTTGTCTGTCTGTCTGCAATGTGACTTTAGTTACAGATCTTCTTTGCTCCCTTTTGTGTTGTTGGGGACTTAGTCTGCCTTCTCCATGTCATGAACACTGGGAATCCTGTCTGCTGTTTGGGCTTTGCACCGCTCAAACCAAAGGTCTTTTGCTGGGCTGGGTTTGCGTGAGATGAAAATTCTAAGGCCACTGTCCCAGCCCCTCCTTTACAGAGTACTCATTCATTGACTTTAGGGGTTGTATTATTTCTGTGTTTGAGATAGGACAAGATCTCTTATGTGCAACATTTCATTTTGTTATATTCTACCCAGAAAATAACAAAAATATAGCAAAAAATTTAACTTCATCGTGATTGTTAAGAATATTACAGATGTCCCCTTTTGTACCCATTGATCCCCTACACCCCACACCCTCTCCCAGCCCTAGGCCTTCACCACACTGTTGTCTGTGTCCATGGCTTATACATATATGCACGTAAGTTCTTTGCAAATAAATCTTTTAAAACTCCCTATGTTTTTCTCCCAGGAGGGCCTAAGCTGCAGAAATGCCCTTGGGCAGGAAGAGGTATCAGGGGGCCACACCAGCTCTGTGAAGAAGGAAAGAAAGATGCTTTCAGAGTAAGGCTGCCTGAGACCCGGGAGTCAACAAACTTGCCAAGAAAATGCCTTGGGAAATAGTAATTGGCTTTAAAATCTCATATAGTTGTTAAGACACAATAAATAGATGTTAACTAATATGAAGTGTTTTTGATAAGGTTTTTCAGTAATAATTAATTCTATATCTCTAAACAGTTTTCCAAAGTCTTTTGTAACTTAAGAATCTGGAATTGTGCTGGATTAAATAACAGAAATTATTCAATATCTAGGTATTTTTAAATAACAGGATACTGAAATATTAATTAATCTGAGTTTGCCTACTTTTGGCCACTTATTACAGAGAATCCAGAGGATGGATTTGAATCTGTTAATGAAAATGTCTTGTATTATATTTGAAATCTCTCTTTAAAATATGAATGTATTACTAATCTAAGGAATGTTAATTACTCCTTGTCACCTAAAAATTAAGGTTCCTAAGAGTTAAGAATTCTAATTAATGGGAAAGAAATGGTATGGTTTTGGTAAAAGAAGGCATGAGGTATGGAGACCATTTTGAAGGGAAAAAACGGAAGTGAATTATTCTATTTCTGAATGGGCATGTTTGTGAAAGTTGTAGAAGGGTTGTGAAGGGTTGATTTCTCTAAATCTTAAAAGGAAATTATAATCTGAATAATAAATTTAATTAGATAAATTTATACAGAATTTGTTTAGTTCTTTCCAGTCTGTTAAAAGAAAAAAAAGTGTTTCCTAGGAAACAAATGTTTTATATATTATTGAAATGCTTGTATATTATGTTATGTTAATCAGGTACTTGATTACTTAAAAGACACTAAGTAATCGTTAAGTGTCTAAAAGACACTATCTTCTTAATCATGGGAACTGAAGTTTTGCTAACCATTGTTTGTGTTTAATATTTTTTGTGGAAACTTTGAATGAATAGTCTAATGCTGTTTCATAATAATAATGATGATATATGATCTTTTGGTCAAATAAGTCTGACAATCTCCCCAGGGCATGAATTTTAAGAAACTTTTGCTTGACCTAGAATTGGCTGTAGGTCATCCCAATAGGCCCCGGATTGCCTCAAGGAAGGAAAAGCTTATACTTAAGGTTCATGGGAAGCTTTGTCAAGTAAAGAAATGACAACTATATTCTATTTATATGAGCATAATATTAAAATAGAGGTAAAAATCTCGAGGAGTCTATAAATTCTGATATACTTTCTTTTATAACTCTAATTGTTATTCTAGAATATTGAATTCTGCATAAAGGACAGTATTCCATGTCAATTGCATTGAAATCAAATCCAGAGCCATGTCATTTTAAATCTCTTCTTATGTAGAGACAGCCACTGCTTTGTTGTAGTGCGTTTGCAGAAATGTCATATACCATGACAAAGTGGGATTTATTCCTGGGATGCAAGGCTGGTATAATATTCACAAAACAATAAATGTCACACATCATATAAACAAAATGAAGGACAAAAATCATATGATCATATCAATAGATGCAGAAAAAGAATTTGACAGAATCCAGTACCCATTTTTGATAACTCTCAGCAAAATTGGAATAGGGGGAACATACCTCAACAAAATAAAGGCCGTAGATGACAAACCTACAGTCAACATCATACTCAATAGTCAAAAACTAAAACCATTTCCCTTAAAAACAGGAACAAGACAGGGATGTCCACTTTCACCACTCTTATTCAACATAGCACTGGAAGTCCTTGCCACAGTGATCAGACAGGAAGAAAACATAAAAGGTATCCAAATTGGAAAGGAGAAAGTAAAACTGTCATTATTTTCTGATGACATGATATTGTACATAAAAAGCCCTAAAGACTCCACCAAAGTATTACTCTGTTTGATAAATGAATTCAGCAAGGTAGCAGGATACAAAATTTACATCCGAAAATTGATGGCATTGTTACACACTAACAATGAACTCTCAGAAATAGAAACAAAAAAAACAATACCATTTACCATTGCAACTGAAAAAATAAGATACCTAGGAATGAACTTAACCAAGGATGTAAAAGACCTGCACTCAGAGAACTACAGGACTGTGAAAAAAGAAAGAGAGGAAGATATAAACAGGTGGAAGAATCTACCATGTTCATGGATTGGAAGGATCAATACCATGAAAATGTCTGTACTACCCAAAGCAATCGATAAATTCAATGCAATTCCTATTAATACTAACAGCATATTTAACAGAGCTAAAACAAATATTCCAAAAATTTATATGGAACTCAAAGAAGACTCTGAATAGCTACAGAAAACTTGAGAAAGAAGAACAGAGTGGGAGGGATCACTTTACCAGTTATCAAACTATACTACAAAGCCATTGTAATCAAAACAGCTTGGTATTGGTACAGTAGGCATTCAGATCAGTGGAACAGAACAGAGACCCCAGAAATTGATCCACACCATTATGGTCAATTAATATTTGACAACGGAGGCAAAAGCATACAATATAGAAAAAACAGTCTTTTCAATAAGTGGTCTTGGGAAAACTGAACAGGCACATGCAAAAAAAATGAAACTAGATACCCAACTTACTCCATACACAAGAATAAATTCAAAATGGATAAAAGACTTAAATGTAAGTCACAAAACCACAAAAATCCTGTAAGAAAACATAAGCATAAAGACACAGACATCTCATGTAGTGGAATTTTCACTAATACATCTCCCTGAGAAAGAGGGGGACGGGGGTGGAATAAATGGGACTACTTCAAACTAAAAAGCTTCTGCACAGCAAAAGATATCAGCCTCCAAAGACAAAGGAACCCCATGGTATGGGAGAACATATTTGCCAAGGATACATCTGATAAGGGGCTAAATTTCAAAGTGTACAAAGAACTCATACAACTCAACAAGGGGAAGATGAACAATCCAATTAAAAATCTGGCAAAGGACCTGAATAGACACTTTTCCAAAGAGGACATACAAATGGCCAAGACACACATGAAAAAAGATTCGTCGTTAAGCATCAGAGAGATGCAAATTAAAACCACAATGAGGTATCACTTCACAGCTGTCACAATGGCTCCATCCATTGACACATCAGCAAATGACATGTGCTGGCGAGGGTGTGGAGAAAGGGGAGCCCTAGTACACTGCTGGTGGGAATGCATTCTGGTTCAGCCACTATGAAAAACAATATGGAGGTTCCTCAAAAAATAAAAATGGAACTGCCTTTTGACCCAGTGACCCCACTTCTAGGAATATATCCTAAGAATCCTGAAACACTAATCAGAAAGAATATATGCACCCCTCTGTTCATAGCAGCACAATTTGCAATAGCTAAGATCTGGAAGCATCAAAGTGCCCATCAGTAGATGAGTGGAACAAAAAGCTGTGGGACATTTACACCATGGAATACTACGCAGCTGTGAAGAAGGTTCTCTTACCCTTTGGGACAGTATTGATGGACCTGAAGAATATTATGCTAAGTAAAATATGCCAGGCAGAGAAAGACAAATATCACATGATCTCACTGATATGAGGAATCTAAAGAACATAATAAATTGATGAACAAAATAGATTCAGTGACATAGTAACATGGAACAGACTGACGAGTCTCAGACGGTAGATGGGGATGGGTGAGTGGGGAGAGATGAATCAAAGAATTTACATGCATATATGCACAAACCAGGGACACAGACAATAGTGTGGTAAAGGCCTGGGGTGGGGAGAGGGGTGGGTGGAAGGAGTCAATGGCAAAAAAAGGGGACAACTGTAATATTTTCAACAATAAAGATAACTTTAAAGATAAAATAAAATAATGGCAGAATGAAAAGAAAGAAATCCTATCAAGCATCTTCTCAGACACTGACACCATGGAATACTATGCAGCTGTGAAAACAAAAGGCCCCTTATGGATTGAGACAACATGGTAGGACCTGGAGAGTATTTTGCTAAGCGAAATAAGCCAGTCAGAGAAAGACAAGTGTCACATGACCTCACTCATACCTGGCACCTAATCAACAAAATAAACCAATGAACAAAATAGATCCAGAGAAAGAAGCATGGAACAGACTGATGAATCTCAGAGGGAAGGCAGGGTTGGCTGGGTTGGTGGGGAGTGATTAGCCTAAGAACTTATATGCTTATATGCATAACCCGTGGACACAGACAACAGTGTCATGAAGGCCTTGGGACAGAGGTACAGGGTGGAGGGAATCAATGAAGGAAAAAGGGGGGACATTTGTAATATTTTCAACAGTAAAGATAAAGTTTAAAGAAAGAGTCAATAAGTTTCCATAATGCGTCGGAATCCATAGCCCGTGACCTGCCACTCAACAATCTCAGTAAAACTCTAAATGACATCTTACTCTTTTAATCCTCACCAGAGGATATTCTTTCCATTGCTCTTCATCAAGAGTGGAAGGGGAGAGAGGGAGAGAGGGAGAAACATGCATGTGAGAGAGACACATAGACCAGTTGCCTCCCACATGGGCCCAGACGGGTCCAAGGATCGAGCCTGCAACCAAAGTACGTGGCCTTGACTGGAATCGAACCTGAGTCCCTTCAGTCCCTGGGCCCTGCTCAAACCACTGAGCCAAGCAGCCCAGGGCTGTAAATAGCATCTTAGCACACTGTCTTTGTTCTTCCTCATACCAAAGGAAAAAAAAAGGTCAAACAGCAATAATTTACAGGGCTGCTTTACAGAAGAGGGTGGAACCCGAGAGCACCCCTGGATGCAGGTGTTCCCAAGTTCCCATGTTGAGGTTTCTTCAAAAAACTGGACACCACAGAAGTTCACCCTAACTCCCTGTCCTATTCCCTTCAGGCTAAAAACCCATAACTCAGTCGAATAAGCAGGAGCCTTTGAGGCATCCTGAAGTCTCACTTGTTCTCAGCTGGCACTTTCTTTATCAATAAACTTTTCTTTGCTCACACCTATGATATTCGGAATTCTGACTTTTGTGAAGTGCTGGATACATGAACCAAAATTCTGTATCAGGAACTGTGGGCTTAGGGGAGTGTCCCCTTGGCTCATTAGCACCCCCTACTCTGCATCCCACAGTAGATTAAAAATTAAAAAAACAAGGGTCACAGAAAACCTTGCAACTTCTGTTTTTGTTGTTCCCAGATTTCTAAATATGCTATTTAACTTTGAGGGATAAATGTAGCAGAGATTTGGTAATTTTGACTCTTCCATTAAGCTTCTGAAAAATTGTTACAGCATTTAGTTTGTCTGAGAAGTTGATAGAAGTGGAAATGTGTCCCCATATTTCTTGCTCAACGTATCCTCTTGAAGCAAAACAGTACGGCAGAGAGACGAAAACGGGCTTCTGAGGGAGGAAGACTGGAGTCTGAATCCTGTGACCTCTCTCCTAATATGAAGTAACATGGGCTCGGAACAGAGATTAAACTCCGGACACGTGTCCCGCTGCTGAGAATCATAACAACAGGCAACCTCCCAAGAACAAGTAAAAATTAAATGCACGGGGTCCACAGTAATCTCGGTCACATGCATTACCCCAGTCGGAATTAGCACACTTGGAATACTTAGTGTGCGAGGCCGCCTTCAGTACACTTCACTCATTCTATGTGATTAAACCTCCGAATAACCCCATGAAATAGGGACACATTTCCTTCTCATTTATAGACAGCCAAGGAGTAAGCTTATGATCCTGACATTATTAAATAACAGCCAGAAGAGGTCCTGGCGGCCTGACCCAAACCCTGTGTTCCTCAGCATCGGACCTGCATAGACACAGCATTTCCTCACATGGACACACAGCACCTGCGTGTGCACTACACGTGTGCACACCATCCATAGGATCAGGACGTGTGGCTGCCTGGGACTGAGACTGAGATGGTTGTTTGTCCTCTGAGTAAAAGGGATACTTTTGCGACCTGAGCAAAAGAGACATTGGCATTTCTCACTCTGGCTGGGAAAATGTTTTCCAAATTTATTTATCTGTGTACTGCCTTTTCACCATAAGATTCATGGGGAGAAAACATCCACAATTTCGTACACAAGCTGATCTTAAAACTCATTTTTCCAACTCTCTTGATCTCCTTTTGAAGATGACTGCATCTGTGTGAACCATATGACCTTGACAATTTTCAGGATGAAGAAAGACCTGTGAGAAAAACATAATAATTTAAATATATATATTTAAAATTACAATTTCCATTCCTTTGTTTCCCCAAACATAATCCATTTTCTTGGCCCTATATGAACTCCTGCCATGCTTAATGATTACCAGTTCATAAAATACCAATAAATCAACTGTTTGTCTATAATCAACACGAACATATTATCTATGTGTGCGAATATAACTTTTTAAAGATAATTCCAATGTAAATGGCTTATCAGTTTTTAATCTAATAAATATAATATATGAATTAGAAATCAATTTCACACTCTTTGTTTAAATGCATAATTATCTGTATCATTCAGAAAACCTTTTATTATTATATTTTTCCAGTTTTCTTTTCTTACTATTAAAACGGCCTCTATGTTAGAATGCTGAGGGAATTAGCAGATAATACTAATTTGTACATTTGATTACTCAGTATTCTGGCAGGTACAAGGAACTGGTTAAAACACTGTTGAAAAGTAAAACAGAGGTTCTTGAAACCCAGGGATCACAGCTTGTTCACCTTGCTGAAAACAAGTCTGATCCTTGCTATTGTAGAAATAAATCCAAGAGTTTTGTGTCATCTCATGATTGAGGTTTTCAGTGAATAATTTCAGGAACATTCTACTTGAAAAGTTGCATATCTAATATAGGTTTTTAAATGGCCATAAAAGCCCTCAGCTTTCAAGAAAAATAAAACCTAGGACAGGTTTATCTTTTATGCAATGTACGTGACAGTTTAGTAAATTTAATCATGAAACTATTCTTTTGTTTTTATTTATTAGTTTTAATTCTCACCTGAGGACATGTTTACAGAGAGAAAGGGAGTGAGAGAGAGAGAGAAACGTTGATGTGAGAGAGAAACATCAATTATTGCCTCATATATGCACCCAGACCGGGAAGCCAACCCACAACCTAGGCATGTGCCCCACCTAGAATTCAACCTACACAGCGACTTTTTCCCAACTGGACGACGATCCAGCCAACTGAGCCACCGGGGTCAGGGCATCTAGTCCTGTCTCTCTCTCTCCTTCTACTGGATGTGCTCAGGGCTCCCAGGCTGCTCCGGGCCCAATGGACAGATGTAACTCATACAAGAAGTCTCTGAGATTTAGTTCCTCCTGAGTCTCTCTCTGCCGTTTTTACCATATGGCCAAAGTCAAAATAACTGTAGTTGATAAACTTTGTAGGGAATGTCTGCATGGCTTCCTCTCATATTTCTTTCATGATGTATGAGGGAAACTTTTCAAGAAAATGCATTAAGCTATCAAAGTGGGTGCAAATATTACACCCCATTAACCACCTGCTTGACTGACTGTCTTCAAGGGGTCCTTGGGAATCAGGAGAGTGAGGAGAGGAAGAAATAGAATCGGGGGCTTTCATAAGTGTGAACACACCACAATTGTAACCAAAACGTAGCCCTCCAGCTTTATGTCTGGAAAAAGAAAAAGGTGAATTAAATGTCCTCTAGTGCCCTCCCCTCAGTCTAGAGCCTCGCGGCTAATGTCACTGGAATAATATCGAGGGGGCACTAGTTCAGTCGTATGTCTGCACTTTGCCGGGAACTTTCAGGCTGAAAGGGGTTCGCTCAGCTTCAGGTGAAAGACACTCTCTGGCGGCTGCTCCTGGCCTTGGTGCAGAGGCCGTGGGGAGAGCATGGTGCTGCTGAAGGTGAAGGTCAGAGTTTATAGGAGCAGCGAGATGACGGGCAATGTCAAAATGCAAAGTTCTGTGGTCAAAAGATGGTTCATAAAGTGGTTTGTGCCCTTATGGATGGTTTCAGGATATTAGCATTCAATGGCCCTTCAGGGATAGAAGGGTCACCTGCAACATAGACAGATTTGAGTGCATCTCAACACACATCTTCACATGGTGTGTCCTAGGAATTTTTAGTGATGTGACAATAACTCAGGCAAGAGTTTGAGTTGGAACAGAGGGTGAGAGATCATCTACTGGAGCCTAATTTTGGGAGAAGAATGAGAGCAGCCCCATCCTTCCAGCAGAAGCCATCCTGGTCCCTGAAGAATGAGTGAACTGGGGAGATGAAGCCTCGTCCCAGAATCTGTGATTGGGGTCAAGCATGTAGACTACAATCAGGCACAAACAGACAGGTCTTCACACACTTCCCGGGAGACTGGAGCCTTTGCAGCAAGCACAGAGTAAGCATGCGCTCTGCCATCTCCTTGTGAAATTCCCTTTACAACCAGGAGTCAAAGAGAGGAAGGAATCATGCGGGTGCTGCTACAAGACCTGCAAGTTCAGAGCAGAGGATCTATTTCTTATTCACCACGAGGCACACAGTAGGGAAATGTGTCTCCAGTTTCAGAAGGTCCCTGAGAGAGAGTGGAGCCCAACCATCACAGGTCAGGACCAAAACCAAGGCCAGGATCTCTGTGCACAATCTCCAAAGAGCAGTAAGTGTCACACCAAGGCTTTGAGGTTTGGAATGAAAGATGCATGAAAATCAGCTCCACTGGAAAAGATCATCTTACAACAATGCAAGACAAGATGGTTACAAACAGAGGACACTCAAAGCCCAGAGCCACAGTACATCTTTCTATCATGCAGGTAAGAGGGGAAACTCAAAGCAGCATCCCCTCAGGCTTGCTGTTTATTTCTGAAGCCATCCCTCCTCCCTTATGCTCCAAGGCAGCATGCATCTTCTCACCTCACCTGCAACCTCTCCCACTGGTGCTCCCTGGAATCCTTCTAACTATAGGGTCACATTTCACCATCACCTATGGTCTCAAAACTCCATTCTGTAAAAACACAGGCACCAGGAAGGAAGTTATTAGAGACAGAGTCTCAGCCCCTCCTCCAGACAGCAGTGAGGCCACGCTGGCTGAATGGAGCTCACCCTGCGCTCTCCTCTGGATTCAGAGTCCATCCTTGGACACTGGCTGGCTGTTGATCTTCAAATGTGAGACCTTTTTCCCCCTCAAAACAACCCCATGCCCATTCAGGGCCCAGCATAAGTGTGGCTCTGCTGTTGGAAGGCAATATAGTGGTTTTTTAAAATACAGAAATGAGTTATTCTATCACATATCCCTCTACCACTTTTTCTTGATGGCCAATGCAATTCTAAATAGAAATATTTTCAGTGTGAGTTCAAGCTGTGCAGTTTTACCCATATGTTCCCTCTGATGTCTTTTGTGATTTTTTTAAAAATGGGAAACAGTTTTTTAGTCAAATGTCAAATAACTTGAAGGCAGGTGTTGAGGTTCATTTTGCAAAGCCTTTTCCTTGAGCAGATACCTGTCAGGTGCATTGGGTGGCCAATTACAAACCCCTGAATTCAAGGAGGGAATTAGGCTCTGAGAAAGAACTTACTATCCATTTCATCATGGATGCTATCACTTAATTTTTGTTTGTTTGTTTTGTATTAAAAAACTTTATTGAAACATAAGTAACATATAATATAATTTATCTACTTAAAGTTTGTGATTCAATGGCTTTTAGTATATTCACCAAATTATTCAGCCTTCACTACCAGCCAATTATAAAACTTTTCATGGTCCCCCAAATAAAACCAATACCCAGTAGCAGTCCCTTTCATTGACCCCTCACTGTCCCAGGCCTAGACAACCAGTAATATACTATGATTCTCTATGAATTACAAACCTTGTTATAATGGGGGTAAAATGTGCATAACATAAAATTTACCATGTTAATCATCTTTAAAGTTTTTTAAATTGTGTTATAAATAAAACATGAAATTTGCTGTCTTTGCAATCTTTAAGTGTACAGGTAAGTATGTGGAACACATTCACATTGTTGTGAAGCAGATCTCCAGAAATCTTTCAAGTTTCAAAACTGAAACCCTTTTACCCCCCAAAGGAGTGGTTCTTTAATCGGTATAGTTTCATTTTAAGCATTTGAAGTGTACAGTTCAGGGGCATGAAGGACATTCACATTGTTATGTGACCATGAGAACCATTCATCACCACACCTCCTTCACCATTCCAAACTGAAACTCTGCATTCCATATTAGTGTCTTTATCTAAATAATACCATTTATGAACTTTGCTTTTCTCATTAGCCCATTTGTTTCATTAAAAGAAAACTCCTCACTTACAAGATGCTAATGCAAATAAAGTGACCAGTATAAAACCTAACAGAGCTGAAGGTCATAAATTATAAGCCCCACACTCTTTGCCCCAAAAGCAAACATATACAATAAAAAAGTGACATATAATATTGTAGTAGCTTCAGGTGTGCAGCATAGTGATTAGACATTTATGTACCTTACAAGTAATCACCCCAGTAAGACTAGTCCCCTCCAGTTAGCACACATAGTTATTACAATATTATTGACTATATTCCCTGTGCTGTACTTCACATCCTAGGAGCTGTCATTTCACAATGTCTTCTTCCATCAGTTATGAACTTGTGGAAGACTTGCAATCAACACTAACTCACAAAATCAAGGGGAACTACGCATGTCTTGTATACTGCTCGTCCTCAGATTCTTATATCTGAAAGGAGACTTACAGTGAGAGACTATGAAGGCAACATTTCAATCCAACATAAAGAAAAGGGGCCTCACTGGAGCAGTTCTTCTTACTTCCAGTGGTGCCTCCGCGATGCTCTCAGGTGGACCTAGGGGAACACAGACTCACCGTCAGTACAGGGGCAGATGCTGGTCCTGGATTCCTTAGGGAGCTTTGCTTGATGTGGTCCAGGGGCTGTGGTGTGCGCAGGTGGCTGGGTGGGAATATGCATGAGCCACGGCTGGGCCATCACACTGGGTGGAAAGATGACAAAGAGGAAGAGCAGAAATGATATAAGTTGAAATATCTTTTTATATGTTATTTTCCTACACATGGGAGATAGAATATGCTACAATTATTAAAATGGAATTAACTTAATTATTGGATTTCCACAGTACCTTCTATGGGCCCATCCAGAGGGTGGACCCTGACCTTTCCCCTGACGGATACCCTCCCCTTCCGGACACACTGACTGTGGTGGACTTCTGTCCTTCCTCTACGAAAACCCAGCAGGAGAGATCGTGAGAAGTGTGTTCACAACACACAGAGCTATTGTCATCTTGCTGGTAAAAGACCCCAGGAAAATTACGAACAATTCTCAGTTCACTCTTTAGACCCCTTTGCTTAATGGTTTCCCAGAGTGGCCACCTGAGTGAGTCAAAGCTGGACTTCAGAAATGTCACGGAGTTTTGTGCGCAATTAGGGCACCTATCAGACTGAGTGTGGGACAAACACTTTATTCAGAGGAGACCACAGAGAGAGGCAGCAGAGCACAGTAATGTAGACTATGGGTGCTGATGCCTCATGACCTGGGTTCAAATCCCACAGAGAAGCCACAAGAACCTGGGAAAGTCATCCTGGCCCTTTGTCCTCAGCTTTCTTCTCTGCCATTACAATTTGAATGAAGCTGACCTACAGTATTTTGTTTCCAGGCGAAAATGTGTCAATATAGGTAAATACGCAGGATAGAGGACTAGCACTTCATAATTGAACTCTATGTGCTTAATTATGTAATATCTGAGAAATCAATGAGGCACTTGGTATTTGTTGAATTTGAATCTGTGATTGGCTCACTCTCAGACAGTGGACAATGGCAGTTTTCTCCATTTTTTACAGGGATGTGATGAGTTACAGCTCATGGAGAAAATCTGGTCTCCTCTCCTGTAACCTCACAGCCACCCCATGTGGTGGGCAAAGTGGGGAATGTCTCCCATACATTTCTCTTCCGGGTATTTCCTTTAGAGAGGTTAAGTCACTTTCTCAGATTTGCAATACTAAGTTTTTATTGATCCACAAGAGGAGTTTATTACCCTGGAGACAGAGACCCCTGAAAACCTGTATTGTGTACATCGTGTCCCCTCCAGCACTTTTCATATTGTCTTACCCTAAGGTTACAGGTGGAATCATTTGATGGCCTAGAAAAGACACCCGAAATAAGAGCATCTCCTCCAGTGGAAGCTCTTGTGAGTGTCCTTGGGAGGGCACATGGTTCACCTTTTTCTCCACTGTCTACACTAGCAGTTGCCTCCTGCTCTTCCTGAAGGTTAGGTGACTATGACTTGAGACCAGGGCTCTCCTTGTTTTCCAGAGTGACGCAGAGCTCAGAACAACCTAAAGCAGTTGACACATGATGGCTGTGCAGGAATCAACTCCCCTCTAACTGATAGAATGTGCTGGCAGGTAACTGACAGACTAAGCAGTTAATCGAAAATAGTTGAGGGAGTTACTGTCTGGGCTGGTACTTTGGGGAGTTTAATGAATTAAATCCGCAACCTCCCCTCTCTGCCTGGCTGTTAATAGAAGCAATTCCCTGTTCTGTCTGGAGTGAGGCCTGGCAGCAAATGGGCAGTGGATGCGCTTGACCTGAATGTGTGCATCTTCCCTCTCATCCTGTGCTCAACAAAGGATAGTTCCTATTCCATGAACTTCTCAGTCTTCTCTGAACTCTGTAGGGTTAGGAAACAGAGTCCTCTCTCCTCTTGGGAGGAATCCTCAATAGCCAAAACCTCTAACCCTGCCCCAGTTCTCTCCCACTGGTTCTCCAAGTCTCCTTCCCTCTATTCTCAAATGTCCATTCCATTAGCCAGATGGCAAGATTGACTTCCAGCACCCTCCCAGGCAACACTAGAACAGCCAGTGGTCCTCTCTGCATACACACTATGGAAATTCCACCAAGAAATCTTGCTTTCTCTCCTAAAACTGCTCAGATCCAGAGTGCTCTGTTGAATTTCAGATTCGACATCTACTTTCAGAAGAGTTTGGTCTTGTTACTTTTTCCTTTAGTGACCATGGCTTGGGTGGTAGCAAGACACGTTTGACCTGATGAAAAATTCAGGTTCTGTTCACTCGATATCTGTCAAGTGTGTGTACAAGACCAGGCTCTCTATTTTAAATATTTAGTAAAGTCAGAGAAGGGAAACTGAGTCCAACAATTGCTTTTTGAAGTAATGTGTGGTGTCTTAGAGATTTCTTCATTTTTTAATTGTTCTTTCCAAATGATTACTTTATGCTTGTGAAAGTGCCCACCTGCATGGTGTTTTAGAAATAGAAACACATTTCTATTGCTGCCAACGTCCACTCCAATTCACAGGCTGTCTGTCGACAGCACCCTGGCAGCCTCTCTGTTCCCACTTTCCAGCACAAAGCACCCCTTACCCACTACTCTGACCAGAACCCTAATACTGAAGATTTCTGTTTTTCATTTCATACAATTAAAAACATACAGCGTAAACACTTGTCTCAGAAGATATTATTGCTGAATTTGTCCTGTGTCCTTTTGTGAAGCTAAAGTTGGTTACTCTGTCTTGTGGTGACTGTCTGCCATATTATAAAGGTCTAGACAGTAAGTTTCCTCCTTTTCATAGAGATACACAGGGACATTGCTCAGAAAGATGCTGCCAGAAGTAATTCATTACGGACTTCCAGGGGAAAAACAGCAGCCCTGTCTCATTCATGTGCCTTGAACATATGTGGCAAGAGTGGGATTGTGGGGACATAGGTACAGATGATTCTACTGCCCAATGCAGAACCGATGGCCAAAGTGGCTGCTGCAATGTGCATTCCCACAGCACCATGTGACAGTTCCAGTTCCTCACATCCCCACCAGCCCTTGGTACTGGTCCTTCTGACCATGTGCCCATGCTGACAGGTGGGACCTGTCACAGCTTAAAATGCATTTGCCTAACCTCTGATGACTTTGAGCACATTTCCATATTCTTGCCATGCAGAACCTGTTCAGGTTTCTCTGGGTTATGACAGGCAAATGTGGGGACACTGTAGAGTTTCTCTTTCTGTTAGGATCACTTCATCCTTCTCTGAAGCCCAGCCTGTCTCAGAGCAACCACAGTCCTGCTCAGGAGAGCCCCATCCGCCCATGAGAGATCCCAAGTTCCCATCTCAGAGATTCTCCTGTGAGTTAGGGGGAACGATGGCCCTTCCTTTAGGGTGTCCCCTGTTATTCAGGGAACATAACCTCCGTGTTCTAAGAAAAGCCAGGATCCCTCAAAACATCTCTTACATTTTAAAATCATTAGGTCATTCAGGTCTCAACCAAAGCCTCCATTAATGTACAGTCCTTGACCTCTCACGATCTCTCAAGATTGCATCTGTCATCCAACTCCTTCTGCACTTAATGCAGAGTTTATCATGACAGTGAGCTAGTAAAAATAGCAGTGTCACAGAGAAAACGCTGAAAAACACAATATGCCCAAATGGACAAAATGCAACCAATTTCATCCACAAATGTCACCACAGTCTTCGGGATTCATCTAATCTATTAAATCCTTGGTTTAACCCTTAAAATATGCAAACTTTGGTGGGAAAATATTGAGTTAATATTCGCCACATTTTTTAACAGTTTTCATATATTATTCCTTTTCTATAAAATAAGAAATTATCAAACACTAGGGAATTTTGAAATTCATACCTTTATAAATGAGCAGTGTAAATCATTAAATAATTTCCTGTATAATTTTCTTTTTCTTGCCATGTGTATTTTCTCATTGTGTGGGTGGTTGCTTTTGTTTGGACAAGCCCCCCACAGTAGGACAGGGCATTGCTGGGAGCAGCCCCTGATGAGAGCTGGAGCTCTTTAGACCATCTGTACATAGATTGGCAAGAAGGTGACAGGTGAGGTTAGTAACTTTGTTGTTCCTTGAGTTCCTATTTGTCACTCTCCCAAGCAGCTGTACCTCATGGAACTTCAGAACATCAAGGGAATGTACATATGATTTCACAAAATACCTCTAAAGAAACTTTGCCATCTTCATCAGATCTGCGATACATGCTAAGATGCGACCAAGAACAAGCAGAGTTTGTTCACTTGTCCCAAGAAATGCCCACCAAATGTCAAGATTTGTCAACTGACCAAAAGCATTTGAGCTTCCTCTGTGCTTTTCTCTCTAATGACTCTGACAAAAATTTTGATAGTTGCCTTAGGTTATGG
Source organism: Miniopterus schreibersii (assembly GCF_964146895.1). Taxonomy (NCBI): domain Eukaryota; kingdom Metazoa; phylum Chordata; class Mammalia; order Chiroptera; family Miniopteridae; genus Miniopterus; species Miniopterus schreibersii. The sequence continues at coordinate 7,306,933 of NC_138112.1, read as the reverse complement.
GAACATCTGATAGCTGCCCTAGGCTACGGAAATGTCTAATGTGGACATGTTTTGACCCCTATAGACTCAAGTAATTCCAGGCATACATGTGGATGCTAGAAATTCCTTGCATCGTGACTAAATATCCTGAATGCCTGAGATATGGGTGTAGGTCAGTGGTCCAAAGCATCATCTTTGTGACCATATGGCTGGGGTTCACCTTGGCTATTGTACCAAGATGTTCATTAATGGGAACTTATGCACCTCTGTGCCTCTACTTTACACCCAAACCATGAAACCCTTTTGTAAGTATTGACATAGTTAATGCATGTACAGTGTGTAGTATCAATACTCAGAGAAGTTACTCATTGTTGAAATAACCATTCAGAATTTTCAAGCTCAGGATATAAAATTTGTGGGCCACTCTTCTTTTCCTGACATACATCTGCTTTGTCTGAAAACAAGCAATTTACCTGAACCCAAACCCAGTTATAATGAATCAGACAAAGGTGTCAACAACACTGTTGGTGAATGTCCTAGTCCACACTCGGGGGCCACTCCACAAATATGCATGGGATCCTTCTGCAGTCATATCCAGGTCCTGCTAATGGTCAAAAGCTTTGTGTGCAAATAAGATGGACACCAGCTTTCTAGAGAAGGAGCCTTATCTATTAAAAACTCTTCTATTCTCAAACCTGTGAATCAATATCATGAAGCCGTATCTCATCCTAAAAAATATAAATTCTTCAGTAATGAGACATGTGCCATGCCATAGAAAAAGTCCTTGATGAAGGGTGAGACTGAAACAGTTGTGCATTAATTTAAAGTATCCTTAAGGGAGATCTCTTGTTTCTTTATATTTTTTTAAATTTATCTTTATTGTTGAAAGTATTACAAATGTTCCCTTTCCCCCCATTGATTCTCTCTGCCCTGTACCCCTCCCCCGAGGCCTTCACCCCACTATTGTCTGTGTCCATGGGTCATACATATTTGGATATAAATTCTTATGTTAAACTCTGCCACCCACCCCCGCCTTCCCTCTGAGTTTGTAAGTCTGTTTCATGCTTCTATGTCTGTAGATCTGTTTTGTTCATCAGTTTATTTTGTACATTAGATTCCACATATGAGTAAGGTCATGTGATACTTGTCTTTCTCCGACTAGCTTATTTTCCTTAGCATAATACTCTCTGTATTCCACCATTCTGTCTGAAAGGGTGAGGAATCTTTTGTTTTTACAGCTGCATAATATTCCATTATGCAAATGGCCAAGAAGATGTTTGATATGATTTCTTTCCTGGTGAACTTGTAGAGATTTGTTTTGTGGCCTAACATGGGGCCTATCTTTGAGAATGTCCCATGTGCACTTGAGGAGGATCCTTATTCTGCAGCTTTGGAGTGGAATGTTCTGAAATGTTAATTAAATCCATCTGACCTAGTGAGTCATTTACAGTCCCTGTTCCTTGTTGATTTTTTGTCTGAAAGATCTATCCAGTAAAGTCAGTGGGGTGTTACAGTCCCCTACTATGACTGTAGTGCTGTCCATCTCTCTTTTAATGTCCTCCAGAAGTGTGTGTTTTTTTCTAGCCTGTGTGAGTCTTTTGTTCTGAGGTGTGTCTCTTGTAGACAGCATATATTTTCTCCATTCAACTACCTTATGTCTTTTGATTGGCACATTTAATCCATTTATATTAAAGGCTATTATTGATATATACTTATCTATCACCATTTTATTTCTTTATGACTATGTTTCTCATTCTCTCTATTTCAACTTCTTATTGCAGCAGTCTCTTTAACATTTCTTGCAATGCTGGTATGATGATGAAAACTTTAGACTTTTATGTGAGTGTTGGGGAGGCTCTTTCTTTCACCACCTATCTTTAATGATAGCCGTGCTGGATAGAGTAGTCTTGGGTCAGATCCTTCTTTGCATTACCTTGAACACTTCATGCCATTCCCTTCCTGCCTGTATAGTTTCTGATGAGAAGTCAGCTGACAGTCTTACCGGAGGTCCTCTGTAGGTAACAGATTGCTTTTCTCTTGCTGCCTTTAATATTTTCTCTTTGTCTTGAATTCTTGGCATTTTAATTATGATGTGTCTGGGCTTGGGCACCTTTGGGTTTTTCTTGCTTGGGAGACTCTGTGTCTCCTGAACTTCTGTGACTTTTTCCTTGACTTCCAGGTTAGGGAAGTGTTCTGCCAGTATTTCTTCAAACACGTTCTCTATCTTTTGCTTACTTTCGACCTCTTCTGGGACTCCTATGATGTGAATATTGTTATATATCATGTTGTCCCACAGCTCCCTTAAACTGTCCTTCTATTTTTTAATTCTGTTTTCTTTTTGGTTCTCTGAAGGAGTGATTTTTTTCTACCCTGTCTTCTAATTCACTGATCTGATCTTGGACTTCCTCTAATCTGCTGTTCATTCCTTCCAATGTTTTTTTATTTCTATTATGTCATGCTTAATTTCCTTCATAGTTTCTATATCTTTTTTCATGCTGTTGAGCATCGTTACAATAAGTATTCTAAACTCTATATCACATAGATTGCTTATCTCCATTTGATTTAGCTCTTCTTCTGGAAAATTCTTTTGTTCTCTCATTTGGGGCTTGTTTTTTTGTCTCCCCATTTTGGTTGCCTGTTTGTATTTGCGTATATATATTAGGTATTTCTGCTAGGACTCCCAGTCTTTTGGATGGTCTCTGCTGCAGGCCAATGTCAGACAGTGTTTGTGACTGACCTTGAGTACCCTGTTTGAAGTTTTCCACACTCCACAGCTTCTGATTTCCACTACTGAGCCTGGGTATGTTTAGGCAGGACCAAGATTTGCACCAAGGTCTGCTTTTCCATGCCCTCATTCCAGTAGCAAGTCAGGCAAAGAGTCAAAGAGCCCAGAGGCTGTAATTCAGTCTCTTTATGAACTTCAGGCTATAGAAACTCCACAGGATGGGGCCAGAGGTTTTCCAGCAGAGTGGGACAGTTGCTTCCCACCCAGGCAAAAGTTGCTTGGAAGGAAAATGTCTGCCTGAGGAAGATGTCCTCTGCTGTAGTTGGGAATGACTCAGCACCGGTTCCATGGGTGCTCTCTGAGATCTATTCCCACAGCCAGCCCCGCACCCCACCCCCTGGATTACTCTCACACAGCTCCAGTCCACTTTGCCCTCTTTCTGAAGCAGCCCAAGGTGAGTGGCTGCACACGAAACTTTGTGCTTTAGCTCTAAAAGAGGGTGCCTGCATTTCCAGCTGTTTCTCCCTGGCAAACAGAAACCCCACTGTTTTTCACAACCAGATGTTTTGTGGCCTTCTTTTTCAGTTCTGGTTGTGTTGGCTGGGAATCGCAGCCTGGGGTTTATTCCCAGAGTCCTCAGGGGGAACCCCCTACAGCTGAGCTATGCCTCCATTCAGAAGCTGCCTTTGGGGCCCAGTCAGCCTTCTCCTGTGTCCACACTTCCTACCAGTCTCCATGCAGTCTCCTCTTTTCCTCCTTGGTTATGAGGGTGCTCTCCAGCTCGTCTTCAGTTGCAGTTGAGTGTTCAGGGTGGTTTTTCTATAATTTAGTATTTATTCCAGTTTGCTCCTGGGAGAGTGTCAGTGTAGCTTCCACTCAGTGTGCAGCCACCTTTGGTAGCCTCTTTGTTTCTTAAAGTTACAACTATATATAAAAAGTAGATGATTTTGTATTTATACAGTTTTATTTCTCTGCTAACCGGTGAACATTACCTACTTTTCTCTCTATGTAACTAACCTTCTATGACTTCATCATTTGTTCCCGTCATTTCATTAGCCTATTTTCCACCTATCATTGCTTATTTAAAACACTGGCTATTAATTGGTAATTAAGTAAAACCAAACACTATATTTTCATGTCCTGACTCTCTAACCACTGACTTACACTGGCTGGGACTAATATATTTTTTTATTCAAATAAAACACAGACATAGAAAAGCACCTTAAACCAGGCCCCATAGAGCCTGCTCTGCCCTGGGATTACCCTCATGGGCGCTTTCCTGCAGCGGGTGGCTCTGGACGCCCAGGATGCTGCCTTTGCCTCCGGCTGTCAAGTAATCCCAAGGAGGTGCTGCAAGAGCATGAGCAGGGGAAGCAATGTGGGGAGAAGCAGAAATCAGAGAATATATGACGCTGGAGAGGTGCAGACGGAAAGGTAAGGCCAGTGAGTGTGCCTGTCTCCATGGTTCCTGCTTCCTTCTCCTCCTCCTCCAGCTCCTGCTCCTCCTCCTCCTCCTGCTCCTCCTTCTCCTCTTCCTCCTCCTCCTCCTGCTCCTCCTTCTCCTCCTCCTGCTGCTCCTCCCCCTCCTGCTCCTCCTCCTCCTCTTCCCCCTCCTCCAGCTCGTCCTGCTCTTCCTCCTCCTCCTGCTCCTCCTTCTCCTCTTCCTCCTCCTCCTCCTGCTCCTCCTCATCCTCCTTCTGCTCCTTCTTCCTTTTATTTTTTTGGCATTTTCCTGAAAGCACCCAAACTGAGGAAAGCCCTGGGATGGCCATTGTCCCCTGTGACCGTGAAGGAAGACAACGGGGTGACATAAATCAGTTCAGGGAAATGAAGGATGTTTGGGCACATGTTCCCTGGAGATGAGACTCAGCCATGGACATGTCGTCTAAGGTGCTGCCACACCCTTCACGTGTCCTTCGTTTGGAGGAGAGACTAGGTTCCTGTAAGGCCCCTTGTGTGCGTAACTTCAGGGTGTGTCGTTCACATTGTTTTCTCTGTGAAGAGTCCTCCAGGGTTTATTTAATGTCTCTCCCTGCAGGACCCAGCTCTGCACTGTGGAGCTCAGTAAGTTCAACAGGGAGCACCCCCTAGTTGGAGGCTTAACCCTAGATCCTTCTCACTGGGTGTGATGCAACAGTGTGGGGTGGCCCCGACCTTCCCCACTTCAGGCCTCCTGGGAAAAGGGTGAGCAGGATAGAGGCACAGGGGCTCCTTTTCTTGCAAACAAGGCAGCTCCCCTGCCCCAGCTCTGCATCCCTGTGGGTGCTTAGTAGTCTCAGGGTCAAGGAAGAGACACTACAGGATCCAAACCGAGCAGGGAGCTGCCTAATCCCTGGGGACACTTCAGCCTCCTCAGAACTCTTTTTTAAAAATATGTTTTTCTTAATTTTAGAGCAAGAGGAAGGAAGAGGGAGAGAGAGATAGAACATCAATGAGAGAGAAACGTCAACAACCATCTGCTGCCTCCTGCACAGCCCCTCCAGGGGATGGAATTGTGCCCTGACTGGGAATCAAACAGGCTCAACCACTGAACCACACTGGTCAGGCATCATGAAGCCATTTCTATATATTGTTCATAAACACATCCAACAAAACACAAAAATATTGAAGGAAACTCTATTCAATGCTTTTTTGTTATATGGTAGGGAGGTAGGATTACAAATTTCTAATGTTTCTTTTCAAAATGTGTAAATAAATAAAACAAATGCAATTGTTGATTTCATTACATTTTAAATAGCAATCTCTTCTTTAACTTTTTGACATTGGAATTGAACTATAAAATTATTTTGTTTCTTTACCACAGCATAGTGGTTTTCAAAGTGAAAGGCACAAGCAGGTCTCATGAGTGGGTTGCCCATTGTAATTGTGCAGGTCCCATGACTGGGCTATATTGAGTGTGGGATGGAGGGACACCGTCACCACTCTCACCTGTGTCCAGACCTCCTGCTCCTGACAGGTCCCTGGGGGGGACTCAGCTTTTTCATTCTGGAGTCCTAGAGCTCCCCTGATCCTCTGCATCAGTCACACTGTCTGGGGATCAGTCACCAGAAGGCCCCACCAAATGCCCAAGTTCAATGGGTCCTGTAGGACATGTATAGTCACTCTCAGTCAGCATACTACACCCTCAGCTTAGAGCAGAAAAAAGTTTCCAATTTCAGGTGGATCTGGGCCTGGGGATATCATGACACATGGTCACTTCTAGGACCTGAGGAACCTTCCTGGCACACTTCAGAGAGCCGTCTTCCATCTGTCTTGTGCCTCCCCAGGAATTCCACACTTGCCTTTGCTGTTGTAGGTTCTTTTGACACCTGTGAAGTCTGTGACATACTGGTGTCAGCCTCCACCTCAGAGGACGTAGAGTGTCAGGAAGTTTAAATGAGACACAAAGCCAAAGATCAAGAGCTGCCCCACTGCTCCTCCTCTCCCAAGTCAGGTAGTTTGGTGCCAGTTATTGGGTAGAATTAGGTTTAGAGAGATGTTTTCTATTGAATACTGAAAGTTTTTACATTAAAATTAATCTCCTACTCATTTTATTTTAAAACATTTTTATGTAAAATAGAACACAAATATATAGAATACACCCTTGACAAGGCAGGTGTTGGTGAATTGATACGGAGCCACACTTTGTGTAGCAGCAGTTTTCGGTCTGTCAAAGCCCAAATGCTTCTGAGCAGCTCTCTGGGTCCTGCCCTGCCCCCACTTCCATGGCCAGTCCCTAGGGGCCTGTTGGCTCCCCCCAGCTTACTGGCGCCTCCCACTACCTTTCAAGGCTGCTGCCACACCAATGCGGAGCTATTTCGGTGCAGTCATGGTGCTTGGAATGTACATGGAGTAACTAGTTCCATTCTTGTAACCTAATGAGTTAGGTATTATTCTTATCTCCTTCAAAAGGAGGCTGCCAGGGTGCTGGAGACATCCTGCATGTTGAACTAGGTGTAGGCAATAAATGTGTTTATACTTATAAGAAACCATAAACCTTTACACTTAAGATGTGGATACTTTATAATAAGTAAAGTAAACATCAAATAAAAAGCAAGAAATGTAAAACAAATTGTTTTTCCACAAAGCATCCTTCAGGCCCAGGTGGCTTCCTTTGATTTCTACCAACTATTTGAGAAACAACGCCAGTCTTCTCCACAGTCTCCTAGAGAACAGATACAGAGGGGCACCCACATTTTTCCACTGGGTCAGGGAAATCTTGATACCACCCTGCATCAGACATGACAGGAAAGGGAATTCAGGTCAAACCCACTGGTATCAATGTCAAAATCTTAACCAAACACCAGCAGTTTAAATCCAGAGCTTTGTAGAAAGGAAAGGAACTGGGGTTTCATGGCGGGATTCTAGGGGTGGATGTGCACAGGACCACTGGGTGTTGGTGTGCTGCCTGGGAGAGGGGTGAGAAGGGACAGTGCCATCGGGTAGGTGGAATCAACATTTGGTGACAGGGGTTAGGAGGGTCTGGGGATTATCAGAGGGGGTCCTGGGATGGGTCCAGGCTGTGGGTAGAGGGGCCCCTCTATGAGGATATGGGTCTCTGTCCCCTGCCACTGCAGGGTCTAGGGAGGGGTGAGGAGTTTGTAAACACTGGATTGTAGTGAGGAAGGAATGAGCAGGAAGGTGCACATTCAGAGCCTGTGCAGCCACTGCCAGCTCTCAGCCAGGCCTCAGCCCGAGCTGCTCAGACGGGTACTCACATCCCTAGTCAGCAGACAGTGGAGCAGGCCATCTTCATCCATGAAGCCACCAAAGCCCCAGCCCAGCAGACCCCTTTCCCAGATTAACTGCTCATTCCCCAGATTTGGTCAGTTGAAGATGAAGCTCATTGTTTGTGCAACTGTCATGTGGGCAGTTGGTTTGGAATGTCCTGGGTTCTGAGCCAGTTGGGAGTCAGACAGACGGCTGTCTGCCAGGGTGTTCACCTGACCACTGGGAAGTCTCACTGCAAGGTAGCTGATAGAATCCAGTGCTGAGGGGTGGACTGAGGGAGACATGGACACATGTTTGGGTCCCCAGTCCATCAAGGGGTTGACGTCTTTATTTTGTGAAAAGACTTTGTATTTCTGGTTAACAGTGGAAGTGTAGAGTCAGGAGTTGGGTCAGGATTTGAGTCAATCTCTTGGGCCTGGCACCTCAGCTGGACACAGGCTTTCTCCAAGAAGCAACTTTGGGGAAGCTAGTGAAGGAGGCTCTTATTCCCACTGTGCAGGCCATGAACTTATGTCAAGGCATCTATGTTCAGGGATCTCTGTCCTCAGGGAACATCTATACCCCCTGCCTCGGATCTGTTACTCATCAGTGTTGGGACTCTGGGCAAGGCACTCTCCCCACATTTCAATGCCTTGAACTATAAAATATGGATCACAGCTTTTACTGGGCCCAGCTTGTAGTGCTGATGTAAACATTATAGGACATAACAGGTTTTTCCCATGAGCTCTAAAACATGTCACTGTGGAGGAGTGAGGCTTCCTCCTCCTGTCTGTGGCCTTCCCCACTCCCTCTCTGGAGGCCACCAGTTCTACATTCCCTGCTTACTGTCCAGACATTTAACACTTGAACACTTATGTAGGTAGCAGTTATGAAGCGCCAATTTTTCTTTTGGCTTTGTATTTATTTTGAGTCTTGTAATATTAATAAGCAGGTCCTATTAACATTTCCATATCACGGGCCAGGGAAGTAAGAAACAGAGGGACTAAGTAACCTTCTCAGGTACATGTGTCTTTCTTTCTTTTTTATTCTTTTTTTTTTTTTTTATATTTTTATTGATTTCAGAGAGAGGAAAGGAGGTGGAGAGAGAGAGATAGAAACATCAATGATGAGAGAACCATTGATTGGCTGCAGCCCTCAACCTGGGCATGTGCCCTGACCAGGAATCGGACCCTGATCACCTGGATCCTAGGTCAATGTTCAACCACTGAGCCACGCCTGCCTGGGCTACATGTGGCTTTCTAGTGGGATTTTCTTAGAGAACACCAGGCACCCACCCTCTCAGTCACTGTGTTGTACTGACTTTCTTCTTGTCTCATCTGGATAAAATTATTATTCCTATATGAGCACTCAATTGAGTATTTTGAGTTCACACCAAACTTCAAGATCCATCTGCCTAAGCCCTACTTTGCTTCAAGTGACTTCTCAGGCAGCTAGTGACAAGGAGATTGGAACTTTGACCTAGAAATACTTTTTTCAATTACAATGGACATTCAATATTACATTAGTTTCAGGTGTACAGCAGAGTAGTTAGACATTTATATTACTTATGAAGTTATCTTCCCCAATATATCTAGTGCACACCTGCCCCACCCATAGTTATTATAATATTGCTGACTGTTTTCCCTGTGCCGTCCTTTACATCTCAGCCACTATTGTGTAACTGCCAAGTTGTACTTCTTAACCCCTTCACCTTTCTCACCCAGCCTTCCAAGCCCCTTTCATCTGTCCACCATCAGTTTATTCTCTGTAAATATGAAACAGTTTGTTTTGTTTAAGTTTGTCTTTTAGATTGCATATATAAGTGAAATCATGTAGCATTTGTCTTTCTCTGCCTGCCTCCTTTCACTTAGCATACCACCCTCTATGGCTGTCCATGTTGTCACAGATGTTAAAATTTCATTCTTTGCTATAGCTGAATAATATTGCATTTTGTGAATGCAGTACATCTACTTTAAATTCATTCATCTATCAGTGGGCACTTAGGTTGCTTCACTATCTCCACTATTGTAAATAACGCCGCAATGAACATACAAGTGCATATGGCTTTTCAAATTAGTGTTTCGGATTTCTTTGTTTTTGTGTTGTTTTGTTTTGTTTTGTTTTGTTTTTTGAAAATATATCTTTATTACCTGGCTCTCTCATCATTGATATTTCTATCTCTCTCTCTCTCCCCCTCCTTTGCTCTCTCTGAAATCAATAAAGATATATTTAAAAATAATAATAAATAAAATAAAATATATATTTATTGACTTCAGACAGAGGAAAGGAGAGGGAGAGAGAGAGATAGAAACATCAATGATGAGAGAGTCATTGATCCAGCCCGCAACCCGGGCATGTGCCCTGACAGGGAAGCGAACCCCGATCGCCTGGATTCCAGGTCGACACTCAACCACTGAGCCATACCTGGCCAGGCTCGGTTTTCTTTGGATAAGTGCCCAGAAGTGGAATTGCTGGGTCATAAGGCAATTCCATTGTTAATTTTTTGAAAAACCTTTATATTGTTTTCCACAGTGGCTCCACTAATTTGCAGTCCCACCAACAGGGCAGGAGGGTTTCTTTTTTCCACATCCTGCCCAACATTTGTTCGCTGAGTTATTGAGGGGAGCCATCTGTACAGGTGTGAGGTGCTAGTTTGCTGCAGGTTTAATTTGCATCTCTGATGACTAGTGATGTTGAGCATCTTTTCATGTCTATTGGCCAGCTGACGTCCTCTTTGGAGAAATGTCTGTTCAGGTCCTCTGCCTATTTTCTAAAATCAGGTTCCTGAGTGTGTGTTCATTGGTGTTAAGTTGTATGAGTTCTTTATATATTTTGCATATTAACCCCTTATCACATGTATCATGGGCGAATATTTTCCCCATTCTCAAGATTGTCGTTTTGTTTCATTGACTTTTTTTGTTGTTGTGCAAGAACTTAGTTCTTTGATGTAGTCTTATTTGTTTATTTTTTGTTTTGTTTCTCTTGCACTAGGAGATATATCCAAAAAATATTACCAAAAGCTATGTCACAGAGTTTTCTGCCTATGTTTTCTTCTCAGAGTTTTAGGGTTTCGGCTCTTACATTTAAGTCTTTAACCATTTTGATTTTATTCTTGTACATGGTTTGAGAAAGTGGTCTAGTTTCATTTTTTTTTTTACCTGGATCTGTCCAGTTTTCCCAGCACCATGTATTAAAAAGACTATCTTTACCCCACTGTATATTCCTGTTTTATGTTTCATAGATTAATTGACTTTATTGGTGTGGGGCTATTTCTGGGCTCTTCATTCTGTTCCATTGAACTATGTGTCTGTTTTTATGCCAGTACCATGCTGTTTTGATTATTGTAGCCTCTTTGTATAATTTGGTATAAGGTAGTGTGACAACTTCCAACTTTGTTTTTCTTTCTCAAGATTGCTTTGGCCATTCAGGTTCTTTGGTTGTTCTATATAAATTTTAGGATTATTTGTTCCAGTTCTATCAATAACGCCATTGGTATTTTTATAGTCATTTCACTGAATCAATAGATTGCTTTGGGTACTGAGGACATTGAAATGATGTCCAGTCTTCCTATCCATGACCACACTATATGCTTCCATTTGTTAGTATTTTTCTACTTAATTTCCTTTTTCAATGTCTTATATTCTTCTGAGTACAGGTCCTTTTTATATAAATTTATTCCTAGGTATTTTATATTTTGAAGCAATTAGAAATGGGATTGTTTTCTTCATTTGTTCTTCTTATAGTTTAATAGTGGTGGAAAAAATTCAGCCTATTTCTGTATATTAATTTTGTATCTTGTTACTTTCTAAATTTATTTATCAATTCTAATAACTTTTTGTTGAATCTTCAGGTTCTCTATAAGTAGTATCATGTCATCTGCAATTAATGACAGATTTACATCTTCCTTTTCAATGTGGATGCTGTTTGTTTCTTTCTTTTTTCTTTTTTCTTTCTTTTTTGTGTGATTGTTGTGGCTAGGACGTCCAATACTATGTTTAATAAAAGTGAGGAAAGTGGACCCCTTGTCTTGTTTTTGATGTTAAGGAAAACTGTTTTAGCTTTTCATTGGGGAGTATGATATTAACTGTGGGTTTGTCATAATGTCCTTGATTATGTTGATGTATGTCCCCTCTATTTCCACTTTACTGAAAATTCTATTCATAAATGGATGGTGGATAATATCAAATGATTTTTCTGCATCTTTTACTATGACAATATGATTTTATTTTTCATTTTATGTGGTATGTTATGTTGATTTTTTTGTCGATATTGAACCAACCTTGCATCTTGGGACTAATCCCAGTTGATCATGGTGTATGATTTTTTGAATGGATCAATTAATTCAGTTCGCTACTGTTTGTTGAGGATGTTTGCATCTCTGTTCATCAGATATTGTATACTTTTACTTTTTTGTAGCACCTTTGTCTGGTTTTGGAACAAGGGTAATGTTGTACTTGTAAAATGAACTAGGGAGCCTTTCATCACCTTGACTTTTTTGGGACAGTCCAAGAAGATAGGTCTAATGTGTCATTTAAAGCCACTGTTTTTTGTTTTCTGTGTGTGTGTGATTTTTCTGTCTGGATAAACTATCCATTGATGATTGTCTGTGACCACAGCTGATAAGCTGCTGTGCACAGGCTGACACTATGGAGTGGGATTTGTGAGACTGGGGCTCTGGTGCCTGCCAAGACCACCTTTGTTTCTATCACTGGTGGAGCAAATCAGGAAGTGCTCTGGTGCTGTATGAAGTATGCAACTGGGTATATAAATTCTGGGAGGGGCTTTGGTGTAGGCCAGAGTCAGCTGTCCTTGTGGACAGCCAAGGGCAACCTGGTAGGAGCTACAGAGCAATTCACATGTGGTAGTTGCCTGGACTGGGCCCAGAAGTACCTAGGAGAAGCCACACAGAAAACTGAGGCCAGCTGCCACCAGTGCCAGGCCTGGGGCCGCTCAGCATGAGGCACAGGGCACACCCATGCCAGCCACCACCTGCCTGGAGCCTACAGACCTTTGAGACTCTTTAGGAAAGTCTTCAGCATGGGCTGAGGCCAGCTGCCCATGAGGAACAGAGCAGTGAGAGGCTTGGGCAGTGAGTGAGTTGGGTAAGCAGGGTCTCAGGGAGTCAGCAGGGTGGGACGAGTAGTGTTCACCAGATTAACGCAGCTTTGGATGTGGCCCCAGCCTGCCCCTGAAGGCTGTGGCAGAGTGGGGGACTCAACAAAGTGACAGTGGCACCTATCGGGACTTTAGTTCCCTACAACCCTTGCCTTGAAGGCACACAATGCAGTTCCTTCCTGCCTTTTGAGCTGCCCACACTTTGCTGGAGCTTACTGTGAGTATTTATGAGTGATTCAGTGTGTGCATGGGCCCTTTAAGAGGATGCCAGTGTTTCCAGCAGCCCTCTGTCTCACCTGGATGGAATCCCTGATGATTTTCACAGCCAGATGTTTGGGGACTCCTTTCCCTACCAGCGATACCCAAGGTTGGGCAGCTCGGTGTGTAGCTGGGACCCCTTGTTCCTCAGGGTCACCTGTGCAGCCAAGATATTCTTCCCAAGTCGCAACTGCCACGTGTGCGTGTGGGACCAGCCCATTTTGCATCTGTGTCCCTCCCTACCAGTCTCCACTTGGCTGCTTCTTTCTATCCTTCAGATGGTTCTCAGGGTGACTGTTCTATAATCTAGTTGTCATTTTGATGTGGCCATGGGTGGAGGCGAGCATAGAATATCCCTTCTCTGGCATCTTGACCAGCAGTCTGGCCTACGAATAAATTACTAATATTTTTGCCAGGAAGGTGTCAGTAATTCATATTGTGGTGAATGGATTTCCCAATACCTGGCCTCAGGAAAGAAAAAGAAAAGATAATAGGTTCACACAGAGGAAATACATGGGATTGATCTCAGTGGAGACAATGTACCAGCTGGTCCAGCAGTTATTCAGCAGCAGAAAAATGTGCCCTGGTCAAGCAAGGCTGAGCTTCAGCTTTGGTCTGTACAAGCCATGCCCTGGGCCACTGTGGGAATCCCAGCAGTGAGCTGGGTGGAGAGTGGTGACTGTAGCTTACTCAGTGCACCCTGTTGAGAGACAGACTATAGAAACGTGGTCATATATTTTTACCAAGATATGATTGGTGTTCCATGAATTCACCTTTCAAAAGTGTACATATTGGTAATTTTTAGTATCTTCAGGCTTAGCAATTATAATCTGTCTCTTCCAGTACATTTTCATGCCCCCATAAAGAAACCCACACTGCTTATTAGTCAATTTTATTCTGTCCCCCCTCCCCCAGCCCTGGCTTCTGCGTCTCTAGGAATTTTCTTATTCTGGACATTTCCCATGAACAGAAAACCACCCAGTACGTTGCCTTTTGTGTCTGACTTTTTCCAGTTAGCAATATGTGTTCAGAGCCCATTAATGTGTCTCACGTATCACTACTTCCTACTTTTTATGGCTTCAGAAAGGAATTACTGATCGAGCCGTCTCTGTCTGGCTGGAATGCGTTTTGCTTTTCTATTGACCGATTGGTGGGCAGTCGGTTGTTTCCACTTGGTGGCTACTGTGAGTAGTGCTGCTGTGACACTGATGTGCAGGCTTTTGTGTGAGCTTCGGCGTCTTAATTGCTCCTGGGCATATACTGAGGAGAGGAATGGCTGGGCCACATGGTGACTCTGTATATCTATGTAAAGTGCTGCCAGACCATTTCCTTTTGTGTATTTGCGCCAGCCATGTGTGAAGGTTCCAGTTTGTCTGCATCATTGCCAACCTTGGTTTCTTTGGAAAGGTGTCTGTCCATCCCAGCGGGTGTGAGGTGCTGTCTCACCAGGGTTTTCATTCGCATTTTTCTAATGACTGAGCATTTTGAAGGTGTCTTCATGTGCTTCTTGACAGTTTGTGTCTCTCCTTTGAACAATATTCAAATCCTGTGTTTTTTTTTAAATTTGGTTATTTGACATTTTATTGTTGAGTTGTCGGTATCCTTTATATATTGGGGATAATAGGACTTGGCAGAGGTATCGTTTCTCAATATTTTCTTCCATTCTGTAGGTTGTATTATGCCATTCCCAATGGTGTTCTTCGAAGAACAAAAATTTTTAATTTTGATAAAGTTGTATTTATTTCTCCTGTTGTTCCTTATGCTTCTGGTGTCATATTTAAGAGTTCACAGGCAAATTCAATTTTCAAGATTTATGTCCTTTTTCCCTCAGAAACTATTATACTTTAAATCATGCATTTAAGTTTGATTCATTTTTTATTTCGAGTCTATTTTGTCTGATATTAGTATGGCCACTCCTGCTTTCCTTTGCTTATGATTTATGGGGAATATCTTTTTCAACCTTTCACTTTCAAATTGGTTGTGTCTTTGGATTTCTGGGAGTCTCTTGTAGGAAGCATATAGTTGAATTGCAAGTTTTCATTTATTCTGCTAATCTCTATCTTTTCACTGGAGAGTTTAATCCGTTTACATGGAAAGTAATTGCTGATTGAGAGGGGCTTCCTCCTGCACTGTACTGTGTGTTTTCCATATGCCCCATAGCTTTTTTGTTCCTCATTTCTTACATTCTAGTTTTCTCTTATGTTTAGCTAATCTTTTGTAGTGAAGTGTTTAAATTTCTTTCTCATTTCCTTTTGTATAGATTTCATAGTTATTTTCTTTGTGGTGACCATGGGATTACATTTAACATCCTAAAGTTATAACACTCTAACTTGATTTTATACAAGGGTAACTTCAATGATATTCAAGTTCACAAAGCTAATAGATGGCCCTATTATCTCAATGCAAAAAGTCCTTCTCGAAGACACATTATATTGAAATTGTCCAAAATGAAGGCTAAATAAAAAAAATTCTAAAAGCAGCCAGGGGAAAAAGATTGTGACCTTCAAAGGAATCCCCCTTTAAGGGATCAGATTTCTCAGAAGAAAACTTATGGACCAAGAGAGGGTGAAATGACAGATTCAAAGTGTTGAGAGAGAGAATTTTCCAGCCCAAAGTATTCTATGCAGAAAGTTATCTTTCAAATATGAAAAAGAAATTAATATTTTCCAAGGCAAACAAGAGCTGAGGGAGTTCATCACGACTAGACCTGCCTTGCAAGAAATGCTGAAAGGAGTTTTTCAACCTGAAATGAAGACACGAGTCAGTGACCAGACAACGTATGAAAGTGTACAACCCACTGGTGAAGGTAAATATACAAGCAGAGCCCGAGCACGCTGTCAGAGGGCAGTGTGTTCACGACTTCCCCACAGCTCGGCCTACCTCGGAGGGCCTGCCGATTCGGGTCAGACCACCGACCGCAGCAAAGCCAGTGTCACCAAGCGGGTTCAGGGATTTTGTGCTTTCCCAGTGCATATAAAAGTTATTTGTACACTCTACTGTCATCTAGTAAGTGTGCAACTGCATTATGTCTAAAAATACAATGTGGATACCTTAATTTAAAAACACTTGATTGCTACAAATGATCCAGGCATTCAGTGAGTTGGAATCTTCTGGGTGGAAGGTCTGGCCTCAGTGCCTTTGGCTGCTGACTGATCAGACTGGTAGTTGTGCAGGTCGGGGTGGCTGTGGCAATTTCTTAAAATCAGACAACAATGAAGTTTTCCACAGCAACTGACTCCTTGTTTCAAGACTGATTTCTCAGTAGCATGTGGTGCTGGTTTTAGCATTTTACCCAAAGTAAACCTTTCAATAGTGCAGCCAATACTTTCAAACCCTGCCTCTGCTCCATCAACTAAGTTTATGTAACATTGTAAATACGTTGTGCTCATTTCCACAGTCTCCACAGCATCTTCCCCAGGAATAGTTTCCATTTCAAGAGAGCACTTTCTTTTCTCATCCACAGAAGCAACTTCTTGTTCATTCAAGTTGATCATAGGATTGCAACAATCCGTGCACAATTTGAGGCTCAACTTCTAACTCTACTTCTCTTGCTCTTTCCACCACATTTGCAGGTGCTTCCTCCACTTGAAATCTTGAACCACTCAGAGTAATCCCCAAGGGTAACAAAGAACAACTTGCAAAGTGAGCAAGAATTCCTTAATCACACAGGCTGATCCAAGCTTGTTCCTGTGGTTACAGGCTCCAAAACTAGCAATGGGAAAACCAGCCCCAATAGAAATACAAATTTTAAAATTGTTCTCTTATTTTCTGCTTTCAGCAGTATTTCATATTCGTTTCAGATGTACAATTAGTGCTTAGACAACCCTGTACTTTACAAAGTGTTCCCTGACTATTTCCAGTACCCACCTGGCACCACACACAGTATGTGCAGTATTATTGACTGTATTCCCTAAGCTCACCTTACATCCCGGGCCTATTTTGCTACTAACAAATTGTATTTCTTAATCCCTTCACTGTTTCCCTGGGACCGCAAACTCCCCTCCCCCCTGGTAACCACCAGTTTGCTCTCTGTGTCTAATAGGCACACATTTTATAGCCTTTGTTTGCATCATGTTTGTAATGTCCCCTTGGTTAAGGCAAGTCACAGGCCTGCTTCAAGTGATGGAGAAAAAGGCTCCACCTCTTGGTGGAAGGAACTGCAAGGTCAGCATTGCAGAAGGTGTGCACACTGAGGTGGGAAAGTTTGAGAGCATTGCTCTAGATTTTCCTGGGTAATCTCTCTCCCCAGGGCAGGGAAATCACCCTACTCTCCACCAGGATATACGCTGCTACCCATAAAAACCACCTGTGGGCCCCCATTCAGCCATTATGTGCTTGGGCATCAGGGACGTTCACGGGAGTTCACACCCACCCCATGAAGCACCCCTTGACCAAGGGAGAGACAGGGAGTCGGGAATGGGTGCTGCCCTCTTGCGCTTCTCCAGTGAGCACACTGTGCGCTGCTCCTCAGAGGGTCCCCAGGGGGTCAAACCCCAGCTGCACACAGTAGTGATCAACTTAATACTATTCTTTGGGGTGGGGCTGCCTCCTCCTCTGTCACCCACAATTGTCTCTTGGTATCATTTGCCAAATAAGTCACGCTCATGCAAGCCCCTGTCTCACACTCTGCTTTCAGGGAAACTCAAGCTAAGGCAACGCCCCGCTTTATGACCTAAGAGGGAAGCTGGGAGCTGCAGGAACAAAGGAAGAGCAACAGAAGTGGTGAGGATCTGGACCTATGATGGGCTCCTTTCTCCTCTCACGTTAGGTAATAAATGCATGACTCAAGGGAACACATGTATGTATTCCACAGGCGCAGAGGGTGACCTTCCAGGCCTGCGAAGGCAGCACATATGACAGCTGTAACCGGGGAAGGCCAAAGAGCCCGTGTGGCTGTCAGACTCACATTTCACTCAACTGATGGAATATTAACCCTGATCAGTAACTCAATGTTCCTCCCAGAACAACTGAAAACTAATTACAAATTCACTCAGACAAGCTGGACAGCTTCAAGAGTCTTTCATCCAGTAATGGCGGTTAAAATAGCTAAAAGATTCTCATACAGGATTTTGGGAAATGTAACTTTATTTCTGTTGGTCAATAGCCTCGAGGTGGAAGTGGAAAGTCATATGTGACGTATGCCCCCCCACTCCGGAGCCTGTGATGGCTGCCACTTCAGGTGTCACCCCAGGCGATCTGAGTGGTGTGGGCACTTTTGATCTTACCTCCCCTTCCCCTTGGTGTCCTCAGGGAACAGGGAAGGAGAAGTCACAGGAGCTGATGACAAAGCCGTCACCTGTGTGTGGGCCACTGAGCCAGGACCCTGCTCCCCAGAGTTCCCTCCCCGCTTCACAGAACCCCTCCCCTCTAGGGCTGCACAGTTGCTCCCTAGGGGTGCAGGGCCGCCTGGGGAAGCAGGGTCCTCAGCAGGCAGTGGAGACCAGAGTTGTGAGCAAGAGAATCTGGTCCAGCGTCAGGTGAATTTCTCCCTCACATTCTGCCTTCAGTGGGAAGGCGCCTTTCAGACCGTGAGCTCAGGTTCAGGTCCAGCTCCTTGTAGCAGATGGAAGTGATGAGTGGACAGTGCGCGAGGACAGGGACAATGTCTGCCTACGAGGCCCAGTGAGGTTTCCCGCAGGATCCCAATGGACAAGTGGGATTCGGACCTGGAAAAGGGGAAGGAGGTAAGCACAGGGCAGGGAGATCTGCCAGCTGCGTTCGCTGTCAGGGGGTGGGGGTGAGGGTGAGGACATGGGGAGCAGGGAGAGAGGAGGCTGCTGACATCAGAGTCGCCTCGAGCCACAGTCTCATTAAGAGACTGAAATTTAACCGTAGATGCGCGTGGGGCACCACGGGAGCATTTAGACAGCAGAAGGACATTTTCCTGTGATGAACTCTTTCCTCTATAGCAGGCCATCCATTTAAATATAATACAGGTATACAAACCGAGCATAGTTGTTATGAACTTACATTTGACAAGGCTTCCCATGGAATTGCAAGTAGATGAAGTAGGCCTACTTCAGTTTAGGAACCTTTATTTTATAAGAAGAAAGAAGAAATTCTTGAGGCATCCAGGGCCCATTGCGATGACTCAAAGTCATCTCTTGGTTGAAAAGTCTCCTAAAATTTAAGCTTTGGGAAGGTTGTCAAATATGCTTAAGCAAAACATTATGTCATGAACTTTTTGTAAATCCAGTTAAACAAAGACATCATTTTATGGTAATAACTCTAAAAGACATTCACCAAACTTAATCCAGATTTAATATTAAATATTTTGTCTAGACCACAGAAGTCTACTGAATTTATATTAGTACTTAATCTTTTTAGACCAATAAAGTATTATCACTCAGTAGTGCCATCCGGAGGCAGAAAACACACCACATAAAATACACAGACAAACATATAAAGACCACACACATGAAGACTAAATGCATAAAGACCATATACGGAATCCCAATTTATTACTTTTTATAGAGAGGACACAAGAATCTTTTTATAAACTTCAAAGTTTCACCAACTTTTTTAATCTCCACATTTTACAAACCTTTCCACAACTTTCACAAACTTTCTCACCCATTCAGAAATAACCAGCTTTAGAACAACTCACTTTCTTTTTCCCCTTCAAAATGCATCTCCATACCTCAGGCCTTCTTTTACCAAAGTCACACAACTTCTTTCCAATTAGTTAGAGTTCTTAACTCTTAGAAACCTTAACTTTTTTAGGTCACAAGTCAATAATTAGTATTCCTCAGATTAGCAATGCATTCACAATTTTCATAGATATATTTTATATAAAATACAACACATAGTCATTAACTGGTTTAAATACATCCCCTAGATTCTCTGTAGTAAGAGGCCAAAAGCAGGCAAAGTCAGATTAATTAATATTTCAGTATCCTGTTATTTCAAAGTATCTAGATATTTAATAATTTTTATTATTTAACCCAGCAAAACTCCAAAGTTTTAAGTTACCAAAGACTTTGGAAAACTGTTTACATATATATATGTAATTATTACTGAAAAGGCTTTTCAAAAACCGTGCAGTTTAGTTAACATCTATTTATTGTGTCTTAACAACTTTATGAGATTTTAAAGGCAATTACTTTTTCCGGAGGCATTTTCTTGGCAAATTTTGTAACGGCCTGGCCTCAGGAGGCCTTACTCTGCAAGTATCTCTTTTTTCCTTAAAGGTCAGCAGGACAAGCTCCGTCAAGGGTAGCTTCATGCCCTAGGGCATTTCTGCAGCTTAGGCCCTTCTGGGAGGAAAACTTGGGGGTTTCAAAGATTTCTTTCCCATGTTTATTTTATTTTTTCTGAGTAGAATGTAATGACATGAATCTTTGCGCATAAGAGATCTTATCCTATTTCAAAACAGAAACAAAACAACCCCTCAAGTAAAGGAACTGGTACTCTCAAAAGGAGGGTCCGGGCACAGTGGCCTTGGAATTTTCATTTCACTCGAACCCAGCCCAGCAAAAGAACTTTGGTCTGAGCTGTGCAAAACCCAAACAGCAGACAGGATTCCCAGTGTTCATAAAACATCAAGGAGCAGACTAAGTCCCCAAAGAGACAAAAGCAAGCGGAGAACATCTGTAACCGAAGTCACATTGCAAACAGACAGACAAAACACGCACTCGTGAATAAGATTTTCATATAAATTATAGGAATACATAACTACAAGGCAGCTTAGATAAAGAGGCAATAAAATAGAAGGAACAAATTTATGCCAGTACATTAAAATGTGTAGGAATGGACAAAATTTTAGGAAAGAAATCACATTCCCAAATTAACACATAAAGAAATGCAAACCCACAGCCAGGCAGGTAGTTGGTGGAGTGGCTGTGGGCTCTCCAGCTTTCCTGAGCAGGGGCCTCTCTGCTCCATCCAGGTCAAGTCCTGTGCCTGCACCAGTGGCAGCGAGGTCCCCACGGGAGGCGTTCATGTGCGAAAGAGTGGCCAGGGAGCCTCGTGTCCAGTGTGGAGGCAGCAGCAGTGAGAGCAGCAGCGGCAGCGAGGAACCCACAAGAGGAGTTCGTGGGCACAACAGTCCCAGGGAGCACCATGTCCGGCAGGTGGGCAGGGGACAGGGTGGTGGCCGCAGCAACAGCAGTGGCTGAGGCTGACCGAGCCAGGAGAAGGTCCCGGGCTGGGCGGCACCCACCTCTCACCCGATGCTGAGGGCACCTGTGGCCTGGGGGGAATGTGTGCTCCTGCCACCAGGCCTGGCCACCCCTGCCCAGCGCCTCAGGGCACAGGAGCAGCCCCGCCGTGTCCCCCCCGGCCTCTGGCACCGCTGCGCTGCACACCCGGCTTCTCTGGGCCTGACGGAGGGCAAAAGAGAAAGGAAAAGCACAGTTTAGAAAACGTGAGAAATGGATTCCGTGAGCGGCAGCTGTCCCTCTGCCTGCCGTCCTGACTAAGGACATGAACAAACGCCTCACCTTGGGCTCCACGTGCTCAGCGTGGGCGGGTTCCCACCGCCTGTTTGTCCAGAGGGGCGAGCGCTCCGGGCTGCTCCCCGGGCCCGACAGGCCATTTCCCCGAGAGCTCGGGGTCCAGGACATTCCTCTGCTCCCTGCCCAGGCTGACATTACAGGAAAGTTTGCTGTACCCAGATTTCTAAATATGCTATTTAATTTTGTGGGATAAATCTAGCTGAGATGGGGTAATTTTGACTCTTCCATTAAGCTTCTGAAAAACTGTTACAGCATTTAGTTTGTCTGAGAAGTTGATAGAAGGGGAAATGTGTCCCCATATTGCCTGCTCAAGGCTTCCTCTTGAAGCAAAACAGTAGGGCAGAGAGATGGAAACGGGCTTCTGAGGGAGGAAGACCGGAGTCTGAATCCTGTGACCTCTCTACTAATATGAAGTAACATGGGCTCGGAACAGAGATTAAACTCTGCACACGTGTCCCGCTGCTGAGAACCATAACAAGAGGCAACCGCCCAAGAACAAGTAAAAATTAAATGCACGGGGTCCACAGTAATCTCTGTGACATGCATTACCCCAGTCGGAATTAGCACACTTGGAATACTTAGTGTGCGAGGCCGCCTTCAATACACTTCACTCATTCTATGTGATTAAACCTCCTAATAACCCCATGAAATAGGGACACATTTCCTTCTCATTTATAGACAGCCAAGGAGTAAGCTCATGATCCTGACATTATTAAATAACAGCCAGAAGAGGTCCTGGCGGCCTGACCCAAACCCTGTGTTCCTCAGCATCGGACCTGCATAGACGCAGCATTTCCTCACAAGGACACACACCACCTGCGTGTCCACTACACGTGTGCACACGATCCACAGGATCAGGACGTGCAGCTGCCCGGGACTAAGACTGAGACGGTTGTTTGTCCTCTGAGTAAAAGGGATGCGTTTGCCACCCGAGTGAGAGAGACATTGGCATTTCTCACTCTGGCTGGGAAAAAGTTTCCTAATTTTTACTTACCTTTTCATTGACGTTTCACCATCAAATGAAGGGGTGAAAATATCCCCATTTTTCTGCACAGATTGATTTCCTCATGGATTTTTCCTATTGTCTTGATCTCCTTTTGACAATGACTGCATTTGTCTGTATCATATGACCTTGACAGTTTCCAGGATGATAAAATACCTGTGAGAAAAACATAATAATTTAATTATATATTTTTAAAATTAGAATTTCCATTAGAGTTAAATTATTTAATTCATGTCCAGGGCCATTCATTGGTTTCCCCAAACAAAATCCATTTTTTTGGCCTTATATAAAGTCCTGCCATGCTTAATGACTATCAGTTCATAAAATACCAAAAACGCAACTGTTTGTCTATAATCAACCAGAGCATATTATCTATGTGAGCAAATACAACTTTTAAAGGTAATTCCAATGTAAGCAGCTTATTAGTTATTTCATGCAATATACGTAAAATGTGAATTAGAAATCAATTTCACACTACTTGTTTTAATGCATAATTCTTTGTATCATATAGAAAGCCTTAAGATATTGTATTTTTCCTGGGCTTTCTTCTTACTATTAAAACTGACTATATGTTAAAATGCCGAGGGAATTAGCAGACAATACTAATTTGTACATATGATTAGTCAGTATTCTGGCAGGTACACGGAACTGGTTAAAACACTGCTGGAAAGAAAACATTAGAGGTTCTTGAAACCCAAGGATCACAGCTTGTTCACCTTGCTGAAACCCAGTCTGTTCTCTGCTATGGTAAAAATAAATCCAAGAGTTTTGTGTCCTCCCATCAGGAAGGTTTTCAATGAATAATTTTCTAAAGATTCCAGTTGAAAAATTTGGATATGTAATACAGGTTTTTGAATGGACATAAAAGCCCTCAGCTCTCAAGAAAAATGAAACCTAGGACAGGTTTACGTTTTGTTCATTGTGCCTGACAGTTTAATAAATTTGATCATGATAATATTGTTTTGTTTATATATTTATTTGTTAGTTTTAATCCTCACCTGAGGATATGTGTACAGAGAGAAAGGGAGTGAAAGAGAGAGAGAGAAACATTAATGTGAGAGATAAACATCAATTGTTGCCTCATATATGCACCCAGACCGGGAAGCCAACCCACAACCTAGGCATGTGCTCCACCTAGAATTGAACCTACACGGCGACCTTTAGCCAAACTGGATGACGCTCCAGCCAACTGAGCCACCGGGGTCAGGGCATCTAGTCCTGTCTCTCTCCTTCTACTGGATGTGCTCAGGGCTCCCAGGCTGCTCCGGGCCCAATGGACAGATGTAACTCATGCACGAAGTCTCTGAGATTTAGTTCCTTCTGAGTCCCTCTCTGCCGTTTTTACCATATGGCCAAAGTCAAAGTAAGTGCAGTTGATGAACTTTGTAGGGAATGTCTGCATGGCTTCCTCTCATATTTCTTTCATTATGTATGCAGGGAAACTTTTCAAGACAACACAGTAACCTATCAAAGTGGGTGCAAGTATTACACCCCATTAACTACCTGCTTGACTGACTGTCTTCAAGGGGTCCTTGGGGATCAGGAGAGTGAGGAGAGGAAGAAATAGAATCGGGGGCTTTCATAAGTGTGAACACACCACAATTGTAACCAAAACGTAGCCCTCCAGCTTTATGTCTGGAAAAAGAAAAAGGTGAATTAAATGTCCTCTAGTGCCCTCCCCTCAGTCTAGAGCCCCGCGGCTAATGTCACTGGAACAAAATCGAGGAGGCACTAGTTCAGTCGTATGTCTGCACTTTGCCGGGAACTTTCAGGCTGAAAGGGGTTCGCTCAGCTTCAGGTGAAAGACACTCTCTGGCGGCTGCTCCTGGCCTTGGTGCAGAGGCCGTGGGGAGAGCATGGTGCTGCTGAAGGTGAAGGTCAGAGTTTATAGGAGCAGCAAGATGACGGTCAATGTCAAAACGCAAAGTTCTGTGGTCAAAAGATGGTTCATAAAGTGGTTTGTGCCCATATGGATGGTTTAAGAATTTTAGCATTTAGATGGCCCTTCAGGGACAAAAGGGTCACCTGCAACATAGACAGATTTGAGTGCATCTCAACACACATCTTCACATGGTGTGTCCTAGGAATTTTTAGTGATGTGACAATAACTCAGGCAAGACTTTGAGTGGGAACAGAGGGTGAGAGATCATCTACTGGAGCCTAATTTTGGGAGAAGAATGAGAGCAGCCCCATCCTTCCAGCAGAAGCCATCCTGGTCCCTGAAGAATGAGTGCACTGGGGAGATGAAGCCTCGTCCCAGAATCTGTGATTGGGGTCAAGCATGTAGACTTGAATCAGGCACAAACAGACAGGTCTCCACACACTTCCCGGGAGACTGGAGCCTTTGCAGGAAGCTTGAGACAGCACACAGTGCCATTTCTAGATGATTATCCTCATGTGATCTGTCTCCAGCATCTATGGAATTCCCCACATGTTTGGATGTCTCATTTTATTTTTACTTTTATATTATTATGTTTTCATTGATTTCAGAGAGAGAACTGGAGAGGGAGAGAGAGGATAGAAACATCAGTGATGAGAGAGTCATTGATTGGCTGCCTCCTGCACGCCCCCTCCCAGGAATCAAGCCCTCAACTTGGGCCTGTGCCCTGATGGGGAATGGAACTGGGACCTCCTGGTTCGGGATAATTTTGCAACAGATGCTGCACGTGACTTACCTGCCTCTGGGGAAGGCCAGGTGCCAGAACCTGCCGAGGGACAGTGTGGGGCATGTGATGGACACTGCAAGTTCCCCTTTCCATCCAGAGCCTGAGTGTCAGGTTGACCATGACGCTGTCACGAAAATCCTGGCCCTTTGAGAGCGTCAGGTGTTCTGCGGGAGCCCCAAGCCCAGGGGCCCAACGCATTTGAAGGGGGCCTCTCTGCACCTTACCTTTCTCAGGTGTTTTGAAGAACTGCAGGGAGGCAAGGAGGTTTCTGAAGAGATTGCTCTCTGTACAGAAGAGAGAGGAGTAATATCCATGAGTTTAAACTGAAAACGCAGTTACAAGCTTTTCTACAGATGCACCTTTTTACTGTTTGGCTAATAAATTTACGTTGCTTTTTTTAAGGTGTTTTGTTCTCTGATTGTGGTTTATATTCTTTTTAAAAATATGTTTTTATTGATTTTTCAGAGAGAGAAGAAGGAAGAGGGACAGAGAGAGAAAAGCATCGATGTGAGAGAAACATCCATTGGTTGCCTCCCACACGCACCCCAACTGGGGACTGAACCCACAACCTGGGTGTGTGCCCCGACCGGGAATCAAACTGCCCACCTTTCGGTGCCTGGGACAGTGCTCAGCCCACTGAGCCACACCAGCCCAGGCTTATTTTATAATCTGATCAAGAAAATAGTATTTGAGTTATGAAGCAGTCAATCTCCCCATTTCAGTGATTGCAAGAGTGTCTCTTATACTGCAATTAGAAAGGGAAGTTAAAGCACACAGTTATGAAGTGAACCCAGAGCTGAAATGTCACCGAGGTCAAGATGGCAGGTCCCCTGCCTTGGTGGCATTGGCACCTTCCTTGGCTTCTCAGCACTGAGGCTCCCCGACCCTGCTCTGCCTGGAGCTGGGCTGACAGGTTTGACTTAGAGCCAGCATCCGCCAGGCAACGCTCACGTTCAAGACGAACCCTTAGCCCTTCACGAAGGGACACGGTCCTCGCCTGCAGAGGGACTGAGTCCGGGTGGCAGTTGCTGCTCTAATTTGGCTTGTGCTGGATGCAGTCACCGCTCCCACGAGCCTGCTGGAGAGACGGCAGCAGAGAGCAGAGGCCGGGCCCAGGGCTGCCCTGGCCGTGTCCTCGCCCCCCGGCCACCAGCCCTTCCGTGTGCACTGACTCTGCCGTGTGAATTCTTCTACAGCACTGTTGTGTAAATACGCAGGAAATGCTGAGGCCATTAGGTTTTAGGCTGCAGCTCAGGGTGGATCTGGGGACCCTGGTGTCGTGTTTGGTTCCGTCGCAGCAGCAGCAGAGACCGAGCTGCTTTCATCAGCCTGCCGAGGCCCCTGGGGGCCGGGCGGCAGCAGAGGGTGGGAAGCTGCCCCGAGTTCAAGTGAAGCGTCTCCCTGGGGGGGTCAGAGCATGACAGTCACAGGCACAAGGCTCCCAGGAATGTGCTTGGCTCCTTCAGGATTCTTAAGTCCACGTCAGGATGGCAGTGCCCACTCTCAGGAGAAATTCAGCTGTAACAGGGGACAGTCACCCGGGCGTTAGGGGGACTCCAGTGTCTGGGCGGCTTCTGACCTCAGCGAAGATATTTCTTTGTGGGGGTGGGGAGCGTGAGCATATGCGTGCAGGCGCATCTGTTGTGTAGGTTTCAAAAAGCACCTTTTTACACGCGGTATCCACAAAATACACCTCTGTCAAAATCTTATTGTGGAAATCTTTATTCTGTACAGATAGCCTATTTCATAGGAGTTCTAGGTAACTCCTTGGGACTATCAGAAGAAGTGCTGTTGTAAGGAATTCTCTTGGTATTATTTTGCTTTGCCTTTTAAATGGCTTGATTTTAAAGGAGAAATTCTATTTATTAATAAAGGTGTCACCCTCTTGGTGCTAAGCAGGAGAACTCACAATTTCAGCATTGCGTTTGGAATTAGGTTATTTACAATCTTGCATCTTTAAATGTGACAAATTTGTGAACCCTTCTGTGACTCTCTCTCTCTCTCTCTCTCCCCATATATATATATATATATATAATTTTTCATTTAAAATTTATATTCAATATTATTCTATAGTAGTCCCAGACGCACAGCAAAGCGGTTAAAAATCATGTACTTGACAGAGTGCCCACCACCCCTCCCTAATTCAAGTACCCGCCTGGCCCCGCACATATTCATCTTTACATCACTGACTATATTCCCTGTGCTGTGATCTATAGCTCTGTGGCTGTTCTGTAGCTACCAATTCGTCCTGTTTAATCTCTTCACCTTTTTCAACCCGCTCGCAAACCCCCTTCCTTCTGACACCTGACAGTCTGTTCTCTGTATCTAAGAGTCTCTTTCCATTTTGTTTGTTCATTTTGTCCATTAGATTCCACATATAAGTGAAATCATATGGTATTTGTCTTTCTCCGTCTGACTTATTGAACTCAGAGTAATGTTCTCTAGGTCTATCAGTGCTATTGCAAAAGCTAAGATCTTTTTTAAAAAATGCACTACATGACTGTGCTCGGAAGCTCTTACTGTTCCTTCCAGAAGCACAGCTGCTCTGCCTGGTCTCCTTGAGCTCTATGTAGAGTTGGTCCCAGGATTCCAGACTTCCGTTCATTATCAAGGGGTGAAACCTTCCTTTCCCTGACAGTAAATAATTTTCCCTTGTTTACTGTCATCTGGATACCATTTAATTTTTAGTAATTTTGTGTTCTTTTTCTTTTCTAAGTGAGCCCTGTACCATGGTCCATCTTCAAGGTTCCTAGAGCTGGAGTTTTCAGCTCTCAATACTGTAGCAAGAGAGACTCGAGTTAGTTCTCAGAAGTGTGTCTTCTTCCTCTTTTTAACCCTCCCCAAGGATATTTTTTCCATTTCTTTTCAGACAAAGTGGAAGGGGGCTGGGGGGAGAGACATCGATTGGACTCACCAGAGGATACTTTCCTGCACACGCCTTGGTCTCAGATGGAGACTGCAACCGAGGTACATGCTTTTGGCCAGAATCGAACCCGGAACCGCTCAGTGCACAGGCCAACACTCTAACCACTGAGCCAAACCAGCTAGGGCACAAACTGCCAATGTTTCAACCACAAGGCTCTCCTTATTACAGCTCTCCCAAAAATACAAATCCCACTCCAGTTCAAAAAATAAACAATACTTCCCTAGCCGGTTTGCTTCAGTGGTTGGATGTCGACCCCGGACTGGAGGGTTCAGAGTTCAATTCCAGACGAGGGCATGTACCTCGGTTGCAGGCTTGTCCCTGGCCCTGGTCGGGATGCGTGCAGGAGACAACCAATCGCCGTGTCTCTCTCACATCCATGTTTCCCTCTCCCCCTCCCTTCTACTCTCTCTGAAAAGCAATGGAGAAAATATCCTCAGGGGAGGATTACAAAGGAAAAAGAATAAACGATAGTTCATGTATACAGGTTATTGCTTTCATATAAAATACTAGATTCAAACCCCCACTTAATTTTGTTATTTTTGTCTCTGCTCTCCTTTAAAATTAAAGTGCTTCAAAAACAAAGCAGATATCACTTTCTAAGTAGAATTTCCCTGTTCTTAGGCATATTCACCATATAACTAAAGCACAGCCTTTACAATGAGCAGAGCAGCATTGCTGGGCGCGCAGAGTGTTTGGGTCCATTTAATCATGAAGTTATCGTAATACATTTGAAAGGTAAATGGCAGGACAGAATCCTCATGGTCAGTTCTCCCGTCTGGAAAACAGAAGTCCTATGTTAAGTCAGTGGTCGTATTGAAAATGGAATTTATCACTCTGAATCTCCTCAGTGTCCCATTAACAATAACTAGAATTTAAAATTATGTATCTAGGAAAATATTTTAGATGTACAGCTTCAAAAGGAAAAAATCAATTTATAAATTGTGATGTTCAACGTCCCATCAGGCTTTCTCTGCAGGTCAAAGGTAAAGGAGACGGTTTGACAGGAACGAAGTGGCTCTTGGACAATACTCTGGCCTGCAAGGTAAGCCAGTGTGTGGGCACAGGAAGTCTGATGACAATTGTTGGTAGAAACAACAAATAAAAATTTTTTTAGCCCGGCGAGGTGTGGCTCAGCGGTTGAGGGTTGACCTAGGATCCAGGCAATCGGGATTCGATTCCCGGTCAGGGCACATGCCCAGGTTGCAGGCTGGAGCAGATCAATGACTCTCTCATCATTGATGTTTCTCTCTCTCTCTCCCTCTCCCTTCCTCTCTCTGAAATCAATAAAGATTTTTTTTTTATTTTTTTTAACTTTATATCTACTTTCCCTAAATTTAAAATTTCATAGATATCAATTCCAAGGCTCAAAAAGTAAAGATTCAATTTTGAACAATTTTAGACCTGAAAGAAAATCGGTGTGAAAAAACACATACTGGCAAATTATAACTCACGTGGCATCGTCTGTAAGTGAGACACTGTACTGTACCTGGACTCAGGTGAACTGTGTCGTGGATGACATTATAATGAGTGAGAGTGACAGTACCATCTTTCATGGACTGACTCAGTAAAAAAAATCATACCTGCAATTACAGAACATGTGTATCAGCTTATTTTAGAAGGACAAGAATGTAGCAGACTAGGATCTGAAGTGACATTAATTTACAGAAATCTATTCTACAGTTTCCTTTGTATTTAAAAGGCTGGCTAACTATTGAGCAAATCCACAAAGGAGAGTGAGATCATTGACAGGAGCAATAGCTCCCTGGGATTTAGACTTAAAAGCATAAGCACTGACGCCTGGAGGCAGATACATAAAATGGGCACATTTGATATGGTCACAAGTGATTCGACTCAGACATCCAGGCAGGGGCAGTTCCCGCCTCTCCCCAAGAATCACCAGAATAAATTCAAACTCCTTAAGTGACGTAACTGGGAAGGTTAATCAATTTATTGTAAATATTGAGTTTATTTTTCTGTGTATCATCTTTTGTTATGCTTTATGTTGATCATACTTTTAATTTGCTCTTTTCTTTACTCCTTTCTTGTCTTCTACTTAGATTGATCAATATTTCTGTCTTTCTTTAGTTTTACTTCATTTTCCCTATCTGTTGGTATGAATGTCATGCTTTATTGCCAAGGTGTTTTTGGGTAATTTCTGGTTTTTGTAATTGACAAGTCTAAAGTTAAGCAGATGTTCTACCAATCTTCCTAACTAAAGGATCTGAGTATATATTTAAAATTCTATGAGAAGAAACTGATTGAAGACCCAAAAAAATCTATAATCCAATGCATCTATTCACATATTTTTTAAAAAATATATCCTTATTGATTTCAGAGAGAGGAAAGGAGAGGGAGAGATAGAAACATCAATGATGAGAGAGTCATTGATCGGCTGCCTCCTGCACGCCCCCGACTGGGAATCAAGCCCACAACCTGGGCATGTGCCCTGACCGGGAATCCAACCCTGATTGCCTGGATCCTAGGTTGATGCTCAACCCCTGAGCCACACCCCGCTGAGCCCATGTAATTTTTAACATTCCTTAGGTCAATTCTTCCTTTCTCCTCCAAAGCATGCGAACCTTTAAAAATTCTATTACTGCCCTGGCCAGTGTGGCTCAGTGGCTAGAGCGTTGGCCTGCACATGGAAGAGCTGAGGGTCTGATTCCCAGTCAAGGGCAGGTAGCTGGGGCCCAAGTTCCATCCCCAGTCCCCAGTCCAGTTCCGTGCAGAAGGCACCCAATCGATGTGTCTCCCTCACAAGTATGTTTCTCTCTCTCTCGGTCTCTCTCCCCCCCCTCCCTTTTCCCTTCCACTCTCTCTAAGAAATGGGAAAAAATCCTCTGCTGAGGATTAACAAAACACACAAACACACACACATTCTGTTATTATTTGAAGGGGACCTAAATAAAGGTGGCTTACCACTCCCTCCAGTCAACTCTACCTCCAAGACTGTCCTGGGACATGGATTTGAAGTCTCCCTTGAAATTCAACAGGAATCTGGTGTTTATTTGTTGCTTCACCACAATGAAAGTCAGTTTGAAACTTTAAAAAGTTATAATCAGTGGCACTAGGTTCACTCAGTGCATCTGAGAAGTGTTGAGAGTGTTGAAGCAGCGCGTGCATAGGAACCGCTGAAAGACTCTGCAGATGGCAGCTCTCTATACACCCAATGTTACTGTCTTAGTTTCAGGTGCCTGATTCATTTAGTAAAAAGGAGGTTTCTATTCACAGCCACCCACATCTCAGGGGAAGGGTCCCTTCCTCACAATGTCAACAGCACTTCCACCGTCTGTGCCTGGCACCAGGCTTCACTGATAAACACATGAGGCCGGCAGAGGAAGCTGAGAAGGGTCCCCAGCTCTGAGATCTACAAAACTCCAGGATAAAGGAGTTGGATAAGTGCAAACTATCGACAAGAAAAGAAATTCTGAGGCCCTAAATCACAGCAAGGTGGAGGACTGGAGGAAGAGACCAGGGAAGTTAATCAGCTGACACAGGCTGAAACCAACAAAAGATGGCCCACATTCTTCAAAGTAGTTGGAACTTTGAATCAACACCCAGGCAGCTGTTTCAGTGATTATCTAAAAAGAACAGATGCCCACCAGACACCACCACATCCTGCTTATGCATGAACTTTGCAGCAAGTGCTTCTCCCTAGGCCTATACCTATCCCAGAGCTTTCCCTGTCACCTTCCCTCACTGCCGCGGTCCAGCTGCAGCAGGAGTCAGGGGTCCCAAAGGTGGGCAAGGTGTCGGCGCTGGGAGACAGCAGACTACACGACTCAGAGGTGGTGTGACACTGTTCCACTCTATTGAGAATCAACATAATCTTTTAGACTTTCTTTTTTGGCTACGATTACATTTCTTTGGTTAGCAAAAAATATTATTCACAGGTTAAACAATACAAGTTTCGATTTCATCAGAACGCAACAATTTTGACTTTTATTTTTTAGAATAGAGGAGAAAGGAAAAATCAGTGACCTATAGAGTGATAGATGCGGCTTTGTTTGCAGCAGTAATATATTAGTTTGTGAGACAGAAATTTTATATGTTTGCCTGTGGTTACTACTTCTTGTGGTTATATTTTGACTATGGACCTATTCATAAGCTATTATATTCTTCTTGCCATTTTCTTCTAAGAAAAGAGTGCCTTTTGCCATAGCTATTGATTAACTGCTTAAGAATGCTTTTCGTTTGTTTCTTTGGGAGCGAGCACCGGCGTGGCCGCCGCCTTGCCGAGCGTTTCATGAAGGGCAGGTTTTCATACTGAACATGCCTTCCATTTACAGTAACTGTTCTGATACCGTTCCCATTGGAAGCACCTATGTAAGGCAGAGGAGGGTCTGGTAGTCTTTTCACACTGTTAGCCCCTTTAGGGGGATGCCACAATCTGCCATTTATTCTACGTGCTACCCAGGGTGGTCCTTGTACAGCAGGCGGGGGCGATGGCCTTTTTCCTGTCCTCGACTAATCCTGCATTCATAGGCGGAGGCACTTGAATATAGGCGGCTGTGTGAGCTCAGCTTTCCCTAGTTCCTCCGTAAATTCCTTATTGGGGGCGCCAGGGGGAGTTTTCCTAGCTTCTTCTAATAACAATTTGTTAAAGCATCCGGCACATGTGATAGTGACTGGACTTGGGGAAATCGGGACTTCTTCAGAAGTGATTTTTAGGGACACATCATTATTTGCCATTCCCAGGTTAGTTATTGATTTTACGGCCCAAAAATCCCCCTCCAAGGAGGAGAAGAGATATTCCCATTAAGCCAATTCCTCCCACCCACATGCCATGTCCTCTCCCCAGAAGACACCTTCCGTGAAGCTTCCTCTCCAAGTCCGGACCTTGTCAGACAACATGGTTGGAAGAGGACGTGGCACCCCACCCCACCCCCATTCAGAGTCAAAGTAAATCCTTTCAAAACAACTATCTTTCTTCCCGAAACTCATTGTGTGAAAGACCCCATGGACCCCAGGAAGGCACACGGGCTTGTTTTCTCCATCCAGCTCTGCGGCTGGTGATTTAGACCCTGTGTCCAGGACCTGGTCCTTGTCTGGCTACCATATGGCTCAATAAACCCTTTCTTTCAGGACAACTTTCCGTTTGGAAGGTTTTCCTTTAACATCATTGACAGGCTACATTCGTGGATTTTAAGGCCTATCTGAGGTTAACAAACTGTAATCATTGTACATTTCGGTTGTTTTACAAATATGTCTTGTGCTCCGGTATGAATGTGAGGGAAAACTGGTGGTTAAAGTTTTCCGAAATTAATAGCAGGATAACAAAATAAAAATAACTATGGGAACCCTGGCTGGTGTTGCTCAGTGGTTAGAGCGTGGGCACCAAAGGCCCAGGGGTTCAAGGGCAAGTACCTGGGTTGCAGGTTTGACCCCCCATCCCCCAAGCATGCGGGAGGCAGCTGATGGCTGTGTCCCTCCCACTCGCGTCGTTTTGTCTTCCCCCCACCACTGGGTCGCTCTCTGGCCCTCTCTCTAGAAATCAGTGAACCAGGGACAGTAGTGCAGTGAAGGCGGGGAGGGGTCAATGGTGGAAAAAGGGGACATCTGTAATACTTTCAACAATAAAGATAAATTAAATACATTAGAAATCAATGGAAAAAATATCCTCTTTGAGGATTAAAAAACAACACACAAAAAACAGTGGGAAATTAACCAACAGCGAAGAGAGCGGAGGAAGATTGTGAAAGGTGACATTGTACTAGACGCATTTTTATCAGTCCCTTTTAAAGGAGATTTAAAAATGGTAATCTTTTAAATTCTC
Organism: Miniopterus schreibersii; assembly: GCF_964146895.1. NCBI lineage: Eukaryota > Metazoa > Chordata > Mammalia > Chiroptera > Miniopteridae > Miniopterus > Miniopterus schreibersii. The sequence goes on along the minus strand of NC_138112.1, from coordinate 7,273,340 downwards.
ATTACAACCTAGCTAGTGTGCTCCATTTTACAGTCGTGCAACCAGCCTCTGAGGGGCTTGATGACTGTGCCGGAGCTGGTGCGGGTGCGGGTGCGGGTGCTGGTGCAGAGGGAGGCCTGGAACCCAGCCCTCCAAAGCCAGGTCAGGCCGCAGCCCTTGAGGACAGGACACATCTTTTCTAATGATGCCTGACTGGAAGGCAGCAGAAATAATGAAAGGGGAGTTTGCTGCCTGCCACCCTCCTCAGGATCCCGGGCGATCGACGCCTCCTTCAGAAGTTATTTTATGTGCTGGTTCTTTCTTTGAAGGAGTCTGTTCAGGGTAAAGACATTTTTATTTTTGTTTTTACTTAATTTTATATAAAGAAGCATGCACTTTCATAGATATGAAATATGAATCCCAAAGATGATTAAAATCAACTGATATAGAAAGTATTATGAAATAAAAGGTGCTTAAAAGGATAACTTTAAGGAAGTAGGAAAATCTATGTTCAGCTCCAGAGAGGTCTGAGAATTGAAGGCAGTTCTCTTATTTGCAGCCTGAGCTAGTATCAGTTGGTCGTGTATGTTAGAGAGAGGCAGGTAATTCTGGTGCGATGCGTTTCTCATCTCTTCCAGTGACACTACTTTCCAACATATTACACTGTTTCTTGTTTTCTTTAAACTGAGATGTTTTAGCATGTTATTTAAAAGACTGTACAATGCGTGGATGGCTTCATCTATTATCTCCTCCATTAGAGAGGCATGAAACTTACAGACATTTTATTAACCTTTTCAATTCTTTCTTAAATGTTGATTATAGCTTACCTTTAATATTATTTTGTATAATTTCAGATGTACAGCTTAGTGGTTAGACAATCATATACTTTACAAAGTGATCCTCTTGATAGTTCCAGTACCCACCTGGCACTGTACATAGTAATTACAATATTATTAACTCTATTCCCTCTGTTATACTCTACATCCTATGACTGTTTTGTAACTACAGATCTGTACTTCTCAATTCCTTCACCTTTTCACCCAGCCCCCCCAAACCCCCTCCCCTCTAGCAGTCATCAATCTGATCTCTGCAATTATAAGTCTATTTCTGTTTTGTTTATATTGTTCTTTAGATCCCAGATATAAGTGAAATCACATGGTTTTTTCATTTCTCCGTCTGACTTATTTCACAGAGCATAATGTCCTCTAGTTTTTTATCAGGGAGGACCCCCATATAATTGTCTAACCACTATGCTGTACATCTGAAACTAATACAAAATAATATTGAGTGTAAACTGTAATTGAAAAATAAAATTAGGAAAAAAATAGTTGATGGCAGTTTTCCTTCCACTGACCTAAACTATAAAGCATTTTTAATGAGTTAAAATTAAGGAAGAACTACACCTACGAGAACAGAAGAGAAGGAAGTTTTATTAGTCTGAGCTTTAGGGTCTCGCTAGGGGCCAGCTGAGGCGGGGACAGAGTGTCAGCACGGCAGGCGGCTTCCCCGAGGGCTCAGCGCTTCAGTGGGCTGAGTGCTCCAGCAGCAGAGCTCACTGACCTGCTGCCAGTTTCTACACTGCTCGGCTGGGCACAATTCAAAAAAGAAAACTCTTATTTATTCCATTCTTCTGGAGCTCGGTGATAGCATTTGATAACACCCCAGCGGGATGTCTTCCTCATATGTTATTACGGTATTTCTCCAAGCAGGTGCTGAAAGATAAAGGGTCTCTTGTTCTGTTAGGCTCACACCCGTTCCATCCAGCTGTTCGTGGGTCTCCTGGGATCCGTACCCTTGCGGCTTTAGCACAGCGCAAATGCATTTCAGCACCGTTCGTCTTCATCTGTCTGCAGAGACAGGCATCCCAGCATTCCTGCCTTTCATAGGTGCCTGTAAATCTTTTTGGGAGGAAGAAGGTCACAGAGAGTGTCCCCCCTGGAGAGTGCACGCCAGAGGGGGGCACGTGATGTGAGGGCCTGAGGGTGAGAATTCTCAGGTGACAAATGGATCCGCTTGTCTGTAAGCATGAGCAGCACGGGCTTGCCCTGCATGGGGTGTCCTGCGTGGGGTGTCCTGCGTGGGGTGTCCTGCGTGGGGTGTCCTGCGTGGGGTGTCCTGCAAGGGGTGCAGTAGTGGCTCTAGCAGGTCTCTGTGTAGACTGTGCCTGTGAAAGACAACCTCTAGCTGTGCCCTCAGCTGCCGTCCTGAGGCTGTGCCAGCTCCTGGGCCGACTGGCTCCCCAGCAGACCACTCGGTGCACGGTGCCCGTCTGGGTGCCCGTGCCGCCTGGCCGAGGGGCAGGAGGTTGAATGAGGAGGAGGCGGGTGGCAGGAGACCTGAGGGAAGGAAACGAGGGTGGGCCCAGCCCCTGAGGAGACACAGCGTAGTCTCCTCTAGTGTCTTCAGCCCGGCCCAGGAGGAGGAAGAGGTGGCAGCTGGGGCAGTGGTGGCTGAAGCAACAGTCACTGCGAACTCCGAAGACCTTGGGAAAATGTGGCCCTTGGAGGCTTCACAGAAACCCCAGAAAGCTCTGGCCTCGCCCCAAGTCCCGCCGCTCCCCAGCAGGGCCTGGTTCTGACCAAGGGCCCCACGGCCTCCTCCCCTTCCAGCTGGACTGCCAGAGCCACCGCTGGTCACCCCACCCAGTAACTCCCTACTCCTCTTGGGACTCCCCCCGGGACTCCCCCCCCCCCCCCCAGAGCAGCCTGCAGCATCTTCCAACAAGTTGTGAGGACAGTGCCCAGGTGTTTGGCCAGATGCACACCTTTCTGACCTGCTTCCTGAAACAGCCACTATATTTTCTAACAAAGCATCAGCTTCTGTTGTAACTTTGAGACAAGACCCTGGGAAACAAATTACAATAGAGAGAGCTGTTGGCACCTTGTTGGCAGTAGACTATAGGAAAATTAATTTACTCACTTTTTTTTTATATATATCTTTATTGATTTCAGAGAGAGGAAAGGAGAGGGAGAGAGAGAGAGATAGACACATCAATGATGAGAGAGTCATTGATCAAGCCCACTACCAGGGCATGTGCCCTGACCGGGAATCGAACCCAGATCTCCTGGATCCTAGGTCGACGCTCAACCGCTGAGCCACGCCCAGCCCGGCAATTTACTCACATTTTTAAATTGATTTGAGAGAGAGAGAGACAGGGACACCAATGGGAGAAAGAAACATTGATCGCTTGCCTCCCGTTGCCTTGGAAGGGGGATGGAACTCACAACCTAGGCGTGTGCCCGGACCTGGTATCAACCTTTTGGTGTACAGGAGGACACTCCAACGAGCTGAGCCACTCGGCCAGGGCTAATTTATTTACATTTTAAACTTCCAACCCACTTCCAATTCACCAGGTGTCTAGTAGAGCAGCTGAATTGGAGTTAAGCTTTAAGTAGCTCTTTGTGTTTGTGTCCTTACAGCATACAGAGTGACACTGCATGAGCAGATACCCAGCTCCTTTCTCTAGACAAGACAACAGAGAAAGGCAACACTATGCAGTGACTGAGAGAATGGGAGCTGGTGCCTGATGATGACCTGGGTTCAAATCCCAGTAGAAGCCATAGGACCCAGCGGACATCATATAACCTTCTACAGCTCTTTTCTCTGCACTGTCGCATAAAACTTCAGTAAGAATGGATTGAGCAAACACACACAACACAACACATAGACACAGACAGCAGTGCTGTGAAATAGCAGAGGGAAAGGGGGGTAGGGGTGGGCGGAGGTGGGCAAGGGGGTTATAAATGGAGAAGGAAAGAGACTTTGCTTTGGGTGATGGGTACACAAGGCAGTGTGCAGATGGTGTTTCATTGAGTTATACACTTGAAACCTGTATGGTTTTGTGAACCACTTGTCACCGCAATAATTTTAATTAAAAATAAAAGATCTACATACTTGCTTTATGCTCTGATGCCTTTAAGAATCAGTGAGGTTACACAGTGATACTCTGTGAGGTTGACACCAGGCCTCCCTGCTGGCCCCTCCCTTTCCCATCACGAGACCTGCCCAGCAAGAGAGCTGGAACATGGTCCCCTTTCTAGGGCCAGGTGCACACTTTGTGGGTCCATGCAAAGTGATGATGTGGGACCCCTTATGCAAAATGTAGAGAATAAAGAGCACTTAAATATACAGTGGTTTTCTTTAAGATATTATAGAGCATAATAGTGGGGATAAAGATACACACGTAAAAGCATAAACTCACACATCACAAAATAATACTGTGGTGTCATAGTATATGTAACCCAATAAATATAACTTTATTAATTTATATCTGATTGATCACACTATTTTTAGAAATTCTCTGTTAATGCATTTTATATCCTGAAAATGTATAATTTTAGCAAAGTAATATTTAATCAATATAACTAAAGGCAATGTTAGTCACTATTGCTAATTCAAGATTTCAAATAATTTTTAAAATTGAGAAAGATCTTCCTCATGACACAACTGTTATTGGAGCTCACAGAGCATATTCTAGGCTGTGACAATGAATTTCTGATAATTCTTTGAAACGTAAATTGTTGTTTTTATAAGAGTTTCTGGTTCTTCGAGAACAATTTAACTCTTCAAACATGTGGATTACAAGTCAGTCTAAATTTATTTATTATTTTTACAGTAGCATTTTAAATTAAATGTATTGGGGTGACATTGGTTCTATTCACGGTGGCCAAGACATGGAAACAACTGAAGTGTTCTGCAATAGATGATTGGGTAAAGAAGATATGAATTTAATTTTAAATATGAACTTCCAAAAGTGTAGTTCATTCTTTTTTAAAAAAATATGTCTTTATTGATTTCAGAGAGATGGAGGGAGAGGGAGAGGGAGAGACATCAATGATGAGAGTCATTGATCGGCTGCCTCCATCCTCGGACTGGGGATGGAGCCCAAAAACCGGGCTTGTGCAGAGACCAAGAATCAAACCACAACCTCCTGATGTGTGGGTTGATGCTCAACCACTGAGCCACACTGGCCAGGCCCATGTACTTCATTCTTCATCTGACATTTCCTATAAGTTGTGGAGGTTGTACAAGTAACCAAGTTGGAATCTGGATTTGTGTATAATTCAAAATGCCTGTTTATTTAATAAATCACCATTATCTGCAATCATGAAGGAAATTTAATATTAAGATTGTTTTCTTCATTAATAACGGGCTCTTCTGAATCTTCATATTAAAATAAATTTTCTGGTTTTCTTACTGCAATGATCCTTATATTAAATTTATTATTTCTTCTTTTAATTTAAATCATTTTTTATTTTTCAATTACAGTTGACATACATTATTATATTACTTTCAGGTGTACATCCCAGTGATTAAACATTCTGTAACTTACTAAATCTTCTGCTGCTAGCAGTACCATGAACAATCTGGGTCTGGGTCCTGGGCCTAAACACATGCTAGGGGCCTGTCGTCCCTGAAATGCTCAGGGGTACACACACACACCTGGTATGGTAGCCATGCCAAACCCTCCACTGCATGGTGCCCTCTGCCTGTTGGGTCTCGTGCCTGACCCCACAGGTACACAGACTGCTACCTGGATATCTCCTATGCTCATGCAAGGGATCTGTAGTCCTATAATATTTCAAAACAAAGCAAAAGTTCAAAGATAAAAATTAATGTACAAATGCATAATTTGTATGTCCATGAAGAGGACCCAGCCACCTGTCCCACAGGCTTCCTTCTGCAGCTCTAGGAGAAAGACCTGATGTCATACCCACTGGACTGCACATTTATAAAGAAGTGTGGCCACATACTCTCCCCCTGGAAGCACTCAGGACTCAGTCTGGGTGAATGAGAAGCAGGTGGAAACCTCCCTCATCACTGCGCCCCCAACATACAGCCGCACCTGATTCTTGGCTCCAGCTCTTCTGTGTATTGAGTTCAGGGATTTCGTGCTAATCAAGAGAAAACATACCACGAAAGTTGGCAGCAACACACAACAGGCTTTATTTGGGGAGCACTTTGACAAACTAGCAGGCATTGGGGAGCACTTTGACAAACTAGCAGGCAGGGGGGAGTTCATCCCAGCATGAGGCCTTCCAGAGACAACAGGATGGGTCCCCATCTAAAAAATAAAGGCAGGTAGCTCCGGACAGAGAAGAGAATCAGCCAGGGACCTGAATTGTCCAGTGATTTTGCTCAGGAGCATGGTGAGGGGCTCTGGGTCAGAGAGCCCTGAGGGCTGCAGTGGGTTGAGTTCGTTCATATCCTCTTGGCATCGTCTGGGCAAATGGACTGAGGAGATAGAAAAGCGGTCCTTCCTCCCTGCACCGGGGGCCTGAGGGAATGATGTGATCCCCTGGGAAGCGTGTGAACCGGCAGCTTCCTAATGAAGCAGGCTCGGTGTCCAGGTCAGCTCCCCAACCCATCAGGCTCAGCAATGTCCAATTCCCTTTGCTCCCTTCCTTCATTAATATTTGGCTACTTACGCTAACATATTCTCATGTAGTTTATCTTTCTCCACAGAAGAGCCAATAATATGTGTCCTTGTCACTGGGTTAGACTTCCTTGGGGCAATCCAGGCCACCAGCTTAATACTTGGAAAATAAATGCAGGCAAAGGCCCGAGGCAGGAAAAGATTCTGCAACCTGACCAACGTCCTGCTCATTTTTTTCCAACCAAAGCCTCTCTGAGGTCCCTTGGGAAAAACAAACACTCAGGCACCCCCCTCCATTTTACACCCCCCCCACACACACATATTCAGGGTCAGATCTTTTGCCCTGAGCCCTTCTCATGATCAGGTGACCACACCAGTGACCAACCGTCTGCTTGGCTCTCAAACTGTCTCAGAACCTGGAACATTCCAAACCAACTGCCACGTGACAGCTTGGCCAGGCATCAGCAGTTATTTCAACTGACCGACCCTGGAAGAGCAGTTAAGGCAACCAACTGGGAGAGCAGCCAGCCGGGCAGGAGCTTTGCTGGGCTCACGCGTTCGGTCTGTAGGCCGACTCTGGATTCCAGCTACTCTGTGCAGCCCTGACCGGGGCCTGATGAGCCTGGCAGCGGCTGCCCTCACACTTGACTTTGAAATGAATCAGTCTGCTTGTAGCAATATTGATGGACTCAGTAAAATGACTTTCCACGTGTAAAAGAAAGCACGGCATTGCCTTTTCACAGCTTTCTCTTACACACGAGGCATTAAATAGCTACAATGATTAATTTCGAATCAACTGGAAGGTATAATTTCCACAGTACCTTAACCTGAGTCATTTGTAGGGTGCACCCGGTACTTGGCAGGATGTAGTTTTTTTCAAAACTACTGACTGCTCTTGGAAAACGTCTCCATTGGTCCTACCTGGAATCCCGTTACCCAGCAGGACAGATTTCATCGTTACTAACGCTTTCCAAAATCCCCATAAAAAGAGACATCTAGGAGAAAGTTAGGCCCTGGCCGGTGCGGCTCAGTGGGTTGGAGGGTTGTCAGTACACCAAAAGGTGGCAGGTTCAATCCCCAGTCAGGGCGCAAACGGGGGCAACCGATCGATGTTTCTCCTCTCTCTCCCTCTCTCTTTCTCTCTCTCTCCCTTCCTCTTTCTAAAAATAAAAAGCATATCCCTGGGTGAGGGGAAAAAATTTTTTTAAAGAAGAAAGTTATGAGGAAGGAAGGGCTCACTCACCCCTTTATCCAAAGACCGGCAAGGCTGTGCTGGCTGACACCAGGTCACCGGCTCTTTCTTCTGCATTCACAGCACAACCAACTCTTCTTTTTTTTTTTTTAGCCAGTGAGTGATTCCAGAATTTATACCAACATCGCTGACACTTGAGGCATCTGCATTTATATAAAACACTGAGGGCTAGGTCAAGCTATGCAATTTTACACACAGGTCTGTTTTAACTCTCGGTAAACTGAAAAGCCAACAAACAGCAAAAAACAACAACACGGACCTAAAACAAGTTTTGAATCAAAGGTCAGAGACCCCAAAGCAAATATAGATGACCCCTGTTGAAAGGCAGGGGCCTTTTCTGGAGCATGGTACCTATCAAGTTCATTGGGAAACCAATTAAAAATACTTAACCCAACGTGGGCAACTAGGAGGGACAGACTTCCCCATCCAGTTTATAATGGATGCTGCGTTTTCAAATGTCCTTTTCAATTAGATATCAACCAGGAAAAGACATAAGGTCAACATTAACCTAAAACATCCAGGGCACTGTGTGTGTCTTGCAAATTGCACATGATCAGATTTTTATATCTGAATTTAATTAAAAAGGAAAGAACCTGTTAAAGCAACATTTCTATATAACATCAGCAAAGGGGTCCTTACATGAACACAAATGTTTTGACTTCAGAAGTTACATTCAACAGGGTCTCAAATAAAGCTAGAGGGACACAAAATAGCCATCAGTACCCTGGTGGGTGCTAATTAAATATTCAGGGAGCTCGTCTTGGTTTGGACAAGGGGCGAGAGGGCGTGAAGACGGTTAGTTGACAAGTATGGACTGAGCTGCTGGGCCATCACACCAGGTGGAAGACAGGCTACAAAGGGGAGGAGCAGGAAAGAAAACAGAGTCTTTATAGAGTTTTCTCTTACATACAAAGAATTTAAAAACTTAGTTATTCGCTGTGTACTACCCTCAATTTAAACATAGGTTTGGTGCACCATGGTGCTTGGCAGGACATAAAGTTTTCAAACACACTGCTGGTATATTCTGGCTGCTCCCGGGAACCCTACCCCCTTTGGTTTTTCTGGAGTGTTACCCAGAAGAACAGAGTTCACCATCACTGACACTCTTCTAAATCTACCCTGCGGAAACAGATATATCATGACTGGAGTTGTTAGTGAGAGGGGCTCACTCCTGCCTCTGGACGCCAGTGAGGCTGTGCCAGCTGGCGTCAGATCACCGTATTCTTTCCTCGAGTCACAGCACTTCCCTGGAGACTCACTCAGCTCATCATAGACCTACACGTGGGCCCATTTTCTCTAACCACATCCACATGCTCATTTTGGGACCCAGAGTTAGCAGGGCTCTATAGGTAAAAGCCAACTTTTTTTTTCAGCCAGGGAGTGATTCCAAAATACATACCAATATTCCTGATGCTTGAGGCCCCTGCAGTTATAGAAAACACTACGAGGGTTAGATCAAGTTGTGCAATTTTACACAAGTCTTTTTTTACATTTAATGAATTTTTAAAAAGATACAGAACTGGGGTTGAGTCAAAAGTCAAAGATCTCAAAAGAAAGTGTAGTGGACACTTACAAAATTGAAGCAGCATGTACCTCTCAAGTACTGTGAATTACAAATTCTTAATCCATTGAGGCAAAATGGTCTTGAGAAAAAGACCGCCATCCAATTTGTAATAGATGCCATCATTTCCAAAAGTTGTCTTCTATCAGGTATCAACTGGTAAAAGACCCATAGTCTGTGCTAACCCACCACATTAGGGGCACTTTTATGTTATGTATACTGTATGTTGTCAGACTCTTATATCTGAATTTGATTTAAAAATAAACAAAGCAAGATTTCTATATAACATAAATAGAGGGGCCCTTAAACAGCAGAAGTTCTTCCTTCAGTAGGCGCCTCGGAGTTCTCAGATGGAGCTAGGGGAACAGAGAGCAGCTGTCATTACCTTCGTGGTTGCTGATCGTGAATTACACAGGGAGCTTTGAGAGGTGTGAACAAGGCACTGGAGGGTATGGAGGTGGCTGGTTAACCAGTGTGGACTGAGCCTCTGCTGGGCCATCCTCCCGAGTGGAAGACAGACGACAGAGAGGAGCGGGAAGGAAATGATACAAAGGGTGTTTGTACAGTTTTCTCTTACATGTGGGAAATTGGAAAAAAAATCACAATTATTCATCTTGAATCAAAATAAAATTTGAATTTTTACAGTACCTCCAATCCAAACATAGGTAGGATTTACCCTGTTGCTGGGCAGGGCATACATTTTTCAAACCCACTGATGGTATATTCTGACTGCTCCTAAGAAGTCTCCCCACTGGTCCTACCTGGAATCCTGTTAGCCAGCAGGACAGATTTCATCAAAACCAGCGTTTTCCAAAATATATTCTGTCAAACCATAGACAGAAGGAAGAAAGTTATTAGGGAGAGGGGCTACCCCTTCCTCCCGACACTAGTGAGGCCATGGTGGCTGACACCAGATCACCTGCTCTTAACTCTGGATTCCTAGCACTTCCCTAGAGTCATGCTGGCCATGGTCTTACAGGTGACCACGTTTTCTCTCACCACACCCTCACGCCCATTTCAGTACCCAGAATAGGTGGCTACACAGATGAAACACAACTCTTTTTTTAATTCAGCCAGTGAATGATCCCTGATACTTGACTGCATCTGCAATTGCAGAAAAGAAAACACGATAGGGGTCAGATAAAGCTGTGCCATTTTACACAGGCACGTATTTGAACATGCTAGGGCTCTTGCACATGCATGCGTGTGCACGGGAACAGAGGCACACACGTGTGCTCACCAAGGAGAAGGACTGGAACACCGGACACCACCATTGAGGGTGCGCCTCCTGAGGGGGAAGGACTTTATTTTTTGGGTTTTTTAATGAACAAGCTTTTAATACAGCTCAGGTATGTAAAATATTGTACACTGTAAAAGGTTTCGAAAACTAGAACTTCAAGCCTTATTTTTAAAAGGCCATTAAGCTTAAGTGAAAACCCAAAAGTAGAGTACAAAACTGCAGCGAGGGCCATGATGCTTCCACGGCATCCACATCCCGAGTCCTTCTTGCGGGACGGCAGCTCTCTCGGTGATATCACACTGATCTGTGGGTGGACACGGGGGCGGGGAGCTGCCTCTCGTCCCACTGTGACCTGGGTATCCTCGGACTGGAACAGGCCACATAAGAGCAAGAACTGGCCTCACGAAGAATTAAATTGGAATGCCGCCCCCCCATACTGCGTAGCCCCAACCTTCACCATCTGGGTTTTGGATCTTCCTAGGAGCTGTGTTGAGTTCTTGCAAGTTTACTGTTCAACACTGTCTAAGGAAGGGCCCTCCAGCTTGGCCTAATGGTGGTGATGTCTGCAGCGCCCTCGTGGACGGCAGTCTCTCACTTCACGGCGTGCTGCAGACGCACCATTTAGTTGAGCCTCTCACCATCCCCTCTCCACCCCTCGCGGAGAGCCCACAGGTCAGTCGCTTGGAGTATTCTGGGTGATGAGCACATTCATTTCCACAGGAGGTGACCATGATAGCTTTGTCCAGCATATTTCCCCAGAACTCCTGGAACTCATCTACATCTCCCCTCTGAACAAGCATGAAATGTTCTATGATTTATGCTTGATGGCCTCCAGAAAAAGGGCTTGGAAAATGGTGTCATCCACAGTCTGGCCACAATCCAGGAGGGGGAAATGGCTTGTTTTCATAGAGTTCCTGACCCTCTCTCGGAACTTCAGTGTTTCTGAGCACATTCTGATACCCAGCTGGATGGACGGTGCCACTAGGGCCGGTGTAGACCCCATGGGTGTGGACCACGCTCAGATTCCACTTCTCTTGAGCCCACTCTGGTTCCTTTTGTTCATCAGTAAGGTCAAAGGATTCAGGTTGTGTTCCCTGGTCTGCTGCATACAGTTCCAGGAGAGTGTTGAAACCCGTAGTCAGTACCAGGGCCTCATTTTCCATCAGGTGGAGAGCTGACGGAAGTAGCTGTTTTCCAGAGTCTTCATCTTCGACTCCCAAGTCATTGAATTGCATATAAACAGTCCTTGAAATACGTGGATGGAGCATTACTAGTACGAGGAGAGTTTCTGCATAACATGGGCAACGTGAGCAAGATTCTTGTCTTCAGGAGACGTTTCTGAAACCTTTTGCTTTCCTCATCTTTTAGAAGATCAAAGTCAGCGGCAGCCTCGGGAAGGCCTAGCGGCGTGGGCTGTGGAGGAATGCACAACGGAGGGAGAGACAGATGCACGGAGGACAGTTATTTTACTTCCAAAGGAGGAAAGGGCCGTGCGTTGCTAGTCAAGTCAGGGTGGGGGAAGGAAGAGCGGCTTTCACTTTTAAAGAGCAACCAATTGCTATTGCTAGGCGACAAGGGGGGGGGGGATTGTGTGGGAGCCAAGCAGATACCGGGATGTCTTAAAAAGCTAGTTTGTTTGCTTTCCAGAAGACAGTCTGGCAAATGTCTCAGGGAGGGGTCTTACCAGTATTTCTCCCGAGCCTGTAAAGCAAGCTCAGAGCATAAGTTACGAAGTGTTCAGAAGAGGCCTGTTTGAGGGGGTGGGAGCAAGAATCTCTCTCCTAACTAGAGACTCCTCCGTGGGAACTGTCCTGTCCTTGAGCTGTGCAAAGAGCAGGGCGGAGGGGGATGTGGGAACGCAGCCTTAGGAGTAGCTTATCTTGTCTGAGGTTTAAACAGGGGGGCTGTTTGAATCAGAGGAGCCAACAATCTTGGGGTTTAATTTCCGGGTGTTTTTCATTAATTGTGGAAGGCCACAGCAAAGAAGAGGAGAGGCCTTCTTCTGTCCTTACACTAACCCCTTCCAGGATTTCAGGCCTGGGACCCGAGGTGCAGCTGCAGCACTAAGGCCCGTTCAGCACTAAGGCCTGTTCCAATCCCCAGCACAAGTCTCAAGAATTTCTTTCTAAGCTTAGAAGCAACGTCCTGGCTTTTTGGTGGGGGCGCCATCGCTGAAGCATCCAAAACTCTTGTCTGTGTCAGAGGACTGGCTCCCTGTAGAAGCCGTCCAGTTCCTTTTGGAAGCGCCTGACACTTAATTCCATTCTTGCCTCCTCTGGATACTGTGTTTTCCTGGTTTTCCTCCCATCCTGCTGGTGGGAGCTCTTGCTCGGCTCATTCTTTGTCAGCTCCAAAGACCGCCCCTCTAACTCCAATCTTAATTCCTTTAGAAATCACTGTTTACCATAATAAACCCTTACTGTCCTTGTCATAATCACCTTTAAAAATTCAAACTGAATAATTGCCTTTACTCCATAAATGAGTAATAAGTGAATAACATTAACATAATTTTAATGTTTTTAGAATTATAAAAGTAATGCACTGTCTAAAAAATTTAACCGCCACCTAAAGGAGAATTAATTCGCAAGCCTCGCCTCCAGAGGTGACCATCAGGGGTGGTCTGGTGGGTCTCTCTGGCTCTCTGCTTCTCATTCTGTCTTTTTCTGTCTGTCTCTGTCACGTGCATTTACACATGTGCATGTCTGCCTGTTGAAATTACATGTCATGTCTAACTGGTGGGATTCAGGGCAGACGGCTGGTCCACGCGTCTCACCTAGAGAACCGCTGAGGTCTTTATCTGTGGCACATAAAGACCCTGCACCTACTTTAAGAGCTGCTCAGCTCCACTCCTCCGTGTGAACCATGACAGATAAAATGCCAACCTCTCTACACAGACATTAGTGTTCTTCCAATTCCCAGCTGTTTCACCAGTGCTCTGATAGGTAGTCTTGAAAATATAGCTCTTTAAAACATTGGGCAAGTATTTCTGTGGGGTAACCTCTGAGAGTGAGCACTGCCAGGTGAAGGTGGGCACCCGTAGAAGTTCGAGAGTTCTGCACCCCATCTCCCAGAGCTGGGGCCTTTCCCCCTGCTGGGGCCTCTGCTTGCTCACTTTGTCCCCAGTGTTTACAGGGCTTGTGATCCCACTGGGAAGGTCAGGCATCTCTGAAGTGTACTGGAATGTGCCCTGCATCTCATTGGAAGTGCATATGTTTGCTCTTTGCCCATTTTAAAAACAGTGACTTTTGAGAGTTTTCTGCACGACAGGAATGTTAAACTTTTCTCTGGCCTTGGGTTGTAAGGAGTGCTTTTCAGTTATGATTTTTCTTTCCAGCTTTCTGCACTTTTCTTGTTTTTTGTTTTGAGGACAGGAAGAACTAGACATGTCCTGACTGGTTCCCGGCTCTGGGCTTACACTTATAACAGAGGACTCTACTATATATACCCTGAGATTACGCACATACTAACAGGGCTTCTTTCTTTATAGCTAATCTCTAGTTCATCTGGAATTTTCCTTTCAAATAACACAAATGCTAATTCAAATAAAAACTGAAAACAAATTAACCAGTCCCTTCTTGAAATATGTGAGCAGCCACAAAAAAGCAACTGTGGTAGATTCCATTTATAGGAAACATCCAGAATCGGTAAAGGAGCGGGGACAGAAAGCAGATCAGAGGCTGCCAGGCTCTGAGGAAGGGAGGAATGGGGAGTGAGTCTTTTGGTAAAGGGTTTCCATTTGGAGAGAGAAAACATTCTGCAGAGAGAGTGTGGTGATGTTTGCGCAGCCTCGTGAATGTACATAGTGCTCATGACTTGCACAATTTAAAACGAAAACATTTTATGACATGTAATTTACAACTTGAAATAAGTTAAAATATACAATAGTTAAAACAAAAATATAAAATATAAATAACACCAAGACAAAAGCTCAAAAGGGCGAGGGTAAAGGGACCTCTGGGAGGAGAGCAGGTTCAACAAGAGGCTCCACAGCCGGCACTGAGGAACTTTCTAAAACCGGCTCTTTTTTCACGGGTGGTGGGTAATGTGCCAGCTCCTAGTCTCCTGCAAAGTGCAGTGCAGGGGCAGGTGAAGGTTCTACCTGCAGGGGGCTGGGCAATGGGCCAGCTCGTGGGTGCAGGTACAGGTGATGATTTTCCCAGGGGGGTGCAGGGAACGTTGCTCCACACGCTGCCTCCTGCCCCAGACCTGCTGGTGGAATGGCTGCTGGTGTTGCCGGCAGCCCTGGAGCGGCTGCTGGAGGAGGGCTTTCCCCCAGTTTGGGAGCAGCCTCTGCTTCTGCACTGGTTTCTGCACCTGTACCTGGCTCCTGAGGATGTGCAGGCAGTTTCCAGAGCTAATGCTGGGGCTGGGAGAGGAGAAAAGATCACCCGTGTGCCTGCCTTTCCATGTTCCCCCAGGGACAGAGCCCAGCCAGGGCCTTCTAGAGAAGCCCCAGCCCAGGACCCACCACAGGGTATCTTCCCTGCCTTCAGCCCACCAGGTGGGTGGTCTGAAGCCAGACTTTGTTCCTGGCCCAGTGACAGCCTCCAGGTTTCCTTGCTGTGTGTCCAGCCCAGCCCTCCCTATGTGCTCTCACGTACTCCTAACCCCACTTCCTTCTCAGGGTTGCCCTCTGCTTTTGAGGCTCCAGGTTCTCAAGCCAGTGCTCCAGATCAGGGCTGCACATGAAGAAATGCACAAAGGCATGGACGGGACCCTGGGAAGTGGCCAGGGCAGCCTCTGGGCCATCCCCAGCCGTACCTGGGCCCTCTCTCTGGAGACCCCTCAGTAGCCACATGAGCCCAAGCCTTCACTGACCCTCACTGGCTGCGTGGCACACATGAGCTCCACTAGGGGAGAGGGAGTGGTCCCCTCAGGGGGACTTCCTGAGGAGAGGGCCTCCTGAGTGGAGCTCTGCAATGAGAATGACCATTAGCTCACCTGGAGGCATCAGAACCCCAGGGGGACATAAGAGTCCCCTCGGGGCTCAGGCTGAGGACACTGCCCCACACTTCACATCCACCCAGCCAGCCTTGACCTGTGGGGTGAACGTGACCAGCCCACCAGGCTTCTGACACCTCCTCAGTCTGCTCTTTTTCAGGGCACACCCTCCTGCTTCACACAATGGAAGGGATATAAAGATGTCCAAGTGGGGTTATCGTGGTGGCCTGGCCTGAACTGGGCCACCCGGGGTCCCCCTGCGTTACCTCTAAGTCCCTCCAGGAAAAAAAACAGAGATGTCTGGGGTGAGATCTGACCCAAAGTCTGCAGACTCTAAAGAGACTGTCACTGCAGGCTTTCCCAAGGCCAAGGCCTTGAGACCTGGGATGCAATAAGTAAACATGCTGCTCTCCTGAGCAACTCCAGCTAAGTGAGCTGGGTAGAAGCATATCTAGAATGTGGCTGCCCGGTTACCAGGGTTCAGAGTTCTGTTGAGCTCTATCATGAGCCTGGGTTCCCCTACCTGAGCTTCCTCATGAAACAAGAGCTTTCCAAGGGCCCCTCTGAGCTGTTGACTGCTTCCCCTGCACCTCACACCACACACAGTTACCCAATAACTGTCCCTACAGTCTGCCCAAGTGAAGGGCTCAGTTTACTTCTTTCCTTTCTTTGCTGTCCTTTGCCCCCTGCCATTCGGGAACCACTGGGGTTCCTCTATGACACCCTTCTCAGGATGGCAATGTTGAGGGATGCCCCTTGGCCCTGACCCAAACGCTGTCCTTCATGCTACAGAGTGAGAAGCTCACCATGCAAAAGCCAGAAGCAAATCTTTGAAGGTGGTTGCAGAGCCTGCACTGGTCGACTAGTGACCACCTGTCCCATCTGCCCCTCACTACAGGCTTCCCTGTAGACCATCTCCTCCCAGTATCCTTGGTGGAGCTCTGCAATGACAGTGATGGGAAGCTGGACTGGAGGCATCAGAGCCCTGTCATTTCATTGTCACTGCTTCTTTTCAATCTTCTGCTCTCAGATCAGGCTGGAACCTGTGTCTGCCTAGACCTCCACTGGGGGGAATGAAATTCACCTCCAAGGATCAGGCTAAACCTCAGGCAGAAGGATCTGCCCCACACTACAGATTGACTCTGCCAGACTCGACCTGGAATATGAATGTGGCCAGCCCCGAAGGCTTCAGAACCCTCCTCAGGCTGCTCCTGCTCAAGACAGGCCCTCCCATGTGAACCTCTCTTCTTCCACACACACACACAGAAGAGATGTGGAGATGCCCAGGTGGGGTCAGAGTGGTGGCCTGGCCTGAACTGGACCACCCTGGGCCTCCACAAGTTTGTTGCCCTTTGGGTGTCTCCAGGGAAATGGCCAGAGGCTTTTGGTGAGATTGACCCAAAACCTGCGACATCTAAAGAACCGGTCATTATGGGCTTTCTTTTGACCACAGCCTCGTGACATGTGGATGCAACAGATTAATATGTCACTCTATTGAGCTTCTCCAGCAAAGGAAGCTAAATAGGGGCATCTCTAGAATGTGGCTGCTGGGTTACCAGGGTTTAAAGTTCTGTTGAGCTTACCAACAGGAAAGGAACTCAGTGCCTGGGTTCCCCAACCTGAGCTTCCTCATGAGACAAGAGGTTTCCAAGGGCCCCCCTGGGTTGCTGACTGCTCCCCATGCACCCCACACCACGCACAGTTACACCATAGCTGTCCCTACAGCGTCTGCCCAACTGAAGGGCTCAGTTTACATCTTTGTTTGCTTTCTTTTAACCCCCTGCCATTAGGGAACCATAATGCCATTAGGGAACCACTGGGGCCGCTCTATGACACCCTTCTCAGAATGGCAATGTTGAGGGATGCCCCTTGGTCCCGACCCCAATGCTGTCCTTCATGCTTCAGAGAGAGAAGCTCACCATGCAAAAGCCAGAAGTGACTCTTCTAAGGTGGTGGCAGAGCCTCGTTGTTCTCAGCCAGCCCTCTCCTCGGGCCACCGCAGGATGCCTCATACCGTTTGTTAAGCACCTGGAGCCTTGGGAAGGGGGGATATGCGTCCCTCCTCGAGACAATTCAGAAATTAGTAGTCAATTACCTCTCTGCTCCTGCAACATGGAGGCTCCTTTTCCGTAAGGTGTGCTGACAGGTGACGAATCATCTGCAGAGCCAGCCAGCAGCCACACACCCGGCAAGGGGAGAAAGGAGAGAAAGAGAGCAGGCCGTGCACACTGGATGGTGGAAAATTAGATAAGTACCCCTCGCTGAAAGCATCTTGGACTTTGCATTCAAAATGAAGGGATTTGGCAAAAGGATCGCTGACGTCAGGTAATGGGTAATTCTATTTCAGAGAAGTAGCGCGGCGGGAGGATTCAGCCATCCCGACGTGCTCCAGTCCCTCATCTGTCCCCTGCCCCCAGCGTTTCTTCCTATAATCTGAGCTCAGCCACATCACCAGAGGGAACATTCTCAAAGTCGTGCGGCCTTTTTATTTTAAAAAATGGGGGGGAGGGAAGGGGCATCCTTTTGCTTCTATGACCCCCTTCAAAAAAAGGAAGACTTGTGTAATTTAGCCTTTTTCTGCATTTTCAGTCTCCTCTCTTACTCCCCTAATATGGTCACATACGTTACATTTCAGCAGCTCTGTCTGTAGGTCCCCAAACTCAGCGCTGTTTGGTGAATCCATGTTCCCTTCTTTCTAAACTCCCTTAAATACACCACCCTCCACCCTGGTGCTCAAAAGTCTGGGGGCCATTCTTTTTTTTTTTTTTAATATATCTTTATTGATTTCAGAGAGAGGAAAGGAGAGGGAGAGAGAGAGAGACAGAAACATCAATGATGAGTCACTGATCGAGCCCACAACCCGGGCATGTGCCCTGACCGGGAATCGAACCCCGATTGCCTGGATCCTAGGCCGATGCTCAACCGCTGAGCCACGCCTGGCCGGGCTGGGGGCCATTCTTGACCACTCTTTCCTGTCCCCCACACCCCATCCATCTGTAGGTCCCGTGGACGCCCCTCCTCCATTTCTCTCCCTCTTCCCTCTAACAGCCTGGTGACTCTCCTGCCACCGGGCACAGGAGCAGCCTCTCCAGTGCACGGCGCACTGTCCTGACCGAGCTTCCCTGCCTCCCACTGGGCTCCTCCAACTGGAAATCAGCTCATATTATTTTTGAGCCTAAGACTTTCCATTGTTTTTGTAATGATTTTTTTCACGGTGTCCCACATCACTCCCCTATGCTCCCACCCCACCATTCGGCTCGCTGGCCTCCTGGCGCGCCCTCTGCCTTCGCCCTGTCAGCGATGGCACCCAAGTCATCCTCATTGTCTACGCCGCACTTGTCACCTCTCCTGTTTCAGTTCTGTGTGAGGGCTTCTGCCTCCTCTGCCTCCAGCTCGGGAGAATTCTCTACTTTTAAATGCTCATGTAATTAGATGGTGCTCGCATTAATAATTCAGATATTTCCCTATTATAGCATCTGTAATATTCCACTTGCAAAGCAAAGGACTCAGTTTGCTTCTTTCCTTTCTTTGCTGTCCTTTACCCCCTGCCACTCGGGAACCACTGGGGCTCCTCTGTGACACCCTTCTCAGGATGGTAATGTTGAGGGACGCCCCTTGGCCCTGACCCCAATGCCATCCTTCATGCTTTAGAGTGAGAAGCTCACCATACAAAAGCCAGAAGCAAATCTTCGAAGGTGGATGCAGAGCCTGCAGTGACCTGCTGGTGACCTGTCCCACCTGCCCCTCACTGGTGCATGTGGCTGTCGCCATAGACCATCTCCTTGAGATATCCTCGGTGGAGCTCTGCAACAACAGTGACCGGCAGCGGGACTGGAGGCATCAGAGCCCTGTCATTTTGATCTGCTCTCCATGCAAAAGCTACAAGTGAAATTATATAATAAAATTATTCTGCCTCTGGCTTATTTGATTTACATTATGTTTGTACTATTGCAGCAGTGATATGGGACTTAACTTTCATGTGCTGTAAGATTATACTTTATGAATATACCTCTATTTATCAATTTTACTGTTGGACTTTTTTCCAGTTGGGTATTTTATAAATAATACTGCCGTAAAAATTAGTTAACAAATTTGTAAGTGTATATACGTTTCTATTGGGAATATATCGAGTAGTGGAATTGCAGAGTCATTGGGTAACTAATTAGTTGTTAAATAATTTCTAGATATTTTTTAACTTCATTTCTTGATATACCAACGTAAAACTAAAGTGTTTCTCATTGTGATTCTCAAGAAGAGTAAACTCCCTTAGATTATCTGATGGGCCCAAAGTAGTAATCACAGGGGTCCTTATTAAGAGGAAGGCTGGAGATCAGAGAGAGGCAGGTATGTGGTAACGGGAGCAGAGGGAGGGTGATGCCATCGCTGGCTTTGAAGATGGAACAGGGCCACGAGCCAAAGAATGGCAAGCAGCTTCTAAAGGCTGGGAAAGGCACGAAACAAATTCATCCCTCGAGCCTCCAGAAGGAAGGCAGCCATGCTGGTACCTCGATTTCAACCCAGTCAAACCCCTTTTGGACTTCAGTTCTGCAGACTGCAAGATAATCAATTTATAATTGATTATAAACCACTAAGTTTGTAGTAATTTGCTGCTGCAGCAATAGTAAACCAATGCATAGCTCTCTTAGCTTTATAGTATAATTTTTTAAGTTTCTAAAATATTAATTCTATACATTAAACAGAAGTCCTGAGACAGGCCAGGAATAATGCACTTCAGCAGCAAGACACTTTCCATATGAAACTAATCTCATAGATATGAGATTTAATTCTAACAGGAAATGATAGGGAAAGATGGGCAATAAGAATAGAATCCATTGATTAACAGCTATTCGCTGTATTCACTATAGATAAGAGATTTTCTTACCCTGGGAAACTGGAGGAAATGTTGTAAGAAGAAAAACAGAGTCATAAAGATAAATCGACCTTGAAGTCCAGGTGGCTCCATCACTGAGAAAAAAGATACATTTCGAAGGCAAATCAAGGACAGGACACACCTAAAGGGAGACAAACATCTGGGGGCTAATCTTTATGACAATGATAGAAACTCGAACTCACATGATTTTAGATTCTTTCCCACCCTCTAATCCAGGGGTGGGGAACCTTTTTGCTGCCAAGGGCCATTTGGATATTTATAACATCATTCGAAGGCCATACAAAATTATCAGCTTAAAAATGAGCCTGCTATATTTGGTCAAACATTTAACTCAGCCCTAATGTGATGGCTGGAGCCGCTTCTCTTAGGTGAGGCCTGTGATGGCAGCTGGTGTTGACGATGTTGCTCCTCGCAGCTGCTGTTCCAGGTTTGCGTCGGTCAGCCTGGAGCGCCGTCGACTGCGATGGTAAGTTTTGAAAAGAATTGCTCACAGCAGTAGGTTGTTCCAAACACAGATGCACATCTAACGCATGTCCCCTCAAAGCGGGAAATTCACCCCTGCCTGTGTAACGCTGTGGCACTCGCAGCGGGAGCTGTTGCCCCCAGCTTTCAGCCCACCGTCGCTCCGCAGCTGAATGGTTTCGTGTTGTAAGCTATCAGGCCCATCAGCTGGGCCCACACTGAACGAGTAGCAAAGAGGTTCAGTTCCCCTTGTTTCCTCTTCAGGTCCCTGAATCTTCATTCACTGCCTCAGTTAGTTTTGCACGTTCACCGGCATCTTCAAGTGTCGAGGGGGCTTTTGTCCTTCCAGCTGTGCCTTCCCCAGCCTTCGTCTAGCTTCAAGTGCTTTCATGGTTGGAAGCGGGGGGCTCAAAGCTGGTTGGGGCCCTGCAGCTTGATGGTCAGCTCTGAGAGGGACTTGGTGATGTCCACCACGACGCTAGATCCCACAGCCACTGCTGTCACTGAGTTCCCCGACAGGCTTCCCTTCATCTCCATGAGCTGCTTGACTTCATCCCGCAGTTCATGAAACCTCATGAGCATGTTCCCGCGACTCAGCCACCGCACTTCACAGTGATAAACAAGGTCACCGCACTCAGAGTCAAGGTCATTCAGCAGCTCCTTAAACTAGCGGCTGTTAAACCCTCAGCTTTTGACAAAATTTATACACGACACTACTGCTGGCATCACATTGTTGAGGAGCAAAGACTGCAGGCAGACTTTCTTGGTGTATGGTGCAGTGGCAGGTAATTAAATCACTTGGATCCAGATGAAACGATTCAGTTCTTTCTTGACAAATGCAATTAACCCTTTGTGCAGCCAGCCATGGCTGGAGCTCCAGCTGTAATAAGGCCACTTAACTTTTCAGATGTTAGCTCAAGTTTTTTCACTGATAAAGCAAGTCTCTGAAACAAGTGCTCACCGCTTGCGGTGCCAAGCGTGGCTTCCAGTGACGGCAGCCGGGCTCACGTGTCAAACGCTGCAGTAATCCCACAAACGAAAATGGCCGGTTGGGCAGGATGTGTTAGGTCCGTTGTCTCATCACAAGCCAGAGAGAAAACCTGGAAATCTCCTGCAGAATCCTTCTGTGTTTTTTCAATATCTTGTGCTAAATCAGTAATCCGATCTGAGACAAACTAACACTCTGGGACGATGTTACTCTGTCTGGGACCGAGCCCCGCAGCAGCCGCCGGGCCCTCTCAGGAACTCTCCCTCTGCGCCAGGCCTCACCTTTGCAACTGGCTCGCTCACGACACACCTCATCTGAATTACTTTGTCACAACGGGGCCCAGTGAAAGTGGCTTGTCGTGATTCCAAACTCTGCTGAAGAGCATTGATTTTTTGCAGACACATTGGGGCTCCCAAATCGCTGAGTGTAGCTTGTTTTGAACCCTAATGACGCTCCAGGTTGGCTTTTCTCATTCTTGCTAACGCATCGCCACAAACTAGGCACACAGGTTTCCCTTCGGCTCCGACAAAAAAATAATCATTTGTCCATTTCTCTTGGAAAGCTCGACACTCTGCTTCAGCTTTTCTTTGTAGTCGCCATTTGTAGGATGTCGAACCTCTTAAATTTTAATAACTATGCACTGTGTGTTGCCAGCTACGCGACTATTTTGCTTTGCTTGCAAAATAATCTTGCACCTTGGACTTGGAACATATCCAACGTTCCTATCATCCACTCTTGAGGTCTTTCCACGTGCTCTAATTCCCTTCATCTTCATTTGAGATTGGGGTTTTGCGAGGGTTGTTGATCATGGACATGTGGATAAAGGTTGGACTGGAGTTACCATCCGTGTCGACAGAGAAGTCAGCGACATCGTCCTCAAGCATCGGAGGCAAGGTCATCATCTCATCACTTCTTGTCCCTCATCACCGATCGCCGGGGTTTCACCACAGTGGTTAACACTTGTGAAACATGTACATGCCCAGCCTCCTGGCACTGCCTGGCCTCTGAGCCACCGAAATACAGGCAGACAGGCCATGGGCAGCCGACCAGAAGCATACGTGTCTGTCCTGTCATGTACTAGTAGGTGTCCTGTCTGTCCCGTAATGGACGTTCCTTGCTTGTCCCTCAAAATTTATGTTATTATTATGATTCACTTAATATACATTTATGTTACTATGAATAAAGCTCCTAGATTTATTGAATTTTGAGTCGTGCCTGCGGTGGCCTTGGCAGGATCAGACCAAATGATTTCTCAGGCCGTACACAGCCCGTGGGCTGGAGGTTCCTCACCCCTGCTCTAATCCTATATAATGGATGGCTTGAGAGAAGATGTTAGAGTGGTTTTTCAGGGTACTCTACCTGCCACTCTCCCAGATCTCAAGCATCTGAACAAAAGCACCTCAGATTCAACCTTGTCTCTGCTTATTGACTGGTAGTGACAGGCAGCAAGCTCGGGCACACTTTGTTCTGGTTTCAGTCCCATGGAACCTAGTGACCACTCTAAGTAACAGACCCATGTTAATGTTGTACAGCGTGAGTATATTTAGAGCCTATTAGCGCAAAATGTATTTGAATATAACTTAAGAAAGTCTCTCTGTGTAGATAAAACATGCAATTGCATCTTCATATTAGAGGGCACAAGATACTGGGAGAAGTTAACTTGATCAAGTTCACAATAGAGCCAGGCCTTAGACTGCAACCTACTGTGTCCCATTTTCTAGAAAACACCCTGTTTATGCTCTCATTGTCTTTGGCATATTAAGTCAAAATGTTATATATTTGGACTACTAATGTACCCATAAACATACAAATTACTTTAAATCTCAGATTTCTACACTCATTCAGATATATTAAATAATCCAATATTTTAAGCAACATTTAGGACATTTTTACCGTTAGATTATTCAAGGTGATCGAGAAGGATAATATGAAAAATTGTTTTCCTTTTGTGAAAAGCTGGGGTTTTGTAGTTGTCTTTAAGTAATCAGCATGTAGTATCATGTTGTATAATGGGGGATTTAATTTTTACTTTTATTTCAGTAAGTGAGGGAAGATGTATGCTTTTAAACTTATTTTCAAGATAGTTATATCATTATGAGGATTTGCATTAACTTGTTTTACTCCCTCCTGTAATAAATTTCTTGACTGATTTGAAAATAAATTCTTTCAGTTATGAGTCCTATTAGTAACTTTTTATTATAACACTTCATATTATAATTTAACATTTATGTATATGATTATTTATTAAGCATCTCTCTCCTTTGGTAAAAAAGCTTTGTGAAGTCAATGCTGGGAACTCACTAGTTAATCATCAGTGCTTTTTATGTATTGCATACCCTGTAAGAGGTCCTCAAAAAATTGGTGTTAAATTAATGAATTTAGGTGGTGGGAGAACGGTAATGCCATCGGAATGTTACAGGGCAGTAAGGAGCTAGGAAAGTTCCAGGGCAAGTGGAAAAGGGAAACTGAGACGGGAAAGTTAAAACAAGGCCCAACAGTCGGGCAATTTGCAGCTGGCTTGTAAATAACAAGCCATTCTCTTCCCCAGCCAAGGACACTTGAGAGCAAAGGGTTAAAAGCCTCCCTAAGGAGAGAAGGCAGGAAAGGAGGGGGGAAGGGGAAAGGAAAAAAGGGCAGTTTTACTCCCTAAGCAGAGAAGCCAGCAGTCTGGGGCTTGGCAAGATACAATAGCAGGTGCTTCTCATGAACTCTGGGAAGGCCACACCAAGTACAAAGGGACCTTGAGAATTAATCTGTACCAAAATACTCAGCAGGGGAATTTGAAACCAATAGACAGGAGGGTGTATAACGCCTCAGACCGCCATCCAACGGGCTCTGCAGATGAGCTGAGATCTGCCCTTCATAAGCCAGGTGTATAGATTTGCTCTCCTTGCTTCTTTAATAAAGGTTTAGTTGCTCTTGCTTGAGTTGCTTTAATAAAATTGGCTTACTCACAATGCAATCAAGGTCTCTCGTATAAATTCATTTACGTGAGAAGACAAGGATGGAGTTGGGTTCAGCCCTCTCCCAGGGACTCAGGGGGCTGCCTGGTAACACTGCTCTGGTGTCGAGAGAGGAGAGAGGCGTCTCTAACAAGAACATGTTGTTGTTATTAATCCTTACCCGAGGATATTTTTTCCATTGATTTTTAAAGAGAGTGGAAGGGGGGGCGGGAGAGAGAGAGAGAAACATCGATGTGAGAGACACATCGGCTGGTTGCCTCCTGCACCCTGCTACCCAGGTACGTGCCCTTCACGGGACTTGAACCTGAGGCCCTCTGGCTCACGGGCTGGCGCTCTAACCCCTGAGCCACACCAGCCGGGGCAAAACTATAACTTTGGAGACAGCATGTGAGATGGCATATTTAATAGTTACATTAATAGTAGTCAAACCATGTTTAGATAGTTATATTGGAGGTAATAAAAATGAATGGATGTGTTAAAATAGGGAGAAAGAGAAGCAATAAGGAGAAGGCAGGAAACAGAGTGTAGCGGGCGGGAAACAGGGAACACAGTGAGAGGAAAACAATGAAACTTCTTCTGTTTAGTGAAATGGGCCCGTCAGAGAAAGACAAGCACCATATGGCCTCACCCACATGTGGAATCTAATGGACACACTGAACCAACAGGCAAAACAGAGGCAGACTCGGGAAGACAGAGCAGGGGGGGGGGGAAGCTCGTGACAAGGACAGTGGTGTGGTGACTGGGGAGGGGGGGGAGGCGGGAGAGGGTATGAGGCATAAGTGGTGATGGGAATAAAATAAAATTTAATGAAATTTTTAAAAAATAAAAATTTAGCATCAGCCAGCAGTGCTCAGCGGTTCGAGCCGGCCTGCACGCCACAGGATCACGGGGCTGATTCCATTCCCGGTCAAGGGCACTGCCTGGGTTGCCGGGTGCAGGAGGCAACCAAATGCGTCCCTCTCACATCGATGTTTCTCTCTCTCTCTCTCTCCCTCTCCCTTCCACTCTCTCTAAAAATCAATGCACCAACATGGCCGTGGGCAGGACCGGAGTGAGCGGGTGAGTGTGAGTGGATGAGTGTGTGCCAGGGAGAGAACGCGTGGGTGTGAGTGCGGGTGGGCATCCGCCTGTCAGTGCAAGAGCTCCAGGCGGGCAGTTGGGGTGCCCCTGGCAGAGGAGCTGCGGGTCGCCTGGGAGCTGCTCCGCCAGGCCTTCTCCCCCCGAGGTTGGAGAGCGCACCATCTGGAGCAGCCGCAGGCTCTCCCTGCAGAGGGGAAGGCTATAGGGAGCGGCAGTGCTCCGGCTCCCCGGGGTCACAGACAAGCACATGCCCCCCGCTGGGACCCGAGGCCCAGGGCCCAGGGGCCAGGCCGGACATAGGAGCCCCTCGTTCCTGAACCATGGGCCCCAGACGACCAGCCCACTGCCTTGAAGGGCGGCATGTGGGGCCTGACCCACCGGACTGGCGAGGTGGGCGCCCTGCCAGCCCTGCCCCCTCCACGAGCAGCTGCCCCACAGCCTTGACAGTTTCAAATGGCCGCTGAGCTGCCGCGCCCACAGGCCATTCTCAACTCCCGCTGCGCCCGAGGAGCGCGGCCTCGGCACCTGCCGCGGGTGCTCACTGAGCCGCCCCCCCGGGCTCGGCTCCAAGGTGCCCTCCTCTGTGCCCTCCTCCTGGCCCGGGCCCTCCGCATCCGCTGCTCCCTGACCCTGGTCACACCTCGCCCCCCAGACCCCGTCTCCCTCGGCCTGGTCCCAGCCTAAGGCTCGTCTCTGCCCGGCTTCCTCCTTGGCCCTCAGCTCCAGATCCGTGTATCTAACTGCCCACTGGACATACTACTTGGGAGCCTAATAGGTTTTTAAAAATTAACATAAATAAATCAAACTTCTTATTTTCATCCCCAAACCAAAACGACCATTCTCACCTTCATCCAGAAAAATACAACTAAATTTTTTGTTTCAGCTTTTCTTGGCAAAAATCTAGAATTTTCCTTCACTCATGTCATCTTTCCTACTTTAATCCCAAGCTCTCAGGAGTGGCTCATAAGCCTGAAGAAGGAGCCCAACCTCGTTGCCCTCCGAAAAATCCAAATGCAACCATGAGACCACTTTATCACCCAAAGGATGTCAAAAATTAGCATCCCTGAAAAATATCAAGTGTTGACTATGTCTAATACAGAGACATTATGCATTATAAGTCATTCATTATACATTGTTGACGGTGTTGTAAAGTGGTGTGACCCCTTGGGAAATCAATCAGCACTACATACATTGAATAAGTCTGAACAATTACATTTTCTGCGCGCACCACATCAGCCATTCTCCTCTCAAATCCGATAGAGGCTTTTGTTCTCTGTACCAGAAAATTATACAAGTTTATTCAAAGCCACATAATTTGTAAAAGCCAAACTAAAAACAATCCTAATAAATGTCCTTTAGAAAATGGACAAATAATGTGTACTGTATTTATAATTTAAGGGTAATATATGCGTAATAGATGGAATAAATTTGAATGAAGCGGAGGTACCACCGTGATGTGCCACAGCATGGGTGACTCTTGGAAACATCATGTTGAGTCCAAAAACCAAGTCCCAGGAAACTATACCAGTATATGTCCTTCAAAAAATTTACAAGTAAATATGCAAAATTAAATTTTTTGTTGTTTGGAGATACATTCACATATGATTAAAGCATATTTTTGAAAAAATAAGAAAATGATGGCCTAATGTAGGAATGTTTGTTCCTGGTGAGAAGTCAGAGTGAGGCCAGGGCCGGATAGAGGAAGCACATGTTGGCGCCCTCCTTCGGTGGCAGGCTCGCTGGCGTTCATTCTAACATGCTGCTTCACACATTTTATGTTGCAAAGTTACATATACATATATATTTATATGTAAAATATTTTTAAAGAGAGTGAAGAAAGTATAGGAAATTCATGTAGAAATGAAATTGACATGTGAAGTGGTGAATTAGTGTCCGAATTCCATTTGGTTGAGTATTTGCCAACATTCCTGTCTCACCCAGAAGTAATTTGACTTTTGTAATTAGAAAACACTTTTAAAAATGAATGAATGAGGTTGCTGTAATTTTTCTTTAATTACCACAAATATATTGGTAGCTACTCTGGCAAGTTTACATATTCTGTGCATTTTGTTAATCCTTCTACCCATCAAGCAGTGTGTCCTATAGCAGGATTTTGGAATTGTTTCTTGATTTTCTTATACCTCAAGAAAGCAATTTTTAAAGAAATATATAAATATAGTGCATTGAATTTAATACAGTTTCAATATAAGAATTTTAAAACTTTGATTTGAGAGAGAGAGAGAGGAACATCTGTTTGTTGTTCCATTTATTTGTGCACTCACTGGTTGCTTCCTGCATGCGCCCTGACCTGAGATGGAACCCCAAACCTTGGCACATGGGGACAGCCCTCTAACCGACTAATCCACCCGGTCAGGGCACACAATATTTTATCATTAGGTTTTGCCACTGGTTTTGTAATGCCCTTATGGTTGGTGTGTGTATGTGTGCAAATTTATGATAAACTTATGTTTTCCAAGATTAGTATTTTTAAAAATGAATTTAGTGAGGAAGAGTATACAGAAAATCATTATGTAAGTTTCTCGAATATTTAAATTTAATTTATTTTTGTCTTTTCGAACTTTAGCCCAATTAGTATTATAATCATTTATAAAATCAATGTAAATTAGGAATTTTAAATGCCTTTTTTGAATTTATATATAGTTGTGATTTTTTTCTAAAAAACACCATTGAAATGTGTTCAACATTTCTAAAAAGAAACCTGTGTGACTATGCACTTGGTCATTATATATGTATTTTTTGTTGATTAATTTTATAGAGGAAGGGAGAGAGCGAGAAAGGGAAACATCGGTTGGTTTGCTGTTGCGCTTCTGCGTGCGGTCGTTCACCGATTGATTCTTGTGCCTGCCCTGAGTGGGATCAACCCTGCAACCTTGGTGTCTCCGGACGACACTCTAACCAACTGGGCTACCTGGCCGGGGCCAATTGTTACATATTTTTGACACATTTAGTTATTTTTCTATATGGACTCAATAATTTCTAGATATCTTAAGTATGTCAAACTTTAAACATTTATGAAATAATAATTAGTTTTTATTATACAATTATTTTATGATACAAAGATGCCTTTGGATATGCAGGTCATGTTATAACAATATATAGGCTATTTTTTTGAAAAGTGGACTCTGATATAAATATGTGTCCTTTAATGTTCTTGACATTTAATTTAGAAGTAGTGAAGTGATTGTATAAAATAAATGGTCAATAAACATTTTCTGATTGTGTAGTTGTCTAGTTAAAAACAATTGTTATTGATTTTTAGAGAGAGAAGAAACATTGTTTTGCTGTTCCACTTTATTGCACTCACTGATTGATTTTTGCATGTGCCATGGCTGGGAATCGAACCTGCAACCTTGGCGTATTGGGACAATGCTCTACCCAACTGAGCTACCCAGCCAGGGCTGTGATTATTTAGTTTAAAGTACAGTTTCTAATCCATCATTCCAAAACTGGAACACCTTAAATATGTAAATAAATGTGACCAATTATCTGTGCTCTAAAATATTTTTAAACTTTATTCTCTTGAAAACCTAATTTTGTGATCTTGGAGAAGTTGTCAATATTTCTTAAAATTTAATTTTTCCATCTGTATAATGGGAATATTGGGAATACTATCTGAAATGATGCTATGAAAATTGTATATAAATAGCATGACTTAGAGTGTTTTCAGAAAATGTTAGTTTTGAACTGGTACAGAGTAACTGTAGCTTCCCTTAGAATATCATATATTAACAAATCTAAAAGAATTCACAAAGAGTTAGTTCTGGGATGTATAATTTGAAATTTCTGTTTAGAGTTTGAGGTTGCTATATGAAATTTTCTGTTGCTAAAAACATATTTATGAGAACAAGTTGCTCTCTGTGAGATAATCAAACAGGTATTTTGATTATGCCACTTTCAGGTGAACAAAAAAATGAATGTTTATGGAAAGCAAATTATCTCTAGTTAATGATTAGTAACTGCACGTGTGGTTTGCTTTTAGAGTATTAGTGCTGCTTTACTGAAAGCAGGGTAACAAATAGATGTTTCACAAATTTGCTCTAGAAGATTGAACAAATATTACTCATGGAACAAAGTGTTTGAACTTGCCTGGTGACATCTTTTGTTTCGTGTTTTAACCACTGTTTTACTAGTTTAACTCAGTCGGCTTCTTCACTAAAGGCCACCTCAAGTCTTTCGGCAACACGCCCCGCATAAACAAGTGATCGTGTGTAACCTTGAATCCTTGCCTCGCTCACCCTTGAACAGCCTCCACAGTCCCATAGTGATGGTGCATTACCCCGATTGGAGCTTCATGTTGCACCGATGCGTGTGTCCCTTTTAAAGAGAGCTCCTAGCCCTGGCTGCTGGGCTCACTGGTTAGAGCACTGGCCTGTGCACTGAGGGGTCTTGGGTTTGATTCCCGTCAAGGGCAGGCACCTGGGTTGCAGGTTTGACCCTGGGCCCCAATCAGATTTGGGGGAAATGTGACATTTTTTTCTAACATTTAAATGGAAAGATTTAAGTGTAAGACTACTGTTTGCAAATCCATTTTGCACATGAACTAAAAGGAAATGGAAATACATAGTAATATGTTGAGATATTTTTTTAAAAAAAAATTAAAGATGTTGAGACTGTTGCAGAAACCAAACAGAACAACCACCCAAAAATCAATGTGCAGTGAGAATCACAGTATCAGAGTCAGCCCTTGGGTGTGTGAATCGAGAGAGCATCCGGCGGAGCTGCGGGAAACAGCTGGGCTTCCAGGGCTTAGGGCCATGGGGAGATGTACGTCCTGTGACCACAGGGGGGCACTGTGGGAACATCTTTCAGTTCCTACGTAGCTGCTCCGTGAGGATTTTTCATTCAAAGGAGCCTGGGCCTGGGGGCTGAGCCAGACGCTCACAAATGAGGACTCCGACGTGTCCTCTCTAGCCTAGCAGAGTCGCCTGAGCCAGTCCTTCCTCCCACAGCTCTTCCAAGGGGTAAAGCTAACCTTCATCTCCCTCAGCCTGGGTGTGAGCTGAGCTCCAGCACCAGGCTCAGGGAGGGGCTGCGCAGTCAGTGGATGAAGGCACATTTGCGGGGACAGCCCCTCCTCTGGCAGAGACTGGAAAGAACAGGAGGCCTGGGCCAGCCCAGCCCCACTGCGAGGCTCAGGCTCTGCGTGCACCCAGGCCTGGTCTCTGCTCCACCTTAGGCTCCTCCCTCACTGCACAGGCCTCAGGGACAAGGTCCTAATTCTCAGTTTTATTCCTTACATGTTTACTTTCCTAAGACGCCTTACCCTGCTTCCTGCCCCATCTCTGACAAGTGTCTGTGTTGGCAGATTTCCTGTTTCAGTCTGTGCTGACTCAGCCACCCTTCCTCTCTGCGTCTACAGGAACAACAGCCAGACTCACGTGCACCCTGAGCACGGGCTTCAGTGTTGGCGACTCTGCTGTAAGGTAGTTTAAGCAGAAGCCTGGGAGCCCTTCCCACTATCTCCTGTCTTTTAAATCAGGCTCGCTAAGCACCAGGTCTCCAGGGTCCCTAGCCAATTCTCTGGATCCAAAGATCTCTCAACTAAGGTGTTCTGCACATCCCTGGGCTGCAGCCCGAGACTGAGGCTATTACTATGATATACGGATCGGCAACTCTACGACTGACAGTGTTCTAGAGCCACAAAAAAGTGAGAAAAAACCTCCTCTCTGCTCTCCCTTTCTCTGCAGTCACCCCTGCTCGTGGCTCCGACCAAGTCAAGCTCAACGGTGACTTGTGTTGTCAGATCTTCATCCAGCACCTGCTTTTCATTGGACCAGGAGTGCTGACAATGTGACACCCTTTCCTTTAGTTCAACTTTTAGGTTGATTTATTGCTTATATATTCCCACTTTGTTCATGTTTGCACAAGCAAACTTTTTTTCGCTCAGAGATTTAAAAAATCCTAATGCAGCCCGGTCGGGCGTGGCTCAGCAGTTGAGCATCAACCTATGATCCAGGAGGTCGCGGTTCGGTTCCCGGTCAGGGCACATGTGTGGGTTGTGGGCTCGATCCCCAGTGGGGGGTGTGCAGGAGGCAGCCGATCAATGGCGACTCTCTCATCATTGATGTTTCTATCTCTTGCCCTCCATATCCCTTCCTCTCTCTGAAATAAAGATTTTTTTTTTTAAATCCTAATGTAGATATTTGAGGAGGTCAAATCAGGTTGATTCAGGCAGTGCCCACTATAATTTTTATTATTTCCTTTCTTCTACTCACTTTGGGCTTTGTTCTTTTTCTAGATCTATTAGGTGTAATGTTAGATTGTTTATTTGAGATTTTTCTTGTTTCCTAGGTAGGCCTGTATTGCTATAAATTTCCCTCTTAGGACTTCTTTTGCTGTGTCCCATAGATTTTTGGTTTGTTGTGTTTTCATTTTCATTTGTCTCAAGGTTTCTTTTGGTTTCTTCCTTGATCTCATTGTTAACCTGTTCATTGTTTAGTAACATGTTATTTAGCTTCCATGTGTTTGTGTGTTTTTCAGTTGTCTTCTTATAACTGATTTATAGTTTCATGCCATTGTGGTCAGAGAAGATGCTTGATATGATTTCAGTTTTCTTAAATTTATTGAGACTTGTTTTGTGGGTTAACATGTGGTCTATTCTGGAAAATGTTCCATGTGCACTTGAAAAGAATGTATATGGTGTTGCTTTGGGATGAAGTGTTCTAAAAACATCAATTAAATCCATCAATTAAATCTGATCTAATGTGTCATTTAAGGTCACTGTTTCCCTATTGATTTTCTGTCTGAAAGATCTATCCATTGATATCAATGGGGTATTAAAGTCCCCTACTACGACTATATTACTGTTGACCTCTCCCTTTATGTCCATCAATATTTGCTTTATATATTTAGGTGCATTGGGTGCTAAATATTTACAAAGGTTATATCCTCTTGTTGGATTGATCCCTTTATCATTATGTAATATTCTTTTTTGTCTCTTATTATTATTATTTTTTAAATATATCTTTATTGATTTCAGAGAGAGGAAGGGAGAGGGAGAGAGAGAGATAGAAACATCAATGATGAGAGAGTCATTGATCTGCTGCAGCCCACAGCCGGGGCATGTGCCCTGACCGGGAATCGAACCCTGACAGCCTGGATCCTAGGCCGATGCTCAACCGCTGAGCCACGCCCGGCTGGGGTCTCTTATTATTTTTTGTTTTAAAGTCTATTTTGTCTAAGTAATGCTACCATAGTTTTTTTCATTTTCATTTACATGAAATATCTTTTTTAATTGAATTTATTGGGGTGACAATGATTCACACCACCATATCGGTTTCAAGTGTTCAACTCAACAAAACATCATCTGCACACTGCAGCGTGTGCCCATTGCCCAAAGCAAAGTCTCTTTCCGTCCATTTATCCCCCATTTGCCCACCTCCACCTACCCCCATCCCCCTTTCCCTCTGGCTATCACCATACTGCTGTATGTGTATGTGGTCTTTATATATGTATTTTTTGCTTAATCCCTTCACTTTCTCTCATCCAGACCCCCAGTCTCCCCCCCCCCCCAGACAGCTGTCAGTTTGTTCCATGCATCCATGCCTGTTTCTATTTGGTTCATCAGTTTATTTCATTAGGTTCCACATATAAGTGAGATCGTATGGTATTTGTCTTTCACTAACTGGCTTCCTTTTGATCCAGCAATACCACTTCTGGGAATATATCCAGAGAAACCCGAAACACTAATTTGAAATAATATATACATAAAATATCTTTTTCCATCCTTTTAGTCTGTGTGTCTTTCAATCCGAAGTGAGTCTCTTGTAGTCAGCATAAGTATGGGTGTTTTTTGTTTTGTTTTTTTAAATATGTCTTTATTGATTTCAGAGAAAAGAGGAGAGAGGGAGAAGGAGAGATAGAAACATCAATGATGAGAGAGTCATTGATCAGATGCCTCCTGCACGCCCCACACTGGGGATCGAGCCTGCAGCCTGGGCATGTGCCCTGACCGGGAACCGAACCGCAATCTCCTGCATCCTAGGTTGATGCTCAGCTGCTGAGCCATGCCGGCCGGGCTGGGTGTTGTTTTCTTATCCATTCAGCTACCCTATGACTTTTGATTGGAGCATTTAATGCATTTACATTTAAAGTAGTTATTGATAGGTATGTATCAATACCATTTTATTATCCATATTTACATTCTTTATTTGCCTTCCTAAAGAAATCCCTCTAACATTTGTTATAATACTGCTTTGGTGGTCATAAACTCTAGCTTTTTCTTGCATGGGAAGATCTTTTTCTCTCTTTCAATTTTAAATGATAGCTTTGCTGGGTAAAGTACTGTTGTAGGTTCTTGCTTTTCATCATCTTGAATATTTTGTCAGTCCATTCAGGCCTGCAAAAGCTTCTGTTGAGAAATTAACTGACACTGTTATGGGAGCTCCCTTATAGGTAACTGCCTTTCTTTTACTGCTCTTAAGATTCTTTCTCTTTAACCTTTGCAGTTTTAATTATGATGTGTCTTGGTGTGGGCCTCTTTGGGTTCATCTCGTTTGGGACTCTCTGTGCTTACTGGACTTTTATGTCTATTTCCTTTGCCAGGTTAGAGAATTTTTTTTCAAATAGGTTCTCAATCTTTCTCCTCCTTCTGGTACCCCTATGATGTGAATGTTGTTACACTTGATGTTGTCCCAGAGGTTCCTAAACTATCTTCATTAGTGACATTGAGCATCTTTTCATGAGTCTATTGGCCATCTCTACGTCCTCTTTGGAGAAGTGTCTGTTCAGGTACTCTGCCAATTTTTAAATGGTATTTTCTTTTGGTGTTGAGTTGTATGAGTTATAAATTTTGGCTATCGAAAATTTATTGAATGTATCATTGGCAAGTATCTTCTCCCAACAGGTAGGCTGTCTTTGCGTTTTGTTGATGGCTCAGAGAAAAGTAGTTAATGACTGAATAGCTAAGAATTTGAGCTGTGAGCAAACTTTAGGAAACTGATGTGTTTATGAAATTAAAACAAAGGTTAATTATACAAAAACAATTATTTTTCTGTGAAGACCTTGGGGGTGGCAGGGGGGCAGTGGAAGGGGTCAATGGGGAAAAAAGGGGGACATCTGTAATATTTTCAACATAAAGATTAAGAATTTTTTTAATTTATTTATACTGTATCAAAGTTGATTATAACATGAGGAATGTGCCAAAAGTAAAACATATTAAGAGCATGAATGTCAACTATTATTGAAGAAGGTTCTACAGTCTTTTAATGAAACCATAGAATTCAGTATGTTGATGACAATGTAAAAGCCACTTTCTAAGTAGTTCTCAGCCATGACTGTGTCAGAATCACCTGCTTTCGAAGCATGAAAGCATCAGGGGCCCGGAGCAAATCTAACAAGTCAGCAGCTGTTCTTTTGTTTTGTTTTGTTTTTAATTGATTTGCGAGAGAGAGGAATGGGGAGAGGGGGTGGGGAAGAGAGAAAGAAACATCAATTTGTTGTATCACTTTTTTTATGCATTCCTTGGTTGCTTCTTATATGCGCCCTCACTGGGTATCAAACCCACAACCCTGGTGTATAGGGATGACGCTCTAACCAACTGAACTACCTGGCCAGGGCCTTGATAGCTGTTTTGTTTTGTTTTGATTAATCTTCACTCAAGGTTATTTTTTCCATTGATTTCTAGAGAGAGTGGAAAGGAGGGGAGAGAGAGGAAGAGACAAGAGAGAAACATTAATGTGAGAGACACACATTGATCAGTTGCCTCCTGAATGCACCCTAACCAGGGTGGGGGTCCTAAAACTCAGGTATGTGCCCTTGACTGGGAATCAAACCCGCAACCCCCTGGTCTGAGGGCCAACACTCCAACCACTGAGCCAAACCTGCCAGGGCCTTGGCAGTTGTTTTGAAAAATCATACAGCTGATTCTGAACTGTTGGCCAAGGTTAAGAATCACTGACACACTTTGACTTAAATCAGCCAGGGGAAAAAAAAAAAAAAATCACTTGCAAAAGAAAATAACAAACATAGTTCTATGAAAACACCAAATAATAGCATTCTTATAAACACAAAAAATTCTAGGCTTAGATGGCTTCGATGATGAACTCTTCTGGACATTAAGGAAGAAACAGTTCTATCTTACTCAAACTCTTTCAGAGAACAGAAAATGGGAGAACATTTCCCAAGTCAGTATAAGAAAAAAAATTAAAGGCCAATCTTTCATGAATATATATGCAAAAATTATAATCATGTGAAAAATAAATCCCACATACATGGAAATTATAGCATGATCACATTCAGTTTACTCTGTTAACACAGTTTAACATTTGAAGTTAATGTAATTCACACATGAGCAGAATAAAGGAAAAGGTTCATGTAATCATTTCAAGAAAAAAACATTTGATAAATTTCAACATCCGTTCGTAATTTTAAAACTCTGCAAACTAGGAATAGAAGGAATCGGTCTTTAATAAACAGAATTTACAAAAAGCCTAGAGTATATTTAATGATAAAATATTTGAAAATTTTTACCCTGATATTGGAGAACAAGGAAGCCCACTATGGACACTTCTATTCAGCATTTTATCAAAGGTCCTAGTAAGTGTGACCAGACAAGAAAAATAAATGTTGTAAGAATTTGAAATAAAGAAATAAAAGTCCTCATTCAGATAACGTAACTGTATACATAGAATATCTAAAAATACTACTGATACTCTATTGGAATTGATGTGAATTCTTCACTGTCATTGGATACAAAGTTGATATAAAAATATCAATGGCTTTCTGATCCGCCATCTGCAGTGGAGCCCCCACTAAGATGCAGACTTTCATGAAGACTCTTATGGGGAAGACTGTCACTCTCGAGGTTAAACCCTCGGATACAATAGAAAAGGTAAAGGCCGAGATCCAGGAAAAGGAATTCCTCCTGATCAGCAAAGACTGATCTTTGCTGGCAAGCAACTGGGAGACGGACCTACTTTGTCTGACTACAGCATTCAAAAGGAGTTGACTCTTCATTCTTGTGCTGAGACTTCATGGTGGTGCTAAGAAGAGAAAGAAGCCTTATGCTCTCCCACGAGGAGTGAGCATGAAAAAGGTGAGGCTGCTGTCCTGAACTACTACACAGTGCATGGGAGTGGCAAAATCAGCCACCTTCGTAGGGAGTGCCCTTCAGTGAATGTGGTGCTGCAGTTTTATGGCCA
This sequence comes from Miniopterus schreibersii, assembly GCF_964146895.1. Lineage (NCBI taxonomy): Eukaryota > Metazoa > Chordata > Mammalia > Chiroptera > Miniopteridae > Miniopterus > Miniopterus schreibersii. Next base: position 7,236,445 of record NC_138112.1, on the reverse strand, counting down.
GCCACTTTGACAGACAGTATTGTGGCAAATGTTTTCTGATCTAATGCATCCACAAACCGGAATTCAAGTACTTGCATATGGGTTAATAAAAGACAAGAACTAACATTTTTTAAAAATCCCACAAAAAAACAAACAAGAAAACCCACATCAATTTTTTAGATATAGCAACAACAAAAATGGAATTTAAAAAATGACATTTACAATAGCTTGGAAAACATCCAGAAATAAATTTTATGGAAGATTTGGAAGATTTTTATACAGAAATGAAAGAAAACCTAAGTAAATAGAATATATCATGTTCATAGATCAGAGAATATCAGTTCTCTCCAAATTATCTCTAGTCACTGTAAATCTAATCAGAATCCCTGGAGATCTGTGTGTGCATGTATGAAGTTGACAAATCCATTCTAAAATTTATATGGAAATATACAAGATCAAGACTAGCAGAGACGATCTTGAAGGGTGCAAGACTGGGTAATGCATTGTGCGGAAATGAAGACTTACAATGCTATACTAGTTCAGTGTTCTGTTGGTACAAGCAGACAAGCCAATGGAACAGACAAAACAGCCCAGAAACAGACCCCGACACAGACCCTTGATCTATGACAGATGTGTAGCACTGGGAAATCGTCAGTTTTCAATAACTGGTGTGAGTTGATTAGCTCCCTGTGAAATGTAAAATAGTAAAACTTCTGGAAGATAGCACAGATATCTTCATGACCTTGTAATAATTTCCTCAACAGGGCATAGGAGGCACTAACTAAGAAGGAGAAGACACCATGGTAAGCTGGCTACATTCACTTAAAAAACTGGTTTTCATTGAAAGATATCAAGAGTGCAAAACCAGAGTGGGAAAAGATACACGCAATGCATAGGACCAAAAGTTTCCATACCTAGAATACATTTTTTACTCCTATAAGTCAATAAATAAAAGACAATAAATCCAACAAAAAAGTGGGCAAAAGACTTAAATAGGTATTTCACAAAAGATCACAGCCAAAGGCCACTAAGTATACAAAGAGATGCTCAACATCATCAGCACCTGAGAAGTGCAAATTAAAACAGAATCATCTCACATCTACCAGAAAGGTAAATTTAAAAATATTGACAAAATCAAATCTTGACAAAGATATGGGGCAACTGGAACTCTTACAAACTGCTGGTGGGAGTTTAAGTTGGTGTAACTGCTTTGGAAAACTGTTTGGCAGTCTCCAATAAAGATGTATCTATCTATTCCTATGACTCAGTAATTTCACTCATAGTTACACACCAACAGAAACGCATTCGTGTGTGCATCAAAAGACATGCACATGAGTGCTCCTGGCAACAGTATGGGTAGTAGCCAGAAACTGCAAACAACTCAAATAACAATTAGTGAGTAAGTTTTAAGGTATATTTACACAATGAACCAACCAGTGGAAGTGGATAAACTATAGCTACAATTAACCCCCCCTGTCCTATCCCTGCTGCATCCCAGGATCCCATTCAACACTAGCCTCTAGTTTACTCACTATTTAAATTGTTCTATACCCACTTCACAGCTCTTTCTTGAAGTGGGCAGGGTAAAAATGAGCTTACATACCTCACAGTTCTTTAAAGAGTTAACAATCCACACAGAAGAGGGCTGCAATTCCAGCTAACCAGGGAAAATCTAACCCAGTCTCAAGGGAGTGTCGACTTGAGGCATTTTAGGTAAGGGTTACACAGGTTCCTCCTCCTCCCGCCCGCCTTGTTCATTTTACACAACCCTTTAAACACGTGAAAACCATCCTGAGCGTGGGGCAGTTAGTGAACTCGGTAAGAAACCAGGCCAGCCAGAAGGCAGCCAGCAGTGAGGGAAAGAAATTAGTTCCCAGCACTCCCCCTGGTGGTACGAGGGAGTCCCAGCCTTGCAAACTCAACATCGCACACTATAGACGCTCTGTTCCTTCCTTGGCCCACTGTGGATTCCGGGTAGCTGACCAGGAAATAACTAATGTGGAAAGGTACAAAGCAGATTTTACAAGACTACCCAGTACCGTTGAGCAGTTGTTAAAGCACAGGCTATGAAGTGAGACCACCAGGGTTAGTGTCCTGGTTCCACTACTTATGACACCTGACCCATCACCATCCCAGGGTTGTTACATGAAGGGAAATAATGTAACTGCACAGTATTCAATAATGACAGGGATTTAAAAGTGAAAGGCAAATGGCTTATAATTTCAAACAGTAAAAGGTAGTCAATGGGTAAGAAAATGGATCAATTTCCCATGAAATAAATCTTTGCAGTAACTTTAAAACACAAAAGGTATCTCTGAATATCTGTAAAAGATGACCAAACCATAAATTTAATAAAAACATAAGAAATTCAGTTAAAAGGGTTTTTTTTTGCCTTATAAATTTGACAAATTACAAAGTGGATCACTTACATGCAATACAACTAGTTAAGTGGGATGAGAAGGTATCAGTCACCACTAGGTGCTGCTCAAGAGCTGCCTGTTTGTTGCCTGCTCCTATTTCATCCCCATTAAACTTCTTAACCCTTCAATTTACTTTTTTCTTTCAAAAAAGAAAAACTGAAACATGACAAATGCTTACCAACTCCATTTCCAAACTACAAAATACACATTTAAATACACACCAAAGGTAAAACAAATACTTTTATTGCACATTTATAAAATCTGCATAGTTGTATCAAGTGTTCTTCCCTCCCACAATTCCCTCATTAATCTGAAAATTTGGTTAAAACACTATACCCAAACTGGAGCCTTTTTAAAATGGTCAACAGGGGATAATTCTCTCTCTACATACACACACACACACACACACACACACACACACACATTTTTCTTTTTACAAACCCACATCCCTTATTTTTTCAAAGCAAAGAGGAAGAGGGTATCAAAACATTCTTTTGGGCCAGCAGCAGCCCAGGACACGTTTCCGACAATTTTCAGACCCTAGAAAATTTTACCTAAATGGTTAACAACTATCAAAATGCTATCTTTAACCAACAGTTGGATCTGTTCCTATGGGTCTGTTTTTGTTTGGTTTTGGGGGGGAGAGGTGGTGGGAGGGATGGGTGAAACAGGTAAAGGGAAGTATAGCCAATAACATTGTGGTAAATTTGCATGGTGGCAGATGGTTACTAGACTTAGTGTGGTGATCACATCGAATAACTCTACTGTATCCCTGAAACTAATATAATATTGTATACCAACTATATTTAAATTCAAAAAGTAAAACAAAGGCTCCCCCACCAAAAAACAACAAGGTCCACTGTACTAGTATGGGACACCCAAGAGTTTACATATGCTCACTTTCTCATTTAAAAACAAAACAAACAACCACACAAACCCATTACCATTGTCAAGTTTCACAATGTTATTCCGTCTAAAGTCCTTAATGTTTTCCTTTCTTTCATTCAGGACTGAGCATGAGGTTTTCTGGTTTATTTAAAAATATAAAGTAAGAGAGAGAGAAGAAAGGAGGGGCAGCTTTCTTCCGACTGTTCAGCATCTTACGGCCACATGACCTTGTATTCTACCCACACATAAAAGGGTGGTGGCTTATCAGCAACCCATTTGCCATCCTGTCAAGAGCCAGGCAAGGTTTATATTTCTTGTTTCTGGCAGTTAAAAATTTTCAAATGTCACCTGTAAAAACTAGGAGCTTTCATCTAGTTCAGGTTCTGATGAATCACCCTCCTATTCTGCTGTCAAAAATATTAATGACTGAAGGACAACTTAAAAAGTGGCAAAGGCTTAGAGTAGCTCAAGCATCCCGGTAGGCACAAGAGGCCACCTCAGGTCCTTGGGCATAATCCAACACCTCAACGCACTGGTTCCCACCTCTTTCAGTAAAACTGCTTTAGTGATTCTGTTCCTAAAAAGTGCAATTTTATTTTTAATCCTTTGTTACACAAAAGCATGGTTGGGGTCAGGGTCTGAATCTTACTTTTTCACCTAATTCCTTTCACAAAGTAAACAGTGGGTAACAGAGTTCTGTTCAACAGGTAGGCGACCAAAGACCAGGACGGGCCTTGAACCCGTCTATGAGGCTTATTTCACAGTTACAGTTGAAACCCCTTGAATCGACTCCATGACGGCTGCAAACCGGCTGCAAAGGTCATAAGGAGAATTAGGTCGAATAGTTGGAGGTTCCTTCAAGACAATGATTTCTGCAGAAGGATCTAGAAGCCTGGGTAGAAACTCTCCTAAGCACAGCTGCAGATTTTCTGTGGAGAGAAAATGGATGGTTACATATATAGCTAAACAGATCTCGGAGTAAAAGTAATTAAATCTGCAACCCTATGGGAAGGCCCTCCATACAGCCCACTACCCAATTTCAAAGATCTGCTCGGGACAGCTAACAAAAGACGATTCCTCTGGGCCCAACCAGAAGAAAGATCTACTCGCCAAATATACCAAAGCTTCAGGTCACTGCTGTCAGCCACCTGGCACATGGCAGAATAACTATACTGACTTCATTATGGACAGGTCTCCCAATCAGTCATCCTTTTAAACCTTGAGAGCAGATGTAACACTCTGTACCATAAATATAATGGAGCTATTTTCTTTCAAAGGATTAAAATGTACAGTGTATGCACAGAGCACTAAGTTAAGCTATATATCACACATGGTCTAAACAAAAGCTGAAGACATTAAAAGGAAATTCATACCTACTAACTATAATAGCGTTTTTCAATAAATATTATAAATAAGCACTGTAACAGTCAATAGACTATGTCTACACCAGTGAGAAACTAATAGAGAGGGTTCATATTAGAGTATACACCAACATTCTAAGTCCATCAAACTCTCCTAAAAGTAACTAGCTTTGGGATCCCTCCCTAAAATACTTCAGACAAGCAAGAGTCCATTTACGAACTGACTGGGCTCAAGGCACTTTGGGAACATGGTATGTGTTGACACTTCAGGCCTGAGGAACCTGCAGTGACGGCACCACTGGGTAACCAAGCTGTATACAGGGATTCTGATTTTTAAACTATGAAATTAGAATCCAGATTTTGGCAAATGAAAACAGAGGCCGGACACTCCTGGAAAGCAGTGACATTTCAGGAGGGGACACTTCAGCAGCCACAGAAAAGGCAAGGAGAGGCCAGGAGGAAGAGGCATGGCTCCCACCCGTTTCTATACAGCAGACCCACTTAACTCGAATATATCCTAGGGGTTCCCATAATTGCTTGATAAGGTTTGGCAACCGGTGCTATAGAGGGAGCCCACTGAAGTTTCTACAATTCCCAAGAGACTTAAAAATTATTGGGATTGTTAAAAACAACATACCTGCAATATCCTGCCCAAGATAAGAGCACCAGTGTTTTCTCATGACCTCAATGGCATCCAGGTCATCCTTGGAGATGTCATTATTGATGATGAGGTGAATGCAGGGAATGATCAGCTCGTTCATCACATTAATGCCCTCTGTTACCGCATGGTCATCATTGGTTTCAAAGAGAGAAGCCGCTTTGGCATTCAGCTCCTACAGATAAAAGGAAGAGTGAAAAAAAAAAAAGCCTGAAAAACATAAATATCTATTTGAGAAGATCCTAACACATGGTTTCCACACTTTACTGCACATTGGAATTGCCTGGGGAATCTCTAAAAACCATTTGATCCCTCCCCGACCCTATAAGCTGATGTGATCCTATGAAGGTAACCTGGGCATTGGGATTTTTAAAAAGCTCCCAAGGTGATTCTCATGCAGCTAAGCCTCTGATGCACTGGCCTCAACTTACAAGTGAAGATCGTGCCTAACACCTGCATCCACTCTAAGGCCTATTCCCTGGCTCCCATCTCCACAGAGCATCAGAATCACCTGCAGAAGACACGCAGCTGCTCAGGCCCCAGTTTGGCTGCCTGGGGAGGGACCTGCGCCTCACCCCCAGTGAAAGCTCCCCAGGTGATCTTGATGCACACTGAGGGTAGAAAGCCAGTGATGGGTACCATCTAATTCACTATCACTGCTACCTGAGCAGGACATTCCAAATGTAATCTATCTTCGGCCATTTAAAAAGTAAAAGTACAACTCTAATAAAATTCAGATCCATCCAATCTACAAGCCCCTTTCTTCAGCTTCCAAATACTCTGCCACACCTGTAACTAACACAGAAATCAAAGTATAAACCAGAAAGTGAAGCTCCGGAGGCCAGTGTGTGTCATACTTGGCCTCCTCCATTCGGTACTAACAGGGCAGTGGCAGAAAGGCTGCCTGACTGCCCTGGAAGGGCGTTCTGCTGGGTCAGGTGGGGTCAGGGAAGAAGCACAGCACACACTGAGGGCAAGCCCCACTTTGTAGTTTCCTGAAGGAAACGGGCCTCTTTAGACGCTTGGAGGCAGAGGGGTATCATTCTGCCTCTCCATGTGGCTGCCTAATGCAAAGCAGGCCAGGGGACCTTCCGCAGGTATGACCATAGGAACGGGGGGCCAGGGCCCATTCTTATGGTTCACACCTTAAAAAAAACTGGAGTCTCTTTAGAAGGAACACAAAAAAAACACTGCATTCCTTCAACACACATTTATTACATGTGTACTATGTTCCTGTCACAGAGAAACAGCCAACTAAGAAAATCTTGCTCCAGGACCCAGTCTGGTAGGAGAGCAATGTGATGAAGGGCAGGTAACATAAGGGCACAGGAAAAGGGACAATCCACTCTCAGCCCGACTTCTATTCAGGCCTGAAGAAGAACCAGATTCACTTAAGCAATTTAAAATAACCGGTATCAATGTTAAGCTCCTCTTGAGAGTCTGGAAAAATCTGAAGCCTGTTGGAGATTAATTTCTTCCTGGCTCCAGGAGCAGAGGCAAAGACAGAGCAACAGGGATGTAGGGCTTTACAGAAACACAAACCAGAAGGCATTTTCTCCGGTACAGAGCGATCACCGCCTCCTTCACGCCGCGGCGGGGCCCCTTGGTCAGCAGAGTGGCGTTGCTCTGGTAGGCGTACACCAGGTACGAAAGGGCCTCTTGGTACCTTAGGAAATGGCAGGTAAACAACAGCTGAGCGTGCTCCTCCAAAACCCAGGGCTCAGACCTCCCGTTTCCTCAGACAGGATTTACGCGGCTGCATTACAGAAAATTCTGAGAGAAGGAAGCAGCAGTGGGTACTGGGAACAGCCAGCGTGAGGGCCAAAGACAGCAGCGAGTCTCAGCTCTTCTACAAACTGGCCAATGCCCAGGACCAATCCTGAAAGCTCCCTGGGCTTCGGTCTTCCTGACAGAGATGTGGAGACATGGACTAGATGCTCAGCTGAGGGCTGCACCAGCTCAAAGATTAATTCTCTGAGTTCATCTCATTTATCACAAAGAAACCTGGCCACTAAGTCTCTGTACTAATACCTCGGGCACTATGTGAAGGATGGAAACACAAGTGTGATGTTCAGAGCAACACCAAGGGCAACACTGGGAAGTAGAGACACACAGCACAAGTGACGGGTGGTGCATGCCTGTGCCTCTCAGTATTCCTGGGTGGGGGTCGATAAATCAGTGTCCCGACCAATAGTCTTAGTGACATAAAAGGAAAACTTACTTTCCCTTTTGATAGAGTTCCAGGCCCGTCAGCAGATACACAGACACCTTTCGAAACAAACTGTAATCTTCATGCCACTTCTGAGAAGGAATGATTCGTGTTAATGATTATGACCACGACAAACTACTTCCACACTGCCCACCACATAAGTTTTAAATTCCGTACAAACATTTACTGAGCACACGTGGCCAGGCACAAAAACAGCAAACATGAAAACTTTCACATAAAAATATACTCAACATTTAGAGCAAGTCTACTGTTCACCTTAATTTTTTTTGTTTTTTTTTGTTGTTAATCCTCACCAGAGGGTATTTTTTCCATTGACTTTTAGAGCGTGAGAGGGAAGGAGGGAAGGAGGGAGAGAGGGAAGGAGGGAAGGAGGGAGAGAGGGAAGGAGGGAAGGAGGGAGAGAGGGAGGGAGGGAGAGAGGGAGAGAGGGACAAACATCGATGTGAGAGAGACATCGATGGGCCACCTTCTGCACACGCCCGACCAGGGCTGAGGATCGAACCTACAACCCAGGTACGTGCCCTTGACCAGGAATCAAACCCATGACCCTTTGGTGCACAGGCCAATGCTCTAACCACTGAGCCCACCAGCCAGGGCTTGACCTGAATTTTTAATGTCCTGTTCCTTCTAAGGTATTCATCTGAGCTTTAGAATTATCATCCTGATTTCCCACACCCACGTCAATGCCATTCCGCTCTGGTTCAAATGAATGACCTCTCTGGTTCTGAGGAAACTGTCCAGATGTGGGAAGATGAAAGGACAGGCCGTCCCACTCGCACCGGACAACACTCAAGCTCAGTAAGTGTGGGCACACCTTAGGTGGCACGTAACGCTGTTTTACGTACAACACAAAGCTTTCTTAAAAAGCTTGTAGTTATATATGCATTTTAATGCACAGAAACTTAATTTCCAATACAGAAATATTAGAAAACTATATTATTTAAAACAAACTCAAACCATGAGTTCAGGAACTCTATTGCCTAGAACAAGCCTAAAGCACATGTTTACGAAAACGAAGTTCATTCATTCTGAAAATGGAATAAAGTAATGGGCTATTCTGAGGGTAAGAAAAGGCCATTCACCCACCCTTATCCAGTGTTTTGTGGGGTGGGGGTGGGGGTGGGGAACCAGTCACCAAATTATTAGTTTAGCCCCAGGGAGGAGTGTTCGATTTTTTTTTTAATCCTCACTCGAAGACACTCTTCCCACTGCTTTTCAGAGAGAGTGGAGGGGGGGAGAGAAACATCGATGAGAGACACACATCAATTAGATGCCTCCACACAAACCCCGACCGGGGCCAGGGGTTCAGCCTGCAACCAAGGTACGTGCCCTTGACCCAAGACCCTTCAGTCTGCAGGCCGACGCTCTAACCACTGAGAAAACCGGCCAGGGCAAGGCTTTGTAGATCTGAAGAAAAGACTTCACCTTATACTCCTCCATATTCATGTCGTCTGGACCGATCTCCTTCAGCTTCGCCTGGGCCACCTTCATGATACTGATGGACCTGTGTGGGACAAGGTTCAGGAAGCAGGGAAAGTGCCCAGGGCGTGGCTTCCCATCAAGGAAGGGTCAAGCCAGACCCAGGAGGGGATTCGCAGGAGCAATCCCTCTCACCTTTCATCATAGCTAAGATTCTTATCTGCAAACTGTTCCAAAAGGGTCCGCTCCACCACCCTTTTGGGTGCTTCATTCTGGAAGAAGTAGACAAGCACGTGCTGCAGTCGAGGATCACTGTGCGGGGTGGGGGCCTCTCTAGCAAGCTGGTAGAGCCGGGAGTATTCTTCGTGGAATGCCTATGAAAGACAACGGAGAGTGAGAAAGGATGCCCCGTAGGCGTCTATGCAGACACTGATGCCTGGGGGCCTCAGAGGCTGTCCTAACTCTGGAGAGACTCCTGAGAAAGTCTTCCTACTGAGGAATTGGACACAACCATGAGTCTGCAGGCCATTTGCATGTCATCAGGGATGAAGCTCCTCTGGTACTATGGCACCAAAGACATACTATATTCATAAGTTGGCTTTTCATAAAGTTCTCAGAAAAAATATTTAGTTTTAATTATTTCAGGCATATCCTTGAGTCCCAAGGGCCCAAATTTTAAAAATCTACATGAATGCAATTTATTCACATACCTTAAATTTTATCCTAGCACGTTAAAAAGCATGGCCTACCTTCTCATATTAGAGCCATCCAGTTACAAAGGCAATGTCTCAATCACAGCTTTACTACCAGACATTCCCTAAGAACAGCAGTGAGCCCTCGGGGGGGGGGCGGTTGACAGAATGGCACTGCTCACCGCGGCAGCATCAGTGCCAGGAGGAGCGATCAATACGGCGGGCCAGCCTATTCACTAGACCGGAAAGGGAGTTTTTTACTTCACTTCAAAGTGTAAGCAATAATCCTATTGTTTACCATCTGCCCCACTATTATGATACCTGTGGTACAAGGATAAGAAATTAAAATCAGAGATACCTTAATAAGCCCTGCTTCAGACCCATCTCGGTCAAAGGTCTGACGGGCTTTAGCTATGGCCAGGATGACCCCTTGCATGGCAGGGCTCAGCATCACCTACCACAGGAGGGCACAAAACACAGAGAAAAAGCAGAGAAGAAAGGATCAAAGGAAGAGTGTATGAGACAGGTGAGCAGACTGCTGAAGGAAGTGGGAGGGCTGCTCCTCAGTCAGCACCTACTGCAGCCCAAGTTCCACACTCCCACTCCCGTGCACACTTACGGCACTGCCCCTCCACACAATGCCAAGTTCCACACACCCACTGCTATTTATACTTACAGCCCAAGACATGCCATTTCTACATATTCTCTGTAATGCACAGATGAATAAGTGTGTGTGTCTAAAACCACCTATGATGGCACTGCTGCAGAACCGAGTTAAAGTAGAGCTCTCAGTGGGGATGCGTCTGAGAACTCCAATTCAGTTCTATAGTTTGGGTGTATATCCTAACACACAAACATGTTAGACCTTTACTGGGACAAACAGGACATTTAAAACAGGAACTAGGGGATGCACAGATATGACTTCATAAAATGAAAACCTTTCAATGATTTAAACATAGCTCTCATAGGACAAAACAAATCTGAGAGACAGGATTCCTGAGTTTATGTGCAGTGACCACTGTAAGGAGCTCCACCACTGGGATTCTGCAGCTTCATCCCGAAGCTTTAGAATTAAAAACAACTCCAATCTACATTTGTTTGGCTCACTAGACATCTGAAAATTTTACACTTGGAGGAAAACAATTAACTAATACTACCAAAGACAAAGACTCCTGACTTAAAAGGCAATTTTTGTTCCTAACACCAAACAAGGGACTAGATTCTGTCTCTCTGAGCCCTCTAAACTCTGCAGTGGCCCCATGAATACACGCCTGGGTAGACATACTGAAGCAGTAGACAGCGGGAACAGGCTCTTTTTAAAAGCAGTAACTAAGGTCAAACCAGATTAGGCCTCTTGTCCATTGTTTCAATAAGAAAATATTACACATCGTCAAACACCTCTGAGTACATTCAGTGACATGCGGGGTAAGACTGACAACAAGCAGCTCAGCCTCGTGCTCTGCTATACCTCCTCATCATATCCGTCTGCATGCGATCTAACCAGAATCCTTCCCACACTGGGAATCTCCACTTCAGAAACCTCAGAGTGAGGCGGGGCAGCAGGCTCGGCATCGGGAGCCTCTGGGGGCTGCTCTGACTGCTCTGCCAGGTCTGTTTCCGGGGGCAGGGGCTTCCTGGGTTCAGCTTCCTTGGGCTGCAGCAGCAGAATGGAGAGAATGAGTACGAAAAAAATGGAGAAATAAAGGGGTTGGTCAAATGCAGCAGAGACACACAATGACGGAAAAGTGAGAGAGCTGTGGGAACGACGCGGAAAGCCCGCCCTCTAGTGGGCTTCCTCAGTCACGCACCTCACTCAGGGCTGCTTCCACACCACCCTTCTCGTAGGCATGTGCAGTGTTGGCGATGGCCTGCGCGGTCTGCTCCTTGGCGATCACGGCATGCTCAGAGGACAAGCAGCGAGCCCCATGCGAAGGGGCTACTAAAGGCTCTGAGAAAGAATTATACAAAAGAATTAGCATCTGATGGTAAGTAATGTCTAGAACACTCTATAAGGCAAGCAGGATGGATGCAAAGTTTAATATACAACCTTTCTAACAAACCTTTTTAAAAAAATCTGTTTCCCTTGGAAACTGTGACTAGAAAAAATGGGGCTAATTCAGAAAACCCCCATTGATGATCCTGTAAAATTTAACATGCTCCCAACTTGGTCATATTCCTTTATGCCAAGATGGCCTCCTACAAACAACCATCTGTTAGGAAGATAGCCTTTTTTTAATAAGAAATTTTTATGTACATATTTTTAAAGTTCTTGACGTTTCACATGTTAACATCTGCACACAGCATTACAATTAATGCTGTTATAAATTCTTTTTTTATTAAATTTATAGGGGTAACACTGGTTAACAACATCAAATTTTAGGCATACAAGATTATAACTGGACACCTGTGTACTCTATTGCGTGCTCCCCACCCAAAGTCTAGTTTCCTTCCATTACCATGCATTTGACCTGGTGGAAGTTGACCTTTGAAGAATCGTTTTCATGAGGTCTACCTATTAATCCTGTCCTAATTCCTCCTACAACCTGGGAAATAAGCAAAAGCTAAACAGAGTAAAGGTGGTACAGGTAGCCAGCCTTTCTGCTATTACTTCTACTCATCAGAAGTCATGTTCTGAAGCCACGGTTATCCCATCATGTTTTGCAATACTGGCTCTATTTGAACTGCACTGCAGCTGCAGACAGAGGCTTCGCCCGTCAGATGAAGCGCACAGGGCTGGCTGAAGGAGAGCAGCGTGCACACACCAGATCAAGCCTTCTCGATACCTTGTGACGTAGACAGATCCTGTGATGCTGAGGTGGCTTCCATCTGAGGAATTTTACAAGACTGCTCTTCTTCCCACTCCTCCACTTCCTGTTCAAATCTCCAGTTATCTTCCTGAATGTAATGCTTAAGTTCAACAGATAAGGCTTCCAACTCTTCTAACATCTGATCTGATTCATTTGGGGTTGCTTCTGAGAAAAAACAAAGATGGAGAAATCAAAAGGTCCTTCCTAATAAAAACTACATACACACAGACATAAGCCATCACCAGCATTGACAAGATAAGGCCAACAGTCAGAGCACATCAGTAACAGTGCCTGGCGTATTAGTAGGTAGACTCGCACTGAATATCTGTAGGTAGGTAGGTAGGTAGGTAGGTAGGTAGGAAGGAAGGAGGGAAGGAAGGAAGGAAGGAAGGAAGGAAGGAAGGAAGGAAGGAAGGAAGGAAGGAAGGAAGGAAGGAAGGAAGGAAGGAAGGAAGGAGGGAAGGAGGGAAGGAGGGAAGGAAGATAAGGATTTGGAATAGAGGCCAATTACTGGCAAAAGAATAAGAATGGACCAAACATTTCATGGAAATTCAGAAAAATCATTAGATCCAATGTAAATTTCAAACACAAATAATTTTGTCAATGTAACCACTGCATCTATTATTGATAAGATCTATCTCAAGATGATTAGAGATGAATTCCAAGGCATTTATGGTGTCTCAAGTTCGATGTAATTAAGTGCTATCAAAAAGCAACTTGATACAACAGTTAGATGATCAGTAATACCTGGTTCATTAAAAGCTATGATGAAAAATGGCAGGGTATCAAGGACATATTAAATTTCATTTCTAACCCTTTTTTGTTTTGACCAAAACAAAACAAAACAAAAACCTCCAGAATAACACATTCATGTACTGGTCACCATTAACTAGTCTTTTCACTAAGCAAATGACAGTTTCCACTTGTTTGTTTCTAGAATATAAAAATGAGCCATATGTGTAACACCGAGGCTCCTATATACCAACTGCCCGTGTAGGCATTTATACAGTAACTCCACAAGCAGCTGTCCCTGCTTTTACACTGCAAATATGCAATTATGAAGATTGATTACTGTAGGTGATCATTCCTTCCTCCCTCCCCCAATCTCATTAGCAAGTCAGAAAGACAAGGTGCTGTCTAGACCCAATGCCTGATGCATTTTCTTACCAGTGCAACAGTCAAGTGTGAATAGCGAAATAAAAAGCCCCCTACGATCTTAGATGTGAAATGCTGGCCATGAGACCTCTCAGAGAAGATGCGAAAGGAAGAGAGAATAACGTAAATGGAAAACAGCACAGAATTTGGAGTCAGAACTGGATTTGAATCGTGCACCTGCCATTTATTTACTGGAAACCTAGAGAACCTCGGCTGGAAAATGTAGTAAGAATTCCTACCCCGCCTACCTCCCTTTTAAAGCTATAAAAACTGAAAGCATGCAGTAAGGAGTAAAGTACCAATAGAAATGATAAGTACGACTGCTCTTAGCATTAGTAAAAGTATTATGAGAAGTATAAAATTATTCTGGCCAAACCACTTACAAAATTTAGCTATTTTTCAAAGGGCACAAAATGTTATGAAAAAGAAAAAAACTAGAGACAACTTAAAAGTCTATCAATGAGCCCGGCCGGGCGTGGCTCAGCGGTTGAGCATCAACCTAGGAATCAGGCTATCGGGGTTCGATTCCCGGTCAGGGCACATGCCTGGTGCAGGCTCAATCAATGACACTCTCATCATTGATGTTTCTATCTCTCTCTCTCCCTCTCCTTTCCTCTCTCTGAAATCAATAAAGATATATTTTAAAAAAAAAAGAAGTCTATCAATGAGAGGCTGGTTTAATAAATTATATATATATATATATATGTTCATTCATTCCATACAATGAAATTATATGGAGTTGTTAAAAAGAAAGAGCCCTGGCTGAGTGGCTCAGTTAGTTGGAGCATCATCCTATGCACCAAAAGAGAGTGGTTTGATTCCCAGTCAGGGCACATACCAGGGTTCGATCCCTGGTCAGGGGGCATAAGGGAGGCAATCAATCAACGTTTCTCTCTCAAAAAAAAAAAAAAATCAATAAAAACATATCCTCAGGTGAGAACTAAAATAAAATAAAGAATGAGTTGATTTTATTTATGACAATATAGAGGTCACTAAGATCCATAACTAATGAAAAAGATGCAGAACAGAATGGAAAATATCCATTTGGGGGAAACATGGGATGAGGAGAGATGCCAACAAGTAAATGCAGCACCTGCACAGAGCAGGTTTTGAACACTGCATAAGAAACCTGACAATGGTTACTTGTTGGGCTCAACGATGGACGCCGGAGAGCAAACTTATTTTTCCTCTTCTTTCTCTTTTGCACTGTTTGTATTTTTAAAAATTCATTATTACTTTATAATAAATTCTAGGGTAAAAATTATTTTAAACTATGAAGACTGTTCTCCCTTCCCTGAGCAGTAAAGATTTCCCCCATCTCTGGCTCCTGCGAAGATATTTTTACCTGCATTGAAGTGGGGTAGCTTGTCGTTAATGTACATCAGACAGTAAGCACTAACATTTCTCAGGCCTCCATAGGAATCTCTTTCAAGTTCTTCCCAGGAAGATTCGGTCACAGAGATGTCGTTGTACTTGAGCCAGACTTGCCGGGGCTGATTATAGATATAGGCCCAGTAGTGTCCAGCATTTGCTTGTCCTTCATGAACAAGCACCGCGTGCAAGCGATAAGGCACCTACAAATCAGAAAGCACATTTCTGAGCGAGAGTCAACAGAGTAATCTGGCAAAGTTTAGGATATTAAAATTCAAGATCATTCCCAACTATCAGACATAAGAAAAGTATGCATGTGTTTGTTACAGGTTCACATCAAAACATCTTGATGATTCAGGATGAACAAACAAAAACACAGCCTTGGAGTCTAACAATTATGTCTCAGTTTCTGAATCTTTAAAACCAGACAACTGAACTAGATAACCTCCTCTGAGACCTCGTTCAACTCTAAACTCTTATGATTATAGATCTAAAACCAAAGATAACTAGACCTATTTATTCTCCCAATTCCAAACCAGTTTGTCTAAAAATGGAATCACCTTGACCATTACGCAGAGAAAATGCTTCCGACATTTGGGACCAACATCAAGTTTAGGGGCCACATTATTCTGTGTCTATTTTATTTGGTATCAACATTTAAGTTAGTATATTTCATTATGAATCAGTCACATGGTCCCTATATTTCTTCTTGTAACTGTTCACCTATCTGGGGTGAAGGCCATTTTAACTACATACTTGTTTGTTTCAACATTTGAGAGGCATTTCTTATTTACGCAGAAAATAAGTGCTAAGTAACTACTGGTGGAAAAAAGGAAAGTCAGCCATAGAATCAAGTTAAACTTACTTTTAATCAGTACCTTGACATGTTTTTACTGGTGGAGAAATTTTTGAAATAGTACAAAAGAGAAAATGGGGGGAAACCAAGATTTACATGATGCATTCCTGCCATGCAACAGAACCATGTCTCCAGGCAACCCTGAGACAGCTCTTCTCCTCTGGTCACTAAGAGGTCATGCCCCTAACTGGAACCTCTCTTCCCCTCCATGTCCAGAATGTGATTCTAAACAAAACTTTATGTGGACAATGAGAATTTCTGCCCTGCATCCCTCCCTTTTAGAGTCACAGGAGAAACGAACCTTGAAAGCATGCTCGTAAACAAAGGACCAAGGTACTTTGGAAGGATAGGTAACTGGTTCCTAGTTCAGGTTTCCCCATTGCACTACTTAAATTACTATTGTGTGAGAAATTTTTATTAATATTTGATAGCAAATCTTTCTAATATACCAAAAAATTACATGTGGCAGAATCAAAATTAGTATATTTTGGGCTCTACTTGTGGCAGAAGATATATTGGGTTTTAGCCTAAAATAATAAAAAAAAAGAACACCATCAATTTCTTCCCTAAGTTTATTCTTATATCACAAGGAGGTTCCCATTTAGTTTCAAAGAAAACCATGCAATGTCCTTATTCTAACCCACCACTAGAATACGCCTTGACTACATTCCCAACGATTCACTCTACCTGGCGAAGGAGGGGGTCACAGTACATCTGCTCAATAGTCTGGGTAGTGCTTGCAATACAATTCTTTAAATCTGTTAACAAGAGAAGACTTAGTTAAAATGATTTCACTCCACATCACAGAAGCGCTTCAACTATGCAAAGAGCACTGTGCCACGGTTCTGGTGACTTCGACCCCATTCAATGAACTGCGAAAGACAGTCTTAAAGCAGCTAGTGCTTCAGGTTAGGAAGGCTGTTAGTCTAATATAATTACATTAAGATTTTTGAAAAATTATCTCTTACAATTAGCACCAAAATTTCTTAAAGAAAGAGCCTACTTAGAAAAAAACCTTAATGGCTCACTTGGGTACAAAATAAATGTCCCAGAGACAAGACCTGAAAGAAGGTGGCAGAGCAAGGCAGGGCTAAATTTCTGTAAGAACCTGGGAAGAATCTGAATTTTTATTTTTATTTTTTGCTCCCCAGATAAAAGGAGAAAGTAGGGGAGGAAGAAAAGGCTGAGTAACATGACCATGAGGCTATACAGAAAAATCCCAACCAAAGGTGATCATGAATGTCTGAGCTACCCCGGAAGCCCAGAAATGTTGAGGAGGGAATCCAAGAGGGGTCTTCCCACAGCTGTATAATGGGAGTCTGTGACTCAATATTACAGGGGACTAAAGGAAGAAGTCACAATTCCCATGCCAAGACTCAACAAGTATACGACAATGGCAGCAAGCATACCCAAGGTGCTAAACTTCCAAATATTCAAACAAACAGAAGGCAAAGAGTAGCTGTTTGACAAGTCTTAAAAGAGCCAACCTTGTATATCTTGTTCGATCTCACTCCTCCACCTCTGGAGACAGGTCTTAACGAAGTGGATCTCCTCTTCTGTGACTGCTCGAGGAGCTGGGTGTGCAGGCATTTCCACACAAGACCGGGAAGATGGAAGTGGTGTATTCACCGTCTTAGACTTGCGTAGACAATCTTCAGGAAAGGTACTTTCAACGTCCTGAGAAGAGCTTTCTTTACTTGTACTGAAGGAAGACGACACATCATGCTCACATGATAATTTCCAAAGCACGCTTTGGCCTGAACTAACGTGCTCTACAAGCAAGCAGCTACGTGGCAAAGTACAGCTACAAGCAGGCGAGTATTCCCTCTGCTCAGGTGCTGAGCCCGATCTTTCCTTTACATGCATCATCTAGTTTAGCACAACTTGCTTATGAGACAGACACTAGTACTACACAGATACAATCCCTATTAAGCAATTACAAAGCTAAGGTTTAGGAAAATTGAGGAACTTGCCAAGTTCATCCAGCTAGTAAACGATGAAGTGGTATTAAACCCAGATCTGCCTGAGTCTACGGCTAATGCTCTCCCCACTTGTTATAACGCCTTCTCATGAAGGAGGGAGGGGAGAGAACACGGAGAAGGGACGATGGGGGCTGGGAGAAGCGAGGAATCAACTGCAGTTTCCAAGATGCAACTGACTAAAGTGGGATGGACGGACGAACCAGGAAAAAAATATATAGAGCAAGAAAAATGAAGTACCAGCTGAACATCTAAGTCACAGGAATACAAACTAGGTGACACCCTGGGAAAATAATGGGGGGACTCTAAGGCAGACCAGCTCTACCACTCCTTAGTTAAATACCCAAGGAAGAGTTAGTAGCCTTGGGTAAGTAATCTAATACTCAGCTCTAAATGTAAACATTAACTTCTTTACTCGATTGCCCTAAACTGAGAATAAAGTATGTAAAGTAAACATTAATTTATCTACTAATTAACTATTGTCAAACTACACAAAGACAAACCAGCAGGAATATAAACTAAGCTTCTAATTGTACTTAGGTTTCTGTTTCACATCAAAACTGAAGAATAGCCTGGCCAGCGTAGCTCAGTGGCTGAGCGTTAACCAAGGATCCAGGAGATCTGGGTTCGATTCTTGGTCAGGGCACATGCTTGGGTTTCAGGCTCGATCCCCAGTAGGGGGCACGTAGGAGGCAGCCGATCAATGATTCTCTCTCATCATTGATGTTTCTATCTCTCTTTGAAACATTAGAGATGATTCCTCTCTCTGAAATGAAAACATTTTTTAAAAAAACAAACTGAAGATCGTAAATTTCCTGCAGCTTTGACTTAAAGAAACCCTCACTCCCTACTCTTACCACTTGCTCTCTCACACACACAAAATAATGGAGAAAGCCTCTTCCCCAAGGAACAGTATATATGGAAAAATACGCCAGTATAAGCAAGAGAGCAGATATCTCAATCTCAGGAGAGAGCACACACATAGAGTAACTTTAAAATCTAATACCATGCAGTAGGCAGTATTATTGTATGTGATTAAACAGATTGCCCAACCGCTTTTTAAAAATTAAAACCATTGATATTTCATAAAGAACATGAAACTATTCTATATAAAGTCCAAACACACGAGTATAGACGGGAAAAGACTCCTCCATCCCTTGACTCCTGCCACCCCCCTGAGGTACGCATTTCTATGCATACATGGATGAATGAATATTAATATGGAGGAGGTTGGGGAAATAGGTGGGCCTTTTAAAACATAAAAACTTAACCTTTTTAGTCAGTAACCAGGAGGCCACAGGGTTGGGTGGGAGCTTCTGGCTGCTGTGGCTGGGAGGACCCCCCCCCAGCTCCCCACTCCCCCTGCAGGTGCCATGCGCTCTCCCTGGGAGCTGCTGCATGAGTGGAAATGCAATGATGGAGAATGGACTGGACCCCCCAGCTGCCATCCCAGTCATCAAGAAAAAGCTAGTGGGATCCCTGAAGGTGGTGCAAAAGCAGTAAGTGTCCTCGAACACAGTGGTCACCAGCAAAGAAAGATGCCAACACCACACGCAGCACCCTGGAGGCCGTGTTTATCCACGAAACTGCAGGATAAGCACTTTCAAGCCGAGGCCAGGGGTGGGGAAGGAGAAGCCTCTGCCGCAGCCTGAAGCCTCTGCCGCAGCCTAGCTTCTGGCCCCTCCTGAAAGCTGTCACCCAAAAACATCATCTGGGAATTGGAGTATCTTATCACTTTCAGCAGGGATGTGGGCCACTGCTGCACCCAGCTGTGGCCGGCCCTCAACGATGGCCTGATGGAGTGCACGCTGCCTGGCAGTGCGAGTACTACCAGCCTACCACCTGCTTGGTGATGCCCAGGAGGGCAAGTTCTTCAGCTTCCTGCAGGGAATAACTTGTGGCCTCTTCTACAAGTCCACCACTTTAAAAAAGTGGACACTCGCCCACTCTCTGAGCTCAACCATCACCACCTCAGGTGCATAACTACAGGGGAAGGAGCCTCTGGATTCCATTCCCCATTCCTCAGGCTCAAATGACATGGAAGGCCAGCTCTAGGGCCATAAGATCCGATGGAGCAGGCAGCTCACTGCCCTCTCCCTCCGCCTGACCTTCCAGTTCATCCCTCTGTCCTACAGCCTAGACTCTGACAGCCACCTACTCCAAGAGAATGGTTCCAGGAGTCCAGATTGTTCTGAGGGGCCCATGTCATACGACTCAAACCTGGGACAGAAAATGCTGATGATTCGGACTCATCTCTGCAGGTGTTGTCAGAGTTCAGCAAAGCCCAGGTAAACTCGCTGTCAACCAGCGGAATGAGTCGAGAGACTGAGGCTCCCATGCTGCAGGCCTCCCTCTCCCTCTACAGCCCCGGCCTCCATACCACACACACCTGCACTTCCCTGTGCCTCAGCGCCTGGCCCTGCCCAAGCAGCCTCTGGGACTCCGGATGGTGGCCACAAGCAGGAGCCACTTTCCCAGACACCTGGCATCCTGGGCCTGCAGCATCAGGCACTGCCCAAGCTGTCACTAGGGAGTACATCAGACAGCAGCCTTCTACTCCTGTGACAGCAGTCAGCAAGGAGGGGGCGGGCAGCAGAAAGAAGCCTGTGGTGGGTGACGGAGCTGGACTGAGCCTCGGCCATTCTCACCCTCCAGTCCGAAAAGCAAGACCTGGATCTCAGAGGATGACTCGCCAGCCTTCCCAGGAACGAATGATCCCAGAGAGGCTTCAGATCACTCCATGGCTTCTTCCAGAGGGGCTCCAGAGTCCAGGCCTGGTCTCCTCAGGCATTTTTCTCAAGGACCGAGGAAAATCTCCTCCACGGGGGCCTCAGAAAGCTTGTGTGCCTTTTCCAGGAGGCAGGAAAAGCCAGGCAGCCATGGCGCAGGAGCACCAGAGCCCCAGGGTGGTGCACCGCAGGCGATGGGAAGGGACTGCAGAGTTCCTTCTGGTGGTTCTGAGGGCCTCTTTTCCATTACCAACTGGGTGCTGCCTTCTCACAAGAAAACCCTCCTCTCGACATGTAATAAGGAACACACTTGCTGAGTAACTCAGGAAAGCACTGCAGGACAAGTACTATATTTTCTCAGGCAATCTTGAAAACCAATGCCCAAAACTGCCTACAGAGTGCAAAGTTTCACATAATGAAATGGAAAATATTTTCCCTGAAACCACCCTATAAACCTTATTACACAGAATTCTTGATTCTGTCTGTGGCCCAGAGCAAACCCTGCCTCTTGAAGGCCCGTGGTTTCAAGTGCTCCTTCCCAAGGCCTCTATCTCATGTGGTTTATTTATCAGCTGTTTGTTTAGTGTCCTCCATGTACTGTTTACGAGGCCAGCTTGATCCCCACGCTGGGGAAATCCAGAACAGGTTAAATAACCATAACTGAATTTTTCTGCAATCCTCATAAATGGCTTCCTTTTTCAAACAAACAAAAATGTATTCCCTGGAGTCAGTCTTTCTCTCATTTCCTGTTTGCAGTGACCCAGCAGAGAATTCCAGCCATGCTTCTGGTACCCTGGCTTGGGAGCACGGGTAGAGCCCTGGTCTCCATGCTGGCTCCTTTAGGTGCTTCTGTCAGCCCGTGGACGGTGGTAACCATGCTGGAGGAGGTGTGCTTGGTACCTAGGTCGTCAGGGATCCCTGAGGAGGAGGAAGACCCTCTACAATGGTTCGAAATCTCCAAGGCTGGTCCAGGTTGGGAGAGAGAATTGTATGTCCTTTGGATGTCCTAGTTGGTGGCAGACCCCCAGGAGGAGGGAGCATTCATTGAGCAGTGTGTGGCACATGGGCACTTACTCATTCAGCAAATATTTAAGCACTTGTGCTGTGCCAGGTGCTGGGGACACAGCAGGAAACAAAACAAAGTCCGAGCTTCCTGGGACTCAGAAAACTAATGAGTAAACATATGGTACAGGCAGGTGATCACAACTGCTATGGAGAAAAGTAAATCTGGGAGCGCTAGGTTGGAGAGTGTGCTGGATGGCCCAGGGAGCCCCACATACCAGGTGACACCTGAGGAGATGTGAAGGGAGAGAGGAAGACACAAGCCGAGCTCTGTGGTTCAAGCAGGAAGACCAAATGCAAACTCTGCCAAGAGAACAGCTGACACATCCAGGAAATGGTAGAGAACAGAGTAGCTGGAATAGGATGGAAGGAGGCAGAGTGCGGCCACAGTGATGAGGGCCTGTGGGCCACAGAAAGGACACCGACTTTTGTGCTGAGGGAGACAGCAGCCTCTGGTTTCAGGCAGAGACATGATCTGACATGTTTTAAATGGGGATTCATTCTGGCTCATATGTTGAGACTACAGGGAGAGAGACCAATTAGGAGGCTACTGCCATAACCCAGGCCAGGGATGTCAGTGGACTGAACCCGTGAGGTGGTGAGAAGTGGAAGATTCTGGATACGCCAACAGGATGTGCTGATGGATTCGATGTGTGGTACAAAAGATAATCAAAGATAACTCCTTATCCCCACCCTACCCACCACGTGCACACACAGCAGCATCGCTGCTCCACTGCAAACACAGCCTGATCAGAGCCTGAACTGCTCCAGATGCCAGAGTGGGCAGTGCCACCTGGGCCTGACCCCATTTCCTGGGGCCTGAGTATATTCTATATTCCAGAAGGTGTCCTTGGAGTTGGCAGGAGTGCAGCCCTGAAGACTCTCAGTTCAGTCTACCCCTGCTCCCCAGAGATCAGCAGCATTAGACCTGACCCTCTCCCCATCACCCACAGCTGCTGATGCTTTCAGATGAGCTGACTTTTACCCTCACCTCCGATGGAAAACTGATGTGAACCTCAACGGTGGCGACACTATTTTTTTTTTTCAAATATGTCTTTATTGATTTCAGAGAGGAAGGGAGAGAGAGAGAGAGAGAAACATCAATGATGAGAGAGTCATTGATCGGCTGCCTCCTGCACGCCCTATGCTGGGGATCGAGCCCACAACCCAGGTATGTTCCCTGACTGGGAATTGAACCCTGATCTCCTGGATCCTAGGTCAATGCTCAACTGCTGAGCCACACTAGCCAGGCACCACACTATTATGAAGATGTCATTTTATGCAATAAACTGTCTGCACTGTGGGGAACCTGCTGCTGTGTGATGTTTAAGTGATCTCGCAGTAAAGACCTAATCTTTCTTAAATAAATAATCTAACCTTTTAAAATAGTTCCTAGTGTTTTGTTTTGTTTTTTTAGTTAGGACACATATACCAAATTTAATCTGAGCTGACCTTAGTGGTTCCTCCAGGCTACAAAGGTTGCTGCCTGTGGCTGGGCCAGAGCACAACCAGAGGGCTCCTGAGCCTTGGCCTTCCTGTTTCTTCACTGGATAAGCCCCTCCAGGTTGTCCTCTTCCTCTACTAGCCAGTTCTTTTCATGTTTTAGTTTTTTATTTAAGAATAAGTCTCTTTCCTTGCTGTTTCCTTAGTCGTGTGTACTTTTAGGAGGAAGAGTAAGATGTCTAGAAGAGCATGTTTCCTCTTAGAAAGACCTCTGGTAGCAGCTGGATAATAGGGAGCTCAAAATGAGGCTGCCCTGGTGCAGAATGACCACTATTCCAGACAGTTCAGGAAGCCTCCAAAATAACCCCAACCCTCCTGTAAGCAGGTGAGTGTACTGGTGGGAATCAGGAACATTTTCCCAAGTGACAGCTGGCAAAATCCTTCCCTTTAAGACAAAAAGCTCACAGACCTCAAGCTCATATGGGGTGAGTGCTAATCAGATGGAAAGAGAGTGCACAGTTCAAATTAAACAACAATAAATATATATATATACTTATACTATTTAAAGCATTTTTGTATTACCTTTCCTTGGCTGTCAGGTCAGAAACTGGGCAGTGCACTGGAGAAGGTGGTGATGTCATGCTTGTGTCACTCTGAGACGGAGAACTTTCTGAGGCAGGTTTTGTACTAGCAAATTCAATAACGTATTTCAACATGTCTGGGAGTGGGAACTGAGCTGGGCCCGAGCCGTACTTCACATACCTAAGAGGCAAAGACAATGGTGCTCTATTGGCCATGTCTATCTTATATTTAGAGGCTTACTGACAAAAGATCTGTTATTATGTTCAGAGTCAATGAAAAGGCTATTCCTAAAGACTACACAATATTTAATACATTATTCAAACAATCCATTGGGCAAAAAATCCCTAACTACAAAAGTAGTAAGTTTTAACAATCTAAATTTGTATACCTGGCAGAAAAATATTTCAAATGAACTCCTATTAAAAGTCATGCCAGTTATGCTTTCTCTTGGTA
Source organism: Miniopterus schreibersii (assembly GCF_964146895.1). Classification (NCBI taxonomy): domain Eukaryota; kingdom Metazoa; phylum Chordata; class Mammalia; order Chiroptera; family Miniopteridae; genus Miniopterus; species Miniopterus schreibersii. Next base: position 7,212,361 of record NC_138112.1, on the reverse strand, counting down.
TCATGTCACAATTAGGCTCTGGTCAGAAAAGTAAATGCTGTCTCTTGAAGGCAAATGAAAATATTACCAGTACTCAAATCTGAAAATAATCCTGGTGAACTAGTACCCAAGGATTTTTTCTTTGCTACCCTTCAGATCAATCACTTAGCAATTTTAGGAAAAAAATGAAAGCTGAAAATGGGAAGTAGGTGTTGGTAAAGGTCAGAGTTTAAGAATACTGGCAAATCTTTCTTTTGTGGAGTTCTAAGTACCCTATTACTCATACACTCAACAATAGCATAGCCCAGGCATAAATTATTAAAGATTTCTTTGGGATTAGTAAATAATATCTGAAATATGTAATCAAAATAACAAGTTATTTTAATAATACCCAATATTCTGCTACTACTAGCAGATGTTAGACTCAGTAAAGAAACTTACTTTAATGAATTCTACAGTTTACTATAGTAGACAGAGTTTGAATGGTACAATAATTAAGTTGACCGACTGGTACAGGTAAACTCTATAATTCTGAGATTCTATTTACAAAGGACAGAGTCAATTCACATTTTTCTTCTCTGAATAAAGGGGGAAAAAAGAAACAGGTATAAAGCTAGGAAGAGGGAAAATTGTCTGTTTCTGTATGAAAAAGGACATTAGGAAATGAAAATACTAGTGGAAAGTAAGTATAGTGCTAAGTCAACAACATGTTAAAGGATACGTAGCTAAGACACTCCATCTTCACTAATTTAAAGGAGAAACAGCATGTTTTCTCCTGTGGGTCCGGACACCAGAGAGTTACAGCTTTCATTAAAAAAAATGGTGAATATGTAAAGCTAGAGAAAACTTAAAGAACTGTTCTATTCCTTAAGATGCATTTCCTTGCCTTAATTTCAGCCATCTAAACTCAGCTTATCTAAACTCTTTCAAGACCTACTTTCTCCATGAAATCTTCCTCAATATGACATGCCCCCAACACTGGAATGAACATCTACTCTCCCTGAACTCCTACAGTGCACGAACTAAACCTCTCGTCTATCCCATAGTGTACTTCCTTAAGCCCTCAGTGTTTGCTGAATTAATACACAACTGGCCTGAACCAAAGGAAACAGTTTCTTACTGGCAATGTGGCACTGATAACCTGTCACAGGATTTTTAAGCCATCACTTTACACCTGTAACTCTTCGCAGGATTGCTGTATTTTAATGATATTCAAAATTTCAGGAAAAATTTTCCTCTAAGAAAGTCATCTTCAATTTTATGACGTAATTATTTTCCTGTTCTACCAAATTCCTTTCGACCAGCTACTTCATACAATGCAGTACCTGTATTAATTTAGTAAAATCAGAGCAAAAGTAGTTTCAAAGAAGATGTCTACACTGTACATAACAAATCTTATTTTTAACTTTATATCAAGGTATCTTAGAGAAGAAATGGTGAACATTTTTTTTAATGATAAAAGTAATACAACCACCTGGTAGGAAAATTCAAATATAAAATAGTGTAAAACAAGCCATAAAAGTCACCCACCCCCATCTCAGTTCCACTACCTAATGATATTCATTAAGTTTCTTGTATATTTTCCCAGGAGTATGTCACACACAGACAAGCAATTTTTAAAAAATTATCCAAGTTAAGTGATCTGAAATTTAAAAAGTCATTTTATTTAAAAAAGAGTAGTATCACATTACAGAAAATGCTCCAATATGCTATTTTAAAATCTAAATATGCTAGAATGCCTTGTTGGTTACTGGTAAATTGAGTATTTTGAGCTATAATACATCAGGTATATTTGGCTCTAGGAAAACAATAAAAACTTTCTAGTCTTACGAAGTATCACCAAAACCTGAAAAGTTAAATACTGTTGCAAGTAGAGTCCTGTAAATCTCTTCCAGGACACTATTTAAGGAATCAATCCTCAGCTTAAGTCTATATTGACAAGTAGATAATCCGTCACAATAGGTCTTGGGTAAGTTCTTCCTAAGTGAGGAGAGGAGGCTGGGGAAGGCAGACCTATAGGTGCTAGGTCTATCATGGGCTGGTATATAGTGTTGCCTCTCAGGGAAATTAATGACCTAGCGACGGAGTGCATAGAGCTGGGGTGGTGGTAGCAGCAAAACTGATAAGCAGATAAAAGGGAGAACAGTCACTGATATTGTGTGGGATTCCTTCTTAAATGCTAAATCAATGTGCTCTATCTTAACTAGAAAGAAATTACATTAACTCTTCCTTAGGACGTCACAGGGGTGACTCCACAGAAATAGTGTAAAATAAACAAAAGGGACTGATTCCTCCATAAGACAAAGGACTTTGTACGTCTCAGAAATATTAGTCATTTTAATCAGTTAGCACTGCTCTAGGTAGAGCAGCATTGTTTTCCTTTTTTACCTTTCCCAGATACTCAGAAACTGCTTTCCCAGGACAAAGGGAAAGGAGCACTGTGACAATTACCCTCTCTCATGTTTGTGAAAAAGACGGCAAGGTAAGTAGAAAAAGTAAAGGGCTATAAAGTCAGAACTTGGTCCTCTAACATACACTGCCAGTAGCTATGGCTTAGGGTCACTTGAGTCCCCTGGGACCACTGTTTACCCATGGATACTATTAGGTCATTCTGAAGACAGCTCCATCCTTAGAAAAAAAATTTTTTTTTTAATTTTCTTAAACTTTGAATTTTTAAATATAAGCAAATTATCTGACTTTAATGTTCTACTCCTATATTTCTAAGCACAATGGTGTCCACAACTTACCTTTCCAGTTTTTGCTGCAGGACTTTTACTTCCTCCTTCAACTTTCGAATACACTCTCTCTTACTTCGAACAAGCTCTTTGCTTCTGTACATATATCTAAGCAAGTAAGCCCAAAAACACAATTTATATTTAAAAACGTTAATGACACAAAGTCTCAGCAAACTAGGGATACAAGGAAACTCCCTCAATTAGACAAAGGGCATTTGTGAAAACACAGTTAATATCGTACTTAATGGTGAAGACTAAAAGCTCTCCCCTTGGAGAGAACAAGGTAAAAAACACACAATTACAATAAAATTAAATATGAATTTAGGGATAAACATTAGATATGTGCAAGACCTGTACACTAAAAATAAAACACTATTGAGGGAAATTCACAAAGAATTAAATAAGTGGAGCTATACTATGTTCATAGATTGAAGGACTAGAAACTGTTAAGTCAGTTTACCCCAAATTCATCTAGACATTCAATGCAATCTCAATCAAAATCCCAATCACTATTAGGTGGAAACTGACAAGCTGATTCTAATATTTATATAGAAATGCAAAAGACCAGGATAATAAAAACAATTTTGAAAAAAGAAAACAAAGTTGGAGAACTTACACTGAGGTCAAGATTTATAATAAAGCCACAGTAATCAAGACAATGTGGCAGTGGCATAAGATTAGAAAATAGAACAGAGACTAAGAAATAGACCTACAAATATAAGTTTAATTAACTTTGACAAAAGTATCAAGGTTATTCAGTGGGGGAAAAGCGTGTCTTTTCAACAAATGGTGCTAGAATAATTGGACAGCCACGCACCATATTTCCCCCTCCTGTAAAAACAACAACAAAAAACCACCTTTTATCTCACACTATATATAAATATAAACTCTAACAGGGTCATAGATATGAATCTAAGAGTTAATATTACAGAATTTTTAGGAAAAAAATAGAAATAAATCTTTGTGACCTTGGTTTGGCAAAAATTTTCTTAATTAGAATATAAAAAACACAAACTATAAAAGAAAAACTGATACATTACACTTCACAACTAAAACTCCTGCTCTTCTAAAAGCACTGGAAGAAAATGAAAGAGACAGGCAGATGGGAAATATTTGGATTTATATCTAAAATATATAAAAAACCTTTTAAAACTCAGTATGAACACAACAACCCAGTTAAAAAAGTGGACAAAAGGTTTGAATAGACATTTCACCAAAAAAAATATATAAATGACCATTAATTGAGTACATAAAAAGTTGCTCAATGTCATTAGTTATCAGGGAAACAAATTTAAAAAAATAAGATAGTCTTACAAACCCACTATTATGGCTAAAATTAATTCCACATATTGGCGAGGATTTGGAGCAAATGGAGCTGGTAGAAATGCAAAATTGTGTGGCCACTTTAGAAAACAGTTTGGAAAATTCTTATAAAGTTAAACATACATTTTTCATACAACCCAGCAATCTCACTCCTGGGTATTTTACATGGAAGCACTGAAACCCACACCAAGACTTTTAAGTAAATGTTCACAGCAACTTTACTCATAATAGACTAAAAGTAGATACATCTGAAATGCCCACCAACTGGTGAATACTGTGGCACATCCACAGAATGAAATGCTACTCAGTAATATTAGGGAACAAATCACTGATACATGTAACATGGATGAACACCAAATTCAAAATCATAAATGAAAGAAGAGAGTATTAGGTACATACTAAATATTAATGTTCCTAATTATAACATCCTACAAATGCGTAACTAAAGGGCCAGAAAACGAGTGGTGGGGGAAGGGACTGACTGCAAAGGGGCACAAGGTAACCCTCTGGGTGATGGAATGTTCTGCATCTTGACTGTGACGATGGTTACTTGGCTGTAGGTATACATTTGTCAAAGCTCTTTGGCTGTACACCTAAAAATGTACACCTTTGGCTGTAACCTTTTTCATATGTAAACTATACATCAATAAACCAGACTAGAAAGAAATACACTGTGGTTTCTCCATGTACTGTTCTTCACCTAAAGCCCAGATCCTCAAATTGTAGTCCAGAGATCAGAAGTGCTATTAGCATCATCTTGAGAGCTTTTTGGAAGTGCAAACTCTTCGGTCCCAACCTAGACCCACTAAATCCAAATTTGCAGGTGATTCGTATGCACAATATACTTAGTATGGGCTCACTTCTGCTGTAAAATATCTTAAGATAATCAAACACAGAACTCACCTGTCCATATAAATGATCTGAGGAAACTCCAGCTTATTGTGAATTTTCTCTGGCTGACCAAGAGACTGATTGAACTCAAATCTTGAGAGTTCAAAGGTCAACACTGGAGGTAGTTTTGTAAACCAACACTATGTCAGGAGTAAAAATGCGGGAGAAAGAAGTTATTTTTAGGAAATGGCAATAGCCAGATTTAAAATATGCCTCATCGAACTTGTTCCTTTGAATTTATATTCAAATCTAACTCATACTAGAGCTTTTGTTTACTCTCAAATCCTAAAGGAAATGACCCCTTAGAATCATGCCCTCGCTGAAAATATGGTTAAACATTCCTCAATACTCCAGCTCAACTATCATCCTCAGAAATAACTGCCCTTAAATATGTGAACTGCACCACGCACCTGTGCAACTCATTTATTAAGCCATCAGGACTCAAAAGAGATTTAAAACCTGAAGAAAATGGTAGCCTAACCAAAGAATTAGAAATTATGACCTAAGCAGTATATAAGTAAGGAAACAACTGTCTCCACGAATCAGCGAAAAAGACTAATATGTGTACATATGTTATGTACTATTTACTTATAGTCTATTAACCATAATTTGAATACCCTTTATGTCTAAAAAAGAAACCTAAAATAGCCTCATGATTATGAGTTCTCAAATTTCTGAGAAAATCTCTCAATTCCAACAATTTATAGACATCTTCTAAGGGACCCAGACATCTGAGCCTATAATGTTGAGTTTCAAGAAAAGAAAGCCCTGACTTATAAAAAGACCTCAACTGTCACTGATCATAGATGAGGAAAAACTAGACCAGGAAAGGCATTTCTGTTCAATTCACCTGTAGGCCAGAGGTCTGTGTGACAGCTTTAAAATGTTCTCTTTACCAAAGGTAAAAACAGCTGTTCCCTTCACATACCCTGTTGCCACAAGGGAAATCCAGATAGCCTGTCTGACTACCTCAGGGCAAAATCTAAACAAGCATAATGATTTCCTTTATATATATAAAGAGATCCCATCCTTGAATAAAGGTCTCCAGAGGGCTAAGTAGCTAATGAGCATCCCCTCTCTTTTGTGAGCACACTCATCAGCTCTGCACAGCTCCGCACAATCAGGAATTAGTACCGTCCTTGAAAAGCTAGGGAGGCAGCTCCTCTCTCCCAGTCAAGCCCTGTTCTACTGCTAATGCACTCTCACAAGGCTCATGTTATGCTCCCTAGTTTAATTCAAGAAAGCTTTTCTTTCTCCTACAGTAATTACTGAATTGGACTCATCATTTAAGCCACAATTTTATCTCAAAATGTATGATTAAAAGAGAGTAATCTAAGCAGTGTGGTTTGCCAATAATGCCACTACAAATGCAATGCACTAGCTCTTAACCCAGCTGAAATGCTGAGATATTCATTACCCTTGCTCTCCCTTTAATGTCTCCCTTTCTTTCCAACCCACAAAAATAAATAAATGAATACAAAATTTTTTTAAAAATTAAAGCAAAGGCAGAAGTTACAATGGAAAACAGTAAGTACTATAATAGGGAAAATATTCTAAATAGCATACCATAGGAGTTAATCACTGTACTTTTACCCTCCGAAAATATGGAGGCAGTGGGCTCTCCCTATTCAGGTACAGGTAGGCTTCAACAGAAAGAGAGAAACTTGATCACGTTTGAAACATCAGAAGCAGCACACAACCTTTATATGACTGATAACTCAAACTCCAGATTCATACTTTCAGTAAAGAAGTTATCAAACAGTAAGACTCACTAACTCGTATCAACTCATGAGACTTCAAACGAGTTCAAACTCTACTAAGTGTAAAGTTATGTAATGGGAAAACAATTGGCCAAAAAGCTCAGTCTACTAAACTGGCTTTGTGGTTGGCACACCAAATAAAAGTATCCAACTCACCTCTTGTCCATACTTCACCGAATTATCAGAAGGAAGAAGCTCAATGTCACCCTCCACCATGGCCCCTTCCAAGCATTCGTCTAAGTTGCGATAACCATTTACCTGAAGGGGATACTGGCCGAAGGTCTCATTGTTACAAAAGGGCTTTCCTAGACACAAAGAGACAGATTGATTTTTAAAAAACATCACTACCAAAGCGCCTTTTTTTTGATACCAAAGAGACCATGTCTTCTTAGTTCAGCCACATCCTAAGAGCTGATCTGCAGTGCACTTAAGGCTGTGTGGCAACCGCTCATGAACCAGTGGATCCAGGCCCTGATCACTGACAACTGCTAACACTACAAGAAGAAACGCAATCAGACAATAAATACCTCCTGACCAAGACTATCCCACCATCTGAGAGGCTGTCTTGCCTAAAAAAGCCTTACCTCCAGGCAGTCAAATACTAGATCCAACTAGCAATTTATAAAAAGAGGAGTAGAGGAATATGTTAAACTCTACCATGGATGTGCAAGCAGCAAAATTTCAGAGTATGGGGAAGACAAATACTAGAGAACAAACAAGCAATGTCTTAAAAATATGTATTTCAAGAAAAAAAGATTGGCGGAGGAGGGAGAGTCTACAGATTTTGAAAAGAGACTTAAAAGATATCAACCAATCATAAATACACTACATTTGGATCCTAATTAAAAGAAACTATAAAAATAAACACACTCTGCCTGCATATATAATTATACAACAAGTTAACAATTTGAACACTGACTAGGTATTTTATATAAGAAGTGCTACTTTTTTTGGAATGATAGTGATATTGGATTGTTTTAAAAAGAATGTCAGAGGGGTAAGAGTAGACAGAGGTTACATGGGGAATGCCTGCCATAGCCTAATGGTTGCTGAGTTCATGGAGATTTTTATACTGGTCTATTTGTATGTGTTCAAAATTCTCTAGAGCTGAAAAAAAGAAAAAAAAATCTCATGTATCCAACATGCAGCTTCCATAGTAGATAAACATTTTGGCAGAGTCTAACAATAAACTTTTTGAGATTAGATATCACACTGGAAAGAACAATAGGCAACTGAGTAACATCACTGTGCATCTAAAATTAATACTAAATTTGGGTAATGCAAATGTTATAAATTTAATATAACAACTCTGAGATAATGATCAGGCCCATCTTTTTTTATTTTTATTGATTAATTTTACAGAGAGGAAGGCGGGGGGAGAGAGAAGACATGGATTTGTTGTTCCACTTATTTATGCATTCATTGGTTGCTGCTTATATGTGCCCTAACCAGGAATCAAACCCACAACCTTGGTGTATGGAGAAGACATTCTAACCAACAGAGCTGCCTAATTGGGCCCATCTTATAAATAAAGAACCCGAGGATCCAGGAGCTCACATAATTTGTCCATGATTATACAGATACTAAGAGGCAGAACCAACATCCGGGCCTGCATTTGTCTGACTCCCAAGCCTTTTCACTACACTGCCTCATCAAATGGACACAGTAATACAGATTTGGTCATAGGACAGCAGAGAATTTACCTTCACGAACCCCTTCAGTGAGGAAAGTACCGTAGAATAGCTGCACCATTGGATTTTCAGATTTGTTCTTGGGATTGCTGCTTTTAAAAAAAAGAGACAACTCTGATCATTTGGATCAGATAAGCACTACACTAAACCCAACCATCATTCAAAAGCAAAAACACTACATTTTCATTAAACAAAGAGGCAGAGACGGTCTAAAACAAGTAATGGATTATTTCAGTCCAAACATTCACTGAACAAGTATATGCTAAAATCAGAAGGACAATATAGCATGATCCCTGGCTTAAGGGGCCGAAAGTCTAACATGCATCTGTAAACATTTGATACATATGTAGAGACAGAAACAGAGATAGAGACAAAGACAGAGATAGAGACAGAGACAGAAATAGAGATACAGAGACAGAGATATATCTCCAAGGTATACAAGGTACAGAAGTAGTGCATAGATAAGAATGAGCCTTCCTGTGTAGTTCTGCAATTAAATAAAGTTTTCCCAATGGCCAGTAGTAATGGAATGGAAATACAGTTACTCTTGAATAACAAGGACATTACGGGCAAAGGTGAAATCCATGTATAACTCTGATTCTCCCAAACCCTAACTACTTATAGCCTACTGTTGACCTGAAGCTTTACTGCTAACATAAACAGTTGATTAACACATATTTTGTATGTTATGTATTATATACTATATTTTTATAATAAAGTAAGCTAAAGAAAAGAAAATGTTATTAAGAATATCATAACCCAGCTGGCATGGCCCAGCGGTAGAGCATTGACCTATGATCCAGGTGATCATGGTTCAATTCCCAGTCAGGGCACATGCCTGGGTTGCGGGCTTGATCTCTAGCAGGGGGCATGTAGGAGGCAGCCGATCAATGACGCTCTCATCGATGTTTCTATTTCTCCCCCTCCCTTCCTCTCTCTGAAATAAAATTTAAAAATTTTTTTAAAAAAAGAACTGTAGCTAAATTAAGGCTTTATGAATTAATAAAAAAGAAAAAAAAAAGAAAAGCATACATTTTCCACATTCATGACATACCTAACTTTTTCTTAATTTTTTTTGATATATCTAGGCTATGTGGTTTGTCTTAAGCTTTTTCAAATTGTTGCAAATCTCCAAAAATGTTTTCTAATATATTCACTGGAAAAAATTCATGTACACATGGACCTGCACAGTTCAAACCCATGTTGTTCTAGGGTCAACTGTAGTTTATATTTACAAGCCTATCTTAAATTGTTATTAACTATGTACGTTTTCCATTTGCAAAGCTGTTTTATGATATACATTTCCTCTACCCAAAGTTACAACAATTTAGAAAACAAATTCCTCAGCACCTGTATTGAGTGATGGATACCTGTATCTTTGCCCTGAATTTCACTTTTGCTAGTGACTGATATGACTAAAGGCTGTTTTCTAACATTCTACATAGATTTCACCAGTTGTCTGAGATTAAATTTAATGATCCAGATTATACCACCATGTTCACATCTACGATTGATTTAACCTTTTAGCACATTTTACAGTACAGGCTATGGCTTTAACAGAGTTAACAGTTATGGCCCTTTTAGTAAAAACTTGTGGGTTAACATGATTATCGATATCCTCAAAGAGAAAAACCAAAGGCTATGGGGATACACAAATATATGAGTGGTTGCCCCATGAAGTCTGGTAAAAACCAGCAACTTCTACTTGAAATGAGTCCTGTTCCCCCTTAATCCTAATTCTCACTGGACCACTGTGAGCAGGAAGGATGTACAAAAAGACCCTCAACACTCACTTAGCATTAACAGCAAGCTGGAAAGCATCCTCCAGCCAATCCAGGAGCTTGTGTGTGAATTCACTCACATCTTGCTGTAAGAGAGGTAACAAATTGCGTAAGAGTTAGACTCCACACTATACTCAGGAAAACAAACATTTGCTCTTATCCTACCAATGACTAAGATTCTATTACAATGAAAAGATTTCTACTTTAGGGCCAAATATCATGAAGATAAAGGAACACTGGAACCCAGGTACTACAGGTAAAAGAGAAGGCACGTTAGGCAACCTCTAAGTTGTGGCTAGGAGGAAATTGGAACTCTGCCACTTCCAGCCACATCTTCTTGTAACAAATAACAAACAAAATCTTCCCGTTAGGACTTTTTAAAAAGGTCCAAAGAACACACTGTAGTCCTCTAGAATTTAAGAGATCTGAATGGAGAAAGGAAACTTTTGTAAAATGTTTTGAGATACTGTAGAACTGTAGGACCTTTAGAGAAAAAAAAATTAATTTTATGAGGAAGAAGCTGCTTTAATAGTGAGAGCTTTATTTTCTAAAAGGAGGCAGGGAAAAGAAGGTACTAACATCTAGAAGATTGCTCAGAGAAGCTGCTGAACTCAGGGTCTGCCAGTTTTAAAAACAAGATTTCTAGTTGGACCATCCCCAGCAAAGGTGCAGCAAAGGGCTTCACTTTTCTCAGTGACCCTTTGCTAGGACTCACTGGGCTCTTTTCCAATCTCCTCCTACTTCAACAGCCTCTGTATAATTCTATTTTTTCTACTACTACTTCTTACATTCAGAACTGCCAGTCTCCCCACCCCCCATAACACACACACACACACACACACACACACACACACTCTCCTTAGACATTAACTATACAGGGCAAAGGCAGACACCCATAGTCCTGCCTACTCATGTTCATAGTTTATTACACAGTTAAAAAAAGCAACATTACAGTAATGTTAGGCACAATTTCAAACTCCACAGAGCTTGAAGGAAAAGCTGTGAAGAATAGGCTTCGTATACCTGCTGTTCCTCAGGTGATCGGAATGCTCCCTTTAAGAGATCTAGGGCTGCTGAAGGGTCTACAAATTTTCGATTTGATCCCATCATGAGAGCAAACAAATACTGAAGCTCTTGCATAAACATGATATTTCTCTTTTCCTGTAGAAAACACAGCAATGTATACTTTCACAACTTCTTACTTGGAAAATTAGAACATATACAGAGAAAAGTTGTCAATGATCACTCCTTAATTTATATTTCCATAGATCTAGACCAGGGTCAGGCCTCAAACTCTGTTACAGGTACTCTGATAAGGTCTCTGTGGGGGATTACCCTAAACTGAAAGAATGTCTGTGCAGAAGAGAGATAATAGTGTCAGAAAAGCCAACATTCTTCTTTTCTGAAGCTGGGGCCCTCCCTCCAGCTAGGAAGATCTGTCACCCAGGAGAAATCCTGGGAAGGGTTGGATCACTGGTGGGAGGCTTCGTCCTTGGTGAGAAACTACTAAAGCCTCTTTTTTATTTTTTTGTTAATCCTCACCTGGGGATATTTTTTCCATTGTTTTATAGAGAGAGTGGAAGTGGGGCAGGGGGGAGAAACATCGATGTGAGAAAGACACATTGACTGGTTGCCTCCTGGACACATTCTGACTAGGGCCAGGGATCATCCTGCAACTCAGGTACCTGCCCTTGACCAGGAATCGAACCCTCGACCCTTTCGGCTCCCAGGCGGACACTCTAACCACTGAGTCACACCGGCCAGGGCTAACACCTCTCCTAAGGCACAGACCTCCAGCACCAGGCTGCCTACTCTGACTTGCTAGGTCTGGATGGCTAAGGGAGCTCAATGCTCGCTGCCACAACAGAGCAGCGATTTCTGCGCCCACGTGCTGAGGTAGGCAAGCAACTCACCACTTTCTTAGAACTCTTTTTCTAATTTTATTCCTACTTAACTTTACATTTTTACAAACCCTTATTTCTTGTCACAAAGAAGGAAAAAGAGCCATTTGGAAGTGAAAACAATATTAACACAAGCCAAAGAGCATCACAGTTATCAGCTTCAGCCAAAAAATTAAAAGCTTTGGGGATGAAAGGTACTAAACAGTGGATTCCTCAACAGCAACTTACGGTGTGACTGGGACAATTTTCAAGTACACTCTGTGGCAGACTGTAGCTCAGAACAAGTCTTCGAAATGCAGGCAATTGGAAGAGAGACTGAAATGAAGAGAGAAATGGATTGACAGCCTTTCTTTCAAAATAACTGCAGCAAGAAAATACTTCTCTTACCTTAAAAGTATGTATAACTGTCCACATAGTAATTTTACTTCTATTATGTCGAATGAAATAATGGGTATGCATAAAAATTGAGCTGAAAGAATGTTAACCCTCTTAGAAAAAAAACAAAAAACAACCTAATGGCTAACCAGAGGAATAGATTAGATAAACTACAGTACATTTATACAATAGACCATTATATAACAGTACATTTCTACAATAGACTATTATGCAGTCATTAAAATACTTTTGTAGAAAAAATGTTTTCATAAAAATGGATTCCATATAACAGTGAAAATGAATGATCAAGTTACATGAATCACCATGGATAAATCTCAGATATAAATTTTGTGTGAATTAAAGTTACAGAAAAGTAGAGTACTATATTGTTTCTATTAAGTGTAATTATATGTGAAACAGTATTAGATATTGTTTAGGATTCACACATACATGGCTGTATCAGAGGGAAAGGAGGCGCTGACTGGGGATGGGAACAACAGAGACTGGACAGCACAGATTAGTTACATTTACCTCTGAGCGGGGCGGCGGGGGCAACACTGTTTGCCATTCTCCACTCATCCTAGTATCATTTTTTTAAAAAATTAATAGCAGATATCTGGCTGGCAGAGTTAGAAGGATTACTTTGTTTTATAACCTATACATTTTTCTACTATGAGTATCTTTTGAAAGATAATGTTTTCAAATCAGTCATATGACTATGACTCCTTCTCCCAACTCCTCCTCCTCAAATGCAGCCCCTGCTCGAAGCTGCCGGGCCTCGCCCACCAGGGGGGAGGGGAGGACAGCTGCACCGGAGTATCAGCGCCCTGCCCTCTGCTTCCACCTCCACTGCCTCCCTCACATGCCCCCATTCCTTGCGGTTTCACTGCTGCTCTGCTCACCGCCCCCACTAACCTTTTCCAGGACTTCGGTTCTACCACGAGAAAATGGCTTTACATTTTCAGTCACGTCACTCCACCTCCTCACCTTCACCAAAATCGGGCTTCCCCCCAAATGCCACTGTAAACCACAAAGGGTACCCCACTTCCCAACCCAACATGACACGATCCTCCGACGCCTGCTGCTCCTCCTATATTTCTGTACCACTCAGTTACACCCTCATCCCCCAGGCGTCAAAGGTGAGAAACTCGGAATGGTCCTGGAACCCTTTCCTGTTCTTGGCCATTCCCAGCCTACACAGAAGGAGAACCTGGACTCAGCCCCTGGGTGCCACATACAACCACCTCCCTGCAGCCAAACTCCCACCGCTGCTCCTGGGGCACTGTCTCCAGAACGTCCCTGTGCCCATCACCCGCCACGCAGGTTCTCCCATCTTTCTCACGTGACCAAAATGAAGCTCCCGACTCACTCAAGACTAGTCTCTGGTAACGGTTCTTAGAATCCCAAATCCTGTCATTCTACTAGGTGACTTCAGTCAACATGCAACCCTTGGGACCTCCTGTGAGCTCCACCTCAGAATACAAGAATCTAACCTCTTTACTTCCGAGGCACTGGCCAGCTGCAGGCCACCACCTCGCCCTCGGACGACTGCAGTGGTCTCAATGGGTGTCCCTCATCCTTGCCCACTCCACCCGCTCTCACAGTAGCCAGGGTGCCTTCTAAAACTCAGTCAGAGTCCATCAGCCCTCTGATCAGAACCCTCGATGACTCCCCTTCTCACTCAGAATGAGAGACAAGTTACCTCTCCAATTTCATCCCCAATGACTCTCCCATCTGTTCCTAGCACTCCTGCTACTCAGGACTCCTGGGTGCTCTGCGCACACACCAACCCCATGAACACACTCCCACTTCAAGGCATTGCTCCATGGTTCCCCCGACCTGGCATGTTCTTCCCCCGCATCTGCCCGACTCACTCCCTTGCTCCCCAGTTATCTGATACTTGCTCCAATCTCCTCTCCTCAGCCTGACAACATAGTTTACACTGCAACCTGCTCCTGGTCTCCTGCAACAATTGCAACCTCCCTTACCCTGCTGTTGTTCTATCACACTGGCCATAGTCTGACATAGTATATAAATTTATTTAAACCTTAATTCCATGAGGGCAAGGCTCTGTCTTGGTTGTGTTACTCCTGTATCTCAATGGCCTAGAGCAGCTCTAGACATACAGTAGGTGTTCAACTAGGATGTGCTGCGGGAACACACTCATCCACTCGGCCCAGGGACCAGTCTTCCTGAGCGTCTTCTCTAGGACACATTCCTCCAGTCCACCTCGATACCCTTACCTGAGGCCACACCCAGGCTATGCCAATACCTGAAAAAATGCCAATGCTCAAATCACAAATTCAGGAAATCCCACTCTTGAACCATAACCTGTCTTCTGGCTTATTTTTTCAGCTACCCACAGGACACCTGTCTTTTCATTTCATCAGGAGCCCAAGGAAACTGACCACTTTCCTTTCCCCTCAATCATTAGTTCCTTCCTGTCTTCATTTTTCCCTTTCTAGCTTTGATACCCTTCATTAAATTCTTAAATTGCCCTTTTACCTTTCATCATACCCAGCAAATCCTCTAACCTAAATGAATTCAATTTTCTACTCAACAGTTTCAGAGTGCTGCTAAGAAGTCCCAACAAAAACAGGACATACTGATCTCACCATACATTCAAGGTCAACAACCTTAAAATTGTTAGAAATACTGCTTTGTATTCTGGTGCCAAATGGTTGCCCAATGTCTGCAAAAACTCTTTTAAACTTTCACTCCATTTAAAATCTGACTCTCCCCTTCCTCCGCCCAGGCTCAGAAAAGGGCTGTTTATTTCACAGGGGAAAAAATGACTCTTAGAAACTCTATCAGCTTTAACTTGCAGTCATTTCTTCCTTGTACTTTCCCTACTACTCCCGCCCTTTCCCTCTCTGTCCCTGTATGTCCTATACCCTGTCCTCTCATGCTTTCTCAGAAACCTTACTCGGTTATCCCCTCTATCTGCTAGTTCTTTCCAGCATCTCTCACAGGAGCGGAGGTTGAGGGGCTGTGAATATAGGGAGGGTTCTCAGTCTCTCTCTCCCTCTAAGAACTGACTGATGGCCTTAATTCTACATTACCTCACTAAATCCTATTCTCAACACAGAGTCCAATAATCCTCTTAAATCGCAAGTAGGATCAAATCACTTCTCTGCTCCAAAGTCTTCAGTGCTTTCCCATCTCCTATATGATCCCTAAATCCTCACCGTGACCCCAAGCTCCCGCCCCTCCCCTCTGACCTCACTGCCATCGGTCCTCCTCTCCCCTACCACTGAGCTCTAGCCTTTCCATTTCTCAACTCATTAAGCAAGCTCCAGAACCTGGGTTTTTTACTTGCTGTTCCCTCTGTCTACAATGTTTTTATGTAATTATATGAAATGGTCTTCATGTAATTATATGGCTCATGCCCTCGCCTAATGAAGGCCTCTGCTCAGATACCCACTTTATCAAAAAGGCCACACCTAACTACCCTATATAAACAGCAACCCTTCCCTCTGTAGTTGATCCCTCTCTGGGCCCCTTACTCCCATGCATTTGTCTTTATGGCACTTATCACCACCTGACACATACTTTGTTTACTGTCTGTGCCACTCCTTTCAAAGTAAACTCCATTGGAGTGAGGGTTATTTTATTCACTGTGGTTTCCCAGGGCTAAAGCTGTGCCAGACACAGGAGTCCACGGACTTTATGTGTGGAAAGGGAAGATCCCACTTCTGGCTGAGCAGCTGGGTGAGACTGCAGGGGAGGGATCAAGTGCCACACATGGCCATGTCGGGTGCAGATGCCTGAGAACTCTAGAGAGGCCACTCTCTCTAGGGGACTCATCCACTCCCTTGGCTTTATCAACACCCATTCTACTGATCCCCAGAACCATATCCACAGCCCAGATCTTTTCATTGAACTACAGATTCACAGAGTTTGTTGCCTACATGATACCTTCACGTGGCACCTCAAACTCAGCGAGTATAAAACTGAACTGATCCCAAAGGCCTGCCTCACAAAAATTAGATTTGAGGTGCTGGATTGCCAGGGCCACCCCCGGCATCTGAGTCCCTTTATCAGAGCAGGAGTTAGGCCATGTGACGGTTTGGGCTTGAAGGCCATGACCACCTCACAAACCTCACGGCTCCACTGTGTCAGGAAGTAGGAGGTTCCAGGAGTGCGACGGCAGCAGATGGTAGGGTGATGGCACATTTGCACACACACACACCAGCAGCTGTCCAGGGAATGCATTGCTGGCTGACTTTTCAAATGGAACTGGAAGGGCCAGGGGGTGGCTCT
The DNA here is from genome assembly GCF_964146895.1 of Miniopterus schreibersii. Classification (NCBI taxonomy): domain Eukaryota; kingdom Metazoa; phylum Chordata; class Mammalia; order Chiroptera; family Miniopteridae; genus Miniopterus; species Miniopterus schreibersii. The sequence goes on along the minus strand of NC_138112.1, from coordinate 7,195,662 downwards.
GTGGCTTCCTGCTGGGTTTAGGTTAAAGCAAGAAGTCCACTGATAAATTAATCCTAAAAGTCACTTTGCAAAGTACTCCTGGATGGTCACACAGAAGCCTAAGGTGGCAGAGGAGTCCCTGCTTCTGTGAGGTTTTAGTTGGAGATTCCTAGGGGGGAAATCTGCACATGTATGTCAGGGATGACAGGAAGCCCAGTCACGTCATCGAGAAAGAAACCGAGCTGCTAACCTGGGGCACCCAGTGGGAATGGGGCAGGCACGGCCACCCCCTGCACGGACAGCTGTCCAACGCTGTGCTCACATCACTTCAGTCGGAGGAAAACGGGGCCAAGTCCATCCCACTTCTCACATGAGGGACTCCAAGACCATGATGGGGCCACAGCAGAGTCAGCCCCGGGGGGTCACCTGGCTTCCCAAGGCTTCCTCAACCACCAGGGTTTGTTCTCTTAATCCCTCTGTATCACAGTATGTGACACATTTTCTTTCACCCACTCAGTTCACTCACTTATCTGCTCAAGAAACCCTGAGAGGTGAATCATACACTATCTCTGCCTTCAGGGAGCCCCCTGTACAGGACATGTGTTGCTTTTTTTTTATTTAGTATTTAGAAGTATTTTCAGTGAAAAGAGCATTATACATGGATTCATAGAAGATAAAAAATTAAAATGAGGACTCTGGACTAGAGTGCCTTCAAGGTTCCTCTCTCATCCACAGTCTATGATACTTTAAGTGACAACCTATTCTATTATTTTTGTCACATATCTTGGCTCTGCCACCTAATAACTATTAGGAAAAAAAATGAACAGAAATCCCACCCTTAACACACACCTGAATTAGCCCCCCCGAAGTGCCAAGAGGCATCATCCACCTGGTTAGTCCAGCTAGAAACCTTGGGGATCTTCCTCCGCCCTCTCTTGCAAAGATCCTGAATCTAGTCACTTCACCAAATCCTTCAGAACTGATCTCCTAATACCTCCAGAATGCTTTAAGTCTGTTCCTCATGGCTTATGCCCCTTCTCTGTTGCAGACCACCATCATTACCTGCCTGGATATGCAGGACGGCCTCCCAACAACTGGCTTCCTTACTAACTCTTGCTCTGCTACAACACAGGAGTCACTGAATGCTGATCCAAAACACCTACTCAAAATACTTACGACCACAGACACCAGAAGCATATAAACCCAGAACACAAGAAAGCAACCAAATACAGCAATGCCATGGGGAAACTCTCCAGTTTTATATATGTTTCCATTTTTTTTAGCTATGTTTCTCACATTTCGGTTTGGTAAATTATAACATTGTTTCCAGAAGACACAGTTGTCTCGTAAAAATATCATACCTGAATAACAGCACTAAACCAACATGTGTTGCCAACATTTTTCAGCCCAACTGGCCAACCATCGACTCGCCTCCAGTCATTGGGATTGGGGTTTTCTCCCCAGACTTCACAGCGTTTCCTCTTTGAGCGTTTAGTTTCTGCAGAGGTTGCTTCGTGCATCCTGTATTGCACCAACATACCATACACCAGAAAAGGAAAAGTTAAAGAACAACATACTACATGGAAGATGCTGGTAACCTTTCATAGACAGTTCAAAAGGCCAGATAAACTATTCACTGGGGATCAATGGCTATACAGTAATTATAAAATTATAACCTAAGTGAAAAGTAAGGTTTAAACTTAGAGATATTAATCCTTCCATAACAGAGATTATTACTAATAAGGTGCCTGTTGGAACTGAATTGAGACTCAAGACTATTTATGGCTATCATATTAAAAGTTTTAGATTTCAACAACAGTGCCCTATCTCAGACCACATCATTGAAAGAGGCAAGAGAGACAACCTGCTAAAGAAAAGAGCCTCCTAACTGTCTAGCACACAAACCACAGACCTGGGTTTCCCTGAAAGAAACAACTCAACAGTATGTGGAAATAAACATATCTGGAAACTGACAGGCCACCACTGGACCTGGATATTTGTGGACAATTCCAGCCAATCACCAACTTAGTAGCAATTAAAAAACTATATTCCCTGTTCACTTCTGAAACAGGGTAGCTGGGTCCTTATTTCATTTTCAAAAGTCAATATAACCCTCAATGTTTACAAAGGCTCAAAGTTTATAAAGGGCATACATATTTATTGGATACTTGCACTAGGATGGGTTTTTCCCACCATCAATTAGCAATATGAACTATACAACCTGCAGGCTTCTACTCAAAGATCACAGGCTGCAATAAGACACTTACCATATTTGGCATTTTCAAAAGTGAACCAGAGTAAGTTAAATTTAGCAAATTTTCCTTAAAAAATTTAATTCAGGTGCAATTAAAGGAGCGTGGCAGAACTGTTCCTGAATGACACAGAGCTATTGCCTTTGACCTACACACTAATGTGGGGAGCAAAGATTATAAATTAAATCAATTACTTGTTAAGATCTCTTCCATCAGCTTGAACTTTGGGGGACTCCAGTAGACTCAAAGCAATGGCAGCCTGAAGATCATCTTTGTTTTCATGAGTAAGGTCTATTACTTCTGCAAGATACATTGAAATTTAATTAGTCTGCATGCAGGAAACATTGTCCTTCTGTCTGTATTGCAGGAAAAAAAGTAAAAGCATTCACAAAACTAGATATACACAAACTCGCACATGATTACAAATGCAAAAAACCTAAACAAAACACTAGCAAACAGAATCCTGCTAATGTACAAAAAAAGATTCTATATTAAGACCAAGTTGAGTTCACTGTAGGAAACATTGAGTTAACATTAGAAAACAGACCAGCGCCCGGCCAGACGTGGCTCAGCGGTTGAGCGTCTACCTAGGATCCAGGCGACCGGGGTTCGATTCCCGGTCAGGGCATATGCCCAGGGTTGTGGGCTCGAGGCAGCCGATCAATGACTCTCTCATCATTGATGTTTCTATCTCTCTCTCCCTCTCCTTTCCTCTCTCTGAAATCAATAAAGATATATTAAAAAAAAAAAAGAAAACAGACCAGTAAAATTCATTATCTTAACAGTTAAAGGAAAAAATGATAACCTCGATACAGAAAAAGTAGTTGATAACATTCAACCTCTATTCAAGCATAAAAACTCCGAGATAACTGGAAAGAGAAGAGAGTATTCTTAGGCTGAGAAAGAGAATCCATGAAAAGCCCACAGCACACTTTATACTTAATGGTGAAATGTTAAACATATTTCCTTTAAAACCAAGACTAAGACAAAGATGTCCACTATCAAGGCTTTTGTTCACTATGGTTCTGAAAGTTCTGGTCAGTGCAATAAGAAAAGAAAAAATAATTTTTAATATAAGAATTAGAAAATAAGAAAAAAGCTGTCATACTTCACAGGTAATGATCACCTACAAAATAATCAATAGAGAATAGTTATAATTAATAAAATGTGGTTAGGTAATAGATCAATATACAAAAGTTAAGTGAATTTCTATACATGAGCAATGAAGAACATTTAATTTAAAAAGAAAAAAACACAAAACTGTAGTAATCAAGACTGTGGGCTACTGGCATAAGGACAAACATACAGATCAATGGAACAGAATCAATGAACAGAAACAAACCTCACATTTATGGTCAATTGGTTTTCATCACAAGTACCAAGAGAATTAATAGAGAAAGACTATCTTTTCAACAAATGGTGCTGGGACAACTGGATATTCACATTCAAAAGAATGACTTTAAATCCCTACCTCACACCATTTACAAAAATGAACTTTGATTGTGCCCTCATGACAACAGCTAATATGATAAAACTCTTAGAAGAAAACACTGTAAATCTTTGTGATCTTGGATTGAGCAATGGCACCTTAGAGATGATATTCAAAGCACAAACCACCAAAGAAATAACAGATAAATCTGACATCAAAATTTTAAAAACCCCCACAAACCTTTGGGCTTCAGAGGACACCATCAAGAAAATGAAGAAGAAAAAACAACCCACAGAATGGGAGAACATTTTTGCAAGTCATGTATCCAGTAAGGGACCTATATACAGACTTTTCTCTTTTCTGTATCAACTACCTGGAGAGTTTGTCCAGTCTCATACTTTACATACCATTTACAGGCTTATGATTCCAGGTTTTACCTATCTCCAGCTGAATCTCTCCCCTGAACTGCACACACGGATCTCCATTGCTTTTGACACTACATCTGAATGTCTAACAGGCATCCCAAACTTAATATTGCCAAAACCCATTGCTTCATCTTCCACCCCAAATTTGCTCCATCTGCAGTTATTCCCTTGTCAGTTAAGTGCAACTCCATCTTTGCAGCTGCTTAGGAAAAAAACTCAGAGTCACCTTTAACTCCTCTTTCACAATCCTTGTCTCTGTAAGCAAAGCCCACACAGCAAGCACTTCTCGCCCTTCCACCACTACATCCCACTCCACCCAACACCATCTGCAATAGCCTTCTCACTGGTCCTTAGCTCCCTGCTCTGACCCATCTCAGAACCCACTCCCCCACACTCTGCTTTCAACACAGCAGTCAGAACAATCTTAGAAAATGGAAACAGTGTGCATCATTCCTCTGCTCCAGATTCTCCAGTGGCTAGCCATCTAACTCAGAGGAAAGCCAAACACTTATGAAGGCTCTGCATGATCTGCTCCTGTTCCCTCCACAGCTTCATCCCTTCCTGCCCTCCTCACTCACTACGCCTCGGCTCTGGCCTCCTTGCTGCTCCTTAAGCAAACCGATGTATGTTCCCATCTTAAGGCCTCACGTGACTTACTCGCTCACCCCTTCCCACAAGGCTCATCCCAGTTTGAATCTAATCCTCAGAACTTCTTTTTTCATTCCACCCTGTACTTTTTCTCTATGGTACTTAGCATGTTCTAATATACTATATAATGTTCATCTCCCCTCAAAAAAATAAGCAACATGAAAGCAGGGATTCTTGTTTATTTTGTTCATCTTGTTTATTCTGTTCATCAGTGCCTAAAAGAGTGCTTGGCACATAGCAGGTGCTCGTTAAATAAGTGTCAATGAATGCATCTACGGAAAGTACTTACAATTGTGCCTGGCACATAGTAACGGTTTAATAATTAGCTATCATTACCATTATTTCCAAAGGGTTGATGTGAGTGATAGGAAACACACACTCATCTGTTATTTTTTGCTAGTTGAAACAGGACTACAACAGGATGTACTTACTTGCTAATACTTCTTTGTTGGCAGCACTCCCCTCTACTTCAGATGGTTCTGTAGCAACAGTGTCTTGACTGGGCTCCTTCACTCTTTCATCTGTGAGAAGACTGACTGCCAGAGTGATGTCACCATTACTGGCCTAAGGAGAGGGAAAAAATAAAAACTTCAAAAGTAAAGCATCACAGAATTTAAAATAAGTAGCATATTAGTTTCTTGCTTGGTTACAACTCCTTAATACCCTGGTGACATACTTAGTAAGTCTAGGCGTAAGTCTAGGGTAGAACTGGGGGGGTGAGGGGGAGTACAGTGGATAGTAAGGCACTGTGCTTAAAACATGTACCAAACTCCTAGTTACACGAAAGGAGCTGCTATGCTCTGATTTACCACAAAATGCAAAACAGAATGAAATCTTGCTGGAGACTTGTTCTTACTGCCTTGGATGTTACTACCTCTGATTTCACAGAACAGCGAAGACATGATGTATCAAAAAGGGGGTTGGCAACACAGACTCTAAATGAAGTCAGCCTCTAAAGTAAAAATGCTAAGCAGGTATATTCTGTAGTGGTGACCATACTTGTATTTGCTTTTAAATTTTTATTAGGAAAACTTTCTAACATTTACAATAGTAGAGGGAATGTATAATTGAACACATGTACCCATCACGCATCTTCAACAGTTATCAAGGTGGTCGATCTTATTTTATCTATTCTGCCTACTCTCTCCCAGATATTTTGAAGCAAATCAGAAGTATCTTTTCAGTTCATCAGTTAACATTTCAGAATGTATCTTTTTAAAAATATAACCCCAATGCTATTATCACACCTGAAGAGTAAGCAACAGCTTTTTAAGTAACAGATAACCATTTCAAACTTCCCTGGCTCAAGTATCTTTTCATTTGTCTGAGTCTGGATCCTTACAAAGTCTATACAATGCAACTGGTTGATGTTTCATAAATCTCTTTTACGCTATAGGGTTTCCCCCTACTATGAGTCTCTCCCATCCAACCCCCCTTATAATTTACATGTTGAAGATCCTGGGTTATTTGACCTGTAAAAGCTTCTGTCACTATATACACTTTCATTTTGGCATTAAGAGTTTGAATTGACACAACTACGACATGAACAACTGGTTTAAAGCCTATTGACTAATAGAAGCCTTGAAACTAACCTTCAGAGCTTCATGAAGGAAGGAAGGGTCCTGAATGCCCGTGATTTCTCTCAGCTGATTTAACAGCATTTGGCAGCTCTACATTTGAGAAACAAACAAACCAAAACAAAACATAGACAAATGTCAGTCAGAAAGTAAGCTGGGATACATTAAAGAATACAAGCATCAAAACTAAACAGGTCTGAGATTTGCATTTTTTACTTTAAAGAACTGACAACTTCAAAGCAACAAGGCATTGATGTTGTGGGGTCTGGTCTCCCATAATGTGCCCCCTGCCATGCAGGTTATCTTGAGCTGAAAACAATTACCACTTAACAAAACAGGAAAAGTTATCCACCCTTTCCCACCTACTGAGATTCAAATGAAAACCCTGCTTCAGGAAGGGAACCTTAGCATAATCACCTTAGCAGACTCACTGGAGCACGTGAATTAAGTGCGGCCCATTGTTTCTGAGTCACCTAGTAAGAATCTGCTTGCCACTTTGTTGTATACCTGTGAATTGCGGATTTCCCCTCAGAAATCCCAGACTCCTCCTTTCTTGTCCAAACTGACAAATCTACCTCTTGTTGCCTCAGTCTTTGGAATTTTCATGTTTATGTGAATTCTTTGTGCGCACTTACTAAATTTGATCTTCTGTTAATCTGCTGTATGTCAGCTGAATTACTCAATCAGCCAGAAGAACTTAAGGGGTAGGTAAGTGGAAAGTGTCCCCAGCCCAACACTGTCAAGGCATATTCTGAAATGCCAAAGCTGATACTCTCTTGGACACTTCCTCATGGAAAATGTTTTTGGCTCGTGTAGAAGAACTATAAGTAAACAGTAAAACTGGAAGTACACAAAACATTTAAATGTAATATTCCAGCCCTAAGGGATGCGTCAAGGGCCTCCGGGTCTTTCTGGGAGTGGTACATAAGTACAGAGGTCACACATGGAGTGCAGGGAATGTGCACGGATGTGAAGATGTGCTATTTTAAGCTTCACTGTGCATGCCATTTGTATGTGTCATTTTTCACTAACAATAACTTTCCAATCATGTGATTAACAAATGATATCACCCACATCATATTTAAAACTTTAGGTTTAATTGCTTAAATGAAGAATAAAGCTAGAATTTTCTGAATTATAAATAAAATTCCAGGGAGAATACTCTATGGAATGTTTTCTCTTCACTGATTTAAATCATGGAAAAACCTATGTTGTGGTAACTTCCGGCTACCCCAAGATCCGTTTATAGCCCCTTTTCAGCCTTAACATCTTCACTGGAACATTTTATCCTGTTTTGCACAGAGACAAAAGTTAACACAAAACAACTATTTACAAGTAAGCTCAATTTAAATAATTGGCTGTCCAAATGAAGACAATGATCATTTAGATGAATACTGAAAACAAAATAATTGAAATTTAACTCACTGAGAAGCAATCTAGTTTATATCATTCCTAAGATTATCCCAGAATTAAGCCCAGACTCGTACTTACTGCTTCACCACTGACTGTCTTTCAGTTAGTAATACATCCCAAGAGGCACTGCGCTTTCACCGCCAGCTGTAACAGAAACAGGATCCTATGTTCCTCAACAGCTGCGGGCCCAGTGCAACACGTAAGAATCACACGACTAGAAATAACTAAACGCAACACCCCTGTAGTCAGTCTTTCTGTCCTAGTCCAGGTCACAGTCATAGGCTAGAAATGAAGCCTGACCCTGCTGAGACCAGCAGTCCTTGAGGCTGTGAGTCTTGTCCAAGAAAGTCATTGCCTGTGGACTGGGAGAGTGACTCTCAGACTAGCAGGTGTCCAGACTCAGCCTTGGCAAATGCCGAAAACAAAGCATGTGGATTTTCCAAAAATAAAATATTAAAAAGTTTTCTCCAAACTCTAATTCCATTTGATTTTATTAGGTAGAAGTATCTGAATCTCAATCATACACAATTTTCTAAGAATCAAAACCAATATACCCTGAAAAGAGGGGGAATAATTGGGAGGGAAATGAGTAGCACAAACCTAAATTAGAGCCAAGAAGGTAACAATGGGTGAGATAATCACATCTTTACTTCAAATGACTCTGTACATCAACTGATACCTGGTGTTCAGAGAAAATAATCCCAGTAAAAAATAATAAGTAACCCACGCTGCTTACCTTTAGCGAGGTGTTCTTCTGAACACTTCATGTGTATTAACTAATTTAACCCTCACCACAAACCTGAGATAGATATTACGCCCATTTGACAAAAAACTGAGGCACAGAGAGGTCAAATAACTTACACAAGGTTACTGCTAGTAAGGGGGGAAACTGAGATTTGACCCCAAGTTGCCTGATTCAAGTCTGCCCTCTAACCTCTGTGCATTGCTGTATCTGAGAAAAGAGGCAAGAACATCTATTTGATGCAAAACAACGCAAATATTTTATTCTTGTATTTTGACCTTGACCTCTGCATCTTAACAAGTTTCTTATTTTTTTTGCCTGCCTTTATATAATCACAACTTTGATTACTTAATAGTACAATCAGTACTAAACAAGTTATCATCAGGAAGACACTGTATTTGAGGTAAATACTATATTTGACTGCATCTAAAGTTTCATCAGTTATAAAAAGTACTTTACGCAGCACTAAGGAGAAAAACCATTGCCATTTAATTTATGATACAGTGCCTTCATGACAGTCCTAGGAGACACATGAATCAGTCACACCAGCTTCTTGTGGCTCTAAAATTTATTTATGTTGAGAAATATAGCCATTTCTCTTGCTTCCAGGTGCACAGCGTGGCATGTGATAGGCAATTCTTCTGTACCTTTCTCAGTAACAAATATACCTACGGCATCTTCCTTTCTTAGGTCCCATAAGGCACTTGATTGCAGCTTTGCAAGAAAATGTGAAACATTTTGTTTCATGTAAAATCAAATTTATATCCTGTGATTCTGTTTCTGTGCCTTCATACAGTTTCCTTTTTCTATTTAAAGTTGAATCACAATGTGATCTCTTTAAAGACATTTTAAGTGGGAAGTAAACTAACTGTGTAGCACCCACAGTACATATAACTCAACTGTCGTGACACTAAGAATGGCTATGACCAAGCCTGTATGTGTGCAGACAATGATGACTATATCACATCTGGAAGACAGTAAATGTAAGAGCCCTCAATTTTAGAGATCTCAGAATGCCAAACAACTGCAAATCAATGACATACGGTACGCAAATATTAAATCACTTATTTTGTAATAGGTAGCAGTGGACCATCAATACATATAGCATAACACACTCAGGAAAGGAAAATACACTTAGTTTCCATTTTCTAAAGCTATTGGGCAGCGATGACAACTTTGTAAAATCATTTTGTACAGCTCTAAGAACAGTGTTCTACATGTCACCTCAAATCCAGATTCATCTTGTTATTACTCACAGACTATTACTTGGTTCTGCCCTTAACCTGCTCAACCTTTTCTACTACAGACCTACACAATTCCTTACTTCACAGACTCAGTTGAAGCATTATTTCTAGCATTCCTAGTAATACCTCCTACATTTGATTAAGCATAGAATGCTAACCTACAGTCAAGGGTTATATTCATCTTGAAAAAATATATATGTTTTTATTGATTTTAGAGAAAGAGGAAGGGAGAGAAAGAGAGACATCGATGTGAGAGAGAAACATCAATAGGTTGCCTCCCGCACATGCCCCGATCAGGGAGCAATCCCGAAACCTAGGTATGAGCCTGACGGGGAATCCAGCTGGCGGGCGACCTTTCAGTGCGCGGGATAAAGCTCCAGCCAACTGAGCCACACCAGCCAGGGCAACGGTATTCCCTTGAACTCTCGTCCTTACTATTTCTCCTCTTTCTAACTTCCACTGTTGAGGGAACAGATGAGTTTGTGAATGAATGAGACTATCTTTACCCAGTATTTCTCATCCTGTGGTTCTTTAATTGTTTTAAACATGATAAGGCAAGAATTATACAACATATTTTCTAATTTGAATTATCCATAAGACAGTGCTCATAACAACTGTAACATTACTGAACACCTTTGTGTCAGCAACTTTAGGTGCTTCACATACACGTAACCTTATAATAACCATTAAAGGTAAGAATCATTATCTTCATTGTGGGAATTAGAAACTAAGGTTTACAAAACCTAATCTGTCATCAAATGTCTTGAATTAAAATATAACTATTAAGAGTTTGAATAACAAAGGATTAACCTATGCTGTTAATGCAAACAACTGCTATTACATGACTTGGTCTTAATAAATAGTCACCTAAACCTAAGTTCTCAAATAGTACCCACAACCAAAATCCTAATAAGTACTAAGTATCAAATGTTAATTTTACAGTAACAGACCAACTAAGATCACTAGGATCCTACTGTATTACTAACTCACAGTTTCTCCTGGGACTTCACAGGAAGCTGATTTAAATATTAACTTTACCACTACAAGGCTGCTATATATAGTACACACCCAACAAGGGACAAGACAGAGCCTGTGCCCCAGTCATAATCAAGCCAAATAACAGGCAAGAGCCAACAGGTTTGCATTTCCTTAGCTGAATTCACACTGTATTCATAAAACAAAAGTACTCTCTTTTCCTGCCCAGAGGCAGAGAAGAAAGAGGCACTGGAAAGGAGGAGCTCCAGCTCTCTGACCTTGGCTACTTGGTGGTTTTGGCGTAACCCAGTTCACTCCTCAGGACTGAGGTATGCTTACAGCAACAACAGCAACTCATCCCATAATAAGCAGTAAACAGGATTAATCAGCAATAAAAACATTAAGCAACCAAGTTATTGTAATAAACAGTAACTGGCCTAATCCTACTGCAACTAATTAAAACTCTCTTTGATCAGATGTGGCAAATTTGTGAGATTACGGAGTTTTATCTTTAAAATACCCAGTTTAGTATTGGGACAAGGGGCAGGGATGCTATTTTCATCACTCTGACACACATATTTCCTGATCTCAATTGTCTATTCTTACGAAGACATTTCTACACTTAAAGCTAAGTAAATATTGCCCGGGCTGGTGTGACTTACCAAAAGGTAGGGGGTTGGATTCACAGTTAGGGCACAGGCAACCGACTGATGTTTCTCTCTCTCTCTCTCTCTCTTTCCCCTTCCTCTAAAACCAATTTAAAAAAACAACTAAGTAAATATTGATAAATGTTCCTTTACTCCAAAGAACTGCCAAGGTGTGAACAATAAAGTTCCCTCCAAAATTAAAGATTTGGCTTTCCAATTTTAAAATAAAACTTCAGTACCAAAAAAAAGCAAAGTAATAACTATAGGAGTCAAAGAAAATATATAGAAACAACTCCAGAAATCCAGTCTGGACAGCAGGGTCTTAATGCATGTTGAGACTAACACTAACCTTTCCAACTTCCACAAAACAAGAAGAGTCCACAAGAGCCGTGGTGCTTTTTCAGTTTTTCTTCCAGCAACAACTCTGTGTTGGTCCAATTTACTGATAAAGCAGAAACTTAACATATTAACAAATTACGAATTCTGAGATGATCTAAATTAAAATCACAGCAGATGGAGAATGAGAGCCTGTTCATAGCTGTGGACCAGCCCTGACAAAAGACTGCTCAGGTTCCAGTGTATCTGTTGTAACTTGGGATTAATTTCCTGGTGGCTATAATCCACAGGAACAGACACTTCCTCCTTACAGCTCTGTTGCGCCCATCTCAGAATTAGCCCCTATCCCAGAATTAGCCTCTTTCACCTTCTCCCAGCCCCTTTGTCTGGAGCTAACATAAATCCTTTCTGAGAGGCTTACACTTCTCCCCACTCCCCCACTGATGTATAAAACAATGCAAAGCTCCAGGATGATGGACATGTGGTCCTCACCCAGCCATGCTGCTGTGGTTGGTTTAGACTCCACGACCCAACACCTGTCTTCTTCTTTATCTATTTACATTTTTTGGTTAGCAATGGTCTCATAAACTCTTTCGTTTAAAAAGACTTTTGGCAGTGGAAGTTAAGATTTTCTGTTTAACAGTGCCAGAAGGCTATGACTCTAAAAATGACTAATAGCAGTTTTTTGTGGGTACAACTAAATCCCGAAATAGGCTGCTCAATAACTTCTTTTAATGATGTAAAAACATCATTTGAAAACGACTGTTTCAGTTCATTAATTGGCTTAAAGTTTTAAAAAGCATTAAGAGCTTTTCAAATTTAGTCACTAATATGGTATAGAGGAGTTTAAGTTGGAATTAAAAGAAAAAAAGGAACTAATCATTATTTACTTTAAAATTTTCTCATCTCTTTTTCGCAAATGCACTGAGTAAGAAATTCCAACAGTACAAAAAGATATAAAATGAACAGGAAATTTCCCTCTTCTCCCCATCCCAGTCCCATTTCCCAGGAGTAACCACTATTAATAGTTTCTGATTTGTCTTGCCAGAATAGCCTATGCACATGAATATTATTTTCATACTAGCTATCATGTCCTGCACCTTGCCTTCTTCTTACTTTAGAAGACATTATTAAGACAACACTTTCTCATTTCTTTGAATACATGACTGAACCAAATACAAATTAGGTTGGGAAGCAGTTACAATAAGGTCATATGAAATGCATCTTCAAAAGTTAAAAAAATGCCATTGTTAGTAATATACTGTTAAGTTTGAGAAGCTAGGAAAGTATGGGGAAAGACTTAAGAAATCAAGTTTACATGCTTATAGTTTTAGAAATCTAACAACAGTAAAATTTTAAGTTATTATTAGGTACGCCTCAGTGTGTAGTTTCTATTTTTGATAAATAACAGGGGCCAGAGAAGTGATGTGGGATTAGATTAGAAAAGGTGCTATACGTCAGGATGAGACTTGACCTGGTGAGCAATGGAAACTCATTACAGATTCCAAGGCACGGGAGACACTTCGGGGGGGCACCTTAAGGGAATTAATCTAGCACATGTGAACAACTAGTTCAATGTGGGTTGAGACTAGGGAAAGAAAGCTTAACTAGAGTTACAGGGCTATGGAATAAGCCAAGTGTGATGAGACAGCCAGGATGCTGGTAGGAGAAACAGAAAGGTAGGGTATACTCTGAGCATCTCAAGTATTAGTCAAATATTCGAATACGGATGCCTAAGAGAATGCTACTGCCAATGACGTAAAAGAAAAGCAGTAAGAAAACCAACCAGTATAATATACCACACTAATAGAATGAACAGGGAAAACATAAGATCATCCTGAATGATGCAGAAAAAGCATTTGACAAAACCCAGCACCTTTTCATGACAAAAACAATCAGAAAACTATGAATAGAAGGGAATTTCATCAACATGATAAAGGGCCTTTAGAAAAATGCAAACAAACAAAAAACCCCTCACACCTGACATCATACTCAGTGATGAAAGACTGAAAGCTTTCCCACAAAAATCAGGAACAAGAAAAGGATGCCCACTTTCACCAACGCTATTCGACACTGTACTAGAAGTTCTAGCCAGAACAATTAGGCAAGAAAAATAAAAGGCATCTAATTGGAATGGAAACTGTAAAATTATCTCTATTCACAAATGACATGATATATAAAATCCCAAAGAATCCACCAAAAAAGTTACTAAAGCTAATAAACAAATTTAATAATTTTGCAGGAAATAAGATCAACACATGAAAATCAGTTGTGTTTCTATACAGCAGCAATGAACAATTTGAAAAGAAAATTAAGAAAACAATTCCATTTATAACAGTATCTAAAAGAATAAAGTACCTAGGAATAAATTTAACCATGGAGGTGAAAGACCTGTACACTGAAAAGTATGAAACATTGAGAAAGTTGTTAAAGGAAATCTAAATAAATGGAAGGATATTCAAGTTCATGGTTTGGAAGACTGGGTTAGTCAGGTTTCTCCAAAGAAACAGAACCAAGAGGGGATGTGTGATGTGTGTTTAAAGGAACCCTTGATTCCCAGTTTCCTGTGTGTGGTGGTAAATTAATCTATTATAAGGAACTGGCTTTTACGATTATGGAGGCTAAAAAGTCCCAATACCTGCAGTTAGCAAGCTGGAGACCTTCAGCAAGCCAGTGGTGTAGTTTCACTCTGAGTTAGAAAGCCTGAGACCAGGAAAGCCGATGTAAGTTCCAGTCTGAGGGCAAAAGAAAACTGATGTCCTAGCTCAGCAGTCAAGTAAAGTTCCCTCTTAACCAGCCTTTTGGTTATTCAGGTCTTCAGTTGATTGGATGAGGCCCACAGACATTAGGGAGGGCAACCTGCTTTATTCAGCCTACTGATTCAAGTGTCAATCTCATCCAGGAGCACCCTCACACACAAGATAATGTTTGACCAAATGTCTGGGCACCTCTCCACTCAGTCAAATTGACACATAACATTTTTTTTAAAGTTAATTTATTTATTTATTACTTATTTCTTTATTTTTAATTCTCACCCAAGGATATTTTTTCCATTGCTTTTCAGAGAGTAGAAGGGAGAGAGAGAAAGAGAGAGAGAGAGAGAGAGGGAGAGAGAGAGAGAGAGAGAGAGAGAGAGAGAGAGGGAGAGAGAAAAACATGGACGTGAGAGACACACATTGATTGGCTGCCTCCTGCACACCTATTGGGGCTGGGGATCAAGCCTGCAACCGAGGTATGTACCCTTGGCCAGAATCGAACCGGGGACCTTCAGTCCACAGGCGGATGCTCTAACCACTGAGCCAAACCGGCTAGGGTGACATATAAAACTAATCATCACAAAGACTTAATATTTTAAGATAGCAATACTACCCAAAGTGATCTACAAATTCAATGGCATCCATATCAAAATTCCAACGGCCTTTTTTTGTAGAAATTGCAAACTTCATCCTCATACTCACATGGAATTTCAATGGACCCTGAATAGTCAAAACAATACTGAAAAAAGAACAACGGTGAAGGACTCACACTTTTTTACTTCAAATATTACTACAAAGCTACAATAATCAGGATGGTGTAGTACTGGCATAAAGAAAGACATACAGACCACTGAATTATACCCATACATCTGTGGTCAATTGATTTTTGACTAAGATGCCAAGACCATTTTGATGGGGAAAAATAATCCCTTCAAAGAATGGTGCTAGGACAAATCGATATCAACATGCAAAAGAATAAAGTTGGACCCCCTACCTCACACAGAAACTAACTCAAAATGGATCAACAACCTAAATATGAGCTAATCCTATAAAACTTTTAGAAAAAAACATAAAGGTAAATCTTCATGATCTTGGATTTGGCAATGGATTCTTAGATATGATACCAAAAGTACGAGCTACAAAAGAAAAACAAGTAAGCAGGACTTCATCAAAACTTAAAACTTGTGCATCAAAGGACATTACTAAGAAAGTGAAATGACAATACATAGGATGGGAAAAAATATTTTCAAATCTTAAATCTGGTAAGGGTGTAATATCCAGATTACATTAAAACTCTAAAGACAAACCCAACTCAAAAATGGGCAAAGGGCCCGTGGCTCAGCGGCTGAGCATCAACCCATAAACAAGGAGATGGTGGTTCCATTCCGGGTCAGGGCACAAGCCCGGGTTGCAGGGTTAATCCCCAGCACGGGGCATGCAGAAGGATTCCAATCAAATGCCTCTATCTCATCACTGATGTTTCTCTCTCTCCCCCTCTCCCTTCTTATCTCTGAAATCAATAAAAATATTCCTTTTTAAAAAAATGGGCAAAGGACTGCCCTTCTGCCGCAGCAGCCACTGAGAAGCAACAGCCATGGCTCTGCCCTACCCCAGGTCTGTGGCCTCAACAAGGGCCAAAGGTGACCAAGAACATGAGGAAGCCGAGGCACAGCCACCGCCACAGGCACTTCACCAAGCACAAGTTCATGTGCAACATGATCCGAGAGGTGTGTGGTTTGCCCCCTATGAGCAACATGCCACAGAGATACAAGCGGGCCCTGAAGTTCAAGAAAAGAGTGTGCCACATTCACACCAGGAGGAAGAGAGAGGATCTGAATGATGTCCTTGCACCCATGGGGAATGCAGCAGCTAAGAAGGTTTGTCCCATCCCCTCTGTGTGTAATAAAACTTGTTCAGAAACTTGGGCTTCCTGGGAGGGGAGGTCGCATCTGGTCCATTATCTGCCTGAAAAACCCTCCTAGAACACAGTAATGTGGGGCACGGTGGTGGGCACAGAAAGAAGCAACAGACAGGCAGTACTGGAAATGCTTTATAATCATATAAATAAGTTCTTATGTGCCAGAAAAAAAATGGGCAAAGGACTTGAATAGATATTTTTCCAAAGAAGATATACAAATGGCCAATAAGCATATGAAGAGATACTTAATAACATTAGCCACCAGGAAAATGCAAATCAAAACTACAATGAGATACCACTTCACACACACGAGACGGGCTATCACAAAACAAAAACAAAAATGGAAAACGTGTTGGGAGAGGATGCGGAGCAACTGGAACCCTTGTGCATTGCTGGTGGGGATGTAAAATAGTGCAGCTGCTGTGGAAAATAGTTTGGCAGTTCCTGGAGCAAAAAGTGAAACAGAGTTACTATATGACCCAGCAATTCTACGTCTAGGTATATACCCAAAAGAATTGGAAACAGGTACTAAAAAACCTGTACATGAATGTTCACAGCAGCACTAGTCACAACAGGCAAAAAGGCTGGAAATAACTCAAGTGTCCACCAACGGAAAACCGGGTAAAATATAGTGGATACGCAGAGTGGAATACTACTCAGTCATTAAAAGGAATGAAGTACCTTATACATGCTATAACTTGGATGAATCTCAAAAACATTATACTAAGTAAAAACAGCCAGACACAAAAGGTCTCATATTGTATGATTCCATTTATATGAAATACCCAGAATAGGTAAAACCAGAAACAGAAAGCAGATCAGCACTGCCAGGGGCTGGGGGAACGGGAAGTGACTGCTTAGTGAATATGGGTTTCCTTTCGGGGTGACGAAAATATGCTGGAACTAAATAGAAGTGGTGGCTGCATAACAGTACGAATACACTTAATGTTAACTTTAAGAGCCATACACTTAACTTTATATGTATTTCACCTCGAGTGATTTGTGCCTGCTCATGTACCTGCGTGCATGCACACACACACACGCACATGCACACACCAAAAAAGAAAAAGAACACTAGGAAAGTACTAACTTGGGAAGTAATGTTGAAAAAAGAAATCATCTGTTTAGGACATCTCAAGTTTACACTGACTACCAGCCATCACATAGCACGCTGCTAGCACCTACTCATGCAGACCTTTAATAAGGCTTTGTATGTCTAGTATTTTGGCCTCCCCTTGATTTAGAAAGCCTAGAAAGTGGAAATAGCACTATGCAGCCCACAGTCCAGCACACACTAGCCTCTGAGCAACTCTCAACTTTTCTAAGCATCAATTCCCACATCTGTAAAACAAAGTATAGCATCAGCTTTAACAGCACCGGTATGACTATCAAATGAAATAATGCAAACAGGAATTGTTAATAAAATGGAAAATGCTATATAAACGTAAAATTTTGTGACCTGCCTGTCCAACGAAACACATCTAGAGGTTGTAAGAAACATACTGATATGTTAGGAGAAAACGCCTATGCTATCTATGGTTTTGGTTTTATCACTTACTAGCTGTGTCACTTTGCAAATTTTACTTCCCAGTCACTCTAAGTTTTACTTCATGGGGTTGCTATATAGGTTCAATGACAACATATGTTAAAGTGCTTTATAAATTGTCAAGTGGTAGTCAGAAAGCTTGGCTTTAGAAAGGCATGTATGGCAGTGTGGGGAGTCGAATGGTTTCAATCTTGAGTAAGAGTAGCCTCATTTCTTATCTGTGATATGGACGCAAATGGACTTCGGTTTAAAATCTCATATAAGGCCCTTAATAAGCTATATTAATATCTGAGTTTCCTCATCAGTAATAAGGCATAATAATTCTTACCTTGCAGGATTTTTGTAAATATTAGAAATGTACAGGAAAGTGCTTAGGGCAGTAACTGGCATATGGCCAATGCTATTACTATAACTATATATCCCCGTGCCTATTACAATAAGTGTGGGAAAAGTAGCTATGCAGCAAATACTTAATAGCCAAGGAGGCTGACATGCAAGTAGAACTGTTCAACAGCATTTCCAAAGAGAGAGGTAGAAGATTACAAATGCAGACAGGGAAGCAATTAATAAAAGAACAGTAACAGCTAAGAAAGCAAACAGGTTAGCCCATAGCAGAGAAGAAAGATGGAAGAACCAGAATACAGGGCCCAAAGGTCCAAAGGAGGGAAGCACTGAGGGTGCTAACAGGACACTGAACAGAAGCCTGAGGCCAGGGCTCTGCCTTCAAATGGGTGATCAAGAGTAATCAACTGCCTAAACCCACTGCTGCATTTGCAAGATGAAAAAGGATGTATTAGAGAAATTCAAACATCCTTTGCACGGCTAATTTTCAAAAGAAAATTGTAACGTTATGTAGCCAATTCAAAAGGGCCAACACCATATTTCTGTCTGTGATAAAACTACAGCAAATCATGAAAAACTATACACAGGAAGTTTTTAGGGAAAAGTGAACAATTGATAATAAGTAGCAGTAAAATCAAATGCCAAAATAAGTGGCAATAAGGAATCATTACAAATAAAAGTATGAGAATGGGACTCGAGGGGTACTTGAATAACTAAGGTAAAACAACAAAAAGAAATTACTACTAAAAGGCCACTGATTTGACCAGAAGGTGGTCAGTCATTGATCATTTCCAACAGATCTGTTCCATTTGCTAGTGACAAATACTAAAAACCTACCACTGGGAAGGCTCTGGTTGGGCAGCCTGGGGGATGCTGATCACTCACTGCCCTACAATCTAACCTTCTGCTGCCTGGTCAGTCTCTCTGCTGAAGGGCCTCTGGACAATCAGCCCTCTTCTTGCTGGAGCCTAGACTGGTCCCCAGAGCCAACTCCTAACTGGGCATTTGCACAACCTGTTGCTGCCACCTCACTGTGGCATCTGCCAACCAACTTGCCTCAGTCTGGGGGCTGTACCTCCTATCAGCCAAGAGCTAATCTTTTGGGGTCTGCATTTTCCAAATTTTCTACAGTGAATTGGAATTACACTGCAATTGGAAAAACACTTTAAAAAAGAAACAGGGAGATTTTTAAACTGTTCAAAAAGTAAACAAAAGAAAAGAGGTGGACAAGGAAATAGCTGGACAGGGCAGAAGAGAATTTTGTTGTTCATATTTTATTTGAGGACTGGGGACATGTGTTCATGGCTGAATGCAAAGTGGGAATTCTGTGGACAGAATTCTCAAAGGACAGAGCTTCTCAAAGTTTACCACCCAGGGATCTTGTCAAAGGTAGTTTCTGAATCAATAGGTCTAGGGTGGAGGCCCAAACAGTGGTGTGATGATTCTCAGAGTTTGCTTATTTCCTTGGTATTAATATTCCCACTGTGGCAATTTCAAACTAGCAACATGAGGTCACTAAGTGGAGCTGGGAAGAGATGTACACAATCAGGTGGAGAGGCAGTAAAAGCTGGCTCCAGCACATCCAAACTGCTACATTTCTAACAAACTCCTAGGTGATACAGATGCTGCTGGTCCATGGACCATATTTTGAGTCACAAGAGAGAAGCTGGCAGTAAAGGTATCTAGGGGTTAGGCTAGTATAACAGAGACTGAGATAATTTAAGAGTGTAAGGAGAGAGATCATCTAGATCAGGGTTTCTCAAGCTCAGCATTACTGACATTTTAGGCCAGATAACACTGTTTTAGGGGCTATCCTGTACACTGCAGGATGTTTAGCAGCATTCCTGGCTTTCACCCACTAGATGCCAGCATCCTCCTCCAATAGTCACAATCAAAAGGTCTCTAGCCTTGCCGGCAGCGCAACAGTTGAACATAGACCTAGGATCCAGGAGATCGCAGTTTGATTCTGGGTCAGGGCACATGCCCAGGTTTCAGGCTCGATCCCCAGTAGGGGGCATGCAGGAGGCAGCCAATCAATGACTCTCATCATTGATGTTTCTCTCTCTCTCTCCCTCTCTCTGAAGTCAATAAAAGATATTCTAAAAAAAAGAAAACTTCATAGCGTAGTCATAAGTATTGAGATCATATATGTTAAGTTCTGAGCACAGGGTTTGGGACATAGTACATGCTCACCGTTAGCTACTGTTATTATCAACATCATTGTTTTCCTTGAAAAATAGCTGCTTCACTTGGTTATTGCTTTAAACTTCTCTGATGAAACAAGACTCATAGAAAGATCTTGCCTGCTGAGGCATTATTTGTCAACGTGCTTTATAAAGACTCCTCACTGTGTAAGCAGAAACTGTTTGTAGCTGGGAAGGCATGAGAGTTGTGGAAGCCAACCAATCACTCATTTACTGATGCTCCAAAAATCACAATTAATGAGACAAGGTAAAAGGAAATGAACAGCCAATAAATCCAGGGAAAACAAAAAGGGTGTTAAATTTTCACTGAAGCTGGCAGGTTTTCACAGGGCTCCAGGTAGCATAGAGAATGTGTGATGAAGCCTAGTACAGCTGCCAAGGACAACAGGTTTATAAGAACCAACCTGACTTCAAGTTGTTCATCCTACAATAACAGTAAATGTTGCTGCTGGGTTTTTATCTAAGTCAAGAATTGATTAAAATACATAATCTGCCTGTAAGTAATCTCTTTAGATACTGGAACAACATTCTGTAGTCTGGGGGATTTAGTGTCACCAGTGTCCTCTTTTAGGTTTGACTACGCACTAGGAACCTACTCCAAGAGTACATCTCTCCCTTACTAAACTCCTCCGGGCTGTAGAGGGTTCTGTCTGTCCCGCGTACAACCCGCCAATAAGCGAAGGGAAGCATTCTAGGTTTTAAACAGCTTCTCCAGTGTCTGGGGAGGAAAGCTCTTTTCAACTAGAACACTTAAAGATCCTCTAAGGGAAATGTAGAATGCTACAGAGAATTCAAAATAAAGTCCATTCCAACATGAAACGTATCAAGCTGAGGAAGAAGGTATTGCTATCTTTCCTCTAAGATGTGAAAGTTACTTTCCCCATATAAGATTCCTTCAACCTGGCCTGCTAACTTCAAGCATTTTACACTAGCAAAAGCAAAAAGGGCAAACATTATCGACATACCACGCTTATCATCTGTCCCTCCGTATGGGGCAAATCATGGGGACGAACAGTCAATGTCATCACCGCAGGCTGCCAGGAGTTAGGGCTCTGCAGCCAACCACGGCCACTGGATTCCCAAGCTTTCCAAAAATAGCTATGACATACATACAAGTGCTCATCGAACACCTCGGCCACACACACGTCTCCAACAGGCAGTGATGAGACAGCGGTCACTACTCAAACTGTGGCAAAGGGAATCGAGAGTACTGCTGGTTAACAAGCACAGACTCGGCGGACAGAGTCCTGAGAAATTCAAATTACTTGCTCTCTCTTAAAACAGCCTTTTCTCTAAATCAACACAACTGTCCCAAAACTAAGATTTTGCCACCTGTTTTTAGTCACTGTCCTAAACACTAACAGAGCTGATCTCTGAAACCGGAGAAAATCCTGCCTCGGTTCCAGTGGGCCCTGGGGCGCCCCTAACAGCGCTACTTCCATCAGCAATCAGCACCCACGTCCCGTTCGGGGCGCGGGACCCGGCGCTGCCCGGCGCCGCGCGAGTTTCAGAAGGAAGCGTGTCCACCTCCCGCGCTGCTGGTCTCCCGCGCGTGGAGGGAGTAGACGAGGCTCCTCACGTGGGGTACTGTAAACACTTTATGGAATTCCTCACTTCCAATACTCGGCCCAGGTTTCCCATTTTTTTATCCGAGGGGCGGTGAGGCAGCCGAGGTGGGAACACTGCAAAGCGACGCGGGAAGACATCCTCAGACTGCGCCCTTCCCAAGTTTCTTCACGCAAACGTTAGCCTTCGGGTTTTCTCCCAAACCAGCGCCCATGGACTCCCGCCCCCGTGGCCCAGGAAGCCGAGCGCTGGTTGGGATCTTCTCAGATAACAGAGCAGGAAAACGCCGTCCGCGGGCCTCGCCGCCGCGACGCCCGGCTCCCTCCTCACAGCGCCTCAGGGGCCGCCGCCATCGCCCGGGGAGGCTGCGCTCGGTTCCGCAAAGCAGCGGGGGCGGGGGGCACCGCGAGTGGAAACGGGACCCGGTCTTCCACGGCGCTGATAAATCCCGGCTTTAAGTTAACTTCGCTCTGCGTGGAACTTTAGAGCGGCACCGCCACAAAGCGGATTTAAAAATAAAAACAGCAACCCCCGATGCTGCCCCGTGGAAGTTTCTCACCCCAGGTCGCGGCCCGGGAGCGCTCCTCGGAGACCCCTGAAGCCGACAAGCCCACGTCCAGCCTTTACAACTCGTTTTCCAAAGGAGCGAATCCCCTCGAACTTCAGCGACCCCAACTCAGTCTCCGCACCCCAAGCCTGGCGAAGACTTCAGCCTCCTCCCGAGCCCCCTTTCTCAGCCTCGCCGCCGCCCGGCCGTGGCCCTCGCGGCCCCCGCACCGCGCCCAGCCCCACAGGCCCGCTCGCCCGCCCCCGACCCGCGCCGCTCCCGCCCTAGCCCCGCACCCCTCCTCTCTCCGGACCCGGAGCCCGCCCCCGGCTCCCATGGCCGCCACCTGGCCCACCGCGCCTTGGCGATCGGCTGCTCCGGCCGCGTCGTCCTGCTGCAGCTCCGCAGTCATGGCCGAGACACCCCTCCACGGGTCACCGGCCTCCCGCCACTGCCGCCGCCCGGCCTCGCAGGAGGAGGAGGAGTGGGGGAAGGAGAGGGAGGCCGCGGAGGCGGTGGCGGCGGCGGCGGAGGCCCCACCCCTGCCCTGCACCCCGCCCCCCTCCAGAGCGCGCCAGAGATTGAGCCCACACGCCCCGCCCCCGGCCTGCGCGCGCACCCAATGCGCGCGACCGAGGGCCACGCCGCTCTGCGTGCCCCGGGGCACGCGAAACCGTGACCCGGCGTCGGTCACGTGACACCAGCCCCGCCCGCAGCTAACGGTCAGCGTCGCCGCCCAGGGCAGTTACGTTACCGGCGGTGGCGCCCCGGAAGTGCTTTTGGGGCCCGCGGACTCTGCGTCGCCGAGGCTCGCTCTCCGTGCTCTGCTTTCAAATCTACTCCTTTTCAGGACTCACCACCGGCGCAGTCTTCCCCTCGGACGGGTTAAAGCTGCTCCCAGTTGGGGACCCTGTCCAGGGACCGCGTAAATAGAGGGTTTCCCACCTGACCGTGTAGCCGCCATGCTTCAGTCCGGAGACAGGAAAAGTTGTTAATCTTTTTAAAAAAGAGAGGCAGGAGTTGAATGGAGTGGTCTTTCTAAACTGAACCAAACCCCTGTGCACTGATGCCCAGTGTGGTGCCCTAACACTGACCAGGGCGCGGGATGGGGAGTGTGGACAGTACCCACTTGGTGGTTCCTCACCAAAAAGGATGGGGGGGGGGAAGGTTGCACCTCGGTGCACGTGCTGCGCTGCTGTGCGGACAGAGGCACTTGATAGAGGGGCAAGAAAGTTAAGGAGAGGCGGTCACAGCCAGGGAGCTTATTGCGAGCAGCTCTCCCTGCAGGGCTCCCTTACAGCGGAGCTGGCGCGCCAGTGCCGACCAGGCCCCTCCCACTGACCTTGTTGCTTTAAAGTCTTAGTCCAAGTCTGTATCAGAAGCAAGTTCACGAAAACCTCACTGAGACCAAGGTACATAAGCTTAGTGCCTCTGGTTTTCCCCCTGTGTTGCTTCAGTCCTGTGTTCAAGCCTTTAATCCATTTTGAGTTAATTTTTGTGGATGGTGTCAGCAGGCTGGTTTTCTTCTGCATGTGGCTTTCCGGTTTTCCCAACACTATTTATTGAAGACACGTTCCTTTCTCCATTGTATGCTTTTGGTTTCTTAGTCAAAAATCCCACATACATGTGGGTTTATTTCTGGGCTCTCAATTCTGTCCCTTTGGTCTATGTGTCTGTTTTTCTGCCAATGCCATACAATTTTGATGATTTTCGTTTTGAAGTATAGTTTGAAGTCGGGGAGTGTGAAACCTCCAGCCTTGTACATTTTTCTCAGAGTTACTTTGGCTTATTGGGGTCTCTTGTGGTTCCATGTAAATCTTAGGATTATTTGTTCTAGTTCTGTGAAAAATTCCATTGGGATTTTGATGGGGATTGCATTAAATCTGTATATTGCTTTAGGTAATGTGGCCATTTTAGCAATGTTAATTCTTTCAACCCATGAACATGTACTATTTTGAGAGTATTATGTTAAGTGAAATAAACCAGACAAAAAAAGGACAAGAACTGTATAGTTACACTTATATGTGGGCTATAAAACAAAAAGCAACAAATAAACAAATTTTTTTAAAAACCCCAGATACAGACTACAGACTACTATCCCTTTCCCTGGCAGGCAACTTTTGAAGTAATCAGAATCTTCCACATTCAAAAGGCCGTGTTTATGCCTAATGGTTGTAGGACTGTTTTTTGTAGCTGTGCCCTTTTTTAAATGAGTAATCAAAACCTGTGTTCATGCCTCAACCTGGAGGGTCATTGCAAAACAAGTTTATTCTTTAGCTTTGTTTATTTGCAGCATTGTGTGTGCTTGTATGTTGCTAGAAAGCTCTATATCTGTGCCTTTACCGTGACTCTGGGCCCGCTCTTTTCATCTTTGCACATTCATTTTGGGAAATTGTTTATTTAATGTGAAAGTGGATGGAAACCTATTATGTTTATTTATGAAAATTTCCTTGAAAGACCACCAAAGACTGCCTATACCCATGTGTCTGAAAGAAGTATGTACAGATCATTTAGTAAATATAGACCCCTGAGTTTTGATTAAGTGGCTTTCTGGTATATGGTTCTAAACAGGGCTCCAGATTAATAAATTTGACCTAATCAATTTGAGGGCTATAGCCCCGTTGGGTTTAACTACCACCTGGTCCTGGACAGAGATACCCTGTCCAACCAGCATATTTAATGAACACTCTACATCAGTGCTTGGCCATCAGTTGGCAAGCATCATGGTGATCAAATAACAAAAGTATCATGGAACATATACGCTGTCACCACAGGGAATCCCCTCTCATTCCTCCTTACGTAAAGGTTTCAGAATAATTACATTAGTCAATAATCATTTCAAGAGTATTCAGGACAAATAATATTAATACAGAGCAATAAGTTGTTGACCTGTTAAAAAGGGGGAAATAGTTCCCAGAGTATTTTCCCAAAGAAGAAATTGAATTTTTTTTCCTTTACTAGAAAACTTTTTGTCCCAATGTTAGGTAATTTTCTGAGTCAATGGATTTATATTTCTGCCTCTGATTTACCTCAAACTCCAAATATAGTTTCTATTATAATAAAATTATTCCATTTCAATATTATTGAATGCTTCTATGGAGCTTTGTGGGGTAAGTGAAAAGGAAGGGAAGGTGTTAGGAAAAGAAAAAAGAAAAGGGGAAAGAAAAAGTGTATATTTGTATTTTATCTGGGCTTCACTCTATAAATAGTTTCTGCCACCATCTTTGAGCAACTGGAGTTGAAAGCTGCTGGCTGAGGCTGATTGACATCAGCCATAGAATCCTTTGAGCCATAGATTCCTGTCCAGGAATGATCTAGACAGAAATATCCTTAAAGGCCAGCTTCTCAGCAGTTAGGAAAATGGCCTTTCTTACTATAGAGGAAAGAATATGGACATCTCTGTTATAACCCCTAGATTAAAGATTTAGGTTATGTATAAGGTTAAATTATAGATGTTGAGAAAATGGTTCAGAAAAGACTTTCTTGCCCTATCCGGTTTGGCTCAGTGGTTAGAGCATCAGTCCATGGATTGAAGAGTCCCAGGTTCGATTCTGGCCAAGGGTGCGGACCTCAGTTGCAGGCTCAATCCTTGGCCCTGCTCGAGGCAAGTGCTGGAGGTGACCAATTGATGTCTCTCTCTCACATCAATGTTTCTCTCTCTTCCCTCCCACTCTTCTAAAAAAAAAAATCAATGGGAAAAAATATATATATCCTCAGGTGAGGATTAACAAAAAAAATTTTTTAAAAACAAGGCTTCCTTTTTGCTAGTTGAAAAATAAGTGGGTTTCCAACCTTCCTGAAATTTGTACAGTAGGCAAAGGTGGTTTGTGAATTGAAACAACTAACAGTAAGGTTAATGAGTTAATGAGTTCATTTTTTACAAGTATTTGGCCTTTGTATTCAGAATAACAAACTCATGTCCCCTTCCTTTTGTTTCTCTATAAATATAGACACACTAAAAGAAAAAGCTCTTAAAATCATGAGTTCTGAAGAATTCATGAAAAACTTAAAACACTACAGATCCAATTTTCCTTTTATAGGAAAGCAAATTAGCTTTAGCCTCCAAATAATAAGGTAATAATAACAATCAGCCTGGGTGGTCAATCCCTCCCACTGATGTGCCAACAGCAACCAAGTCTCAACTACAACAGAAGGGTGCATACAGCCCACATGGGAGGAATGCCCAGCTTGGGTGACCAGGGAGTTTGCACCCTACAGGACACCTACTACAGAAAGCCACTCTACCAAGACTGGGAAACAAAGCAGCCCCTGCTAATACATAAAAACAAACACAGGGAGGCAGTCAAAACGAGGAGACAAACATGTCACAAATGAAAGAACAGGAGAAATTCCCAGAAAAAGAACTGAATGGAGTCAAGCAAACTACCAAATACAGAGTTCAAAACAATGGTTAGAAGGTTGCTCAAGAAACTTAGTGAAAACTTCAACAGCATAAAAAGGGACATAGAAACAATAAAAAAGAACCACTCAGAAGTGAAGACTACAATAACTAAAATGAAGAATACACTAGAAGGAATCAACAGCATGTTAGATGAAGCAGAGGATCAAATCAGTGATTTGGAAGGCAAAGCAGCAGAAAAACAATCAGCAGCAAAAATGAAAATCCAAAACAATGAGACTAGTTTAAGGAACCTCTGGGATAACATCAAGTGCAACATCCACAGGAGAAGAGCAAGGAATTGAGAACCTACTTGAAGAGATAATGAGTGAAAACCTCCCTAACCTTATGGAGAAAAAAGACACAAGATTCCAGAAAGTGCAGAGTCCCAAACAAGATGAACCCAAAGAGGCCCACATCAAGACATACCATAATTAAAATGCTATCAACTGATGTTCATTGGCACCAAATCAATGCTAACAGGAATCTCCAATTCAGGGTGTTGTGAAGAAGGAAACTTTAGTCAATGCAAAACAGCTCAATTGTGATATAGCTTAGCTGTGAAAACAGCATGGCTGTGAGGTGGCCCTAGGGCTAGGTGGCCCTGAGGCCAGGCCTCTCTCTGGCCAGACGGCTCTGCTCTGCTCTTCAATGGACTACCTTGCACTGCCCTGGTCTGCTTCCCTCTGCTCTGGAGAGACATCTTCAGTGTTTCAGCTCAGCCAGGGAAACACAGTCTTCTGTCTTTAGTGGACCGTGCACTCTAGGAGACAGAAGGGAGCTGGCTTATATGGACAGAAGTCCCAGCCCCTGGTCCCTGATTGGTCTGTCCTCATGCAAATGAGGATTCCAAATCCTCACGGTTTGATTGGTCCAAAAGGCACTGTCCTGATTGGTTAGAATAGAGCTGCTCTGAGTGGTCAGAGCTGTGCAGCCCTAATTGATGGGGAAAGTCTCAGTCCTATTCTGTTTCTAATATGATTCCAGGAACTCCTTTGTAAGGGCTGGCCCAGATGACAGAAACATAGTGCAGAGGCAGGTACTCCAGCACCAGCTTCTCTGTGAAGTGCAGTTTGTGTGAGAGGTCTCTGTGCAGAAATAGCTGCTAGACTCTGTTCTTTGTGGAGTTTTTTTGCTTGTTTTTTGTTTTTTTTTTTTTGGTTGTTTTTTTAATTTGAGCCCAGTTAGCCACCAAGAAGGAGCCCTACTTAGTAAGTGTCTTTTTTTCTCAGGGTTCACAAAGGTTAAAGATGAGAGAATTTTAACAGCAGCAAGAGAAAAAAAGGTAGTTACTAGGGAGCTCCCATAAGGCTGTCAGCTGATTTATCAACAGAAACTTTGTGGGTCCAGAAGGGATTAGCATGAAATATTCAAAGTGATGAAAAGCAAAAACTTACAACCAAGAATATTCTACCCAGTAAATTTATCATTTAGAATCAAAGGACAGATAAAGAGCTTCCCAGACAAGAAAAAGCTAAAGAAGTTCCTCACCACCAAACCTGTATTACAAAAAAGTCAAAGGATCTTCTTTAAGAAAAAGAAAAAAAAGATTAAAATATATGAATTATAGCAATAAATACATATCAACAATTACTTTCAATGCAAATGGGTTGAATGCTCCAATCAAAAGACATAGGGTGGCTGAATGGATAAGAAAACATGACCTTTACATGTACTGTCTACAAGAGACCCAATTCAAATAGAAAGACACATTAAAAGTAAAGGAACGGAAAAAGATATTTCATGAAAATGGAAACAAAAGAAGGTAGGGTAGCAATACTTATACCAGATAAAATAGACTTTAAAACAAAAGCTATAATAAGAGACAAAGAGGGACCCTGCAATTCCACTTCTGGGTATTTATCTAAAGAAACCAAAACACTAAATTGAAAAGAAATATGCATCCATATGTTCATGGCAGCATTATTCCAATAGCCAAGATGTGGAAGCAACCTAAATGTCCATCAATAGATGAATGCATAAAGAAGTGGTGCATATATGCAACGAATATGACTCAGCCATAAAAAATATATTTTTCAATATCTATTGATTTCAGAGAGAGGAAGAGAGAGGGAAAGAGAGAGAGAGAGGGGGGGGGGAAACATCAATGATGAAAGAGTCATTGATCAGCTGCCTTCTGCACGTCCCCAACTGGGGATGGAGTCCACAACCCAGGCATGTGTCCTGACCGGGAATTGAACCCTGGTCTCCTGGATCATAGGTTAGATGCTCAACTGTTGAGCCATGCCAGGCTGGGGAAGAATAAAAACTTGCCATCTGCAACAACATAGCTGGACCTAGAGTGAAATAAGTTAGAGAGAGAAAAATCCATATGATTTCACTTACATGCAGAATCTAAAAAAACAAAATAAATGAACAAGCAGAATAGAAAAAGACTCATTAGTCCAGAGAACATTTTGACGGTTGACAGATGGCAGGTAGTTGGAGGGATGGGTAAAAAAGGTGAAAGGATTTAGAAGTACAAATTGGTAGTTAAAGAATTGACATGGAGATGTAAAGTATAGCATAGGGAATATAGTCAATAATGTAATAACTATGGTGTCAGATGGGTGCTGGATTTCTCGGGATGATCATTTTGTAGGTTGCATAAGTGTCTAATCACTGGGTTAAATACCTGAAACTAATACAATGTTGTACATCAACTGTAATTGAAAAATTCTTTAAAAATTATTTTTTAAAAAGTAATAATAAAATAGAGAACTAGAAATAAAACCATTTCTACAATCTTGATTTTTAACAGACTAGCATCAAAGACCAGTGGGGGATAGGGTAGACTTTTAATAAATGGTGCTCAGACTGGTAGTTAGCTATATAAAACTTAATTTTGGACTCTTACCTTACATTATACACATAAATCAATTTTAGGTATAGAATTTATTTACCAGTTGAGAACCACTGATCTAAACTAGGTGAAAAATTCTTACAAATTAAAGGAAAAAGGCAATGCAATAGAAAAAAGGGCCAAAGGCTTAAGCAGGCACTTCACGAAAAGAATCCCAAGTGTATGAAAAGATGCTAAACTTACTGGTAATTAGGAACACATTAATCAAAGCCATAAAGATACAATTTCATGCATACAATTGGCAAAATTTTTTAAATACCACAATAACATGTTGAATGTGGAGCAATGGGAAGACATTTATACACTGTTTGGTAGTATAAATTAGCACAACCACTTTGGAAAACAATGAACATAACTACTAAAATTTGAAGCTGTGCGTGCCTCGTGGCCAACAATTCCTCCCTGAAATCGTAGCCTAGAAAAAATTTTTTTTACCAGGATATATGTATAAAAACATTCACAACATTTTTAACTGCAGACAAAACAGGACACAACCTAAATCTATCAACAGTAAAATTGATCAATTTTTGTATAGTCATTTAATAAAACATTAGAGAGCAATGAATATGAATGAATTACAGCTGTGCAGCATCATGGATGATTCTCAGGAACACCATGTTGTGGGGCAAAAAGCAAGCCACAGAAGATGACATACAACAAGATTCCATTCATACGAATTACAAAAGTAATATTAAATAATGTATTTCTAGGGAGATAAACATATGGTTAAACTGCAAATAAAAGCAAGGACATAATAAACACAAAATTCTGAGGCAAAGAATGGAGAAAGGGCATGTAGGGGAATTCATAGATATTGGTAATATCCTATTTTCATGAATCAGGTGGTAGATACATGAGGGTTCATTATATCATTTTACATAGATTTTATAACTACTTAATAAAAGATCAAAAGAACACTATTCTAATAATAAAGATTAAAAACATATCTTCATTTTCTAATATTTTTTGCACCCACCCAAAATACTGAGAAATATAAAGTTTCTTCAGTTTACAAAAGATAACCCTTTTATGCCAGCTGATGCATAAGGCAAAGATTTAACATTCTCCCCTAATTAGTAGGAATTATGATTTGACTGTCTTCAAGATAAAACAAATGAAAAATATTACCATTCCCTTTTAAGCAGAGTGTGCCAAAAATCCAGACTTTAGATGATGTACCAGAAGTTTTTGAAGTCTATTTTGAAAATATTTTCTCTTTTATCTCCAAGTATTTAGGGAAAGACTTCAAAAGCCATCTACAGAAACTAAAAACATGACTTAGGATGCAAACCAGAAAGCTACCCACAGAAAGCAAATAGAAACTTGCATGATGCTTCAAGTACTGGGACATAAATTGGCACACCAGGTGATTTAATGTTTTCACCCAGGACACCATTAAAGTAAAAAAATCTTCCTCCTCAAAATTTGAAAAAATAGACAAGGCAAAAAAGGTAATACAAACTTCCCTTTAGAAATGCAAATGTTTTGGAGATTAAAGATGATGTCAGACTGAGTGGAAAGCTACACTGACATTCTCCCGGGACCAAACTGGGATTACAACTAAAATATAGAAAAAACACACTGAATAATCAACTGCAGCTGAAGACTAGCTGGAGAGCACCCTGATAACCAAGGAGGAAAAGAGGAGACCGTGTAGAGACTGGTAGGAAGTGCGGAGGTGCGAGAGAGCTGACTGGGCTCCCACAGGAAGCAGCTGAAGGACCAGAGGGATATCTCAGCTGTGGGGGGTTCCCACTGAGGACTGTGGGGCCTAAACCCCAGGCTGGGCTCCCCAGCCCAGAGCACCAGAACTAAGAAAGGTGCCCACATAACATCTGGCTGTGAAAAGCAGCTGGGTTTCTGTGTGCCAGGGAGAGGTGGCTGGAAATGCAGACACCCTCTTAAAGAGCCAATGGACAAAGTTTCATGTACAGCCACTCACCTTGGGCTCCAGCAGAGGGAGGGCAGAGTGGACTGGAGCTGTGTGAGGAGAATCCAGGGTTGTGGGCTCTGGAATAGAGCTCAGAGGGCACTCTCTGGATTCCTGTGCCGAGTCATTACCCCAAACTGCAGAGGACATCTTTCGCAGGCAGACATTTTGCTGCTTTTGCCTGGGGTGGGGTGGGGGTGGGCAGCAATTGTCTCACCCTGCTGGAAAATGTCTTCCCCTACCCAGAGGAGTTTCTACAGCCTGAGACTCATTAAGAGAATCAGATTAATCAGCCTGCAGCCAGAGGTGGACCTCAAAGTGATTGAGTCTTTGCCTGATCTGCTCTAGGCCTGGGCCTTGGAAAAGCAGACTTTAGTGTGCATCTTGGTCCTGTCCAACTGTACCTTGCCCCAGCAGAGGAGACCTCAGGCAGAGGGTTGTTGATAGCTCCAAACAGGTTACTCAGGGCCAGTCACAAACTGCATCTGACATTGGCCTGCACCAGAGACTGTCCAAAAAGACTGAGAGTCCTAGCAGATCTACCCAAACAGGCAACCAAAATGGGGAGACAAAAAAAAAGTCCCAAATGAGAAGAGCAAGAGGAGTCTCCAGAAAAAGAGCTAAATGAAATGGAGATAAGCAATCTATCAGATATAGAGTTCAGAATACTGATTGTAAGGATGCTCAACAGCATGAAAAAAGATATGGAAACTATGAAGGAAATTAAGAATGACATAGTAGAAATCAAGAATACATTGGAAAGAATAAACAGCAGATTAGAGGAAGCTGAGGATCAGATCAGCAAATTAGAAGGCAGGGTAGAAAAATCAATCAGACATCCAAAATGAAGAAGCAATGAAAAAACAGAAAGAAATTTAAGAGAGCTGTGGGACAACATGAAATGTAACAATATTCACATTATAGGAATGCCAGAAGGGGAAGAGAATAAGCAAGGGATAGAGAATTTGTTTGAAGAAATAATGGCAGAAAACTTCCTTAACCTGGTCAAGGAAAAAGTCACACAGTTCATGAGGCAGAGAGTCCCAAGCAAGAAGAATCCAAAGAAGCCCAGGCCCAGACCCATCATGACTAAAATGCCAAGAATTCAAGACAAAGAAAGAATATTGAAGGCAGCAAGAGAAAAGCAATCTGTTACCTACAGAGGAGATCCCATAAGGCTGTCAGCTGACTTCTTTTATTTATTTATTTATTTATTTATTTTTAAATATATCTTTATTGATTTCAGAGAGAGGAAAGGAGAGGGGAAGAGAGAGAGACAGAAACATCAATGATGAGAGAGTCACTGATCGATCCCGCAGCCTGGGTATGTGCCCTGACTAGGAATCGAACCCCGTTCGCCTGGATCCTAGGTTAACGCTCAACCACTGCGCCACGCCCGGCCGGGCAGTCAGCTGACTTCCTATGAGAAACTCTACAGGCCAGAAAGGAATGGTATAAAGTATTCAGGGTAATGCAAAACAAGGATCTGAAACCAAGACTACTCTATGCAGTAAGGCTATCCTTCAAAATAGATGGTGAAATAAAGAGCTTCCCAGGCAAAAAAAGGCTAAAGGAGTTTATCACCACCAAACCAGCATTACAGGAAATGTTAAAGGAACTGCTGTAATTAGAAGTAGAAATATATAGAGAGAGAAACATAGGCATAAAAAATTAAAATGGCAATAGATAAGTATATATCAATAACCTTAAATATAAATGGATTAAATACTCCAATAAAAAGACTAGGGTGGCTGAATGGATAAGAAAACATGACCCAAATATATGCTGTCTACAAGAGACCCACCTCAAAACAAAAGACTCAGACAGGATGAGAGTGAAGAGATGGAAAAACATTTTCCGTTCAAATGGAAATGGAAAAAAAAAGCTGGGGTAGAAATATTCATATGGGACAAAATAGACTTCAAAATGAAGACCATAACAAGAGACAAGAAAGGTCACTACATAATACTCAAGGGATCGATCCAATGAGAGGATATAACCCTGATAAACATATGTGCACCCAATATAGGAGTACCTAAATTTATAAAAAATACTTCTAGAAGACTTTAAAGGAGAGATTGATTGCAATACAGTGATACTAGGGTACTTTAACATCCCACTGACTTCACTGGATAGATCTTCCAGACAAAAAATCAACAAGGAAACAGTGACCCTAAATGACACACTAGTTCAGATAGATTGAATTGACATTTATAGAACATTCCACCTCAAAGCTAAGGAATATGCATTGTTCTCAAGTACACATCAGTAGATGAATGGATAAAAGCTGTGGTACATTTATACCATGGAATACTATGCAGCTGTAAAAAAGAAGGATCACTTATCCTTTTTTTTTTTTTTAATATATCTTTATTAATTTCAGAGAGAGGAAAGGAGAGGGAGAGAGAGAGATAGAAACATCAATGATGAGAGAGGCATTGATCGAGCCCACAACCCGGGCATGTGCCCAGACCGGGAATCGAACCCTGATCGCCTGGATCCCAGTCGACACTCAACTGCTGAGCCATGCCCGGCAGGGCAGGATCACTTATCCTTTAGGACAGCATGGAGGGACCTGGAGAGTATTATGCTAAGCGATATAAGCCAGTCAGAGAAAGACAAGTATCACATGATGTCACTCATATGTGGAATGTAATAAACAAAATAAACTGATGAACAAAATAGATCCAGAGACATAGAAGCATGGAACAGATTGAGGGATCTCGGAGGTAAGGCGGGAGTGGGGGAGTGGGTGGGGAGAGATTAATCAAAGAACTTGTATGTTTATAGGCATTACCCATGGATGCAGACATTGGTAAGGGGAAGGCCTGGGGGTGGAGTGGATGCAGGGTGGAGGGAATCAATGGGGGGGGGGGGGAAGGGGCATTTGTAATACTTTCAGCAATAAAGACAAATTTTTTAAAAGGAAAAAAAAATACAAATGTTTTTGCTGAGGTTTTGTAGATTCTGATAATTGAATCTAGAAAAAAACAGGACATTTTTAGAGAAAGTAACAGCTAACTTTACGGAGCAGTTAGAGGCTAGGTAGTGTTCTGAGTGCTTTTGTATGGAATCATTTTATCCACACAATAACCTATGAAGTGATAAAATCTGTGGCTGAGACCTTCATCTGGGCTTAATCAATTTGAGGGACTGTAGAAGGAGCTCTTACACCCCACGTGCTGGAAAAGCCCTAACTCCTCCCAAACTCCATGTTTACAACAGAACTCTACAGCTGGGGCAGCCCCTCCCCTGAACTCCCTCTTCCCTCTGTAAAGTACCTGCTCCCCTTCATCCAGGCATGAAGCTCCATATGGCTCACCGTTGGCTGCGGGCACTGGACTGCAATCTTTTGTCATTCTTGAATAAATTATTTTGGGTAATGCAATACCTAATCAATTCTGTCTTACGGTCAACAAAAGTGAGTGCTGTTATTATAAAGATGTGCTTTACAAATGAGTAAACGACCACAGGCAGGTTAAATAAATTTGCCCCAGGTCTTTCTACTAATAAAGGTAGCGTCCAGGTTCTAAGCCAAGTGGTCTAGCTCTGTCTACAGTCTGGGGTAAAAGATGAGATTCTGGTTTAGAGAAACTCTCACTGGGAAAGATGAATAATTAAAGAAGAAGCCTGTAAAGACTATTGTGAGGTGTCACCTGAGCTCAGTTGACAGGCAGGGAAAGCTGAGAGGAAGGCAAGGGGAGTCTTGGCACTCAGTAAGAAGACTAGTTTTCCTCTGGATAATCACAGGTCCCAATTGCCTGGGGCAATTCTTGTTTATCCCTGTTTTTCCAGCATGATTATTAGTAGCTCCTCCTTTATCAAACTTCCAGGTTGCGATGATAAATTATATGATCACCCTACTTACAGAGCAGTTCATCTTGAATTTAAGCAATGGTCCTAGAGAGTCTTAGCATGGTATTTCCCGAACTCTTTCAGATACCGCTAAAATGCTGATCCCTAGGCAAATCTGATAAGCATTCATCATTAACAAAAATTGGCTAATCCGCTTCTAAAGAACACAGCCAGAGGAACCCCACTGAAAGTGGGTGGGGTCACTGCCTAAGTGAGTCCCATGCGCCTAAGGACTGCAGCTTTTCAATTTTGTAAGCCAACTTCAATGTCATTTAAGGCCAAGTGCCCAGGGCAGTCATCGCATAGATGGAGACCATGTGGAGTTAGGAGGGAAAATGGTGATGGTCTCCGCCAGGGCGTAAAAACTAAAGCCGGAGATGAATGGAGCTTTCTGTCCCCAGTGGAGAAGAGAGTTTAGAATTTCAGGTCTGGAATGGCAAAGGCACAAACTCTGAGGTACGGAAACAATTCCTTTTTGTAGTATTTATTGTCTCTCTTAGTTCTCCAGAGTCATCCATAGCAAGAAACTTAAAACCAAAGGCGCGGGTGCTGAATAGACTGGACTCCTCAGCCATTCCTGTGAAGAGCTGTGACCCTATAGAGAGGGTGTCAGTCCCTTCATTTCCTCAGCTTCACGAAAAGATGAGCAGTGACCTGAACAAACGTTGTTTTATGCTAAAGCTCCTTATTTCATTGGCAAGACAAAGAGAATGGGATGAAGGCAAAACCGGTGCTGTGACTTGATCACAGTGAGTAGGCCTCTCAGGGTCTGATCTGGTTACACGATAACAGAAAGAACATGATGAAAATATTTTGAACATTTTGCGGTGACACTTGAATACGTTTTTTGGTTGTTTTTTTTCCTTTGGCTTGTTTGTTTTTACAATGAGTCTGTTTATTAGTCTCATTGGTGGAAAAACAGCAGTTTTCTCACATGATTTTCAACCAGCAAGGGCTATTTACGTAGCTGTAGATGTTAACATTGCACAAAGCAGAGATACTGTTGTTTTTAATAGGGAATCAGCATACGTAAAGGGGCCTAAAGCTTTACTTATTTGGGGGACAGGTGTTAGACTAAAAAAGCAAAACTGGTATTTTGCCTGTCATCATTACATATTCTCTTCATGTACCTCAGAGAAAAAACTTTGCAGTCTCAGAAAGACCACCAAAAAAGGGGGGGAGTCATTCTTTTTTAGTCTGACACTTGAACAGTTTTGATTTTTACAAAAACTAAATATGCACTGCTCAAATTTGATCAGATAAAGAGCCCCTTTTCCACCACTTTGTGGACATTATTTAATAAGCCCATGCATTCAGGGCAGATTCTAGAGATGGCTTGAGGGAGGTTGCTTGAAACAAGGTTGTAAACCAAAAGCGTTTATTTACTTTCACTGCTAGGAATTCATTTTCAGTACTTAATCATACTAGAAAGCTAAGATATATCTTTTGCCTTTTCCACTTGTTTCAAATTAGATGACATTGGCAAAAGGATGCTAGTGGTTCTCCCCCCAGAGAAAATGTTGTCCCCCAGGAGACATTTGGCAATGTTTGGAGACATTTTGGGTTTTCACATTTAGGGGATGGTACTACAGATATCTAATGAGTAGAGGTCAGGGCTGCTGCTAAATATCCTATAATGCTCAGGAAAGCTCCCACAATGAAGAATTATTTGGCCCAAGACATCAATAGTGCTGAAGTTGAGAAACCCAATGATAGACAAACATATCAATGCAACAGAGTAGAGAGTCAAGAAATAAATTCAGAATCAACTGATTTTCAGAAAAAATGCCAATGCAATTCAGTGGGGAGAGTAAAGTCTTCTCAATAAATGGTGACAATGAGATATTTGTATGGAAAAAAATGAAACGACTTCAATCTTACATCATAAGTAACAACTAATTCAAGATGGGCCATATATATAAATGTTATACCAAAATTCTAATGCTTCTAGAGACAAGACAACATGAGATCATCTTCTCTACCTGGATATAGGCAAAAATTAGCCTGACAGGACATAAAGTACACTAAACATAAAAGAAGAAATTGATAAATTGGCTTAATCAAAATTTAAAAATTTATGCCCCTCAAAAGTCTGTTAATAAAATAGAAAAGTTAGCCACAGACCGAGAGAAAATATTTATAATATATAATCTGAGAAAATAATTCATAACCAGATGTATAAAAACTTTTACAAATCATTAAGAAAAAGTTCAATTTAAAAATGGGCAAAAGACCTTAACAGATACTTTACAAAGTAAGATATATAAATGGCCAATACATCATTAGTCATCAGGGAAATGCAAATAAAAACTATAATGTGATACTACTACACACCAACTAGAATGACTAAAATTTAAAAGACTTTTTAAAAAATTGATTTTAGAGAGAAGAAGGGGGAGAGGGAGAGGGAGAGGGAGAGGGAGAGGGAGAGGGAGAGGGAGAGGGAGAGGGAGAGGGAGAGGGAGAGGGAGAGGGAGAGGGAGAGGGAGAGGGAGAGGGAGAGGGAGAGGGAGAGGGAGAGGGAGAGGGAGAGGGAGAGGGAGAGGGAGGGAGAGGGAGAGGGAGAGGGAGGGAGGGAGAGAGAGAGAGAGAGAGAGAGAGAGAGAGAGAGAGAAACATCTATGTAAGAGAAAAACATCGATTGGTTGCCTCCCACATGTGCCCTGACCAGGAAGTTCAGGGTGTACAGGGTGATGCTCTAACCAACTGAGCCACCTGGCCAAGCTAAAAGACTTTATAAAGTGTTAGAAAGGATGTGAAGCAATGCAAACTCACATATATTGATAGGAGGAATATAAAATGGTAAAACCACTTTGGAAAACCTTTAGTTTCTTAAAAGTTAAACATGCACATCTAATATCCAGCTGTCCATTCCTAGGTTTTCACCCACGAGAACTGAAAGTGTGCATCCACAAAAATACTTGCTCCAGATGTTCATATATCTTTCTTTATAACAGTCCCAAATTTTAATGACCCAAAGGTCCACCAATAGGAGATTAGATAAACAAAGTGTGTAATATCCACATGATAAAATATCATTCAGCAATAAAAATCAAAGAATTGTTGATATAATAACAACATATGTGAATTTCAAAAACCTTGAGTTGAGAGGAAGAACCCTGACACAAACGGTACGTACTGTATGTATATGATTCTAACTATAGGAAATTCTAAAACAGGCAAACATGAAGCAACATTTGGGGGATGTATCATATCTTGATAGGGATGCTGGTTACACGAATTTATACATTTTTCAAAACTCTTCAGATTACACATTTAGGATTTGTGCATTTTAAATTATTACCTCCTTTGAACAGTAACACAACAAAGCACAAAAAAAGAAGAAAAAAAAGTAAAAGAATTAAAAAGTGAGTTGGCCAAACTTAGGGTGAAAGCTAGAGTAAAAGCCTTTAAATAACTGTTTCAAAAAATCGCATGATCATATCAATAGATTCAGAAAAGGCATTTGACAAAATCCAACATTCATTCATCATAAAAACTATCAGTAAACTAGGAATAGAGGGGAACTCCCTGAACTTGATAAAGAATATCTACAAAACCCTACAGTTAACATTATACTTAATGTTGAGGAACTAAGCTTTCCCACTAAGATCAGTTAGAAAGCAAGGATGTTCCCTCTCACCATTCTTTTTAACACCATATTGGAAGTTCTAGCTGACTCATCAAGACAAGAAAAGGAAATAAAAGGTACATAGATTGAGAAGGTAGAAATAAAACTATCTATTCACAGATGACATGATCATCTATGGTAGAAAAGCCAAAAGAATTGACAAACAAATAAACAAACAAAAAAAACCCACCCATGTCTGGAACTAATAAGTGTTTATAGCAAGGGTGCAGGACACAAGGTTAATATACAAAAGTCAATCATTTTCCTGTATACCAGTATGAAAAAGAGGAATTTGAAATTACAAATACAAAACCATTTACGTTACCCCCACCCAATGAAATACTTAGGTATACATCTAACAAAATGTGTACAAGATCTATGAGAAAAACTATAAAACTGTAATGAATGAAACCCAAGACAAAATAAATGGAGAGAAACTAATACAAAATAACATTGACCGTAAACTGTAATTTAAAAATAAATGAACGGATGAATGAATAAATAAATTCAGAGCTATCCCATGTTTGTGGATAGGAAGCGCAATATTGTCAAGATGTCAGTTCTTTTCAACTTGATCTATAGATTTCATGCAACTCCAACCAAAATCTCAGCATCTTGTGGCTATCCACAAACCGACCCTAAAGGTTATATGGAGACTCAAAAGACCCAGAATAGTCAACACAACATTGAAGGAGAGGAACAGAGTGAGAGGGCTGACACTACCCAACTTCAGACTTATTCCAAAGCTACAGGAATCCACACGGTATGGCACAGGCAAGAGAAGAGACAAAAAGAACAATGGAACAGAACAGATTTAAGTGCAGAATTAGACCCACATGAATATAGTCAACTGGTCTTTGACAAACGAGCAAAGGTAATACAGTGGAGCGAAGAACAACTGGACATCTACATGCAGAAAAACTTTAATTCTAACACATACCTTACACCCTTCACAAAAATTAACTCAAAATGAAATACAGACCTACGTGTAAAACACAACACTATAAAACCCCAGATGACCTTGGGTATGTTGGTGATTTTTTTAGACACAACACCAAAGTCATAATCCATGAAAGAAATAACTGATCAGCTAGATTTCATTAAAAAGTAAAACTGCTGCTCTGTGAAAGACAATGGCAAGAAAATGAAAAGACCAGCCAAAGACTTGAAGAAAATGTTTACAAAAGGACTGCTACCCAAATATAAAAAGAATTCTTAAAACTCAACAATGAGAAAACAACTTGATTAAAAAATGAGTCAAAGACCTCAACAGACCCCTCATCAAAGAAGATAAACAGATGACAAATAAGCTCATGAAAAGTTGCTGCACATCATTTATTGTCAGGGAAACGCAACTCAAAACAACAACAAGATGCCAGTACACACCTGTCAGAATGCCCCAAATCTGGACCACCGGCCGCACTAACTGCTGGTGAGGATGTGGAGCAGCGGGAGCTCTCGTTCGTTGCTGGTGGGAATGAAAAATGGTGCAGCACCTAGAACACAGTTGGCAGTTTCTTACAAAACTAAACAAGCTCTTACCATAGGATGCCCAAATCATGCTTCTTGGTATTTACCCAAAAGGTTTGGAAACATATACATACTAAACCCTGTACATGGATGTTTATAGCAGCTTTATTCATAATTGCCAAACTTCAATAGGTGAATGGATAAATCAACTGGGGTACATCCAAACAATGGACTGTTATTCAGCACTAAAAATAAATAAGCTATTAAGTCAGGAAAAGACATGGAGAAACCTTAAAGTAATAAGTGAAAAAAGTCAATCTGAAATGCCTGATTCTAACTATACGACATTCTGGAAAAGGTAAAACTATGGAGACAGTAAATAGATCAGCAGTTGCCAGGGGCTTGAGGGGAGGATGGGTGGAGCTCAGAGGATGTCCAGGGCAGTGAAAATACTCTGTGTGGGACCTTAATGAGAGCTATGTGTCATTATACATTTTTCTAAATCCATAGACTGTACAACATCAAGAATGAACTGTAATGTAAACTATGGACTATAGCTGATTATGACGTGTCAATGTGGGTTTATCAGTTGTAACAAAGGTACCACTCTGGTGCGGGATGTTGGTACTAGGGGAGGCTATGCATGTGTAGGAAGGTGCAGGGTGTATATGAGAAATTTTTGTGCCTTTCCCTTAATTTTGCAAAACTGCTCTCAAAAATAAAGTTTTAATTTTAAAAAATGAAAATAAAGCAAAGTTTAAAAACCTGTTCCATTCTAGTTTTGATAATAAAACTGTGTGCTGGAACTTACCTATTTTTCTGAAGTTTGTAGGCTTAGATTTCCTCCAAGGGTTAGTCATATAATTTGGAGTAATTCAATCTGTAAGATTCTTTGAAAGTTATAAACTAAGAGTATGAAGGAGCTGGCACATTTACCAGTGATGCAATACCCAAGGTTTTAGTTTGGAGGATCACACTAGGCCTGCTTCATTGCAATCCATAAAAGTGTCTCGAATAAATAAATGAATGAACATGCATTGTTATGAGCTGAATTGTATTCTTACGTTGAAGTCCTAACCCCAGTACCTCAGAATGTGACTATATTTGCAGACAGAGCCTTTAAAGAGGTGATTAAGTTAAAATGGGGTCATTAGGGTGGTCCTTAGTCCAACATGACTGAGGTCCTTACAGCAAGAGATTAGAACACAGAAACACACAGACCAAGGGGCAACCACATGAAGACACAGCAAGAAGACGGCCATCTGATGGCCAAGGAGCAAGGCCTCAGAAGAAACCAACCCGCTGACACCTTTATCTTGGACGTCTGTGAAAAAAGAAGTTTCTGTTGTTTAAGCCACCCAATCTGTGGTGCTTTGTTATGGCAGCCCTAGCAAACTAACACATACACATTCTATTTGACAAGCCTAGTAATTGAACTCAGCAGCTACCTATTGAACATCCACTGTACGCGCTGGATGACGGCTGGTGGTTAAGTGGCTCTAGCGAGGCAGACAGACCTGGTGGTGAAGAATGATTTCTACATAGGCTCAGAAACGTACATGCATGTTGCCCACAGTCCTCTAAATAGTTTACCTGAAAAAGATATTTTTGGCATAAACTTAGTACCTGGCCAAGGTATCATTGTTTCAACAAAGGCTTTTTAGTTGCAAGTAACAGAAATCAGCACAAAGCAGCTCTAATAAGTGGAAGGGAGGGTGATTTTTTTTTTAACCCTTACCCAAGGATATTTTTCCCATTGCCTTTCAGAGAAAGTGGAAAGGAGAGAGAGAGAGAAACATCAATGTGAGAGAAACACATGGATTGGTTGCCTCCTGCATGTGCCCTGGGGCTGGGGATTGAGCCTGCAACCGAGCTACGTGCCCTGGGCCGGAACTGAACCAAGGCCCCTCCAATCCGTGGGCCGATGCTCTAACCACTGAGCCAAACAGGCTAGGGTGAGGGTGATTTTCTTAGAGGCCACAGAGCAATCTCATAGTAGAGCAGAGCAGCGCCACACAAACTCTGAGACCTGTTCTCAAAGAATCGTTAGGAATCAGTGACTCCTCTCTCGGACAGCTGGCCCATGTGGCTGCTCCTCCTGACCGCTCTGCAGGTTTGCTTTCTGCAGCCCAGCATCCTACGCTTCCCTGTGGAGATGCTGGACACTGACATCACTCCAGCCTTGGGCCCACATACTTCCAAGTCCCAGGACCACTTCCACTGGCTTCAAGTTGTAGGACAGAGCCTAGTGGTCCACTTGGACCCGATACCCACCCCTCCTTGTCCTTCTGCTTTGGTCAGAGAGGGTGATAACCCGATACGTACGGCCACCGTGGCTGGAGAAAAAGGCAATTCTCAGAGAAGGGAACTGTAGACTGCGCTGCTTTTCCAACAGTTTCCTTCTATAAGCATCAAAGTAGAATTTAATAGTAATTGAATGAAGGGAAATCAATAGCTTTCATCTGCAAAAGAGTCTATTGGCCTTGATTTAAACTTGTGGTTTTCAGACCTGGCTGCACATCAGTCACCTGTGCAGTTGCAGAAACCCACCAGTGCCTGGTCCCACCTTATACTATAACATCAGAATCTGTGGAGGTGGAGCCCAGGTAATTTTTTTCTTTAATATGTTTGTCTATTGATTTCAGAGAGAGGAAGGGAGAGGGAGAGAGAAACATCAATGATGAGAGTCATTGATCGGCTGCCTCCTGCACGCGCCCCATTGGGGATCGAGCCCTCAACCCGGCCATGTGCCGGGACCGGAACCGAACCTCGATCTCCCGGGTCCTAGGTCGACGCTCAACCACTGAACCACGCTGGCCGGGCGAGCCCAGGTAATTTTTTAAAAGTTTCTAAACACTCCAGATGATCCTAATGTTCTGCCAGGGCTGTGGACTACTTGTTTAGACTTCACATCAGTATAATTTAAGACTTCAGACTTTATTATTTTATATCTCCTTCCTTTTTTTCCTTATAATCCTCACCTGAGGATATGTTTAAAGAATGGAAGGGAGAGAGAGAAAGACATCGATGTGAGAGAGAAACATTGATTGGTTGCCTCCCTTACGCCTCCCGATTGGGGGATCGAACCCACAACCTAGGTACGTGCACTGACAGGAATCGAACCCGAAGCCTTTTGGTGCACAGGATGACGCTCCAACCAACTGAACCACCCGGCCAGGGCCATATCTGATTCTTTAAAAATGTGATCAAGTTAGGAATCATGTGCCTCTGCAAAACTTTATGGTAAAGTCATCATTGAGTGTTCTGAGGAGAGAAGAGCTTCCTTCAGGAGGGATAGTATTAATTTGAAAACAGCTATATATATGTTTTGGTAGGATTAGCCTCTGAAAACCTTGATCCTCAGGTTCCTTAGGAAGTAACTGTGTTCTGGAGAAATAAGAAACTTCGCGCCTCTCACAACTCTGCTGTCTGCAGCGGGAGCCTTCAGCGGTCTTCCCGAGCTCTTCAGGTCTCCTTTCACTGTTTCTGCTCCCTCTCGGGGCTCCCGGGTTGCACACAGAACTCCTTTCATGGGCTACCAAATGGTTTGCCTGCCCAGGAAAAAAGCAGAAATCGCCTGGGAGTTCACTACCTGCCCCCCCCAGCCCCCCAGCAGGCGTGAGTGAGTGTGACAGCCGGGCTTCCTCACTAACAACAGACTCCCAGGCTCGTTTTCACTGCCAGGGTTCCCTGCTGGGCCAGGCTACAGCCACCCTCCTTCCTTAGACGTTTCTTTTGTGAGTCCTGCAATGAGCACTGGTAGGCAAATCCTTACCAGGCACGCTTCAGAAAACCCAGTCTAAGGCTGCTTCCTGGAATCTTAACCTTTTTGTCTAATATTAAAATTCTATGTGGCTTTTTAAAAAATGTACTTTTATTGTTGAAAGTATTACATATGTCCCCTTTTTTCCCCATTGGCTCCCTCCACCCCGCCCCCACTCACCGCCAGGCCTTCCCCTCA
Organism: Miniopterus schreibersii; assembly: GCF_964146895.1. Classification (NCBI taxonomy): domain Eukaryota; kingdom Metazoa; phylum Chordata; class Mammalia; order Chiroptera; family Miniopteridae; genus Miniopterus; species Miniopterus schreibersii. The sequence goes on along the minus strand of NC_138112.1, from coordinate 7,151,007 downwards.
CTATTGTCTGTGTCCATGGGTTATGCATATATGCATGTAAAGTCTTCGGTTAATCTCTCCCCACCCCACCCACACCCACACCCGTCTTAATAACACTCTTTATAACTTCTCAGAGGCGGACAGCCGAGGCTTTATTTACTCCCGCTCTTAGGAAGACAGGAGAGGTTACCCCTAGAGCAGCCGCTGACTCACTGGGAAGCTTGGGAGCTTCTGGGGTCAAAACGTTTGGAGGCAGGAGAGTCAGGGAGTGAGCAGGGAGGGATCTGTTGACAGTTGGAAGTAGAGTAGAAATAAATTGGGCTGGTTGGTGTGAGTTGGTGTTGGGGAACCTGCAGAGGGACGTTTAGAGCACAGGAAAAAGAGTGGTGACATAGCAGAGCATGACATGGCTTTCAAGTCACGTAAGAGTGCACAGTATAATACAGGATGTCTGACCGTTTCCATCTCATGGCACACACAAACTAATTATTAAAATTCTGCGACACGACAAACTATATATTTTTTGCCAATCTGACAAAAAAATAGGTCTAATTTTTATTTATTCACACCAGATGGCTATTGTGTTAGCTGTTGTAATTTTTTAAATTTGACAATCTAAGGGAAAAGAGGTCAGTGCCCCTGACTAAATAGTCAGGTATGGCATGTCTGAAAAATTCTCGTGTCTCACCGGTTGAAAATCGCAGGTTTAATAAAACGTAAAACAGGCTGTTTTCTGGGGCTTGCAGGCATGGCAGCCGCCACAAGGGGGCGCCCCGACCACATTTACTTTGTTTCCCGAGCTTCCCGCTTCCATCCCCCGCCTGCAGCCGTCGGGGCTGTAACTAGGGTCTGTCACGCTCCAGCCACAGCCGCCAACCTGCTATTAGTGCCAAGCCTTCCTCCTGGAGCAATGACAGTGTAAATCTCAGCAACGGCAGGAAGGGGACAAACATAGCTGGTGTGCATTTTAGAATAATTGCTGCAGGCCATTTGGAGACAGCTTTATAATTGCAGCACTTACACAGACTTATACAGTATTTCACTTTTCATTTCCCTAACACTTGGTAACGTGAGCTCGTTAATACATTCAACTCATGCTAATCTGGAGTAATCTGCCCCCTCCCACCCCGTTTTACAGAGTGAGGTGCTGTGCTCCCATCCCCCCGCCCCGCCTCTTCACGTCCAGTTCTCCCCCGGGAGCCCCGCGCTCTCCTCGCCTGGGTCACTGTCTTTGTGAAAAGCCCCCCCCCCCAAGGCTGGGGCCCCTCTCATTTACCTTCGTCTTGCGCAGGCCACTCACCTGCTGGCATCGGCCTGGTGGCTTCCTGAGTGTTCCCGTCTGTCACCCCCACCCCCAGGTCCCCGAGCGCTCTTACCTTTCCTGCCCCGGTGTCTACCGCCACTCCCCACGGGGAGCCGACGGGGGAACAAGTGACGCAGCGCGGGAGGATGAAAGGCCGGGCCCCATCCTGAGAGATGCCCAGAACTTTGGGCCCAAACCGGACTCTTTGGCGGCTGTGGCTGACAGTGTCCAGGCCTCTCCAAGAAAACCTCTCCTGGGCCTCATGGAAAAGCCCCGGGCTCTGCGACGAGCCACCGAGGGGAGGGTCCCCAGCGGGGCCCAGGGGACCGGCAGGCCCAGGCTGGGGCTCGGGGCTGGACGGCACAGCTCGCGGGGTGCCCCTGCGCCTGGGGGTGGGGTGGGGGGCTGAGCGCTGGGCTGGAGCCGACGCGCTGGGCGCGCGGGGAAGCAGCAGGCGCGCGGCCCCCCGTCCCCGCTCCTGGGGTCTCAGGCCGGGAGGCTGCAAGGCCGCTGCCCGCAGGCGCCCCTGAGAGCCCGGGCGGGGCAGGGGCGCCCGAGCAGCCCGGCTCCGCGCCCAGGCCCGCGCCCTCGTCCCGCCTTTGGAGGCGAAAGGAAAGCGCACTGACGGGTCGCGGGGAAGCGAGGCCCTTCCTGCTGCCACCGGTCACGCATAAACCACAGTCCTTTCCCGCCCGCTTAATGACTGCGCCCCGCTCCTGTTCTCGCCAGACCTTCGGGGAGCCCCCGCACACGCAGCCCGGAGGCGGGGAAGGCGCGGGGCTGGGCCGCAGGGACCCCGGGGGCCGCGGGGGCCGGGAGGCGGGGAAGGCGCGGGGCTCGGCCGCAGGGACGCCGGGGGCCGCGGGGGGCGGGGGCGCCAGCGCCGCGCCCGGGAAGAGTGACGGCGGAGCGCGCGACCCAGGGCTCCCGGGAGCGGCCCGGCGCGCGGGGAGATGTCAGTGCCCGGCGGCGGGGCCCTGGTGTGGGGTGCCCAGTCTTCCCGGGGCTGACGCTCCCGTCCAGGCGGACTCCGAGCGCAGCGGGAAGGGGCGCGGCCGTGCGCCCTGGGGGAGCCCCGAGGGCCCCCTCCACCCGCGGGTCCGCGTGGGCGCCCCGCGCAGGGCCGCGCGTGCTGAGCCGGCCTCGGGCCCTCGGGTCTGGGCGCTCGCGCTGGAGTTGTGTTCCAGTTATGCGGCCACAGGAAACTAACCGGGGCCCGTGGTGCTCTTTACAGGCGTGAAAACGACGGCTCGGAAGCAGCGAGCAAGCCGACCACGACCCTGAGCGCCCAGCGGGGAGCCTGACTTTGCAGCCGGGGCCTCAGCTCCTGCGCCCGGTGACCTCCCGTAGAGGAGCCCAGGAGAGCCAGAGTCATGGGGACTCTTTTCTGTGTTTATCTCTATTTTTTTAGGGACCAAAAAAATGTGCATTATTATTATTATTAATGAAATTCTGAGCCAGAAGAAAATCAAATGTTGAGTGTGGCTTTGGACTTGAAGTGGGGCCCCAGTGGTTACCTGGATATATACTTCAGAGGACAGTGTTATAGAGTAAGAATTTCACATGGGACTCTCCTCATTAACTATCTGAGTTTGGCTGCAGTGTCCGTGTCTGCCTTCCTCCTCTGGCCTGACCAGATGTGCTCAGAAAATTTGGTTCCCTCTGAGTATGTACATCTGTCAAAATCCCTGTCACTCTGAGCAGGACTGCCAAGGGAGCGAACAAAGAGAGCTGGCGATTAACTTCAAAGAACTTTGTTGGAGAGGAATAAAGATATTTAAAGGCCTATTTTGTGAACTAATTGCATTTGCATATTTATGGGATTTACTGATATAGCAGTAATTAAAAACTATTTAGTAGTCTTAAAGGACACATAACTCAGTTGCTGTTTGCATAATAAACACTTCCTTATTATATTTGCATAATAAACCCTCTCCCCCTGCTTCCTCCGAAAGACACTGGTCCATCTAAGAGGTGCCATGTCTTACTTGGAAACAATGGAGAAACACCTGCACAGGCTCATGAGAATGTGGAGAGGGGATGTCAGAAAGAAGTATATTTCTAGGTGCTCTCATAATGATAGGCCTGCCCTGAACTGCTGTCAGAGAATGGCGGGTCCAAACCTCAGATTTGTAAGTCTTGCTTTCTCCCAGGTGAGAGTCAAGAAACCTGCGTGCTTAGACCCTGGCAATTCTAATTTTTATGTAAACAGTAATCTGCTTGAAGGGCCTGAATGGAATCCCCCAGCCCTAATAGTCATCCTTCCTAAGGAGATATACAAGGGGGTGAAACCCTTGACCAGTGGGTTATAAGAAACAATTTGAGTTAAAAGTGCTGTATTTAAGGAGTGAGCAGCCACAGCTGTCATGAAAAATTATAGGTTGAGCAGAGAAGACATACCAAGTCGAAAGGCACCAAGTAACAAACTAAATGCAGCCAGGACAGTAAAGCTGGAAAAAGGAAGATCTGAGCCGCCTGGCTGTGTGGGGCAGGGTGGTCAAAGGAGGGTCAGGAAGCATCAGTATGCAAAGGACCTTGAGGACGAGTCGCTCACACACAACCTTTTCCGTGTTGGCAAAACAATCATCGATAAGGAGCTGTAATGGGCAGGATCACCAGGCTGTTGTAGGTGAGCTAATGAAGGCTGTAATGTACCTGTATACACATCGTTAGCAAAGGCCTTGCAGTAACAGATGCGCGCACGAGAAAGTGAGAAGAGAGGGAGGGGTTTGACTAAGATGCATGGCAAGAATATAGTGTCCATCGCCATCTCAAAGCCTTGCATAAAAGGCAAGCTTCTGTGTTCCTTTCCCATAGAAAGTGTTTCCTACATAGATACGCTGCCTTCAGCTTGCTTTCCTTCTGTCCAAATTCACCTCATAGGTAGAAGCGACAATTCGGAGAACTGATGGGAAGGGCTGAGACTTCGAAGGCCAGATCAATCCCTGGTGATCTTATCTCTCGATGCAGCTCCCTTAGCTGGTCACCAGATAGATAAATCTAGATATAAATATCTCTGATGAATATTTCTCCAATAAACTTGCTATAACTTTGTATTAAAATTTGTCTACCAGTTAACATTTCATTTTGCTTCCTTCGGAATTATTTTCAAATGCACAGCAAATTGGAAGAATAGTAGACTTCCTCCCACCCCCACCCCCTAACCACTTGAGAGTAAGGTGCCAACACGATGTCTTTTACCTGTGAGCACTTAGTGTTTTATTCTTACAAACAAGAATATCCCTTTACACATTCTCAATATAATCAAAAGCAGAGTATCAACGTTGTTACATTACTACTATCCCACCCACAGACTCTATCTAAGTTTAACCAATTCTCCCCCAAATATTTTTTGTAATAACACGATCCAATTCAGAATCACACATTGCTTGAGTGTCATGCACCTTTAATCCACTTTTGTTTGATGCAGTTTGGTAGTCTTTCCTTGACTTTCATAACTTTGACTCTGCTGAAGATTACATACCTGCTACTTTGTAGCACGTCCCACTACATGGGATTGTCTGGTGTTTCCTCCAGGGTAGGTTCAGTTACGAATTTTCAGCAGGAGAACAGAAGTGCTGCTGTGCCCTCTCCATCCCTCCTACCTCATGGCACAAATTCCCAGGCCCGGGGATGCTCATTTTCACAGCTGGATTAGGTACTCTCTGCCACATTTCTCCACTGGAAGTGCTTTTTTTCAATCTCTGTAATTACTATCTTGTGTAAGTGTCCTGTTCCTCATCAAACTTTCACCAGCTACTTTTTATCGCCCATTGATGTCTTTTGAGTGAATTGTTACTATGCAGATTCATCATTCCTGCTACATTTATTAGCTGGCATTCTATTTAAGGAAAGGCCTTCCTTGCTTCCCACTCATTTATTTACTTAAATCAGTACGGGCTTATGGATGACTACTCATTTAGCGTGCTATACTTTTTCCACATTTCTTGTTGGTTTTGATGCTCTAATTGTCCCAGACTTGGCAGCTGGGAGCCCCTCCAGGCTGGCTCGTGTGTCCTCGCATCATTATTTCAGCAGTTCTTTACTCTGCAATACAAGATGTTCTGGGCTCCTCCCCATCCCTCTCTCAGCCTTGGCACCCAGCATTTCTCCATGCTTTCGTATTCGGTGATATGGTTCTTAGAAACTAAGACCTGGGTACTAGATGTGCTCATTGCTATTGGGGTGCTCCTGCTCCCGGGCCCTCGAGTAGACAGAGCTAGGGATATGTGTATGTACAAGCGTGTGCACACACTCTTACATTTGTATTTATTTCTATATTGAGCTACATATATTGAAAACTCTGTGTTACGCTGATATCCCCAAACCAGCTCAACACCAAGGGGTCATCCTGGCTTCCCCTTTTCCATGTTTGTGGGAAACCCATTGGGCTACATTTTATCAGTAGATGAAAAAGAGGAGAATGTCATGGATCCTAAACAAGGGCCGGAATGATCAGAACAGGGGCCAGGAGACACCTTCCCTCTCAATTTGCTTTGTGGAAACTTATCTCACACTTGTGCCTCCACAACCCCATTTATAGTAGAAAGAAGGCAACTTTCAAAAATGGCACGAAATGCAGTGTTTGTTTCTAGAGCATCCAGGAGTCCACCGATGGAAAGCAGAGTTATTATGTGGAATCGTGCAGCATTTTTATATGGAAAAGTGAATGAATGGGGGCGCAATCAAACAGGGAAAAAATTTTATCAAATGTTAAACTTTCAGGGTTCTCATGTCCAATAAGCCTAGAACATCCTCTCTCACGTGGTTACTTTCTGAATTGTGGGCACTGGAAATTTAGAAAGCACTTTCAAATATCAAAAATCGATGTTTCTTTTTATTAAAGGGGCTCAGGAGAAACAAAGAGCACTTTACCCCCATGCTGTTCGAGCTGTTCTCTGTTAGGCAGCACCGGGCTTCCATTTCCTCTGTGTGATTCGAGTCCAGAATCCACTGAGAAATGCTGAAGACCTTACTGCATATTTAGAACAGCTATCTGAGTCTCAATTATTAATGAGATTAGTGTCCTGAATGCTAGCAGAACATTGCCTTAGGTAAAGGCTGTAAAGGAAATCATATTAGTGTGGAATTTCCCGTCCTCGGGGGCTCCTCTTAGATTATATTACTCACTTAGACATCTCCTGTCGGGGAAATTGAAATGCTGGCCACGATCGGGTTCTGGGGCAGAACCAAATGGAGAAGTTAAGGGATGTCGCGATGGTACCATTTCCAAAACGTTTCTGTGGGGCTGGTATCGCCTCTGGTTTCCATTTGGTGTTTGCAAAATAGCTCCAGCAAGGACAGCAAACAGAGAGGGACCAAGTGCCGAGGAGACAGCGAGTGCCGCTCCGTCCCACAGGCAAGCGCGCCTTCCCGCTGTCCAGGGGCCCTGGCGCGGGCGATGGCGCCCCTGTGGCCCTTCATCCTGGCGGCTGCCTCGGGTGAGTCCTCTGAGTGATTTAACTGGCATCAGGACAAACTCTTAGAGACTAGAGACCGTGTTTTCTACATTGTGCTGTGTAACTAACTCCTCACAAGGGCCCGTGTCTATGCACCTGTAGCAGGCCAGTCCTGTGAGCTACGAGGAGACTTGGCTCCCACATTACAGGCGTGTTTCCCCCAGGGCCCCGCAGCGGGAAGCAGGCTCTGGACCCTTCTGACTGCTGCTGAATCTCTGCTCTGGGGCCTCTCTCTGCCGCAGTTACATGGTGGGTGTGGGGCATTCTTTTTCAGATTTGCTTTTGTGTCTGAATCATACATTTTTATTTTCCAAAACAGTCCTGGCTTCATCACAAGCTTTTAGGAAACCAGAGAAAGAGGCCCGCGGATGCATCGTGGCCAGAGAAGCCTGAGACCGTTTTGGTTGCGGGGCTCCTGTGGAGCCACACGCAGGCTGTGCAGGCGCGTCCGTCTCCAGACCGCTCAGCTCGCAGGTTCCGAGTGGACAACTTCTCTTAAAAATACCTTAGAAGCTAATATATATTTTTTTCTAAATTTTTCAAACTAAACTTCCGTGGCACCTGTATTAACTCTACTGAATTGAACCATTTTAGTAAGGACACCACTGATTCTTAGAAAACATGCACAAATCAAGAATTTATCTTTATGCTGGTGTTTCCCGATATCCCCTTTCTCGAGGGTTCTCCCAGAGCCCATGTCTGAATTTCAGTGTTTTAAAATACAACTGGAAGTGGAACGAGTCCATTATGGAGATGAGGAGGGAATTTGCTAGTCAAGAAGCTGGAAATGATTTTTTTATTCAGTGGAGGGGAAAAAATAGCCACTTATCATTAAAGTATAAAAATCCTGATTATTGAACTTAAAGGATAAAAGCCGATCTTAATTATAAAAATGAAAACAGAGGAAATTTCATTAAATGCCAAATGGATTTCTTAGCAGAAAATAACTGTGACCATTATACTAAGATAAAGTAGAAAAATGAAGGTAAGAAAACAGAAGAAATTCTTCCTAACAATATCCCTTTCTAATGTTTTGCATTATGCTTGATGTTTGTTCTAAATGTTGCAGAAAAAGGTGTTTTAACAGTGTCTAGTAATCTGTGCTTGAACATAAATCATACTGAGCACATTTGCTGCAGAAAAATCCATCCTTGGGAACTTTACCTGGGTTAATATCAAGATGATTTGTAAATGTAAGACCACTGAACCGGCCACACTTCACGGCTGCTCCCCGGAAGGCCTGGGTGAAGAGAACCTTCTAGTGCCTGCTCCGCTTCCCACCAGCCAGGTGACCCTGGGAAGCCAATCAGTCTCTTAGAGATTCGGTTTTCCTGCAAGTTAACCATGTAGTTTGTATATTCATGAAGATCAGACAAGATAGCATGGTGAAATTGTTAAGGTGCAACACAAACAGAAGATATTACTGCCCGGCTTGCGTGGCTCAGTGGTTGAGCGTCAACCTACGAACCAGGAGGTTACCATTCGATTCCTGGTCAGAGCGCCTGCCCGGCTTACGGGTTTGGTCCCCAGTAGGGGGCGTGCAGGAGGCGGCCGATTAAGGACTCTCTCTCATCACTGGTGTTCCTATCTCTCTCTCCCTCTCCCTTTCCCTCTCTGAAACCAATAAAAGCATATAAAAAAATTTTTAAGATATTATTGACCCGAAAACACACATACGCAGAAAATAACAATGGGCTCTTTCTGCCCAACACTGAACAGCATGCAATGCGATCTGTCCTTACAAAGGTTACTCACTGCTGTTGTTAATATTTTCAGGGAGCGGGGTCACAGATCAGTTGTGTTTAAATTCCAGCCTCTTTACTTGCAATGGCCCTGGGTGGTACCCACCTCGATAAGTCTAGTCCTTCACCTGTAATAATAGAGACACACAGGGCTGGAGAGCATCTATCTCATAGGCTGTTGCAAAAGTTAAATGAGATAATTCACGTGAAAGGCCTCTGGCCTAGTTCCTGACATATGCCAAGTATTCAGTCAGTATCAGGTACTCATAGCACCACATGCCAAAACCTCTGTTTCCTCGTAACCTCCCAGATGTATGTATAACTCAGAATCCTAAAGATGGTATACTCACTAAAGCCAAAATAGCTCTTCTTTTTTTCCTTTTTTAAAAAAATATGTCCTTATTGATTTCAGAGAGAGGAAGGGAGAGGGAGAGAGAGAGAAAAACATCAATGATAAGAGAGTCATTGATCGGCTGCCCCCTGCAAACCCCTGCTGGGGATGGAGCACAAAACCTGGGCATGTGCCCTGACCGGGAATTGAACCGTGACCTCCTGGTTCATAGGTCGACACTCAACCACTGAGCCACGCCGGCCGGGCACGAATAGCTCTTCTCATCAAAGTGCTGGGAGCACTGTAAGATAGGTGTGAAGAGAAACCCATTCAAGTAAGGAAAACAAGGGAATAATTCCACTGCATTATCTTTAAAAAAGTCTCTCTTCACCTACAAGTGTTTCCTGTCTCTGTTCCTGAGACATTGCCCCTTCCTGCGACCTTGCGAGGGAGCTGTGTGAAGCTGGCTGTCAGGGGCAGTGCAGTGAGGACTCTGCCCTGTCCTGGGCCTGCCGAGAGCTTCCCTCGGTGCCTGTTGAAACATCACTTCACTGTGAGTCATTTAGCGCTTGTGTGAATGTCACATTAGCTTTCAAGGGGCATAATTTACTGTTAATTAATGGTCACTTAGATCCTTAATCTCCCTCCTGTAATAGATCTTTCTCCTCAGGCAAATTTGCATTCATCGTGGAAATGTAATTTATTATTTCTTCCCATTTTCAACAAAGAACTCTTTCCCCTGTAGCTTATTTAAGTGATTTCCTTTTGCCTCTTACTTTTCTCCTGTCCTTGGTTATTTCTCTTCTGTTCCTCGTTCTAGCTTCCAGAACTTCCTCTTTTTACCCAAAGATCTTGACATGCTCCAGGAAAGATGTGTTTATCCACGGGGGACCTGTCGATTGTCTCCCAGAAAAGATAGTCGTGGGGAATCTGAGTCTTTCTGAGCACAGGGTGTAAGGAACCACGCTCAGAATTACACACGCTCATTTCTCAGAGCTACACTTGAACTCCGTCTCGGGCACTTTCCTGCATTGAAATTTGCAGTTTCAGTATTTCCCCAACTGGGACTTGAATTGGGAGCTCCCAAGCGAAGTAAAAGCGAAGTAAAAGCGAAGTTACCCGAAGTGAAGTTTGCAGGAAAAGCTCCAGACCAGCTTGACTCTGCGTGCTGACTTCTGTCCCCTGGGGTAGCCAGCCAGACGTGGTCTCAGGTAGAGAGATCCACAGCACATTTTTAACGATTTCAGTTCACAAAACACCCTAAAAATGACGGCTGACGCCAGCCACCCACCTCGGCCTGCTCGCCCGCATAGCCGAGGCCGCTCCAGGCGTCTTCTGGGCGAGCAGCGAGGAAGTTAATATTCTCATTAGCGTCCCGGCTCGGAGGGTAATGAAAGTAAATATCCCACTGCCCGCCACGAGCCTGCAATTGCACCTCCAGCGTCGTCGTTAGCATTTTAGTCACAATGACATTGATAAAGCATAGAAATTGCTGCCTGTGGTGGCAAGTGACACGACATCATTCATAAAGAAACGGGTCTGAGCAGGATTGTCGCACAGGGAGAAGACCCCTCATTTACAGTTTCCCGCTGGATCCCGCATACAGTCAGCAGCTCATCAGAATAACCATCAGAGCCGCCGAGAGCCAGGCGGCCTCGCGAAGAGCACGCAGCTCGGCTTCAGGCCCGGCTGCGGCAGGAGGTGTGCAATTCGCTTCAGACCAATGACTCAGGGAGGCTTTGAATTCCCCAAGGGCTGGCAACGCTTGTGAACAAAATATCTTTTCGCAATTCAGAGAAAACTCTCACGAATTTGTCACCTCCAATTGTTGACACTCACTTCTCCGGCTTCCTTTGCCCTGGCCTCCCCTCCCCCAGCACCAATCCCTGCTCCTCTGCAAATCAAGATTCCTGGGTCATTGCAGATGGTTGCTCCCTGGAACCAGAGAGAATTTTCCCAAAATGAAGAGTTCATTTTCTGACAAGTGCATTTTATTTAAAGACAGACCAAATGAGAAAAGTGATTTTTCTTTTTTTGGGGGGGTGGTGTGAAAAGTAAAAATTGGGATCTCATTAATCCCATGATTTAGAAATCCACGCAGATCTTTGGGATCATTGGTTCATCCATGTTTTTGCCTGGGTTTTCTATTTAACTGTTGAATTACAAATGGAAAATCAAAAGAAAAACCCGAGGGGAAAGTTCAGTTTGGGCTAAGTGTATAGGAAGGTTTCTCTCATGTACCCGGAGGAGGTGGTACAGGGACAGGGACAAGATTCGTCTCTGAGATGCATGATCGCTGTAAAAATGGAATTGTGGGTGCAGCTTGGCATCCTTGGAGATGGGTTGATTTATTTATCTTTGCAATGAGATTTCTCTATTGGGCACACAGGCCATCAGCTTACTTACATCAGTTATTTAATACTGTCTGCCAAAAACCTACCAGCTGGCTGTGGATTTAAGCAGATTGGGGTGAGCTGAAACTTTCTGCTAGGAGCCACTGAGTCAGGAATAGTCTGAAATCTCCTAAAGATCCTAAGTTCCTCTTATTTTCATCTTCACAATGATATTTTATTTTCCAGGAATCCTAGCCATCGATGTGCCTCATCCCAGGAACTCAGCTCTGTATCATCTCACCAAGCAGCTCTTACAGAAGTGCCACAAGGGCGTGAGGCCAGTTCACGACTGGACCGAGGCCACCACTGTCTACCTGGACGTATCTGTCCGTGCAGTACTGGACGTGGTAAGGACCGCTTACCCTTTCCTATTCCTGCTGCCCTTTTGTAAAACTCTCTGCTGCTTACCGGAGCTTAGGAGTAGTTTTGTTCCTGAGACTCTAGTTGAAATGGCAGGGGGGCTCTGCTAGGCTCAGTTTAGCAGTGAGCATGAGGTAGAATGTTTATTAGGCAAATCCTGCTTTCTAGCCCCCAACTTACATTGGGAAGGGCAGATAGTCTAGTAAGATGAGTTTCACAGAATTAAGATGTATCAAGAATTCTGGTCATTGATCTGGTGCATATTTTATGAGCATTGCTGGAACAAAAAATGGTAATAGGCATTTCCCCCCTATGGTTCACATTTCACAGTGATAGTAGATTTAAGAAAACATCTGCCACTTCTTGCCTGAAAATTTAAGGGAAAAAAGTGCTTCGGTATTGAGTTTTAAGGGGTCTTATACCTAAGGTCTTTGCTAAGGATGGAGGAAGAGTTGTTTACTAAAGCATGTTTTTCCTACCATATCTGAAAACTGAGTTGTTGTGAAGAGTTAGCAGGTCTTAGGAAGCCCTCAGTGACTGACGGCCCGGATGACTATCCCTGCTCCCTCTTTCTCTTTTTTCTTTATTACAAAGTCTTCAATACCAGTAGGCTCAGATTTATTTCGATTTCTCTTATTTTAATTTATTTTTTCAATACAGTGGGCAGATAATATTATATTAGTTTCAAGTGTACAACATAGTGATTAGACATTAGTGTACCTTATAAAGTGATCCACCCAAGTAAGTCTAGTACCCATCTGGCACCATGCATTAATTTCTCTTACAAACAAGCAGACTTTACTGAGCTTGTTTTGTTAAAGTCGTTTAATGATTGTTTTTCAAATTACTTCTCAAAACTACTTTTTCTGATTGAAGTATTCAGTACACATATTGAAATGCACAGATCGCAAAGGTACAGTTTGATGAGGTTTGATGACTGCGTGTAACCTATCAGTATATCAAATATTTTCAGCACCCCAGAAAGATTTCTCGTTTCCTTCCCAGTCAGTCCCCACCCCCTCCCTCCATAGGTACAACCACTGTTCTGAGTTCTGTCACCATGGATTATTTCTGCCATTTCTAGAATGTTAAATAAATGAAATTTTACTGTATGTCTTCTACCATGCCTGGATTTTTCATTTAGTGTAATGTTCCTGAGGTTCATGCATGCTGAGTACTGATAAGTAGCATTTGGCTATGGCTCTACCATGATTTGTTTATCCATTGTCCTGTTGATAAGCATTTGGGTTGTTTCCAGTTTTAGGGTACTATTAATAAAGCTGGTATGAACATTCCTGTACAAGTCTTCTGCGTACTATGTTTTCATTTCACGTAAGCAAACCCCAGAAGCGAATAACGGAGAAAGGCTGAGTTACAAGGTGGCTGCTGTCTTACACTCCCACCAGTCGGCTGCGAGAGTTCCCGTTGCTCCACATCCTCGGCAACATTTGATATTCTCAGACTTTTAACTTTCAGCCACTCTGGTGAGGGTGTAGTGGTATAGCGTCGTGGTTTTACTTTACTTTTCCTTGATGGCTAATGATTTGGGGCTCTTTTTCATGTGCTTTTTAGCTACCTATGTAACTTCTTTGTAAAGTAGCTATTTAAGTATTTTCCTTGTTTTTATTTGGCTGTCGGTCTTTTTATTATAGATTTATAGGAGCTATTCTGGACACAAGTCCTTTGTCGGGTATGTATTGTGGATGTTTAGTCCCAGTCTGCAGCTTGTCTTCTACTCTCCCCTTAATGGGTCTTATGATGAACAGAAAATTTTAAACTTAGTGAAGTCCATTTCTATCAATTCTTTATTAATGGCTATTGCTTTCTGGGTAGTAAGAAACCTTTGTTACTCCAAGTTCACAAAAATATTTTCCTACAGAAGATTTAAAGCTTTTAGCTCCTTAGATTTAGTTCTATGATTTATTGAGAATTAATTTTTGTGATGCTATGAGGTATGGGTCAAGGTTTTTGTTGTTGTTTTTGTGGGTTGTTTTTTTTGTTGTTTTTTTTTCAATTAGGTAGGCGTTGTTCCAGCACTATTTTTATTTTTTTTTAAAAAGGCTTTCCTCTGCCCATGGAATTGTTTTGGTGCCTTGGTTGAAAATTAAATTAACTGATAAGTGTTGGTTTATTTCTCTTGAAATCACGTAGTATAGGTCCTTGGAATTTTTTCTTTATTTTTAAGATAGTTTGGCTCTTTATGACCTTAGTATTTCTTCATAAGTTTTACAATTATCTTGTCTCTTTCTTTCTTTCTTTCTTTCTTTCTTTCTTTCTTTCTTTCTTTCTTTCTTTCTTTCTTTCTTTCTTTCTTTCTTTCTTTCTCTCTCTCTCTCTCTCTCCCTCCCTCCCTCCCTCCCTCCCTCCCTCCCTCCCTCCCTCCCTCCCTCCCTCCCTCCCTCCCTCCCTCCTTTCTTTCTTTCTTTCTTTCTTTCTTTCTTTCTTTCTTTCTTTCTTTCTTTCTTTCTTTCTTTCTCTTTCTTTATTATTTTATTAATCCTCTCCTAAGGATATTTTTTCCACTGCTTTGTCAGAGAAGATGGAAGGGAGGGAAGAAGGGTGGAGAGAGAGGGACAGAAACAATGATGTGAGAGACACATCGACTGGCTGCCTCCCCCACATACCCCAGTGGGGATGGGAGCAGACCTGCAACCCAGGTATGTGCCCTTGATTGGGAATCAAACCTGTGACCCTTCAGTGTGCAGGCCAACTCTCTAACCATTGAGCCACACCAGCCAGGGCTATATGATTTTTTTAATAAGAAAAAGTTTATTTAGAAAGTCACACAGGTAGAAAAGGTGAGCCAGCTGGGCTGCGTGGGCTCAGGAAACAAGTTACAGAGGCAAAAGAAGGGCCCTTGGAGTTTAGTAAAAAGAAAGGCAGAGAGAACAAGCCTGGGGAAGGAGAGGGGGAAAGGTGTGCCTGTGCTCCAGAGAGAGTCGCAGTCCATTTCTTTTTTTTCCAAACCCTGCTTGGAGTTTGTTTTGAATGGTGTGGGATCTACAGATTTAGGGAAGAATTGACATCTTAACAATATTGAGTTTTAGAAAATGACATTTGTGCAATCCCTAGAGCTCATTCAGGTTTCTCCAGTTTCACATGTATTCAGATTGGTGTGTGCACGGCTATGTACTTTTACCATATGTGTAGCTTTGTGTAGCCAGTGCCACCCCCACATCAGGCTACGCAGCCATCATCACAGGGCTTCCTGGTGCTGCTCCTTCCCAGGCAGGGCCCTTTCTCCTTCCAACCCTTCACTACTGGCAACCAGTCAATCTCCTCTCCATCTTTATAATTGTATTTTCAAGACTATCATATAAATGGAACCGTTCATCATGTAGCCTTCGAGACTGAGTTTTTTCATCGAGTCTAATTCCCGTCCTGTTTCGAAGCTGTTGTGTATGTCAGTAGTTCATTCCTTTCTGTTGCTAAGCAGTAATCCAGGGCATTGCTTTTTAAACCAGTCGATCCACGCATTTTCATCGAGGCGTTTCGTCCACTTACCAGTACCATCTTGATATTTGTTTTCTAGTTGTCCCATCTGTTTGGTGTTCTTTTCCTCTTATCCTACCTTATTTTAGGTAAATTAATTTCTTTAATATTTAATTTTAGTTCTCTTATTGGCCTTTTAGCATCCCTCTTTATACTGGCTTTTTAAATGTTGTTTTATGCACTTCCATATCCATTATTCACTTCATGTAATGTACTCAGAATTAATGTTATTACACTTCACATAAAATGTACGAATCTTACAGCAGTAAA
Source organism: Miniopterus schreibersii (assembly GCF_964146895.1). Lineage (NCBI taxonomy): Eukaryota > Metazoa > Chordata > Mammalia > Chiroptera > Miniopteridae > Miniopterus > Miniopterus schreibersii. The sequence goes on along the minus strand of NC_138112.1, from coordinate 7,135,678 downwards.
ATTCCATTTACCTGCCCCCCTCCTTTGCACTACCTTTGCCCTCATTTTACATTTACACACATAATATACCCTGCAATGCAATGTTATTATTTTAATGTCCTTATATTGAATTAAGTTTAAATAACAATAATTCCTGCTTAAATTGCTTTAATATAAGCTTTTTTCTTTCTTTTCTTCAAGTTTTATTTTTCAATTACAGTTTACATTCAATATTATTTTGTATTAATTTCAGGCGTAACAGCATAGTGGTTAGACAATCACATACTTTACAAAGTGGTGCCCCAACATGTCAAGTACCCACCTGACACTGAACATAATTATTATAATATTATTGACTATATTCCCTGTGCTGTACTTTATAATCCTGTGACTGTCCCCTAACTGCCAATTTGTACTTCTTAATCCTGTCACCATTTTCACTCATCCCTCAACAGTCCCCCTCCCCTTAGGCAACCATGAGTCTGTTTCTGTTTTTTGGTTCATTTATCTTGCTCTTTAGATTCCACATACAAGTGAAATCACATGGTATTTGTCTTGCCCTGTCTGACTCATTTCACTTAGCTTAATACCTTCTAGGCCCACCCACTCATCTACTGATGGGCACCTAGGTTGCTTCCATAGCTTGGCGATTGTAAATAACATTGCAACGAGCAGAGGGGTGTATATATTCTTTCAAGTTAGTGTATTGGGTTTCTCTGGCTATGTACCTGGAAGTGGAATTGCTGGTTCATAAGGCAGTTCCCATTTTAATTTTTGAGCAACCAATGGAGGTGGTTTTCTGTGTTAATATCTGACTGCTATGCTATGAATCATGGACTCTGATTTCCTGATTGAGAATTAGACATTGCAATTGATAAAAATAACTTAAAACTAAAAGTATAATTGACATGTTATAACACTATTTAAATTATTATTTTTTGTCTGATGCAAGTAATTTTAGAATATTTTCCTCCAGCTTAGATAAACCCTAATCATTATTTCTTTGTAAACAGGAAAACTCAAATAATGCAAAAAAAAAAAAAAAATCCCCCATAACAACCAGTTTTACTTTTCCTAGCTTTATTTTCTCACTCACATTAGTAAAAGTACTAGATCTAAGATCCTAGAAAATGCTGTTTAATTAAATGCCAGGAGGTACCCACCTCTACTCCAGAAGGCCTCCTCTTATGCAAAGCTCCAATAGAAAACGCCTTTAAGTCCCTTTTCTAATTGGATATTGAACTAAAATTTTGGAAACAATTTCTTGGGGCTGTATTGTTACCTACTTGAGAAATATTAGTCCTCGCTACTTAGTTGTCAGTGGGTTATTATCAGATATTATACAATGAAAAAGCATGACTTCAGTAAAGACACATGACACAAATGATGTCATGTGAAACCTCAGGAAGAGGGACAGTCAGCCTCGAGCAGGGGGTTGAGACTCCCTTCTAGGTCTCTCCTTGCCGCCCAGTTCCTAGCTTCAAACTGATTCATCTAGAGTAAAATTGCTCAGACTTTCCTTTAGAAGCTTTTTGGAGATAAGTGTAGAAAAGGAGTACAGTTTTTATATTAATAATTTCCCTTAGAACGACTATATCAAACTGAAAACTTTTATCTAACTTTTCCTACCTTAATAAAAAAATAAAATCAGATTCCTTATGGTAATTAAAGAGGCCACAATTATTTTTTCAAAGATGTGTTTTTCTCCACTGTTGTGGAGCATATTAGTTTTTACTAGAATATGTCAGACATATCGTATTACTGGGTATGGTAAGCTTTCCTTAAGAAATCTGCAAATACTTATATTCCATTCCTCTATTTTTATCCCCATCTGCTGCCTTAACCGTGCCGTCCACGTGTGCTCAGTACCACATTGCAGCTGAGACCCTGTCTGTATGCCATTCGTCCTGCTGCTTTCTCCACCGAACGTCTTCATTCTCCATCTGCAAAATATTATCGACCTTCTAGTCTCAGCTCCTAGTGTATTCCCCCTCAGTTCTCCAAGCTGACAGCAACGTCTCCTTTCTTTAAATCCACTGAAGTCTGTGTTTCTCAACACACATAGTTATTTGTTAAAATGTCACGTGCCCTAATTTGTTTTATTATTGTTTAAAATATTACAGATGTCCCTTTTTCTCCCCAATGACCCATTCCACCCCATCCCCTCCCCCTCCCCATACCCTAATTTATTAATAAGCTACTCGAGGGAAGGACTTTCTTACTCATATTTCCCCCAGGATGCAACACAGTGTATCTTGCTTCAAAGACAGTGGATAGATATTTGCTTAACAAACTAATTACGTAACTACGGATTCTAGGATTGCCCTTATGGGTGACTTAGTCTCATAGGCTTTGCAAAAGTCTTTCTTACGATCAGGTGGGCTAACCTAAGGTTCGCTCCAGAGGCAAGGCCAGTTTAAAAGGACTTGATCGGGTCACTCACACATTCTGCTCAGACAAGGACACTCCCAACGCGAAGAGAGAACTTGCTGGAAGGATCTGCCGGCGGCTGAACTGCTGGCAGGGTTTGTTTGGCGTGACGAGCTTCCACCCCAGCTTCCATCCCGGCACCTCCCTTGGATGATACAGTCGTGCCTCGTGTTCTGTTTATGCGAAAGACTGCAGTCTTGTCTTAGAATCTCTGGGTATTATGAGGACCTTGGGGAAATCTGATTATAGAGATCATCCACTCAACGGTGAAAAGTTTCAATCTGCTTCTATTGCGCTTTGTCATTCGAGCCCCAGATACCTTTGTATTCCAGCACATGGACCGGAGCCTCCCAGCCAGACGCCGAGGCATCTGTTTCCATCGTCTTCGGAACTGGGAAAGATAAATAAGAATGTGTGTGAATTATCTGTATATTTGCTAACCACCAATTTAGATCTAAATAGACTCCCTCTGTTAGGAAGACTAATGAATTCCAATTCTCTGAAATATCCTTTGCTTTTAACAAGCAAGATAGAAGGTATCTAAAGGAAAGAGAGAGAGACACGGGGGAAAAGCTGTGAATAATGTCACTAGAGAACCAATTAGGTTCGCCAGCTGGCACCGAGAAACTTGCCTCCTTTGACAAAAACAGATTTCCGCTTCAGCTTCAAACTCCTTTCGACGCTGTGTTCTTTGGGCTGAATGACAAGTCCTCCCCGACAGCCCCGTAGGATGTTGAAAAGAAATTCGGAGCACTGTTATTACATGTAACGTGACGAAGAATGGAAAAGGAGAGAAACGGCCAGGGCCTCAGCGGGGCGCTTCAGAAGCATCAGCTGAATAAAAATGAAGCGCTGTGGACATTAAGACACAGACCTTCCCGGCCACGGACTGAGCGGGCGCGGTACATTCGTGGCCTGGCGTGGCAGCGAGAGCCCGCGGGGCATGTCACGGGCCTCGAAGTGTCTTGTGGTGCAAGGGGCGCTCGCAGCTATGTTTCCCAGTAACGTCAACTGCATTGGGACTTGTCTCTGTCCTATTAGCGGGAAACCTTCCTGATCGCAACAAAGCCTAGAATTGAGCCTTTCGGGCTTTCGTGGGTGAGATGTGACTTATTTCAGGACCTCTCAGCTGGTGAGGCCTGGAAGGCGGCGGTGTCGCCTAGCCTTGAGCTCCCAGCAGAGGTGTTTTGTCAACTGCCAGGCTCCTGCATCGCTGATCTTGACTGGGCGTCCCCTCTGTTTCTCCTCCAAGCTGTTCTTTGTGGAAATGCTTGTGAATTCAGTCTTTTTACTTTGTGTACTACTTTAAAACCTGCCTTTTCCAAGTACCCATTTGAAGTCCACAGAAATCTGTAGAGCAAGTTCATTCAGACTAGGCCCTGTCTCACTGCTAAAAAAGGGCCGCTCCTATCTGCTCACAGTCCCTTCTTCTTGCTCAAGGTGCCTGGAAATGCTTGGTCATCAGCAACTTGCTTTCTTGATTGCAGAAAGGGGGAACTGTAATCTAAAATGTTGCTTGTTTCTCTTTCAAATGATCCCGTCCCATGTATATCTGTATAGTCTGTGTACTGCACAATTTCAGGTGCACCATCTTAATGGACCAAATATCAGTGGTCTCTCCCTATCCCCCACCAAACGTGGACTGAAGAGAGAGGTAGTCTTGACCCTACGCACAAAAATTATACACTTTTATGTGGTTGGATAACTGACTAGATAACTGATTTACTATACCTATTCTGGGAGAAAAATGGAGTTGTTATTTGCTTTCATGCCATCAAATCACCGAACTCTATTATTTTATTAAAATCTTATATTGTACTAAATACTACACAAATACAAAGGTTATCCAAATGACTCCTCAGCTCTGAACCTAAATCATCAGGGGAAATGTTTTACACATTTTATTTCAAATGTCTTCATCTTGAATATTTCATTTCTCTTTTTCTTCTTCTAAGAATGCAATTTTTATACATGAAAAGAAATGGAAAATATGAGTGCAAGGTGATTTCATTAATAGTTTGTATCAGCCTTTTTACTTATAAATTCCCTGAAAATATCTTCAAAATGGTTTCCTTTTTCTTTATTAATACAATTTTAAAATAGTAGCTTAACTATTCAGTGGTGTTCGATATACAACCATCGCCACTAAGTGTTACAACCATCACCACTAATTTCAGAATATTTCATCACTTCAGAAAGAACAGCCATTAGCAGTCACCTCCCACCCCTACCCCCACCCCCACCAGCCCTAGGCAAACACTCATCTACTTTCTGTCTCTGTAGATTTTCCTATCTTAGACATTTCATATAAATGGAATAGTACAATCAATGGTCTTTTCTAACTTTTTTCACTTAGCATATGTCTTTTTTATTTTTACTTTAAATATTTTTTTCAAATACAATTGACATGCAATATTATGTTAGTTTCAGGTGTACAACCTAGTGGTTAGACATTGTATAACTTATTAAGCTATCAACCTGATAAATCTAATACCCATCTGGCACCATATATAGCTATTACTATATTATTGATTACGTTCCCTATGCTGTACTTTTCATTGCCATGACTATTTTGTAACATCCAATTTGTACTTCTTAATCCCTTCACCTTTTTCACCCATTCCCCCTCCCCCCTCCCACCTTAAAGAAGACCATTTAACATTTCTTATAATACTGGTCTGGTGGTGATGAACTCCTTTAGCTTTTCTTTGTCTGAGAAGCTCTTTATATGTCCTTCGATTTTAAATGATAGCTTTGCTGGGTAGAGTAATCTTGGTTGTAGGTCCCTACTTTTCATCACTTTGAATATTTCTTGCCACTCCCTCTGGCCTGCAAAGTTCCTATCAATAAATCAGCTGACAGTCTTATGGGAGCTCCCTTGTAGGTAACTAACTGCTTTTCTCTTGCTGTTATTAAGGATCTCTCTTTGCCCTTAACCTTTGGCACTTTAATTATGATGTGTCTTAGTGTGGGCCTCTTTGGGTTCATCTTGTTTGGAGAACCTCTGCACTTCCTGAACTTGTATCTCTATTTCCTTCACTAGGTTGGGGAAGTTTTCTGTTATTTTTTCACATAGGTTTTAAATTCCTTGCTCTCTCTCTTTTCCTCCTGGTAATCCCATAATGTGAATGTTGGTATGCTTGAACTTGTCCCAGAGGCTCCGTATACTTTTGGATTCATGTTTATTTATTTTTTGGATTCATGTTTATTTATTTTTTGCTCTTCTGATTGGGCATTTTCTGCTTCCTTACCTTCCAAATCTCTCATTTGATCTTCTGCTTTATCTGCTCCACTGTTCATTCCCTGCAATGTATTCTTCTTTTCAATTAATGTATTCTTCATTTCTGACTGGTTCTTTTTTTGTTTTCTAGTTCTGTTTTTATGTTTCCTCTCTCTTTGTTGAAGTTTTGAGCTCCTCCACTCTTCCCCTGAGTTCGTTGAGCATCCTTATAGCCAGCATTTTGAATTCTGAGTCTGGTAGGTTGCTTGTCTCCATTTGGTTTAGTTCTTTTTCTGGAGTTTTGTTTTGTTCTTTCATTTGGGCATGTTTCGTTGTCTCCTCATTTTGGCAGCCTCCCTGTGTTTCTATATCTTAAGTAGAGCTGCTATGTCTCCCAGGCTTGGTAGGGTGGTCTTATATAGTAGGTGTTCTGTAGGGCCCAGTGGCACAGGCTCCCTAATCACCCAAGCTGGACACTTGAGGTGACTCCCTGTGTGGGTTCTATACCCTTCTACTGTAGTTGAGCCTTCATTGCTGTTGGCACATCAACTGGAGGGATTTACCCCCAAGCTCATCAGCTGCAAGGAGCGGCTGTACCAACATGGACTATCAGCTGTGCAAGGGCCTACCCTACAGAGCAGGACTTACTTACTTCAGTGGGGCTCTGGTGCCCACTGAGTCTGCCCCTTGAGTGTGTCACTTGTGGAGGTTGCTCTAGGGCCTCCCAGGAGGTACAGGCCAAGGTCAGCCACCACCTGTGACCTGCCCAGGGCCACCCAGAATGAGCTACAAAGCAATATGCAGATGGCTGCTACTTGTGCTAAGCTTGGAGGTACTCAGGAGAGGTCAAGCTGCAAGCCAGGGCCAGCTGCTATAGTGCTGGGCCTGGGGTCACTTTGTGAGAAGTACATGGCATACTGAGGCCAGATAATGCTTGCTTGAGAGATTTTAAGAAAGTCTGAAGCATGAGCCAAGAGAGGCCCTTTGTATGGGAAAGCCATAGAAAACAGCTTGGGTGGGCCCACAAGTTGGTCTGGGCAGGGTCCCAGGGAATCACCAGGACAGGGCGAACAGTGATAGCCAGGTTGATGGAGACTCAGATATGGCACCCGACCGCCAGCTTTATGAGGGAAGGGCTCAGAAAAGGAAGAAGGGCCCATGCCAGTACTTCTGTCTGGGAGAAATCTGCCCCTCCAGCTCTTACCTTGATGCCAGACAATTCAGTTCCTCCCCAAATGTCCCTGGTGCCTTTCCAGCTGCTGCCCCAGTGCTGTAGCTCAGAGCAAGTCAGTCCTTTAAGAGGAACACCTGGGACTCCAAATGCCCTCTGTCTCCTTCAGCCACAATGCGTACTGGCTTTTATAGCCAGAAGTTATGGAAACTTCTCTTCCTGGCTCTGGAACCCTGGGCTGGGCCTGGGGTGGGACTGGGACCCCTTGCTCTTCAGGGGAGACCTTCACAGCTAAGATATCCCTCTTGATTTTTATCTACCACATGTGGGTGTGGGAACAGCCCATTCGTTGTCTCTGTCCCTCCCACCAGTCTCCACATGACTTCTCCTTTTATCTTTAGTCATAAGACTTCTGTTGAGCTAGATTTCAGGCTCTTCTGAATTATGGTTTTTCTGTAGTTTAGTTGCAATTTTGATGTGGTTGTAGGAGGATTTGAGCACTGTGTTTACCTATGCTGCCATCTTGGCCATAACCCCTTAGCATATATGTTCAAGGTTCATCCACGTTGTAGCAGGTATAAGCGTTTCATTACTTTTTCTTGCTGAATACTATTCTGTTGTACAGATGTACCACATTCTATTTATCCATTCATCAGTTGATGAACATTTGGGCTATTACCATTTTTTACTATCATGAATAATGCTGCTATGAACATTCCTATACAGTTTTATTCGTATGGACTTATGTTTTCATTCTCTTGGTTACATACTTAAGAACAGAACTGATGGGTTATATGGTAACTATGTTTAACATCTTGAGGAACTATCAAACTGATGGTCAAAGTGGCTGCACCATTTTATAATCCTACTAGCAGTGTATGAGGGCTTCCGTTTCTCTACATCCTTGCCGACACTTGTTATTTTCTGTCTTTTCTATTTTAGTCATCCTAGTGGGGTGAAGTGGTATCTCATTGTGGTTTTGATTCCCATTTCTCCTACTCCCCACCTCTTGCAATCACCAATCTGTTCTATCTGTGAGCTTGGATTTTTTTATTGTGTTTTATTTTTAGATTCCACATATGAGAGACATCATATGGTACTTGTTTTTCTCTAATTTATTTAACTTAGCATAATACATTTCCCTAATGATTTATTTATATGAATTATTTATATATTTTAGCTATAAGGCCCTTATAAGGTCCATCCATGTTGTTGCAAATGGAGTGATTTCATTCTTTTATGACTGAATAATATTCCATTGTATATATGTACAATTTTTTTAATCCATTCATCCATGGCTATTGTAAATAATGCTGCAATAAACATGGGGGTGATATATATTTTTTGAATTAGTGTTTTCATTTTCTTTAATTTCTGGTTCATATGGTAGATCGATTTTTAATTTTTTGAGGAAACTCCATACTGTTTTCCACAGTGGTTGCCCCAATTTTATTCCCACCAACAGTGCATAAGGGTTCCCTTTTCTCCACATCCCTGTTAACACTTGTTATTTTTTGTCTTTTGATAATAGCAATTTAACAGGTGTGAGGTGATATTTCATTGTGGTTTTGATTTGCATTTCCCTGATGATTAATGATGTTGAGCCTCTTTTCATGTACCTATGTGTGTCTTCTTTGAAAAAATGTCTATTCAGATCTTCTTCCCATTTCTTTTTTTTTTTTTTTTTTTTTAATATATCTTTATTGATTTCAGAGAGAGGAAGGGAGAGGGTGAGATAGAGATAGAAACATCAATGATGAGAGAGTCATTGATCGGCTGCCTCCTGCACGCCCCCAACTAGAGATCGAGCCCTCAACCTGGGTATGTGCCCTGACCAGGAATCAAACCCTGATCTCCTGGATCCTGAGTCAGTGCTCAACTGCTGAGCCACACCTAGCCCAGCTGCCCATTTCTAATTAGATATTTTTTGCTATTGAGTTATATGAATTCTCTATATATTTTGGATATTTGCCCCTTATCAGATATATGATTTGCAAATATGTTCTCCCATTCAGTGGGTTGTCTTTTCATTTTGTTGATGGTTTCCTTTGCTGTGTAGAAGCTTTTAAATTTGATGTAGTCCTGTCCCACTTGTTTATATTTGCTTTTGGTGTCAGATTCAAAAAATCATTGCCAAAAACTATGTCAAGGAGCTTACCACCTACGTTTTCTATTAGGAGTTTCATGGTTTCAGGTCTTACATTCTTTAATCAATTTTGAGTTCATTTTTGTGACTAGTGTAAGGTAGCAGTCCAGTTTCATTCTTTTTCACACTATCCTTTACCCACTGTATATTCTTGGCTCCTTTGTTGTAAATTAATTGGTCATATATGTGTGGGTTTATTTCTGGGCTCTCTATTCTGTTTCATTGATCTATGTGTCTGTTTTTATGTCAGTACCATACTGTTTTAATTACCATAGTTTTGTAATATAGTTTGAAATCAGGGGGCATGATGCCTCCAGCTTTATTTTTCTTTCTCAAGATTGATTTGGCACTTTGTCCACTTTTAATTTGAGTTATTTGGGTTTTTTTGTTGAGTTATGAGTTATTTATATATTCTAGATATAAGGCCCTTACCAGGTAAATGGTTTGCAGATATTTTCTCCTATTTTGTGAGCTGTCATTTTACTTCTTGATGATGTCCTTTAAAACACAAAAGCTTTTAATTTTTATAAAGTCCCATTTATTTTTTTATTTTGTTGCTTGTTCTTGTGGTGTCATTTCTAAGAAGCCATTGCCTAATTCAGAGTAATGAAGCTTACTTCTGTGTTTTCTATAAAGGTTTTATATGTTTCACTTACATTTAGATTTATGATTCATTTTGAGTTAATATTTTATATAGTATAAATTTTTTAATCTCTAAGAACATAGTAGTTTTAGAATGTTATTTATTAGATTAGATATGAAAAAATTAGTAAGGAGGTTGTTTTTTGGTTTGTTTTGGGGGGGTCTTTAAAAAAATCACTGACTCATTGCAGACTTGGGAAATCACATCTATTTATATCATCAAAATATACTTCATTTACATAAGCTCATTTAGTCTGTTTATAATAAGAACAGAAATCCAAACATAAGGTAACTGAGGAATGGTTGCCTATAGAGGCTGAGATAACACTCATTGAAAGAGTATGAGTAATATCTTGATCACAAATAAAAGCTTGGTCTCATCTTTTTAGCTCAGAATTGGCTACGAGTACATATCATTTTTTAGTCTGATTAATGGCAGAGTAACTAATTAGAGTAGGAAAGAGATTAGCAAATCATTCAAGATGTCAAGTGCAGTCAAAGTGCCATTTTGTCATAGATAATATAGTAAAGCTCATAGTGACAGGTGCGTGTAATAAATAGGAACTGAAAATGCTCAGATCATGAAGAGTCAAGATAATATTTTTAGAATCAACATCATTTATTTACTTTTGATTTTCTTCCTCTGAATTGTCATATTGTTGAATTGGGCTTTGATTTCCTGACATGCTAATATTTGGTGTGCATTTTTGTTTTGTTTTGCAGGATACACAGAACCAAAAACTAAAGACAAATGTATGGTACCGTGAGGTAAATGTTTGATTCCTTCCATGCATGCTGCACTCCTGATCTTGATCTGCTGAAAAATATTACTCTGAAGAACAGATACTTTCTTTGTGTTTATAGTTCCTTAGATCTGCAGCAAACCTAATTTGTTTTCTGGTTGAGGCTACCATCTTCAGAAGTTGGTTGGGAAGTTCTCTACCCTAACAGACAGTACCAACAGGCTCGTCAATTGGGTTATTTATCCAAATCTCTCTTCAGTTTTTTGGTGAGGTTGATATTGGCCCTTTTTGATAAGTTTCCTTTTTGGCTACTCCTAACAGGTTTGGGATGATGCGTTTTTATCGTGGAACTCCAGCATGTTTGATGATATTAGAGAGATCTCCCTACCTCTAAGTGCCATCTGGGCCCCTGATATCATCATTAATGAATTGTAAGTGTGTTAGATGTATTTCTGTTGGGGTTTAGACTGCTTAGAATATTCAGAACAGTTGCTGCTTACTTTCACTAGTTATTGCTATTTTTTTGTTTCTCAACTTGAAGAGGAACATATTGTTGGGAATATTCAAGTTAAAGGTACCATGAGTTGACATCATTTAAGATACAGATTTGATTACTAATGCTTGAGTTTACTCATGGATTATGTGTTGTAACAGTAGCAAGTGAGTGAATTTATGAGGTTGTCATTGCTGAATTCATCTTTGCTACGGTGAATTATCTTAGGGAAAAGTGATCTGTCTTTGCGCTTCTGGGCTAGTCCTAGGTGTCATGGTCACCACCATCTCATAATCAGTTCTGTGCATTGAAATGACTAAAGCTCTCTCTTTAACAACAAATTCTCTTGTGTTTCATCTAGTGTGGACATTGAAATATTACCTGATCCTCCCTATGTTTATGTGAACTCATCTGGGACCATTAAGAACTCTAAGTCCATCCAGGTGGTCTCTGCATGCAGTTTAGAGACATACGCTTTTCCATTTGATATCCAGAATTGCAGCCTAACCTTCAATAGCATTCTGCACACAGGTAGGATGGAGGGGTACAGTCTTCTAGGGGGAGCATACCTGTTTTGGGTGGTTGGCACGCATAGGTGTGCTTATATTATGCCACTCTTCAAGTCTTTTATTTTTGCACATAGCTGACTTTTTACAAATCTAAATTTCTTCCTGCACTTATTTGACTCCTGCTGTAATTCTCAGACCAAGTGCAGTGCTGTGCCCACATGTATAGCCCAATTGCTACTTTTGGTTTGGGAGCATTAAGCCTCCACTGCCCTTGGGGATGTTACAGAAGTCACCAGAGCAGCTCCATCGTTCTATGGATAGTGGAATCCGAACCCTAAATTCATAGTGGTTTTTTCATGGCTGGAAAGATGTTATTCCACATCTCTACCCCTAGTTCAAAATGGTTATATTGACCCCCATCTCAATAAGACTGCACAGGGGTGGGGGGTGGGCAGGGGTAAAGGGAGGATCCGATGTTGCTTCCTCTCTCTCTCCGGGAAGTCAAGTGTCTCTATTGTCTTTAGTGGAAGATGTAGACCTGGCCCTGCTGAGGAGCAGAGACGACGTTAACCATGACAAAGGAGCCTTCCTGAATGACAGTGAGTGGGAACTTCTTTCTGTGTCCTCAACATACAACGTCCTGCAGAGCAGCGCTGGAGATTTTGCGCAGATTCAGTTCCAGGTAGGTCCTTCCCTTCCTGTCCCGGCTGCCCGCTTCCCCGCAGCCTTCAGCCTTCTCCACTGGGCTGAGGACTCTCTGCTCCACTGCATGTTGTCACTCATCATTCAGGAGCAGCCAACTCAGACGGCTCTGGACATGTACTTGCATTTGGCATTTCGGAGGCCAGAGTGCAGCCGGAGACCCTGGATCCTGCTGTGGATACTCCACACGTGAATATAAAGACAATGGTTTTCAGACCAGAGACAGGAACCACCCTCCACAGCAGGAGCCCTCGGGCCTTTAGTGCACGACCACCCTCACTTCCAATTGCCACCCAGAGAAAACAAGGAAACGCACGCACCACAAGAACAAATTGGGAGAGTGTCTCTTCAACACTATTGTCCTGTTTTTAATTGAGTAAATTATTAATTAATTTCAGATGCAGGTGCATAAAATTACCATATTATTAACTTGAATATCTGAGGGATTAGCTAACAAATCACCTGCAGAATCTGCAGAGGCCACTGGTGGTTCCCAGATCAGAGAGAACAGCTGCCCTAAAAGGATGTGATGAAAACCCAAACTGCTCAGACGTGCCACCCGCAATGCTCTGGGCTGCCTTGTTCACAGAAATTTGTCCAGCAGGGCTCTGGGGGATGGTGGGATGCAGCCCCCATTCTCCTTTCCCTGGCCCTCCTGGCAAACCACCCTGGCATGTGAGCTACAGCAAGTTCATGCAACCAGGAGACTCACATCATTGGTATTCGGCTCTGCTTTTCTGCACAAAGTCAGTGCGCGGTGGTGATAGTTTGGAGAGCGGGGGGTGGGAGATGGCATCCTTTCTGCCAGGTAATAGATTCGATTGAAAAATAGGGGCTACAGACAGACCAGGACTGTCCACAAGATGAATTCTCCTGGGAATGAGCCTTTTGAATAAGAAGGAAAGTACAGACTAGGTGAAGGTGCGATGGCTGCAGTGGGTAATTATGGGCTGGGGTGGTGGTGAAATAAGCTGCTCTTGATGACTCAGATGCCCTCCACCGGTTAAAAGGTGCCGTGTGCAGCTCCCAAGGAAAGCTCTTGTTAAATCGGAGCCTCTGAGAAACAGCTGTGGTCTGAACCTGACTGATGTATAACCCTGGGTACTAGCTGGGTGCATACCTTCCTGGTGGGGGGCTTTGAGTCCTTGCCTGTTCTGCTTGGTTTTTAGCAAAGCTTGCACTGTGGCTTGTTTGTCCACTTTTTTTAGCGAGGGAAAGGGAGGGGAGAAAAGGAAGCTTTTTTAATTTCAATGAGTTTCTTGGTAAGAGTAAACACCTCATTAATTTTAAAGATATCAGCCTGCAAACATTATTAATGCAGCCCGAGTAATGGAGAACATTAAAAGGAGACGTGAGGGAGCAGCGTGTGCGAGGTGGCGCACAGTCACCTGCCACGCACCCGGAGAACGCTGCACACTCCATTAGCTGAACTGCACGGAAGGAGAGAGCGAAACCAGAGACGGGGCAGGCAGACACACACACACACACGCTCTCCACATGTCACACTTCGCCCTAAGTATGGATCTGTCGTCTCAACAGTGGCGAGAGGTTTTCTGTGTACTGTGCTGGGCAGAGGCGTAGGAAATGGCTTGTGGAAGGAGAGGCTCCCTGCATCTCGTGAACCATACTCTCAGTGTCTACTTTGGGTGCACTGGAGGGGGGCAGAGATACGATTTCAGGCTCTCAGAGCTCTTCCCTGGGTCCCTTTGTCCCGGGGGCTAAGGAGGGTGATCCAGCAGGGCTGGCTGCCACCCTGGCCCTCCAGAATAGACTAGGGAAAGAATCCTGAGGAGAGTCACAGGTCATATTTGGTAGGGCAGGGAGCCAGACTCAGGAGCTTATAGGAGATACGGTGACAGTCCCAATTCTCTGTGTCCCTCGACCTCTGTTAGCCTCCCTGCCTCCTGCTCTGTGCACCGTGGCTGGGCTCCTACACTCTGACTCCATACCACACATCCTACTCTGAATTCAGCAGCCCTTGGCCAATGATGAGACACGTAGAGCCCAGTTCCATTCAGACATTGGGCTGCCAGGGTCCTGACGGCAGAGGCATCTCCCTCTTAATCTAATCACCTGCGGTGTCCCAGTCCAGGCTGGGACAGCAGGGGTTGGGGACAGGTGGGACAGGCAGGAGGTACAATGATCTAGGCCTGAGGGGCACTGCTGCCATCAACACGAAGCCCAATGTTCCGGATGCTCCGTTGGTTCAGCTAATGCGCAATCGTAGCTGCCAGCCCTGGGACACGTCCTGTCTATCAGAGGGCACTGCCGAGGCCCGGAGTCTGGCTGCATCCCACAGGGGCCAGGGCACAGGCCCTCTGCCTACGAAAATGTCTGCGTGCGCCCAGCGCTCTGCCAGCAGCTCGGGAGGGGACGTTCCCTCCAGCACACTCCCCGAGGTACTGGTTTCCAGAAATAGCAAGGCGAGCATTTAGTTTCTGTACGGCCGCATTTTGTTTTTTGTTTTTTAAAGAATGAGGGTAGAAGGGGGAGGAAGTAGGAATAAAATTTAAGAACCCATGTTGGATAGAAAAGGGTGGACAGTTGTGGGAACTAAAGTGAGTCCAACCACAGATCCCCACACTGAGTAAGCGCTCATTCAGGCAGGAATTGGGGGGTCCACAGAGGCTTCTAGAAACATGCAGAGGGGCATTTGGGAAAGAGAAGTGCCTCATCTTATTTTTCTAACATAGTTTAATTTTCTAGTTTAGGATAGAGTTCTTTTGTTGAGACATCTATTGAATGCAGCTCATAAACTTTATAGAAGATCCTTCTGAGGGCTACCAGGTCGAAAGTGGGAGAGAAGGGGGGAGGAAGGGAGGGAGGGAGAAACGGGGGGGGGGGAGGAAGACAGGGAGAGAAAGACGGAAAGAGAGACAGAGAGAGGGTTTAGAGCCCTAGAAATCTTTCCAGGGTCGCTCTAGTAATCTTGGAGTCAGGGACTCTCTGCTAATCCAGCGGAGCCATGGTCCAGATTTAAGAAACTCTCCCTCGGTGGAAGGATCTTACTTAAATGGCAGCCACTTTCCATTCTTTCTGAGTTAGGAGTGTTGGGAGGGGCTTGAGAGGAGAGGAAAATGGGCTTCTGTATGAAGCGTGAGTCTGGGCGTCAAAATTCCAACTATGTCATAAAGACGGTCATGCAAAATTGAGTACTGGTGGGGTCTACCATCAAGGAGGCAATTAGAGGCTAACCTTGGGGCCTGTTCCATCTCCAAGGAGCTCTCCACACACGCTCGGAATTAGATTGATCTCTTTCATTAACAACAATAGCTCCGAATACCTTTGTGTACTTATTATTACCTGGCTTTAATGGGTAATGAAATTGTGGCATAATATTGCTAACACCTGAAGGGTGTCTAATGGAGAACACAGACTGAAACTAAAGGGCTTTTTCTTCCCTTTCTCTGAAATCTAAAGGCACCGGCTCCTTCAGTCCATTAGAAGTGATGGGCTATATGTAGGGGCACCTCCGCAGAGAGCAGTGTCTCACTGAGCTGGTGACGCACCTTCCCCCCAGAATAAGCAGGGCGCTGCCTCTGGCGTGACTCCCCGAGAGGCCGTCCTCAGAGGGTGACCTCCGCTGGAGAGCCCCCACTTGGGCTACCTGCCTCCGCGATCCCACCTCATTGAACTAAAGGTAGCATTATTAACAGACTACAATGCTGCTCAACAAGCATCTTTTGAGCTCTGGTGCCAGGCTCGGTGGTAAGCACCGAGGACACAAACATGAACGAAACAAGGCCCCTGAGACCTGTCATAGACCTCGCAGTCTCCCAGGGAGACATAAGAATAATAACCGCGAAAGGGAGCATTTACTCTGTGTCAGCCACCGTTTTACGAGCTTGTACGTGTGATCCTCACACTTCTTTGAGATGGGTGCTCTAAGTATCTACGTTTTTACAAATGGATGAATTGGGGTACAGAGAAGTTAAGTAACTTACCAAGGTAATGGGGTAACTAGTGGAGCCTGGGCTTGAACCCAGGCAATCTAACTCGGGAAACGATGTGCCCGAGTCTATGGGATGATGACACGGCTGAGCATAATGCAGCATGTCCCAGTCCATCCTTTGGCGTCTGTCCACTGTGTGTTACTGGGCAAGTTGCCTGTATTCGTTTCCTAGGGCTTCCATAACAAAGTACCACAAACTGTGTGACTTAAAACAACAGAAATGTGTGGTCGCACAGCTCTGGAGGCCAGAAACCTGAAATCGAGGTGCGGCAGGTCGGTTCCTTCTGGGCTCTGAGGGAGAGCCTGCTCCACACCTCTCTCCAGCTGCCAGCGGGTGCCAGCAGCTTTGGCATTCCTTGGCTCTCAGATGTAGTGAGCCAATTTCTGCCTTCATCTTGACATGCCTTCTCCTTTGTGTGTCTCTTCTTCTTGAAAGGACCCTGGTCTCCTTGGATGAAGGGCACCTCTTCTCCCGCGAGACCTCAGCTTAACTAACTACCATCTCCAAATACGGCCTCATTCTGAACTTGCGGAAAGGACAGGCATTCTCGGGCCCCCTATCCAGCCTACTGGTCTGCCACCTTCTGGCTCCTGAACATTCATGTCTGTCCCACATGCGAATATATGCACCCCGTCCCAACATCTCCAAACATCTTAACCCATTCCTGCTCCAACTCTATAAGACCATCTAAATATAAACTCAAAGTCATCTAAATATAAAGTCAAAAGGGCCCAAATCTCATCATCTAAGTCAGGCATAGACTCTGGGTATGGTCCATTCTGGGCTAAACTCTCCCTTCATCTGTAGACTTGGGAAATGTCTAACCCCCAGAGTCTGGGTCCTGATCCCTTATGATGGTGAGGGAGGTAAGGGATGGGACCTTTCCTAGTAACAGTCCTGACTCCAGTATTTAGGATAGAGCCTGACACTCTGTTCATGCTCAATTAATCTTTCTTGAACAAGGAAATAAAGGGCTTTGAGGATAAAAAGAGGTAATGAAAGCAAAACATTTCTGAAACCTGGGTGATAAAATTAACATTTCTTTAGGCTGCATTCAGCTTATAGGGAAAATTAGCCCGGTACATAGTAACAATGCCCTAAAACAACATAGAGGAAAAGGCAGATCCTTTGTTCTTGAAGAAAACAAAAAACTATAGGCCTTCCTTGGTCCATCTGAGGAACGGGAGCATCCTAGCTAACGGTAGAAAGTGGCTGAGGTAGTTCTGGAGGGCCCATCCAGGTTCACAGTGCTGTAAGCCCAACGTCAGCAGGAGAGATGTCTGCTTCCTGTTGCAGCAGAAGCTAATTGTCTCTCTCTGTTCCTACTATTGTCCCTCTACTTTCGGCTACTGTTGATCCAGTGAGGAATATCCTCCTAACAAGATGGGTTATAGAATTTGTGAGGCCTTAGTGCAAAGTGAAAATGCCAGGCCCCTTGTTAAAAATTACTATGGATTTCAAAATGGCCCCAGCAGAGCACTAAACACAGTGCAGGCCCTTCTAAGTGTGTAGCTTTGTGCAATTGCCCAGGCTCCGTGCCTGTGGAGCAGGCTGCCTGCCGGCCTCTGAGCTCTTGCCACATCTGTCCCCCAGCAACTGCACCTCCCTAGAAATCAGGGGCCGTGAGAAGCCACCCTGCCCATCCTTGGCTCTGGCCCAGATGTACATTCATTCTCTGCGTCAGCCTCTGGGTGGAGAGCAGTCATCTCAGCACCTGCTATTTACACAGGAACTTTACTTAAAGAGTACAACAGCTAATTTCAATTGTACCCACGATATTCGGCAAGGTAAAAGTAAACTGCTCTTTTAAAGAGGCAAAATCAGGCATGGAGAGTGGAGAGGTTAAATGCCTCATCCGAATCACTGAAACTGGCACATGGAGGCAGAGAACCCAGGGGCTCTGGAACCCTGCTCCGCTGACTGCGTCTGGACTCTTCCATTCTTATTACTTTTCATCCCCTTCATGTAATATGTGCCATGAAGTCTCCAGGGGGTCTTCTGCTCCTACCCACCAGAGACAGCAGGCTTGGTCACCCCCCGCACACCATCCCCTATGTCCAGATAGACCGCCAATAGGCTAGCCTGAGCCCACATCCAGGACCCCGTGGACTCTACCCACTCGGCTCCCTGCTCACTGCCCCCGCCTAACTACAGCCAGCTCGGGCACAGCGTGATGCAGGGAGCTAGGGAGGTGCAGGTTGATGGCAGTTCATTTTGTTGTTGTTTTGCTGTTGATTGCACTTTGGTAGAAATGGGTTTTAACCAAATTATTGCAAAGCAGTGAGTGTTGCTCTGGTTTAGGTATCTGCAGCCAATTATGCTTAATGTGAAAGACAACAGCCAGACTGCAATCCGCCAAACGCTCGGGCCTGTCAAGCTCCACTGAGACCGAATATGCTCTCAGACCCAATGGCTGGGGGGTGGGGGGTTCCCCCCTCTCATCGGCAAGGTGATGTCTGGCCTCACCCGGTCACGCTCTTTCCCTGCCACCGTCCACACCGTCCCTGGCCTCCGTCTTGGCTTATTTGTATTGAGTCTCTTCCAGAGCAGGAGACAGAGAGGAGGGAGGAGAACCCTGAACCCAGCTCAGAGGTCTGGCCAGACCAAGAGTTGTAGCTAAAAAGAGTTGTGAGCTGTGTGAAAAATACCCCCGGGCTTGTTATCAGACGTGAGGGCACCTCCCAGCTCTGCCACTTACGCACCTTGCTTAGGCTGCGGAGCTGCATTTGTTAAAATCTGTAAAGCGGGCTGTTGAGCTCCCCGCCTGCGAGCTCGCAGTGAGGCTAAATCAAGCCCGCCACGGGCATCTGGGCGCCCGGAGCTCTCACAGGCAGAAAGCCTCCGGTGCTTGAGAATCCCAGAGATGGGAAATCTTAGACATTATGTTCCCAAATCCAAATGTGAAGAGCCAGACCATTCATTTGTTCAGTAAACATTCATTGAACCCCCACTATAAAATAAGGGTTCTTTTTGGCTCTGTGGGAGATTTTTAAAAGTTGCTACTTTCACTATCAAGGGGTCCACTGTCTGGTGAGGAAAGCAGCCGTGTGGACCCTGGTTCCTCTCCAGGAAGGAGAACAGTTTGTGTTTATTGAAGACACTTCCTGTCACCATCCCAGAGAAACTAAAACAATGGCATCAACAATCATAGTGATTTTATTATGAGACTCAAACTCCCAGCTACAAAACCCATTCAGCAGCAGCCCTGCCTGCCGGCCACACTGCAGGCCACGCGGGGCCTCTTGCACTGGCCGGCACAGGTCCCCTTCTTCGCTCCGGGGACTGAGCTGTGGCCTGCAGGGACGCCTGGTCATGTTTGGCCAACAGAGGGCAGTGGCAGAAGGTTGGAGTGAGTGGGTGCTATCTCTCCATTCTCCTCTCTGTGGAGTCGCCGCCAGGCTGGCTTTGTCCCTAGAGGAAGCCACAGCTGCAGGAGTCCTGTCCACACAGCTTTCTCCTCGGGTCCCTTCAGGCCTGAGGGTAGGAACAACTCGCCCAGTCCCCCCACACCCCTGGGACACTGCCCTCCTTCTTGTGGTTTTCATGCCCAGCCTGCACTTTGTAAACAGTCTCTTTATGAAGCCCTTCTCAGATTTCCCAAATTAATTATGCTTTGTTCCTGCCCAGACTCTGACAGCTACACTCTCAGGTGCTACCAAAGCTCGAATTCCAAGTAAGAAGATAGACTAAACCAAAACCACCACAATATGTTGCGTAACAAGTGGTTTAAGAAGAAAGATTTTGGTATAAGACCTGGTTTTAAAACAATTTCTCACCCACCAGCTTTGTAGCTTAGACAGCACTTTCATCTCCATGAGCCTTGGTTTCCTTGTCTGTAAAGCAGAGATAACAATACCCAGCCTTAGAGCTGTGAGGAATGACTAAGACCAAACATAGGAAACATGTAGTCCAGTACCTAGCAAACAGCAGGTGGTAAACAAATGGTAGATTCTTATTATTATTATAATTATTAATAACAATATTAGTTCTATGTAAAAACTGAAAGATTTTTTTTTCTACTTTCTAAAGCACAAAGTAACCTCCTATTTCTAAACTATGTAGACTTTTCACATTATGCAACCCTTGAGACTTCAAGGCACGTTCTTGGCTATGGCTTTAGCCAAATGCTAGGCCATCAGCTTAGACCCTCTTTTCAACAGATTTCTTGTCCCTGGCCAGGTAGTGATCCGCAGGCGCCCACTGGTCTATGTGGTGAGCCTGCTGATTCCCAGCATCTTCCTCATGCTTGTGGACCTGGGGAGCTTCTACATCCCTCCCACCTGCCGGGCCAGGATTGTGTTCAAGACCAGCTTGCTGGTGGGCTACACCGTCTTCAGGGTCAACATGTCTGACGAGATGCCACAGAGCACAGTGCACACCCCTCTGATTGGTAAGCAGCCTCAGGGCCATCAGACACCCGTTTTGCAGGACTCCTGGCAAAGATCTGCTGTTGCATCTCAGATCTGGGGAGGGAGAGGCCCCTAGACTCCAGCTAACCCCACCTCCTGGTTCCTTCTCTCAGGGGTCTTTTTCACCGTCTGCATGGCCTTCTTGGTTCTCAGCTTATCCAAGTCCATCTTGTTGGTCAAATTCCTTCATGATGGCCAGCACAGCAGCCAGGAGCGGCCGCTCTTGTGCCTTCGAGGGGACACCGATGCTGATGGGCTTAGAATGGATCCCAGGGCCCAGCTTGTTGGGGCGACAGGTTTGTGAGAAACCTTGAGGTCCCTCCCCTGTCTTGCTTTGTCTCCCTCTGCACCAGTTCCCATTGGTGGGTCACCGGGTCAGGTGCTGGGCCGTGTGAAGACTCGGAAGCCTCTGCTTCTCAGCCTCTGTACTGCAGTTTACATGACGTCCCTGAGGACCGAAGGCCACTTCCTGCCACTTCCCAGAAAGTCTCATTTCAGCTTGGAAGTCAGGTCCTCAGCTCCCTTAGCTTGTTTTGTTTCTGGGTGCGCACACGTGCGCGCACGCACACACACACGCACACACACAGAGGTATGTATAGATTTGGATTGGGTGCACACACACACACTGTATATGTATAGCTTTGGAGTGTAGGTGCTTCATGTGAAAAGGTGTAAAATCATCTTACCCACTAAAGTTCCAAGGAGCCAACATGAGCTGGCCCCTAGCTCAGAAAGTCCCTTGGAGGGATCTAGCCTAGACACCCCACTTACACGTGTTCTCTGGGTCTTCCTTCAGCACAGTCTTGCCTCCCCTCAGCAGGCAGGGAGAGAGTCCCCAACCCCAACTCAACCCACTGCCCAGTTTCGCCCACAACCTTCCTTGAAGGATGAGGCCCTCAGCCTTAGAGGGAAGTCCAGGAGGGTCTGGTAGTCCCTGGTTGACTGGGGTGTTTTCCTCTCTCACGCAGAGCCCCCTGTTTGTCGAGAGCACCAAGAGCAGTCAGGGAACCTGAAGGAAGTCTTGTCCCAGCTTCAGTTCATCAGCAACTACTTCCAAACCCAGGACCAGGCGGCTCGACAGGAGGTCAGATGGCTGGCCCTCCTGGAACGCATTGACCGACTGCTCTTTCAGGGCTACCTTGTCGTGCTGGGACTCTACACCATCACCCTGTGCTCCCTCTGGGCACTGTGGAGCCGCTTGTGAAGACCAGAGTTGGCTGGTCTCCACCAATACGCTCACAGCACTTCAGGAAGGCTGAATATTTTTGTGGGGAGATTGGAGGAGAGGCATGTTAAAAAGCTCTCCACTCCCTGTTGCCTCTTTTCATTCAGTCCAGGTTTGCACACCTAATGCGCAATTAAATGACCCAGGAGTTGTGTAGTTACGATGAAAATGCATGAACAGGGGCATACAGGGAAAAGTCAGCCTGCCCTATATCCCAGTTCATTCCCCAAAGTGACTCCTGTTAGCAGTCTCTTTCAGCAAATTTCTAGGGACATCCAAGCATACATGTATGTTTTAGCAGGTTTTTTAATAAGTGTAAGATCCCTTCGTCTCCCAGTCCTGTCTTGGTCACTTATTCAGTCAGTCATTCAGCACAGCCTTTATTGAGTGTCAATTAAGTTCTAGGAATTGTATTAAGCACACCAGAAAATACAAAACAAGTTAGTCACAGATCATTCTTCCCTTCACTTGATTCCTGAGTTCAACCTTGTGTCAACCTTTTATCAACCAGAACACAAAACCTCCACCATTCCTGTATCCTGAAGCTCTTGTTCCGCTCTCCCAGCTGAGCCCACCTTCCCTGCGCGGCCTCAGCAGTCAGTGTGTTACTACTGGAGGGACCCCAGGCTTCCAGGTGCAATCTAGCACAACACTTAGTCAGCACGCACCACGTGTAAGGCACTGGGCCGGGGGATGGGCTTAATGCACAGCCCTTGGGTTCAAGGAATTTATAATCTGCTATCCTATATCAGTCTGTTTGGGCCGCCATAACACAAGACCACAGACTGGGTGGCTTAAACAAAGATTTGTTTTCTCATAGCTCTGGAGACTGGAAGTCCAAGGTCAAGGTGCTGGCAGAGTTAGTTTCTTCTGAGGCCTCTCCTTGGCTTGTAGACAGCTGCTTCCTCCATGTGTCCTCATAGGGTCTTTTCTCTGTGTGTGTCCAAATTTCCTCTTCTTATAAGAGCACTAGTCATATTGGACTAAGACCCACACTAATGACCTCATTTAATCTTAATTACTTTTTTTAAGGCCCTATATCCAAATATTGTGGGACACTGGGGATAAAGCCTTTAACATATACATTTTTGGGGAGACACAATTCAGCTCATGACATTGATGTGATTGTGGAGGCTGGCAAATCCAAAATCTGCAGGTTTAAGACCTGGGAAGAGTTGCAGCCTGAGACTAAAGGCAGTCTGCTGACAGGATTTCCTCTCTGGGTAGGTCAGTCTTTTCCTATTAAGGCCTTCAAATGATTGGATGAGGCCCGCTCACTTTCGGAGGATAATCTGCTTTATTCAAAGTCTACTGATTTGAATTTTAATCTCCTCTAAGAAAATAACTTCACAGAAACATCCAGAATGTTTAACCACATATCTTGGTCCTGTGGCCTAGCCAAGTTGACACACATACATAAAAGTAACCATCGCAGTCCCGATGGCTCCTCAGCTTCCTATCTATGCCCACAGCTACTCGTCCTGAACAAAGGAACCCTGGTCAGCTGGCTCTTGGGTAACTCATCCATTTCTGGCTCATACTCTTTTGTAGCCAAATCTGCACTGATTAGCCTATTTTATGGCAGTTCCAGTAGCTTTACATCCTGACTCCTAAGATTAAAATGCAAGCCTTCCACAAGATTTCCCTCCCCTTATACTTGACTTTCTATGCTTTGCAATGATCCCTATTGCAGAGTCCTCAGTCCAGCCAAGCCAGCCTGCTGGCACCCTCCTCGGGAAGGGCTTTGTTTCCATCTAAGCTCTACTTTCAGTTCACCAACCTGTGTGTCACTGTCTGAGGGTCCTGCTCAAACAGCCTTCTTCCCCCAACCTTTGTAACTCATGACTCTGCCCTCTTCTCTGTCTTTAGTCTTACACCGCCTTTACCTTCTCCCTTTGAATGTTTTGTGGCCTCGCGTGTGCATGTGTGCGTGCACACGCGTGCACCCCTTGTCAAGTAGATCACACTCTAGAACAGTAATCCGGTCTTGTATTTCTAGTTTACCCCTCATCTCTGCCCAGGTGCATACAGAGCTTTGCTTACGGTGATTCTGCGGTAACTATCACAGAGCGACTCTTCCTAGCTCATTGACGGTGGGCGCATTTCTAGTGTGTTTCCCCAAGTCTGAGGGACAGAATCCACCTAAGGCCAGACACCCAGTGCCTCAGTGTCCCTCACCCAGGGCAGCCGCCAGGAGTTGGTGGGTAGAAGAACAGGGTGGGCTGGGGGACAGTCACCACTCCTAACACTGCCGCAGAGGACATGAAAGTCCAAAGCTGTCTGCTAAAAACTTTCCCAGCACTAAAACTGCCTTTACAAAAGTCTGCCCCCCTCCATCCGCCCGAAGAAAAAGAATTTAAATTCAAACAGCCTTTACCTGCATCCTCTCTCTCTCATTACCTCCCAGTTAGTGCTCAATGGCAATTGTCCTTGAAATTCCACTGCTGCTGTTAATGAAATGAGCGTAAGACGCTGAGAGCAGGAAGCGTCCATGCAGCCTCCGCCCGTTTCCTCCTCGCCTCGTCCTCACCACCGGCTTCCTCGCCTCCACCTGCTCAGCTGGCCTCAGATCTATCCCTGAATCTCGCTTCGCTTCCTCGGTTAGGAGAGGAGAAGACCCGCAGTCAGCTCCCCGTGGCGGACTTTCCTTCCTTTCCAACCCTGTCATGGGGAAAGCGCCTGCTTTTGGCCCTGGCCCCACCACTGTCCGGCTGGGGGGCCTTGAGCTTAACCTCTCAGAGCTTCGGTTTCCCCTATTTGACATTAGGGCTGCTTCTTCTAACTCTACCCACACCACAGAATTTTGAAGATCAGGATGAAGCAATGTATTTAACAGTGCTCTGAAAACCAAATAAAACATCGCAAAATAAAAAGGCCTGCTTGCTGTTAACTGATGGATTCGAGTTGTGAGTCCTTGGTGTGGGGTCCCACTTCCAGCTACCTCGATCAGAATCCAGTTATGGGCTCTGGTACTCCCCGAAGTGCCTTATTCCAGGATCTCAAGCCCAAGGGCTGAAGCCATCACACGCCTCCTTGTAGGGGACTTGAGAGATGGGGGCTGCCAAAGGGACTTTCTCTTCCAATTCCCCTACCACTCCTTCCTTTGCTCCCTTCCCAAAGAAGGTCTCTCAAGCTCTGGCAGGTGTGCACCGAGAGGTCACCGGTTCAATTACCAGTCAGGACACATGCCCGGGTTTCGGGCTTGATCCCCAGTAGGGCGTATGTAGGAAGCAGCCAATTGATGTTTCTCTCTCTCCCTCTCTCCCCTTCTCCCTTCTCTCTATAAAAATCAGTAAAAATATATTTTTTAAAAAGAACATCTTTCAAGTTGTTTACACCAGCCTATAAGGAGCAGCCCTTCAGGAGTGAAGACTGGCGGGCAAGCTGGGCCCCAGTGTGGTCTTCTATTCATGTGCCAAGCGACCCTGATCTCAGCATGGCAACCAGGAACTCATCCTAAGCCCCAGAGTCAGGTCCACATCCTGAAGCAATGCCATTATTAACAGATGGCAGGAGAGCCCTCTTCCTTGGATGGTGTCCCTCCGCAGTGAGGAAAATGGGGTGCCAGCAGCCCTTATTTACAGAGCAGCTTTAGCCCAGCCCCTCCAAATGCTTATAAATTTCATGACTCCTGTTTCATGGGGGAAGGAAACTGAGGAACAGAGCAGAAATGGGGTTTTCCCAGCTGCGAATGCTCCTACCATCTGCTGTTTCCCAGAATCTAAGGTAGTTTCAGCTCTCACCAAGAAATCACAGCTCCATTCTGGGGACTTCACCAGCGTCTAGAATGGAGACTTAGTTAAGCACAGCCCCAGGCTAGACAGGCAGCCCTCTGTTCGTCATTACATCTCAGAATAACTGCCAAGTGCTGCTGTTACGCTTTCTCACAGCCTGTGCAGGCTTTCTCATGGCCATTCATTAGGTGGCAGAGGGTCTCACTCCCCTCCCACATCCCCGTCTCCTTCTTGGGTTGTGCTGGAGGAGAGGAGCTGTGTGGTGAAGGAAGCCCAGCCCTCACCTTCGGGAGTCCAGGACCCAGCCATCTCCTGGGGGTCTGGCTCTAAGCCTGGACGGTCAGACTGGGAAGCAACCCAGAGAGCTGCCAGCATGAGACTGCCCCCGACAGGCTTAGCCCTCCCCTCAGCACAGCCTCCAGGGTTCCCACGTCCTCCCACTCTTCAATGATCTAGTTCTACATCCACAGGCAAGGTCAGGAGCAGGGGGTGGAGCTTACATTTTCACCCTACCCTGTGGCTTTGAAGTGTTTAAAAATTTCAGATCTTGGGTTGGCAGGTAAGGAGTTCCTCCATCAATTCCTGGATGGTGGATGGTCACCTTGGGGCAGAAGCCTCGGTTCCCACATTCCCTCCAGGAAGGCTCTGCCTTCCCCCCCGCAAGTCCATCTGCGCACTGGAGCCCATCTCAGGCATCTCCCTGCCCTGTTCCATGGCTCACGCTCCATCTCAGCAGCCGGAACCTCTCAGCTCTGAGTTATTTACCTGCCGAGTCAATAAGAGCTTTGTAATTAGCTGAGCAACAGCATGGAGGCTCTTATGAGCAGCCATGCCCCCACCACACTCTGGTGTCTGTAATTGAAATGACCCAGGCCAGTGATTAGATTGGGGGACTGAGCAGCCCAGTGTGCGGCCCCCGCCCCCTCCCCAACCTGTCAGGGGGGCAATGTAGTTAAGTTTGTGCTTCATTTGGCAGAGTCTGTAAAGCAGAAATTGCAGGGAGGGTTTCTGCAGGGGTGGGGAGGGACTGCAGAGCAGTGGGCAAGCCCTGTGACTGCCACAGACTCCAGATCTGGAGGTAGGGGGAGCCCCCTGCTCCCCCTTCACCTTGGCCTCACTGCCTCTCCTGCAGCCTAGTGCCAGGCTCCAAAGACCTGGAGCCCTCTCAGGCCCTGTGGGAATATGAGCCCTACTCAGTGTGACCAGGGACCAGGCTGCATGTGGACAGCCAGCTCCTGATCAGATCCCACTCTGGGTCACCCTACTAATCTTCTTGGGAGAGCTCCAGGCCAGGAGCGAGGAAATCAAGGTGCTGTTGACCGTCCTTTTCCCCCCACTTCTCCGCCCGAGCCTGGCTTCTCAGCTCTTCCCATCCAAGCCACTCCCACCCCAGTGCCACCCTCCTGCTACCTCCTCCCACCACCTGGCCCCTTGAGCACCAAGGCTGAATTTGGTCAAGTTTCATAGTACCTGAAGTTTGCCTAAATTTCCGTCTCCTCCCTGCTCTTCCCTGCCCACATCTCTCTTGGGACCTCGGTCACACACTGACAGTCATTTACAACTCAGCTATCCTCAAGTACTGATAGGAGAGACCGGTCCTGCCAAGTCCTCAGCTGGGGCACGAGCATCCCCAGAGGGACACAGTAGTGTACCAGGTGTACTCAGAGGTCCAGAATGAACATGGCTCATCTTCTATATCATTAGTTTTACTCAGTATGGTGTTAGGAAAATTATTTATTTTCCTATGAAAACAAATACTATGATATGTTTTGGTGAAGAAGCAAAAAATTAGAATTAAAATAAAATTTAGGACTTCATGGAAGTGGGGAGAGTCTTTTGGCTATGCTCCGACTTTAAAATATTGTGTATGAATAGAAAGTTTGAGGTATAAGAAAGGCAACAGGTCAGGAGGCGACAGCCACTGAGAAGACAGATCATTACTCACAGCTCCTAGGAAGAGAGGCGCGCCATGGGCGGGGCAAGGGGGACCCACACCAGAAAATACCGATGATCACAGGCAGAAAGAGGGGAGGGGCAAGTTTGGGTGAGAGCCTTCATTGTGATTTCCCCAGGCAGGATTAGGCGAGGCAGGGCCAGCAGGCTCAGGATTGGCTAGTTTGAATCGTTTCAGCAGGCTCTGGGGCATAGGACTGTCCTTGGATGTCTGGTACCTGACCCTAGGGTGGTTAGGGCAGGTGGGCAGTGCGGCCTGGAGTATGGGAACCCCATGAAGGAGGTGGTTGGAGCATGGGCTCTGCATTGATTGGTTTGCATGTGAGAAGTGAGCTGATGGGTGAGTTTTCTGCTATCTCTAGTAGCTGTCTAGCCCTGGGAGGGGCATCCCTCCAATAAGCAAGGCCCCAGATGGCCAACCCTCAGGAGATAGAAGATAAAGGCTTGGTAATAGAGCACAAGCAATCAACTTTTTCCTGGGTGCTGCAATGGAAACAGGCAACACAAGTCAAAGGACTGACTCTGCAGGTGAGAACCTTGGGTCTAGTGTTAGAAGATGTGAGCTTGAATCCCAGCTCCACTGCTCATTAGGTTTGTGACTTTGAGCGAGTTACTGAGTTATCCATGAACCTCAGTTTTTCTCACCTGTAACTTGTGGGAAGGAGCCCTTTCACCGAGGTGCTGTGAAGATCGAATGAGATACAGCCCATGTCTTGCCCAGTGCAGTGCCTTCCACTAGAAACAGAGATTACAATTATTATTATTATCGACACCTTGCCACAGGGCTGCTCCAATAGCCCAGAGAGCTCATGTCTGTGACAAAGCTATGTGAACGCTAACGATTTCCTTCCCAAAGCCTGGTTGGTCCCTGGGCCAGCAGCACAGCAGCTCCTGGGACCTGGTTGGAAACGCAGGATCTCGGCCCGCCCTGGACCTACTGAATGGGAATCGGAATTCTAACCAGCTCCCAGGGGTCCATTTGCACATCACAGTTGGAGAAGCGAGGATCTAAAGAACCATGAAGGAGGGAGACAGTGGGAGCTCGGGGAGGGGCTCCACCGCGGGTTCAGGAAAGTGCAGGGTCATGCGAGCCTGCCTCTGCTACCAGGGCAGCTGGGCCCACCAGGCACTTGCCATCATTGCGCCCCACTTGGAAATCCGCCCTCCCAGCAATCAGAGCAGTCAAGCACCGGGCTGCTGGGCTGCTGAATGAGAGGCTGTGGCAGGTGGCAGAGCTGGCTCTGTGTGTGCCATCCCAAGAGAGAGGGAGGGGAGAGAAAGAAAGGCCCTTCCACTGCCCCCCTTCCCCGACAGCAGACCCCCCTTCTCTGGAGGATCACGCTGCCAGCACCACAGTCAGGCGCCCCCTTTCCCAGCGCCCACTCGCTGCAGGGGCGAACCCCCAAGCCCTCTTGCCTGCTGGGTTGTGGCCTCAGCGTCTCCAGGGACCTCAGTTGTGTGACTCCCTCTCCTTGTGTGATGTACAGATGCAGCCCCTTAGCTCACCCAAACCCGCTCCCCTCCCTAGAGCTTCACATTGAGACTGGAGGGACCACGCCTCAGTCATCCGTCCTGTACCCCTGGCACCCAGGAC
Organism: Miniopterus schreibersii; assembly: GCF_964146895.1. NCBI lineage: Eukaryota > Metazoa > Chordata > Mammalia > Chiroptera > Miniopteridae > Miniopterus > Miniopterus schreibersii. The sequence goes on along the minus strand of NC_138112.1, from coordinate 7,106,775 downwards.
TAGCCTGGCCCAGAGAACACGCACAAGGGGTTCTCGATGAAGGAACACGCACCCCAGTTTCCCTGAAAGGGGCCAGCAAGCTGCAGTAGGGGAGCGCCCTGCTGCTATCTCATATCATAGCACTGGTTTTGGGGGTGGGGAGCCTAAAAACTCCAAGTGGCTGGATGGGCTGTGCTGCTGTCCCCAACTTTATTACCCTGCCTCCAGCAGTACCAGCGCTGGCAGGAGGTGCCACTCAAGCAAAGCCGCCATTCTGTCTCCTCATCAGGTCCCCAAGGCTGCCCAGTGGCCTGCTGTCCCCGCCACCTTGTCTCAGCCCCAGTCCCTGGGAGGGATGAAAGCTCTCTCCACTTCGGACCTGCCCCCGCTGGTGAGGTTTCAAACACCCATTAGGTTTTATGGGTGTTGCTTCCAGGACTACAGGAGGCGACGGCTCTGGGGCTGCAGTTCAGGCCCTCGGGTCGCCCTATAGCCTGCCGATCCTTCTGGCCACTCAGCCCTGTCCCCCTCACCTCTGCCCTCTTGCCCTTCAGCTACCGTGACACTCTCCCTAACACCTGGACTTGACACTGGGGTACCTGGGCAGAGGCCAGGCCGGTCACTGCGGCTTTGCAGGCCTAGGGTCCCTGCACTGCCTCTTTGGGCAGCAGGGCATGTGTGCCAGGCATGTGTGTGCACGTGTGTGTTTGAGGTGGAAATTCCAAGCTGGAAAGGAACTAGGCCAGCTCGTTCAATGTCTTGTTTTGTAGATGAGGCTGAGAAAGGGTAACAATAAACCCAAGATCATGACCAGGACGATGATACCAATGCTGATGCTGATAGCCACTGCCTGTGGGACACTTACCGTGTGTCACGCGCTGCATGAGGACTTCCCATGTTGTATCCGGTTTAGCCCCATAGAAGGGTAAATGTGTAGATACAGAAACCAAGGCCCAGAGGGGCTAAGTAACCTAACATCACACAATAAGTGAAAGGGTAGAATTTGCACTCAGGGTTATCCGATGTGATATCTAGTAGCTTTGTTAGCATCTAGATGCATCTAGTGACCCTAGTGTTTAGAGAGCTGGTGGTAATAACAAGTGCCCTCTGTCCCCGGGAGCAGGGGCAGTTAGATGAGCTCTTGTGGGGGTGGGAGGCGCAAGGGTAAGGAATTATTGCTCTCGACTGCAGAGCCTGGAGAGAGCTGGGGTCTTCTGCTCCCCATGCAGGGTGCGTTTCTTGAGGTTTGTCCTGCTGGAAATAGGCCCTGCCCCAGTGCACTCGAGCTAGAAGACGTGTGCATAGTCATGGTCCAGAATCCCAAGGACCCCATCTACTCCCTGCCCAGCTAACGAGAAGCAACCTCAGCTTGGTGATGACAGATCGAGCTGCAGAATTCGGAAGGTTCCTGTGAAACGAGACAACATGCTTTGCAAAGGGCTGCTGCTCTGTGCGTTCATGAAATCACCTTCAGGGGAGCCAGAGGGGAAGGAAAGTTTCCAGGATGACAGTCAAGGGCGACAGCAAATGCACTAATGTGATTGTCAGCAAATGGAGGACTTTTCATTTAGGACTAATCAAATACTTGGAAGCAGGAAGACTGAGAGGGTCCTCTCGGGGATGCTACTCCAGGCCAGCAAGACACTTCAGGGTCTATTCACACTGTTTGGAAAGCTCCAAAGGAGGAGGAAGTGGGTGGCTCAGCTGGAAACCACACTCCGGAGGGGGAGCACGAGGCCATCAGGGTGCAGTCACTCAGGAGGTTACAGGGTTCTCCCTCCCCAACCTTGGTCTCTGAGGGCCTGAGGTTTTGTGTGATGTTAGAAAGCAGACCTGGGTTTGTGCTGGTGGTTGTGAAGAGGGAGCTGCCCAAGAAATGGCCTGTATTAGCTCCCTGTGGCTGCTGTAACAAATTACCACAAACTTAGTAGCTTAAAACCACACAGATATATTCACTTACTGCTCTAGAGGTCAGAAGTCCAAAATCAGTCTGACTGGATTAAAATCAAGGTGTTGGCAGGACTGGTTCCTTCTGAAGGCCCTGAGGGGAGAATTCATTCCCCCGCCTTTTCAGCTTCTAGTGGCCACTCCCATTCCTGGTTTTTTTGCCCCTTTCCTCCATCTTCAAAGCTCGCCACTCCTGTTTCTGCTTCTGTCATCACATGGCCCTCTCCTCTCTGTCATCAAATGTCCTTCTGCCTCCCTCCTATTAGGACACAGTGCTACAGAGCAGCAAAGACAGGTCATGTAACCAATCCATCTATATATTAACAAATGTATGTCCACACCCACTGTGTCCTGTGGGAGGTGATTCGGAGCTGGGGCCCTGCTAGGTTCTCTGAGTAGGACATTCATTCAACAAATATTTATTGAGCTCCTACTAGGTATCAGTCAGTATTACAGGTACTTGGGATAAAAGTACCTATAATAGACAAAGCCCCAAAAGCTCCCTGCCCTCATGGAGCTAACATTCTATTGGTGGAGACAGACAACAAAGAATCAATGTAAGTTAATCATGTGGAATGTTAGGAGGTGATGGGCCCATGGAAAAAAGAAAAAAGTAGGGCAGGCTAAGAGGGGTCAGGTGGGCTGAGGTGGGACAGGGTAGGTGAGGGGGTCAGCAGAGCAGTCAGGGTAGCTCTCATTGAGCAAGTGAGATTTAGGCAAAGATTTGAAGGAGGTGAGGGGAAATTAGCTACTTGGCCATCTGCACGAAGAGAGCTCCGGGCAGAGGGGAGAGCTAGAGCTATGGCTCTAAGGAAGAAGATGTTGGCATGTGTCAGGAACAAGAAGAAGGCTGAGGGGCTAGGAGGGCCTCTGTGGAGACAACCAGGCCAAACCCAAAAAGAAAAAGAGAAGACAAAGCAACCCCAGGTCTCTAAACACTCTGGTGTGGAACTCTGGAAAGTCCTCTAGACTGGGCGCTAGTTCTGGGGTTAGGAATGCGTGCCTTGCTGATGTCACTGTCCTCACTGAGATTCACTTTCCTCACATTTATAAATTGTACCATTCATTCATTTCCCTCATCCACTCATTCAACAGACTCCTTCAATGACCCATGAGGTCCCAGGCTCACAGCCCAGCACTACAGGCTCCAGGGTGGGCCATGGGCAGTGTCTGCCCTCCCCACCAGGTCCTTCCTGCTCTAATTCTTCACTGAAAGAATTGAGAGGCCTGGGCCTATAGAAAAGAAGGCATGTGGGGGAAAGGCTCTGCATTGACAAAGAACTGGACTTCTGAATAGACCCAAAGGATAGCACCAAATGGGTAGAAGCTTAAAGAAATAGATCGGGGGACCAAAATAAGAAAGATATCTGCAAAAATAAAAGAGACTGTCATGAGAGGTCCCCTCACCATGAAAGGTCTGCAAGCAAAGCTGCAAAGAGGATTTCTGGGGAAGTCAGAGATTTGGGTCTTGGATGGAGGCTGGACTACTGGTTTTAAAGGCCGAGGGAGTTCTCTCTGATATCTCTAACTAGATGACACTGATACAAAAGTAGGCTCTCTGCTGGGGTGTGTCAAGGGCCTTGCTGAGGGACAGATTGCTTTCCCATAAACCCCGAGGTGAGTGACACAGCAGCCCCTGAAGCAGGAGGGCCATGTGACCTCCTCAGTAGATCCTGCCTCTCCTCTGGGTGGTGTAGAAAGAATGCTTCTTAGCTGAGTACTCCTGGGAGGGCTTACCGTCTGCCCCTTGCAGGGAATGGGGTTGGGATTTCTCCCATGCCTGCCCTGTCCACATTGTCCCATCTCTCCATCTACTCACACAACACTACAGGCTCTGTGTCCAAGAGCATTTGCTCTCTCCAGGTAACAACAGCTCAGGGGATCCAAATGCTCCCCATTCCAAGGAAAGCATTATTGCACAGGCCTCTCCGTGGCCAACTGAGCAGCAGATCAGAGTTATGGCAGCAGTAGGACTAGGACAGTCTGCTGAGTACATCCCAGAACCAGAGGAGGCAGCCAAGGATCCAGCTCCAGGGCTGGAGGGGCCCTTCCTACCTCAGTTCCAGGCCCCTGAGGAACCAGGAGGGCTCCAGAGCACAGGTGGATTTCACTAAATACCCCCACTTTTCTTTCCTTAAACTAGTGCTACTCATTCATTCACCCAACATATATTTATTGAGCATCCACTATGTGACAGACACTCTTCTAGGTTCTGGGAATTCAACAACTAACAAAACAGGTAAGATAAATGGTGTTGGGAAAACTGGATATCTACATGTGAAAGAATGAAATTGGGCCCCTATCTTAAACCATTCACAAACATTAACTCAAAATGGATTAAGGGCTTACACGTAAGACCTGAAACCATAAAACTCCTAGAAGAAAACATAGGGAAAAAGCACCTTGACATTGGTCTGAGCAATAATCTTTTGGATATGACACCAAAAGCACAGGCAACCAAAGCAAAAATAAACAAGTGGGACAACATCAAACTGGAAAGCTTCTGCCCAGCAAAGGAAACCATCAACAAGATGAAAAGGCAACCTATGAAATGGGAGAAAATATTTGCAAACCATATATCTGATAAGAGGTTAATATATAAATTATATAATGAACACAAAGCTCAATAGCAAAACATAATCTGATTTTAAAATGGGCAAAGGACCTGAATAGACATTTTTCCAAAGAAGGCATGCAAATGCGCAGCAGGTACATGAAAACGTGCTCAACGTCACTAATCACCAGAGGAACGCAAGCCTAAACCACACAAGATGTCACCTCAGACCTAGGATGCCTATGATAAGTAAGAGAAGAAATAAATATTGGCAAGAAAGTGGAGAAAAGGGAACCCTTTGCACTCTTGACAGCAATGTAAATTGGTAGAGCTATTATGGAAAACAGTACGGAGGTTCCCCAGAAAGTTAAAAATAGAACTACCTTATGACCCAGCAAGCCAAAATTTGGGCACATATTTAAAGGAAACAAAGTGAGGACCTCAAAGAGATATCTCCACTCCCATGTTTACTGCAGCACTGTTTTCACAGTGGCCAAAATATGGATGCAAGCTAGGGAGTCTGTCCATGGATGAACGGACAAAGGAAATGTGATATAGCTTCATCTGTAGATACAGGTATAAATAGGAATAGTCATTACTCAGCCATAAAAAGGGGAAATCCTGACATTTGCAACAGGACGAACCTGAAGGGCATTACACTCAGTGAAATAAGCCAGAGGACGACAAATACTGTATGGTATGGCTTATATGTGGAAATTCCTTTTCTTTTTTTAAAGTGAAACTCATAGGAGCAGAGAGTAGAATGAATGGCGGTTGTCTGGAGCTGGAGGAAACAGGATGATGTTGGTCGAAGCGTACACACTTTTAATTATAAGATGAGTAAGTTCTGAGGGTCCAGGGCACAGCACGGCAATCACAGTTAACAGTGCTGCACTGTATACCTGAAGTTTGCTAGGAGAATAGATCTTCAGCATTCTCTCTCATGTGCACACACACACAAAGATAACTATATGAGGTGGCAGATATGTTAATTCATTTGGTTGTAGTAATCATGTTGCAATATATCCTTACATCAAACCATCTCACTGTACACTTTAAATATATATAATTTTATTTGTCGGTTGTACCTCAATTAAGCTGAGTGGGGAAATCATCCCTGCCTTGGTGGAACTTACCTTCTAGTGGGAGAAACAGACAATAAACAAGATAAATAAACAAAATACGTAGTATGTTAGATGGTGACAAATGCTGTGGAGGAACACAGGGCGTGTTGGGTATAATTTTAGATATGGTGGTCCGAGAAGGTGACATTTGCGAAAGGTGACATCCGCTGGAGTCACAGATGAGCTGTTGCTCTTTAGTTCCTCCCTCCCGCTTTCCAGCTCCTTGGGCCACTGTGCCAGGCTGCGCTGGGTCACCCCTTTCAGGTTTTCATTGCTGCCTGAACACTGTCTGAGAGTGTTCACAACCTATTGCCTCATCGCCTCATTAAATTATTAATTCTCTTGATCCCTCCTATTTGTAATGGGAAGGAAACTAGCGGCTCGGGAGTACGTATTGCTTCCTGGGCGCCTGCTACCGCTTTACATCCATCATTTCATTCTCACCATGACCTGTGGGGATGTGTGGTTAGGCCCAATTTACACATGAGAACACTGACGTTAGTTATTTTAAGCATCTTTTTAAAAAATTGATTTGAGAGAGAGAGGAAGTGGGAGAGAGAAGCACCGATGTGAGAGTGAAACATCCGTTGGTTGCCTCCTGCATGCACCCTGACTGGGCATCAAACCCACAACCTGGGTATGTGCCCTGACAGGGAATCAAACCCGTGACCTTTCAGTGTATGGGACAATGTTCTGACCAACTGAGCCACCTGGCTAGGGGCTACTTTAAGCATCTGACCAGGATCATATAACTAGTAAGCTGAGCATCTGGGATTTGAGCTCAAGGCAGCATCTGTGTTTTTTCCATAACACCATGAATTATGGTTTTTATAATTATCTGCATTAAGGGGGAGAGGGAGCAGATATCAGAATATCTGGGAGCAGGGACACATATAAATTGAGCTCAGTGATGCTGATATCATACCAGATTAATACTTTCTGACGTATAGTATTCTTAAAAAAGGCCTGTGTTCAGCAGGCAGGTGAACTTAGTAGGCAGAGCCATTTCCTTTCCCTCCTGATAGGTGAGGAGGCCGAGGCAGGCAGTTTCACTGGTTTTCCAAGTTCGCACTGATGGTTTTGATGGAACCAGGACTAGAACTGGCTTGTATTCCATTCTTCCCATTGCTGCTTTTTAAAATTGATTTAATTTTTTGCATAGATAACAGGTTTACATGCTACAAAATTTAAAGGCAAAACTGGGTAGATAAAATAAATCTCTCTCCACACTGTGTCCCCCATACCTATACCCCCCAGAGGCAGCGACCATTACGTTTGCCGCTCTCTCCTCTTCACCTCTTACCCCCGTGGACCAGGTAGGCGGCCGGGTCAGGTATCCACGGGGGCTGCGCTTGCTTGGCTCAGGCTTCTAACCAGGCTCGGTCACCTGTTAGCTGAGCGACCTCGGACAAGCCACTAAGCATTTCAGCATCATAGGTGTCCATCAATAAGATGGAGGTAACTTCACCTACCCTGGAGTTTCAAAGGGAAAGCGAGGACGGGCCTGCAAGCGCGCTGCGGGCCACGCGGCCGAGCAGAGGCTGGGAAGCGCTGCTGGTCTCCGCCTCCGCCCCCTCTCCCGAGGAGCCCAGACACGACCACTGCGTGCTTGTCGCCTCTCCCAGGCCATGGAGAGGATGGACGGGAGATAGGAGGCGTTTCCACAGGATAAAAGGAAATGATTCAAATTTTACCAAGTGCACTTAAAGTTAGATATTAGAAGAAACTTTGTTTTGAAATCCCAAAGGGGCTTGTGAGGTTTCTTTCTTTGAAAATTTCTCAGAAAATTCTAATAAAATATATTAAGACATTAATATTCCCAGAAGCAAGGGGGTGAGGGGATGGATGGAAAGAAATTTCTAGTCCTTTTGTCTCCGGAAATTAGAATTCAAGTAAGAGAGAAATTTAAGCCTGTTCCAGGTCCAGCTCTGGGGTGGCCAGATGGACTAATGGCCACTCACCAGGAATGAGATGGCCTCTCTGGCCCCTTCCTTCCTGAGTTTCGTCATTCTCTTGCATTAGAGAGAAATTTAAGCTCAGTGACTTTCTGCACCCAGGTCCAGCTTTGGGTGAACTGGATGGGCTAGTGACGCATCACCAGCACCATAAGGCCCCGCGCTTGCTGCCAGCTTGTTAACACTAGAAGCACTTTCCAGGGTGACCTGCGCTGGACACCACCCTGGAGTTGGCTCTGTTGGTCAGGGCACAGGAGTTTCCACCCTCAAGGAGATGAAAAGGCTAGAATTTGAGGGAGATTTGGGGAGAGTGGTGGGGACAGTGTCATCTTATAGGAGGAGACACTCTCAGGAGGCTGGAGTATCCCTTCGTGGGCACCTGCAAGGACTGGAGTGAGGCCTGCACCCCTCTGTGCCAGAAAGGAGGAGAGGTGGGGGAACGAAGGCCCTGCCTGCTCTGCTCCTCCTCATTCCTGGGATTCCCTGTGGCTTGTATGGAGGGTCACCACCTCCCTTATGAAAACGGGCCCCCGAATCCCCACGCTTACAACACGAAGATCTGCAGGCAGAGGCACAGGGGCCCGGGCAGCCCAGCCTGGCCCCTGGCTTGCACTGTGCTTGGCTGCTTCTCCCTCTCAGACCGTTGCTGCTGCCACCACGCTGGTCTACTCAGGAACAGCCTCTCCTTAGTGTGGAAGATGAAGGCTGGAGACTCGAACATAAATACATATTAAGGGAGAGAGAGGGGACGTAGCAGAGGGTGTGCAAAGACTGAAACATGCCTCTCGCGGCACAGGGTGCCCAGTGCTCCGCGACCTGTCAAATCTGTCCGCGAGTCTGAAAGAGTTTCCTGGAGTCCTGGAAGGTTAGCGCGGCTTCCAGGCCCTGGCGTGGGTTCAGCATTGCTTCTCCCTGTCTGTCTGCATGTGGACCGTGGCAACATGAACACGCACCTCCCAAAACAACCTCTCGGTCAACTTGACCTTTGGGGTCAATACAGAGGGGAGAAGCGCCCCTGCACTGCTAACTTCCCAATCTTATCCTTCTGGTCAGAAGGCTAGAAAAGGCCTCTTCCCCAGGTGACAGGAGACAAGAAATGACTCCCTCTGAGGAAGCCCGCCCCATGCACCTAGACTCAGCAGAATAACATTGCACCCCAGGACTCCAGCATTGCTGCCATTCTACCAGGAGGGGCTGCAGAGGTCACCAGTCCCAGGTTCGCTGTGAAGCCCCACAGCTGACGTGGGAACCGGCTTGGCTGGGACCAGGATGGTGGAGGACAGCACCCCTGAATGCACTCCATACGGGGGGAAACACTCAACTTAATGGTCCACCCAGTTATTGTGTATTCTTATTTATGACGCTTTCAATAAAAATATCTTTAATTAGCAGGCTCACGTAGGGCACACACAATGAGCCTGTTCTTCAACAAAAGCAATCACGCAAGAACAAAGGCCTCAGCCATTCCCAGGATCGGAGCCAGAGTCCCATCAGCCTGGGTCTCATTCAAGAGGGTGCTTGGGATTCAGGGCAATCAGGTGGGTGAGAGCCCAGGCTTCCAGGTCATAAGACCTAATACCACACCCTTCACATGTTAGCTGTGCAATTCTCCACAGGTTGGTTCACTCCTCTGTGCCTCGGTTTCCTCTGTGCAGCATGGGAATAATAATATCTTTTTTATAGGAAATCAAGATAAAATATGGTGACGACCTTAGCACAGTGTCCAGCATGTAGTATGTGCTCGATGGATGGCAGGTGCTGCCGGGGTGGGTGCAGAACCGGGCCATTCCAGGACCAGGGCCTTGATGGAGGAGAGGTCATGATGGGATGTGACAGGATAGCCAGGAAAGAAAGACAGGAGGGAAGAGGCCCCCCTATGTCTGTTGAGGACATTGCTGTTCCTCTTTCTCCCTATAAAGGCCACCACTGTCTCTTTGGCAGGGGTAGTAGGAAAACTGAATGAAGCATCTTCCCATCCTGCTGGGTTCCACATGGGTAGCCAACCCCGAAATCTTTCCACTTCCAGGCTGAGACCTGTCGGGTCCACAGAACTGAGAGGAGGAAGCTGCACCTGTCTGTCCCTCCTACGCAGTCACAGAGCAGGGAGGGTGGTTCTCTTATGGACCCTGAGCAAGTCCAAGCTTGGGTGTCCAGTGGGACTTAGTGGAGTCTTCTCCTCCAGCTGATGGGAAGGATGTAGGTTTATCGCCCATTTAGCACGGTGATGGCAAACCTTAAACCTCCCCCTGCTGTTCCCTAGCAGGTGGGCCCCTAGAGGGGCCAGATGTTTCTACGGATCACAGAGTTTTTGTAAGTTTATAGGTTTTAAAAGGCCAGGTTCTTTGGTGGTAAAAGTTTTACAGACCAGTAAAAATTTACTGCAGAAGATGGGAAATACAGCTGTAATGGAAAAGGCTGGCGCCGGGAGTCTAGAGGCTCTCAGCTCCGTCCGTAACTACCTGTGGGAACTGAGGCATGTCCTGAAGGCTCTCTGGGCTCTGTGTTCTCACCTGGAAAATGGGAGCAAGAAAAATGCTATGGATGGATGTGTGGAAAGTTCTTGGCACATGTGTAAGTACAGACCTCCTTCCCAGGGTGCTGGGAGCAGCTAGACACAAAGGGAGGCCCCGGCCTGTGGCTCCTGCAGTCCTGAGCTTTTCATTTCCCACGCTGGATCGCTGCCATCTGCGTGTCTGCCTCTGCTCCCTGGGAGGAGCCCAGCCGTCTGCAACCAGAGCTCAGGAATCAAATTAGCCCTGCCTCTGCTTTTCCCTGATCCCCACCGGCCAAGGGGAGTTCATCACGGCCTTGAACTAATTCCTGTTTAAAAGGGGCAAAAGTGACTCCACAGTTTCATTGGAGGCAATTTACACCCCGCCACTGGCAACAACTCCAACTCCTCCCTGTTTGTTGTGCCATCAAATCCATTAATAGGAAATCTCTTCAGGGGAAACTTGATTGCTGCTCCATCAGAGGCACACAGGCGTACCGTCCCAGGGAGGCTGCGGCCTGCTGGGCTCGCTCTAATCCTGTTACCCAAGTAGCTGATCTCTAATGCACACTCCGTGCCAAAGACATCTTCTTCCTTCCCTAACACAATTGGCTCGTCCCAGAGGGCCCAGGAGCTCAGTGCAGAACAAGGGCTCAGGGTCCGTGGGACAGGGTGTCCAGGCGTGCGTGCTGCCCCAGATGGCTCTTGGCACGTGCCCTGGGGGCCGCTGCACTCCACAGCGTGGGAGCCCACTCTCCTCATGCCCAGGGTAGGGCACAGCGGGCGCATCCGGCCATCCCGGGGCTCAGCCCCTCTCGCAGCTTTTGCCTTCCCCCCACTCTTCTCGACTTTTTCACGCCTGTCTCCCTCCTCCTCCTCGGTTTCCTACCAGATTCCCGTCTTTTCTCATTTCCCTTTATCTTTTTCTTCTCCCCCTTCTCTTCAGATCCATTTCCTATAGTTCTACCTCCTGTTCCTGAGCCCCTTTCCCTTCTGCTTTGGCACTGCCCCTTCCAGGACGGGTTCAGTGCCGATACCTCTTGCCTTTTATCCCCGCATGGCCGGCTCTGTGGAAGGGATGGGCCCCAGGCACGCTCGCCTTGGCCTGGAGCGAGATGGGGGAGCGCCTCCTGCATAGACCCAGGGGGGCATTTGGGGGCAGCGGTTACTGTGTGTGTGTGTGAGGGGGGAGTGGTTATGAGTCTGTTTGCTCTTTGATGATGAAACATCTATAATGAAACCCCAAGTGGGTTTGTTACTGCCATGTGAAGGGACCCCGTCAATGGATGGTATAATGCAGATTTCATCATGCAAACGAACAGAGGAGGAAGCCTTCTAGAATTCGCAGCCGATTTAGGGGCAACAGAGGTGAGTGAGCGTGAGCCCAAGAATTGTGTTCACCCCTCCGATGTTGGGCTCGTGGCTGCGTTTAGGAATCCACAGGGCCCTTCTGAGAATGAGCCTCGTCGAGGCCTGAGCCTGCCTGGAGGCCCGCAGGCAGCCCCCGCTCTCCCTGCCCTGCCTTGTCCTGCTGTCCAGCCTGGAGTCTATGTACCTTCTTTCGGGGAAGGGGGTTTGGCTAAGTTCTCTAGGAGTTTGGGGCCTCCTGTTTTCTCCTTTCCTACCACTTCTCCTCATCTCCGTTTCCCCAAAAGGAATCCTTGGAGCTGGTTTCCCTTGTTTTTCTGGGTTGTGCAGTGAGGAAGCCCATGACCTAAAAGAAGGGCAGTCCAGGATCCTTGAACTTGACTGACCATCCAAGGCCACCCCCTGGCTAATGGCCATGTGAAGGGGCCCCGGAGAAGGGTGTAATGCTACGTGCAGGCCTCACATGTGCATGAATAAGAGGGAAATCCAGGCAGAACCAAAAAGGACTTGCTTCTGGCCCTCGTGGGGGTTTTCTTAACTAAAATTCAGAAAGTGCTTTCTTCCTGCAATTGTTCTCAGCCCATTCTGCCCTTAAATTCAACTGAAAAGGAGTTAAAAGGAATGAAATGCCCTAGATTGAAGCCAGCATGACAGCACTCTGGTGCAGATGCATCTCACCTTGAAACGCTCCAGAGAGAAAAGTCCACATCTCCTCACATGGGGAGGGGGGGGAGAGGGGCACCTCCACATACAAACTTACAGCAAATTTGGTGTCACACAGTGGGTATATGAGGGAGAGCTACTTGTGTATTTAACTTATCAAAGCAAAAAGCAAACAGAAAAAAACAACACACACGCAAAAAATAGAAAGAAAAAACACTTCTTTCAAGAAAACCACATTTAAGAGAAAAGTGTTGTGACTGCCCATGAAGTGATAGTAAACAAAAAGTGGGGCAGGGCACAAAGTTATACGATGGTATATTTACTTCCTTGCATACATATCACAGAAGGAAATTATAGAGAATATACACCAAAATGTGAGCGGCGCCTGCCTCTGGGCTGTAAGTAAGCCTGTGGATGATTTCACTTTCTCTTCATTTTTTTCTACACTGAGCATGTATTGCTATTATATTTTAACTATGCATATTTACTTTGTGTAATAAAGACACATAAAATAGTTATAGAGTATAGAAAATAATTGTATAGTACAAATATATATTTCTTCTTGAATATTTAAATATGAATATTTGGATGAGAACAAAAGGGCAGACACCTGGTGACTCCAGGTCCCCTGTTTCTGTCTGCGGACATGCCCGGTCACCTGCTTAGCTAGGGGCGCTGTGTCACCCTGTGGAGCAGGAGAATGGTCCTCCAGCTCCTCCTGCCTCACCCCACCCAGCCCAGCCCAATGCTGGGAAACGTATTTACCGTGGCACATAAATGAAGGCAGCTGCCTGGAGCGCCTCCAGCAGGCAGGCCGCACCCTTGCTCCAGGGGCTCCTGCAGCCCCTCACCCAAGCCATTCCTTGGGGAACTCAGTCAGGCCACCTGGTAGGACAGGAGGACTGAGCCTTGCTGAATGACATCAGCCGGACAGGCTCCCCTCTCAGTGGTTCCATTCCCCTCCCTCCCACCCTGAAACCCGATTCAGCTGAAGGATTGCTTGAGGAAAACTTGGCAGCTCCCCAACCCTGGTGGCCCGGGCAGTGCGAGGCTGCAGCCTCAGAGGTGCAGGGAGCAGCCTGGAGAGGAGAGGCAGGCTGGCTGGGGCATGAGGCTGGCAGAGGGCAGATAGGCTGGCCCTGGGCTGGACTCACCCTGAACGCTATCCCCTCTGAGGCACCCACACCGTGGGAAGCTCACCATGCTGCAGTGGGTCCCGCAGGCGCTGCTGGCCCTGCTCCTGCCCACGCTCCTGACCCAGGGAGAAGGTAAGGTGGCGGTGGAAAATGCGCAGGACTTGACTGGCCGTCTACGGAGGGGCCGTAGGGGATGCTCGATTCCTCCCAGGGTTGAGGGAGTTGGGTTTGGAGTGTGTATGGCTGCAGGAAAGTCGGGGATCTGACCGCGTATGAGCTTGCGAGCATTTTGAGGCACTGTGGTCCAGCTGGGAGGTTGAGGTTGAGCCGGGGTGAGAACAGGGCTTGCTGAGAGGGGTGTGGAGCAGCCTGTTGTGTGGGACACTCGTCGACAGGGACTGGAGCGGGGTCCTCTCCTCTTTGCCCTGCCCCCAAACTCACCAAAAGGCAGCTGCAAGGCCCCTTCTTGTTATCAATAGGAATGCTGTGGTCCAGAGAGGGGAATAATTTATTCCCCTCTTGTCAGCAGCATGGAGACTAAGCTAACATAGTGCTCTTTCCTCAGCCTCACCCGTTTCATTGCATGGGTTCTCTGGGCCTTTGTTTCCTGGAGTTTCCTTCAGGAGTTCAACTCCAATAACACCAAATCCCACTCTGCATTCCCGCCCATCTTTTTCCTGCCTCGCATGTGGATACAGGGTGCTTTAGTTGCAAAAGGATCCGTGTCCTTCTGCTGCAGACAATATTTATTCCCCGTTTGGGAAGATTTTCCTCTCTTCCAGAGCTGGGGCCAGGGTACAATTAAGCTGGACAGGGGCTGGGCGCGATGCTTTCCTCCCTGCGAGCTGTCTCTGCGGAAGTTCAGCAGGACGAACAGGCCTGGCTGCAAGTGGTGACTGTGTTGTGCTTCCCTGGCTGAGGACGAGCTCTGTCGCTCCCAGAAATGGCCTTTGCTCTGGCCTGCGGGGCCCAGTCTGGTTCTCTCCGAACTGGTCCGAATCCCAGACAACAGGATCTGGGCTGTTGTTGCTGCTATAGCGAAGACACTCGGGGCTCTGGGTTTGAATCTCAGCTCCTCCACCTGCAGGGCCAGTGCTCACCTTTCTGGGCCTTGAGAATTCTTAGCTGTGAAACAGGCTATCACAACAGCCACCCCAATGGGCTATTCTAAGACTGAAGTGAGTACTAAGTTAACTGATGTCCTTCCAAAGGAAACACTCAGTGCATGCTCTCCTGCCTTTCCTCTCTCCTCGATTCTCTGTCCTGAGAGAAGCTGGGAAGTCTATCAGGGATAGAGGGCTGGGGAATCTGTAGGTGAGTGGGGGCAGGAAGGGGAGCTGTAGGACCAATTTGCTGTACAGGTTGCACACATGATGGACAGGATGAGAGAAGAGGCCGTCTTCTTTAGAGAAAGCCAAGCTTGAGATCTGCTGTCTTCCTAACCCCATCAAATTGCCCCCAGAGCAACGCTGTGAAGGACTGGGCAAACCCTCCCCCAGGAGTTTGTTACACGGAGGTGGGTGGGTTTTGCAAGAGGGAGAGAAGATGTCAGTTTTCACTGGACACCCACCCTTCTTTCTTTGTCAGTTGCAGGCTGGGGTCAAGGAGACCATGAGCTATATGAACACTGAGATCTGACCTTGACTGAGGCAAACCCTCATGCAGGCCTCTGGGCTTAGAAATTGTGCACTTGGAGCCACTTTTTTTTGCACCTCTCTCACCTTCCAGTATCACACCCAGGGACAGCTCCCCTTTGTTTCCCCAGAGCCCCTCAACCAGGGCCCCACAAGCTGACCTCCTCTGGGCAGGTGTCTGCTCTCAACCTTCCTCCGTCCTTGGCCTACTTCAGACCTCACCTGTCTTGTATCACCTTGTCTTACAACACAGCTCCCTCTCTCCTGTAAATGAATGTGTAAGTTACCTTTATGAGAGTATACCTTTGAATTTTGGCAGGAATCTCTGCAGACAAAATGGAAATTTCCACTTGTGGGGGTATCTGGAAGTTTTGTGAGGTGGGGATGGTGAGGACACTTTCCTTTTTTTATATATAATATATCTTTAATGATTTCAGAGGGAGGGAGAAGAAGGGAGAGGGAGAGAGATAGAAACATCAGTGATGAAAGAGTCATTGATTGGCGGCCTCCTGCATGTCACCTACTGGGGACCGAGCCCGAACCCGGGCATGTGCCCTGACTGGTAATCAAACCAAGATCTCTTGGATCATAGGTTGATGCTCAACCGCTGAGCCATGCTGGCCGGGTGAGGACACTTTCCTTTTGACAGCTTTCAACCCAGGGCTCAATGTCCATTTGGAACTGTTCTCCTTCCCAGCCAGGCGCAGAGGGGGCCCCCAGGCCCATAACACCTCTGGGCCCGCTCTGCGGAGGCTGTCGGATCACCTCCTGACCAACTACAAGAAGGGCGTGCGACCTGTGCGGGACTGGAGGAAGCCAACCACCGTCTCCATTGACGTCATCATCTACGCCATCCTCAGTGTGGTGAGCACTCAGCCTCAATATGCCCCCAACTCAGAGGTGGCAGATTGGGTGGGAGGCCATGTAAAACCAAGTCACCCCCTGGGCAACGTGATGGACATTCAGGTACCCATAGTACCTGTGGTCTGGCACCACAGCTCAGGAGAAACTGTAGCACCCACCATCTGCAGAGCCGCCCAAGCCAGGAAACTGGGGTCACCTGTGTGGCTGCCCCTCCCACACTCCTGCAGTCAGCGAGCCATTCCCACAGGTGGTTCCTCACACACTGTATCATGGTACCACTTTCTGTGTGAGCTGTGTGAGGGATCAGACTGCCCAAGTCATCTCCATGCCCTGTGTCACACAGGTCTCTGGTACGTGGCAGGTGCTACTCGATGGTTGTTGAAGAGTTCATCACAAATCAATTAATTAATTGATTCCTTCATCAATGACAGTAGCAGGATGGGGAGCACTGCTTAGGACAGGAGGTCGGACACTGTGCAGAGATAAGCTAGAAGGCAACTTTGAGATTCAGACATTGGGGCATTGTACTGGGTTAGGGGGGGCAGGGACTGACTTCAGTCTCCACCACAGTCCATGTAGCTGTTTTGGGGATGAGAAATTGGGAATTGGATAGGAGGAAGGGAGAGTGATGAATTTTTCACTGTACTTGGCTTTGTACCTCTTGACTTCATACTAGGACAGGCGATATATATGGATATATGGAGAGATATACATGATATTGTTATATATGCCTTGTATTAGCTCCTGTGTGTGTATATCATATATGTAAAGTATATATAGCATAATAGACATATAATATGCATGACACAATAGAAAATAATTGAAGGTATGTACACTTACATGTATATATGGTTTAAGAAATCACTGTATTTCTTTCTGGACCCAACCTAGTAAAAGACTGACTTTTCCTGGCTGACCCCTTCTCCTTGCCCCTTTTCTTCGCTCTCACTTCCCAAGGAAGTAGGGACACAGAGCAGCAGCACCTTCTGGGGTTCATGTGTGCAGGGCGGACCCCAGCCCACAGGGCCACCTATGCCCAGCTCCCTTTCCTTTCGCAGGACGAGAAGAACCAGGTGCTGACCACCTACATCTGGTACCGGCAGGTGAGCAGCCCCGCCCTTCACCCCCACCTCATTCCTGGGACGGGACCTGCCTTCCCGGAGGGGGTTCTCCGCCTCGAGGGGCAGGAACCTCAGGGGCCTTGGTGCAGGAAGGTGGGGGCAGGTTCATGGGCAGACTCAGCATGAGATGCAGAGGCCTGGGCTCCCCTAACTCAGGACCAGGAATGGCAGGAAACTGAAGGGTCAGGGGAGGAGAGAGCCCCGGAACCACTCTGGGCTCTGAAGTTCCCCACAGAACCCCAGCGAGCGCGTGTCCGACCCCTTGATCGAGCACCCGCAGTGGCTGGGAGCTCAGTGGCAGCTACTTCACTTTCAAACAGCTCCAATTGCTAGAAAGTCTTCTTTCTATTAAGATTGGACTACAACCAAGTCGGGTGATTGAAACAAGATGAATCCATCCACTTAGGCTTCACACCCTCAGCCATTTCCCCATCCTTCCAGCTTCTGACTGGCATTGGTCAGGCACTGGTGTGTGGGTCAGGCACTGGTGTGTGGGGTCAGGCACTGGTGTGTGGGGTCAGGCACTGGTGTGTGGGGTCAGGCACTGGTGTGTGGGTCAGGCACTGGTGTGTGGGGTCAGGCACTGCTGTGTGAGGTCAGGCACTGGTGTGTGGGGTCAGGCACTGGTGTGTGGGTCAGGCACTGGTGTGTGGGTCAGGCACTGGTATGTGGGGTCAGGCACTGCTGTGTGAGGTCAGGCACTGGTGTGTGGGGTCAGGCACTGGTATGTGGGGTCAGGCACTGGTGTGTGAGGTCAGGCACTGCTGTGTGAGGTCAGGCACTGGTGTGTGGGGTCAGGCACTGGTGTGTGGGGTCAGGCACTGGTGTGTGGGGTCAGGCACTGCTGTGTGAGGTCAGGCACTGCTGTGTGAGGTCAGGCACTGGTGTGTGGGGTCAGGCACTGGTGTGTGGGTCAGGCACTGGTGTGTGGGGTCAGGCACTGGTGTGTGGGGTCAGGCACTGCTGTGTGAGGTCAGGCACTGGTGTGTGGGGTCAGGCACTGGTGTGTGGGTCAGGCACTGGTGTGTGGGGTCAGGCACTGGTGTGTGGGGTCAGGCACTGCTGTGTGAGGTCAGGCACTGCTGTGTGAGGTCAGGCACTGGTGTGTGGGGTCAGGCACTGGTGTGTGGGTCAGGCACTGGTGTGTGGGGTCAGGCACTGGTGTGTGGGGTCAGGCACTGCTGTGTGAGGTCAGGCACTGCTGTGTGAGGTCAGGCACTGCTGTGTGAGGTCAGGCACTGGTGTGTGGGGCCAGGCACTGGTGTGTGGGTCAGGCACTGCTGTGTGAGGTCAGGCACTGGTGTGTGGGGCCAGGCACTGGTATGTGGGGTCAGGCACTGCTGTGTGAGGTCAGGCACTGGTGTGTGGGTCAGGCACTGGTATGTGGGGTCAGGCACTGCTGTGTGAGGTCAGGCACTGGTATGTGGGGTCAGGCACTGCTGTGTGAGGTCAGGCACTGGTGTGTGGGGTCAGGCACTGCTGTGTGAGGTCAGGCACTGCTGTGTGGAGTCTCTGAGGCCTCAGCAGCATTTCTGGCTTGGAGCTGGTGGGGGAGGGCAGGCAAACAAGGGAGGCTGCTGTCCTCAGGTGTGTCCTGCTCTGGTAGCTCCTGGGTGTGTGGGAAAGGTGTCCGAATAGAGGAGAAACCAACGTGACTAAATTGGGGTCAGGGAGATGAGGACAGTTCATAGAGGTCAAACCTGAGACTCTGGGGACACGCTTGGCATACATGGGTCTCTATTAAATCTCTCCCACTCCTCATGGACACACTCCACCACAAGCAGACCCTGGGACAGGAACTGGGGGACAGGAAGTAGCCAAATCCTGATTCCTGACATAATGCTCCCTTTCTGCCTCAGAGAGATCCCCACATACAGAGCACACCCTCCTCAAGGGAAGGGGCCCAAGGAGGAATAGGCTTCCTGGAGATGGAGTAGGCAGGTGCCTCGGTTACGTCTAGAAGGATGGGTAAGACTCGCCTGGGTCAGGAACAGAGCTTGCCGTGTGGGAGAGGGAGCAGGGCACATGGAGATGCCGAGCTTCCAGCTGTGTTAATTCCACGGGGCTGGAGGGCAGGCTCCACAGAGAGGCATGGGGGGGACGAAAAACCGAGACTAGGAAGGTAGGAGGAGGCGGGCTGTGCAGGCCTTTGCTGACCACGAGGTTTAACTTCATCCTATTGCCAATGAAGCGCCACTGAAGCATTTGAATCAAGAGAGTGATCGGGTAGAATTTACATTTTATGTTTCTGTAAAAGTGAGATTATCCATTGTACTCTGTTTTATAACCTTTTCAGTGTGTGTTCTCTTTGTGTTTTTTTCTAGTGATTTGAAATAGTCTTATTTTAATCCAGTCATGCTTGCAATTAGTTCACATCATTTTGTCTAGTTATCAGTAATAATATAGTCTATTACCTTCTGAAGCACAGCGCCCGATATTTAGAATGCCAGTCCTCAGGGACCATTCCCACTGACCCATCTTTTTCCCATGTCTTCAAATAGCATGTGGAATGTTAAAATATGTATGTATTTTAGGTCAGTCATTCTGGCAGGATTGTGGAGAATGCATTGATCAAAACTCAACAGTAACCATCCCCACCCTGTGAGGAGCATGCTGTCACCCCCACTTACATATATACAGACCAAGACCCAAGAAGCTGTTGTTCGAGATCCTTCAGTTGGTGGCTAGGGGACTCAAAACATTAGAAATGACGGAGTGATTTCCCTGGGAGAGGCTGTGTCTGTCTGTGTCGAGTTTATACGTAGGGAGTGCGTGAGTACAGAGGTGGGGAGACTCAGGTACTGCTGAGTGATGTGGGTGCCACTGACACCCAGATTTCCCCAAGAAAATGCCCACCTGTCTCTTGGGCACCGAGTGGAGAAGTTGGCCTGACCTGGGGACGGCTCCACCCGCCCTGACCCGTCCTGTTCCTTCTCTAGTACTGGACAGATGAGTTTCTCCAGTGGAACCCTGAGGACTTTGACAACATCACCAAGCTGTCCATCCCCACGGACAGCATTTGGGTCCCGGACATTCTCATCAACGAGTTGTGAGTACTGTCATAGGTGCCGGGTGGCCAGGTAGCTGTGGGCGGGGAAGGCAGGGAGGGGGCTGGGCAACAAGGCCACAGCTGCTGTGTTTGCAATGCCCCACCCAGACATGCAGAGCTGTGGGTAAGATTAGCTTGGGCCCACAGTCCTTGTTGTCTATTTCTTTTCTTTATAAAAGTCCTCTTTTCCTGTGCTTAATGTTGAAACTCTGAGCTTCTTGATCCAAGGGCCTCTTCCTGGGGAACAGAAGCCAGTGACTGAGTTTACACTGTTATAATAGCCAGACGACAGACAGCTGCATTTTTAAGGGACAATAAAGTTACTGAAAGGAATGAAGTGCTGGCCTCAAGGGGACTTGAAGCTGGGACACACACCTCTCAAGTCTCACGTGTGCCTGACCAGCCACAGGTTGCACCCTCAGCCTGAAGTGGGTCCCACTCGCTTTTACTCTCAGTAGCCAGACACTGTCTCTTTGGCCCCGGCCAACATTCCTTCCCCGAATCCTTCAGGTTCCTTTCAGCTCCAGTGCCTGGAGGCTGGTGCAGAGAAGATGGCGGGGGTAACAGGTGGAAGGAGAAGGGGGGGCAGTCACCCTCCACCCAGGACCCACTGCATGGCCCAGCTCCAGGAGTGCCACCCACAGTTTTTCATGAGAGGCAGTCGGCCTAGAGCCTTGTGCCCTGCATAGCTCAGGCTGGAGGGATTGGGGGAAATTCAAGTTTCTGGCTGAATCTGCAGTTTAAACCGTGAGGCAGCTGTAGTCCTGATTTCTCATCTCTCAGCCTCATTCCACAGAAGGCCACAGGCTCGGGACCCTGGGCTTAGACCACTGCATGCCACAGTGGTCACTTGGAAGACCCTGGGGCCAGAGATCCGCTAAGATAGCAGAATGAAGTATTTTCTGCCTAGCCCCACCTCTTCTCAATGATCTTCTAGTTCCTTTTCCTCCAGCGATGATTCGTCTCATTTCACAGAACTTCTAGCAGCAGGAAGCCAAGAGAGGCGCGAGTCAGGAAAGAACCCACCAAGCCTGCCCATTGCCACCCAGCAGGTCGTCCTGGGAGCTAAGCTCTGCCCCGCCCAGCGGGTGGCAGTGTGGGGACAACTGGGCATGCTCCTTAGGGCCCGTGGCTCTTGGGGCCCATGGATCCTTGCCTGCCTTTCGTGGCTAGGCTGCCAGGGGAAGCAGGAGAAATGCCTTTATTCAGGAACACAGGGAACGTGGCCTCAACAACGGCAGGTGAGGAAGCCTCAGATAGACACGAAGGTTAGGAAAACCGAGTCCCGACAGAACGGCCCTGCTGCCTAGACCCCTCGGAATTTCTCTCCCTGCTGGGCTGCTCAGAGACCTTCAGACTCCCAGGGCTTGACCTGCTTCTTGAGCCCCAAACTGACGCCCCTTCCCTGGCCAGCGTGGACGTGGGGAAGTCTCCAGATATCCCGTACGTGTATGTCCGGCATCACGGCGAGGTCCAGAACTACAAGCCCCTGCAGGTGGTGACCGCCTGCAGCCTCGACATCTACAACTTCCCCTTCGACGTGCAGAACTGCTCCCTGACCTTCACCAGCTGGCTGCACACCAGTGAGTAGATGGGCTTGGACGCGGGGTGGAGGTTGGGGGCCAGGGACACTTGAGTGAGGAGCACACACATCCTGGGTGCAGTCTCCCTTATCCAACTTACTTACCGTTTATTTCCTTAATGCCACTGAGCCTGTTTCCTTATCTTCCAAGTATGATTAATCTGGTCGCCCTGAGCCTCCCTCAGTCATCATACCGACTGACAGACAGTATAAACTGACTGCAGGCACTCAGTAGGGTCAGTTCTCTCCCAATATCACTAACAGGAGCTGGCACTCGATGTCTCAAAGCCACCACCTCTCCTCTCCACTGATGCACCCTCCCCCTAATCCAAGCCACCCTGATCTGCCCAGGTTTCTGCAGTAGCCTCCTAGCCGGTCCCCCTCCTTCACTCCTGTCCCCCTCCAATTCATGCTCCTCACAGCAAACAGAGATCTTATTAAAATGAAAATCTGCTTAAACCCCTCAGTGGCTTCCCAGCACTCCTGGGACAGAATCCAAATCCTTCACCTGGCCCATAGGGCCCTGCAGTCTGGCCGGCCCACAGCCCATTCCGCCAGCTTCGCCTCCTGCACAGCCCCTGAGATCTGCTCCAGAGCAGCTGCCTCCTTCCCAGGCCCCACCGTGGCCGTCCTTCCCCCTATCACATGCTGCGTCCTCCCCTAGGCCACCTTGCCCTCCCCTCCTTCCTCTCCTGCTTCCCTTCTTGTCTCACTCCTGCCCCCAACCACAGCTGGGTTGGCCGACTCCTCTGCTCACCTTCGAATCACAGCCTCAGTGTCGATTCTTTGGGGAACCCCCGTCAGCCTCCAGGCTAGGCACCCCCAATGCCCAACGTGCAGCTTCCTGTTCGTCTTCCCGCTTCTACTGCATTTGCAGGCACTTGTCCACTGCGTGCTCCTGTACCAGGTATAAACTAGGAGGGGGCAGGGGCATGACTTCTGTCCCACCCTTAGGTGCCCAGCACAGTGCCCAGCACAGTGCCCACACAGAGAAAGGTGCTGACAAACTTACAGTGAGTAGTGAACGCCAGGTGCTCACTGAGGCCTAGGGACATGAGTGTCCCTCGACTGCAAAAAGGCATCCTCCACTTCCATTCTGATTGCAATTCTGTAAATTACAAATCAGCCCATAACTTCCTTGACAAAATCCCAGAATTGCAAATCATCTTTGACCTTTCACCCTCATTCCCAAACTCTTCAACTCCCCAGGAGTAACCGACTTTCAGCAGTACAAGCTCCATGTAGTGTGTTCTTCCAGGTCCTTCTCTCTCCTTTGCATATATACACATACATGCACAGCTATGGACTGTACATGGAAATTACAGGGTTTTTACATAAGTGTATCACTGATGCTACTGCTACTTGATTCTTTACTCAGCAACAGGTCTGGGACATGTTCCAAGTTAGGGCCTCTGCAGACCTCCCTCCTCAGTTCTGACGGCTGTAGACACCCCGTGGTTGGATCATCAGAGTTAAGCATTTTCCCGATTGATGGGCGTCTCGGTCTTTCCCACCATTGGCTGCAGTGGACACTCCTGTCCTCTAGTGCACATGTATGTTTTTCCTTGGCACAGACACAGGGAAGCTGAACACTTGCTCTGTACACGGGGGGTTTTCTTGTTTCCTAGTTCAGGCAGCTCTCCTCCGGCGAAGGTGAAGAGTATTGACTTTTGTTCATTTCCTGGGTGGGTAGTTCCAACAGGAGAACCTAGGAAGGTGTGTGAAGGGGGAGGGGAGCTTCCTAATAAAAGGTTTGTTTGGCTCTTTGCATTTTGCCGTGTGTTTCGCTCAGTACTTCATTCGCCTCACTCCAGCCCACTGTACAGACAGGTACAGTGTGCACAGTTGCCTCGTTGTATAGCTGAGGAAACTGAGGCTGGAGCCGAGGAGCCGAATCCAGCGAAGTCCTGTGGCGCGGCCACCCTGCCCCGCCGCCGCGGGGTCTGTGTGCTCCTGGCATGCACCCCAGCGCTGGCTGGCTTTCTCCCCCCAACCCCAGTCCAGGACATCAACATCTCCCTGTGGCGCCTGCCGGAGAAGGTGAAATTTGACAAGAGCGTCTTCATGAACCAGGGCGAGTGGGAGCTCCTGGGGGTGCTGACCCAGTTTCGGGAGTTCAGTATGGAAAGCAGCAGCTGCTACGCGGAAATGAAGTTCTACGTGAGTGGACAGGGAGCGGGTGTGGGCAAAAGGCGAATAGACCACTAGGCCGTCACACCAGGTACCCTAAGGAGACACGGGAAAGAGCCACCTTGGCCCTTGCCCATCTCCAGGGTCACACTCATATTCCGGAACTTCAGGAGCTAGTTGGGGCAACAGCTGAACTGTCCCTCACTTGTCACGAACAACCACAGCCTGGGTCCAGAGGCAGGACGTGGCGTCTGTCCGTGTCCTCTGGGCAATCCAGGCTGCAAGCTCTACCACACGAGGGGGGCAAGAACGGGGTGGCGGTTCCTGGGCACAGGGCCTCCCCCAGAGCTCCTCTCCTGCCCCAGGTGGTCATCCGCCGGCGGCCCCTGTTCTATGCGGTCAGCCTGCTGCTGCCCAGTATCTTCCTCATGGTCATGGACATTGTGGGCTTCTACCTGCCCCCGGAGAGTGGCGAGAGGGTCTCCTTCAAGATCACACTCCTCCTGGGCTACTCCGTCTTCCTGATCATTGTGTCCGACACGCTGCCGGCCACCGCCATTGGCACCCCCCTCATTGGTAAGACCCACTCCTAGGGAGAGCTCGGTGTGGCCAAGGAACCAGGAGCGGACCCCCACTTCCTCTGTGTCCCCCCCTGTCCCGGTGCACAGGGGTCTACTTTGTCGTGTGCATGGCGCTGCTGGTGATCAGCTTGGCCGAGACCATCCTCATCGTGCGGCTGGTGCACAAGCAAGACCTGCAGCGGCCAGTGCCCGCCTGGCTGCGGAGCCTGGTTCTTGAGAGGGTCTCCCTGCTGCTGTGCCTGGGGGAGCAGCCAACTTCCCGCCGGCGCCCAGCCGCCCCCCAAGCCCCCAAGACTGACGATTGCTCAGGTGAGAGGGAAAGGGGGAGTCCATATGAAGGGGCCCCTCCTGGCCTGGAGGCAGGGGTGCGGTGGCGAGTCTCTGGAGGATGCACCATGCTAGAGAGCCTGCGCAGGGCCTGAGAACTGGGCATGGTCCTGCACTTGGCACCGCCGCACAAGTTCACTGGGAGGGGGCAGCCCAAGTGTCCATCTTTCTGCACCGGCACGTGCTCCCATCAGCTTGGGTGTGGACAGAGAGGGGGTAGGAGTCCCAGAGGCTGAGCATTTCAGGAGCTGAGACCTCTGGGCTGAGGGTGGCTTCTCTCTGAGATGGACCCCAAACTGGGCCAAGAGATGCCCCTCAGGCAGTTATCTGACTCCTTGTCACACTTGGTTAACTACTGCAGCCAGAATTCCTACAACTTTGAATCAACTCAAAGACCAGGTCCCTTGGAATTTTTTTTAATATATCTTTATTGATTTCAGAGAGGAAAGGAGAGGGGGAGAGAGAGAGACAGAAACATCAGTGATGAGAGAGTCATTGATCGGCTGCCTCCTGCACGCCCCAGACTGGGGATCGAGCCTGCAACACGGGCATGTGCCCTGACTGGGAATCGAACCCCGATCGCCTGGATCCTGGGTCGACGCTCAACCACTGAGCCACACCCAGCTGGGCTCCCTTGGAATTTTAAATACCTATGAGGCAGAAAGACAGGGGTGCAGAGGGACACTAAGTGTGGAGCTCGTAGCTGCTGTGGAGTTGTTACAGCCACCATTTGCTGGTGGTCGTGATGGGTGGTTTGTTGGTTTACATCTTGAGCATTTTGGGCCAGGCCCGTGCAAAGTATTTTCTGTGCATATCACTGGTAATACTGGTGGTGACCCAATAGGATTCACATCCTCATTTTTCAAATGAGAAAACAGGGGTACAGAGGGGCCAAGTAGCTTGCCTTAAGTCACAGAGCGAGTAGCTGGTAAAGTGTGGTTTTAAATGAGGCCCATCTGACTCTAAGCAGGTGTTTTTAATCACTGCACCCCCTCCACTGCTCTGTCCTCCCTCTGGCTAGGGCCACGCCTTTTACAGAAGATACTTCATTAACCTAAAACCATCTCAACCTGAGCTAATGAGCTAAAGCAGCAATTTTCAACCTTTTTCATCTCATGCCACATATAAATTAATCACTAAAATTCTGTGGGGACAGCAAAAAGACACACAAAAAAAATTACATTTTTCCCCAATCTGACAAAAAAATAGGTATAATTTTGATTCCTTCACACTGAACAGCTATTGTTGTGTTGGCTGTTGTCATTCTTTTATATGACAATCTAAGGGAAAAGAGGTCAGTGCCCCTGACTAAATAGTCAGGTATTGCATATTTGAAAAATTCTTGTGGCACAGCAGTTGAAAATCACTGAGCTACAGCATCAGCCTAATGCCTAATTTCACTGCCACCGGGCGAAGGCAGCCATACCTGCAGGTGTGTTTTCTGGTGCAGAAGGACTCACAGCCATGGAGAGGGCAATATGACCCAGTGGAGAGAGCAGTGGACTGACTCAGAGTCCAGATGTCTAGGCCTTGGTGGCCTCACTATTAAATGACACTCCAGCTGTGTGACCACAGGCTACTCACTTAACCTCTCTGAGCTTTAGCACCTTCATACAAAAACTGTGGATAATAATGAATCCTACTCTGCTCTTTCATGGAGCTGTTGTGAAGCTCAACTGAAATAACGAATATCAAATTGCTAATGAAAGCCCATGAGTTAAAAAGAAGTGCCCGGGAAGGATCAACACCAGATTCGTGATGTCAGTGACTTGGGGAAGGGACAGAGGATGTGACTAAGAATGGGTACGTAGGAATATTCAACGGTACTGGACTTCTTAATTTGCTTAAGTTGGATGGTGGGTACACAAATATGTAAGTTATTCTAGATACTCTTTCTGTCTAAAATTTTTCACAATAAAAATTTCTGCAGGCCAAAAAAACATAAGGGACAGTGTCCAGGCCATATGGCTGGGCCTCCCTCCCTTGACAATGCTTTGCCCCTTCTTCTAGACATGGGAAACCACTGCGGCCACTTGGGAGGACCCAGAGACTTGGACAAGACCCTGAGGGGCAGAGGCAGCCCGCCCCCGCCGCCTCGGGAGGCCTCCCTGGCCGTGCGGGGGCTGCTGCAGGAGCTGGCCTCCATCAGGCACCTCCTGGAGAAGCGCGAGGACAGCCGGGAGGTGGCCCGGGACTGGCTGCGCGTGGGCTCCGTGCTGGACAGGCTGCTCTTCCGCATCTACCTGCTGGCGGTGCTGGCCTACAGCGTCACCCTGGTCACACTCTGGTCCATCTGGCAGTACTCCTGATGAGCACAGCCCAGCAGGGGGAAGGTCCTGGTCAGGATGGGGGGGGGGATTTCAGGGCCCAGGGGATGCTAGGGGTGTTCTCAAGACACAGACACAGTCCCACCCCTGTTTCCAATGCCAGTTTACCCCAGTAATCCCGGAACAGGGCCCTAACTTGTCCCCCCAAAACTTGGTGTTCGAGACCCTTACATCCTGCCCTGCCCTCACATGCCCACGATTGCTTTAAAACATGTTGTCTTAGGTCAGAAGAAACCCATGCATCTCCCAACTCCACTCTATATATCTATGCATTAAGCCTCAGTTTCCCCATTGGCACCTCCCTAAGGAAGGCACTTTGGAATTCTGCTCATTTCCCTCAGCCTTGTTTTGAGGCTGAAGGCCAACCAACTCTCCACTCCACAGGCCTGACAACTGCATTGGGTTTACCCAACACTAGGGTCTCCTTCACTCACCTGTGACCACTTCCCTGAGCATCGTGTTTCATCAGATGGTGGGGGTGGGGTAATAAAAGGCGAGAAATCCATAACCTCTCTTCTCGACCATTTGTCAGGAGCTGGGTGGGTGGATGAAGAGGTTTGAAGTTACTGGTGAAAATGAGGTTGGAGAATTATCTGCAGTTTCGGTTGTTTGGTGCTTCCTGCCCCCAAGGAATTGGGTGGTGACCCAAACAGAGGCTGTTCCGAAGAAACGCTAGAAGGTGGGATTTAAAGTGGGAAGGTCAGGACCACAAACACTTAGCAGTGGAGAGGTGGGGGGGGACTCAGTTCTGTGATCTCTGGAAGATGCTGGAAGGATCCACAGTCCTCCCTGTGTGAGGATCCTACAGCTGAGATAAGAACATCAGCACCACGGCCAGCACCAGCTGGTTTGGGGTTTGAAAGACAGAAAGCTCAAGTTTGAGTTTTTGTTGTTTTCTAATCCCCTTTGGGAACTCTCAGCAGCCAGCCCCTGGCACCTCCCCCAGCAGGCAGGACCACGAGGGAGGCCTGAGGCAGAGGCAGGAGCATGGCCTTTGATCTGACTGCTTACTTCTGGCCCCCCTCCCACACATCAGAGTGTAAGACATGCTGAGCAGCACCCCAGCTGTCACCCCATCCACCTAACAGGCATTCAGAGGAGAGGGGTGCCAGACCCACCGAGAGCAATCACCGTAGTGTCCTCCACGTTTGCCTGAGGCTTGCTCTGTTTCCCCCTTTCGCATTCCAGCAGCACCCCTCCCCTGTGTCAGAGGACGACATGTGGACAGGGACTGAGCATACCAGGCTAAAGGGAAAGGGCCTCAAAGGCATATCTGGAATGATTTGTTCCTGGCTGGCCAATTAGAAGAGATTCAGTATGAAACACCTAAAGCTATACCTTCCCTTGACCCAAACTCTGCAGTTCTAGTTAGCAGACCATCCTGGGCAGAACTTTGGGCCCTTGGGGCCTCATGTCTGAAAGAGCCTAGAGCCTCGAGGCTGAGGAAGGAGGCTTGTCTGGTTCAGTTTCTCTCCCCAGGTCCCCAGCATGCAGCAAGAACTCCCGTAAGGAGAACTGCCACCAGAGTTCATCTGTTACTTCCACCCAGACATATGTGCTTTGGCATTAGCTAAGGATTTTATATTTATCTTTGTTTTGTCAGTGGGTGGGTATCAGGGTCTCCCAGCAAAAGGCAGGAGATTGTGGGGCTGGAGAGAAGCCCCGCTTCACAATTGTTGCTTCATGCTGAGTAGAGATTGCTGATCCTGATGATCTCAGGATGGTCCCTGCAGCAATACTTTGGAGCCTGGTCTTGGGATGAAAAGCTGCCCCACTGCCTTGGGCTTGCTGGGCCACTCATGCTACTTGATGATTCTCAGGTCTCGGGCCTAAGGGAGAAAGTTGGACAGTCTGGCCCTGTCGCTGCTCCACTGGTCAGGTCAGTAACTGGGTGGCTATCGACAAAGTGTCCAACCAGAGAGCTGGTAAGACACTAATCAACCTATTGATTCCTCGTCTCCCCCTCCCCATCCTTCGCCCACAATCGTTGGGGCAAAGAGTCCAGCACTGTGGCAGCCAATTAACCACGTCGGGAATGAGCTGCCATGTGTAACATCTTCTGCTCCACCAGCCACAGCCAATCAGCTCACTGATCCACATCCAGGCTGTACTGCCTGGGGATGGGAAACTGAGGCCAGGGCCAGGGAACCCCCAGTGTACTAACTCTCGTCATCAGTATTGACCTTGGACTCCTCCCACAGAGACCTTTACCCTTCCTGGGACATGGAAAGGCCCAGAATCTCCCTCCCAACGGTTATATTTCCCGGATCTGCTTCCTTCCTTCCTCCTGAGAAGCTTGTTGGTTCTCTATCTCATCTCTCCTCCTTTCTATTCACCTATGAAGTCTCCCAGTTCTCAGCTCCCTCTCCCATCTACCCGCTTTCCAAAACCTGTCGCTTCTGCTCCAAAGATCCCGTCAAAGGTCTCGAGAGTGCCGGCCTCTGTAGCGCTCCAGGCTGTGGGGCCCGAGCCCACATCCCAGGAGGCCGCCCTTCTGCGCTCGGTGACCTCAGGGCCCGTCGCAGCAGTGTAGCCGAGCTCAGAGTCGGGAGATGGGCTTCCGGGAGATTTCCCCAAGAGAACAGGAGGAGGGGGGAGAGCATGTGGAGAGGTGTTTCAGCATTCCCCAGCCAGATTCCCTCCCTCCCCCATCTCCCTCCAGCCTCCAAATCAATACATTTGGAATCTAATCTAATAACAGAGATTTAACGAGGGGATAATGTGTGTGCAGCGGCCAGGAGCTTTGTCTCTTCTTTCAAGCGGCAGCTGGGGCCCATTATCCGGGGACAATGCCCCATGCTAATCACTCCTCTCTCCTCCGAGTGTTGGGGGAGGGGTGGTGGGCGAGAGAGGGCAGCTCCTCCCCGGATTGGAGGGCAGTGGAGGGGGGAAGAAGTTGAGTAGGGTCCGGACGGGCCCCACACAATTGTCTTGACCGGACACCAACCCACTGGCCTTCTCCCCCAGCCCACGCTGTCCACCCCGGCAGGCAGGAAAGGGAGCCAAGAGTGCTCGCAGACAGCAGATAATTGCCTATCAGCTGCAGCACCAGGGGCTGGGAGCTGGGTGGGTTTGTCGCTTTTTTCTTTCCTCTAACTTGGTCCTCTATAATTTAAGCTCTCCCATTCAGGCCCGTGATTGGCCAGCCCTGACTGGCATGGTTAGAGAATTAAACCCTGGTTTTAGAGACCATGAATACCCCTCTCTGGAACAGAAGCCTGCTTCCACATCCTCTCTCTCTTCTATCTGGGACCTGACCAAAAATAAAAATAAAAAAATTCTGAGCTGTTCTAAATTACAATCCCAGCGGCCAGCGTGAGAGAAAGAGACAGAGCACAGCCTGCTCGCCGCTAGGGGCCAGCTCTGGCAAAAGGCCGCTCACACTCCTCAGCGGACGCTGGAACTGCGGATAAACCTCCAGGTGGCTATTTCCAGGATTATTCTAAAGAGAGACTAGCCAGGCACCTCCCGGCCCGGGAGCTTCTGCCTCCGACTCACACGTGAACTTACCGACTTGCCTCCACCTACCCGAGAGCACACCCTCTTCCTTGGCCTCTGCGCTGGCCCAGAGCTGCCGCGGCAGCTTCCTCCGTCCCCTGTCCTGCACCGATGCCAGTCCTTTCAGAAAGGCTTGTCTCTCTCCCTCTACTTGATGTATAAACACGCAAAACTCCGGGCGATGTACCCACCTTTCCTACCTGGCCGAGCTGCTGGCGACACGGACTCCATGCCCCGGGACCCACTGGCGGCGGGAAAGTCGCCTTCGCCACCTCCCCCTGCCTCTCCTCCGCGGCCACATCCTTTTGCTAGCAATGGCCTAATAAGCCTTTCTTTTAAAAAGATTTTCGGCCTTGAAAGTTCAAAATTTTGTTTAACAGGCTTTATAAATGGACTCGGCCTGCAGGAGACGTGGAGGTTAGACTGTAGGAAGAACTTCCTGGTACTCACGTTCCTGACGTGCTTAGATTGCGACTCTGAAAGGGCAGGAGCGGGACCTCATCTCCCAGAAGCCTTTACAGGGAGGCCTTGTTTAGGCTGGGAAGGGGCAGACCAGCTGGAGAGCAGACTTGCCCCAATTCCCACTATCAGACGGGGACTGGGAGGGCTCCCGGGGCTAGGAGCCCTGAAGTTTGGCCACTCTCACTCCTTTGAGCAACACGTTTATTAGGGGCCACATAAGAGCAGACTATCCAACACTTGGGCTTTTGTCTCATCACCTGCCAGCTCTGAAACCCTGGGCGAGCGCTAAGTACTCTGTGCCTTACGCTTCTCACCTGACAAAGGGCTATCACGTCAGTCCCTGGCTCACGGGTGTGGCGTGTGGCGGGCATCGTGCTCCCAGTTGGGGCAGAAGCCCAGGGAATCAGAGGCCGGAGCAGATGTCTAGCGGCTGTCGCCTGCCCTCCGTCTGCTCATGTCGCCTTCCAACTGGGTGAGAGCCTGTCCCGGGGAGAGTGGAGGAGAGGCCTGTATCCTTGCTGACTCCATTTCAGGTATGAGCAGGGCAAAGTGAACCGGTCACTCACCGTAAGGCTAGTGGGGGCTAAAGCTCCTGTCCCCGCCAGGCTGGACTCAGTCAGACCTCTGCGTCCCATGCCTGCCTGTCACTTTTTCTCCCATCACTGCCCCTCCCCGCCCCGCCCCGCCCTGCCCCCTGTGTATTTTCAGCTTCCTGCAAAGAGTTCTTTCCTAAAACCACAGCTTTGAGTCCCTGCTCTAGAAAAGTGCACAGATGCTGGCAAAACTTGTGGCCGAGCCTTATCCCGGCTGCTCGTCTCCTGTGCAGTTCCCCCTCCTCTCTCCCTGTCTGCAAAGAGAACTCCGCTATTGGTGCGCATCTTGGGACAAGGGCAGCCACAGCCCTGTCCTTCTCAATTCTGTCCACAGGGTGGCAGCAAAGTCCAGAAGTTCTATGGAGGGGACCTTATGAAATATTTTATTGCCCCTTTACCCCCCATATGGCCCCATGTCTCCCCAGGGGGTTCTGAAGCCCCCGTCCTTCCAGGGAAGCCCTATCTTTTGGCCAACACTAAGGATCCTGTTCCAGAGCGCTCAGTGCCCTGTTGCCATGCTTTGGGCAGAGACTGGCTCACTGCCCCCTCCCCCATCACACAGCTGTGCCCATACTAGTCCCTGAGCAACTGCTCCTCTTGCTCATGTGCTCAGGCATAGACTCCACCCCCAGCCACACACTTAGTTGCTTTTCTACTTTCTGCTTATGCGAGGAAGATACTGATGCCTTAGGGTGAAGAAGCTCTTTTACCCAAAATACATACGCATACAGGCCCATGAAGGACTCTGAGCCTTTAATTCTGCCCACATCTCTAGGTCCCCAACTCCGGCTCAGCCCACACTGGCTCTGAGACGGACATCACTGGTCCTTAGAAAGGAAGGGTGAGAGTAAGGTGCTGACCAGCAGGGGGCAGTGGTTAGATAGGGAGGGTGGTCACTGGGAGATATTCATCTGATGGCTCCCAGGTAAGGACTGAAGAGGTGAAGTTGCTTTCAAATGGAGTTAAATAACATGATTTTTCTACCCATTCCAGTGCAACGCCCACAACTTTGCAGATGTCACATGCTAGCTGTGCATACTCATTTCACTGCTGCTGTAACAAATTACCAACTTAAAACACAAAGTTATTATGTTATAGGTCTTGAGGTAAGAAGTCCAAAATGGACTGGCAGGGCTGTGTTCTTTCTGGAAGTTCCTTGCCTTCTCCAGATTCTAGAGGCTGTCTGCATTCCTTGGCTCATGACCCCTTCCCCCATCTTCAAGGCCAGGAGTGTAATACCTTCAGATTTTTCTGCTTTGTCACATCTCCTCTGACTTTTCTGAGTCTCTCTTTCCCTTATAAAGACCTTTGTGATTATAATGGGCCCACTCAGATAATCAGAATAATGTCCCCATCTCAAGATCCTTAAATTAGTTACATTTACAAACTTCCTTTGATCTTGTAATGGAATAGTCACAAGTTCCAGGATTAGGAATTGGATAACTTTGAGCGGGGGGGCATCATTCTGCCTACTGTTCTGAGATTTTTGGGCAAGTTGCTTAACTTCTCTGTGCCTCAATGTCCTCATCTGTAAAAAATAGATACGATAACAGTTCTTACTTTTATTCACAGAGCATGGAAACAGTGCCAAACACTTGGGAATGTTGTGAGAAGCAACACAAGTAAATGCTTGATAAATTTCAACTATATGGTTTATCAATGGTTGATGCCAATTCAAGGCCAACAGGAACCCCCAATTTGGTGCACAGTGAAGAAGGAAACTTTATTCAATGCAAAACAGCTCAATTATGATAGAGCACAGCTGTGAAAACAGCACCACTGTGAGGCAGCTCTGGGACAAGGTGGCCTAGGCCAGGCCCCTCTCTGGCTAAACAGCTCTGCTTTGTTCCATGCTGGTCTGCTCTACTCCAGAGGGGCACCTTTGGTGTTTCAGCTCCAGCTGTGCATTCTTACACCCAGTGGAGAGCTGACTTATATGGACAGAATTCCCTTCCCCTGGTCCTTGACTGGTCCATCCTCATGCAAATGAGGACTCCAAATCCTCACAGTTTGTTTGGTCCAAAAAGGTACTGTCCTGATTGGTCAGAATAGAGCTGCTCTGGTTGCTCGGTGAAGAAGCTGATGGGGGGGGAGATAGCTGCTCAGCTCTGATTGGATGGGGAAAGCCTCAGTCCTATTGGTTAAAATAGGATTCCAGGACCTCCTTTATAAGGGGTGGCTCAGCGGCAAGGAACACAGTGCAGGCTGGTGAGTGCAGGAGCTGGAAGCTCAGGGCAGGCTTCTTCCTGAAGTGCAGTTTGCATGAGAGGCCCCTTTGTAGAAATGGCTGCTAGGCTCTGTTGTGTTGTTTTGATTGGAGCCGTTAGCCACCAGAAGCCCTCTTTAGTATGCATCTTCTTTCTCAGGGTCCACGGGTTTTATTATTGCTCTTATGCATAAATATAGAAGCTTCTTGCCCAGGCCCTGCATGGCAAAATTGAGATGTGGTCCATCTCAGAGCCATTTAATTAATACTATATAAGGCAATAGTTCCTGTTAGGAAACATCCATTTGTGCAATAGTGTCAGGGTGATGAATACTGAGCTACTTTATAACCGTAAGAGATGGGAGATATGAAAGCAGAAGCCTGGAGGCAATGAGTCCAAGAGGCCAGCCTGGCAGGAGATGTAGCATGGGGCTGGAGGCAGTCTCTCTGCTCATCCCCTGCCCCATGCCCAGGGGCTGCTCATCCGCCTCAAGGGAGAGATGCTGGACGGTGGTGAGGGCTTCTGGAGGCCAGAGGTGTTAACGCAGCAGGGGTGCCGAATCGCTTCCCTCAGAAGCCTCCGGCAGAGGCACCGCCCCTTCCCCCGACTCACCATCTGTCTGAGGCAGTGGTGCAGGCAGGAGGGTGGACAGGATAACCCCCGGAGGACTTCCCGGCGGAAGGTCCAGGAAACCCTGCCTTTCCATCCAGGTGACGCTTAGTCCTGGAGCAAGGCGCAGCTCTGGGCTCCACCCTTTGCTCTTTGCTGATACATTGACCGTCCTGCCTTTCTCACCCAAGGACTTTTTTCTGGTTCTCACTAATGAAACCCAAATCTATCTGCCATCTGGGTTTGCCATTGGGCTTAAAGTTCCCACTAAGGAGCTCATTCCTCAAAAGTCTTCTGAAGGACCCTGGTTGATGTGACTCAGTTGGTCCCATACACTGAAGGGTCACACATTCGATTCTGGGTTGGGGCACAAACCCAGGCTGTGAGTTCGGTCCCCAAATACAGCATGTTTCTCTCTGACATCGATGTTTCTCTCTGTCTCCCTCTTTCTTTCTCACTCTTTAAAATCAATTTAAAAAACAAAACAAAAAACTCTTCTGAAGCTGAGAAGTGCTTCTCCTACTCCTTGAGCCTCACCCAGTATGTGCTCATTCAACACCCTCCCAATTTCTTTACTCTCACAACAATTGTTAACTCATTTATTTAGTGTTGGATGATTTGTTTAGCATTTGTCCTGGCTCCCAGCCTGTGAGTTCCCAGAGGCAGGTATTTCTCAGCCCACTCACTGCTCACACAGTGCCTGACAGAGTCCATGTTTCGCGTTTAGTGAGCAAATCAGTGAATGAATGAGGGGAAAGGTCTACCACGAAGACCTTGTCTGAGATCCTTTCTCTAACCTACTCCTCAGCTCTCACTGACACTGCCTGTTTGCCGGGGAGCATGGAGCTGGCATGAGAGAGAGACCTGGGCAGCCAAGGGCACTGGGGAATGGGGGGGGGGGGGCAGCTGAGCTTGAGGAGGGCTTCAGGGCCATTGAAGCTCCTGATGTCACTTCTTCAGTGAACCTTCTCTGAAATCCTTTGAGAAAACAAATAACTTCCACCCAGAACTTCGGCACTGTGCCATAACTGCGTTGGGGCTGAATCTGCCTGAACCGTGAGCTCCAGGGCAGGGCCTGTCTGCTTCCTCCTCAGCTCTGTCTCCAGGGCCGGATGCCTACCTGGTGCAGGGGTGAGGCTTGTTACTGCTGAATGAAGGGCTGGTGGTGTAGATTCTATGTGAGTCCCTTTTTGCTGGATGACCATACAATTTATTGTCCAGTCCAGACCATTTCTGTCCTGGAAATGAAGGCACTGTTAATAATTGCTCGCGAACAGCAGGCTGTGCCCGGGGCTGTCCCAGACAAGCAGGGTTATGGCCACCCTACCTACCTCTTTAGGGTCCCCCTGGCCTCTCCCACAACCAAGTTCCTACCCCAGCTGATCAAGCCAAGGGTGCTTCTGCCCACAGATTCTAGAGTCAAGAGAACTCAGGCTGGGGGAGGGGAAGGGAGGCCTCAGCACTGCCTTTTGTCCACGGTGGGGTCATGGTATTCCTCCTGAGCTTCACCTCAGAGGTCAGAGGTCAGAAGAATTTCCTGTGGGGTCGCAGGTCAAACACCGCATGTCCTCAGCAGAGCTACGTGGAGGGCCCGCTTGGCCTCTGCCCTCCGGCCCCAGGAAGAAGGATGAGCTGCTTCTGGAGCAGGAAGCAGCGCTGGGCAGGTCAAGGCAGGCAGGCGGGGCTCAAGGGCCACCCCCCATCACAGGGAGGACGTGGCTCTGGTGACTCCCTGAAGTGGGAGATGGACAAGGGATGGATGGGACGGGGTGGAGTGCGGTGTGGAGGGTCACTGCTAACAGAAGGGAAATGTCCCATGGGGTTGAAAGCTGGCTACACGGGGCTGGATTGGCCGGGAGTCCCCAAATAAACTGCTGTCTTAAACGTGTGCTTTTCAGTAGTAATCCCTTTCGTGGAGGAGGGAGCCCATATAGACCCGGAGGTTTCCCTGCAGGTAACAAGAAAATGCGATTGTGTTGCCAAGGGGAGAGATGGACTGGGGGCACCCCTGGCTTCCTGAGCACGCCCTGGGGGTTCCCCACAGTTTGGGAGTAGAGCAGAAACCCCCTGGGGCCTGGTCAGATCTAAGCAGTAGCCCCCATAAGGCGGGAAATGGGGGTGGGGTGAGAAGGCCAACCCTGAACTGTGCTGTAGGCCGGGTTGAGGTCCCATCCCCATCCCCGTGTGCCGCCGGGCCCAGGTGGACAGGGTGGCTGTGTCGGGCTGCGCAGGCCATGCACTGTACAACCCGGGGCACCGCTTACAGGGACCCCAAGTGCCACCCGGGAAGCTCTGGTCATGAGCCTTCACAAGGTAGTTCCTGTACCTAGCATGTCGTTCTGGCAAGTTTCCACCCAGCCTTCAGGACCCAGCTTGGATTTCATCTCTGAGAGTGCTGAGTGCCTCCTTCTCTGGGGCGCACGTCACACGTCACACACCCCTGCTCTGCGCGTTCTGCACAGACTCGCGACCAGCTGTCTCAGTGTCCGATTCTCCACTGTTCTCAGTCTTAACCTCCCTCCCGCCACCTTCCAGTGCCTGGAACATGGAGTCACTGAATGAGCAGCGTTGGCTCAGCATTGGAGCTGGAGGGACCGGGAGACCACTGTGCACTCTTTCATTGTAAAGAAGAAGCAGCTGTGGTCCAAGGGGGTGAAATGACTTGTCCCCGGTCACTCAGGTCTTTGTGGCAGTGAGTGGGAATAGGCTCAGGCAGCGATCAGCCCCTCGGAACTGGGGCCAGGGAGGCTTGTCACGATAACCGTGGTCCCTATTCTAAGACCTCTTGGGAACAGGTACCCAAACCCTCTCCCTGGTAGGTCACCCCCTCCTGTCCTCTCTCTTCTCATTTTCCGACCAGGGGTATTTTTAAGGCTGTTTTGACTCCCTCTGCTATAATAAGAAACCAGCAATTAACTATTATAAGGCTGTTTTACAATTGTGTGGAAGCCCCTTTTATCTACTTTGCTTTAAATGGTTATATCTTTTATCCCTAGTTTTCAGGAATATAAAACTTTACAGCGCTTCCTGCAAACCTTCATACTTTGCAGTTTATTGTCCCCTCTGCATTTATATCTTCCATATAAATAAGACCTTCATCTGTACAGTGCTGGGCTTAGGCCACTGTGGCTCTCCATGATCTCCGCCTTGGACACAAGGTGGCACACAGAGCCACAGGACTGGTTGGCCATCCTCGGTGCCCTGTCCTCTGATCAGGGCTAAGCCAGCAGCCCTGTCCAGAAAGAGGTCATGGACCCCAGGCAGAAGGAGATGTAATGAGGAATCGGGAGGGGATGGTCCCCACCTACCTTGTGCCTGATCTGAGTTTTGGACCCTTGTAGACACTGGCCAAGAGTGGCCTGGCTTCTCCTATCCTTAGATAGAGAAGGCTCTCTGAACGTAGCTGGGAAGCAGCAGCAATAAGCTTAGCCAGAGCTCCCCGAGGGTGCTTGGAGCAGAGCACAAGCCAGGTTCATGGGCAGCCACGCCCAGGCCTTCCTGAGGCACCAGCCTAAGGGCCTCTCTGAGCAGAAGGTCTGTCTCGAACAGCCGTAGTAACGAGAAGGATCACAGGCAATTCTGTCCCCAAGTGAATTTTCCAAGTTTAAGCTGATTTTCTATATTTTTAATCTAGAGTCTTTGGATCAAATGTAAAAACGGATAGCACCTGATTTGGTGGCCATGAGGATGCACTGCCCTGGACCTCCTACTACCCTGAGGGTAAGTGATCAGGGCTCCGCCTGCTGCTCTGAAAGCCAGGGCAGCCCCCAGCGTTTGCGCTGAGGCCATGCCTTCTGGGGGCTGCCTGCAGCCAGTGACTGGGTGTGGCAGGGATGCTAAGAGAGGCCCACTCCTGGGAGACGGGGACTCCTCTGATGCTGACTGCCTGAGGACTCCCCAGCAGCCTTGCCAAACCTTTCTTACACTCTGCTGCAATCTAGGAAGATTCTGCCCAACCTCCCTTCCCTCCCTCCTCACTGGAATCAGACCTGTAGAGCAATCTGATAGCTCTCAGCCTGCGCCGACTCCCTCTCCAGCTTCCCCTCACAGGCATCTCCCCTAATAAAATCCTTGCACATTTAATCCCATATTGGCATCTGATTCTCAGCGGATCAGGAATAGCACACGTCTCATTTACATAAGGAGAGAGTTGTATGCATCAGTGTCAAGGATGGAAATCCCGGGCCTCCATGTTATTTATGCAGAAAGCTGCTAGAAAGACCAGACTGGTAGAATAGCTGCGCCTATGTCTACATGCAACACTAGAAGCAAATCTGTGCGTCTCTAGGCATAGCATACGTAGGTGGGCATAAGTTGATAGCTATAAATATACTTTTTAAAAAAGACTTTATTATTTTAGAAGAGTTTTAGATTGATAGCAAAATTAAGTGGAAAGTACAGAGATTTCCCACATAGCCCCTACCCCCCACCCCCCCACACACACAGCCTCCCCATTATCAGTCTCCCACCAGGCTGTGTATTTGTTACAATCAATGGACCTACGTTGGCACAGCACGACCACCCAGGGTTCATAGTCTGCATTAGGGTTCACCCTTCGTGTTGCACATGCTACGGGTTTGGACAAATGTACAGTGACATGTATCCACCATTATAGTGTCCTACAGGGGAGTTTCACAGCCCTAACAATCTTCTGTGTCCCACCTATTCATCCATCCCCCAAACTCCTCCAACCCCTGGCAACCACTGGTCTTTTTACTGCCTCCATCGTTTATGCCTTTCCCAAAATATCATATAGTTGGAATCATACAGAATAAATGTACTTTTAAAATTGTACTTGGGAATCAATTGCTAATTAGCCAATGATGTTATGTATAGAGAGAGTAATGGATGTGTAGTCATAATAACAATTATCTGACATACATACGCATTTTTATTTATAGACATGATCTCACTTAACTCTCACAACAACTTCATGAGAGGTGCAATTTTATCTCTATTTCACAGATGCGAAACAGAGGCCAAGAGAGGTATCCCAGTAGCAAGTGGCAGAATCTGGACTTGACTATGTATATATGTGAAACTAGACAATAAGTGTGCATAGACAGATAGAAGTAGGTGGGAACTGATGGGTCAGTAGACATATCTGAACACGTGGAGACCGAGTGTGGATCAGCAAATAGACAAAAATGTGTGAACCTTTCCCCCCCCAGTCACAGCCTTTGTCGGTAACTCAGGACTCAGGATGTGGCTGTGTTTGGACTTGAGCTCAGAACACTGAGTTCTGCCTCAGTAAATTTATTTCACTGCTTAGCAGTAAATCAAAACCCATTGCTGCTTCTTGTCACTTAGTTATTTGGATTCCAGGAAACCAGTCCCAGCTCTAAGAACTGCTCTAGCACTTGGCATCAGTAGCAGACAGTGCTTTATGTGGAACTTTTATTTTGTGTAAGTGTTCCCATGTCTTGTTTTCAGATAAAACTGTTCTTGCTAAGATCAATAAAGGCCTCCTGGTTGTCCAAACCAATGGTCACATTTCAGTGCTCACCCTCCTGGCCCTCTTGGTGACAGTGACGGTGTGGAGCGCTCTCTCCCTGAATCCATCCTCCGAGACTCGCTTGACATCTCTTCCCTCTGACTTTCTCCTGCCTGTCTGGACACACTCCTCAGTCTCCTCCAGGCTGTTCTTTGGCTATTCTGTAGCAGGCCCAACGGTTTTCTCCCCTTGCTCCTTTCTGACAAAGACCTGACTTTGGGTATCCACCCTCCTCTGTGTGGCAGTGGATCTCCCAGGAGTTGAGTGCAGTCCTCGGAGATGAATCCCGATCAGTCTAAACCACCGGTTCTCAAAGTGTGGTCCCAGGACCAGCAGCCTCAGCCCTGCCTGGGAACTAGCTCATCAAAAATTCAAATTCTCAGACCTCTCTCAAGACCTACTGCACTGGAAGCTCTGGGAGTGGAGCCCAGCAACCTGGGTTTTAACTAGCTCCCCAGCTGATCCTAATGCATGTCGAATTTGAGAACCGCTGGTCCGAGCCAGTCGTGCTAAGTGGCCTTGCTCCCCTTCGCAGTGATTGAATGAGGCGTGCATATGCGGTGAAGTGTTTACTAATGAGAACCCAGAGGAAGGGCGTCTTGGAAAGGCCCCTGTGCTTCCAAAAGAGATGCAGGGAAGAGATGATTCCTCTGCTGCTGACAGACACTGTTGTGCCGGGTGCGGTGCCTGGGGCCCCTGGAGCCAGGTTTGACCGTGGGGAGAGCACCATAAAGAAAAGTGGGCGGGTGGAGAAGGGCAGAGCAGGAGGGGTCCATGTGGGCTGAATTCTGTCCCCTAAAAAGATGTATTGAAGTCCTCGCCCCCAGTGCCTCAGAATGTAACCGTATTTGGAAATGTGTTGTTGCAGATGTAATTAGTTAAAATAAGGTCGTAACGGGGTAGGATGGGCCCTAATCTAATATGACTGGCATCCTACTGAACAGAGAGGCACACGGAAAGGAGCCGGCCGCGAGGCAGAGCCTGGGGTCTCTCTTACGGGGCGGGGGGCACATGGCCCTGCTGACAACTTGGCTTCGGCCTTCCCCCCTCCAGCACTGTAAGGAAGGACATTTCTGTTGTTTGAAGCCATCGGGTGAGTGTGACCTAGTTATGCAGCCCTGGGAGAGGAGTACAGGCCCCTTCTGACCTACCCACTGCCCGCAGCTGCCCCACCCTGAGACCACCTTTCTACGGAATAGCGGTTTTCCTTTATCATTGAATAGAGTTGGGTGGGGCTTTTTCGTCTGTGTTTTTAGAGTCTGTGCAATGGCTTTGTGACTGATAAGCATTGAGTCTTATATTCCTCGGGGTTCCTCCGTGGCCCCTCTTCTCTGCTGACCTCACCCTCCTTCCTGGGAGAGCTGGTCCACGCTCAGAGCTTCAGATATTGCTCAGTGGGCTCCTAACTATTAAGCCTGTACCCCACCCCACGCCGCGCTCTGGAGTTTCATACCCAGCGTGTATTTAACATCAAAACTCAACCTGTCAAATTTCAATTCCCTGTCAACCCCCTCCTTCAAGCTATCAGACCTTCATGTTTTCGGTTTTGGTGAATGTCACAGCTGCTGACTCGGGTGCCCGACGACTGACCCGGGTGTCATCCTGTCGTCTTCCTCTCGCGGGTAGAACGTCCACCAGTTCTGCTGATTCTCCCTCTCTCCCTATTAGCTCTTGAATCTGTCTTCTCCTTACCATCCCCATTTTCACTGAAAGAATGTAAGCTCTCATCATTTTTGCCGAGGATATTGTAACTCTAGCCTCGAACATTTCTTCACATTACTGAGCATTTAAAATGCGTCTCTTAGAGTTTGATAAAATCCAGTGATGAAGTCATCTGGGTAGTTTTCTCTGTGGACAGCTTGTTTTATAATTACAGATCTGATTTATTTAATAGATAAAGGATTTTTTCAAATTTCTTTTTGTATTAATTTTGTAAGTTGTATTGTCCTAGGAATTTGTCTATTTCATTTAAAATTTCAAATTTAGCCCTAGCCAATCTTGCTCCATGGTTAGAGCGTCGCCTCGCAGACTGAAGGGTCTCGGGTTCAATTCTGGCCAAGGGCATGTACCTCAGTTGCAGGCTCCATCCCCGGCCCCTGTCGGGGGACATGTGGGAGGCAACCAATCGATGTGTCTCTCTCACATCGATGTTTCTCTCTCTCTCCTTTCCACTCTCTCTGAAAAGCAATGGGGAGGGGGGGGAATCCTCAGGTGAGGATTAAAAAATAATAATTAAAAAAATAAAATAAAATTTCAAATTTATTGGAATAAGGTTTTTTGTTAAAACATCTTTATATTAGTTTCCTAGGGCTACTGTAATAAAATCCCACAAAATGGGTGGCTTAACACAACAGGAACGTATTGTCTCTCAGTTCTGGGGGATAAAAGCTGGAAGTCAAGGTGTCCCAGGGTCACGCTCCTTCTGGAACCTGCCAGGGAGAACCCTTTCTTCCTCTGCCCTCCTTCTGGTCATCAGTGTTTGCTGTTCCCTGGCTTGCAGCTGCATCTCCAGTCTCTGCCTCTGTAGTCCCATGGCCTTCTCCCTGTATCTGTGTCTCCTCCTCTTATAAGGACACCAGTCATTGGAGTAGAACCTACCCTTCTCTAGTATGGCCTTATCTTAACTTGATCACATCTGCAAAGACCCTGTTTCCAAATAAGGTCACATTATGAGATACTGGGTGTTAGGTTTTCAATATATCTTTTTTGAGGGAACACAATTCAATCCATAACAATCTTACGATTTTTTTTTATTATCTTGTTTTGTTTTAATGCATTTATGTAAAAATTCTAAAAGCCAAGAAAATCTTGTAAGAAGAGTAACAAAATTGGAAGATTTACATTACTGGTTATTAAGACTTTTTGCATAATTAAAGCAATCAAGACAGACTGGAATAGAGGCATGCATAGACATATAGACCCATGGAACAAAAGAGAAAGTCCAGAAATAAGCTCAAACAAATATAGGTACTTGGCTTATGACAAAGATGGCACTGCACAGCACTGGTGAAAGGATGGTGCTCTGAACACACTGGGTTCCATGTGGGGAAAAATTGAATCTTGACTCCTACTTCACATCGGTCACAAACATCCATTCTATGCGGATAGTAGATCTAAATGTGAAAGATAAATCAATAAAGCTTTTAAAAGAAAACATAGACTATCTTTGTGATCTTCCAGTAGTCAATAATTTCTTCCCCAGTTTTTCTCTTCCAATAAATGGTACCACCATGTGTACAACTGCCCGAGGCAGCTTTGATTTATGTGTTTTTGTCCTGACCTGCACCTGATCACCCACCTTGCCCTGTCTTCTGCTCTGAAAGGCATATCAAACCCACCACAGTCCACCGTCTAAGTACAAGCCACCACCATCTTCCATCTGCAACAGCCTCCTAACTGTTCTCTTTGCTTCCACTTATTGTATTACTTTCCCAACTAAGATCCCTCATTCACTTCCCATGATGTGCCAAAACTTTACCTGCCTCAGGACCTTTGACATGACGTCCTTCAGTCTGAAATGCTCTTCCCTCAATTCGCCATATGGATGGTCCATTCTCTACTTTTCTCTCATAGCTCATGTCACCTCCTCAAAAAAGCCTTCCCTGCAGACCTACCTGTATTCTTCCTTACCTCAGTAATTCCCTGACACAGCATGCTGTCTTGCCACAATCCATAGTTATCTCTGTATTTTACTCATTAACTAATTCAATAAATATTTATTGTGTCTCCTCTATGCCAGGCCCTGTGTCAGGTGCTAGGGATAAAGTCCTAATTGATAGACAAGGTCTCTACCCTGAGGTAGCATACAGTTTAGTGAAGGCTACAGATATTAGTCAAATAATCATACAAATGACAATATAACCACAAACTCTGAGAAGTGCCTGAAACTTATCCAGCACTCACAGAGAGTAAGGCAAATTTTGGAGAGCAATTTGGCACTACTTACTTAAATAACAAGCTGGCAGTTCTGCTCCTGAGACCCCAAGCAATTCTCGCAGCAGCTGTTGGGGCTCCTGATCAAAGGGGGAGCCAGTGGTCTAGCTGCTGATCCAGGTGCAGACTGCAGGGCAGATGGCTTGGAGGAACCCTCAGAAGCTGGTGATGGCAGCTATGAGCCCTGAGAACAGGGCTCTGAGAGCGGAGGTAACTCACTGTAAACAGCTGTATGACCTCTGACAGCCTCATAGCCAGAGTGGGGGGGATGCTCCCCTTCTAATCTCCCAGCAGGCAGCCCTGGCACTTGATTCTCCAGCCTCCTGAATGGTCTC
The DNA here is from genome assembly GCF_964146895.1 of Miniopterus schreibersii. Classification (NCBI taxonomy): domain Eukaryota; kingdom Metazoa; phylum Chordata; class Mammalia; order Chiroptera; family Miniopteridae; genus Miniopterus; species Miniopterus schreibersii. The sequence continues at coordinate 7,062,812 of NC_138112.1, read as the reverse complement.
CCCACCTTACTAAGCCACCTTGACCTTCCACACTGCTTTGAGAGTGGTTTTCCCAGAGCATAATCTAAATAAGCCTTTCACATACTTAGCTTTCCTCAGTGAGTTCCCATTGTCTTCTATAAAACTAAAACTCTTTAGCATCTACACAAAATTCTTTAGGACTGGCCCCTTCCAAAGGAGAGTCTGAATCGGGTTCTGATTACTCCTCACTGCACTGTGTGTGCACTGCAGCTTATGTGCTCTGAGATGACCATGCACTTGGCCCAGGTAAGGGGCCTCTGGCAAGAGTGCTGTGTAGGTCATGTGCTGTAAGCTCCGGCCTCACGTCTAATCGTGGGTATGTGTTTATATCTGCAAACGGAAGCAAATGTGCTGGAAGCTGGGCGTCAGGGCCCCTCATCTGCACAAGCCCCTTCCAATGCCCTGGAAAGATGGATGTTGGCTGTATTTACTAGCTTTTTAAAATGTGAAATTTGCTCTGATTTCTTTTTTCATTCTAAATAAATATTTCTTTGTACCTAATTATATATTCATAATTGTATTAGTTTTCTTAAAGGGGGCACTTCCAAACTGTTTAAGCTTCATGTCCATAAAGCCTAGAAATAGGTCCTTGCCTAGAACTAGACAGGCTTCCAAAAAAATCTAATGTGACCCTCATCTATTCGGAAGTCCTCACCATTGTCCTGGGGAACGTGATTGGTGTCTGCCATGTGTCCTGAGTTCCCTCCTACTCTGTAATTAAGGAAACCCTGTTTGATTTACCCAAGTGGGATCTGCACTTGGTTATCTCTCTCAGCCCAGGCCTAACGTGGGCATACAGTTGTCACCTACTTCTTCATCTGGCTCAGTCTTACTCATCTTTTAGGATTTATCTCAGGAGTCACTGTCTCCTGGAAGCCTTTCTGGATGCTGTGAGTCCAGGCTGGGTGCCCAAACAGAGCAGATATTCAATAGCTGCTGCTTGAATAAATGAATGAATGAATGAAGCCAAGCCATCATATTAGTCCTCTCTGCTCCTAGAAAAATAAGCCCTTTTTGGTTGGTCCAGTGGAATCCTGAGTTCCATCTGAAACAAGCCCCCACTCCCCTGGTCCCTGGGTTGCCCCTCTCACAGGATCCCACATTACTCACTCCTGATTCCTTCAGACAAAGGTGGTTCCATTCTCTGTTCTCTTGTTCGACCTAATCCATTCTAGTTCCTGACCTTTATATGCCACTCTCTGTGGTAAGAGCCAGAAGGTGGCATATTACCCTCTATCGTTTCTCACATATTTTCTGCAGGTGGCTGTGTTAGTCTTCTAGGGCTGCCACAACAAAGCACCACAGATTGGGTGGCCTAAACAGAAATTTATCTTCTCACCATCTGGAGGCTGTAAGTCCAAATTCCAGATGTCAGCAGGGTTCTCCTCTCTGACACCTCTCCTTGGCTTGCAGGTGGCTGGCTACCTTCTCCTGTGCTCTTCCCTCTGTGCACGTCTGGGTCCTAATCTTTTCTTGTAAGGACCCCAGACATCTTGGATTAGGGCCCACCCATATGACCTTGTTTTACTGTAATTACCTCTTTAAAGGCCCTATCTTCAAATACAGTTGCAGTCTGAGGCACAGGGGGCTAGCTCTTTAACATATGAATTTGGGGGGATACAATTCAGCCCATAATGGAGTTATCCTCGTGTTATATATCAAGAAACTGATACCCAAAGGGATTCAATAACTTGCTGTCTTAGTCCATTCGGGGCTGCTATCACAAAACTACCATAAGCTGGTGGCTTAAACAAAACAAAAAAAACACATTATTTCTCACTGTTCTGGAGGTTGGGAAGTCTGAAGTCAAGGTGCTAGCAGATCCAATGTCTGTGAGGGCCCATTTCCTGGCTTGTAGATAGCTGCCTTCTCCCTGTGTCTTCACATGGCCAAGAAAGAGATCATGTCTCTTGTGTTTCTTCTTATAAGGGCACTAATCCCATTCCTGAGGGACCCACCCTCATGACCTAATCACCTCCCAAATGCTCCACTTTCCAAATACCAGCATGTTAAGAATTTGGCTTCAACATATGAATTTAGGGAGAACACAGACATTCAGTATTTAGCACCTGCCCATGGTCACTCAGGCAGCAGGTTGAAGAGCCAGGTCTTCTGAATCCAAGTCCTGGTGCTTTCTGCTCCATTCCTAGTCTCCAGGGTCAAGCCCCAAGCCCCTGGAGCTCTCTGTTCCCACTGTCATCTCCCTGCCGTTTCATTATCTGCAAAGTAACATATGTCTACACGCCACGTGAACACAGGCAACCATGACCACGTAACTGGAGGGCATGGGACTGGGAGTTCCTCAGCCAGCCTAGGTGGGGGAGGGGTGGGGCGGAGCTGCAGCATGAAAGGGAGGTCAAACCAAGCAAGTTCAAATGCGGGCTCCCTTACTCTCTAGCTCTGTGGTCTTGGCCAAGTTATTTGAACACTCAGTGCCTCAGTGTTCCCTTCTGCAAAGTGGAGATAACAGTACCCAAGTCACTGTTATTGAGGTGATGAAATGAATAAGTAAACAGTGACCAGCCCTTAGTATCCCCTGAGTGAGTTAGAGCAATAATTATTATTACTACCTTTTTCTACATGTACGATGTCCTCAGTCCCATGTCCTACTGCTCAGTTTTCAATTGCTCTGAGGCAGAGTAGTGATGGATTCCTGTCCAGGGCTCTTAGGAGGGAAAGAGTGCGCAAAAAAGGATGGGTATTTGGAACATGCCCTGATCTCAGGGGCAATGATGCCTGCCTTTACCTTTGGGGCATGAAGTTCAAGAAGAAACAAGATCCTTGGGATTTCAGGCTGACAAGGCCCTGGGAAGACCTGGTGGCTACCCTTGCCTGCAGGAGGCCTTTTGTATATTCTCTGCTAGAATGAGGCCTGAAGACTAGGTGACAACCTGTGGCTGCCAAGAGGCTTTATGGTGTTTCATGCCAGCTCTGGCTTCTATTTCAGGATCCACAAAGGTCAAAGTCAGCCCCTGCCTTCAGAAATGGTGAGATGTGTGCTGAGAGCAGCTGGGTTCCCAGCCTCTTAGGTCCCACTAGCCAAGAGGCAAAGACCTCAAACCCATTAAACACTGGGGTTGACATAAATTCAACATTGAGTCCCAGTGGGCTGCTATGGACAGAATCCCAGTGAGCCCCAAACGGGGAGAAATCCAGCTTCTCACAGCTCATTCTGCAGCTTGCCCTCCTCCCCCTTCTCCCACTCCCTCAGCCAATGAAGTAGTTTGGTTAAAAAGTAAATACAGTAGCTGTACCTCCCCGCCTCCTCGGGCTGCTGTTGACTCTGGCAGGGCTGAGCCCCTCACTCCCCCGCCCTGATGCTGGCACTGACAACTTGCCCATAAAACACCCTGTAAACGAAGCTGAGGGGTCAGTGAGCCAAGCTAGTGACTGACTTTCCGACTGGACTTTCTCCCTTTGTGCTAGAGCCCAGAGCACTTGGTGTTCGCTTTTACTTTAGCCCATTTCCCAGGGGCCTTGTAGATTTAACATGACCCCAGCCTGTCTACCTAACTTCCAGGTGGAGAGATTTCAGAGTGTTGATAAAGGCCCCACCCAAGCACTATGCAAAGGGGAGCCAGCTGAGGTGCACAGGAAAGGACTCTAGATTGGGGTCAGAAGGCTTGGGTTGCAATCCCTGGCCTGCCACTTCCTAGCCACGACTCTGGAAGTCAGTGGTCCTAAAAGCCTGGGCCCTGAACAGCAGTGTCCCTGTCACTTAGGAACTTGCAGAAATGCCAGTTATCAGGTCCCGCCCCAGACCTGTGGGATCAGAGACTTGTGCAGAAGCCCAGCAGTGTGTTTTAACAAGCCAGGTAGGTGATGCTGGTGCACGCTAAACGCTTCAAACTACTGTCTGAAGTCACTTCCCTTGTCTGAGACTCACCTTCTTCATCTGAAAAGTGGGGAGAAAACTTTTTGCAAGGTTGTTGCATTAGATGAGATTATGGTACTTGCAAGTGCCCGGCACCACACCTTGTCACACAGAAGGTGCCCCACAAGTGCTGCTGGTCTGGAGGGTGGAGGGTCCGGGTAGACCTGGCGCCTGAGCCCTTACTTGCAGTCTCTGGAGGAGGGTGCCCTCATTTGCCTCTGGCTGTGAGGGATTCTGAGGCCAGACCGCACCTCAGCAGGCGTCAGAGGTATGTTAGGAAGCAAGTACTTCCCACAGACAGTGGGAGTCCAGATCCTGGAATCCAAGGCAGGCTCGGGCCCGCAGTCTTCACCTGTCCTCCTCTGCCTGTGTGAGGGGCTGCCTGCAAATAATCTCAGGACATAAGGGTCTGTTCTCTTCTCTAACATTCTCCATAACCTGTGAGCTGAAGTGCTCCCAACCCCCAAGAGCAATCACAGAAGTAGCCACTAGAGGCTGCCATGTAGGGAGCACAAGTCTGTTTACTTCTCACAGTAGCACTAAAGAGCGGAGCTATTCATCATTGGTTTTATTACTGAGAAAAACCGAGGCGACAGGATCAAGTAACCTGCCCAAGGGCACATGGGAAGGAGCAGGTCCAGAGTGTGAACCCTGTTCTAATCCCAGTGCTCTTTCCACAGCATTACCCAGCCATTAAGGCTCCCCCTGTATCTACCACTTGTTCCTTGATTCAGTAAACACATATATTTTTTCAATAGCAGTTTACATTCAATGTCATTCCACACCAGTTCCAGATGCACAGCAAAGTGGCCGGAAAACCATGCACTCCACACAGTGGTCCCTCCCCCCGCTGCCCCAAGCACTCACCTGGTCCCATACCCCGTTATCTCAACATTATTGACTGTATTTCCCGTGCTGTAATCCATATCTCTGTGGCTATTCTGCAACTACCAATTTGCTTATTGCCATCACCTTTTCCACACAGCCCTGCCAACCCCCATGCCCTCTGACAGCCGTCAATCTGTTCTCTGTATTAGTCTGTTTCTGTTTTGCTTGTTTGTTTATTTTGTTCATTAGATTCCGCATATAACTGAAATAATATGGAACTTGTCTTTCTCTGACTTATTCCACTTAGCATAATACCCTCTAGGTCCATCCACGCTGTTGCAAAAGGTAAGATTTCCTTCTTTTTTTACAGCCAAGTAGTATCCCATTGTGTAAATGTACCACAGTTTTTTTATCCACTCATCTACTGACAAGCAAGTGGGTTGTTTCTAAATCTTGGCTACTGTAAATAACACTGCAGTGAACATAGTTGTGATATATTCTTTTGAATTAGTGTTTCGGGTTTCTTCAGCTGAATTCTCAGAAGTGGAATCACTGGGTCATAAGGCAGTTCCATTTTTAATTTTTTGAGGAAACTCAACACCATTTTCCATAGCGGTTGCATCAATCTGCATGCCCATCAACAGTGTGCTAAGGTTCCCTTTTCTCCACATCCTCGCCAACACTTGTTTGTTGATTTATTGATGGTAGCCACTCTGACAGGTGTGAGGTGATATCTTGTTGTGGTTTTGATTTGCATTTTTCTGATGATTTGTGATATTGAGCTAATATTTTTCTATTGGCCATATGAATGTCTTCCTTGGAGAAGTGTCTGTTCGGGTCTTCTGCCCAGTTTTAATTGGGTTGTTTGTTTTTTCTGGTGTTAAGTTGTCTGAGTTCTTTATAAATTTTTAATATTAACCCCTTATCAGATGTATCATTGGTGAATATCTTATTCAATTCAGTAGGTTGTCTTTTCATTTTGTTGATGGTTTCCTTTGCTGTGCAAAAACTTTTTAGTTTGATGTAGTCCCATTTTATTTTTTCTTTTGTTTCCCTTGCCTGAAGAGATTGACATCAGAAAAAAATATGGCTACAAGAAATGTCTGAGATTTTGCTTCCTATGTTTTTGTTCTAGGATTTTTATGGTTTTGAGCCTAACATTTTAAGTCTTTAATCCATTTTGAGTTTATTCTTGTGTGGGGAGTAAGAAGGTGGTCTTGTTTCATTTTTTGCACATATCTGTCCAATTTTCTCAACACCATTTATTGAATAGACTATCTTTACCCCATCATATGTTTTTGCCTTCTCTGTCAAATATTAATTGACCATATAAGCGTGGGTTTATTTCTGGGTTCTCTATTCTGTTCCACTAATCTATATGTCTGCTTTTATGCTAGCACCATGCTTTTTTGATTACTATGACCTTGTAGTGTAATTTGATATCAGATAGCATGATTCCTCGAACTTTGTTCTTCTTTCTCAGGATTGCTGAGGCTATTCAGGGTCTTTTGTGGTTCCATATACATTTTTGGATTATTTGTTCTAGTTCTGTGAAATATGTCATTGGTATTTTGATAGGCATTACACTGAATCTATAGATTGTTTTGAGTAGTATGGACTATTGAACAATGTTAATTCTTCCTATCCATGAACATAGTATATGCTTCCACTTATTTGTATCTTCACTTTCTTCCTTCCATGTCTTATAATTTTCAGAGTACAGGTCACTTACCTCCTCGCTTAAATTTATTCCTAGGTACCTTATTATTTTTTATTATGTAATTATAAATGAGATTGTTTTCTTAGTTTCTCTTTCTAATAGTTCATTATTGGTGTATAAAAATGCCACCAATAATGAATTTTAATTTTATATCCTGCTACTTTACTGAATTCATTTATCAGTTCTAGTAGTTTTTTGGTGGAGTCTTTAGGGTTCTCTATATACAGTATCATGTCATCTACAAATAATGACTGTTTTACTTCTTCCATTCCAATTTGGATCCCTTTTATTTCTTCTTGTCTGATTGCTGTGGCTAGCACTTCCAGAACTACATTGAGTAAGAATGGTGAAAATGGACATCCTTGTCATGCTTTTTATAAAATATGTTTTTATTGATTTCAGAGAAAGGAAAGGAGAGGGAGAAAGAGATAGAAACATCAATGATGAGAGTCATTGATCGGCTGCCTCCTACATGTCCCCTACTGAGGATCGAGCCCACAACCCAGGCATGTGCCCCGATTGGGAATCGGACTATGACCTCTTGGTTCATAGGTTGACGCTCAACCACTGAGCCACGCTGTCTGGGCATGTTCCTGATATTAAGGGAAACACTTTTACTTTTTGTCTGTTGAATATGATGTTGGCTGTGGGTTTGTCACATGTGGCCTTTATTGTGTTGAGGTATGATCCCTCTGTTCCCACTTTGCTCAGAGTTTTTATTATAAATGGGTGCTAGATTTTGTCAAATTTTTTCCTGCATATCTTGATAGGTCATATGATTTTTATCCCTCTTTTTAAAAAATATATCTTTATTGATTTCAGAGAGAGGGAGAGAGATAGGAACATCAGTGATGAGTCACTGATTGGCTGCCTCCCGCATGCCCCCCACTGGGGATCGAGCCCGAAACCTGGGCATGTGCCTTGACCATGAATCAAACCGTGATCTTCTGGATCATAGGTCAGTGCTCAACTGCTGAGCCATGCCAGCCAGGCTATCCCTCATTTTTTTTATGTGATGTATCATATTAATTGATTTGCAGAATCAATTTGCAGATATACCAACGTTGCATCCCAAGAATAAATACTACTTGATCATGGTGTATGATCTTTTTCATGAACTGCTAATATTTTGTTGAAGATTTTTGCATCTATACTCGTCAGGGAAATTGGCCTAGAATTTTCTTTTTTTGTAGTATCTTTATCTGGTTTGGGAATTCAGATGATGCTGGCCTTGTAAAATAAGGTTGTGAGTCTTTCATCCTCTTGAATTTTTTGGAATAGTTTGAGAAGCATAGGTGTTAATTCTTCTTTAAATGTCTGGTGAAATTCATCTGTGAAGCCTTCTGGTCCAGGACTTTTGTTTGTTGGAGTCTTTTTTTTTTTTTTTTATAGGGCTGATTTTTATTTTTATTTATTTTTTTAAATATGTTTTTATTGATTTCAGAGAGAGGAAGGGAGAGGGAGAGAGACAGAAACATCAATGATGAGAGAGTCATTGATCAGCTAGCTGTCTTCTGCATGTCCTCTACTGGGGTTTGAGCCCAAAACCCAGGCATGTGCCTTGATGGGAAATCGAACCGTGACCTCCTGGTTCATGGGTAGACTCTCAACCACTGAGTCACACTGACCAGGCTGTTGGGAGCCTTTTGATTACTGCTTCAATTTCATTAGTTGTAATCGGTCTCTTCAGATTTTCTGTTCTTGATTTAGTTTGGGGAGATTTTATGTTTCTAGGAATTTATTCATTTCATCCAAATTGTCCAAGTTGTTGATATATAGCTGTTCATAGTATTTCCCTATAACCCTTTGTATTTCTTTGATGTAAGCTGTTATTTCTCTTCTTTCATTTCTAATTTTATTTATTTGGGTCCTCTTTCTTTTATTCTTGATGAGTCTGCTTAAAGATGTATGGATTTTGTTTATCTTTTCAAAGAACCAGCTCTTGGATTCATTGATCTTTTGTATTTTTTAGACTCTATTTCTTTATTTGTGCTCTGATCCTTATTATTTCCTTCCTTCTACTTACTTTGGGCTTTGTTGTTCTTTTTCTAGTTCTTTTAGCTATAAGTTTAGATTGTTTATTTGAGTTTCTAAATATTGATTTCAGAGAGACAGGAGGGAGAGGGAGAGAGAGAGAGAAACATTGATGTGAGAGAAAAACATCTATTGGTTGCCTCCCATATGCACCCCGACCAGAGACTGAACCCACAACTTGGGTATGTTCCTTTACCCAGAATCAAACCAGCAACCAACTATGTGACACTGACAAGGGCTATTTGAGAGTTTTCTTGCTTCTTAAAGTAGACCTGTATTGCTATGAATTTCCCTCTTAGGATTGCTTTCGCTCTGTTCCATAAATTTTGGGTTATTGTGTTTCATTTTCATTTGTCTCAAGGTATCTTTTGGTTTCTTCCCTGATCTTGTTGTTCACCCATTCATTGCTTAGTAACATATTATTTAGCCTTCATGTGTCTGTGTGTTTTTCAGTTTTTTTTCTTGTAATTGATTTCTAGTTTCATACCATGATGGTCACAGAGATACTTGATATGATTTCAATCTTCTTGAATTTATTGACTTGTTTTGTGTTCTAACATGTGGTCTATCCTAGGGAATGTTCATGTGCACTTGATAAGAATGTATATTCTGTTGCTTTGGGGTGAAATGCTCTGAAAATATCAATTAAATCCATCTGCTCTAGTGTGTCATTTAAGGCTGCTGTTTCCTTGTTGATTTTCTGTCTGGAAAATCTATCCATTGATGTCAGTGGGGTGTCAAAATTTCCTACTATGAGTGTATTACTTTCTATCTCTCCCTTTACGTCCATCAAGATTTGCTTTATATACTCAGGTGCTCCTATGTTGGGTGCATATATGTTTACAAGAGTTATATCCTTTTATTGGATTGATTTCGTTATCATTATGTAGTGTCCTTATTTGTCTCTTATTATAGCCTTTGTTTTGAAGTCCATTTTGTCTGATATAAGTAATGTACCCCAGCTTTTTGTTTGTTTGCTTTCATTTATATGAAATATCTTTTTCCATCTATTTACTTTTAGTTTGTGTGTATCTTTTGTTCTGAGGTTGGTCTCTTGTAGACAGCATATATGTGGGTTTTGTTTTCTTATCCATTCAGCTACCTTACAGTTAACATGTTTTTTGAGCACCTATTATGTGCCAAGCAATGTGTTGGGCACTGTAGCTAAGCTAAACTGAATTCAGTCTATTTCTATATAACCAGCTCTTTCTTACCCATGTATTAGGGGAAAAGATGCAAGTTGATCAAATTATGATTATTTGGGACTGGGGTCAGATATGGGAATGTGGAAAATCTGAAAAGCATCTCTTCTGGTCCTTAATTCCCTCTTGTTTGTTATTTCATCACATCTCCACAAGGTTGAGAGATAGATCAGAATTATCTATAAATATACAGGGGAATCATGTACTAGCATGAGAAGGCACACTCTTTGTGTCTGGAGGTGTGCGAGATGTCGTTTTATTTAAGTTTCTCTAAATATCCTTTAACTAATGGGTGTTCCTAGGCCCTTTCCTCCTCTAATCTTGCAGAGAAAGAAGAAAAAGAAAGAGAGAGAGAGAGAGAGAGAGAGAGAGAGAGAGAGAGAGAGAGAGAGAGAGAAAGAAAGAAAGAAAGAAAGAAAGAAAGAAAGAAAGAAAGAAAGAAAGAAAGAAAGAAAGAAAGAAAGAAAAGAAAGAGAAAGAAAAGAAAGGAGGGAGGGAGGGAGGGAGAGAGGGAGGGAGGGAGGGAGGAAGGGAGGGAGGAAGAAGGGAAGAAGGGAAGAAGGGAAAGGGAAAGAAGAAAAGGAGGGAGGGAGGGAAGGAGGGAGGAGAAAGAGAAAAGAAAGAAAAGGTTAGCAAGTCTATTCTCAAATGGACTAGGAGGGCCAACAGTGGCAATCTATATTGGCCTGAAATCGCTGTTCCTTTGGTGCTGGGGCCACCTGACAGCTTTGCCCTGCTGTCTGCTGCTGATCCAAGTTTTGCATTCCCTGTCCTCTGGCACTGCCCCCTAAGGGCTGCCCTTAGCTTTCAAGAGACTAAGGTCTTCCCAGTCACTGGGGGGTAAAAATAAGGAAGTCAAGAGGGAACAAAATGGCAGATTAGTTCCCTTTAATGCAACAAAGAGCTAGAGAAATGGGTCTTGTTAAAAAGACTTAAAGTGTCATTGTTATGGAAACAGGCTGGCTGGGCCCTGGGGCAGTTTTATGGGCTTTTGGAGTTGGCCTGAGAAGGGGGCCTTGTGGGCCCCGGGTGGGTCGCTATTTCACACACCTGCTCTCTGCTCGGCTGGCTTCCCTCCAAGCCTGATGGGGGGGCGGGGTGCAGGGGTGAGCTAATGAACTTTCTAGTGATTGACAGTCCACCCCTCCCTAAGCTTTCTGGCTTCCAAATTAAGGGGACAAGGTTGTCCAGGACCCCACTGATGGGTAAAGAGGCTCTTTTCTTTCTCCATGACAGCAGTAAACTTCCCCTAAGCCCCTAACTTACAAATTCAGAAAGAGCTGGCTTTAGATCCTGGCTGCCAAGACCGTGCCAAGGGAAGCGTTGAGGAGAAAGGCCTGGTGAAGGGCACTGACAGAGGAGCCTTTCTCTGGGGGATGAAGCTGAGGACCTGACATTAGAAGCAGCCCTTCACCTTAAGCCCCTTGAAAACGGCTGCTGGTGAAGCTACGGGCCCTGGACACTGTGGAAGCTTCAAACAGGCATGGTTGGTTGTGTACGACGCTCATGTAAAGACTTTGGCTCTGTGCCCAGAGCACTTTAATCCATTTATTTATTAAATAGCCACTTATGAGGCACCTACTGTATGGTACCTAATATGTGTCCCTAAAGTAGTCCACGCCCGAGCCTCTGATGGGGCAACTCCCTAAACTCTCTCTGGGGACAGGGACTTGGGCACTGCTGTCTAACCCCGGTTCCCCTCTCCGGTTCCGTGTGTTCGTGCTTCTCCCTCTCCAGGCCTCCCTAGGAAACTGGTGAGATTGACATAAAGCCTATATGCGGTTAGTAGTAGTGTACCAATGTTAATGTTCTGGTTTCGATAACTTGGCTGTGGTTATGTAAAATTTTAACATTAGTGGAAGCTGGGTGAGCGGTATGTGGGAATCCTCTATACGATTTTTTCAACTTTTCTGTAAGTCTAAAATCAGTTCAAAATAATAAGATAAAAAATAAATAAAAGAAAGAAGTCTTGCCCTGGCCGCTGTGGCACAGTGCTCAGAGCATCGGCCCGTGCACCAAATGGTTGTGGGTTGGATTCCCTATCAAGGGCACGTACCTGGGTTGCAGGTTCGATCCCCTGCCCTGGTCGGGGCACGTGGGGGAGGAAACCAATCGATGTGTCTCTCTCACATCTGTGTTTCTCTCCCTCTCTGTCTCTGTCTCTCCCCCTCTCTCCCTCCCTTCCACTCTCTAAAAACCAATGGAAAAAATATCCTCGGGTGAAGAGTAAAAAAAAAAGAAGGAATTCTCACTAGGAGTTTTGTTGACTCCTGGCTGCATCTTTCGGTCTCTGTGGTTCTGTGTGTCTTTCCATAATCCTGCTAATGTCCCTTGTCCCTCCTCTGTCCCTTGTTTCCCTTCCCCAGTCTCGGTCTCCGTGCTCCATTCTCCTTCCACAAGGATCTGCTCTCCTCCCAGGTTTCTCCTCCCCACGGTGCCTGGGTGTCTATAATTAGGCACCAAGCCTGTTCATCCAACTTCCCGAATACCCGTCAGCTCCCCGCTCCTTCCGAGGCTCCTGGGTGACACCATCATCACCACACGCAGTCGCCTGGGTTACCCACAGCCCCGCTGGGCTTCCCCCCTCCAGCCTCGGCTGCGGCTGGTCCGTTCTCCACGCGCAGCCCCCATCAGGCCGGGCCCAGGCTGAGGCCGTGGCTGCATCGCCTGAGGAAGCCCGGCCCAGCCTCATCAGATCCCGCCCGTCTCCAGTGCCAACTCCCTCCAGCGGCAGCAGTGGTTTCACTGGGTCCCAGCACGCTCAGAGGGGCTTCTGCACATCCAGGGAGAGCAGTGCTTCTTTCTCCTGCAGGCAGGCAGGCAGGCGGGCTGTCCTGTGTAAGGGGAGGCTCTTGGGCTGAGTGTGGACGAGAGAGGAGGGGAGAGGAGAGAGGTCTCCACGTGGGCAGAGGAGCCCAGGGGGGAGAGCAGGGAGGGGTCGCTTCTGTGCTGAGACTAAAGAGATGCCAGAGCAGCCTGTGTCTTCCTGGCGCCTGGGAAATGGACTGAGGTCCACACAGAGACCGAGGCCCCATCCGCCACACCCATACCTTGCCTGTTTCAGCCTCCAACTTCCAGCAGTGCCACCTCTCAGCTGCCACTGAGCTCAATCAACCCTTAAAAAACCCACAGACCCTGTGCATACAGCAGTTGCACAGTCCTAGTGTCATAACTACTCACCCCTCCTCAACATTTTGTTTCAACGATACCAAACACATCACAATGTTGTAGTCACGGGGGGCAAGGGCGCTCTGGTGGTGACAAGTTTGTCTCCATCAGCCATTGGTAGAGGGTTACCGCAGTGGGATAGGAGTCTGATTATATGGTTATACGTCCCCAGGCACTTCCAGCAAAGCAGGTTCCACAGCCTGACAGAGACACAGGTGCTGGCTGTGGGGAGTGAGCACACCCCCGGCGGCTGTGCACGCAACAGTGGCAAAGGGATCTGAGAGGATCCTGGCAGAGCAGGACAGCGTCTGCTATGAAAGGGGGTTGTTGCAATTTTAGATGGGGGCATGAAGGCCTCACTGAGGAGATAACATTTGAATAACAGCCTGCAGGAAATGCAAGCAAGCTCTGCAGGTATCTATCCCTACTGCCCATCACAGTGCCTGGCACAGGGTAGGTGCTCCATGTGGTTTGAGGAATAGATGAATGAATGAATGAATGAATGAATGAATGAATGAATGAATGAATGAACAACTAATGATGCCTTGTGTTCTTTTTCCCCTGCATGGGAAGGATTCCGGGCTCCTGGGCTCCCCCCAAGGTCCAGTGTGGTCTGACGTTACAGTTTGGGTGGCTCATGCAACCAGCAGGTCCAGGTGCAGGCCTCTTCCCGCTTCCCTCCTGCTGACCACCCAGAGCCAGAAGAAAAAAAAAAAAAAATGAGCACTTTAAGTCCCACAGCATCCTTGTGAAGTAAACACTCCAAGTGTTGGGGAGTTGCAAACTCTCTGGGTTCATGTGGGCTGCCTCGGGAGCTACAAATGAGCCTGGGCAGATGGCGCGGAGATGAACGGCGCCATCCTTTTACTGTAGCAGTACAGTCGTAATTCTGCAGAGACATTTATTAGGCGCGTCTCCCTTCTGCGGGCTGTGCTGGGGCCGGCGCAGTCGCTGCCAGCAAGGTGGGATGCGAACCCCGGAGCTGAGGATGTCACAGGCACCCACGTCTCTCATCCCTTCCTCCCAGCTCACTTCTGACAATTTATAGGTTAGTTTGACGCTTGAATAGCTGTGTCTCTCCACTAACATGTATCCTTTGTACTTCCCGCTGTGGCATATTCTAAGAGAACTCCATCAAATAATTATCTTCCCTTCTATTTACTCTTCTTTTTACTTGATCTGCGTCGCTGTAAAACAGTAGAGTAGCAAGCCTTCTCCGTGGTTGTAAAGTATGTTTGTGTATAGTATTAAATCCACACCCAGGTGCTCTTCATCTCAGCACTTGCTGGGTCTGACAGGGCTCTGGGCCCGCAGTGGGTTCCCACCACCTTCTGTTGGGAGGCAAAGAGCTGGGGTCGTCGAAGCCATGGTCTCAGCCCACAGGCCCCAATGGCATAGAAAGGCCAGCTCAGGAGCCTGTGTCCAGCTGCACCTCAGTATGCTCTGACCTTAAACTTTTTGCCCAGGATCCCCAGTGAGCCCCCTTTGCCACAAGGAATCTTGTCCAACTTGGTCAAACTTTCCCCACTTCTCAGGGCCTAGAGGAAGTGAGGGCTCACTGGGAGGCCACAGCACCTTGGTCCTACAGCTAGGACTCAGCTGCTTGCATGCTTTGGAAGGAACCCCCAAGCTTTTCTTGTGCACGTTGCTTCTCTAACTTGACTAAAAGCTCCCTGTGGGCAGGCACAATACCTTTTTTCTTCCTTGTTTTTTCCAGAGCCTTTAGCACAGAGCTGGGGAATCAACTCCCAATTCATAGTAAGTCCTATGGCTTTGAGTCCCTTTCCAGGAGGCCCTTCCTTCCATGACCTCTGTGCCACATTGACTTGCATATTTAGTAAATAGCTTTACAGTTTTGTAAGAATCTCACCAACTAGATGACAAGCGCCTGCAGCATCTTACACTCTCAAACTGGAAACCTCCTCAGGGGTCCCTCCGTGGCCCTCATGTCCAACCTATGAACACAAATCCTGGATTTTCTTTCACGCTTGTTTTATCTTCCCAGCGTCCAGAATGCACAACTTGGAGCAAAGAGAAGCAAAGTATTCTAGAAAGAGCACATACTTGTCCAGGCCAGAGTGGCTCAGTGGTTGAGCAGTTTGATTCCCAGTCAGGGCACATGCCAGGGTTTTGGGCTCCATCCCCAGTAGGGGGCATGCAGGAGGCAGCCCATCAATGACTCTCATCATTGATGTTTCTATCTCTCTCTCTCCCTCTCCCTTCCTCTCTCTGAAATCAATGAAAAAAAGAAAGAAAGAACACATACTTGGAGTCAAGACACCTGAGTTCCAGCCAGTTCCTACACCATCCCCCTGAGATGCACAGACCTGGCCTTCACTTTCCTCACTTACAAAATATGGAAGTGCTTATCACATTACACAGTGTTACAAAAGCCAAAGAGTTAGTGGCCATTGGGCTCATCCCTCTCCTCCAGATGTGTATCTATCTACTCTGGAAAGGCCGCCAGAGGTGGAAATTCAAGAACCTTACCTGTGCCTGACCTGGGGCTTAACCACCCTGGTGTTCAGAATGCCTTCCTTGGCCTCTACAGCTCACTTGCAATTTAAGCAGAAACCCTGTGTTCTCTCAATTGCTTGCCAGGGTGAGTGTAGGTAGTTCTTCTTCCACAGTCTGGAGCTGAGTGGGAGGGTTAGAGTGAGGGCGAGGGCAGAGTGGGTGTGGACCTCGCCAAGGGACTTCTACTCCATCCAGTTCTGCATCAGGATCACTTTGGATCTGCTGGATCAGAGCCTCCGGGGTTTGGGTCCCTGAATCTGTGGTGTTTTAAAAGCTTCCCAGTTGATTCTGAAGCTCCATCAGGGTTAGTTAGAGAGGGCCGGTGGGGTCCTGTGGCTCTATCTCCTCCCCTGCAGGGGCTGGAGAAGCCTCTGGTCTCAGCTTCTCCTATCAGTGGGCTGCAGAGCAGGACTCAGAGACAAGGCAGCTGACAGCGTCCAGTTCAGGACCACAGCCATGGCTGAGCACCACAGCTGTGAGACAAGCCCAGGGCAGCAGGGATGGGCCTGCACCAGGAGTGGGACTGCACGTGAGGTTGGCCCCTTGCATCTCTAGCAGACCATGGTGATCTCTACCCTGCCAGCTCCACCTGGAGGCGCTGTCACCCACACTAACCACCAGGCTGGTTGGACTGACAAAGGGGCTGATGGGCTTCCTTTCCTGGTCACTGTGGAGTTTACTCTTCCGACAGCCACCTCATTCGAGTTCCTGAGTGTATGTAGGCTGCCTGTTAAGATCAGACCGTTTTCCTGACTCCAAAAGCTTAACACCTACAGAAAGGTCTCATCTTCCATCCCACCTCCAGCCTTGGACCCCACTGTGTCCACAGAATGTCCCAGTGCCAGGGCTCATGAGGCCTGTCTCTAGCCACCCTCCTGCTGGGACTCCACAGTCCACCCGAGATTCCAGATGCTGTTGAATGGACCCTGGTCCACAGCAGAAAGTGTGCTTTGTCCTGAGCTCTTTGGGAAGGAGCCATGTGGCCACACGTGGTCGCCCCTGATAGGATCTCACATCTTGGGCCACACCCCTCTTCTATACCCCCGTGTCCTACCTGGTCTCAGTGACCTTCCGGATTCTTCTGTCCATTTTTGGCTTTCGCAGTTCTTAGGCCTAAGCTTCTTCCACTGTCTCTTGACTTGTAGGAAGATTCCATATTTCCAGTACCCACTCCTCCCTGCTCCACTTGCCCCTCTCTAAATGCAAGAGGGTAAACCCCAGCCAGTGTGGCTCCCATCTCTTTCTGAAAAGGATATTTTGGAGCTCCCCACACCACAGCCTGGGACATCACAGTGCACCATGGCTGGGATAAGCCGAGCTCTGGGATCGCACCTCCTCGGGAGGGCCACATCCCCAGAGTATGCTCCCTCCCACGCCTAGCTTGACCTGCCCCTGAGGACTCTCTCCTGCAGCTGACCAGTCTGCTCCATCTTGACTGGGGCTGGAGGCAAGTAAGACCTGTTGCAAGCTCCAAAAAGAGGGGCAGGGAAGAAAGGCCTTTCCCCTGCCTCCTCTCCACCTCACTGCAGTGTGCTCTTCTCGCCCAGGGAACCTTCCAGACACCACAGAAAGTTCAGCAGCAGCTGTTCGACATTTACATTTTACATAGTGCAAGGTTATTTGACTGCCATGATTTGATCTTCTCTAGTTAATAACCTTGACTTATGGAATAATAGCAGCCATGGCTCAGCTCCTTTCCCTGCCAGAAGTTCCTGTTGCTGGAGTGATAGGTGAGCACAGACCCTTCTCTCCCAGACCCTCTGTCTTCCTGTTGCACAGGGAAGGGGCCCCTGCAGGACTAGGGAAGCCCAGCAGGCTACACCTATGTCCAGGTCTTCCATCAGCATCTCCCCTACTTCCTCTCTTTGTGGAACCACACCCCTGGCTCTGGTCCCTTTCTTCAGGCACCATCCCTTACCTGCCTCTCATTGTCCTTCTCAGTCCAGAGCCACAGGTAGAGGGGCTGAAATCTTGATGCCCTCCCCTCCCCTCCCCTCCTCTTCCCTCCCCTCCTCTCCCCTCGACAGGAGTCCTTCCTAGCAAGGGTTAACTGTGTGTATAAAATTGATTGCGATTTTAGTAATTCGGTATAATCACAGTCTACCAGCAGGTTGTTTTTCCAGCAGGAGGGTTTGGAA
Source organism: Miniopterus schreibersii (assembly GCF_964146895.1). NCBI lineage: Eukaryota > Metazoa > Chordata > Mammalia > Chiroptera > Miniopteridae > Miniopterus > Miniopterus schreibersii. Next base: position 7,045,310 of record NC_138112.1, on the reverse strand, counting down.
TTATTTTCTGGAGTTTGCAATATAGAACTTAAATTAAGCCTCAGAAGTCAGGGGAGCTCGGCAGCATCCCTAATGTGGTGCTAAATTCTCAGCAGCACAGTCTCTGTACTAAAGCCTTTGCTGGCAATTAGCTTCATTAACTATCACAATACCTTATTTATTACTCGTCGTGCCATATGGTTTCCCAGCTAAAGGATGGCGCCCATTCTCCTACAGACCATTTGGCATCATAAAAATGTTAACAAATAATATTATGGCTCTCGGGGGCACAAGGCCTCACTGGGTTCTGGGCCTAAGCGGCGGGAGAGAATATGAAAACATTTTTCTTCTATGCGAAATAAAAAATTCCTCAAGACAGAAGTACTCAAAGAATATAGCACTTGCATAACACAAACGGGAGTTTTATTTACTCTCGTAATGGTTATGTCACTCTTTGCATCAGCTAGGACTTCACTCAGCTTCCTCTCCACTCTCCGGGGCTCTCTCCTCTTTCGTCTCCCCATCTTCTCCACTCCTGCGGCAGGAGGCCGGCCACAGCCAGCACCCCCGAGCCCCGGGCACGCTGCGGTGGGGGGCCGCCCATGGATCCTCCCACGAGTCGCCTGCTCTCAGGGTCTGTGCCAGTCCCACCTGGGCCTGCTGCCTGCTCTGCTTGAATCCTGCCTCAGGCTTCATCGCCCAGTTCTATCTTCAGCTGGTGTTTCCAGCAGACACGACACGGGGAAGTCATGCATGTGCCAGTGTCGCCTGTGGTGAGCAGACATTGTGCTTCCTAGGCCCTGCCAGTGTCCCACTGTGGAGGGTGGGCATGGGGGTGGCCAGAGCTGGAAGTGAGGGCCTCAGCGGCATGGGAGAGATGGACCTCGAAGGGCCAGTCTGAGAAAGCCGCTTGAAAGGACAAAGCACCCCTCTGTTCCTTCTTCCCTGGCTGTGGGAGTGCAGGGCCTATCTCTGGGGGCTACAAGCAAAAATTAAACAGAGGAGGTGCTCTCTGCCAGTTCTTAGTGTGCAGTGAGCAGGTCCTCCAGCTGTGAGGGGCTCCCCTCACCTGCTCTGAATGGAGGGTCGGCCTGGGCACTATCCAGTGCAGGTTCTAGGGAGGCTGTGACTCACCTTCTCCCAAATGACTTCTTAGGCCTGATGGAGACGCTCCTTGGGAAGCAATATAAGGTGATGGTTAAAGGATAAACACTGGAACTAGACTTCCTAGTTTTGAATAAGTAAATTACCGTAATAGCTGTGTAACTTTTTTAAAGGCTCAGTGTCTTCATCTATAAAATGGGGATTGTAATAGTAGCAACCCTGTAGGGTTGTTCCAAGGACTAAATAAGTTGGCCTCTAAAAGGGCCTAGGACAGTAGCGGGTACTATGTAGGGGACGGCTGTGATTAGGAAGTGTCCTGTTAGGCTTTCCCTTTTCTTTGCTCTGGTATTTCCTTTGACGCTTTGAGGCATTTGGGAGGGTGGACCACTCCCAACTCTATAACCACACAGCCTCAGCCCCAATCCTGATTCTAGCCCCGAGATCAAGCCATGTGGGCAGGGGCAGTGCCAGGATGACATCTGCTGCCGCTCACACACCACTTCCTCTGCTGTGAAGACCCTTGTCTGTCATCTAGGGGTCATAAATGCAATGACACCCCTGCACACACATCCCCACCTCCCACCCAACCATGGTGGGCCAGGCTGGGTGACCTGATTGGAATCATACATGAAGAATGTTTGACTGGATGAGACTTAGATATGACCAGAGAAGGGGTTGATGTGGCCACGGTCATACAGCCAGGAAAGGGTGGAAGCAAGTCCCTAATCCAAGTTCCCGTCCCCCAGCTCCACTCAGCAGATCAGTGAGGAAGGGAACAGAGCAGCCTCAGAGGAGAGCTGGAAATTTAACAAATTCCATTACGTGTCAATTACAGCAAAGCACAGAAAGCAGCAGGCCCATTGCTGGAATCCGCCGATGAGTCTGGGACGAGCCGACTACAGCGGGGCAGCCGGGAGAGCTGCTCCTCATGATCAAAATGCTGGGCCCCGGGGTCGCTAGAAAGAACCAGGTTAATCCGGGAGTCCCTTCCCACTCCCATGAGCCTGCTCACAGTTTGAGGTGTGGGTGACTCCCTGCCCCACCCTGTCGGCCTAGCAGGTGCCTCAGTGTCTTCATCTGTAAAATGGGGATCATAACTGTACCCACCTTGTAGGATTGCTCCTGACTAATGAAATCTCTCCCTCTGTCCAAAGGCACCTGGCTTCCCTTCCTGCTGGTTTGTTCCTACTGGTTGCAGAGGCTAGTTTTTCCCCTTTCCTTCTCCAAAAGGTGCCCCCCTTGGGGAAACTCTTTTAGGAGGAAGATGTAGGGCCTGAGGTTATGCAGCGACAATATGCAAAAGCACACACACTCGTTACCACAGACACAGACACAAGCCAGTACTATGCCTATGTATGTGCACAGCCAAGTGATAAATTCTCCCAGGACATGTCATCAGATTTCCAGAGCTCACTTTTCACTTTCGAGGCCCCCCACTTTGGGCCAGTGTCTTTGGACATGTTTTTCCAATACTTCTTTACCTCAGTTTCCCCATTTGTAAATGGGAGGAAATGAAAAGATTCATGTCAGAGCACTGCTCTGATGACTAAATACATGTAAAAAGCGTAAGCCATTGCTCTGTAATGCGCACTCAGTAAGTGCCAGCTATCACTATAATTGTTAATATTATGTATGATCATCTACCATGGTCAGGTTCTATCTAGCTATCTGCATGTTATATATATATTTCTATGTATTATCTCATTTAGTCATCACAAAGACCTGTAAGAACAGTCTCTTGTCTGTTTTACAGAAGGCAAGACCAAGGCTCACAGAGGAGACAGCTAGGTAATGGGGTCACAGGCATTCGGGCCGCATCCTTGACCCTAAGTCTGGTGCTCCTTCTAGTATGGCATTGCCTTTCCTCTGCTCCCTGAAAGGACAGGCATGGCGTGTGCAAGGCTCCACTGCCCTTGGGAACTCCCTGAGGGCTGAGGCGGCATCCCAGCCTGGCCCACTCCTGAGGGTCATGCTGTCCCTTGTTGTGGCCCCTGCCCAGCTCCTCAGGCAAGTCTGGGAAGGGGAGGGCGAAGCCCCTGGGACCTGGGGTCGGTCTCTCCAGGGCTGTGCCCTCCAGCCAAGCCTAGGGGGAGGAAGGGCAGAGCAATCAGGAGTAAATTTACCAAAAGCTGTGACTGTGAGGAAGAGAGGATCAGGAGATTGTTTTCAGGAACATTAGACAGAGACCAGAGAGAAGTGGGTAATTTCAATCCCATGCAGCTGCTGGAAATTAATTTAATTGTGCTGGTGTTGGCTCTTCTCCCTTCCAACCCAGTTCTTTGAGGGCCTGATGAAGTGCGGAGCCGGAAGAGACGTGCAGCCCCTCCAGGCAGCCTCGGGTACTGCGGCCCCAGGTGGACTTAGCCCGAGCTGGCGGGTAAACGGATTTTTTTCAATCTAGACTTTTCTCTTCTTGAGAGGTAACTGAGGTGAGACAACAGGAAGAACCTCCCAGGAACACAGTGTGAACTGTACTAACGGGAAAGAGGCCACAACCATCTCCTCCTACTCTTAAGGACAGAGAGATACTGACAGGGCCCGTTGCTCTCAGTACAGGATATGAGTTCCACGGTGGCCATCACCCCACGCAGCCACACACATCGTCCGGTAATGTGCGCTCCGGACCAGGCACAGGGCCCCCGCCATAGTCAGACACCAGTATCAGGGACAGGCTGTGGGTGGATGGGGCCCGAAAGCTCAAACCGGTGCTCAGGCACTGGACTCGGGTACACCTGAGGACAGACGCTCAGTCGTCACTGCCGTCTGCTCTGGCACACGCACGTTAGAAGCCAGCAAAGGCCTGATTGTGACCAAGGGCTCCGGATCCTGGCTGCACTTTAGAATTACGTGGAGAGCTTAAAAAAAATATGCCGAGGTCCCACCGACAGAGATTTTGATTTAACCGGGCTGTGGTGGGGCCTGGCCAGGGGTATTTTCCAACCTCCCAGGTGATTCAAACACGCAAAGCAACGGTGGAAACCTCTCGGAAGCGGGAGAGGAGCCTTAGCTTCCCACTCTGGCCCAGCGTCCTGTTCGGTTCTGCTTTGTGACCACTAGAGGTCAGCAGGGCATGGAGGAAGTGGCAGCAGTGGCCCAGGCGGAGGCCGCCCAGCTGGGGAGAGAGCCGCTGGGCTCCTGGAGGGTGGAGGTCAGGCCCCACTGGGCCCTGGGCTGAGAGGGGACACCTCGAGGGGGCAGAGGCGGCCTGCTGGCAGCATCCGGGCCTGTGAGCCACAGTCAGCTTCACTTACGTGATTTTTAAAAAGTATCCCCCAATAAAATCCCACAATCCGGGCCTGTGGCAGCGAGCACCTCTCTGCACCAGCATTTCCCACGTGGGCACTACCAGGCTCTGTACACAGGCGGGTGCGGCGCTGAAGGTGCGCACACACAGTGCAATGCAATTAGGGGGCCAACATCAATAGAAAAATATTTTGCCTTTTCCGTGGGAGAAGACAGCGTTTGTATTTCAAGGGTTGTTTATTTTGACTCGCTGCTATTTGGGCTGGAGAAGAGTAAAGCAGAGGGTTCCTTTACTTTGGCTAAGATGTAGCACATAACCCAGCAGAGCCCAAGTTTCAGATGCACAAACAGAAGCGAGCCAGTGGATCAGTCTTTTATCATCTCCAAGAAGAATAACGTCAGGGGTAGAAAAAAGGAGGCTCCCCTATATTTTAGCTTAAAAGAAATGAAAGCAGGTATTGACAATAGTTAACCTCAAAAATGAAAACTGCTGAGGCCTCCTTGCTCTCCTCCCGGTTTCCAGCTCCGGCCATGGAAACCCCTTGGGACACTGCACAAGTTCGCTCCCAGTGCCACCCACACACGGTCTGTGATTGCTCTTTACAAAGCCCACCTTTGCTTCCAAACTGCCAGGCCGCTTGATGGAAGAATCAGTTCCTGGCATGTAGAAGGTGTGCAATAAACATTTGTCAAACCAAAATGTTTGTTGGCAATATTATCTTGAATCTAATTTGTATAGTATTTAAAATCAACACACAGAAAATCTTCCAGATCCTTCCATAGTCCGTCCCAAAGACACCCCCCCATACTTAACTCTAAAACATTTTGGGGAAATTTGTTGAAAAATGTGGGTTACTGAACCTCAAGTCCCTAGAGACAGTGATTGGGTGGATTTTAGCCCCCAGTCAAGAACATGCATTTTTGACAAGTGCCTCAGGTGATTCCAAATGGTCAGGGGACTAGCCTTCCCCTCCCCATTCCCACCCCTCATCTCCTGGCTGGGCTCTTTACCCAGCCTCACTTCACCACGTGTGTGAAGCCCAGGGAGATAGGCCAGGATGGCTTTTGATGCACCCATAGGGACTTCTGTCCTTTTGTCCCCCTAAAAAGTTATGCTGGGAATCGTCATGGCTCCAGCAGAGAGGAATCAGGGTTCTCATCTCCTGCTCCACCTGGCCTGGTTCTCTCCATAGCACAGCTTTCTTTTCTCCTATTTTATGCTGCTCCTTTCCTTGGTTTCCTTACCAACCCCAGCAGCTGGGGCAGAATGGACCCGCCAGGACCCTATCCCAGTATGAGACTATTATGGGAAATCCTCAGACTTGACTCGTCGGCTGAACTTGGGGATCTTGGGGATGTGATTCCAGGTCTTAGTGTGGCCTTTAGTGGAAGGAAAGATTTAGGGCAACCAGAGAAGAGAGGGGTCTGAGGGCCTAAAGTTCAACCACCAGCGTGGTACTCACCTGGCCACTGTCCTCTTCATAACCACTCCAAAGAGACATGATAATAATGAATTCTACAGACCATTCTTCCTTCTCACAAAGACACTGTCAAAAAGGCCACCCTTGCCCTGGCCGGTGTGGCTCATTGGTTAGAGCGTCAACCTGAGCACAAAAGGCTTCAACCAATCAATCTCTCTCTCCCTCTCTCTCTCTCTCTCTCTCTCTCTCCTCCTACCCTCCCACTCTCTCTAAAAATCAATGGAAAAAATATCCTCAGGTGAGGATTAACCAAAATAAAAGGTCACCCTTCAGGGAGTTGTCTCCATGAGTCCAACTAGATTAGAGGAGACAAGAAAACACAAAATAAAATAGCTTCAATTATTGAGCACTTAACACAACATTGCAGACAGTGGACTAGGCACCTTAATACACATTATATAAACACTTATACCATCATTGAAAAGTAGCCACACATATATATTACTCTCTCCATTTTACAGATGAGACAGAAAATTTAAACAATTTTCCAGGACACAGAGCTAAGTGATAGAGATAGGATCTGAACTCAGATCTGTCTGGACAAAGCTCCAAAGCTCCACCTCAAACTAAAGAGAAGGTAAAGCCTCTCATTACTCTGACCAGGGATGTTTCCAAGCACAGTACCAGGGCCAACAGAGGTCTCAGAAACTGCCTGACGCTTGAAAAACTGCATTGGCTCCAAAATACAAAGAGAAAATGATAAAATTAAAATGTTTAAAACCACTTATTTAAATGACAACACCACACATTATGACGAGTAGTTAACCACAGCTTACATCTCACAGAGTTTTATACAAGTGATGTTTAATGAGGGGCATATGAATATTCTGATAAACTGGGTGTGGCTCCTTACCCCCCACCCCACCTGGCCCTACCCATCTATAAACACTGTCACTTGCCCTGGTGCCCACAATAGAAACGTAAAGTGAAGGAATGCAAAAGGACCAGAGAGCAGATGTCAGGAGATCCCACTCTGAGCAATCTCCTGATAGCCACTTCTTATTTTAGTTTTCCTGCCTGCAAAATTTGGATAATGTAGTTGTCCTACCTAATTGCCGAGTAGTCAGAGGCTCAAATAGAACCATCTTTGAGGAGCATAAAGTCCCACAGACAACCCAAAGATCCTAGAATGTGGAGGATGGTAATCTCTCCAGATGGAAAATACAAGGTCAAATTAAAACAAGGACACATACAAATAATTTTCATTCATGAAAAAAAATGACCAGTGTCTCATGTACTTCTCTCCTCTCCCAGATTTCATGGGGTTTCAGATCTAAGGAAGATAACTCCTAACACTACGGCACTTCAATTCCTTATGCTATGCAACCATCCTTATAAAGTTAAGCAGGACAGTCTCCTCTTATTTCTGTCACAGGTGCAGGGCGGTGAAGTGACTAGTTCAGGGATTCCCAAATAGTTGGAGCTGAAGCCTGTCAGACCGACCTGGACACCAACCCTCCTGAGGCTAATTACGTAACTCGCTGGGCCTAAGCCTTCTCATTTGGAAATGGGTTTAACAAGAGGAGGAGAGCCAGGAGGACGGTGGGCAGGCAGAGCCCGCTTATTAAAGCTGCAACCCGGTTCCGGCTCCCTGACCCTGGCGGCTGTAGGAGCCTGGGTGCTGACGGAGGAAGTCCACGAACAGGCCCCGGGTGGGTGCGGAGGTCCCGGGGTACTTGGGAAGCTGGTTTCATTTCATTACCAACAACAGGACCCACATTGTCACAGGAAAATATAAACCAGTCAGTTCAAAGGCTGGAGTCACACTTAGCCGGGCTATAAAGTTAGCACTGCCCAGGCTGGGTTCCGAAGGTGCCCCCCTACCCCCCTTCAGTGCAGAGAGGGTGGGGAAGGGGCCCTGGGCAGCCGGGCTGGAGCGCTCGGTCTCGGCCCTCCGCCTAGCACTACACTCTTACACCACGCGACCCATCTGGCCACCAGTGGTGGGCTAAGTTCATCAGCTTTGCTCCGGTCCCTGAGCCATCTGGAGCACGGGTGACCTTGGAATGAGACTTTGGAGGGTAAATGGCTTTGCCCCAGACAGGAAAGGGCAGAACGCACAGCCGTGGAAGCCTGGCAACGGTCGGGAGGCAGAATGGTGCCAACTTGTAAAGGTCTTAAAGTCCATGTCAAGTACTTTAGTCATTACTATTACTGCTATTATTTAAGTGTAGGCCATGAGAACCATGGAAGGGTTCTCATCTGGGGAGTGACCATTTGTAGGAAAGGTTGCTAAAAGGTGACTAGAAGCAGGAAGGCAAAGTGAGCCAAATCTTCCCCTTGCTCATCTGCTCTCTAGGTATTTTGCTGGTGTTTCTAGATGAAGTATCGTATGACATGGGAGAAATTTGCAGAAAGCTCCAGTGAGCGGGGCAGGACTAGGTGAGGCAAGCGCGGTGCCTAGAGCGCAAAGTCTAACTAACAAGGCGCCACTCTTAGAATCAGACAGATGCCCAGAGGGTGATGCTCCTCAGAGTTTGCACCCTGGGTGCCTCACCTGCCTCACCCTAGTCCTGCCCCGCTAACCAGCCCAAGGGGCGCAGGCGTAGGAGCCAGCATGCCTGGTTCATTTGTCGAATGCCTAAATGCAATGGCAAGAACACTAGCTGTGGGCAGACCTGGATCGAAGCGCTAACTCTTTATGAGCTTGGGTGTCCTCGTCTATAAAACGGTAAAAATGATGTGAGTACTGGGCACAGTGCTGTGCAAATTCCAGGCCCTGTCGCCCGTTCTGCCCTGGCATTGGCCAGCACACCCTCGGGGAGCAGGATGTCATGCTGCAGGAGGTGTCTCTTTTGGAAGCAGTAGCAGTAAAAATAGCTGCAGCGCAATCAGCACATACCTGGGAGCCTGGGGAAGGGCACACTCCTCTCACTTCGCAGCCTGTTTGTTCGTTATTTGGGCTCAAATCCTTCAGTCTCTAGAACAGGCTGCCTGTTTGTTTAAACATCTTCCTGGAGAGAGAGAGAAGAAAAAAAAGAAAAGACAGCACATTTCTTGTTTTGTTCTTTCACTCCTTGAACAAATATTTACTAGGAGCCTACTACATGCAAACATTGCACGTCCTGGTGCTTTGGATACAAAGGGAAAGAAAGAGTCCAGCCCTCTGCCCGCAAGCAGCTTACATTAACTAGAGGGGAGCTCCGGGGAGGCTCCAGGGAGGAGGCAGGAAATAAACGCGCAGTTACATAAACAAAGGAAACAATTTCCCCCAGAGGGCCTGGGGGCAGGAGGCAACTTCACCTAAGGCAGCTGCAGGATTTCTCTGGGGAAAAGGCTGTTACAAGTTGACATCTTAATTTGGAGACAAGTGTATTGAGTGATAGAAGGAGAGATTTGCATGGGTGCTGGGAGGGAGACACCTAGTGCAAAGGCCCTGAGGTGGGAGCTAGCAACCTTAAGTTATGTTATCTGCTTTGAGTCAGGTGTATAATTTTGGACAGGATTTGAGAGAAACAAATGTGTTTCTAGACCTGGTTCAAAGTAGCTTATCTATATCTGTATCTGTATCTAATTCTCCATCCCCCCTCTGTACCAAGGACACCTTATTTGGGTCACAGCTAAACATTCCCCTAACTACAGTTGCCATGCCCCATCCCCCACTCCTTCCTCTATGACCTGGCCATGGCTTCACTGCTGATATTTCCTTTTCTTTCTAGAACCACAGAGCACCCTCACTGACAAACACCTTGCCATTTCCTGCCCGAGCTGAAGCCTGATCACTCTCTTCTTCCAGTTTGCCTGCTCCTGTGTGGAGGTGAGAGCTCCCAACACTTCAGCTCCCTCACGATAGGAATCAAAGCTAAAGCTATGACAAAGAGACCACTTTAAACACACCCACATCATACCTTCTCTCAACCCGAAGGTGCTAACGCTGAATCCGGTGCATCTGACAGAGTTCACAGGGTACTATAGAATTTCATAAGCTAGAGTGGGCTTGGCCATAAAACTAGTCCAGTATTTTCATGTTTTCTACAAGGTACCTGGGCCCTAAGGAGGGAAAGTAACTTGCTCAAGGCCAGACAGGACACTGGAGACGGGTCTTAGGGCCCTTCTCAAAGAACTGGGCAAGCACTTTAAAGGGGTTGGAAACTTTCCCATGTAGCATCTCCATCCACGCAGAGAACACTGAAGCAGAGAGACCGAGTGGCTCGCGGGGGGATTTATAAAGGAAGTGTTGGCAGAGCTGGCCTTGAATCCAGGTCTTCTGACCAGAAAGCCAGTGTTTTTATAATTTCACCATGTTCTCTCCAATCTGCCTAGCAGAAACTCAATCAATAGGTAAACATTCCAGAACATTCCAAAGAGATGTAGGGGGAGAAAAAAATTACCATCCTACATGATTCCTTTTTTTTTCTCTTGTTACTGAAGGCACTCAATAGGCTGTAAACTCAATAGAAAGAAAATTCTCTTTCTGGGAAGATGGGATATTAAGTCTTTGAAAAAAGCTCCTAACAGTCAAATATTTGTACAGTTCATTTGAGTGCTTTCCCTCCGGTGACCAGGAGCTCCTAGAGAACAGGGCTTTAGTAAACCAGAGAAACCCTCCCCTGCACCAGGCTCTGCAGTCGATTTATCTTCTTTCCTGCTTTTCACCACATTTCTCTTCCTGGTAGCATTTTTGGCATTTTAATTTTAGACACGGGTGAAGGAATGGGAGACTTCTTTTTTAACTGAAACCTGACATATGTATCACTAGAATCATATGCGATCTTAGCCTGTTTGCTTCTTTCACACAGGGTATAAGAGATGGCTTTAAAAGGCACAGATTAGGCCCTGGCTGGTGTGGCTCGGTTGAGAGGCGTCCCCTGCACTGGGTCAGGGCACATGCCCAGGTTGCGGTTTGGTCCCCGGACAGGGTGCGTGTGGGAGGCAACCAATCGATGTTTCTTTCATTGATGTTTTTTCCCCCTCTCCCTTCTTCTCTCTCTCAAAAAAAAAAAAAAAAAAAATCAATAAAAACATTAAGAAACAAAAACAAAAAAAGCACAGATTGGGAGGTGTGGTCCTCCTCTCCAGTCCTAATGGCCACCTTCTGCTTCCCTAAATGTGGGGTGCAGTAGAGGGGTATCCAGGAAAGCGGTAGGTTTGGGAAGCTGACAGGTTTATAGCCCAGCTTTGTCCCTTAGGAACTGTGGGATCATGGCCAAGTTTCTTCTTTGTGGTTACAGAGACCTCAGGTATCCTCATTACATAGGTGAGGAAGTCAAGATTTGAGTTAAGAAATCTGCCACGTTTTACATTGCTATTAATTGACAGATTTGGATTTGAGACCCATGTACGCTTTCTAACAGCCCTACAGCCCTCTGTGACTCTTGGTTCCCCTGTATCTTATGCAAAATATACACGGTCTGGGTGAATTAGCTGGCAACTGGGAGGCGGCCACTGTCCCTGCACGTTTCCACTGGATAATTTAAGGTCTGGTTAATAAATATATGGAAAAGAGAAAAAACTACGGCTGGCAAATGGCTACTGAGCACCAAGGCACCCAGCTTTTTCCAATGTTTCCAGCTTTCCCACCCTCCACTTCCTGCCACCAGCCAAACGGACCAGAGGACACCCACCCTCCCACCGTTCCCCCACACAGGGATCACTCACCCCAGGCCGGTGGGCTGGAGCCCCTCTGCAAGGCCAAAGTGCACACACACATGTCGCCTGGACAGAGGTGGGTGGTGGGGAGTCCGCAGTCCACTCCTGCCTTATCCTGGGCTTCTCCACAGACCCCTTGGTTTTGTAACCATAACCCCAAAGGTTAGTAATAATCACAACAGGCAGCCCATCACTGCCTCCCTATCTGGCTGAGAGGTTTACAACTTAAGCTCATGGCAGAGGGAGAAATTGGCTCAATCACTTGGAGTAATGGTACATGGAGAGCCAGTTGGGCATGACTGCTATTTAACGCAAGGAAACCAGGCTGCTGCGCGTAACGTGCATGTACACTAATAAACACGTCACGCTACGAGGTGAAAATTACCACCACCCCCGCACTCGCCCCCTCGTTCTGCGTTTCCCTGCTTGCCCCCAGTGAAGGGGACGAGAGTGGGAGCCTAAGGCCACCCACAGATGCTCACAGCGACGATTACGTCAATACTCGCTGGTCACCTTTCACTCTTTTAAAAATATTTAAAATTTACCACGAGACCTTACCCCCAATAGTTATAAGGCATTTTGTAGGAGGCGAGTGGAAAACAAGATTACCTAACACCATTGCTAAGAATAGCTAACATTTTCAGGTCTTTTATCACGGGCCAAGCGCTCCTTGCACACCTTCCTAGAAAGTCTAGTGAGGTGGGTACCCTTACTATCCCCAGAACACAGGTGAGGTCACTGCAACTCAGGGAGTGCAAGTAATCAGCCCAAGATGCAAGAGGTGGTAGTATTTGAACACAGGCCCATGTGAGTAAACTGGAGCCTTTATGCTGCGCTGGACACTGAGGGAGGAGGCGGGAAGTGGAAATGCGGTCACTGGCTGGACAGTGTTCTCGGTGGCTCTAATCTTGTTCCCAAAGGTCTTGGACAGACCCACATTATGATGCTTTCCTACCTGCTTTCCCACCGCACACAAGAACTCTCAACTTCTACCACGTGCCAAGTAGAGTGACACAGAGGTAACCCCACAGTCATCCTGTCCCCACAGAGCTCACAGTCTAGTGGAAGAGGCAGCTGGAGAAAAACAGGTTCACAGAAACTGTTAGGATATTTCCCAGTGTCCCCCTTGGCCTTGTCCACACAGGACGCTCCAGTCCCCAGGTGGACCTGCCCCACCTGTAACCAAACTGCCAAGAGGACTTGGGGGAGGCCCCTTGGGCTAGGCCAGAATCCCTGCTGCTGCTGTCGAATGACACAAAGTATATTAATAATTAAGGTAATGCTAGGTCCTGTAATAAACAAACCCCCAAATATATAATAGCTAAAAACTAGGGTAGCCAGATTTATTTAAAAGACCAATTTAAATTTTGATTTCAGGTCCTTCTTTGGTTTTTTAGTGTAACTGCTCTGTGCAATATTTGGGACATTACTTATACTAAAAAATTATTTATCATTTATCTAAAATTAAAATTCAACTGGGTGTCCTGTGTTTTACTTGGCAGCACATCAAAGGTTTATTTCTTATTTATATAAAATCCACAATAGGTGTTCTTAGTAGGCAGGCAGCTCCCACCCGAGTTGTCATCAGGGATCCAGGATTTTTCCATCTTGGTTGTTCCATCTTCATCATTCAGCTTCCTATGTGCTCATGGGGTCAAGTCACAGGAGGGCATGGGGGATTCCAGGGGGGAGTTTGTGTGGGCCGGTCCTGGAAGGGGAAGGCTGGACTTCTGCTCACAGTCCATGCCTTGGCTAGAACTCAGTCACATGGCCGGCACCTAAAGCACGGTAAACTGGAAATGTAATCCACTGTGCGCTCAGGAAGGCATGTGCAGAACACCTGGCCAGCCTCTGCCACATCTGGTAATAGCAGAACGATTGGCTCAGTACTTATGCACATACATGCATATCTCAGATGCTAGTGCTGGGTTCAGTCAGCAGTCCTACACCCACTGGTGTCCTTAGCAGGAGATCAGATGCTCTCTTCTCAGCCCTGGCCTGCTTAACCAATACCTGCTTGGGATTGGGAGTACAAGGCCATTGTGGGAGTAATGAGCGGTGCAATTCAAATCAATTCATTTTAATGCAATGCAATTTAATAAATATTTATTAATGTTCCTAGAATATTGAGAAAAGTTTGCCCCTAGGCCCCTGAAGGAGACATAAATTGAAACAGAACGTTATGTCCTCAAGGAGCTGTATACAATTGAATTCAACAAGTATCCCCAACCCTTATTTATATCCCATTGATTTTTCAAGGGTCAGTGAAAAACCTATAGCTACAAAACACTCTGCCCTAAAGGTTGGGATACAGAATGGTACCTCCTCTCCTGAATTTCTACAACGCTTGGTGTATGTTCACTCATTCATTCAATTAGCTCATTCAGATCAGAGGTATAGAGTGGTCTCTTGGTTTTCGTACTCTGTTCTGGACAGCCCTTCGAGTTCTGAAACATTGGAAAACCGAGGGATCCACAGCCGCCAGCTGGGCCTCAGGACCTTGCCCTTAGCAGAAGCCGCGTGGCCTGTTTGACTTCCGAGGCGGGATCGAAAACCGAAGCGTTTCCTTCTGGGTTCAAGGTGTTTGTAAACCGAAATGTTCGTCCACCAAGACATTCAGAAACCGAGGCACCATTATTTATCACTTATCTAAAATTAAAGTTCATTGTACTCTACGGAGGGTTGGGAATGGGAATACTAATTGAACACGACCGAGACACTGTCTTCCAGAAACCCCAGTGGAGGGTGGTCAGGATGCACAGACCTCAGTCAGGTCTAGGCAGATGGTGGTAAACACTGTGATAAACATTCAAACAGCCAGAAAGGCCTTAGGGAGGAGGGAGACATTAGTTCTGACTGGAGGACGGGGTGAAGGTTCCACCAAAGACCCAACAATGACTTCCTAAAGAGACAAGGAAGGCGGAGTCGAAGGCCTGGCTCAGAGCCCCAGCGGCTGCCCCGTCCCCACCCGACTCAGCCCTAACAGAAAAAGGCAGTGAGATTTCTCAAGGGGTAACTCCAAGGAAGTCTTTCATTTTAGCTGAAAAATTCACTCGAGTTTTGAATTCCACTCCACAGGATACCACTGTTTGTTTTGCTATAATAATTTAATATAATTGGTTTAAATTACCTGTCATTGAGTAAAATCATTTCATCTGTGTGCCCCTTCTGTTTGAATTTCTCCAGAAATTCAGCTTCGGAAAGTGTACGACTGGATGTTCAGTTTTCACTCACCTCTTGTTTTTTCTCCTTGTCAGGATACATGAAATATTTTGCTTTAAAGACTAAGACTGATCATAAGCTTTGTGAACAGACAGCACAATAGCCACGGATGAGTTTCATACACTTCTCACACACCAGGGGAGAAACAGAATAGTGCAACTTACACAAGAGTTGTTTTTCTGGACCGTGGTGCTCCTGGTGGCACCTCCAATGACAGTGACAGTCCTCCTGCACGTCACTCCAGGCTTGGTACAAAACTGTAGCACTCCTGTTGTAATCTCATAGGGACTGAAATCTATAACTTTAAGCACCTCACAAGTTAAACAGTTACCTATTTCAAGTTTTAACAGCCTAAGAAAATGTTACATACTTCCCCACTTCCTGGCCTCTCCACAATGAAGCACCAAAGGGTTAGAAAAGCCCCTTTCTGACGAGGAACTGGGGGTTCATTTTCAGCGCAATGCCTGATGATTTAGCTGTGGGACCTGGAGGGGGATCATGCCGCTTCAATTCACACACACTCTATAGAAACCACACCCTTCGACAGCTGCAAAATTTTAGTTTTGAAACTGAGGTTGACTTTCTCAGAACAAAGCGGATTTCTGGAATCACCAAAAACGACTCAGTGTTGGCCCAGGGCCTGTGTGTTTGTGCTTATGTGTATCCAAAGGGAGAAAACGCCTTTCTCTCCTGTGCAGATGCCCCTTCAAAGACGTCATGCCCAACAGCTGACAGCAATGGCTGCTCTGTCTCACCCCAAAGCTTTGTTAGGAACCCATAAAACCTGGCACGTGGTTTGTGACACCCAGTGAAACACTGTGTTTCTTCCATAATAACCTGAGCCCTGCTGCCTGTCATTAAGGGACCTCTCTTATTAAGCATCTCTTTTTTAAATGGCTGTCATCATCTGGTCCCAGTATACATTAAATCCCATTATAATTATAAACACACTTCCCCAGAACATCCTCGCAGATTTCATCCACACTGCCTACCCCTTCAGGGCATCTTTGCACTAATAACAACTCAGATTTGCTATTTGAGTTGACAACATTAGGTCCCAACACCATTTGCAATATGCTGGGGAGAGAGAGTAGAAAAAGCTTTCTCTTCCTCAATCGCAAGATCTGGAGGTCTCAGTAACCCAAGGCTTCAGGGGCTAAAAGAAATAACCTCTCTCCTACTCCCTTTGAAAAGTCTCCGTTAAAGATGAGAGGAAGGGTACACTTAGAACCTGGAGAAGAGCCCAAGTATGTAAATGCCACTAACCACAACTCCAGTGGGGGAAAAGATGGCAATTGCTAATCAAAGAAATCATCTTATTTGGTTTTCTGGGCTTCAACTAACCAGAATCCACAAGTCACTTGGTTATTTCCCCTCTTGTTTTTTGGAGGAGGCATCTAAGGAAGCGACATAAAAGAATTAACATTAAAAAAAAGGTAAACCAAAGAAAGTTATCAACACACAGGCTGGGGCAAAAGTAGGTTCATAGTTCTGAGTATGCAAAACAGTTTATTCTTATACTATTTATTAATTATTGTCTTATTTTGCATACAAGCAACTGTATGCACTGAGGGCATATTTGCCTCTGCCTAATTTTTTTAAAAAAATGTTTTCATTTATTTCAGAGAGAGGAAGGGAGAAAGGGAGAGGAGATAGAAACATCAGTGATGAGAGTCATTAATTAGCTTCCTCTGGCACACCCTCCACTGGGGACCAAGCTCACTACCCGGGCGCCCCAACTGGAAGTCGAACCATGACCTCCTGGTTCATAAATCTATGCTCAACCAGTGAGCCGCACCAGCCTGGCGACTCATCCTAATTTTTAATCTCATCTGCATGTAGCTAGCAGTACCTGCAATGATGACACTGAATCACTGTAAGACCCTTTGCCATCAGTAAAGGACACACCAGGCTGCTGTGTCTTCCCCGTGGTTCCCAGTGAGGTGAGAATCTGAGAGCACCTGTGACAGCCTGGTGCATCCCCTACTGGCAGCCTGGAGTTCTCACCTGCAGTGGGGTCTGCTTTTCTCCATTCAGGGGCTTCACTGCCTGCACCTTTCTCAAAATGCTCCACTCCCCACTCATCACAAGGTTTTGGGGAAATGCAAAGTAGCTTCTTCTACCCGAACGTAGGAGTCCTTGATTTATGTATCACGATGAGAAAGTTTACCTTTAACATTTAAAACTATTTTCCAAATGAGATGGAATAAAATGAGTTGCAACATTCTATTAATAATCACAATACTCAAGATACCACTATAGCCTTCTTCCTGGGCACCTGCTTCCTTCCAAGTTTTATTGTAATTCAAAACTCCCTCCTCAACTTCTGCCTGAGCCTTCGAGGAAGGAGGGAAAGTGCAGAGATCCTGGAGGATGTCGGCCTGTTTACCTGGACAGCCTGATTCGATGTTTGGTCCTCTGCTGCACAGAACTAGGCCTCGGTGTGTAAGAGAAGGAACAGTAAAAGGCCTTGTTTCCCTTTCTATTCCGTTAGACCCAAGAGGCTGTATAACCTAGAGGTTAGGGTCAGGAGCTTTGCAGTCAGAATGGTCTGATTTTAAGTCTCAGCTCTGATGTTTCCTAGCTCTATGGTCTTGGGTAACACACTTCACGGCTTTCAACCTGTTTTCTCCTCTGCAGAAACTGGGAAAATAACAGGACCCGCATTAACAGGGCTGTTGTATGGATTAAATGAAACGACAGAGGTAATGTGTTCAGACTCACGGTCAGTGCTCAGGATGAGTTATGGTTCCCACTGTCTCCTTCCTGTAAGATCCCTTGGACCTGGTACACCCTCCTCTCCCACAGACTGAGCTCTGACCGCCTGCTACCGGTGGGAGGTGTGTGAACAAAAGGGGAGATGAGGGAATAGGAAGATTTAGCAATGGAATTCCACCCAAAGGTCAACTCATCCATTCCCCTGTCTCCAGCATGACCTCCCTCCAGACTCAGGGCTCTTCTATTTTTAGGACTTGTCAGAACTGATGTCCCAGCTTCCCTTACCATATCCTTCAAGAAAAAAAGGAAAGCCCTGGCTGGGGTAGCTCAGTTGGTTGGAGCGGCAGGTCTGATTCCTGGACAGGGCACATACTCAGGTTGGGGGTTTGATCCCCGGTCAGGCATGATCCATGTTTCTTTCTCTCTCTCTGAAATCAATAAAAAAATTTAAAAAGGCAAAGGAAATTACAAATCAGAGAGGGGAGAGACCGAGAGGGAGAGAAAGAGAAAAGGGCTGTAATTTTCCATCCTGCTTGTTTTTAGGTGCTGCCATATGAAATCTCTGAACTGGGGATTCTCATCAGC
The DNA here is from genome assembly GCF_964146895.1 of Miniopterus schreibersii. NCBI lineage: Eukaryota > Metazoa > Chordata > Mammalia > Chiroptera > Miniopteridae > Miniopterus > Miniopterus schreibersii. The sequence goes on along the minus strand of NC_138112.1, from coordinate 7,027,389 downwards.
TTTCCTGGGCCCCAAGGACATCGCCCTGCCTATAAATGGTGCCAGTTTTGGTGGTGGAGCTGCCGCCGCTTTATCTGGGCCCAATAAACCTTATCAAACTGCTGTGCAGTCAGCCTTCGGCGCTAAGTGGAAACGCTCAGAGCCCAACGCTGGCACCCAGCCCGAAGCCTCGCCTGCCTTCCTCCTTTTCGTTACCTTCTCCACCTCTTAAATTCAGACATTAATCTGTCTTTAACACTTACTAACAAGGGCCGGGCTTTTTAATGGGCAGAGTTTATGAAGCAAGGGAGATTTTCACGTAGAGCGACTACGGCATGGAGGTGGGGGAGTCCCGGACCACGGAGGAGTGGTTCTCTCTCTCCCATTGTTTCCAGAGATTCTCTCTTTCTCCGATTTGGGGATTAACAGGATTAGGATCAAGGGCTAATTGTGTGCTGCTCCTGCTGCTGCACTCGGGAGGGGCTTTCGGTAGCCGTGGACCGGGAGGCAGCAACCTTCAGGGGCACCATCTAGGCAGAACCGCAACAAGTCTAATGATTCTCCACTTTCCCCGGGAAGCTTTAGGAGGGTCCTTTCTCCTCCTCTGAGTCTCTCCCCACTTGCTCTCTTTGCAGACCAGTTCGCTCTCTTTTTTTTTTCTTTTAACATATCTTTATTGATTTCAGAGAGAGGATGGGAGAGGGAGAGAGAGAAACATCAGTGATGAGAGAGTCACTGATCGGCTGCCTCCTGCTCGCCCCTCACTGGGGATGAAGCCCCCAGCCCGGCATGGGGCCCTGCCCGGAATCCAACGCCCATCTCCTGGATGCCAGGTGATGGTCAACCGCTGAGCCACAGAGGCTGGGCACAGACCAGTTTTCTTAACTTTCTTGAAATTCCTCTCCTCTTACAGACTGGGTAGGCCTTGCTAGAAAAATCGTCTGTAATAGGATTGCTCTTTATTGTTAATGAAAAGGAACACGCAGGGCTGGGCTTCCCCGCGCATCGGGGGTACCGCAGCTCTCGGGCGCTCCTCTGCCCTCTGCCGTCCAGCCTTCTTTCCTGCCTCCCGCAGGTCCCGCCCTGGGAGCAGGGGGCGGGAGGATGCTCGCCCGGGTGGAACAGCCTGTCCTGGGGCTACCCCGTCAGCGGCTCCTGGGAACCCAGACCAGGTCCTATTTGTAAACTGCCCTCCGGCCTTCCCAGCCGGAAGCGCATTTTTGTCTCTGGTTGGCTTCTGCCACCTTCCGTGACCCTGCCGTTCCTGGGGCCTGACTCTCCGTCTGGGGCAGTGCCAGAGGCGCACGTCGGGATGTTGTTATACGTGAGTCTTGCGGAAAACCTCTGACCCACCCGCGCGACAGGGACAGAATGTGGAGACTCAGGACTGCCTGCCTGCTTGAAACCCCGCGTTGCGAGGACCTCGGGGGCTGGCTGTGCCGACACCCAGGGATGGCGCTCTCCACCCCACCCCACCCCACCCCACCCCACCCCCACCCCACTCTCAGGCTCCTGAACTGTAGTCGGCCGCCACTGTCTGCGCCCAGAAGTGCGCTTCCCACCTCTTTGGCCCCCTACCTTCGCCAAGCTCCAGGGAAAGGGGGGAGGGAGAGGGGACTCTCCAGGGGGCCTCGGCCGCGGAGGTAGGCAGATTTCTTCTGGTTGCTCTACCCCGAGGTTAGTGATCTCCACTCTAAAGTGGAGCGGCCAGCTGAGAGGGGGAGGCACTGGGGGGGCGGGGCGGCTGGGGCTGCTGCAAGCTTTCACCGCTCCCCGAATACTGAGCTGAGCAGGGCGCACTTCTCGGTAACTGTTTCCAACCAGGTACATTGGGGGGCAAAGCCGAGGTCACACTTACGACTGAGAGGGATAAAAGTTTCTCTCAGGCTTCGACCTCAGCCCCCAATGATCTCGACAGCCGAAATGGGGTCCACCCCCAGCGATGGATCCCAGCGGACCCTCTGGGCCGGTGAATCCTGCGCCCGGAGACTTCTCTCCATTCAGTTGCTCAGCGCCCAGAGGCGCAGCGCAGCGGGGAGGCACACCAGGCCTGAGCTTGGGCTGGGAAAGCGACCTTCTAAAAGCGACCTTCGGGGTACGGGGGATGCAGCCCTGAGCCTGGAGCAAAAGTGAAAGGCGAGATGACAGGCACTGAATTGGGGCGAACATTGGAGCCCGGGACAAAACTCCGCTGCTGGAGCAGCAGAGGGAAAAAAAACCCTGTCCAGTGGAAATGAAAACCCTGGGGCTTGAAGGTGGGGGCTGCTCCCCGCACCTCATCTCCACTGCCCCCCCCACTAAGCCTTCCGAGTCCCTGGCTCGCTTCCCCGTGGGCTCCATTCCCCTCCGCTTGGCCGGGGAGCGGCGGCCGCCGGCGCCCCAGCAGCAGCTAGATGTCAGGCGAAGCCCGGAGCGCGGCGCGCCGGGAAGGGAGGGGACGCGCGGGAGGGAAGGGGTGGGGCGGGGAGCGCGCGCCGGCCTGGCCAGCGCGGGGGAGGTGGGGGGGTGGGGACGGGCTGAGCCCGGGGACAGCGCGGGAGGGGGGAGGGAAGGGGGGCAGCTGTGGGCAGGGAGCCCGGCTCCGCCGCCAGCACTAAAGATGGAGAGGCGCCGGGGCCTCGCAGGGGAGGGGGCTCGGCGTTGACGTGGGACGCGGCGGAGGCGCCGAAGCCGGTGGTGATTTGCTAACCTCACAGCAGAGAGGAGTTGAGGGCGATGAGAGCGGGTACTGCGAACTGCCGGGCGACGCCGCCGCTGCCGCCGTGATACCCAGAGCAACAGTTCTCCAGCAACACCCCTCCTCGACACTGGCACCCCCCCCCCCCGAGGCACGCACACCCACCCCACAGCTCCCGTCTTGGCAGCGGTGAGTGGGGGGTCGGGGAGGGGCGCACCGCTCAGCGAAAGCCTCTCTCCGAGGCGCCCCGGGGTTGGAGAGGTCTAGGGGGCGCGTTCGCTTCGGCCACTCGGCTGCTGGGCTTGTGCCTGATTTTATTCGGCTTGTTCCCTTCCTGCTGCTGCAGCCGTTGCCACCACCAGTTGGGGGTCGGCTAGGAGGGGGAGCCCCGGCTGTCAGCTTGGGCGCAGCTGCCACCCCGACCCTTCCACTCCTGGGCACGGTCGGGGTGAGAGGCGGGGGCAGAGCGGTCTGCGGGCACTGAGGGCGCGAGCGGAGGGTTGGGGATCACGAGGCTTTGTACCGCCGGGCCGGCGGAGGAGCCGGGAGCGGTGGGTGCTCCTATGTATGCTGACCGGTGCGCGGGCGCGAGATAGGTTTGTGGTTTATTTGTGTGTTTATATGCCGACCGGTTGGGAAGCTTAATCGGAAGATCCGTGGAGTGGATCGGGGGGCGGAGGGGAGTAGGATTGGGACTCGTTTGGGTTTTGTTTTTCTTTGAAAAACGTGGTGGGCCGTTTTTTCTTGATTGGACTTGATCCCCTCTTTTTAGGAGTGAGGTGCGGCCGTGGTGGAGCTCCGGAGGGTCCCCAGGGCCCCGGGTCCTCTTCGGCTCTCGGCGGGACTGGCCGTGACGCCGGAACTCGCCGTGCGCTCCCGGCCGCGCTCGGTGGGTGCCGGGCTCTGCACCTGATGCGTTCGGGATGCCTTTCCCACCCGGCGCGCCCGCGGCTCGCTCCCACGGCCCCTGCAACGCTCCCGCTGGCGTTGTAAACGCGCCGGTCTCGCTGGCCTGCGGACCCGCGGGACGCACGGGCACGCTGGGCGCGGACTCACTCGCCCGCTGCCGGGACGCGCGCACGGTGCCCGGGCCCCGCACGCCGGCTGCTGGCGGCGCCGGCTCGCGGCCGGGGATCCTGCCCTTCGCTCCCGGGGGTCACGGCCCTGGGTCTGAGAGGGAGGGCCGGCCGATCCCTTCTTGCCTTTCTTCCCACAACTCTCGGTGGGGCTTTTGTGTTTCCCCTTCGCGGCGGGGCGGGTCCTCCTCGCTGCTCGCGCCCAGGCGCCCAGCCCGCCCGGACTCCAGGTTTTCGTCCGGGTCTCTTTCGCTTTTCCACTTCCCTAGACCGGCTCCCTTTCCTTCAGTCGTCTGGATCCCCGGGAAAAGTTGCTTTTCCAAGTTTGCCGAAGTCGTCTCCAGGCCCTTGTGGGGGTGGCTGGGAACTGGGGGTGTGAGCGCGCGGTCGATCCCCGGAGCTCCAGCGGGTTAGCGCCGGCTCTCCCCCGCGCTGCGGGCCGCGCGCTGCCGCCGGCGGTCAGGATCGCCCGCGCTGAGCCGCGGGGCCTGCCGGACCCGGCGGGGGACCCTGATTTCCCTTAGACACAAGGAGCTTGTTTCTGGGCAGGAATTCGGGCAGCCCAGCTTCCATTCTTTCCATTGCTCCCTCCTAGTTCTCAGAAACCCCGAAGTAGCCTGCGGAAAAGCGCACAGGCAGGATGAAAGGCCGTCCCACCCTTGATGGCCTCAGTCCCCACCCCAGGGTGGGCAGCGGAACTGTCTAGATTAGCGGCACTGTTAACACTTTCTGCATGAGATTTTGGCTCTGGAACCCATAGGACTACTTCTGGGGGCAGAAGCAAGTAGCGCTGGGAGAGTGAGGGAGAACCCTTGCTCCCCTTTGCTCCCAGTTCATTTCACTGCAGTATTGGCCTCAGCAAGGCAGAGACTGGGAGGGCACTGGGCCTGTGAAGTCTTTCTAACAGTCTTTAAAGGATTCAGGAACCCCAGAGCCCTGTTATTGACTCTGAACAGCGTGCTCTGGGAGAGGCCTTTGTCTCCCAGCCCAGTCTTTCCTTCATGCTGGTTGTAACTCACACCATAGATGCTGGTGCCAATATCACTTCTGGCACCTCCGAGCCATGCCCAGCATCAATTGCTGCTCCGGTCACAAGACTTGCCCACTCCTGGGAGCCTGTGGGACACACTTGGAGTTCATGTACCTAGCTGTACACTCCTGGCTTTAAGGGTGCATATTTCTTATGATCTCTCTTAGGTTGTCCATGACCTGTCCTACATTTTATAGAGCCTCCTGTCCACTGGGCACTTGTGGGCAGGGGTAAGTGTGGCATCTGATATAAGTGTGCTCCCATGCCTTCGCTCTCCCTCTCTGGTTGGTGTGAATGCACATGTGCTTACGCACACACACACACACACATACAGTTCAGATTTGGGATCATGCTTATGATAATTTTGAGGCACCTGTGGGTGAAAGTGACTCCAGCTAGTGTGTGGGTTATGTGTGTGTTCTTGTTAATGCCTAAAAGGGGGGGTCCAGGAGGACACTGGGCCTGGAGGAGGAGACCCCTTGCCCATAGATTTCCATGGGCCAGATTGCAGGCTGCTAGCCCCAGCTAGGCTTGACTTGACTTCTGGGGCTACCACAGTGAAGCAGGGTTTAGAAGAACTTTGTTGTGAAGATGAAGTTTGCTGCACAGGAGAGTGAAATTGATGGCTTAAATTTACTAAAGGAAAGGGTTCAATTCTTACTAATTTTTAGAAAGTGCTGGGCACCTCTTCATAACATGTTGGCCTTGCAAAGGCCACTACCCCCACTCTTAGACTTACAGAAAGACCAAGGCTCTGAAGGCTCCACTCGAATTTTCATTTTCCTTCATCTAACAGTGAATTGGGTGTATGTTTTGACAGAAATTTGTCTTTTCTCTCATTTGCCGATCTGTAAAGGCAGACCCCCTAGATTTTTAGGAGGCCCCCTTCCAGGATTTTCTCTTGCTGGCTGAATGAGGGCGGGGTGCTGTGTTGTATTGTTTGAATTCTTACTTTTAGGGACACTGACTAACTTACCTTTTGTTCTCTCACCTCTTTTGCCCCTTCCCCCTTTCTCCCCTCTAGCCCTCTCTGCTGGTCCAGGAAACCGACCCTGCCCCACCACGCAAAGCCAGGAAGGAAAGAGAGCCTCATGCCTAAGCCGCGGGGAGCACCATGGATCTGACGAAGATGGGCATGATCCAGCTGCAGAACCCCAGCCACCCCACAGGGCTCCTGTGCAAGGCCAACCAGATGCGGCTGGCAGGGACACTGTGTGACGTGGTCATCATGGTGGACAGCCAGGAGTTCCATGCCCACCGCACCGTGCTGGCCTGCACCAGCAAGATGTTCGAGATCCTGTTCCACCGCAACAGCCAGCACTATACCCTGGACTTCCTCTCGCCAAAGACTTTCCAGCAGATTCTGGAGTACGCGTACACGGCCACGCTGCAGGCCAAGGCGGAGGACCTGGATGACCTGCTGTACGCGGCCGAGATCTTGGAGATCGAGTACCTGGAGGAGCAGTGCCTGAAGATCCTGGAGACCATCCAGGCCACAGATGACAACGACACGGAGGCCACCATGGCAGACGGTGGGGCGGAGGAAGAAGAGGACCGCAAGGCTCGGTACCTGAAGAACATCTTCATCTCGAAGCATTCCAGCGAGGAGAGCGGGTACGCCGGTGTGGCCGCGCAGAGCCTCCCTGGTCCCGCGGCGGACCAGAGCCCGTCCGTCTCCACCTCATTTGGTCTGTCGGCCATGAGTCCCACGAAGGCTGCAGTGGACAGTTTGATGACCATAGGACAGTCCCTCCTGCAGGGAACTCTTCAGCCGCCTGCAGGGCCCGAGGAACCGACTCTGGCTGGGGGTGGGCGGCACTCCGGGGTGGCTGAGGTGAAGACAGAGATGATGCAGGTGGATGAGGTGCCCAGCCAGGACAGCCCTGGGACAGTGGAGTCCAGCATTTCGAGCGGGATGGGGGACAAAGTTGAGGAGAGGGGCAAAGAGGGACCCGGGACCCCAACTCGGAGCAGTGTCATTACCAGTGCTAGGGAGCTGCACTATGGGCGTGAGGAGAGTGCTGAGCAGCTGCCAACCTCTGCTGAGGCTGGCCAGGGTCCCCTAGGCCGACCAGAGCACCCGGCACCCACAGCGGAGAAACATCTGGGCATCTACTCCGTGTTGCCCAACCACAAGGCTGACGCTGTGTTGAACATGCCGTCCTCGGTGTCCTCTGGCCTCCACGTGCAGCCCGCCCTGGCAGTCTCCATGGACTTCAGCACCTACGGGGGGCTGCTGCCGCAGGGCTTCATCCAGAGGGAGCTGTTCAGCAAGCTGGGGGAGCTGGCTGTGGGCATGAAGTCGGAGAGCCGGACCCTTGGGGAGCAGTGCAGCGTGTGTGGGGTGGATCTTCCTGACAATGAGGCTGTGGAGCAGCACAGGTAGGTCCCTCGCCAGTCCCGCCTGACACCCCGGCACAAACTTCTGGCCCTGGCAGCCTGCCTTCATACCTGGCTGCTCCCGAGTCCTGGGGCCTGGCTCCCCGTCTTCCCTGCTATTTGTAAGAAACCACTTCTTTCTAAGCCCTGGGGCTGGGGTATGCTTGTCACATGTGGTGAGGGCTTAGGGTCTTTCCTAAGCATTGGGGGACTCCTGGGCCCAGCTTCTTACTAGGCTCTTTCCTCCTCCTGCCTTCGGGCTCCCATGTGCTTATTCTGCTGCTGGATCTGTTTCTCTCTTGCCTGGAGTGACTGATAAAGCGGAGGGAGGGAGAAGAGGGAGTGAGTGGGATTGAGGATGAAGGTCTCCTATGGCCTGGATCTGGCGGTGTTGCCAGGCTTTAGGTACCCAGATCTCCCATCAGTGGTTTCTGCCAAGGCCGAGGCCGTGTGTGTGGCTCAGGAGGATGGGAGGGGCCAGATGCTGCTTAGGGCGTGAGAGCAGCTGCAGGTTCCCAGCGTCATTCCTGGTGAACGTTCATCACCGGGAACATGGCTTCCTCTCCCCTCCTCATTCTCCGTTCCTGCAAACACATATAGAGGGGAAGGAGTTGGTTTAAATGTAAGGGGGAAGCGCGAGAGTCTTGGTTTTGCAGCCTGCAGCGACTTACTCGTATCCCATCTCTGCTCACGTTGAATTAAACGCTTCAGGCCAGCATTGGCTTCCTCTGGCTTGTTTTCCCTTCTCTGAAATAACCATCCACTGAGCTCCTACGACACGCCTGGTTCAGTAAGTGCTGGACGTGAAGTCACATTTTTGTTGCAACAACCCTCCGAGGCAGGCGAGGTTCTCTTACGTGGGAGGATAGGGACCCTTTACCAGGACCACAGAGGAGGAAGCAGGAGGCAGAGCTGGATTCAGGTTCAGGTCCTAACCCCCTTCCACTGTGCTGCCTCTTAGAGTCTCTCGGTCCTGAAGGGGATGGTGCCTGTAGCCCAGAGGGTTTTCAAAATTGCTCATCAGAGGTAGAGTGAATACGGAGGACCCAGGAGTGGGTTTGGTGTTTGCCTGCGTCTGTCACAACGACATGCCGATCATTTTACTCTCCAGCCCCTGGGTCCGATGAGTGGCGTGGAGAAGTCCAGTTTCTGTTGTCATTGTGATGATATTTGCTCCTGTGCCCTCTTGCCTGCTCTTTGGCTGAGTTTGGGGGGGTTCCCACTTTTGCACCCCTCTCTGTCTAGCCCATCCCTCCATTTCTCATTCAGTATAGGAGGGGATGTGACCCCGAGGGTGTGGGGCGGAGGCGAGGCACCTGGAGGTTTGTCTGATTACCCCACGCTGAGCCGGAACCTGTTCCGACAGCACTTAATCGGTGTCTCTGAGAGTGACTTACCCCGTGGAAAGTGCTGCTGAGCTAAATTGTAGCCGATTTTTTTTTCCGGTGGGTGCGAAAAACAACCGCCAGTGAGGTGTGTCTTGGTGCTTGTACCGCTCAGAAGTAGACCGAGGCAGGGTGTTTGCTCAGACTTTCCTAAAGAGGAAACCCCCTCCTCAAACTTGACCAGGTAGGCTATCATCTTCCCCGGATGTGAATTATTTCAGCTGTGTACCCTGAGAAGCGGGCTATGGTGGAAAGTGAATATTTTCCTGGCTCCTCAGGCCCTGGTTGCCTCTCTTTACCTGAGGGTGCTACAGAAGCTGGCACCTTCCCAGGCGTTCTAAGCTCCCGTTCTGTGGGACCCTCGGTCCTCTGGGGAGAGGCTGGGTGACACCCCACAGAGCAAGGGTGAAACTGGAGCTTGGGATAGCTCCCTAACCTGTCTGAGCCTTGTGTTATACTTTTTAACGTGGAGGTGGTCGGCAGGCTGTGGTGCTGAGTTAATGAAGTAGTAGCTGGAGATCCCTAGAGCTGTGACTGGCACCCAGTCACTGTGAGGGTGAAGAACTGACCCTTCTGTTCCCGTCTGCTTTGGGTCTGGTGTCTGCATAACCCCCACTGGCTCCGAGTTCTAGCGTGTAAGCGCCCACAGCGCTGCCTCCCGCCAGGGTTGTGCTGGCTGTGGGGCGCCGGGCACAATGTCCCTGTCCTTGTGCACTTGTGATGGCGAGGCACTGGTGCTGGAATCCTCGGTGTCACGCTGTGGGCTGCTGACAGGGAGAATGTGCTTTGACTGAGGGTGGAAAGTAAGCTGCTGCAGCCCAGGAAACTAGAGCCTGGGCAGTGCCGTGGGTGGAAAGCTGTGAGGGTCTAAAGAAATCAAGGAGGTCACGAAATGTTCCTGCGCGTGTCCCTGCGCACGCTCGGCCCTCAGACTGACAGCCCCTTGGCTCCAGATCACACGCACTGTGTGGGAGGCCTTTCCCCTCTCCCTTTCTCTCAAAGCTCCTAGGTTAAGGTGCTCCTTCCCTATTTCCTGCTTCCTCTGTTCCTCCCCCCACATCCCAACTACCAGTAAAAACAGAGGCAAGCCCGCCGGGCATGGCTCAGCAGTTGAGCATCAACCTAGGATCCAGGCGATTGGGGTTTGATTCCCAGTCAGGGCACATGCCGGGGTTGCGGGCTCGATCCCCAGCCAGGGGCGTGCAGGAGGCAGCCGATCAGTGACTATCTCATCATTGATGTTTCTATCTCCCTTCCTCTCCTTTCCTCTCTCTGAAATCAATAAAGATATAGTAAAGAAAGAAAGAAAGAAAGAAAGAAAGAAAGAAAGAAAGAAAGACTCCTCCTCAAGCATGACTAGGAGCCTTTGGAGCCCAGAGGCCTTTGAGGGGCCCCTCTCTGCATTCCCCTGGTGTCTGGTTTAAAAAAAAACAAACAAACAAAAAACAGAGGCAAGACAAAACAATCAGAGTGGGAGATTTTGAAGTCAGGAGACAGGAATTGGCTGTAATACAACAGTGCTGAACATGATGAAATAGCAGGCTACAGGTTTCATTTTATTTTAAGCCCATAGCCTAGAGTGTTGGTAAAGGTTAAGTACCTTCCAGTTACTGGGGAGCAAAGGGCATAGAGAGGAAGGAAGGGGAGAGTGTTGGGCAGTGATGCAGGAGAGAGAGCTTGCTAGGGAATCCTGTCAGTGGGTTTCTTCAGGACTTGGCCCCAGGCTGCTGGGAGGGAGCCCGTTAGCATCACAGAAAGTTGGAGTGAAACTTGGTGAAGTTGTGGCCCCTGCAGTGCATGAGAGATGTGAAGGCAGAGTCAAGTGTAGTCACGAATTGATGGAAAGACCAGACAGACACTACCTGAGTAAGTCAAATGAGACTTACTTACCTAAAGGGTCCAGAAGGAAGTCAGCACAGTCAGAAGACCTGATCAGAAGACCTGATCAGCAGCATTTCCAGGCAGATGGAGGAGCTAGCTCAACCCCAAAACCTGCCCGAGTAGGCCTACATGATAAGCCATAATGACTGAGGGAGGAAAGGTGATGTGGGGAGGGTCACGTTAAGCTTCTGGAAGACTGGACTCTCTCTAGGTGCAGTCTCTTTCTCTCTCTGAAAGGCTGGAGCAGTTCTGCACGTGGGCTTGTCTGTATCTGCTCTAGGGACCTGCTCGAGTGGGCCAGGTGTACCTTCTCCTTCTCAGAGTTGCATACATATGTGATAAGATGACAGGAAACTGTATGGTTGACTTAAGTGTGAACACAGTCCTCAGTTATAGCCCCCAGTCTCCCCAGGCTCGTACACCCTGGCCAGAATATGTCTCTGAATTCAGCGTTGCAGGATCAGAGTGAGGTCAGGGCTCCTCGGAGCTCTGGATCTTCTACAGACAAGCCCTCAGACCAGCTACAGTGTGTGTCCTGCACACAGAGTAGGACCTCTTGCCTGGTTCTTGTAGGGATGCTCAGGAACCAAAAGGAGTGGTCTCAGCCAGCTCCCCGGCCCAGCTCTAGGGCGCCTGAGCCATGTAGCTGAGATGTCAAAGAGTTCTGCCTGGTTCTTTGCCTTGGTCTTTCTCAGGTCTTTCTTGGCCAGCTGCTGTATTTTTAGTGGTGGACCATGTAGCAGACAAATAGCCATTGACTTTGGTTTTGGCCAATGTTGAGAGTTTAGAAGTTGCCCGGAACTCTTGGTCCCTTTTAATCATTCTGCCAGCTTTAGGGACCTGAGAGGTCAAAGCAAGTTGTTCGGAAAAGAGTATGCTGTGGAGTAATGGTAGCAACAGCAATAATGTTACTAATGCCTTGTATCAGTTGCAGCACTTTCTCCTTTGCAAAGCATCTTTAGTGACTTTGTCTCTCTTAACCTCACATCCTCTCCAAAGGGAGACAGGCCCCTCATTCCATGCCTGTGATTATGAAGTCTGAGGACCTCTGAAAGCTGATAGGTTCTGCGTAAGTTTGCAGCAAACTCATTTAGTGGCAAAACCTGATCTGACGTGAGGCTATATTTATCCTGTCTATTTTGAATATTCATATGTTTTGCTGCAAAAATATTAATGTGTTTGATTACAGAGTGCTTCCTAGACTCCTCTGGGACCAGCAAACACTATCAGCCTCATTGTTCTAAAATTGGAACAATTTGGATTTCTGAGCACCCCAGGGTTTTGGATAAGGGGTTGAGGGGCCATTAGCAGCCTCAGTTTACAGATGAGGAAAATGAGCACTGGAGCCAGTAAATGACTTGCCCAAGGTCACATAGCTATAAATGGATAGGACCAGCCCTACCTAATTCACAGCCCTGGGTGCTCCACGCCAGGCCATATAAGAACATGTGCATTGCCATTTTGGTTCAGCTCCATCTGACCTAGTCTTTAGTTGCCAACCCTGTCCCTGAGATGCCACCATAGGAGGCTACAGCTATCTTCCTTGACGTCAATCCTAAAGGTCAGGTGGCGCCCAGCTTCTCTTAGTAGCTATTTATGGCTGTTCTGTCACTCACAGATTTGCCCAAATCCTTTCTGAATCCATTTCTATTTCCAGGAAGTATCCTTTTGGAGGTGATGAATGACTTAAGAAAACTCCTGGGCTCCTGGAAATCCCGTCTTTTGGAGAGGGCACTGGTTGTAGAGATAGGAAGATGCATAAGGCTTTGTGGTATGTGCAGCTGTGGTGGAGGCCAGGCCTCAAGGCCCAGCTCTGCACTGTTTTGTGTTCTTTTTTAAACTTTTTTTAAGCTCTGGTTACCATTGTCAGTCTCTTTTTCATCCCAAGCTTTAATTTCTTTATTTGTAAACTTAGGTACTTGGACAAACTGTTTCTGGATTGTTGAGCTCTTTAAAAAGTTCCTCTTTCATCACTTGTATACCCACTTTCATCCTCATGAAGTCCTTTTGGTTAATTGAATTTTGCTCTGTTTTGGAATCCAGACTCTAGCTAAAATAAGGGGCCAGTTAGATTTGAGTCTGTCTGCTCAGACGTCACTTTTACATCCTTTAACCTGCTTAGGGGCACTCAGTCATCCGGGATCTAGGCTGAACTCTTCCAAAATTTGAAGATGATTTATTTTATTTTCCGTGGAGGAAGGTTGCATGCTCTTTCATCTCAGGGAGAAGTTCCATTTTGATTAGACGGTGCTGTTATGGTGGGAGAGAGCGGGGAAGACAGCTTTAGTTCGCAGAGCTTTCTGTTTTCCCTCCTGCTTGTTCCAGGAACACTATTTATGAATCTTTAAGATAGTGAGTATCTTAAACTGTTAAAATTAAACTCCATTCACAACTCTTTGACTTGTTGCTAATTCAGGAGAAAAACAATTCTTAATTTAGGAAAAAAACAATTCCAATCACTTTAATTTTCTAAATTAATGACTTTAAAACAAGTCCAACTGAAAGCCCAAGTGTGAGACTTCAGAGTCTTGCTAAATGAATACAGGCGTGTCTCAGTTTGTCCAGTGGAGGCTTCCTGAATTTCCCACGATAACTAAAGGTTTTCTTAGTCAAGTTCTGTGTTGGCCATATTCTATGAGAGCCCTGACTCAATGGCAGCTATTCTGATAGAAAGAAAAATTTACCACGGCATCCCCACTGCCCCTCATCCCACCCCACGTTTCATACAGTAGTAAAAGTATATTTTGAGCAGATGAGACTATTTGGCTGGGAATCCCAATTTCACCACTTGCCAGCTGTGTGACTGTGATTACATTACTTAACCTCTCTGTGCCTGCTTGCTCATTTATAAAATGGGAAATAATAACAGTACTTACTCACTTGGTCTGCTGCAAGGATTATTTAGTAAATATTTGTCAAGTGCCAGGAATGGTGCCACAAGCTGTGTGCTCCGTATGTGTTTGCTGCTGTATTTTTATTGCCGTTGTTGTGAGTGGGGCACACTGGTGGTTCAAGGTGAAAAACGTGTTTGTGTTGGTCCAGGTCCTGCTTTTCCCCAGAGGTGCTGGTTCACACAGCACCGTAAGAACTGCGGCCTTGGGTGCTGTTTGGGGCTGATACACAGTGAGACCGGCATTTCCCCCAGAAGCTGATCTCTTGTACCTTGATGGCCAGGGTACTCTTTGTCCCATTGACCTGAGGCCTGATGAGTCATTCCAGTTCTCATTTAAATTTAGCTGGGCCACTCTCCAGCATTACCAGTTCCAGATACCCAGGCAGCTCATGGATGCAGTGTCCTGTGGCCTGAGCACGTGGCCAGGCAAGCAGGTCGCTGTGGTTGAGGCAGAGATGAGGAGTGGCAACACCACCCGCTGAGGGAAGCCTGGGCTTGTGGGTGCTGGGCAGTCCAGGGCTCCTTCCCTTTCCCGACCCCAGTGCAGTAGCCTTCTAAGGGTGGATTCCGCAAATGCCATTTTGAGTGCTTGATACACATACCAGGTTCTGGGCCAAGCTCATCCATAGTCAGACTCTCCCCAAACCCTCTAGCCACCTGTAAGGTGGATGTTAGTTTTGCATTTCCAAACGGGTGGAGGGAAGCACGAGAGGTTAATGGACTTGTCTCTGGTCGGACAGTAAAGGGCGGCACCAGGGGCTTCTGGCTCCATGTGCGCTCTTCTCTCCTCAACGTCCTGCTTGGACCTTTGGCCCCTGGTGGAATCAGAAGAGAAGGGGGAATGTAAGAAGGACCAGCTCCCATTCCCTGCAGCCGGTGACCAGGAGGCTCACTGCCCGGCCTGCTCTGGCCTCGTTTCCTCTGGTGGCTGCCGAGGAGGAAAGGAGTGAGAGCGCTGCTTACCGCGAAGGGGTCAGGTCTTTGGTGGTCAGGGCCAGCGGGGTCCAAGGAGCACTGCACCTACTACATCGTCTCTTACTGACATGGAGACCAGCTTCTTGCGATACAGGCCTTTTGTGCTGAAACAAACAAAAAGGGAGAGGAAAAGAAACCCACTTGCAAAAATAAAAATTCCATGCTGTTAATTTCATGCCAGCCTAATCAGAAATTCCCCTTTCTACCATTTCCCCTTAAAAGCCCCGGTGTGCTGCTTATGCCGGCTCATTCTGGGAAAACCATGGTTGGGTTTTGCCTACGTGAGGCTTATCTGCAGCTGCAAGGAGGGAATCTGGTCTACTTTATTGTCAGCACAGAAACTTCGGCTGAAAACTTGCAAAAACCTGCTTAATTCTAAATGCCTAGCTCGCTTTTGACTCCGTCCTCAAGGCGTGATTTTCTTTAGCAGGAAGAGACTGTGTTCAGCTTTGCAGTAGGAAGAATCTAAGTTAGAGAAGAGAAAGAACTTCCTGAAACAGCGAGGCATTAGTGGTCAGGTTATTAGACTTGGTCACACAAATTTTGACGAAGAGGAGAAATGTGGGCCAGTTTGAAGTGGCTTTTAGAGTTTTCCCTACTTTAGGGCCATTTACATCCCCCCCGCCCCCAATATAATAAGTAAAGTAAGGACTCAAACACGCAAACAAACCAGCACCACCAGGCAGGCCAAGAACAAAACTTGTGTGCCACCAGGCCCAAGTAAGTAGTGCCAGGCACGAAGACTGACAGACTGACGCTAGATCCACTTTGAACGTGAGAACTATGCTATGAACTGGGCAGATGGTTCACCCGTGTGAACGTCAGGCTCCTCTCCTGTGAAGTGAGGTCAGCGCCTGGCCTCTCAACGTGGTTTTAAACATATGAAATGCGGTACCACGTAACATAAAGCACACAGCAGGGACTTCATGTGAGGCTGCCTCCCTGCTTCCCGCTTCTCCTGTGACCTCAGCCTGACAAGGGAGTCGCTCGGTGAGCCGTCACCCTCGCCTGGCGTTGGTCTCTAAGTGGATTAGCAGAGCGTTGTGATCTTAATGTCATTAGGCCTGTTGGCACAGCTCTCCTCGCCATAGTGAGAAGCAGATGTGGCCTACCGTAATGGCCCTCGGTGATCCATCAGGCCTGGAGTGCTGGGCGAAACATTATTAGTGTTAATTTGGGGGAGTCTCTTATGGTAGCCGGGGAAATGTGGAGGGAGTGTTTGAAATGTATTGATTTAAGCCCTTCAGCAGGTTAGATGCTGCCGGGGTCTACTCTGGCTGAACTGCCCACTCCCCCCACCCCTTTCTTTACGCACGGCCCCTCCCCGAGCCCGAAGCCCAGGCCTGATTACTTCCAGAGTTGGAGAGACAACTTAGCAGGCTCTTGTTTCTTGCCGATGTACCTTATTAGTAGCACCTGGCATCATAATCCACTAATGGGAACCAGCGCTCTCCTCCTGCGTGGCCAGTGACAAGTAGCCCTGTCAGCCGGAGCTGGCCGTGCGAGGAAGTTCCTATTAGCTTTATGGTCAGGGGGACTTGTCCTGTTCAGGAAATGAATGTTGCCGCTAAAGGTCCGCGGCCCTGACCCTGGCGGGTAACCTGTGCAGGCCGGGAGACCCGCTCAGGATGCTTGGGATTTCAGCCCCTCTCTGGTTCTCGTCATATGTAAAGAGGGAGTCACTGTGGTATGTTGCAGCCTTGAACTTTTGATTTATTTACCGAGGGCCACTTAACCGTTTCCATGCCGGGCGGCTGCGTGGACAGAGCTCGGCGTGTCCGTGCCCAGGTGCCCAGGTGTGGGCGCGGAGCCCTGGGCGGGGAGAGTCCTCCCCTCCGCGTGCTTACGGGGCTCGTCTCTGCCAGGGGCGTTGGGGGGATGGTTATCTGCTCGCTTCTGCATTCCTGCAGCTTCCAGTTGTTCTGGGGTTGTTGGTGGCAGAGTGATGGGAAGCTGGGAAGCACTGCGTCCACGGTCCAACCGGGTGTGAGTTCATTCCCTGCGTCTTGGAAGCCCTGTGTGGGTGGCAGGGTCCCCAAGCACCCCGTTCCTCACTCGCGAGAGGAAGTTAACAGCCGGGACCTCACGGTGTGGCTGTGATGTGGTCCGTGGGGTGGTGCGTGCGGAATGCACGGCCCAGGCTGAGTGGTGTCAGGTTCTAGCTTTGAGAGGATGTGCCTGTTTCTTTCTCCACATAAACTTATCTTAAAAATTGGCAAGTATGGCACAGCACTTTTTTCGTTTAACTTACCCAGACCCTTTTTTCCCCTCATCATATCCTTGGAGTTGTTAAAAGAAAGGCTACTTAAGGTGTTTTTTGTTTTGTTTTGTTTGACCTGCGAGTAGTGTTTCTAAATGTGAATTTTGCAGAGAACAGCAGTGTTTGACCTTACTCTGGAGGGAAACTTTTGCCCCACTCTTTTTAAGGAGAGATGTTTGTGAGTTGTCTGGCAAATGGATGCGTTACTTTTGCCGCTGTTGCTGCCGCCGTTTTAAAGGCCTCTGGTGACAAAGGAGTGAACTGCACACTCGGGGGAAGCGTGCAGAGTGTGGCCCAGAAAGATGGGCCTGTGGGGGGACCGGGGCGGAGATGACGCCTCCTTCAGGAACTTGAAAACAAGCCTGCCCGTCTGTCACCAGTATTTATGGAATCTCCAGCAGTATTTCAAGGGGGGAAGCATTCTCATCTGATTTCAGCGTTGGGTGTAAAGGGAAAAGAGCAGCCCGTCGGGGCAGCTGGACCTGGAGTTTTGGAGAATGAGACACGGGCCCATTTCAGGGCACACACACTTTCTCACCTCCCTTCCAGTGGGTTCTTCATCGTCCACGTGAAAACTGCGCACGTCTTAGTTAAATAGCAGGTGGAAGCCGCTTCAGAGGCATTGGTAGAGTTGGGCTTGGAAATGTTCAATGCAAAGCTCAACCATGACAGTTGTCCCTTAAATTCTCTGCTAAATTAAGGATCTGCTAACATTTGTGAGTCTACCTCCCTATATACCCCCGCCCCCGTCCCCTTGGCAGAAGGGATAGAGATGGTACCTAAAAACAACGTGAAGCCGCTGCTAAATCAAGTAACTCTAAAAACATTTTTCCTCCCATGACGTTGAGTGTGGAAAACCAGGGCTGGACTTGTGTGAGCGCCGCAGACCCCTTAGGCCCGTGCGCCGGCCCCTTCCCTCAATTTTTAGCACGATGGTCTTCATTGCCACGTCCCCCCTCTCCCCCCTTCATAATTATCCACTATTTTACTTTTTGTGTCCTGACAGCTACAAGAGTGGTTTTTGTTTTTTGAGCTGAGTAGCTGCTAAATATTCCCCAGCAGTTGATTCAATGAGGCAGGGAGGGTGGTTGGAGGGGAGAGGCCAAACCTTGGCATCCCCTGTTGCAAAAGTGAAAAATATTTCTGTTTGCAGTTAATTTTAGTGGCGAGCAGATCATGTTAACTGGATGTAATTGCTTCCAGATATGGCCGAGGGTTTTGTGTGTTGAGATGAAGGGTCTGGTAAGTGCTTACTTCCTGTGTAAATTAGCCTGTTCCATTCAGTCTTTCATTCTCATCAGCCCTGGAGTCTGTCACTCCCCCGTTTCCCCTCCTCAGCCTGCAGCCTGGTGTGAGAAGCAGCTTGTCTGTCCCTCTGGGTGCAATTCTTTTGTCACTTGGAGCCACTCACCTCTTGCTTCTTGATGTGACTTTGCCCTTAAAATAATGAGAAGAGTTTGAAAAGATGCCACCTGGACCTGCTTCTGTCTGAGCAGAGGCAGATCCACAGAGCCCAGGAGCAGGAGGCGTCTCCCCCTCACGCGGACTGTGTCTCGGAGCCCAGAACTCCTGGTTTTCCTTGGCTTTTCTCAGCACTGCCCTCTGACCCCTACTCTCAATTTGGAGAGTACCTTTCTCTCCCTTTCTGAACAAAGCGCATTCCAGTGGGCCTGAAGTCCCAGAAAAATGAAATGGCTGTTGCGAGAAGGAGAGGCTGGTAGTCACAGAAAAGAGGTACATTAGTCAAGAAGCCACCGCTCTTCTTTGCAAAGTAGGTCGGCCCTGCACACACACCTTCCCCTCGGAGTGAGAAAGGGAGAGGACGGTCTACCCAGAGAATCTTCTCCAGGTTCCTGTGGGTTTCCAGGGTTGAAACTGAGGAAAAGTGTTAAGATTCGAAATGTCCTGAACTCCGATTTTGTCCTGTGGCCAGTCCCACATTCTTGGTGCTATTTGCATAGGGGTTGCTGTTTATCTTTCTGTATCAGCTCGGCCGATAACCCCTGTGGTCTGTTTAACAATCTATGAGGAGTAGATTACTTGATAAATGCCGGCTTTCCAATATGCAAAGATAAACGGTTGGGGTCAGGGCGAGGGGTGGGGAGTTAGGAAGGAGGGACCAGGTGGGCAGACGGGGCTCCGTTGCAGATTGGGGTGGAGCCGTGTGAAAGCACCTGATGGAAGAAAGCAGCTATCGTGTAAAACGCATCGGCTGCATTTATCGCAGCTTATCAGCTTCCTGCCCTCACCTGCCCCTCTCCGCCTTCGCGTGGACGAGCAGTCTCAGGGCGGTTCCGAGTGGGCTGCGGAGGCCTGTTAATACGAGAGGGGAAAGGAAGTAGGTAATCTTTGCTCCTTGAGTTCCGGCCCTTTTCTCCCTTAACCCTCTCTCACTCCCACAAGTTGTTGGAAACCTGACATCTGAAATGGGTGGGTCTTCCCCATCCTCGAGCGGCGTGCCCGGTCGGGAGGGGGCTAGGTGGAGAGACAACTTCTGACCCCGTCACCTGGGCAGTAAGCTGCCTGGGAAGCAAACAAAAGAGCTTGGACTGGCTGCTCGAGCTAGGGACACAACTGATAGCTTTGTTTTGATGTCCTTGTAATGTTTGCAGATCACGGAGGGTGCTATTTAGAGCAGGACAATCTACCGAGGCAGACTTACCGGGAAGTTGAAACGGCGAGCCCAAAGTCCAGGAGATGCTGCAGATAGTAAAGACAGCCGGGAATGGCTTGGGAGGCGGTCCCCTCACTCCAGGAGGAGCTTTCTGGGCGGCGGTGTTTTCTAGGGACAGTGTGTGAAGTGATAAGAAGAGCACCGGCCTCAGGGAGGCATCCCGGGTGAAAAACCAGGCTCCGGAGTTGACTGTGCCTCGCGGGACGAGCCCTCAACCTTTCTGAGCCCCTGTTTCCTTGTTCTGAGGCCAGGGAATAAAATATGTATAAAGTGCATAGGACAATGAAGACTCTTTGTAAACGGGCGCGATTGAGCTCTAGAACCAGGCCCTTAGAAGTCTGTTATTTTGGCCCAGGGGAGAAACTATGAAAGGACCCGGTGAAATCTTCTGTTTTGGGCACTGCTAAATTAACAGTAGTACTAACCCTGTACTGGCAGCCAGCAGATGAGATAACAGATGAGAAATATAAGTGCACTGTGACTATGAAGGTCCTCGTTTGTGAAGTGCCACTGCTGTTCTAGAAACGCCTATGTGTCGAATAGGGATCACTTTATCCTGTGACGTGGCCGTGGCCCCAGACATTTTGGAAATCTTTCAGTATCCTTTCCCAAGTCTGGGCCACTTTCTTTTGCCTTTGGGGGAGGGTAGGTTTGGCCTTTCGAAATGGTCAAAAAAATTCGGTGACAAATCTGGTGAATATAGTGAGTGATGACATCTGATGACCGTGTCTGACTCTGAAGGTAGATTCTGGAAAGAATGTGCAGAGGACTTGTCAGCTCAGCCCCGGGGGGATGTTGCCCTCACTTCTTGGGTGGGAGATGGGCAAGGCCAAGGGACTGGTGCTTTCCAGCTGCTCTGGTTGGAAGGAGTTGCTGCTACCCATCGCCCAGTCCCGGGGCAGACTCCTTATTACTGAGATGGTTTTGCATTTGTGGTTTGGCCTCCTATGAGTTTGGATCCTGAGGGGCATTTCTGTTGTTAAAAAAAAAATCTAGACCACCACTAGTAGATGTAGCTCGGGGTCGGAAAGAATGGATTGAGTGTTGACACGTAGACTCTAAGGGAGTAGGCATGGGAGGCACAGTGGCCTGAGTTTGAATTCCTCCTGTACCTCTTGGGAAGGTTCTGGAAGATGGAAGGAGCTCCTCCTCAGTGTGTATTAGTCCCCTTTTCTCACTTGCCCTGAACTCCTGGAGAGGAGGGGTTTGCCTTTCCTCTAGATGGTAAACCACCACCCGGCTGCCAGCTGAGCTCAGAGTCACCTTGGGATTGTCTGTCAGACCTGGATGTTTTGTAACCTGGCTGTGCAGAGGCCCAGGGCTCAGTTGCTCAGAGTCTCTCTCCCTCCCATCTCTTTCCCTCTCTCTCCCCCCTGCTCCCCCTTTCTCCTCTGTCTCCTAATTATTTATAGTAAACCATATGAGAACAGAGTGTTAAAGAGGGAAGGGTGAGTCATCCCCATTGAAACCATTGATGACATAAATAAAAGCAAAATGCTTACTATGTGTTTTGCACAGTATTTAAGGCCAGGTTGTGCTAATCTGAATGCTCCCAAACTGGATCTGTGAAAGTGTGTGTATGTGGGAAGAGTTCAGGTTTAACTAGAGGGAGGTTATTTATTGAAAATCGATTTCAGTATCTGCTTTCTCCCTTCCATTTACTTCAGATCCATATTCAAATCATGGTTGTCATCCTTCCTAATGAGGGGGACCAACTGGCTTACTCACTAACAGGGCTTTGGAGGGTTGAGGAACAGTGTGCGGGGAGCTAAGTGCCTTCTGTCCCTCTTCTTGCTGTTTGTTGAGGAGGGCGCTCATAGTTTGCTACCTGCTTTGCCCGTGTGGTTCTCAGGGTGACCAAGAACTACAGATTGTTAAAGCTGGAAGGGCCCATAAAATGGTTTATTTTGACATGTTCGTTTAAGGGGGTATAAGTGAAGGTCCAGAGAGGCTCTGTGATTTGCCAAGGTCACACAGCAAGCCAGCGGCAAAACCAGGACTGGGGCCCATGCCTCTCATTCCCGGCCTACTTCAATTCCACCCTTACAAACTTGCCTGTGGCCACCCAGGTCTGCTTCCCACTTCCACCAAGGAGGGGGGTAGGGATGGAACCTGACTTGAGAGCAGTTTCAGATCTTCGGGTGAGGGGTGCTGGGTGGATTTGGGCACAGTGACTTTCGACCCTTCTGCTCGCCCTTAGTAGGCATGTGCAGTGAGTCCTTAGATTTATAGGCGATATACTGTATTAAGGGGCATAAGATACAAAGATTAATAAAACATGGACTTGCCCTTGTGGAATTCATAATTTGAACAGAGAAATACTTAGAATGTGTATTTGTATGTTGATAACTCTGATAGAAAGCAGAAAGTGGAAAGATTATGGTAGATATACAGAAAAAGAAAAGGAAATTCAGAGATGCAGTGCCTTCCACCTGGAGGAATTCCTTTTTAATTAAAAAATTTTGTTAACACTGTGTGCTGGGCCCTGGAAATTCAGTGATGAGCAAGACAAACAGCTTCTGCCCTATGGGGTTTCCTAATGGGGAAAGAGATTTAGCTAGCAATGCTACAAAAACTATGAAATTGCAATTATGATAAGGCTGGGATCCCGGGTAGTTTAACTTCCTTTGACTGGAATGAGAATGATTGATACTGGAATGGTGGGCTGGGGTCCGAGGGAGGTGCCACGAATGCCAGACCAGGAGGAGAAAGGGCAGCGTGGAGAAGCGGGAGAGCCACGGGCAGATTCTCACGTTGCCACCGGCGGACTGCACGATCTGGGCCATGTGCCTAAAGGGCCACGAACCAAGCTTTCCTCATGCTGAAGTGGGGTGGTTTTGTGGGATACTGTGTGGGGATAGCCCGAGGATTCCATACAGTGGATTTCATAGCGTGCAGTCATTATGTCCTGCCCAGTGCCTGGAATGAGGTCGTTGCCGTTAGTCTTTGGACTTTATTCTGGGGCAGTTGGGAGGCTTTGAAGGCGTTTGAAGAGTAACATCTGAGCTCCCCACATCGACGGCGTCCGCTGAGCCTGCCTTGCTGCCCCTGCGCCTTGCCTCCTCCCAGAGTCTGTCTGAAGACTTGGGGAGTGATCACTAGCCCCTCTTGCTGGGTCTTGCACCTGGCACGCTACCAAGATTTGATGAAATGACACAAAGTGGACCCTGGCCATTTCTTCTTGGTTGGAGGGCCTCTGAGAGGGAGGTGGACTCGGGAAGCTTCAACATCACGTTCAAAGGAAGTGACACGGTGAAGCTGGCCAGCCGGACCGTTTCCCGGCCCTCTGACTCTCTTTTAATAGAAAGGCGACTGCCTGAATTGAGGCTAACCGTCCCGGACGCCCCCTCGCCTCCCTGATAGCGAGCGGAGCGCCGGCTATCTGCCCGGCCGGTCTGGGCTGTGGTCTTCGCGCTGCGCAATGCCTGCAAACCGAAGGTGGCGCGGCGAGATAAGGCCGGCGTTGTGTAACGGGGAGCCGGGGCTGTTTGCCCGAGTGGCTCCCGGCCCCTGGTTAACTGCTAACCTCAACGGAGTGGCGGGCCTGGCTTGGCGAGGCCGTTCCAGGGCCCCTCGCTGGTTCCACTGATGCCTTTTTGTGGTTGGATAAAGGAAACTCATGTTGGCCGCCCACAGCGCAGACGCAGGCTTGGGCTGCGGGTGTCGGGTTGTTTTGTTTTTCTCTGTTCTTTGTCTTAAAAAAGAGAAGCTGAAAGGGGGACAGTCTCGCTTGGCACCTACTACCACCCATAACCCAAAACAACATAAACCAAACAATTCCTGAACGTCAGTTAAAATTCAGAGGAAGTAGAGACGTTCTCCCCTGCTTGACACCCACTGGTCCCCAGAGGCCAGCTTTCAGAAGTTGGTTTTGGAGACTCTGGGTCTTGGCTAGAAGTCCCTGTCCTGGAACGTCAGCGCCATGCCAACGTTTTAATATCCCAGGGAGTGGCCGTAGAGAATAAGTTGTACTTTGCTTACCTTCTTCCTTCCTTCCTTCTGTCCCCCTGTGCCCTTTCAGAATGAATAGGTGAGCTGTAGCACTTTGAGGGGTGATGGACCAGTACCCTGGCTTTTGGTGTTGCTCTGTTGTGATGGATGATGGACTAGAGGGGACTTTTGTGGCTGACCCCCATTCTGAGGCTGTCATGTGCTCTGTGCCACCTGGCCTCTGCTTGGACCCCCCCCCCCCCCCCCGGACAGGAGTGTTACTGTTTGCTGAGCAGCCAGTTCTGTTTCCTGAGAGTTCTTTTTTTAAAAATATGTTTTTATTGATTTCAGAGAGAGGGAGGGAGAGGGAGAGGGAGAGGGAGAGAGAGTCATTGGTTGGCTGTCTCTTGCATACCCCCTACTGGGGATTGAGCCCACAACCTGGAATGTGCCCTCACCAGGAATCAAACGTTGATCTCCTGGATCATAGGTAGATGCTCAACCACTGAGCCACGCTGGCCAAGCTTCCCGAGAGTTCTTAATGCCCCCCCCCCATTTCTGCTCTCTAGTCACAGAGCCTCTGGGCCACAGCCCTGGAGATATTTGTAAGGAAGCTACATGTATTCCCTATTTAGGCAGTGGCTTCTCCTCTCCTGATTTCAGTCCCCCGCACAGTTCTCAAAGTCTTCTTTTAGATACTTCCAGATATGTAAATTCTATATCGCTGTTGGATGGGATCACATCAGGGTGATTACATGCAGTGGCATAATCAGGTAGGTTTGACCAACCTGGAGAAGAATCAGACTCTCACCTCCACTGTTTAAAATGCTGTACTTACATTAATAATGTCTTCTGAGTACTACGCCTTTTCTGTTGTTTCCATTGTGTGCTCTGATGTTATTTTCCGTGTTCTTGGCTCTCTGATCGCTGCGAGATATTGCTGTGATTCTCAACGCGCCCCCCCCCCGCCCCCCCGAATGGGAAAGGAACTGGGGGGATGACAAGACTCAGGAGGTGGTCATTCTTCAAATTTACCAGAGTGGATGGTCGGTCATTTGCAGGCCTGGAGGTTGCTCCGTGCCCGCGGCAGGGGTGTGGCTCAGGGATGGTCGGGAGGAAAGGCAGTGATTTAAAAGATTGGGGAGGCGGTGGCTTATATTGATTTTAGTTTATGTGACCCTTTAGCTAGAGGCTGCTCTTCTTTTGAGGTGACTAGCTGTAACTTAAAGCAACAGAGAAATGTATATCATCCCTTCTTTGCATAATTAGGGCTGGGAAATTCATTATTTAGAAGGATAAGAGAGCCTGAGGAGGGAGGCTTTTTTGTTTTGTTTTTAATCCTTACCTGAGGATATTTTTCCCATTTCTTTTCAGAGAGAGTGGAAGGGGGAGAGAGGGAAAGAGAGACACACATCGATTGGTTGCCTCCTGCATGTGCCCCGACCAGGGCCGACCCGAAGCCGAGGTTCGTGTGCCCTTGGCCGGATTGGAACCCGAGACCCTTCAGTTTGCAGGCCGACACTCTAACCACTGAGCCAAACTGGCTAGGGACAGAAGGGGAAGCTTTGGAACCAATTGAGAGATCTGGGGCCAGACTGCCTAATTCTTGGGCAGCAGTTGGGGGAAGGAGTTGATGAGAGGTGAGTGGTAGAAAGGAGTGATACCAGAGTCAGGAAGGTGAGGCAGGGGAGCCTCACCCCAGAGCCCAGTGCAGCCAAGCCCAGATCAGATGCCCTTCCCAGAGGGAGACCCCAAGTTAGCAATCCTGGGAGTAGCTTTCCTTACCTTGGATCTTCTAGGGATGTTGCTTTCTGGGTTTAAAATACAATGTTTAGATTAACTCAGGCATGTGTTCAGGTTAACCAAGGGTTGGTTCCTACATCCCCATTGGTCATAAAGCTGGTTACAAAGGGCCTTCCACGGAGCTCTGTGCCTTCCTGCCGTGGTCAGCCAACCACGGAGCTCTGCCTTCCTGCCATGGTAGCGTGTCTAGAGGACTTGCTGGAATGATCAGTGAGTGAGGACCCCGGTCCACATTTCAAAACCCTTCCATGATGGTCCCATTCTGAAGCTGTGAGTTGTTGGCAAATGAGTGGAGCATGTAGTGGCCCCCTGCCTCCCCCAGGAATTCTCCATAAGTTATGTTTGGGATGAAACCTCTGATGACTTTCCTTGCTATCTGCTGGTCTATCTTAGAATGGAGCCTGTGGCCCACAGTGAACAGGGTGTTTTCATCCTAACCCAGGGCTCACACATATCCCCCAAAGCAAAGGTTCAGTGAACTCGCTTCATTTTTAGTATATACTGTGGACTCTGATAGTTTCTCTTCTGGTCTGTCTCCTGTTTTACTTAAAAATGTTTGTTTGTTTTTGTTAATCCTTACCTGAGGATATTTTTTCCATTGCTTTTCAGAGCGTGGAAGGGAGGGAGGGGGAAGGGAGGGAGAAACATTGATGTGAGAGAGATACATCGACTGGTTGCCTCCTGCACATGTCCTGACCCGGGGCAGGGAGCAAACCCAAAACGTGCCCTTGATGGGGAATCAAACCAGTGACCCTTTGGTGCTCAGGCCAATGCTCTAACCACTGAATGACACCAGCCAGGGCTTTAAAAATGTTAATCAAGACCCACTAATGGATTGCCACCTGTAGTTTGAAGAACACCCAAATACAGTGAGGCCTTAGCAATGGGTATTCAGTTCAGAAACTATGTACTGGCACCTAATATGTGCTAGGTAGTTGCAAAGTGCTGTGGGCAGTGCAGAGATATTAATAAAGCCCCTACATATAGCTGTGTGTATGTATGAGACTGTATGCTCAGTTATATAAGTGAGGTACTGGGGGTGCACAGGGAGGAATTGAATGCTTCTGACTGGAGCTTTAGGAGGGCTTCATGGAGAAGGTGGCTAGGATGGCCAGTCCTTGGAGGATGGCTAGACAGGTAGAAATAGGAACTGTTGTTCCTAGCTAGGAAGTGAGCTAAGGTGTATAGCAGTGTATGAATGGGGTTGGGAGGCCCACTCACAGTGTGGGGGGGCGGAGGGTTGGGCATGGGATTACAGGCAGGAAAAGTGAGTTGGGGCCAGGTCATGGAGCACTTTGAATGCCATGCTAACAGTATGGGCATTTGCAAGGCTTAGTTGGCTGGAAGTTTGATAACTGAGATTTTAGAGGGTGACAAGGGATCGGCAAGGCCGTGCAGTTGCTTAGAATGCTGCACCTCTTGGTTGTCATTGAGCCTTCTCTAAGTATTTGGTGGGGGTGGGTGGGGGTGCTACAGAGCTTTGCAGGTTGCCTGGATGGATTGTGTGCTTGCTCTTTTTTGGAAGTTTCTCCCCATCCTAATGCCCGCTCCACTTAGGGGGAAGCCAGCAACACTGAGTGGGGACACATTAGACTCCACATACACCTGTCCTTCCTCACATTCACGCTCTCCCTGTGCACACATGACGCAGCAGTGCAAACTCAACCCTGGGCCTCTGAGGAGTTAGGCCAGGTCCAGGAGAGCAGATTTGGAATGACAGCGCTTTTGTTGTTTTCACCCACCTTCACCCTCACCCTCACCCCCACCCTCACCCTCACCCCCACCCCCACCCCCGCCCCCACTGGGATTGTCTTTCCCCTTCTCCCTGGCCTCCTGGTCCCAGCCAGCCTCCAAGACCTACTGAGGTGAGGCTGCTTTTGGGTAGCGTGGCCCCCCTGTCTTGGCACTCTGGCCCATGTCCGTGCCCTGCAGCATCTGTAGTGTGCGTCATTTGATTACAAGCCCTGCCACCTTGTTATTAAACTGTTGGAACTTGTGTTTCGTCTCCCTAGGTAAAACACAGGCTCCGTGAGCATAGCAGTCGTGCCTTATGCCTCCTCCTGCACTACCTGATGCCATGTCCGACACATAGTAGGTGCTTAGTAAATAATAGTGAGTTGAGCATTCACTATAAGCACTTCTCTTGTGTAAACACATTTCATCCTCACAACCACCCATGAGGTGAGTACTATTAAAAGGCATATGTGGGTGCTCACAAATTTACTCTCCCCAGCCTTGAACTTGAGGTTCATTTGCCCCCAGGAGCTCCTCAGTTCATTGCAATATGGTTTTCATCAGAGTGACTGTGTTAGCATCGTTCTTTCAAAGGTCGCTTGTGACCTCCTAGTTCTAGAAAGCAGTGCCCTCCTGGACTCCAGCATTGATCCCCCCCCCCCCCCGTGTTTCCTGAAACTCCCTTGCTAGAGGCAGTGTGATCTGGCACGTGGAGCTCTGCAGGGTCTGGGTTTGAATCCCGAAGCTGCCTCTTTCTGAGTGGCATGCACCTTGACCCCCAGTCTGTTTCCTAATCTACAAAATGCTTGGTAGTTTCTCTTCTTCACAGGGAAGGTGATGGGTCATCAGCGTGTCAGTTGACGCTGAATATGACCCTGATTCCTTCAGTGAGCTTGTTTCCTAGGAAGATGTCCTTGTCGGTTCTCTCTGTCTCTTTCTGGGCAGCCTCATGGTTTCCGTGCTGACCTCTCTGGATGACGTCCAGATCTCTATCTCTAGTGTTTTCTTTCTTTCTTTCTTGTGTTGCACACATTCCTTTCTAGCTGCCTGCTGGGCACACCAGTCCTGCCAGAAACTGGAACGTGGTCGAGTGAGTTCAACACTGTCCCTCTCAAATCTTCTTCTGTGTCCTCATGCTCTGCCAGAGGCCTTGCCCTCCTCCCGAGACCCGGACGCCCCAGTGGGACGTGTTACTTTGCCTTCCCCATCGCCATTTGCCTCTCCAGACCTATTTCCTCACTCTCACGTCACCAGATGGCTGTCCCGGTCTCCTAACCAGCCTTCCTGCAGTGCCCCTGGCTGTGGCTCTCACCACATCCTCCCGAAGCACAGCTCTGATCACGTTGCTGCAGTGGGTCTCTGTTACCTGCTCTAGAGAGTCAAGTAGAAAGTTCTCAGCTTGCTGTTCAAAGGCATCGAGGAGCCTAGATTCCAGCTACATTTCTGCTCCTGCTCCCTTTCTCAGCACGTGCCTTAGGAGGTACAACCCTTAAGCACGGGACCGTTTTTTTTTTCACATCCGTGTTGCAACCTTTTAGTTCATGTCCAGCACCTGGCCGCTCAGCGTGTTGCTGTTGAGTTGAACTCTCTTTCCTTCACTTGCCAGGTCCTTCTCCATTCATCGAAGCAAGGCCAGAGCTTCCAGCTCCAGCAGAAGCGACCCCTCCTTCTCAAAGCCTTTCTTGATGCATTTCTCTTCTTTACTTCCAACCGGAACTAGTGTGTCCATCCTCTGAACTCCCATGTCGAAAGATATATAGAGAAAACTTGATCTTTTATTATCGGTGCTTCTGTACGTTTCTTTCCTACGACACACTATGTTTTTTGTGGGTAGGATCTGGGTCCTGCTCAGTTATGTGGCCGCCTCCCTCTGCTGCCCCCCCTCCGGAGTCCAGCTTGGTGCCCTGGATTGTCCCATCAGTCGTGTTGGCTTAGTGACTCGAGGCTGCCTGAGTGGTAGCGGTGCTGCTGTGAGGGTTGGGCTGGGCTTTCTGGGTCTCTGAGTGTGGTAACCACCAGGGCAGAGCCGACAGTCAGTCGACCCAAA
Source organism: Miniopterus schreibersii (assembly GCF_964146895.1). Lineage (NCBI taxonomy): Eukaryota > Metazoa > Chordata > Mammalia > Chiroptera > Miniopteridae > Miniopterus > Miniopterus schreibersii. The sequence goes on along the minus strand of NC_138112.1, from coordinate 6,998,666 downwards.
AAGCAGGTCCAGGCTTTGGTATTGTCAAAGCAGAACCACCTTTGCTGTGGAGCTTTTCTTTATTCTTTTCTCTCTCTCGCTTTTGTTGATCAGTGGAAAATTTGTTTTAATTGGCAACTTTCTTATGGCAAGACCAAGCCAGGCAGGTGGGAAGGGCAGGGGGCGTATGGATGCTGAGGGCAGGGAGGTGGCCTGGGGCCGTTCACGGTGCCTTACTGTGCTCACCCACCAGGTGACAGCGAGCAGGCTACCCTGGTCCAAGCACCGGGAGCCCTGCAACTGGGTCCCCCTTCCCCTTCCCACACCTCCATCCCCCATCCCAGGACCCACCCTACTGGACAGGTCCCAGTGAGAAACAGTCCTTGAGGAAAAGCCATCAGGGAGAGCTCTGCTGAGAGGGGCTGCCCGGCTCCTGGGACGAACATGTGCTGGTTCCACCGCCGGTTTTTCCTGTGATTAAGGGACCTGCGAGAAGCAGAACCTGAGGGGTGGGACTCGGACAAGGACTTCTGCTTGGTTAGTGCAGTTGCTATAGTACTGGATTTATGTCCATGCCATTCTTCTGTGAGACAAAGCTCTCTGAGGCCAGGGACCTGTCTTTTCTCTGTCCCAGTGCCCCAGCTGGCAGGTAGCACAGGGTAATTACGATCCATGATGTGTTCAGTGGTTGACTTGTAGAGCTGCCTCTGGTCTTTAGGACCCAGTGTGGGAATCTGCCCTCTCTAGGCCCCTAGAAACCTTCCCCTTTCCAACATGGGCTCGGACAGAGGGAGGCAGAGGCTGCTGAATGAGCTGGTGGGGAGGCATTGGGGATGAGACATAGCTCCGGTCCTCAGGTACCCACTGGACAGCTGTCCTTTTGCATCTGTGCTTGCAAAGTGCAAGGGTTCTCTAGGGCTTGTGAACCTGGTGCAGGTATGAGCTGGATCTGGAGACGAGAGGGGCAAGAGGCCTGCTGCGCCCCTTTCCTGCCTTTAGACATTGCAGGTAAATCCCGGTGTGTTTGCAGTGCGTAGGGCATAGGCATCCAGATGGCAGGTGCGGGTCTGTAACTGCTCGGGGCCTCCCTGGGGCAGCCAGCCAGCCTCAGGGCAGGAAGTGGCAGATTCTGGGTCACTTGGCTGCTCTTGTTTGCTGCTGAGATTGTTCCTATAATCAAGATCTTAGCTTTGGAGGTCATCTAGTTCAACTCGCAGCTTTCAGGCAAGACAAGTGGCATCATTATTCTCGTGCCCATTTCATGGACAAGTAACGGAGGCCCAGGGTGATAGTGGCTCTTCAGATCATTCAGTGTGGTTCCCTATGAACTCTTCTTTTTCCTGCCGGGATATGCTGTGGCTGGTTGAGTAGTGAGGTGCGTTTTCTGGGGGGGGTGAGGCCATTCCTGTTACTCAGGTGTCTGAGGCCTCAGAGGGTCAGGCTTTATTTCTAGGGGCCTAATAATGCAGGGAGGGTGTTGGGAAGGCAGTGGTCTCTTGAACTCTTGGGTTTCTCTGAGTTGAGCCCTTGTCTGGCTAGCCCTGGGATGCTGTTGGTGGCTTGGGAAGCAAAGTAAGGATGCCTGGCTTAGCCAGAGAGCGTCCAGGCTCCCCCACCAACCCCACATCACAGAAATGCCTGGAATTTCTGGGGGTGAAGGGGTAGTTTTGGGGTCTGTGTTGCTGAGGCCTTGTTTAGGTGAGAAGGTCCCAATCGGGGTTCAGAGACCCAGCCATTTTGTCCCTCAGTCCTGGGAAACTCATTTAAAACTTACCAAAGGACTCTGTTCTCTTGGACGCCGTGTGGGCCACTCTGGAGAGGTCCGAGACCACTTCTGCTTTCCCGGCCAGGAGAGGGGTGTGCCCACAGCTGCCCTGCCCTTTCTCCTGAGATACTATCTCTACCAAATTCTCAGATTGTTTCTGTAGCATTTTATCTTTGTAGGAAATTTAAGAAAAACGTGCATGGCCTTGTTGTTTCTGCTTATTTGTTTTCTCCTCCAAGTTTCAGATTTCATCCTACCCCTGCCCCCTGGCCGCCCTAAGGTGGTGTTAGCGAGAATCACTGCGGGTGTAATGGGGTAGTTAGATGTCCGTATCTCCTCCTACCTGGCTGCAGAGAGGACAGGCGACGGGCATTCAATAAAGAACCTTTCACCATATTCTCCCGTCTTTCCCTGCCACCCTGAAAGCCCAGCAGAGCAGCTGACAGACTGTGCACCCCAACTTCTGTGAATGTCGGTGCTGAGTGGATGGTGGGCGGCTGAGTAGACCTGGGGGTCTCGCCTATGTTTTCTGCATGTATGTGAGCTGAGTTGCTGCTTTTGCGTTTTTGTGCCTTTTTTCTTTCCTCCAATCTTATGTTTCCTTCTTTCTAGTCCTTCCTTTTTTTTTTTTAAAGTATGTGGCCACACCCAGTGTGACGAAGCTCCTGCCTGCCTCTCCCCCTTGCTGGGACAGTGTCTGGGGGCTGTGACCGAGGGTGGGCTTCAGGCTCTCAGCCTACCTCCCTCCTCCTCATTTTTGTCCAGTTGGCTGGACCAAGAGAACAAAAGCAAGTGACCTCCCCTCCCCCCTCTCCTAAACCAGTCCAGCAGTGGTGTTCTGAGACGGTTTTCCTGGAACCATTTATAAAAGTGCTTAAATGCTTAAAAATCCTTGGGACTGACCAGGCCCATACACTCCTCAGTGTCACCCCTAAATCAGCCAGGGCCGTATCCTCTCGTCTTCCTGCCCCGTGGTGCCCAGTGAGCGCAGGCCGGGGGCCTGAGCAGCGCCGCTGGGGCTGTGTTGACCAGCAGCTCTGTTACAGTAGAGGAGGGGAGGTCTGGGGGGCCGGGGGGCAGGTCACACAGGCCTCTTTTATTTACAGTACTCTCTTTCACGGCCCTGGTGAAACAGGAGCCCCCAGAGGCTACCGTGAAAGGGCACTGTGTTTGTGCATTCAGGCCTTCCAGGACTTGCTACAAAAGGTGGGGGCACCCGGAGCACTGAAGGGGCTTTTTGTCACTGGCAGTTTGGCTCGGGGTGGAAGAAAGGGCAAGAGTGCAGGGCCGCTGCTAGGGTTGTGAGCATGTGTGTGGACAGCTCTAAGCTTCTCCTCAGAACTAACTTTGTGCTCTGTCTCGATCCTCTTATTTGGTTGAAGCAAACGATTCCTTTCTGCCTGATGTTCCTCCTGATGGTCCAGCTGCTGTCCTCACATGAGCTGTGGTTGGGGGTAAAGAGCAGAGGGGCCCCCACTCTCCTCCCTCATTCCCCTTTCTCCAAAGAACAGTTCCATGGCCAGCGATGAACTTCTGAGCTCTTTGATTCTTACAGCTGCCATTTCCTGTTTCTTCCTCTCTCTGTATTACCTCTCTGAGCCTTAGTTTGCCCATCTCTAAAATGGGGTGGTGTTGGTGACAGCACCCACCTCTAAAACAGACAGGGTTGTGAGGATTCGGTTAGACAGCACCTGGGATTGGCTTGCACAGGGTTCCTTCCTTTCCTCCTGACCAGGCCCCGGCCCCTTGATGAGTCTAAGGAGCCACACTGGGGACTGCACTTTGTGGTGACCCTGATCTTCCTTCCAGCCTCCCCTGGCTTTTGGGGTTCTTCGTGCTTGTCACCCTTTGATCTGCAGTATGTGATAAAGGGGAGAGAAGTTTTCCAGAGGGACATTCAAAGGATTAAAGTTTGCGGGTGTAGTATGTATGAAAACACTCCTGTACCATACCACACCCCAAAATTGCCCTTTAAAAGAAGATGAACACCAGTGGTGCCTGCCCGACACTGGTGAATTCTCACGAACCCAACTGCATTCTTCACTGACTTGCTGACTTCTAGTAGCTGAGTCCCGATGCGTGTTGAAGCCTCACGTGTTTTTCTCTTTGCCCCTTAATTATATCTTTGAGACCATATTTTTAGAAGCAAAGATCAGGACCACAGACTAACAGTGGCACAGAATGGTTGCGTTCCAGACCATCCTGCTAGAGAACTGGCGGCCATTTCGAAGCCCTGGGTGGTTGCTGTGGGGACAACTCACGGGTGGGAGTTGCTGTCCCCCAGCTACAGAGGGGATGGCCTTCCTTTCCGCTTTTGTCCTCTGGTTTCCCTCTCCTCCTCCTTATGCTTACCTACCTAAGGGGCAACCCCCTCCCTTGTCCTCGCCCATCTTCGAGAGAGGCCATTAATAAACCGTGGGACAAGTAGAAGGAGACCCCTGGAAGGACATGAGTGAAAGATCCTAATAAGGATGGTGCAGAATTAGAAAGAGCCTCAGGAACTCTCTTTACCTGTACTCATCTCAGGCCATTTCTGTGTCCTGGCCCAGTAGCTAGAGCCAGAGCCCATAAAAGAATTGGGAAGACACAGGAAAGGAAGTGTTCCCTTTTAGCCAGCGCTGATTACTCTGCTGCCAGGTTTCTCTGAGGGTGTAGGAGAACCTGATTTTTACCACTTAACCCATGTCCATTTCTACATGGTTTATAGAACGGGCATCACACTAGGCCTTTGGGACAGTATGTCATATGCAAGGATTGGTTCTGGATGGTCCTTGCATTGTCAAAAGACTCTTTCTCTATTTGTGTGTTTGGAATGGTGATGACATCACTGGTTCAGACTTTGAGCCTTTCCTGGTTAAAGTCTTTAATATAGGTCCTTAAAAAATTTTTTTTTTGATTTTTTGGTAAAACAAAACCAACTGAGCCCATTGATAGTCTGAGAGGTTTGTTCATTTCTATATTGGGATATTGGTACAAGCCACTTGGAAAGGTTTGCTCTCATCGTTGGTGAGGGCTTGGGCCACCCCGTGGATTGCAGTGCTGTGGCTTTTTGCACACCTGGCTTCTGGGGTCATTGGGAAACTTAGACATGCAGACAGTGGGAAGGAGGAGGTGGCCTCCATAGAGAGCCATTGCTGCTCTGAAAATTTCTGTGTGAGCTCAAGCCTGGTTGCTAGTGGTCCATATGGTACTTTTGTGTCACTCAGAAGAGGCACCCCTTCTTGTGGGAGGATACCTCTCCTCCCAGAGCCCATGACTTGGTGAGCAGGATGGGGCTGGATTTCAGACTTGCCTGTCCCTCAGTCAGGAACACAGTGATTAGAGATGTCCTGAAATGAAAGCTGTTCTGATGTTTTGTTTTTTAAGATTTTATTGATTTTTTTTTTTTTTGAGAGCGAGGAGAGATATCAATGTGAGAAACATCAATCGGTTGCCTCCTACATACGTTCTGACCGAGGATTGAACCTGAACCTGGGTATGCACCCTGACTCGGAATCAAACCTGCCACCTTTTTGATGTACAGACAACGTTGCAACCGACTTAGCCACCTGGCCAGGGCCTGGTGAGATGTTTTGAGCCATCAGGTCATTGAGTGTCTACGGGTGGGAGCGATGGTTTCCAAGGCCAAGGCCTCCCGGCATCTGTTTCGCTGCCCCCTCAACCAGCCTGTGTGCTCCCAGGAGCCCAGAGCCCCCCAGAGCACTTGCACCGGCTGTAGGCCACTGTGGCTCAACACTACGGGAGTGGGGCCTCTCCGCGCGTTCCGCCCTCGCTAAAGCTGCCAGAAACATCAGGTGGAGTTTATGGCATCCTTTTAGCATAACTGTCTCTTGTGACCAAGGCCAAGAAAAACAACCGGAAAGGGGTAGGAGTGGTGAAGGCAAGGCGCACATGCACACACGTCACATTCACCGTCATTGCCGTCTTTAGGGGTTAGCTTGGAAAAAGCACAGCATTTTACGCAACCGGTTTCTTCTCTGTAGATATGGGGCAGGGGGAAAGAGACCCGTTAACAAGGCAGAATTCAGCCCTTTGCAAGAAGAGCCGATTCTCTCCACCCTTCCTTTTCTCATAGTTTTGCTCACCAGGGCTGGGTCTTTTTAAAGCAACTTCTAGGCCTAGGCCCGGGGGATGAGAGTGAACTCGAGGTCCCTTTAGCCTGAGCACATTTGGACACTGTGTTGACAAGACTCCGAAGTGCCCATGGTAAGTGGACCAGGGCCTGAGAATAATTTCCATTTAACTAATTATTATTCTTACTCCAATAGATTTGAAATCTATTTAACTTTCAGGGTCCCGAAGCCTTTTAAATGTTTCAAGTGTGTTCTCTCTGATAGGTTACCTTTTCTCTCCCTGTAGGCTATAATTAGTGTCCTTTACACAAAATTGGCTTAGAATTGGATTTAGAGACGATAGGAATCAAATTACCAGTATTTATCTTGTAAATTCCAAAAGATCTACTGAAGTCACTATATTTAAAAAAAAAAAAAAAGGAGCTTAAAAGAAAAGTTTATTCTATGAAAAAGTAAATTCCTCATGGTCTAAGCATCTCAGGGACATTTTATATTAAAGCTGCAGACTTGCCTGGGAGGAACCTAAAATTGCCTTTTCTCTTGTCTCAGTTTTTATCTCCAGTGGAACTTCTGAGTATATGTTGCCAGGCTTTGGATGGTGGAAAGTTGATGTGGTCTCTGTTTTCATTAAAATTTGGAGGGGGTGGATTATCTGTTATTTCTGATTTGCAGTAAGACATAAACTCCTAAATATGCCTGTCTTAAAGATATACATGCAGTTTCTCTCTTGGCATTTTAAGTTATTAAGCTGTTGGGAGGTAGAGAAACAGATCTCTGGTCTTCTGTATGCTCGCATGTCCTAAAACGTCAGCCCACTCGTTTTCACCTGTTGCCCAGTATAGTGAGACCCGGCAAGTTTAAAGGTCGCGTCAAAAAACATGTCTGTGTTTTTAACATGTTGGCTCACAAAGCTGCCAGGCAGTAATGGCCTGTTCAGATCGTCATTAAGCCGTTCAGCTGCATCCCCTACCCTACCAATACTTCCTTTATCAAGGCCCACTTCTGGTATTGAACTCAAAATTCTCCCGATCAAGATATGAAGTGCAGGGCAGGGGTAGCCCACATGGGCACTGCTCTGACCACATATGCACAATCTGTGTGGCTTTCTGCCTCAGCAACATTGTAAACATTAGATTTCCAACCAAATTCTGTCTTTCTGTCTTTTTTGGGTCTGATGAAGGTGTTGGATGCCAAAGCACAAACAATGGATTCCTTTTAAAGGAACACAAATATATTTTGTGAGCAATGCCACTTTTGGATATGTACCCCAAAGAATTGAAAGTAGGGACTTAATCAGATAACTCACTTGTGCACCCATGTTCATAGCAGCAGCATTCACAATAATAAAAAGGTGGAAACAACCCAAATGTCCACTGACGGATGAATGGATAGATAAAAACGTGGTAAATACATAGAATGGAATATTAATCAGCCTTAAAAAGGAATGAAATTCTGGCACAGACCCATGCTACAGCATGGTTGAACCGTGAAGGCGTTATGCTGAGGGAAATAAGCCAGACATGAAAGGGTAAGTATTGTATGGTCCCATTCCTGCGAGGCACCTGTGCTTATATGAAGCAAATTCATAGAGACGGGGAGCAGAACAGGGTAACCAGGGGCTGGAGATAAGGGGGAGCGGGGAGCCAGTGTGTAGGGTGTGGAGTTTCAGTTTGAGATGGTGTGAATGTACCTAATGCCGCTGAACCATACACTTAAAAATGGTTAAAATACTAAGCACTTTATGTTATGTCTATTTTACCACTTTATGTTAATTGTGATCCTGTTTGAGGCTGATTTCTTGGAAAGTACTTAGGACATCATACTGTTAAAAAAACACACCACCCCTTTGCTAAATTAAAGACCTCAAGTACCTCTCTGTAACCTTGAGTACCAGTCATCGACCTAGCATTGCCCTTTAACCCTCACTACTGTTACCATCCAGGTAAAGTTATTTTCATCAGATGCTGCCTCTCGGGTGGTATGATGCCCGTGGGGGCCCTGTGCTTTTACTACTCGTAAGATCCTAGAAAAGATTCCCCCTTTTGGGGTCTTGAGGTTTTGTCTAGTTGACCTCTTCCCAGAAGGAAGTCTAAGGAAAATCTTCCACTCTGATTTTTTTTCCTACTTAAATAATTTAAAAAATGACTTTACAGCCCAGGAGGTTTCAGTGAGGAAGGAAATTCATTGTCGGTTTGCAAAGTTTCTGAAAATTATTGAAGAGCTGTTTATGTTTTTGACTGGGTCTCTGTGCAGTCAGGTTTCGGAGGCTTCATGCTCACCGTCTGTGGTGCACCGTGTCCCCGGCACCTGGTGTTGGATATAGCCAGGGATTCTGTGAGCTGCTTCCCTTCCTCTTAGCTTAGTTTTTATTTAAATGAAAAACTTAAAACTCCTAAGGAAATTCAAAGTGAAAATCTATGCTGAAATAAGTTAGAATTTCAAGATGAAGATATCAGCCCTGGAGCTGGAAGTTTCCTCTGCCGGGTGGTGGCATTGCCCCAAGCAGCCGTGCTCTGTGCTGCTGAGGGTTTAATGGGCAGCATCTGCAGGTATGGGGCTCACCATATATATAGTACCAGGCGTGTGGGCGCCTTGGCGCCCATCCGGAAAAGCTTAACTTTGGCATTTCTAGGTCTATTTTAAACCTACAACCTTTAACGCCAGACATAGAGCTTCTTTCCCACTTAATGTAGCTATACATCGATTGCTTTTAATTAGTGTTGGCTCTCTTTTGGTGTTTTGCAGCTTGGGATATATAAAAAGTCTGACTTAAATTTTTTAAAAAAGCAAAAAAAAAAAAAAAGCAAACTCTTAACATTCTCACGAGTCCTGCAGAAACCAGCACAGGAGCTTTTGAAATTCTAACTTCCCCGGTCCTCTTTATTTTTATCTTGAGGCAGGTGGGCCAAGAAGTAAGTGAAGAGTCTGATTTAACCCACAAAATAGATGGAGGCAATTTCCTTGTACTGTTTTGTCAGAAATTAAACATCTGTATTTAAATAATGGCGGTGGTGAGCTGATTTTTCATAGCGTAGACACAGTTGGCGATCATTGCCAGAGTTACGAGTTCTTGGCTGGGGAGAGAGGGGGGTCCGGCCTTTTCGTTGGACAGTTTTGGAAATGCTCATGACCATTTGTGGTTTCCAGCCCAGAATTCTTCCTATTTGCTTGCACGTCGCCACCCTTGTGGGAAGCCTCCAGAATTCTCCAGTAAATATTTCAGACACCCTGGGCCCTGCTCTCCTCTCCCTGCAGTAAATTACATATTAAAGTAGCCTGGTAACTGAGCACTGGTTGCTGTGAGATAAGGGCCGGGAAATCAATATGTTTGCCATGTGGCTGCTTGTTTATGACACCTGCCTCTGGAACAGTTGAGCAATGTTCTGTTTGTTAAGGCTGCATTTCAGAAGCTTGTACCCTCCTAAAACAACCATGATCTTACTGGAGGAGAGAGAGGTGCTACAACAGATACTGATTGTAGTTTTTCCAAGTATGAGATTGTACTTCTAAACAGTGGTCTCAGAGCCTGGTTTTTTTTTTTTTCCCTTTGAGGAGGGGAGGTAGATGCTCCGAGACTCTGAACATACATCGTAAATCTTTTTTACAATGTTTATGATGTGGCCAGTAAAAGAAGGCGTGTAGCTTATAATAAGGAAGTTGAGGTGTTGTTTAGATTGATCTCTTCTCCAGGTACCTGGCTCCCACCAGTTCCATTCTCTCCAAACTCCCGATCTTCCCTGATAAGGGCTTTTCCAACAATAACAAAAAGCAACGAGAAACATAGCTATCACTGCTGGTAAATAAGCAGTTTTAACCTGTCTCCAGTGGGGTTTTATTTTAACTAGTGGATGATACTATTGTGTTGGGACCCAGCCTGCTGGTGATTCGGTGGTTTTAGAGCTGTGCAATGTCAACTGGAGTGAGTGAGACAGAGTGCGTGAGTGTGTGTGGGAGGGTGAGTGGGGATGAGGCCGTCAGCTTGGGAGAGACCAGGGAGGCAGTCCAGTCTTCTTTCCTTGGCTGTCCATTTTGGAAAAGAGCTTCTTTCCTCGCCTTAGAGCAGTGATTTGTAACCGGTGTGCCACAAGAATTTTTAAAAAGTCCAATACCTGACTAAGTGAGGGGCACTGGCCTCCTTTCCCTTAGATTGTCAAATAAAAAAATGACAACAGCCAATAGAACAATAGCTGTTCCATGTGAATGAACCAAAATCATACCCCCCCCCCTTTTTTTTTTGGTCAGATCGGCAAAAAACAATATATTTTTTGGTAGCTACTGAATTTTATTAATTAGTTTATGTGTGCCATGAGATGAAGAAGGTTGAAAATTGCTGCCTTAGAGATTCAGTGGCATGAAATAAATTTTCAAACACGTTTGGGTGTCAGGGTGTAAAAGCTGCATTGTGTTGGTGGGCACATGCCCTCCTTGTGTTTCTGCACTTTTCTAAGAAGTGTTCTGCTGTATCCCCACTTAGTTGGTGTTCCATGGCGTCAAATGGACTTACACATAAACACTCAGTTCTGCTTTGCTTTGCCGAAAGTGAACTAAAGGTTTAAAGGAAACATGAGCTCGCTTATTGAGCTGTGCTGGCTCCCTGCACTAGGATTCCTGGGAACTGGGAGATGATCTCTTAATGACACTGATATATTGAGACCTGATTTTTTGTTTGTGTGTTTTTTAACCCAGATTGCCAGGTTCTCCTTAATCAGTAGTGGCAAAGTGTTGCTTTCCTTTCTTTTTCCCACATGATGGGGAGAGGCTTATCCAGTCATCGCTCTCTGCTCTGGTTCAACCCAAGGTGACACTCAAAATTGGATGGAGGTGGCTTGGAGGAGTGCTTGGTGAGTCCAGCTCCACCAGTCCAAACCCAAGCTCCACCAGTCCAAATCCTGGGGACTGAAGCTATGTCTCTGCAGCTGACCGAAAGGTTCCTGATCCAGGAATTCAAGTTGAAGCATGTTTTTGCCACCCCATGCACTCCTTCCCCAATGCTGTAGTAGACGTGACAGTGGACTTATTTTGAGGAGGCTAGTGCATATTTTATATTTACTTAATGCTGTGGTTCTGGCCTGGCTGAATGATAAAAGTGTTTAAACCAACACTGATTCAAGCAAGGCTTTCATTTCACCCTGCTCGTCAGGAGTGTGGTCATAGCACAGTGCGCCACTTTGTGGACGTTGACGAGCTGGCCTCTTACCTCTTGAGTTTATTCAGCCACAGACAGAAAAAGATGAAACTTAACGAGGACCCCTCTAGTGATTTCAGTTTTCCAGGGGAGTTTTCTCATCAAGCAGTACTGAGAACTGAAGTGACTGACCTTTCGGACAGACCCTTTTGCGAGATCAGGCACATCTGGCCTTACAAAATTATTCACCTCCTATAAGACTGAGATAATTATCAACTTAGAGTGAGGCCAGATGACGACTGTCAGATTCCTCACCTCAAAGGAACAGGTATTTACTGCTTTCAGAAAACATAATGCTGACGTGGGAATCCTGAAGGACCCCCCAGGATAGGGAGGTATTCATGTCAGCAGCATCTCAAGGTTCTTTTGTTTTTGTTCATTTTGAACAGTTACCTCCTGTAGAGAGATTTAGAATATTCACTCAGTTAGGATCCAGCCCTTCCTGTACTCTCCAGTTCACATTGACATTCTTGGAGGCCGTAGAGGCATGTTTCTTCGACTGATTAATTTGTCTGTTTAACCAGATTTACTTGAGAGGCTTGTCGGAAACTTGAGTGACTGAGGGGAGGAGCTCAGCTGCTCCTGAATTTTGGAGTCAGGATAAACCTAAGTTGAGAACTTGGGCACTTTTTGAATTGTGTGTCTTAGACACGTCGCTTACACATTCTGAGGCTCCTGTAAAACGGGGCTGATATGAAGTCACTTGTAAGGCGATTGTGAATGAGTGAAAGACATGTAGATCTCTTTGCTGTTATCATAGTGGCCAATAAATATCAGTTTCCGCATCCCCCTTTCTCTACTTGAGAGAACAGGACCCGCTTTTATTTCTCTTGTTTCTCATGTCTCTGCACACAATGGAGATACGTTCGTGTGTCTGAGGCTCCTTTTTATATACATCATGGTGGGGTGAAAGGAGCTGGTGGCACCCTGATGGGGAGGGGCAGGCGGGGTTTTACCAGTGGCTTTTCGTTTCTCTTCCTTACGAAATTGGGGTGCTTCCTGGACCAGAAGCCCCTGGTGGTCGTGTCCCCCTTGCCTTTGGCCTCAGCAGCAGGGATGTCTTCCTTTGGTTTGGTGGTGTCTGTCCACATGTGTGTGGGTCTCAGGAGCATGTTGGGGTTGGCACTGAGCGCACCCATGGTGGGCGGATGTCCCCACTCAGAGGCCTCTTGAGACACGGTCACAGCTGCGCCACCCTGCAGATTTGCTCTCAGTTGCAATTTCCCTTTCAAGGAAAAGGTCCTTTAGAACTCCTTTGGGAAGGAAGGTTTTCTTATGTGGCTGTAGGTGCTGGCGTGTGGTTGGCAGCCAAGGCTGGGTTTGAATCTCCCTGGGGTCTGAGGCTGCTCAACTGCTACTCCTGATATACTCCTGCCTTTTGTGAGTGGACTGTCCGGGCTCTGTGGTGAGTTTGCCACCCTGGGGTGTTCAGGAGAAAGGCTTGCTGTTCATCGTCACTGTGCTCGTCCCTCACAGCTGCAGTGAGAGTAGTCAGGGGGAGAAGGTGGACTCAGGTGTTCAGTTTCCCTTCTTCTGGGTACTTTCTGGAACTGAACCAATTGGGAAATGCTTGGACTGTTGTTTCTGGGACGATCTTGGCATATGCAGGAAGAGGGATGGTTCTTGCCATAGGCCTGTGGTTGGTCCCGTGTCCCTGAGGTGTGGCTGAGTAAGAGGTAAACAGTCATTTAATTATTTATTGGGTACCTGGAGGATTTTACAGGCAGAAGAGCCTAGGGCAGTTCTAGAAAAAAAGCCAGTCCTGGAGCTTTTCCTGCAACTCCCTTCTTGGGCTCGAAGCCTTTGATGCTCCCTGACATTTATGGTAGCCCTGGGACAGTAGAGTCAGCCAGAGCTCTTTCATTTCATGCACTCCTATTAACAGATCCAATCAAATGCGGGGGCCCTTCCAAACCATCACGTCTTACTCCTCTCAGCTTCTGGGAACAGTAAAAGACCTGATTCCATCAAACCTTACCGTACCGGTGACGCTGGAGCTGGAGATCTGTGAAATGGCCCTTCCTCGCATCGATGATCATTCCTGCTCTAGGCCATAGCACTGGAATTACTGAGGCCAAAAGGTAGTTGCTGAGAGAGCCTGGAGGTCACTGAGGGCCTTCTCTTGCCTTCAGGCCAGGCCCTGTGTTGAAGGAAGGAGGGAGCAGTAGACTGTGCAGGGAGGACAGTTAGAAAATGGCTGGGATTCGGAAGGTGGGCCGCCCTCACCCCCTCAGCTCTGATGGGCGCAGTGGGCGGGGCCGTACCAGCCCTGCGGGGTGGCTGAGCATTCTGCTTAAACGCTTTATTTTTTTCATTTCTTTTTTAGTATGTACCGTCTGCTGGGACTGAAGAGGTTTTGGTTGTTTTGTTTTTTTTTTAAATTTGGGACATAGAAGGCTCTGCTTGCTTTGAGTTTCGGTAACCAAATGTAACAGTCCGTGGAATCTTTCTTCTCTTTGCTTTCTCTGAACTTTCCAAAGAGTGGGCCCCTATCTCTCGGGGATTAACTCCTCGTGGCCCCTCTGTCGTTGGTGCTCCCCCAGCCTGTGTCAGCATCTCAGCCTCAGTACACAGGATGTTTTCTCTAGCGCTTATCAGATGGCTTAGGAGATGCTGGGGAGAGATAGAGGTAACGTTTAACTTATCCTGAATTCCTTTCCAGCGTAGGGGCCCGAGGTGAACTCAGAACAGAGGGAGGGTTTGGCTGGAGCAAACGATGCTGGGCTTTCTATCTCAGAGGGAGGTGTGGGCGCCTGTGGTGGGGTGGCACAAAGGGCTTCGTTTCGGTGGCTTATTTAACACCCCTCCCTGACACCAGTGTGTGGGTGTGGAGGCCAGGGAATCAAAGAGAAATTTAACAAACTCTTCTTTCTTGTGTGTGGGCTGAATAAGTGAATTTGTGGGATAGCCACACCAGTTTCTTCTCCTTTCTCAGCTTTCTCAGCTTTCAGACCAGCATCTTGGTCCAGGTGCTCAGTTTGAGCTTGTTTGCCAAGGGTGAGTAGGGATGGGAGCTGGAACCAGATTGGGCTGCAGCGATGTGAGCTCTTTCCTACACGGACGCCCTTGGATTAGGTAGAGTTTAGATTTTCTGTCGTATCCTAGGTTGAACATGCATAGAAAACTGGCAGCTAACCATGTTCTACTTTCAGCCCCACAAGAGTTCCTACTTTGAAGGCAGAAATGATGGAACCAAAATAGAGAGTGGCTTATCCTGGCTTTGTAAGTAAGTGCAGGCATGGCTGGCCTGCGGACGCGGCCTACTAGCTGGGAGGAACACAGCTGGTGAAAGACATCAGCCTTCACGTCCACACCCAAGATCTAAGCATTTCTTACTCTTCCAGGGCCCGGCCATCCCTACTTTGCTTTTTCTTCCTACCTATTCCTTTCCCAAAGCAGAAAAAGAAAGAAAAGAGTCCTTGAAACAGCCAGCAGTCAGCACTGTTGCTGGGGTGGAGGGTGAGCGGGGATGGGAGAGTGGATTGGTGCTGTTTTGTTGTGGTTTGCTCTGCATTCTCAGAAATCTCTCTGAGCATGACTGTCAGATTCACTGAACGGCTGTACCTCCTGGAAGTCAAGAGGTAGGAGATCGTGTGGCCTGGGAGCAAGGAGGCCTGGGCCCTGGGAGCAACTCACTGTGGAATTCGGCCCACTTGGCCTCCACGACAGAGAACCTCATTCTAGTGTCTGTATCGTGTCTCCGTTGAAAAGCCATTCTGTCAAATGGACGTGGACTGATTCATGCTGACACCAAAGAGAAAGGTGGTGCCTCTTATTGGGACATTCTTGTAGGGACACCAAGTAATCACAGCCTCTTTGAGTAACAAGATTAAGTCTGTTTGGGCATCAGAAGGGGAGTTTGTCATTCCTGTTGCCCCTGAGATTGGGTTGGTTGTCACATGGGCCGCCATACTTGACTCTTCTGGACCTGTTTTGCCAAGTGAGCCAGCAACTTCACCTGTAGCCATCCACCGTCTAGGGAAGACACATTTGTAAAAAATTAGACCAGGTGGTGTTTTGACATCTGGTATACATAGCAGTACATTTAGGAAGCTCCTCCTGATAACTAATCTTGGTTTCTCTTGTTGTAATCTGAATATTCTTCTCTGATTCTTACAGCAAGCCTTTGAGCTGGGGCTGACTGCACAGCCCAAAACTTGGAATTAATTCTCTAGGGTGAAACCCTGGGTGTGGCTGTTTTTGGTGTAGGTGACAAAAAAGAGGTGTGGTATCTGTTTAGGTTTCATTCAGGCAAGGATCTGGCTTCTCTGTGGGTTCCCTTGTTTGTTTATAAACTGGGCTTAGATGAGGCTTTTCCCTCCTCTGGCTGCCCTCCTCCTCTTATCCTGACAGTCTCATCGGTAAACTTAGAAGACAAATACTTCTCAAACTGTCACCGAGGGTGCCATAAAAGAGACATTTGGACAGTGGTGCTGGGGATCCTTGTCTTTGCTCTATGTTAATACAGAGCGACTGGGGTAGCCCAGATCACCAGGGGAAGGCAGTTTTTCTTCGTTTAGCTTTTAATTGCTTTCTTTCACTTTTATGTATAAAAGATTGTCCATTTAATTAACTCAGGAATGCAATTTCAAAAACACTAATGCTTTACACATGATGGCTTTTAAAGTAAAAGTAGCATTCTAATATTGCATAATGTTTTCCTTTCCCCTCACTCCTCCTCCTCCACCCCACCCCACCCCTCCACTCCGTATTAACCTTTCGCAGCTGAGGGGTGTTGGGAGGAAAGTGCTGGTATGGTGGGGCGCCTGCCCCCCGCTTTCCCCGGGGTACTACACAGCCTCAGTCTCGTCGGTGAAGAGGAGGAGCTCGTCCCTTTGCCTTGGCTTATTCCATGGCTAGCTCTTCCCTCTTGTGAGGTCACAGGGCCCCTACTCCTGTTGTGCTTTTTAGAAAGATCACGATGCCCTGGCCGGCTGGCTCAGTTGCTTGGAGGGTCCTTCTGTGCACCGTAAGGTGCTGGGCTCCGTTTGCGGTCAAGGCGCATACGCGGGTTGCGGGTTCAGTCCCGTCAGGGTGTATATGGGAGGCAACCTATCGATGTCTTTCTCTCTCTGCCTCTCTCTCCAAAATCAGTAAACATATCCTCAGGTGAGGATTTAAAAAAACACACAAAGATCATTAGGTTGGATTTATAGGAAAATGAAAAAGAAAACAAAGCCCTGACGCCCTGGCCCGAGGGCTGATGGCTTCAGCACCCTCTCGCTTCTGACTGAAGAGGAATCTCGCTCTTTCTCATTGCATTTTATCCCCCCCCAGAAACGTTGTGAGTTCCTCATGTTTTGGTCTGTCTGCCTCTCTGTGGGAGGGTCTGGGAGCCCAGCATTTTACCCCTCATACCAGCCCTCGGGGCCGAGTTCCCAGCGACGGGATTTGCAAGTGTGGTTGTTTCGACAAGTTTTACCTTCCCCAGTGGGCTGGTGGGGCCAGAGTTCACTTAGAGGGATATTCACGTGCGTTACGGTGGAAGGGACTCTGGTGATCACTTTGACTTTGGAGATGAAATAAGAATGGAGCCCCGGAGGGGCCAGTGACTTGCTGGAGGTCAGTGCCAGCGAGGGTCGTAGCCTGAATGAGATCTGCTTGCCAGGCAGTTGTTAGCCTGTGAGCCTGGTGCCTTCTTGGATCTTCTCTGGTGGATTATGATCAGGTCTTGCAAGGGACCTCTGGAGTCATGTGACTCACGCACCTGCCTGGAAGCCTGCTTGTGTGCCCCTCCTATTTTCTTTCTGATGGTGTCCTGGGAAGAGCTTTATAGACCTTGCCGCATGCACTATAAAACACTTTCCTCTAAGATCTGATTTAATTCTCTCCATTAACTCTGCTTTCTCTGGCTCTGGCCTCCCTAGCAATGAAGCACTCGGTCGTTCAGAGTGAACAAGTCCAGTGCTCGGCCAAGGGTTTATCTGTATTGCGGTGCAGGTCACTCTTCAAAGGGATCCTCTCTCCCACGTGTCTATTCTCCAAAGAGCATGATTTCTGAGCCTACCAAAGTCATCTCAGTGCTAAAATTTCCATCCTGGAAAAATCATTGTATAGAAATGACTGACATCTTTAGAAATGTTGGAAGAGAGAGCCTGGGCGTGTAACACTGCCAGCTGTGTGAAGTGGACGTGTACATGCGCATACTCTCGATTCCATGCTGTGTTGGTAGGAATGACCTGGGAGGCAGATGTTTCCCAAGAGGAACAGAGCTGGAGTGAGAGGCTGGAGTTTGGGGACAGTGTGCAGTACAACTTTTTTTGTTTTCTGTTCTATCTGGGGAGAGAGATTTTCAAATTAACCTGGAATGAAGAGAGAATATAGCTGGAGATGTGGGACTAGATTTTTTAAATCTGCCTTCCTGGTAATGGGATCTCTTTCTACCCGTCACCTTTATTAATATTGTCATTCCCTTGTACTTGGGAAGCATTCATTGTAGAAGACACTGCCAGGGTTTTGAATGCTGCCTGTGAGAGGAGAGGCCGACGAGGACCATGCAGCTTTGTCATTCACTAATTCCTGGGTTCATTCATTGAGCTGCTTAAACTTCTGTGTGTAAGACGGCAGCCCCAGACGGCCTTTGGTGCCAGCTTTAGCTTTGAGACCCCAGGCCCTGGCAAAGGGGGCACAGCGAGCAGCTGAGTGTACTAAATATTTGCAGCCATTAGCAAGGGGCCCTCAAGTCTTGCATGCAGGAGCTAGTATGCCTGCCATCTCCAGCCTTAGGAATCTTCTTCCTCCTCTTCCCCCCCTTTTAAAAAAAAGCCCAGTGTGAATCGCTAAGTCAGCTTCTGTTATTGCACAGGTGGTCGGTCACAGCATCTGACTTCAGAGTGGCATCGATGTCCATGTACTCGTTGGCGACTCTCTGCAGCCATGTCTCTGTCTTCTGTCTGGAAGGAGTTCTCTTTAGCATCATGGTGAAACTCTGAGCTCTTCTCCCTCCTCTCCCTTCCTCCTCCCCTAAACCACACCTGAGCTATTAGGGAATTGCCAGTAGGAGTTGATGAGGGTACATGGTGGTAGCGGATCTCTTTAGGCATGGGGGTAGGTAGGTGGTTCCCGTGGGCGGACCACCTATGGTGTGCAGGCTCTGAGCTCAGTGTTGGGACACATTACCTCATCCAATCCCCAAGACAGGCCTTTGGCATCCTGGTGTTCGAGATGAAAAACCTCATTTGGACGCATGAGAAGTTCAAAGAGGTTTGATATTTAGCCCATGCTTTTATGTTGCGTAGCTGGAAATCAAACCTAGGGCTGTCTAATTGCTTAGCCTTTGCTCTTAATGCCGTCTTGGGTTTTCTCTGGATGCTGGGATAGGCTGGCTTCAGTGTGGATGGGTGGACAAAGGTACCCAGACAGAACTGGCTCCACCAAACTGCAGTTATGCCTGCCTCCTGCATTTGCATCTTCAGTGGGTCAGTCCCGCTTGGGAGCTGGAGGTGGGGAATATGGGGTCCTAGCCCATGGCACACTTAATTGAGCTGAGACGTGGCACTTGGGAGAGGAGCCTTTGGAAGGAGCCACGTGGAGGAAGGGAAGCGTTTGGGACACCTCCCATCATTGAGGTGTCTGCTTCTTCTGCTGGAACACCTGTTGGCCTTTGGTAGCTCTCCATTTGAATGTAGCAGTTGTCTAAGGAACTTTGTTCCATTGCAGACTAGCCTGGAGAATGCTGATTCTCCAGAAGTAATAGCTAATCTGTGGCGACTGAGGCTTGTTCTTGGTGCCTTGCAATGTGACGTTGTTGGCTTAGCCAGATCTTTGGCTGGACAGAAAATGACTGTAGCTTTTCCCTGCCATCCTGGACCCTTGAAGCTAGGCCCTGTGCCCCACACCCTGGTGCTGCTTACTCTTGGAGAGATCTGGAGGTTGATGGGGTTCCCTAAGGCCGGAGTTGGGAGCACAGAGAGGCCCAGATGTTTTGCATAGGTTTTCCATTGCTCTGATCAGGAATGTGTTCCCTTAGGTCGGGTTATGGCCCGGAAATGAGCCTAATGTAAACATCCTTGCTGAGGCTGGTCCCCTTAATCAAATAGAAATGGTTTGGGGGTAAGTGGGCATGGAGTTGGGGGCAGGGGAGGAAAGAAATGGAGGGGAGGGGAGAGATTTAGCAATTGAATTCAGAAAGGAGGCTGGGGGTAGGGGACTGTTCTCCCACTGGGTTCTCGGGGCGTCTTCTGGAGTTGGTGTAATGCAGCCTGTTGGTTCTCTTAGACAGTGTGAAATATTGAGGGAAAGCATGGAAGTCATGGTTTAGTTTAACAGTTGGGCAAGCAGAGAGGGAAACTCAGGTGTTCAGGAAGAGCCAAGACTTGGCATAGTGCTGGTGTGGGCCCCGTGAAGACCTCTGGAGGGTTCCTACTAATTCAGGTACTCTGGGGACCTTCAACATCACAGTCAAAATTGAACTACTTCGAAACACTATGTTTTGAGGGAACTAGACTCTCAGAGACGGGATCTGAAGTGTGTGGGAGAATTGTGCGTGTGTGCGTGATAATGGGGGTGTTCAGGACTCTTGGTGAGGACCTGGTGTCACAGGGAGGCTGACCTTCCTCGCTGTCTGCTTTGAGGGGATCAGGCTTTCTGGGAGATCCTGGGTACTTCACCCAGACCCTAAGATGGAAGACTGGGCATAAAGTGGTCTTCTGCAGCAACCTGTGTGCATACCCCCCAGAGCCGTAATCCGAGGCCACCGAGGGAAGTTCCACGCTGCCGATCTGCCCTGGGTAGTTTTGTTTTGTAGGCAGTTCAGATGCACGTTCTCTAGGCAAAGCCACAGCTACTACTTGTGCCCGGCTAGTAAACTGTGTCCCTGGGGCTTTTGTGTGAAGCTGGTTTAAAAGCATTGGCAGAGATGCCGAGACTGGCGTGTGGTTTCGCTGGTGCGGGTTCTAGGACTGAGGGTGGGGCACAGGGAAGACGACGGGACAGGGAGGCAGCACGAATCTTCCTATCCTGACATCTCGGAATCTCAGTGCTCGAGTGTGCCAAGGACAGGGGAGGTGTAAACAATTCAGTTTGCCTTCAGGATGCGGGACCTAATCCAAACATGATTAAGCTGATCTGATTTTATAGATTGGAATTTCTAAGTGCTAGAAACTGATAAGGTTAATGTGAAATATTTACTTAATAGAAAGCCTCATTACCTGATGCTGAAGGGCAGAGGAAAAAGAGATTCTTGGTAATGCATCTGATCTTTTGGAAATGAAGTTGGGTTAAAGTTTTCTTGGTAAAAACTGGATTCTGTGATCTTGTTTTTACACATGCTGTGCTTAAATATTAACACCAATTGAGCAAATTGCCTTTTAACTGCCTTTATTTGCTTTCATTAACAGTATAATTTAAAAGCTCAAGAATTTGCATGGAACCTGTTGTGCATGTGGGGGGGGGGAGGACTATTCATAAATTAATTAATCGTGAGAACATTTTCTTTAAGGAAGGTCATGAAACACGAGCATGGCTTCTGAAAAGCAATGACATGTTTTTGCTGTTTCTTGGGGACTTGATGTACTTTTGGCTTAGAGATCTCTGTGTGTGTGTGTGTATGTGTGTGTATTGTAATAACTTGGCTGGATCAAGAAAAAATTTAATGACTGGACATGTTTTAAGTTAAGTTGAGTGAACCTAATTACACTGTAGTTTCCAGAGAGCTAAAGGCAATACCATTGGTATTTAAGCACTAGTTTCAAAATTAAAACCAACCTATATAATTGGCTGTGCTCCTTAAATTGTTTATCTCCTCCGTCTCCATCTCTGACCCACCCCACCCCCTTCCCTCTCTCTTTCATTTCTACACCAGCAGGGAGTGGAAAGAGAGAGAGAAACTGGCGGGCGCGCTAACCACAGACTGTTCTTCGGCGTGTAACATTAACTGCATTGTCCTCTCATGAAATGACTCTAAATATGTGAAAAGTTTCCAGAATGATTTCACTGAAATCACTCGCTTCCTTCTGCACAGATGTTTTTGTGGTTTAGAACCTCAGCCAAGGCCAACATTATGAATGAGATACAGAGACCACCGTGTCCCGCGAAGGCCTGGAAGTTCCTCCGGGAGTTACTTTACACACGCTGTTCCGACACCTCTGTTTTGACAGCACTCAGCCCTTCCTTCTCCTTCGTCTCCCTCTCCGGTGCTGTTGGTTTGTTGTGGGTGGTTTTCCTAATTAATTTAATCTGTGGTCTAGGTTTTCAGGGCTCACAGATGCCAGATGCTGAATTTATTTATCTCTAGTGTTTTCGTTGGCTACTGTTGAGACACATTCTTCCCCTTCCCTTTTTACCCTCTCTCTTCTCTTTTGAGGTTCCAGACCCCCTTCAATGAAGAAAGAATCTCTCGTGAGCACTTGTCAGGTGTATTTTCTTCAGTGTGTCTGGGGAGAAATATATATTTTAAGTAATACATATATTTAAAAGTAATATACAAAACCCAAAGTATATAGAGGAAAAGATGGATAACTTGACTACATAAAACATTTTGCCTGCTTTTCTGTTGGAGTTTTGTTTTTTTCCTTACACTTTTTTGTTTGTTTGTTTGTTTGGTTCTCTTTCTATATAAATCAGAAATGTTAATCCTTTACCTGTTGAATGCATAGAAAGTATTTTTCCCAGGCTTCATTTGTCCTACAATTTTGATTATGGTTCTTTTTATCGTATAATATTTTATAACCTATTTAATTTTAAAATGTCACAGTGATGTCTGTAGTGTGGATGGTATAAAGCCTTTTATGGCCATGTTTTACAGTTTGAATTTGGGAAAAGTATTCAGAAAAGAGAGAGAAGAGGAAGAAATGAATGATGTTAAAAAAGATTGATTTGTTTTTCCCCCTGTCAAGAAGTCCACTGTCTTCTGAGGACCGTTCCTTTTCTCTAAGGGAATCGTTCTGGTGTTTTTAGCAGGTACTTGCGGCACAAAGATTTGCCTGTTCTGAAGAGACTTACCCTAAGAGTTATTTGTCCTCAGAAGGCAGCCTCAGCCTGTCCTTTCTCTAGTCCTGCCCAGTCTTTAAGACCTAGGTGAAACGAAAACTCCGTAAAGCCATCTCCATTTCCATGCACCTAGTTTTCAGCTCTCAGAGCTTTCCAGCTCACGGCAGAAGCGCTCCTGCGTGCCTAACCACCCCCTTTGCGAGCAGTGACCTTGCCATTCTGTCTTACTCTGAGTTCTGCGCTGTCTTTAGCAGTCAGTGTACAGTAGTAATTTATGAATGGGCAGGATACCAAACAGACCGACTCTCACTCAGCCCTTTTTTCTACCCATTCTTCTGAGACCATTTCCCTCTTCAGAAGAGGTGTTTGGGGCCTTGAAGTCCAACACTGCACGTATTTTGCATAAATAAAGTTCACTTAGAGGCACTGACTTAGAAACTGGTTGGGGTTTCGGGAGGAACAAAGGGGAGAGAGCCAGCGAAGGAGGAATTCCAGAGCTGCTAGTGTGGATCTCAGGCTATTCCAACCTAAAACTCATTTATCATGACCTTTTCCCGGAGGTGAGGTGGTGGCCGCCTATTCAACAGACACTTATTGAACACCTGACAGGTGTTTTGCTTTGAGTGAGATGATGTAGCACAAATACAAATAAGTCATGATCTTTGCTCTTGTGAAGTATTCCATAGTTTGGGATTTGTTCAGAGAAAGGGATTTAAAAAAATGCAGATGTGCTGTAAATGACCCTCCCATAATCCCCTCGTTCCGTTTTGATTACCCATCCTCTCATTTCCTCCTGCTAAATGATGCTGGGTGGGGCCGTCTTTTTCAAGACCAACTCTATTGAGGTCATTGGAGGCAGCCACAAGTTCCCCATCTAGCCATCTAGTCAACCTTCAGCTGAAACCTGACATTTCTTCTTTCATTTGTGAATCCATTTATTCATTGTTCAGTTAGTCATTCAACACAAAGCTGTTGAATCAGTTTGGGCTAGCTTCGTCAAGTTTCAGTACGTAGGCTCCCACCATTTTTCTATTACAGTGCTGACTTACTAGTGGAAATAAGGGCTGCCAGGGGTAAAATTGTTCCTGAAAACCTCATCCCGTGGGCTGTCTTATAAACTCCAGGTGATTCAGTAGAAATAGTATTATTTCTGTCTCCATGATGTATTTTTAGGAAATAAGTAGAAATACTCGGTTTCTTCTCTTAGGGGTCTAGAATAACCTGATATTCTAATTGGGGATGATTTCTGGAGAATGTGTCCCTGATTCTCAAAACAATAACCTGCCACAAAGTAGGGGGACCAGTAAGTGTTTGCTGAAGCAGAACAATGGGTGAAGACTAGAGGTAGAAGTTGATGAGAGAAGTTACTTTGGGGTGAGGGAGATGGCAGGGAAATCCGATTGGGGAGGGGCACACAGGGGGCTTCAGTGTATATGGGTGGTTTGTTGTAATACTTTTAGACCCTTTTAAGTAGCTGAACTATTTAAAAAATTTCTTACTATTTCTCCACCTGGTTGACCAGTGTCTTTGCTGCTGATCCAGCCTTAGTGCTTTAGAGGGAGCATATTTAAGCTGTCGTGGTTGTTAAAAAGTTTGCTTCAGTTCTTAACAGAGTTCTTTCTAGGAACAGAATACATGTTGCTTTTCAGGACATGGGCGGAAGTCAGGGTATAGGTAACCTTCCCTTCCCTGGAATGTTCTAGTCCTGAGAGCTCAGGAACTCAGGTCCCTTGGCTCTTCTTTCCTTCTTTTGTTCAGGGAGGTGGGAGAGGGTCGTGGGAGGATGGCATATTGCTGCAAACCTGTAGGCCCATTTCATTTCTCTATATTCGCCTGAGGAACGGAAGTGTTCCCACCTCTGGGAGAGACCTTCTAGAGAAAGGAGCTCTTTCTTTTATAAAATATGGCTGTGACCAGAGCAGGGAGAATGTGCCTCCTCCAGCACAATTTAAAGTGTTCGGGGTCTGTTGCCTCTCCAGAGGTCAAAGGTGAGACAGACTTTTTGTTGGTGGTGTTTCCCTCCCCACTCTTTTTTTTTTTTTACTCCCTTTTCTTGTTATCTCAACTTCCAAACATCAGCTTTGATGTCCTTTGTTGGGACTTCAAGAGGACTCTTAGCACATGGGCAGGTGTTGGTTTTAGTGAGCAGGCGAGAGTCCCGCATTCTTCCAGGGGAGCCAGTGGGTCCCGCACATTCCTCCCTGGCCTCGTCCTGGAGCAGCGCAGGCCGCGCTCATTCCCATTCCCGGAGCAGGAGCCCCGACGCCGCCTCCTCCCGGGCCCTGGGCCTGCGGAGCGCGCCTCCTCTCCGTGGGGTGGTGCGTGTGCACCAGGACTTTCTCCCGTCTTTTAAAAGCCTGTCCAAAGGGATCTGTCTTCCGTCAGAGCGGCTGAGGAGAGGTTGTCTAACAGCCGCGTATTAAGGTTTCATTAATCAAAGACACTTCCACTGCCCCTTTACAGAAACACAACTGCTTTGGCTGTCCTCTGCTGACAGCCCGCTAATTTATCTTTCCTGGAGGAGGGGAGGGGGAAGGACAGAGGGGCAGGCCCAGCCTGCTGCCCTGCGAGGGATCGCCACGCGGCTCCTGGCCTCCCGCGGGCGTTCCCCTGCTGCCCTTCACGGTTTGGCCAGAGCGGTGGGCTGCATGCCTCATCCCCTCCTCACCTGTCCACCCAACAGGGGACTGAAACCACTGAAAACAGACACTGGAGATGGGTTTAACATGGTCTTCTTTTTCTATTTGCCAAGAAAATTTTCACTTCTGACTCCCAGCCCCAAGGTTTGCTGAAACTGGGGGGCAGAAAATGCTGGAAGAAAGAAATGTGTATGGATGCGTGTGTATAAATGTGTCCAATGGACATTCTAGGTGAAGCGAGGGGTGATGGGGACATTAATCCCTGGGAACCAGTGACCTGAAATGGCACAGCGTTCCTCTGCGGCTTTGCTGAGCTTCTCCTCATTCTTGGGTTGGAATCTGACCTTCTGTAACCCTCAGCTCGGAAGATATTTGGGTGTTTGGAAACCTCTCAGGGCCTCCTAAGTGAGTGATTGAGCAGTGCGCGTGCGTGCGTGTGCATGCGTGTGTGTGCGCATGTGTGCACGCGTCTGAAAGCTAGACCTCCACTGGGGAGTAGCTTTGAAATCACTTTATTCAGTTCATCAGATATTTACTGAATACCTACTGGATGTGTTTGGCTCAGCTGGGAACGAATGGTGAGGCACAGCTCTTTTCCTGGCTCTTAATTTGGGGTTAGTACTAGTACACAAATGGCTGTAATGAACGACAGACTAAAACATGTTCCCTAAGACAATTAGAAAGTGCATTGGGAGCTCCAAGAGAGGCATGATCATATCTGACTTATCTGTTCAACAGTATTTATTGATTCCTATTATATACCAGACAGTGGGGATACAGAAATCCAAAGACGCTGTCCTTGCCCCCAAGAATCTGATAAGCTAATAGGGGGAGGAAAACCCACAGACACTACAGCACATTGGAGTATGATAAAAGTGGCAGTGAAATGAAAAGCATAGTATAGAGAGAAGGGAGGTGAAGCAGCGATTGGACACACTTTGACAGGGGCCGCAGACAGGACTTAGCTGAGAAAGTGACATCTGAGCAGGGTTTTGAAAGATGAGAGAAGATCACTGGTTAGACAAGAGGGAAAGGCATTTACAGGTGGAAGGAACAGCATGTGCAAAGGCCCAGGGGAAGAAGGAGAAGAGAATGGCAGGCCCTTTGGTTTCACTGGAGCTTTCGATGTATGAAGAGGTAGGTAGAGGCGGTAGTCGGAGGCGATGTTGAGCCTATTGGGAAGGTTTTGCTTGCTCAGCAAAGAGACCTAAATTTTATTTTGTACATTTGAGGCAAGATATTGAAAGATTTTCATCAGGGGTGTGTGTGAAATAATAGGAAGCATGTTTTAGAACGAACGCTCTGAATGTGGCACTGAGGACAGGTATGTGGAGTCAGCCTGGAGTCGGGGGCAGCAATTAGGAGCCTGTTGAGGGGCTTGGGTGAGAGATAATTCGGTTTAACTATGGCACTAGCAAGGGAGGTGAGGGGGTAGCTTGTGGGGGTGAAATGGTTAAGCCTCACTGATTGGGTGGGTTATGAGGAAGAAGTTGAGAGAGATTCCTGAGTTTCAGCTTGGGTAACTGGTAGATAAAATATGAAAGAAGTTCTGGGTAGAGAAATCTATGTTTTGGACATGCTGTTTGAGGAGATCTTCGAAAAACTGCATAGAGGTAGTCTGTATTGGCAGTGGGTCAAAGCTATTTTGACAAGCAGAAATTATCTGTCTACTCATTCCATTGTGTTCATTGACTTTTGATGACATTTTAGAGTGTACAAGAATCAGAAGTATCTTAATTCCATAGCAGAAAGAAGTTTTTTTGGAGCCCCCTGAATAATGAAAACTGTTTTTATCAAAGGTCTTTATTTATGTGTGTGCTGACATCTGGGGAGCAGAGATGGATACTTTCCTTAGGTCTGGATTCCCGGGCCACGAGCTCATCCCTTGCCTCCTAGTCAATCTTTTGTAGTTAGTGTGGATGAAACCATGAGTCGATGAAATTGTAATCCTTGGCTGTATAGACAAAAGTGAATTTATCACAGGACCCCAGGTGTGTTTCTGAGTCTATTGCATATTTGATTACTTTACAAAATCCACTGGATCTGGAGAAAACAGGCCTAGAGTTTTGGGGAAGGTTTTTTTTTGTTTGTTTTTTGGAGTCTTGACTAATTCTCAGATGTATAGGGTGGAATCTTAGAACTGTAGATCACACAGTTAGCTGGCCTGAGGAAACTTAGGCTCTGAGAACTGAAGTGACTGGAACCGTGGCCTCTGGCTTCATAGTCCATTTCTTCTCTCTCACCCCAAGGAGACTAGGCTAAAGAGACTCAGTCTCTAGTGAGGGTGAGGGAGAGAGGAATGTTCCTAATAAAAGGCGGGTGGAGTGTGTCTGTGATGAGAGTGTTCTGGCTGTCATGGTTTTACTGATCTCAAAGTAACGGACTCGGGGTTGGAGCAGCAATGCGTCTGGGTGTGCACATCTCTCAAACAGTGACTTTTGGAGTTCAGTTGACATACCAGGTTGACCTTTGTGATGAAGAATTCAGGGCGTGGTGTATGTGAGTGAATGAGTGAGAGTGTATGTGTGTGTGTTGTATGTGTGCGTGGGAGAGGAGTGTAAGATGTGAAAGAGTGTATGAGAGTGTTGAGACTATGTGTGTCTATGTGTGAGTATGTGAGAGAAAGTGTGTGTGTGTGTGTGTGTACCGGATGACTCTCCACCATCGCCTTTGGGAGCCCGGGACTTTCATGTAAGGTTTCCTATGAAGGATTTCTATTAGGTACCCTTCAGTCGGACATCTATTGCTCTTCTGAATGGCACACAAGTTCCTTAACTTGTGAGGCACCAGAGAAGTGACACCAACAAGTGCTCTGTGTGTGTGTGGGGCCCAGCAGTTCAGAGTTGGACAGCACAGTGCGGGGAAATCCCATCTGGTCTCACCTGGATAGATGGGAAGCTTCTGGGTCTCTGCAGTGATGGGGAGGGTGGGTTTCACAACCAGAGCAGCAACTTTCGTCTCATGAACTCTTATGTTATGTTATCCTTGTGTTAGGTCTTAAAAGCCGGGTTTTATTTCGTCATCACAACAGGTTTGTGATAAGTATCCTTAAAGCGGAGTACAGATAAGAAACTGAAGCTCAGAGGGTAAAGTGCCCTGCCTGGTGTCACACAGCCAGGAAGTGGCGGTGCGGGGATCTCGACCCCGACACCCCAGCTTTCCCCATCGCCTCGGCGTGCTGCTCGGGAAGAAGGCTCTTATCACAGGCTGGTTCACTCTGGTGTGAGAAGCGCCTCTCTTTAGAGGGGAATTCATCCAAAGAAACCTTCCAGTTTTCTCTAATGATTACAAGCGGGGCAGAGTCCTGTGGCCACAGTCGGAGGACCTTGGAGGCGGAGGAATGAGCTGGGCAACCTCTTGGGCCTTCCCAGGAGGAATAGTGTAAGAGGAAGGGTGGGGCTCTGCACCCCAGCATGCAGAGGCACCTGAGGCCAGCGAGTCTTCCCAGGGACCAGAGAGCCTGCTGGCCCCCGCCCCACCCCTCAGGACTCCGTGTCCCAGGTTCTCGCAGGACCCCAGCCCTTCTGATGAAGGGGACAGGATGCGGGCCAGCAGGCTGGGAGCAGGGAGAAGAGGCTGTCCCAGCCCGTCCAGGCCTGTCCCGCCCGCTGCACTTCCCTTAGGCTCCCTACAGCTTCATTCATTCACCTGAAGCCTCCTTCCCCCACCGTCTGGTGCCATCGTCCTTCCGTCAGTCCATTCTGCATCTTGTCCTTGCACGCGGAGTTCCCTTTATATCCCCAAGCGCTGTCTTCTGAGCGGGAGGCGTCCTCTTTTCAGTCGCCCCGCATGGCTCCGTATTCGCCGCGGGGACCCGTGAGGCCGAGTTCCTCTGCCTGCTCCCTCTGCGTCTCCTTGGGTGCTTCATGTATTCAGCTCAGTCACAAGCTGTAAAGGGCGGCAGTGCCCTGTTGGGAACCGAGCCAGGGCCTCCCCAGGGCCTTGAGGGTCTTCGCTGAGTCTGTAGATTATGGTGATGGTGACTGGTCTGGAATTGGGGTGAGGTGCTGGGAGTGGAAAGGGGAAGGGCCAGCATGGACCCTAGGGTGGCTGTCTCCTCATTGGCCTTCATCTCTGAATCTGCGGATCCCTCGGGACTCTTCTTTCCCTCTTCTGGGAACTCATGTAGCCTTAGCCCAGGATGGCCCCTGCTCTGACAGGGCCTCATCAGGGAGCCAATCTCCATAGTTCAAAGGTTGGAAAAAATAGAGGGCCAATCGGAGTAGCCTGTTGCAGTTCTTGGGTCCTGGGAAACCTCCCTGACCCATGTTAAGAGAAACCTTAGGATCCTAAGGAGTCTTAGGTACAAAATGTGGTTCAGACCCCACTTTCTTGGTGAGGAAACTCTTCCATTGATGTTCTCTTACCTTCTCCCATCTCTTAGCATCTCTCCCTTTGTCTCTTCCTCCAACCGCCTACCAAACAAAGTCCAGGGTAAAAACGTGATTTGCAGCATTGAGTAATTTCCATGTATAAAGCTCCCTCCATGGCATCAAGCTCCCTTCACTGTGAATGTGAAACCACTGAGGGCAGAGGTGGGAGGAGGTGCCCACTGTGGTGCGAGCTGGCTCCAGAGCACCACAGCCTCTGAGTGTGTGAGCCCTGGGACATGAGCGGCCCTACTCAGGCTCCAGAACGGAGGTCTTATCCTTGGTTGGGCTGCCAGTAAGAAGGGAGATTAATTCCTCACCAGATCAAAGGTGAAATCCATGGCTCTGTGCTTTGTCTTTTCTGTTCCCATGTGTGGTTCTTGATTCTTGCTAGCACCGTGGATAGTAAATAAAGATACTATGTACATTACTGTTATTCGTTGAACACTTATGTACATTATCTCATCAAATCTTTGCAATAATCTTGTGAAATAGCGGCTATTATTATTTCCATTTTGAAAATGAGGAAGCAGACACAGAATGGATAAGTATCTTCCCCAGGGTTCTACAGCCTCTAAGTATACAGCCAGAATTTGAAACCGGGACTGTCTGATCCCAGATCCCAAACCTTCACCCACCCTGTCATACTGCCGGTTTTATAACACTTCACAGATGTCTCCAAATTTGACTTTGCTCCCAAGAGAGGGTCCTCTAGCAAAACCTTAGCTCCTGATAGCAGCTCTTCATTTTGGACTGTCAAGATCGATTCTCTGAGATGTGAGGTGTTATGACCCCATCCTTGGTCAGTTTCGTTGCAAGTTGCTGGCTGTCCTCTAAGACACTTTCCTGAGCCCCAAGCTTACAGATTTCACTGAAGACTGAGATGGCTGCATTCTTCATAGACACAGGGTTTTCCTGTTCCAAAAATGGTGATTTCTATAGCAACCGTGTATTCTAGCAGATGTGTGCCTGGCATGGTTGGCAGAGGGCGGGATCAGAAATGGAAGTGGCCTTTTATTCTTCACGTGTGGAATCCACGCCCTGTATGTGGGGCACATAAGAGGGAAAACATGGCATCCTCGAGTCTGTGTAAGATCTGTGGCCCAGCAAACAGGTACTTGTTTAAGACTGATTTTTGTCTGGAGCTTGAGTTGGACAGTATTTAGTTTCTGTTTTTTAAGGAACATTTTTTGGCAGATGCACATATTGGTTTCAGTTCAATGGATGCTTATCACTTAGGTTTCTGTAGAATGTGGACATTTATCGCGGCAGGTAAGGCAGTTAAATAAACATGGAGAAGACACTTGTCTTGGCTCTTAAAGATCTGAAAGTCTATGTTCATGCATATTACTAAGGGCTCTTTTGGTTGTAAATTAAAAATAAAAAACAATTTGTGCCAGCTTTAGCTAAACAAGAGGATTTGTTGTCATAATATGGGACTGCTTCATGGAGCCCGAGGGCAGGCATGGTGAGTGAAGGGAACCAAGAACTAGCTGTCAGAGACTCAAGCAATGCACTCTTTGTTTTTCTCGTGCTTGCTTCAGTCTGTGCATCTAGTTTCATTTTCATCTCTCTGCAGACCAGAGTCTAACAGTGATAACCCCAGGACCTCCAGGGCTACGTGTGACAGGAACTGATTGAACTTTTCCTGTATGTGTCCCAAGTTCTCGAAGGGAAGGT
The DNA here is from genome assembly GCF_964146895.1 of Miniopterus schreibersii. NCBI lineage: Eukaryota > Metazoa > Chordata > Mammalia > Chiroptera > Miniopteridae > Miniopterus > Miniopterus schreibersii. The sequence continues at coordinate 6,968,046 of NC_138112.1, read as the reverse complement.
ATCTGATGAAACCTGCATAGGTGCCCACCCTGGGCCAGTCACCCATTGCAGGCTTTATGGTGAGGGCCCTCTCTTAGCTTGGGCTGCCATAGCAAAGTGTCACAGGCTGGATGGCTTCGACGACAGAATTCATTGCTCATGATCTGGAGATTGGAAATTCCAAGGTCAATACCCAGTATGGTCTGCCTCTGGGGAAAGCTCTTCCTGGCCTACGGATGGCTGCCTTCTGGCTGTGTCCCCACAGGGCAGTGGGGGTGGGAATGGGGGTGAGGGGTACAGGTACATAGGCTCTCTGGTATCCCTTCTTATAAGGACACTAATCCTGTTGTATCAGGACATCACCCTTATGACCTTATTTAACCTTAATTACCTCCTAAATATAGTCACACTGAGGCTTAAGTCTTCAACATATGAATTTGGGGGGGGGGACACACTGCCGTCCATAGGAGCCCTGTAGTATAAAATGGCTGCTGGGATTCACCCTCGAGTCCTGTGGATTGAAAGGGGCCCCCAGAAGATGGGAAGGCTGAACACAGTGCCAAGATAATGCCACATGCCAGATCAGAACCCACCTCATTGTCGATGCGCTGCACGGGGTCATGGCTCTGCTGTGTGTAGCGTGTGTGTGTGTGTCTGTGTGCGTATATGTATCAGATGATGGGTATATTTTTAAACGTGGACCCCATGAGCTACGGGTTACTTCTGAATTAGGAATCAGAACATGAATAATCTCCACAGGGTTTCAGCAGTTTAAGGTCACTTTTCTTTGGGGAGATGGTCGGGGGTGATGGGGAGCAAATGTCCACCTTGATTCTGTGACTCTTAGCACATCCATGTCACGTTTGCTCAATTTTCCAGTCACCATGAGTGTCATGCGAGGCACATCGCCGCGGGGTCAGGGTCACTCGTGGGAGCAAGCCGCCTCCTTTATTTTTTAATACATCAGTGTCAGCAGTGCTTACAGCCGAGGCCGAGAGAAGGTGGTCTCCGGTGGATGTGTTCGGGCTGTGCTGGCTGAAAAGGCCATGGTCTGCGGCAGCGTTCTCAGGTTTACCCCGAGGCCTCTCCCACCGTCTGCTGTCTCCTCGCATCTCCCTTCATCTCTTCTGCCAACCTCCTACCAAACAAGGTCTGGACTGAGGGGTCTGGAATCCCACCCTCGCTGAGCTCTGGGCTTAGGCCAGTCACTTGGCAGTGGGATGGTGGGAGAGGGGTAGGGACTCAAACGTTAACCCCTTGGGCCATGGCACTGAGGCCTCACCATTTCGGCCGCTGGCCAGCCTGCGTCTCTTGGCCACCTCCCTGAAACCTGAGCGCCATGCACCAGAGGAGACAGTTAAGCCAAGCCAGGCTGGTGGAAATCTCTGTCCTCAGTGACTCTGCGGGCACACCTGTTCCAGCCTCTCACTCATCCTCATTGTTGGGGCCACGGGAATGGAATGACCACGACCACCGAGTGCAGAGCCGGGGCTGTGGAGGACGGTCATGGGCAGGAGAGAGGCCATCTGCTGTCCTCAGGGAGCTCGCCTGTGACCGGGGCCCACTCCTCGCCCTGCCCGCCCAGCACTGAAGGAGCAGGCCGAGCGCGTGGGGGCAGGAGGGCACCACGGTGGCTGACTCGCCTGTCTGTGCCAGGCAAAGAACTCTGATGCCATCTTTACCAACTTGGGGCTTGCCAGTTTTTACCATTTGCCCCGGGTTTCTTCTCGAGCTGACCTGACCCTCTAGCAGCCTGTTGTGGGGTCAGGCAGGTGGCCTCTCCTTCTCTGTTTAGACACAGGCGGCATGGCCTGAGCTGAGCCATGTGCCGAAGGTCACATAACTATCAGATGGCACGGGCAGGGTTCCGACACACTTCCCCATGATGTCACTTGTATTTCAATTTTTGTCGTTCCTCTTAGGACCTCTTGTAGAACTCACACAGAGAGTAGGAAAGTGGTTGCCAGGGGCGAGAGGTTGGGAAAAGGGTGCAGCTTTCAGCTATAAGATGAGTAAGTTCTGAGGGGCTAAAGTATAACGTGGTGACTACAGTTGATGACACTGCTGCAGAACTGACATTTGCTAAGAGCATAGAACTGAAATGTCCTCATTGAAGGGAGGGGGGCTTGTGAGGTGATGGATGTGTTAACTAGATGGGGGACCCGTTCACAGTGTATACGTATAGCAAATCATCACGATGCACGCTTTAAGTATCTTACAGTTATATTTGTCAGTTATGCCTTTATAAAGCTGAAAAGAATAGAATAAAAGAGAAAAAGAAAATGAGAGAACTAAGCCATGTGCGTAGCTGGACACTGGGATCTATAGATACTGGGATACCACGAATAATTGATATTTAATAAATATTGGTTGGTTAAAAAATAGGCTACGGAAGGCACATCCATTTCCTTTGTGAGGAGGGGGTGCTGCAGGACAGGGGGTGAAAGTCCTCCTCCCGTTGTCCTCCCCAGACCAGCGAGCTCCTCGCATCCACTGTTCTGGTTTTCCCTCCCGGGGACAGGCTGGCTGGTGGGAGGGGGTGCAGGGTGCTGCTTGTTGTAGGAGGGGCACCTTGTCCCAGATCCTTTTTGCTTTGGACCATTAGCCGAGGCCTTTCAGGATCAAACCTAAGCTCCATCAAGGAAATTCACCCCACAAATGCACCTGTTTTCCATGGAGTGGCAACAGAACAGAACAAGCGAAGTGGCCCTTCCCTCAGAGAGGTAAAATTACCGTTGCCTTTTGGCGATCTGGGTTTGTCACTCAAACTCTTGGGACTGATATGTCCTCAAAAGGAAAGGACTGGAGTGTGTTTGTGTGGAGTGCTCAGTTATACCCAGGGCCTCCAGCCCCTGCTAAATGTGAACTCCTGGATGGAAAGGCTGGAACAAGCCGTGCCCAAAGGTTCTGCCATTTTAAGGCTCTTTCTGGCTCTGAACTCTGCTTCTCTGATCTCTCACTGGAATTTGTCCCCTTGGCCCAGGCATGGATAGTGCTTTTATCTAACGCCAGCTCTGGCCCAGCTGGTCTTAAAATGAGATGAATCTGCTGCTCCCTGTTGAAATATCTAGAAAGAAGCCACTAAACAGGAGCCTTGCGATCCCTCACCCTGTTCTGTTACCTACGCAGAGTTTTTCCGGCAGCCTGCACCTTCTGGCATCGTTTCCCTCTGAGGGGACGTGCCAGATTGTTGGGGTGGTGGTGACGCTGGGTGTGACATCGGTCTGGGCCAGCCTCCTCAGCTGGGTCCTGTGAGGATGGTCCCAGGCAAACTGGCCGTGAAGGAGCTGGGTAATGGGGTCCGGGACAGGGGAGGGAGTGGCGCCCCTCACCTCTGATTTGAGGGAGTTGAACATTGAGAGCAGGCCTGGCCGCGTGGGCATCGGGTGGGACCGGGGACTAGGCTGCAGCGCCAGCGGTGAGGTGGGAGCTGAGGCCGTGGTCAGACATTGCTGGGTTGTGGAGGATGTTCTGAAAGGAAGTCCTTGGAGACCTTATGACTGGGAGGGAGGCCCTGTGCATGTCCTCAGCTGAAGTCAGAGGCCCAGGTTATAGGAACTTGGCAGGGATCTGCTCCTGGCCCGAGGACCCAGTGAGCTCCTTGTACCTGTGAGATGTCACCCTGCCACCCTGATCTCTCCACCTCCCAATCCACAGCAGAATCTCTGTTCCACAAAATTACACTGATTTTGAGGCCAGCCGTGGTGTTCCTGGATTGTTCCGTGTAATAACCTCACCTCCCGTAGTTGGGACAAGAACGTCCTGAAGGCCAGGACCTGTCCTTTCTCCTTCCAGTCGAGCAGCAGCAGGGAATGCTGGCTCCTGAATCCCCCCTCCAGCTGTGTAGCGCTCCCTGGCTCCCCGCACACCCCTCCCCCAGGAGCCCTTGGGCCATACAGCCTGGTGACAGCAGTGTCTCCTTAGGGTAGGGCCCTGTCTCAGGATAATGGTGAAGGTGGGGGTGGGTGGGTTGGGATGTATATGTGATGTGTATTTTAAAAGCCTGTCATGTGGGATGTGCCTTCCTGGTGCAGCTCCTCTCATGAGAACCCTATCCTAGATGGCTCTTCTCTTCTCTGCAGTCCAGATCAAGGGGTTCCCAAAGTGACCTGCTGACCCACAGGGCTCATGGTAAAGAACCTTGGCCACAGCGATGGTCTGGAATCAGAAGCCCTGGAGTGGGAACAGTAATTGTATTAAATGAGCTCCTCAGATCATTATAATGTGCACTGGAGTTAGAGGACCACTGGAATGGTGTGAAGCCCGCACTCACCCACCCCCTAACCATGCACACGCACACACCCTGTTCAGCCGCTGCAGCGAATGCTCTGCCTTCCGGGAGCCTGTGGGTGGGAGGGAGGAGTGCCTGAGTGTGGAGACAGATGGGCTCTCAGCTAGGACTTGTGTCAGGGGTTAGAGGAGGGAAGGACTGGAACGGGGTTCTTGTGGGGCTGCTGGGGAGGCAGAGAGCTTAGAGAAGGGCCTGCTCCTGCCGGGAAGCCTGAAGCTGCCATCCACGTGGCCAGCCTGTGACCACGCAGATCTCTGCCTCTTGCATCGGATGTCACTTCACATGTGCTCCCCTGGCAGCCCTGAAGCGGGGCTTTGGGTGGGGTTATGTGATTAATCTTGTACCCAGAGAATGCAGCTCAGCATGTGTCTGAGGATGGAGCTGTCTCCTCAGAAGTCTGGAGACAGGGTGCCCAGAGTAAGCAAGTCCTCCCTCCATCCTAGCATCCCAACTGCAGCACTGGCTACACAAGGCACGTTAATCAAGATCTGATGGGAAGGGGACAGGGCTGGGAGTCCGGCCTGCCGGATGTAAGCCTTTCTCACTTAGTAGGACTTTGGAAAATTTCTTTCCCGCTTGGGCAGCTCAGTCTCCTTACTCCCATCCCATCTGGCTTCTGGCTTTAGTGCACTGTCCAAGGCTACAGCAAGCAGCGAGAAACCACTAGAGCTGAGTGGCTTCTGGCTCCTTTAGGAAGGCCTGGGGATACCAGAGGATTGGCGACTTGGAGGGGCAATGCCCCTGAGTGATGCAATGTCAACGTGTCCCTCGTGCTGGTGCACCATCGCCCGGAAGCACCTCGTCTGGGGACTTCTCTCAGCTGAGAAAGGACAGTGATTTAGCCTGCTTTTGCTTTATCAGCAGGACCCCAGCCACTTCTGAGAGGCCATGTGGAAGGTGGCTGGGCCATAGTTCTGAAGAAGGAGGATGCCATCCACATGAACACAGTGGGATGGGTGGAAAATCTCAGCATCTGGGATCAGACAAGACTGAGTTTGAATCCTGACTCCCACTTTCTAGCCGTAGAGTCTCTGGCAGATTACTTCACCATCTGACCCTTAGTTTTCTCACCTGTAAACTCAGGGGTAAAACCAGCAGCTAACTCCTAGGGGATGTGAGGAAGAGTAGGTGAGGGGAAGCTGAGAAACCCTGTATTAGCATCTGGCCACAGCAAGCGCTGAATGGGCACCAGCCGTGGGTGTGTTCCCGAGGCACTCATGGTCTTGGAAAGTGAAGCTCGGGCCCCAGAGACATGCAGCGTCTGGTTTGAGTTCTGGTCAGTGGAACCCTGGGCCGGTGTAGGAGGGATCTGAGCTAGTGAAGTCAGTTTGCCTTCTCTGGAAGTGGGCACATGCCTGTCACCTGCTCCCTGTTGTGCCACTTGTCCTACCCAATCTCTGTTCATTGGGGCATTGGAGCAGCCAAGGGGAGGCTGAGACACCACCGGGGTTAACAGAGTCTGTAGGCACCTGGAGCCCTGGAGCAGGAGGGGATGGGACAAGCCCCAGTGTGGGGGTGGGTCGGGAGGAGAGGGCCAGGTCCCCTGAGAGTCTGTTCTGAAGCCTGTACTTTTTAGCCTTGGGCTTGAATGGGAGGTGGTGCGCTGCACCAGGCCCACACAGGCCACTCTCAGCTACAGGGGCTACTCCGCTCTCCTTCCCTTTGAAAAGAGTCAGCAAAATCCTTATTTCCATAAGCATTTTTCTGGCTGTAAAAGGCTGAATCCCAAACCTGTTATTATAGCTGTTCATGCTATTTTAATCTGCTCTGTTTAGAGGTAAGAGGGTAGCAATGACTCTGCAATTACTGAGTACATTTGATCCACGGAGCGGCTACCGGAGCCGGCGGAGAGCCCTCGCGAGCGGGATGGGGCTGTGTGTGGCAAATCACTTTCGAATTTACTAAAAATATGCCCCTTTGCAGCCATGCAGATATCACAATTTTCCCCCTTGAGGCCTGTTGAAGTTCCCGGTTGCCTGCTGCCACACGCTTGCTCCCCGTGCGTGGCCCTTGGCCCTCCTGCCTGTGCCCCTCTATTCTTTGTCTGGGCCTTGGCCAGATCCTGGCTGGCCTCTCCTGCCTTCCGCTCCGCCCCACCCCGTCTTTCTTTCTCCCTCTTCATTTCCTGCTAAAACTATTTTATATCCTACCGACCAGCACACTAGTGCAGCCATTTTTTGTTTTGTTTTCCATGGTCAGAAGAAAAATAGTTAGGATTCTAAACCTACCAACAATTTCACGTTTAAACAAGCCGGCGAGCTGGACCGCTGCTGCATCTCCTGCATACAGTAATTGCTGCATCCCCAGGCTCCCTGCTCTATCTCTGTTCCTATTTCATTCACTTTTCTATTTGCAGCCAGCCCAGAACATAGGCTTCTCCCCCCGCTCCCGCCTGTAGCCTCTTTCTATCCAGTGACCTTGGCTTCCCCGAGTGTGGCACTGTAAATGAAATGTGGCATTGCCACATGTATCTTGATAAAATATATCAGTGGATGAATTGATTTTCATATTGATTTCTTTGGACAAGCAAGGTGTGTATGGAAATCAAGTGTCTCTTAATGATAGTCCTAGAGAGAGTCAGGACGCCTAGGGAGGAGCAGGCTTTGTTTTTTTCCACTTTGGACAAGTTTCTGCCTGTTAGCTTGTAAGAGAGTCCTCTGCTTTGTAGGCGTCCCCTCTTTCTGGGAAGAAAGAACAGATGTCGCCAGGGTGTGACCCAACCTCAGAGAGGGCTGTGCTATCCCAGCCACTGCCTGGCTCTTAGGGACGAATGTGCATCTGTACACCCCCGGCCACCTTGTCATTGGAAGGAGCCGAGAAACTCTTAAGCCATATTGGAGGCCATGTGCACCCATCAGTGTGGAGGGTCTTGGATGTGGAGATGAATTTGCATGAGATCTTCTTACCCTCCTTCTGGCCACTTTCCACTTTCATTTGTCAGGTTCTTTAAGATGAGGCATTTGCGAATCCAGGACTGATGCACTGGCCCAAGGGAGCCAGGGAAGTGTGCTTGACCAGCTATAATTCATGTTTCGGCATTAGTGGGTGGGCGTTTGTCCGTGTGTGTGCTTGCAAATGCACACATATAAAGATCAGTGTGAACCATGTTTGTTGATTGTGTGCTTGCAAGTGCACACATATAAAGATCATTGTGAACTATGTTTGTTGGCATGTGTGCTTGTAAGTCACACATATAAAGATCAATGTGAACCATGTATGTGGGTTGGGTGTGGATGCAGTTAGACAACAGTCTCCAGGCTTGCAGTGACTTTTATTAGGGAGCTCTGGACGACCACAGGGACAGTATCCAGTGAGGTGATCAAAACTTCATTTTCTCTTCTCTGCAATTGCTTTCCCAATTCCCTCTCCCAACTGCTCTCAAATAAAATAGATGCAGCCCTCTATTCGACCCAAGAAGTGAGCTGATAGTTGAATCTTTTTATAGGGCTAAATAAGCAAAGCTTAAGGTGATGCTGAGCATGTATGTGTATCTCATGCAATAAAACACAGTTAACTGGAATATTTGAGGATGAAGCTTTGGTGATTCATTACATTTTCTGGCCTACTAAGGCTTAACTGGAAAATCTTTTTGGCTATAAGCTCTGCTGAAATGCTTTGCAAAACGAAATAGTATGTTTTCCTGCTTTTGTGATTTAAGTACTGGGTAGTGAAATAATTGAATCCTTGGACATTTCATGAGCTTGCAGCACATGAGGGCTAGTATTTGGGTTATCACTAATAATCACACGTGCCATATGGGAGGTGTTGAGCTGGCTTGAACTAATGTTTACCCTAGAAAGGTAGTTCTCAAGCAAGGACAGCTTCACCCCATTATAGATCATTATTGGCCTAAAACGTCAGCAGTGCTAAGATTTAAAAAAAATAAAAATTTAGGACGTATCTTTAAAATTTTCTGTCCAAAAAAATTTTACTAAATTCTTACACACAAAATAGTTTGTTTTCACTAGTCTGGCTTTTCCTAAGAGTCAGGTGCTGGAAATGTTCTGAGTAAGTGAAGCCTCTAATTCATTGACATTTATTGTTGCACAGAACAAATAGGGAAACCTGCCAGTTTGCAGCTAGGCAGGCCTGTCCCCAGATGGCCCGCCAGTGACTGCCCAGATTCATTGAATCATTTAGAACCATTAAAAACGGTTAGGGCCACCGTAGCTTTAAATTGAACCAAGCAGAATAAGGAATCGCAGAGGGGGCTGTAGCTGACTTTCCTCTTTGTCTTTGTAACCCAAACTATACTGTCAGAGTTTCCAGCAGAACTTTCTGATGAAACAAGGCTTATTCTGCTGATGGCAGGTCAGAGACGAACTGGCATAGACACACTTACAAGTGCTTCCAGAGTCTGTAGACACTTTCATTGGTTTTGAACGGCCCTGAGCGAGCCCGTGGCGGAACCCTCCTGGTTTTGGTGTGATGAGTGTGGTGCTCCTGAGGGCATGGGGAGGCTTCACACTCTGCATCTTTGACTTCCCTTCTTTGAAGGCATCACTGCCAGTTAGTGAATTCACAGACTAAAACACTCCTTTAAGCAGAATCTAACTGGTGTGGGGGGCGTTAGGAAGACTGGAGGGCCTCCTTTATTAGAGTAAAGGAAAAACTTTTACTGTGAAATTAATCTCACATGGAGCTTCAGTGTCAAATGCTCTGCATCTGTTAGGCAACATTTCATTAACCTACACCTTTTCTGTCTAGAACTGTGTAAACCAGCCTAGTTAAAGGAAGTCTCTATGTCTGTCTGTCAGGTGAAGGCATGGGAGCAGCTAGGGAACATTCAGTGCTTGGTTGAATGTCAGATTACCAGTCCATGCTAACCTCTAGGTTCATTGTTTCACACAAACAAAAACAGACAAAACTGTTCCTGCATGACTGGCTCATCTCACAAATCAGTTACGCAAGGTGGAGCCGTGCAGCCGAAGCATGGCTCATCGCTCACGTTTTATTTTAGAGTTTTGTCTTAACAGTGTATATCAGTAGAGGTGGCTGCTGGGAAGGAGGACTGTAGGTGGAGTCAGATGGCCTAGGTTCTCAGCCTGGCTCTGCTGCCTTCTGGCTGTGTGACCTTGGACACGTTGTTAACCTCTCTGAGCCTCCTAAGGACAACAGCATCCACCACCCCTCACCCCCTGCAGGCTCGATTTCAGGATCCAGGGATGGGAAAGCACTCTGTAAATTGCAGAGAGCTGAGTAAATATCATGCACTCCAGACATGGTCCATTGTTAAGCAAGAGCAGTGCCATTTGCAAACCAGGCTTTGATAGCATCCCAAGCATTGTTCGTGAGAGGAGCCAGAGCTTCTCCGCATGCGTTCCTTTAAGAACTGGTATCATGATCACTCCATCTGCTGTTTTCTGGCTGAAATGCTAAATGGAGCTGTGGGTTAACCTGGGGTCTTTCTCCTTACAGTGCAGACTCTGAGGGGGCTCGATGTATCTCCTCTCTCTTAGGTGGAAGTGTATTTACAGCCTGGTATAAATACAATCAGAGGTTCGTATAAAGCTCTGTTATTACTGCAGCACAAAGTTAGAAATGCTTGAGGTTTCGGCTTCTTGGCTCTGCCATGCGGCAATGAATATTTTATGGGAAAGGAAATACTTAGTGTCTGACTCTTTTTATAGTGCAGCTACTCATAGGCTGGTAACCTTCCAGATATCTCCAAAATCGGATCGGTGCCTGTCCGTTTCTCCTTTCTTCACAGAAATCCACCGGTGCCCTGCCTCGCTGAAGTGTCCATGTTCTCATGGTGAATGGGTTCATTTACAAAATGCATGGGATACAGTTTCCAAGCTAATTAATGCCCTGAACAAGAGGAGTTGGCTGCTCACCAGGTCCGCCCCACCCCTCCTGGCACCTTGTGGTGCTGGTCAGCCCCGGGAGAGGTGTCCTGGCAGAATGCCCCCTGGGTTGGCCGTTTGAAGATCTCTTTCTGCATTTGCCGCCAGGCCTTCTTTGCTTAGTGCCCAGTAGCCACTGGAGGACACGGCCTAACCTTCTCAAAGTCCTCCCTGATCTTGGAATTTAAAAAGCAGTGGGTGAGCCTGAGGGCCAGCAGAGCCTGTTGGTCGGGCTTTTCCCTGTCGTGGCCCGAGCATCAGGCTGGCCTTCCCCAGAGCAACTGCAGAGTTGAGGCGATCCCGTTGGGTCCTTTCACGGGGTCCTTGCAGTGACCCCATGTGTATGGCAGGAAGCGGGCCTCAACAGCACTGCCCTGGCCTGAGGTCCAGGATTCTAAGTAGAGGAAATGGGTCTTCTGGCAGGTCGGCATCCATGGAAATCACTCCTCTGGCTGCAGGACGCCATCCTGGCACGGGCTCTGCTGGGTCAGCCTGGTGGTACTCAGAAACCTGTTATGACTACAGCAGTAGCACAGGCCAGATTATGGTGTCAGAGAACATCCTGCCTCGGGTATCTAGCTCACGGGGCTCTCTTCAGAGCTCCTCACAGGCTGGCAAAATCCGAGGCACCCTGTGGATGTGGGCTCAGGGGCCTGGGTCTTTTCACTGGTGCCCAAGGAGCCCCAGTGTGGAGAGGATGGCGGACATTGAAGTGTGGCTTCTGAGACATATGGGAGCAGAGCTGGCTGTGCCTGACAGGCTCAGGACAGTTTTTTCTTAGCAAGGGTGGGTCTGTGAAAAATGTGTAACCTAATCTGAATACAGATTCCACACGTCATTTAGGGGGACTCTGGGAGCTCCACAGTCCGGCTGTATTGGCTTCCACTCTGCCTCTGGTGTTTGTCTTGGTGTCAGGGTAGGTACAGGGAAAAAGTAATTTACAAGCCTCTAGCGGCTTTTTTCTGATCTCCCAACTTCGGTTGTGTTACGGCCAAATAGAGCCATATTTCCTCACTGCAGCTCTGTACTGAGCCTTACTCTGCCTGCCCGCCCGCTCCCTTTCCTACTTTTTGGTCTTCAGGCTGAGTGGTAGGTGGTGCAGGACGAGGTTTTGGTTTTGTAGGCTTTTAGGCCCAGACATGCCTGCAGCTGTCAAGGTGAGGAAAGGGTTATTTATTATTTTTAGTAAATGGAAACGGGATCAGCCGATGGCTCACTGGAGGAATAAAGCGCAGTGTTTTATATTGGGATCGACCACACAGTTAGGGCCACTAACACAGCTGACATTTCGGGTTCTTCTGACCACCACGTTGTTGGGTGGGACATAGGCAAGGCTTGAAGAATTGAAAATCCTCCAGTGCTCTCCAAGCTTCGTTACTGGTCCTTACTCGTACTAACTCACCCTCCCCATCTGTGAAGTAAACAGTGAAAATGGATCAAAGAAATGGAACCAGAGAGAGAAGAGAGAAAACTTTCTACGAAGTGCCTGCTGTACAAGAGGCACTGCTCTGGGCTTTTAAATCAATACCTCGCAGGTCAATTGTGAAGCTAAGATTCGGGAAGTTCCTGATTCTGGGACCCACGTAAGCTGTAGATGGGATTACTGTCCTTGGGTCAGATGAGCTACCAGTATTGTCTCTTGGTGTCTAAAGAGAGTTGTGCCAGATCCCATGGAAAATTCAAAGACATATATGCCCTAGTTGCGTCTGTCCGGGGCTGAGACCACATCCCTGTGAAGGCTGTACACATGCACATACACACACGTGTGCACACACACGGGTGGACATAGTTCATGGACCATGCCAGTGCAAGCTACACAGTCCAGTGCTGCAGAAATTCACAGAACTGTGACTCGGTATCTGGAAAGTGACACTAGCAAAGCCTTGCGGCTACCGTGGTGGAAGGTGGGGCAGCCTCGGGGCGTCAGGCACAAGATAGGACAGAAAAGCCTGCTCCTAAAGATGCATGGTGAGCGAGTGTGTAAGCAGCACCGTGGCCCCCCGAGATGCCCACAGCCTAACCCCTGGGACCGGTCACTGTGTTAGGTTACTGGCAAAGGAGGATTAAGATTACCAACCAGCTGGCTTTAAGGTAGATTACCTGAGTTATCCAGGGGGTCTAGTGTAATTGATGTGGTCACAGTGTTTAAATGTGGAAGAGGGAGGAGGGTGAGTCAGCGTCAGTCAGACCGGAGCTGGGAGCCTGGCAGCAGCGGAGCCGAGAGAGGGCAGAAACCCGTCTGACCTCGCTGGCTTTAAAGACGGAGGAAGCGGCCCCTAGAAGCTGGAAAAGGCCAGGGGACAGATTCTCCCCTGGGCCCTCCGGAAGGCACGCAGAACCTCCCACACCTTTATTTTAGCCCAGTGAGACCCTCTGAACTTCTTGTCTACAGAGCTGTGAGATAATACATCTGTGTTGTTTTAAGCTGCTTAAATGTGTGGTCATTTGTTACAGCAGCAAGAAGAAACTAATACAGCAAGGTGGCAGAAACCTGAATGGCTGGTCCTGGGGGGAAATGGGAGCCAGTGCTCTTCCTTTTTCTGTTCTCAGGAGCAGGAAATGACCCTTATTACCCTTCCCTGGGAAACACAGCAAGGCCCACCCTTAGCCCGCCCAGCTTCTGGTGTAGCTCAAAGGAAAGCCACTGTGCTCTTCCCTGTACTTCAGGCCCTTCCTGTGGGGTGGCTCCTCTCTTCTCTGCAGTGCTGTGAATTCACTTTGTGGGTGCAGAATCTCACGACAGGGCTCTGGCTGAGTGAGGGAAGAGGGTTGCAGGGAATTCAGCTGAAATTCTTCTGTCTTGGGAGACAGCCGCATTGTAGGCTTGGACCAGGCGAGAGTGAGGTCTGGGCTTCTGAAGTCATTCCCTGCCTTCCCTTGCTCAGGTCCTCCTCTTGTCTTCTTTTATTTTTTTTAATAATCACTTTACTTTATTATTATTATTATTTTAAAATTTATCTTTATTGTTGAAAGTATTATAGATGTCCCCTTTAACTTGTCTTCTTTATGTGAGCAACCTGGGTGAAGTTTTAAAAATAAATAGATTCTCCCAGGAAGACCTAAAAGTAGCAATTAGCCTTCAAGTACTGTCTTGACATTTTGCAAAGGTTATTTACCACTGTTTGGAGGGTAAGAGTGCTCTGTCTTTAGGGCCACCCAAGAGCAACTGTGGAAATAGGGTCTTGTCCCCATAAGGGAGAGCGGCTCATGAGTTCATAGATGACAGATGTGTCCATAGGCTGTCCAGTCAGAAAGAACATCCTCATTTATAGGTGGGAAAATGGGCCTAGAGGGCTCAGGTGGTCTGTGGAAGATCTTACAATTTTCAGACTACCTGCGAGCTTTTCCCCCTGCTGGCTTTGGAATGTTCTAAGGTTCTTGCTGTCTAGTATTGTCAGTTTGGGGGCTGGGGTGCATTGTGGTGGTAGTTACAGAGATCTTTTTTCCAGAGTTCCCCAAAAGAGATGCATGAAACTAATCACCAGGCAGAATATTACCTCCCAAAGGGTTTGGTTTGGGAGGATTTACTCCCTATCTTGGAACCTGAGAGTAGTGTCTACCAACATTATTTGTCTTGGGCGTTTCAGTTTTATTTTTAAGATTCAAGGTAGCTTTAATGGAAGGGCATCAGCCCCCTCGAGGGGCATGTCATGCTGCCTCTGGGGTTTGTGATTCAGCTCTTTTTGCTAGGTGACACGTCCCATACACTCTCTTGTCCTCTTCTCCTACCCCTAGATCTCCACGAGGTCCCTGTGTTCTCTGTGGCACGTCTTTTCTTGGGGTCCCCTAGAATATGTGTTTTAGGTGCTCTGTCTGTAATGCTTGAGGACACTTATTCCTGGATGCACAGAAGGCCCAGGGACCTCCCAGGCCCTCTCAGTCTCTCATTCCTAGAAAGGTAAACTGATGGAAACTGCATCTGTGTCTTCTCTTCTTGCACGCAGGGAGACCTTTGGGGTACGTTGTTCAGGAGACCAACCATTATCTACCGTTGAAATCTGCTGCTCTCATCTCTCTACCAAAAGAGAAACTAGCCCTCATTGTCATTATTAAGGTCACAGCCAACAGCCAGTTAGTTATAAAAGCCATTTCCGCTCCTCTCCCACTTATTGCTCCCCTCTCCCCAGCTCTCCTGGCCTCTCCAGGATGCAGGTGTCTTGGGAAGAAAAGGGAGCGGGGAGTAACCTAGAAAGGTAAGGCTGTGTGGTACTTTTCCTGCCTCCTAGCCTCGCTGGAGAAGGAACTTGACCGCACACGTGCTGAGTATACCACAGGGACACGATATGGATGTTCAGTTGGCAATCAAGTATTTATATGGCTGGACCCGAGGATTTGCAGACCATGACACTTCCTGATCCATCCAGCCCATTCGTAGAGAGGCCTGGAGGCTCCCAGCAAGACATTTAATGCATGAATCAGATTGTGTCTTCTGGAAGGGACAGGCCCCACTGTGTCACAGTTTAATTCATGAAGGATGGCCATGTCCCTGGCTTTGGGCAGAGAGAATAAGGGTGGATTCTGTGGAGAAACCAGTGCGTCAGTGCAGTGAAGAACTCCACCGATGGTCCCCCTCTCGCCTGGTGAGTGTGGTGTGGGGAAAGGCCCTGCCTGGCTGCTCTGAGCACACTGTTCTGTTCTGGTGCTGAGTGCGGTGAGCCCTGTGTTCTACATTGGTTAGAGGTGCAGAGGGGACACTCAGGTATGCATCACCCTCCTGGCTGGCTCATGAAGGAGGTGAGTGAGGAGTGGTCTGTAGGACCTTTGGGGAGGAGCCTGCCAGATACCAGGATGCGAGGGTGCCTGGGAGCTAGACATGCCCGCCCATCTATCCTCTGTTCCCATGCTGGAAAGAAAAGCAGGTGGCATAGGAGGACAGGAGGCAACTCTTAGGGCTGATATGGGGTTTGACCCTCGAGGCTGCCATTTAGAGAAAAATAGGCTGTATGACAGAGGGGAGGGATGAGTATTTCCAGCTTGGTAGACTTAGCCGTTGCAATGGAGCCGGGAAGGGATGTACGAGCCGCAGTAGGGAGGCCTGGGGGTTTGGAGGTGGGTGTGGTGTTCCCAGACAGCAGTAAACCTCGGATGGGCAAGGGGCTATTTTCTGTTTGGTTGCTTGAAATCTAAATTCAAAACTTTCAGTGCTGCTCTTCTAGCATACAGCCCGCATGTCCCTTGCTGTCACGTGTTGTTCTTGCGCTGGCATTTAATCTTTTACATGCATATGTCTTGTGTTTCCTATTAAGTTTTAAGGTCCTTGAGGGTATAGTCTGTGTGTTACAACTCTTTGAACCTTTTCACAGTGGCTAACACTATGCCTGGCATTTAGTAGGTAATAACTATTTGTCAGCTTTGAGTGAACTGAATGACCACCCCTGTTCCCATCCTCTTAGGGGAGCTGTTCCTCACCTGTTTCCCTGCCCAGTTTTCATCTCAAAATGAGGTTGATGCCAGCCTCTCCCTCCTCCATAGGTGGCTTTGTGAAGACTTTTAAGATGAAAATTGTGAATGCCCCTGGACGTGTGGGAACAAGGGGTCACTGGAGCATGGGGACCATGCTTCTGCAGACTGAGGGAGGCCTTCTCCAGGCTGTCACTTCGATTTGTGGACTTCCCGTTGCTCACTGGTTAAGCTGATCCTCTGTCCTGCAGGGGGAGGGGGCTGCCTTAGTCCCCTGGCAGCTCACGACTTACTCTTTGCCCCCAGTTGTTATTTTTATCGCACTTCCTTCCTTCCTTCCTGCTCCTCTCCATAGCGCCTTCACTCGCCGGCTCTGCCCGTTTGTTCAGTGGGATTGTTTCAGCTTTATTTGGAAACTGGAAGCCTCATTTTACTATAATAGTTCCTCAATGATTTTCTAAATTAAACTTGGATACTTTCTCTGCTCCCCACTTTTTAGACATAAAACAAATATCTCTAAGACGTGTTATTTCCCCCCATTTTTCTCAGAGGCCAGCAGTTGGCTCAGCCAGATGGTGATGGATGGGGTGTGCTGTGGGCACGTGCCGCTCAGCCATGTGTGTGAGAGAAGGCGACTCTTGGGGAGGTGCTGGTTTCTGTCCAGCACTTCCTTGCCTTGTTGGCATCCAGAGACGAGGCAAGACAGAGCACCCTGGCCAGTGACCAAACACAGAGGGTGGCAGGAAGGCCCCATGCCCCCGATATTCCTCTGAGGAGTCACGGAATCCTGTCCGTGAGCAGGAGGTGTGGAGGAGGCCGGGGAGCAAGTGTCTGGCCCACCTCCAAGGCCAGCTGTTCCTCAGTGCCACGTGTCCCACAGGAAGGGTGGGCATCGAGGGCGTCAGGGGAACATTCCAGCCTCTGTTCTTGAACCACCGCGACCCGTAGGTCGCCTTCCCTCCGTCCCACACCTATGAGGGCCCTGTGTGCCTGCTTTTCTCCCCACTGGCGCTCTGCTCTGCAGTCATTTCACGTGGCTCCAAATGCTCGCCTCTGCTCCAGCTCCCCATCTCTGGGCCGGCTGCCCTCGCTCAGTAACAGTGCTCCTCTCGTGCCCGCTTCGCCCTCGTCTGAAGTGTCTTCTCTCCTCTCCCTGCTACAGCCTTGGTGCCTGTGAGCCCAGCCTTGAGGCCCCTCCCCAGGGAGGCCTCTGAGTTTCTGTTTCCCACTGACTCTGGGTGTGGTGGTTATGGCCGGGCTGACATTTGAGTGTGTGAGTAGCAACTGGTTTATATGATTTTGTGTATTGTCTTCTCTCTGCAACTGGATGGCAAGATTTAGGGGGACATTGTTGTCCTCTGCTTTTGTTGTGTAGTCCACTTTGCCAGGTAAATACCTAATTGATTCTCAGCCTGTCTAAACTCATGAGAGAGGGGACTCAGGTTCCCCTGCTCCCCACCCATCGCAGCTCCAGGTGACCAAGGGAAAGAAGTGACGTGGCATCGCTTCTCCGCCTCCTGTTCTTGTTGCCACTTGTGCCCTCATTAGTGGATGGCAGCCCACTCAATTGGGTGGACGTTGCTGCCAGGTAGCAAACAGAAGCAGCATTTCGAGTTCCCGCCATGGTGTCTCATACTCCAGGGAGCCAGGAACCTGTGCTAGGCGACAGGTAGATAGGTGGTTGGTTTCAGCCTCTCTCTTCTGGTACCTTCTTGGGGAACACAAGCATCTTACTGATGCATGGCAAGGATATTGTGTTGGCATTTGGTTCTGGGACATGGACCTAACACTGTCTTTGAATGTCCACAGTGCAGAATTCGGGCACTTCTCCTTCCATGGTCCCTGCCCACACTGCGCCTTCCACCCCCAGACAGCTCCATTGTTCCAGGGAGGATTCGAGTAGCTACTCACTGACAGCAGTGCTGAGATCAAAGTCAGACTGTGTTTTAGGGCTCCCCATAGTCCAGCCTGTTCTAAGACCCCTGCAGACTTACCCCCACCCACGCCTCCACCTGCCCACTCTGGATAAACCAGGCCAATCTCCCAAAGGCTCATTTAGGATGACTTGCCTCGTTCCTACGGGCAAGTCTTAGCTTGTGTGATGCCTCCATCACATGGAGCTCTCTCCCTTATCCAGGGTCTTTCCATTTACATTATTCCCTAACATGGGTAGGTAGCTACAGCTCCTCAAAGCATGCAAGGCCCCTGCAAGGACCAGCTCAATCTCACCATGTCCCCAAGCCATCTCTAGCCGCCCCGCCCACTGTTTACTCCGCTCCTGAGCACCCGTATGTTGGTTATTTGTTGACATTTGGCACATGACCACATCCTTCTCTCAGGATGCTTGCTTTGTTTTCTCACCGGGGGGTTATAACCTGGCCAGGGGACAAGTTGTTCTCAGCCTTTTGCTGGCTTTTTACTTGCACAAGCTCATTTTTCTACCCTCCGAGATAAGAGTATTATTTTCCCACTTGATAGATGGGAAAACTGAGGTTTAGATAACCCCTGCGTGTTAAGGCGAGTAAATTGTAACCTGGAATTTGCAATCAGGGCTGGCATCAGAATCTGAATTCTTCAACTTTTCTTCTACTAACTCAGTTTGTGTCAGGCTCTGCCACGTACAAGCTTTGTGACCTTGTGCAAGTTGTTTACTTCTTTGTGCCTCAGTGTCTTCCTCAGCAAAACAAAAATAAAAGTAATAACTGCCTCATAGAGTTGTTCTGAAGATTAGATGAGATAGTGCATGCAAATGCACGGCCCAGTGCCTGGCACATAGTGGTGCTTGAGTACGTCTTGTACATGTTTGTTCTTCTAATTCTTCATTCTCAGCATCATCTTAATATTGTTGTTTGAATTACTGTTATTATCTCTGTGTCTCTGGCATCATCTTAGCACCTGAAGCAATGTTATGCATGTGGCTGGTGCTCAGGAAATGCCTCGTTAATGGAGGAGAAGGCACTTGCGCTTGCAGGGGTGACTGGGTGGCAGGTACTTGGCGTGATGTTGTCTCTGTGGCCGAGACTGATTAAGAGCTTGCCTTGGCCAGGGTACAGTCCGGGCTCTGGCACTGGTGCTGCTTGGGCCGTAAGGCATTGTGGGGTGTGATGGACGCTGCAGTCAGAACCTCCCTGTAGCCTAAAAACTTTTTCCTTCCTTCCCACCCCCTTCGCCAGTAGCTCTGAGCCCTGCCAAGCCTGTGCAGAAGCCTTGAAATGACAAAGTACCCTTTAGTTAATTGCACAACGGATTGCCTAGAGTTAAAAGTTCTGATTTATATGACTATAGCTCTAACTGCTCAATAACACAGGCCTGTAATCTACTTTCATTTCAAACAGAACGGTGATTTATAGGGCAGCATGCCGCTTTAGCTCAGAAATGAGGTGTTCAACATATGCTCT
The DNA here is from genome assembly GCF_964146895.1 of Miniopterus schreibersii. Classification (NCBI taxonomy): domain Eukaryota; kingdom Metazoa; phylum Chordata; class Mammalia; order Chiroptera; family Miniopteridae; genus Miniopterus; species Miniopterus schreibersii. Next base: position 6,949,132 of record NC_138112.1, on the reverse strand, counting down.
GTTGACATAAATTTGGAATTTATCGCTGTTGTCAAAACTGCCTGTTGGACAAAGGTGGGTATTAAGGCAATAAATGGCTCCGAATAGTTTTCTGTCACATTTCCTAACCATTGTATTTAGTCTATTTGAGGAGAAAATATATACTTAAAAGTAATCAAATGTCTAAAATCCATGCATCTTGTTTTGAATGTGAGAAGGGAGGGGCAGGAGGATGGGAGGCTTGCACAGGGGTGGGTGTGGGTAGGGGTGTTGTCGAGGAGAAAGCTTTTCATGAAGTTATGGCCCATTTCAGAAAGATCCCACTTTGCTTCCTCTCCCCATCCCCATTAGGAGGTGGGCTTTCCTTTCTCATTTACAAAGAAGGGGAGGAAAATGAAAGCTCATTAAATAAAAATAGTAAAGGACATTTTTATGTGCGGGCTTAAAGCCAGCGATGTCAGGGACGAGTTAGTGAGTGCGGCTGCGAGGGAGGCAGAACAGGATTTTGTTTACGGGGAAATAAAGCCAGCGGCCAGCGGCCAGCGGTGGTTCCCCTGCTGCCCGGCGAGCTTGGGCTTGCTCGCCGGCTCTGCGGCTCCTGTGGGCCCGTGAACCTTCGGCTGCCTGGTGAGGGTGAGGAGCTGCAGGGTACCAGGCCCCGGAGGACGCTGTATGGCCCCCATCCAGTCCTGACTTGTTACCGGCAGCATGGCCGAGAGGCGCACACCTGTGTGCTCGCCCACAGCACGCCTTGAGCACCCACAGATGGCACGGCCTCTGCTGGGCTCGAGAATGCAGAGAAATGAGGCAACGCTCAGTCCTCAGGTAGTTTTCCATGAGCTGGAGAGACAGACAGGCAGATGCAGCCTGGGTGCCATCGGTGCATTAGCAGACACATGCCATGGGGCTAAAACAGCCCAGCTTTGGAGCGGAGGGACCAGGGGAGGCCTCTAGTGATGGTATTGACTCTCCTCCTGTCTGGCGAACTGTCCCTTTGTGGCCATTAGGTCTCTTCAGAAAGAATACAGAGAAAATACACCACTGATAGGCTTTTCTTAAAAAGACGTGTGATCGGTGTTGGTGTTTAGTGTTGAGACTGCCACCTCTGTGCTGACACCTCTGTGCATCAGCTCCGTGCCACGGACTGGGGGCGCAGGGGGCACGGAGGAGTTAACGAATGCAGTCCAAGTCAAGGTTAAGAATCTCTTTTTTCTCTCCATCTTCTGTTTTAAGGTAACACAGCTTGTGGCATGTCGTTGGTAAGTATGTCTGTGAGGTGGAAAGTCCCAGCACATCCAGAGAGCGGCCTGTGCCTGGGCTGTGGCCGGGCCTGGAGTAGCTGGTGTTAGGTGCCCCGAGCCCGCCAGCTCCGCAGGCTTACGAGTTAGGAGCTGCAGGGGACACAAGCTGCCTGGTCGTTTTCCCCGTGAAAACCAGGCCCAGCGGGAGGAGAGGATGCATATTTGTTGCTTTTATTTTGTTCTTCCTTTTATCTCCATGCCCACACGCTCGGAGCCTCTGGGCGTTGATAAATGTGTGCTCGCACAAACACACTCACTGTCCCTTTTCGCTTGCCCGCCTGTGTGCCACACACACACACACACAAACATGCGCACAGCCCCAGTACACCAGTGCCGGGTGTGGACACCAGTTGTAAGCCTCCCCTGTGTGGCTCGGCCTCCCTTTGCCACCAACCCTTGTCCTTTTCAAAGCTCCCCGTCGGGAAAGCTCGTAATTTTTACACCACACAGCCTTGACTGGCCATTGCTGGAATTGCCAGCTCTTTGAAGCGCTTTCTGCTGGGGCATTTACAGGCCGTTTTAATTACCCGCAGCTTGCGAGGGGCCTTGCTCTGTCCCAGCCTTTGTTTGTTTGTTCTTTGGAAGGAGTCTGTGCAGAAAGGAATACGGTGGCCTTCTTATACAAAGAAAGAAAAGGGGGGGAAAGGAGTTTGGGGAACCCCTAACACAGCTTCTCCCTGCAGCCTGCTCCCAACACCCTCCCACTTGAATGAGCTCAGGACAAGGAGCCAGCCTTGCTCTTGGCTGGCCCATGTTCTCAGCTCCATGGGTCCTTCTCCCAGAGTTTGCCTGGGATATTTTTGTTTGTGTGTGTGTTTTTATTTTAAGTATTATTAAATATATTTTCAAACTTCCCGTCGTAGACAGCAGGGCTGTCAAATAAAGCTCCCCTCATTGCTGACGAAATCAGAGTCAGCTGCACTTAAGCTGGGATCCAGCTCATATTTTTTCAACTCAATCTATTTAAGGAGTGTGTGTTATTAAATTATTGAGTCTGGACATGGGGTGGAGGGAGGGGTTTGAAATCACATGCGAAGGTAGTACCCACTTTGAGTGGTCTGGGGTTTTACTTTCCTGCCTTCACTTTTCATTTGATTCTCTCTCTAGAATGAACTAAATATAAAGAGCCTTCTTGGGGTTTCTGTTAAACACGAGTGTGGCATGTCATGTCTGCAGATGAAGATGCTAGTTTACCAGAGGAGCCTTGGAAATTTATCCCCTTCTCTGTGGGCTTTTACGGCAGCAGAATCTTCATTCATTTATTCATTTAGTCCAAAAGTGTATGGAGCAATCAGAACACTCAAACATTGCTGATGGGAATGTAAAGTGGTGCAGCTGCCTTGGGAAACAGCTTGGCAGTTCCTTAAAAGGTCAAATACAGAGTTACCACTGACCCAGCAACTACTCCTGGGCATATACCCAGGGGATGTGAAAACATACGCCCACAGATAAAACTTGCACACAAATGTTCAAAGTCACACTATTCATAATTGCCAAAAGGTAGAAGCAACCACATGTCCATTGACTGATGAGCGGATAAATTAAATGTGGTATACCCAGACAGTGGAATATTATTTCACAATAAAAAGGAACGAAGTACTGATATAAGCTACAACACGGATAAACCTTGAAAACATTGAGCTAAGTGAGAGAAGGCAGACACAGAAGGCCACACATTGTATGACTGCATTTATACAAAATGTTCAGAATGGGCAAATCCATAGAAGGAGCTAGATTAGTGGTTGCCAGAGACTCGGGGAAAAGAGAGTGGGGAGTGACTGCTGATAGGTATGGCAGGATGATGAAAATGTTCTGACATTAGATAGCTGTGATGGTTACACAGCTCTGTGAATAAACTAAAAACCACAGACTGGTACACTTCAAAAGGGTGGTTTTTATGGTATGTGGATAATATCTCAATAAACCTGGTACTTAAAAATATGTACTGAATGCTTATTATGTACCAGACACTGTTCCAGACTCTGAGGGTACAGCAGATGGTTTCTGTCTTCATGTAGATTGCAGTCTAGGAGAGATAAAGAATACTAGTAAAAAAACCCATGTATACCTATGAATTGTATTAAGTGCTAGAAGGAAATTTAGTAAAGTGCAATAATAGAGAATAGCGTTGATGCAGAACCTACTTAGATGGACTGTGGTTCAAGTGCAGTCTCAGTTTCCCAGAGCCTGGCACACAGTAGGGGCTTAACAGATAGCAAGGAAATAGCAGCAGGGTCGAGGCAGTGTGCCCCTCCTGTAGGAGGTTATCTAGTCCCTTGGAAACCCAGCCTGGCCGTGGACTCTGGGTGCCATCATTCGGCTTACCTGTCTTCTTAGCTCCTCTGTTTTTGCTTCTCTCTGGTTGGGATCAGGGGGATTCCATGTGTTCTCTCTTTTTCAGTATATCCTTTCTTGCTGGCCGTTTTCCTGCAACTTTTAGGGGTGGCTCTGGGAGGACATTGGGCAGAGTGGATAGTCTCTCCTCAGGTGGGGAAATGTGAATGTGGATCCCGAGCTGAGACGTTGGGAGACTTGTACCTGTTTACATGGGATAGTAAGTTAGTTAGTCTCAGTTTTCCTCATCTGTAAAATGGGGACAGCACTTTTCACCAACCACAAGATGGTTGAGATGGTTCTCAGGAAGCCCTTTCAAAGTCACATGTGATGTATAAATATATTAACATCATTATTATAAACCTCCATTAACTCAATTTATATATTTTTTGCATTTTTGCTAGAAGAAAAAAAACACCAAAGAAATGGATCTCTATTTGGTTTTTGCCATTTTCTATCATTAAAATGGCAACTTTCATGATGTGACTTGGTGCTGTGCAGGTTAATCTGCCCAACGTCTTGTTTTCTGTTCATAACTGATGTTTGGGGTGATGGCTCTACAGCTCAGAAGCCTCACGGAAAAGTGGTTTAACTTCCAGTGTGCAGGGGCAGAAGTGAGGCAGAGCGTGAGGCAGTGCGCATTGCGAAGATTTTCAGAAGGGCTTTGTTCCCGGGGACGCTCTTCTTAGGCCCTTAACGAGCCTGTTATTTTCAGCAGTCTGAGGATCCTGGCTGGCCGTGGGATGTGAAGGTAGCATTTGGGCTTCCTGGCTCAAGTGAGAACGTGCAAAAATGAGCCCCAACAACCAGGAGATGACGTTTCCTCCTCACACCCAGGCAAACAGGAAGGTAAAGGAGGAATCTGCAGCTTTCTGAAAACTCTTTTCTCAGAAATTGACTATTTGTGCTGGTTTGATGCCTCGTATAGGTGTGAGAGAGAGAAACTAAAACCCTCGCTTATCCATAGCCATCGTTCATTTCTTTTCCAGAGCCTTGTAGGGCCTGGAGAGTATTTTGGATTTATTTTTGTTTCCCTGGGCTGACATCATGGTGCTCTGTTTTGGGTTTGGAAAAAGCTCTGAGAAGCTATAAATCTTGAGGCATTTTACTATTTTTCCCCTTCCCTTTTTTAAAAACACAAATTTTCTGGTTTCTTTAAAAAAAGAGAGAGAAAGAAAGAAAGAAAGAAAATAGCAAAAGTGTGTATTGATCCTTCTCGCTCCGATCTTAGCTGGCCAGGCTGTAATACCTTGCTTACATCCGCCAGGTTTTTGTGCAGTTTTGCAGCATCGCCCTAATCCAGTGAGCATAAATAGAACATTGCAATCATATTTGGCTACCAGGAACTTCGCAGATAAGCACACTAAAACCTTGTTGAAAGAGACTGTATGAGATTGTGTGCGATAAGATCATCCTAAAGCCCAGCGCGCAAATGAAAAACTTTTGTTCTTGGTGAAATTTGTTGATAGAGATATTTCAAATAAATGACTTAGGAGAACTCAGTATTTTAAAACAAAGGACCAGTTCTGTAGCAGCCAGAAGCCCAGGCCTCCTGGTGCTCACTGGCCATGAAGATCCTTTGAGCAGTTGCTGCAGGGAGATTAGCTCGCCTTTGTCATCTCTGCCATCGTATTTGAACACACTCAGGCAGCCTTATCTGAAAGCACTGTACTTGGTGTGGTTATGGCCATGGGGAATGCCATTGTCCTTCTTCATATTTTCAAAGCTCAGGACAGCTCCTTCCACTCTTCAGTCAGCTCCAGGTTGGCCTTGATCCCAGGCCAAGGCAGGACGCCTGGCTTTCTTTCTGAAAACCCCGAGGAGGCCTTTGCTTTGAGACAATGGGGGCAACTGTTCTTATACTGGTGTGTGTGTGTGTGTGTGTGTAGAGGAGGTAGGTGTTTTTACCTCTACATTTTTCTCTTCAGATTCCCTTGCATGTTTATTCATTCATTTGACAAAAATGCACTGAGTCCCCCCCTGTTCTGGGCTCAGTGACAGAGGTTGAGGGGATGACTCTGGTGTGGCTCCTTCATGAAGGAGGTTTTGGTCCGGCTCCCATAGGCCCATGTCAGCCCTACGGCCTTGCTGGGTCATGCACCTGATTGGAAAGGACCTAGGAAATCATTGGATTCAACCCTTGCAGTGTTGCAAAGGTGTGGAGTTAGAGCCTAAGAGGAGAGGTGAGTGGTCTCACCAAGGTCATTGGGTGGTCACTGACAGAGCTGGAGTGAACACCACGTCTCCTGCCCTCGGCCCAGTGTCTCAGTCAGTGTCACACCTTTGCTCTAGGTGATCCTTGTGAAAGTGTGCCCTCCTTCCTATTCTCACCATCTCCCATGGCTCCATTGTTTGGGTGCCAGCACGGGGCACTTGCTCTGTCTCCCCAGTCCTGCAGCGCGGAAGGTGTTAACCCCCACCACTCTGTTAGTTCTTGGTTGCACTTTAAATCCATTGTTTGAAATCCTTGCCTTTTATTGGTATATTTACTTTATGGCATACATAAAGAGCTGTATTAAAAAATAAATTGTGTTGTAAAAGCATTCGGTAATGTTTATTAATATTGACTAGTCAGGGAGCAACAAACTCTATTGCTAGAAGGATAATTTGTGGTAATACCAGCTAAGCATTCTCAGCTTGTCAAATGACTATCTAATCTCAACATTCGAAAAAGTGAGTGAAAGGATAATTTCCCTTATGCCTTGAGAAAATGAGTGACCCATTCTGTAGCCAAGATTAGAACCATCCCTTCTTTTTTCTTCTCGGAGGAAGCAGGCCTCTCTGATTCCAGGCGCTCCCAGGGCAGGGCTTCAGGGCTCAGGTAGCTCCTTGTCCTGGGGAGGCTGACAGTGGGTTCACCCGCAGTAGCCTCTAATGTGTCTGCTCTGCCTGCGCCTGTGCTGAGGGGTCGGGAGGCAGAAGTAGATTCATGGTTCCTGTCTGCAAGGAGCTTATAGTTTGAAAGAATTTGTAATTGGCTAAGTCCTGAATCGTGGACTTGATATTCCAAGAAAGTACATAAGGAAGATGACACTGGGCCTAACTAGTGTCATTGACTGTTTGGCCTCCCTCTTGTCATTTGAATTAAAGGTAAATAGCAGTGAAGGTACCTTTTGAACGTAAGGGTCTTGGCTCTAGGGGGAAAGAGTAAGCTGATTGCTACGTCCTTGGGTCGTTTTTTCAGTTCTATTTCTGCTTGGAGAGGTGAGCAAGGCCGGGGGCAGGTTCTCTTCCCACTGGGTTTGTGAGTCATTAGTTGCTTTTGAGACTGAGAGCATTTTCAGAGGCAGAGCTCGGTGGAGGGACCCCAGCAGGTCAGTGCCACTGGGCCAGGTCCTGCTCGGAGAGGAGCAGGAGGGTCGTGTGGTGGCTGGGTCCCCGTATGAGCAGCAGCAGGCTTTTGAGAGAGGAGGGTCATTTAGACTTGGGTTTGGATCTGAGCCTCGGAATCTCCTGTCTTGTCCTTGTCTGTTCTGAGTCCCCCTTGAAGCCCTGCGGAGGCCACTTTGATGGTCATGGGATCAGAAAGCAACAGCCCAGGTATTGGGGTCACTTCTGTATGTGGTGCCGCTCAGACCAGGGAGGCAGCGAGTTGGAAGGCCCTGAGCTGAATGTTGGTGCAGGGGATGGAGTCAGTGAAACTGGGAACAAGGAAAATATTACCTTATCAAAGCCTTATCATTTTGTTTTTATTTTTTCTCATTCAAAGTTGGGTGGTCCAGCTGCGGAGTTCCCTCCCGCTCGCTTTCTCCAGGGGCCACTCCTAGTGCTGGTCTGACAGCCCAGCTCACAGGTCAGACAGCTTCAGGGCCCAGGAGGAGAGTGAAGAAGCGAAGCCCTTGGGCTATTGGAACCGAATTTTCCTCCCTAAACGTCTGTCCCCTGACCACTGGTCTGCTCTAACTATGTTGTCTCTGGGTAGAGGAACTTGGGAGGAAGTGGAACATTGGCGGTACTGGGCCTTGAACCCCTCTCGCAGGAGACTCAGGTCATGTATTAGAATGTTTTTAAATGAACCTATTTCTGAGATTGGGTGTCAATCTCGCCTTTCTCCTAGCATTGCCCCCTGGTCCGGCCTGGTCTCTCTGGTTACTTGTTAAAAGGTTCAGACTTGCTTAGCCTGGATTTCTCATAATGCTTCAGTTCTCTTGAGCAAATAGCTAGAGGTGGGCTGAGCATCTTCTGCATCCCCGAGGGAGCAGCTGGTAGGGTCAGCTGTGCCCGGAGGCTGTGGGTGGGGAAGATGGGTCTCTCCTTGCTGCCACTTACTCTGCTGATGTGTTCCAGGTCGGCTGGAGAGGGGAAGGCTGACCCCCCAGGGACGAGAGATTGCTCTGAAGCTCAGGCTTTCTGCAGCGATGAAAGAGCCATTGGCGTTCCCTGTGTGGACCTCAGGGGCCACAGGGCAGAGCGCAGCACTCGTGGAGGCTGCCCACGAAGCTCTTGTACTTGTAATATTGTTAGGATGAGAGGTGGGATGCCTACACCTCACCTTAGACAGAGGAAGTTCTTCAGCAATATTGACCAGTTCCTTCCAAACTACGCCTATGAGGAAAAGGAAAAATAAACATTGTACCGTTTATATATTAATGTTATATTCTGCCATTGCATCATTTGCAGGCTAAAGCGGATGAAATCTTTATACGTTTTCAGACTCACAATAGTACCAGAACTGTTTGGGTGAGCGTGGACTTGCTAGCTTGGTGAGATTTGTGTGGCTGAGAATCTGAGAAGGAAACAGTCTTTCTCTCTGGTTACATGTTAAAAGGTTAAGACTTGCTTAGCCTTAATTTCTCATAATGATTCAGTCCTCTCAAGCAAATAGCTAGAAACCTGTCAGTGGTTCATTTTTTCCCTGTCTTTTTTAACAGAAGTGAAATCTGTTAAATTCGAGGTGAGTTTTACCCGATGGGGTAGAGCTAGGTGTAGGGGAGAACTTGAACCTGTTCCCCAAAAGTGGATGGCAAGGACCTGAACGTATGGGGGAGAGAGATCCTCCATGGAGTGCGGAATGAGATGCTTGGGCCACGCTGGAACTGGGTTACTTGCAAAGCGGGGCTCAGCCATGTTGCTGCTGCTTTGAGCGGGGAGTGTGAAAACCACTCAGAAAGGTGCAGAAATGTCCCCTGCTGTCCTTCCCTGATGACTTCGGATGGCCAGGAGCAGTTAGACCTTGTGGAAAGACAGGACCAGGCTGGGAAAATATGAGCGTGTGTGGTAAGGCGGAAGGAGATGGACAGAATTTCCATTTTAATCCAAGAGCTTTGCAGTTGCCTAATGCGGTCGTGGCGGCGGAGGTTGTAGCCTGGAGAGTGACAGACCGTGAGCTCATACAAATGCGCACTTTACTCCAAAAACCATTGGAATTCTGCTTCCACGGCGGCTGTTCTGCAGACTGTGCCGTAGAGAGCCTGTTGGTCGCCAGGCCCCCGAACGCACTCAAGTCCTTTTCCGTCAGTCCGGGGAGGGCTCCGCTTTGTCGCTTTCTTCCCTTGCTGTCTGAACACGAATGAAAGGTAGGAGCAGGCCCGTGCTTGACGCCACCGAACTACCGGGCCTGTGAGTAGTTCTCTCCTGGACTCTGTGCTTCACCCGGGCTCTGTGCCGTGGGAAGGACCTTGGTTCTTGGACTCCTGGGGTCACGTGGACGCCTCTGGTAACCTGTGTGGGGCACTGAGTTAGTGGGTCAGGTGCAACAGTGTCCTTATTCCAAGGATTGGACAGGGTAGAACACCTGTGTCTCTGAAGGCTGGGGAGTGCATGGCACCAGAAGAGAGTTTGGTGATGAGTCCTGGAAGATTCTTTCACTGAAAGATAGACCACAAGTGAGGAAAGGAGGAGACTCAGGTCATGTATTAGAATGTTTTTAAATGAACCTATTTCTGAGATTGGGTGTCAATTTTTTGCTTCGGCTCTCCTAGTCTGACTGCGTGGGTGTCGTGGGATACTGCCCAAGTGGAAACATGGCTCAGAGAGAATAAATAGTACCCTTGGAGGCAAGGTACAAGGATATGGGTAAGACTTTTGAGAAATAAAATTTTGGCTCCAGAAGGGACCAGAACCTTAGATATTACCTACATCACTTGACAGGTGGAAAAACTACAGAGAGATTACGACAGCATGACTTGTCCAGGGTTATAAAGCAAGTTAATGGCCGAGTGAGGATAAGGGCCCAGGTGTTCTGGCTGCTCGCCAGGCGGCCTTCCCTGTGCTCGGCCACCTCTGTGGTAGAGGGTTAGAGCGTCACCTTTCACGCCACACCAGTGCACTTGGCCAAGCAAGCCGTTTCCACCAACTGCCTGGCAAATCGCTCTCATCCAGAGAAAAGGCAGGGAGGTTACCCAGAAAGTGTTCATCTCGGTGAAGAACTTGGTGTGGAATCGTAGGAAGAAGAGATGGGAGTCCGCGGGCACATGTTTATCCTGGTGGTGGCTGCTGAAACCTGGAGACTGGTCCTCAGAGTCCTGTAGGAAAACAAATCCAAACGGTGTTTGTGCCCCTGCTCCTCCTGACAGCACCTCCTGAGGAGTGGGCACCCCTGGGAACTAAGCAATCCCTAGTGAAGAAAAGGGTGAGAATAAATAACACTGAAACTCATATACTGCCAACCACCAGCCCTGACCATGAATGTGGGCAAGAGGTTCACTTGCTGAACCACGTGTGAATAGAGCTTTGCCCCTCTCTGGACTGTCTGTTAGGAAATCAGGTATCTGCCGTGCCTGCAGGTGACAGGAACACTCCGTGGTTATGCACGTGCGTTCTCATGTGCCTGCACACACACTCATATGCCTGAGTACATACAGCGGTCTCCCCCTTATCCACTGTTTCGGGTACCCACAATCAACCAGGGTCCTAAAATACTGAATTTTCGCAGCCATCAGCATTGTCTGCTCCCAGCATCCAACTATTCACATCGTCATGGCTGGGTGATGCAGGTAAAGCAGGTGACCCTCCTTCTGACGCATCTCCAGAAGGTCAGTAGCAGCCTAATGCTGTGTTGAAATGTTGGTCTCACTTCATCTTACCACGTAGGGATGTGTCATCTCACACCATCATGAGTAGAAGGGTAGTATGGTGAAATATTTTGAAAGGGAGAAACCCCATTTACATAACTTTTATTACAGTATATTGTTATAATTGTTCTGTTTTATTATTAGTTGTTAATCTCTTACTTTGCTTAATTTATAAATTAAACATTATCGTAGTTAAGTATGTATAGAGAAAAAACATAATCTATGCAGGGTTTGGTACTATCTGCGGTTCCAGCATCCCTTGGGCCGTATCCCTCATGGATAAGGGGAGGCTACTGTCTTCAGAAACACGCTTTGCCCAGAATGCTGTTAAGACATGTCCCAGTGCCCAGCATTGTGAAATACATTTAGAGTCAAGAATGTTCAGTTAAAATGTTCTGTACTGTTACTATTTCTCAATTGGGGTGGATCATCGTGGCCAGAAGTAAGATAACACGGGGGTGGGGTGCACTGCAGTGTCACAGACAAGGGTGTGTGTGTGTGTGTGTGTGTGTGTGTGTGAGTGAGTGATTGAGAAATCATTTGTTGTCTTTGGCAAGGAGGTAAAGGGAAAGCCAACAAACAAAGCCGTGATTGAGAAAGAGCTCTGCTTTGGGACTGGGCGTGGCTGCTGTCAGTGCCACGCACACTGGACGCCACATGATGTCTTCAGGCCGCTGTGGCCCAGAGACTGGGGCTGAGGAGGCTCACCTAGGGGCTCACCTGGTTTTGACACACTATGAGATTTGGAAGGTGATGGCAGTGGGTGGCTTAGTTTAGTTGTCATGATCTGGGCCCTAAGGGCCAGATCTCGGTGCTGCTGGCTTGAGTGTGTAACACTCCCTCTCGCCTCCCACGTTTATCTAATGTCAGTACCAGCAGCTCGCCAACCTTTTACTGTGGTCTTAACACATCAGCATTCTGATTGCAATAGAGTGTTGTCTCTAGGGGCCTTGTACCCTCCTGCCTGCCCCACCACCCTTGGCTCCTGCCCTTGGCTGCCATTGCCCACCCTGTTCCTCAGGGCCAGGCCCCTGGGGAGGTGGTCGGGGAGGTGCAGAGGTGGATAGAGGTGGATCCTGGATTTGGCGGAGGCATGTAAGGACCTGAGAACAGGAGTGCGGGTGGGAGGAAAGTCCGTGTTCCTGGCCAGACAGCCCACATGCCAGCCAGAGCTCTGCTTAGAGCCCCGGCCTTGTGTGCACAGACCCTCTTCCCAGTGCTCAGCTCCCACTGGCCTGCCTGCTTCCCTGCATCTTGTTGGCTCCATTTCTGGCTCCTGACTGAGCAGTGGGGTCTGGTGGGACAGGCCCTGGGTTTGGGAGCAGGGCAGAGCACTGTTGTTGGCTGGGCCTGTGGTCACTTGTTGACAGGGCCTCTGTCTTCCTGGGGTGATCGTATGTGTCAGACCCACCACTCAGAACTGCAGTGATGATACAGTGAGATACCATGTGTGAAAGTACTTTGGAAAACCAAAAATGACTGCTCTCACCTTTCAGTTACAGACTATTACCTGGTTTCTTGAAGCCTTTCTTTCTGTCTGTCAGGGCTGGGTTCTCATTAGGGGATTTGGAAGGTGAAGTAGGATCAAGAAGTGGAGGAAAGACATACAGCTGGGCCTCTGGGGAAGGGTGTGCGGGTTGGGGAGTCACCGTGGCTCTGAGAACATCTGGAAGCCGGAGAGAGAAGCCTCTCGTGTCCATAAAGACATCAACTCATTAATAAGCTCGTTCAGGGCCTGCTGTGTCCCACTGGAGTGGGAGCCGGGACGTGAGAGTAACGGTGCAGGCACGGCCCTCCTCTCGCGGGGAGCAGGGCACCCGCAGTCACAGTACGGCAAGGGCAGTGCTGTGACAGAGCCACAGTCTGTGCCAGTTTGACCGTGAGCATCATGTCTGTCTGACTGTCCTGGGGCTTCTTCCTTCTGCCCTCTGAAATTGGATCTGATTTTGTGTGTGTGTGTGTGTGTGTGTGTGCGCGCACGCGTGCGCCAGTGAGTGAAGCAGTGGGAGGTACCCTGTTCTTCTTGCCCCTGGACAAAACCAGGAATAGATGCTTCCTTGCAGGGGTACATAGGAAAAAGGGGCACTTTAGGCAGTCTGAGGATCCCGGGATATGTCTCCGTCAGTGCCCAGCTCCAGCTCCCACTCCCTCCACGTCCCTTCCTCCTGTTCACCTGCCAGAGGGAGAGCTGCAAAGCCCCCAGGCAGGGGTAGGCCTGTTTTCTGTCCAGCCAGAGCAGCACCAACCTGTCTTTTCCTTTCCCTACAGGAAGCTGCACAGCGGAATGAAGACGTACGGGTGTGAGCTCTGCGGAAAGCGGTTCCTGGATAGTTTGCGACTGAGAATGCACTTACTGGCTCATTCAGGTAGGCAAGGGTGCCTTGGCTGCCCCCCTGAGCACAAGCAGCACCTCCTGCCCTCTTACCTCCACAGGGATGTCCCCACTGCCGCGGGGGCCTTGCTCCGCCTTGTCCCCGGGTGCCCCCTCCATGCTCATGGAGCGGAAAGTCCATCCTGACGGTGTGCTCTACCTTCCAAATCAGACTGCGGTTTCATTAGCAAAACAGTTGTGGAATTAGGTTCTCGCTCTCTAATGAATCTGACTATTGGGTTCACATTATACAGGAGCCTTTAATTAAATAGATATAGAAAGGTTGGAACACAAAGCTAGTTACACCGTGCTGTGTTTTGCAAGTTAATTTTACCCAGTTCTAGTGGGGTTGACTAGGCGGCTCTCCGCATTTTTGCTCGTGTTTGGGCAACGCTGCTCTGCCCCACTAGACGTGAGAAGGGGAGCAGCCCTTGACGTCAGCGCGCCTGGGTGTTCTTGGTGGAAGGAAGGACACAGCAGGCCTCCTGGTGCTGCTCTGAGGCCCAGGGGTCACCTGGCTTCAGTTGTAGAGCCCTGCCCCCCACCCCACTTCCCTGCCAGGGCCTGTGCACTCTTCCTCCTTGCCCGCTTCCTTTCAGCGTTTGCGTCACATTTTGGGTGAGAGGAAGGGACTCTTCTTATTGGGTCTCACTTTCCCCTCATGTCAGCTGTCAGCATTGCTGGGTCTTTCCCCAGATGGCTTCCAGCTTCTGGACCCCCAGGCAGGTTAGCATTTGTGAAGTGAGCATGGGCTTTGGGGTTGGGCAGATAAAGGTTCCATCTTGTCTGTAATATGTGCTGTGTGACGTTGGGCGGATCTGCCCTCTGAACCCCACTTTCCGTATCTGAAAAGGGCAGGTGTTGCTAACTCATATAATTTTTTTTCTTAGTGTTAGGTGACAGAATATATGGTAAAGCATCTGTAGCTCACTCCCTGGCATACAGTTGCTATGTAATGCATGTCGATGGCTTCTGCTTCCACCTTCCTCTCTCTGCCCCGTGTTGGTGTTGTCACCCTGGGGCGTGTCCCTTTCACAGTATTCCAGAGCTTCCGGTCTGGCTGGCCGGCTGCAGCCTGTCCTCACTCCATCCACCGCCTGTACAGTTGTGTAAGTGCTGCTTGGTGGTTTTAATGCTTCAGCTCGCCGGGGCCTTGCTGCAGAGCCCCTGTGGCTCTGCACTGCATTGCATTCTGTCTCTGTCCTTGGCTTTCATGGCCCTTCCTATGGTGCCCTAACCCCTCTCGCTTCCCATTCTTCCCTCTTCCACATCCAGGGATCGAGCCGCGCCCAAGGGGCTGTCTGTCTTGGCATGTCTGCCCCGTCCGCCTGTCTTTGTTCCCTCCTCCCTTCCCATCTGGCCTTTTCATCCCACACCTGGCTCCACTGACCGTCCGGGGTCCGGTCTACCTGCCCCACGTTGGCCGGCACCGAGTCCGGGCGTTCCTGCCCTCAGCATCTGTTCGGTACTCACGCACTCCTTTTGTTCTGTTTTCATTACTTGCACCGTCTGCCTTCTTGCTTCCCTTCAGCTTTTTTACACTGTTTGGGGTTCAGTGTGGGGTTTCATGAGCTGTCTGCCAACAAGGCTGGCCAGCCCCCCCAACCAAGTGCAGGGTGTGGGTCTTCTGTTTCATCTGCTCCCTGCCCCAGGCCCCTGTGGTCTCTGACTACGTGGCGTTGGGCACTTACATGCAGTGAATACCCTTTCAGCCTGTGGTCGCAGCGTCCCACCCTCCCTCCCTCCCTCCCTCCCTCAGCCAGATCCTTTCTCCTCAGTCCTCCCGGCGTCCGGAGCTCAAGCCAGCTCTTCTACTTCTGGGTTTGCTCTACACGCAAACCCCGTGCCCTCTGGGGAATAGCCTGCCCCAGTGCTCCCAGGTCCGAGGTCCCTTCTGCAGCACCACCCTTGACACCTCCCCGCTCATAGCAGCAGTCATGCCTTCTTCTGGGTGTCCATATTTCCTTATTTGTAGCGTCTTTGGGCATAGTCTTCTTTATGTCATGGCTGTTTGTGGACTTGCCTTATCTCTTTTTCATGGGAGTCAGGGTTGGAATTTGGGCACCTACCTCCTGACCATGTGACCTTGCTCTGTGAGCCTCCGTGCCCCCATCTGTAAGATGGGTATTCACCTGGCTCACAGCAGACACTTGGCACTGCCCCTGATGCATGACAGGTGCTCAGCATAGGAAACCTGCCTTCCCTCTGCTCCTCTAACAGGCTGCAAGCTGCTTGGAGACAGGTCTGTCCTCACTACGTGCAGCACATTGCCTGGTACATTGGTAGAGTCTATAGATGTCTGTTGAATGAACGAGTGCAGCCTGGAACACCTATGGGCAAACTCAGGGAATCTCTAGTCTCCCTCCCAGGGGTCCTCTGGGGGGCAGCCACTGGCTCTCGCTGGCTGAGTGTGAGTGAGCTGTTGTCTCCGCTGAGAAGCATACTCCAGCAGTGCTGGTGGGGCCGAGGGAGCGGCAGAGAAGGGGCGAGCTGCTCACATACTTCCAGGTGGGCCCAGACCCCCCTTCAGACAAGATGAGTGACTGCAGCACCCCCTGACTGAGGTCTGCTGCAAGGCCTCACGGTCTCACAGGGATGCCCTGGCAGCTCTGGGAGCTGGGTCCTGTTTCCTAGGTGTTCCTTTCCTCACCTGCCCGAAGTCTGATTGTGCAAATGACCTGTCCCTCTGAAGTACACTTGCCACTGCTCTTGTGAAGGAGGGTTTAGTGATGGGGACAGTGTAATGGGTCATAAGAGAGCCTTAATCCACCCTTGCAGATAGCTCGTAGCCTGCTTACACTGATACTTCTATTTTCCGCTTCTTCTTTCTGTTGTCCCACAGACCTCTTCCCCCTGTGCTAGGATGTCTTGAAAATAAAATAGCAACAAGGGCTTAGTGAGGCTAGACCACTTCCTAAATTATCCCCCCTCCCCCCCATTAAACAGGGAAGGCCTGGGCCTGGAGAGACCTGGCATTGTGGGCAGTTGGTTGGAGGCTGGGCTGGTGGTGGTGCCAGGTCTTCTCTCATATCCTGGTAGCACTAGCTGGGTTTTACATCTTCTGGCTCCTGCCCCAGCTGCTGGATAACAGAACTGTGTGATGTTTTAGAGGAGATGTTCTCACTGCTCTTTGTTGAAGGCTCCATGCAGGAACCTGACAGCAAGGACGTCCCCTAAGGGTGTGTAGTGCTGACCCATTCTGCAGACGATCTCTCAAGGGTTGGGGCAGCAGAGAAGAGCCTAAAAG
Source organism: Miniopterus schreibersii (assembly GCF_964146895.1). Taxonomy (NCBI): domain Eukaryota; kingdom Metazoa; phylum Chordata; class Mammalia; order Chiroptera; family Miniopteridae; genus Miniopterus; species Miniopterus schreibersii. The sequence continues at coordinate 6,932,887 of NC_138112.1, read as the reverse complement.
AACAGTAGTTGCTCCGGAACCCTGGGGACTGGTTTTTAAAAAGGGGCCGGCGCAGAGGAATGAATCTGGGACCTGGGTTGGGGTCATGGTGCTCCTGGCTCCCCTAAATGTTGTTGCTGTCCCTTGCACAGGCACATTCCTGTTGTTGTCTCCTGCTCAGCGGAGCCGAACAGCGCTGGCTCCCTCGCCGCCTCCCTCGCTGTGCGTGCTCGCAGCCCCCACCCCGCCTTGGCCAGCGTGGCCTGTGTTTGTTATTGTAGCTCTGGCCCTGGGCCAGGCCTGGCTGGGAGCCAGCCTTGTGGGTACAGTGTGTACAGTGAGTGCTGAGCCAAGTTTGTCATCATACACGATTAATTTTTTTCTAATCTGGTAAGGGTGGGGTGAAGGAGGAGGCAAGGAGAGAGTTTCTCCCATGCTTGAGAACAGCCTCGTTGAATTCTGCGGGGCTGTTATTTACGAAGGATACACCGCTCTCCCTTGGTTATCCCTCCCAGCCTTTCCGCCTCTCTCTCCACTTCTCTCCATTCCCTTATCCTAGAAATCGGCCTGTACGAGTCTGTCAGTGACTAAACTACTAAATTTACATCCCTAAATCAGTTTTCATTGTGTTGAAATTGACAATTTGTTTAATTAGAAGTTTGCCCTGTAGGAGGCTCTGCCTAGAGACAAGTTTTTCTTTTGCTTCCTCTAACTTCCTTGTTTTCTTTTCTGAGACCCTAAATGGTAGTAGTGAATGTTCAGTTTAATTGAAATTTTGGTTTCTATTTGAGTGTGTTAATTGATCAAGTGTTTATAAGATATACCTGATGATAATAATAAGTTTAAATTAACCAACTTTAACCTAACTCGTTACCTAATGAGAGTGATCTGGCCAGGCCCCGCATTCTCAGAGGCAGCTTGGGGGCTCCAGGGGGCACTGAGGACTGGGAGTGGGGCTGGGGCCAGAAGAGTGACCACCCCCTATACCTTGCAAAGCTGCCCCTTCTGCAGCATGAACCTTGGGTATGGGATTGTGGCCGTGAGCAGGAAGGAGTCCCAGCCCCTCAGGGTCCCAGGATCACTCTGCAGTCTCCTTCTCCGCCCCTGCTGCCCCCTGCTTGTGGAAGCCTTAGGGGTGGGCTGCTGTCTCTGGCGTTCCTTGCTCTCACTTAGGTGATTCCTAGCTCTGGGGAGTCCATGCAGAAACCACAGCCTTGGGCGGTGGCACGAGTTGGTTCTGTGATTTGCTAGCAGCGTATGGTTTCCTACTGGGTAGTATTTCCCACAGCCTGGCTTAGCATCCTGGTGGACTAGAACGAGCACACACGGAACTGCTTACCCCTGTTTTTGACTTGGCTGTGTACTATTTAGAAATCTGCGTGTTTCTGTGGCCGCCCTGATTCTGGGAGTGTCATTAATTTTTGGAGCCAGCGGACATTGACTAAGCGCTAAGTCTGCTCCAGGCTCTGTGTCCTTTACACTGGAGAATGCCACAGCATCCCTGCCCTCGAGGAGCTTAAGTCCAGTAGGAAAGATGTTTGATTATAAAGCAGTGGGAAAGAAGGTAGAGTGTGCAGAGCACCAAGAAAGAGTTCTAGGAGGGATTCAGAAGGGGGCGGGTGTTCTAGAGGATGGCAGAACTTCAATGGATGGTGAGAGGGGGATTCTGAAAGGAACTGTAGGGGAAGCCCGGGGCACCCATAGTGATGTGCATGTAGCTGGGGTGTGTGGGCTGTGTGTTGGTGGGAGAAGGGAGGGATAGGGCAGGATTCTGGAAGGCCTTGAGTAGCAAAATGATTTGCGTTTTACCTGCATCACTGGAAAGCCACTGAAAGATTAAATAGGGATTAACACTTCCCACCCCCCTGGAATAGACTGTGGGCTTTTTGATGTAGACTAGACAGGGATATAAGATTTATAAGACTCCTTGGAGAAATGGCATGATTGGAAGTCCATCTGGGGGCATGGCTGGAGTGTAGAAAGGCTGGTGCCTCTTGCACTGGTTAGGGACACACAGCCAGCCTGCCTTTGAGAACCCAGTCCTGTTAGAGGCCTGTCCCCTGCACGCTCTTCTCTGGGCACTGGAAGGAGCCACGGCTTTTATGAAATCTCCCCCAATACCCTCTTCCCCACAGTCAGAGCCACTGGGAAAGAATATGGTGTTTGGCTGATGATTTTCTGATTCCAGCAGCAGCATGGGGCGGCCAGGGCCTATCATCTGGGGCCTGGGTCATCCATCTGGCAGGAAGGGGCTGGAGGGATTGGGGCCAAAAACCAAATTGCTCTCCCCTGCCCTGATTGGACAGAAAGGAAGAAAATTGTGAGATGTTGAAGATCTGTGGATTGTTCTTGTTCCCTCTTTCCTTGTTTTTGGAACACTTAGCGTTGGGGTTCAGGGTTCTTCCCAAAGACAAAGAAAGGGGGCAAGAAAAATAGCTGGAAATTCCCTGTGACTTTGGGGCGAGGAAATGAACTGGCCCCCACACCAGTGCTGGGAGAAGCGCCTTAGGATTCATAGAGGGCTCTCAGGCTCTGCAGTCTCCCTCGACCTTGCAGCTTCCTTCTCTCAGTCACCTCTCCTTTCCCGGATTAGGCATCTCCTAAGAGGAAGAGATGGGGGTTTGTCCAGCAGGTCCGAACCCATGGTCACTTCATTCCCCCTCTCCAGTGAACGTCACTGCTCCCTTCTGCTTAGCTTCCGGCCGTCAGGGCAGAGCCAGGAGGTAGCCAGGAGGAACCTTCCTCAGGGCCTTTAACTCCTCCAGCATGCCTTCAGGGTGGGCACGATGGGGCGTTTGGGGGTGATGGGGAAGATCAGATGTGTGTGGCTCGGAGGCCCACGGCCTTCCCTTTGGTCGGCGTGGGTGCCGGGGTGCGGAGAGAGGATGCACAGTGAAGAGAAGCCACTTTGCTGGGCTCTCTGTTGAACACACTTCTCCGTCTCCCCCTCCCTGCTCTGAGCTTGGCCCGCTTCCCGAACTTTTTCCCAGAGCGGTGTCGTCACTGGCCTGCCGGCAGGTCTGGATGTTCTGCCAGCATTCCAGAGAGTTTATGATCGCTTGCAGATGTGCCTCCAAGAACACACTGTACCCAGAGCAGAAATTAATGCAGGCTTGACTGCTGTCCAAGCCCATACGCGGGAGAGGAGAAAGAAAACAAAAACTGTTTAATGCTGTTTATAAATTATACACTGGCTGATGAAAAATACATTTCTTCCCCCCTCTCCCCCCTTGCTCACGGCCCCCGCCCCCACCCCCACCCCTTCGTGCTTTCTGCCTCCAGAACCTAAACGGAGACCAGAAGACTATGGTTTTGCTTTTTAGCTCCTGTTTTGGCTGGGATCCGAACCCCTGCTGCTGATTCACAGCCAGAGTAGTTTTCCCCTTTACCTGATGAAATACACTGATTTTTCCAGCCCAGATGGGGTGTTTCTGGTTTTGTTGTCTGGGTTTTTATTTTTTTTAACTTTTCTTTTTTGGCCAGGGATTTTGTTTACAGCGAGTGACAGTTTCTGTGCTGGTGCTGGGTGCAATGCCCACCCCAGGGCAGGAGGAGCCCCCACCTCCATCTGCCTCACTGCTGGAGGTTCGTGCTGGACCCCCCAGCCTGAAGATTTCACTCATGTCAGGCCAGCTGAACAGGGAAAGTTTGGAAAGTTCATTGTAGGTCATTGTATTAAACAGTGTTTTCACCACTTCTCTCCTACCCCTTCACCTACAGCCCCTGTGTGAAGAGGGGGTTCACATAACCCCCCAAATACACATGTCTATACCTCCATTTGGTGCCTTAGCAGGGGTTTGGGAAGCTCTTTGTAGCTACCCCTCTGGATCCCAGCCTTTCCCCTACACTCAAGTCCCCCGTCCCAATTTATTCTATAAATTCGTTTCCACATTATGTCTATCCATTTACATGGCTCTTGTGTTTTTTAATACTGCTAATGTTTATCATTTGCCCAACAGGCTCGACAGATTTTGCTTCCTGTAGAGCATCGAGGCTTTAGAGCCCCCTCGTTGCTAAGTAGCAGTCTCCCTGTACTGTAATGGGCTGATTTTGTATTCTGTTCAGTGCTGTATCTTATTTTTGTATGCAAGACAAAGTGTTTTGATGGAGGACGATTGCGGCAGTGTCTGGAGGCTGTTTGGAGTTTTATGGGCTGTACAGTACACTGTGTGCTCTCTGAACAGAACACAGGCTGTTGAATTTTGGATTGGATTTGTCATTTTCCCCCCTCAGAGAGGAGCCTGTCAGATAGAACATTACTTTAAGGGTGGAGGGAAGAAAGTGGAAATTATGTAATAAGCTCTTCTCTCTCTGTCTGTCTGTCTGTCTCTCTGTTTCTCTGTGTATGTGTGTATCTCTCTCCCCCTCTGATTTTTCTATCCCACAATAGAGCGGTTTGTCCCCACCCACCCCCTTTCATACCACCATATGATTTTGTGGGGCTAGATGATGACATTCTTATCAGGAAATGATTGGCTCTAGAGAAGTGGATGTCAGGGCCTCCTGTGTGTCTGCTGTTGATTCCCCTCTCTTTTCCTCTCCATGGCCCTTCCCACCCCCCACCCCCCAAGTTCTGCGCTGCTTTGCTGGCTCTTACTATTTCTGAGGCTGTAGGTGGCGATGTTTGTGTGGGACCCACCCAAAGGCAGTGTCGTTTCCTTATTTCCAGGGCCTTTCCCCCTTCCTTTTGCTTCCGAAACACGTACCTCACCAGGACTCTTAAGCTGGTCCTCCGTTGTCGCCTTCTCCCCTCAGCCCTTGTACCCTGGCCTTCTAACCAGGTTCTGCCTGGGTCCCAGTGCCCACGGCTGTGTCCCAGAGACCAGATCCAGCCACACCCACGTGCCGCCCCGTCCGTGGGCTGTCATGCTCAGCACTCTCTCTGAGCTCTGTGGTGGCAGGTGCTAATTTTTCAGCTTTGCTCGTCTCTCCTGTCTTCTCACTCCAGCTCTTTGTCCCTGCCCTTGTGTCCGTAGTGGCCTTGGCCTTCTCTTACGCTCCTGCGCATTTTGCATCTTCCTTCTTAGGTCTTCATCTGTCTTTGTCCCCATTTGTCATGGTTGGTCTTCTCGCCCTCTCTCACCCCTCACAGGTTTTTAGCTTGGAAGTTGGGTGGGGATTGGGATGGGGAACAAAATGTCACCATGGTCCAAAAGTCCTGGGGAGGACTCTTGAGTGAATGCCCTGAGAGCATCCAGCACCTGCAGCCTGTGTGCTCCTGTCCCTTGCCTCTAGGGGACCAGAGCAGGGCTCTTTGACTTGGCTCCTATTTTTCCTGGGTCCCTAGTTTCCTGAAGTCGAGCTGAGTGTAGGCAAGTGGATGAGCAGGATTCAGGTTTGCAAGGTCCTGATCAGCCTTTGCTACTAAAAATCACATCTTGCTGGCGCTTGCTCTATACCAAGCACCTGAGTGGTGCCTGCTGGCACTGCGTGGTTTCTTCACCATCACATTCCAGGCCTGGCACGGTGCCTGGCACACAGAGCTTCTTTGATAAGTTTGTGTTGAATAAGTGAATACGCTTTTACTAAAGTGTTTGTGCTTGGGACGGATCAGGATTCAGTAGGCTTTGAGACTTACACAATTTGGATGCCTTCTCTTAGAAAAACATTATGAATATCAAGTGTTAGAGCCCCTGCTAGGGAATGGGCCAGTGTAAGGGAGGAGCTTCAACTTTGTTACCTTCAGGGAAAACAGGCCTTTGTGAACCAGCCTGGGGACACCTGCTCAGCTCCGTGGACCCTCCCCTTGGCGTGTGGGGCAGCTGTTTTCACAGGTCTGCATTCTACCAGGGTCAGGACAAGCCATCCCACCTGTGGGTAACTGCCGCTGGTCACAGTGGACCTGGAAGTCTCTTTGTATCTTACACACTCGTCTCAGCAAAGCCTGTTCGTACAAATAGACCTGAAGTCCCATCTGCCCCAGAGCCACCAGGTGGATAGATACACACGGTAGCATCCGGGCCTCGACACTGACCTTCAGTGACTCAATGAAAGGACTCAACATCCGCCCCTCTCCCAGGTGCTCCACTTGCCTGGGTTTGTGGCTTTGGTTCTCCTGCTTCCCTGGGGCCGTAGAGTTGTGTCTGATGGGGCAGAGCACTGGCCTTCTCCTGGGGCACGTGTGTGTGTGTGTGTGTGTGTCTTGGAGAGGAGCCATGAGAGCGAGGGGTCTTGAAGGTGATGGGAAGTGTAGGTAGACGTCTGTGGGCCTGTTCTGTGGAGCTTCCAGTGTCAGACTCATCCGTTAATTAGGGTCAGTGGAGGAAGCAGGATTGGACAGTTCTTTGGGAAGGATGCTACTTACTCCCTGGAAGGTGCAGAAAAGCTGCGATTTATGTTCCTAGAAAAGAGGGACGGCCGCGTGCGTGCGTGTGCGTGTGCGTTGGTATATGCGCGTTGGTATATGTGATAGTTGGTATTTGTGCGTGTTGGTATATGCACGCATGAGGAAAAGATTGTGAAGACGCATTTACATGAAATACTCAGAATTGTTCCTTTGCTGTAATGGCCCCACACAGACCATTACCTTGAAGATTTAAAACTAAATGAGCTCATCATATCTAGCGACTTCCACCGACATTCATGCTTGAGTGCAAAACCCGAGTTACCTTTGAATTTCAGCTTCATTGTTTGTTATTAATTCTCGGGTATTGGAGGTGCGGTTCCCCTTCTTGGATTCAACCATGAACATGTTGGTTTTTGTGTGATGGATGGGAATGTTTTCAACAGGACCCCACAGAAGAGCTTTTCATTTTAAAAATAGCCCCGTGACCTCACGGGCTGAGTCTGGAGTTTCCGAGGAATCAGTGCTCTGAGGTGGACGTGGGTTCACTTTGGAGGGGCTGCAGTTTTGCATTTTTTAATTTAATGATTTGAGTTCCACATGAATGATTCTGTGTTCCGTGCAGCACCCTGCATTTTCATAACTGTCTCTTCCACTTTGGGTAAAGGAAGGGAGGGAAGACATAGCAGCAGCAGCATTCTGTGGGCAAAGGAAGAAAACAAGAGAATGGGGCAGAGAACAGGCTAAATTTAAAATTGTAATTGGCTGACTTCCACTGGCTTGCGGGTGTTTTAATGACTCATAATAACTTCATTTAAAACCAGCTGAGCAGAAAATAGATTGGAGAGGAGCCTCGGGCCATTATGGATTTGTTTTTTTTGACAAGCTCGGTTTTCAGCAGCCAGGAAGGCTCTCGGAGAGGCTTGGCTGTGCTCTCTCTCCCTCTCTGAGGGTTGGTGGTCTGCCCAGGAGAGACTGTATAGAAACCAGGGCTGCTTTTTTTCACCCTCACCCCCTTTTAAAAACTGATTATAAATAGATGCCTTGAGGTATTATTTTAGCATCAGTAGGATTTTTTTTTTTTTTTTTTTACTTTTGATGTGGTAAATGGAACATAAATAAAATTGTTTTTGAAATTACTGAATTAATTAGGTAGTAAAGCAACTACGATGCATACGTTTCCTTGGCTTGTTGCCCCGTTTGTATTTTGGGGGCGTTTCCTGTTTTTCGCAGCCCCTCCTCCCCTGCCCCACCAGCCCCACTTCCTCCCGGTGTGGACCCTCCTTGTGAATGGCAGGGTTCTTTTATCAGATCTGTAGGACTTGGGCAGGCTTGGTTCTGTCCAGCCACCCAGCCAGCTGGAGAAGGCACGAGTTTTGGGACTTGCCAGACAAGGGGCCTCTAGCGGGTCTAAGTCGACCTGCCCGTTGCCCATGCCCGGGACGGTGCCAGCCAGCGGGCGCTCCCTCCTCTCTTCGCTTTTTAAAGTCAGCCGCTGAGCTGTAGGATGCGCCGCCTGGGCAGAGGGACAGGCCGCCCCCACCGGATTGCTCACAGCCATTTATCTACCTGCTCTTATGGCATCTCTCACCTTCTCTGTGTCATAGCTATTTATTTACTTGTCATTTTTTGCCTACCAGGTCTAAGCTTCCTCAGAACATGTGATTTACTCCCAAGTCCCCCTTACTAGAGTAACCTGCAAGGTGGTTGTAACTCAGTCGTTTTTTGAATAAACTAATGGGCGAGTGGCCGCATATGTGGACAGGCGCCCGGGAGGGCGCAGCCCCGCAGCTCCCCCGCTTCCTCGCAGCCCTGGAGTCAGCAGTCTGGATGAGAAGACCTTGCTGGTGGCATGTGCTCTGCTGCATCCCCACAGCCTAGCACAGCGGCTCTCAGTGAGTGTCTGTGCAGTAAATGAATGGCTCAGGTTGCACAGGGCTAGGGTCGTGCCCTTATATTTACTGGATGCCTGCTGTGTTCCAGGAATGGTGTTCGGCACTCTGCATATCTGAACGAACTGAATCTTACATTGACCCTAGAAGGTAGATATGCTGATTTCATTTTGTAGGTGGGTCACTAGGCTTAGAGAGTTGCAGGAACTTCCCTAAGCTCATAGCCGGGGCTCTCTGCGCCCCCTCCCCCTTACCTGGCCCGAACGCTTGCTTTTCTATATGCAGCAATAACTAGTTTCTCAGAGACTGGGGAGCTGAGAGAGGGAGAACAGAGAAGGCCCTGTCGCCGGGGGTCCCCGGGGGTGGGGGGTGGCGGCACAGTCATTGGATAATGCTCAGGTCCTTGCACCTGGGCCACCGGAGCAGGTGCGTAACCTGTTAGCCCCTCCTGCTCTTCCAGAGTCACGTGCTCACTTACAGCCCACGTCTCGGTCATCACTTCCCCGAGCTGCCTGTAGGGCTGGGGTAGGATGGCTCTGGGAGCTTTGCTTAAGAGTGTATGGGTGAGTTTTTGGACCTCTCACCCTGGCAAGAGCTTGGCTGTGTCATTTCCCCACTCCAGCTCCCCACCACGGTCCCACACTGAGAGAGGAGGGGCAGGACCAGATCGCTGCTCATGGTCCCTCCTGCTGGGTGCTCTGCTCTGGGGGGAGGGGGCTGTTTGTGAGGCTGAGTCAAGAGGGAAAGGGGCCACAGATCAGTGCTGCCGCATCCCAGAAATCTGAGAGCTGGTCTACTTGGATTGTCACTAGCTCCTAAGACTTCCAGTGTCTCGGAGTATGATGACACATCAGGAAGACTGCGACCTTTCTGACCTTGTGGATGCTGTCCAGTGAAGCTGGACCACTTGGCATGAGGCTCATATGTCTGTTCTCCAACAACTGCATCTTCCCCAGGCATGTGCTGGGGATGCTGGAGCCTTCTCTGGGGACTGAAACATCAACCAGATGGGAACCAGATGATGAAGGTTGGGCAGCAGAGAGACCTCGATGACTATTCTGGGTCACTACGTGTGGCTCTCTTGGGGGAAAACTGTCCATGAATGAACTCATCAGTTAGCAGTTATAAGCAGAGGGCCAGTGGCAGGCAAAGCTGGGCAGGACAGGCAGGGGCTGCAGCCATTCGGGGTCCTCACCTGCAAGGGACTGTGGTCTGGCAGGTGATGTGAGCCCCCAGTGAGAGGAGTGTCATGCAAGGCAGGGTGAGCTCACCATCCTCACAAGGGGACGAGCGAGTGCAGCAGAGAGGGAGAAACTTGCTGGGACGGGGGTGATGAGGACCTGAGGAGCTTCGTGGGATTTTGATGGGCTCTTTCCTGCTGGAATGGCCAGATGGAGCTTCGTGGTAGGAAAGGGACCTGCTTTCCTGGACAAGAGGAAGCACGGACTTCTTTGAGCTAGAGTCAGCCAGGCAGTCATCTCTTCCCTCCTCCTCCTGCTCCTCTGCCCACTCAGAGCCCCGTGCCTCGTCCATGAGAATCCTCAGTGCTCCAGGGATGTCACGACCCTCCTTGGCCTGCAGGTTCGGAAACACTGCCTTAGAAACGAACAGGGTGCTTCGGCTGATCCCTTCACTTGGAGGTGTCCACAAAACAAACAGATGTGAAGGCAAGGTTTAAAATTGGATGTAGATCCCCAGTATCATGCCTTTCTCATCCATGACTGGATGAACCCCACGATATGTCATGAGTGCCCAGGGCTCCCCAGAGCCCAGGGAAGCGCCTTGGCGAGGTTGAAGACTGAGACTTGGCTGTCCTGGAGGGCAATGGAGGGGCAGGGAGGACTGTGCTAGGCTGATACACCCAGGGCCCCGGCCCACGCTATTGGGCCACACGAATGGAGCCCCCCTACACCTGCCTTTTAATGAAGGAACCCTTCCCATAGGTGGAAACCAGGAGGAGCGGGTGCTTCTGTAGTTAGGGGCTCTCTTCCTGGACTCTCCAGGATTCAACCTGACAATGACACTTCTAGACTTTTCCCCTGTAGTTAACATGCTCCCTTCTCCTTCCTCCTAAACTCCCACTTTCATTAGGATTCTTTCACTTGCCAGGAAAAGAAAAAAAGCAAGTCCTAAACTTTTCATTAGGTAGTTGGAATAAGAAGTCTTCTGGGTAGTTGGATGAAACCTTCACAGCTCTCACCAACTATTACAAGCTAATGGAGCACTGGGAGCTCATTGGCGGCTGAGGGAACATTTTGCTGGAGTAATTACGCAGGGCCACAGTCGTTTGCAGTAACAAGGTAACTCCAGGTACAGAGAGACTCCCGGAAACTCTGGATGTGCTGGAGTCTTCCTCAGTTGTCTCATTAATACGAGCCCAGGACAGACAAAGGCCCAGAGACTAGACCTTTCAGGAGGCTGCTGTCCATCAGGGATTTCTGCCTGAATGGCTCAGATCTCTTGGTCCCAATGTTGGGGCCTGATAGGAACAACCCGGTCCATCTGGGACAACCCTGCTGGGCCACTTTTGCATTGATTGAGATTTAGGGTCCGGAGTCAGATGCTCTGGAACATAGGATGGAGAAAGACAGGTGCAGGCTTTGAAAGCCTGGGGACAGCTGACCGGGGGCAGGAAGACTCACAGGCTGGTGTCATCATTATTGACCAACACGCTGAGAGCAAGGCCTTTCTATCCCAGGGGATTCTTTCTGGTGAAAGACATGCCACCCACCTAGCACTCCCAGCCAGCATCATATAATCAGGAGGTGGGAGCCTGAACCTGCCATCGCAGGCCCTAGGCTAAGTGGGCTGGGCCAGGGCCTCTCAGCTCCAGCTCCCTCTGGCAGGGGCCCGAGGGCCTTGCCAAGGCAACGTGTCCTCTGGGTGGCCCTGCCTGGCCTCTGGCCTACTGCCCATTAGCATTGAATCATGCCCCTCTGAGGACAGCGTGTAACTGTGCTTCCAGATATAGCCCCTGGCCCTGGGGTGACAGGAAGAGTCATTGTCAGGGAGCACTCCATCTTTCTGACCACATGCCCCACATAGCTTCCTTCCCCCACTCCTCAGCCCTGTGCAGCCTAGGATCCTGCTCTGCAACACACGTAGAGCCATTTTTAAAAAAGGTGACCCTTTTATTTATTTTTTTATCTCCTCCACCTCCTTTTAATTTTCAAGACTCTGCCTTCGATCTTTGGCCTAGACCGTCTTCTACCTCCATCTCACAACTATAAAAGTTTGTCACAGTCAGAGGCTGGCTGCATCGAGGCGGGAGTGCGGTGTTTGGTTAAATTGTAAAATTAGCTAGGAAAGTTAATGAGGCGTCCTCCCTGTCTTCCACAGAGCAGGAAGTTTATGAAGGTGCTGCGAGCACTTTGCCTAGGATGGGGAAAGGGACCAGAGGGCGCGGCCAGGCATGTGGAGGAGCTTCGTGCAGGGCAGTTCGCAGGCCTAGGACCCGCTGTGGCCTGCTTAGCTGGAAGAGACCTGAGCAGTCATCCCCTCAGAGCTTCTATTTTGGGACAGCCTCCATCAACCACTTTGCATCCATAGGAGCTCCCTCCCCATGTCCCAGGACATCCCAAGACTGCACGCAGCTGGCGATGGTTAACTATTCTAGCTGCACATTCCTCTTCTGTCTCGTGCAGGGCTGAAGGGACAGAGACAGCACTTGATTGTAGAAGGTTTCCACAGCAGGAGGGAGACCAGAGACAGCAGCTATAGCAGCAGCTAACATTCTCTGAGGGCCAACAAGGTGCCCAACACTTTACCCCAGGACTTATTTGATTTCCCACAAGACCTCTCTGAGGTTGATATTAGTGTTGTGTCCATTTGACAGTTGAGGAAACTGAGTTTACTTGGCCAAGATCACCCAACGAGGAAGAGGTAGAGTTGGGCTTGCCTGCCTCTGAAGCCCTTGGTCTTCACCTAGAGGCCGAGCTGTCTCCATTCCTTTCCAGGCAGCCCACTTCTTTCCACCCGTGTCCAGGCACAGACTGCACACTTGCAGACGCTCCCCTGGAAGCTTGGAAGTCATGACTCAGAGGTGCGTGCAGCAGACCTGCCCATAGCCTACTATCTGCACACGCTGAATTCTCAGGTCCCGTGATTACACCAAACCAGCCTTCCTGTTTCAGGCAGCAATCCGATGTCATTTTAGTTGTCAGATGTACTTTAACGATACTTAACGTGGGAAAGTGACCCCACCCAGGCCTGTTTCTTGAGGTCAGCCAGAAAAGATCCGTTGTTTTGTTTTCTGAGGAGAGGATGGTTCATGCTAAGACTGGACATTAAGCGTGACAGGTAATATTTCTGTTTGGAAAAGTGTGGAGTCTTAATGCCCCTGAATTTTGAGCCTGAAAATGTCAGTGCCATAGTTGTAATGTAACACCTCAATTATGGTGCAGGGGGTAAGAAAGAAAGACCCTGAAACCTGCAAGGTTCTTTAGATCCACAGCCTGAGCCACAATTAAGCTTTCAGAAACACCAAAGGCAAGCCAACGAGTGTCATTTTTAACCAGTTTGAACATTTTACTACTTCCTAACATCAGAAGCACCCAGGCTGCAGAGCCTGCTGCTTGTCCCCAATAAAGTGATTAAGCTGAATGGGTGTGGGGAGCATTATTGGGCTGAGAAGGGCTAAAAATAGAAATGCTCTGTTTTCAGAAAGCCACAGCAGGCCAGGAGAGACCAGCAGCCTTGAGGTGCTACTGAGGAGAGGAGGGAGGGTCAGAGTCCCCTGGGTCTGACACGGGGTAGTTGGTAGATGTTGTGCTGGCGAGCCAGGTGACGGGCCTCTTTCCCAGCTGTTATCAAGACTAGAGGATCAGTGGAAGCAACGTATTGGTTGCTTTTGCCTTGGTTTGAAGAAACCTCCAGAAGGGGTGTGTGTGTGTGTGTGTGTGTGTGTGTATTAAATTTAACTGACAGTGCAGGAGCCTAGGATGGACATCTCAGCCTAAAATTTACATATTCAGCCCCAAAGTAATTGGGTTTACTTGCTGTTCTTGGGGGGAGGGGTCCAATCTGGGTGGTGAGTAAAGGCCAGTTATAAGGGGCACATACAGAGGGAGGTGGGGAGGGGAAGAGACCCCCAGAGCCAAGCGTGAGCATCTGCTCTGTAAACCCTTGATTGACTAGGCTGCTCCAGGAGAGTGGAAGAGAGGGACTTCTTGGCTAACTGAAGGTCAACCAAGAACCTTGTCTGTTTCAGTCCTTGTAGTTTCCTGTCATTCATCAAAGTGAGAGTCCATTTTTTCTACTTTCAGTGAATACAATTGATTGTTTTTATGATAGACTATCCTGCTTGCTTAGAAGACGAAAATGCTCAGGAAGAGAATCAGTCATGAAAGGTATACTTAATTGGGATTTTGTTGTAAGTCAGTCTGTGTGTGTGTGTGTGTGTGCGCGCGCGTGCATGCGCATGCGTGCGCGTGCAGAAAAAGCTCATATTTTGCTTCAGAAATATTTCTTTAATAAGAATAAAAATAAAAACAAGGATCAAAGGATCCTTGACTCTATGGTCTGGTCTTATATCTTCTTTGGAAAAACTTCTGTTTAGGTCCTTCGCTCATTTTTAAATTGGGTTGTTTTTTTGCTGTTGAGTTGTATGAGTTCTTTATATATTTTAGCTATTAATCCTTTATCAGATACATAGTTTGCAAATATATATTTTTTCATTCTGTGGGTTGCTTTTCACTTTGTTTCTGGTTTCTTTCTTCTTTCTTTCTTTCTTTCTTTCTTCCTTTCTTCCTTTCTTCCTTTCTTCCTTTCTTCCTTTCTTCCTTTCTTCCTTTCTTCCTTTCTTCCTTTCTTCCTTTCTTCCTTTCTTCCTTTCTTCCTTTCTTCCTTTCTTTCTTTCTTTCTTCTTTCAATATATCTTTATCGATTTCAGAGAGAGGAAGGGAGAGGGAGAGGGAGAGATAGACACATCAGTGATAAGTCATGGATCGGCTGCCTCCTGCACGCCCCCGGCTGGGTATCGGGCCTGCAGCCCGGGCATGTGCCCTGACCAGGAATCGAACCGCAATCTCCGGGATCCTAGGTCGACACTCAGCCGCTGAGCCATACCAGCTGGGCTGTTGCTGGTTTCTTTTGCTGTACAGAAGCTTTTTGTTTTGATGTAGTCCCACCTGTTTGTTTATGATTTTTTTGGTCTGTGCCTTAGGTTCATATCCAGAAATTATTTCCAAGGCCCATGTCAAGGAGCTCTATTCCTGTTTTCTTTCAGTAGTTTCATGGTTTCAGGTCTGACATTTATCTTTAATCCATTTTGAGTTAATTTGTGTGACTGGTGTAAGATAGGGGTCTAGTTCCATTCTTTTACATGTGAATATCCAATGATCTCAGCATCATTTATTGAAGAGACTGTCTTTTCTCCGTAGAGTATTCTTGGCTCCCTTGTCAAATCCTCATTGACCGTATATGCTTGGGTGTATTTTTGGGCTCCCAGTTCTGTTCCATTGATCTGTTTGTCTGTTTTTGGAGTGTAATGCCTCCTGTTTTGTTCTTTTTCAGGATTTCTTTTGCTATTTGGGGTCTTTTGTGGTCCATATAAATTTTAGCAATGTTTTTTCCTACTTCTGTAAAAATTGCTTTGGAATCTTGATAGGGATTGCATTGAATCTCTAGATGGCTTTTGGCAATATTGACATTTTAGCAATATAATTCTTCCAGTCCATGAACACAGGATATCTTTTCGTTTATTTGTGTGTTCAATTTCTTTCAGCAATGCCTTACAGTTTTTTGAGTAGAGATCTTTCACCTCCTTGGTAAAGTTTATTCCTAAGTATTTTATTGTTTGTGATGCTGTGCCAAATGGCATTGACTTATTTCTTTTTCAGATAATTTATTGTTAGTATATAGAAACACTACTGATCTTAGTATATTAATTTTGTATACTGCAACTTTACTGAATTTATTGATTAGATGTACTAATTTTTTGGTTCTGTCTTTAGGATTTCCTATATATAAAATCATGTCGTCTGCAAATAGAGACAATTTTACTTCTTCCTTTCCATTTCTAATACCCTTTATTTTTCTTTCCTAATTGATCTAACTAGGACTTCTAGTACTATGTTGAATAGGAATGATGAGAGGGTGCCCTTGTCTCGTTTCTGATCTTACAAGGAAAGCTTTCAGCCGTTCACTGTTGATATAATACTAGTTTGGGCTTGTCTTATATGGTCTTTATTATGTTAAGATATGTTCTTCCTGTGCCTAATTTATTAAGAGTTTTCATCATGAATGGATTTTTGTCAAATGCTTTTTCTGTATCTATTAAGATGATCATATGATTCTTTATTTTATTAATGTGATGTATCACGATGTTTGATTTGCATATGTTGAATCATCCTTGTATCCCAGGAATAAATCTCACTTGATGATGGTGAATTATTCTTTTGATGTTCTGTTGAATTCAGTTTGTTAGTATTTTGTTGAGATTTTTTACATCTGTGTTCATCAGGGATATTAGCCAGTAGTTTCTTTCCTAGTAGTGCCCTTTTCTGGTTTCGGTATCAGAATAGTGTCCTTGTAAAATAAGTTTGGGAATGTTTCCTCCGCCTCAAATTTTTGGAAATTTGAGAAGAATTGATGTTAATTTTTCTTTAAATGTTTGGTAAAATTCACCAGTGTAACCATCTGGTCCTGGATTTTTCTTCATTGGGAGATTTTTGATTATTGATTCAATCTTCTTACCAGTAATTGTTCTATTCAGAGTTTCTATTTCTTCCTGATTCAGTCTTGGCAAGTTGTATGTTTCCAAGATTTTTTTTTCATTTCTTCTAAGTGGTCCAGTTTGTTGGTGTATAGTTATTTATAGTACCCCCTTATGATCATTTGTATTGCTGTGGTATCAGTTGTCATGTCTCCTCTTTCACTTATAATTTTGTTGACTTTGGTTGTCTCCCTTTTTTCCTTGGTTAGTCTAGCTAAGGGTTTGTCAATTTTGTTTATGTTCAAAGACTCAACTCTTAGTTTGGTTAATCTTTTCTATTCTATATTTAATTTATTTCTGCTCTAGGTTTATTATTTCCTTTCATCTGCTGACTTTGGGCTTGGTTTGTTTTTCTTTTTCTAATTCCTTAAGGCATAGAGTTAGGTTGTTTATTTGGGACCCTTCTTGCTTCTTAATGTAGACATTTATTGCTATAAATTTTGCTCTTAGAACTGCTTTTGCTGCATCCCATAACTTCTGCAATGTTGCATTTCCAATTTTGTTTGTTTCAAGAAACTTTATTTCCCCTTTTAATTTCTTTTTTGATTCATTGGTTGTCCATAAGAGCATTGTTTAATTTCTATGTATTTATGAATTTTCCAGTTTTCCTCTTATTATTGATTTCTGGTTTCATGCCATTATGGTCAGAAAAGATACTTGGTATGATTTCGGTCTTCTTGAATTTGTTGAGACTTGTTTTGTGGCCTAACATGTGGTCTGTCTTAGAAAATATTCCATGTGTGCTTGAGAAGAATGTATATTCTGCTGTGGTTGGATAGAATGTTCTGTATATGTCTGTTAAGTTCATTTCATCCATAATGTTCGAATCTGCTATTTCCTTATTGATTCTTTTGTCTGGATGATCTATCTGTTGTTGAAAGTGTTGTAAGTCAGTTTTGAAGATAGGTTGTACCTTTCCTTTTATGTTCTGGAACTCATTCCTCTCCATGACAGCTTTAGGTGGTAGGAAGGGGCCAGGAAAATGATGGCCAGTTTACAGATGGATAAATGGAGGCCAAAAAAGCAGGATTTTAGAATACACCAGAGTCCATAGCAGAGCCAGATCTAGACCCTGTTGCTGGCTTCTAGTCCGGGCTTTCCCTGATGGACAGTGGTGTTACATTTCTGGACCAAGAGGTGAGAGTTGTCCTTAACAGTGAAGTGCTCAGAGAAGAGGGTATGAACTGAAGAGGGTGGCCTCAGAACTTGTGGGAGGGATCTTCTCACTCCCTGGAGTGAGCCAGAGTGTGGAGAGTAGCAGAGGACTTGGGCGTGCTGCCTTTGGGACCTTTCCCTGCTCCCCTTAATATGAACTTCGTACTCTTTAACCTTTTATGTAATTAAAGGCCCTTCTAATTCCCCGGGCTTCTACACTACCACCTGTTTGAGTTAATTTCTTATTGTTGACACTCACTGGCTGTGAGACCTTGGACACGTGAACTAAGCTTTCAAACATCAATTTTCACATCTATAAAATGAGGATAATCTTAGAACTAATGGGAGAATTAAATAGCATATAGCATGTAAAGTAGTACAGTTCTTATTTCATAATAAACATTTATACATGTTATTGTTAATATTCTTATTATTACTATCTATGCAGCAGCAGCGTCAATCCTCATTGCAGGGCAACCTTTGCAGGACCCCTTAGGACCCTGGGACCAGAAGAGTTAGGGTGCAGTTGCCAAGTGTCAGTTACCACTGTTAGGCTCCTTCATGTGCATCACCTCATTTAAACCTCCTGACAACCTATGGCCTCGTTTCTGAGTGAGTGCTGCTCCCTGGAGTTGTGCAACTTCAAAGTCCCGCTTGTGGGATAGGAGAAATGTGTCATTACCTCTTTAGCAGGTGAGGAAACTGAGGCTCGGAGAGGTTTGATTGCTCTGGCCTGGAAGTCTGGGAGGGCTGTGGCATGGCTTCGTGGTGGAGCTGTCGGTGCTCCTGTCGGCCAGGTTCATACAGCTCACAGCCAAAGGAACAGTCAGTAAGCTGTATGCAGACCCCTACTCTCAGTTTTTTGGTGCAGTGGTTATCACCCCAGTGATAGCATTGAAGACCCCAGAAATGCTTTGCTTCTTGTCAGTTGTTGAAATAGGATATGGGTACTAGAACTGGGAGATCACTTTGTAAATTATATAAATGTCTAACCACTATGCTGTACACCTAAAACTAACATAAAATTATGTTGAATTAATTGAAAAATAAAAATTTTAAAAGCAAAAAAAAGAAACACCTATGGTAATTTAACTTAAAAACAAAGCACACACACACATAATTGGAAGTGGAAGTGGAGAGAGATTCTCAGAGTAGGGAGAGAGCAGGAGATTCTGGGAAGAGACGGAACAAGGGAATTGTGTCTATAGGGATCCCTAAGAGATCCCAGTGTTGTGAGAAGGTGGCACACCTTTTGGTCAGTGAGCAATGAGGAGGAAGGCTCCTGCTTGGGAGAAAGGGCGGGAGGACCAGAAGGCACATGGGGCTGAGGAGGGCTGGCTCCCTTCCCTCTGAAGACACCTCAAGTGAAGACTTAATTGGCAGGTGTGCTGGGGATGTTAGGGGCCAGGTAGTGGCAGACATTAGCTTGAAATTTGTGGGCAGGTGGGGTTTTGATTCTGGCCATCCCCCCCGGGAGGGGCCTGCTTTTGCTTTCTCCATAGTTCAGGCCGTATTGCTGAACCCTATCCTGGGGAGATGCATGTTGGAGAATCCCCCCCAGATTTCAGGTGAAGGCCTGGGACAGATGACTCTGAATGTGCTTTGGGAGAAAGGAGCAGGGGAAGTGGGGTTGAAAGGAGAGGAGGCCAAGGCTCAGGTAACAAATAGCTTTGAGGCTACTATATCTGAACCTCTCATCTGAGAACCCCCAAGTGGACACTAGAAAGAAGACAATTGTTGATGTCCAGGGGTTGAGGGGATGTCCCATTAAATCATGGCAGAAATCCCCCTGGGGTTTTCTGGCCTTTTAACTTGACTCCTTGCAAATGCCAAGACTGTGGTGCTATCTCTTTTAAACAAAACAAAGCTATGAAAACCCGAGATTGTCACTGCTCCCTGGAACTCAGGGGTCAGTTCTGCCTCAGGCTCACAGGCTCAGCTTGTCTCGTCTGGCTGAGTCCCCCCAGCATCTGGACCCACTGTTCCACTTTGCCTGCCCCACAGAGCAGGCTCTTCCCCCTGAGAAGGAATCCCGGGCTGAAGTGGGAGCGCAGCCCCAGTGGCCCAGTCAGCACCTTCCCATTACCAAGCTGTGAGCCTCTGAGCTCCTTTACAGCCACATTTACTGTCTTTGTCATCTGCTTCCAGCTTCTCACACAACACCATTCATCTTTCCTTCTCTTTTAGAGTTGTCCCAACTTAAACGTGTCATTTACAGATGGAGAGATGAAGGGACTCACCCAAGGCCACACGGCTGGGACAGGGGCAGTCGGAGTGCTGAGTTTATTTCTCTTTGTTGCTTCAGGAAGGTTGGTGCTCCTGGGCCACAGAGCCCACCATGAGCCAGTTACCCACCCGCCTTCTGTCACAGTGACCCCTCTGTCATCCAGAACGGCTGAATACCCATGTACAGGAGCCCTGAGAGTACGGTCTTGCCTCTCCAGGCCACTTATCCATTGCAGGTGGACCCCCCCCCCCCCGAACTGTGGGGCCAGGAGTATTATGGGCTGGAGTTCTTGAAGGCTCCGGCTGGAGGGTGGCCTCCTGGAGCTTATCAACTTGTTGAAGTGAAATTCTTTCACAATCATAGTACCTATTCGGACACCTAGTATGTACCAGGAGCTTCATATAGGTTCTTGTCTAAGCTGTCTGGGGATTAATAACCCCATTTTAAGAAGGCAAGGGAGGCTACAAAGTGGATGTCAGGGTGTACCACCTGTGGCCAAGGAAGCCCAAAGCCGCTGAGGGCTTCCCCTCGGGGAGATCCCCAAGTTGGCCCAGCATGTCTGGAGGCAGCCTAGTCCGTCACAGCAGGCTCACATTCCCGTTGAGAGAGGGTTTGTGCCATCACATTGGTCACCACCATGCCCTGATTAGCCAGTCACAGAGGCGGCTGGGGAGAAACAGGTGAAAGGCAGTGCTAAGGCGATGCTCCGAATCAGTACTTGGACTTCAGGAAGATTTGTAGGTTGTTTTTATTGGTTTCAGAGAGAGGCAGGGAAAGAGAGATAGAAACATTCAAGAGAGAGAAACATCGATCACTGTCTCCTGCAAGCCCCCTACTGGGGATCGAGCCCGAAACCAGGGCATGTGCCTTGATCGGGAATCAAGGTGACAGCCTCCTGGTACATGGGACGACACCTAACCAACTGAGCCGCACCGGCCAGGCTGTTTTCACTGCAGCAAATTCACTGTCCTACTTGTATTTTATTTAAAATAATTCACCTCGGGTAAGTTTGTACTCACCTCCGTAGGGTGATAATGCCATCAAAACTTGGCCAGGAGTGTTGGGAGCGGCTGGAGAGGTGCCATTTCTTTGATCTCGTCCCAGGGCAGGGCGACCTGCCCATCCTTACTTATGCATTGCTGGTTTGTGTACAGTTCCTTGGAGGTGGCAGTCATTAGTATCGTTTGGCTTTATCTCCCAGTTCCTGGGGAAAACCTGCAGAAGACTGGCTCAGAGTGGGTGGCTCTCCTCCCTCCTTTTTCTCTCTGTGTTTTGCCAGCAGTGGTAAGAATGTTTTAAATGCTATGCTTCTTGCACACATTTGATGTCTGCATGGGTCTTGGACATTGACATTGGGGGAGAAGGTAAGGTAACAATGATCTTAATGAGAGCTGGCACTTAGCAGTATCATATGCTGGGCATGGTGTTAGGGACTTTACATGTGCTATTGAAATTAATCATTACTCAACTCTGTGAAGTCCCTACTGTGTGCCCACTTCTACAGGCAAAGAAACAAGCCCAGAGAAGAGAATTAGCTTGCTCAGGGTGGTAGCTAGAAGTGGTAGAACCAGGGCTTGAGCCCAGGTTGGATTGCGTGAAGGAGTCCTAGCTTCCTGTGTAGCTGTAGAGTGAGTGTTTGTACTGGCCAGGGGCTGTGTTCCTAAGGCTATTGGGTTACTGCTGGTGCTAAAAGTGGTAACAAAGGAGTTTCCAAGGCTCTCTGGGCTGAGAATTGAGTGGCAGGAACAAGGGACAAGGTGGACCTCTGTTTTCTTGTGGGACATAAGAGGACCACAGGGTGCCAGTGAAAGCCAACGCCACCAGGACAGCACAGAACCTTCTGATGGAGTGAGGTTTATTAGGTGGGATGAGAAATGTCTTCTCACACTAGAGCTGCCTCGGTGTTGCCTTTTGACCCATTCCTAGGGCTTATCGTCTACAGAATGGACATTTCGCCACATGTGAGGCATCCAGCCTCTGACCAGGCCACTGATGGGAAAACGATTCTAGAGACCTGAAACCCTGCAGCCTCCGGCTACTCCCCCGTCTCCGTGCCCAGCCTGGGAGCCTGTTCGGCGGCTTTCTCAGTCCTCCGTTTGATTGAGGCCCTGCCCCATTCGTTCATTCACCCTCCCGTCCCGCAGAGAGGCCAGACTGCAGACCTTTCTCCCCCTTCGTTGTCGTCAGTGTCCTGGGCCCGTTGACAGGGCTGGTTGTTTTCCGGTCAGCCCACATCTGCCCAGCTGCTTCCCTCTTCCCGCTCCCCTGAGTGTGCGCACCTTACAAAACTCTGGGTCCGTATCAGTGTCTGTCGTGTTGACAGAGGAGAAGTGTTGGGGAGAGCGTGCCTCCCAGCTGCTCTCGGGGAGCACACCTCTCCTCGAGCGAGAGAACAGGCAGTGCCGGCCTCTGGAGCTGGCAGCCCGCGCTGTTCCCTGTCTGATAAGAGGTACTGTAAATAAAACTGTACACCGCGGTCCGCTGGAAAATGCCCGCGTCTGTTCTCATTGTTCTGACAGCTTACGCTTTTTTTGGGTCTGCTGTTTTGGTACACTCTGTACTTCCTTATGTAAGCAGGCATGCATATCTCATCAGAACATTCAAGATGTTTATTTTAAAATCTCAAGGAATTAAAAGAAAAAGGACACGTTACTCAACATCAGATGCTGGCAAAGGCTGGGTGTTTTTCCAGTGGTTCCTGCCCCCTCTTATTAGCATGGGGGTGGGAGAGATTTTGGAGAGGGAGGGGCGTTGAATGTTTTTCTTCTCTCATTGGCTTCTGCCTTATTTACTTTAGAGAGACACCAGCCCACATCTGCTTGCTTTCAGCCTCTCGTTCAGCCTCTCCTCCCCTCCTAGATGCTTGGGACCCCCGCCCGGTTCTGGTGGGGAGGGCAAGTAGGAGGACCCTGTGCTTTGCCAAGAAGGAGAAGCCAGGGGTGGTGAGGGGAGGGCAGCTGCGGGGAGCCCGGCGCTTCTGCTTCTGCTGGATTTCAGCTCTGTTGTCCTTGGATTGCTGGCCGTTTAGAGAAAGCTTCGGGGCTTTGAAAGCACTTTCCTGGCATGTCCCTCAATTGATTCCTGCGAGTCGGATGATCCTGAGCTCAGAGCGAACAGGCTGCCACACAAGGAGGCCTTAGACCAGCTCTAGCCTCCATGTGGGCTGAGGCAACTGCCTCCTTTCTCTTCACCTGCTTTGCACCCCCTTTCTCCTCTAGCCCTTGCCTAGCTTTCTGGGAGCATCAGGAAGTCGGGGAGGAAGGGGAGAAGTAGAGGTCTGGGAAATTCAGAACAGGCAATGCCTGCTCCCCCCAGTGTAGCCCTTAAGACGTCCTTGAGCCCTCACCTGCAGGACCCCTGGGAGACCAGCAGGGGCAAAGGTGTCTGTCTGTCTCTTTTTTTAATGCTCACCCAAGGATATGTTTTTTAATTTTTTTAGAGAGAAAAAGAGAGAGAGGGGGAGAGAGAAACATCGATCGCTTGCCTCCCATATGCCCTGATTGGGAATCAAACCCACAACCTAGGTATGTGCCCTGACCGGAATCGAACCTGCAGCCTTTTGGTGCACGCTTCAACCAACGGAGCCACCCGGCCAGGGCTGTCTGTTTGTCTCTGTATCACTGACTCTCAGATAAACTCAGTGCCCGGGCTGGGAGTGGGGGTCAATTGGCAGACCTCTGCCAGCCAGTTGAGGTCCACTCTTGCTGTGGGAGGGCTTCTTAGGCAGGTGGCTCCTGAGTATATGGAGGGTGGGTTGGTTCTTTGCTGCAGGGGTGTGAGTCCTGGGCAGCTGGGCAGGGAGCAGAGGGCTGATGAAGGGAGATCTTGCTCCAGAGGAGGTAGCCAGCCCACTTCCTAGCCTTTCCTTTCTTCTCCCCGCAATTGCCTGGGTTCCAGCCAGAGGCTGTGGGCCTTGAGTTGTGAAAAAAGGGCAGTAGAGAACCCAGTAGAGTGTGTAGTAGAAGGACTCTGCCACCCCCTAGGGGACAGCCTGGCAATGCCCTGAGTGCCCACGGCCCCTTCCCAGATCAGTTCTGCACCTGGAAACCTTTGTTTATCAGGCATTTAGTGAACATAGTCTGCGTGTCCGGCAGGGAGCAGAGCACGAGGGACAGAGAGAGCAAGACAGATGTTGCCCGCTCTCGTGGAGCTTGCGGTCTGCGGGGACGATGGAGCAGAGCCCAGCAGCTCAGGGCTGCGGATGAGGCTCTGGGGCTCGCTGGGCTGGTGTAAGAGCCGGGTGCTGACTAGCTGCCAATACTGACAGGCTGGTCCTGTGACAGATATTCCTGTTCTCTCAACAAGACAGTCACTCACCTTCAAATCAGAGGGACAAGGTGTGTGTGCAAGATTATAGTGAAATATGTCTTTACAAATGTGAGCCTTACTTCGCATAAGATAAATGACCCCCAAATAACTGTACGTCGAATTTCAGTAAAATCAATCATGCTTTGCACAGAGGAGTTCTTCAAAGGAATCGTGACCCAAGCCTGACTGGCTGTGAGAGCTACTCCCTCCTGGTTCTGCGTATCTGCCCTCAGACGGGGGCCGAGCACTTTACCCACCTTGTCAACCCTCTAAGGGACTACTTACTCCTGCTGTTCCCATTTCCTAGATGAAGCAACAGGTCCATTGAGATTAGGCCACTTGCTGAGGGTCATTAGCTTGGCTGATTTGAACTCTGATCTATCCAACCCGAATCTGAGCTCTTAACCACACTCTGCTGCTTCGTGAGGTAGAAATAACAGCAGTGATACCTTAGGTCTGCAGAGTGCTCGGGGCATAACAGAGTTGTGTGTTTGTCAGTGTCCATTACCTTCTCCCATCCTTAAACAACCATGAGCAGGGCAAACAGGTGTGGTCATCCCATTGTACAGACTGGGAAGTAGGTTCGTCGAAGTGTGTGATGCCACAGCAGCGTGTGGCTGAGCCAGGCCCGGGACCAAGCTCTGCCCACCTGGACCTTGCCGTCACCACCTCTAGTTCACTAAGATCTGTAATTGCCAGGAGGAGAGCCCAGGTCTAGCCCACTGCATCCTGTGGTTCTCCCTTTGCTATTTACTCTCTCCCTCCACCCCACCCCCTCCTTCCACCCCGCCTGTCTCTGTCTCTGTCTCTGTCTCTGTCTCTGTCTCTGTCTCTGTCTCTGTCTCTGTCTCTGTCTCTGTCTCTCGCTCTGCCAGTCAACTGCATTCCCAGCGGCCCCCTGCCCTGCCGTTGCATGCAATGGGCTTTCCCGCATAGTGGTGCCGCTTGTCCTTGGTGTCAGCTCACGTGAGGCCTTCTCTGACCACCCCATGTAAAACAGCACCCCTGGCCCTCTCGATCCCCCTTCACTTAATTTATTTCTCTTCTTATCACTGTCACCACCTTTTTAATGTTTAACTTTTAAAAATATGCTTTCCTCCCTGGAATGCACGCCCCTTGTGGACAGGGATTTGTCTCTTGTTCATGTGCTTCAGTTCCCCTTTGGCATATATTTAATGGACACCCAGAAAACATGCCCTGTATATAGGGAGGACATGCTGAGGGGTGGCCATCCCTGAACTGTGCCCTGGAGTTCTCCCCGCTCCAGGATGAGCTTTGGGAAACTGTGGGGCTCACTGCTGCCGACATGTCCATATGCACCTGCTGGGTTTAACTGGCACCCCCTTCCCCCCGCACCCCCTCGCAGCGCTGCTTTATAAATGTACCAGTGGCTGAATGATGTCACCGTAATGCATTTTGGGAATAGCCATGTGGTTTATACACACTTGAGTTGTTTTGAATGCAAACCTGACATCATACCGAAGGCAGCAGCGAACAACATATGCACAGTAAACAGGCAGAGACTGTCTTATTGATTAACAGATGAGGCCTCTATTATCGATCAAAGCTTGGCGAGGAAATTTATCACTTTTAATTTCAGGGATGCCAAACATTTCTGCCTCTGAGCCAGCCATTACTGAGACAATTTAAAGGCGCAAGCCTCCCTGGGAGAGGCGTTAGAGGGGTTCTGCCTCCCTCTGCTGTGTCTGTGCCCTGGAACTGCCCGTTAGCTGTTGGGCTCGCCCTGGGGGGGGCTGGAGTTGGAGAGGGGTGTCCTGGGGCTTCCTGGATGGGAGCTGACGCCCATGGTGTGCATGTGTGAGGAAGGTTCTGACTGGAGCGGCTGAGGACAGGGACTTCCACGCACTCAGCTCAGTTTTGTGACTTCAGCAAGGCAGGCAACGCGGGAGGACTGAGGACAGCCAGATGTGGCGAGGCTCGGGCCAGGCCGGCGACCTTGCCCCGACCGCGTGCGCTGATCTGTTTCATCTTCCTCTGCGCTCGGTACACATCCGGCCCTTGGTGCCCTCCCTGCCCTCTCCTTCCTTCCTCTCTGCCCCTCGGTCATCACAGCAGCGCGGAGGCAGCCACATCCATGGCTGTCTTCTAGGAACCCTCCTACCACATCCCTTTGAAGCGGAGCTCTCGGCCTCCTCGCCCCATCGCAGCCCCCATCGCAGTCCCCACAAGGTGGCTTGTTCCCGGGGGGCCCTCCTCTTTCTAGACCCCACTTCCCTCCTCAGGCCTCCCTTCCCTTTTTTCTATAGGGAGCCGTGAGAACTGATAGAACCAAAAAGAGAAATACAATTAAAATCCGATCCCTTACAGATCCATGGAAAATCATTGCTGGCTAATGATTTGGGTCTGGGGGAATTTCTCTTTGTGAAGGGCTGGGGCCGCCCCCGCCCCAGTCTTCCCACTCTGCCCATCTGCTCTGAGGCTCAGGCTGCATTTCCAGTATAACTGTCACCTGTATGCCACCTTTATGACACAGGGTGACTGCGTGGACACCAGGCTTCTTGGCTCTCTTCGTAGCTCTGTGAGCCCCCTCATAGGTCCTTGGGCCCAGGGTTGCCCTGCAGCTTGAAGGGAAACCCAGAGGGATCCTGCTGTCCTCCCTGCCTCCAGGCAGAATTCAACTCCAGCACCTAAAACAAATGAGAGTATTTGCTTTTAAAGCATCTAAGGAAAAGTGGTTTCATATCTTTCTTGGTGCATTTTATCACTCATTCGTTTTGTCAGTCAACAAATGTTTATGAGCACCTTCTAAAGGTATATCCTGCTCAGTAAGGTCAGTGCCCTCGTAGGGCCCAACATTCTAGATCTACTCTGAGACTCTTATACCCTTCACTGGCAAGAACTGTTTATTGGTGTTAATTTAAGACTGTATTGGTACAATTCACATTCTGAGTTCTAGTCCTAAAGGGTGCTCAGATAGTCCAAGGCAAAGGTTTTGAACTTTCAAAGAGCAGTGGAACCATTTTTTCCAAGTAGAATTTTACACAGAACCTTGATGCATACAAGGGGTACCTTGGATTTTCACTCCTTTGATTTGGGAGAAGGAAGCTGAGAGCTCACCTTCTTATCTATGAAGCATCTTTGCAGATGGAACCCAGGAAGCTGAGGGGAACAAGGGTGAGGCGCAAAGGCTCTGATGTCAGCTGCTGGCTTCGACTCCACCTCTGCTGTTACCCACAGTGGGACACTGGGAAGCTGCTTCACCTATCTGAGCTTGAGTTTTCTCATATGCTAAGTGGGGGGAGTAATAGTGTGTGCTTTAAAAGGTTTTTAGGGTCAAATGAAATAATGTATCCTGCAGTGTGTGATGAAGCCTCAGGAAATAAATCTGAGATGCTTTGAAAACAGCACTAGACTGTTTCTACTACAACATGTATAAGAAGTAATTCTGTCTCCTATGAACTTTGATGCAAAACCAAAGCACAGGCTCACTTACAGGAGTGCTAAGACATGTTGAAAGGAACAAATGCAATGACTGATTGGGGAGGGCAAAGCAGTGAAGGGCTGGGGTGCTTGGTGCATGCATACTCCAGTTTTGGAAACAGAATTTGACTGGAATAGACAGAGGAATGAGACCAAGCATTACTGAAGCTCAGAGACTCAGGGAGGGTCGAGTGGTGCCCACAGAGGGCCAATGAGGACAACTCCCTACGGAGCTGGGCTGCTAACTGGGTCAGATTATGGAAGGCCCGGAAGCCAAGAAGAGGGATTTAGAATCCAGGCACACTGTGAGCCATTGTATCTTCTTGAGCAAGGAAGTGTGAGGAATCCAGGGCCTCTAAGGAGCCTGCATCTGTTCGTTGGATCAGAGGGCAGCTGGTGGTGTAGCAATCGCAAGGGCTTGGGTAGGGACAGTGATTATTGACATGCAGTGGGAGAGATGCATCTAGAAGACATTTGAAAGAAAACCGTCAAGGCTTACAAAAGTGCTCCCTGGATAACATGTTAGAGTCTTGAAGACTATTCGCAAGCGGTAAAAAGTCCTGTTTATCTTGACATGACACTGTCGTTTTGAGCCTTGCAAATAAAGTTTACCAAATTGAATTGCACTGAATTGGTTAGTTTATTCCACAAATATGATCAGGAATAGGTTCTCACTGGGCATCAGGCCGATAACGGGATGACATGCTCCCCACGCTCCCTCCCTTGGGAGCCTGCAGCGTGTGGGAGATGGAGGCTGGGCCACAGGCGTTTGTAAGAGAGCATGGTGCCGCTCTGACCTGCACCCTACAGGGTGCTGTGGGAGCAAAAAGAAGGGCTCCCTCTCCCAGGCAGTGGGACAGGGTAAGGCAGCTGCTGAGGAAATGATGAGTTGAGGCTGTACCGTGGGGACAGGGAGCGGGGCAAGAATGCCAGAGACAGGAGGTACAGAGGGATGTGCGGAGACCTTGCGATGAATGAGGAAGGGTCCGGCTCGTCCAGGGAACCGGAGCAGCTCAGCAGGGCTGGGGACGAGAGAGCCGAGTGAGGACAGAGAGAGGCGGGAAAGCTCAGCACGTCAAGAGCACTTTGTGAGCATCGCTAGGAGTTTGGACTTGACCCTGAAGGCACTAGGGAGTCGTTCGGATCTTTTAAATGGTCAGCTGTAGGCGATGGCTGGGTGGACTGGGGGTTCAATTCTGGACACTGAGTTGGGGTTTATCCAAGCAGAGGATGTCAGGAATTCTTGTTTTCCCGTGAAGTATAATCTAGGCAACAGCATGTTTCCCTCGTTGTATCATTCACTCCTTTTCATCCTTCACCTGGAGCCAGCCCCCCAAAATCCCCTTCCTCCTGGGGTGTCTCAGCTGGAGCCCGGCTCTGATTGTCTTGGTTATTTGGGTTTTTCCTCCTTCTCTCTGAGAGGGCCTAGATAGGGGAACTTGGAGCTCATTTGGGTGGGGAATCACATCTTGGAGCGTCTGATCTGGGTCGGCTGCTGGGGCCAGGGATTCTCTCTGACTCCCTTCATAGGTGTTCACCCCCTTCCCCCAGTGTCCACCTGCACGGTGTTGGCCCAGCACCCCACTTCCTAATGGAATGTCACTCTTGGACATAAATGACTGCTCCTCTTTCTTTCAGCTGGTGCCAAAGCCTTTGTCTGTGACCAGTGCGGCGCCCAGTTCTCGAAGGAGGATGCCCTGGAGACACACAGGCAGACCCACACTGGTGAGTGGACTTTGATTCCCATCCCAGGCCCTCCACAGTGTGACAGCACGTGCATATGAGGTATCTCGGCGGCACCCCGTTTCAGCAAGGTGATAACCGGTCATCCATCTCCTGGGAGCCGTGAGTGGGGCTGGCTGTGCCAGATTCGGCTACTCTTGCACCTGGGGCTGGCTGGGCAGCTGTGACTTTGCCCCATAAGAATAGTTACCCTGGATTAGGCCAAGATCTCTGTCTAACAGGCCACTGAGGTCCCATCTTCACAGAGGCTTCTACTACTCTTAGAAAGTCTGTAATGTCGCCTAAGCATCCCCTTCCCTCCGAAGGGTCAGGGAGGCTCTTATATCCCATGTGACTAACTCTGAAACCCTCCTGTGGCCGCAGTGGGCTGGTCCCTCTGCGAGGGTCGAGTCATGGTCTAAAAGAAAGCAATGTGTCCACAGGGTGCGTCTGAACAGTATTAACAAAGCACAGTATCGCGTCATTTGTCCTCAGAGCATTGGTTTCTCAGCGCCAGCAGCGTCTCGTCATTGTGATCGGCGGCGTCACCATCGTGGGTGTACCTCGCACTCACCCGATGCTCACAGTGCCAGGCCCTGTTCTCGGTGTTCCCTGACCTCATCTGGCCAGTCTCTCAGTAAACTGTAGGGCAGCAGGCGACTCCCATGTCAGAGACGAGGAACCGGGCTCAGAGGACCACAGCGTGACTTGCCCGAGTGAGTGGTGAAGGTGGGAGGGCACAGCTCAGGCCGCCTGCCCGGGGTTAACCCTGGCTCTGCTGCTCACTGTTTGCAGCACTGTGGTTAAGTTACTAAAACTCTCTTAATTTAATTTGGGCTTCCTCATGTATTAGGAAGTGGAGTAATAATAGTACCTACCTCGTAGCACAGAGTGAATAAGATATTTTATTTGAAGCGCTTTGCTGAGTGTTTGGCCCATAGTAAGCATTCAATACGTAGTGGTAGGTATATTTAGTTTAATAAGTGTTTGAGTTTCTCTAATGTTCCAGCACCGTTGCACGATTTAAGGTGTAGTAACATACGAGACAGCATTTCTCATGGAACTGATTCAAATAGGGAGAGAGTATAGGCAAATCAGCGTGATAATGTACTGCCAGGTGATGGTAAGTGCTTAACCACAGCAGGGTAAGGGTAGAGAGTGATAGGGAGAAAAGCGGGGTTTCAGGTCACATGCTCAGGGAAGGCCTCTGAAAGGGTGACATCCGAGCACAGCCCTAAAGGGAGGGAGCGGTACAAAGTTCCCCAAAATTTGCAAATGATACATCTGATCAGGGACTTGTAGTTATAAAATATAAAGAACTCTT
Source organism: Miniopterus schreibersii (assembly GCF_964146895.1). NCBI lineage: Eukaryota > Metazoa > Chordata > Mammalia > Chiroptera > Miniopteridae > Miniopterus > Miniopterus schreibersii. The sequence goes on along the minus strand of NC_138112.1, from coordinate 6,902,842 downwards.
ATGACTCAATAATAAAATGCAGATAACCAAAATTTAAAAATGGCCAAAGGATCTGGGTAGACATTTCTCCAAAAATAAACAGTGAGCATGTGGAGTGACGCTTGACATCGTGAGCCATCAGGAAATACAAGTCAAAATCACCATGAGGCACTACTTCACACCCGTTAGGATGTGGCTACAATAAAAATACAGGCAGTGAGAGGTGTTGGCGAGGATGTGCAAAATCAAAGCCCCCGCACGCTGCTGATGGAAATGCAAAATGGTGCAGCCACTTTGGGAAACAGTCTGGCAGTTCCTCAAAAAGTTAAACAGAGTTACCATGTGACAGAGCAGTGCCACTCTTAAGTATGTACCCAAGAAAAATGAAAACATACATCTATACAAAGACTTGCACGTGAATGTTTATAGCAGCATTATTAACAGTAGCCCAAAGGTAGGGATAACCGAGTGTCTCCCCACTGATGAATGGATGAACAAAAGGCAGTTTCTCCATACAGTGGAATAGTATTCAGCTATGAAAAGGAATGAAGTGCTGACACATTCTACAATACAGATGAACCTTAAAAACATTATGCACTGTGAAAGAAGCCAGGCACAGAAGGCCTCATGGTGTATGATTTCATTTATATGAAACATCCAGAGGAAGCAAATCCATAGAGACAGAAAGTAAATAGAAAGAGCCAGGGGCTGGGGAGTTTGGGGGAAAATGGGGGTGATGCTAATAGGTACAGGGGTTCATTTTTGAGTGATGAAAATATTTTAAAATTGGTTGTGGTGATGGTTACACAACTCTGAATATATTAGAAACTATTGAACTATATATAGTCACTCTTAACTACGTGGATTTGAACTGTGCATATCCACTTACATGCTGATTGTTTTCAATAAATATACCTGTATTGTTTTTGATCTGTGGTAGGGAGTCCGTGGATTTGGAGGGCTGACTCTATGCATTGATCTACGCCATTTTATACAGGGGACTTGAGGATCCATGGATTTTGGTATCTGTGGGGGGTTATGGAACTAAATCCCCCATGGATACTAAGGGACAACTATGTTTTGGGGAGTCAAAAGTTATACACAGATCTTTAGTTGCATGGGAGGTCAGTGCCCCTAATCCCTGCACTGGTCAAAGGTTATCTGTATGTTAAAAGCATGAATTGTACATTGTATGGTAATGAATTATATCTCATTAAAGCTGCACACTTTAGAGAAGGGGGAAAGTAGCTCATTACAGGGTTTGAATGGAGTATGACATGACTTGATTTGTGTGTTTGAAAGATCACCCTGGCTCCTGTGTTGATTAAGTGACCACAGGAGTGTTTCAGTTGTTAGTTGCTGTACAAGAGTTGATTGAAGCAATAGTGTCTTTTATCCCAGGCAGTTCTGTGGGTTGACTGTACTCACTTGGGCAGTTTTCACCTGGGGTCTCGCTTGGGGTTGCAATCTGGTGTCTGGCCCAGAGTCATCTGCAGACTCGCCCGGGCTGGTGTCTGGAATGGCTTCCCCAGTCCCTCGTGAGCTCTCAGTGCTCTTCCAAGTGCCCTCTCTACAGCAGAGTGGCCTGGACTTCATGATAGCTCCAGGTCCAAGAGTGAGGAAAGAAACTGCCAGCCTCTTAAAAGCTGGGCTGGGAACACGCACCATCGCTTCTGCCATATTTTATTGATCAAAGCAGCACAGATCAGCCCCAGGTTCAGGGGTGATGACTAGAGTCCCCTTCTGAGAAGCAATGACGCATATAGGGAAAGAGGAACTGATGGCAGTCATCTGTGGAGTCAGGGCTCGGCCATCACAGGGGATAGGGGTGGAAGAAGGAAGCCCAGTGAGCTGCTGCTATTATAATTATTGTCCTAAGTACTCCCTTGTCTTTCCGCCTCACAAAGCTGTCTCTCCCTAGTGGAAAACAAGCCTCCTAGAACTGGTGTCATGGGCTTTGGACTGGTGCTGCCCTGGCCCGTGGCAGTGGGAGGAGAGAGCCCTCCAGGTGAACTATTAACTCCTGTCAGCGCCTGCCAGCCCCGTTACAGGGAAAGTGACTTGGCCAGGTGATCATGTTCAGGGTTCTAAAGCTGGTTATCTTGAAGGCTGGGGAGGAGCCCGGCCTCCCAAGGTCCCAGCCAGTCTCTAGACCACATGGAACCAAGAACCCCACTCTGGAAACCCCACTCTGGGGCCGGGGAGACTGCTGTGGGCCAGCCGTGACAAGCAGCTTATTCTGTCCATCCATATTAAACTTGCAGGAGCAGGAGCAAGCTGCCCACTCAGCCAGGGCTAGGGGAGAGGCATCATCCCTGAGGGAGTGGTAAGGGGGCATTTTGTTCACAAGCAGACCCCTCACGCTTACTGAGCACCTTCTTGTGCCTGGCACTCACTAGGGACATGGCAGTGATCAACACAGACACACTCCCTGCTCTTCCCCCTACCCCCAAGCAGCTTTCTCGAGATATAATTCACATACCATACAGTTCACCTGTTTACAGTGTACAGTTCAGTAGTTTTTGGTATACTATTCTGTTAATTTTTAAAACTGTACTAAAATGTATGTAACATAGCCTGGCTGGTGTGGCTCAGTGGTTCGGTGTCATCCCATGCACCAGGAGGTCACAGGTTGATCCCAGGTCAGGACACATGCTGGGGTTGCGGGCTCCCTCCCTAGTAGGGGGCGTGCAGGAGGCAGCCGACCGATGATGTTTCTCTCGTATCAGTGTTTCTATCTCTGTATCTGTCTCCCTTCCTCTCTCTCTCTAAAAATCAATAATATATAAAAATATTATTAAAAATCAACATGTTTTAAAGTATATGTAACATAAAATTCGTCATTCTAACCATTTTTAAGTGTACAATTCAGTGGTAAAATGACTTTCAAGCCTGTTTTCAGATTTTGGGTGTTGATTCAGCTTTGAAAGTCAGGACGTGTCCTCGGACCAGTGACTTTCTAGGACTTATTAAGTCAGTGAGAAGTTCAAAGCAAACGGTCAGCACTTTCCTGAAAGGGGTGTTTCCGATGTGATGGTCAGCACTTTCCTGAAAGGGGTGTTTCCGATGTGACTGGAAGGAGCCTGGATTTGGAGCCAGAAGCCGGGGGTGGGGCCTCTACTCCCCCACCTGGTGGGTGAGTGACCGTGACTTGTCACTCATCCTTGCTGCCCTTCAGGCCCTCCCCTGCGGAAGGAGCACAGTGCCGATCCCACAGCGCAGGGCGGGCCAGCACCTAGCCGTACTCTCGCTGTGTCTCCAGGCTGAGAGCTGGAGCTCTAGGAAGAGGAGAGGAATGGAGCAGATGAATCCCAGGGAGGCTGAGAGGCGAAGCTTTGGGAAAGGCCTCCCTGAGAAAGGCGCCGCCAGCGGGGCGCTCCTGGGCAGAGGCACAGCCGCAGCCTCATGCTCGGGCAGGCTGGGCAGCCAGGTGGCTCTTCCCACGCGTGGCAGAGCTCGTGTGTCACTCTCAGCGCTGTTTCAGGCGGAACCCAGACAGAGCCTCAGACTTCTCTAATCACTGGGAGAACATAACTGGAAATGTACTTGCCATCTCTGTTCTCAAAAAGGGACCCCCTGATGAAGGGAGAGGCCTAATTACCGGGAATGCTGAAGGTTACACTAAATGTATTGGACTGGGAAAAGTCACCATGTGCCAGGCATTGTTGGAGAGCCAACAAGAGAGCAGAGAGAGCGCTGAAAAAGAGGAGGAATGGAGACCCTGGGACAGTAAAGGAATGGTAGTGCCACCTTGTATTTCTGACACTTTAGTTTATAAAACACTTTCCTGTGTTATACCCATTTAACAGATGAGAAAATGGATGTCTAGAAGCCACGCACTAGGAAGTGGAGAGCTGGGACTTGATCCAAGTCCAGCTCCAGTGCTCCTTCCACAACTCCCCACTGCCTGCACGTTGCCTTACTGTTTAAAGAGAGCATGTCAGAGACCACTAGGCTCATGGTCCTGATTTGGCAGGGCTCTTTTGGATCCCTGTGGCCCGTTTGATTAAGAATCCTCAACACCCTGATGCCCACGTCTGCCTCCTGAGAGGATACAGTTTCCCTGAAGCAGACTGGTCTGGCAGTTCCATGCCCAAGGCCGCCATATGGGGACTTCACAGAGCCAACATGTAGCATTGCATCCGTGGGTCACAGTGGGGTTGTACAGGTATTCTTCACCCTGGAAAGTAAATTTAGTAGAAAGTATTTCCAGTTCCATTTTAGCCAGAAGACTGTCATCTTCACATCTGACCCTTTTGACCCCACTTAGCCTGGATTTCTATCGTGGTGCTGGACTCCACCTTGTCCCCTCCCTCCAAGAATTTGTGGGCTCACGCCGGGGCTCAGGGAGGCCACACTGTGGTTGGGCTGGGCTTGGGCTCTGTTGCCACACTTCAGTCTTCTGTTTTGGTACAGCGAAGACACTGAGGAGATAAACAGAGATCACTTTACACCTTTTATATTATGACAAATACATATTGCAAAACACTGCTGCTTCCAAAATGTTTGGGTTGCAGAGCAGCGAGGAATTAACAGCTACGCAGCTCCCGCGATGCTTTTACTTCATTTACACATCAGAAGGTTTTTTACACTTTCCAGTAAAATAAAAAGTGAGAAGGCACACATACATGCGCGCACTGGTGCGTGTGCGCACACATACACACACGCACACATGCCCAGTGCACCACTTGGGTTCTATATCAAGAAGGTCTTAAATTAGTAAGTAGTTCTTTAAGTGCAGATAAACTGATAAATACCATTAATGGCTTAATTTATATTCTGGGTTTGAAATTTGACACATGGACACTATCTTGGCTCAGGAAACACAAGTGGGTTTGTGCCAGAGGTTTTAATGACCGATCAGTAATATAAATTGCTGCATCACTGAACAGAAATAGCTTCTCCATGTCATTTGATCTGGAAACTTCTCTGGCCAGGCAGCAGTTAATAAATTTAAAAATAATTACCCTCTTTATTCAAAGTCAAACTAATTAGGAGTGGTTTTTACAAATCATAACGTTGTCTAAGCCACTGTACATCCCCATTTGGGACTTGAACAGACCTAGGGGCAACAGGCGGGACTGATGGCATGAATTAGAGGGCAGGGGAGATCCCTGGGCTGCTGAGCTGAACTGGGGTGGGGGTTGGGGGGGGGGCGTTGGGTCAGTCTTTAGCAGCCCTGTGGGGTAGGGAGGAGGGCTCAGTGAGGAGGCATTGGGGGTCACTTGTTGGAACCTTCAACTTTTTAAATCCATATGTGGGGAACTCAGAGCAGCGCCTTCCGGTGGTCTGAATGTGGGGAGATGGGCCAGTACTGGTGGGCCCGGCTGGAGCCTACAGAGCAGGAGGGGCAGATAGATGTGCACACAGGTCCTTGGGGAGGGTGGACCTGCCCAAAGGCCAGGGAGTGGGTAGGATGGTCTCTAGAGGGCTCTGCTTCCTGGATGAGGTTGAGCCTTAATAGGTAGAGCAGGTTTGTCTTGCAGGCTTCAGGGAAGAGGGACCCGTGAGCCTGAAGACAGAGTATAAAGTTCAGGATTTTTGGTGCATAGTGACACCCAGAACCTTGGATCTGGTGCCACGCTGTCTAGTTTCAAATGCTAGCCCATCACTTTCAACTTTATGATCTTAGGGAGGTTGTTTTAACTTCTCTAAGCCTTGTTTTCCTCTTTGTCACATGGGCATTGATGGCATCTGTCCTTTAAGGGGTATTGGGACGATTTACTCTGATAGTTCATGTAGAGCATCCAGTGTAGGCCTCATGCAGAGTCAGCTCTCAGTGAGTGGTAGTGGTGGTGATCCTCACAGTATTACCAGGATTCGTCGGCAGCCATGGGGGCCACCCATTCCCCACCCGGGCAGGGAGAGGTGAGGGCCTGGTCGGTGGTAATGGTGGTGGAGGAACAGGAATGGTGGGGTCTTCCAGGGTCCCTGACTTGCTCTGACTGGGACGTTTCCATGTGCCCACAGAACTGACGGCCACTGGAGCCATCTTTGTGCAGTTGGGGAAGGTGGGGGCAGAATGAAGGGCTAACATGTGGAACAACCCCATAGAGCAGGTTCTTGTTTAAGGCCCTAGTGCCTGAAAGCTCAGGGGACCACCCCTACCAACACCTACACAAATGACACATGGACCTAGGCCAGGCCTGCTACGGAGCTGGGATCAGCACAGCACCACGCAGGTGTCCACCCTCCAGACACACAGCTCAGAGGAGGCCTCATTTGTCAGTGCCCTTGAAGGCTCAGGAGGTCTCCACTGGTGTCCTGCCCATGTCTGTGGCCATCAGGAGCCCGGGCATTCTGATCTCCTTCCTTCCTGTATTCAGGGCCCTCCTGATGCCCAGATGAGGAAAAGAGGCAGACACAGATGGCTAAGGTCATTCCTGGGTTAAGAGTTTGGAGGCTAGGAAGAGTTCGGGGGCTAAGGCTTCAGGGATGCCTTAGAGGCCCAGGACTCTATGTTAACTGGATCTCTAGACCTGTTCCAAAGTAGTTCAGCTCTCTCCTCTAGCCCCTAACCTGCCCCATCAGGCCTGCCAGGTGAGTGACTTGGATTTGCTGCCCATCAGAGTAGTCTATGCAGCCAGTTCATTTTGTCATTTCTCATTCACTTATTTCCTAAATTTTAAAGTTCCTGTTATGTGCAAGGAGGTTGGTAAACCCAATACCTAATGGTGAACAAAACTTGGGCCCTGCCTCTTTGAAGGTACAGTGTTGTGAGGGAAATGAGCATGTAGGGTAGACTTGATTTGGGAACAGAGAGTATAGTAGCTACACTCTAATGGATACTTGGGAGTCATGATTTATTAAAGCCTCAGTACAGCCTAAAACCTAGACATTTTTTCCTCCCTCTCCTTCACTAGAAAAAACTGAGACCTGGACAGGTTAAGGAAAACCAGCCCAAGGTGGAACTAGAAAGTGGGCCTCGGGCTCCTGCACCCCCGAGCCCATGTCGTAATGCTCTTCTTTTCCCTCCCTGTGGGGGCCTGGGCATTGAACCCAGTATGCACACCCAGGGAGTCAACTCTGCCCTTCAGCAGCCTAGGAAATTGGGGCTCAGAAGCCCATATTTGAAAAGGGGGTCAGTTAAGAACAAACAAGCCAAGCTAGAATTAGGCCCCACGAGTTCTTACTTCCAGTCCAAGGTTCTCTCCACCCTGACTACAAAATAAGGACTTTCTTTTACTGGCCTAGAAAAAGTTGCTTAGTTTCCACATTCCTGTGTCACACAGGAAGCATTCAAGCAGATGCAAATGTTGAGATGCCGGTTCTCATCCTCTCTGTGTTGGCTGCAAGGGGATCCTGCAGACCAGAAACAGCCAACATACCTGGCCTGGCGGCGAGGGCAGGGGCTGTGCTGTGGGATCTGCTGGCCCCTCTGGCAGGGAGCAGGCGCTGGAGGGAGCCCTGCCCGGGGTCCTGCATCTCCACCGTGAGGAAGGCTAGAAGGCTCCTTGCTGCAGCATTGGAAGGAAGAGGTGGTGAGGGCCCGCGCGGGCACACACACTCTGCAGCTGTGTGACCACTCCCCGGGAAGGTGCAGAACTGTACCCCCACCTTGGTGTTGTCTGCTACCTGTTTACCCCTCTCTCACTCCTGAAATGTTAATATGGTAAGAAAAGCTTCAGGGACAGTCTCTGATTCCAAACTTCAGGGTAGAAAGTGAAGTCCTTGTTTGGAGGACTTTCTGTGGCTGGTGAGCATGGGAGCAGCAGCAGGAGGAGCAGGCAGGAGGGGACTTAAAGGGGAGCAGCAACATTCTTTCCCTCAGGGTGGCTGCCAGCTTTGCTCCTCTCCTGCCCAGAGCTGGCACAAGGGGCAGCACTGGGCATCGAGTGACCACGTCAGGGTGGCTGGCCCCTGTCCCACAGCAGAAGGAAAGCCAGCAACTGTTCTGGCCCCTCCTCCCAAGGTCAGCCTCCCGATGCCTGGCCCCAGAGGAGCTGGGGAATGGAGAGGGGCCAGGTGATGAGAAACAAGTTAATCTACTTAAGACTTTACGTGGAAAAGGTAGGGAAGCTTTGAGCCCCTGCCCACGCTGGAGGGTAGTGGAGAGGACAAGGTCATACGCAGACACGTGGACTCCATGCAGGTCGGTTGACCTCCTCATTGAAAACATAATAGCATTTGACTTTTCTAAATATCAAGGGTGATTTGTATAGCATTTCACAAGGTGTGCCAAGAAATCGAACATGAGAAAGCTTGAGCCCTGGAGCGGCCACAGGACGTCAGAGGCTCTTTGGGAGGGAGGGAGAGTCATGTGCTGCTGTGGGTACAGTCGGTGCACCAGCAGAGACCTAGGCTCGACCTCGCTTCATGCTGCTACTCAGAGGCATGTCGAATGCCTAATATAGAGTTGTATTTCCCAGCACAGGGCGCCCGGCTCCGTCGGAGCTGCTTGCTGTGGAGTAGGGAGGGACAGTCCAGCTGTCACCTGCTGGCCCAGACAAGCCATTCTTCTCTGCTGTTCACCCTGGTGGCTCCCGGGCCCTTTGGGGGAGTGGCAGCACTTTTTTAATTAATAAACTTAATTTTTTTAGAGCTGTCATGTAAACCTAAAACTGAGTAGAAAGGACAGGGTTCTCATATGCTCCCTGCCCTGACTTGTGCCCAGCCTCCCCACCATCAACACCCCACCCCACCCCCGGCGTGGCGCATTTGTTACACCGATGACCCACAGTGGCACATCCTTACCACCCGAAGTCTACAGTTTACATTGCGGTTTAGTGTCGTATCCACCATAGTTGTGTCATGCAGAATGGTTTCACTGTCCTAAAAGCCCTCTATGCTCTGCTGGTTCACCCCGGTAGCTTTCATGTGAAGCATTGCTGCTTTGGGTGCCAGTGGTGGTTGACTGTCTTGGGGTTTGACCCCAGGCAGGCTTTGTTAGGAAAGGTTGTAGACATCGTGAGCTCCTGCTTTGTGCCGGGTGTGTATGCTGGGCCCTGGGACAGAGGTGCAGCAGCCAGCGGGGCTGACCGGGTCCAGCCTTCACCACCCACCCACCGTGGCAGAAGGGATGCTCAGTGTTGTTGTGGGGGGGTAGTGTGGCATTTGGGAACAATGACGAATCAGGAGAAAGGAGAGAACTGAGTTCTTATCCTGGCTCTGTCACAGGCTTGCTTTATGACCTGGGACAAATTACTTTGTTTATCTGCCTCTCAAATGTTGGGTGTAGGAATTAGGGGGAAATACTGTTTGGGGGTTTTTTGGTTCCAGGCATAGTCTGCGATCCTGATCTTGTGTCAGTGGTCTGCATTTTTCTCAGCCTCGGTTTTCACGTTCGTAAACCACGATCAGCACTATATGATTGTCGTGAGGACTGAGTTAAGTAGTGCATGTCCAGTGCTTGGCCCGGTGATTGGAAGGCAGGGCACGGGCCTTCAGTGCTGGCTCCTCTGTCATTGTTTTTAATGTCTACAGTTTCTGTCCCTCCTCAGTAGTTAAGTATTTGTTTCACTTTATTTAGAAACTTGGTCAATAAAAATGTAAGTGCACACTGTCCGAAGAAGGGATTAAAGATGAAGGTCTTTTGCCTTTTAAAACCTATTCTAGAACTTTGAGGGGAATGATAGAAGTAGATCCCGAGCGTGTTGTTCGGAGCGTGGCCTGTGCCTAGACTGCTGCCTGTTAGAGACGCCCCACACGTCGCACCTCCCAAGGCGGGTTCACTGCCTGGGCCGCTGGCGAGGAATCGGGCTCAGAGAGGCTTAAGTAACACGTCTCGTCCAGGGGAAGGACTGGGATCCAGGTTTGGGGGCCCAGTGGTGAGTCTGATGGGACTTTGGGGGGTACCTGTCGTCCTTACTGTTCAGAGCTGCTCCTCCCTTTCAGCACTGTCCTTGAGCCAGAGTCCCGACTGTCACCCTCAGCCCTACTCTGGTCCCACTCAGCTCTCCTCGCTCACGTGCCCGGGCCCCCGAGCTCTCCCTTCTCTGCTGCTTCCAGCTCCCACTTTCCCCTGACTGCCCTCCCCTCTCCCTCGCGACACCACCGCTGCCGATGACAGAAAGGAGTTAATAAAAACCAATGTGTAACTGAAACTTGAAAAGCCATAAATCGCCTTGTTTTTTCTAGGATGTTGGTAGCATTTTGATTTAATAGTTGGACAAACACAAGGGCCTATTTTATTCCGAGTTTACAGGCCTCAAGGCTGTTATTCCTCCAAATTTAATAGCATTGAAATTGCAGGGTTTGCTATAATTTGCCTATCGCTTTCTGCTCCGCCATTGATGTTTATTGTCGGCGGGATGGAATCTCAGTCCCACTCACTTAGATAACATGTCTGTTAAACATTTAGATAATTGTGCTATCATTAACTTGTCACATTATTTTAGAGATTCAAAACAGAAGCAGGGTAAGTAGAGGTACCAAAGGGGGTAGGGGTGGGATGGGGGTGTCAGGAGGAGGAGGGGGAGGAGGAGGGGGAAGGGGAACCTCTCCTGAGTTAAATCACCAGGAGATATGACGGTCGATTTCAGCCTTGACCTTGCACCGGGGAGTCTGAGTTACGGTGTGAGCTGCAGAGTTGTGCCGAACCGGGGCCGGCCAGCCCCTGGGCCGGTGCGGCAGATGCTCAGAAACCCTCAGTAGTTGTTTCATCCCTAGCTTTGGCCTTCAGGTACCAAAAACCAATTCTTTAGCTTCCCCTAATGATGCTGATTGCAACCTTACGTGTAATTACAAAGCATTGAGAACCACCTACATGCCCACAGGAAAGGAATCTGTGCATTATGGTACCTGAGTTGGAAAGATGTCCACGGTGTTTGGGTGATAAAAACTGGTTAGCAAAAAACAGGTTCTATAGTGTGATCCCGTTTAATATAAAATGTGGGAGCCATCCTGTAAGATTTTGTAAGGCTCTATATCTGTTAACAGTAATTATCGTTAGAAAATGGAATTACAGAGCAAAAGGGGTTTTACTTTCTGCTTTATCTACTTCTGAATAATATTTACTTTTACTTATATAATAATTATTTTTTACAGGCATGTATCATATATAAATTAAAAAGTTAATGTCATACTATAAATAAGAAAAGTATCACCTTTGAGTCTCATTTTTCTATGGAGAAGGACTTCTTCAAAGAAAAGGCCACAAGTGTAACTAAATAGGTTTTGAGAGAGATCAAACGTTAAAATCTCAGTTACACTGGCAGGTGCCTCAGTTTCCCACTGCTAGGGCAGATCAGTGCTAGATGGAGAACTCAGTGCCCGTGCCAGCGCTCACGGGTCACAGCAGCTGTCCTAGTTAGTTCACTGAGGGCCTGACAGAGGAAGTGGGTAGCAGAGATTGTCATTACACCTCAGTGAGGACTGAGCTCACACCTGGAAGGGTGACAGGCCTGGGGTAGATGGGAATGAGCTCCCACTCCTCAGGGTGGGGGATTCTGGGAGCAGCTAAATAAATGTCACTGAGCGTGACCTCCAAAACTTCCCCCCAGAAATTCGGTGGTGTACAGCCCCTGGTCCCCTGGGGTGACAGGTGTGACTGTGGTCTGGCTGGCTGGCTTTGGACACCATGCTCTCTCCTGCATCCCCCGGGCCTGCTCCGCGACTGGGGCAAGAGAACTCACTGATTGCTTCTCACAGCTCATGCACCCCAGTGACACAGAGGAATAGGGAAAAATGAACAAGTCAGAAAACAAGGGTTCATGCTGCCATGATTGTGCTGTAAATAATGCAGATATTTAGGCGGCGTGAGGGACAAACAATGTAAATATTTTATAGACTGTAGGCTAAATAATGCTTATATTTAGAAAAGCAGCCTAAATATTTCATATGCCGCAGCTCAGATTCTTGCTTAGAGGATCAACAGGACTGGCGAGGCCCGTGGGGTAAGGGTGGGGGTACTGGGGAGCCCGAGTGGAGGGGCAGAGGAATATAACACTTTGCAACAAAATACTACTTTGCAGTAAAAGTATGTGTGTGAGATTGGGGTGCAACAAAGACAGGCAACGATCAGTTGTTAGGAACCCAAGTAGTTGGAAGCCTCAGGTTTTTTAAACCATTGTTAAATATCCTGTACCCTTTTTTTAATGTGAGAGACACATGACAACCTAGTAACAAGATTTTATTTTTATAAAGCAATTTCCAATTCAAGAGAATTGAAAACATACTTCCAGCCCTGGCCAGTGTGGCTCAGTTGGTTAAGCATTGTCCCATGCACCCGGAGGTCACCGGTTCAATTCCTGGTCAGGGCACCTGCCCAGGTTGTGGGCTCAAACCCCAGTAGGGGGTGTGTAGGAGGCAACCGATTGATGTTTCTCTCTCTCCCAAATCGATAAAAATAAGTTTTCTTTAAAAAAAGTACTTCCACATAAAAACTTTTATATGAATGCTCATAGAAGCATTGTTCATAATAGACAAAAAAATAGAAACTATTGAAATGTCCATCAACTGATGGACAGATAAGCAAAATGTGGTCTGTCCACACAGTGGAATATTACTCAGCCATAAAAAGGAACTCAGTACTGACACATACTGCAGCGTGATGCATGTTGACACCAACATGAAAGAAGCGGAGCACAGAAGGCTACGTACTGTGATTCCATGGGTGTGAAATGTTCAGAATAGGCAACGGTGTAGAAATGCCCATGTTCGTAGTTGCTGGGGTTGAGGGGAGGGGAGAATGGAGAGCTAACGTGTGGAGTTTCTTTTTTGGGTGATGAGAATGTTCTGGAGTTAGAGAGTGTTGCTGATGCGTGTTTAACTTTGTGAGTACATCCAAAACCGTCAGTTGGAGTTTATGGATTTGTGAATTATATTTCAACTAAAATGAAAAGCAGGCTCCAGGTATGTTGCTGGTCTTCACAGACTCAGCTCTGGTTAGGTGACAGTTTATACACCGGTGACCGTCAGCCACTGAGGAGGCCTTGGTGCCTTTGGAATCACTCTGCTCCTAGAAGGCAGCAAGAAGTAGAGTGGCTCAGGCCCCCCAATCTGGGAAGGAAGCAGGGAACTGGGAAGGAAGAGAGTCAGGTCAGGACCCTCAACGGGAGAAGCACGTGGCCCTGGTGTCCGAAAGCCAGGAGGCGACGGGAGCTGCCTCTGCCGAGGTCTCGGGAAGACGCTGGCCCTCCTCTTGCCTGGGACTAGCTGCGCTTGCCAAAGGCGGCACCGGACAGTACGGGGTCAGTATGGAACGGTTTTAAGAAAAGACACAAGTAATGTGTGTGTAGTGTGGAGAAATTAGAAAATACATGTAAACTAAAGAAATGTGTGCGCTGTAGTCCCACCATCTTTTTTAGTTTTCGCGTAAACGAAACCGAGGCTCTGGCGCGCTGTGTGGGCCACTTTGCAATCTGTTCCTTGTGTGCCGACAAACCTGTACCTTGATGATGTGTTTTCATGGTTTCCTAGTAGCCTCCCTACCCCGTTCATTTTTTCTGTAAGCCTCGGTGCCTTACTTGAGCACTGGGATGCCCCTTGCCCTCCATGCTTTCTTTGGTGGGCGACCAGGCCTCCTGTTGGAAGGACCTTCCAGGGACACAGGCAGGAGCAGTGACTAACAGATACAGCATGTGCCCACCTCTTACCTGTCACTGCTTCTGTCCACAGATAAGCTGGGCTGGCCAGGTGTGTTAGAAGCAGCCGTTTACCTGGCCATTCTAGGAAAGCTTGAGGTGCTGGGAACATATACAATCCTCATTCGATCTTCTTCAAAGCTGTTTCCCTTTGGTTTTCTCCAGCCTTGCAAGAGGCCACTGGCCATTAGCAGGGTCGGGGCAGGTAACTTAACTCCTCTGCTAACTTAACAAATGGCACTGCCTGGGGGCTGGGCAGCCCAAGGAAAATATGCATATCTATTTATTTATTAAGTTAAAACCCACAGTTAAGTAGCAAGTTAAGCATCTCCATATGTTAAGTGCCCCAGGCCCAACCAAGGAAGCTCTCCTTCAGGAGCAGAGCCCCAGATAAGTATTAGGAAAGGGCTTTCTTTTTGCATTTCCTTCTCTGAACGTTAGGACAAGTTACCTGACAGAGGGTCTGCAGGTTTGGGTCAGACAAAATGTTCCCTGCCCCCACTAGGAGAAGATCCATTACAGATTGGAAATGACTTTGTCGCTAAGTGCCCATTGTCAGAGGGATGCTCATTCCCCTCCGCCAAACAAATATAAAATGCTTCCAGCCTCTGCTGGATTTTCTATTACTGTTTCACAGGACTCCAGAGAGTTTTAAGATAGCAATTTGATTAAGCTTATGGGGAAGATCCCATCAGATAGCATTCTTTTTCTGCAGGTAGAGGTAATGTGTTCGAGTATTAAGTATGTTTTAAAGGTAATTATCTTTTCCATATTCATTTTAGTTACAGGAATTGAAAAGGGGGAGACTTTGCATCTGAAAGCTGCCCCTTGGGCCCTGGAGTCCCTGGGACTTCTCTCCTCTGGGAAGCACACTTGAGATTTTTGACAAATGAATGAATGCCAAGTGTTTTTCTATTTTGCAGTGACTTGGGATCCATCTCCAGAGAGGTGGTCCAGAAGACGGGCCCGCTAGCTTGCATTCCCTGCTCCTGGAATACTTTTGGGCTCCCTATGACATGCTCCTGGATGCTAGGAGGGCCTGGCTGCTACTCAGAGGACTTGCCTCATCCATCTTCCAAAAGCAGAGCCTGGTTGTTGGGGCATATTCAGAATGGGAAAGGATAATTCAGGGTCTAGACTTCTGACGTTGGCTGATTCCTAGACTTCACTGCTGGAGCAGAGGGTAAAGGGAGGGTGACCCTGAGCCTCAGTGAAGTCCGGTGGTTTGTCCAGGTCACACAGCAAGAACCCAGGAGTTCTGGTCTCTGACCAGCTGCCTGTCCCCCAGGATATCCACAATCTAGTCATTTCCAGACAGTAACCCTCCTACTATTTCCTGAAAATCCCCAGAGTAGGAGTTGCTGTCCCTTTTGGCCTCCTTTGTGACCCATTAGTCAGGGTACACCTTGAGAAGGCCCCTGCAGGCTTGAGCCCAGAGCACACCCAGTGCTGACGCTTTCAACTGCCTCAGACCTCGTTTGTATACCAGCCATGCTGCTCTAAACACGCTGAAATTTTGCAAAATAGAAAAATCAGACCCAAATCCTGCCTTCAGGTTATCTCAAAAGGTAATTAGTGCTACAGGGCAACCAAACATGTGCTGTGGGTTTAGTGCAGTGTTTGTCGTGGGACACACCCCTTTGTCAGCCTGAAATCCTTCCTTCTGCCAGAATCCCCTGGTCCCACATCTCCCCACCTGACATCTTTGCCGGATCACCAGGCACCTGCCATTAGATGGCTGCAGCCTGTTGGTCTGAATGCAGCTGGCTCTGGAAAGGACCCCAGGTGACAGGTTTATATAACATTTAAGACCCCAGGAAGGTGGCGTGCAGTGCCCATTGTCTCTGATCCCCGCCTCATTTCCCTCAGACCAAGGGGCTGTGGAGAGGTAGGTGCCAGGTCGGTGGGCCCAGCCGGGTTAGGGCTTGGCTTCATTCCCTGTGTTCTGAGTAAGGATGTTGCTGGCATCGCATATGCACAACCCATGTTGCCTCTCCTGTGCTTACCCTTCAAAATATCCCCATTGTCTTACGCTACCTGCACATTAAAATCATTTGGGGAAGCTGAAAAAAAAAAAAAAAAAAGCAAGGGCTCCCACCCCAAACCAGGTGAATCAAAATCCAGCGTGAGGCCGAGATGCATGTGGTGTTTTCACAGCTCCCAGGAGATCCCAGCGTCTAGCCAGGTGAGAACTTCCTGATGGGATGACATCAGAGGCCACTGCATGGCCCAGAAAGTGTGTCACAATCAGAGGGGCGGGCCTTATCTTTGTCGCCCCCTACAATGTGTTCACAAAGAGCCACGGACAATTTCCCATCCTTCCCTGCTGCTGTTTCTCCTCCGTGTGTCTTCCCCTAACCCCACACTCTCATGTGTCTTGTCCACCTGCCATAGTCTTAGCTCAGTTGTGTCACTGATGGACTGAATGTTTGTGCCCTTCCCCCACAGATTCATGCTGAAGCCCTACCCTCCAGTGTGATGATATTTGGAGGTATGGGCCTTTGGGCAGGCTGAGAGGAGGTTGTGAGGGTGGAGCCCCCAAGGTTGGATTAGTGTCCTTATAAGAAAAGGAAGACCTAGAGCTCTCTCTTTCTGCCATGCGAGGACACAGCTGGAACACGGTTGTCTGCAAGCCAAGAATAGAGCCCTCACCAAGAACCCAGCCATGCTGGCACCCTGACTTCCAGCCTCTAGACTTGTCAGAAATAAATGTCTGTTGGTTAACCACCCAGTCATGATCTTTTGTTACAGCAGCCTGAGCAGACTAAGACAGTGTCCTTCCCTGTCACATCCTTCCCCCAACTAAGCAGCAAGAAAGCAGTTTGCCTTTTGGTCTCCTGCACCATGGACATACCCCACTTAGAGCGCATGGCCATCTTGCTCTGCTCATAACTTAGGGTCTAAACCACTGAGCCCTTGTCTGTGTTAGAATAAGTGTCACTCAGTAAATATCTGTTGTGTGTTTAACCAAAAGCAGTAAAGGGAGCTTCCTGCTTGGAGGCAGGAAAGTAGAATCTGCTCTCGTCCCAATTCAGACTTTTACTCTTTACTTGCCAGCTGTGTGGCCTTGGACAAGTCACTCAACGTTTGCAAGTCTCAGATTCCTTACCTGAAAAATCAGAACATCGTACTTTCTCTCTAGACCTCAAAGGTGGATGTGAGGACCAGAATGTTCTAGGAAGGAAGTAGCATCTTTGTAAGGTATAAAGCACAATTCACATTTAAGGTATTGTTATAATTGTGACATCTCTTGATATCCTTGGGGGCTATGCCAGTGCCCCCAGCCTGTGCTCTCTGCACCACCTCCCATCCCAGCTCTCGCAGGCCTTCCCCTTCCCTTGGCTTCCTCTGTTTCACCTGCCCTGTTCTCCCCTGCAGATACAAGGAATGCCGCATGAAAGCATTATAATAAATATGTATATGTATATATATTTTCATTTATGTAACTCCATTTATATAAAATTTCTAGAAAAGACCAAAATAGAGACAGCAGATGAGGGGTTGCCTAGGGCTGGAGGCAGAAGTGAGGAGTGACTCTAGTGGGGTATGAGGGAACTTTTTGAGGTGATAGAAATGTTCTGAAACTGGATTATGTTGATGGTTTCACAATATAATATATCTTAAATTACAAAGAAAATAAACAGGGAAGCAGGCTGGTCCATTCAGTAATTAAGTATTTATCACATGATGGGCAGAGGTTTGGAGGAGAGGTATTCTAGGATGTTTGACGAAAGTGGCCTGAGTCGGACAGTGAGACAGATTCCACACCCATAACCTCCAGTGTGGAGTTTCAGAAGGAAGCGATTCCCTAAACCGTCATCCCTTCCTCATGCATCAGCTGGCCTTTGAACACCAACCGAGGGCAGAGGTGCCAGCATCTGAAGATAGCCGGCCTTGCCTGCCCCCCAGCAGCTTGCAGACGGGAAGAGGGCGCTTGCAGACAGCAGCGTGCCTGGGAGCACGCGAGGGGAGGACCCCCCCTGGATGGGGGCAGTGGGCAGCGAAGGCCTGGAGGCCATAGGGGACGCTCAAATGGAATTTTCTTCTCACCTTCGTCTCTCCTGCTTTGGGGTACACTTATTTTGTGGGGGTAGTGAATGACTTGCCCAGCACATCTTGTAGAGTAAAGCTTTGTGTGTCTGCGTGTGTGTGTGTGTGTGTTTGTAGGCTGCTACTAATCCCCTTCCTTTCTTGGACTCCTGTTTCTGAGGCTAGTGGTGCCTGGGTTTGTGGAGGGAGGAAGGGTATAAAAGGGCAAGACAGGAGACTCCGGTGCTTGGCCTCAGAGCCTCTGCATTCCGGAGACCCCCCAGAGGCCCCTCTCCCTGGACCCTTCAGGCCGAGAAAGCCATTGTGCTCTATCCTGGCCTCTGACCCTGAGGCTCTGGGAAGCAGCAGGTTGTTGACACTTGGACAATCATTTCTTGCAAGGCAACTGCCTCCCTCTGGAGTTCTCCTCTCTGCCTTGGGGTGGTGACTGTTCCCCCAACCAGGAGGGGGGTGGTGAGGGAGGAGGGAAGTTAGCTCTTGGTCAGAGTGGGATGACAGGAGGGGGGGCTTCTCAGTCTCAGGCCCTCCAGGCAGCTTCCCCAGAGTTCACTCCTCTCTCACCTGCCAGCTCAGAGGCACTCCCTCCCCAGGGGTCAGCTTCAGAAAAGGAGTTCAGGAGACACATTTCTGGTCTGGAGTTCCTCTGAGCTGCTTGTTGTGGGTCTCATGTTTTCCTGGGAGCCCCATGTGTCTCCATGGAGGAGGCCTGTCTTTCGTCTCCTGCAGTCACAGGAACAAAGACGATTGCCAGTCCTGGTGCTCTTACTTATTAGGAGCAAGACTTTGGGCAGGTCACTTGCCCTTTTAGGATTTCAGTCTTATCATTGGTAGAATGGGGTTAAAAACTCCATTCACCTAATGGGCCTGCAGTGAAGCTCAAATGACCTTCCATGAGTGCAGCACTTTGCAGTCCAGCCTGACACACACATGTGGGGATTGTTTGTCCTGACACGTTGTGTGTGAGCGACGGTTTCTCAGTGGGGACTTCCAAGCGTTCTCCCCTCCCTTCCTTTTTCTAATGCATTTCAGGAAGCATTATTCAGAAGACGGTGAGGGGTGACAGAGGGACTCTTACATTTTTTAAGTGCCACTTTGCATTCCTTTTGCCTCAGCCCTAATAATAAATAACTCACCTCGAGCCAGCTGGGAGCTGGGGTGTTCTGTCCAGATGAACGCCAGAATGTGGCTCCGCAGCCAGGCGTCCCCATTCAGTGGGCTTGGTCGATACTCTTTCCCCAGTGATGAGAAAAAGCCCTCTTGTTAAGCTACAGAAAATCTCCCTTGTGTTTTAATTCTGGAAGAAGCGGATTAGTGTGGCCATATTTAACCTTTGACCCTGACACAAAAGCATTATCAAAATTAGTTACCAAGAAACTTTGTCTTCCTCTCCCTACCCCCACGTCCCGGTTTGCCAGGGCTGGTTTAGGATCTTGGTTAACTTCTGTGGAGCCAGAGCCAAGGTCCAGAAGAACAGTGTTGCCTTAGAGATACCGGGCCTGGTGCTTGCGGTCAGAACTCTCTGGACCAAGGAGGGCCAGAGGGCAGAGACCAGAACTTGCGTACAGTGGGGCTCAGGATTCTCTTCTGACTCAGCCTGTTTCTTGGCTGTCTTGGAAATGGGACTCTCTTCAGATGCTGTATTGCTATATAGACCCACATTCATCAGAACTTTCTTTAATGCCTCCTTCCACCCAGCTGCTATGTGACCCAAAAGTACTGTTTGATCTGAAGAACTGATCTCCTTCCAGCCAGGAGTCTGTAGACTTGGGGGTCAGAGTGAGGAGTATCTGGACCCAAGTCATTTCCCTGGGTTTAGGTCCCATCCTCCATGTCATTCAGTCATTGTGGCCTTTGGCAAATTATTTGAAACCTGAGCCTAAGCTTCCTCATCTGTAAAATGGGCATAACAATAATAGAGCCTCCCTCTTAGAGTTCTTTTCCAGAATTGATAACAGGATACACATGAAGTGCTTCGAATGGCACATGGCACTTAGTCACTTAGCAACTATCAGCTACTATTACCACTCTTGTTATCGTGGTCATCAGTGTCATCATTGTTGATTTCTCATCTCCTCTCCATGTCCGGTTGGCTCCTGCCACATGCATTCATCCGACAAGGCCCCACCACACGGGGCTTTATTGGTCCCCTGTCCCATTCCCTGCTCCTTCCTTCGGCTGGCTGTTTGCAGTCATTCTTGGAGTCTTCTCTTGGATGTGGGAAGGGGGGGGAACGCTTGGCTTCATTTCCCAGCTTGCAGAGGGGCCTGGGAGGGAGCCTCTGCTTTATAAGCTCGCGATGAAAGCTGTAAACCGAGATGGCCAGGGATCTGCCGGCCGGGATTACGGTGGCCCTGGAATGCCGGGGCCTCTCTTAAGAAGCCAGTGTCTATTTACAGTGTATCTCTCATAAACCCGCTCCAGGGCGAGGGCAGGGGGACGCGCCCTCCTGGCATGTGATTGATTATCTGGTATTTATGCCATTGAGGACTTGTCAGCGGTTCGGGGTCAAGGGGTCATCTCATGTGTCTTGCCGCCAGTCCACCTCCTTTTGTACAGTGCGGGCCGGGTGAGCCGTGCACAAAACAGCTTTTTCTTTGCCTTGGGAAAAGGGGGAGGGCTGGGGGGCGTGTCAGTGAAATTTTTTTCAACCTTTTCTGAATAGTGTCCTTTAAATTCTAAAGAACTTTTAATTAAAAGTATAAGGAAAATTCATCTCGAGAAGGTTTAACTTACCTTAACAGATACTTTTGTGTCCCAAGAAACTGGGAGTGCCTTTCAAAAAAAGAGTGGAAGGGTTTTTGTTGAGTCCCTCCCTCCCCAGGCATCCTCGAAGTTCCCTGGAGCCCCTTCCACCCGGTGTCTGAGTGCTGCCCTGCTCGGGAAGCTGGAAGGAAAGAGGGCGCCTTCCTCTGGTGTGGCCGTAAACCTTTAGAAAGGGGCCTCGGTCCCTCTGGTCCAACTCTCTCTTATTGTGGGTGAAGCAACGGTGCCTCCACAGGTGAAAAGACTGTCCCAGAGCCATGCAGCAGCTGGTGGCATAGTTGGGTGTTGGGGTCTGTCCTCCCGACCACCCTTCTGGCGCCCTCTTGCGCACTGAGTTGTGTCCCAAGGTTAGGGTGCAAATGAAGATAAACATGCTGTGACTGTTGTTGGTTTTAGGCCCAAGATATCTGAGACTTGGGAACCATCCTGAGGGACCACCCAGCTCATTTGCCCTGCCCCTGAGCAGGCAGTCCTAGCTCACGAGTCCCGGGGGACTTGCTCTGTGCCCCCTTCCACAGCCTGCAGAGAGAGGGGGGCTTCAAGTCCTCTCTTGGTAGGGAATGCCAGCACCCTGTGCCCAAACCCGTGTCACTCTGAGAATCAGGATGTCATTCTGAACAGTTAACTTGGTTACCTCCTGCTGCAGCTCAGGAGTGGCTGAGTGGGAGCCGTCTCTCTGGTCACTGGTAGGGGACAGGCCAGGACTCTTCATTCTTCAGTGCTGCTCCACTGGCCCTGGAAAACCTCACCCATGTCCCTCCGTGCCTGGTGATGCCCCAGGATAGTGATGAAGTGAGACCTTGATGGGGTGCTCTGCCCATGGCTCTCAGCTTATCAAACGGTGATGGAAACCAGGCAGAGAAATAATTTGCCTAGAAGCAGTTATTTGTAGGAGTCACATGAAACTCATGTTCCCCATATTCCTGATTTTGGCTTCCTTGCCTTCCCCACTTAAAACACGCGCGCGCGCGCACACACACACACACACAACACACTACGAAGAATGCTCTCCTGAAGAATAGCTTTAGAAATCCTAATTCTTTTCTGTTCCCTCCATTCCCATTCAAACTAAATTAGTGAATGCTAATTGGGACTGATGGGGCACCACTGTGAGGAAGGTACTAAAACTGCGTGAGAGCTGGTTCTTGCTCATGAGAGGAGAGACCAGCATGGGCTGAGCGCTCACAGAATTTCCCAAGTGCCATGCCCTGTGCCCATGCTTTACTGAGCTTGTCTGTCTCAGTGCTGACTCAGCTTCTCAAGGTGAACATAACTATTTCCAGGTAAGGACGATGCACAGCTTTCCCTGGAGTATATATAATTGTTGCAGTTAATATTTATCGAACATTTCTTATGATCGGTAGCGTTAATCTCCTTGAATCCACACAAAATCCCTATGAGGCAGATATTGTTATTATCCTGCTTTTACAGAGGATGAAATGGGCACAGAGGAGTCAAGTAACTTGCCTGAGGTCACACAGCAGTACTAAGTGGCCCATCTGTATTCGAGTTCGCACTTAAACTACATTAAACTCTGCCTCTTTAGGTTGAGAGCTGGGCTGGAACCCAAGGCTTTGTGATGTCAGTGCTCACATTGTGGTCTCCTCCCACTATCCTAACATACGTGTGCTGGGGACACTGTATGTGTCTACATACAGACACATGTAAATCAACCAGAGACCAGCTAAGGTCACTGTGCAGTCAGATGGCGGCCTAGGCGGTGCATGAGGAGGAACTTAGAGGGGGGATATGTGAACGGGACAGCGTGGAGCCTCACATCTGGACGCCACAGCAAGGACACAGGCCTCATTCCCCTCTCCACCCCAGGACCAGATACACGTGTTCCATAAATGCCGCTTAAGCACTGGGAAGGATTTAGTGGGGCGGTGGGGTTGAACTGAATGTAAATGTTAGGAAAGTGTTGTTGAAACTATCTCCCTTTCATGTCATGCTGACCAGGTGTCCGGTACTCACTAGGCATATAATTTAGGTTGCATTTAACCCTTGCAATGGTCCTATGGCTGTTATTACCCCCAGGGTAAACTGAGGCTAAAGAGGGGGCCTGTATCGTGCCCAAGTTTTCAACGCCTTTTATTTTTCCCCAACTTCAAAATCCGTTTTCCTTCCCAAAGCAGAGGAAAAGGCACAAGTGAAGGGGAGAAAGGCAGAAGTGAGTGAGGGCTGCAGAGACAGTGCACTTGGCATGGGGACCTGGAGTGCCAGGGGGCGGGGGGAATGTCCTCTTGTTTACTACTCGTGGTCAGGAGTTGCCTCTTTGGTAGAAAGATTTCTCGATCTATGAAGTTAACTGTGTCCAGTTAATTGAACTTACAGTTCAGCACCAAAATGCTGAAAATAGTCTTTTGTGTCCCTTAATGAGTGCTGTAAAAACAAGTGGTGAATCTAATTTTATGAATGATCCTTTATGACTTACCTGATAACTAGTAGTTGTTTAGCACAAAGGACTCATAACTCAGTCTGGGCCTCAGCTGGCTGCCTGCAGTAAAAGGACCTGTTTTAAAGTTGCCATGTTGTTCCCTCCCCAGGGGCCCGGGGTTTAGTTCTTCCCTCCGCACTGTCTCCTCTGGTGCAAGACAAAAGCCCCCTCTCCTCACCCTGGGGGATTATGGAGGAGGGTCACCTGGCCTGCCAACCCCGGTGGCCAAGAATGCACCTCTCAGACTGGCTCTTTCCGCGGCTGTGGCTGCGCATTTCGGTCTCTGGCGGAGGACGTGGACTCCACCTCCACGTTGCCAGCTGGGCTGGGGAGAAGAGGAACTTGGAGAAAGATGTGAGGGGGGATGGAAGCAAGAACTCTTTTTACCGCATCCTGCAACAAGAGGCAGCGAGCTGGGGGGGGGGGGGGGAGGGAGAGAGAGGGAGGAGCTCAGGTTAGACGCTGGTGAGAATTCCGGAGTTGAAAGGCTGCTCTTAAGAGACCAAGCAGCTTTCCTCTCTGGAGCTGCTGCTGTTGAGTGTGTAAACATGCTTATGCCCTTCATTTTTACAGATTTTTGTCATCATTTATTTTTTAAAAGTTGAATTTGAATGATTTTGTGATTACAGATTTTAAAAGTAACAGGTGGCCATAAAATGTAAGCATCATCCATGAATACAATTCCATTCTGCTCGTCTGGGAAGTCAGAGGCAGGAGGCTGAACTCAAGGCCAGTACCCACCCGTGGTGGCACCTGGGAGTGGAAGGGCTTTGGGCAGAGGGAAGCCCTGGAGCAGAGCAGCAGGGTGGGGTGTAGGAGCATCCGCGAAGGGAGGCCAAGGCTGTGGTTTCCACTTGTCATCGCCTTCCCGTTTATCTCGGCTAAGAGCAGGCCCCGCAGCCCCGAGTGAACCTTTCCGTGGGCTGCAGAGCAATGAAGAGAAGAGGTGCCGATGCCCCTCTCCCTTTCTCCCCAAGGCTCCTCCTCCTTCGAGCACGCCTGCGCCTGTAAAGGCTGCAGCTTTGGTGGATGGGTGCCTGAGGACAGTGCAGAATGTCCCTGATTGGGTGCTGATTACTTCCTCGCGGAGCTGGCCGAGGCTGAGACTTTCGTTGCCCTGATGCAAGTCTCGTTGCAGCTGGCCTTGTGCCGGACTGGCTGGTGGGCCTTTCTCTCCCTTGTCCCACCCTTACCGGTTAATGAGTTGGCATTGGTCAGAAGGGGCTCTGACTTGGCCATTACCTTTGGTCAGAGAGGCTGGGTGACAAGGATGGAGAATGACAGCTGGTCCAGTCTGGCATATTTGGAGATGCGAACTTTTGCAGGGTTTGCACCCCAACTAGCCTGGAAAAGCCTACTTGGGCCCCAGAGGAACCTGACAAAACTTGGTGTTATCAGCCTAAAAACATATGCACTGAAGGCAGCCTGCAGCACACATTTCCCCAGCTTATGAAAGGCTGGGATGGAGGAAAATAAGAAGCAACCCCTCCCACACCCCAAATCCAGATTCTCACTAGCTGGCGTGTCACTAAATGACCCCCCCCCGCTCCTGTTACTTTCAGAAGAACCAAGACAGCTGGCCATTCACTCATTCAACAGTCATTGCATGCCTACTGTGTGCTAAGCATCCGGGGTACAAAGATGAATAAATCCTGGTGTCTTGATTCATGGAGCTCAGAGTTGGGAAGACAGACGCGTAAGCAGGCAATTACGATGGACAATACTGGGTGCGGCGATGGCGAGGTTGTGCACAGGGTACGTGGGAACGCAGAGGAAGAAGAGAGTATACAGCAGATACCCAGGGAACAGTTAAGGCCTCATGGAGAAGACACAGCAGATACCCAGGGAACAGCTAAGGCCTCATGGAGAAGACACCATGAGGTTTTCAAGACAAACTGGACATTAGCCAAAATGAAGGGAGAGCTAAGCGCAGAAGCAGAACCGTGTGCTTGAAACCGAGGTGATGGCTTCAGCATCCTATCTGAGTCAAGTGTGGCAGATGAGGTTGGAGGGGTAGGCGGGCCCAGACCACAGAGGTCTTATGAGGCCATGGGAAGGACCCTAGATTTCATCCATAGTGATGAGTCTTAAGAAGCCTTTGGAAGGAAGTTACAAGATCAGATCAGTTTCCGACAGGCCACTCTGGTGGTTGTGCTGGAGGGAGGTGAGCTGTGTGCAGGCGCCTCTCGCAGGAACCCTAGTGAGGGATGCTGGTGGCCTAGACAAGGCAGTGCCTTTCTGGAATGAGGAGGAAGGGACAAGTATGGAAAGTATTTAGACAATAAAAAATTAGCCAGGTTAGGGTGTGTGGAGGAGACGGGGCCTCTGGGATGACACCAGGCACCTAGCTTGGGTGACAGAGTGGATGTTCATGTTAATAACTGAGACAAAGATCTGGGAATGGGAGCAGGTCTGGGAGCGGAAGATGTGGTTTCGGGTTTGGACACGTTGAGTTTAAGGTGCCTGTGGAACATCCAGGGGCACCTGGGTTTATGGGTTTGGGGCTCAGAAGAGCGGTCTGGGTTGGAGGTGTGGTGTTAGCCTTAGAGTGGTCACCATCAATTCTGTCTTGGCACGAGGCGAGACATAAAGTGAGACCATGAGAGTAGAGTTCACCTGGGACAGATGGAGGTGGGAGCATAGAGGTTAGACACTGTGGGGGCAAAAGGCCCTGTTCAGCAGAGATGGGGGGGTGCAGAGGGCTTCTTTCTGGAAGAACCTGATGGTGTGGCCTGCTGCAGAGATGCCCACAGACAGGTGGGCGAGGAGGTGCTCTGATGGCCCAGCTCTGGGCTGTCTCAAACCCCAGGGACCTCCTTAGAGCAGGGCCATGGCCTGGGATGGGAGAGGCGAAGCTGACAGGCAGAAGGAACAGTCTCAGAACTGGTGGCATCTCAGGGATCACAGGTCTACTTCCTGCTTCTGGGGGACTAGGTGGTCAGTCATCCATGCAGTTCTGGAAAGTTCTTAGAGAAGAACCCTCCTGGAAGACACACGTGGGTGAGACTTCATTCTGGTCCTGTTGCCTCACGCACCAGCCCTTTGCATGTGTGTCTCTTTCCTCAGGTTAATCACGCTGGTTCTCTCCTCTTTTCTGGAGGGAGTATAAGTTCTCTGATTCAAAGGAAGCAGAGAACAAGGCCTCTGGGCCCTGTCCACTTGGACTCCACTTTCCCTAAAACCCCTTCTTCCACCTTCTCTCTTGCACACCAATCCCTATACGAAGGCTTCATTTGGGACATGCACCCCACCCTCTCTCTGCGCCCTCCTCCAGGGGCCTGGCATTTTGGGACCAGCTGCCAGAGTGATTGACATAAAGCCAATCTATAAATAAAGTCTTTTTCTCTTCTCATAAAGACTTTGTGGTTGAGTTTGCCTTCAAGGTCAAGATCAGACCTTTCTAAATAAACACATATCAAAGGATCATTAGCAAAGCAGCACTGTTAAATTGAGATATTAACTTCTGTCAGCTGCCTGTTTCTTTTTGTTCTGTAACTCATGACTGCAGTAGGCTTTTATTATTTTGTCCTTAGGCAGTAGCATCTGGCTTCTGTAGAGACTGTAAAAATTAAAAAGCAACACAAATCATTGCGAGAGAAAAGCAGTAAATTCAGTGATAAGAATTTAAAATTAAAATGTTGTAGCGCTTTTATATTCTGCAAAACATGAAATGAATGAGATTGCTGCCTGTTGCCATAAACCTAACCCAGCTAATCGTCCGCTTGAGTTTTTTCCCATCTCCTTCGCTCATCACCATCAATTCTGCCTTGGCACGAGGCGAGACATAAAGCGAAAGCCGCGCGCATGCGTGTGTGTGTGTGTGTGTGTGCGCGCGCGCGTGCGTGTGTGTGTGTGTGTGTGTGTGCGTGCATGTGCGTGGGTGCCCGCAGTAGGTTGGGGCAGAGTCGCAGATGCACTGAGACCCACCTCATTTGAATGGTGGAGACAACAGGGGTGCATCTCTTGGGAGCCCCATTGGGGAAGAAAGGGTTGAAGATTGGTACATCCCCACGAATCAGAATTCTCTTTTTTCTTCACTCTTTGTAGTTAAGCACTAAAAACAAAGCAACAGCAAAACAGGTCACAAACATAAGCAGCAACTTGTAGCATCCAAGTGAAATTATACAGAGGAATTTCCTGAGCAGGTGCCTGATGCTGGACGTGGGGTCTGAGCGGGTGCTGCTCCTTCCCAGCCCCGAGAAAGCCCAGCCTTTGCTTTGGGTAGGGGGCTGGGGGTGGGATGACGCAGGATCTTAGTCTTTATTTCAGCCAGAGAGTCCAGATTTCTGTGTTGGGTCATCATTCCTACTGCAAAATCAAGTTGTGGCACTGGGCCTAGGTATATACTAGGCCGGGAGGGAGATAAAAGTGGAAATTAATTCTTCTTCCCTGCTCTGGAGGAACTGTAGCTCAAAGGTAGCATAGATGTGAGGCTCCCTGTGTTAAACAGCGAGAGGACAGTTTAAGGCAGGTGTGAGTAGGGATGCGGTGGTACTGTGGAGCCATTTGCAGAGGTGCCAGCGAGTGTGTGGCTTCTCAGAGTAGAGTGTGGCCAGTTCAAGGAGAGCTCTTAGGACATGAACTGCCTTGAGCTAACTCTCGAGTCCCTCGCTTGGGGCCTGGAAGCCCTGGGAAGCCTGGGGTGAGCATTGTTGGGGGAGTTTATCCCCATGTCCAACCAGGGCAACCAGGGCAGCCAGAGCCAGGAGAGTGAGGGTGGTGGGGGGGGAGGGTTGGGGGCTGCAAGTCCCTTTCATGCAGCCTGTCCCAGTTTGACTGCTGGACCACAGGCATGAGGGCAGAGCTCTTTGTCCCAGGCGAACTTCTCCAGCCTAGGGAGAGGTGAGAAAAGAGAGCCAGTCCATGGCCTCCGTCAAAGGGAATGAAGGAAAGTGTGACGATTAGGGGACGAAGGGGTCGAGTTAAGAGGGTGTGACTAATACGGCCGGTCATTCAGATAGGAGAGCATTGTCCTCTGTGCCCAGATGGTCCTGGAATAAATCAGCTTGGACAGAAGCGGACTTCCAGTCCAAGGAGGCTGGAGCAACTGCTTTCCTGCCGTTCCATGATGACATAGCCCAGGCCCTGGCCCTGAATAGCAGCCATTCATATCTCTGCTGTGTGTATTGGAACCGGACGGTGTGCGTGTGTGCATGCATGCATGCGTGTGTGTGTGTGTGTGTGTGTGTGTGTGTAAACATGTCATTTTATAGCCTCTGATTCTTCCAGAGAGTATATGAAAGTTCATACTGTGAGGGACCTGATCCCTTCTGCTTTAGCTTCCAGCCTTGAGATTCTTACAAGAGTCGTTTGTTGCCTTCGGTGGACGGGAAGCTCTGAGGTCAGGGACTATATCTCTGACTCATCAGTGTATCCCCAGTCCCCATGCAGCACAGTGGCTGGCTGGTAAAGGTGCCTAGGAAATAAAAATGAGAGGACAGCTCTAGCAACATTTTAATTTTTTATTGCCTTGTGGTAACTACCCATTTATTTATTTATTTACTTATTTATTAATATATCTTTATTGATTTCAGAGAGAGGAAAGGAGAAGGAGAGAGAGAGATGGAAACATCAATGATGAGTGAGTCATTGATCAGCTGCCTCCTGCACTCCCCACTACTGGGGATTGATCCCACAACCCGGGATGTGCCCTGACCGGGAATCAAACCCCGATCAAACACTCAACTGCTGAGCCATGCCCAGCCGGGCAACCCATTTATTAATTAAACTAATAATTAATTAGTACATAACTATATCAGTGAAGAATCCAGCTATTCCTCGCATGATTCCCTCCTGGGGACAGTTATAAGGAATGAGATGGGGTCGGGACATCTACCATCACCTTCACTTAGACAGTTTGGGGTGCAGGGCTTTCTCATAAACATTTCCTAGGCCAGTGCTGCCCAGTGTCCCCGGTTGCGGGTTTGCAGGCATACCCAGGACGCAGGATATATATACGTATATAGTTATCACCATGCTCTCTGTGCACAGAGGCCCCAGGTGGCAGAAGAATCAGGCCTCTCTCCTGCCAAGCAGTCTCTGCCCAAATGCTACATGGTTTCCTTTTCCTTCACAGGATCCATCAGACTCACTGAGTAAATAAGAAAGCAAACAGAGCCTCCCTAGAGACAGTTTTCTTTCTATGAAGATGTTAATTTATATGAACACCCTGTCCTTTCTGTGCAGACTGCATATGACTGTGGATATGACTGCAGATCCATCCTTGGGGGCTTGATACTTTGGAGAATGGGCTTCTTTAGAGGAATCAAGCCAGATCCTGCCTGTTCAGAGAGTAAATAAGTTGATTTCTCCAAAATTAAGTGCATACTAAACAAAGGACTGTGGCACCCTCACTGCATTTCGGAAGATCCAAGGCTCAAAGGCTGCTAGTGTCCCAGTTGGGAGCTTTGCGGATTGTCCTTTCCAGGCGTATCCGAGGCCGTTTCTTGTGTGCTCTGTTCTCCAGGCCCCTCAGGTGAAGAGGTGGCCTTCAGCATTCTCTGGCTGAGCTGTTACTAGTAGGAAACCACAGTCTTCTCTCAACAGGCATGGTGTCAGACAAATAGCTGCAGTGAGTGACACAGGAGGGAGAGAGGGAGGGCGAGGGGCTGAGTGTATGGCTCGGGAAGTGTTTGGAGGGTGGAGGAGCCGGGGAGGAATAACAAATTGGTACTAAGAGTGGACTCATTTGTGAAAAGTGTCCGTGAGCACAAGCTGTCCGTGCAGGGTTGCAGCGGATGTCCCCTACGGAAAATGCTGGTGCAACGTCGGAGGTGGGGGAGGGGTGGTGGCCACCATTCTGATGGAGGCGTCTTTTGAAGGACGGGGTCTTTTTGGCTTACCTTTGTTTGACACTGATTCCAGAGGCTTCAGAAACTCCACAGTGCTTCCACCTGGGCTCAAACAGGAACATTTTGAAGATTCCTCACTTCTTTCTTGACTTCTGCCAAAATCCCGCAGTCACTCTACAAAATATCCACAGCTGCTCCGACCAGAACGAACAGGGAGTACCACCAGTGTTTTCTAATTCTCGGTGGCCCCTGTACTAGCCTCGAAAAATCACGGCTCCCCCCCTAAAAAGTAGTTAGGGAAGAAGCATATACAGATGGTTGAATAAACACCATCTTTGCACTTGGGAGGTGGGGAATCGGGAAGTAGGAACGAGCGTGGTGTGTGGACAAAGGAGGGGACCCTACGTGGATATGGGCAGGGACAGGGCGCCTTTGCCTGAGAGCTGTGCATCTGGGGCTGCCTGTCTTGTCACATTTGCCTACAAGGACACTTGGCACTGTAGTCATCCCTGACAGTGCATCCCTAGAGCCACAAGAACTGGGTGGGGTATTTGGCCGGGGCTGAGAACAACACCAGACCCAAATCTTACAAAAGCCTGTTCAACTCCTTAAGAAAAATCAGTCTTTATTTCCCTAGCAGGATGGTATTGGAGGACACAATTTATGTGCATGTTAGTGACACGGCTTTTGGCATTTCCATTAGCAGCTCTGTTTTAGGGGTTTTCTATCTGCTGTAGAAATCGAATCTCAGAATAGTATATTACACATAATCATGATCTGAAAAGGGCTGAACACCCACCAAGAGTGTGATTTTAGAGAGCCCGTTCCCCAGGAATAGAGGGTTCTGGCGCTGGGGCCAGCCTCTGTGCCTGTGGTCATCCCAAAGTAGGCACTACAGGAATGCTGGGGGCCTGCTACGGTCTTGGAAGAGAAAATAGTAGGAAGTGTGCCCCAGAGGCACCTGCAGCCTTGGGTCCCTGCTCTGCCAGTGGCCAGGTTTGACTTCAGGTCCCAGACTGTAGGTGCTTGCTCACAGCCTGGCAGTGGAGTAAGGTTTGGTGACCGCATTCTGAAGCTCTCCCATTGATGTGGGTTACTCTCCATCATCAAGACATGTCTGGGTAGTTCTGCACACATGAATACACACATGAATGAGTACTTCCAGGTCGGGAGGAGAAACTGAGCTCAGGAGAGTCAGGCCCTGGTTCTAAAGCACGTGGATACGAGTACATACCTAATGGTCATGGGTGTTAAAGATATGGGAACATACAGGCCCGGGGGGGGGGGGGCTGGAGAGGGCAAAGAGGTATGTTTACTTGGAGTTGGTAGTGTCTTGGGCTCTAGAAGTATAACCTGCCACAGAGGTATTAATAGGTTAAATTTTATGTATTTATTTATTTATCCATTCAGGAAATATTTATTGAATACCCGTTATGTACCTAGTAGCACATTAGACTCTGGGAATACAGTGCTGAGCTAAACAGAACCCCTCTCCTCATGGGGCTTATGCCGGAGGGAGACACACGAGTAAGTGAAGAAGTCATATGCAGGATAAATCTTGTTATGTTTGAGCTGTGAGATGTTATAAGAGAACGCATGAAGGCCTCCACCTTGGGTGGGGAATTGGGAGGCCTTCCTGGAGGTGGCGTCATCTAAGTTGTCATCTGAAGGATGAGAAAAAGTTATTAAGTAAAGAAGGTGGGGTCATGGGGAATAAAGGGAAGATGCGGGCTGAGGTGAGCATTGGTAAACATCTGGAGTTAGGAAAGAATCAGCTAAGTTCATGGCACTGAAAATGGGAGTGGGGGAGGGGCCAAGACCTGGGATTGGAGAGGCAAATGGCATTACTGAGAAAGGCCCCTGACAACCACTCTAACTAGTTCTGTCTTTTTCCTGAGGGCAATGAGGAGCCGTAAAAAGTCTTAGGGGAGTGAATTCAGATTATATTTTAGAAAAACGACTTTGACTCTGTGGTTGTGAATAGACTGGAGGGGTTTAAACGGAAGGCAGGGAGATTAGTTAGGGCAGTATTGCCATGGCCCAGGTAGGGAAAGGTGGGAGCTTGAAGCTGTGCAGTTGCAGTGGGGATGGACAAGGAGTGGGAAGCAATCAAGGTATTTATGAGGCTGAAGAAATTTGGTGATTGACCTGTCGTGGGAAGTGAGAGAGAAAGGAACAAGGGTGATGGCCCCTTTCCTGGCTTGGGCGTTTGGGTGATGGTGGAGCTCTTCCAAGTGGGAAACAAGGGGAAAGGCAGAGCTTTTCCATTGCTGCTGCTAAGACAATGAGCAGTTTTGCTGTTACACTAGTGAGGTGTGTGTGATGCTTCCGAGGAGGGATCCAGGAGGCATTTGGATGTACAGTTATGTCTGGAATTCAGAAGAGAGAGACTTGCTGAATATGTGTTTTGGAGTCATCAACATACAAATGATCCTTGAAGCCCTGAAAGTGGGCAAGTTTACAAAACAGGAGGGTGTAGAAGGGGAAGAGAGCTTAGAACAGTTCAGAGGAACCCCGACATGTTCTGCCCCTCCAGATCATCCACAGCCCGCAGGGGAGATGGAGTCGCTGGAGGAAGTAAGGGGACCAGAGCGCGGGGTCGCGGAAGCTGGACGGAGAAGCTGCAGACAGGAAAAAGCTGCCATCGGTCTAGTGCTGTTTGCGAAGTCCCCTAAGAGGAACACTGGAAACGACCATTGGATTTAGTGACACGGGCGCCGTCGGTTATCGGAGCAAATAGCTGTGGTCTTGGTGGGACGAAGCGGCAGGAAAGAGGCCGTGGCGGGTGGAGGGGGGGGCCTGTGCTTGGGACCAGAGGCTGCAGGCGTGGGCGGCTCCAGGCGAAGGCGACGGGTCACACGGACCCAAGGTCGGTTCGGCAGGGCGGGTGCGTTGGGAGAAGAATGGGAAAGAAGGTTCAGGACCCCGCAGGAGGCAGCTAGTAGTTGAAACACGGGCCTTGAGTACGGACTGAACAGAGAAAGAAGGAAGGAAAGGAAGGCCCGCTGGGGATGCTTGGAAATCCAAGAACGGTTCTCATGCGACTCACGGGATGGGAGAGCTTGAAGGGTGGGAAGCAGGTGTGAATTTAGCACTTTAGAGGTCTGCTCTTACAGGTGGTGAAAGGCCCGAGTGTTCTCCGTAAGCACCGCCTGCAGTGGGGCCTAAGCTAAAATACCGCAGTCCACGTATTTACATGCCTGCCCCCGCGGCTGACCCAGTCCCCCGAATCAGCGATCTCAGCTACTGTGCCACAAGAGCTTGGAAAACATGCAGTACCTGACTGTTTAGTCAGGGGCACTGACCTCTTTTCCCTTAGACTGTCAAGTTAAAAAATGACAACAGCCAGCACCACAGTAGCCGTCGGGTGTGAATGAGTCAGAATTACACCTATGTTTTTTGTCAGATCTGCAAAAAATATAACAAGTTTTTTGGTGTGCCGCAGAATTTTAGTAATTAGTTTATGTGCCATGAGATGACAAAGGTTGGGAATGGCTGTTCTAGTGGCTGCCATTTCTCTATTCCCTACCAAATGGCACTGTGGTAGACACTTCATGTATTATCTCCAGTCCTCCCAGCAACCTTGCTTCATGGATATTATGTCTAATACAAAGGAAGAAACCAGGGATAGTAGGAAATTTGCATGTAGTTATATAGCCAGTAAATAAATGGCAGAGCCAGAGCCAGGATTTGAACCCAGGTTTTGCATGACTTCGAAGTCCTGGCATATTGCTCCGTACTTTTTAGACTGTAAGCTTCTTGGGGGAAAGAAGTGTCTTCTTAGATCATAACTTTGGCATTTGACGCCTGTGCAGAATTGGAATTCAAGAAACGCTCAGTGCATGAGTAAGTGAGTGGTGCTATGACGCCAATACTATGTCCAAGGGAACCGAAAGTACTGCCACCCAGAGAGAGGAATGAAGGTAACTGGAAGAGGAAGAACAGGACCAGAAGATTCTGCAATCGAGCGATGCTAGTTTTGGGTGGAGAGGACAGAGATGTCTCCTCTGGCTGCTGTTTGTGGCTGGGGTGCTGGGCGCCTGGATGTGGCACGAGAGGGTGAGCCGTAAGGTTTCCTATCTGCTCTGGGACCAGCCTTGGCTCCAGTCCCGTCAGGAAGTGGCCCAGAAACTTCAGAGGAGGAACTGAAAGGGGAGGTACCTAGGAAACCAAACCCACATGGGAGGAAAGAAGAACCCAAACCACCAAGTGACATTTAGCTTTGCATTTCCTCTTCAGAGCCTGAGGTTGGGGTTTCTCCCCGGAGTTTCTTTCAGTGTAAAGGGTGTGCGCACCTGTGTGTGCATGTGCACGTGTGTGTGTGTGTGTGTGAGGGGGTGGGAGGGGAGGGGCACGCGCCCGCCTGACGCGGCCTTTCGGCCCAGGCACACACCTGTCGGATGCGCCACCGCCTTCCCCTGGCACAGAGTCGGTGAGCCCGGAATGCAGCCCGCTTGCAAGGAGGGTCGTTTCAGATTTGGGGGAGGTGGGAAAGGCTGGTAGACAAAGTGCTGGTTTTATTTTTCCTTCATCCAATTCCTCCCTCTTGCACCCTCCTCGAGTAGCAGGTTTCCTCCTTCCAGGTGTTAGAAGTCACTGCTTGCCGCCTGCCCCTAGTAGAAACCTCCTCAGGTCTCCGTGGCTGCCTCTCCTTGCTGCTGTTCAGCAGGTCTGCATTCACTGCCGTCCCCCTTACCACCATCACCGCCAGCATATCCCCTCCGGGTGGCGGGGCAGGAGGCCTGGTGAGCCAGTGCAGGGTCACTCCTGAGGTCCACAGCAAAGTCCTGGGGCCCGAGGACTGTGGCCCGCCACCCTTAGTA
Source organism: Miniopterus schreibersii (assembly GCF_964146895.1). NCBI lineage: Eukaryota > Metazoa > Chordata > Mammalia > Chiroptera > Miniopteridae > Miniopterus > Miniopterus schreibersii. The sequence continues at coordinate 6,868,476 of NC_138112.1, read as the reverse complement.
TTTCTCAGGCGGCCTGTCCCCTGCCTATGTGTACACCCACCCACTGTCTCCTTCTGACGGCTGTGGGAGCTTTAAAGGATCACAGAGACTCGCCTCTTCATGTCACAGGCGAGACTGAGGTCTAGAGAGAGAAAGTTCCTTTGTTTAGTCCTTCATGTGCTTGTTTAAGCTTCCCTCCACCCAGTAAGTATTCATCAAACACCTTTCAGGTCCACGAGATACAGAGGTGTGTAAGAGAAATGAGGCCCCTGCTCTCGGGCGGCTTCCATTCTGACGGGGAGGAGACCACAACCGCTGAACTCCAAGTGACTAGCTCAAGGTAGTCAGTGTCAGGCCTGAGACGAGCCTGGACCTCCTGCAGCGTCCTTCCCAGGACCCACGAAGGAGAGCCCTGCTTCCTAGGAGCCTGAGCCTTCAGTTCTGCTCCACCGTAGGTGGAAAAGTTGAGAAGGAATAAAATGAGATTTTAGTCTACATACTTTTGGGCAGTAGAGGGGTTGGAGATGTACAAGTAACTTTTGACCAGTCCAGACAAAGGGATTTTTCTTTCTAATTTGGTAAAATATATATAACGTAGAATTTACCATTTTAACCATTTTTAAGAGTATAGTTCTGTGGCATTAAGTACAGTCACATCATTGTCACCACCACCTATTCACAGAACAATTTTATCTTCCCTAACTTTGTACCCATTAAACAGTAGCTCCCCCTTCTCTCTCTCCTCAGCCCCCTAGACCAGGGATTTATAACATGTTGTGTCATGAGGCCCCTGGAGAAGTCTGGTGGAACCTATGAGCTCCTCCTCAGAGTAATTTCTCTGAATATATAAAGTACATGTGATTATAAATAGAGAGTTTAAATACAGATACCAAAATATTTTTTTTAAAATGATTTGTAATAGCCCTGGCTGGCATGGCTCAGTGGTTAGAGCGTAGGCCTGCGCACCAAAGGGTTTCAGGTTTGATTCCCCCTCAAGGGCACGGTACCTGGGTAACAGGTTTGACCCCGGCCCTGGTTGGGGCACGTGCGGGAGGCAACCACATTAATGTTTCTCTCTTCTCCCTCCCCTCCCTCTGAAAATCAGTGGAAAAAATATCCTCGGGTGAGGGTTAAAAAAAACAAACTATCTATAATAAGTATGTATATGGTTCTCTGTTATCCTGTTAACAAGCTCCTCGAATATCTATGGTTTGCATAAATATTTCGAGATAATTGCAACATTTCCAATGCAGTATGAAAATATCGATGACCAGGTCACGGTACAGGTTGCTTTCATTCCCTGTTGAAGAAACTGCTAAATCTTAGACAGAGGTCGGTGAAAATAAAGCTGTAATTTTTCCCCTTCAAGTTCACCAGCATTGTGAATTCTAACCCCGAACAGGTTGGAGGTTTTGTGGACTCTAGGTTAATCAGTCCTGCAAGGCAGAGCCTGCCACCTTTGCTGCTAGGCGGGCAGTGCGCAGGGCCAGGAGTGTGCTGAGGGGTAGGACGTGGGACAGAGCCCCTCCCTGTCCCAGGCCTTGAGGGAGGGAAGGCAGGAGCATCACCGGGACCCAGCCAGCGGACGATGCTCCCATTCTCCCCTGGCCGCCAGCCTGCTGTCTGAGGTGGGCGGGGCCGGTGCCCCCTGGAAGTGTGCCTTCTGGCAGCTTCTCCGCCCCTCTTCCACCCCCTTGTCCAAAGGCTCAATGCAGAAGGGAGCCATATGGTCCTTTGTGGACACATTCTCCCCAGTACAGTGTCTTCCTGGTGTGAATGCAGGGCCCGGCTCCCGTCAGCTGTCCCTCCCCTCCCCCGCTGCCTCATCCCCCACAGCCAGAGTGGAGGGTTGCGGGGGCCAAGCTCACCAAGTCGGGGAGCCCTGCAGAGTCGGGGTGAGCGAGGAGTCTTTGAGTAACACCCACCCACACGCTCGCACAGAAAACTGTTGAAGTGAAGTCGAATGTCTCAAAGTCAGATCCCTTTTTAGTATGAATTTGCTGTGTCTCATTCTGAGCACTAATTCCAATTTAATTGCAAGTGGCCTGAAGCCTCTTCAATAGGAGTAACAAATGGTTTGATTTTGTAAACTTCATCAGACTGCATTTTAAATGCGACACAGTAGCCCAACTCGAATGCCAATGAAGCACTGGAGTAGCTCTCTGTTTACTAATTATCCGTTTTTACTCCAAGCCACGCTGGCTGGCTTGTCTGATTAAATCGGATTTGTGGGATAGAGAACAGCTAGCAGAGTTTTCTCTATAGTAAACGAGATTGAAACTATGGGCCGCCTGGCTGCACACTGTAAATTATATTTCCTTTTAAAGGGGACGTGTCTCTTTTATTTCTCTGTCGTCCCTCCTGCATATTAAACTTTACGGTACAGAAATGTACCCGCTGCTTCTAAACCCAGCCTCTCCCTCTCCACCTGGCTGCCATCGAGCTTCTGTTGCTTTCCACCTTCCCCCCTGAAGAACTGGGAAGGAAATTGGTGGCTACATACATCCCATATGCACCCCCCTCCACTCCATTTCCTTTTGAGTCCCTCTCTTTGCTCCCCTTTATCCTGGGGGTGAGATTTCGTTATTCCATTGTTCTAAAAGGTACCTGTGATGATTTGGGTTCTTAGCATCCATATTAAGTTGGCTAAAAGAAAGTCCTAGCAATAAAATTTACCGGGACGAAGCGCAGGCTGGGTGTTAGCCTTCGAGAAAGACGTGCGGGTTGGTGGTATCAGGCTGAGTGGGCAGGGGTTGGGCCTGAGCTGGTCGTGAGTGTGGACAGTGAAAAAAGACACTGGATTTCTGAAAAATGAAATTTGTCCCTTTGGTGCACCCTACAATGAAATCCTCTCCTCTGAGCAGAGTGACATTAAGGTCGCCTGGTTACTGCCTGTGGTCCAACAGGGAAGGCCGTGGAGTAGGTACGGGCGGGGTGGACACGGGTGGATGTGGGTGGACTAGTGCCCACAGTTGAAGCCCGGGATTGCGCGCAGCTGGTGTGTCTCCTTCCTCCCTGGCCAGTTTCGAGGTCTGGGGTCTACCCTAGAGCTCTTGGACTCTAACTCTTCTTTCATCCGTCCTCAGGAAAGCCACCTCCCCCTTCCTGCCCTCCCCGGTCTCGCTCTCTCCCCATAAACAGGTGTGATCAGGTTTTGCTTAAACCCTGCTGTTGCTAAGACATTAACTCCAGGAGCTTGACCCGCTCTCACTCTTGGTATCAACCTTTGTGCGAGAGCTTTTTATATTTTAATTTGCTCTGAATATCCTGCAGAATTAACGGGTGTACACACTCTTCCCCGTCTGGCCATTGCTCGGTACAGTAGGAAGGCCTGGCGGTGCCTCTGATAGCCTGGTTACCGTGGGAATGAATGGCCACCACACTCCCAGGCTCACAGCCCTGCTTTTAATTGTTGACAGTAAAAAGCATTTAAATGCTGCTTAATTCGTAATCATCTTCTGGGGGGGAAGGAGAGGAACCATTAAAATGTCAGTAAAATGAATACGCCCTTCTCTCTTTTTTTGGTTTGGTTTTGTTATATTTATAGGGGGTAGTTTTTCTTTTCATTGCCCAATGTTTGTCAGGTATTTAAATGGCTCTGAAACAATCAGTATTTCATTTTATTTTGAATTTCTGTCTCCCCCAATCCTGCCCCCCTCCCCACCCCATCCTGTCTCTCCAGGTCTTTGTCTTGCCTCTGTCTGTCTCTCCTTATCTGTCCTTTCTCTTCTATGTGGCCTCCTCTGCCTTCACCTCACAGTCTCTGGAACACATTGAGGGTTACAGGAAATTTTAAATAAGACCCCAGTTTCATTGTTTTCACTAAAAGACCCCTCTTCTGGGCCCTAGTTCCTCCCTAGGGGCCTCGGGATGATTTTGTGGGTGCCTGGGACTGGAGACTTTGAGTCTGTAGAAAGTGCCTGTGCACAGTACAGAGATGAAAGAGACCTGCTGGCAACTTAGTGTGCACATAAGGAAGTTGGGTCTCATCTTCAGGGGGGCCCTCTGTGCCCTCCCACAGCTCAGAATGCAGGTGCCTACTATGCGCCAGGCACTGTGCTAAGGACCTGAGACCACTGGATTCAGAGGGTCTGATTCTCTGCTCACCCTCTGTGCCAGGTCATTGGTTGTCTTTTCTGCCACCCCAGTGTTGGGGACATGGGAGAGAAAGACACTGCTCTCCATCCCCACCAGCCAGGCCCTGCCCCAGCATAGAGAGGTTAACAGGTACCCAGAAACTCAAGGATTGCCCTTCTGGGTGTATGGCCAGTTTTTGGAGGCACTGGCAGGTAGCTTCTGGTCCCTTGAGAGAAAGGGCATGGCAGGTTCTCTCAAGTCTTGCTTTCTTCATCTTCCTAAAAACCTCTGTCTCACAGGGCTGCCGAGAAGGGTTCAGAGTGATAGACCCGACTGGCCCCTAGCAAATGCTCAGCCAAGGTTCAATCTTTTCTTTGCCTTGCCTATAACTGTTCCTCTGTGAGCCTAAGACACTGGTTCTCACTAAAGCCTCGAGTCTCTTTAACTAAAGGAAGGCTGTTGAGGCAGACTTCTCAATGGGAGAAAGGACCTTTCAGTCTTCCAGCCCTCTCTTCAGTAGGCTGAGAACCATTGATTGCTGGAGTCTGGGAAACCCTTTAAGAACCACTTACTTCGCCCGGCCGGGCGTGGCTCAGCGGTTGAGTGTGGACCTAGGATCCAGGCGACTAGAGTTCGATTCCCTGTCTAGGGCACATGGCTGGATTTCAGGCTGGATCCCCAGCAGGGGGCGTGCAGGAGGCAGCCGATCAATGACTCTCATCATTGGTGTTTCTATCTCCTTCTCTCCTTTCCTCTCTCTGAAATCAATAAAATATATTAAAAAAAAAAAGAACTATTTACTTCCACCTTTATTTTTTCAGTGAGGAAACTCAGACTCAGAGAGGTTTAGTAACCTACCCAAGAGTGCACAGCAAGTTAATCACTGAGCCAGGACTTAAGACAGGTCTCCAGCTGAAGACTCTAGTGCTTTCCACTCTTAGCTCCATCTTTAGTTGGGGGCCTGTAGTGAAAGGTCACAGGAGAGGACAGGGAAGAGGACAGCAGCAGGATGGTTATCCTGGCCTGGCCTTTCACACGCCATCCTGACTGCCCACCACACACTTCAGGGGTCCTTTGCCCAGAAGCCTCCAGGACCAGAAGAGTCAGAGACCAAGGGACCCTAATTCCTTAAGTCCGGCTGTCACGTAGCCTTGCAGAGAGCTGCAGGCCTCCCACCAGAGCTGTGGGCAGAGCTGAGCACATGCCAGGGGGGGAAGGACTGAGAAAGGAACCCACCTCCCCCAAATGAGGGAAGCAGAGCCCTTTGGCTTTGGGAACCCAGAGGGTAGACAGGTGACTATCTGTCTCCTTTGAACTTCACTCCTGCAGAACAAGCAGTGTAGAGAAACTGAGGAAGGTAGTTCTTTTCTCCATCTTGGGAGGAGAAGTGGGTCCCCCAAGACGGCAGGGTGCCCACCAGCCCCACCCCAGCCACCTTCTCCCGGACTGGCCTCACCTCGAAGGCACCGCTCCTCCGCCACCAGGGCACTACCTGAGAGAAGCTGCTGTTGCAGATCCCCTGGGACTGGGCCAGGTTGGGTGGCTGAGGGCACCCCTCGCCTCTCAGGCCTGTTGAAGTTGGTCCAATTTTTCAATCGTGGGCCAATTAGTTTCACAAATGGGGGCCCCCCGTGGTGCCAGGGCACATTTGTTCCGGGCCTGCGCACTGGCCGGGCCCCATTGTGCTGCCTCCCAGCCCCGCGCGGGCCCATTGTCCTCGCCCTCAGCGGGTGCTGCTTACCGCTGATTTACACGGCGGGCGTCCTGCGGCTCCAGGCTGCACCGCCACAGCTGGCGGAGGTGCTTCAGGCCTTGGACCCCGTGACCTTTGCCCCAGTCCTGCTGTCATTTTGAAAGTTACAGACCAGAGGGCTGCATACTTCCCGGGATTTACTTCCCACCCCAGCCCCTCCAGCACACGCACGCACACAGGCTCCCTTTCCTTCCCCTTTTCCTCTCCTTGCTCTTGTGGTAGAAGTTTGGATTCATTCTGGAGTGTCTGGGAGGGCCCAGGAGCTGGACTGGGAGGGTCTGAGGGATGGGAGGTCTCAGGAGGGGCAGCTAGTGTCCCCTGGTGCGGAGGAGCCTGCCGCTCTCTAGTGTGGCTTTCCATCCTCGATTCCTTAGTCCACCGCCCATGCAGAGCTGGAGGAGTCCAGGAGCATGTCCCATCCATGTGGGCCTGCCAGGGAGCCAGGTTTGGCATCTTGTAGTTGAGTTTGCACTTGGCAACCTTCCTCCAGGGGATCATGCACCCTAGAAAAGGTGACCTGGCTGGAAGTAGATGGAACTGGGGAGCAAAGCATAGACCTGGTTCCATCTTTACCGTTTACTGTCTCGCAAACTAAACTCAACTTCCCCTTTTTACCTCCTTCCCTTTATTTTCCACCCCTTTTCTTGTCCACCTCCCCCAGTTTCTTCCCCTCCTGGCTCGTTTGTTGGAGTGATTGACAAAATTAGCAAATCCATTCATGTTACTTTTATTGTGCAGGTCTCAATAAATCCCCCGTGTCCGGGGTGCACCTTAATGAGCTAGTGAGCTGACAAATTTGTTTACTGTAGCTGGAGGTGCCGAGTAATGAAATGCACTTGTGTCTGCAGCTCACTGCTAAACAAATACACAGTTTTCTGGGAGCCAGCGTTGCTAGCTGCTGCCCGAGGATGAGCTCACATTCCCCACGAGACTGGGGGGGGGGGTGTACACACGTGCCTACATGTGTGTGCTTTGAGACATGTAATCACACACCCATCCATGGCTTAGTTTTAAAACAAATTTGAATCAGCTGCTCCAGCTCCTCCCCTTTTTGGCTATTCATTAAGAATTCTCTGCTTCCTGGACCGAGGATAGAAAACTAACATTCCCACCCCCTCTCCCTTGTGAAATGGAAGCTTATATAAACACGTATAGGTGCCTTCTAAGATTCTAAGCAGGTAAGAAAGAAAGAAAGAAAAGACGGGTAAGGGGAGGGTTGGGTAAGGAAACCAGAATCAACAAGAAGGCTAAATGTTTCAGTTTTCAGCTCCTGGCTTGGTTTGGAAATAGTAACTGAGCACATGATTAAAAGTGCCCAGCAGGCCCTGGCCCATGTGGTCCAGTGGTTAGCGCATCGGCTCCAGCACAGAAGGGTCGAGGGCTAGATTCGCAGTCAAGGGCATGTACCTGGGTTGCAGGTTTAATCTCCAGCTCTGTCTGGGTGTGTGTGGGAGGCAACCAATCTATGGCTCTCTCCCTCCTCCCCACCTCCTTTCTACTCTCTCTAAAAATGAATGGAAGAACTATCCTCGGGTGAGAGTAAGGATTAACAACAACAACAAAGGTGCCCAGCAGCCCTGCCCGGTGTGGCTCAGTTGGTTGGAACATTGTCCGTACACCGTAAAGGTCGTGGGTTCGATTCCCAGTCAGGACGCATACCCAGGTTGTGGGTTTGATCCCTGGTCAGGGTGTGTATGAGAGGCAACTGGTCGGTGTTTATCTCTCCCTCTCCCTTTCTCTCTAAAACATATCCTCAGGTGAGGATTTTTTTAAAAAGTGCCCGGCAGTGCCCAGCAGTAAGTGACTAAGTGACTGTATGCAGGAGACAAGCATCCATGCACAGGTTTACAGCTAATTTGGTTGAGGCAGGCCTCCCAAGGTGTTTTCTCAGCCTTCTCTACCCTCCTGGGAAAGGCGCAGGGGACAGTAAAGGAAACAGCAGGACTTGTCTCGCACTCTAGCAGCTGTCACTCCAGGGACCAGCGGGCTGACACTTTCCTGGGCTGGGCAGGCTGGGCCCTTACTGTGCATGTAGCTAGCTTTCTGAGGAAGTTCAGGAGCTTGTCCCAGATGGTTCTGCAACGTATGCCCAAGAGGAAAACCAGAGGGAGAGCTCTTGGTGATGGCACAGGGGGAGTTCAGAGGGGGCAGGCACCTCTGCCAGTGTCATGGGCTGGGTGTTGGTTCCTTTTTGTCTGCTTCCTGCCCCCCCCACCCCCACACACACACCTCTAGCCTTCCCCATCCTCTTGAGATGCAGCCAGAGCCTCCCTGCCTTCGGCGTGAGTCAGCCCCAGGCTGCTTGTCTGTGTCTGTGTCTGTCTTTTCTCCCGCACAGTGGATGATGCATCTCGACCTGGTCTTTAACAATGATGGGAGGTTGGGGTGGCAGTTTCAGTGACGGTTTTGGTGTGTGGTTACAGGGGCTGCCCAGGGCTGGAGATGGTGCCCTAGAAAAGAGTGATCTGGGAGTCAGAGGAAGACTTGGGGGTGGGGTGGAGGGGAGGGTGGGAGATGGTTCTAGTGTGAATCAAGGTTTTTACACACCCCTAAATTTGATATTTTCTTCCTCTGGGGAGAAGCTCCTTGGGTGGCAGAGGAAGCAGCTCTTCCTTTGTTGGGAGGAATCGGATGTGAGAAGCCCATCCGTGGCCCACGTGCACGGACACGCACATGCACTGACACATGCACATGCACTGACATACGCACACGTAGCTGTCACTGCCGGCTTACCAAAAAAAGCCGGAGTATATTTAGATTGCTCTATTCTTTTGATTAAGAAACTGCTTATCGATGGAGATAATAAGAGCCTTGCTGCAAGAAGGTGTAGCACCTGAGCATCTTCTCCAGCTGTGTGCCCCTCTGATCCTGCTCCTTCCTTTCTATTAAAGAGCTAATTGGTATGGAAATGGTACAGGTGTAAACATGAGGAGTTTTGTGTCTCCTAATTTCAGACCCAGTCATCACCTGGATGAAATAAATACCCTGGGTCTGTGTCACCCCTCCTGCCTCCTGTTCCACCCTGGCCTTGGCTTTCTTCCCTCTTTTCGCTAAAATTAAACTCATGGTAAATTGGGAGTGTGTGAGCCGCACATGCCGTGCAGCCAACACTGGCTGTGCTGCCCATGGGAGTGGAGGGTGGGGTGGTCTCCAACTCCAGAGATAGAATTGATGCACACAGGGCCCCAGGTATCTGCACGGACCCTGCCCACGTGACCTAGAACCACTCCATCCAACCTGCCACCGGTTCCTCATGCCCTTCAGGCAGACGCCTTGGAGTCCAGCCTAAGTCCAAGCCCCATTGTTTCTTCAGAAGAGCAGAGGAAGTCCTATTCTTTGACCCGGTAAATAGTTCCTTGGGCCAAGGCTAAATTATGCATCCGATTACATTGAAGTTTACAGACTGATAGAAAACAACGTACTTATAGGATTTACAGACTCAAAAACGTTTGTCGGTTGCCTCATAACAGCTCTGTGTAGTTGGGGTTGGAAAGGGCAGGGTCGTTACGAGCATTGTTTCCTAGATGAGGAAAGGAGGCCAAGGGCAGCAGCTGCCTGGCCCCGGGTCAGGAAGCCAGGGGGACGCCCCTCTGGGCCGGAACCAGGGTCTTCTAACTGCTTCACTGTGTGAGGTGGTAAAACTGATCCCTCTACGGTCTGGGTCTTCACTTGTGAGCAGCAGAGCTCAGACTTGGAGCCAGAACTGGGGAGTCCTATCCAGCCTACCACACAGACATGAGGGACCCCACAAAGATCACTGCCTGTGGGTCACTTTCATTACTTATTCCAAGGAGAGTCTTGCTGGAAGCTCTCAGTAATGGCTGCGTTTGGTCTGCGCTTTCTCAGCTCTAGCCGTCTGTCTTTCTGTATGTGCTTCCCTGCCCGGGTCCCTCCTCTGCCCTTTGTGATCACCTCACAGCTCCTTACTCTTTAATGCACCTGGCGGGCATTGAGTGCCCACTCTCTGCCAGGCCCTGTGCTCTCTAAAGATAGAGAGAATAGTTCCTGCTTTAGGGCTTGCAACCTAGCAGGCAGAGCCTCATGTCAAAAATAAATGCAACGCAGGCCGTACATGCTGTGATCGTGAGGGCTCGGGAGGGTGTTCTTGGCACTGAGTACTAAATGGTGCAGCTCAGCCAAGATGCCTTCTCTAGGGTCAGCCTCCTGGAAGAAGCAGCCCAGAGTCGATAAAACGACTTAGGCTGTGTATTGTACAGGCTGCCGTGAGCCACAGCCAGGTTGTCCACTGCACGAGGATGCTCGGCTGAGGGAATGGAGCTGGAATCCGGCCGCTTCCTCGCCGGAGCTGTGCACCCCGGCGAGGATCTGTGTCTGCCCAGAGCAAGAGGCATGATTTTCTAATTCAGACAAAGTGTCTTCTGGGCTGGCATTGGCTCCACTACCACTTTATAGCGATAAAGCTTTTCACATGGGTATCTCATTTGGGGCTCTCACCAGCCACAGGCAGTATGTCCAGGGGTGAGCATACCCTGGCCCAGAGGAGTGCAGTGACTTGCTGAGGGAACGAGAGGAGTGTGTGACGGAGCCGGAATACCTGTGCTGCTTTTGTCTCCCATGTGTCATGTTATCCGGCGTGGACGGGAGCAGTGTTCTGACGCTGCCGGATCCCCTTGCCTGCCGCACATCTCATTGCAGCTAATGAATTGCTAATACAATTTTCTAGATAATTTTATTTTCATAGTCCCACATTTTAATGTGTTTCCAAAAGCTAGCATTTATTTGCTTAATCTCCCAGTGTAATAGAATCTGCCCTGAGTCATCTTACATGCGGACAATCAGCTAGGCAGAAACGAAGGCAAATTGGTTAATAACTCGGAGCTAGCCTCGAGATTTTTAACATGCACGCACTGATAGCTTTTCTTGGGCCTTGTCCACGTCTCCCCTGCCCTTTCCTTTTTTCTTTAAAAATAGTTTTCCATTCTTTCAGCTGTTTGTGTCCAGGCACAAGACTGGGGAGAATGGATGCGGACCTCGGGGCCCCTTGTCTTCATCTCTGAGCCTGTGTCAGTGTATCGTGGCCAAGGAGAGCCCTGAGCCTTGCTGGATGTCCCAGGAAGGGGAGAGAGACCATGGGAGGGACTTGGCTGCCCTTCTTTCTAGTTGGTGGCTGTATAAACATAAAACCTGTCACCAAGGTACAGAGCTGGCGTCTGGGACCTCAGGTGCACTGTGCCACCTACTTGAGCCTGGGCCCCAGGTCCTGCCCTGCTGCCTCCTCGGGTTTCATTCTTTCACTCCTGTCCTTGCTGGTTCCCACCCTCCTTAAGTGGTGGCGCAAAAGCCATCAGCTCTCTCCCTGCTTCCAGCCACCTGCCTCTGCTGTTGGTCCCCAGGCTGCCCCTCACATACCAGGAGGACCATGCCAGCACCCGCATCCTTCGTGGCACAGCACTGCCTGTAGAATGAAATCTAGTCTGTCCCACCTGGCAGACTAGTGCCCTCTGTGATCCAACCCCAGTAACCTTCCCCACTTATATCTCTCTCCTCAGGGCCTGTTCTCGGTCCCCTCCTGCTCCAAAATTTGCTTGTGGTGTTTCCTTGACCTGACTCTGGTTCCCCACCTCCTAGTCCTGGTGGGGACTCTTCATTTTCCAAAACCATTGAGAAAAGCCTCTCGGAATCTTCTCCAAAGCCTCCTGAAGTCACCCTGTCTGTCCTCTGGTTGGTTGTTGGATTGGTGTCCCCCAGTGGTCTGGGACCCTAGTTCTCTGGTTGATCTCAGCACCTCCCTGGTCACAGTGTTACACTTGGTCATATTCACTGAGTCAGCTTACTGGACACAGAGTGGGTTCAGGCCATCCTGAAAAGGAGGGAGGCACAGTGGGAAGTCCAAGGGGACAGAGTGCTGTAGGAGCCTTAGTCTGTCCTGCAAGGTGGTGCCAGCCCTCAGAGCTCCTCTGGGCCTGGCTTTTTAGGCTCAGGGTGTTCCACCCAGAATGCCATTCATGTTCCCTATGACCCAGGCTCCTTCCATTCTAGAGATTTCAGGTGATACGTGAGGAAAAGCCTGAGCATGGCTTACCCAGGAAGCCCATTCCATCTACTGATTTGAAGCTGTGCTTAATCCAGGTTCTCTGTGGGGTGACCTTAGGGACAGAGAGGGGGATGGTGCTAAGGGCCCTTGGATGGAATAGCGAGGGCTGTTTGTCAGAGAGCACGTGGCAGATGGACTCCACCCCTGGATGTGTTGGCCAGGATGGACTGGACTCTGGGGACTCACCGTCAGTGTTGGCCTGCTTCTGCCTGGACAGCCCACTCCCTTTGGTGTGGACAGCCCCTCGATCAGGTGGGGCTGTGTGGCCCCTATCTCCCAGAGAGTTTGCTGACTGCCAGGGGTTTGGAAGCCTTCAGAGAGCCAAGCCATGCCTGTGACTCTGCCCCCAGTCCGCTCCTCTAGTACAGGTTCTCTGAGTATTGCTGAGTGAGCCCTGGGTGCATGCGAGCTCCTGAACCAGCTGGCTGGACCTGGCTTGCTGGGGTGTTACTTTGCTTTTCTGGGAGAAGCCCAGGCGGATAGATGGCAGATCCAGAGGTAGGCATGGGCCCAGCCCTGTGGTTTCTGACACCAGACTGACCTAGGCATTTTAAAATCTCAACTCTGCCTCTTTCTCACTGTGTGACCTTAGACAAGTTACTTAATCTCTCTGTTTTCCCACTTGTAAAAAGGGGGATGAGAATGCTTGCCTTGGAGAGTATAGCAAGTTTTAAATGAGATGACAGCATAGATAAAGCACCTAGGACAGTGCCTATATCAGTTCCCTTCCCTTCTTCTCTGAGGCCAGGAGCAGAATGCCCTGCGCTCCTGTTGTCCCCCTGCTCGGCCTGGCCTGGTCCTGGGTGCTGGCAGCGTGAATTGCACATGGCTGCAGGCGCCTCATCTCTCAGTGTCTACACGGGTGGCTGTGAGGGGTGGAGGAATAGGGGGAGTGAGAGGTCTTGCTTTCCCACAAATCCATCCCCAGACCAGCCATGAATGGGACTGAGGCGGGAGAACAGGCCTCCCACTTGCTGTCTCCACTGGTGGACCAGAGGGCAGCCAGGCTCTTCATGCCATCCTTCTCTGCACCCCACTTTCCACCAGGAGCCCCTAATTCCACACTGAGCAGACTACGACCCCTGCAGCCAAAGCTCTGCCTCTTCCTCCCCTCTGAGCTGGGTGACAGATACCAGGCATGCCTACCTCTCCTGCTCTGACCCTCCCATGGGCCTGAGCACAGGTAATACTGCCCAGATGCCAGCAAAGGGAGGTGAGCAGTGGCTGGGCCTGCTAGGGGAGCTGACATGCTAATGGAGACAGAATCCAAAATAGTGGGCACTAACCCAGTTAGGACCTAGATGGGGGTTAGGTGCTTCCTTGGGCGGTGCTGCACCCAGAGAGGCTGTGGCCCCAGGGCAGCATTGGACAGGGGCTCAGAACCAACAGGAAATGGCAGCCTGTCTTTGGAGGGTACCATGGGTACCTACCTGCCTGTCCAAGAATGACTGGACTGAATTAAATGAAAATCTCATGTTACTCATTAGCTTAAAATCCTTTGAAAATTGCCCTTTGGTCTTGGGATGAAACCTCTAAAGCTCTTAATATGGTTTTCAAGACCCCCCACGACCTGGCCCTGCCTGCTGCTTTGCCCCCTCCCCCCCCCCCCCCGCCCTCTCCCTGCCTCCCAGCTGTGCTGTTCTTCTGTCCGGTCCTCTGACCTACATGTATCTCTCCAGCCTGGAGTGTTCATAGCCACTATTTTGTCTTCCAGGAATGCTCCCCCCCCCACTTGTGTGCTGGGGAACATCTGTGAGGAGAGTAGGGACTTTGTATAGTTTCCCATGGTTACAGCCCCAGTGCCAAAAAGAGGCTCCTACTTGTAGAAGGTACTGAAATAATATTTGTTGAATGAATGGACCCTTAAGGCACGTGCTTCAATGAGTGGAGCAGTGGTTGAAAGAAGCGAGACTGATGTAACTAGCGCCAGGAGAGGACGCCCTCCGGGTCTCGGGATACCCCCTGGCTCTGCCCGTCTTCAGGACTTTGGACGAGTTACTCAATCTCTCTGCGCCTTGCTCCTTATCTGAAGGGGGTGGGTGTAGAGCCTATGTATTGGAGATGTGATTTTAAATTAGTGACATTCGAACAATGCTGGCAGATGTCATCTCCCTTGACCTCACAGGGGCCACCCTGACTTCCCACAGCCTGCCCCAGACTCCGAAAAGTCCCTCTGACAGGTGCCGTTTTAGCACTCCATAGGATCGCCGGCTCCCATTGCTGCTGCGACGTGTTCCATGAATGCCTCTCTTTCTCCCACCAGCCTGTGGGTTCCATGGGGCAGGAAGGGGGTTGATTTTGCCCACCACTGGGTCATATACTGGGCGCTCCATCACCATTGCACATCCTGGGCCGCCTCTGGGTTTGCCCGAGCGTGGGGCTTGGGGCACGGCCCTGACGCCGGCTCTGCTCTTGCCTGGTGAGTGAAGATGGCCTTGTGCTCCAGCCTCCTGAGGCTCTCCCGCTCTGTCTCCCACAGGCACAGACATGGCTGTCTTCTGTCTGCTGTGCGGGAAGCGATTCCAGGCGCAGAGTGCGCTCCAGCAGCACATGGAGGTCCACGCGGGCGTGCGCAGCTACATCTGCAGCGAGTGCAACCGCACCTTCCCCAGCCACACCGCCCTCAAGCGCCACCTGCGCTCACATACAGGTAGGCCAGCCAGGTGATGGGTGGATCAGGGTCTCTGGGAACCAATGTCTGGATTTGCCTCCAAAAACGTAAGGTGGAAGTGCTGGGCTACATTAGCCCTCAGCCCTTCTTTGCCCAAGGATTGGGTCAGGGGCAGGTAAATGCTGATAGTTCTCCCCACCCCACCTTGTGGAACTTGAGGTCTCCATCTCTGCTCAACAGAGGGTACTCATTAGAGATCCAGTCTTGGGTCCCACCCTCAGAAGCTTTGATTTGTACGTATGGGGTGGGATGCAAGACTCAACATTGTTCATAAGTATTCCCAAGGGATTCTGAGGCAGGTGGGCCCAAAACTCATTTTGAGGAAAACCTACCTGCTTGGTCTCTAATTTTCTTTGCCACACACCCCTTCATTCTCCCTGGCCCCCACCCTGTGGACACACATTCCCGAAGGGAGCCTTGGGCTCTTAGGGGAATGTTGCAGAGGTGGTTCTGATTGCTCCACAATAATGGAAGCACGTTTTCTGTACTGGGGCCTTAACCTTGTTTAGGGGAGTAAATGATCAGCCATGAAATGTCTCGGCTTAGCCAGTTCCAGACGATGGGGGAGGAGAGGGGTTGTGAGTCAGGGAGGCTAGACCAGGTGGTCTGGCCCCACCCTCTAGGTTTGGGGTAGGGACACTTGGTCCCTGAGGGCCAAGAGGCATCTGCTTCCTTGCAGCTGC
Source organism: Miniopterus schreibersii (assembly GCF_964146895.1). Lineage (NCBI taxonomy): Eukaryota > Metazoa > Chordata > Mammalia > Chiroptera > Miniopteridae > Miniopterus > Miniopterus schreibersii. Next base: position 6,853,258 of record NC_138112.1, on the reverse strand, counting down.
CCCCAATCCCCTCGTAAGGGATGGGCGACTTAAATTCTTTTCTTTCTCCAAGACAAAATTGGATGCTTGCTGACCACACATGGGTAAAGGACCCCTTCCTGAGTCTGCACGTGTCTCTGCTGTGTGTGTTTTGTCCTGGGTTTCGGGGGAGAGGTAGTGATGAGTCAGGGCCAGCGAGACAGGCAGGCAGACTCTATATCTAGTTTGTGACAGGGCGTACATTCGCGTCTGTTGGAGACGACACAAAAAAACTGTGTGGGCAGACAGGGGTGGTTGGGCACTTTCTCTCCTCACTCTTGAGTATTGTCACAGCTCCAGGATTAAGTATGCAGGTCAGGCCTTTTTGTGGGTGACAGGCTCTGCTGAATAAGGGAGGGGCTTTCTTTATGATGGACTGAGTGGCCTGTCCTGCCAACAGTGGGCATGCTCACCAAGGAGCCTGCCTGGGCTCTCGCTTCTGGATGCCACTCTGTTCAGGGGAGCTCGTGGCCTCAGCATCACCAGTTTTGCTGAGAACTCTTTAGAATGGCTGGCACAGGACAGGGAGTCCCCAAAGAGTGGGGCCTGTCAAGAAGGGCTAAGGAGGAAGGAATGCTGACAGGGACTTTCTCTGTAGTGCCTTGTAAGCATCCTTTGCAGGTGTATGCACCTTCCTGTCAACACCTCCTGCACTGAGTCCCCAAATTCAGCCTTATCAAAGAAAGCCAGTCACCTTCAGCCACTGCTGAGGATGCTGTGGGTCAAATCTCTTGGCTTCATGTGACTAGAATGATCCAGCCCTGCTAAGTCTCCCCAGGATATGCCCTACTCTGCTGGGGCCACTTTCAAAGAGCTCAGCTGTCCAAATGTCACATGCTTCTGTGTCATTCTTTGCCCAGATCTGTGGGGAGGGAGACATAGTTTGAGGGAAGCATTTAATCTCGGAAACATGGAACATGAGCACCGCCTGTGCACACAACACACACGCCCATCGATTGCCACGCCAGCGAGGCCCTGTACACACAGCCATATACAGGCCGAGCACACCCCACACAATACCTCATTAATATTCCGTTGTTCTTGGCCCATTTGCTTCTGGGGCCTGGTGTTTAGCATCGGCAGCTGTGTTTGGTAAGTTAGTCCAGCCGCGCTCTTGGCATTGATGGATCCCTGATTCACACGGCTCGTCATAGAATAAAGTCTCAGCTGTGCTGCATGGAGGGGCCTGAAGAGCCGATGAGATGGGGCTGGGGTGGTGAGGGTGACACCAGGCCTGGCCAGTGCCAGGGGAACTGCAGGTAAGGACAGACCACTGGGGTCACAGGTGCACTGGGCAGGCCCGAGGGGCCCTAATTAGTCTCGTTTGTCCTGCACTTAATGTCAAGCTCATTAAAGAGGCTACAGAGTTAATCAACATACCACAAATTGGATTTTGAGTTCTGCAGCCAGTTTTGTGTACATTATGGCAACACTGACACAATTAACTCTCAGGGTGAGGATTTTGGACCAGGTGCTTGCCATGTTTCCAGAGCCTTGTGTGTGCGTGTGTGTGAGTGTGTGTGCGCGCATGGGTGTGTATGTGTGTATGTGTTTGTTCCAAGTTTTTCTACTCTTTTCCCTGGCTGACTATGGAGATTTCCTATTTAAACTCATTTAACACGTGATCCGCTGCATAATTAAATTCATAAAAATCTGATCAAACAAACCTCTCTGTCTCCACCCTTTGGTCTTTAAACTCTTAGGGCCCCCTCTGGAGGGGAGAGGCGCAGCCACCGGTTCCCCCAGCCGGGGGGCTGCTGATGTACGTTTTAATTACCGGCTCTGGCTGAAGTCTCACGTGGCCCTGGCTTTATTTATTTATTTATATCTTAATGAGGATTCTGAATCCTTGATTAAAGTCGTAATCATTGCTGATTCAGTAAGGAGGGGCAGTTGGATGTCAGGCGGGGTGTGTGCAGCTGCGTACATAGAGAGTGGCACTCGGGCACAGGCGCACACACTGACCTCGCAGCTAATTAGGACCGGGGTCTACATGGGCCTCCCCTCCCCTCGGGCTGGATGGGGCTGGCAGCTGGGGACAGGCGTCTGCACGGCCCTGGCAGTGAGAGGACGGGCGGGTGCTCACCCAGGGCTCCGTTCGTCCCCAGATCTGCGTGGATGAGGCTCAGCCGGGGCGGTGCCCCACAGACTGGCGAGAACTGGTCTCGAGAGGAGCTCTGCTCCCTGAGCTTTCCCTATCGGTCTGTTCGGTGGAATTGCTCCCACCCCCCCCCTGTGCTTCTCGAAAATCTTTCACCTGTGAGAGAGCCCGCCAGTGGGCAGACCCCAGCACCCACTCCCACGGAGCCGTAAAAACCCTCCAGAGCCATCAGGACAGATGAGAATTTATGTGGGTACAGGGGCCTGCCTGTAGGAGGGGGGGCCTGGGGTAGCGGCCTGAGGAGGGGAGGGAGGGAAGAGAGTAAAATATCATTTTAAAGAGGAAGTGAAGGCACAGGCATGCGAGTCTATAACGAGAAGGACAATTTATGCCCAGGCACGAGCGCAGTTTGACATGGGGATAATGAAGAAACGTAGGTCATTGTGGATGACTTAAACCTCCAGCAGCTGAAGAGAATGTATGAAATGCAGGGGACATTACACGGTTGGCAGCCCGCACATCTGCAGGGGGACGAGTGAAATACAGTGGCCATTCTTTACCATAAACTGTGGTTGTGGGAGACGCAGCCCAGAGAAATTGTAATTACAGTGACAAGACGAATCAGCGATATTTAAATATTCATGAACAAAGTCTGGGGTGATCAATCTATCTTTATTGTCTGTGCCTTCACTCCTGTAATAAATAAGTAGCTCAAGTCTTCACCTTTCATCCCCAAAGCCCACGCTTTGGGTACAAGACGAAAACTGGTTAACCCCCACACCCCAGCCCGACCTCACATCTTCCGGGGGACACTGGAATATGCAGAAAGGAGGCTGGCGGGCATGGCTCTCCCCGAGTTTCATACACCCCTTTCCTGAGTGCCTGCTCTGGATTGTCCTCGTGTTACATACCGAGGCTGCAGGGAGGAATGGAGCTCCCTTTTACCTTGACTTGCTTCCCCTTAGAGGCATGGCGGGCATGCCAGTGGCCACAGTAAGCATGTCAGTCAGCAATCTGGGACAGTGCCCGTGTCCAGGCTCTGGAACCAGACTGGAGTCTGGCTCCCGACTCAGCTACTGACTAGCTATTTGACCTTGGGGACCGTGTTTAAGCATCTCTAAGCATCTCAGTTTTCTCATCTGTAAAATGAGAATAATAGTAATCTGTTGCAGTGATATGATCGTGTGAAGTTCTTAGTGTAGTAGTGAGCACTCAACAAAAATGGGCCATTTTAATTAGAAGGTGTCATAAAAATTATACTACTGCTGCTAAAAGAACAAAATATGGAACTTTTTTTCAGAGAAGAAAATGTAACTCATTTTGCCTGGGGGACTAAAGAGAAGCTTCCGAATGGTGATTTTTGCAGTGGGCCTTGAAGGATGACTAGGAGTTCACCAGGGAGAGATGAAATCAGGCAGAGAGAACAGCTATGTGAAACTGTGGGGGAGGGAAAGTGCAGAAGGCATTTTGGCAATAATGTTCTCATTGTCCCCAAAATTGGAGGGCTGTTTTAAGGGCAGGGTTGTCAGGCTGGAGTGGCTTTTGCCCCTGACCTAGTGGAAAGGAAGAGAGTAGCATGAGAAGCTGAGGGGCAAGGTCTCAAGGCCCCCACCCGCGCCTGCTCTACCCTTGTGGGGGCTGCTTTCTGGGATGGCTGTTCATCTCCGAAGCAAATGGGCTCTTTTTCTGAGACTGGCCCTTGACCCATGGATGACCACTGGGCCACAGTAAGGTATGGACACGTGTGAGCACACGCTCCCTGTTTATGCTCGGGGCCGGCAGAGGCCGGGGGTCCTGCAGCCGTCTTTGCCGGTAGTGAATGCAGGCACTGAATGTGCCCTGCTGTCCCCTAAAACGGGGGCAGGGGTAGGCAAGGCCTGAACCAGCCCCTGTCCCCACAGGCGACCACCCCTACGAGTGCGAGTTCTGTGGCAGCTGCTTCCGGGATGAGAGCACACTCAAGAGCCACAAACGCATCCACACGGGTGAGAAGCCCTACGAGTGCAATGGGTGCGGCAAGAAGTTCAGCCTCAAGCACCAGCTGGAGACGCACTACAGGGTGCACACAGGTACTGAGGGCAGAGCGCCCGGGCTGCCTCTGGAGGCTGGGTGCGGGCGGGCACGGAGGGCTCTCCCGAGGGGCCCAGCTCCGAACCGAAGAGTAGAAGAGGTTCTGCTGAGGGTCCGTGTGCTGACCTGCGTGCCTCTGCCTCCTTGCAAGGCCGAGGCAGCCCTGCTGATCAACCGCAGCACACTCCCCATGAGCCCGGGCTAGCCCTCCAGGCAGCCACACCGGCAGTTCCCAGGTCACGCTATTTGTGATGTCTGTTTGTTAATCCTGAATTAGCTTTCCCCAATTAGCTGAAAGTGAAGGTTAGGATAGTATGTTCCTTGACAGGGAGAGTAAGAATTATTAGAGAGCATTGAGTTAGGTTATGATGAGAGGTGGGAAGTCATAAGTTAGAATTAGGTTCTGAGATCAGAGGAGCAGATATATTTCATAAACCCCTCTGTGTATAATGTCTTACCATTTCAAAGGGACTTCACGTTAAAGAAACGTGAGCTATAGTTTTACCGTGGGTCTGAGGACAGAGCAAACCCGAAGTGGTCCTGATGCCCAGAACTGCCAGCTGGGGGCAGTGGAGTGTTGGGGCCGCACTGCACCTGCTTGTGCACATCTCTGCCCAGCTGCAAGTTCAGTGGCATCACCTTGGTTGCTTAGCATTGGCCAGGGTGGTACTAGTCACAGGGTGGCTATGAACAAATGCTACCGATCCAGGCTTGGGGGGAACAGTTGTTACACATTTGATCACCGGTACACCACTGTCTGGGGGAACGCAGATACTCAGAAGGACTTCCTCTGAGGATAAGCGCAGTGGAAGGTAGTGGCCTGGCAAACTGGGAAGCCTCCCCTGATAAGGGGAGACAGCTGTCTCTGCAGAGGTGGGGGGAGGCGACGTCTGTGGGCGGGGAGGGGTGGGCAGAGGGAACAGTAAGCAGAGGATATGTGTTGTCGTAGCTCTGCTTTCTTGCATCAGCGACAAGGAGAGGATGGGGTGCTTGTTCCTGACAACTAGAGTGACCCACAGGACTCCTCAGAGCCCTGGGGCTTCCTTAGCCCTTGTCGGGGATGTGACCTGGCAGGTGGATCATTAGATGCATTGGCAGTGACTATTGTAAATAGCAGGTCGATAGTTAGATCACTTTGGCTGTTCATTACTTCATTATTTGCTGGGGCCTCTGCATGGAGGAGTATCGATAGCGAGATGGCTGGCCAGTTAATTACTGTATCGAAACAGGTTCCCTCACGCCCTCTGCCCAGCTCCAGGGGGCTCTTCAGGTACCAGCTAGCATGGGGCCGTGCACTGCCAGGTTTTCTATCCCCCTAACCCCCATTGCAGCCCCAGAGGGAAGGCAGGGTCCAGTGCAATTTCTGAGAGCCTATGCTGAGGAACAAGCCCAGATGCATCAAGTTTGAAGGACAGGTTCCCCCAATCTCACCGCACCCCTACTCGCTGCCATCTATAGCCCTGCTCCCCTGGGAAGAACTGCTGAAGGGCCATCCCCAAGGAAGTTCCGGGCCTCCCTGCCCCTTCCCCAGACGCCCACGTCCCTCCTCAGGAAGGGTCGGGTCTGTGCCATTGGGAGAGTGAAGCAGAGGACGGCCAGGGCCTGGAGCTGTGCTGCAGCACCGCAGCCACTAGGTGCACATGGTGTTTAAGTTAGCTACACAAAATACGATGAAGACTGTAGTTCCCAGTTGCACTGGCACGTGTCTGGCGCTCAGCCGCCGAGTGTGACTGGTGGCTGCTGTACCGGGTGATGTATCCACTGTGGTGCAAAGTGTGAACTGGAGGGACATTCTCCAGAGAGCCCAGGGTGGACTGAGGGCCCAGCGTGTCCCACTGGAGGCCCTCACCGCCCCTCCCTCTGTCCTTCCACAGGTGAGAAGCCCTTTGAGTGCAAGCTGTGCCACCAGCGCTCCCGGGACTACTCGGCCATGATCAAGCACCTTCGGACGCACAACGGAGCCTCGCCCTACCAGTGCACCATCTGCACCGAGTACTGCCCCAGCCTCTCCTCCATGCAGAAGCACATGAAGGGCCACAAGCCCGAGGAGATCCCGCCCGACTGGAGGATAGAGAAGACGTACCTGTACCTGTGCTACGTGTGAAGCCGGGCCAGGAGGGGCGGGGGAGCGGAGCGAGAGGCGAGTCAGAGCAGGGTGAAGTGGAGGAAGGACTGTGCAAATATATGCATCTCTCTAAGGAAAAAGGGAGAAAAGGAACCCTGGTAGCTGTCTGGCGTTGGATTTTCTCTGGGGCGCCAGGCGACCGGGATGCCTGGCCACTGCCCCTTCCTGGGGCCACCATCCCTCCTCTCCTGGCTGGAGGTTAGCCTGATTTCTTGGGTGGGGGTAGAGAGGGGTTTGTTCTGCTCAGACCCTTTTTATGTCCAGAAATGGAGGCTGGGAAGAAGGTGAGGGGTTTTCTGGTCAGGGCCAAGCAGTCTCTGCCTGCCATCCACAAGGACTCCTCAGAAGATGGAGGCGGGGCGACCGGGGGGTGGTGGGGCGGGACTGGGTCACTGGCTCTAGTTTGCTGGGGGAAGATTGGGGTGGGAAGGGCTCTTCCTCCCCTCCCATCACTCGGTTCACCTGTGCTTCCCTCTGCTCTGCCAACCTGGGTGTCCCCTCGTGGTCTCCAGGTGCCTCGTGGCTCTTGCCCCTCCCCCAGCTCCTGGTCCCTGCCTTCCCTTGACTCCTGTCCTCCAGGTCCAGGGAGTGTCCACCCCTCCTCCCCCAGCTCCTGGTCCCTGCCTTCCCTTGACTCCTGTCCTCCAGGTCCAGGGAGTGTCCAGCCCTCCTCCCCCAGCTTCTGGTCCCTGCCTTCCCTTGACTCCTGTCCTCCAGGTCCAGGGAGTGTCCAGCCCTCCACCCCCAGCTCCCTAGTGGGGAAGCTGTGTCTGACCCCAATCCCCACTCCCACCCTTAGTTTCTGAGAACACAAAACAAGTGTAATACCCCACCCTTGGAAAGCCCTGTCCTGAGCAAGATTTCCTGCTGAGCTGCTTTTGCTTCCCAGATGGAAAAACAACTAAATACATACGGTCCCACCAAGCAAACAGACATGATTCCCTACCACCCCTTGTTCAGTCCCTAGGACAAGGAATCGTGAGCGGGCTGCTGGCCAAGGGGAAGATGTGGGTGTCCTCCCCCAGATGTGCCCTCCCCCTGGGGAAGGGGACACCTGCCCCAGAGTTAGGATGCTGGCCAGGGGAGGGTGCTGACCTCTTGAACACCCCAGAGCTGGTGAGCTCAGTGGAAAACCCAGGTCCAGAGAGTGGCACAGAATTCCTGGCTCGCAGCCGCCCACCTCCCCCCACCCCCAGGGAGCAGGCCGAGGGGACTTGCTGAAAGCGCTTTGGCCTTGTGTTACTTCTTTTCTGTGTCCCCGGTTCCCGTTAGCACATTGTACTTGAATTACCTCAGTTTTTGTGACCTCATGAGCTTTTGTAACCCCTGTATGGCTTTTTTGGTTGGGGGTTGGAAGAATGGGGAGGAAGTTCTTTTCTGTTTCTCGTGTAAATTAATAGTTGGTTTAATACCCGTCAGCTGGCCAAGGCCCCTCCATCCCTGAGTGACCAGCCTCCCAGCGGGAAGGAGCTGCACAGAAGGATCGAGTGCTCAGGGTCTGACTGTGGGGGCTGGGGGCTGCAGAAGGTGGGTGGAGGGGATGGGGTGGGTACTGGGGTCCTTGGAGTCACTGTTGGCTCTGCCCAGGGCATGAACTGGTCAAGCCAGCATCGGTTCAGCCTAAAACACTCTAGACAAGATCTCCCCTTTCTTAAAATTCTCTGGGTCCTTTGAGCGTGGGGGCCTGTGTTACTCAGATCCTTCCGACTGCGCGACCCCACCTCTGTGCGTTATCGTTGCCAAAATGGGTCTGTTTTCCTGGCTGGTGAGGGATGAGCCGGTCTTGGTTGTGTTGTGTCGGGGTGGGGGCGTTGTTTTTCTGAAAGCTACCTCTTATGTTCGTGCAGTTCCTTTGTCCCCTCCTGCCTCTCACTCTGCTGCTCTGCTCCCCCCTGCCCCCTCCCAGCCTCCCCACCCTGGAGTTTGGAAAGCACATTTGCAGTGTTTGTGTTCACTGTGGGATGGGCCCTCCGTTTCATCTCATGCTTTATTTGTAAAAGTTTTTTTTTTTTTCTTTCCTTTCTCTTTCTGAGAAAGTTGTGGCTGCGTTTTTATCTTAGGTTTTAAAAAAGTGGTTTAGGGAAGCGGTTCTGGGGAGAAGGGTTGTGAGGAGTATAGGAAAGTCGGAGGGATGGGTGCTGCTGTGACCACCCCCCTGTCCCTCGGCCCCAGCCTCCTGCCTCCCCCGCAATCTTGCCCACCAAATCTGAAGGCCTTAAACGTTGTGTGTTGGGAGTATAGTAACTGGGGGGACTGTGCCGCTGGACTGTTGATTGGGGACGGTAAATAGGGAGGATGCTATTTTGCAATTATAATAATGACTTAGTGCTTTGGAAAGGAAAAAAAAGTTAAACTTGAAGTATGTGACTAGAGCAGTTGTGGTGTTTATAATAAGAGTAGAATCTTTGGGGGGAGGAGCAGTCTGTAAGAAATCGTTGTGCACTATGGCTCCCTCCCCCAGTCTGGGAAGAAAGGGGGACTGGCAGCCCTCAGGGGATCTGTAAATCCCAGAAGACAGTATTTTAACAGCAAGATGTCATTCAGCTTTGGTGGGGAAGGGAAAAAAAAATCAAACTATTCCGTAGACCTAGCTGACACCTCTCGCTCTCCCGCCTTCCCCTGCAGCCTGGGTCTCCTCCCTGTTCATAAAAGCTGAGGGTTGAGCTAATCTTTACAAGTTGTAATATTTTTGTAATGTTTGTTAGTTCTTTCATCGGTTCTACAGAACTTGCCCTTTCCTTTTGTAATGTGAATAGGAAAAAAAAAAAGACAAAAAAAAAAAAGCCTACTACCACCACCACCAAGATGTCCCTCTGTGTGTGTGTCCGCGCGTGTGCTGTTTGTGTGCGGTTGTGTGTTAAGTCGGGCAGTATTGTTGTCTGCTGGTGCAGCACTGGAGGGTACCGAGTCGGCACCCGTCTGCCCCCTCCGTCCCCAGGGAGTCCGGCAGGGAGGCAGGGGGCAGGGAGGGAGGCCCGGCCGCTGTTTCTGAAGGAGGCTGGGCAGAGGCTTCTATACCTGTGCTCGCTTTCTTCCCCCCCTGCCCCCCGAAGCCTCGGACACCAGGACGGAGTCCAGCGCGCCTCCGTTCAGCTTCCTACTCACCAAGACCAGAGAGCCCCGACCCTGCCAAGGCGAGGGTCAGAAATGACCTGGAGGCTTTGATGTGTCTGGATACAGGGGGCTGGGAGCCGCTCTCCCCCCAAGTGAGATCTGAGCGGCTTTTCTCCCTCTGCTCTCGGCCTCCGGGCCTGGGCCACCTGCTGCCCTGAGCTGTGCTGCTGCTGACCCCCGCTCGGCGGCCTTATCCAGCAGTCGGAGTCTCCAGTCTGCAGAGGCCACGCTGCTCCTAGTCCCTGCCCTGGAGCTGTGTTCGCTCCTGCAGGTGTGTCCCTGATGCTTTTGGTGACATTGACCCCTCACTCATGCTCTTTCCCTATTCATTCCTTCACTCATTCAAAGCATTAAAATCCTATGTGTATATAGGATAGACAGATATATATAGAGAGATATATATAGCAAGAGAGAGATATAAATAGTAAATACCATTGCTGCTTTGGGCTGCTTTGGAGGAGGCCACGGATGTGAGGAAAGTAGACCTGGGGTGCAGGGTGGGCAGGGAGGCTGGGGGACCCCGTGATTCAGTACAATCCAGGGATGCAATGTGGGCTTGTTTAATCTTTGTGCCTGAACAGTTTTCCATGTTTAGAAAAAAAAAGGAAAAAAAAAACCTGCTGCAATTTTTCACAAGCGTATGGTACCCTCCAGGATGCTGTTGGTGCAGCGGCTGCCGGTGTTGAGTCCTGGAGGGAGAGGGCCTTTGGGTTCCCTCCTTGCAGGGGAGTGGGTGGCAGGGGGCAGGTCTGTGGCCAGTTCCCTGCCAGCCCTACAAGAGTGAAAGCTGGGGGCACCGGATGTAAGACAGAGAAGCAGAAAAAGATGATACCATTTGTTCATTTTCCCTAGGCCTGTTACATTTTTTCTCTGCTCCCATCTTGTTTCCTCCTTCTGGAAGCTTCGCGGCTGGCACTTACCTGGGTATTTCAGTAGGAGGTAAAAAAAACAAAACCAAGACTAGCCCTTCCCTGTGAAACTGATGGGTGCAGGGAAAAGGCAGAGGGGCCAGGAGAGGGGTGGGAGACAGGCCAGGGAGGTTGGGGCGGGAGGAGGGTGGTGAGGGGGGTGCAGGCCCCACAGGCCTGTTAGCCAGCAGCCCCGCCCCCTGAGCCCTTGGCATCGGCTTTGCAGACAGGGTACCTGCCTCCCGGTGTGTGTCCTAGCATTTGTTCACGTAGTGTTATGCATGATCTCTGTGAGGTGAAGACGCCGTGGTGGAGCACCATGACATCCGGCCCCTATATATAAAGATAAAGATATATATATATGTATGTAAATTATAGCACTGAGGGCCCTGCAGCCCTGCTGGACCAAGCAAAACTAAGCCTTTTGGTTTGGGTATTTTGTTCCGTTTCGTTGTTTGTTTGTTTTTGTGGCTCGTCTCCTGTCGTGACAGCACAAGTGGCCAGTCCGATTGCTCTGTGTTACAGATAGTGTTTTTAATTAATTGATGTTCTAGTTCATGTCTACCTCAGCACCTCCTCTTAGCCTAATTTTAGGAGGTTGCCCAATTTTGTTTCTTCAATTTTACTGGTTACTTTTTTGTACAAATCTCTCTCTCTTCCCCTCTCCCCCCTTTCCTTCCTTCTCTCTCTGCCTCTCGTCCCTCCTCTCCCCTCGCATTTCATCTCTTCCGCTTTCTGTCTCTTTTTCTCTCCCTGTTGCCCCCTCCTGCCCCTGCCCCAGCCCCAGCCCGGTGACCCCAGGTTGTGCTTGCAGTCCTATCTGTCCCGTCCTGAAGCCGGTCCCTTGTCCCCTCGTCCCCTCAAGGTTGTGGTCCTGGTTGAGCGCTCTGCTTCTGCCTTCGTTTCGTGTAGATTGATGCGTTTCTTTGTAATTTCAGTGTTCTGACAACATTTAAAAAGAAAAAAAAAAAAGAAAAATGAATTTACTGCTGCAGGTTTTTTTCTCTCCATGTGTCACTAAGTGAAGTTTGTGCCTTCTATAGCAAAGAGAATATTTTTTACATCCTACTAACAGTAGATTTTTTTGTAGTGAACATTTTTTGTATTTTTATTTATAAGTCTCATAAGAAAAATAGCAATGTTCAGTTGTATACCTTGAATCTGCAGTTAGAAGAGAATAAAGTTAATTCAGTTGTCTCTGGCTTGAAGTGTCCACGTTTGTAAAAACTGGTTTGTCTTCTCTGCCTTTCCTGGGTGGGGAGCACAGAGGAGCTGAGGCTTCTGTCTGCTGAGGGGAAGAGAGCCCTCTGGACCCCACACGTTCAACCCTATTCATGCGCCACTTTTGTGTCCTATTTCCAGGTACATGCTCACTCCATGACATCTCTTTCTAATGCTTTAAAAAATAGTGTTAACTCCGGTACTGTCATTGGATCCTTGGTACAATGTATGAGGTAGGCACAGGCTCATATCTCCCTTCAGCCAGGCACCTAGCCCAGGCTCTGCTGGAGGCCTTGGGAACACAGCTGGGGCAGAGCAGGTCACCTGCCCTCAGGGAGCTGACACTCCGGTTAGTCCCTTTGCTTGTGAATTACTGGCTCAGGACCACACAGCTGGTGAGTAGAGGAGTCAAAATTTGCATCCAATCCCCCTGAGACCAAATTAGGTTCGGTTTCCCAGGACTCTGGAGGCAAGGATCTCTTCTGTCTGGTCGTTATTAATAGAGACATTTTTTACTTCTCAGCTTAAGCAGGCTTCAGAAAGTTTTCCACGAGAAGCTGCCACCCAATTTAAGGCTCCTGGGTCTGTGGCAGCCAAGCCCCATGGAGAAAGGAGATTGGACCAGGGGGAAAGGATCAGGTGGGAGGTGAGGGTGCCAGCCCAGCATCACTACCATTGGAATAAGTAGGGCATCCCCACACCCCTCCATGGGTGCCACTCCTTCCCTCCTCCTCTCCATCTCTGGGCCAAGGTTTCCTTTCTAGGCCTCTTTCCCCTCACTGGGGATGGGAGCTTTGCCCTGGTGGTCTGGAGCTGGGAGACCAATTCCACCCAGTCCTAGATGTGCTGGCTCAGTGCCCCTGCCCTGCTCTGACCAAAATAACCCATCTCTTCACTCAGACCCAGACACAGCGGTGATGGCGCAGGGCCCTTCGGGTGGGAGACCAGTGCTCAGGCCCACCTGGCCTGGTGGTGGCTCTAGGGCCCTTTGGGTGGGAAACCAGTGCAGGCTCAGGGGCCCACCTGGCCCGCATTCCTGGGGGTCTCTGGGAGCCATCGCCCTGCACCGTCTGGCCCCGCGGCCTGGGAGGAAGACCCGGTTCTTTGCCTCACCTGCCTGCTCTGGGCACGGACGGGAAGAGTGGCCTTTCAGCCCCTTCGCCCTTCAGGGACTGAGGACCAGGGTCTTGGGGGGGGGGGGGAGACCTTGGGGCTCCTGAGGTGAGAACTGCCTGGAGCTACCCTTGCCACCCCGGATGCCCTCACAGGAAGAACACAGCACGGGGCGCTCTCCCAGCCGCCAAGCCAATGGCCTTTCTGTCTGTGCTTCTCTCCTTGTCTCTGCGCCTCTCTCACTTTCCCTTCCCTTCATCTCTTTTCGTTTCACCTAATCGTTCTCCTCTCACTGCACTCCTTTCTCATTATTTCTCTTGTGAGTTTTGTTGTGTTTTTGCTTTTGTGTCTCTCTCCCACCTTCTTTTGTCTCTCCCCATATTTCTTATTTTGGTAGCAATCATTTGCCAAAAATATATTTGGTTTCACATTGGGCCTCTGTCTCCGTTCCTCCAACCCGTCCATCCAGCCCTTTCTTCTGGCCTGCGCTTCCCCAGGCCTCACCCCTCCTCGGTCCCTTTCCCCTCCCCCACACCCCTCCCAGCTCAGGCCTCAGCTTTCTCTTGACAGATGGGAGGGCAGTGAGCACTCCCTCTTTAAAACAACATTTAATCGCCGTTTTCTGTTCTTGGACATCAAAGCTGGGGCTTAGGCGCTGCTGGGGTCGCTGCGGTGCAGGCTCTGGGGGAGAGGAGGTGCGTGAATAGGGGCCGGCTGAATGGGCTTTGTGTGGCCGCCAGGGTCCGCCTGCTTTACATGCTCTTTGACCCAGATATGATCTCATGGAGAGAAAGGGGCCCTGGCCGGGCCAGGCTGGGAACGCTGCTGGCCCCTCGGTCCTCCCTCCCCCGGAGCCCAGGCCCAGCTGCCCTCTGCCCCAGCCCCGCAGCAGCGGGCAAACTCCTCCAGGACAGGGCTTGCCAGAGGGGCACGCTGCGGGGGTCAGACGAGGGGTCAGGCAGCAGGGGGATGGGCCACATTCCTCCTGAACATGTCTCCAAGGATATTAGGTGGGAGCCACCCCCACGCACAATGTCCCTCTGGCCGAGGCTGCTTGGGTTCAGGTGGACACTTGGGTCACATCACATCAGCCTTAACAGTTCTCCTAGCCACTTTGATGGGCTCCCCTCTGCCAAAAGCTGGGAGCCAGCAGAGACTTGCCGAAGGCCTGAGCAAGATGCGAGGAGAGGGGCATGTGGCGCTAAGTCCAAGGCCACTGCCTTCCCCATCCAGCTCAACATTGCCAGGCTCCCCACCAGGCTCCCCAGCTGCTCTGCAAGCCCGTTTCAGCCTTTGCTTCTTCTGTGCAGCCAGAAGGATCTTCCAAAATGCAAACAGCATCGTGTCAATCCTTTGACTGAAGGCCTGGTGGCTCCTCATTACTCAGGATGAAATCCGAACTCCTTCATGAGGCTTCCAAGAGCCCGGTGGTACCATTTGCTGTAGTGCACACAATCATCTGCTTTCTTAGCTGTTACCTTACCCCAACTTTAAGCCTCTTGTGGGCAAGAATTGTATTTTGAATGTCTTCCTGTTTCCAGATCCTAATGCCATCTGGCATGTGGCATACACCCAATAAATCTTTGATGAATAAATTAATGAAAGAGATGGAGGAGGGAAGGAGAGAGGCAATTAGCATCCTGGGCTGAGGTCGCAGTTGCCATGGATGGGTGAAACGGGACAATCCTGTGCGTAAAACGTGGCCGCCCAAGACCCATGCATGCATGTCCTCAGCTGTACAGAGACCACAGCGGAGGCACTTCTGCTTCCCCCACATGTCACATCAGCTCATAGAGACACCTAGAAGGTGTTTGCCATGTGCAAAGGGAGGAGCAGCCGGCACAGGACGCTGCCTGGGGTTTGTGTGTGTGTGTGTGTGTGTGTGTGTGTGTGTGTAGACACTTGGTCCACCGCCAAGATGCCCAGTGGTTCCCCAGGGCACTCTGCAGTTCTTGGCCCACCATCCCCACTCCTAGGCCTTGGCCCCCGTGGGCTGGCAGGGGGGCTGCTCTCTGGGCTGTGTTTTCTGCTCTCCAGGGTGCCTCAGTGAAAGTGAACTCACTCATTTCAACCTGACTGCAGCCCTGCAGCCCCCTGCCGTGCTAATTACCCTGTAGTTCTAAACTGATTGCTGTACACTAAGCTTAAGCCCTCCTTTATTTATTTACCGACTACATTAATAGCAAAGCCGCTGCTTTCAGCTGCTCCCAACTGTGTGCCGGCTGGCTGCACCCCGTTCCTCTGCATCTCCCCATGGAGTTGGGGTGCAGAGACACAGCCTGGCATAGAGCCCCCAAATCTGCCACCCTCACCGAGTCCTGGGGCCAGACAAAAATGAGAAAATCATTGCCTTTGTCCACACATACTCCAGACTCAAGGGAGGGACCCCTTCTCTGCTCCTGCCTCTTCAGTAGAGGGGACACACAGCACAGCTCGACCACCAGGAGCACCCAGCTGTGCACACTCAGTAGCTGCCCTGCAGCTCCCATAGCTCCTGTGAGGTGCAAGCACCAGCCACATTGCACAGATGGGGAAACTGAGGCTGGGACTCTAGAGCTGTAGGTGAGACTTGAAGAAGAGACCTTTAATTCCAACAGCTCTTCTTTCGGCTCCACATGCTGCCTGCTAAGGAGATGCCCTCCCCTCTCCTGGCCCCCACCCACCCAGGTCTGCCAGCCTCCTTTTAGTTGTATGTTCTCATAGCTTCCCTTCTGTGCCATGAGAAAGCCCTGTCTGTCCCAGCTTTGTCTGCCTCGTTCACTTGCTTGCCCAGAATTTTCTGGAAATTCAGATGCCAGAGCCTTTCCCAGGGCAGACCTGTCAAGCCTTAGCCACACCCCCACCTCCCCTTCCTGGCAATAGTGTCCTGCCTGTTCTCTTATTCTGGGACGCACTTGTGCCCACACCAGGCACTGCCTCTTTCTCTTGGTGCCCTCACATCCCTTGGCAGAGCTGGGCCCTGCATGAAGCCGTGGCAGCATTCTGAAGACCAGATTGGCACCATCACGGGTGCAGCGTATGGACCCCTGGGATCGAGCATCCAGGCTTTACCTTGATTTGAAATTACATGGTGGCCGCTGTGCTGGGCGACCCCTAAGGAAGGGGCGCAGTTGGGGTCTGGCAGAAAGAACCTGGGGTTCAGAGTCAAGATGACCTTGGTCTGAGGTCAGCTCTGCCGTTTACTGTGTGACCTTGACTACATCTCAGAATCTAAGGTTCCATTTCCTCAACTGTAAAGTGGGATACAGCACTGCCCGCCTCTTCTACCCTCAGGACAATCAACTGAAATATAAGGCACAAGAATCAGCTTGCTAAACACCACGGTGCTATAAAAATGGGTTATAAATGGAAGGGCAGGCCCAGGGATGGCTTGGGAGGGGAGCTGGTGGCCTAGACCTTTATTTCCAGGGCAAGAGCCCCCATAGCCAGGACCCAGGAACCTGGGGGTCTGGAGTGGACCGGTCCTCTGCTGGCATCGCAGGGACTCTGTCGTCACCTAGTGGGCTCTGGCTGCAGGTGCTCCTGCCACTCAGCTGGGTCTGGAAAGTGGGAAAGTGTGTCCTTGCTTTTGGTTCCTGCTACACCAGGTGGGGCTGGGTTAGGGGAGAATGTGGTCCAGACTTATGCCAGAGAAGAAATGCCTTAAACTACGTGGGAGAAAGTTCATTTGGACTTCCCAAAAATTCTCCTGGGTCCATATTTCTATCCTGGCCCTTTTCTCCCACCTTTCCCCCCACTGACTAACTGGTCAAATCCAACTCCCCCCATCCCCAAAGCCTGGGTTGGAAGCTGCCGTCCGCCAGGCCCAACCCAGGGATCCATGGGGCCTCCTGATCTTACTGAGGGAAGACCAGCCTCAGATGGAACCCAGCTCTTCAAAGTGTTACCCTGGGAGAGAAGCAGGCCCACCGAGGAAGGGCTGCACAAAGTGCCAGCCTGGCTCACTGAGGGCCTGAGAGGTGACCCCAGGGGCCCGAGGCCATAGCACAACTCTTACCTCCTGGGAACCTTCCGAGAGCCTAGAGAAGCCACAGTGGAAGGTTGCTAAAACCAGCTCCTGCCTCTAAATAGAACTGCCCTTCTAGTGCAGTGAGTGAGCCCAGTGCCTGTCCCCAACCCGCTGCAGCCCTGGTCTCAGGGTTAACACCTGAGTTCTCCGGGAGACGGTGGACTATCCAGTCCTTTGGGCATTTGGGTCTAAGGAATGCTTGATTGGAAGTGATCTTAGGATGGATCATTTCGTCTCTCGTTGCCTCTTGGCACCTCCAGCCATCTCAAATGGATGCAACTAAATGGTTTGGAAGAACCTTCTCAACACTGAGCTTCTAAGATTCTGACTCTCACCAACTCTAAAGATCCTCAGAGCAAAGGACACCTCTGGCTCCGTATCACCTGTTAGCACTTCTTTAAAAAACAGCTTTTCACCGGTTTCCCCTCTGCCTAGATCAGGATGGTCTTCTGCTCAGAGTGAGCTTCTGGGGGCTCCAGGCGGTGAGAAAGGGGAAATGCATGCAGATGGTAGATGTGATGAGCCCGGGAAAGGCTTTCCGTGGTAAGACCCCATTTGGGAAGGGAGGCCACAAAATGGCAGGAGCGGGGTGAGCGGTGGGAGGGGCTGGACCCCAGAAGTTTGACTTGACTGATAGTTACCTTATTCTCAGAAAGCTCTTCCAAGTAGCTTTCCTCCTTAGCGTCCCACCCAAGCACGGGCACTGGGCCTTTCCCGTATGCCCAGGGCACAGCTGAGAGCAGGCTGGACGCCGGCATTCCCTCCCTGGCCTCGAGCACAGCAAAGGGCAGGAAGCGGCAGGAAGCGCGCGGCGTCCGCCTGCCTCAGGACACGGGCCTTCTCCATCCCGGCGCCAAGAGGCCCAGGCACGAGAGGCGTCTGATGAATTGCGTGTGCGCCGTCCCATCAAGGTCGCCACTCCTCTTGGGCTCCGGGTCTCATCCTCTAAGTCTTTCCAAGCTCTTTGCTCCTCCGCTTTTCTCTCCTCTGCTGCGTGTTTCTCCCTCTCAGCCCCATTATTCCCGCCAGCGTACGAACAGTTTTAACAAAACTTTCCCTGGCCCCACGTCCCCCTTTAATTACCTTCCAAAGCCTCCTTTGAACAGCAAACTTCTAGAAAGAGCTGTGTATAGACCCCGTCTCTCCACTTCTCTTACAGCAGTTTCCGACCTGAGCTTTCTCTCTCTTAGCCCATTGGAACCGGCCTGTCCAGCTCAGCAGTGGCCGGGTCCTCAAAACGCAGCGGCGGCTTCGCTGTCCTCACCCCACTTGAGCCCTCCGCAGCTTTCTGCGAAACGGGCCCCTTTGGGAATCCCTTCCTGGCGGCGTCGAGCGCACTGACTGCGGCTCCGTCTCCCTGGCTGCTCCTTCATCGTCCTCTGCTGGCGTTTTGGGTGTTATTTAGACTGTCCCTGGATGTTTCTGTGACCCTCTTACCTCACCTACCGACTTCCTCCTTTGGCGTCTCATCTACTTCTGTCACTTTTACTATGAGCTGATGACTCACGATTTTTTACTCCAGCCTTGAGTTTCCCCCGAGTTCAGACTCAGTGCTTAGTTAACACATTTCAGTGTCTACCAGGCACTTCCAACCTAACATGCCCTTGTCAGAAGCCTAGTCCACGCACCTCCACGCCTTCCTCTTCCACTGGACGCACGGGATGATGCCAGCTGCTATAACAAACAGACCCCAAACACGCAGGAGCTCGAATGTAATGGAAGTTTATTTCTCACTCCTTTCACTGTCCGAGGTGAAGGTTTGTGGTTGGCAGGTGGCTCCTCTCTGCATCCTGTGGGTGTGCCATCCCCGAAGGCCTTGCCATCACCTTTATCTCCCCAGAAAAAGGGGAGAGAGGGTTCTCAGGGGGCTTGACTGCTTTTTAAAAATCAGGCCCAGTCATGACATGGATCTTTCCTGCTTCCTTTCCATTGGACTGTACCCAGACACATGGCCACACCTAACTGCGAGGGAGGCTGGGAAATGTATTCCAGCTCTGTTCAGAGGAAGGAGAGATTGATTTTTGGTAAGGAGCTAGCAGTTTCCACCACAATCCGTCCTTCTAGACCCCAAATACCTGTTTACATTCTTCCAGCACACAGAACACACTCCCAAAGAAAACTAACCTAAAATTCTACCCTGTCATTGCATCTGTTTCAAAATGTAGGACTTCTGGGTGAGGTGCAGCCTCCGCCCACCGTCAGCTCTGTGAACTAAAAGCAAGGTGCCTGCACCCTCCCCCGTCCACTGGGTAAATGGCTAAAATGAGCGACGACAGCCCATGCTATGCGATGTCGACACATTTCACAAAACGTTTTCCGCAGTCGTTTCCTCTCCTCCCTTGGGATGAATTAAGATTCTTTTCCTTGCAGTCAAGTATGGCCAGTGACTGATGTCTGACGATCACGGGTGAGCGGGAATCGTGCAGCACTGGTGGGAGAGGCTGGAGGAGGCAGGACGCCCTGCATCGTTGCCTAAGGCTGCCAAAACCGATCACCGCTGCTCGGTGGCTTAAAACAGAAATGTGTCCTTTCCCAGCTGTGGAAGCCAGAAATCCCAAACCAAGGTGTTGGGAGGGCCACACGCCCTCCAGAGACCCTGGGTAAGGATTTTTTCTTGCCTCCTCCCGCTCCCGGTGGCTCCTGGCATGCCCTGCCATGGCGGCACCCGGCCTTCTCTGTGTGTCTCGGGATTGTTTTCTGTCCCTTTTAAGGACACTCATCTACAAAGGGCCCACCATAATCCATGATCTCATTTCAGTCTTTACCTTAATTACGTCTGCATTTCCAGTAAGGTCATATTCTGAGCTTACAGCCCACATGAATTTTGTGGAAATGCTATCCAATCCACTGCAGCTGCCTTTAAAGAAAAACCCCCTTTGGCCATGGGGAGAATGGGGCACATGTAAGCCCTTGTCTACGCGATGGCACTCGGGTGTTTGTGGGGACCGCTGCACTGCCAGGGCAGAGTTCTTTATTTAGACTCTTTGCCTTGGAGGAATTCCTTGCCTGTTGTCCTCTGATCCCTGGCTCCAGTCTCTGGGAATTGTTTCTTTTTTTCTTTTTCCTTTTTAAAAAATATATCTTTATTGATTTCAGAGAGAGGAAGGGAGAGGGGGAGGGAGAGAGATGGAAACATCAATGATGAGAGAGTCATTGATTGGCTGCCTCCTGCACGCCTCCCCCACCCGGATCAAGCCTGCAACCCGGGCATGTGCCCTGACCGGGAATCGAACCCCAATCTCCTGGATCATAGGTCAATGTTTAACCGCTGAGCCGCGCCCGGCCGGGCTCTGGGAATCCTTTCTTGATTGTCATATGTCCTGGCCACAGCTGAGTGGACCCTGGGGTTGGGCCTCCCGTGGGCCTGCACAGCTCTCACCGCCAGCCCAATTCCCACTTGGGCACATTTGGGGTACCGAGCGTGGTTTTAGGCTCCAATAACTCAAGGCTTTATTCGGCCAGGTGCATGGGTATTTTGACAATCTCATTTCTTCTGAAACAGCCTTTGGGCCTATATGCTTCCAATCCATTCCTCATGCTCGTAACCAAAGCTTAAGCTCCTTCCTAGATACACTTATCAAACTTACTTTTATTATTGTTATTGTTGTCAGTTTTTTCTTGCCCAAATCCAAGCCTCCTTTCCCCTTCCTGCTGGGTACCTTGGGCCATCTGAGAGAGCTTGGGTGGGACAGCCAACACTCTTAACTGGATGCTTGCAGAGGACTGCGTCCCTTTGTAAGAGAATTTTAATAACGAGCCATTACTGCCCGAAGCCTTTTTCCGTCTTATTTCCTGTCATTTAGGACACAGAAGCAGTCAGCTTTCCTATATCCAGGAAACACAAATTTCTAGATTCCCCCTGTTTTCTTTCTTTTCTTCTTGGAAACTTGTCCTTTCCCCCCGAACTCATCTCTCTCTCCCTCTCTCTCTCTCTTTAACTCTCACCAGAGGATATTTTTTCCATTGCTTTTCAAAAAGAGTGGAAGGGGGAAAGAGAGAGAGAAATATCGATGTGAGAGACACATTGATTGGCTGCCTCCCGTATATGCCTTGGCCAGGGATCAAACCCTAAACCCAGGTTTGTGCCCTGACCAGGACCTGAACCGCCATCACTTGGTGTACAGGACAATGCTCTAACCAGCTGAGTCACCCAGCCAGGGCCCATCTCTTACTAATAATATCTTGCTACAGATGCTGGAGAACAGCCAACCTACAGTAACATCCTGGTTCTTTCCTCAGTTTATCTTAGAGCTGTGGCCCAGTATATACTTGGTCTTCCTTTCAAGTTATTGCAAGCAGGAGTTTTCCTAAATGTACTATTCCTGCCATTTTTCTAGCCAAGTGCTCCTTGCTGCCAGCAAATGTCCTAAATAATGTGGCCACTGTCTACTTCTCTGAGCCATCTCCTTCCACATTCCTTCTACCTCTGCGCCGGCCTCTGCGCCGGCCTCCGCCTTGCACCTGCTCCCAGGCCGGACAGGCCTTGCATGTGCTGCTCCCTCTGGCAACAGCTCTCTGTCCCTAACCCCCTGCCTGGGTGCCCCCTCCACCCAAACGTTGCCCAAGCGGGTCTCCCCTGGCCCACCCAGCTCAGGTTTGAGTTTTCACAGCATTTACCACCGTCTGACATTCTCCTTTTTAACTGTGCTTGTCACGGTCTCTGTCCCGTTCCCCCACGTGGGGCTTCTGTGAGGGCAACCCTGTGATCTTTTTTGCCTGTGTCTTGGTGGCAGTGACTCACTCCATGGTCATTATGACAATGTGTCAGAACTTGTACAATACCACGTGCCTGGCACAGTTTTGGTTCTTTGTTAGAAACAAAAAATTACAAGGACACACAAAAGCAGAATCATATGATAAACTCCCACACATCGATCACCCTGACGACATTCTCAAGATCCTGCCCGGCTTGCTCCGCCCATCACCCTTCCTTTCTTCCCCCCCTTTCATTTCTCTTTTCTGTTTCTGTCGAAGCACTTTGAAGGAATCCCAGGCACCGTGTCATCCACACTTCGATCGGTGCACTTTTAAATGAATTTTCCGTGACCTCAGCGGCTCTCATACACCTTCCAGAATAAACAAGGACCCCTTAGTGTCATCACAGCCCTACTCCGATTTTCCCGGCTGGTCTGTTTGAACCGGGAGCCAGGCCGAGTCCGCGCACTGCATGCGCTGTTTCTCCTAAGGGTCCGCCCCGCGTGGCTGGCCTGTTGGAGGAAGGGCTGATCACTTGGAACCATTCGGCTGGGAGATGATGAGGGCCTGGGACTGGGCAGCAGGGATGAAAGGAAGGGACGGTCTGAAAGAGCGTGTGGAGCAGAGTCACCTGGTCGACCGTGCTTCAGGTGGGTAGGGTGGTGACATCACCGACTCTCTGGGGCCCATGAGCCAGGAGAGCAGTGGGAGGAGCCTGCTCCCGCCCAGGGGGCCTGTGCTAGGACAGCTAAAAGGAACCCTGGCGTCAGCTCACTCTTTCTTTTGTTTTCCTCGCTTGCCCAGCCTCCCCCAGCTGGGCGGAACATCTGCACAGCCCTCCCGCTTCTGCACAAAACTCCCTCTTTCTCTTGCTACCTCTGGGGCTTGTTAGGAGAAGGCCGATTCCATACACTGTGCTTACCATGGTTCCCACAGCTCGCAGAGTGTCATTCTGCTTCTCTAAAAACACACTCGAGCCCTGGCGGCGTGGCTCAGTTGGCTGGGCGTTGTCCCGAGCACCGAGAGGCTGCTGGTTCGATTCCCAGTCAGGGCACATGCCCTGAGTGTGGATTTGATCCCCAGGAAGGGGCGTGCAGGAGGCCCAGGGTCGGTGTTGTGCTCTCACATCAACGTATCTCTCTTCTCCCTTCCTCGCTCTCTAAAAAATCAGTAAACTATTCTTAACAAATCTAAAACACTTGAATATCTGGTTTCCTATTCCAGACTTTCAAATCAGAACCTGTGGGCATGGTACCTGGGAATCTATATTTTTAAACAACTTTCCTTATGATCAGGGTGCAGCTAATCCACAGACCTACATCAGGAACCTTGCAGAAGACACCAGTGGTGTGAGTCCTAAGATAAAACTGTAAAGCCATTTCTAGCAGAGTAACAGTTCCTTTGGGGTCAGTCAGCTCCCACCGTTTTGTCTGTGTATATGTTTCATTACAATATTGAACATGTAGCCTGATGTTCATTTATGCATTATATACATATGTACTACCATATTAAGTATAAAACACACTAAAATAATTTTTTTAAAGATTTAACAGTAAATAAAAATAGGAATTCTAATATTTGCTCCAGCAGCCCAGTGGTTTTCTTGGACCCCATCAGACCACTCGCTGCTCTGGGATATTTCGGGACAGCTTTCCTTCGCCCACGGCTTCCTCTGGCTCCAGATTGAAAAGATCATGAAAAGCTTCCTTCTCTGACATCATTCTTTATCAAAACCGCAAATCCTGCTGGGAGAGGGGTTTGTCTGATTCACCTGGGCTGGATTTTTTCTCTGATGTCACCAGGAAAACTTTCCCAAATTAGTTGCTAAGAAGGCAAACAAGTGACGTCAGCTGTCAGGGTTGGGTTGGGCCCATGGCTTCCGTTCTTCCTGTGGCCCTCTTGGGTCTCTGGGGGGCTCAGGACACAAAATTTCTTAACAGATGAGATAAGGCCACAGAGAGAGAAAAGGCTAACTGAGGTAAGAAAGCCTGGAACCTGCCCTCCCAGGACTCTTGGACCTTCCTGTAGGTCTGAGTTTCTATCAGGAATCATTTTTCTTTAGCCCGAAATGCTTCCTTTAGTCTTTCGTGTGTGTGTGAGTGTGTGTGCGCGTGTGTGTGTGCGCGCGCGCGAGCACGCACGCGCTTCAAGAAGTTCTTTCATAATTGGGATTTTATTGGTTGTTTTGAAGATAAGTACAGACATTTCAATTTGTACACAATTCTTAACATACATACCAAAAATCTAAAAATTCATGTAGCTAGGATTCTTTTCTAAAGTTATTCCAGTGACTTTACAGCTTAAAAAATTGGAGGCTAATTTTCCTTAATACAGCAGCAAGTATCAATATCTTCAAGTGTTGATATGCTGTTACATCAGAGTCCCACTAATTCACAATTTAATATCATATACAATACACAGTCAAATTTCAGTCTTTCACAGCACATTACCAAAGTTACTAGGAACACGGGACTACCACATCGAAGATGTTACAGAGCGCACGAAATTCTGAGAGCCAAGACCAAGGAGTGGTTTTCTTTAGAAAACAGTTCTACCTAAAACTTGGGGATAGAATTTAAAACATTCAAGACATATTAAATGCACGACTGACTCCAAATTGCCATTTAGTATGTTTTATATTATAGGATATAAAAACTACCCCCATCTAATGAATAGTAAGCTGACACCCAGGACAATCACAGCCTCCCATATCAGTATCCCACAATTTTCTGGTTGTACCAAAAAATAAACAACCAGCAAATGATTTCACCTCTTAAAAAAAAAAAAAAAAAGCATTTACACTTAAATAATTGGGATGAGGTGGAATTCCCTCCTTCCTAAAAATGTTTCTAGAGCTACTAAAAAGCGTGCATTTACAAAATGGTCATTAGGCTGGCCTAAGCCAACATAACTCCAGTGCTTACAAAAAGGGGAAATCGGACACAAAGCCATGCACACAGAGAGAAAGCATGTGAGGGTGAAGGGAGAGATCAAGGTGATGCATCTACAAGCAAAGGAATGTCAAAGATTGACAGCGATCCACCAGACGCCAGGGAAGAGGCCTGGGAGGGACTCTCCCTCGAAGCCTCAGAAGAAACCACCCGGTCGACCCCTGATCTCAGACTTCCAGTCTCCAGGGCTGTGCCAGAATATGCTTCTGTCGTTTAAGCCACCCGGTCTGTGCACTTTGTTACAGCAGCCCTAGCAAATGAATACACGCCCACGGAGACTTTTGGGGTCCCCTCTATGAGACTCCCTGCTCCCTGGCAGCCAGCCCCACGCGTTCCATTTGCCTTAGCAGCTCCAGGCTCCGCTCCTCGCTCCCTCAGCTCGGGGGACCGCTGGCCTGGCCCTGGGCTCGGTGCCTGCACTCTGGTCGGGAAGCTGTCCCCAGGCAGGCAGCCAGGGAGCGCGGCTCGCTTCCCGTGTTTCCTTCTCTCAGGCTGCAGTGCGCCGCCTGCTGGCCAACACCTGCGAAGGGTATTTGCTAGGCTTTGCAGTTGTTCACGGCGAGAAGCAATCCCAGTATGTGTCACTCCATAATGGCCATAAGTGAAATTTCTGTTCTAAAGTCTTGTTTTGAATTAACTCATTTAATCCCCTCAGCAAGTCTGTGAGGGCAAGTTATCCACATGAGTTCCAGATAAAAAACTAAGGCAAAAAACATATATATTAAATAACGTCCAAAGTGTACCTATAAATGGTGGAGCTAGGTTTTGAATCTAGGCAGTTTGGCTGCAGAGCCTATGCTCTTAAATGTGAAACCATTACCTTACCTACTAGGTGCTCAATGGACGCATGTTGAATAATAGAACAGATGCTGTCTCTTCTACCTTTCTTGCCCGTTTGCCTTGTGTCCCACCCACCCGGGAAAACCCCAGCATCACATCAATCCACTCTCTTCGCTTCGGCACCCAGACTGTTAAGCATGCTGGGGAAAAGCCAACTCCTGGGCAGAACTCCTACCAGGTCATCAGGGCCTTTGAAAATACCTAACAATTCTGTATTTCCCTGGTCTTTGCCTTCCCTTTGCTGTTGCTTCTCGCCTCAGACCTCCAACACCTGTAGCTCCTTACTCGTTCCTTTCAGAAAAACACGATTTCCGGCTGTGAACTCTCCGCTTCCTACTCCTTCCTATAAACTTGCCTGGCATTGGCACAGGGCCTTCTCCTGTCCTGTCAAAGCCTTTACTGTTTCTCCAGCTAAGGCTCGTCCCGCCCGCGTTTAGCCGCTGCCCAGCGTCGCTCCCTCTCGCAGCGGGCGTGGCCCTTCCTCTCCCGCACCCCAGCCGCTCCACCCGGCCTGGCCTCGGTGCTCCCGACGCTCTCACGCGCTGACGCTGGCTTCTGTCCTCGCTAATTTCATCCTAGGCTTTCTTTAAACGTGTTTGTTGTTCTTTATTAACTTCTTGATTTGGAAGCTTCATACATTCTTTCTGTTTATGAACGTAAGTATTTAAGATCACAAATCTCCCTCTGCTGCATTTGTGTCTTATAGATTCTTATCTGTGAGATTTTTTTTTCTGTAGATTTTTAAATTTTGTTTTGGTTTTCTCATTGATCCAAAAGTATTTAAGAGGTTACTTAAAATTTCTGTGTAGCAGAGGCTTTTGTTTTCTGGTTTTGTAATCAATATCTATTTTATTGCATTTTGTTCAGAGTTTGCTATTTGATATTATTTTTACTTTGGGGGAGTTTTATAATTTCTCTGTGTTTTTTTATACAGTCAATTTTTGGATATCCCATGGGTAGTTTTTAAAAAGCCATTACTTTTGTTTTCTGATTACAGAGTGCAATATATAAATTAATAAAGTTTATATTATTAATTACATTCTTCTCCATTCTTATTTAGGTAAATGTGAGCATAAGAAACCTGCGCCCTCAGTAGGGGCTGCTGGTTCTTGGGGGGTGGGGTGGGAAGCATGGTGGGGGGAGACAGATACAATATGCGAGACTCCAGCCCCCCTCCTGGGGCCACCCAAAGGGGGAGAATGCCCAGTGCCCTCCCACAACCTGCCTTGTGTAAACAAGTGTATTTCTTATAACATTTTGAATACTGTTTATTTTGACTCAAGTTTAGAAACAAAAAGTGTGCCCTGGCCAGGTGGCTCAGTTAGTCGGAGCATTGTCCTGTGCACCGAAAGGTCGCAGGCTCGATTCTGGGTCAGGGCATCCAGGTCGCTGGTCCCACTTCTAGTCGGGGCATGTTTGGGATACAACCAATTGATGTTTCTCTCTCACATTGATGTTTCTCTCTCTCTCCTTCCCTTCCTCTCTAATATCAATAAAAACATATCCTCAAGTGAGGATAAAAATAAATAAAAATAAATAAATACAAAACGTGTGCGTGAAAAATGTTTGCGGAGCCCAGAGCTGCACTGCTGACGTGAGGGGCTGTTTGTGAGTGAAAACAGCATGTGTGCTGGTGGCCTGAGGCTTTCCTGGGCGAGGCCGTGCGACTGTGCAGAGATATATTTAGTGACAGTGTAAACAGGCAAAAAAAAAGTAAAAGTTCCAAATGTATATTTTTTCTTATTGCCCTTTCCTTGCCTCCCAAATTATCACTCCCTGTCCCTGTATTACCCTTGTTCTTGGGAACTCTAAGCCATTCAAATCACCATCCCCCCTTCAACCCAGGCCCCTTGGCCCCTTGGCCCCTTGGCCCCTCCCTGCGACAGACAGCTCCGGCCCAAGCGTCTGCTGTTCTTGGCATCGTCGTGGGCTTTGCTTCCCCTCATCCTCAGACAGGTGCCTCCTGCTTGTGAAATGGATGTGAGTCTCTGCGTTAGGGCCTGGTCTCGTAAAGGCAGAGACCAGAGCGAAGGGACCGAGCCAGCTGCTCTCCTGTGCAGCGATTTGGACGAGTCCTCCAGAGGCCCAGCGGCGTGCGGCCTGTAACTTCATTCCTCCCGGCCCTGAGGCAGTGCGTGTGTGCGTGCGTGGGTGGGTGGGTGTGTGTGTGTGGGTGGGGGGTGCGTGTGTGTGCGTGTGGGGGGTGCGTGTGGGGGGCTGTTTACACCCTGCTGCACTCGTGATGTGTGGGGCTGGAGGGACTCACTGCAGTGGAGGGTTCTCAGTAACAAGATCTGCCGGGCATGAAGTGTTTAACATTCTCCCTCCCCCTTAGGCATGTGCATTTTTAGAAAATGAAAACCATATACATTTTTTAAAAAATTAACCTACAGAGGAAAATTAATGGAGAGAGCTATTTTCCTTGTACATTTCCCACAGTTGCTGCTGGGTAAACATGGCTTCTGGTTCAGCTCCTGCCCGTGGGGCCCTCGTGCATTAGGTTTTGTTTTAATTTCTCTCTTCCACCCCCAGAAACAAGCCTGTTAACTTCTCCTTCCTTCTCCTCTGGCAGCTGCGTGGTGAGCCCCTTTTTGGTGATCGGGTTGCTGACAGACTCGTAAGGGTGTTTGCTGCTTACAGTGTAAGCATTGTGGCCACCAAGAAACTTCAGTGGTTACTACTGAAAAATAAAAAAGGAAAGAAACCTGTCCCTTTCCCTGAGTTTTGGGGAGAAAGTGTTGAGGCCGCGGACATCCCCTGACTCGGTGCAGGCCAGAGCAGAACTGTGACTGTGGCTGTTTCCCAGCCTGGGGCACCCTGCGCAGCAGGACAGGGGTTTCCTTCGCTCCCAGTGGGGGTGGAAATAGGGCAGAGAGAGATGCAGGCCTGGAGGCTGAGTAAAGGGGATGTTGCAACCCCTGTTAAGCAGTGATTACATAATGAACCGGATTATACAATGTAATCTCAGTGGGTGCCCGCAGCACGGACAGTGCCCGCCCCCACGTCTGGCACCAAGTAGGCCACCCTCCAGCCTGCTCCTGCCAGCCTGCCCGGTGAAGAAAGGCTGGGTGATGGAGGTTGGAAGTCAACCACCCGTTGGAGTGGGACGTGAAGAAATTCAGTCCAGTCACAGAGCAAGTATTTTCTGCACACTCGCGGCACAACATCCGCAGCTCTAGCTCCGAGCTCTGGGACTTCTGGACTTGCACCCCAGCTCTAGCCAGGAGTTAGACCTTTGGGCCTCAGGCTGATGCTCCAAACTGAACCCGTCTTTTCTCGTCTTCTCGCCCTCCTTACCCCTTAACTCAAACCTCTTCTTGCCTTCCCTGTTTTAGGAAATATTACCAACACCCGTTCAGGGCAGATTCTAGGGTGTTGTGTGGGGGGTAGGGGGTGTGGTTCAAAAACACTGAAGATAAAAAGCTCACCGAGGCCTCTCCACCCTACTATGCCTCACGCATACTGGGCCTTCACAGGGGATTTAGTCTAAAAATTAGGGGAGTGACCCGGAGATTTAAAGGAGCCGGCTGGCGTGCATGAGAGCAAGAGGAAGCCAAGCCCGACCGTGCTGGCCCTGGCGACAGCCCCTCGTCTCAGCCGGGATCTGAGTGACGTGTCCTCCCCCAGGCACCCACAGCAGCAGCACTGAGCCTGGGCTGGGAGCTGCGCCTGCATGGAGGGCTGGCAGAAACGGGCTCCTGGCCGAGTCCCAGGCGGTCTGTAGCGGCTCTGCAGTGAGCGACAGGGTCGGAGCCCAGCCCGCCTGGCCCACCGTGGTCCAGAGGCTGAGGGTGAGCCGCCTGCTACAGCATCTGAAAGCCCAGCTCCTGCGGGCCAACCTGCTGACCTCCGGCCTGGAGGTGTGTCTGGCCACAGGAACCACCTATGTGCCGCCCCTGCAGCTGAAAGTGTGGGGAGAAGTTCATGACCATGGTGCCGGGTGAGTCACCGCCTCCTCCTGCCCTCCTCTTCCAGATCCATCCTACCTGGGAACAGGACCACAGTGCCTCTGCCCGAAGAGCCCCTTGGAAGGAGAAGTGGCTGTCTGCTGGGTTGGTGTGGCTAGGGACGGGGGTGACTCTGGGCTGAAGGGGTCCCAAGAGGAAGAAAAGAGTACAGGGACATGCCCTGGTCCCCACTATGCCCCTGACCCCTGCATCTTGACTGGCTCATAGGAGACACTGTAGAAATGGCCCTTCCCTTTGGCTAGCCCTTATAATTTTATCTATTTTCTCATCTAATGCTTGCAGCAGGCCTTTGAGGTTGTCTAGTCCACAGAGATAATGGAGTCTGTAAGAAGTCAGCTGACCTAGCCAGGGTGTGCCCTAGCTACTGAGTAGTAAGGTCAGGGTCTCCCCGCCAGGGCTCTTGCTTACCGGTGGGTCAGGGGCTGGGCTGACGTGGAGAAATTCTGCAAAAGCCACTGAAGGCAGGTGGTCAGCGTCGTACGACTCCCAGGAAGAAGGGGCTCTATTAGGATGACAGGCTCTGGAGTCAGACCATCTGTTGAAACCCTACCTCCCGCCCTCCCTAGCCCTATGCCTCGACACAAGCATGACTTATCAGTTGCTCCATGCCTCAGTTTCCCCATCAGAAAATGGGCATCAGTGGTTCTAGCTGTGAGGAGTAAATTAGAGTCCCTGAAGTACCCAACACAGTACTCAGCACAGGATCGGTCCTCCCCGGGATAGTGTCACGGTCATTTCCATCTTTCTCAAGGAGGTTGGTTCACCTTCCCCTGCCCCTTAGGGGCCCCAGCCTCTGGCTCATCCTACTTGCCCTTCTTGCAGGCATCGGTCCAGTGCTGGGCCGGGTCTCAGGCCCACTCCTAGGCTCAGCCAGCGACCTCTGGTGTGGGCGCTATGGTCGCTGGAGTCCTTCACTTGAGCCCTGTCCCTGGGTGTCCTGCTGAGACTCTTCCTCATCCTGAGAGCCAGCAGGCTGGAGGGGCTGCTGTGCCCGGACACCAGGCCCCTGGAGCTGGCCTGCTGACCCTGGGAGTGGGGCTTGCTGGACTTCTGTGACCAGGTATGCTCTGCTCCACCAGAGGCCCTGCTTTCTGACTCTTCTGGGACCCAGACCTCTGTGGCCAGGCCTTCTCTGTTGCTGCTTTCATGGTCAGTCTTGAGGCCTGCCTGGGCTTCTGCCTGCCATTGGCTGCAATGCCCTGACCCCTACCTGGCCACCCAGGAAGAGTGCCTCTTTGGCCTGCTCACTCTCATCTCCCTCACTTGTGTGGCAGCCACACTGTTTGTGGCCGGGAAAGCAACACTGGGCCCAGCTGAGCCCAGCGGAAGGGTTGTCAGTCCCCTCCAGATCACCCCACTGCCAGCCGGGTCGCACCCGCCTGGCTTTCTGGCACCTGGCACCCTGTTTCCCGGCTGCATCAGCTCTACTTCCACCTGCCGCGCACCTGCACCGACTCTGTGGCTGAGCTGTGCAGCTGGGTGTCATTCATGACCCTCACTCTGTTTCATACAGATTTGGTGGGCGAGGGGCTGTATACCAGGTGTGCCCAGGGCTGAGCCAGGCACCAAGGCCCGGAGACTGCGATGAAGGCGTCCGATGGGCAGCCAGGGCTGTTTGTGCAGTGTGCGGCCTCCCTGCTCTTCCCTCTGGTCAGGGACCAGCTGGTGCAGCCATTCCACCCCCGGGCCGGTGCGGCGGCTTTCCCTGTGGCTGCTGGCACCACCTGCCTGTCCCACAGCGTGGCTGTTGTGACCGCCTCAGCCACCCTCACCCTGCAGATCCTGCCCTAAGGCCAGCCTCCCTCTACCCCCAGGAGAACATGTGTTCCCTCCCAAGCGCCGGGGAGATGCTGGCGAGGGCAGCAGTGAGGACATCCTGGTGACCAGCCTCCCACTGGGCCCCAAGGCCGGATCCCCCTTCCCAGTGGACACATTGGTGCTTGGGGACAGTGGCGTGCTCCCATCTGCACCCACGCTCTGCGGGCCTCTGCCTGCAATGTCTTCATGGGGGAGGTGAGGGTCTGTCCAGGCCGGGCCTGCCTGGTGAGGGTCTGCCTGGGCCTCACAATCCTGGACAGTGCCTTCCTGCCGTCCCAGGTGGCCCTGTCCCTGTTGATGGGCTCCACTGTCCAGCTCGGCCAGTCTGTCGCCTGTATGGTGTCAGCTGCAGACCTGGGTCTGGTTGCCACTTGGCTACACAGGTGGTATTTGACAAGAACTACCTGGCCAAACACTCAGTGTAGAGCACATCCCACCCACTGAGGGAAGGCCTGCCTCCCTGCGTCCCAGCTCCCCCTCTTCAGGCTCCTGGGCTGTGGGCCGGCCTCCCCATTTCTATTGCTGCCAAGTGGTGTGGCTCTTTGCTGCCACCTCGTGGAGGTAAGGTACATAGCTGCCCAGACGGGGCACTGGGCTTCTCCCGCCTCTCTCATCTCCAGGGCTGTGGCTGACTCCAAACCGGCCTACGCCTGGACTTATACAGGGAGAGAGGGCAGGATATTGGATTAGCACCGTGCACTGGAATTCAGGACCCTAGCGGGATTACCCAGGATCCGGGGTAACAGCTAGTGTCCTGATCAAGAACACCAAGAGAAAGTATTTGGGGAGCTAAGTAAACTCAGCCACCAGGTCTCCCCTCTCCAAGCTCCCATATCCTGTAGGTTACCCCAATGTTGCTCTAGTGTAAAACTCTCCTACGGGATTTGGAAGTATGACAATTACTTGGGGGGCAGATTCCTGAGGGGAGAGGGGACGCTGCTGGCCCCACAGCACTGCCTTTCCACTGGTTCCCTCAGCCCTGTTTTATCAGGACATGGCTTATTGGCCCTGTGTCTCCATCATAGGGACACAGGCCTTTAAACATTTAGATTATTTACTTAACTAAATAGAAGGGAATCAATTCCCAGCTCTGCCATGTCGGTAGGTGTCTAGGGGGTGACATCCACAATGACTGGGTCCCCTGAGATGGCTGGTTATGGGGCTAAGTGTGGCCAAAATCTCCTTTTCCTGTGGTGATTGGTCTGGTTCCAAAACTGCCTAACCCAGGAGCTTGGAAGCTCTGCTCACCCCAACTGATACCCCAACTCCTCTTACCCACGGCTGGGTGGAGGGGGAGGGCTGGGCTCCAGGTCTCAGCAGCCTCCCCTCCTCTCCTGGCCCCGCCTGTCCCGCCCCACTCCCCTCTGCTTCCCCCTGGACTGGAGCTGCCCACCCTCACCTTTCCCCACAGGCTTCACAGCCTCTCTTTGGGGCTGTTTCAGCCAGTGTGGCTCCTCTAAGCTTTACCCGTCTCACCCCCAGGGCATATCTGTGCTTGGGGACTCACACAGAATCTCAGGAGCAGCCCTGCCTCGGCCAAGGAGGGGGCTTTAAATGCCATTTGCAATAATGCCTTATTTATTTAGTGGAGTAAATATTTTATACTGTATGTGAACAATCAGAGTACAGTGTTTATGGTCATGAAATTAAAGGCTTCTTATATGTTTTTAAAAAATAAAAATTAGGCATGCTTTTTAAATAGTTTGAAAAACCACTGTAGAAGAGGATGCAACATAGTGGAGAGAAGAAACCAGAAGCCCTTCTACACAAGCCAAAGCCCCTGAGAAGCCTGCCCCTGGGGTGGGGGTAGAGGGTGGTGACTGTTGCTGGAGGAGGAACTGGAGAGGTGGGTGGGAGGAGGTGAGTGTGGCCAAGGTGAGGTGAATGGCAGAGGGAGGAGAGCTCGGGGGCATCTTTCCGTGGCTCGTCTCCATCCAAGTGCTTGAGGCAGGGGCATGATGAAGCCTGAGCACCACCGGGAGGGGCCCGGGGAACACGATCGCCTGCTCCCTCCTGCTCTCTGGGCTCTTCAGGAATCCATAGTGCCTGCCCTCGGTCAGGTGGTCCACAGCCTACCTGGACCATTTCAAACTGGGTCAGAACCCCTTGGGTGATGAATTCCTCCGTTTCCTGTTAAAATACTACAATGTCGCTTTTAAATCAGGTGCTGGTCTCCTTCGGCTGTTGGGGAGGCTTGTGGAAGGAAGGGTGACCATGCATATTATAAATTTTAAATCAGGTGCTGGTCTCCTGCAACCCTGAGGCAAGATTAGGATGGGCTGGGGGAGGGTGGCCTGATGACTGGCAGGCACTCCGGACCTTCCGAGGGTGTGGAGCTGCCTGGCAGAAAGATTTCAGAGACACTTGATGGAGGAGACATGGTGAGACACCCTCAAAGTTTCTGAGGCCTAGAGTTTCTCCTGCCATAAAGTCTAAGAGCTGTGGTCTTTGATGGTCCTGAGTGGTCCTGTCTTCTCCCTGCTGCTGGCAAAAGAAGCTGCGGGGGCATCAGGAAGCGTAGGAAGCCTTGGTTCAAATTCAGGGTGGCCTTTGTTCTTTGGCCTGATTACCCCTGTGGCCCATGAGAACATTGTGGGTGGGTGGCTCTCAGATTTGCCTCAGAGGGAAACTACGCTAGGCAGGCTGGACCATAAAAATCAAATAATAGGTATGTTTTCGTGATTTTCACAGGAAAAGAAAACATAACCCAATAGCCAGAATTTCCCAATTAAAAGTGTTCTGCTATCACCTTTTCTTAAACTTTTGATGCCAACCTCAATTGATCCGCCCCCAGATCCTACAGACAACACGAACAAACAAGGAATAACAGAATATAGCAGCAGGGCCCAGACCCAAAGGAGCAGGCTGAGTTCGGCAGCTCGTCAGGACCCCTGGGTCCACCAGTTTCCTCTCCTCGCTGCCTTGCTCTTTACCTTGGAGGCCCCTTGCCAGCGTTCAAACGTTATGGATATTTTGTGCCAACCCAGTTTCTCCCTGGCTGGAGAGAAGGCAAGACAGGAGGGGAGACCAGGCACTCTGTAAGCAGGCCCTCTACCTCCTCTTTAGTCCCCACACTGCCAAGCAAGTTCCCTGACGTACCGCTGGTTCTCGTTCCATGTTTGCTGGTTGATCTTTGGAGCGTTACAGGTGGTCGCAGAGGGCCATGGGGCACTTCAAGGGAGAGTGCTTGGAAGAGAGAATCCAGTCTCCTCAGGAACGTGACCAGATTTCTCTTCCACACAGGCACTTGAAGTTGAAACGACAAAGCCGGCTTGCTACTAATTGTCCCCCTCCCCAAAGAGCTCTCCTGCTCCTAACTCTCCCCGCCACCAAACGATCCACCCTCAGTGCTGGGGACTGTGCGAAGTGGTGTCTAAGGCTGTTCGTGCAGGCCAGGCTCCTAATCCTGGACTTGACAATCCCAAGTGGTCTATTCCCCGAAGCCTCTCCAAACGGGGTGGAGACAGTGGAGCCTTGGGAAGGATGGACCTCAGAGCCGTGCTTGGGTACTGACGATGTAGAATGTTCCTGTTCTAAAGCCGGGGACTGGGAAGAAAACTGATTGGCATTGGCTCTGGGTCCACCATTTAACAGCTCCTCTCGGCCTGCAAGCCTTTCGAGATCATTGCCACCGACTACGGACAAGAACAGCTTGAAGCTGGGGAAATGGCTGACGAAGATGCCTGGGGCATCTGCCTGGTCTCCAGGGCTTGGGGGGAATGGCCCGAGGATGTGCTGTTTGCCTTGGATCTCCGTGACACCAGAAGCTCATTCACCTCTCTGAATCGAGAATTTTCCATGAGGTTCATGTAGAAACGGCAAAGCAGGTGGAGACTAAGAAGCAAGAGAGTCAGTGGGGCCCCCAAGAAGAAGAAAGTAGAAAAAGTGAGAGATGAGTTCCATAAAGACCAAAAGAGGTACCAGAAATAGATGGCTAGAGACAAATGGGGAGCCAGAAAGAAACTGTCGAGAGCCTGCCCAGAACGCCACAGTGCCAGCCAAGCTGCTGCAGACCAGGCGGGCACCGCCCCTGGGTGCTCCTGGCCGGCGTCCATTCTGATTGGCTGGTGCCCCTGTTCCAATTAAAACACCAGGTGGCCCCAGTTTCTTCCTGTGGATCACACCAGGCAGGGAACAGAATTAACACTAACCTTGCCCGCAGGTGGGACAGAGTTTACTTACCTTGTGTGATTCCAGGGCACCAGGAAGGCCCAGCACCTCACTTCCATCCCCAAAGATCCCTCTTCCTAGTTAAATAAGATGGTTGCAGTTGAACATTAGATTCTATTTCTTTTGCTTAAGACTATGACTATTTAAAATACAGAGCTGGAAAGAGTAACCCTTTAAGTGCTAACCCTTATTTATACCTCCGTATGAGGAGCCCCACATCCTAGAACAGGTAAGAAGGGGACATGTGAGGCCACCAGGAGGTGGCGTGGAATGGCCAGGGGAGCGAAAGGTGATGGAGAGACGGGAGGGCCCCAGCGAAGTCCACCGAGCTCGCTCTGCAGTCTGGCTCGGCTGACCCCAGGCAGAGTCTCTGTCTTACTGCACTGGCCTGCGTTGTGCCAACGTGGGCCTAGCAGAGGGAGTCGGGCTAACAGCAGGGGCACTTGTTGGAAGGGGGCCTGCAGGTGGAATGTATCCTGACCACAGGGTTGGCAAGTCCTAGGCTTCACCTTGTCAACAACTGGCTTTGTTACCATGCTTCTGTCTGAGACTCAGTTTCTTCATCTATGTAACGGGCGACTTGATATTCTGGAAGCCTGTGTGAAAGGCTGAAAGTGGCCAGGAGCATGTGTGCATCTTACTCGATGAGCGTGACCAGAGACAGTAGGCTGAGAAGTAGGCGTGCCAGGAGGAGCTGTCTGCAGGGGCTCGAGTGTGCAGTGGAGAGAATGGGCCCAGCACCTGCAGCCCTGCCCCTGGATGGCCTCACTTCCTCCCTGTGCCTTAAGGCCACCTGCCCCGCCCCCGGACTACTTCAGAACGTGATCTGGCCCAGGGGCCATCTGGTGCTGAGTTGGGGCTTTGAGACCAGAGTCTACAGGGCAGGGGACAGGAGGGTCTCCGCACTGCCCTTGGAGGACACATTTCCTGCAGGAGGCGGCTTCACTATTGAGAAGCTGGAGAGGCTCAGCCGGCCCCTGAGACCAGCTTGGACAACCACTCAGACAGCATGGGATGGTCTTCCTCGTGGCCCAGAGGAGGGACTGATGCAGTGGCCTCCGAAGGAGCCGGGTGGGCGCAGGGGTAGGCCCAGCTGTCATCCTGACACCTCATTTGATTTCCTCTCTACTTAGTTGCTTTTATTTAGGATGCTTACCAGCAAATGGTTTTAGAGTTTTATTATACATGATTGCCAGGTAAATAGGGACGTTTATCTCAGAGAGGTTTACAATATATTCCTCTAATGGCTCAGGATTGGGGAAGAGAGTTGGGCAAGGAAACAAAGCTGTGCCACCCTGAGTTTTGCGGGCTCCTTGGGCCGCATGGAGGGAAGAGAGTGGAGCCCCCATGACCTCCTATTTAGGCAGTTTGGGGCCACACAGCTTCTGTGCTCCTTCATCCCCCCCCCCCATCTTCACCCCTGCTGACACGCAGACACCACCATGAAATGCCGAGAACACAGTCTTGGCTGTTGGAGACATGGGTTTTGATCCTTGGCTCTATGGCCTACTTGTTCTTGTGACTTCAGGTGGGCCACCAGCATCTCTGAGCCTCAGCTTCCCCCACTCTGAAATGGAAATAGTAACACCTCTCCCCGGGGTTCGTGAGACCCCAGAGATATAACATGAATGCACTTGGTAAATAGCTACGTGTGCAATGTTGTATGTGTAAATCCTGGCCAACCTCACATATACGTGTAACAAGCAATTCTAAAAGAGGTAGAGGAGTCATTTCCTCCCTCCCTCCCCCCCTCCCCCCCTCCCCTCCCTCCCTCCCTCCCTCCCCTCCCTCCCTCCCTCCCCCCTCCCTCCCTCCCTCCCTCCCTCCCTCCCTCCCTCCCTCCCTCCCTCCCTCCCTCCCTCCCTCCCTCCCTCCCTCCCTCCCTTCCTTCCTTCCTTCCTTCCTTCCTTCCTTCCTTCCTTCCTTCCTTCCTTCCTTCCTTCCTGTGCAACCCACCTACCCCCGTTTGGGCCAGGGGTGAGGAGCCTGGGAAAGACTTTCTGATGGAGGAGCAGCAGGTGAGTGAGCTCTAACAGGTGAC
Source organism: Miniopterus schreibersii (assembly GCF_964146895.1). NCBI lineage: Eukaryota > Metazoa > Chordata > Mammalia > Chiroptera > Miniopteridae > Miniopterus > Miniopterus schreibersii. The sequence continues at coordinate 6,816,096 of NC_138112.1, read as the reverse complement.
CACGAGTAAGCCAGCAAAGGAATAGGGCAGGTGGGGCCAAGAGCAGGACTGCCAGCAGGCCCTGCGGAGACCCAGGAGGGAAATCACAGGCTGTGGTGAACTTCAAGAAAAACTGAAGCCCTGGCCGGGTGGCACAGCTGGTTGGATCTCAGACCGCACGGTACAATCTTGCTCGTGGCCCCGAGGAGGGACTGATGTGGCCGACGCTGAGGAGTCCTGTGTCCCAAAGCGTTGTGGGCTCAGTTCCCAGGCAGGGCACATACCTCGGCTGAGGGCTCGGTCCCTGGGAGGCAACCGATTGATGTTTCTCTCTCACATCTATGTTCCCCTCTCTCTCTTTCTCTCTCTCCCCCCCCTCCTTTCCTCTCTGTCTAAAATCAATAAAAACATATCCTTGGGTGAGGATTTAAAAAAAACAAAAAACAGAAAAGAAAAACTGAGGACACTCAGGTACAAATGCTGGGGCCTTGCTCCTGAGGGCACCGCTAGCACTCCGGTCACTTGGCGTGGTAAAAAGGCCAGCGCGCCAAGTGGGCAGAGAGGGCCCAAGCGGTGACAATGATGGGGGGTGGGAAATGGGAAATCAAGTAATTTATTCAGTCAGTAAATATTTATTCAGTGCCTGAGCAAAGCAGGGCATTGTACTAAGTGTCAGAACCTCTCTGGCCCTCACACTAAGCACAGTTGCCCTTGATCACATTCTACCCCATGTTGCATCTGTGTGTATTATTGTGTGTAGATGTCGGCATGTGCACATGTGTGCGTGTGTGCACACGCACACACATGGCCTTCAGGGGAAGGAGGCATGAAGTCTGCCGCTGGCTCCCTGCAGACCAGCCCTAGACCCGCCGGATTGCCTTTCCCTTGCCCTTCCCTCTCTGGGCACACGGGGGCAGCAGAGCCTTGCGCTTGGCGGCCTGAGGGCCGAGGGCGGGAGGACCCTTCCCGCAGCCTGGCTGGTCCACCACCTACCTGCTCATTTGCAGAGGCCTGTGCGCTTTTCAACCTGAAATCCGAATGGAGGAATCAAGAGGAGGGCCGCCGTCAGCAGAGCACCCTGATTTTCACTGACCCTCACTCGGTCATATGCAAAACACACTGCTCCCTCCTCCCCCACAAGGGAGGCTGAGGCCCAGGAAAGCTTACCCGGACCCGCCTGCGCCAGGCCAGCTAGACGCTAGCCCGTAAGTAGCCTGGATGACAGACCTTGTGAGAGGCACCCTGGATGGCCCCCGGAGGGGACTTTCTCTGGGCCCTGTGGGCTGTAGTGAAAACCTCCCCAAAACCCAGGAAGCTGGAGCAAGTGCAATGGATGGGGCACAGTGAGCCCATCAGATCCACTCGACAGCTATTAAGGCCAATGCATGTGTTAGATCCCGTGTTAGTAAGAGAAATACAAAGGGGAACTGGATTCGAGCTCTTCCAGAAAGTTCACAATCATGGGGGCAAATGGCCATTGCAATATAGTGTAGTAAGTTCAGGGAGGGGGAGATGTGCAGGGCATTGGGGAGCACAGAAGAGATGTGTTCACCTAGTCGGGTTGGGGTGCAGGGAGGTCAGAGAAGGCTTCCCAGAAGGAATGCCAAGGTAGAGAGGACTTTTCAGGCAAGGGAACGGCATGAGCAAGAGATCCAAGTTAAGCAACGCTGGAGGGAGATCAAAACAGTTCCAGTGTGTCTGACAAAATTCTAACCTAATACCCTTTCATGTTGCAACTTTTAATAAGCACATGCTCCGTGACCTGGCTCTTGCCCACCGCTACAGGCAGCCCAAAGAGCTTGCTGGACAATTTTGTACATTTCCATAGGAGATTTGGGGAACGAAGTTTTTCCAGGGCAGGGTCTACAGGATTAGGGGAAGTTGGATGCCGGAAAGGAGACTTGGAGGCTGGGAAATTAGCCTCTGGTTGGGTCTTTCCCTCTGAGGACCTTTTTCTTCCTTGTGTCTTAGCAAGTGACTCCCCTTCGAACTGGAGACTGATGGGGAAATTGGCAAAGGAGGTAGTGACCAGTACATTCAAGTGGAGTCCAGAGGTTAAGATTGTAAGCAAATAACAAACACAGTTTCAAAGACAAAAACCGTAAGGCTAAAAATTGCTTAACTAGGTAGGTTACATAAAAATTAGATTCCTGATTAATGAAAGGCCTCATAGCCAAAGCAGTCTGCCCGACTGCTTGGAAGAGATGTTTGCAGTGGGTAAAACCAACAGCAGAGAAACTCCAACGTTAGCAAACGTCTTGTCTAGCTCTTCACCAGTTCCCTGTCTTCTCTCCTCTGGCTCACAGCTAAACTACATTTCTCAGCCCCCTTGCCTCAGGCCACTTGACCAGGGAGCAAGCGTTTCTTTAAGCACCTGACTTGTGGGGTTTGTTACGCCACTTAGCTTACCTCTTTGATGCACATGGGGTGTGTTTTTTTAATATATCTTTATTGATTTCAGAGAGAGGAAAGGAAAGGGAGAGAGAGAGATAGAAACATCAATGATGAGAGAGTCATTGATCGAGCCCACAACCCAGGCATGTGCCCTGACCGGGAATCGAACCCGATCACCTGGATCCTAGATCGACGCTCAACCGCTGAGCCACGCCCACACATGTTTAAACGTGCTCAAACTGGTCAGAGAAAGGCAAAATTCAAAAAGTGTATAACTTCCCTTATTCTCATTAGGCTGGTGAAATATTGCAAGACTTGTGGAAAGGGTTGGAGGTGTGCATGTGGGGGGTATAGGAACTCCCGGGTGCTGCTTGTGGGATGCAGACGGATGTGGCCCTGCCGGGGCAGTCGGTGGTTCTTACTAAAGTTAGACACGTGGATATCTTATGACTCAGCAATCGACTCCAGAGAATATACCCCGTAGAAATTCTCACACAGGTCTACACAGAGGAGACGTGGACAGCTGCAGAAATATCGTGCTGGGGAGTTGAGGCAACCCGGGTGTCCGTCACGGGGAGCAGATGAGTAAATGAGGGGGGTGCATGCAGGTCATGGAGAGCGTGCGGTGGCGAGAAGGAACGGGCCACACGTACGCAGAGCAGCGTGAATGGCCTTAAAAGCAAAGTGGAAATGTAAATAAAAACACATGCATACAAAACAACAGTATGTATTTTACAAAAACACACATAAAGAATCTACACTAAACACCTTAGTTGGGGAGAAAGAGAGTGGAAATGGAGGGAGAAAAGAAAACAGAAAGAATGCTTCACCGTCACCAAGCGGACTCGCTTCCAACGCTTCTGACGCTTCTGACGAGAGACTGAGACTGGCAGCCGCAGCCTGACTCGGAGGCTTGGTTTCCTTTAGAATCTGATCCCCGTGAGGTTATTGCACCTCTCCTCAAATTTTTACCAATTTCATAAGCAGTCTCTCTTCATCGCCTGACCTCATGCTTTTTTAACAACTAAACAAAATAAGAGAGGAACAGAATTACAAGATTCAATCTTAGTCCAAACAGCTTTTACTCAGAACATAAAACTATATGCTTTTTATGTATGTAATAAACAGATCAAGAAAAGAGTGCATTATCCTCACATTTGTACAGCATTATTAGTGACAAATATTCTAAATATATATGATATACCACCACAATAATTAGTAGGAAGCAAGAAAAAAAAATCAGTGGGTCAGAGAAGGTAGCCCCGGATCAGATCTTAGTAAGTGCTGTAAGTAAGCAGGTGACAAGGGAACATCCCACCGAGGAGGGAAGGAGACAAAGCAAAATAACCGGAACAGCACAGGAGCCCTTCAGCTCCCAGCTTTGCCCCGTGGGTGTGTGGAAGCCGCATGTTCATGCTCAGCCTCCCTGGGTTTTGCTGTTACAGCTGCTGGACACACGCTGAACTCTAGCAGGCCGGCCGCCTGCCACAGTAAAGCCGGTCCCTGGCCCCACCGAAGGCCCGGACCCATGTCTCTGCAGGTCACAGACCTGCAATGGGGTGGGCTGGGGCTGGACACCTCTTGGCTGGAGTATGGAATTGGCCTTTTTTCCAAGGAGCCCTTAGCCACCCCCACTGTCTCTTTTCCCCCATCGCTCTTCTTTGGCCAAGCAGTTCGCCACCTTATGCCCTGCCTTTCCTTCCCCTGCTTGGCATCCTTCTCAAAACTCTCTGCAACCTGGGCAGTGGATTCAGTGGCCAGATTAAAATTTGGAGACCTATGAGCAGAGATAACCCGGTAACTAGATAACTAGAGTTTCTGGCTGAAGCAGTGCCTGTGTGGCTGTGGGTTGTGTGTACGCTGCTAGGGCCATTCCAAGCACGCTGTCTGCACACACAGCGCCCGTCTCCTAGCCTGGCGGGGCAGCCTGCTTGCTTCCCCATGGCAGGCAGGACTCTAACAGAAGAGGGAAGCCAAGAGGCTGTGGCCTCCAAGACAGGGCTCCCCGCCTCCCTGCAATTAAGGCTCAGATTAATTACGCCTGGACTCGCCATACGTATTCATTAAAATCTAGAGCAGGCCGTGTGGGATCAAATTTGATGAGTTAACATTTTGCTTGTAATTTTGTTTGTTTGTTATTAATTACCAAGCACAGGAAAGGCTCCCAGTTGCTGGGTCCTCTGGCTGCAGGAGCTGCTCAGTTTGGCTTGGCCTTGGGTTCTGACCTGGGGCTCACAGCTGCCTCGGGTCTGGCTTGAGCAGAGAACCGGGAAGAGGCCAGGAGGGGAGCTGCTCTGCTGCACCCCCAGGCCCCTCCCCTGGGGCGCTGGGAGAGGCGACGGGAGCGGCTGTACCTGGGCGGACACTTTCTCCTCGGAGACGAGCAGGAGAGATTGCTGCCTGCTGGAGTCCGAGTCACTTTGGGAGCGTCACAGAGGGAGCGTCCAGGCCTCTGATCTGACTCAGGCCTTGATGTCCGGAGCTCAGGACTTGCAGGACTGGAAAGAGAAGCTCGGAGTGACACTTGAGTGGCATTTTCTAGAGCGTTCCCCTTTTTGTTGCAATACTCGTTTATCCTTTAGTGCCTTTGAGGGACTTACCGTAACCCCATTGGGTAAAACTGAGTGAAAAGAGCTGCGCTGGGCCTGCTCGCAGAGGAAGCTTGGGACGATCGCTACGATCAGGTACCCGCCCTCGATGCCCAAATCCGTGCTTGTTCCAAGGGGGCTGCGTCTGCACCTGCAGGCATTTTCCTTGAGTCGTGAGATATGTCACTCATGTAGAAGTGGGCCTAAGACATTTACATGTCGGGCAAAGATGACTATAACTGAGCACTGGGTAACCACCCCAAGTGAGGAACAGATACTACAGATCCTGGGAGCACCCCTTCTCCTGCCTGAACGCCCCGCTTTCCCCTCCAGAAGCAACCACCATCCTGATGTCTAAAGCAAGCATTTCATTGTTTTACTTGACAGTTTACTGTTCACTTACGCTTCCCTAAGTATTATTGTTTAGTTTTGCGTGCTTTGAACTTTATATAACGGAATAAAAATGTAGGTCTTCTTTATGAGTCGCTCCTTCCACTCTAGATCACTTGGAGAATCGTGTATGCTGATGCCTGTAGTGGTAATTGGTTCATTTTCATTGCCGTGTACGCCAATTTATTTATTCTGCTGTTGCTGGACATTTAGATTGCTTCTAGTTGGGGGCTATTTCAAACAATGCTGCTAAGAACACCCCTGTGTATGTACCAGATTTGGTCTAGGTGTGCCCCGGGCATAGGATGTGCACAAACTCAACTCTGCTAGTCAATGCTGTTTTCCTGAACGTGCACCAGTTCACTAGAAATAAATGAGATCTGTGGGCAAGGTGCTTGGTGCTGTTCAGATGTTATTTTTGAGTTTCATGGCTGTCTAACAATATGTCATTGTGGTTAAATTTGCATCTCACTAATGAGATTAAGCATCTTTTCATAGTTCTTTCAGCTGTTTGGATTTCCTTTCTTATACAGGGTCTGTTCACGTCTTCTGTGTTGTTCTTTATTTTCACTTTGATTCACAGAACTTCTTCATAAGGTGCGGATCCTAGTCCTTTGTCAGTTTTATGTGTTGTACTATCTTTCCCCACATTGGCGTATTTCTTGGCTCTCTTAATGTGTCCTTGGTGGAACAGACATTCTTAACTCTAATATACTCCAAAACTTTTATTTACAATGAATGGTTTCTGTTTCTGGTTTAAGAAATCTTTTTCTATCCCCAAGGTCATGAAGATATTCTCCTCTATTACCTTCTAAATCCTAAGAGTTTTGCCCTTCATGTATAGTTTTTAAATCTTTCTGAATTGATTTTTGTGTATAGTGTGGACAGGTTCTAATTCCATTATCTCCCCTGTGGATACTCAATTATTCCAGCACTACTGATTGAAAGGTATTGTTCCCCCTGAGCTGGGTTATCACCTCTGTCGTGTTCAAATGTTCATAAGGGCCTGGGTCTGCTTATGGGCTCTCTGTTCCATTGGTCTATTTGTCAGTCCTTGGGCCAATACCACACAGTCTTAATGACTTAGCCTTAGAACAAGTCTTATTTCTGGTAGAGCAAGTCCTCCTACCTTACTTTTCTTTTTCAGGAGTAGCCACTCTTGGCCCTTAGCACTGTCATATAAATTTTAGAGCCAGCCTGTCAAGTTCCAACAAAAACCTATTGGGATTTTAATTGGGGTTTTACTGAGTCTATAAATCAATTTGGAGAGATATGACATTTTTACAATGTGGAGTCCTCTAATCCATGAAGTGGTATATTTCTCCATTTATTTAGGTCTTCTTTAACGTCTTTCAATAAAATTTTATAATTTTCTCCATCAATGTCTTGTACATATTTTGTTGGATTTATCCCTAGGTACTTCACATTTTCTAATGCCATTCTGAGTGAAGTCTGTTTTAAATGTCATTTTATAACTGTTGCCTGTTAGAAATGAATTTAATTTTTTATACTGAATTTATATCCAGAAACTTTGCTAAACTCATAGTAACTGTAGTAATTTATTTATAGATTATTTTTTATTTTCTATATATACAGTCATTATGTTATCTGCTTATCATAATAGTTTTAACTTTTTCTTTCCAGTCCTTATACTTTTTATTTATTTTCTTATCTACTTTGCTGTCCAAGACCTATAGTAGAATGTTGAATAACATTGGTAATCGTTAGCATTCTTGTCTGTGTCCTCAAGTCTAAGGGGAAGCTTTGAAATGAGCCAATGTAAAAAAAATAAAGTAAAATAAATAAATAAATAAAATGAGTCATTGTAAGGTATGGCGTTTGTTGAAGTTTTTGTAGATAATGCTTATCACACTAGGGAAGTTCCATTCTATTCTCAGCTTGCCAAGAGTTGTTTTTATTATTAATGGATGTTGAATTTGAGGTTTTCCCCCCATTCATCTATTGATTGGATCACAAGGTATTTCTCCTTTAATAAGTAAATGTGATCATTTAAATTAATGGATTATTAACAGTTAAATGTTCCTGTATTCCTGGGGTAAACCTATGCTGGCCATAGGGTAATTACTAAAAGAATAGGCTGCTATGTTAGACGCTTGAGTCAGGTCTGTGAAACCTGGCTATCCCACTATCTAGCAGTGTGACGTGGGCAAGGCACTCACCCTCTCTGTGCCTCAGTCCCCTCGTATGTTGAAATAGAGATAACAGTAACTAACTCACAGAACTACTGTAAGCTATAGTAGAATGTCCAAAATGCTAAAGCCAGTGCCTAGAACATAGTAGGCACCATATAAGTGTTTGCTAGTTTATTGATTAGACAATAATTTATTTAGGAATTTTGTGCTTGTGTTCATGAGTGATTTTAGTTTGTAATTTTTCTTTCTTGTAAATAACCTTGGTATTAGGGTTTCACTAAACTTTTAAGATTAGTTGAGGGGTGTTTTCTCTTTTTCTGTTCTCTGAAAGAGTTTGCATAAGATTAGAATTACCGATTCCTTGAATATAGTGTAGGACTCATTTGTGAAGCCATTGTTACTGGACTGAACTGGTTCAATTTCTCAGTATTTGTCAGCCAAGGAAATTAAGCATAAACCTCCAGGTGAACTTTGTCACTGCATGTACACTTAGAAAATATGCTTATACTTACATCGCATGTTCAAAAATGGCAGAAAATCTCTGCCCTGCCCGGGAGGAGATTTGAGTATTGTAATGAGTTTGTTTTTGTTTTTTTTGATTATCTTTTTATTTATTTTATTTTATTTTATTTTATTTTATTTTATTTTATTTTATTTTATTTTATTTTATTTTATTTTATTTTATTTTATTTTATTTTTATTTATTTTTTCACATGTAATTTTTTAGAACGTCATCTTTATTGTTGAGACCATGACAGATGTCCCCCTTTTAACCCCACTGATCCCCTCCACCCTACATCCATCCCATCCTCAGGCCCCCCCCCCCCACCACAACAATGTCCCCATCCATAGGCCATGCCCATAAACATACAAGTTCCCTGGTTAATCTCTCCCCACCCTCCCACCCTCCCCGCCTTCTCTCTGAGAGCCCTCAGTCTGTTCCATGCTTCCATGTCTCTGGATCCACTTTGTTCATCAGTTTATTTTATTTATTAGATTCCACATATAAGTGAGATCATGTGGTACTTGTCTTTCTCTGACTGGCTTATTTCACTGAGCATAATCCTCTCTAGTTCCCTCCATGCTGTCCCAAAGGCTAAAAGGTCCTTCCTCTTCATAGCTGCGTAGTACTCCGTGGTGTGACCGTGCCACAGCTTTTTTATCCACTCACCTACTGATGGGCACTTGGGCTGTTTCCAAATCTTAACTATCGTAAATAACGCTGCTATGAACACAGGGGTGCATAAGTTCTTTGCGATTGGTGTTTGGGGTTCTTTAGGCTATATTCCTAGAAGTGGGATCAGTGGGTCAAATGGCAGGTCAATTTTTAATCTTTTGAGGAACCTCCATACTGCTTTCTGTAGTGGCTGCCCCAGTCTGCATTCCCACCAGCAGTGTCCCAGGGCTCCCCTTTCTCACACCCTCGCCAGCACTTGTAGTTCGTTGACTTGTGGATGGAGCCATTCTGACAGGTGCGAGGTGACACCTCATTGTGGTTTTAATTTGCATCTGTCTGATGATTAGCAACACTGAGCATTTTTTCATGTCTCTTAGCCATCTGCATGTCCTCTTTGGAGAAGTGTCTAGTTAGGTCCATTGCCCATTTTTTAATTGGATTGTTTGTCTTCCTTTTATTAAGTTGTATAAGTTCCTTATATATTTTGGATATCAACCCTTTATTTGATATGTCCGTGGCAAATATGTTCTCCCATACAGTGGGCTCCCTTTTCGTTTTGTTGATGGTTTTCTTTGCTGTGCAGAGCTTTTTATTTTGATGCAGTTCCATTTGTTTATTTTCTCCTTAGTTTCTCTTGCCCTAGGAGATGTATCAGCAAACATATTGCTATGAGAGATGCCTGAGATTTTACTGCCTCTGTTTTCCTCTAGGATTTTTATGGTTTCATGTCTCACATTTAAGTCTTTTATTCTTTTTGAATTTACTTTTGTGTATGGTGTAAGTTAGTGGTCCAGTTCCATTTTTTTGCATGTATCTGTCCATGTGATGATGAGTATTGTAATGAGAAAAGTTCATGCGGAGGTCAGTGTAGACTCCTGCAGGCCCCTCTTGCCTCCCCAGATGGCTTGAGCCGGATTAGCCCCTGGTTCTGCAAATCCTCGGCTTCTCCCTGAAAAGACAGGTCTGGCATTGGTCTGTGTCAGGGGCATGTAGGTATAGAGGAAAGTTTAACTAAGTCTCAGGCCTTCTATTTAACTCTTAGCAAATCACAGGATGTGTAAGCGCACCTTGTAATAGTTAGGGTGGTCTGAGTGGGTTTACAGGTTAATCTAAGCAAAGTTATGAATTCTAAATAAAAGCTAGTCTATGCTAGGCTGCCTGAAAGCCTGTATTCAGGGCATATGTTAGGTTATACCATCTGCACTCAAGGTTTTATGTAGGGACACTTTTCAATTTAAATTTTTTGATGATTATAGGTCTTTTCAGGTTTTGAAAGTGTTGTGTATTTACTTAGGACCTTGTAAATATAAAATTTCAATATATTGGCATAAAGTTATTCATAATGTATCATTATCTTTTAAATGTCTGCAGCATCTGTTATGACGTTCCCTTTTTCTTTTTAAATATGTTCTTATTGATTTTAGAGAGAGGAAGGGAGAGGGAGAGAGGGAGAGAGAAACATCAATGATGAGAGAGAATCATTAATCAGCCTCCTGCACGCCCCCTCCTGGGGATCGAGGCCTTAACCCAGGCATGTGCCCTGACTGGGAATCGAACCATGACCTCCTGGATCATGGGTCAATGCTCAACCACCGAGCCACACTGGCGGAGCGATCTTTTAGTTTTTACTTTAAAATGCATTGGTCAAAGGATATGCTCTATATAATTTCATTCTTTTGAAATATGTTGAGGCCCATTTTATGGGCTAGTATGGTAACTGTTAATGGCCTCTGTCCTCTTGAAATGAATGTGTAGGTGTTGGATGTAATATTTTATGTATGTCCATTAAGTCGAGTTGATTAAAGCTGCTGTTCAGAGCATAGGATAAATAGTCAATATTATCAGAACAACTTTGTATGGTGACAGATGGTTACTAGACTTATTGTGGTGGTCACAGCATAAGGAATATACATGTTGTATCACTATGTTGTACACCTGAAATGAATATAATATCATATGTTAACAATACTTTAATTTAAAAAAATCCTGCTGTTACATATTTTTACTGATGTTTTTGTCTGTTTTTAACTGTCCCTAAATGACCATCTTAATTTACACTTTGTATTTGCTCTGGCCGGCCTGTGTTTTCTCTCTCTTAGTGCCTGCCTTCTTCTGAATTGATGTTTTTTTGGTCCCTCCATTTTCTCTCCTCTACTAATTCAAAAGTTAATGAAATTTGATTATATTATTTTTGTGGTGTCTAAAATTGGAGTGTAGGTATTTTACTTTGCATCCCATGATGCACTAAATGAGTGAATGAGAAAGTGAGACCAAGAAAGAAAAAAAGGGAATGCAGATTCCATCAGTGAACCAGTTACTGCTGTGGGCAGCTGGGGCTCAATCCTGCTGGGACCTCTGGGCGGTGTGGAGAACAGGTTTCAGCATTCCCATCCCAGGAACAAGAAAGCTGGTGCATTTACTCAGTACTGATCTGTCATTGGGTGAGGGCCTGAGGACGGCGGCAGTAACTCCCTGGCTCTGCTGGCCTGTCCTCCATGGCGGCTGAATATACTCCTGCAACCAGAAGAATCCGCAGGCAGGGTCTCGGGCGCTTGCTATCGGAAAACGCTGACGTGCGTAGGCGTGGTAAGTGCTGAGGGAATATGGGCGGCGCACCATCAGCTGCTTAGAATTACAATATGCATAGCTAACTTATCAAAGTCTAAAGATAATATTTTACCCTTCCTGGGCACGACAGAGATCTAGAACATTCAACTCCATGTAGGCATCCTCCCCTGAAAATTTCAGGCTATTGCTATTGAGTATTATAATTCTATCTTGCTTATTTTTAACCACCTATGGCATATTTTTTAAATGCCCATTAGGATTGCCCCATACGACCCTGCAGACTTGCTCTTCTTTCTTGCGTCTCAGTCCGACTTTCTATTTGGGTCATATTTTTTTTGCCTGAAATTATGTTATATTAGAAAGTTGCAAACATTCACTTTTTTTTTGTCTGAAGGTGTGTTAATTTTGTACCAATTCTTTTGTTTGTTTGCTTTTTGTTAATCCTCACTGGAGGATATATTTTCCATTGATTTTTTAGAGAGTGGAAGGGAGCGGGAGAGACAGAGAGAGAAACATCAATGTGAGAGAGGTGCATCGATTGGTTGCCTCCCACACGTGCCTCAACCTGGGTAGGGTATCGAGCCTGCAACCCAGGTACGTGCCCTTGACCTTCAGTCTGCGGCTGGTGCTCTAACCACTGAGTAAACTGACTAGGGCTGTACCAATTCTTTAAAGGCTTTTTCTGGTTGTATAATTCTAAGTTGACAGGTATTTTGTTTTAACCCATTGACAACACCGTTCTCCTGTTTTACCCCCTGCAAAGTCAGCTCTTACTTTTTAAAGGTAACTGGTATTTTTTTCTCTCTGGATGTTTTCAACATCTTCTCATAGACTTTGGTGTTTTCTGGATGTTTTACAAATCTTCTCATAGTCTTTGATGTTCTGCAGTTTTATCAATAAAATGTCCAGGAGTAGGCTGCCTTTTACATATCGTTTGGGAGTCACTGGGCTTGTAAATGTAATCTTACATAGACTGTTATAAGGATTAAATGTGTTAAAATTTGTAAAGCAGGCTAGTACCTGCACAAAATAAGTGCTTAATAAATATTACTTATTATTGATTTTGTGTATTTATAACTGTGCCAGTTATTAATTTGTTGCTTCACAGCTCCAGCCCACCTGTCTGTATTTTGTGATGTGAGAGCTGGACTCTGCAAACACAGTTCTTCTTAGCCAGTTGCCTCTGTGACTGGTTCTGCCAGTGGGGGATATTGGAGGGACACACAAGGATTGAGGAGGAGGAAGAGATTTGTTACTTCCTGTTTTTCCCCCACCCCCAAGGTCTGGTTGTGGTCTTGTGATATGAGCAGTCTCTAGGAATGATTGTCTTCACCAAGCTAGTGACTCAATGCATGGCTAGTGCCTGCAGGGGCATTTCCTAGGTTCCTGCGATGGCGAGAATTCCTGCAGCAGCTGTCCTTTCTAATCAGAGCTATGACTCTCAGTTCTATGAGCCCATAACCTGACTTTCTAAGTTTTTCCCTCGCTCCCTTGTTCCATCAGCTCCAGCAGTTTTCTGCATTTGCCATCTGTTACACCTTAGACTCTCTAACTGACATAGTATTGCTCATTAGTGTTGGAATCTCTTCAGCTATTACTCTGATTCATTCTATCTCTCTTCTCCATCAGGGACTCCAATTTGACATATGTTAGATCACTTTATACTCTATGACTCTTAACTTTCTCTTTTATGGTTATCATTTCTCTTTCTCTGCTGGGTAATTTCTTTTAACTTATTTTTTAATTTACAAACTCTCTCTTCAGTTATGTCTAATATTCTGTTAAACTCCTCAATTGCTATGTAAATGAAATATAACATATGACATATCTATATCTATCAGCATTTTTAGTGGTTTTCAGGAAGAGGGTATGCCTTGAAAGCTAATCAGACATATGTAGAAACTGATAAGTTAGATGTGGTATCATTTTTATAAAAATGTAAGCAATATTTATATTTTGGGTTTGCATAGTATAGTCTAGCACTGAGTTGATCTAGCAGTCTTGGAGTCTAGAGTACAGTATTTTGGGAAAGAGTGACCTGTTTTCCTGTGAGGTCGTGACCTGAGATAATGAACCAAATGCTTTAACAGCAGACCTATGGGAAGTGCATCCACCAGTGAGTCATGCTCCAGGCTGTATGGAAACAGCATTCTTTCTTCTTTCTTTCTTTCTTTCTTTCTTTCTTTCTTTCTTTCTTTCTTTCTTTCTTTCTTTCTTTCTTTCTTTCTTTCTTTCTTTCTTTCTTTCTTTCCTCCTTTCATTTCTCCTTCCTTCCTTTCCTTCCTCCCTCCTTTCCTACTTGCTCTTTGTTCAGTCCTGGATATGTGCATTCATACATTCAAAATCATAACGAACACTTATGTAAGAGTGGAGAGTCAATATGGGAAGCAGATTTCTATTTATAGTGAAATATGATTCTGACTATAAATCTTGACGACTTCTGAAAAGGGTGGGGAAAAATTAATGCTGGATGAGGGGGCAAGGGGTGTTATAATACCAAGGCCACGTGTAAGCTATATAACTGCTATTTGTAAAGTTGCCAAGGTAAGGATTCAGTATAAGGGAAGCTGTAATTTAAAAATCTCAATATATTGAACAAAAAAACAGTGAACAGAACAGATACTATTAAAGGAAGCCAAAATATGTCACTCCAAAATATGTCACTTTGGCATTCTTATTAATTTGAATTAAAGGCACTTAATAACAGTAGGTACAAGAAGGATCCTCTGACCCACCTTCCTTTTTATTTATCTTCCGTAAAGCAGGAGGTAAAAACTCCCAAGTGAAAGGTACCCACCCTATATGAGAAAGAAGGAAGACGTTCTTGTCACCAGAGACAAAGAAACCTGTACAAACAAATGTTAGAACAACCCTTACCTTCCTAGTTATCTCTCCAGCCCGAACTCCATCATCTTGTTCATGCTTCACAGTGTACTATTTCTTTGTTTAAAAAGTGTAAAACTTTCCTGCTCTAGTCACATCTTTGGATTTTCATTCTCTGGTGAAGAATCACATGAACATGTAAAAAAATTAATACAATTTGTATACCTTTCTCCAGTTAATAGGTGTTATGTCAGTTGAATTCTTAGACCTAGTCAGAGACCCTAGCAGGATAGAGGAGAATTTCCCCCCTTATACAATTATCCTCATTTTATTTTATTTGATTGATTGGTTGATTGTTAATACTCACCTGAGGATTTTTTTTCATTGATTTTTAGAGACAGTGGAAGGGAGAGAGAGAAACATGGATGCAAAAGAGACACATTGATCGGTGGTCTCCAGCACGTGCCCTGACTGGGACCAGGGGATCGAACCTGCAACTCTGGCACATGCCCTTGACTGGGAATTGAACTTTTGACCCCTCAGTCCATGGGTTGATGTTCTAACCACTGAGCCAAAACAAAACTGAAGCTTAAGGCTCTCAAAAGTTAGTTTTCTTAACTGCCATTTTTATACAAATTGTTGGTGGCCAATCAGGATGGCGATTTGTGTCTTTTGACTTGAATTCTGGAGCTTTCTGCTGTTCGGGGCAGCCAGGAGGAAGAGGAACGTCAGTCCTGCAGCAGTGCCCCTGGGACCATTCACAGAGACACCTCGTTTTGATTCAACATCCTTCAAGTCTGTGGCATTACTTTCAAAGATCCATCAGTTTCAATAATCTGAGATAATTTTCCTGTCCCATCTATGTTCCTGCAATGAGTGCTCTTAATACCATGTAAATATCCTTTATTCCCCTTACCACTACTTCCTGGGAAGGGTAAATGACTGACCCAGAGGGACCAGGCAGATTATCTCTCTGAGGAACCTGTTTCAGACCGTGCAGACCTAGTTAGCCAGCAGACAGGAGATAAATTAGAAGGTTCTGTAAATCCAGGTGCAGAGGGACCATTTGGAATGGCCAGAATGGAGCCATATATACCAAATGAGCAAAAGAAAAGCCAGTTTGCAAAGAATATATACCTTTAGTGTGACAAAAAGAGGCTGGGGAGGGGGGAAAGAGAAAGAGGTTTGAGGGGGGAGATAGGCTGTCTAATGATGTTTTGGTTCATGAGACCCAGTTAAACACCTGCAACTTGTTCCCATTATATTCTCCTATTCATAATTCCTCGTTAACTTGAGATTCTTTGATTGGGTTTCTGTGCCTTGTAACCAAATGAGCCCTCACTAAGTCATTACCATGGAATAGTAGGCACTCATTGCAATTGCACTTGGTGCCATATGAAAACAGTCAACTAATCAACCAGCGTTTTGAACACCTACTAGGCAGACCAACATGTGATGCCCGATAGGAAATAGAAAGAGAACTCAGCTACGGTCTTTGATCTGAAAGAGCTGGTGGTTTAGTCTGTCATACTTGTAAAATCTTTTTTGGGAAGTGAAATTAACACAGACAAAACTGGGAACCAATACATGATACCACAAAATCAAGTGGTTGGCCCGGTGAAACTAATTCTAAGGCAACAAGTTCAGAAGAGGGAATGTAAGGAGTTCTTATAGGAAGAGGAAGGCTTAACGTTCACTTTGAAAGAACTGTCAGGATTTAGATGGACTGGAAGGCGCGAGGAGGCTCAGGGAGGAAGTGCTTGCTTGCCAGATGCCGAGAGACGGCAGTGCTGGGGAAGCTGCAGACTTACAGGGAGGGGTGGAGCCTGAGGAGAGGGTCACAGATCCAGCTGGCCCAGACATTAGAGAAAGCCTCATTCAGGATTTTTATTTTATTTAAAAAAAATTTTTTTTTTTCCTCAACCAGAAATTTTTAACTTTATTTTATATTATTTCCTTTTTATTGAATTTATTAGGGTGACACTGGTTAACAAAATTATACAGGTTTCACGTGCACAATTCGACAACACATCATCTGCACACTGTATTGTGTGTTTACCACCCCAAGTCAAGTCTCCGTCCATCACGATGTATCCCCCACCCCATACCTTCCCACACCTGCCCATGCCCCTCTCCCCTGGCCATCACCACACTGTTGTCTGTATCTGAGGTTTTTTTCTTTTTTGCTCAATCCCTCCACCCCCCTCCATCCGGCACCCCAACCCGACAACTGTCAGTCTGCTCTCTATGAGTCTGTCTCTATTTTGCTTGTTGGTTCATTAGCTCCCACGTATGAGTGAAATCATATGGTATTTCTCTTTCTCTGACTGGCTTATTTCACTTAGCATAACGCTTTCCAGGTCCATCCATGCTACTGCAAAGGGTAAGATCTTTTTTACGGTTAATAGTATTCCATTGTGTAAAGGTACTACAGCTTTCTTAAAAATTATTATTGTTTTTGTTAATGCTCACCCAAGTATATTTTTTTCCATTGATTTTTAAAGAGAGTGGAAGGGAGAGAGGGAGAGGGAGAGAGAGATACACAGAAAGAGAGTGAAACATCAATGTGAGAGACACACATCAACTGGTTGCCTCCCACACGGGGCTGGCAATCGAACCTGAAACCCAGGTATCTAACCTGCAACTCAGGTATGTGCCCTTGACTTGGAACCAAACCCATGACCCTTTGGTCCTCAAGACGACACTCTAACCACGGAGCCAAACTGGCCAGGGCTGTACCACAGCTATTTTATCCACTCATCTTGGACATTTGGGCTCCTTCCAAATCTTGACTATTGTAAATAATGCTGCAATGAACATAGGGGAGCATATATTCTATCAAATTAGTATTTCGGGATTCTTCAGATAAATTCCCAGAAGTGGAACTGCTGGGTCGTAGGGCAGTTCCATTTTTAATTATTTGAATTAACTCTCTACTGCTTTCCACAGTGACTGCACCAGTCTGCATTCCCACCAACAGTACACCAGGGCTCTCTTTTCTCCACACCCTCGCCAACACTTGCTGTTTGTTGATTTGTTGATGGCAGCCATTCTGACAGGTGTGAGGTGATAACTCATTGTGGTTTTAATCTGCATCTGATGATTAGTGATGTTGAGTATCAATTCATATGTCCATTGGCCACCTGTATGTCCTCTTTGGTGCGTGTCCCATTTTTAAATTTGATTGGTGTGTTTTTTGGTGTTGAGTTTTATAAGTTTCTTATAAATTTTGGGTATTAACCCCCTTATCAGATATATTGGCAAATATGTTCTCCTATTCAGTGGGTTATCTTTTGATTTTGTTGACAGTTTCCTTTGCTGTGCAAAAATGTCTTAGTTTGGTGTAGTCCATTTGTTTATTTTTTCTTTTGTTTCCCTTATCCAAGGAGAGACATCAGAAAAAATATTGCTACGAGAAATGTCTGAGATTTTGTTGTTGTTGTTGAAAATATTACAAATGTCCCCTTTTTCCCCCCAATGATCTCCATGCTGCACCACCCCCTTCAGGCCCTCACCACGCTATTGTCTGTGTCCCTGGGTTATGCACATATGCATATAAATTCTTAGGTTAATCCCCCCCCCCTTCCTTCTGAGAGTCGTCAGTCTGTTCCAAGCTTCTATGTCTCTGGATCTATTTTGTTCATTGGTTTATTTTGTTCATTAGATTCCACATATGAGTAAGATCATGCGATGCTTGTGTGGCTGGCTTATTCAGCTTACCATAATACCCTCCAGGTCCCCACCATGCTGTCTCAAAGGGTAAGGGATCCTTCTTTTTTACAGCTGCATAGTTTATCATGGTATAATTGTCCAAGAAGATGCTTGATATGATTTCAATCTTTTGGAACTTGTAGAGACTTGTTTTGTTTCCTAACATGTGGTCTATCTTTGAGAATGTCCCATGGGCACTTGAAGAGAAAGCCCATTCTGCAGCTTTGGGGTGAAATGTTCTGTAAATGTCAATTAAATCCATTTGGTCTAGTGTGTCATTTAGAGTCACTGTTTCCTGGTTGATTTTTTGTCTGGAAGATCTATCCAGTAAAGCCAGTGGGGTGTTAAAGTCCCCTACTGTGACTGTATTGCTGTCAATCTCTCCTTTAACATCCTCCAGAAGTTTGGGGGTTTTTGTTTGTTTGTTTGTTTGTTTTCAGCTTGTGTGAGTCTTTTGTTCTGAGGTGGGTCTCTTGTATACAGCATATATTTGGGTCATGTTTTGTTTTCTTATCCATTCAGCTACCCTATGTTTTGATTAGAGCATTTAATCCATTTATATTTAAGGTTATTATTGATAAGTACTTATCTATTGCCATTTTATTTCTTTGTGCATATGTTTCTCTTTCTCTCTATTTCAACTTCTTATTACAGCAGTCCTTTAACATTTCTTGCAATGCTTGTTTGGTGGTGATAAACTCCTTTAGCCTTTTTTAGTCTGGGAAGCTCTTTATTTCACTATCTATTTTGAATGACAGCCTTGCTGGGTAGGGTAGTCTTGGTTTCAGATCCTTGCTTTTCATTACATCGAATACTTCATGCCATTCCCTTCTGGTCTGCAGAGTTTCTGATGAGAAAACAGCTGACAGCCTTATGGGAGCTCCTTTATAGATAACAGGTTGCTTTTCTCTTGCTGCCTTTAAGATTTTCTCTTTGTTTTGATTTTTTTGGCATTTTAATTATGATGGGTGAGGGCCTCTTTGGGATTCCTCTTGCTTGGAACTCTCTGTGCCTCCTGAACTTGTGTGACTTTTTCCTTGACCAGGTTAGGGAAGTTTTCTGCCATTATTTCTTCAAACAAATTCTCTATCCTTTGCTTACTTTCTACCTCTTCTGGCACTCCTATGATGTGAATATTGTTACATTTCATGTTGTCCCACAGGTCCCTTAGACTGTCATCCTGTTTTTTATTGTTTTTTCTTTAGGTTCTCTGATTAAGTTACTTTTTCTACCATGACTTCTAATTCGCTGATCTGATCCTCAGCTCCTCCTAATCTGCTGTTTATTCCTTCCAACGTAGTTTTTATTTCTACTAGGTCATTCTTAACTTCCTTCATAGTTTACATATATTTTCTTTTGCTGTTGAGCATCCTTATGATCAGTATTCTGAACTCATATCTGATAGATTGCTTTTCTCCATTTCATTTAACTTTTCTTCTGGAGAATTCTTTGTTCTTTCACTTGGGGCTTGTTTTTTTGTCTCCCCATTTTGGCTGCCTGTTTGGATTTGTTTCTATGTATTAGGTAGAGCTTTTAGGGCTCTCAGTCTTTTGGATGGTCTCTACTGCAGGCCAATGTCAGATGCTGTTTATGACTGGCCTTGGGTACCCTGCTTGAAGCTTTCTGCACTTCACAGTTTGTGGTTCCCTCTGCTAGGGCTGGATGCGTTTGCAAAGGACCAAGATGCACACCAAAGTCTGCTTTTCCAAGCCCTGGGTCCAGAAGCAAATCATGCAAAGACTCAAATCACCCAGAGGCTGATTGTTATTCAGTGTCTTAATGAGCCTCAGGCTGTAGAAACTCCACAGGGTGGGATGAGAGGTTTTCAGTGGGTGGGGCAATTGCTTCCCCCCCCCCCCCCAGGCAAAAGCTGCTTGAACAGAAAATGTCTGCCTGAGAAAGATACCCTGCCATATGGGGGAAAGACTCAGCACAGGAATCTGCCCTGAGATGGCTGCCTTCTGAGCTCTATCCCCAGCACCAGCACTCCTGGATTTTCCTCACACAGCTCTAGTCCACTCTGCCCTTCCTCTGCTGGAGCCCAAGGTGAGTGGCTGCACATGAAACTTTGTGCCTTGGTCCTTTAAGAGGGTTCCTGCATTTACAGCCATCTCTCACTGGCAGACTGAAACCCAACTGCCTTTCTCAGCCAGATGTTATGTGGGCACCCTTCTCAGTTCTGGTGCTCTTGGCTGGGAAGCCAAGCTTGGGGTTTAGGCTCCAGAGTCCTCAGTGGGAACCCCCACAGCTGAGATCTCCCTCCAGACCTTCACCTGCTGCTTGTGGGAGCCCAGCCAGATCCCTTGTGCCTCTGCACTTCCTACCAGTCTCTATGTGGTCTTTGATTTACATCCTTGGTTTTGAGGGTGCTCTCCAGCTAGTCTTCAGTTGATTATTCCGAATATTTTTTCTATATTTTAGTTGTAATTCCAGTTTGGTTCTGGGAGAATGTCAGTGTTGCTTTCACTCAATCTGCCGCCATCTTGGAATCTGTGTCCAAGATTTTAATGTCTATGTTTCCATCTAGAATTTTTATGGTTTTGAGTCTAATATTTAAGTCTTTAATCTCTTTTGAGTTTATCCTTGTGTATGGTGTGAAACGGTGGTCTAGTTTCATTTTTTTTTGCACATATCTGTCCAATATTCCCAACACCATTTATTAAATAGACTACCTTTACCCCATTGTATGTTTTTGTCCCCTTTGCCAAATATCAGTTAACTATAAAGATGTTGGTTTATTTCTGGGGTCTCTATTCTGTGCCATTAATCTATATGTCTGTTTTTATGCCAGTACCATGCTATTTCCTATGACTTTGTAGCATAATTTTATATCAGGTAGAGATTCCTCCAACTTTGTTCTTCTTTCTCAAGATTACTGTTCCTATTCTGGGTCTTTTGTGGTTCCATATACATTTTTGGAATATTTGTTCTTGTTCTGTGAAATATGCCATTGGTATCTTGAGAGGAATTGCATTGAATCTATAGATTGCTTTGGGTAGCATGGACATTTTTATGATGTTAATTCTTCCTATCCATGAACACTGTATATGCTTCCACTTACTTGTATCTTCTTCAATTTCTTCAGTGTCTTATAATTTTCTGAGTAAAGGTCTTTTACATCTTTGGTTAAATTTATTCCTAGGTATAAGAGTGGACATCCTTGTCTTGTTCCCAATTTTAAGGAAAATGTTTGTAGTTTTGACCATTGAGTATGATGTTGGCTGTGGGTTTGTCATGTATGGCCTTTATTACATTGAGATATGTTCCCTTTACACCCATTTTACTGAGAGTTATCATAAATGGGTGTTGGATTTTATAAAATGCTTTTTTTGCATCTATTAATATGATCATGTGGTTTTTATTCTCATTTTGTTTATGTGGTATATCACGTTTATTGATCTGCGGATACTGTACCAACCTCACATCCCTGGAATAAGTTCCACTTGATCATGGTGTATGGACTTTTTAATGTATTGCTAATATTTTGTTGAAGATTTTTGCATCTATACTCATCAGGGAAATTGACCTATTACTTTCTTTCTTTGTAGTGTCATTATCTGGTTTTGAAATTAGGATAAAGCTGGCCTTGTAAAATGAAGTTGAGAATCTTTCCTCCTCTTAAACTTTTTGGAATAGTTTAATAAGGATATGTGTTAGTTCTTCTTTGAATATTTGGTAAAATTCACCTGTGAAGCCATCAGGTCCAGGGCTTGGTTTGTTGGGAGTTTTTTTTATTACTGCTTCAATTTCACTAGTTGTAATCTGTCTTTTCAGATCCTCTGATTCTTCGTGATTCAGTTTTGGAAGCTTGTAGGTTTCTAGGAAGTTATCTGTTTTGTCCAGATTGTTCAATTTGTTGGCATCTAGTTGTTCATAATATTTTCTTACAGTTGTTGTTTGTCATCTTTCAGTTCTTATTTTATTTATTTGGCTCCTCTCCCTTTTTTTCTTGATGATTCTGGTTAAGGGTTTGTCAATCTTGTTTATCTTTTCAAAGAACCAGCTCTTGGTTTCATTGATCTTTTTTTGTTTGTTTGTTTTTTTAGACTCTATTTCATTTTTTCTGCTCTGATCTTTATTATTTCCTTCCTTCTACTCACCCTGGGCTTTGTTTATTGTTCTTTTTCTAGCTTTTTAAAATGTAAAGTTAGATTCTTTATTCAAGATTTTGCTTGTTTCTTCAGAGAGGCCTGTAATGCTCGGAATTTCTGTCTTAGGACAGCTTTTGCTGTGTCCTTTAGATTTGGGGTTGTTGTGTCCTCACTTTCATTTGTTTCAAGGTATCTTTTTTTACATTGATTTTAGAGAGGGAGGAAGGGAGAGGGAGAGAGAAAGAGAGAGAAACATTGATGTGAGGGAGAAACATTGATCAGTTGCCTCCTGTGCATGCCCCTACTGGGGATAGAACCCACAATCTGGGTATGTGCCCTGACTGGGAATTGAACCAGTGACCCTTCAGTACATGACATGACTCAGCCGCACCAGCCAGGGCTCAAAGTATATTTTGATTTCTTCATTGATCTCATTGTTAACCCATCCATTGTTTAGTAACATGTTATTTAGCCTCCTTGTCTTTGTGTGTTTTTCAGTTTTTTCTTGTGGTTGATTTCTAGTTTCACACTATTATGGTCAGAGAAGATTCTTGATATGATTTCAATCTTTTTAAATTTATTGAGACTTGTTGTGTGTCCTAACATATAGTCTATCCTAAGAAATGTTCCATGTGCACTTGAAAAGAATGTATATTCTGCTGCTTTGGGTTGAAATGCTCTGAAGATATCAATTAAATCCATCTGATGTAGTGTGTCATTTAAAGGTGCTGTTTCCTTGTTGATTTTCTGTCTGGAAGATCTATCCATTGGTGTCAATGGAGTGTTAAAATCCTCTACTATGATGACTGTTGTATTACTTTTGATGTCTCCCTTTATGTCCATTAAGATTTGCTTTATATATGTAGGTGCTCCTATGTTGGCTGCAAAATGTTTACAAAGATTATATCCTTTTGTTGGATTGCTCCCTTTATCATTATGTAATGTCCTTCTTTGTCTCTTATTATAGTAGCCTTTGTTTTAAAGTCTATTTTGTCAGATATAAGTATTGGTACCCCAGCTTTTTTTCTCATTTCCATTTGCATGAAATATCTTTTTCCATCTCTTTAACTTTCATTCTGAGGTGGGTCTCTTGTAGACAACATATATATGGGTCTTGTTTTTTTATTCACTTAGCTACTATATGTATTTTGATTAGAGCACTTAAGCCATTTACATTTAAAGTGATTATTGATAGATATGTATTTATTGCTATTTTATTCTTTAAATTATGTTCCTCTGTTTTTATGTTTGTTCTTCTTCTTAAAGTAGTTCCTTTATAATTTCTTGTAATACTGGTTTGGTGGTAACAAACTCCTTTAGCTCAAGCTCTTTAATCTTCATGTTTAAATGATAGACTTGCTGGGTAAAGTAGTCTTGGCTGTAGGTCCTTGCTTTTCATGTCTTTGAATATTTCATGCCAATCCCTTCTGGCCTGAAATGTTTCTGTTGAGAAATCAGCTGACAGTCTTATGGAAGCTCCCTTGTAGGTAACTAACTGCTTTTCTCTTGGAGCTTTTAAGATTCTCATTTTGTCTTTAACTTTGCCATTTTAATTATGATGTGTCTTGGTGTCGGCCTCTTTGGTACATCTTGTTTGGAACTCTGCACTTCCTGAACTTGTATGTCTGAAAACTTCATATTAGGGAAGTTTTTGGTCATTATTTCTTCAAATAGGTTCTTGATCCTTTGCGCTCTCTCTTCTCCTTCTGGTACCCCTATGATGCAGATGCTGTTATGCTTGATGTTGTTCCAAAGGTCCCTTAAACTATCCTCACTTTAAAAAATTCTTTTCTCTTTATGCTGCTCTGATTGGTGTTTTTTTCTACCTTGTATTCCACACCACTGGATGTGGATACTCTATGCTCTACTTTGCCCAACCTACTGTTTATTCCTTCCAGTGTATTCTTCATTTCAGATACTGTAATCTTCATTTCTGACTGCTCCTTTTTTATGGTTTCTATGTCCTTATTCATGCTGTTGAGCATCCTTATAACCACTACTTGGAACTCTATCTGGTAAATTGCTCACCTCCGTTTTATTCAGCTCTTTTCCTGGGGATTTCTCCTGTTCTTTTATTTAGGGTTTCTTTGTCTCCCCATTTTGGCTGACTCTTTGTGTTTGTTTCTCTATATTAGATAGATCTGCTATGACTCCCAATCTTTGTAAGGTGGTCTTATGTAGTAGGTGTCCCTGGGGTTCAGTAGTGGAATCTCCTTGATCACCTGAGCTGTGTGCTCCAGGAATGTCCCTTGTGTCGGCTATGTGACTCAACATGTTGTAATTGAGTCTCAGTTGCTATTGGCCCTTTCATGTATGGGATTGCCCTCAGGCTGGCTGACTGTGAGACTCAACCCCAACCACAGCATGTGAGCTGCTATGTAGGTGCTGACCACATGAAGCAGAATTCGCCTCAACAGCATCTGGTGGCTGCCAACATCCCCTTTGGATATGCTGATTTTGAAGCTTATTGGATCCTGCTCTGATGTTGTCTGAAGCTGGCCACTGGGTGTGTTGGTTCTGGGCCTCTTGTGAGAGACTCTGGTGCAGGCCAATATAAGATGCTGCTTGTGACTGGCCCTTGGCAACCTGTGTGGAGCTACAAGCAAGCCACAGTTTGTGGCTACTTCTACTGGGCTAGGTGTGCATGGGAAAGACCAAGCTGTACTCGACCCTGGGGCAGATCAGTAAATGCCCCAAAGCACCCCAAGACCTGCCTCTGCTTACCTCCACCTGCTGGCTGCTTGTTAGGCTCAGTCACTGAAAGAGCCTCTGGCTGTACACCTTAGCAGGGCGTAAGCTCCACAACATGGGGTGAGAGGGAGTCCAGAAGGTGGGGCTATTGCTTTCTCCCAGGCTGATGCCACATGGAGGAGAGTGCTCCATCCAAGAAAGATAGTGTCTGTGGTGTGGGAGAATGACCCAGCTCAAAGATCCTAGAAACTATCCCTTCAGCTCCTTCCCCAGAGCCACAAACCCCAGTCTCTCCTCATGTGACTCTAGTCTGCTTCGCCCTCCATCTGCCAGAGCCCAGGATGAGTGGTAGTCTCAATGTGACTTCTTCTGTAAGTCCTTGGTTATGAGTCTTCTCTTCAGCTAATCTTCAGTTGGTTATTCAGGATGATTGTTCTATAATTTAGTTGTAATCCCAGTTTGGTCCTGGGAGGAGGTGAGTGTAGCTTCCACCTACTCCACCACCACATTGGATCCCCTAGTTCAGGATTTTTAAATTGCTCCTTCACCTTTTCTTTTTCCAGACTTCATCTGAGACTCCTTCTTTAGCCAACATTCTTCAGCCCTGAACACATTTGCTATCCTTGTCCTTCTCTTCTTCTCTTTCTTTAGCATGTTTAAATTTAAACCATCCTTTGTGACTCCTTTTCCTGGAAAAATCACTGTAAGGAAAGAATGATGTACTGTGGAGAGATGACTCACCTCTCCAGACTTAGTAGTTCTTCTATGAGTTAAGTCATTTCCATGATGAGCCAAGTTGATGTCTCCTGTCTATAATCCCTTACAAGCTGAACTTTGCCCCTTGGCCAGCATTGCATGCAGCTCATGGCCCTCCCCACCCCACCCCCTTTGCTAGAATCCCTTCCCCAGCAATTTCATCACTCCCTAGAACAGCCAAACATTTTTGGTATAGTTCTCTCAGTTAGTGTTTAACCAAACACCTGTCTCTAAGGGGTGGGGTGAACTGATAGAAAAAAAATGTTGAAAGCCTGAGACTCAGGAGGGCAATTTCTGCAGGGACTCCCTTGCTTCTGGAGGAGAGGGAGGTAGTGCAGTGGACTGGTGGCACAGGAGTGAGACACAATGGAGTCTGGCTTCACCTCCAAGGATACTTACCTGAGCCATTTTAACCCTCGAGATTACCTAGAAAAATTGTACAGCTTTGGGTCCACACACTCTGCAGAAAACCAGATTCTTAGGCTTCTTCTGAAAAATCTTTTCAATATATTCTGTGTGGGTAAGTTTGTCTGTTGTCTGTGTCTCCTATCCACGCCTCCCCACAGCCCCCAAACATAAGTCATATAGATGGAGTCTTCGGGCATGACTGGGTTTTCTGTCTAGTCATTGTTATTTGACAGCCCTTTTGGTATCACTTTCTTATGTAGCTAAGATAAAAACTAGTGTCTGTATGGATACTTTACAGTTACAAAGTGCTTTTATATCCATTATCTTGTTTGGTCATATAAAAGGGAAACCAGAGACTGGAGTTCTGTCCTTGATTCTACATGGATTTGCTATGTGACCAGAGCCAGCCGCTTGGCCCTAGTGATGGGCCACTTAAGAAATAGAGATTCTAATACTTATTCTGTTCCTAACTCAAAGGATTGAATATTCACTTGTTGTGAATATGCGTGAGATAAAGATCTCCCAACATATGAAGAACTGGATACTTTCTGGATAAAGACATTATGTAAACTAAATTTTTAAAAAATTTAACTTTCCTCAAAAGTATTTCTTAATAGGAATACTTATGCTTCCTCCCTGGATTGGGAAACAGAAAATGAAAATCTGTTTTCAAAAAAGACTTAGAAGAGTAGTGAGTCTCGATGGTCTAACTGGTGAGAGAGGTGGTCTGTCTCTGGGGCTCTCCCTGGGGCTCTCCCTCGTAATGCTGGCAAAGACAATGCATTCAGCTCTGTCTGCCGCCACATAAAGTCTGATTCTCCATCCTTGTTCCTTCCTCTAAATCAGCTGGCGTGAAGGGAGACCTCCTGATTGACATTGGCTCTGGCCCCACCATCTATCAGCTCCTCTCTGCTTGTGAATCTTTCAAGACAATCATTGCTACTGACTACGCTGACCAGAACCTGCAGGAGCTGGAGAAGTGGCTGAAGAAGGAGCCAGGGGCCTTTGACTGGTCTCCAGTAGTGGCCTACGTGTGTGAGCTCGAAGGGAACAGGTAGAAAAACTGCTTCTGGGCTTTCTGAGGGGACTTGAGTGACAGTTTGTTTTTCAGAGCCAAGAATTAGCCTTAGAGTTCAAGTTGAAAAGCAAAGGAGACAGAGAGACCAAAGGGAAATCCTAATGGATGAGAGCAAGAGCAAGGTAGACGAGTGTGCGTGCATGCGCGTGTGTGCATGTGTGCGCGTGTGCGTGCATGTGTGTGTGCGTGCGTGCATTTGTGTGCGCCAGAATACAGGGAGAGAGCTGAAAAGATGGATACTGAGCCAAGAGGAGTAGGCTTTTCCAGGCCTGTGTGTGGGCTCAGTGTCCTGACCAGGTACCTTAGGACCTTGTTTTAAGACTTCAAAGGGTGAAACCAGCGCCTCCCCAGAAGCTGTGGGTGTGGGAGCTTACCCCCTGAGTGCCCCCCTGGCGCTAGCCACCCAAGCACAGAGGACTCTGCCGTGAGGGTGGCTAATGCTGACACCACCAGGTACACCAAAAAGCCGACTATGTTTTTAAACTGAGATTAACAGCGTACAGGGACTATTTGAAAGGAACTTGTTACTTCACCATCCATAAAATTAGAGTTTTATATACTCACAACTAATAACCGAAATCTGACACTAACCGATCTACAAGTAAACATGCCACAAGTCTGGTTTAAATTACTATTTCCCCACATAAGAAACTGGCCCTAGTCTACGAGGCAGGGGTGACAGTGCTGTGCTCCACTGGCTTGTCCTCTCGTCCTGAGCGCCTCCACCTGCGGCCCGGCCAGCCGCCGGCTCTCGGAGCGTCATGTCTTTGCCGGCAGGCATGCTGCCGAGGCCCCGCCAACTCCTTTGTAAACTGCATAAAAATACGACTTTTGTGTTTTTTCTAGGATCCTGCTGGCCCTGTCTGTTACTCCTTATATCCTCAGTTTACTTATCCTTTTTGTTTGCTCTTGTTGGTTTTTTTGGGAGGGCTTTTATTACATTTTTTTCTGTCTCCCCCCACTGCCCTTACCAAGGATTTAATTTTTACATAAAATCTCTCTCTTCCTTCCCCAATCCATTTTTTCATATCCCCCCCCCCCCCCACTTTGTTCCTATAATGCACACTTTGTGTGCTGCACAACATCCCCTGTCTTTTCTTTCACAATGTGAAAACACATCTCTTTCATTAACATATCTCATGATTTGGTCAAGAAAGGGCTCTAATTTCTTGGCAAGACAATGCCCCTCAAGAAATAAGTGCTAACACTTTTGCACATGGTTAAAGGAGCTAGTCTGTCTCCCTCCCTCCCTCCCTCCCTCCCTTCCTTCCTTCCTTCCTTCCTTCCTTCCTTCCTTCCTTCCTTCCTTCCTTCCTTCCTTCCTTCCTTCCTCCCTCCCTCCCTCCCTCCCTCCCTCCCTCCCTTCCACAAGCCTATATTGATCACCTATGATGTGCTGCTGGGGTAGAAGTGTAAGCAAGACAGAGAAGGTCCCTGTCTCCTGGAGCTCACGTCAGGGTAGGCAGACAAGTGCCAGATCATTTGGGTCCTCAGGACCAAGTTAAAGATCGTGGACTTCAAATGTAACAGAAACGCACTAGAGGTATAACCAAGAGAGTGTTGTGGCCCACTTTGCGTTTATAAAGAGCTCTCTGGCTATTGCGTGGAGAATGGGTTGGAGGAGGTTAGAGGAGAGGGAGATGCAGAAAGGAGATCATTTAAATCCAGGTAAGAGACGGTGGTTGTTTGGGCTAGGCAATGGTGAGAGGTAGATGATTTGTTTTTTTATAAATACATCTTTATTGATTTCAGAGAGTGGAAGGGAGAGGGAGAGAGAGAAACATTAGTGATGAGAGAGTCACTGATCGGCTGCCTCCTGCACGCCCTCGACTGGGGATCGAACCCTCAACCCGGGCATGTGCCCTGACCGGGAATCGAACCCTGATCTCCTGGATCCTAGGTCGATGCTCAACCGCTGAGCCACGCCTGGCCGGGCAGAGGTAGATGATTTTAAGATGGAAAAATGGAACACCTTTTACATAAATGTCTAATGTATATTATAAAATTCTTTTAAAAAGAAAGAAAGAAAACCCTATGGAATCTACAAAAAACTCTCATAAAATTAATTAATGAAGTCAGCAAGATCACAGGGCATAAGGCCAATATATAAAAATCAATTCTATTTCTATATAGTAGCAAATAAAGTAAAAGTAATAAAGTGAAATAAAAATAAAATTTAAAACTACATTTTTAAATAGGATGGATAAGAGTTGATATCACATATCAACGGTGACTTCCGTATTCCTGAACTCGAACAACAGGACTGAGGCAATAGCCCTGAATTCAGGGGAAATATAAGATCATGTGGCCTTAACATGTCCTTGAGGAATAGGCCGCCTCCATGCTCTTCCTCTGGAGCGATGGTCATTTTCTTACACTTGTACTTCCATTTGGTTCCCATCTAGTCACCAACTGTATTTATTCCTGAGTCAGGTTCCCTTCTGAAACTAACTCTAAAGTCTGTTTCTATTTCTTTAACCTTCCCATAGTCTTTGAAAGGTTTGCTGACCTAAGAGTGTTCTAAGCTTTATTTCATTTCTTTACATATTGTTGCTGCGCCCTCTTGTTCTTAGTAAACGTGGATTGTCAACTGGAAGTAACAAGGTGACGCTAGTGGTACAATTCTCTATAATATAGCAGGATGAATAAGCTAGGAGTTTTCTATTTTGTTCCTAATTAACCTTTTTTGCTGTCACACAGAGTGACTAAAATTCCACTGGATTTCCACTAGCCTTTTATTTCTTTTACCAGGGATAGTAAGTCATGAAATCAGACAGTGTAAGTCCTCCAACTTTGTTCTTTTTCAAGATTATTGAAAAAGATCAGTGCCATTAATTTTAGAATAAACTTGTCAATTTCTTTTTTAAAAGGCTGCTAAAACTTTGGTTGTGATTTCTTTGAATTTGCAGATCAGTTCAGGAGAATGGGTATACTGACTCGTCAGCCGTGAGCATGGTTGATATCCTCACTTACTTAGGAATTCAGTTTTTCTCAGCAACGTCCTGTAGTTCTCATATTTTGCATTTATTTTGTTAAAAACTTGCCTTTGTGTCACATTTTCAATGTTATGGTTAAATGTATTTTGAAATTTTATTTTTATCTCATTTTATTATTTTTATTTTATTTGCTACTATATAGAAATACAATTGATTTCATATATTGGCCTCATGCTCTGTGATCTTGCTGACTTCATTAATTAATTTTATGAGAGTTTTTGTAGGGTTTCTTTCTTTTTAAAAGAATTTCATAATATACATTAGACATTTATGTAAAAGATGTTCCGTTTTTCAAAGAAATTTCCTCTAGTTCCTGGCTTTGCTGTCTTTCTCAGAGCAATAAACAGTGATTACTACTCGCGAAGATAAGCCCCTCCGTTGTGTTGGGCAGTAATTATAACTTTATGTTTTAAGTCATTAGCATCTCCGAAAACTCCCTTTCATTTCCCCACATGGGCCGACTGCACTGCACACAGTAAAAATATGCGCTACTATAACCAAAGAGCCTGAACAGAAGCAGAGGCCCAAGGATGTTTGGGTGCTGGTTTGAGTAACAGTGTCGACTGGCACCAAACATCTACTTATTCATATTAGTAAAACTGCAATAACAGCCCGGCCAGGCATGGCTCAGCGGTTGAGCATTGACCTGGGATCCAGGCAATCGGGGTTCGATTCCCAGTCAGGGCACATGCCCAGGTTGCGGGCTCGATTCCCAGTCGGGGGGGGAGCAGGAGGCAGCTGATCAATGACTCTCATCATTGATGTTTCTATCTCTCTCTCCCTCTCCCTTCCTCTCTCTGAAATCAATAAAGACACATTTAGAACAAACAAAAAACCTGCAATAATAGACATGAAAGCCACTGTAGGAAAAAGGAGCTCAGGAAGGAGATCACTAAATATAACTAAATACACTTTGAATATAAATACCATGTATTTCCTGCTTAGTATCAGGTAAATATCTAAACTCTCTATCTTGAATTCTGATCTAAGAAAAAGGTCAGAGACAATTACAAAGAAGGTGCTCCAGATTATCGGGGCCATTTTGAAAACAATGAGGTCCTCTGGGACAGCCACTTTCATCTTTCTTTTTATCAGAGATTTACGCTGGTCCTTCTGTTGGTAACCCATTTATGTCTGCACCCTTACGGTCTGCTTTGCCTTTCTATCATTGGATTCCTGTGCAGCTTTTCCAGGCCACATACCGCTAACAAAGGGGGACGTCACGGGGTATATGCAGGGCTCCAGGAGCTTTCAGTAGATCCAGAGTGGAACTGGAATGAGTGTACAAGGAATGCACACCACTGTCTCAGGCCAAAGCTCCGGAACATGAGAGCCCGGGGCAGGGGAGCTGTGTGCCGCCCGGGCTGCAGGCCTGGAGCCTGCAAAGCAGCCTGACAGTGCTCAGGCCACAGCCCACTGCCCACCGCCCCCCACCCGCACCTCGGCCATAAACAGGAGGGAGCCCACCCAACCCTGCTGACCACCAAGCCCAAGTAGGTCCACAGGGGATTTCTACGTACATTCTTATATCATCTGCAAATAAAAAGCTTTACCTCTTCTATTCCAACTTTATGCTTTTTGTTTCTTTTTCTGGCCTATTACACTGGCTAAGACTTCCAAAACAATGTTGAGTAGAGGTTATGAGAGCAGGTATTTGTGCCTTTTCCCATATGTTAGAAAAACATGTTCAATGGTTCATCATTAAGACTGATGTTAGCTCTGGGTTTTCATAGATATTATTTATCAGACTAAGTTCCCTTATAATTCCTAGTTTCTTGAGATTTTTTAACCAAATACTGAATTTTGTCAAATGTAGGGTTTCTTTGGCCCTGCCAGTGTGGCTCAGTGGTTGAGCGCTGACCTATGAACCAGGAGGTCATGGTTCGATTCACGGTTCAACTCCCGGTCAGGGCACATGCCCCGGGGGCGTGCAGGAGGCAGCCAATCAATGACTCCCATCACTGATGCTTCTATCTCTCTTTCCCTCTCCCCTCCTCTCTCTGAAATCAATAAAAAAACATATTTGTTGAGAAATAGTCATATGATTTTCCTTCTTTATTCTAAAAATGTGAACTGTGTGGGGTGGTTTTGAATGTTTAAACCAAATTGACCTAAGCCCCTTGGTCATGGATGAGTATCCTTATGAGGAATATTGAGCTTTAATTTGAAATATGCTTGGCAGGTTTTGAGATCAGTATGATGCTAGATTCATATACCAAGTTGAGAGTGTTCCTTCCTCCTCTATTTTTTAAGAGTTTGTATTTTTTCCTTAAATGATTGATGGAATTCACCAGTGTAGTTATCTGAACTTGGAGGTTTCTTCATGTGTGTGAAGATTTTTTATTAAGAATGCTGTTCCCTTAATGGCTATTTGGATTTTCTATTTCTTCCTTTGTATGTTTTGACAAGTACTATTTTTCAAGAAGTTTGTTCTTTTCATCCTGGTTGTGATCTTTTTTTTTGGCACAAGGTTTTTTACCGTATTTTTTATTACCCTTTTAATGTCTGTAGAACCTGTAGTAATCTTCCATCTTTCATTCTTGAAATTGGTAATTAGTCTTTTTAAAATCTTGGTGAATCTCGCTGTAGATTGATAAATTTTATTAATCTTTCAAAGGACCAACTTTTGGTTTTGCTGACTCTCTTGATTGTCCATTTTACATCGTATTGATCTCTGTTCTGATTTTTCTTACTTTCTTTCTTTCTTTTACTTTCGTTTTAATGTTCTTTTCCCCTAGCTTCCTAAATGGAAACTAAACACATCAATTCCCACCTTTCTTTCTTCTAATGTAGGCATTTAAAGTTAGATTTCTTTCAGCCTTGTTTTAGCTGCATCCCATGATTTTTGATATGTCATATTTTTATTATTGTCCATTCAGCATATTTTCTTAATTCCTTTATAATTTCTTCCTTGGTCATAAATTACTTAGAATTGTGTTGCTTATTTCCAAAAATTTAGGGTTTTCCTAGATATCGTGTTGTTATTGGTTTCTAATTAAATTTTGTTGTAGTCAGAAATTTTATGGCCAGCATACAGTCTCTCCTGGTAAGCAATCTATGTGCTTTCTACATTGAAAAGAATGTATATTGTCCAGTTGTGAGTTTAGTTTCTATAAATATCAATTAAGTCGGGCATAGAGATAGTATTGTTCAAATTTTCTGCGTGATTTTTATTAATCTATTACTGAGAGGTGTTAAGATGTCAAACTATGATTGTGGGTTTATCTCTTGCTCCCCATCGAGCCAACACTTGCCTCCTGTATTTTGAAGCTTGCTAATAACTGCATACATTTTTAGGATTGCTATATCTGCTTGATGAATGGGCCATTTCGTCCTTATGAACCATCTCCCCTTTCTTCCAGTAATACACTTGTCCTGAAGCCTACTTAGATATTAATGTGGTCACACCAGACGGCTTTTGCTTGGTGTTTGGGTGGGCTGGTCGGTAGCCTCCAAGATGACCCCCAATAATCCTCTCCTCAAGTTTTCAAACTCTCATTTACTTCCCTCCACTTGTCTGTTGGGTTTAGCCCTTGATTCTAACAAACACAACGCGGAGAGCGACAGGGCAGCAATTCTGAAACAGGGCAGAGCAAGAGGGCAGCTGTCCTTCCTGGGCGCTCTCGCCCCCCCAGTCCCGGGTCCCGAGGAGCGAGCTCAGGCGGGCTCACGGCCTGGCAGCTCCGGCAGCCCCGGGAGACCTGGCACCCGCACCCAGCTCACCCACGCCCAGGCAGCACACGCGCAGAAGCTGTTAGATAAATGTTTGCCACTTTCAATGGCCAAGTTTGGGGGTAATTTATTATACAGAACAGATAACTAATATACATGGTGTATCTTCTCCCACCCTTTTGTTTTCGACATGTTTGTTTTTATACTTCAAGTGATTTTCTTGCAAATAGCATGTTGTAGGTCTTGCTTTCCAGCCAATCTGACAATTTCTGCCCTTTAACTGGATTGTGTAGTTGATTTACATGGAATGTAATTACCGATAATGTCTGGGTTGGGTCTAAGTCTGCCGCCCTGGTGTATATTTTCTGTTTGTCCCGTCTGTTTGTTGTGCCTTTGTTCCCACTTCTCCTTGCTGAATAGAATAATTTTTGGTGTTCTAGTTAATATAAGTATACATATTTTTAGTATTCCTTTTTATCTTTTCTACTGACTTTTATCTCTTCTATGGACCTCTTCTGTGTTTTGTGTGCACACACGTGACTGTCCTAGAAATTACATTATATATATTTACCACATCTATTACCTCATGAACAAAGTAAGATATTGCAACAGTATAATTCCTTTAATGCACCCTCTCACCCCTTTTGCACATGTTGTCATATGTTTTATTGTATATATACTATAGCACTACAATACATTATTGTTTTTGCTTTAAACAGTCAGTAGTGCATTTGTTTTTTTATTGTTTTATTTTTCATTGTGGTTTTAAAAAACACATCCATAACATCTATCATCTTGGGGAGCATTTGAGATCCTGCTTCTCAGTATATGTCGTCAGTTTGACTCAAATAAACTCTTATGAAAATTCTCTAAAAATATATATATAGAGAGAGAGAGATCGCTCTACTGGCGTGGCTCAGCGGTTGAGCATCGAGTTATAACCCAGGAGATCGTGGTTCAATTCCCGGTCAGGCACATGCCCGGGCTGCGGGCTCCATCCCCAACAGGGAGCATGCAGGAGGCAGCCGATCAATGCCTCTCTCATCACTGATGTTTCGCTCTCTCTCTCCCTCTTCCTCTCCGTGAAATCAATAAAGATATATTAAATATACATATATCATCCTATCTTTAAGTGTACAATTCAGCAGTTTTAAGTATATCCGCGTAAGTCAGTCTCTGTCCTGTCTAGTATTCTTCATTCCTTTCTGCAGATCTCGGCTTCTATCTGGCATCATTTCCCTTCACCTGAAGAACTTCTTTTAGTGTTTCTTATAATGCAGGTCTGCTGGAGACAAATTCTCTCAGTTTTTCAATATCAGGTAAGAGTCAATAATTTTTTCTTCCTTGTACTATGAGGAATTTAACAATTTTTGACTCCCAAAGTCCTGGCAAATCTCAAGTTTCGGGTTTGATCCCTGGTAGGGGGTGTGCAGGAGGCAGCTGATCAATGTTTCACTCTCACATCGATGTTTCTGTCTCCCTTCCTTTCTCTCTCTCTCTCTCTCTCAAAAAAAGGCTACTTTCATATGCCATTTTAACTTACAAACCCCTTAGAATTTTGTGCTGGTGATAGCCTTCAAACTCAAGATATATTCTTCAAAATAAAAGTAATTTAAAACTTTTCTATTAACTATGTGTTTCCACAGAATGAAATTAGTATTAACTAGAAAAATAGCTGTAGCTATGAGGATTTGGATAATATGTAAAATCAAAATAAATAAGGAGCCCTACCAGGTTTTGCCCAGTGGTTAGAGCATCGGCCAAAGGACTGAAGAGTCCTTGGTTCCATTTTGGCCAAGGGCACACACCTCGGCTGCAGGCTCCATCCCCTGCCCTGGTCAGGGATGCAGGAGGCGGCCAATTGATGTGTCTCTCTCACATGGATTTTTCTCTCTTTCTCCCCCCCCCCCCCGCCTTCCACTCTCTCTGAAAAGCAATGGGAAAAATATCCTCAGGTGCGGTTTTAAAAAAAATATTTAATAAGTAAATAAATAAATAAGGAATTTCCCAGGATTTATAGAATTTCAGAGAAGGTTAGTAAAAAAGTGCTCAGTCATTATCAGACAAAACACCTTTCTGAAGCCCGAATCATGTATCAAGTAGGCTTTTAGAACTTTCTTAATTTCCCAGCCATCACAAGCCTTTCCTTCTAGTTCAGACATGGACCCTTAAAATCTGGCAGGAAACTAAAAACATTCCTTATCTCATGCAGAATCATCAGCCTCTAACAATTGGCTCTTAAGACGCGTCCCTTCCCAAGTGCTCTGTCAAACTAAAGAACTGTATTTTGGCAGGAAGACGGTGCATCCGCACCCTTATCCCTGCGCTGGATCCTGTGGCTTCAACTATTTTGAGAATGAGAGTGACCCCATTCAGCTTGTGTCTTTCCTAAATCTTCAAGTCCCTCTACCAGCCCACGACCTATTTCCCCGGAGATTATTTCCTCTTTATCTGACGCTGTTTCTTGTCCTGACTGCTGCCAAAGACTGTTTGAGCTCTCTCCTGTTCCTCTGCCTTTGGAGTGTGACTCATACACTTAGAGCCACTCATTTTTACAACTGTCCTCAAAGTTGTAAGACGCTGGTACCAAATTCTTTTTTCACACTGTTCATTTATCAAGTGAGAATGTCAAATACTAACATATAACTAATTACTCAAGTGTGAACCAAGAAAAACGAGGTTTTACCTTAAGAAATCCTAGGAAGAGCATTCATTAACCCCTGCTCCTGGAGCCGGGAGCGCATTGCCCCGGGTTCCCGGCCCGTCGCCTCCACAGCACCTGGCAGCTTGTTAGAGATGTAGATTCTCGTCCCCTCTCCCACCTGCAAAATCGGGATCTGCGTTCACTCAT
Organism: Miniopterus schreibersii; assembly: GCF_964146895.1. Lineage (NCBI taxonomy): Eukaryota > Metazoa > Chordata > Mammalia > Chiroptera > Miniopteridae > Miniopterus > Miniopterus schreibersii. The sequence goes on along the minus strand of NC_138112.1, from coordinate 6,779,770 downwards.
GACCTGCGGGAACTGCATGCATGTCACAGTTTGGGCAGCGCCGGTGCGCAGAGCAGAGCTTCCCAACAGCTGTGCCAGCGCGCAGGTGGGCACGGGGTCAGCTGTGCCCTGCAGGGGGCTTGGCCCTGGGCAGCCAGGGGCTGCCTCAGTGCACTGGGGACAGAAAGCTCAGCGCCTGCTAAGGTGGCATTTCTCTGACGAAAATGTTCTCTATACAGAGATTTTCAATCTGTTTAAGAAGACATTTGTCTACTGCCCCAAATAGACACAGTTGCGCTAAATTTGTTCCATGAACTAGTGAAATGCCTAGACTCCAAAGCATCTCTGTGTTTTCGTGTCTTGTAAAAGGTTGATATTCTTTGTCAAAGTCAGGATCTTGATGGTCATGACGATTGTTTCAGGGATACCTAGGAAAAGTTTCTACCTTTTGGCCCCGGCCGCTGTGGCTCAGTTGGTTGGAGTGTCCTCCCCTACAACAGAAGGTGATGGGTTCGATTCCGCGTCGGGGCACATACTCAGGTTGTGGGTTTGATTCCTGGTCAGGGCACGAGGCAACCAATCGATGTTTCTCTCTCACATCAATGTTTCCGTCTGTCTCTCCCCTCTCTCCCTCCCTCTCTCTAAAATCAATAAAATAACCTGGCCGGGCATGGCTCAGTGGTTGAGTGTCGGCCTAGGATCCAGGCGATCGGGGTTGGATTCCTGGTCAGGGCACGTGCCCGGGTTGCGGGCTCGGTCCCCAGTCGGGGGCGTGCAGGAGGCAGCCGATCAATGACTCTCTCATCACTGATGTTTCTCTCCCTCTCCTTTCCTCTCTCTGAAATCAATAAAGATATATCTAAAATCAATAAAATATATATATGTAAAAAGAAGTTCCTGCCTTTTGTAAGAATGCCTTTCTTTTAAGTAAGTGCTCTCATGCATTATTTCTTGGGGAAAATTAACAGGGCAGGTTGGAAACCTTCTACTGGTCATTTCCTTCAAATTGTACATTTCAAAGTGTTTCAAGTCCAATGTGCGTGTCTCAAAGCATCTCAGATCCAATGTGCTCCAAATGGAGCTATGATCTTGCCCCAAACTGCTCCATTTCTGGTGCTCTTCTCTCGAGTGGCACCATCATATAATCGGACAAACCACAGCCTGGAAGCCAGCCCTGTCATCTCCCTCTCAGTCACGTTCCATGACCAGCACCAAGTTTTATTTTCTTCCTGAGCTTCTCTTGAACCAGGATCTTTCTTCCAATGTTTTTCATTGTCCTGGTCTAAGCTATTATCTTCTCCCTCCTAACTGGCCTCCCACCTCCACTCTCATCCAACATAACTAACTCAAAATGTAAATCTGTTCACATTGCTCCCTTCCCCAGCATCCCTTAATGACTTCCCATGGCTTTCAGGACAAAAAGCGAAATTCCTAACACTGTCCACAGAGCCTCGCCTCCTCTGCCACCTGCTGGCCCGTTTGCTGCCCTTTCCTCTGCTCTCTGCTTTGCCTCCTGAGACCCAGCCTCTCTGGGTCGCGCTCTCCATGCTCCTCCCACAGGGCCTTTGCACTTGCTCTCTCCTCTTACTGGGATATTCTCCTCCCTCCGTACTCTCCTGGCCTGGTCGACTCTTTACTTCTGCATCCGCTCTAGCTCTGCTTCCCGGCCCCTTTGTGGAGGAGCTTTGCCTGATCCTCTGACCAAGTCAAGCTCCCAACATTCCTCCGTTAGAGCCATGGCCCTCCCCTTCCTAGCATTTATCAGAGCTTTAATCTGTCAGTTTTATGGATGATCATTGGATTAATTCTTTCTCCCCCACCAGACTGTAATCTCCATGAAGATGGGGTCTGTTTCTCATTGACTCCACCTTGGGGCCCATTGCCCAGTGCTCTTCCTGGCACTTAATAGGAGTTCAAAAGGTATTTGTAAAGTAAATGACTGCACATGCTCTGCTTTCCAGAGTCTCCCCCCAGAACATCTTTCATCTGACCCAGCTGTGGCTACCAAAGGTTTCCCAAGGACTATTCCTTGCTCTTACAATTCTTACATCGACATCCAAGCTTATTTGGCTTTTTATTTCCTTTACAGGTTTTCATTACTCTCCCTCAGGAGGCCCAGCTGGAAGCTCTGGGGGCGGGTTTGGGGAAGGTGAGAGTAATAGAAAAAGCAAATCCGGAGATTTCAGAGATTCTGCTCCACCACCTGCCTTGCAGAGACAGGGCAAGAGGAGCCTCCTCTAAATCTCAGGATAATTCTGTGGGTACAGAAAGACATTCTTCAAAGCATTCTTTCCAGGAGTGCTGCTATCAGTTCATGCACCCCCTGCTCCCCCAGGCTTTCAGAGATGGCATATTTACCGAGGGAATAGCCGCCTTTCTTGCATATTGATTCATGTAAAGAACATCTTTAGAACTAGAGAAGTGGCCACACTGCTGTTAGCTTTCTGTGAAACCGCAGAACACTTTTCTGGTGTGTGTTTATTGCCTACCCCTTGAGTTAAATGTGAGGCTGAGCCGTAATAGCCTGTCTCCAGGCGAGTCCATTTCCCTGCGGGGAGCGTGCAGGCCCCAAGGAGCCCTGAGGTGTAATCTTTACACAGCTGCCTTGGCAACTGAGTTCACCAATGTTTGCTCTAGGTCCAAGGACGCGCAGACATCCACAACAGTGGGTGTTTCTCACAAATTTCCCTCTCAAATTGGCACATTCTCTGCAAGCTTTCTAGACTTCACAGTGTGCCTCACAGTTTGGGAACAATTGTCATTGTCACCTGACTGGCAAATTCTGGCTCTGTGGTGACTGTGTCTTTAAAATAGCTGAATACAAAGGCCTGCTCGTGCCATGACTTAAACACCCATTCCCCAAATGCTCCCAATATGAAAGGTCACCTTTAAACACATTAGAAATAAGCTATGTTATCATTTCTCTAGCTTTCTGTGTACACTTACATTATCCAAATGCACCGGTAGGGCATGTGAAATTTTTCTATTCTAGATTACTTTACCTATTCAAATCCATGTTTCACACAGGCTTGCATACTGTTGAATTATTATTTTTATTCTTAAAATGTTCTATCAATTAAATTATCCACGTTCTAGCAGGCTGGGCTGCAGCTTTGCATCTGATTTCCTTACTTTTAGAAGGACTAACATTCCCACTTTGCCCACGACTGAGAGGGGTTCCCAGCATCTGGGATTTTCAGGAAGACCAGAAAGTCCAGCCGTTTTTACAAAATCAAAAGCAATTAATCCCTGTATATACCAGTTTATTGGTTGGTATGAATTCCCTGAAACCAATACCTTGCTAAGCTTTCTCTTTCTCTTTCTCTCTCTCTCTCAACAGCTTTACTGAGATAAAATTCACATTACAATTCACCCATTTAAAGTGTGTGATTCAATAGTTATTAGTATATTCACAGAGTTGTGCAATCCTCAACACAATCTCAGAACATTCTCACAGCTCCCCACGCAAACCCTGTGCCATTAGCAGTCACTCCCAGTTCCCCGTCCTCTCAACTCCTGGCCACCACGGTCCGCTGTCAGTCCCTATAGCTTTGCCCCTTCTGGCACCTCCTGTAAGTGGAATCATATATGCTGTGGCCTTTTGTGCCTGGCTTTTTTCACTCAGCCAGTAAGGCTCTTCCATACTGTAGCATGTATCAGTTGTTTATTCCTTTTTTATTACTGAATAATAGTCCATGGTATAGATATTCCACATTTATCTGTTCACAAGCGGGTGGACATTTTCGTTTCTGTCTTTTGGCTATTGTGACTAGTGCTGCTATAAATACTTATGTGCGAGTTTCTGTGAGATCACGTTTTTGTTTCTCTTGGGTAAAAGAGAAAGTCCACGCTGTGAGTGGAATCCCTGGGTCATGTGGTGACTCCATGTTCAACCTTCTGTGGAACTTCAGACTGTTTTCCAAAGAAGCTGCTTCACGTTCGCACCAGCAGTGTGTGCAGGTTCTGGTTTCTCCACATCCTGGGCAACACTTGCTATTATGTGTCTTTCCTACTATAGGCATCCCAGTGGGTGTGAAGTGGTATCTCAGAGTTTGATCTGCAATTCCCTGGTGGCCAAGGACGTGGAGCATCTTTTCATATGTTTACTGCTAAGTTTCTTAAATGGAAAATTATAATAAACATAAAGGATGTTGTAAAAACTGACTATATACTGAAGGCTTAAGATTTTAACTAAATACTTAAATAGGATATCCACAACTAATTGCTATTATCTCAAATCATTCCCCCTAGAGGCAAATCTCCAAGTTTTATTTAAACCATAGACTTTTCATCACGATTAGAAATGGTACCAGTGTAAGTCTCTCTCTCACCTGCTCTGATGTTGTGCCATCCTCTGCTCTCCCCTCCAAGCCTGTTGCCCAAGTGGCTGTCCTCTCCTGGAGCCGAGGGACTACATGTTCCCGCATGTAAGCCTGGGTCTGCACCCCTGGTGCTTTGTTGATTAACTTCCTCAAAAGGCTGGAGGCCCAATCATCGCTTCTATTATCTGGGCTCCAAGGCCTCTGGGCACTTCACACACGCAGTTCTTCCCTTTCTCCTACCTCTCTGGTTTGCTGCTACTGTCTCCAGTTTCTCTTCTGCATTCTGTGTCTTTGTCAGTTTGTTCCTTCGCTCCCCCCCAACAAGTTCCTAAAGGATCCAGGCCCTCTATCCCATCTCCTGCCCTTGCCTCCTCTGCTCCTGTCATTGACTGATTTTCTCTCAAAAACCCCACTGATTTGGCAGAAGAGGACAGGAGCAAGGCTACTGAGAAAATGATCTCCTTCAGAAAACACTCTACTGCAGTATGTTTTGGAGCCTGAGAATGGCAACTAGTAGTTTTATTCTCTCTAGAAAGGCCCTGGTCACAACTGTGTGACAGTGATCACCAGCTTCTAAAAATGTCTCTGGATGACCCCACTCCCCTCACTAACCAGCCACTACTAAGATACCACGTCAGCATTTTAAACCCATTATTGCCTGATATATATGGGTCAAATGGCCACTGCCTTGCAAGTTGGTAGAGGGGACAAAGGTAATGATAAATTAATTAATAATAATTAATAAATCATCATAATAATAAATGAGTGGCACTACTTTAAGCAGTGGAGGAAGAATAGTTGCATGGGGCAGGCCAGTATAGAGGCAGCGGCCAGGCGTTTTTGTTGTCATTTCCATATAAAGACATTCAGCCAGCACCGGGCAAGGTGACCACATTCAGATGCGAACATGGTTTCTCATGTCTTCTTTCTCTGCTTTGACAACAGCGAAGGCCCCAAAGACACAACACGTAGGGCGACACTGATTTTCAGCCCGGAGCAAAGCTATCTGTGGCCCCCACGCTGAGGCAGACAGTGTCTGTCGTTTCTGTTTCAGGGCCAAGGCGCAGGAGAAGGAGGAGAAGCTGCGGCGGGCGGTCAAGCAGCTGCTGAAGTGCGACGTGAGCCAGAGCCGGCCGCTGGGGGCGGCCGCCCTGCCCCCGGCCGACTGCCTGCTCAGCACGCTGTGCCTGGATGCCGCCTGCCCCGACGTGGCGGCCTTCCGCGCGGCGCTCAGCAACCTGGGCGGCCTGCTCAAGCCGGGGGGCCACCTGGTGCTCGTGGACGCCCTGAGGAGCAGCTACTACATGGTGGGCGAGCAGAGGTTCTCCAGCCTCTCCCTGGACGAGGAGGCGGTGCAGGCGGCGGTGAGAGAGGCCGGCTACACCATCAAGCAGTTCGAGGTGATCTCCCAGCGTTATTCTTCCATCAAGACCAACTGCGAAGGACTTTTCTTCCTGGTGGGGCAGAAGCTGAGCAGAGCTGCGTGACTCACGCCTTGTGGTCACAGCGAAGGCAATTCCTCTGACTTACCTGGCTGCCTTCAGCCCTTGGTTCTGTCACGGTCATTGTGCTTAGTAGAAGCTAGTGGCTGGGGCCCTGAGGGTTTGTCTGGGACAGGTTTTAGTCGTCAGCCTACTTAGGAGCAACTGGTTGACCACCTACTCTGTGTCTAGAGTTCACTACCTGTGATTATAAAAGAAAATATAATTTTCCTTAAGCATCCCGGTTACGATGGCTCAAGCCCACACCTCCCCACAGAGAAATGCCTGAAGTTCCTCAGCACTCATTTCCTCGGGGGCCCGCTGCCTCCTTCTCTCCCACAAGCAGGTTTCTCCTCCTCTCTGCCTCTGCCTTCTCTAGGGACCCCATCCTCTGCCAGGGTCCACTGGGGTCAGAGAACAGCTCTCGCTTTGCTCCTGGGTCCCAACGATGAGTGAGGCCCTCCTCTTACTCCCCACAACACCTAAGCCAAGGCTGTGAATTCTACCAGAAGAGAAGTTTAGGAGTTAGCAAGAGAGATAACAGGCTCTGTCTTATAGCTGCTGTTAGAAACGGTGTCTTCAGAGCCCACACCCTTAGAGAGTCCTGAAAGGTATCCTGTTAGCATAGCTCTTGGCCAAGTATCTACTGTGAGTTAGCTTATCTCCTGATGACACGCCTACACCCTCTGGTTCCCAGGCACCATCCCCCACAATGCTCTAGAACAGGGGTTGGCAAATGGTGGCCCATAAGCCAGATCCAGCCTGCTGCCTGTTTTGTAAAATGTTACTAAGACACAGCCATGACCATCCATTTACATATTGTCTGTGGCTGTTTTCAGGCTTTAATGCCAGAGTTGAGTAGTTGTGACAGCAACTGTATATGTGGCCTGTGAGGAACAGAGTGAAGAAATAGCATGGAGTCACTATAATCAAGCTGCTAAATTATTAACTTCAAGTGGGCTGAGGCATAGGGAAACAATTATTCTTGTTTTAAGTACTCTGGGAACTGAAACTTTTGAATTTCCATTCTGTGTGAATCCCTGGAAACACATCGGTACGTTGGGTACTGATGACTGGATGTACATCAGATCTCCAAGTAACCACCTGCATGACATCAAAGGAAACGTTCCGATGTCTAGACCACTGGACATCTGATTACCACCACCACACACGACACTGACCATCTTGAACCAATCAGGGGGCTAGGAACGCAGAACTGATTTTCCTCAAGAATATACTTTTTATTGTAAGAACGCTCAGCTATTCTTTCCCTTTCAGAACACTAAATATTGCCTAGTTGTGTTTCTGGTTTGCAAACCACTGAATAAATCTTTGTCATTTATTTCTAGCCAAAGCTCCAGACTCTTTTGAGCTCGGCTGACATCTAGCAAAGCCTAAACTAGCTATTATCTGGATCATTACAGAAAAAGGTTGCAGACCCCTACAGTAAAAGAGAGGAGTTTCCTTCCCACTCTTTCTCATCCCAAGATTTCCCTTTTCCTAGGATGACTGACAGTGGATCTTCCTGCTTCCCACAAGGGAGAACCCTTCCTCCCCACTCCCCCCACATTCACGGACAATCACATCAGAGCACCAGAGCCCAACATCAGTACATTTTTGTTTATGTGGTTGTTTAGGACAAGTGTCATAGCACAGTGGTCCATTTTCAGGATATTTTCAATTGTTCAAGCTCATAGGACATTCACATCAAGACACAATATTCCAATCTGATTACAATTCTGGAGATTCCGTCCTGAAGGACACCAACAGGCTAGTCCTTGGAAAGCCCAGTCCAGCTCTGTTCCTTTGGCAGGTGGTGATGACTGGGCCTGAATATCCCTTCTGCAGCAACTACCCCCAGAGAGCACACTTAACCCCGAGGAGCAGCACAGTCACCTGGCCACAAAAAGTGACCAAGTCCTTAGAAACAGGCTCTCTCAAACCTGTGCCATAACCTCCCACCAGATCTAAGGCCTCCGCTTCTCCCCAGTATCTGCATTTGGTTACCTCCCAAATGGCCCTTGCTTATTTATTTTTGCATAACTGCAAACAAAAACACAAGTTTTCCTTTAAATCAGAATTTCCTGGCTTAAAGCTCTTTTAAAAAACAAGTCTCTTGCCCAGCTGGCGTGGCTCAGCAGATGAGCATCGACCTATGATCCAGGAGATGGAGGTTAGATTCCTGGGTTATGGGATCGATCCCCAGTAGGGGGAGTGCAGGAGGCAGCTGATCGATGACTCATCATTGATGTTTCTCTCTCTCTCTCTCTCTCTCTCTCCTCCCTTCCTCTCTCTGAAATCAATAAAAACATATTTTAAAAAAAACAAAAAACATCTCTCTCCACCACTATTTCCAGTATTGTAACTACAGCTCCTTGGGTTGAATATTCCCTTAAAGCATATTGTCTTAAATGCAGTGCCCTTGAAAGTTAGGAACAAATAACACGCTTGCTGTGACCTGACATAAAGGATGCAGGGAAATTTAAATACAGCCTGCTGCTCTGTTTCAGTCCAGAGAGCTGGGAGCAGACTGCCAGTGAAAATCAGCTACACTGGAGACAGATATTATAGAGAGAAACATAAGACTAATTAAAGTAACATAAACAAGATGAACAAACAAGAAAACCCCCAAATGATCTCTTTTTAAAACAAGCTTGAAAACGATAGGTTCTCCACTTTTCCCTATGAAAGTTGGGGGGCTCTGGGGTGAGTCTGAGACCAGATCACTGACAACAGCTTTATAACGCACAGCTCCTAAGCAGACCTCGTCTCCTGGGAGTTTTGCTTCTAGGATGGCATTTGTTATATTGTATTATAACTTTATTTTTCTGTTTCCCCACTGAACTGTGAGCCTCCGGTTTATATTTAGATTCCTCAACACTCTGGCCAGACCTGGTCTGGGCCCTGGGAACAGAGCAGTGAATAGGGGAGGTAAGAGCCATGTTCCCTGGAGTGTATGTTCTAGAAGAGAAAGTGGGGGGGATAGGCAGAGGGGGAAGCCAATTGCAAAATAAGACACTTTCTGATGATCTAAGGAAATAGAATCGGATAATGGAGTCGAGAATGTCTGAGTGACAAGATATCTGACTAAACATGGATTAAACAAGAGGGGTTTATTATCTCACTAATAAGGGTTGAGGGGCAGGCGCTCTGGGAGGGAATGGGGTTCAGCGTCATCGAGCATCACACCCCGGTAACATCGTCTCTCTCCTCTGTTTTGCCCGTGAGTGGGATTTTCATGGTTGGAAATCTTTTCACAAGGCCCCAGCAGGTGTCCCACATCTTGTTGACCAGAACTCAGTAACATCCCCACCTCTAGACCAGTTACAGACATAACAGAAAGACACAGGGCACATTCCTTAAGATGTGTTAAATGAGTGACTAAACTCCTAGATGACAAAGAGACAAAGAAAGCTCCCTGGATCCAGTGAAGGAGCCAGCATCCCTGTCACCCTCGCAATCCATTTTTTCCCAGCTACAAAGATCATCCTATTTTCAAATTCTGGCTCTGCCACTCACTAGCTGTTTTCCTTGGGCAAGTTATATAGTTTCTCTGTGCCTCAGTTTCCTCATCTGTAAAATGAAATTAAATTAAAACTTCTTGTCAAGAGACTAAAAATAAATTACTACCTATAAAGGACCTAGAATAATGCTTAGCACTTGCTAAGCACACAAGACTTACTTACTGTTAGTTATAATCATTATCATCATAATCTTCACCTTTGCTATTAGCTGCAGAAGCAGCTGAGAAGAGATATCTTGGTCTCCAAGTAGGAGAGATTTCAGTTCTGAGCTACAGGCATCCAGGCTCTTTACTGGCAATGCCCCACAGGGGCTGTGAAAAAACTGTATCTACACCACAGGCCACCAAGTCCTTTCTTGTTTCAGAAATACTCAGCAAACGTTTATCTAGCACCCTCCATATACCTTTCCTACACCAGGCACTGGGAAGGCAAATAAAACTCCAGTGCCTCTTCCTCCCCTTGTCTTTGCAGTCACAGTAACACCCAGTGTTTCCAGGCGCTTCCAAGGGCTGTAGAGCAGCCTGAAGGAGCAGCCCCTCCCAGAGCCACCCTGTCAGCCTCTCCTGCTCGGGCTGGGCCGCAGGTCTGTCCCCAGCTGGAAAATGCTGGGGATGGGATGAAAAAGATGCTGCGTGTGCCCCGGATTCTGCTTGGCTGCCTCAGAGCCGTGTTGGTTTCCTCCCAGAGAGACAGGGGACACTTAGCATCTATTCCAAGGGTTGGGAAACTTTTTCTGCAAAGGGCCATATTATAGATATTTTAGGCTTTGCAGGTCTTAGGGTCTTGATCAAAACTACTCAAGTCTGCTGTTATAATGAAAGGAGCTCTAGACACTATGCAAATAAATGGGCGTGGCTGTTTCAATAACACTTTGTTTACAAAAAGAGGTGGCTGAGTGGATTTGGCATTTGGTACAAGGGTTGTAGTTTACCAATTCCTGATCTAGACCCTGAAGCAGCCTGTTTTTGCCCAAAGTTTTATAAAGTTTCTCATTGACATTCTGGTTAGTTTCCAACATTCAGTCTTACAAAGGAGCTCAAACCCAGTCCAGACTGGAGCCAAAGGGGACTAGCAGAAGATTGATTTCTCCATGTTCTACCCATGCCCCACCACTCTTTTCCCCGCTGCATCCCCCAATCGGAATTCCTTCCTCCCCAAAACACCAATCACAAAGAACTTATGTGCCCCTATGTTCATAGCAGAACAATTTACAATAGCTAAGATATGTAAACAGCCCAAGTGCCCATCAGTAGGTGAGTGGATAAAAAAGCTGTGGGACATTCACACACATGGAATACTACGCAGCTGTGAAAAAGAATGATCTTTTATCCTTTGGGACAGCATGGAGGGAACTAGAAAGTATTATGCTAAGTGAAATAAGCCAGTCAGAGAAAGACAAGTACCACATGATTGCACTCATATCTGGAATATAATAAACAAAATAAACTGATGAACAAAATGGACCCAGAGACACAGAAGCATGGAACAGACTGAGGGATCTCAGAGGGAAGGTGGGGAGGGGGAGTGGGGGGGGAGAGATTAATCAAGGAACTTATATGTTCATAAGCATAACTCATAGACACAGACACTGGTCTGGGGAAGGCCTGGGGGTGGGGTGGTTGCAGGGTGGAAGGGATCAACGGGGGTAAAAAGGGGACATTTGTAATATTTTCAACAATAAAGATAAAGAAACTTGGAAAAAAAAAAGAATTCCTTCCTCCTCCCCCAGTTTGAAGCATTCAAAGATACAGACAGAAAATGGAGTAGAGGTGACAGATGAAGCCAACTACCCTAATATTTTTCAGACTGCAAGTTGGTATTCAATAGCGTATCATAAAATCAATTTAGTGCACCATGAGAAACATTTGGAAAAATAATAGTGAGTAAACTAGAAGACAAAAGTCCAGATAGTAGCACTTGGAATGGTATTATTTTGTTAAGTTTTGTAAAATTACATATATGCATATATATTTGTTACTAGACCATGATATACAATATATTTATTACTGTAGGTTGTGATAAAACATGTTTGACAGTCACCGGCCTGTACTCTGGGTCTCATCTCCAATAGCCAACATTTTTCTTCCAAACAGAGCTGAAAGGCACAGCCGTGTTCTTAATTAACCCCGCGTCATGGGGCAATGGACACCCACATAGTTAAAACTGGGCACAGCAAGGGCCCCGAGATACGTAAGCACAGGGTGTCATGAGGGGCGTTGTCAGGGAAGCTGGTATTGGCTCTGGGTCTTGCGAGCTGCCCAGGGGTGTGTTTGGCAGATGGGAGGGGAGCAGTAACGCTCCTCACAGGTTTGTTGTCCAAGAGAAGCTGGGACCTAAGCAAATATTTGGCTGCAGGTCTTTTGTTTGCTTTCCCTGAAATCAAACAGACCAACCAAGTCACTAGCAAACACTGACTAGGGGTCACTCTGGTACTTACTTATAAACATCTTTGACCACTGGCCCTGCTCAGGGGTTTTTTCAGTCCACTTTCCGGGAAAGTGTTCAACAGTCCCACCCTGAGGAAACTTCTGTGACGCAGGAAGACGCAAGTCCTGTAATGTCCTGGGCAATGACTGGAAAGAGAAAGCTATTTAAAAGGCTGCTCAGTGTTGGGTGCAGTGCAGCCCAGCGAGTCCTGCCTCCCCACTCCCATCACCTGGCTGTCAAAAGTAATGAGAGGACAAGCCCATGACAGGACTTCCAGGGCTGATCTTTAAAAGCTGTAAGTGCCTCCTTTCATTTTAGCCCCAGCCAACCCGAGAATGTGACATGACCATTAAGTCTTATGGAGACAGGAGGAGGTGGGGAAGGCTCAAGATTGTGGGACAGGAAACACGTGTGAACCTTGGCCTTGTCGCTGCGTTGCTATGAACGCATCATTCCACCTGTCTCTAACAATCGCTTCTCAGGACTGCTGGGGCCAGACGAGATGCCTGTGAGGCCATCTGGTAACCTGTCAAGTGATATGTAGCTATTAGACGGCTTTGGTACTATTAACCCACTCTAGGACAGCCACGATGCCACATGCTGCCACATTCATAAGATTTCTGTCGTGACCTGAGTGTGGCCTTCAAAAGCTCTGCTGAAGCTCTTCAAGTGATGAATCATGTCATGTAGAGGCTCCAGCAGGACTAGGGAAACCCGTCTTGCATATGGTTTGTATCTAAGTCAGCACCATGGGCACCTTTATAGCGATTCATTCATTCCACAGGTGTTTGCTGAGCCCCTCTGTGTGCCAGGCATTGGGCTGGGGGGCTGAGGAAGGTGACGCAGCCTCCTGTCCCTGTGAAGAAGACCGGAAAGTAATGCACTCTTTAAAATAAGTACTAGAACCTTAAAATAAGTACTCAGTTGTTTTGGTTCTCATGTCAGCCAGTCAGGACACGTTGCCCTTTCTGACAGCTCATCAAAATGAAACAAACCTTTCTTATAGCTGTACCTTCCCATTTATACATCAACTTTGCTCAAAAAAAAAAAAAAGCTACAGATAAGGTGTTTAGGAAAGATTATCACAGACAAATCACCATGAGTGGAATCACTGAGGCCAGCTACTTATTCCGGGTGGAAGCGGAGACTATACCCCTCTGAGTCCACCATTCCCTCTCCTCCCTGGCTGGCAGTTTGGCACTGAATAAAAATGCTTTCCTTGGCCCTTGATAACCAGAAGAGGGCGAGCGAGGCTACTGTTGGAGCCTTTTGTTCCTGAATTTGCCCACTTATGCAGCAAGGAATTTAAATGGAGTTCAGCCTTTCAAACCAGAAGCCTTGGCACAGTAGTTCCTTTTGTGCGCTCCACTCCTGAGGCTGCTAGGAGAAGGGGAAGGGATCCAGCCTGATTTTCTTTAACAACAAACTTGTACAGTGATTTTTATAGATACATACATTTAAAAATCTCCCTTTAGGTCTACACCCAAAATGCAAATTTTAATAAACCATACAGAGGCTCTTGGCCAGATTAGCATAAGAAATGTTAAATATTAGATTATGCATTTAACTCACCGTAATCTTCTATTTCCTGTTTATTCAAAGAAGGAAAAAGAAGTTTTTTATTTTTCAAAACCCAGTTTTTTATTATTTAAAAAATAGTCTTTCTACTGTTGTTGGCCAAACCATGATGCTTAAAGCTTTAAATTTTACTTTAATAGAGTCTGACGAATTCAGGGTAAGAGACTGGGGTTGAATCTCAAACCCTCAACACGTAATTGTGAATTAGTATTGCTTTGTTCTGCCTCTGAGTTGAAGACCAGATATGATTTCTTCCCTGGTAGTTTACTGTCTCTCTCCAGTTCAGAGAAAAGCCTTTGCACACTTAAACAGAAAAGTTTAAAAAACAAAACTATAAAGCTAGTTAGGTTGCTCTACACAAAGATCGGTAGCAGCAGGAACCATTCACTTGGACGCCCACCACCCAAGTGACCGGTGTTCCCCCTAAGAGCCTGGCCATAAGCTCTCCACATGCAACAAGAAGAGGAAGGTGTTTCTAGAAGGAGGGTAACTGTTACTTTATTGCTCCTTTCTTCTCAAGGGTTCAGTTCTGCCTCTTCTCATCACCCTCTAATATTCGTTAAGTGCTATGCAAAGCCATTACTTGATGTGACCCTTGCCCTCATAGAATTTATAATCTTACTTGTGAGTTAAGATTTACAAAATTAAAAGTCAAAATCTCCTAATTTATAGGTGAAGACTTTGAAATTGATCTGGGGAGAGAGCTTCACCTTTCTGTGCCTCAGTGTCTACTGTAAAATAGGAGATTGAATTATCTACCTATAAAGTCCAACATTGTATGATTTATGAATTAGAGAGCAACGCTTGTGAGAGTAGAAGTCTAATTCCTGCCAGCTAGCTAATCCCATTTTTAAAGATTCAACTGAAATTGGCTCAAAACCCAATCCTTCATGCAACCCACGATTCCTCCACAGTCTCAGGGAAGGGCGCAGGCGGTGGCTTGTATTTCTCCTGGTGACCCCTGGATCTGAGCTCCCCTAGCACTGGGGCGCAGTTTGTGAATCATCTCACTTCAAGCATGTGCTAATCGTCTATCATATGGCCCCTGACCAGACTCACCTTCCCTCTCTGAAATTCCTCTGGTCCCAACATATATGAGTATCAGACTTCACGGAAGCTTCAAGACAATGGAAGGGGTCCCCACTGCAGGACACAGCAACTTTAGTTTCTCAGTGCCTCGCTTTCTCCACTTGCCCCTTATTAAGTGGTTCTGCTGTCTCCCGTCCCTTGGCTGGCCACCAGCCCTGCCCTCACTGGCTCCTTGGCTACCCGCCCCAAGTACCTGGACCCATCTCTGTGCTTCACTTGCTTCTTCAGGCCTAGACCACACCCCTGGGGTTTCACTTCCCTCAAGCCTTCAGGAGGCCGGTATTTAACTAGAAAGTCCACCCCCCCTTTGCTTAATCAGGGGTTTGGGCCCTTAGCTTCCTAGCACTCAAAGCAAAAGAAAGGGGCTATCAGTTACAAGGTTCACTATACTTTTAAGTTAAAAACGAACCAGCCGGGCAGGGCATAGCTCAGCGGTTGAGCATCGACCTAGGATCCAGGCAATCGGGGTTCAATTCCGGGTCAGGGCACATGCCCGGGCTGCAGGCTCCATCCTCAGTCAGGGGTGTGCAGGAGGCAGCCGATCAATGATTCTCTCATCATTGATGTATCTATCTCTCTCTCTCTCCCTCTCCTTTCCTCTCTCTGAAATCAATAAAGATATATTTAAAAAAAAACAAAGAAAGAAAGAAAAAATGAACCAGCTGTTGTTCAGCATAAGCTGAACTTGCCCTGGCCCTACAAACTCTGCCACAGTTCATGATCATGGGCACAGTGCGGGTATCACTCCCACCTACCTCCTTGCACTGTGGTTTGCCTGGCTTAGCTCGATTAGTACCTGCAGCTTCTCAAGACTTTTTTCAAGTTCGAAATCTCTAGAAGAGCACTATTCATTCCTGTACACAAAAAGCATTTACTGTCAAGGACAGTTCTAACTACTGGACAGAGAGGAACATAGGACAAACATGGTCCCTGACCTCCTGGAGCTGACAGTCAAGGTGGGCTCAAACAAGCAGGGGTCAGCTTTAACGTGTTAATGGGATATAGATGGGAAAATAGGAGAAAAGAGACTAGTCTCGAAGGTTGGAAAGGCTTCCTGGAGGAGGTGATGCCCAAGATAAGACTTAAAGGAAAAGTAAGATTTCCCAGTGAAAAAAGGAGGGAAGCAAGTTTCAGGCGGAGAGAAGAGCTCATAGTACCTGCTGAGGTGAGAGGAACAATACACGGGATTAGTGCCGCTTGCAGAAGCTGCAGGGCCCCACCCAGAGCCCCTCGTCTAGGTCACACACCCAGACCCTAACCACCAGGAATGTTGGCTGCTAAGGGCTCACAGCTGCCCCCTTCTCTGGAGAATTGCTCTTAGCTGGTAGGAGCCCCTCGTCTGAAAGTTACAAGCAATTGCCCCTCTCCCATCCCCAGGGGCAGCCCACAGCCTATGCCTGGCTGATACTAGGCTTCAAAAGGCCGGTGTTCTTGCTGGAAGTGGGAGTGGGGGGGCGGGGTACACTTGTCAGTGCAGTTTACGCTCCAAGCTCCTTCCCCCGGGGGATAGGTCAAGGCTAGATGTTACCTGAGACTGCACCCTTGCTCTGCTTCCCCCTCCCTCCATAAGCAGTTTCCCTGAAGAGCACTCCCCAATAAATTATGTTCCCAGACCCCTGACTGGCTCCTAAGGAGCCTGAGCTAAGACGATGACGAAGGGAAACTGTTGAGACTGGATTCTCTCTGTGCACTGCGTTCACTTCTGAGCTCCATTCATTAGACGCTTTACCTACTTAAGTTTCTCCTGTTCTCAATTAAAACTCTTCTGTGATATATCCATTTAGATTTCTCATTACCAGGGTCCCAATTAAAACAGCAGTGACCTGCCCGGCCGGGCATGGCTCAGCGGTTGAGCATCGACCTAGGATCCAGGCGATCAGGGTTCGATTCCCGGTCAGGGCACATGCCCAGGTTGTGGGCTGCAGCCGATCAATGACTCTCTCATCATTGATGTTTCTATCTCTCTCTCCCTCTCCTTTCCTCTCTCTGAAATCAATATTTTTAAAAAAATTAAAAAAAAAAATAAAACAGCAGTGACCTAAGTTTGTAAATAAGTACACAAGGAACCCAGCAAAGCATGATCTTTATCAGGGTCAGCTAGACTAAAACATACCTCAAAAAAACATCTAATATCCCTTGACCTCCTGGGATATGAGGACAGAAATGCCCTGGATCACAACCAACGTCACAAGTTCTGGCAATGCACACTCCGCCCACCAAGTGAAAACAGTCTTTGTTCTGGTTACCACTCAGTCTCTTATGAGTCTGATGAGTGTGAATCAGTGACCAAATTTTCTGGCCGGTGTGGCTCAGTTGGCTGAGCCTTGTCCCATGCACCAAGAGGTCGCTGGTTCTATTCCCGGTCAGGGCACATGCCCAGGTTGCAGGCTCGATCCCCAGTAGGGGGGTGTGCAGGAGGCAGCTGATGGATGTTTCTGTCACACATTGATGCTTCCCTCTCCCTTCCTCTCTATAAAAATTCAATAAAAACATATTTTAAAAGGTTTCTGAACCGACAAGACCAGACACTCCCTGACATAATCTGAAATAGTCTCATGTCTTGCTTCCTGCCTTTATCGCCCAGAGATCAGGGTGAATGACTTACCACAGTGGATCAGAGCGGGAGCTGGACCTTGACGGGCGAGTAGAAAGAACTCCAAGTCCCACTGCGAAGCAAAGAAGCTCCACTGCCAATGCAGTGTGTTTTTTCTTTTCTTGCTCCCAGGCAATAAGTATAATCCATGAATTAAGGATAATTGGTGCCAGTTAGAAAATGCAACTGTAATTATAGATATTTAAGTGCACCCACACAGCAGAGAACCAGAACATTCAACCTTCAGTGTGATGCGAAATCCCACCAATCCACAGACTAGGTGAGCTGATGTCAAAGTCCGCTGAGGGGAACCTGTTCTTCCCCTGCCTTTGGGCTCACAGGCCCCCCGGTGCTAGGGATACGACAGGAAACCAGACGTACTCAGCCCCTGCCCACTCAGAGAGACTGTGGTCTGTTTGGCGAGGATGGAAAATAAGTCAGGCCAAAAAATTCAGTGTGAAAAGCGTCACGTAGGGAGCATGCACGGGTATGGTTTCCTCGAGGAAGTGACTCTGAACCTGAGACCACAGGATGAGCAGAGCGAGCCAAGCATGTTGCAGGCAGAGCGTGGGCGGGGGCATATTCCAGCGAAAACGCAGCTTAGAGCCGAGAAGAGGGCGCGGCTCATGGAAGAGTGAGTTCCACGGGGCTGGGGCCAGGGTTTGAGGGAGAAAGCGGTGAGAGAGGGACTGAAAAGAGAGGCGGGCGTCAGGAAGGCCGAAGGCATTTGCACTTAATTCTAAGCACAGGGAGGGTCCTCCGAAGGGGTTAAGTGAGGAACTAAAACCCAGCCCTGAGGAGCACAGGGCTCGCCCTGCCCTGCACCGTCTCCAGGGGAGGAAATGCCGCCGCCGCTTCGGGCTGTGCAGCCTGCCGGGAACTGGCGGAGACGGTAAGTTTCACCGGAGCCCTGCTCCCTGGCCACACCGGCCACCGCATTCCCCGCTCCTGCCCAAAGGCCTTCCTGACGCCCCGCGGCTCCTGCGTTAGTCAGCCCGCAGCGCGGCGCCCTCAGCCCTCGCCCTCACCCGACGCCTGGGCTGTGCTCCCCGGCGTCTGCCGCAGGGAGGGTGACGACCCGTGGACAAGGCCCATCTCCGTGGCCCACGACAGTGCCCCCAGGCCTTGCGTTTGCCCCCAGGCCCACCGAGGCCCCGCCTCCCTTCGCGAGGGCCCCTGGAGGCCCCTCCTCCGGGCCTCTGCCCTGCTCCGCGGGGCTCCCTGGCGCTCTCCACACAGCTGGTTCTTGTTACTTGCAGCCAAGTAGGTCCATGGAGTCCCGCACCCGCCGAGCCACCGCCCGGGGGATACGGGCGGTTCCTGGGAGCCTCCGGGCGCATGCTCATCACCTGACCAACAGGTCACCTTGCTTCATATGTGCTTCTGTTTAAAGACACCTTATTCAGGGCGCAGTATGGATTCACTCAAACCTAATCCACAGCCAGCAGCTCTGGGACTGAAGCCCGAAGGAGCTTCTGTGACACGGTTTCCCCGAAGGCGCCGAGCCGCCCCCTTTGCGGGAACACGAGGCAGCGCCCAGCAGGGCGCCGCGGGGCCATTTCAACAGCACCGCCGCCAACCCAGAGCACGCAGGTGTGGAAACATGGCGGCAAGTGGACCATGAAGGGTCACTTACCTACGGCCTGAGAGCAGGCGGGGCGGGCGAGCGGCGCCCGGCTCGGCCTCGGCCGGGGGTCGGCGTCCAGGGGCGACCGCAACAGCCCCAAGCACTGACCTGGGCGTACAAATGGCGGGCAGCAGGCAAACCCACAAACACGAGACCCATAGATTATGAGAATCAACTGTGCTTCCATTACAGCACTGGCTCGTCTGAATTGAAGTTAGTAATTCTTCTGGGTTTCTGGACCCAATCCCAGTGTGTGTGTAGGGGGGTCCCCGGGGGTTCCCCCCCATACCAGCAACAAGCACGGCTCTGCGGGAAGCCCGGGGCGCCGCTTCAAACTAACTGCTCAGCCCAAGCGCGGGCGGGCTTCGGGCGGGCTTCGGGCGGGCCCACCCCCACCCCCACCCCCTGACCAATCCACTCCTTAGATCCTCTTGGGCTTCGTGTCCCTTATCCAGTCCGGTCCCTGCCCCAGGCTAGACTGACAGGCCTGCCTGGCCGCCATTTTGGCTCCTACTGCGCCTGTGCGACCTCACAGCCGCGTTCGCTCCCTTCCCATGTGATCTGCAGGCCGCTCCCCGGGGGTGAGAAGATGCGCCTTCCAGGCGGAGTGGCCCAGGCTCCGGAGGTGCTCGCGCTCAGGCAGGTCTGATGTCTTTTGCCCTCTCCCTGTATTAATATCTAGCTATGCACACTAACAACCTGAATGACCAAAGATACGTTTCTTATAAATCACAATGTCACAGTAATTTATGTGTCTCTTTCTTCCCTAAGAGTCTGGCGAATACCACGCTGTGAGCTTTAGGGGTAGTTATACAGTAAGAACTAACAACAACCAACGTGGAGATCTTACTATGAGGTTTTCCATAGGTATGTTCTCACTCAGTTCTCACAAGAATTGTCTGAATTAGGCACTTTTAGTCCCACTTTACAGATGGGGAAACCAAGGCTTAGCGCTGACAGCAGTGCCGGCCTATGGTGAAGCAGTAAGTGGTGAAGGCAAGGTTTGCACACAGGCCCCGTCAGAACCACAGGCTAATTGCTGGACTGTCCTGCCTGCGGATTTAAGCTCTTGTGGAGAGATACAGTATCTGGAAAGGAAATACAAGGTCTTCAGCATAGTTGGCTGGTCAACCCCTGAGAGTGGCTCTAGGAGGAAGCCGTTGATGGCAGGAGCTCTTCCAGGTGATCCCCTGGAAGACCGAATTCACTCATTGGTTTGAGAAGGCAAATGGCCAAGGCTATTATTCTCTGGGAAGAAAGGTTTTGAAGGCAGTGGTGTAGGCACTGCATGGGTCTAGGTGGGGGCTTGACAACACTGTGTGACAGGTTGGTACCAAACAGCAAAGTTTGGGGCCCGGAGAGGATATGACCTTGGGGTATGAAGGTCTTTCAGGTAGCAGCCAGGCACCTGGTTATGTCAGAAGTGATAAGATCCAGCCTCAACCACCCAGGATCTAGAAGGTCATGTGTGGCATGAGAGAAGACCCTGGAGGGAAGACACCTCAGTGATCATCCCCAACTCACTCTGGGGTCAGAGTGGGATACTCAGGTTACCTGCCATCATCTGGCTGACAGTGAGCCCAGGCTGCTGACCCTTGAGGAGATGGCTCAGGGAATGAAGGAGCTTAAAGAGAAATGTCACTTTAGGTACAGGGACATCCCTAACTCCTCTGGCTGGAGAGGAGCTCCTTCCCTCTCTGGGGGAACTGAGACTCAAAGCCCTATTTGTGGCCTAGATATTCTGATTCTGAACATAACTGCACTCTGTTCTCAAAAAACACTGTCGCCATTCACACCATGAGCTGCTCACAGTCGTCACTGGAGGTCCTCCAGTGGTCACAAGGGACCAGGGGAGCCAGCTCAGAATGTCTGTGGCTGGAGGAGAGTCTGGGATGTCTCCGGTGAGAGCAATTTCCATACTTCAGAGCAAGTTGTCAGATGTTTGCAGGAACAGAAAGGCTGCCATCTCTGGAGAACCGACGACCGCTGCCTGTGCACAGTTCTCCTTCTGCCAGAGGGAGTGCTTGGCATTTGTCTCATCCCCCCACGGAAGATGAAGAGAGAACCCGTGCATGCAGTGTCTCCCTCCCGGCCCACCTGCTTGGCACTGCTTTGATGATTTCATCTTGAGGAAGACGGGCCTCCTCTCACCAGGATGCCTATAGCAGGCGACCCTCTCCGAGGCCCACGATCCACTGGGGACAGTGACAGCCTTAGCACAGCACAGCGCCGTGGGTATGTTTGCACCTTGAACAGATTCTCCCTTGACAGTCATTTATGTTATTCAGGCCCAACCTGATTTCTCCAGGGCCTTGGCCTATGGACTTGTGATCATTTGTACAACAAGAATGAATCTGGTCAAAATGCACAAGTGAGGGAAATTCGTCTCCATTAGCCGCACACCACCCAGCTCTCCTCGAGACCCTCCCTGCTCTGGATGGCTGCTGCTGGTGCCTCAGCCTTCAAGTGCTCTCACATGGTCCCTTTACTGTCGTTTTATCCTTGGAACTTTCACTGTCCTGAGGCAGCGCTGTGGTGCCTTGTACAACACCGGGTACGACTTCCTAAAAATCCTCTTTTTGAATCTCCTCTGCAGTCCCATCCCCTCAGCAGCAGGTTTCCCGCCTTTCTCTTTCTTTGTCTCTCCCAAAACACTTCTGCCCCTGGCTGTCACGTATGCCTCACAGTGCGGCCACCCAACTGTCACCCCCTTCTCCTGCCTCCTGAGCATTCTTCCTCTGTGGCCCCTTTTCCAGGCTTCTCCAGTTTTGCATTTCACCTATTTTCCCATTTGTCACAATAAAATCCTGCTGGGAGTAAAACAGAAGAGAGAAGTTCTGAGGTGATAGGGAAGGCAGCATGTCACAAATAGGAGGGCCGGCTCCCAGCAATGGTGTCCCTGGCCGAGAGGCTCTTCTGTGTGTGTCGGTGAGACATATGCAAACTGGTTTGTTCCCACTCAGAACCTGTGGCTGCTCAGAGCTGTGCCAGTATTTCAAACGGGCGAGTAGAACAGAGATTTCTTTTTAGGAAAATCTTGTTTTTAGCCTGAAAGTCATCCAGTGAGTACATTGCTTCTAAAGCTTCAAGCTATTTTGCAGAATTCAGAATCTGGTCCTGACCGCTGTAGTACCACTAGCTGCTTGCCTACGTGGTTCCTGCACTCTGACCGTAACTGATCGCTAGCGTCTTTCCCAGCGCATGGCGCCGTTTCACATCAGAGCGCCCGCAGGCCCTGCCTGCTCTAGGCTGTGCTCTCTGTAGTAACCGCCTGCTACTTCTCTGATTTCCCACTAGATTATACACCCCTACTTCCTAACAAGGAACCTGACAGATAATGGGTTCTTAAAAGTATTTCTTGCCCTAGCCGGTTGGGCTCAGTGGTTAGAGCGTTGGCCCATGGACTGAAGGGGACCGGGTTCGATTCCGGCCAAGGGCACATAGCTCGGTTGCAGGCTCGATCCCTGGCCGGGTCGGGGCGCATGTGGAAGGCAACCAATCGATGTGTCTCTCTCACATCACTCTCCCTTCCACTCTCTGAAAAGCTGTGGGGAAAATATCCTCAGTTGAGGATAAAATATATATATATATATATATTTCTTATATGGATGAATAAAAGAATGAATGAATGATGAAGAGTTATAAAAGGATTACAGTGTATTTCTAAGCTTGGTCAAAAATTTTTTAAATCATTAATGTGAGCCCGGCTGGCATGGCTCAGCAATTGAGCATTGACCAATGATCCAGGAGATCGAGGTTCGATTCCCAGTCAGGGCACATGCCCAGGTTGCAGGCTCAATCCCCAATAGGGGGCGTGCAGGAGGCAGCTGATCAATGACTCTTTCATCATTGATGTTTCTCTCTCCCTCTCCCTTCCTCTCTCTAAAATTAATATATTTTTTTTAATTATTAGTGTGAAAGTAATACTAATTATTAGTGTGAAAGTAATTACTACTGCAAGTAAACCAGTACATGGAATGACTTGTTTCTCAGCCTAAGGATTTATGTTTTTCTTTAATCTTGAAAATTCTCAGTGTATTATAACTTGTAATATTTTCTCTCCCCCATTTTAACTATTCTCGCCACTCAGAACACCAATTCTGCACATGTTGGAGCTTCTCAGTCTAGCCTCTATGAATTTATTTTCATTTTTCTATGTATTTATCTTGTTTGATTACATTCAGGAAATATGGTTTTCTTATGTGCCCAGGAAGAAGAAATAGAATCGGTGAATATGTGGCAAATCTCTTCCACATTCATTTAATTCTCTTTTCCAATATACTGATTATCTTTCACCTTATCTGCTCTACTATTTACCACATCTACTAAGGTTCTTACTCAATTTTGTATTTTCAATAATTTTTTTAGTATATGCTTTTGCCAATGTAATAACCTGCTGTCATTTTGAGTATGCTACTTCTTCATTTATCCCTCCGAAGATTCTAAACAAATGTGTTTTAAACACCTTGGCTCACCCGGCCGGGCGTGGCTCAGTGGTTGAGCATCGGCTTAGGATCCAGGAGATCATAGTTTGATTCCCGGACAGGGCGCATGCCCGGGTTGCGGCTTGATCCCCAGTCGCGGGCATGCAGGAGGCAGCCAACCAATGACTCTCTCATCATTGATGTTTCTCTCTCTCTCTCTCTCCCTTCCTCTCTCTGAAATCAATAAAAGCATATTAAAAGAAGAAGGAGGAGGGAGGGGAATTTGGGCATTTGGATCATTATATATAGTATACCACGTGATCCAGCATTTGATTGATTATATATAGTGCTATTTTTGGATGCCATACACAGGCCCAATTCCTGGTTTTGTACAAGAATCACTGCTTCCTGCCTAAACAGAAAGGTTCTAAAAATGTAGCTGGAGGTATGTTTGTCCCAGTTCACTGGCAGACACCTTTGGCCTGGCCCCAGGCTCCAGGCAGGAAGCTGGATTCTCATTTCCACGTGATGCTCTAGGCACGGTCCTCACCGGATGATTAAAGACCTGGCCTCCGCACCTCTCACTGACCCAGCTTTGCTCGTACTGCGTGGCTTCAGTTCCTTTTTGGTAATACCTTCCCCTATCTTTCAAGCAATTCAGTGTGCCTTCTTCTGGGTTACCCAACACACATTATTTGTGTGTAGCTCTGTCTTCTTAACTAGACTGCAAGCACTTTGAGGGTAGAGATTATGCCCTATTTATCTTGCTGCCCAGTGCCTAGCACAACGGCTGCAGGTTAGAGATACCCAATATTGGTGAAATTGAATTTGAGATGTTTTAGGCACTCTTGAGAAATCCAATTTTTATTGTAACCCAGAAATGAGTCTCCAGTGATATAACATGATGTTTGTGGAAGATAATTTACAGACATAACCAAAGGCATGTATTTGGACTCTGTAAATGATGTCCTGATCTGTTTGTTTGTGCGCTAACTTGTGCAGGGCCTTTTATTTGCTCTCATTTTGCTCCTCTGAAGATATAATTGCTTCTTGGTTCTATATTTCTATTGCTCATTACACTGTTCCGTACCATTTCATTCTGAAAATAAAACAAAATAGGATATTTAAAATTAATGATGTGGGGCACAGCTTTTTTGCTTTCCTTCTACCTCTAGGCAGAATTAGCAAATGGCTTGAATGCCAGCCTTTTTTATTTTATTTTATTGGAAGCATCTGGGTTTCATTACAGTAAGAAAAATCATAAGGTGAGAGGCCTGAGACCTTGTTCACAAAGGATCATGGGATGTTTATCTACTCCTGCCACCTCCTTGCCAAACCTGTCAGGCTTATGGCAGCTGCTTCTGTTTAGAAACAAGTTGAAGAGTCATCCTTGGTTTTGGAATTTGGAGATTCCCCGTGTAAGGCTTTCCTCATCGGCTTCATTTTGAAAGATTCAGGAAATGCCAGTTTCTTGGATGACACAAGCTCCTGTGTGGCAGAGCTCTGTGTCTTTTGCTCTGCCTTGTTTTTGTTTGTTTGATTGATTGATTTTTAGTTCAGAGAGAGGAAGGGAGAGGGGGAGATAGATAGAAACATCAGTGGTGAGAGAGAATCATTGATCAGCTGCCTCCTGCACGCCTCCTACTGGGGATGGAGCTCGGGACCTGGGCATATGCCTTGACTGGGAATCGAACCGTGACCTCCTGGTTCATAGGTCAACCATTGAGCCACGCCGGCTGGGCTGAGCTGAGCTTGTTCTTGAAGAATCTGTGGTATGGTTGGAGCCTACTGGTCGTGTTTTCAGACTTACAAGGGTAGCTAAAGGCTTGTCCTTCCCAAGCACCGTAACTGAATTCAAATGGAATGTGCAAAGACAGACGACATTCAGTGAGAGGTGTTTCAAAAGTAGTAGTATAAGAATGTTAGCATTTGGTTTTGAGTGTTGCTTTATTTACCAGGCTCTTAGCTTATCTTATTTCATTTGGATATCTGTGTATTGGAAGAATGTTATTAAAGATCTTTTTGTCTTCTTGCGCGGTTTCTCCCTTCCCTCCCATCTGGATGGTATAGGTAAGCCTGACTCCCTACTCTGGGGATCACCTCTTTTTTTGAAAACTACGGTGGGATTAGGGGGAGCCATGAAATAGGCTTCCTAAACGCATACGCTTATGTGTCACAGTACATGCTAATTTTAAATCTGCAGTCACTGAAAGTGCAACTCAGATTGGCTTGGACATTAAAGGGAATTTACTGGTTCACATGCCCGGACAGACTAGCAACTCCAGGCTGCAGTCCAGGCTTCACTAGTCGCACCCACTGCCAGCTGACGTGCAGGCCCAGCTGCTTTCCCCGCCTGGGCCTCCGCAGCCTGCGTTTCCTCTCGCGGCCGCGAGATGGCTGCAGGGAGCTGCGAGGGCTGCACGCTTCCCAGTGCACACCCCCAAGAGAGAGCAAGTCCCTCAAGTGGCTTCTAGGGAAGCGAAGCCCTGTGCTCCAGAATCCTCCAGAAAATGTGTCTTTGATGGGTCCTGATTAGGTTGTATGTTCATTCCCGGCTGCGGGATGGGAAGGGGTGGGGCCTGTCCTTGGGATGAAGACAGGGTCTTGCAGATACCGGCTGTGTGAGGGGGAGATGGGCTCCTAAATGGAAATCGGGGTCCTGAGTCAGGAGCCCATGGCAAGTGCTCCCAAAAGGCCTATTTCCTCAGGACTGGCGATCGAGCCACCACCCTTTGGTGCACCGGGCTGCACTCCAACCAACTGAGCCACCCAGCCAGGGCAGGGCTCTACTATTTTTATTTATTTTTAAATGATAGACACGTACTTCTTTTTTTATTTTTTTATTCTCTCCTGAGGATATTTTTTCCATTGCTTTCCAGAGAGAGTGGGAAGGAGAGAGAGAGAGAGAGACGTTGATTGGTTGCCTCCCGAATGAGCCCCAACCAGGGCCGGGGATTGAGACTGCAACTGAGGGACATATGCTTGGTCAGAATTGAACCCAGGACCCTTCAGTCCACAGGCTGTTGCTCTAACCACTTAACAAACCCAGCCAGGGCCCTACTGTTTTGAAAGATATCTTGTTTTAACTCTCCTTTCTCTTGAGCTGCCACTCTCACTCTTCTCTTCACTTCCCTTTACTATCCACCCCCATGTTTCTTGGCCACAGAGTGACTGTCATGCCCGTGGCTGTGCTGAGGTGCTCTCTCTAATGTCCCCAGTGAGGCCATAGTCATCACATTCAAATTCAGACGTCTTCTTAGTTCCCAGCCTCCTTGATGTCCCTGTTGTTGTTGTTCACCATTTCTTTCAAAAGCATTTAATATTTCAGTAGCTCCTTTTCTTAAGCACAGCCACAATTGCATCACAATGCAGCCATATATATATGTATATATATGTTCATATATATATGTATGTGTGTATATATATATTCCCAGGCTTTAGCCATATTTATAGTTTTTTTAGAGTTGGAAATGATGTATAAAGAATTATTTGTTCTTTCACTTAATATTATTTATAGACACATTATACAAAAGTAGAGATGAAGAAGGCCCACAGATAGGGGATTGAACCCGCAACCTGGGTATGTGCCCTGATGAATCGAACCTTTGGCCTTTGGTGCACAGGACAGCGCTCCAACCGAGTCACACCGCCAGATCATTTGACTTTTATAAGAAGTCGTATGGTTTCTAGGTTTTGAGCTATGGGAGAAAAGAGGGAAGGAAGAACTAGCCTGAGAGGGCTGTGAGATACTGTAGCTATTTACACCATCTGAGAAGCATGTTAACCCAGTGCAGTTGTAATAAAAATCATTCTTCCTCCTGACGTGTATACCCAGTACTCAGTTGGGTATAAAAGTTGCATGCCTGCTGCAGTTACTACCGTCTATGGCCCCACGTTGGCCATGACCTTCATTAGAGCTTCCTTTGGGTGTATTGTGTATGTGTGATTCGGGGAGGGTGTGGATGTTGGAGAGAGAGGTGAGAGAAGGGTTGGCAGTAAACTTTGAGCACGCCTATAAATTAGACTGGTGTTTTATGAACTGATGGTTGTGATATATTAGTGGGTTTGAAATCATTTTAGTGACCAGCATTTTTAGAGAGAAAGTAATAAAATGGAGAATAAAACAGAATAGACTACCGTGTGCTGCCATTAGTAAGGGGATGTGTGTGTATTTATAGTGGATTGGAATGCAAAATTTCTTAATTTTGAGAGTGGTCAAAGAAAGCTGCTAGGTTGTAAAATGAACTGCATCTTTAGAAGACTAACTAAGTTTAGCCCGGCCGGGCGTGGCTCAGCAGTTGAGCATCGACCTAGGATCCAGGCGATCGGGGTTCGATTCCCGGTCGGGGCACATGCCCGGGTTGCGGGCTCGATCAATGACTCTCATCATTGACATTTCTATCTCTCTCTCCCTCTCCTTTCCTCTCTCTGAAATCAATAAAGATATATTTTTTTTAAAAAAAGAAGACTAAGTTTAGAAAGTTCGAATCCTTAGCTGGAGGTCAGTAAATTTCAGGCCTCTTGACTACCAGTTCAGGGCTTTCCCTAACCTTTCGCGCCGCCTACACTTCCCTCTGCGTGCGGAGTTCTGGTGTGTTTTCATTTCTCCTGAATGAACATTAGATTAACATAACATTATTTGTTTTACTATTTCCCTTCTTGAGTATTTCATTTTTAGCTATTACAAATAATTCTGCTGTAAGTATTTTTATAATTATAGTTTGTTCTCTTTTGAGTTACTTATATGGGATATGTTTTCCGGTATGATCATTTTTATGACTCTTACTCAAAAAAACAATCAATTTATACTTTCATCAGCAACCATTTCCCCCAGTCTCACCGGTACTGAATTTCATCATTTATCCTTATACTTGCTTATTGGATATGTGCTAAATGGCCCCTGATAATTGATTTCATTTGAATTTTTTAAATTACTTTTGAGGTTTAGTGTTTCAAATGTTGGTTGATGTTGGCTTTTCTAGTGTATGAACTGCCTGTGTGTGTCCTGGACTATGTCTCTGCTGGGAACCGGTTGGAATGATTTGATATATTTTAGCCATTAAACTTTAAGTAAGAAGCCATATTTATAATGAACATTTTTCTTATTCTGTTATATTTATTTTTGTTTTGGTTTTGTGGGATTTCATTATTTCATGGTTTTACATTCTTATATAATTATATCCATCATTATTTTTTACTTTGAATTTCTTCCATGTTTTTTAAAAATATGTTTTTATTGATTTTAGAGAGAGAGAAAGGGAGAGAGAAAGAAACATCGATGTGAGAGAGAAACATCGATTGGTTGCCTTCCATATGCACCCGACTGGGGACCAAACCCAAAACCTGGGCATGTGTCCTGAGCAGGAATCGAACCAGCGGCCTTTCGGTGCATGGGGCAATGCCCAGCCAGCTGCGCCACACCAGCCATGGCTTCTTCCATGTTTTAAGTCATATAAAGAAATGATCTCCTAGTTGTTAGAAAAAGCATTCTATTTCATTTTTGGTAACACGATTTTTAATTCTGATATACACGCACAAAATGAAAAGTCCCTCACTTTTGTGGAATGTGAAGGTATAAGTCAAGAACAGGGTTGTTTCGCCCTGGCCGGTTTGCTCTGTGGTTAGAGCGTCCCGCGGACCGAAGGGTCCAGGGTTCGATTCCACCCAAGGGCACGTACCTCGGTTGCAGGCTTGGCCCCCGGGGCCGTGCAGGAGGCAACCAATTGATGTGTCTCTCTCACATCGATGTTTCTCTCTCTCTCTCTCTCTCGCTTCCACTCTCTCTGAAAAATCAATGGAAAGAATATCGAGTGAGGATTAAAATAAATAAATAAACGAACAGAATTGTTATGAACCTTCTTGCTCTTTTTCTAAATTGGTTGTTCTCAGACCAGCATCATCACATCACCTAGGAACTTATTAGAGATGTAAATTCTCAGGCCCCCTTCCACACCCACTGAATCAGAAACTCTGGGGTGGGGCCCCCATTAATCTGTGTTTTAATAAGCCCTCCAGGTGATTCTCATGCATGCTCAAGCTGAGAACCACTATTCTAAATCAATCCTCAGGCATTTTTATTTGGGTACAAGCTCAGCCACAATTACACTTGCTTCTAACTTATAATTAATGGGTAGTAGAAATCGTCTGCCTTTACTAGGCAATTCCCTTGGAGCCCGCAGAGCCTCATTTATTCTGTTTATCAGAGAGTTGAACTACAATGTCCCCTCCACCCCCACCCTTATTAGTGTAGCCAATTATATGCCTGTACCCACAACTCTCAGTTTTGCTTGTAACCGCCCTCCATTCAACACCCCCATTAGTACTTTATACTCTTTAAGGTTTGCATGAAGCTATTCTCCCAGTTACCCTCCTGGGCTGTTAGCTTTGAGATATTATGTGTATTTTTGTCTTTGCTTATGGAGAATTTCTCGGCTATGCTTTCTGATTATTTCCTGCTCTCTTGGGTCTATGCCTAGTGGCTTCATTGCTGGTCTTTTTCCTTTCCCAAGGTCAGTTTTCAAGTATCCTTCAATAATAAATATAAATTGGCAAAAGATAACCTTCTTAAAATATAACCTTAAAACATCAGAAGAAATTTCAGAAATTCTCAGGAAAAAAATAGGAAAAATCAATGTTGCTAACTAGAAACACCATTCGGTGAACAAGAGAACTTTCCCAGGGCAGGATGTTGATGGTGTCGCAGGAAGTGACCCAGGCTGTAGTCCTAGCTCTAGATGTCCACCAAGAGCATTCTATCACTTTACCTAAGGTGGGCCAGGCTCCCAAGAAGCTTATCAATAAGAGTGAGCGTCAAACTGCTAACACTGCTTGGGACACTTCTAGAACCCTCCTTCCGCTGATCTACTTGTTCATTAATTATCCCCATGGGCGAAGGCCTGGCTTCTCTAGTAAACCATTCCTGCTCTGCCACGCTCTGTAACTGAACTGGCCTCTACGGCCTGAGATGGATGCAATGGGGTAGGACTGTGTTCCTACCAGAGCCAGCACAGCTCCGCCACCCGACGCGGCGGGAAGGGCTCTTCTCAGAGTGGTCCTGGGAACCAGTAGCTACCTTAAGAATGCCCCGCAGCGCGTGGACTGGCAGAGCCCGCGAGGTCTCAAACCTGTCTCGC
This sequence comes from Miniopterus schreibersii, assembly GCF_964146895.1. NCBI lineage: Eukaryota > Metazoa > Chordata > Mammalia > Chiroptera > Miniopteridae > Miniopterus > Miniopterus schreibersii. The sequence continues at coordinate 6,749,593 of NC_138112.1, read as the reverse complement.
CGGGCAAAAGATGTTTCAGAATGTTTGACTGGACTTGGACCTGTAGGTGAGGCTGGGGTGAGTGCACTCACATTCCACGCCTCTAGCAACCCATGAAGTGGAGCTGTAAGCATCTCAGTGCTTTTCACAGCCATTGTCCCGGCCTCTCGTCACCTTTTCCCAACTGGCTGCTCTTCTAATTGCCTCTAAGATAATCGCTCAGACTCCACCCCAGACTTTCCCATTCTAGATGCCCTCTGGCAGGATCTCCCTCGCCTATGGTCCCTTGGATGCAACCCACACAAAAAGCCTCGGGTGTCCTCCAGGACAGTTCTAGGAGATTGCAGATATTTAGCACACATATGGGTTCCAGAGCCATACCTCCATGGAAGCATCAAAAGATTTAGGTGTTCTGTACCCCTGCACCTGAAAAACAGGGTGCTGTGGAGAAGCCCCCTCGGTGGGCAGGTGGCCATCTTTACTAGATAACTAGCACAGGTGAGGACCGAGCCTCACAGGTTCTGCTCTCCTGTCATTTGTGCAGGCTTCAGGGTAATCTTAACTCCAAAACGCTTCAGGATAATTGAGAACAACTTCCTATCCACCTCATGCAGCTACAAATCATGAACATTGGTAGCCAGGACCTATGATTTTGGAGAAAAGTGGAGAAATAGATTATTTTATATTTGAGACATAGCAACTCCCTGTCAGGGGGTTACTTAGACTTCTGGCCTTCACCTGGCCTGAGAGGCCCGCATGGGAGATTTTAGTTAACTTCTCACCCAGCAGCTCACTCGGGGACGCGTCAAGTACCTGGAGCCACTGATTTGGGGCTGCTGACAAAGTAGCTGCCTTGGAAAATATCACCTGCAGCCTGACCAGAGTGGCTCAGTTGGTTGAGCTTCATCCCGTGCACTGAAAGATTGCTGGTTCGATTCCCGGTCAGGGCGTGTACCTGGGTTGAGGGTTTGATCCTTGGGGCAGGCACAGAGGGCAGGTGATTGATTTTCTCTCTCACATTGATGTTCCCCCCACTCTCTCTTCCTTCCTCTCTCCAAGCATGTCCTCGGGTGAAGATTTTCTTTAAAAAAATATGCCCTGGCCAGTTTTGGTTAGAGTGTCGGCCTGAGAACCGAAGGGTTCGCGTTGATTCCAGCCAAGAGCACATACCTGGGCTGCAGGCTCCATCCCTGCCCCTGGCTGGGATGTGCAGGAGGCAACCAATCGGTGTGTTTCTCTCACATTGATGTTTTTCTTTCTCTCTGTCTCTCTCCTTTCTCTCTCTCTGAAAAGCCATGGAAAAAATATCCTCGAGTGAGGATTAAAAAGTAATAAATAAATAAGTAAATAAATAAATAAGTAAATAAATAAATGAATTAATTAATTAAAAAAATGATCATCTGCAGGGTGCAATTCTGAGATAGATACAAGAGGGCTGGGAGATTTCTGAGAGATAAAAACTAGAGCCCTGAGCATGATAGCTCCCTTCTTTTTAAAATATATCTTTATTGATTTCAGAGAGAGGAAAGGAGAGGGAGAGAGAGGGAGAGAAACATCAATGATGAGAGAGTCGTTGATGGGCTGCCTCCTGCCTGCCTGATATCAGGGATCAAACCCGCAACCTGACATGCGCCCTGACTGGGAACTGAACCAGCAGCCACTTGGCATACGGGACGGTGCCCAACCAACTGAGCCACACCCTCCGGGGCGGATGTTTTTAATTTTAATGAAGTTTAATTTATCAGTTTTTTTCTTTCATGGATTGTGCTTTTGGTGTTACATCTAAAAAGTCATTGCTGCCCCGGCCGGTGTGGCTCAGGTTTTTGGAGCGTTGGCCCGTGTACCAGAAGGTTGCCGGTTTGATCCCTGGGCTGATCATGTGCGGAAAGCCCCAGTCCACTTTCCCTCTCCCTAGAATCAACAAGCACATCCTAAGGGTGAGAATTAAAGAAATAATAATAAATAAGTAAAAATAAAATAAACTAAAATAAAATAAATAATAAGCCATTGCCAAACCCAAGCTCACCTACATTTTCTCCTATGTTATCTTATAAGAATTTTATGGGTTTTGCATTTTACATTTAGGTCTACGATTCATTTTAAGTTCACGTTTGTGAAGGGCGTCCGGTCAGTGGTAAGATCCTTTTTCTGTGTGTGGATGTCCGGTTGTTCCAGCATCATTTGTCACCAAGACCATCCCTTGTCTATTGTATTGCCTTTGCTCCTTTGTCAAAAAGCAGTTGACCAGCCCTGGCCAGGTAGCTCAGTTGGTGAGGGCGTGGCGCTGAAACACCAGGGTTTTGGGTTCGCCCCCCCGGCCAGGGTGCGTACAAGAATCAACCAATGATGCATAGGTAACTGGAACGACAAATTGGTGTTTCTCCCTCTCTCTCCCTTCCTCTCTCTCTCTCAAATCAATTTTTTAAAAACCTGTTGACTGTATTTCTGTGGGTATATTTCCGGGCTCTGTATCCTGTTCCGCTGATGTATCTGTTCTTTTGTCAATATCACACTGTCTTGGTCCTATTTCATAGTAAGTCTTAAAATTGCATCATCCGGGGCTCTGACTTTGCTCTCTTTCAATCTCCTGTTGGCTATTCTGAGTCTTTTGCCTTCCCGTACAAAATTTAGAATTGGTTTGTTGATGGCACACATACAATTTTTGAAATTCACAATTGATACCAAGGTCTGGAAAAGGTTATTTAATTCACCCATTCCTGGGCGAGCTGTGAGAGAGCGTCCCAGTGTCAGGCAGAGACTCAGATCCAGGTCTTCTGCGGCCAAGCCCCCAGTGTTTCGTCTCCGCTTGGGTCAAAATAGCAGGACCAAACGCGTATATACTGGCTTCGAAGCGAGCTGATTGTCTAGTGTATATCTGGCCTGTGTGCAAAACAGTCCCCAGCATTTATCAGGGCCCAGGTCTACTGCACAGCAGCCCGTCTACAAAGCCACCGCAGCGCAGAGCGGCGGGGAAGCCACAGCGCGGTGTTGGGAGCGCGGGGCCGAGGACGTCGGCAGCCCCACGTGCCTGGAAGGACAGCAGCCAAGCTGTTAGGGTGTGGCTGCCTGAACTTTTCTTAAAAAACCAAACTTGGCTCATGGGAACTTTCACCAAAACACTAAGGGGCCAAGTACGAGTCTGAACTGGAACACAGATGGCTCTTGATCTGAAATCCATGGCTAGTTCACGGGTACATCTTTAAGGCCACGTGGGAAATTATTTTCTTCTCTCACGTGACACACTTCCCAGGCCAAGTCTTAAAAAATCTATTTTTCTTATTAGAAAAATAACACAGGTTTTAAAAAAGAATTCAAAATACAGAAAACTCAAAGAAGAAAAAAAATTACATATATTCTTATCACACAGAGATAACCTTCATTACCAGTTCAGTAATTTCCTTCCGGCATTTGCTCTATGCATATATACCTACTGTCTGAGGGTTGTTATTTTTAGTTAATTATTGTTCTTTGGCCCAGATTATTTGGATGTGTGTGTATGGACTTTTTGTTACATTTCATCACAGCATTTCCTATGACATTGCGTATACTCCATGAATATGACTTTCGGGGTTGCTTTATACATATTCTATGACTTTTAAACAATCCCATTACTACTAGAAAACTTACTATCCTGATTATATTCTTAAAGCACAGTCTGTAGCTATGATTTCAAAATTGTCCTTCTTAAGTAAGGACAAGGACACTTTTTGTCTCGGGAGGCAGCCCGCTTCAAAGATTTTGTGTCAGTTTTGTCAAAACGTGTTTTTAACGCATTAGTGTCACTTTCTTCCCCTGTCTTTGCATCTGAAGCAATGTGGAACACTTATCTTGTCCCTTTCCCATCAGTTTGTTCCCTTTACCCTTCTGGTTCTCAGCCAGACATAAGCATCTCTCCTCCCACCCAGTTAAGATAGTGATGTGGGGCAGAGGCCTCTCTAAAGAGGTCCTCAGATGCAAACTGGGCCAGAGACCTGTCAGCAAAGCCCATCCCGCCCTGTCCTTAAGAGGACCTGCCAGGTGCATTGCTGGTGTAGCTGCTGCTCTGCATGAGAATTACTAAGGTGCCCAAAGACCTGCTCTTCCAATCCCAGTAAGCTGAATTTCCTCACTTTGAAATTTACAAATCTAAGTGCAGGAAAATGATAATGAAATGAAGAACAGCACGTGTCTCACTCTCCTCTCTCTTTGTCTCTAAATCTACCTATCTTATCTATCTGAATATATATGGCTGAATCCTTTCTTTTGCCAATTTGGTGGTATTTTTGTCCAGTTTATCAGATATGCTGTAAAGTTAATTGGATTGAGTCATTGAAATCATCTAAGACACTATACTAACTATATTTTTATAGGCATGTTTAAACAAACCTTTTATATAACATGCATCTTAAAGTACAGTGAGTGAGTGATTGTCTCCTGATACAATTTGAGTCACCAAAAAGCCCACCAACCTCCATATACTCACCCATAGCCCCAGGCACTTCCATTTAGTTATTCATGAAGTGTAGTCCTGCCCGGCCAGAGCGTCTCAGTGAGTTGAGCATCGCCCTGTGCACTGAAAGGCTGCTGGTCCGATTCCTGGTCAGGGCACATACCTGGGTTGTGGTTTAATCCCCACTTACGGAAGGCAACCAATCGGTGTTTCTCTCTTTTTCTCTCCCTTCCTCTCTCTGAAATCAATAAAACCATATAAAAATTTAAAATCAATCAATGTAATTTATCATATTAACAGAGTAAAAAAGAAACAATATGAGCATCTTAGTAGCTGAAGAAAAAGCAATTAGCAAAATTCAACATCAATTTATAATAAAAATTTCCAGAACACTGGGACTAGAAGGATGCTTCATCAGTCTGGTGAAAGGCACCCATAAAAAGCCTACGGCTAACATCCCATTATCTGAACTGGACATTTTCCCACTGAGATTGGAAACTAGGTAAGGACGTCTGCTCTCACCCCTTCTACTCGGCATTGTACCAGAGACCCTACAAACAGGCAAGAAAGAAGAAGAAATAGCGCTGGCAAAAAAGTAGAACATTCTCTATTTGCAGACAAAATCGTTTATGTAGAAAGTCCTAAGGGATCTAAACAAACAAACAAAAACTACTAGAACTAAACAGAAGTTTAGGAAGGTCTCAGGATGCAAGGTCAACATACAAAAATCAAGTGTTTTTCTACAAGCTAGCAGCAAATAACTGGGAAATTTTTTAACTCATTCACAAACGTCAAAAATAAATAAAATACTGAGAAATAATTTAGCCCGGCTGGGTGTGGCTCAGTGGTTGAGCGTTGACCTAGGATCCAGGAGATCGGGGTTCGATTCCCAGTCAAGGCACATGCCCAGGTTGCGGGCTCGATCAATGGCTCTCCTGACATTGATGTTTCTATCTCTTTCTCTCTCCCTCTCCTTTCCTCTCTCTGAAATCAATAAAGATATATTTTTTTAAAAAGAGAGAAATAATTTAATAAAAGAGGTGCAAAGGTCCGACTTGAGGTGGTGAACATACAGTACACTCTACAGGTGATGTGTTGTAGAATTGTGCGCCTGGAACCTGTACAGTTTTGTTAATGAGTGTCATTCCAATAAATTTAATAAAAATAAAAAATAACATAAAATGGTTATTTCAAGTAAAAAAAAAAAAAAGACTAGGAAAAATATCTATATTGAGTGTGGTGATGGCCAGAGGGTGGAGGGGTGGGTGGAGGGGTGGGTGGTGGGGGTGGGTGGAGGACTGTAAAGCAGGGGGGCAGGGGAGGGAGAAATGGAGAACATCTCTAATAGTGTCAACAATAAAAATATATATACATATATCTATGCTGAAAACTATAAAACATGACTGAGAGAAATTAAAGACCTAAACAAATGGAGAGATTTATCATGCTCATGGAGCTGAAACTCCATGGTGTTAAGATGCCAGCTCTTCCCACATTGATTTGTAGAGCCAATGTGACATCAATGATAATAACAATACCAGCAGGCTGTTTTTAAAAAATAGAAATTAACAAGTTCACTCTAAAATTTATGTGGAAACACAAGGCTTCTAGAATATCAAAATAATCTTAGCGAAGAACCAATCTAGAAGATTTATACTACTTGACTTCAAGACTTATTTGGTAATCACATCCATGGACTAGACCAATGGAACAGAGCCCAAAACAGACCTGTACATACACAGTCAGTTAAAAGACAAGCTTGTTCACCAAATGGCGCTGGAACAACTAAATATTCATGTAGAGAAATTTTTTTAACTTTGAATTATATGTTATACCATACACAAAAATTAATTGATATATATTATAAATATGAACTAAAACAATAACATTTTTAGTAGAAAGCACAGGATCATATCTTCATGATCTAGAACAGGCAGGTAGATGAGACATAGAAAGCAATAGCCATTAAAGAAAAATATTGGTAACTAAGAGTTCATCAAGTTGAAACAATCATGCTCATCCAAAGACATTGTCAGGCAAATGAAAAGGCAGCCTATGGACTGGGGAATGTATTTGCAGAGGACTCACATCTAGAACACCTACAATGGGGTTTTTTAAAAGTGTCAAACAAGAGAAGGACAGATACTATATGATTTTACTTACATGTGGAACCGAAAAAACAAAACACCAAACCCAAACTCAGAAAAAGAGAGAGCGGTCGGATTTGTGGCTGCAGGAGGCAGGCGCTGAAGAGCAGGGAGCCGAGGGAGTTGTCAAGAGGTGCGGGTTCCAGCCCTGAGCTAAACAGGCGGCAGGCCCGCGGTGCACAACGTGGTGGCCGGAGCTAGCACTGCCGTGTGGTGTATCGGGAGTGGTTAGGGCCCAAGATGTCTCATCAGAAGTTTTTCTTTTTTCTTGTATCCATATGAGACAATGGGTGTTAATTAAACTCACTGTGGTAATCATTTCAAAATATATGTAAGTCGTTACCCTAACACCTTACACTTACATAGTGCTATAAGTCAATTATATGTCAATAAAACCGGGGAGAAAGTATAAAACAGTTCAATTTTTTAATTAATTTTAGAGAGAGAGAGGAAGGGAGAGGAGAGAGGGAGAGAGAGAGAGGGAATTTGTTGTCCCACATATTTTGCATCCATTGGTTGATTCTCATATGCACCCTGCCCGGGAATCGAACCTGCAGCCTTGGCGTACTGGGATGACGCTTACCTGGCCAGGGTTAAAACAGCTCAGTTTTTTAAATGGACAAAAGACTAAAGCAGACACTTGGCAAAGAAAGGTATATGAACCAATAGACACACAAAAATATGCCCAACAACATTGGTCATCAGAGAATTGCAAATGAAAACCACAGTTAGATAGCAGTGCCTACCCACCAGAGTGACTACCATTGACGAGACTGACAATTCCAAACGTGGGAGTGAAATGGAGTAACCAGGACTCTTACACATTGCCCGTGGGAATGGGCAACCACGCTGGAAAAGTTCTGACATATATATGTACCTCTTTTATATTTTTTAGTTTTTAACCCTCACCGAGGATATTTTTTCCATTGATTTCTTTTTACAGAAAGAGTGGAGGGGAGGGAAGAGAGAGGGAGAGAGAGAGAGAGAAAGAAACATTGTTGTGAGAGAGACATTCTACTCCCATCCACCCAAGAGAAATGAAATGCATGCCTTCAAAACGACTTGATCATAGCAACTTAATTCACAGCAGTCAGTAACTGGAAAGGACCCAAACGCGCGTGAACAGTGGCTGGATCAACAAACGGGGCCGTGCTCTACGAGGGGGGCCCATCGGCAGTAAAAGGAAGGGAACTCCTGGCTAGCACAGCAGTGGGGCTGAACCTCGTAGGCCTTATGTGGAATGGAAGAAGCCAGTTGCAAAAGAGTACATATTGTGTGATTCCATTTATATAATATTCTAGGATGGAAAAAATAGACGAATCTAAGGGGGAAAAACATCATAACGGCTGCAGATTTTAGGAGGTTAGTGATTGAGAAGGGACACGGGAGCTTCTGGGAGGCTGACGTGGTGACAGAGGGGTGGGGCTGCACAGGTGCATCCTGCTGTCAAAATCGGGTGGCTAAGATTTGTGCATTTCAATGTATGTAAATTTTACTTTAAAAAGAACTGTAAACAATTTTATTACTTCTCTGGGAATGGGGAGCGTTTGGCAACACAGATAAAATAAGTGGCAAAATGGTGATTGTTGAAGCTGGATGGTGGTTACATGAGTGTTCATTATACCATTTACTATGTATATGTTTTATACTTTCCATAATAAAACATTAAAAGTCATAACCCTTGCTTTCTCAGACTATAGTAATCTAAGGAGGAGAGCCAAGGAGACTGAATTATAAAAATAGTTTTTGGTCCAGGGCTACCTTTTGGGTTAAAATTTCAATCCGAGTGTCCTAAGGTCTAACCATCTGTCTCCCAGAGTCTACATTAGGTCCTTATGCAAATAGGCCCCTGAATGGTCCATCATAAACAGGCAGAATTTCTGAACTGAACATGTGTGTGGCTTCCTAACGATGGAATCGTAGCTCTGAGAGACAGTGAGGGGACTTCTCCTCACACAGCAAACTGTCAGAGAGGCTGGGCGACCAGAAGGTCTACAGCTGAGAAGCAGCACAGGGGACCTAGAACGTGGACTCTTGAATTTGCGGCCAGAATTAAAAGGCTCATCTATAAAGATGCACTGTTATGATAGATGTTTTGTTTTAAAGCAAGAAATTCAGTGCAAACTAGTTTAAGTTCCAAATGGAATTATTGGAAGGATTCTGAGGTAGTTTACAGGATCAAAGGGGGATAAAAAGTCTTTGGAATCAAGGAAGGCACCAGATACCACAGAAACTAGAATTGTGGGCCCAAACCCCTTTGACAGCCTATGTTTCTCCTGTCATTTTTGTTTCCTTTTCTTTCAGTGATAGTATCAAAATTCCCCAGAAATTTGATACTAATGTTAAAGTCCTAGGATTGCTGATGTGTCTTAAAACTAAATTAGACCCGGGCAGCAGCTGGATTCCCGGTCAGGGCACATGCCCGGGTTGCGGACTCGGCCCCCAGTAGGGTGTGCAGGAGGCAGCCGATCAATGACTCTCATCATTGATGTTTCTATCTCTCCCTCTCCCTCTCCCTTCTTCTCTCTGAAATCAATAAAAACGTATTTTTTTTAAAAAAAACTAAATTAGGATTCACACACACACATACACACACACACATCCCCCAAAAATAGTCACAGTTCTTCTTATAAGCTAATTAGAGTTACTTATATTGTAGTGAACAGACTTTTTTCTTTTTTTCCAGATTTTTTTTCTTTTTTTTCCCTGATGATTATTACTGTTGGAAAATTCACTATTGCAAACCACTGTAAAAGGCAACTTCTTGATACTTAATTGTGCAATCTTTCTGAGGCAAGTTCTCACCTGCTCTGGTCCGCCTTCATTGGTCTGTTAATCAGATCCCTCCACCTCGAGCTTCAGATCTGCCACCACCCTTGGAATCGCTGCTTTTGTTTGCGTCTTCGCCAGCTAAGAAGCTTACATCGAACATCTCTCTGTTATTTATATTACAGAAACAATGGGTATTTTTTCACCTGCACCCTGCCCGCCAGCCTGCTGCTCTTTGGTGCAGGGGGGTGTTGGGAAGGGCAGTCACGCACACTTGCTCAGCCTCTGCATGGCTTCGTCAGAGCTCGCTGTGGGCCTGGGTCATTTCCTCCCTTGGAGACAAGGAGCCCTCACAGCCTATGCTGGGCTTATTGTCTTTTTGGGAGACTCTTTCCCCACTCTGGGCTTCCTTTGTTCTGCTTCAGTGTGTGTATTATATGGCACCAGGCCAACCTGCTGTGTCTGTTCCTGGTGGGAGAAAACAGGGCCTCTACTTGAAGCACCAGAGGGCTGCATGCAGACCATGTCCCATGCCCTGGCTGTGGGATGAGACCCGCTGGCCGTGGGGGACCTGGTCTGCTCGTCCCCTGCTCCATACCAGTAAAGGGTTGCTCCATCCCTTTACTGAGTTGTGTCTTTCTTGGCAACTCTGACACCTGCAAACCATGAAGTGGGTTGACATCTGGGTCTGCTGCTGCTGGTGGCAGGCATTGTATGCACTTTGCTACGCTCCACACGTGGGATTCTTACCCTGGAAATGGGAACGGGTGTCACTTGCTCAACATGGGAGCATGTTGAGAGTGTGGGATGTGCCCTTCTTCCATACCACTGAGAAACACTATATAAATCATATATTTATTATTTTAATCCCTTACCATTCCTAGTCCACAACAGATGTCCAACACAAGTCTGTTAAACTGGTTGGCCAGTAATAAACATTACTCCCAGGATCCTCTTGTGCAACCCTGAAGGGCAGCAGGCTCACTCATGCATTGGATTCTGCGGCACCTTCTCTAGGGACAGAGGAGGTTGCTCCCTCACAGAGGCCCTACGTGCCCAGGGACAGGGTGGCGACACAAGGCAGCCAGCCCACAGCCGGACCACCGCGGCTGCTCCAGGAGAGGCACTGACCTAAAGAGGGCAAGAACTGAGGTTCCCAAACCTCCACCTCAACTGCATTTCTGCGACAGATGGGACTGGATTTTGTTCATTCTAGCCAAGTTCTGGTTTAGTGGTAGCACATCTAGAAAGTTGGCCCAGTGAAGCACCCATAGTTAAGATGATAACAAACTCGGTCAGTGACCTGCTTTTCTGTACAACCCTTACTTGCTTGTCCAGTAGATGAAAACATGGGAGCTGGAGCTCCTGGAGCAGAGTGGAGCCAACATTTGTTGACAGGTGCTGTAGGTGGAGCATGAACAGAGAGAAGATCCGCGCCTTCCCCTTCTTGGCTCCTTAGGTTTTGTTGTGTGGATACAGCTGTGTTCTGCCCGTAAGTCCCTCATGGTCTAACTCAGAGCTGCCTTCCCTCCTCCTTCGGCGGATGCGTGGCTTCCTTGTGAGAACAGTCGTGGGGCTCACGCAGAAATGCATTGCCAGAGGGTTTCACAGAAGGACAAGAAAAGGCCGCTTTCGCTGCTCCGTGCAGGAGTCAGCCAGCTCCCAAGCCTGCGGAGGGCGTGGGAACAGCGCGCCCAGAAAAGTGTGCTGTTAGCGTAGTAGCTGGGCTGACCTGTTCTTTCTGGCTATTCAGGGAAATAACTGTCATTTACAGTGGTTTCAGTCAACCGCTCTGTCATTTCGTGTAATTAGGGAGCATGCGGCCACGGGGGCTCCCCGCCCCGCCCGACAGAACAGCTCGGCCTCTGAAGCCCTCGGAACGCGCTGGTCTCTGGGCCGGTGAGTCGCTGGGGCCGCAGCATCAGGAACATCCGGGAGCCACGCGGAGAGACAGGCACAGGTGACACGCAGTCAGCTCCACGGACCGAAAGGTGAGTGACAAAGCTTTTTGCTGGATGTCCAGCCTGTCCGTCACCTGGTGCCACATGCCCCAGGGACATCTGCCTCTTATTTCCACCAGAGAACAGGGCCCCCAAGGGCTCCAAAGCTCCTGGGCTTTGCCAAGCTCGAGGAGAGGAGATGGTGACCGTGACCGAGTCAGTTTCCTGCCACAGGGCAAAGGGAATTTACATACGCACGTGTTTTCAGCACCGCCCTGTTCACCTGCTGCTCCTAAAGTGACTTCATTTAGCCAAACCCCCTCCCTCCCGCCTCCGCCCCAGGCGTTTTCAGAGCCGAGCCCCGGGCTCGCTTCAGCAGCGTCTGTGCTCGGGCCCCAGCATCGCCGAGATGTCAGGCGTCGCTCTCGGAGCCTGGTTTGTTCCTACATTAACAGTCATCAGGAGCAAACAGCACGCCGGGCCGTGGAGGCTCTGAGCGGGCCCCTTCCAGGCCTGCGGAGCGTCTGAGGGTAAGCTTGCCCCCTGGCCTGGGCATCCTCCCGGGGTGGACAGCCAGCCTGTACCAGCGCTGGGGGAGCCGTTGTTGTTTGTAAGTGTCCTTGTCACTGCCAGCGCCCAGGAAGTCCCGCAGTTTTCATTTCTCCTGCTTTGTGGCCTCACTGAGTTGTCATGTCACTGACAATCTTGTCTGTGGCATCCTGAGATGAAGTCACGTCTTGCTCTTGACATTTCCATTTACACAGCTAAACTAAAAGAGGACATGTGCATTAAATGCGACCTGTTTAGCTCTGCTGTCTAATCAATGGTGGGCTTTGACCATAAAGATCAGACCCCTCTCTTGCTAACATTTGAGGAATGGGCCTAAGAATAATTTCAACAGCAGCTGCTTACTCAAGAGAATTTCCTGTGGTTTTATTTATCTGATGTTGAAAGACCAACTTCTGAGAAATTGTAGAGTGGATACGGCTCCAGAGAACCAAGCCCTCCAGTGGATTCACTTCCCAGCTCCCCCAAGGTCACATTGCCTAGCAATCCATTGATTAACTGAATTGTCAATCCCTCTTTCCAGCTAACTCACATTTGCTTTGTGTTCGATTGATCTCTTCGGCCACTGATAAAACAAAAATGACTTTAAAACAGTAGATTCCCTGAAACACACATAGATGTAGCCCCCAAATCTCTCTTCTTATCACTCCAATTTATCTTTGGTCATCTGTAAATGATGGTAGAACATGTTATCTGTATTTGAACTGTCCTATTATTAAGTGACCCAAAGGGTTAGACATGTTTTTCTAGTCTGGTGCCTCAGGTGTGACAATGACAGGGACAGCCTTTCTGCCAACAGATCACATGGCTCGAACGCCTCCTGATGTGGCCAAGCAGACCACTGCACTGAGGCTGACAGCCGGGGAGCCCAGTATGAAAGCAGTCTTTAGGCAGAGCCTCCCCAGCCCCGGGGAAAAGCCCGGGACGCGCAGAGCTCCTTCAATTGACCAGTTGCTGGAGAAGCTCTCCACCCCGTGGGCAAGCAGGTGGTTGGGACAAATGATGTCTCTGCCACAATGTCACAGCCTTGACCTCTGGTGGGTGGGATGTCTGCCACAAGTTTGCAGGTTTGTCCTTGCAAGGCTAGATTTTCTGAGGTTCCCTGATGCAGCCCAGATTTTATGTCCACAATTCAGTTAAGCTGCCAGCAGGCAAAGAGTGGCCTAAACCGGGAGTTAGCAAATTTTCCTCGAAAGGGACAGACAGTAAATATTTTCAGCTCTGTGGGACTTACTATTTCTATCACAACTACTCGATTCTACCACTGTAATTCAGAAGTGGTTATAGACAACATACAAGTGTGGTTGTGTTACAATTAACTTTATTTACAAGATAGGCTGTGGGTTGGATTTGGCCCATGAAACCTAGTGTGCCATCACCTGATCTTCAGGAGTTGTCTTTCATTTTTTTGATTGTGTACACTATCAGTTTAAACTAAAAAAACACAAACATAAAAGCGCCAAACACTTTTAAATTCATAACCCCAATATATGTTTATGTATAAATTATATACAAGGACATCATAAAACATACACATAAATAGAGCTTTTAAAAATGAGATACAGATGCAATAATGCTTTCAAGTGTAATTTTAATTGTGATGACTTCATACTCTCATTACCAAGATCTAAAGCACAATATATATTGAGGGGCTAGGCTCACATTTAGTGACAGTGGACTTAGATCCATTATTCAATAGTCTTCTTCTAATTAAAAAATTTGGCTAACTTTTTATTATACCTAAATAGATCTTTGTTTTTATTTTGTAATATTGCTGGCAAAAAAAATCAGTTTATTTTAACAAACTCATTGTTTTCTGTATGCTAGGCACTGTCAAAAGTATTTCAAAAGTATTAATTTATTCAATTTTTATAAAAGCCCTGTGGGATGGATACTGTTATTATCCCTTCTTTAAACATTTTTAAACTATAGCACAGAGAGGTTAGGTGACTGGCCCAAAGTCACACAGCTGCTGGTTCCAAAATTATTGTTCTTATCTATTCTCACTTTTTTTGCTATTCTCTTATTCTTTCACTGTTAGAATTAAACTTCAGAATTATACTTTATTTTCAGAAATATTTGAAAGTTACTTGTCTGTTTAGGGTGTGGTGACTTTAGGTAAAACTACATAATGTCCCAAAATCTACTTAACCCGGCACGAGTAAACAGTGACGGGACTGAATGAAGAGGCCTCCACTGCTAAACCCCTGGCCTTGTGGAATTTCCAGCTTCCCTCCAGGAAAACCAGAGAAATGTGTTCCTCTGACAGATGAGTAACTGAAGGTGCCAGGATCCATTTGTATATTCAGGATTTGTTAATTATTTTTGAGATCTATAATTCCTAACATTCTTTCAGTCCTGAAATATGCCACCTGTGCTTGTCTAAAGGAATGACTGTCCCAATTATAAAATAATATGTCCCTAGTAAAATACTGTCTTTGTTTATAAGAAGCATAATAAAGACTAATCTGTGATTGTCATTACGTTAAAATAAGTTGAAATATAAAAACAGAGATGCCGTTGCACTAATCTTCAGCTGTTACTAATCATCTTGCTAACTTAAAACTCCATTTCTCTCTTCTGGACTTAAACTGAAAATGATCCTCAAAGCTCTCTACTTTTCCTCTGGGCAGGAGTTTGTTGTGAAATGTCCCACCACCAGTGTTCCTCTCATTTTAATTTCTCCGTCTGTGATCTGGTGCTAACACTCTACATCAGTGATCCCCTGGAGAGCTCACTGGAACACGGATTGCTGGGCCTTGGCCCCAAGTTTCTCGATCAGTAGGTCTAGGGTGGGGCCGGAGAATCTGCATTTCTAACCCCTGAGAACATCCAAGTGATGCTGCTGCAGGTCCAGGGGACCCACTCTGGAAACCACTGCTCTGGATAACTGTCTCTTCCAGGTCTTTCCAGGAAGCAGAAATTGACTTTCTGTTGTACACGTGGCTTTCTCTTACATATGACTTTGCTTTTACCCAGAAATCTTAATGCTGCATCCAAGCCCATATCCTAGCTAGACCATGAAGGGCTTATCCATGCTGTCAGCCCTTATCTCATGCCAATTCTGGTTCAGTCCTTACTCAGCAACTACCCACCACCAAACCCTCCCTCAGTAATTCTGGGCCTGGCCTTGAACAGAGGCTGGTATTAACTATAAGAGAAATTACACAAGGTTGTCCCCTGTTCCCTCTTTTCATGTTATATTTTCTCTGACCGATTTCATGTAGTCACATGCATGTTTCAACTGTCAACTTAAGGTGATGGTTCTTCAGCCATACGTCCATAGCTCTGACCTCTCTCCTGGGCTCCAGCCTGCACATCTCAGCTTCCCGCTGGACAGCTCTTCCTCGATGGGCCGTACGTATCAGAAACTCACTGTTATGGGTTACATTAAGTCCCCCCAAAAGATGTTGAAGTCCTAACCCCCTCGTGCATGTAACTGTGACCTTATTTGGAAATAGGGTCATTGTAGATGTAATTCATTAAGATGAGGTCATATTGGAGTAGGGTGGACCCTTAATCCAATAGCATGTTGTCCTTAAAAGAGGAAGAGAGACACACACAGGGAGAAGACAGCCATGTGACAAAGGAGGGAAAATTGGAGTGATGCAGGTCCAGGCTGAGGCAGACCTGGGATTGCTGACAGCAGAAGCTAGGAAAAGCAAGGAAGGATTGATTCTCCCTGACAGGTGTCAGAGGGAGCATGGGCCTGCTGACGTTTTGATTTTGGACTTACAGACTCCAGAACTATGAGACAATAAATTTCTGTTGTTGTAAGCCACCTCGTTTGTGGTATTTATTACAACAATGCTAAGAAACGGGTGCACTCATATCCACAACTGAACTGAATGTCCTTTCCTCACCAATAACCCTAGCTTGCTTCTCTCAAGTTCTTTTTTCAAATAATAGCATTACAGACTACAGACTTTTCAATCATACAAGCTAACACTTGGATTTATTTTATATTCTTCCTCACCCTTCACATCCTATAAACTGCCAAATTGTGTTAACTCTGTCGTCTATCCAAGTTTCCCTGTAGCATCTTGGCCATTGCAACAACTTCCAAAGCTATTGTGTTTTTTTCCCTTCATCTTTGTTATATTTCCAATTCTTAATATTAAAGTACTTATAGGATAATAGCTACCCTTTATTGGGAACTTACTTTATGCCTAGAAATTTGCTAAGTTCTTTCACATGTATTTGATTTTCACAACGTTAGGTGGTAATTGCAGGTAGTCCCTGACTGACATTGGTTCAACCTACGGTTTTGTTTTGTTTTTTTTAAATCAAGCAACATTCTTTTTTTAAATATGTCTTTACTGATTTCAGAGAGAGGAAGGGAGAGGGAGAGAGAGAAACATCAGTGAGAGAGTCATTGATCAGCTGCCTCCTGCAGGCCCCCTGCTGGGGATGGAGCCCGAAACCCGGGCATGTGCCCTGACCGGGAATCGAACCGCTGTCCACTGGATCCTAGGTCGATGCTCAACCACTGAGCCATGCTGGCCGGGCCAACCTACAATTTTTTGACTTTACAATGGTGCAAAAGCAATACTCATTCAGTAGAAGCCGTGCTTTGAATTTGGGTCTTTCCTGGGCTAGCGATATGCGGTAGGACACTCTCTTGTGACGGGCAGAGGCAGTGAGCAGCAGCGCCAAGTCCACACGACCACGAGGGTGAACAGCCACGCTCTACAGTGTGTGCTGCCGGTGTTTTTAGATATTGTGTTCTGATCACATTTGAGGTAGACTAAACTATGATGTTCAGTAGGTTAGGTGCATTAAATGCATTTTTGATTACGGTATTTTCAACTTACAATGGGTTTATTGGGATGTAACCCTACTGTAAGAAGCATCAGTACTTTTATCTTCAGTTTATGGATCAAAAACCCAAGTTCATGAAGCTATCAAAAGTCAGAGTTGGGTTTGAAGTCTCACCCACTCTGTCACACTCCTTGTAGCACATCATGGCACCTCCTTAAAATACAAAGTAATGGCCCGGACTCAGGCCAGCCTAAAGCTACCCTCCAGCCTGCTCCCTGCACGGTCCTCTGAAGCCCTCTGCTCCAGATGCGCCAGGCCACTCGTCATCCCTGAGCATGGGGGTTCCCTTCCCTGCCCTCAGTGCTTTGAGGGCAGTCCCTTCAATCCAAAAATCCAACAATTTTTGCCCTAGCTGGTTTGACTCAGTGGTTAGAGCATCAGCCAGTGGACTGAAGGATCCTGGGCTCGATTCCAGCCACGGCCAGCCACGGGCATGTACCGCAGTTGCAGGCTTGATCCCCGGCCCTTGTCAGTGTGTGAACGGGAGGCAGCCAATCGATGCCTCTCTCTCACATCGATGTCTCTCTCTCTCTCCCTTCCACTCTCTTTGAAAAGCAATGGAAAAATATCCTTAGGTTAGGATTAAAAAAAAAAAAAATCCAAGAACTTTCAACCGCTCCAAACCCTTTGCACACCTCAATGCCAAGCATACCAGTGGACTCTTTCACCAATACCCCCAAAGTCAGACCTTTCTGCTCCTCCCTCCTGGTTGCCTCTTTAGAATGTAGGTCTTTCCACCTGCTTTACAAGTTGCCATTTACATGATCTTACTGGCCACTAAGTTCAAGAGCTATGTTATTTAATTTTGTCATTTATTTTCCTCCCATCTTTTATAACAGTGCCTCAATAAGCATTTGTTGACTTGACTTGCTAATAAGAGCAATAGTAATCACAATAATGATGTTAGCAAGCCTTTGCTGGGCATCAATACTCAACAGTTCAGTAATATTTATATTATTTTTTAATCTTCACCGAGGATATTTTTTCCATTGCTCTTCAGAGAGAGTGGACAGGAGGGAGAGGTAGAGAAACATCGGGTGAGAGACACACTGATTGGTTGCCTCCTGCACGGGGCCGGGGACAGAGCCTGCAACCAAGGTACGTGACCTTGGCCGTAATCGAACCCCGGACCCTTCAGTCTGCAGGCCGACGCTCTAACCACTGAGCCAAACCAGCTAAGGTGCAACGGTTCAGTCATAGTTAAAAAATAAAGTCTTTTATTTAAAAACATTGCATCAGTTTTTCTTTTCCTGAAACTGGATAGAAATTTCTTAATCTAGTTACCTATTTTAAGGTAATATGAGAAGATGCGTGTGAAACACTGGCCATTTATAGTCAGTTTGATGCTGTGTGATACTTACCTATTGTCTGGTCACATCAAAGTCTGCCCTTTAGCCTTAGAAATAAAATGCTCCCAAAGCCGGGGGGTGCAGGGGGGTATCCATTCTGTTCCCTGCTCTCTAGATTACCATCTGTCCCTGGATCTTGAAGAAGGTCTCTCGTTAGTGACTTTAGGCTCTGCCCCAGCTGTTGAGGCCTAACCGTGGGCTCAGCTGCATTCCATGGTAGGGGTCAGCCTGAGTTAGAAACGGCCTTCACCTCACCGCCCTCACCATGCTGGCAGCTTAAACTCACTTCATTTATTTTGGAGTCTCTGAGAACCGGCAAAGATCAAATTCCATACTTCTGGGCGGGTGGCAGAGACCCAGAGAAGGAAACAGGGGAGAAAGTAAATGAGCCCTGTGGGAAATCAAGCCAGACTGGACATCCTGGCCAAGAGCGGAACAACTTTTTGCCTAAATGAGACACTATTTAGGAGTCAGTCGTGAGCGAGCAGCTCACCAAAATGGTTACAGATGTGGGTGCAGTTGCGGGGAACACACTGAAGGAAAGGACTAGGAAATAATTAAACAGTATACTCCACGAAGCCGAGAAATGAGATGAAAAATAGTGATCACTCTCCCTCTTGGGCTTTTTTATTTTTTCCCAGCTGGAAAAATATCCCTGCTTCTGCCCATAATTTGAAATATCTAGAACACTGACTTTATCGACAGAAAGCGCAGTTACTATCTAATCAGAGGAATCCTAAAGGGAAAGGGGCACTGCGCACATCAGAGGCACCCCAGAGACCCAGCGGACCCTAACTCCGCGGGAGCGGGGGAGGTGCCACATCCCATTAAAGAGCAACACGGCTGGTTAAAGAATGAACAGAAAGCAGCATTTCTTCATTAGTGTCATTGCGGGAAGCTGACGCTCGGAAGGCTGGAGGCCATCAGATGGGATATTGCAGCGATAAAGCAGACGGGGAAATGAAATGCTCCCTTCTCTTGTCAATCTTATCAGCTTGTCTCTTTCTTTTTAATAAACCAGGCACTACCCGCGTAAGCTAATGCAGATTTGCAGTTTCGTTTTGTGCTTGGTAATTGTGCTATGGGCACTTATTCATTTGACAGAATTTGCTTTAAATGAAGGGAACTGGCAGGTTGGAAGAAAAAGCCCAATGTTGCCAAATCACCAATTAAGGAGATTGCCGGAGGGAAAACTGGTCCTGAGAACAGCGTCAGTAAAAAATGATATAATGATGCTGGGCTTCCAAAGACATTTGAAGAGACACTTAATGAAGGAGATGAGAGAGCTGGATTACAGGGCGGCTAATATATATGACTGCCAAATTTAGACCACGAAGGTAGATTCAACGGGTAGGTACAGTCATTTCTGCAACATTTTGGTCAGCTAAACAAATATATCTGATCGGGATGCAGGTGACAGGAAGGCAGGGTCTCCCTCTGCGAGTGGAAGAGCTCAGCTTCACGATCAGTTCTGCTTGCAGCTCCTTACTGGGAAGGGATGTCGCCTTGGCAGGCAGTAGGGATATGAAAATTGAGAAGCCATAGTCCTGGCCCACCTGCTTGGGTCTCATAATCTAGCAAAGCGACAGGCAGGCACGCAGGCTCATTGCATATGGTTAGAAAGCATGAAGCGGAATGTTTCTCTGCTGTTCCCAGTGAGTCACCCACATCCGCCTGCCGGGGTGACTTTCTCTAGTCTCCCTCACTCTACTTCCTTACAGAATCCCTGATTTATTCAATTTCTCCCATTTTCCCCCAAGAGCCAACTCCATCTGGAGGCCAGCTTCAAACCCTCGGTGCTTGGGAATTTTGGGAGAGGCTTTAGTTCTTCTACATTCATAAATAAATATGCCTCTTTTCTCTCCCTAGCATGATTGCTTCTCAAGGCGTACCTCCAACCAATGATTACCTTCACCACAGCCTTGTCTCTTTACTCTGTTTTACCAAAGATGCACCCTACCCAAGACATTGTAAAGGGGCAGAGGAGGGAAGAAAGCCCCAGCAGGCCACAGGTAACATGCACCAAAAAGTGGGGTGAACAGAGTCCTGCAAACTTGCTGAGAACTTGTGGGTGGCATCCTGAGAGACTTCGGGAAGAGGTGACATTTTTCAAATGTGATATTTATGCTCAATGCTGTGCTATATACCGTCAAATTGCCTAAGGCAAGTGATGGTTCCTGCCCTGAAGCAGCTCTGCATTTAGCCAAGGAGATAGATATGCATGAAATAAAAAATTCAAGACAACTTATCATTACATGTGTGATACAAATGCATTGAGATTATTGGAACTAAAATGTACTCCCGTTTCTGTGCTATATTAGAGTAGGACTAGGCAAGAGTCACTTTGCTACTTGCTGCAGGTGTGAAAGAACAAAATTCAACTGAGTAAGCTTGAAGTAAACTCTAATTGGCTCTACTAAGTGATTCACTAATTGGGCAGCATCCCATCCAGCAGCTGGCCGGGCGCTCAGATGAGCTGTGCAAAATGGAAGGTGCTTACAGGCAGAAAGAGGGTGGGACTAGGAGTGAAGAGAGTGGATTATTTCAGGCAAGGGGACCTTCCCTTAGTCCCGCTAAGGGCAGACTACCTCTGCAGCTGATCAGAAAATTCCAGACTGACTGGTTGAAAATCCCACTCCTGGGAGAGGCTGAAGCAGCAATTCAGTTAGTTATTAAGTTTCGGTTTGGCGATGTGGCTTAGCAAAAGGACTGCATTTTGGCCTATTCTTTCTTTCTCTCTTTCTTTCTTAACACAGGAAAGACTTGACTCTGGGAGTTTGCACCGTAAGCCAAATAAAACAGCTCGCTTATTAAGACTAGCAGCTTGTGCCCGGCCGGACGTGGCTCAGCGGTTGAGCATCGACGTAGGCTCCAGAAGGTTGCGGTTCGATTCCTGGTCAGGGCACATGCCCGGGTTGCGGGCTTGGTCCCAACGAGGGGTGTGCAGGAGGCAGCCGATCAAGACTCTCTCATCCTTGATGTTTCTATCTCTCTCTCTCTCCCCCTTCCTGTCTCTGAAATCAATAAAGATACATTAAAAAAAAAAAAAAGGCTAGCAACTTGCTTGTCAACACTCTAAGACCCTTGCTCTGTGTGGTCTTCATCCAAAGCTCTCCCTTCACTCACTCTGTCTTGCAAGACCTGCTTTAATTCTCCTAGCCCTGGCCCTAAAATACTAAAAAACATCCTTCTCTGATTCCCCCTCTGAGATACTAAGACTGCCAAGATGGACCCTCCTTTATTGCAGCGAGTCTACTAAATCTTGCTTTGCTTGATTAAAAGCTTTTTCTGGTGGTCTTTTGGGGGATTGACAGGACAATTCAATAATTTTCATAAAGACGGATATTTGGGCTACCTGGTCATTTCTATAGCCATACAGTTTACGCACGAGCACTTCCTTTATCTCTTAATGTATCTAAGGATGGGGCCCAGAATTAAAGCAATAGCTGTGGCCATCTCGCATCTAAAACACTAATAAAGCATTGGATTAAAGGTGCAAAAACTAAGCTACTTTAAAATAGAGTCAGAGCTGCCATCCCAGAGGAACTGCCTTGCATGTCTTATGCCTCAAGCCTCTGGAATGTTAAAACTGGGCAAAATAAACTTTGGACTGGCCTAAAGCAGCATTGTGTCCTAAACAACTGTTTGCAAAGATAACAAGACAGCAGATATTATGACTGAAGATGAAATCTTTGGCATTAGCATCACTGTTAGCTTATCTGTACTTATAGAAAAGCCGTCTTCCTTCCTTGATGTAATCGATCCCCTTCATTGATGTAACTGCTCCCCTTCCCTTTCTCATAAATAGCCCTTACCTTTGTCTCCTGATCACAACACCATTTGGGTTTCTGCCTCAGTGTTTCCTGAATAGCTATTCTTTTGGATCTGGAATAAATGCCTGTTGTCTCTCACTTTGGCCTTTTATTTTTAGGTTGACAAAAGAAACCATTCATCTGAGCAGCCTGTGGATGGCACTGATGATGTGACAGACTGGAGTTGAGATTTGGACACAGCTTTGAGTAAGGTTTCATTTCCTAGGCTCTATTAGATAAGTTCCTCCCGGGAGAAGGAGCTTATACCTTGTCAGTGCGGGGGCCAGATACACACTGAATTGCCGGACAGCCTGGGGGTGGGAGGACACTGTGAGGGAGCCACCTTACAGAGAGGGTCGGGCACAGAAATTCATCACAAGGGGAGAACACGTGTGGGATGAGCGTCAGTGCCCACCATCCACACATCTGCAGGTATGCGGGGTCCTCGGTTCTTGGACTTACCCAGGCCCAGTCATCCCGGGGGAGCACATACACTCTGGGAAGTGTGTGTAACTAAGAGCCATCTCACTGGACTCAGCAACGACCCTGCTGTGCTTGTCCCTCACGTGAGTGAAACAGGTGGAGGAGGTGTTTCCTTGGCCTGGCTCTAAGCAGATCAGAGGGCTTGAGGTGCAGAAGAATAGAGCCCCGGGGCTGAGTACCTTTACCTTGGCAGAGAGGAGGTCCACAGAACAATAGAGGCCAGAGAGGGTGCCCCTCAAACACAAAATATGTAAGAAACCCCCCACCCCAGACTCCCAGCAGAGCTTTGGAGCTGGGATTTTACAAGGAACCAGAATTACTTTTATGAGTCATTGAAGCCAAAAATTAACAAGATTTAAGTAGGAATCTTAAGGAACCCCAAGCTTGAGCCTGCAGGCTGGTGATGCTTGAAGAGATCTCAGTGACATCACACAGACATCACTGATTTCCTGGAGAAGTCCTGGTGGGAGGCAGGTGGCACATGCCAACGCAGGAGATGACTGAACACGATCATTTCAGTCTGGGTCTCTTCTGCCCACTGAATTCTTACTCTTTATAGACTGATTGTGCTGGGGAAGCAAGCAGTCGAGAGCATAAGGAATTCTAAAATAACAGAGGCCAGCGGGAACCGGAATGGCCCAGTAAAACGTTTGTGGCAGAGACAGATGACCTAAGAAGGTGGTAAAGAGCGTTGACACTGCCGCCGCCTGATCCCGGGTCTGCCCACATCCGCTGGCCGCAGGCGGGCCCGGCAGGCCGAGCAGTGAGCGTCAGTCTCTGCTTAGAGGGCGGGGGTGGCGGTGGAGAAAGGCCCAGGTATGTCAGCATCTGGCGTTTAGCCCTGGTGGCTCCACGTACCGATGTGAATGATGCGGCCTCGCTTTCCCAAGGCGGCACTTGCCGGTGATCGGCCTCGCTGTCTTGGGAGAATGGTCTGGGAAAGGAAAGGCTGAGGTGCCAAACTCTCGGTGCCAGGGCTCCGGTGCTATCCCTGAACACCGCGAGTCTGACTAAGCCCCTGCCTCTGTGCTTCTTTGTCCGTGGAAAGGGCACGAATGCCAACCTTGTGTGAGTGTGGCACCCACTGCTGGCCTTCCTTCTTCCCGTCTCCCACAGGAGCAGAAATGTAGCAAGGCACAGGCTGGCCAGCTGCCCCACTTTCCCCGCCTTGCGGGCAGACGATGTGACCAAGTTCTCTCCAGTGACGTGCGGCAGGAGTGGCACGTCCCTCTCCGGCCTGGTGTCTTGAGGCCAGACCAGGAGAGGCCATTTGCTTTCCCCTTTCCACTGGCTGCAACCCAGATGACATGTCCACTCAAAATTAGACAAAGAGCCCGCCCGGGCGTGGCTCAGCGGCTGAGTGTCAACCTAGGATCCAGGCGATCGGGGTTCGATTCCCGGTCAGGGCACATGCCCGGGTTGAGGGCTGCAGCCGATCAATGACTCTCTCATCATTGATGTTTCTCTCTCTCTCTCCCTCTCCTTTCCTCTCTCTGAAATCAATAAAGATATATTAAAAAAAAAAAAAAAATTAGACAAAGAGCCAAGTAGAGAGAACTTGGTCCCTGAATGATTGTGGGAGGGGAACGGACTGTGAGCCCTCAGTTTACAGGTAGGAGGGCTCAAGCACCTTGCTCCAGCCACTGCATTCTGGGGGTCCCTAAAATTTAACCCTATCCAAGTTGGATACTGTTAGAACCATAGGACCATTTGAAGTTAAAGAAAATAGAGGGTGTGACATCCCCTTATAAACTAAAGTGTTTTGCAAATAGATTATGGCTGCCACATAATTGAGTGAGTCATCGATGGAAGCAAAAATTCAGAAAAAGTAAAAATACCCGACTGCCAAAGTGAATTATCCAGCTTAAATTTACCATGCAGAGCAGATTAAACAAGTGTAACAGACACAAGTCGATGTCTGGGTTTTGGATATCAACCCTTGACTCCTGTTAACACACCTCTTTGGGGAGTCTTGGGAGGTAGTGGCCACAGAGCCTGAGGGTCACATCCCCTCTGCCGGCTCCAGCACGTAACCAGCCTGATATAAGGATGGCTGGGGTTCGTCCATCCTGCTGCAGAGCGGCGGCAGACAGGACCTCGCCTGGGGCCTGCCCTTTGCCACCGAGAATCTTGGCTGATGCTTCAGGCAACTGTCAGGTCTCCACATCTGAGCTACTCACAGGCACAACGTAAGCTATTAAACAATATGTCTCGAGAATCTTCCAGTTCCCTTCATGACAGCCCTTCCGAATCCTCTCACCATCTTTGAGAAAGTGGAAGGCAGGTGTAACTTTCCTAACCTGACAGCCAGCAGATGTTTGGGGAAGGAATCAGCCAGCCCAGGGCCTCAGGGAGCAGAGCAGAGCTCAGCACAGCTGCCCTGAGCACCGGCAGACCAGGGCCGCTCAGCCCACTCTCTACCTGAAAGAGTGTCCTTTCTGCCCCCTGGCGCGCCGGGTACTTGGCACGTCTGCTGTCAGAGATCAGAGAATCATTCCTTTGTATTTTCCAGGAATTCTCTTCTTTGGCAAAGCAGAAAGCCCTGGGGGAGGGCTCACTGGAGTTTCATTGTTGCCTAAGAGGCTGAGTCACAGGGAGGCTGTGCGGGGGGTGGGGGTGGGGTGTGGGGGGGTGTCACACCCAACACCCAACTACCAGTGACAGAACTGGGAGCAGAGCCATCCGCTCCCACCCTGGGGCAGGCGTCCCTTTCCTTTTTACCACACTTGGTCCCCAGAGCTGAGGACACAGGTCGAGAACTTCAATTGGATCTGGTTCCTGAAATCCCCTTGTCCACTACAACTTTCCCTCCCGAGAAACAGGTTTTTGCTTCAGGTGCTCCTCTGGCGGGTCTCATTTCTCCTGTTTTACTGTGTCCTCTCTGGACTGCCTGTTTGTCCTTGAGCCCTGCACATGACCCGGTCTTTCCCAGTAGCCCAGCGATGTGAAGCCGCTAAAGCAAAGAGAGTGCAGACCTGTGGGCGCAGCCTGAGACGTGCGTTTCTGATCTGGGCTCTGAATGCGGCTCCCTCCGAAAAGGTTGACACAGACTTCACCTTCTGTTCACACGCAACCCACCTACTGACCGGTTTATACCAAACTGTGGTCGGCAGTTAGACAGACATGAGCAGGGCAAGGACCGTGGGCCAGGTACAGAAGGTCACCAGGGCAGAAAGCCCCCGGTGCCTAGCTAAGGACAACTGTGGGTGAGACCTCGCCCCCAGGGTAACCTTTCCTCTCATAGCTTGTCGCTGGTCTAGCGTTTCCTCCCTAAAGATAACATCTAGGCCTCAGTTGTATTTTAGCTTCAGGCCCAGAAAAGCTGCAAAACCAGACGAGTGAGGCCCTGGCTGCCTCGGACCAGCTGCAGGGGGTAATGACCCCCTCCTGGTGCTGGCCAATCAGTGCAGACCTGGACCCCAAAGAGCACAGCTGGAAAGCTGCTGGATATTCTATTGAGATCTTCCCCTGGGACCTCCCCCTGCTCTAGCCCAGCTTCCCTCCCAGCCTACGATCACTTGACCTTTCTTTGAGGCCAATGTCATTTCCTTCTTTAGGGGGGAGGGGAGATCTAAAAGCTTGTTTCTCACACGTATTTTCATTTGATTCTAGAGTGAGACAGCAACTTCCTTATCAAAGGGCCGTGCTAACCTGGCGGGCGGCTGCCCCGGGGTAGGCTGGGGTCTTGAAGGCAGGAGCTCTGCAGTAGGTGGACCTGCAACCCTCCAGCGCGGCCACTCACTGGCTGTGACAATACGGGCTGATAATGTATGACCGAGTCTCCTGCTCTGTAAAATGGAGGGTGAAAACCCCTTTCTCATGGGCTTGGTGTAAGAAACGATAGAGCACATGGTACGCACCTGGCATGGGAGTCCCTGGCAGAATCCATACATTTTAGTCTCCCTCATTTTCCAGCATCCTGGGGACAGAGTTGGGGGGGGGGGGTAACAGGCAGACACACAGCGCTGTGGTTCCTGAGCTTTGGCCCAGGACCGCTTCGCTGTGAATGCAAAGCAGCATTGCAGAAGAGAGGCTCCAGCCCCTTCCGCTCTAGGCTCTCTCGGCGGGAGATGCTGCAGACTTACGGGAATCTCATCAAATGAAGGCCTCAGAGTGGCAGCCTGTCGTCAACAAAGTTACCCCCGCACTTACTCAAAAACACGTAAACTATACAGTGCCAACCTGGGGAAGAGAGTTGAATGTGATCATTTCCGTATTACTTTTTAAATTAAAAAACTTCTGGCCCCAGCCGGTGTGGCTCGGTCGGCTGAGCGTTGTCTCCATACACCAAAAGTCTCCCTGTTGCTGGTTTGATTCCCGGTCAGGGTGCATTCCTGAGTTTGGGGCTCAATCCCAAGCAGGGCCTGTGAGGAAGCAGCCGATGATGGTTCTCTCTCATCGATGTTTCTCTCTCTCCCTCTCCCTCTCCCTCTCCCTCTCCCTCTCCCTCTCCCTCTCCCTCTCCCTCTCCCTCTCCCTCTCCCTCTCCCTCTCCCTCTCCCTCTCCCTCTCCCTCTCCCTCTCCCTCTCCCTCTCCCTCTCCCTCTCCCTCTCCCTCTCCCTCTCCCTCTCCCTCTCCCTCTCCCTCTCCCTCTCCCTCTCCCTCTCCTTCTCCCTCTCCCTTCCTCTTTCTCTAAAATCAATAAAAACATATTAAAATAACTATATGTGAACTTTCCTAAATCAAAGTGCACTTGAATTTTCATTTGGGTTTTAACTTAATTGTGTTTCCAAACAGTCCACATTTGGCAATACACACACACACACACACACACACACACAGTGTATTATTGAAGAAGGTATCAGTGCCAAAAATGGACCAAGATATATACAGAACTGTGTGAAAGAGCACACCTGCTCCTTCCCCTTCCCCTCTGCTCCCCCCAGTACCTTTGCTTTCTCTCTCCCCCCGTCTCCCTCTCTGTCTGTCTGTCTGTCTGTCTGCCTCTCTCTCAAGCTCCAAGGGCCCTTCTGCTGCTCTGTAACCTGTTCCTGAGCCTACGCAGCCCAGCTGGCTCTCCTCTACCTCTGTAACTTTCTAAATAAACTTTCTCATAAAAAAAGAGGAAGAAAAAAGGAAAAGAGAAAGGATGTGTTTCAGTCTTTCAACTGTACCTTCAAAGTACAAAATATAATACTTAGAAAACGCAGGTTTTAGTCAATGTTCTGCAGAGCAGAGCCTGAAGTCGTCAGGGCACACTGTGCTGCGGTCACTCCCTTTCCAGCGCTTGTTGGTCATAAAATAGCCTTTGGATTTGATCGCTAGGCCAGGGCTCTGTGTTTGGAGCAGGAGCTCTCACCTGACTCCCAGACTCGCTGAAATTACTTGCCACATTTTGTGTGCATATGACTATGTATGGTGTGGTGTGTGTGTGTTTCCCCCGGGGAGAGAGTTAACCTCAAAAGGATTCTTTACTCCAGAAAAGTTTAAGAGCCTCTGGTTTGCAGATTGTGTGGTGCCAAGAGATAGCCCCCTTTTTTTAAAAAAATAAATCTTTATTGATTTCAGAGAGAGGAAGGGAGGGGGAGAGAGAGAGAAACATCAGTGATGAGAGTCATTGCTGGGCTGCCTCCTGCACGCCCCCTGCTGGGGGTGGAGCAAGCAGCCCCGGCTTGTGGCCTGACCGGGGATCGATCGAACCCTGATCGCCTGGATCATAGGTCGATGCTCAACAGCTGAGCCACGCCAGCCAGGCAAGAGATACCCCATTTTTAAATGCCTTATTTCCGTGTTAGGCCAGGCCATCAGCTCCACCCTCCTGCCACATTCTCTTTCCTTCCTTACCACAAGGCCCCAGGAGATGGTAACTGACAGTCTGGTTGCATTTCTGCTCTATTGTATCTCAGAAGGTGCAGTTCACCAAACCTCCCCCCCAACCCATCAAGCTAATCCCCTTCCCTCAGAAGACCTCTCCCTCACAGGCCATCAACGTGAAACAGTCGGTGTCACCTGGGAGCCTTGTATCCACCAACACTGAGCACTGGCTCTGTCCCAGGCCCTTCTCTGAGATTAAATACTTTGTCTAATTTGATATCCACTACAACTCCTCGAGGTGGCTACTTTTATTACCATTTACAGAGAAAGCAACCAAGTCTCAAAATGGTTGTTAACTTGCCCAGATTTACACATCTGGTTAATTCAAAAGGAAATGGTTGAAGAGTATTTAAATTGAAGAGTAATACAAGGAGATCCGCATTCTTAAAAGGTGGCTGATTTCTGAGCGCTCTCCCTCGCAGAGCACGCCCTGCCCCCCCCCAGACACTCATCTCCTAAACTCTGGGGTCCCAGTGAGACCTGCCACCAGGGAGCAATGAGCAGCTGCAGCTTGTCCGGGGCCAAACCCCTGGACCTGTCTCCAAGACCCCTTTTCTCTGACTTGTCAGTGAGCTGACAGCAGCCCCACCTCGTCCCTCTCCGGTCGCTTCTTCTGTCCTAAGCCCTGCCTTGTTTCACTGTCCCCAGCTTTGACACACGTATTCTCAAACAAAAAGGTGGCTGATATCTATAAGGAAAATGGGTTGAAATGGCACAAGAGCAGGACTAGAGAGAATGGGTTAGAGGTTATTGCCGTTCTGTAGACAGAGGCGAGCCCAGACAGGGTGGCTCCGCGGCTGAGCACCGACCTAGGATCCAGGCGACTGCGGTTCGATTCCCGGTCGGGGCACATGCCCGGGTTGTGGGTTCGATCCCCAGTCGGGGGCGTGCAGGAGGCAGCCGACCGATGACTCGCTCGTCGTTGAAGTTTCTGTCTCTCTCTCCCTCTCCTTCCCTCCCTCTGAAATTAATAAAGACATATGTGTATATATATATATATATATTTTTTTTTTATTTTTTTTTTAATAAGAGGTGATATGGCTTGGAGGTTTTTGCAGTACTATAGGCTAGACAAGAGGTGATATGGCTTAGACTAGAGCAATAACAGCAGACAGAGCCAAAGTATAGGTGAGGTAGACTAGACTTGGTACTGACTAAAGGGGGCGGATGACTCTCAGGTTTCCCATACGAGCAACTGGGTAGACAGAGGCGGTAACCAGCCTCCGCGGTGGCCCCACTGATCCTCTCTCCTGGCATTCACACCCGTGTACACCCTTCCGCACCGCATCACGGGTAGCCTGCATGAACCACAGAATACTGACCTCGTGTTTACCTTCGGAGACTGAGTCATGGGAGATATTACAGCTTCCTCCTGGCTCTCTCTTGGATGACCTGCTCTGGGGGAAGCCAGCCACTGTGTTGTGAGGACACTCAAGCAGCTCTAAGAAACCCTACGGAGAAGGCCACCTGTGGGGAAACTGAAGTGTCCTGCCAACTTGCCAGCCATGAGTCAGTCAGCTATCTAGGAAGGGGTCACCCATCCCCATTTGAGCCCTCAGATGACTGCAGCCCTGGCCAACTTCTCGACTGCCAACTCCTGAGAGACTTTGAGCCAACATCACCCAACTAAGGTAATCCCAAGTTCCCAACCCACAGGAGCTGTGAGACTATAAATGTTTACTGTAGCTTTAAGCCGCCAGATTTTTTGGCGATTTGTTTCACAGCAATAGATAACTAATTCAACATTAGTGCCAGGTTTGGGGTTTTTGAAGGAGGGGTGATGATTTTGCTTTGGGCATGTTTAATTTAAGATACCATCTAAGTGGTGATACTGAGTAAACAGTTATACATAAATATCTGAAACTCAGAAGAAAGCTGGACGATGAATTTAAATTTGGGAGTCCTTAGCATATGGATGGTATTTTAAACCAAGAAAGAGAAGAGAGCAGGAGGCTTCTGGGAGGAAGAGATAGCTGAGCTCAGTGTTGTTATATGACTAGGGGTTACCCTAAAAAAGGAGCTGGGGAGGGTAAATTCCAGGGCCTCCAGGAAGTTAGGGTATAAATAAACTACTTGTGGGGAGTGGTGTCCATTTAAGACTATCGAATTTCTAGGTGCCTGCTGACTGTTTCCTTTCCAGAGGCCATCCCTAGTTTGGTGTTCAAGTGTTACCGGTGGAAGTGGGGTATCCCCTTCCCCACTGGGTGCTGGAGTTGGGGCCCCTACAATATCTAGAGAAAGAATTTTCTGAGACTGGCATGGGCGGATGAGTGGTTTTTATTTGCGTGGAATTACAGCCCTGGGTTCCAAAGTCCCATTTCCCTTAATCCAGTCCTGGAAGAGGTGCAGCTGGGGATTCAGTAGAGCTGGAAGCAAAGCCAGGGTTTCCATTCCATGTTGGAGCTGGGTCTCGTTTAGCACTAGACTAGTTGCAGTCCATCAGTCACTGAAGAGGGTCCATATGGCTGGGACCATGTAGGCAACTGCGGGAGTGTGAGAGCCCCGCAAGCCAGGAGTCAGCCAAGAGGAACCAAGAGAGACCTAGAGAGCGAGCTCCTTTGCTTGGGAGATTAAATCTCTCAAATCTTCCCACACGCAGTGGCCACGCCTGCTCTGGCCAGTGACCTGCTTCCAGGTGTGACTGACAGACAGGTACTCTTGCTGGTCCCCCCGACCTGGAGACTAGAGAAGGTACTTGTGTCGTCTCTCCGCTGTTCAGTCCCTCCCCCCAGCACCCTGCAGGTAATAGACTGGCAGCTCCCTGGGGAGTGTTACACTGTAGCTTCCAGGCAAAGCTGCACAAATGGTATGTCTATAATATTTGGCCTTTCCTTTGTTCCTTTCCTGTTACTCATAACTAGGTTAATTACATTGGTATCAAAAAGATAAATTAAATCGCAACACAAATACAAACAAAATATTTGTGGTTAATAAAAGACATACATGCAACAAAGAGTTGTTCTGCAGGTGAAAAAATTAAAATTAGCAACAATAAAGGAGCTGGTAATATATTCTGCACCTCCTCAAGCTGTCTTTCACAAGCCAAGTGGTCTGAGTAATAGGTAGTTTACCCAGCTGACTCTTTTATTTCTCTTTGTGTGTCCTGGTTGCTACATTGTATCTATATTGTAGATAAAGTTTTGATATTTATAGATGGAATGATACATAAAAAGTGGCATAGAAAATACCTGGAGAGATTTCAGGTATGAGTTAAATTGTAAGACTCAAATAAGAAGTACTGGGGAAGTAATCAGAAAAAAACATGTATAGATATTTACAGGTACTCTCTACTATTAGGTTAGCCCAAATGGCAAGGGTCTATGTGCACAACCCCCGTGTTCAGCAGAAAAGAGGAAAATATTTTCTCTGGTTGCAGACACAAGAAAAAGGGTTAACTCAGCTACCTGACTTTTGAGATTTAATGGATGTATCTATGGAAGAAAATTAGAAGTGACTGGTCTTGGTTCAAAATGCTAAATTTCCTTAACCTGGATGGACTATGTTTTCAAAAATTGGAGATGCATTTAGCAAAGCAAGGAGAAATAAATTCAGGCTGCTAGTTTGGCAGCTGGTCTGGATACAGTATTTTGCTCTGTTTACTCTGTCAGGAAGCCAGTTCCATTTGATTAAATTCTGAAATTAGAATGCATGCACTCTGGAAGATACCACACAGCTTCATGCTTTTCCCCGTATGGAAAATGTGATTAAGGAAATGAACTCAACGGCTGTAGCATCAGAAGAGATCAATGCAACAGCTGTAGTCAAGTAGGCTCAATGGGCTAGACCTTTACTTTATTAAAATGGATGGCTTTGCCGTAGAAACTGTGGCCACAGCACAGAACTGCCATATTGCTCTGAACTCAGGCCAAGGAAGGAGCCAAGAGAAACTGCCGTCAAATGTCATGGCAGTGGTGCAAATGCAGATCCACTCTCACGCCACAGAGCTAAAACTTAGCCAAACGGAGAGATAATTAAAGAATTTACATGCACAGCCTTCCCATATCAATGTACTGGATTATTTTCAAAATTGCTGGTATGTCCCAATTTGGCAAGTTGTACAGAATCCCCCCCCCCCAACAATCTTGACATTCCCTGTGGGGCAGCAACATCTTTTGCCTTGTCTGAAATGAAGTAGGCCATGAATAATAGTTTACATGTGAAATACTGTCGGAGTCCAGATACAACCAGATAACCCAGGTCAAAACAACATACACACTCACACACACAACCCACCACCCACGAAACACTTCATTCTGTTCATTTACCCAGGTAATAGAGAGAAGGGTAGGATTTTTTTGGAAAATACTTAAATTGGCACTTGTGATTGAGTCTCCACTTGGCCATATAGGGTTGCATTGGTTGAAAAACTGGACTGAGGCACCATCGCTGCACTGTGACGCACGGGAGATGTGAAGAGAATGTGACCCCAGAGATGCTGAACCCGAGGGCTGTCTAGGTGAGGCCTGGACAGCGGCACATTGACGTGGGCGCCGTGTTCCCGGGTCCGCTCTTCGGGCTCATGCCCCAAGGAGCTCTCTGTAAGGGCCTCCAAATGGGATCAGGTTCCCCGGGACTGTTTCCTGCCAACCAGCCCCGCGAGAAGCTAATACATGAAGCCGGACGCCGAGAGCCAGGGGCTCGGAAGAGTCCGCCCCTCCCGGAGGCCTGCGGGATGCAGGTTTGCTCGGTGGGCTCGGGCCACAGCAGGGCGGACCCGCCTGTCAGTTCTACCTGGTCACCTGCAGCTTAGATGCGGTTCTTAGGCTGGGGCACACTCTTCCTTCGACGGGAGAAAACTTGGCAAATTCTTACCGATCGGGATGCTTTTTTAGAAATACCACATAGCTATCCTTCCTGTTAATGCAGTTTTTGTTTGCTAGGGTTTAAGACAAATGATTCAGCAGAGCTAATACACTGGCTCCTTAGTCTACACAATACCTAGTACCTGGCTATCACCCGCCTCTATCACCTGTGATTTCACGATTAACAGCAGACTGCGTAGACGAGGGTGGTCCTGTAAGATTAATGGAGCTAAAATATTCTATCCCTAGTAGCGTCGTGTTTGTGGCGATGCTGGTGGAAACAAACCTACTGCGCTGCCAGTCGTTTAAAAGTATTGCACATGCAATTATTACAGTGCATAATACTTGATAATGATAATAAACTATGTTACTGCTTTATGTATTTACTATACTATACTTTTGTTATTTTAGAGTTTATTTTTCCTACTTATAAAAAAAGTTTGCTGTAAAACAGCTGCGCTCTGCTGGCAGCAGCCTCATGGCCTCGTGTTTATTCTTGATGGCACCACTTTCTCTCACATTTGACTTTTTTTTTTTTTTTTTAATCTTCACCCCAGGATATTTTTTCCATTGCTTTTCAGAGAGAGTGGGAGGGAGAGAGAGAGAAAGATGGATGTGAGAGAGACACAACCAACTGGCTGCCTCCTGCACATTCCCCAACCCGGGCCTGGGGTTGAGCCTGCAACCTAGGTAGGTGCTCTTGGCTGGAATCGAACTCAGGACCCTTCAGTCCTCGGGATGACGCTCTAACCATTGAGAAAAACCTGCCAGGGTTCATGTTTGATTTTTTAAAAAGTTTAATCTCGTGTTATTTTGTACAGTAACAAGCTGTCCAGGGTTGTAGCCCAGGGGCAGCAGGCCAACCGCATAGCGTAGGCGTGTGGCAGGCTGCACCCCAGGTCTCTGTGGCTACCCTCTGTGACATTGGCACAGCATTGGACCCGCCTAACAATGGATTACTCAGAATGTGCCCAGGGGTTAAGCAGTGCAGGGCTGTATTTTGATTTACTGGGAGAACCAAGGAAGAATTGATTGGTTTAAGCAGCTAAAAACAGCAACGTGACTTAGTTGAAGTTCATATGATGAAAAATAAAGAGAAAAATAATGGCCTCTCTGAAACATTTTACAGATGATTTAAAACATAGTTTTAAATAAAAATAATTCTGTAAATCCATAAAAATATAATCACCATGCATTACAAGTCACACAAAATGCTACCTCCCAAAAATAGCATTTTGGCAAAATTACTTCTAGTCTTTTTTATACATGTTTTGTTCATGTGGGTTAGAGCACATAACATATACAACTTTATATCCAGATTTGGTCATATATGACATAAATGTCTTTATAACACAGTATAGTCCAAATTTCCATGTTACTAAATCTTCATATTTAAATGGCTAAGTGGAAAGACATCTTAAATCAGGGGTTACGAGCACAAAAGGCTTCCGGGGCCAGGGAGGTAGGTAAAATATGTGAACTGGATGGATACAGACACGGGAGAGGGGTAACCGAAAATGTGCATCCCACTAAAAGGCACCTGGATTTAGTTTTAGTTTTACCCATGTGCTGGCAAAATCAAGTGGAGAAAATACATTAGCCACAGAATATGTGCAATATGATGACATTTATATATTTTTAAAATTTTTTTATCAGTTGTGCCACTTAATTATTTTATTAAAAATAATTTTCTTTGCTCCAGCTGGGTGCCTCAGTTGGTTGGAGCATCACCCCGTGTGCCGGAAGGTTTGCCGGTTCAGTTTCCGTCAGGGCACATACGGGAGGCAACCGGTCGATGTTTCTCTCTCACATGGATGTTTCTCTCTCTCTTTCTAAAAAAAATCAATAAACATATCCTCAGGTGAGGATTAAAGATTTTGTTTTTATTGATTTTAGAGAGAGGACGGGGGGAGAGAGAGGGGAACATGGAATAGTGGTTCCATGATTCGTGCACCCCTTGGTTGATTCTTGCATGTGGCCTGACGGGGGGGCTGCACCTGCAACCTGGGCTCGTCAGGGCGATGCCCCCACCAGCGGGCCGCCGGCCAGGATGCGCCCCTGAGCCGTAACTCAGGGTGTGTCTTACACACTGGGCTTAAAAGACTCACGGCTCTTGCTTCAACATTGCGCTTCTTAAACTCAGCTATCACACCATTTACATTGTTTTAAAACACGGAAAACAATTCCACGTTACACTTGAAGATACACCAGGGATGCACGTGTAATCAAAGTAGTATTATAAATGAAGCAAGGAAGGCGAAACACCAAATTCAGGAGTGATTGCCTCAGGTGCGAGGAAGTGTTGTGAACGCAGGTGATCATAGTGTGGTAAACAGAAGGGATTTAAGAGTGGGGCAATATTTTGAGTGGTAAGTATACAGGTATTGGCTAACGTTTACTTACCCTGGTTTTACATATTATTGCATAATGCTTAAAAAAACCCCACACAGCCCTAGCTGGCTTTGCTCAGTGGTTAGAGCGTCGGCCCTCGGGGTCCCAGGTTCGATTCCAGCCAAGGGCGTGTAACTCGGTTGCAGGCTGGATCCCCGGCCCACGTGCGGGAGGCAGCCAATCGCTGTGTCTCTCTCAGCGATGTTTCTCTCTCCCCTCTCTCTGAAAAGCAATGGAAAAAATATCCTCGGGCAAGGATACAAACAAAAACAAAAACAAAACCCCCACGCAGCTGTGGCCCTGGCGGTGGGGTGTGGCTGGGTTGGCTGGAGCAGCATCTCATATACTGAAAGGTCCCGGATTCGATTCGCAGTCAGGGTACCTACCTAGGTTGCAGGTTCAATGATTCTGTCTCTCTCCTTCTCTCTTTCTCTCTCTCAAGAAAGAAAGAAAGAAAGAAACCTGTGAGCCACTCGAGATTGGGCCAGCAGCTGCCAGTAGCACAGCCTAGTCACCAAGTGCATGGGCTCTGAGCCCAGGCTGTCTGATCAAATCTGACTCTCGCCCTGGCCGGTGTGGCTCAGTGGTTAGAGCGTCGGCCTGCGGGCAGAGGGTCCCAGGCTGGATTCCAGCCAAGGGCACGGACCTTGGTTGCCGGCTCAGCCCCGGTCGGGATGCGTGCGGGAGGCAACCAATTGATGTGTCTCTCACACATTGATGTTTCTCTCTCTCTCTCCCTCTTCCACTCTCTCTGAAAAGCAATGGAAAAAATATCCTCAGGTGAGTATTAAAAATAAGAAACCTGAATCCCCACTCCACCACTGAATAGTTTTGTAGACTTGGGCAGTTACTAAAATTCTCTCCAAACTAAGGCATGCAGATCATATCCTGCCATTTGTCAATTTTTGTACAGCCCTCCACCTAAGAATGGTCTGCACATTTTTAAGTGGTAAGAACTGCCCTTGACCACTGTTAATCCAACAGTGGGAGTTAGCTTTTGCTGCTGGCTTGATAATATTTCTCAGTGAACGAACCTAAAGCTATAAGGCAAAACAGCGCTTACACACCAGCTGATACGGTAGCAAAGTCATTTCAACAACTAACGTTATTTGAATCACAAGTGATCTCAAGTTGCTTTTTTCGCTTGCTGTGCTGTTAGGAGCTTAAGAAACAAGATCTCCAAACCTATACAAATTTGCAGTAGATATATTTTCTGAATTAAACTGCAGTTCCAACAGCATCTTTCGGATCTGGATGTAGGTAAAAAAAAAATTTCCATATTTGAAAATCCCATTTAACTGTGCAATTAAGGAGCTCCCACCTAAACTTCAATGGGAAGCAATTAATCTGCAACATACTGACGTGCTAAAAGGTAACTACTGAGAGTACTTTAATTGTATTAATGCCATCCAGTGAATATGCTCAATTAAAGCTCTGTGCTCATGGACTGATATCAGTACTTGGCAACACCTATGACAAGAAAATTTCAGACGTTTTCAAAGATTAAATATATAGCATCTCATTAAAAATTGCATTAACTGAGCCAGGTCTTTGAGCATGAGCTACCTGTGACTCTAGGCATGGTGCCATCTCCTTAATAATCCTTACTTTCTTGAAAAAAAATTGCATTAAAAGATGAGCATTTGCTATTGATTTTGACGATAGGAAACACTAACTTTGAACTCCAGTTAAGGAAAATGTTACTCCCCCCAAAAAGAATACTATCTTCTCCTTAAAGGTATTAGCATTATAAAAAGATTGTTATCAATTATATTTTGAAATTCATCAACACAAATTTTGTGGAAATTAAGTTTCTCTCTTGTTGTGTAAGTACCTACATCATAGCCTCAATGTTTCCTCTTGGACTATGTGGATAAAAAAGGGGGTTCTATGGAAAGTAATCTCACAGGGTAATCTGATCATAAATTCCTAACTGGGCACCTCATGTTGGATAGTCACCCTCAGTGTATAACTTTTAGTAAAAGGTTTATCTTTGCTTTAAGCAAACTCTGGTCATTGTTTCTATGCATCTAGGTCAGTGATTTTCAGCCAGTGTGACGCAAGAATTTTTAAAACATGTAACATCTGACTAGTCAGGAGCACTGACCTCTCTCTTTTCCCTTAGATTGTCAAATAAAAAATGACAGCACTCACCACAACAATAGCCGTCTGATGTGAATGAATCAGTATTATACCTATTTTTTTGTCATATTGGCAAAAAATATATTTTTGGTGTGCCGCAGAATTTAGTAATTTAGTAATTAGTTTATGTGTGCATGAGACGAAAAAGGTGGAAAACCACTGATCTAGGCTAATGCATCTTTGAAACAACCACTCTGCCTGGCCGGTAGCTCAGTTGGTTAGAGCATCGTCCTGGTAAGCCAGGGTTTCAGGTTTGATCTCCTGCCAGGCACATACAAGCATAAACCAACAAATGCGTAAGTAACTGGAGCAACAAACCGATGGCTCTCACCCTTCCTCTCTCTCTCTAAAAAAATAAGGAACCACACTCAAAAGGGCACATAATCCTCCTGTTAACTATCCTATAATCTGACCCCCACCTTTCTTGTAGTCTACCTTACTTCCCCTTAATTTCAAATGTATAGAAGAAGCTACGAAACTGTTATCCTCTACAGCATTTGAGATCTTGTGAGACTGGCTAGTAAGCCAGGACAAGCGGGACAGGGAAATTGAGACAGACGGTTAGAAGGCCAAGCAGGCCCGGCCGGCGTGGCTCAGCGGTTGAGCGCCAACCTAGGATCCAGGAAATCGCGGTCAGTTCCCGGTCGGGGCACATGCCTGGGTTGTGGCTCCATGCCAGTGGGGGGCGTGCAGGAGGCAGCTGACCAATGACTCTTATCATTGATATTTCTCTCTCTCTCCCCCCCTTCCTCTCTCTGCAATCAATAAAAACATATTTAAAAAAAAAAATAGCAGTCTGCAGCCACCTAGTAATCCCCAAATCCTGTCTTCCCTAACCAAGGACACAGAGTAAATGGCTTACACTTCTCCTCCCCACCCAGACAGTAAATAGCTTAAATCACCCTACGCAGGGAGACAGGTAGCAGAAATCCAATTAGTGCCTTTTGTGCCAACCACACCCACAGACGGAGGAAGTTGAGAGTAAATCTCATTTTGCACAGCAGCATAAAGCTGATGAATTATCTATTGAGACCTTCCCCTAAGACCTCCCCTGAACTCCCAGCCTTTAAAATCCTCAGGGCCAAAGGACCCAGCTATACTCTCCCTCCCAGGAACACCTCCCTCTTCTTCCCCCGCAGGCACTCATCTCCTAAACTCTAAGGGCCCCAAGGAGACTTGCAACCGGGGGAGCAGTGGGCAATGGTCGCTGGTCCTGCGCTAACCCCCTGAACCTGTCAACACGGCCCCCTCTCTCTGACTTCCCAGTGGCCTGACAGCACCCCTGCCTCGGCTCACTTCTGTCACTGACTTTTATTTCTCAGGGAGCCAAAGCAGCCCTGCCTAGGCTCTCCTGTTGCTTTTCCTGTCCTAAGCCCACTTTATTTCAACGTCCCCAGCTTTAATAAACGTACTCTCAGTCACCTGAATTCATGTGGTGAGGTCTCTCCTGCACGGAGTTCAGAACCCACGCAGGCGGGTTCGACACAGACACACTCCAGGCCGTTCCTTTCTGGTAACACTTGCTCCCTGTCAGTTTGGCTCAAATAAACTCTTATTAAAAAGTTATCTACAGTTTTGGACATTTCTTACATCAACAAGTACAAAGTCTAAACTATTTACTATCTGGCTCTTTACAGAAAAAGTTTGTCAACCCATCGTGATTGTGAGGATTAAATAAAATAATCCTTATGAAGTCGTTAGCAGTAACCCGACATATAGCAAGCACTCATTTTTATCTTTATCCATCATCTGTTTTGGATTTATGAATTGTTTCCGCAGTTTTTCAAAGGAGTATCTTGCATTTCTAGCGGAGGTTCTGTGGACTATAGAATGGGAAACTGGAGTAGAAATTATGCGATCAGAAACATGCTTTAAAAGGCTCATCAGTCTGGAGACTGTATGTATTTAGGATGTACAAACACAGAGGCAAACAAAACAGGCTAAATGTCCAGGTAAATACAGTCCAGGTGATGCAAATGATTATAGAAACAAAACAGCCCTGCTGGAGTGGCTCAGTGGTTGGGCGTCGACCTATGAACCCGGAGGCCACGGTTTAATTCCTGGCTGGGGCACATGCCTCGGTTCGAGCTCCATCCCCAGTGGGGGGAGGGGGGTGTAGGAAGCAGATGATTCTCATCACTGATGTTTCTCTCTCTCTTCCTCCCTCTCTCTGAAATCAGTAAAAACGTATTTTAAAAATATTGTCCAAAAAAAAGAAACAGAACAGATGTAAAGATAAAACGGGCAGGACTTTGCAGTTGAACGATGTA
Source organism: Miniopterus schreibersii (assembly GCF_964146895.1). Classification (NCBI taxonomy): domain Eukaryota; kingdom Metazoa; phylum Chordata; class Mammalia; order Chiroptera; family Miniopteridae; genus Miniopterus; species Miniopterus schreibersii. The sequence goes on along the minus strand of NC_138112.1, from coordinate 6,709,877 downwards.
GGCGGCGAGCACAGGTGAGAACGGGTGGTGTGGAGTCAGATACTTGAGCTTAGACTTTGGTGGGCTGGGAAGGTGAGGGCACTTTTCCTGGAAATCGGCAGGACAAAATCTGCATCTGAGTGGGATCTGGATAGATTTCCCACAGCAATGACAGACATAATTTTGCTCACCGGACAGTGGAGCCTTAGAACCCTGAGCAGTCTCCGTACGCTTCCCTCCTGCGGGACTTTCCTCCCTCCTTCCCTTCCTCCCTCGTTACCCTCCTTAGAATTAGGCTGACCAGCAAATCTGGCCTCCTTTTTATCTATTCCCCCCATGGGCATTCTTTTTAAGGGTTTTAGTAGAGGAAACACTATTCTAACAGGGCTCCAACTCGGGCTGGGCAGGAGCTTAATATGATGTCATACTTAAGGGGCAGCAAAAACAAGTAAAGTTACAATGGTTTTAAAAACTTACAGAAGTCTTCACTTTTTGGACTACTTTTTGTATCAATCTTAGAAAATTCATCTCTTTTAGAATGACATTATGCTATACTCAACCACTGATGTCAAATAAAAGTCACGTTGTATATGAATTCTTACAGCGCAGATGGCCCCTGGGGAACTCAGCTGTCCCTGCTTCGCGTTGTCTCGAGAGAGGGGCCTGTGTGGCTCCCCTGCAGCCTTCTTGTAACTCGGACACCCGCGCAGGTGTGAGAACACGGAGAACTTAGTACTCGTCTCAGATTTAAAATGATGCAGCATTTGTGTGAACAAGTCTCCTCTAGTCAAACAAGACACAGTGAATTTTAAAAATTTTTATTTATTTTTAAATCCTCACCCAAAGGCATTTTCATTGATTTTTAAGAGAGAGGGGAAGAAGGGAGAGAGGTTAATTGGTTGCCACACTCTTCGCTTATAATTTTGGGATGCTTCTCCGACCATGGGTCAGCATAATGTCCAGCCTAAGGCATCCATCATCTTATGTTAACATCTTTTTACATATCTACAATAGTGTGTTATGTGCTATCCTTGGGAAAGCTGAGAAAATAGTTGCTCAAATCATACGTGGGCTGCACGGCTCAAAGGAGAAACCCTGGCTGAAAGGTGCGAGGTTCTATCCTTTACTAGTTTATGACCTCGGACCGTTTACTTCATCCTGTGCCTCGGCTGACAGTGTAACACCTCTTACGGGCTGTTGTGAGACTTAACTGACGGCTGTAGAGCTCCGTAAGAGCAGAGCCCTTACCTGTCTGTGCACAACTGTATTCTAAGGGCCTGGCGCAGGGAGTAGCGGGCACAGAGCGAGTTCTCAATGAACATCTGAGTGAACACTGACTAAAGCCCTTAGCACCCTGCCTCACACGTACCATTAACTTTCACACATTTTCCCTGTGCCCTGGTTTCTAGAGCACTCACTACACTAATCACCCTCCTGTGGAAGCTCCCTGGTCTGTCAACATCCTCAAGTTGCAGTTCCAACAACTCGGTTCTGTGTGGCGTGTGGCAATGCCGCTGTTTGCTGCAGACAAGGGTTCACTGGGAAAAAGCTGGTCCCCTCGCTTACGAGGAGCTGGCGCTTATAAGACCCACTTTCTCCCCGTAGCACCTTTAAACCTTGAGGAACGTATGGCTGGAGAAAATTTCAGCCACAAGGAGTGATCAGCCAGGTAAGAGAAACGCGACGTGCAGTACTAGGAGAGGCAGTGCAGCCGGCGCCGCTTACCGCCGCCCGTAGCCTGGTCTGGCGTGGAGATTACCTGGCGAACAGGCGGCCTAGACGGCAACACCGAGGTCCATCCAGGTGATCTTCCCGTGCTGCCGACGGCTCAGCGAGGACAGACCGACCGACCAGAAGCTCCAAGGAAGGTGCCCGAGTAAACAGGGTAATGGCTTCCTAGCAGGAGGCGGTGAGACCAATTTCTATGAATTTGGGGACAACAGATTCTGATTAAGGAAGCTGGGGTTGAATGCAAATACTAAAATGAAACACGTAAGTGCAAAAATTCATCTGGAGCCTTTGGCAAAGAAAAAAATGTAAATTGACTTAATAATTTTGAGAGAATCGAGGTTTAGGCTTTGCTTTTCTTAGTATGGCTAAGACGGGAGCTTGTAGACGGTCCTGAAGGTGCAGGAGGGAGACGGGAGAGGGTCCGTGCCCGCGCCGAGGGCCAGATGACGGGTTATGGGGCGTGGGGGAGGGGCTGGGGGACGGGCGGGGAGGCCCGAGGGGTAACGGGCAGCACCTCCCCTCAGCCGCGAAGGAAAGGTGGAGGGACGCGTGCGGAGAAGGGCAGGCGGCGGAGGCCGCTCCCCGCAAGTCCCCAGCAGGGGGCCGGGGACCGGAGCGGGGGCTGCGGGAGGCGGGGAATCCGCCCCGGGCGGGCCGGCGGCGCGCGGGGCGAAGGGGCGGCCGGTTTGTGACCAACAATCACCTACTTTCTTCCTCAACTACTCGCTTTGGCCGCTTAAAGCCACCCGAACTCAGCCACAGTCAACCTTCCCTCCGTGCTCGGCTGTATGAGCAGGACGCCTACGTACTTTCACATGAAAATAAGAACACGTCCCTTTATAAGTAAGACCGCGTCGCACCGGAGGGTTGGAGAGAGGCCTTGTTCACAAGCTAAGCGGGGCGGGCGGGCTCGCGGGCGGCCAGGGGCGCGCGCCCGCGGCCAGCCGCCGCTGCAGGACGCTCCGCCGCAGGTCGAGCTTCGGGCCGCGCGCCGGGTACGGGGCGAATCTCCCCTGGCGGCTTCGGCTCCGCGCCCCGGGGTCCCTTCCCTTCCCGGAGCGCGCGGGGCTCCAGCCGCCGCCGGCCGCCCGCCGGCTCTCGGCCCGGCCGCCGGGCCTCGCCGCCTGCCGAGGAGGAGGCCCCGGGTGGGCCCCCCCGGGCCCGGCCACGAGCGCGCTGTCTCCAGAGACCATCGCCCACGCGGAGGCCGACGGGCTGAGGTCGCCGCGGGCGGGGCGGGACGCCGCCCGGTTCCCTTGGTCGCCGGCGCACAGGGACACGTCGTTTAGGGCCATCTTCAAACGCTGCCCGCTGCGTCTGCCTCGGGTCCCTCGGTCCGGGTAGGCCCTGCGCGGCCCCACGGGTCAGTCCAGCCCGCCTCGGGCACGGAGGCCGTCCGCACCGCCCGCCATACTGGCAGCCGCAGGCCTTCAGCGAGCGCTCCCCTCGCGCGCATGCGCACTCCGTCAGCGCACGTCGACGCCGGCGAGAGCGAGCGTGATTGACGTTTACGTCCGTGACGCCTGGGAGGGCGAGGACGCGGGTCTGGGGCGCGCGCAGTGGGTGCGTCGGCGACGACCCCTCGGCCTTTGGGGGAGGGGGCGCCGCTGAGATGGGGGCGGCGGCGGCGGAGGCGGATCGCACCCTCTTTGTGGGCAACCTGGAAACTAAAGTGACGGAGGAGCTGCTGTTCGAGCTGTTCCACCAGGTAGGCGGCGGGGCTGAGCCTCTTCCTTTCGTTTGGCGCCCGCGCAGGGCCCGGCCCAACGGCTCTCCCCGCTTCTGCGGTGCCGGCCGGGCTGTGGGTCCGGGCACCCTGGGGTGGGCCGGGGGGCCTGAGGCGCGGCCGGGCGCCGGGTGGTGTCGCTTTGTGAAAGAACCCTGGTTAGTTCACGCCGCGGGAGGAGCCGAGGTGGCCCGTGAGGCGTTCGCGGTGGAGATTCGGGTCCTGACGGGCCGTGGTACACGTAGGGTCTCTCCTGAGCATGTTTCTGTTTGTTTAAAGGGACCATTCATTACAGTCGACACACAACAAATGTATTAGTTCCAGGTGCACGACATGGGGAGTGTTTTTCCTCTTCCTCCTTTTCTCTTCCTCCCCTCAGGACACTCTGGTCTGTCTGACAGACTGCATTTCAATTTCCTTGTCAGAATTTCTTTTCCTCTTAGTTTCTTATAAAATCGCATCGTTGAGATATTTAAGATCGAGTCATAAATACTCCGCAGAAAAGTAGCGTCGTTGTGTTTCTGTATTGAAATCTGTATCAAAATGTGTTTAAAAAGTTCCAAGTATCCTGTCGGCTCCGGTTCCGTCTTCCAGCCACTGGCAGCTTTGATGGATCCGGACAAAAGTGAGTTTTTGGTCCAAGAAAACGGCGGTTGATAAACATGAATTTCCACGGAGGGGAAAGATGATGGGTGTTGGTCACCTCCGTGAGGTCATAAAGTGCCGAGAACCGTGAATCGGGCCGCGTTCCTGGCTCCTCAAGGGCTCCCTTCCCCCAAATAAATTGATCTTCAGTAGTGTGTCTGTAGACTCGTTATTCTAATCGGGATGGAAATCTGTGTGTCTGTTTCTTCCTGATTACACTTCTTTTGTTTTTAAACTTTGTAAAATTTGAGTGGTTTTTTTTTTTTTTTTAAATTGCCTTATTTGCGTTGTAAACTTCCTTTAAACATTTTAAAAATCTTTATTGTTGAAAGTATTACAGGTGTGTAAACTCTTCTTTGTCTATAGGCTGGGCCAGTAATAAAAGTGAAAATTCCGAAAGATAAGGATGGTAAACCAAAGCAGTTTGCATTTGTGAATTTCAAACACGAGGTGTCTGTTCCTTACGCAATGAACCTGCTTAATGGAATCAAACTTTTTGGAAGGCCCATCAAAATTCAGTTTAGATCAGGTAACTCACTTAATGATGTTATTTGAGGAGAGCGATTATTTGCTGCTTTTGTTTGTTTTTAATTTTATTATTCAGTTTTAAAGAAACCTTTTATGGGTGAAAATACTTTAAGCTTTGTGAATAGTAAATAGTATCCCTGAAAATGGGCAACACTGAGAACATGGATTTTGAAAGTTGTAATTTTGAAACCAAGTTCAAAATTTCAGTTTGGGTTAGTGAAAAGAACATAACTTTATTATTAGAAAGACTTGGGTTTTGGTTCATGCTCCAAAAGAAGCAAGAATTATTTTCTGAAAAAACTTTTCCTGGCTGTAATTTACTTTTTTAAGTTTTGAATCTTGATCATGTGAGAATGAACCTTTGCATGTATCTGGTCTTACAATTTAGTATGAGGATCAGAATATTATGGCCAGAGTGGATATTTATATATGGGCTATTACCTTATTTGGGACTGTTTGTTTTGGCTATAGCTGCTAATTTACACTTAGAATTGTCACTCTGATGAAACTGTAAAGCAGTCTCTGTTAGCCTATGTCTACCTTTTTGGAGTGATTTGGGGTGGGGGAAGCAAAATTTCCAGTTAAATTTTCTATCAAGAAGAATTTCTCAAATTATTTTATTTTAGGAAGTAGCCATGCCTCACAGGATGTTAGTGTGCCATATTCCCAGCATCATGTTGGAAACTTAAGCCCTACCTCTACATCTCCTAGCAGGTAATATTTCTTTCCTATTGTTAAATCATTTATCAGGAATTTTCTTAGGTAGTGATCTCAGGACTAATAATGAGTGTTTGGTTTTCTTTTTATTGCTCCTACCTCTCTCTTCTTCTGCTATACTGTTTCCTGTGTTGAATTATAGTTATTTATGTATCTGTTCTAAGGAGACTGTAGACTTATTCATTATATACAGTCCCCTTAAAACAGATACATCTGTAACTATATTTATGTTCATTTATAAAAACATACCCATACCCACATACATCTGTATAACAAAGTCTCTCAAAACATTACTTACCCTTATTACTTGCAATGTACTCAATTTTCATTTTATTTTATCTTTTAAAATTTAAATTAGCTTATGACCACTAATTGGTTACTTGCAGTTTAAAAATACATGTTAGTAAACAGGCTATTGCACTAGTTCATGGAACTGGATTCTAGATCTGCCTCTACCCATCATGTAACCTTGACTAGTCTCATTTCTCTGGTCCTTTCCTTTCATTTGTAAGGAAAAGAAGTTGAGTTAAATGATCTCTAAAATCCCTTCCAGCTCCTGAGGGTTAGAAAAGATACCATATTTGTATTTACTTAAATAATTTCATTTGCTTTGGGGAGGCTGACATTTTACCAGGGTCAGTTTTTTTTCCTGGTATATCCATAGAGCTATTTATCAATCATAATGGGCTTCATTCAAGAAAGAGTTAATCTGTCATATGTCACGTTCTTTACCAAGTTTTTGTATTTATGATTGCATTTATTCCTCACAGCAGTCTTATGGGGAGGGATTATTACTATCTCTTCCTTGTATATGAAGAAAATAAGGGTTGGAGGTTAACTTGCTCAAGTTTGAACTGCTCTTAAATTGCAGGCTGGGAGTCAAACCCAGGCAGTATGATCAAGCCCAGCCACTATCATGTGCTGCCTAGTGGAGTTTGAAGTCTAGATGAAGACAGAGGCGTATTTTGTAACTTCCTGTTTACTATAATTAGCTCTCTAAGGAGTAGAAAGTGCTTTCGAGCCCTGGCCCATGTGGCTCAGTGGTTTGAGCGTCACCCCATGCACTGAAGCGAAGGGTAGTGGGTTTAATTCCTAGTCACGGGCACATACCTGGGTTGCAGGTTCGATCCCCAGCCCTGGTCAGGGTACATGCGGGTGGTAACCAATCAATGTCTCTCTCTCACATCGATGTTTCTCTCTTTCCCTCCCTCCCTTCCACTCTGTCTAAAATCAATGGGAAAATGTCCTGGGTTGAGGATTAACAACAACAAAAGTGCTTGGAGAAAGTTGTAACAGGAGAGCCGACAGAAATGAATGAGGACCTGAAAGGGGGCAGTGCCCCTAGGTCGCAATGAATGGAAAACGGAGAGTAGGAGATGACACTGGTTAAGTAGATGGAGATGGGATGGTAGGGTCTTGCTTACAGGCTGTAGTTAGGATTTTGTGATGCTACCTTAAGAACTGTGGAAGGCACTGAAATGTTTTTTGTAGGGCAGTAATAGGAACAGGTTTGTATTTTATTCAATTTATTTATTTTAGATTTGTGTTTTAAAGAGTTGTTTGGTTGCAGTGGGAGAATGGATTGGAGGGACAGGGGTGAAAATGGAAAGATCAGTTAGGAAGCTCTGGGCAGCGGGGCAGCAGGGAAGGTGTTGGGGTGGGGTAGATGGTTTGGGTGAGGGTGGTGCCAGGAGCTGGAGAGAAGTAGATGGGTGTGAAGAGGTACTGCAAAGTGACATTGTAAGAAAGTGGTGGTGTAAAAAGGTACCCTCTCAGCATCCTTTCCTGCCCTCAAATTGTATCATACTTCTCAGTACCCTTGGAATTGGAAGTGTCTCCACACACTTTTACAGAACCTTCAAAGGTACTTTACGTGCAGAAAAAAGCTTTGTCCTCAGAATTTCGTGGGGGAAAAATATGTAAGTAAATATTTTAATCAAAGGCTTGAGCGTATATAATTTTTTATTTTTTACCCTTGCCCGAGGATATTTTTTCCATTGCTTTTCAGAGAGTGTGGAAGGGGGAGAGAGAAAGGAGGGGGAAGGAAGATGGGGGGGGAGCGAGAAACGTTGATGTGAGAGACAACATCACCTGGCTGCCTCTCGCATGTGCCCTCATGGCTGGGGATTGAGCCTGCACCCGAGGTAGGTGCCCTTCACCGGAATCGGACCCAGGACCCTTCAGTCCATGGACCAGTGAGTGCTCTAACCACTGAGCCAAACTGGCTGGGCAAGCGTATGTAATTTTTATACTCTTTTACCAGTAAAATTAATACGTTTCACCCTTTTACCATACAGATATATAACTGATTTAAGAAAACTATAAAAGATCTAAACTGTAAGACGATCAGTTGGTGATTTGATTCCAAAGGCATGTTTTAAAATACAATTAATTTACAATGTTTTGTTTTTTTTAATCCTCACCTGAGGATATATTTTTCCCTTGCTTTTCAGAGAGAGTGGGGGGGCAGGAAAACATGGATGTGAGAGAGACATCGATTGGTTGCCTCCACACGCGCCCTGACCAGGGCTGGGATCAATCCTGCAATCCAGGTACATGCCCTTGGCCGGAACTGAACCTGGGACCCTTCAGTCCTCGGTGGACACTAACCACTGGGCAAGACTGGTTAGGGCTCTAATGTTTTCTAAGTGAGTTTAGCTGTAGAGCAAGTTCTCTCTTCGGGAAGTGAGGAATAAAGTCCTTAAAATTCTGTTTATGTTACTGAACTCTTAACTTCTTACTCCTCAAAACCTGTTGCCTTCGCCTGTCTTGGTATATGCCTGCTTAATTGCTCAAACTAAGTATCTAGATTTCTTTTAAAAATTTCTTCTGTTTCCCTCATCTGCCATATCTAATCGATCAAATCCTTTTCTCTTGTGTTTTCATTTAAATACATTTTTATTGATTTCAGAGAGAGGGAGAGAGAGAGAGAAACATCAATTATGAGAGAATTATCGATCGGCTGCCTTCTGCATGCCCCCTACGGGAGATCAAGCCAGCAGCCCCGGGTATGTGCCCTGATGGGGAATGGAACCCTGACCTTGTGGTTCATAGGTCAGTGCTCAGCCACTGAGCCACCGTGGCCGAGTAATCAAATCCTTTAGTTCTCCATCTAGCCCTTTGCACTATCCCAGGGATTGACAGTTTTCTTTTTCTGTAAAGGACCAGATAGTTAATATTTTTTTATTTTATTTTAATCCTCACCTGAGGATATTTGCTTTCAGGGAGAGTGGAAGGGGGAGAGAGAGACAAAGACAGAGACACATTGATTGGTGGTCTCCCGCACATGCCCTGGCTGGGGCCCAGGATCAAGCTTGCAACCGATGTATGTGCCCTTGGCCAAAATTGAACCCAGGACTCTTCAGTCCTTGGGCTGACACACTAACCACTGAGCCAAACTGGCTAGGGCCCAGATACAGTATTTTAGACTGCAGGTCATACAGTTTCTTGCTCTGCCATTGAGCGCTACATAGATAATACAAAAACAAAAGAGCATGGTAATGTTCCAATAAAACTTTCTTTACAAAAAATGATTTGGCCCATAGGCTATATGCTCAACCTGTGCTACTTCTTCCCTCAGCTGGAATATTTTTCTTCCAGGTAACCTTGTTGTTCAGCTCTTAACTTCAAATGTCTATTTAGAAAGACTATCCCTGACCAGCCAAGCAAAAATAGAACCCCCGTCTCTCTCACCTCTACTTGCTCTTTCATCATTCAGTATACCACTTATAACGATGTGAAGTTGTCTTATTGTCGGAACCTTTCCCCAGCTCCATCAGAGCAGATAACCTTGTCTTGTCGATTATTACCTTTGAGAGCTGTTTCTGATCATGATCGGTAAGTAGTAAATTCTTGTTGAATGAATGATTATATATGTTGGTTTTTGTATTTTTTTGCAGATATGAAAGGACTGTGGATAACATGACACCATCACCACAGATAATTCAGAGATCTTTCTCTTCTCCAGAAAATTTTCAGAGACAAGCAGTGGTAGGCTGATTTTTCAACTTGAGTTGCTAAAAAAACCAAACAAAATCGTACTAAAAATGTTCAGATAATTCTTTTTTTTTTTTTAATGAATTTATTGGGGTGACATTGGTTAATAAAATTACAGGTTTCAGGTATACAGTTCTATAATACATTGTCTGTATATTACACTGTGTGTTCTCCACCCCAAGTCAAGTCTCCTTCCATCATCATTTATCCCCACTGTACTCTCTTCTACCCACCACAAGCCCCCTTTTCCTCTCATAATTACCATACTGTTGTCTGTGTCTGTTTTTTGTGCGAGTGTGTGTTTCTTCTTAATCCCTTTATCTTTTTCACCCAGCCCCACAACCCCCCTCTCCTCTGATAGTCTGCTCTCTGTCTCTGTGAGTCTGTTTCTCTTTTGTTAGTTTACTTTGTTCATTAGATTCCACATATAAGTGAAGTGATATGGTACTTGTCTTTCTCTGACTGGCTTATTTCACTTACTGTAATACTCCCCAGGTCTATCTGTGCCGTCTCAAAGGGTAGTATTTCCTTCTTTTTTACGGTCAGGTAGTATTCCATTGTGTAAAGGTACCACAGATTTTTTTTTTTCTTCGCTCATCTACTGGTGGGCACTTGGGCTGCTTCCAAATGTTGGTTTTTACAAAAAATGCTGCAGTGAACATAGGGGTGCGTATATTCTTTTGAATTAGTGGTTTGGGTTTCTTTGGATATATTCCCAGAAGTGGAATCTGTGGGTAAAGAGAGTTCCATTTTTAATTTTTTGAGGTAACTCCATATTGTTTTCCACAGTGGCTGCAGCAGCCTGAATTCCCACCAGCAGAGTACGAGGGCTCCCTTTTCTCCACGTCTTTGCCAGCACTTGTTGTTTGTGGATTTATTGATGGTAGCCGTTGTCGGAGGTGTGAGGGTTTTTTTTTTAAAAAAAAACATATCTTTATTGATTTCAGAGAGAGGAAAGGAGGCGGGGGGAGAGAGAGATAGAAACATCAATGATGAGAGAGTCATTGATCGGCTGCCTAGCTTGCAACCTGGGCATGTGCCCTGACTGGGAATCAAACCCCAATCTCCTGGATCCTAGGTTGATGCTCAACCACGGTGCCATGCCTGGCCGGACTGGTGTGAGGTTTTGATTGCTGCTTTAATTTCATTAGTTGTAATCTCTCTGCTCAGATTTTCTGATTCTTCTGGATTCGGTTTTGGAAGATTATATACTTCTAGCAATTTATTTGTTTCATCCTGCTTGTTCGTAATATTTTTTCTTACAATTCTTTGTGTTTTAAGTTGTTGTTACTTGTCCTCTTTCGTTTCTGATTTTATTTATTTGGGTTCTCTCTCTTTTTTTCTTGATGAGTCTAATTAAAGGTTTGTCAGTCTTGTTTATCTTTTCAAAGAATGAGCTCTTGGTTTCATTGATCATTTGTATTTTTTTTTTTATATACTCTTCATTTCTGCCTTGATCTTTATTATTATTTTTTCCTTCTACTCACTTTGAGCTTTGTTTGTTCTTTTCCTATTTCTTTAAGTGTAGAAATAGATTGTTTATTTGAGATTTTTCTTGTTTCTTCAGGTAGGCCTGTAATACTATGAATTTCCCTCTCAAGACTGCTTTTGTTGTGTCCCATAGATTTGGAGTGGTTGTGTTCTCATTTTCATTTTTTTCAAGATATCTTATTTCTTCCTTGATCTCATTGTTAACCCATGCATTGTTTAGTAACATCATTTAGCCTTCCGTGTCTTTGTGAATTTTTCAGGGTTTTTTGGGTTTTTTTTTTGTAGTTGATTTCTAGTTTAATACCATTGTGGTCAGAGAAGATGCTTGATAGGATTTCTTAAATTTATTGAGACTTGTTTTGTGTCCTAACATGTGGTCTATCCTAGAAAGTGTTCTGTTTGCACTTGAAAAGAATGTATATTGTGCTGCTTTGTGTTAAAATGCTTTGAAGATGTCAATGAAATCCATCTGATCTATTGTGTCATTTGAGGCTGCTGTTTCCTTGTGGATTTTCTGTCTGGAAGATCTATCGATGTCACTGGGGTGTTAAAATCCCTACTATGACTGCTGTGTTACTGTCAGTTTCTCCCTTTATGTCCATCAATATTTTCTTTAGGTCCTCCTATCTTGGCTGCATAAATATTTATAAGGGTTATATCCTCTTTGCTCTTTTTATCCTTATGTAGTGTCCTTCTTTGTCTCTTAATATAGCCTTTGTTTTAAAGTCTGTTTTTGTCAGATATAACTTTTTACCCCAGCTATTTTTTCCTTTTCATTTATATGAAATATCTTCTCTATCCCTTTTTAGTATGTACCTTTCATTCTGAGGTGTGTCTCTTGTAGACAATATATATGGATCTTGTTTTCTTGTCCATAGGACTACCCTATGTCTTTTGATTGAAGCATTTAAGCCATTTACATTTAAAGTGATTATTGATTGGTTTGTATTTATTTCCATTTTATTATTTTAACTATATTCCTCTTTTTTTTCTTCTCTTTTTTTCTCTTTTTATTGAATTTATTGGGGGTGACACTGATTAACAAAATTATAGAGGCACAACCTTCTTCTTAAAGAATACTCTTTAACAATTCTTACAATACTGGCTTGGTGGTAACAAACTCCTTTAGCGTTTTCTTGTCTGGGAACTTTTTTATTCTTCAATTTTAAACGATAGCCTTGCTGGATAAAGTAGTCTTGGTTGTAGGTCTTTGTTTTTCATCATTTTGTACATTTCATGCCAGTCCCTCTGGCCTGAAATATTTTTTGCTAAGAAATCAGCTGACATTCTTAGGCAGGGAGCTCCCTTGTAGGTAACTAATTGCTTTTCTCTTGCTGCTTTTAAGATTCTCTCTTTGTCTTTAACCTTTGCCATTTTAATTATGCTGTGTCTTGGTGTGGACTCTTTGGGTTCATCGTGTTTGGGACTCTCTGCACTTCCTGGACTTGTGGTGTCTTTTTTTCCATCAGGTTAGGAACATTTCCAGCCATTATTGCTTCACGTGGGTTCTCAATCCTTTGCTCACTCTCTTGTCTTTCTGTTACCCGTATGATGCAGATGTCATTATGCTTCATGTTGTCCAGAAGGTTCATTAACTGTATTTTAAAAAAAATTTTTTCTTTCTTGCTGATCTGGGTGTTTTTTCCTACCTTGTATTCTAAATCATTGATTTGATCTGCTGCTTTATCCAACCTACTGTTTATTTCTTCTAGTGTTTTCTCCATTTCGGATATTGTATTCTTTATTTCTGGCTGGTTCTTTTTATGTTTTTTATGTCATTTTTTATGCTTGATATCTGTTTTTAAAAAAACTTTTAAAATGAATTTATTGGGTACATTGGTCAACAAAATTATATAGGTTTCAAATGTACATTTCTAGTTTATTGTTGTTAATCCTCACTTGAGGATATTTTTTTCCACTGATTTTTTTAAAGTGTAAGGGAGGAGGGTGTAGAGAGAGAGAGAAACATCGATGTGAAAGACAAATTGATTGGTTGCCTCTAGCACGTGCCCCAACCAGGGCCAAGAATTGAACCTGTGACCCTTCATTGCATGGGCCAATGCTCTAACCACTGAGCAACACTGACTAAGGCCAATTCTACAAATTTGGAAAGATTTTATTTGAGCCAGACTGACCACAGTGACTGGGAAGGAAGATGTCAAATGTTTCCTGATGTCTCTTCGTTGACATTCTCACTAATTTCCTTGAGCATCTTTATAATCATTATTTTGAACTCTGTATCCAGTAAATTGCTTGCCTTCATTTCATTTAGCTCTTTTTCTGGAGATTTGTCCTGTTATTTCATTTGGGGCATTTTCCTTTGTCTCCCCCTTTTCACTGTCTCTTGTTGTTTGTTTCTATGTCTTAGGTAGATCTTCGATGAATTTCAGTCTTGATAGCAGAGCCTTATATAATAATAAGTGTCCTGTGGGACCCAGAGGTACAGTGTCCTTGATCATCTGAGCTGGGTGCTTCAGGAATTACCTTTATGTGGGTTATGTGGGCTTTCCTGTTGTAATTGAGCCTTCATTTTAATTGGCCAGTTCGTGCATGGGGTTGATCCTCAGTATGGCTGGCTATGAACCTCAGTGTATGAGCTCCTGTGAAGGTGGTGACCACACAGTGTGGAATTTGCTTCAGCAGGATCTGGTGCCTGCGGAGATCTCCCTTTGGATATGCTCCTTGTGAATGTAATTGGATCCTGCTATGATACTGCCTGTAGTTGGCCACTGGGTGTGTTGGTTCTGGGGCTTTCTGGGGACTCTGGTGCAGGCCAATATTCGATGCTGCCTGCCGCTGGTCCTGGGCAACCTGTTTGGAGCTACAAAGTGCTCCACATTTTGTGGCTCCCTTTACTGGGCCTGGGTGTGTGCAGAAGGACTAAACTGTACACCAAGGCTGGCTTTTACTAGCACTGGGCCTGGGGGTAGGTCAGCAAAAGTCTCAAGGCACCCCAACATTTACCTTTGCCTTCCTTCGCCTATTGGCTGCCTGTTAGGCTCAGTCACTGAAAGAGCCCCTTTGGTACTTGAATTGCATGAGTTTGGTTCTCAGTGAGTCACCAGGTAGGGATGAGTGGTGTTCACCAGAGTGGTGATATAAGTTCAGACTCAGTGCCAATGCTGGGTCTGAGGCCACTTAGCAAATGTCCCAGTTATGCCACAACTAGCTGCCACCCGCTGGGTGTTCTCATACCTTTGTGATGTGGTGGGTTTTCAGGGAGTCATCAGGGTTAGGCCAGCAGAGTCTATCAGGCCTAAGCAGACCAAGATTTGGCCCTGTGAAGGTGGGCTCTGCACTGCTCAGGTGTGTGAGGGTAAAATGGCCCCCATCCTAGAGCCACACAACTCAGTCCCAAATTTTACCTGGAGCTTGATCTTAGCAGGGTGAAATTTGGGAGGATGAGGCTAGTGGATCTCCCATGAGAGGGAGGTGCTGGCCAGGCTTGGAGGAAGATGGAGGGTGTGACCCCTGCCCCAAAGCTACACAACTCAGTGTGTCCTGAATTCTGCCCAGATATTATCAGGGCAGAGCCACTGGGAGCCCAGAGAGTGGGACTGGTAAACCTCCTGTGAGGAAGAGGTGCCAGTCAGGTTCATGGGAAAGTGGGGGAGAGTGGCCACCCCTTCAAAGCCACACAACTCAGTCACTGATACCCCTGAGTGTACCCAGACCTCTACAGTTCAGCCTGGGCAGCTGACTCCTGAGCAGGGTGCAAGCTCCGTAGGGTGGGGCTATCAGTCCCCCAGGCTGATGCCATGTGGAGAAGAGTGCTGTGCCCAAGAAAGATGGCATCTGCAGTATAGGAGAATGACTCAGCATAGGTATGGTGGCAGCTGTCCCTTCAGCGCTCTCCTGAGTCACAAGTCCCAGTTGTTGCTCACACAACTCCAGTCTGCTTCCCCCTCCCTCTGCTGGAGCCCAGGGTGAGTGACCATGAATGACATTTCATGTTCTGGTCCTTTAAGAGGGCACCTGGCCCACCAGTGTGGCTCAGAGATTGAGTATCGATCTATGATTCAGGAGATCACAGTTTGATTTCTGGTCAGGGCACATGCCCGGTTTCAGGCTTGATCCCCAGCAGGGGTTTTGCTGGAGGCAGCTGATCAATGACTCATCATTGGTGTTTCTATCTCCCTCTCTCTCTCCCCCCCTCCCCTCCTCTCTCAGAAATCAATAAAGATATATTTAAAAAAAAACAAAGGGCATTTGTTTCTCTAGTAGACTCCTCTCTCTCCCTGGCAGACAGAACCCTTACTGATTTTCACAGCCAGGTGTTATGTGGGTACCTCTTCCTGGCTCTGGTGCTCTGGCTGGGGTGCTTGGCTTGGGGTTTAGACCCCACACACCTAAGGGGGAACCTGTGTAGCCGAGGTATCCATCCAGAATCTCAGCCACCACCCATGAGAGTGGGGCCAGCCCTATTCACATCTCCACCCTTCCTACCAGTCTCAATTTGGCTTCTTCTGTAAGTCCTTGGATGTAAGACTTTTCTTAAGCTAGTCTTCAGTTGGATGATTGTCCTGTAATTTAGTTGTAATTCCAGTTTTGTCCTGGAAGGAGGTGAGTGTAGCTCCACCTACTGTGCTGCCATCTTGGATCTCTGAGATAATTTTTAAGTTCACTTTTAAATTTTAGTTAGACTAGTATGATATTTTTAGATTGATCACACATTTTAGTTTTCACTGGCCTAAAATATATATTTAAAGATTGAAGACAGAACTGCATTTCACATTTTAGTTTTTTTCCAACAAGTGGGGTGTGTATGTTTCAAATATTGGAAATTCATTCACTGTTCTTGCAACCCCATGTTCAGTGACTTTTATTTTTTATCATATACTCTTTTTAATCCTTAATATTAATACTTTAATATACTGGAGTCTTCTAAACTAGTTTCCTCTTGAACGTTCCATTTTTTCTGTAATAATATCACCATGAGGCTGTTTTATCTTTGTTTCCTCTCAGTTCCTAAGTCCTTCATTTTTGTTTTCTTTTTCTTACATTCATTTCCTTTTATTTTCTTTGCCCCAGTGACGATCTTGGCTTGCAGTCTCTAGCCTTTTGAATTTCGCAGGTCTACAAAATATAATAATGAAAAAAGTAGAATTGAGAGACCAATATAAAAGAATATCAACTTTTATGTACACATTATTTATTTGTCTCATTTTGCTGTAGGGCGTTACAGAAAATGATCATTGGCTAATACTTATTTGCAAATAGAATTTGGGAACCACTCATCTAGTCTGTCAGCACTTTTCTCCATTTTATCCTCACTAGTGCATCTCACACATCATTTCAAATTTAACATTATAGCTGTTTTGCTTATCTTCCTGGCAATTTGACTTTTCAGCATTTGCTAGATGAAGTCAGAATTCTCTAGCCTACTTATTAGGCACCCCCATGGTATAATTCAAATAAATCTTTCTAACCTTACTGTCCATTCACCATTTGTGAGATCGATACCTGTTTCAGCCAGCATTTACTTGCTATTCTATGAACTCACTCAGTGTTTTCCTGTTCTTTTTTGTTTGTGCAATTTTCTTTCCTTGGCCTACTTCCCTCAAAATATTTTCCTTAAAATAGTGCCTTCGTACTTTTAATACCCAGATCATATCCCACCTTCATGAAGCCTTTCCTAATGATACTGAGCTCATGGCTCTTATAATTTCATCACATAGTGATTCATATTATAGTTATTTTATATGACTTCTTCCCTTCTAAATTGTATTCTTGAGGGCAAGGAGTACTAATTATGTGCAAATAGCTTGTAGCTGTACAGTGGAATGAATGAAGCTATTGTATTGTACTACTTTTAGTTATGTTTAACTTAAGATCCATCTAGGCAAGAGTGATTTTGCTTTTCTGTCATTATTGGTTTGGTTAACTCACCAACTAGCCATTGGCTTTGATATGTAGAAATATTTGCAGTTAACATTTCCATCTTTTTCTCTTCCTTCAGATGAACAGTGTTTTGAGACAGATGTCATATGGTGGGAAATTTGGTTCTCCACATCATGATCAATCAGGATTTTCCCCATCAGTTCAGTCACATAATCATAGTTATAATCAATCTTCAAGCTCCCAGTGGCGTCAAGATACACCGTCATCACAGCGTAAAGTGAGACAGACTTCTCATCCCTATACAGCAGACCGACACTATAGCCGTGAACAGCGTTACTCAGATCATGGGTCTGACCATCATTACAGAGGAAACAGAGATGATTTCTTCTATGAAGATAGGAATCACGATGGCTGGAGCCATGACCACGATAACAGAAGAGACAGTAGTAGAGCTGGAAAGTGGCATTCATCTCGAAACTAACAAGTGTTCAAAGGACATTGTTTTTATAGGGTCATTCTAGGCTCCTTTGATTAAGTTGATCTGGGAATGTTTTGTTAAAACTGTACAGAGCAGTTTTACAAGTTGCCACGTTTCTTTATAAAATTTTTAAAATCTATAGGTATAGTCTAATACAGAAATGAGAAGAATTGTGGTTCTAATTTTTACATTAATAACCTTTCACCTCAGGGCTTTATGAAGAGGAAAGGGTTTTATGCAAAAGAAAGTGTCACAATTCCTAATCGTTTTTACAAATTGAGGAAGGGATGTATTATATGGATTGGTTGTATTATAAAGCAGATATTTTAATGATCTGTTATCTATTGTATTGCAAGAACCTGGTTATTAAGAAAACAACCTGCTTATTAGTGAGTCACATTTTGTGTATATAATAGAAAACACTCAAGTTGGTAGTCTAAAGTAGTATTTTGTTAATGAGAAAATGTAATTTCATTGATTCATTTTACTAACATTTGAGAAAACTTACTGGTGAAGATTGGGAATAAATCATACTATTTAACTACTTAGAGAACGTGAGTGTAAATTCTGTGACATGTGCTTTGAGTTTTACCCTAGTTGGACATCAAGTGTAAATATACAAAATCTACATTTGCTATTTCATTCTAAAATGTTAGAATTTTCTCATTAAATCATGTTTGACTGAATAACTGGTCACTCAGGAAGTTAATATCTCTAAATGTATATTTTTTATATTAAAAATAGTGTTAGTGTAAGTGCCCCCCTTTTCAGGAAGAACAAAAATGCAAATGCACAGATATAATAGTAAAATGGTTTACTGAAAGTATACTTGCCTGGGGAAGGTTCACAAGCCTTTAAGTGCTGCCTCTATTACTCAAACTTTAAAAATACTCAATTTTCAGAGTGCCCAGGGCATGTGTGCAAGGACACATTTTATTATGGGATTGTCTTTTTGTTTAAAAATTTGGAGAGTTAAGTCTTAAACATTTTCCGATTTAAAAATTTTTAAATCTTGTTTAATAAAACTTTTTATGTATCGAGATGTTTTCCTTTCATTGTAGAACTTGTTTATATAAATTCATTCCTCGATATATTTAGAACCTTTTTAATAACTACAGCATTTGTACTATGTTACTTTTTAATATATTGAAAACATAAAAAGGAGTGTGTCTTATTTTTTTAAATATTTTTATTAATTTTCAGAGAGAGAGGAAGGGAGAGGGGGAGAGAGAAACATCAATGTGAGAATGGAATATCGATTGGCTGCTTCCTGCATGCCCCTGCCAGGGAACGAGCCCACAACCTGGGTGTGTGCCCTGACCAGGAGTTGAACCGGCAACCTTTCAGTGGACAGGAGGACACCCAACCAACTGAGCCACACCAGACAGGGCTCTTAGTTTTTTTTATGTCACTATGGAGACTTTTACACAGAAAGTTAGCAACATACTTTTATTCAGTGATTGCCTGAATAAAAGTTATATGAGTGTTAAGTTACATGAGTTCTTTAGAGCACCTTAGGAAATACACGTTTTGTATATATTGAACTTAATATTTTAGGGTCAGATTTTCAGTGACACATGTATTATTGTTCAATCACTATAATCTCCCTGGTCTCTAGGAATTTATGTACATTTATGTTTTCTGTTTCTAAATGCATGCCCTTTTCTGTCTAGATAAAGAGCTACTCAACTATTCAGCATAGAGAGCATTAAGATCAAAAGTTTGTTTTCTCAAGCAGTTTAATAGAAGAATTTGTTTCCAATAAACCTGTTATTTTCAAGTGTCTTACGAAAATTTATTCAGTAGCATTTGTAGATATTAACAAAGGTTAATACTGCTTGACTGCCACTTATATGTGGGTCAGGTCCTTTCATATTAATTCACAGGTGATCCTGGTTTAGAAGAATCTTTTTCTTTCCAGTGGCTTTGGGGCACACCTTGTGAGGTTCACTTTAATCTCACCTAGTTGGAAGTAACCAAACTAAATGTACTGTGTAAAGGGATAGAACAAGACATCCCTAAAGAGTTGAATATAGTTGGTGGGAAAATTGACCTAGGTCTTGAGAGCTACAGGAGTAAAGAGGAGGAGATTGTAGGAGAGCAGATTCTCCGGAGTGTGTTCCATGACGTACTCTCACGTTGTGTTCTGCAAAATAAGCGTTCTGTAATCAAATGTTTGGCAAATGTGCAAATACTGTGACTTTCTCATAGAGAATGATAGGGAACAGCACCACGAAGCTGCTGACCAGTACTACAGTAAAGAAATCTGTTTATATTTAACCTCGTCTTTTCCACAGTTACGTGACCGTCATTTTACTCTGCCCCTCTCCATCCAATCAGCCGTAAACATTTTCTATTACTTTCTGATTGTGTTGTGCAGGCCCGTTCCCTTTATCAGCTGCCACCATTGTAGGGTGGGTGATCCTTGCAACAGGATTACTCCCAGCAGCACCCTAATGTTTAATACCAATTTATATATTCCATGATACCCTGTATTTCTCTGCATGTAGCCTTTATACTGTATTTTCTTTTTACTTATATCTTTAGATAGCTCCATGAAGGCAGACACCATATGTTATTCACTGAATTTGCAGTATCCAGTGTCTGGCATATATATAATACTTGGCAAATTTTTAAAATCCTCACCCGAGGATATGTTTTTATTGACTTTGGAGAGAGAGGAGGGGGAAGGGGAGAGAAACATTAATTGGTTGCCTCCTGTATGTGCCTTGACCAGGAGATTGAACCCGCAACATAGGTATGTACCCTGACCAGGAATCAAACCTGCAGCCTTTTGGTGTAGAGGATGGTGCTCCAGCCAACTGAGCCATCCAGCCAGGACTACTTGGTAAATATTTGATGAGTGGATGATGGAACATTTAACAAATCAAATTTTAAAAAGATTCAACATAGACAATTTTAAAATAGATTTGCTAACCCTGAACCATTATTGCATTCTATTATTAAAACTGTATCTCAATATATTGTGCATTTAATACACTCTAGAATTCTGTTTGCTTTTCAAATTTTTAAGAATTGGACCTTTAATTATGAGGCTTTCTTTAAAAAATTAGTTTGGTTTTGGAATTACAGTTCTGCTGGTTTTGTAGAATGAGTTGGTAAGCTTATCTTTTTCAGTGCCCTGGGAGAAATTTGAATAATACAGGAGCTATGCCCAGTCGGTGTGGCTCAGCAGTTAAGTATCGGCCTAGGATTCAGGCGATCGAGGTTTGATGCCTGGTCAGGGCACATGCCCGGGTTGTGGGCTTGATCCCCAGTGGGGGGTGTGCAGGAGGCAGCCGATCAATGACATCACTGGTGTTTCTATTTCTCCCTCTCCCACTCTCTAAAATGAATAAAGACATTTTAAAAATAATACAGGAGTTATGTTTCTAGAACACTTGTTGAACTCATTAATGAATCTATTGGGGTCTTAGAAGTAACTCTGATTCCCTTCTCATTTTCCTTTGTGGTTATTTATGTTTTCTACTTTCTCAGGAGTCAATTTGGATACCTTCTATCTTTCTAAAAGAACCAACCTTTTTTGTTTCCACATTAATTGTTATAGAGTTAAATGTAGTATTTCTCATAATTTTTGTAAAACTTTAGAGTTCACTTTTTAATTTTTAAAATTTTTATACTTGTTTTATTTCTCATATATATTTTACCTTCCTCCTGCACCCAGATTTGCTAGAGGTTGTGCTGTTTATATGTTTTACATTCACATATGTATAAGCCCCACACTGCATGGTTAAAAACAGATTTTCTTTTAAGGAGATTTAAATAAAAAACTACATATTTTTTTCAATAGTTGCCATTTCTGTAGCTCTCCTTACCTTTGTGTAACCCATTTATCCATCTGGTATTCTAGAAGAACTCGATATATATTTTAATATATATTACTTGATTTCAGAGAGAGGAAGGAGGGGAGAGAGAGAAACATCAATGATGAGAGTCATTGATTGGCTGCCTCCTGCACACCCCTGACTGGGGATTGAGACGGCAACCTGGGCGTGTGCCCTGACCGGGAATCAACCGTAATCTCCTGGATCCTAGGTTGATGCTCAACCACTGAGCAACACCACCTGGGTTCTTGATATTTTTTTACAGTGCAGGCTTGCTGGTGATGAATTATTTTAGCTTTTGTATGTCTGAAAAAGTCTTTTTCACCATTTTTGAAATACATATTTTTATGCTGGATATAGAATTTTAAGCTGACAATTTTTATTCTTTGAATACTATAAAAATGTGATTCCACCTCTGGCCAGTGTGGCTAAGTTGGTTGAGTGTCATCCTGCACACCAAAATGTAGCAGGTTTGTTTCCCAGTCAGGGCACATACCTAGGCTGAGGATTTGATCCCCATCCCCTGTTGGGGCAGATGTGGGAGACAAATGGTCCATATTTCTAACACTGATGTTTCTCTCTCCCTCTCCCTCTCTCTCTCTCCCCCCCTTCCTCCCTCCCTCCCTGCCTCAAATCAATAGGAAAAATACCCTCAGGAAAAAATAATAATTAAAATTAAATTAAAATGTGGCTCCACTGTCTTCTCACTTCCACTTCCTCCTTAAGAAATCTGTCGTACATAATGTGCTGTTTTTCTCTGGCTGTTTTGAGCAATTTATGAAGTGCCTTACTGTAACTTTCTTCATATTTCTTTGGCTTGGGGTTCATTGACCTGTCTGTTTATCATTTTCATCAAATTCGGAAAATTTTGGCCATTATTTGAAATTTTTTTTTTTTTTTTTTTTTACAGATTTTAGAGAGAGAAGGGGTGTGTGTGTATGTGTGTGTGTGTAAACACTGATTTGTTGTTCCACTTATTTATGCATTTATTGGTTGATTCTTGTATGGGCCCTGATGAGGACTGAACCTGTGATCTTGGTGTATCAGGACCCTGGTCAAGCAACTGAGCTACTCAGCCAGGGTCAAAATAATTGTTTCTTGGTCCTCACTTTCATCTTTGGAAACTCCAGTTACACTTATATGATGCTAATTGATGTCTCATAGCTCACTGATGTGCTATTTTTAATTTTTTTTTCTATTTTATTTTGTATTGTTTCATTGCTATGTCTTCAAGTCCACCAATCATTTTCTCTGTAGTATCTAATCAATTAATTCCAATATCTTTATCTTAGACATTGTAGTTTTTCTCCTTAGAAGTTTAATTTGGATCTCTTTTTTATGATTTTAAATTTTTTTCAGTGTTATTTTGACACAACTGACAAAATTGTAGGATATTTAGATTGTACAACCTGATGATTTGATATACTTTGTGAGAGAATTCCCCCCACTACATTAACACATGATTTGTATCTTTTTCTCTGGCTAAGTGGCTCAGTTGGTTGGAGCAGGGTACCGTACACCAAAAGGTGGCAGCTTTGATTCCTGATGAGGGCACATACCTAGGTTGCGGGTTTGAACCCTGGTCAGGGCCTATATGGGGAGCAACTGATCGATGTTTCTCTCACATCAATGTTTTTTTTTTTTCTCCCTCCCCCTTCTCTAAAATCATTTAAAAAGAAAAAACATATCCTTGGGTTAGGATTAAAATATATATATATAATTTGTATCTTTTTTATATCTTCACTCTGAAATATTTCAACATATGGATTAAATTCATAGTACTTTTTAATGTTCGTGTTTACTAATGCTAGTATCTTTGTCAGTCTTGGGTTGGTTTCTACTGGTTCACTCATTATTGTATGTATTTTCCTGGTTCTCTGCATGCCTTGTAATTTTGGTTGGATGCTAAGCATTGTGAATTTTATGTTCTTGGATGTTTGATGTTTTGTATTTCTATAAATATTCTTGAGCTTTGTTCTGGGACACAGTTGCATGTAAACAGTTTTATCTTTTCAGGACTTGTGTTTAAGATATGTTGGGCAGGAGAATTTCGAAGATGGCAGCGGATTAAGTGGAAGCTACAGTGACACTCTCCCAGGACCAACATGGAATTACAACTAAAATATAGAAAAACCATCCTGAATAATCAACTGCAACTGAACGTCTTCAGTTGGAGAGCACCCTCATAACCAAGGAGGAAAAGTGGAGACCACACAGAGATGGGTAGAAAGTGTGGAGGTGCAAGAGGGATGGCTGGGCTCCCAAAGGCAGCAACTGAAGGTACTGAGGGTGGCCATCTGGATTCCTGTGCAGAGTCATTCCCCCATACTGCAGAGAACATCTTTCACAGGCAGACATTTACCTTCTAGGCAGCTTTTGACTATGGGGGGAAGCAGTTGTCCCACCCTGCTGGAAAACCTCTGCCCCACCCTTTGGAGTTTCTATAGCCTGAAGCTCATTAAGACACAGAATAACAGCCTTTGGGTGGGTTGAATCTTTACCTGATTTGCTTCTGGACCCAGGGCTTGGAAAAACAGACCTTCGTGTGCATCTTGGTTCTTTCCATACACATGAAGCCCCAGCAGAGGAAACCACAAGTTGTAGAATGGGGAAAACTTTAAACAGGGTAATCAAGGCGAGTCACAAATAGTGTCTGACATAGGCCTGTACCAGAGCCCATCCAAAAGACTGGGAGTCCTAGCATATCTACTTAATACATAGAAACAAATCCAAACAGGCAGCCAAAATGGGGAGACCAAAAAAACAAGTCCCTAAATGAAAGAACAAAAGAATTCTCCAGAAGAAGAGCTAAATGAAATGGAGATAAGCAATCTATCAGATATAGAGTTCAGAATACTGATCGTAAGGATGCCTAACAGCATGAGAAAATAGAAACTATGAAGGAAATTAAGAATGACATAGTAGAAAGAAAATATACATTGGAAGGAATAAACTGCAGATTAGAGGAAGCTGAGGATCCGATTAGAAAATTAGAAGACATGGTAGAAAAAGTCACCCAGTCAGAGACCCAAAAAGAAAAAAAAAATTTTTAAACATGAGGACAGTTTAAGGGAGCTGTGGGACCACATGAAATGTAACTATTAGCATCATAGGAGTGCCAGAAGATGATGAAAGTAAGCAAGGATTATAGAACTTGTTTGAAAAATCCTGGCAGAAAACTTCCTTAACCTGGTGAAGGAAAAAGTCATACAAGTCCTGGAGGCACAGAGAGTCTCAAGAAAGAAGAACCCCAAAGAGGCCCACACCCAGACACATCATAATTAAAATGCCAAAAATTCAAGACAAAGAATCTTAGAGGAAGCAAGAGAAAAGCAATCTGTTACCTACAAGGAGCTCCCATAAAGGCTGTCAGCTGACTTCTCATCAGAAACTCCACAGGCCAGAAGGGAATGGCATGAAGTATTCAAGGTAATGCAAAGCAAGGATCTGAAACCAAGGCTACTCTATCCAGCAAGACTATCATTCAAGATAGATGGTGAAATAAAGAGCTTCCCAGACAAAAAAAAAAAAAGGCTCAAGGAGTTTAACACCACCAAATGAGCATTGTAAGAAATATTAAATGGAGGGGAGGAAACAGATGGCGGCATAGGTAACCATGGTACCTACAGCTTCCCACAACTAAAATACAGAACAACCATCACTCAGAACCTCCTGAAATCTAGCTGAACAGAAGCCCTATAACCAGGGAACTGAAAAAGCATTGAGACTGGTAGGAGGGGCGGAGACGCGGGAGAATTGGGGCTGGATCCTAGAGATGGCTGCGGGCACACCTGGTGCCTCGGTTTAAACCTGGGAGGGATATCTTGGTGGTGGAGGTTTCTCGGAGGAGAGAGGTATCCCAGCCTCACATCAGGCCCCAGCCTAGGGCTCCAGGGCCAGGAAGAGACTTCCCCACAACTTCAAGCTGTGAAAACCAGCAGGGACTGTGGCTAAGGGACTCGGAAGCTGCGGGAGCCCCAGGCAGCTCCCCTTAAACGGCCTGTGCACAGACTCAGATGCACTCCCTCTGATTCCCAGCACCGGGCAGAACCTTGGAAGAAACCTGGGACACTTGGGGAGGAACTAACCTGCCTGAAATTGGGGCGAGAGAGATGGAGGAGCAGCTTTCTCCCAGGCAGAAGACCTGGCAGCGGCCGTTGCTCCTTTGATGAGCCCTCCCTCCACACAGCTTACAGGCAGTCACCATATTTGAATTTTCAGCAGTTGACTCACACCTTTGGCCCCGCCTCAGCGATTCCCAGACACCCCACCCCTCCCTACCTGCAAGCTCACCCAGGCCATTTTCAGGGGTTTTGCTGTGCAAGTGGCCTCTTGACCCTTTGTCCTAGGACTTTCCTAAAATCTCTAAAACAAGCAGCAGTGTGCCCCATACGTCTTGATAAGTGGCCCCAGGCCTGGCACTAGTGGTAGCCTGCATTGGCTCATAGCTTGGCATCTCGTGGACAACACCAACCCCAGCACAAGTAGCAGCCAACTATGGTTCACTGTGTAGCTCATGCTGGGTGGCCCTGGGCAAGGCACTGGCAGAGGCTGACTTTGCACCTCCCAGGAGGCCCCAGAGACAGTGCACCTGGTGGTCATACTCAACCACACTGGATTACAACCCTACCACATCCACAAGTGACACACTCAAGGGGCGCACTTGGTGAACACCAAAGCTCCACTGAAGTAAATCCTGCTCCATAGGGGTGTCTCCAGCACAGTAGCTCTTTGGCTGTCATTGCTGCTGGTCCTCACAGCTGATTGGCCTGGGGGTCAATTCCTCCCAGTGATGCCAACAGCAACCAAGGCTCAGCTACAATAGGACAGTGCACACAGCCCACACAGGGGAACACCTAGAAGGCCCAGCTCAGGTGACTGGGGAGGCTGAGCCACTGGACCCTACAGGACACCTACTACACAAAGCCACTCTACAAATTCCAGGAGACATAGCAGCTCTACCGAATACATAGAAACAAACACCCGGGAGCAGCCAAAATGTGGAGGCAAAGAAACATGTCACAAAGGAAAGAACAGAAGAAATCTCTAGAAAAGGAACTAAATGAAATATATCCAAGCAAGCTAATAGATACAGAGTTCAAAATTTTGTTTATAGGAATGCTCAAGCATATTATTATGAAAACAACTGAGAAAATTAATAACATAATAAAGTACCAATTTGAAATGAAGGCTACACAAACTGAAATGAATAATTTACAAGGAATCAGTAGTAGAGTAGAGAACGCTGAGAATCAAATCAGCAATTTGGAACATGGGGAAACAAAAACATCCAACCAGAAGAGCAAAAAGAAAAAAGAATCCAGAAATATGAAGATAGTGTAGGAGTCTCTGGGACAACTTCAAGAGGCCCAACATTCGTAGTATTGGGATGACAGAAGGAGAAGAAAGAGAGCAAGAAATTGAAAACCTATTTGAAAAAATAATTACAGAAAACTTCCCCTACCTGGGGAAAGAAATAGACTTACAAGTCTAGGAAGCACAGAGGGTTCCAAACAAGAGGAACCCAAAGAGGCCCACAGCAAGACACATCATAATTAAAATGCCAAAGGTTAAAGACAAAGAGGGACTCTTAAAAGCAGCACGAGAATACCAGTTAGTTACCTACAAGGGAGCACCCGTACCACTGTCAGCTGATTTCTCAACAGAAACCTTGCAAGCCAGAACGGAGTGGCAATAAATATTCATAGTGATAAAAAACATGGAACTACAACCAAGATTGCTCTACCCAGCAGAGTTATCATTTAGAATTGAATGTCAGATAAAAAGCTTCTCAGACAAGGAAAAGCTAAAGGAGTTCATCACCAGCAGATCAGGACTACAGGAAAAGTTGAAGGGTCTTCTTTAAGAAGAAGCTAATGAACAAAACAATCTGATGAACTAAATAGACCCAGAGACACTGACACATGCAACAGACGATCATATTTCAGAGGAAAGAGGGAAGGGGGGTGGAGGGTAGGAAGAGATTAACCAAAGACATTATATTGATATATGCATAACCCAAGGACACAGTCAATAATGGGGTGAAGGCCTGGGGAGGGGGTGAGAGCAAAGTGGAGGGGGTCAGTTGGGAAGAAAAATGGGACACCTGTAATACTTTCAACAATAAAGATAATTAAAAAAAATATATTAAAGGGACTGCTGTAATAAGTTGAAATAGAGAAAAACATAGGCATAAAAAATATAAAATGGCAATAGATAACTACCTATCAATAATAACCTTAATTATAAATGGATTAAATGCTCCAATCAAAAGACATAGGGTAGCTGAATGGATAAGAAAACAAGACCCAAATATATGCTGTCTGCAAGAGACCCACCTCAGAACTAAAGACTCATACAGGCTGGAGAAAAATACAAGAAACTTTTGGAGGACTCTAAAGGTGAGGCCGACAGCAATACAGTCATAGTCGGGGACTTTAACACCCACTGACTTTACTGGATAGATCTTCCAGACGAAAAATCAACAAAGAAACAGTGATTCTAAATGACACACTAGGTCAGATGGATTTAACTGACATTTACAGAACATTCCACACCAAAGCTGAAGAATAGGCTTTCTCCTGAGGTTCATGTGGGACATTCTCAAAGATAGACCACCTGTTAGGACACAAAATAAGTCTCTACAAGTTCAAGAAGACTGAAATCATATCAAGCATCTTCTTGGACATGTACACGATGCAATACTATATAGTTGTTAAAAAGAAGGATCTCTTACCCTTTGAGACAGCATGGTGGGACCTGGAGAGTCCTATGCTAAGCAAAATAAGCCACTCAGAGAAAGAAAAGTATCACATGATCTTACTTATATGTGGAATCTAATGGACAAAATAAACTGATGAACAAAGTAGATCTAGAGACATAGGAGCATGGAACATACTGATGAATCTTAGAAGGAAGGCATGGGTGAGGAGGTGGGTGGGGAGAGATTAACCTAAAAACTTATATGCATAAATGCATAACCCAAGGACACAGATATTAGTGTGGTGAAGGTGTGGGGGGATCAATGGGGAAAAAAGGGGGAACTTTTTAATACTTTCAACAATAAATATAAATTTAAAAAAATAAAATCAATAAAAACATTTTTTAAAAAAATATATCTTTATTGATTTTAGAGAGAGGAAAGAAGAAGGAGAGAGAGAGATAGAAACAATGATGAGAGAGTCATTGATTGGCTGCCTAGCCTGCAACCTGGGCATGTGCCCTGACCGGGAATCGAACCCCGATCGCCTGGATCCTAGGTCAATGTTCAACCGCTGAGCCACGCCCGGCTGGGCAATAAAAACATTTAAAAAAAGATATGTTGGGCAGGATTTGAGAAATATTTAGTCTAGTGGTACTTCACCCCATGACTGAAGCAAAGAATATTCTAATAGGTGCCTCACTACTTACGAAGTTTTTCAGTCTGGCTAGTGGGAATAAGTAGTGCCCCTGTTTTTTGTTAGTGCTGAGTATTCCCTCTGATTCTTTGGGACAGTTTTTTTCCCTGGCTTGTATAGTTTCTTCAAACCTTTATGCTCATCAGTGCTCTCATAAAAACTGGAGGAATGCCCAGCCTGTGTGGCTCAGCGGTTGAGTATCACCCTATGATTCAGGAGGTGGGGGGAGTGTAGGAGGCAGCTGGTCAATGACTCTCTCATCATTGGTGTTTCTTTCTCTCTCTCTCTGTCTCTCTGTCTCTCTCTCTGTCTCTGTCTCTCTCTCTCTCCCCATCTCTGAAATCAATAAAAAAATATATTAAAACACACACACACAACAACTGGAGGAAACCTGCAGATCTCTGGTCAGTACTGTGTACTGGAAATTCTGGCTGTCTTGGTTTCCCTGAAGTTTCAGTTACATCTCCTGAACTCAGAGTTTACCAGGCTCTGTCGGCCCTTCACAGACACCCCCCATCCCCCACAACACACACGCTGCAGCCTGAAAATTCCCTTAAGGAGGCAATCATAGGGCTCACCTCATTTGTTTCCTGTTTCTCAGGGATCACTGTCCTCTGTACCTTCCATTCTCTTGCTTCATGTTGTGTCCGTATTGATTGTCTCAGCCAGGAGGGTAAATCTAACCCCCAATATTCCATCTTGACCGTATGTGGAAGTTAATCCTTGGTTTCGGAATGTAGTGCAGTTGCCATTCTTCATATTAAATGGTCTATATTTTTAGGTTTGCTTACTTCCTCTTAATGAGTTATTTAGATTCTTTTTATTTTTAAATTACTTTTCATTCTGCAGTTGTGACTTAATTTGATTGCCGTGTTGCGAATGTGGCCTATGTGACAAACAGTTGTAGAGAGATAAACCACATCAGTAAGTGGATGGTCACAGGATTTTTCTAGGTTGCCTGGCATTGAGCCGGCAGGGCTTGCCCCAGGCCCAAGCACACCTCTGTGGAAGTTTGTGAGGAAATTTGGAACCACATCCATCCTCCTTGGCTGGCCCTCCTCCTGTGAGTTCCAGCCTGCACTGTGTGATGTCTGCATGGTGTTGGCCTGAGGGTTTCTTTTCCCAACTTTTACAACAGTTCCATGGATGTTTGCATTTTAAGGAACTTACACAATTTAACACCAAAAAACCAAATAATCCAATTGAAAAATGGGCAGAGGACCTGAATTGACATTTCTCCAAAGAGCACACACAGGTGGCCAATAGACATGTGAAAAGATGCTCAATGTCACTAGTCATCAGAGAAATACAAATTTAAACCACAGTGAAATATCACCTCACACCTGCCAAAATGGCTATCATCAATAAATCTGCAAACAGCAAGTGTTTTGGCGAGGCTGTGGAGAAAAGGGAGCCCTCATGCACTGCTGGTGGGAATACAAATTGGTGCAGCCTCTGTGGAAAACAGTATGGAGGGTCCTCAAAACATTAAAAATAGAACTACCTTATGACAGCAGTTCCACTTCTGGGTATATATTCAAAGAAATCCAAAACACTAATTTGAAAAGATATATGCACCCCTGTGTTCATTGCAGTGTCATTTACAATAGCCAAGATATGGAAGCAACCCAAGTGCCCATCAGTAGATGAGTATATTAAAAAGCGGTGGTACATATATATAATGGAATATTGCTTGGCCATAAAAAAGAATGAAATCCTACCATTTGTAACAACATAGGATGAACCTAGAGGGTATTACACTAAGTGAAATAAATCAGAGAAATTAAAATACCATATGATTTCACTTATATGTGTAATCTTAATAAAATAAACAAAGCAGACTCATAGATACAGAGAACTGATGGTTGCCAGATGGGAAAGGGGTTGGAGGGCTGAGTGAAAAAGGGAAGGGATTAAGAAGTATACATTGACAGTTACAAAATAGTCACAGGGATGCAAAGTACAGCATAGGGACTATAGTCAACAATATTGTAATAACTGTATAGGGCCAGGTGGGTACTAGACTTATGGGGATCACTTAATAAATTATGTAAATGTCTAACCTCTATGCTATATATCTGAAACTAATATAGAATAATATTGAACGCCAACTGTAATTGAAAAAGATATGCATTTTATTTTATTTTACTTTAATACACATAAATATAGATTTATTTGCCAATCTTTTGATGCAGGGCCAAGGCCTTTTCCTTCAGTCTAGGTACACTGATTGGAGTTCAGTGGGCTTTCTTATATTAACCACTACCAGGCTGCATTGCCCAGGATTTCCATTTTGGGTTTCTTTAGAGTGGAATACAGATGTAGAGAAACTTGTGGAGTATTCAAGTTTTCTAGGATTTGCATTCAAATTTTTACAGTTGTTTTGCTCACACTTGATCTGACAGCAGGTTTTTATCATGATTTATCCTTAATCTTTACAGAGTATTCGAACAGTTTTCTAGAAACAACTGCTATTTTTAACATTCATATTTTATTGGTTCACATAATAAATTAAGAACTTATATTAATAAGAACTAGCATAAGCAGGACTGGGATAACTAAACTGGCAAGAGCAAGAGTGTGTGAACATATGAGTGGCTTACTAGCCTCAAGCTTTCAGCGTGTCAAGGATTTTGACATCTATTACAGGAAAAATAGAAAAGGTCAATTAGTCCAATATATCAGTTGCGTGGGGTTAAAGAAGTTAAATGTGCTGGTAATGTAGTAGATAAGGCCTGTTAATTATATTTTTCAAATCTTATCTATTTTTCCTCTATGTGATATCTTTTTTTTTTTTTTAAACATATCTTTATTGATTCCAGAGAGAGGAAGGGAGAGGGAGAGAGAGATAGAAATATCAATGATGAGAGAGTCATTGATCGGCTGCCTCCTGCACGCCCCCGACTGGGGATCGAGCCCGCAACCCTGGCATGTGCCCTGACCGGGAATCAAACTCCGATCGCCTGGATCCTAGGTCGATGCTCAACCCCAGGGCCATGCCTGGCCGGGCTCTATGTGATCTCTTAATTCTGAAAGAGATGATTTTAGTTTGTCATTTTCTCTGAGTATGCATCTCTGTTTTTGCTTTATATATCCTCAAGCTATGATAGATGCAAAAAGTATGACATTTCTTCACAGCATACTATAACTTTTATTAATATAACTATCCTTCACCTGGCCAGGTGTGGCTCAGCGGTTGACCATCGACCTAGGATCCAGGAGATCGGGGTTCGATTCCCGGTCAGGGCACATGCCAGGGGTTGCGGGCTCGATCCTCAGTAAGGGGCATGCAGGAGGCAGCCAATCAATGACTCTCATCATTGATGTTTCTATCTCTCTCCTCTCCTTTTTCTGAAATCAATAAAGATATATTTAAATATATATATATATATATATATATATGTATCCTTGACACATTTTCATGAAATTAACTTTGAATTCTATTTTGTTTCATATTACTATTGTCACAACTTTAAAAAAAAATATTTGCCTGCTATGTCTGTCTTAATTTTATTTTTAAATATGTTTTTATTGATTTTAGAGAGAAGGATAGAGAGATAGAAACATCAATGTGAGAGAGAAACATCAGTTAGCTGCCTCCTGCACACCCTCTACTGGGGATAGAGCCTGAAACCCGGGCATGACCGGAAATCGAACCTGGTGGCCTCTTGGTGCATGGGCTGATGCTCAACCACTGAGCACACCAGCAGGGCTGTCTTGTTAATTTTTAATACTTCTATGTCACTTGATTTTAGGAGTTCCTCATTTAAGGTATGTTTTGGTTTATTCCAGCTATACTTCCTTCTGTGTGTATCTTTATGAGATTGATCACTCTTTAATTTTTTTAAAAAAATTTTTCTTTATTGTTGAAAGTATTATGTCCCCCCCTTTCCCCCCATTGATCCCCTCCCCCTGCACCACTCCCCCCAGGCCTTCACCACACTATTTTCTGTGTCCATGGGTTATGCACATATGCATATAAGTTCCTAAGTTATTCTCTCCTCACCCCCCCCCTTCCCTCCAATATTCATCAGTCTGTTCAATGCTTCTATGTCTCTGGATCTATTTTGTTCATCAGTTTATTTTGTTCATTAGATTCACATATGAGTAAGATCATGTGACACTTGTCTTTCTCTGACTGGCTTATTTCACTTAGCATAATACTCTGCATGTCTTCACCATGCTGTCTCCAGGGGTAAGGGATCCTTCTTTTTTACAGCCACATTGTATTCCGTGGGGTAAATGTCTGAGAAGATGTTTGATATGATTTCAATCTTCTTGAACTTGTAGAGACTTGTTTTGTGTACTAAGATGCAGTGTAGCTTTGAGAATGTCCCATGTGTGCTTGAGGAGAATGCCTATTCTGCAGCTTTGGGGTGGAATGTTCTGTAAATGTCAATTGAATCCATTTGACCTAGTGTGTCATTTAGAGTCACTGTTTCCTTGTTGATTTTTTGTCTGGAAGATCTATCCAGTAAAGTCAGTGGGGTGTTACAGTCCCCTACTGTGGCTGTATTGTTGTCAATCTGTCCTTTAAAGTCCTTCAGAAGTTTTGTTTTTCCCCCCTGCAGACTGTGTGAGTATTTAGTTCTGAGGTGGGTCTTGTACACAGCATGTATTTGGATCTTGTTTTCTTATCCAGTCAACTACCCTATGTCATTTGATTGCAGTGCTTAGTCCACTTATGTTAAGGTTATTATTGGTAGGTACTTATCTACTGTGATTTTATTACTTCATGCCTATGTTTCTCATTCTTTCTATTTCAATTTCTAATTACAGCAGTCCCTTTAACATTTCTTAC
This sequence comes from Miniopterus schreibersii, assembly GCF_964146895.1. Taxonomy (NCBI): domain Eukaryota; kingdom Metazoa; phylum Chordata; class Mammalia; order Chiroptera; family Miniopteridae; genus Miniopterus; species Miniopterus schreibersii. The sequence continues at coordinate 6,676,702 of NC_138112.1, read as the reverse complement.
AATGCTCATTTGGTGGTGATAAACTCCTTGAACCTTTTTTTTTGTCTGGGAAGCTCTTTATTTCACTATCTATCTTGAATGATAGCCTTGCTGGATAGAGTCGTCTTGGTTTCAGATCCTTGTTTCCCATTACCCTGAATACTTCATGCCTTTCCCTTCTGGCCTGTAGAGTTTCTGATAAGACGTCAGCTGACAGCCTTATGGGAGCTCTTGGAGGTAACAGATTGCTTTTCTCTTGCTGCCACTAAAATTCTCTCTTTGTCTTGAATTCTTGGTATTTTAATTATGATGTGTCTGGGTGTGGGCCTCTTTGGGGTTCTTCTTTCTTGGGACTTTCTGTGCCTCCTGAACTTGTGTGATTTTTTCCTTCACCAAGTTAGGGAAGTTTTCTGCCATTATTTCTTCAAACAGGTTTTCTAACCCTTGCTTACTTTCTACATCTTCTAGTATTCCTATAATGCGAATATTGTTACATTCATGTTGTCCCATAGCTCCCTTAGACTTTCCTCCTGTTTTTTAATTGTGTTATCTTTTTGGATCTCTGATTGAGTGATTTTTTTCCTACCCTGTCTTCTAATTTGCTGACCTGATTCTAATCTGCTCTTTGTCCCTTCCAATGTATTTTTTATTTCTGCTATATCATTCTTGATTTTCTTCATAGTTTCCATATCTTTCTCATCATCCTTACAGTCAGTATTCTGAACTCTATATCTGATAGATTGCTTATCTCCATTTCATTTAGCTCTTCTTCTGGAGAATTCTTTTGTTCTTTCATTTGAGACTCTTTTTCTGTCTCTCCATTTGACTGCCTGTTTGGATTTGTTTCTATATATTAGGTAGATCTCCTAGGACTCCCAGTCTTTTGGATGGTCTCTGGTGCAGGCAAATGTCAGATTCTGTTTGTGACTGGCTTTGATTACCCTGTTTGAAGTTTTCCCCACTCCACAGCTTGTGGTTCCCTCTGCTCTATCCTTTTTCTTCTAGTGCAGCATTTCATAGCCCTGGATGCATACTAGAATCACCTAGAAACCTTTCAAAAAATAATTTAATGCCTAAACTTTACCCCAGAATCTCAGGGGAGGAGAATGATATTAGCATTCTTTAAAAGATTATAATATGAAGTCAGGATAGAAAAGCCTAGTGTCTTACTGTTTCTATTCTCAACAATCTAATTTAAATTTATAATTTTTGATCAAGGGATAGAATGCAACAGTTGCAGCAATCAAGGTGAAGTCAGAGAGACAGAATCAAAAGTGATAGAGACTAAGGGACTTGCTCTAGGGATTCAGTCTTATGCAGTTGTGATTGCTGGTGGAACAATCTGTTGCCCTGCATCTGGTGTTGGGCCTGAAGCCATTATAAGTTAGCCAGACCAGCAGCAAGAAAGAAGCTGAGTAAGAACAGGAGTAGGAACAAACTGCAAACTGCTGGGGGGTGGTGGGGTGGTGGTGGAAAGAGTCTGCTTCTCTCATTCCTCTCCCTTAGATGACTGAAACCTGCAAGTGTAGCTGCACCCTTGATTCTAGAACTGCACATATCTTTGGCCCAGGACTCAGAGAAGTTGGGGGAAATGTGACAGGACCTGAGGAGCTGTGGTTTGAGTGCTGCTTCACACCAACAAAGTGAGCCAGAAGATCAGCAACAGTGTGCATGAAGTACCACAGTGCCTGGCACCCTCCATCATTCTTCCAGAATATCAATAATATGGCTCCTGCTTCCTTATGTCTTCCAAATGTAAAGCAAATTTCTCTTGTGGCAACAGCATTGCAATTCTGACATTAACTACTTGGAGTTAGGTCAAACTTCACAGGTTAAGGCCTTAGTTATAATATGGTCTCACTAAGTGAGACTGCCCTCACTTCAGACACCAGCTGCAACCTCAAGAATGTCCAGGCCATCCATACTTATGACCAATTGGCTACAAATTTGGGGGTTCCCACTACCCTCTCAGATTTGATAATTTCCCTAGAATGGTTCATAGAATTCAGGAAACAGCTATACTTATGGTTACAGTTTATTATAGCAAAAAGATACAAACCAAAGACAGACAAAAGATGAGACACAAAAGCTGGATCTGGGAGTGTCTCAAATGGAAGCTTCTGTGTCTTCTCACAGTTGAGTCAGGATGCATCATCCACCTGGCACATCAATATGCATTGCCAGCCAGGAGCCTTATCCAGGCCTCGTGTCCAGAGTTTTTATTGTGGTTTGATTACAAAGGCATGCTTGCTTGAATCTTTGGCCATGTGATTGAACTCAATCTCCAGCCCTTTTTTCTTCCCAAGCAGTTGTGCTAATGGAGGGGAGAGGTCCTTGTCTCCCCAGGTTGCTAGTGGGGATGGATTTCTTATGATATTCTGAGAAGAACTTTTTGAGACTCATGGGAGGATGTGATATCATAGAAAGCTTTATTTCTGTGGAATTAAACCCCTAAATTTTCAAAGTTTTATTTCCCTCAGTTCCACCAAGAAAGAAGTCCCACTTTGCCTTTAGCAGGGCTAAAATTAGAGTCAGTGTCAGAATTTCCTTTTCATGTCTGCACAGTCCAATACAGCATCAGGCTAGCTTAATTTGTGTTTCCCACTGCAGTCCATCAGTCCTTTGCATGTGGGCCACATAGCTGTGGAGGATACACGGGTGAATGCAAGGAAGCCAAGAGTGAGCCAAGAGCATAAGAGAGAACTCCTTTGTTTAGGAGATTATGTATTCCTAAATTTTCAATGGCCACGCCAATTCTGGCCAATGACCTTTGTTCTCAGGTGTGACTAACAGGCAAGTACCTTCCTATGTCACTCCAATTTTACTGGGTATGTATCTATCTTCCCTTTGTTGGATCCCTTCCCCTAGTGTTTTGCAGGGAATAGATTGGTGGTTCCCTGGAGGAGTGCAAAGTTGCAGCTTCCTGGTGAAGCTGCCCAAATGACATGCCTATAATGTTTGGCCTTCCCTTTTGCTCCTTTTCTATTATTAATAACTAGCTAATTATAATGGTATCAGTTGGACTGATATCACATTGCCCAAAGCCCCAATCCTCTAGTCACACAGTCTTTCCAGCACCGCAGCCTCCATCCTGAAACTAACCAGGGGCCAAGCCATGAATAACAAAGACACTGCTATCTCTTGGGAAATTCCAAGAATTTAGAGGTTCCCTCCCAGGAACCAAGAACAAAGGCCAGTCAAATTATTTACTATACAACTCCAACTCTAAATGGGAATTAAACAGGGAAGAGAATTCTGGGAACCATAGTTTCATCTTAGCTAAGATGACACAGTAGGAAACCACCACATCAGCATTATATTTGACTTCCCTGTAACCTGCAAAGAAAATCCCTTTAGCATATTTCACTTTCCTTACGATCCCTCTCCCACCACAAGCATACAGATCACTTCCAATGGTCTATCACAGTCACCTGGACTTTAGTTGCAGAATGCTATTAATATATTAAAATATTCATTTTCTTTCTAAGAAGATATTTCTTAACTCATTTATTATACTATATTATAATTTTATAACTATAAAGTTATTTATTATACTATTAATATATTTGATTTTTAATTTTCACACTTAAGGAGAAACTAAGATTACTTGAGAAATTTAAAATAATATATATAACATTTGGTTTGGTATATTAAAATGTAGATGAAAATAACTTTTTTCTAATGGCTAACATTTACTGAGTATTTGCTATGTACTAAGGATTGTTTTAAGCCACTTTTGACTGATTTACATAAGAGAAAGTTGAGACTTATAGAATTTAGATAACTTTCCCAATATTATACAAGGGTAGAAACTTGACTCATATCCATTAGTCTGATTCCAGCAATCAAGCTCTTAATTATTATGTTATTTTAATTATGTGTGACAGCATCAAAGGTGGACTAAATTGCTATTATGGCCTGATGTTTGGAATTTTTTAATTTTGTGCTAGAAATACATTATTTTTATAATTTTCATATATTATCCCCTCTGTAAATGATAATAAAAAAGATGCCAGGTGTATAACTACTTCTGCTCCAATTATAATTGTAGATAGTTTTTGTTCCTAATAAATGAAAAGCCAAATTAGATAAAAACTTTATTATATTTATCTTAATGTTGGTTTTTGAAAGATCTATTGGTATTCCATTTAAAAATGTTTATTAGTGTAGTTTAAATTTTTTTATTTCTTGGAATAGATAATAAATTCACATGGTTCAAAACAAAAACAAAACAGCCTCTAAAAAGCTCTAAAATAAACAAACAAAAACAACTTAAAACTATACAGTTGTTTGCCACATAATGTTCTCTTGGTCAACAATACAGGGGTGGGCAAAAGTAGGTTTACAGTTGTTCGTATGGAAAAATATATAATACAAGAATAAATAATGATAGAAGAATAAACTCTTTTGTGTACTCACAACTGTAAACCTACTTTAGCCCACCCTTATATATGACAGTGGTCTAATGAGATTATAATGAAGCTGAAAAACTCCTATCACCTAATGATGTAGTCATACTAACGTGGTAGTGTAACACATTACTGACATATCTGTGGTGATGCTCTTGTAAACACACCTGTACTACCAGTCATATAAAAACATAGCCCATACAATTATGTACAGGATGCAGTACTTGATAATAAACAACTATGTGACTGGCTTATGTATACTTTTTATTGTTATTTTAGAGTGTACTTTTTCTACTTATAAAAAAAAGTTAGCTGTAGAACAGTCAGCTGTGTTACTGTGATGCGCTAGGCCTTCACATTCACTCACCGACTCAGCCAGAGCAGTTCCCAGTGCTCCAAGCTCCGGTCATGGTAAGCGACTATATAGGAGTGCCATTTTTCATCTCTCATACTGCATTTTTACTGTGCTTTTTCTATGTTTAGATACACAAATACTTACCATTGTGTTACAATTGCCTGTAGAATTCAGTGCAGTGACATGCAGTACAGGTGTGTAGCCTCGGAGCGGTAGGCTATTCCACACAGCCTAGGTGTGTGGTAGGCTATACTATCTAGTAAGTCCATTCTGTGATTTTGCGCAATGACAAAATGCCTAATGATGCATTTCTAAGAATGTATTTATGTCACTGAGTGGCCCGTGGCTGTATTAAAAGGCTTATGTTGAAAAGTCTTGCACCTTGCTCCTGTCCCTTTCACTTTATTAACTACCAGATACCAAAAAGTAACCACTTTATTAGTTTGGTAAGCACCCTTCAATCATTTCCTTATGCAAATATATTTTCATTTTCCCTCTGTTATTTGATGTGTTGCTTTTTGCACTTAAATATAACCTGGAGATCTTAATTTGTGATTATCTGATTTGCAATTTTTATGTGTCTGGTAAAGAACATCCTTCAGCAAATTTGCAGAATTATTGTCATTTTGTGTGCCTTTATTATTACCTTGCTTTATTTCAACATCAGTGTATAATATAATTTCTTTTTAAAACAAATAATAAGTATGGTGTTTCTCAGATACATTAATATTTCTTTATCCAAGAAACAAGAGGCTGGCCAGTTCCTAATGGTGAAGGTAAAAATGCACGTATTCCATTTGTTCCAATTATGTATTGCTGCCTAACAAAGCATCGCAAAACTCAGTGACTGAAAAAATAATCACTTGGCCAGGACTCAACAGAGATGGCTCTTCTTTGCTTCACTTACCATTTGAGGTGACTCACATGGGGGCTGGAAGGTCTGCTTTGAAGATGGCTTATTCATACAGCTGTAAGTGGTGCTGGCTACTGCGGGGCGCTCAGCCTGGGCTGTGAGCTGGGTGCTCGGTTCCCCTCCATGAGGGCTGCTTGGGCTTCCTTTCACCATGGTGGCTGGATTCCAAGAGTGAGCATATGAAGAAAGCAAAGTGGAAGTACAGACATTTTATGATCTAGCTTGAGAAATCAGTTTTGTAATAAATACAGTCTGTTGGTCATAGTAGTCACAATGATCTGCCCAAGTTCAAGGAGAGGGGGCACAGAACCCACTGATCATTAAGAGGAGTTTCAAGTGTGTCAGGAGCTATTGGTGCAACCATCTTTCTAAAATTCAATCTGCCACATCATTGTTTCAGAACCTAAATTCTTCAAACAATATCACTGAAAACAACTATTGTTGTTTCTTGTAGAAATTTTATTTTTAACTTTTCCCACTTAAATGCTTAATCCATTTAGATTTTATTTTGGTGCAAATTGTAAAATCAGAACCCAAACTTATTTTTTTTCCAGATAGCTACCTAGTTGCTAACAATATTTATTATTAATCCACTTTTCCCCCACTTATATAAAATAGTGCCATTACTATATTTTAAATTCCCCCAATGCATTGAGCCTATTTCTGGACTTTTTATTTAAACGTCTGGCCATTCATTCCTTAGAACCTAACTACTGCAGAACTGGTTTCTCCCACATCCACATCACCATTTCTCTTTTTCAGAATGTGCTGGGTAATTCTTTTATGCTTAATTTTCTATGTAAACTTTATAATCATCTTGTCTGGTTTTAAACCAGCCTATTGGTATTTCCATTAAAATAGTAATTATTGGTTTTGAAATGACTTATTATTAATGAGATTGGGTATTTTTGCTTCTTTGTATCGGCCAGTTATATTTCTTTATGAACTGTCTGTTCATATCCTTTGCTTATTTCCTATTAGGAAATATTCTTTGTAGTTAAGAATACCAGAGCTTTGTTTGAAATGTGTCTTGTAAGTGATTTCCTCAATTAGTTAATTTTGCTTCTGAGGTTTTTTTAAGTTTTGAAATAAATAGTAAATGTGTGTGTGTGTCTGTGCACGCACATGCATGCGTAGGGGAAGTAAAAGCTAACCATCTTTTCTTATGTGTTTCTTATGCTATTTTGAGATTTATACATTCTTTCCCTACCCCAAAGTAAATAAAACAGTCATATTTTTTCAGGATATTAAAATGACTTTGTTTTTATGTTTAGCTTTTTAATCCATTTAGAATTTATTTTATTATAGTATGAAGTTCTGATTGAACTAGTTATTTTTCTAGTCAATTTCCCAACACTATTAAACAAAATGCATTTATTTAACTATTTCTCAGAATTAAAAATATGATTAAAAATACTTTTTTTGTTTTTAAAAAACACTATCTTTTAAGCTTGAAGAAAAGCATCCAGTTATGATTGTGACTCTGGTTGTGTGAGCCTGTGACCAATACAGGAAGAATTGGCTTTCTGCAGCTTTACTTGAAGTGACCTGCTGCTAGTGTAAGTACATCAAGTCACAAGCTTAAGTCCTCTAGTTTATATTCTAAGGACAAGGTGGCCCTTCCCAAGTTTGATGATCTTTAAGTTTTAAATTAAAATTTATAATTCCCATTCATAAGGAAATAATTCTATTAAAAGTTTCTTATTGTGGTAAAATATATATAACAAATTTTGCCATTTTAAAGAGTGCAGTTTGGTGGCATTTAGTACATTCATAATGTTGTGCAGCCAACATCCTATGTATCTCCAAAATTTTTTCATCACCCCCAAAAACTCTGTACTCATTAAGCAATAATATCCCAATCTATGCTCCCTCATCTATTTTCTGTGTCTATGAATCTGCCTGTTCTAGGTATTTCTTGTAAATGATATCATGTCATATCTGCCCTTTTATGTGTATGGTTTATTTCACTTAGCATAATGTTTTCAAGGGTCATCTATATTGAAACGTGCCTAACAGCTTCATTTCTCTTTATGGCCAAGTATTATGCTCTTGTACGTATATACCACATTTTGTCCATCCATCCATCCATCCATCCATCCATCCATCCATCCATCCATCCATCCATCATCTGTTGATGGATACCTAGGTTGCTTTCACCTTTCAGCAATTGTGGACAGAATAGTTCTATTTTAACCGACAATTTATCGTGTATCCCCAAAGCTCCCACGTTTTTTCCCCCTAAAGAAATAAGTAGGTGATTAGTTTTTGAGAAGCCCTTAAAATCAAATAACCTTTAAAAAAAATAAACTTAGGTTAGTGGGAGAAGCCTAGTGCCAAGAAGCTCATCGAATCTAGGTATAGTTCTGTTTCCAGTCTCACTAAAATGACTTTTCTGGAAATAAAGCAAACAAAGAAATGGGAAGGCAGTCGTTCTGTGTATAAAGCCCTGTTCTCTGTTTGCTATGTGCTTGGGGAATTTTAAGAAGAACCTAAAAGGAATAAAATAGTTTCTATTAACCATCCTCAAATAGCTGTCAAAATATCTTCCTTAGGAAGAAGGAAATAGAAAATATAATAAATATTTATAGATAGATAATATAAAAATTGTTAATAATAAGTAGTTTTCATTTATTGAAGGTTTATGATGTGGCAAGTACATGAGCTGATTTAATCTTTACAGTAACTCTAAAAATTAGAAGGTAGTTGTTACTTTTATTTTATGAATGAAGAAAAAGATATAGGTTTCATTACTAGATCAGGGTCACACAGGCAAGTGAGTGGCAGAGTCAGAATTTGAATGCAGGTCTTTCCTGTCCACACTCTTAACTACTGCAGGGCCACACATTGCCTCCCCCTACCCACCCCACCCCATGACATATTTTGCTTGGGAAACAACTGTTTAGATGTAGAAAAAATGTGAAAATAATTTATTAATTTTTACGTCTAATTTTTTGTCTCCACCCTTTCCCTTTAGAACGGAATTCAAAGAGCACTTTGACAGCAGTGCGGTTACAAGGTGGAAACGGAAGACGCCTTCCCGCTTGAGGAGTTGGGGTAGGTAAAGTGTTCTCTAACGTGAAGTACATTTCTTTTTCATTTTTATTACTAGATCTCACCATAATCCTACCATTGAGAAATACGTTTTCTTCTTTTTTATTTTATTTTTAAAAATTTATCTTTATTGTTGAAAGTATTACAGGTGTTCCCTTGGTCCCCTTTCCCCCCCATTGGCCACCCCCCACCCCCACTCTCCCTCCCCAGGCCTTCCCCACACTATTGTCTGTGTCCATGGGTTATGCATATATGCATATCAGTTCTTTGGTTAATCTCTCCCCCCCAAGCCCTCCTTCCCTCTGAATACAGTTGACATTCAATATTATTTTACATTAGGTTTAGGTGTATAGCATAATGGTTAGATATTCATATAATTTATAAAGTATTCCCCTCAATAAGTCTATATCTACCTGGCACCATACATAATTATTACAATATTATTAATTATATCCCCTATGCTGTACTTCACATCCCTGTGACTACCTTATAACTACCACTTTGTACTTCTTAATCCCTTCACATATTTCTTATTGTTTTTCTTATAGGAATATTTTAGTAGGAATAAATTCCAAGAGTGAAATAGTACTGAGGAGTCTGTAGAGCTTGCATTTAAATCAATGCTTTCATTTAGCAGTGTGATTTTTTGTAAAAAATTTACTTTTCAATTACAGTTCACTTTCAACATTGCTTTGTATTAGTCCCAGGCGTACAGCACAGCGGCCAGACAACCATACACTCCAAGTGTTCCCCTGATATTTCCAGCACCCACTCGGCACCATATATAGTCATTGCAACATTATTGACTATGTTCCCTATGCTGAACTTTACATAGTTGTGACAATTTTGTAACTACCAATTTGTACATCTTAATTCCTTCACTTCTTTTACATAGTCTCCCAACCCTACTCCCCTCTGGCAGCCACCATTCTGTTCTCTGTCTCTATGAGGCTGTTTTATTTTGTTCTTTAGATTCCACATGTAAGTAGAATCATATGGTACTTGTTTTTCTCTGGCTGGCTTATTTCACTTAGCATAATACTCTCCAGGTCCGTCCATGCTGTTGAAAAAGGTAAGGTTTCCTTCTCTTTTACAGCCCAGTAGTATTCCCCTGTGTAAATGCCCCACAGCTTTTTTATCCACTCGTCTACTGATGGACATTTGAGCTGCTTCTAAATCTTGGCTGTTGTGAATAACGCTGCAATGAAGATAGGGGTGCATATATCCTTTTGAATTAGTGTTTCAGGTTTCTTCAAATATATTCCCAGAAGTGGAATTGCTGCGTCATAAGGCAGTTCCATTTTTAATTAAAAAAATTTTTTTTGAGGTAACTCTGTACTGTTCCCCAGAGTGGCTGCACCAGTCTGCATTCTCACCAGCAGTGCCCAGGGTTCCCTTTGCCACACATACTCGCCTACACTTATTGTCTGTAGATTCATTGATGGCAGCCATTCTGACAGGTGTGAGGTGATATCTCATTGTGGTTTTAATCTCTGATGATTAGTGACATTGAGCATTTTTTCATACGTCTATGGCCATCTGTAGCCAACATCAGGTAGCATGATTCCTCCAACTTTTTCTTCTTTCTCAAGATCACTGTGGTTATTTGGAGTCTTTTGTGGTTCCATATACATTTTTGGAATATTTGTTCTAGTTCTGTGAAATACGCCCTTGGTATCTTGATAGCAATTGCATTGAACCTATAGATTGCTTTGGGTGGTATGGACATTTTAAGAATGTTAACTCTTCCCATCAGGAGCGCGACATGTGCTTCCATTTATTGTATCTTCTTCAGTTTCTTTCTTCAGTGTCTGATAATTTTCTGAGTACAGGTCTCTTACCTCCTTGGTGAAATTTATTCCTAGGTATTTTATTTCTTTTTCGATGTAATTTTAAATAAGATTTTTTTTAGTTTCCCTTTCTGATAGTTCATTATTGGTGTATAAAAATACAACTGACTGCCTAGCTGGTGTGGCTGAGCATCGATCTATGATCTAGGAGGTCACAGTTCGATTCCCAGTCAGGGCACATGCCCGGGTTCCTGGCTCGATCCCCAGTAGGGTGCATGCAGGAGGCAGCTGATCAATGACTCATCATTGATGTTTCTCTCCCTCTCCCTTTCTCTGAAATCAATAAAAATATATATATTTTAAATGCTATTGATTTCTGGATACTAATGTTGTATCCTGCTACTTTACTGAATTTCTTTATCAGTTCTAGTAGCTTTTTGGTGGAACTATTAGTGTCCCCTATATACAGTATCATGTCATTGCAAATAATGACAGTTTTACTCCCTCCTTTCCAATTTGGATGGTTTTTATTTCTTCTTGTCTGATTGCTGTAACCAGGACTTCCATTTTGGATAGGAGTGGTGAAAACAGACACCTTAGTCTTGTTCCTGATTTTAAGGAAAATGCTTTTAGTTTTTCCACATTGAGTATGATGTTAGCAATGGGTTTGTCACATATGACCTTTATTTACACTTTGCTGAGCGTTTTTATCATAAATGGGTTCTGGGTTTTGTCAAATGCTTTTTCAATAACTATTGGTATGGTCCTATGATTTTTATTCTTCATTTTGTTTGTGTGGTTTGTCGTGTTAATTGACTTGTGGATATTGCACCAGCCTTGCATCCCAGGAATAAATCCCGCTTGAATATGGCATATGGTCTTTTTAATATATTGCTGGAATCCGTTTGCTAATATTTTGTTGAGGATTTTAGCATCTATGTTCATGGGGGATAGTGGCCTGTAATTTTCTTTCTTTGTAGTGTCTTTATCTGGTTTTGGAATTAGATCAACAAACAAAATCCAAAGTAAGTAGAAAAAAGGATATAGTAAAGATCAGAGTGGAAATAAATGAAATAGAGTAAAATGAGCTCAGGAGTCTTTCCTCCTTTTGAATTTTCTGGAATAGTTAGAGAAGGACAGGTGTTACTTCTTCTTTGAATGTTTGGTAAAATTCACCTGTGAAGCCATCTGGTGTAGGACTTTTGTTTGTGAGGAGTTTTTTTATGGCTGCTTCAATTCCATTGGTTGTAATTAGTCTGTTCAGATTTTATGGTTCTTTTGGATTTAGTTTTGGAAGACTGTATGTTTCTAGCAATCTATTCATTTCTTCCAGATTGTCCAACTTGTTGGCATATAGTTATTCATATTTGTGATTTTATTTGGGGTCTCTCTCTTTTTTTCTTAATGAGTCTAGTTAAAGGTTTGTCAATGTTGTTTATCTTTTCAAAGAACCAGATCTTGGTTTTATTGATTTCATTATAATTTTTAGACTCTATTTCATTTATTTCCACTCTGATCTTTACTATATCCGTTTTTCTACTTATTTTGGATTTTGTTTGTTGATCTTTCTCTAGTTCCTTTAGGTGTAAGTTTAGATTGTATAATTGAGATTTTTCTTGCTTCTTGTGGTGGGCCTGTATTGCTATGAATTTTCCTCTTAGGACTGCTTTTGCCCTGCTCCATAGATTTTGTGTTGTTGTGTTTTTATTTTCATTTTTCTCAAGGTTTTCTTTTTATTTCCTCCTTGATCTATTTTTTTTTTTCTTTCTGATTTGTTAATCCTCACTGGAGGATATTTTTTCCTCGCTGATTTTTAGAGAGAGTGTTAGGGAGGGAGGGGAAGAGAGAGAGAGAAACATCAATGTGAGAGATACACATCGATCCACTGCCTCCCACACTTTCCCTGACTTGGGGGGGATCCTGAAACCCAGTTATGTGTCCTTGACTGGGAATTGAATCTGTAACCCCTTGGTCCACAGGCTGACACTCTAAACACTGAGCCAAACTGGCCAGGGCAAGTTCCTCCTTGATCTGCTGTTAACCCATTCATTGTTTAGTAACATGTTATTTAGCCTCCATGTGTCTGTGTGTTTTTTAGTTTTTTCTTGTCATTGATTTCTATAACATTGTGGTCAAAGAAGATATTTGATGTGATTTCAGTCTTTTATATTTTTTGAGACTTGTTTTGTTGCCTGACACGTGGTGTATCCTGGAAAATATTCCATGTGAAAAGAATGTATAATCTGCTGCTTTAGGGTGAAATGCTCTGGAAATATAAATTAAATCCATCTGATCTAGTGTGTCATTTAATGCTGTTTGTTTCCTTTTGATTAATTGTCTCGAATATCTATCCATTGATGTGAATGGGGTGTTACAGTCCACTCCTCTGACTCTATTACTATCAATCTCTCCATTTATATCCATCAAGGTTTGTTTTATATATTTAGGTGCTCCTATGTTGACTGCATAAATGTTTAAAAGGGTTATATCCTCTTGTTGGATTGATCCCTTTATCACTGTGTAATGTCTTTTTTGTCTCTTATTATAGCCTTTGTTTCAACATCTATTTTTTCTGATATAACTATTGCTACCCCAGCTTTTTATATTTTCCATTTACATGAAATATCTTTTTTCATCCTCTTACTTTCAGTCTGTGTGCATCTTTTGTTCTGAGATGCGTCTGTTTTAGACAACATACACATGAGTCTTCTTTTCTTTTTCTTTTTTAATATATCTTTATTGATTTCAGAGAGAGGAAAGGAGAGGGAGAGAGAGAGATAGAAACATCAATGATGAAAGTCATTGATCGAGCCCACAACCCGGGCATGTGCCTTGACCGGGAATCGAACCCCGATCACATGGATCCTAGGTCGATACTCAACTGCTGAGCCACGCTCAGCCGGGCTTTTCTTTTTTAAAAAAATTATCTTTATTGTTGAAAATATTACAGATGTCTCCCCTTTCCTCCATTTATCCCCTACACCCCACATACCAGGCCTTCCTCATACCAATGTCTGTGTTCATAGGTTATGCATATAAGCATATACATTCTTTGATTAATCTCTCCCCACCCACTCCCCCACTCCCGCCTTCCCTTTGAGATCTCTCAGTCTGTTCCATGCTTCTGTCTTTGGATCTATTTTGTTCATCAGTTTATTTTGTTTATTATATTCAACATATGAGTGAGATCATGTGGTACTTGTCTTTCTCTGACTGGCTTATTTTGCTTAGCACAATACTCTCCAGTTCCATCCATGCTGTCCCAAAGGGTAAGAGATCCTTCTTTTTTATAGCTGCATAGTATTCCATGGTGTAAATGTCCCACAGCTTTTTTATCCACTCATCTACTGATGGACACTTGGGCTGTTTCCAGATCTTAGCTATTGTAAATTGTGCTGCTATGAACACAGGGGTGCATAAGTTCTTTCTGATTGGTGTTTTGGGTTTCTTAGGATATATTCCTAGAAGTGGGATCAGTGGGTCAAATGGCAGGTCAATTTTTAATTTTTTGAGGAAACTCTATACTGTTTTCCATAGTGGCTGCACCAGTCTGCATTCCCACCAGCAGTATACTAAGGTTCCCTTTTCTCCACACCCTTGCCAGCACTTGTTGTTTTTGGATTTGTTGATGGAGCCATTCCTACAGGTGTGAAGTGATACCTCATTGTGGTTTTAATTTGCATTTCTCCTATAATTAGTGATGTTGAGCATTTTTTCATATGTCTCTTGGCCATCTGTATGTTCTCTTTGGATAAGTGTCTGTCTAGGTCCTTTGCCCGTTTTTTAATTGGATTGTTTGTCTTCCTTTTGTTAAGTTGTATGAGTTCCTTATATATTTTGCATATTAACCCTTTATCAGATGTGTCATTGGCAAATATGTTCTCTCATACAGTGGGCTCCTTTTTGTTTTGTTGATGGTTTCTTTTGCTGTGCAGAAGCTTTTTATTTTGATGTAGTCCCATTTGTTTATTTTCTCCTTTGTTTCTCTTGCCCTAGGAGATGTATCGGCAAACATATTGCTACGAGAGATGTCTGAGATTTTGCTGCCTATGTTTTCTCCTAGGATTTTTATGGTTTCACGTCTTACATTTAAGTCTTTTATCCACTTAGAGTTTATTCTTGTGTGTGGTGTAAGTTGGTGGCCTAGCTTCATGTTTTTGCATGTACCTGTCCTATTTTCTCAACACCACTTATTGAAGAGGCTCTCTTTTTACTCCATTGTATGCTCTTGCCTCCTCTGTCAAATATTAATTGAGTGTAATGTCCTGGGTTGATTTCTGGGTTCTCTGTTCTGTTCCTCTGATCTATATTTCTGTTCTTGTGCCAATACCAGGCTCTTTTGATTACAGTGGCTTTGTAGAATAACTTGATATCTGGTATTGTGATCCCACCAACATTGTTCTTCCTTCTGAAGATTGCTGTGGCTATTTGGGGTCTTTTTTGGTTCCATATAAATTTTCGAAGTGTTTGTTCTAGATCTGTGAAATATGCTGTTGGTATTTTAATAGAGATAGCATTGAATTTATAGATTGGTTTTGGGATGTTGAATCTTCCAATCCATGAACATGGTATATTCTTCCACTTGTTTATATCTTCCTCTATGTCTTTTTGCAGTGTACTGTAGTTTTCTGAGTGCAGGTCTTTACCTCCTTGGTTAAGTTTATTCCTAAGTATCTTAATTTTTTTGTTGCAATTATAAATGGATTTTTTTTAGTTTCTCTTTCTGAGAGTATGCTACTGGTGTATAAAAATGCCGTCATGCACAGCTGTGTGTAAGCATCAACCTAAGATCCAGGAGATCCGGGTTCAATTTCTGGTCAGGGCACATGCCTGGGTTGTGGGCTCAATTCCCAGTTGGAGACGTGCAGGAGGCAGCCAATCAATGACTCTCTCATCATTGATGTTTCTATCTTTCTCTCCCTCTCCCTTCCTCTCTCTGAAATCAATAAAGATGTATTTTAAAAATAAGAAAAAAAATGCCATCGATTTCTGGGTGTTAGTTTTTATCCTGCTACCTTGCTGAATTCATTTATTAAACCTAGTAGTTTTTTGGCAGAGTCCTTAGGATTTGCTATGTACAATATCATGTCATCTGCAAATAATGACAGTTTTGTTTCCTCCTTTCCAATTTGGATGCCTTTTATGTTTTCTTCTTGTCTGACCACTGTGGCTAGGATTTCCAGTACTAAGTTGAATAAGAGTGGTGAAAGTGGACATCCCTGTCTTGTTCCTGTTCTTAGGGGAAATGGTTTTAGTTTTTGCCCATTGAGTATGATGTTGGCTATAGGTTTTCATATATGGCCTGTATTATGTTGAGCTGTGATCCTTCTATCCCCACTTTGCTGAGAGTTTTTATCAAAAATGGGTGTTGAATTTTGTCAAATGCTTTTTCTGCATCTATTGATATGATCATGTTATTTTTGTCTTTCAGTTTGATTATGTGATGTATCACGTTTATTGATTTGTGAATATTATAACAGCCTTGCCTCCCTGGAATAAATCCTACTTGGTCATGGTGTATGATTTTTTTAATATGTTTCTGGATTCGATTTGCTAATACTTTGTTGAGGATTTTAGCATCTATATTCATCATGGATATTGGCCTGTAATTCTCTCTTTGTAATGTCATTTTCTGGTTTTGGAATTAGGCTAATGCTATCTTCGTACAAAGAGCTTGGAAGTGTTTCTTCCTATTGGATTTTTTGGAATAGTTTGAGGAGGATAGGTGTTAGTTCTTCTTTGAATGTTTGGTAAAACTCCCCAGTGAAGCTGTCTGGACCATGGCTTTTGTGTGCTGGGAGTTTTTTATTACTGCTTCAACTTCATTAGCAGCTATCAGCCTATTTAGGTTTTCTGACTCTTCCTGGTTGAGTTTTGGAAGGTTGTATTTTTTTAAGAGTTTGTCTATTTCATCTAGGTTGTCCAGCTTGTTGGCATATAGTTGAGTTGTGTATAGTATTTTCTTACAATCCTTTGTATTTCTGTTTGGTTAGTTGTTATTTCACCTCTTTCATTTCTGATTTTCTTTATTTGGGTCCTCTCTCTTTGTTTCTTGATGAGTCTGGCTAAGGGTTCATCAATCTTGTTTATCTTTTCAAAGAACCAGCTCTTGGTTTCATTGATCTTTTGTATTATTTTTTAGTCTCTATGTCATTTATTTCTGCTCTGATCTTTATTATTTCCTTCTTTCTACTTACTCTGGGCTTTTCTTGTTGCCCTCCTTCTAAGTATTTATGTTGTAGAGTTAGAGAGTCTATTAGAAGTTTTTCTTGTTTTTTGAGGTAGGATTGTAGTGCTATAAACTTCCCTCTCAGGACTGTGTCCCATTTGGAGTTTCATTGTGTCTCATACATTTGAGGTTGTTTTGAGTTTATTCACACTTATTTCCAGGAAGTTTTTTATTTCTTTCTTGATCTCTTTTGTAACCCACTCATTGTTTAATAGTATTCTATTTAGCCTCCATGTGTTTAAATGTTTTTAGTGTTTTTACTGCAGTTGATTTTGAATTTTATGCCATTGTGATCCAAGAAGATGCTTGATATGATTTCAGTCTTCTTGAACTTGTAGAGACTTGTTTTGTGTCCTAACATCTGGTTTATCTTCAAGAATGTCTCATGTGCACTTGAGGAGAGTGCGTATTCTGTAGCTTTGGGGTGGAATGTTCTGTAAATGTCAGTTAAATCCATCTGATCTAGAGTGTCATTTAGGTTCACTGTTTCCTTGTTGATTTTTTGTCTGGAAGATCTATCCAGTGAAGTCAGTGGGGTGTTAAAGTCCTCTACTATGACTGTACTGCTTTCAATCTCTCCCTTAAAGTCCTCCAGAAGTTTTTTTAAAAATAAATTTAGGTGCTCCTATATTGGGTGCATATATGTTTATCAGGGTTATATCCTCTTGTTGGATTGATCCCTTCAATATTATGTGGTGACTTTTTTTAAAAAAAAAATTATCTTTATTGATTTCAAAGAGAAGAAGGGAGAGGGAGAGAGATAGAAACATCAATGATGAGAGAGTCATCATTGATCGGCTGCCTCCTGCACATCCCCGGCTAGGGAGTGAGCCCGCAACCTGAGAATGTGCCCTGACTGGGAATTGAACCCCAATCTTCTGGATCCTAGGTTGATGCTCAACTGTTGAGCCACTCCTGGCCAGGCTTATTTTAATTCTTTATGCCTATGTTATTTTTTCTTTCTTTATTTCTACTTCTAATTACAACAGTCCCTTTAACATTTCCTACAATGGTGGTTTGGTGGAGATAAACTCCTTTAGTCTTTTTTGTCTGGGGAGCTCTTTATTTCATCATCTATTTTGAATGATAACCTTGTTGTATAGAGTAGTCTCGGTTTCAGAACCTTGTTTTGCATTACCTTGAATACTTCATGCCTTTCCCCTCTGGCCTGTAGAGCTTCTGATGAGAAGTCATCTGTCAGCCTTATGGGAGCTCCTTTGTAGGTAACAGATTGCTTTTCTCTTGCTTCCTCTAAGATTCTCTCTTTGTATTGAATTTTTGGCATTTTAATTATGATTTGTCCGGATGTGGGCCTCTTTGGGTTCTTCTTGCTTGGGACTCTCTGTGCCTTCTGAACTTGTATGGCTTTTTCCTTGACCAGGTTAGGGAAGCTTTCTGCCAGGATTTCTTCAAACAGGTTCTCTATCCCTTGCTTACTTTCGCCCTCTTCTGGCACTCCTATGATGCTAATAGTTACATTTCATGTTGTCCCGCAGCTCCCTTAGACTGTCCTCCTGTTTTATAATTGTTTTATCTTTTTGGATTTCTGATTGAGTGATTTTTTTTGTACTCTGTCTTCTAATTCACTGATCTGTTCCTCAGCTACCTCCAATCTACTGTTTATTTTTTCCAATGCATTCTTTATTTCTGCTATGTCATTCTTCATTTCTGTCTGGTCATTTTTCAGTTTCCATATCTATTTTCATGCTGTTGAGCATCCTTACAATCAGTATTCTGAACTCTGTCTGATGGATTTCTTATCTCCATTTCATTTAGCTCTTTTTCTGGAGACTTCTCTTGTTCTTTCATTTAGGGCTTGTTTTTTGCCTCCTTATTTTGGCTGCCTGTTTGGGTTTGTTTCTATGTATTAGGTAAGACTGCTAAGACTCAGTCTTTTTGGAAGATCTCTGGTCCAGGCCAATGTCAGATGCTCTTTGTGACTTGCCTTGAGTACCCTGTTTGGAGCTATCAACAACCCATGGCTTGACTTCCCCACTGTTGGGGTTGGGTGCTTTTGGACAGGACCAATATGCTCACCATAGTTTGCTTTTCCAAGGCTCCGGTCTAGAAGCAGATCAGGCAAAGTCTCAAAGCACTCCGAAATCTGCCTCTGCCTGCAGGCTAAGTAATCTGATTCTCTTAACGAGCCTCAGGCTGCAGAAATACCACAGGGTACAGTGAGAGGTCTTCCAGTAGGGTGGGACAACTGCTTCCCCCTCAGGCAAAAGTTGCTTGGAAGGTAAATGTCTGCCTGAGAAAGATGTCCTCTGCAGTTTGGGGGAATGACTCGGCACAGGAGTCCAGAAGCGTGCCCTCTGAGCTCTATTCCAGAGCCCATAACCCTAGATTCTCCTCACATAGCTCCAGTCCACTCTGCCTTCCCTCTGCGGGAGCCCAAGGTGAGTGGCTGCACATGAAACTTTGTGCTTTGGCTCTTTAAGAGGGTGCCTACAGTTCCAGCCATCTCTTCCTGGCAGACAGAAACCCCGCTGCTTTTCACAGCCAGATGTTATGTGGGCACCTTTCTCAGTTTTGGTGCTCTGGGCTGGGAAGCCCAGCCTGGTGTTTAGGCCCCAGAGTCCTCAGTGGGAACCCCCAGAGCTGAGATCTCCCTCTGGACCTTCAGCTGCTGCCTGTGGGAGCCCAGCCAGCCCTCTTGTGCCTCTGCACTTTCTTCTAGTCTCTATGTGGTCTCCACTTTTCCTCCTTGGTTATGAGGGTGCTCTCCAGCTCTTCTTCAGTTGCAGTTGATTATTCAGGAAGGTTTTTCTATATTTTAGTTGTAATTCCTGTTTGGTCCTGGGAGAGTGTCAGTGTAGCATCCACTCAGTCTGCTGCCATCTTTAATATCCTGGAGCCTTCTTTTCCTATTCATTCATCTACCCTATGTCTTTTGATTGCAGCATTTAAGTCAATTATGTTTAACTTTCTTATTGATAGGTATTTATTCCTTGCCATTTTATTTTTTATAACTATGTTCCCCTTTTTCTTCTTCTTAAAGAAGACCGTTTAATATTTCTTGTAATGCTGGTTTTGTGGTAATGAATTCCTCCAGCTTTTTCTTGTCCAGAAACTCTTTATTTCTCCTTCAATTTAAAACGATAACCTATCTGAGTAGAGTAGTCTTGGTTGTAGGTGCTTCCTTTTCATCATGTTGAATATTTTGTGCTAATTTTTTTTGTCTGAAATATTTCTGTTGAGAAATCAGCTGACTGTCTTATGGGAGTTCCCTTGTAGGTACCTAAGCATCTTTCTCTCAATGCTTTAAAAATTGTGTGTCTTTAACCTTTGTCATTTTAATTA
Organism: Miniopterus schreibersii; assembly: GCF_964146895.1. Lineage (NCBI taxonomy): Eukaryota > Metazoa > Chordata > Mammalia > Chiroptera > Miniopteridae > Miniopterus > Miniopterus schreibersii. The sequence continues at coordinate 6,656,670 of NC_138112.1, read as the reverse complement.
TGATGTGTCTTGGAGTGGGCCTCTTTGGGTACATCTTGTTTGAGACTTTCTGAATTTCCTGGACCTTTGTGTCTTTTTCCCTCACCAGGTTAGGGAATTTTTCAGCCATTCTTTCTTTTCTTTTTTAAAATATGTCCTTGTTAATTTCAGAGAGAGGAAGGGAGAAGGAGAGAGAAAGATAGAAACATCAATGATGAAAGAGTCTTTGATCGGCTGCCTCCTGCACACCCCCTACTGGGGATCAAGACCATAACCTGGGCATGTGCACTGACTGGCAATCGAACAGCAAACTCCTGGATCATAGGTTGATGCTCAACTGCTGAGCCATGCTGGCCTGGCTTTCAGCCATTATCTCTTCATAGGAGCTCTCAATCCCTTGCTCTATCTCTTGTCCTTCTGGAACTCCTATGATGTGGATGTTGTTATGCTTCATGTTGTCCCAGAGGTCCTTTAGATTATCATTTTTTAAAATTCTTTTTTTCTTTTTGCTCCTCTGAGTGGGTGTTTTCTGCTACCTTGTCTTACAAATTACTGATTCAGTCCTCTGCTTTATTTAGCCTGCTGTTGATTCCTTCTAGTGTTTTTTCCATTTGAGATACTGTGTTCTTTATTTCTGACTGGTTTGCTTTTATGCTTTCTATGTTCCTTTTTATGTTTACTCTCTCTTTGTTTAAGTTCTCACTGATTTCATTCATTTTTTCCCCCCTAAATTTGTTTAGCATCCTTGTAACCATTTTTTTTGTTTTGTTTTTTAAACTCTATCTGGTAGCTTGCTTGCCTCCATTTCATTTTGTACTTTTTCTGAGGATTTCACCTTCCTTCATTTAGGATATGTTTGTTTGTGTCCCCATTTTGGCTGCATCTCTGTATTTGTTTCTTTGTGTTAAGTAGATCTGGTATGTCTTCCAGACTTGGAATGGTGGCCTTATCTAGTAAGTGTCTTATGAGGCTCAGTGCACCTTATTATCTGAACTAGGTGATGGGGGAATGTCCCTTTTGTGGATTATGTGAACCTCCATGTTGTAGTAGAGTATTGATTTTTGTTGGCCTGCCCCTTGGCTGGCTGACTATGAGGACTGACCTCAATTGCAATGTATGAGCTCCTGTGTGTGGGCTGACCCCATGAAGTGGAATTTGCTTTAACAGGTTCTGGTGCCTGCTCAGATCTCCCTCTTGGTGTGCTGCTTGTGGAGCTAATTGTACCATGCTCTAGTGTGGTCTGAATGCTGCCCCCTTGTGTGTTAGTTCTGGGTTCTCTTAGGAGGGACCCCAGTGCAGGTCACTGTTAGGTCCTGCATGTGATTGGCCCTGGGCTACCTGTTTGGAGCCACAAAGCAATGCACAGTTTGTGGCTTCCTCTCATGGGCCTGCATGTGCATGGAAGGGGCCAAGCTGTGCACCAAGGCTGGTTTCCACTACTACCAAGTCTGGTGGAAGGTCAGCCAAAGGCCCAAGGCTCCTGGAGATATACCTCCGCTTGCTAGCTATCTGTTAGGCTCATTCAGTGAAAGAGCCTCTGGTGGTATGCAAGTTGGGTGAGGTAGGTTCTCAGTGAGTCACTAGGTAGGGGACAAATGGTGCTCACTAGATTGATATAGATTCAAAATCAGCACCAGTGGTGGTTCTGAGGCCACTAAGCAACAGTCTCAGGGTACAATAAAGTCACCACCACCCACCATCTGCTGGGAGCCCGTAGATCTTTGTGGTGGGGTGGGGGTCTCAGGGAGTTGTCAGGGTGAGGCCAGCAGTGTTTATCAAGCCCAAACAGACTCATATTTGGTTGTGTGAAGGGAGGGCTCTACACAGAAACAGTGGACTTGGTTGGGTGTGCGAGGTAAAAAAGGTCCCCCTTCCAAGAGCTCTACAACTGTCTTTCCCAGAGTCTACCTGAACTTCCTTGAGCATCTTCCAAAAAATTCTTCACTGTGGGACCAGGTTGGACAGAGCCAGCTGATCATATTGCAGAGTGCAAGCTAGGCAGGGTGGGGCCACCAGAAGTCAGGAGGGTGGAGCAAGTGGTTGTCCTGTGAGGGGCTGGGTCACCGCTGCTCTGGCTCGTGGAGCAGTGTCACTTTTGTTACTGGTCCAAAGTTTATGTGCTTAATTCTTCAAAAGGTAATATTCAAAACATCAGAGTTTGGAGTAAGGAAAGCTTTATTGATTGAGAAGTTGCCCAATCCAGGTGATGGGGGTTTTAGAGGTTCCTCAACTCCATTTTAACCAAGCCAAAGTTCAGCCTTTTTTAAAATCAAGGGAAGGAAAAAATGGGAGGGGCAAGAGGTGATTCACAACTGCAGACACGCTATTTTGTCTCCAAAGCCTACTGCTTTTTTCATTATACATGGACCACACTGAATATTCCTGCTCACTTTTTTTTTTTTTTTGGTTTAATGACATCTAGCTTGATGTTATAATTGCCAGTGGCATTTACTTTGAGGATTCATAATTATAGAATTGTTCAAATTTTACTTCAGTGACAATTACTAATCGAGTCAACCTTCTTATCAAGACACCTAGAGATTACCAGGTCAATTGGTAGTTCAGGCAGGTGGTTAAGTCTCAGAGTGTGGGTGCAAATGAGGTCACACTGACAAAACACAAACTTAACTCTGCAATGCTCTTCACCTAAATAACACAGGACCCCCTGCCCAAGTATTGATGGGATTTTAAACAATCCCAACCCCAGAACACTGTCTTGGTGCTGTCTTGCCGATGACTAAATTGCCTCCAATCTTGAAATTTACTTTACATTTTTATGGCAAAATAAGGGTCCAGGTGCAAGAAATCAGGATGTTATGCCAGTGGTGCTTCCTCCATGTGGAAGGAAATATCACCAATGAGAACAGTCCTCTTTGCTCCACATCCCTGCTATTGCCCTGCTTAAGTTTTGTCTTTTTTTTTTAAAGATGTTTTTATTGATTTGAGAGAGAGAGAAACACTGATGTGAAAGAGAAACATCAATCGGTTGCCTCTCGTATGCACTCTGACTGGAGAGGCACCCTCAACCTGGGCGTGTGCCCTGACTGGGAATCGAACCAGGGACCTTTTGGTGCACAGGGCGACGTCCAACCAACTGAGCCACACCGGCCAGGGCAAGTTTTGTCTTTTAAAATTTTGTTATGCTAGCGGAGAACTCAAGCAGTGTTGTGTGAGACCATTATCACATGTGCTTTTAATTGAAAGGCTCGTTTTGAATACCTGCAGCCTCTCTGTTCTGCACAGGACTCAGATATGAGTCCAGAAGGGACTGAACCAGGAGACAAAGCTATGTGATAGTTGCTGTGCTGTGAGAGTCATTCCTGTTCTCCCTCCGATTCAGTCAGCTTTTGTGTTGACTGTATTCTTTGCTTCTGGCTGCTTCCTGAGCTCTCACTCAGGATACTCCTTCCGAGAAACAGACTTCTGGGAGGCTTCTATATGTTTTTATTTAATCATTTTACAACCCATTTGACGGTTTGTTCAGTATGTGACAACACGTACTAATCAAGCTGAGCATCTTCTCTGCTTCTTAGATTTAAAAATTTGCAAAAAATAAAATTCTCAAGGTTGTCATGGGCCTGTGGCTATATGGTTTAGACACCTTGCAAGCTCGCTGTCCCATAACTTCAGCTGTCCTATGTATGAGTTCCAAATTAAGGTCTCTAGCCCCGCCCTCTTCCTAGCTGCCTGCAGGACATCTCTACGGAGTCACCTCTCTTAACGCACAACTTCGACCTTTTCAAAACTGAACTCATCCACCCTCACCTGGTCTTCCCGCAGTTTGTTCTCTCCACTGGATTTCTCTTTTACGTTAAAGCCTAATCATCCCCGTTGCTTAGGTCCAAGATATTCCATCTGGGATATTCTTACCCATAATGTGTGTTGTCAAAGTTCTCTTCTTTCAGGATTTAACTCAATCTCTGTTCTCCTGTATCTCTAGTCAAAATGAATCCTTTCCCACTGTGTTCCCATGGAGCTCTATAATTCTTTAAAGCATTGGCACCATCTCTTTGTATTAAATTACCTATCCCCTGATTTGCTTACAGAAGTACATGAGCACCTACTATGTAACAAATTAGATGTTCTACATGTTTCTATTTAATCATCTTACAACCCATTTCACAGATGGAAAAATTAAAGCTATTGCCTTATCTGCTAAAGAAACAACTCTAGACCCAAAATGAATCATTAATATCTTAAATGCCTACGGCGTGTGGTGTAGTATCAGCTTAGTAAAGGTATTTTCACTTTGGCATTCTAGCAAGGTGTTTGATACAGCTAAGTATTCTGTGTTTATTGAACTGAACTGAGATAAAATGTCATTCAAATTTCATGAAAACCTTTAGGATGTCTGTTTTGAACAAGGTGCATTTGGAAGATTATGTTTGGTTTATGTTTTTACCTCGCATTTTTTAGTGATATAGGGTGAAGGCAAGAGATTTGTCATCTTTTACTCCTCCCCAGAGCATTATAAGGATGTAAACAGCAGTTATCAGGTATTGGAGTAAACCAGATGTCAACATTTCTCAAGAGAAAGTTCCACGCAGGAGGAAAAGAAGAGACATTATCATCAACGAGTAGATCTCCGTGAGTTCCTCCTGCCTGCTTGAAAATGCGTTATAACCTGTGGGACAGTTTACGGTCGTGAGATAGTGTCATTACTGTGGCGACTACCAACCAGCGCTATTACCACTACCGCATGGCTCTGTGCTCGTGCGATAAAAGTGTAAAAATAAACATAGTCTGGAAATTAAAGTCGAGTTTAGTAGGAATGTGATAGAGCATATCAGATACAACTCGTTAGGAACATAACGGTAACAATATTAGGTTTACCAGCCCTGTGACAGTTAACACGAGGCACCGGAGACCTCTCCTAAGGAGGAGTAGAGAAGGATTTTTAAAAAAACAGGGTTTAGGATGCTCTGGCCGGTGTGGTTCAGTGGTTAGAGCATTAGCCTGAAGGGTCGTGGGTTCGATTCCCAGTCAAGGGCACGTACCTGGGTTGCAGGTTCAATCCCTGGCCCCAGTTGGGGCTCCTGTGGGAGGCAACCAATCGATGTGTCTCTCTCACGTCAGTGTTTCCCTCCCTCCCTCCCTCCCTCCCTCCCTCCCTCCCTCCCTCCCTCCCTCCCTCCCTCCCTCCCTCCCTCCCTCCCTCCCTCCCTTTCACACTCTCTAAAAATCAATGGAAGAAATAGGGTTTAGGATGATTCTAAGGAAGAATTAAGGGGACTGAGATCACCTCTGGATTGATCGTCACAGTAATCTTTCTTCAAGGGGTGGGAGGAACAAAGCGGCGCTGGGGAAGTCCCGGTAAGAAAGCAGCAATAAAAAAATAAAATTAGAATCCGTGTAAATATTCACCATAACCAAAGGGCAGAAGCAACCCAAGTATCCATCCACTGATGAATGGATAAACAAGGTCTGGTATTTGCATACATACAATGAAATATTATTTAGCCATGAAAATGAAGGAAATTCTGACACCTGCTACAACTTGGATGAGTTTGAGGACATTAAGATAAGTAAAATAAGCCAGACCACAAAAGGACCAATACTGTATGGTTTCACTTATATGAGGTACCCTGTGTAGTCAAATTAATGGGGACAGAGAGAATGTTGGTAGACAGCAGCTGGGTGAAATGGGGAACTAGTATTTAATGGGGATGGGGTTTCAGTTTGGGAAGATAAGGTTCTGGATGCACAACAATATGAATGTACTTAATGCCACTAAACTGCACACTTAAAAATGGTTAAAATGGGAAATTTTATATTATGTATATTTTGCCACAATTAAAAACTGAAAGTAAAAAAAATGTAAAAAAAAAAAAAGATCTAGTTATCTCTTATTATTAGGGAGGGTTTGTGTGGCCTTGGCCCTATCCTGTTAGAAACATTGTCATAGATTCTGTTAGAAACATTATAGTCTGACTACCAGCAGTGCAAGAAGCTGACTCGGGGCCTTGTTTCCCTAGAAAATACAAAGTTAAGATAAATGAGGAATGCTGGCTGAAGACCTTTTATCTGAATCTCTGCCCCCGGGTTGGAAACAGGCAGCTTCTCTTGTGTCACAGTGACCTAAATGGCTCAGATTTTTTAAGAGATATTCTATTATCACAAAGAACATCAAATGTCAACATTTCTCATTGTCTGTGATTTTAAAGGGCAAGAATTCTTGGTCCTATACCCTTGATGTTAATTAACAAAAGCAGTTTTTAAAGGTTCACAACAGATTTGAGAAAAACAAAGTTTCTTAGGGTGGTGTAGCTTTGAGATAAACTGTTAAGGAAAAGGGAAAGAAATGACTGAGTCCACTGTGCGACAAGCTGCTTTCAGATTCTAGGGCTCCACTTTCTTGACTCTGTCCTCTCTCTTATTTACATGGTTTTGATTTGTTAATCTGGTGCAAACCTTGTTCTGCTTTAGGACATTAATCTTTAAGATTACTGATCTAATGATATTACATACAAAAACCAGTAAGCTGTAAATCTTCTTACATTATACCGCCATTCACCTAAAATGTGTGGACATTTTTGAAACTTCAGTTTTCATAGTAATCTACTTTCACTATAAAAATAATTTTGACTATCCAATATTTTAAAATTATGATAATGCATTTTTGGGGGGAGGATCTCGATCAGAAGGACTTGGGCTCCCAATAAATTTTTTAAAAATCCTCACTTGAGGATATGCTTTTATTGATTTGAGAGAGAGAGGGGAAAGAAGAGAGAGAAACATCAATGTGACAGAGAAACATCAATCCACATGAGCCCTGATCAGGGATCGAACCCACAACCTTCTGGTATACAGGACTAAGCTCCGACCAACTGACCCACACCGGCCAGGGCTGATAATAAATTTTCAGGATATAAATTCTTAAATGTAAATAGCATGTTGTAATTTGTAATAAAACTGGCCAATGTTCCAGTAGTAACTTTGAAAACAAAAGTTCTTTGGAAATTTAAAGAAATAGTAATACTTTAGGAGGGTGATGAAAAGCCCAATTGATAAAAGGTTATATACTTCAACTGAATCTACTTTCTATGGGTGAAGTTCAAAACTAAGAAAAAACCTAAGACAGAAATGTAGCCTTTTTCGTATAAAGTAGGCTACAAATGAGTAAGAAGCTACAGCAGAACAATGTGACTCATCGGGCAATGCGGCTACAATATATCCACATCCTGCATAATGAAAGTCTCCGTACCGTGTGTACACAATCTGTGCGCACAATTCGGTGACCCTTCAGAGAGGGTTTCTCTGCGCCGGGGCTGGTGGCGGGTTGGGCACAGCAAGGGAGGTGAAGGTGAAACGCGCGCCGTCCTTAGTCTGATGAGGCAACAAAGTTTCTCTCTCACAAAACCAGCTCGCCGGGCAGAAAGGACTAGACGACGGATCACAAGCTCTGTAATTACTGGCAGTAAGACTTTCAGAAAAATATATAGAGCATATTAATTCCAGGGTGAAACCAATGCTGTGACAAGTTGCACTCTGCAAAGAAATTTGTTACTGAATAACCAAGATTTAAGAGACTTGAAAGGTCCTGTTGGTGGCCGTCTTTACCTGGGGAAATGATGGGTTAAATACATTTTCATTAAAACCAAAGCAGCCGCGGCCCTGGTAGCTCAGCCGTCTAGAGCATCCTCCCAACAGGCCGAGGCTGCGGGCTCCCTGGCAGTCCGGCGCCTAAGGCAATGATGTTTTTCTCTCCCTCCCTCCCTCCATCTCTGTCTCTTTTTAAGAAAGAAAACAAAATCAAAGCAGATTACAGAGCAGATTTAGCTGTTTTTAGTCCATTTTAATTTAATTTGCCGCCTGGATTCGTTATACAAGGACTAGATTTAACTTTGAGAACTAAGGGTGGAGTAGGAGGCTTGACCACCGACACCCAGCAGCTGGACCGAGACAGACGCCACCCCTCCCCGAGGACCAAGGACCAGCCTCTGCCAACGCGAGGACGGGCTTCAGCACCCAGCGCGCACCGACGGACGGTGCCAGTGTGCGGAGGGGCGGCAGGTAGTGACCCGCGGGGCGGGTGGGGCTCGGCGCCCGCGGTGAAAAGCAAAGATAGAGTTAAAAAAACAAACAAAAAACTCCAAAATAGGTAACCGGGTCTTTTTTGGCCAAACAAAGTAAGGAAGTAGTTTAACAACGACGCAGTATACAACTAATCTAAACTCAGGAAATGACTCTTTGAAAGGAATAAACTTAGTTCGTAAAAACAAGCGCGTCCAATAACATCCGAAAACACGTGGCGGGGGCGGAGCAACGGGGCGGAGCAACCGGTCGCGGTCACCGGCGAGACTCTAAGTCCCGTCGTCCTATTCGGCAGTTAAGCCGGGCTGCCCAGCGCGAGCCGGCGCGCTGCCTGCTGGGACTTGTGGTTCGGGCTCCTGCACCTCCCCGCGGGTTTGCGACGTTTAGCGACCATCGCGCCTGCGCCAGCGCCGGCTCGGCGGGGCCGCGGCTCGTGCCGGGTGATGCTAGGCGGCTCCCTGCGCGCCGGGCTGTTGCGAGGTGTGGGTGGGGGCCGCGGGCAGTTCGGGGCGCGGGGTGTCCTCGAAGGCGGCGCAGCCATGGCGGCCGGGGAGAGCATGGCCCAGCGGATGGTCTGGGTGGACCTGGAGGTGCGTCGGTCGGTGGGGTGAGGGGAGGCGGCGAGGTGCGTGGGGCGCCGGGGTGCGCCCCTCCGGGAGCGGGGTCTGCGGCGGGACGTGGCGGTGAGCGCCTCCCGGGCGCGGGCGGCGCGGGGCACGGCTGGGGCAGGGGTTCTGCGGGTGCTGGGGGCCCCGCTGGACTCTGGGGTCCCTTCAAAAAGGAGGCGCCACCATATGGCTGCCCCCGCCTCCCAGCGCCGCCCGGATAGGGACCTCCTGCCTCTCCGGTCCCTTTGAGTTAGGGGTGCGGGGGCACCCCAGCCGGCAGGACGCTGGGTGCTGGAGCGGCACCGGCTCCGGACATGACTCAGCCTTGCCCTCGGAGCCACAGACCAGGAAACTGAGGCGGGGGCGCCGCTCCTCGGGCCGCGCTGCTGGGGCGCCGCGCGCCGGGCCGCTGCTGCCGTCGGGTTCCCACGCCCCGCCGGGGACCCCCCCCCCCTCAGTGCCCTCGCTCGTGTCTGGAATGGGGGTGATGCCGGTACTTTCTGCGTTGGATTGCGGTGGAGGTCAGGTGGTGTCAGCAGCGTGAAAACTTTGTGAACTCGCAGAGACGCGGCGATACTAGTTATCTCTCCCCAAACGCGAGCTCCCGCGCCGGGCGCGTTCGGCGTCTGCCCCAGGGCCAGGCTGCCTGACCTGCCGCAGGCTCTCGGCGAATGTTTATGGAGTAAATGACTAATGTTTAATGCTTTGAGGGCTTGCCCAAGGAGCATTATTATCTCTTCTGTCTTTACTGTGGGATAGGAATTGAATTTGCTTAAGGGAATTCCTGTTAAATAAACTTGGGTAAAATAGGCCAGAAAGATGGTTTTGTGCGTATTATATATTTATTTTTTATTACAGATGACAGGATTGGACATTGAGAAGGACCAGATTATTGAGATGGCCTGTCTGATAACCGACTCTGATCTCAACATTTTGGCTGAAGTACGAGATGCCCTGTAATAACCTGTACTGTTGAGAGTGTATTGGGGGTCCAGGGATTGTTTTTCCCTATCTCTTTGTTTAAAAAATAAGATTAAGGTACAAAGTAATGTGCTAGGTCATGTGTGGTAGGGTTGGTACTAGAACCAAAGTAATTCATCTCACAGCCTAGTTATTTTTCAATAAGCTGTGCCCCAAATTACGGAAACAGAAATGTTATCATTTACTGAGCACCTACTGTGTGCCAGGCACAGCTCTGAGTGCTTTACATGAATTCACTCTTAATCCTAACGACGGCCATAAGGTAGGTACTGTTACACTCATTTTATAGAGGAGGACATATGGGCGCAGAGATGTTGGGTAATTTACCCAAAGCCGCCTGACTAGTTATTGCAGGAGCCAGGGGTTTAACCCAGGCAGGCTGAGTAAAGTGCCCCTAACCAGTAAGACAACCAGCTGTACAGTCCCATCAGGATTGGCGACTCATGCCAAAGATGACATCTTTCTATCATAACCTTAAATTTAACTTGACTCCATATATGCAGGTTTTGCCTTTTCAACTAGCATGTGATTTTTCTAGATCTGTATTAAGATTTTAGAAAATCTGTTGATGCAGAATCAGAAAATCTTTCTTGTTGACACTAGGCATGATTAAAGTTTTAACATGCTGCTTTTAACTAAAACATTAAACAAAACAAATAAAACACACCTGTTGTCTTTGGGCCACTCATGAAACATTTAATTAAGTGTGTGACGGCACCTGATTGGTAGGGGTGAAACCCCTGGCCTGGAAGAACTGTGTTCAAATCGTCAGCTGTGGTCAGAGGCAGTGGGAGACTAAGGTAGGAACGTAGTAGGTGTATTTGTGGGAAAGACAGTCTTGTTAAAATAAGTTCCCAGAGGGTACGATTGATGTGTTACTGGCACTGGATGAATTTCATAAACCTATACTTAAGACTGACTTTCCTGGGGAGGTAAGAGAGGGGAGAAGGCATTTATAGAGGAATTACTCTGTCGTGGAGCCCTGGGCATGCGTCCTGGAGTACCTCCTGATAGATCAGCTGGAGGAGAATCAGTAGACTGTATTTGTCATTGTAACAACTAGCTTTAAAAAAAACAACTGCTTTAAATAAACAGACTTATTTAAATAAATAAACAAAGCCCTGAGTTTTAGGTTTGGCTGTTTTATCCTGTCACTTGGAATTTACTAGAGATGAATAGTGAAGAGAAGTGTCTGTGTTTACCAGCCCTGCTTACCCTTGGCTGACAAGGAGGTTTTTCCTTAGACTGTTGATGTCATGGGAAATAGCGACATTTTAATGGACCAGTTAGGATGTGTACCCTGGAGGAAATTTGGCTCTGCTCCCCAGCTGTGGATGTGTGACATTTGTAAACAGACTGAGTCAGATGAGGGTAAGGGTGCTAAAGAATGCTTAGGGGCTGTGGGCACTTCAGCGTCAGCTCTGTGGAAAATAGGTTTCATTTTTGTCTATGGGTTTGAGGGAAAATGTTTTATGCTGGTGAGAACAAACATCACACTCCGAAAATTTTTCTGTGGGGGTGGCTTACTGGGATCTAGACTAAGTTAGCCTTAGATTGACAGTAGTTAACTTTTTCATCAGTTTGCTAGAGCCGTTTGTTTGTTTTCTTTAATCCTTGTTTGAGGATATTTTTTCCATTTTCAGAGAGAACGGAAGGGGGAGAGAGAGAAGGGAGGAGAGGGAGAGAGAATCATTGATGTGAAAGAGACATCGATTGGTTGCCTGCCTCATGAGCCCCCATCAGGGCCCGGGATCGAGCCTGCAACTGAGGTTTGTGCCCTTGGCCGGAATCGGACCTGGGACCCGTCAGTCCGGCGGGCTGATGATCTGACCACTGAGCAAAACTGGCTAGGGTTAGAGCCGTATTTTACAATATGAGGTTTGGTTTTTTAAAAAATATATCAGCAAATTTTTTGCTGCTTCGTGGAGATTGCCATTCCCAGTTTTCTTGTTAGGTTAAAACTCCTTTTTTGTTCTAGGCATCTTTTAGTAAAATTTTAGCCATTTGTTTCAGTGACTGCAAAATGCTTTTACCACCTTAGTAGTAATAATACCTGGGATTTACAGTACTGTTCTTTTAGAGAGTTCAAAGAACTTTCATATCTATAATTTCTTATAGGACGTTAATAAAACGTCCTTTTGATGGGAGGGGGCAGTTTATATCCATTGTACAGAAGAAACTGAGCCGAAGGTGACTTGCTGTAGTGCCACAGAGCTGGGCTTCTGTTACTGCTGGGACTCATCCAGGAGACTCACAGTTGAATGTTCTATGAAATGGAGCTGAGAATTCAAAGGCCACTTTTATTTTTCAGTTGTCACCAAATTACCTTTTTAATTTTTTAATATGAAAACACAGTTAAACAGTGTAATTTTATCCAAAAGATGTATGTAGTAAGCGATTGGTTTTTCACCGTGTTCTTCTGCCCCATAATGCTCCCCTGACTTTATATATTTTCTTGGTATTTCATATGCATATATTAATGCGCATATGTATATTTGAGCAAATGTAGGTGAAATATATATATGTACTGGTCTGCAATTTGATTTTTTCAGTTGGCAATATAGACACTTCAAAATGAACTCATAATTGGGTCAGCAAACTTTTCTTAAAAAGACCAATTAGTAAATATTTTAGGCTTGCAGTGTCGCATACCTGTTGTACATTTGTTTGTTTTACAACTCTGTACCAATGTAAACATTCTTCGCTTGCTGGCAGTAAAGCAGAAAAAGCCACAGGCTGGGCTATAGTTTGCCGACCCTTGATACCTATTTCTTCTCCTAATAAGCTTTTTAGTTTTCAATGGTGTGTGTATGTGTGTGTGCCCATTTATTCTATTTTGCTGTTAGAAACAGTGCTAGAATGAATGAGGACCACTTTTTGAGTTAATCAAGTGCCCTCACCTCTTACTTTCTCTGGTATGTCTATTTAATCCTTAAAGCAGCTTAAACTTGATCTCAGAAACCAAGGTGATCCCTGTTGATTCTGGATGACTAATGGCTTCTCCCACCTGCAGGGCCCTAACCTGATTATAAAACAGCCGGATGAGCTCCTGGACAGCATGTCAGATTGGTGCAAGGAACATCATGGGAAGGTAACACTACCAAATGACAGGATTCCCGCCCTGGGCATGAGTACCCGCGTCTGAATCCTATACCATTGTTGGATGGTATTTTAAAACGGGGTAGCGGAAGATTGCTTGGCGAGCCTGGGAAGCTGCTTTTGTGTTTATTTTTCATCTCTGGGACCTTTCGAGATCATCTCCTGGAGGGCCTCCTTTTTCCTCTCCTGCATTCAGTCTGTCGCCCCCGCGTTGTGGATGGTCAAGTGTTGCTCAGATCAGTCTTTTGGATAAGGTTAGACACCAACTTTCAGACAAGTGGGAAAGCTGCTCTCCTGTTAATAGCTGTTTCTCCCCAGAGGTTATATCCTTGGACTTCAAGTACCACCTCTTTTGACTGGAAATGCTATTAACAATCGGGAACAGAGCTTATTTGACTTGGATTCTTAAGAAAAAAAATCTGTGCAAAGATGGCAGTTTCAGTTTAAACTGGGGCTCTGTAAATGGCCTAAATATTTGCTCATTTTAGAAGTAAAGTTTCATTTTTGATGCCTTTGGAAACTGACTTCATGTGTTTCTGGTGGGTGCTGGGGATTTTCTCTTGCAGTCTGGTCTAACCAAAGCAGTGAAGGAGAGTACAATGACACTGCAGCAGGCAGAATATGAATTTCTGTCCTTTGTACGACAGCAGACTCCTCCGGGGCTCTGTCCACTTGCAGGTAAAATTCAACCCTATGTGTGCCTTGTAGGTAGTCATCTGTTTTAGTGGTTTAGAGACTGCAGTTCCAGAAAGATCAGCCAAGACCATCATGTCTTCCACTCACCCTGATTTTTAAAAAAAATATGTTTTATTGATTTTAGAGAGAGGAGGGGAGGGGGAGAGAGAGAAACATCAGTGATGAGAGTCATTGATTGGCTGCCTCCGGCACGCCCCCTACTGGGGATCCAGGGGTATGGAGCCCACAACCCAGGCGTGTGCCTGGCGGGAATTGAACTGTGACCTCCTGGTTCATAGGTCACTCAACCACTGAGCCACGCCAGCCAGGCCTCTTGCCCTGATTTGGATTATACATCTTTCTTTTGTGTATAATTTATACATGAATAATGGGAAAATGCCCTGAAACCTGATATGAGGTCTGGGGTACTCAGACTAACTCAATAAACATTTCCCCCATATTTTTATTATGGAGAATTTTTAAATGTACAGAAAAGTTGGATTTAGTGATTGTTAACCTCACGTAAGTCACGTTTGTTTGACCTCTCTATTTTTTGTTGGTCATTCAAAAGTAAATTGCAGGCACCATGGTACTTCATCAGACGTTTCCTACGAGTAAGGACATTTTCTTATGTAACCACAATAGCATTATTACATTAAGATAATTAAAAATAATTTAGTAACTTCAGCTGATATCTGGTCCACATTCTAAAGGTTTAATTGTTTTTGAACCAGGGTTTAATCAAGGCTCATGCATTTCACTTGGTTATTATGTTGCTAGTCTCTTATTCTAAAAGGTCCACCTGTGTTTTTCCCCTCGTGACATTGACTTTTTAAAGAAACCAAGCCAGTTCTAGGTTTTTGAAAGCACTGCCTTGTCAGGGAAGCTAATGTTCTATGGAGATGTATTTGAATTTGTATGTGTAAATTGATATAGTAACTAACGTTTTTCTTAAACATTCATAAAAAGTTTTGACATTAAATATTAGAGCACATATTGTATAAATTTTCCCCCTTGCCAATGTAGCTGGTGTCTGTTTTGCAGTTCTCATTTAAAATTTAGTGTTTTTAATATAAATTACTGTACGGGAACATGAGTGATATGGTTTGTTAAAATTGGAATGTAAATAAAGGTTTCAACTTATGTGATTCATTAAAAGTTAAATTTTTAGTGTTAGTGTGGATTTTGTGACATTGGGAGAAAATTTGCATGTCTGGTTGATATAAAAAAGTAACAGATAGATTTGTGCATTGTTTTAAGTATGTAGAATGATAGATTTATCTTTTTGTCCAGAAAGAGACCATTTACAAATTTGTGAACTAGACTAGCTATATACTCAGAATCTGCACTTGTAACCTAATCAGACGCACTCACATCTGAGGTGCTTTTAGGATTTGTTTGAATTAAAAAAATTATCTCCGTTACATATGTAGTTTAAGAATTTTTATATCCTGTTGTATACTACTAGAGATACATAGCTGCGGTGTACTTCGTGTCTTTCTAGGAAATTCAGTTCATGCAGATAAGAAGTTTCTTGACAAATACATGCCCCAGTTCATGAAACATCTTCATTATAGAATAATTGATGTGAGCACTGTTAAGGAACTGTGCAGGTAAGGGCTATATTTAGGAACCATTAAGTTGTCTCATTTAGCATGCTTTAATTGAGAATTTGTGGAAAGCAATTGACTAGAGCTGTAGAATTTGGACGCAAAGTGGGCGTATAACTTCCTCATCACATACTTGCTTGGACAGGGCCGTAATTTATTCTGGACTAGTGAGAATTGGGGGGAACAGTGTCAAAAATCTTCCATATGAATTTTATTAACCCAGCAAATTTACTGAGCACCCATTCTGGGCCATGTGTTGGCCTGCGTGCTGGGACCATATAGATGGAAAGCCCTTAAGGAGCTTAGACTTCAATGGGTGGAAAGGTGTCGATGACCCTGTAACGGGAATGTGCGTACAGAGTGCTGAAGGCGCGAGGGAAGGAGCACCCGAGTGCTGGCGTGAGGGGACTGGGAGAAGTTCACGGAGGAAGTAACTTTCAAGTTGAGGTTTAAAGAAGGGTGGAAGTTTTCCACGTAGTAAGTGAGAAGAGAGCATTCTGGAGAACGGGAAGAGGTGTAAAGATGTGAGGGAGCAGGAAGATAGACACAAAACAAGTTCAAGGGATTGCAGATAGTTCATTAGTGCCGGGGTGCAAAGCGTGAGGTTGGAAAAAGGGGGAGGCGAGGCCCAGTTAGGAAGGGCTTGTATGCCATGCTGAGGAGGCTGAATCTTAAAGGGTGGGCTTCCTTTGAGAAGTGTAAATAAATAGAGGAGTGATAGGATTAGATCCTACTTATTAGCAGGTGGCAGGAAGAGAGGCAGGGTGATAGGAAAGGCGACTCTGCACCGTCTTGGAGAGAGGAGTGAGCTGGGGAGATGGCAGCTGGGTGGTAGAGGGTGTGGGGTAAAGTATTTGAGAGAAGTCGTGGGGCTGGCGTTGAATGCTTGGGTGGGAAGCAGGGAAAGGGAAGGGAGATGAAGGGTTCTAGTGTTTCTAGTTTGGGCAGTTAGGTGGATGGTGGAACTGTTCAGAGGGAAAGAGGAAAGCCAGAGAGATTCGGTAGATGGAAGGGAGGTGTTGAGGACAGCGGGTGTGGTTTATATAGTTGAATTAGAAGTGTCTGATGGGTTTTCAGGTGCTGTCCCCAGCGGTCAGTTGGATGTCCGTGACAGACCCAGGAGAGGGCTGGGCTGGAGTGACAGACTGCGGAATCCTCGGCATGGTTGAGCTTGCCCAAAGAGAATACATAGCCCGGGGAGAGGAGAGGGTGGAAGGTAGAGAGGCCCAGGCAAGGAGGCAGCTTGATAGTCGCAACCCGAATGCCTTTTTCCGTTAATAAGTTGCTTACAAAGTTACTCAGCATATTTGAGACACTTGCCTTTGAGAGTTCCGTTTTTGCTGTGTATAGACGCTGGTACCCGGAAGAATATGAATTTGCACCAAAGAAGGCTGCTTCGCACAGGTGAGTTTGGGTCCTTCCAGTGCTTGGCAGTCTGACCTGCCAGATTCCTGACCTGCTAGATTCCTACCCTTTTCCTTGGGGGGCAATAGAGGGCAACTCGCACAAAGAGGACTTTCTCTTGCTAAGACTGCCAGAAATTCTGGTCAGGGTTCTAGCGTTCCTTTGAGGTATGTAGGGCTTTATGTCTTCACTGCAGTTTTAAAACTTTTAGATGAATGAGTTTGTAGGTATGTAGAACTAATTTTTCTGGTAATGAGCATTATTAATTTTTTTCCAACCAAGAATATAAACTCGTAGCCATTTAAAATTAGAACACTTCGTGCACCATTGTGTGTTACAGTGAATGTAACTCTGACACTTTTTAGTTTTTCAGAATGTTTCTTTTATGTTTGCAACTTTAGGAACAAGTATACAAGGAATTTAAAGATCTTATGTATTTAGCGTCCTCTTTTACTTTTTGATTTTTGTTGTCTTTCAGAAGGAAAATAAAACTTGATGGGGGAATTAGTAGCTGGCTCCCAAGGGCAGCATTTGGTTCATCCATTTACTGTGCTCCCACTATGTGCTGGGGACAGTTTTAGGCAAACATAAAAAGACCAATCCCTGCTCTAAAGAGTCTGACATTAGTTTTTTAAAATTGGACTTGCATGGACTATAGCACAGTAATACATGGGTAGAATACCTTGTCTGAAATAATTGGGGCTTGATGTATTTTGGATTTCAGAATTTTTCAGGCTTTAGTGATTATTATGTAATACCCATAACAGGGGCTGAGGAAGCACCCCATAATAAAAAACATTGATATTTCTGCAGTGAAATGTACAGATAATCACACTCAGTGGCATTGCCTCAGCTCAGTATTGGTCAGGTTTTACCACATTATGGGTTAGAAAAGTACTGTGGGTTTTCAGGTCTTTTTTGGATTTCAGTATTGTGGGTAGGATGTTGTGTCCCTTGATTTAGCCAGAGGCGGTATTTTTGATAGTTTCAGCTCCACCATACATATCCAGGACCTGGGAAGAAAGCAAAATGTTACCTTAACCACAGAAGCACCCGTTGTAAAACTCCTACACTAAAGTCGGTGCAGCTCAGCCTCTAGAAGAGGCCCTTGGCCCGCCATTGCGAGCCCACCGCCTCACCCGCACGCCGTCTGGTCGTCTTGGTTACCTGACATCCGAGACGACAGCCCATGAGCAGCAGCTGGTGGAGCGGCTCGAGGCAGCCGCCCCTGATTACAGCACAGCCCGTCACGGCGGGGGGTGGACCTCTTTCATGGTTAGGTGGTGTCTGGTAATTGATGTTTGCTGTGCTGAGTCACGGGTTATGTTCCAGGATGGCAGGATATTTTGTGCAAGGACGTCACTAAATATTGCTCAGTGCTTCCCAGACTGCTCCTTGAACTGTTAATTTTTCCACAGATATGGCCCATTAAGTTTTAGAAATACTGTGTATATAGTACAACCTCCTCTTGGCAGTTCACAGTACACATCAGTATATTAAATGCTTTGCGAAGGACTTCAAAAAAGAAATGAAAAGAAATGTTTAATCTAGCTTTCCCTAAACTTCCTTGACTCTGGAATTCTTTCTTTCTGTGGAATACCTCACCATCTTATGGAACTGTTTTGGGAAACTTTAAATCTCATATATTAGAAAAATTTTTTTTTTTGGTAAAACAATTTAAAAAAGCACTTATATTTGCTTTACTGAAATGTTCCAGTTCTCCCTTTTTAAATTTCTTTTTTAAAGATTTTTTTATTGATACCTAGGGAGGGAGGAAGGGGGGGAGAGAGAACCATCGATATGAGCGCGAAATATCAGTCAGCCGGCTGCCTCCTGCACAGCCCCACCGGGAATTGAGCCTGCAACCTGGGCGTGTGCCCTGGCCCGGGATCCAACCGGCAGCCTTCTGGTGCATGGGGGGACGCCCAGCCAACTGAGCCACACCGGCCGGGGTGAAGTGTCCCAGTTCTCGATGTCAGATAGTGGCATTTACACCAGTGCCTGTTCTGAAGTTATTTATACGAGTTATGCTCTGTAAAGGGGTCATTGCCACTGTTCTGGGGCATTTCAGTTCAGTGCAATATGTTTGCTTGTAGGGCACTGGACGACATTAGCGAAAGCATCAGAGAACTTCAGTTTTACCGAAATAACATCTTCAAGAAGAAAACAGACGAGAAGAAGAGGAAAATCATGGAAAACGGGGAGAACGGGAAGACTGTGAGCTGACGCCGGTGCCACCACTCAGGTCTCTGGGAGCAGCTCTGGTGGTGTTGTTCACGCCGATTGCTTGGCAGGCACCCCCTCTCCGTTACCTCACACCTCCAGATTACTCAAGCAGACAGCACCTGAAATACTACTTTTCCCCTAACACGCTGTTTTCATTTATGACACAGCAGCAACTTTGTAAGTGCCGAGTCATGCCCATCCCTTGGTACAAATCTGCATTTGCTTTTAGACCATTTCTTTTGTTTTTTTAAAAAGAATAAAGCTAGTTCTATTGAAATGCAAACCTTTTCGTACCATCTCTTCTTTAGTAGTTTAATCATTGTAGAATGATGGCCTTTCCTTTCTTTCTCATTGGTATGGCTAACGTTGAGATTGTCATAATGCCACTGGGGATGGGTTAAGTTTCTTACGTGAAACAGGAAGGGAACTTGTTCTGCTTTGCTTTACACGTCAAGGGTAGAACAACCTGAGATAGAGTCAGAGAAGCAGGTTTGGGTTCGTTGTCATAGTTATGGAATTAACAACCTTGGAATAGCTGCTCTTCACTGTATTCAAGAAATTCAGGTCAGCCACCCGACAGGGAGTCTAGCAATAGCTCAGGTTTATTGAGTAGATACTGTGTGCGAGGCCGTCACTGGGCTGCGTTTGTGGAACGTGACTCGGTGGCTGCCCCAGGCCCGATGGTCAGGAGGTATTTGCGAAGGGATTCAGTTTGACCATCTTAACTCCTAAGTGTATGTGCCTAGAGCACAGCACCTAGGTGATCCTCAGCCCGAGGGCACGTTAGCATCGCGTGTCTGTGGAACACACCTCGTTCTGACAGGCCTCCTTAAGAAACGGGAATTGGGAGAGCCCACAGGAACCTGTCCTTCCTCGAGGGCCACGGGACTGACGGGCTTCTGTAGTGGCCGCCAGGTACATTCCGAACTCGAGCGTGGCCATGTGTGAACAGAGCAGTGTGACCCTAACGTGTGAGAGTTATAGGCACAGAAACCACCAGGTAGGTCACAGTTTTCTCATAGTTTCATTCCCTAAGTTGTTTTACTTATACGGCAGCCTAGTGAGTGGAGAGAGACTTTAGTATAACTTTTCCCAAATGTGTAATTTAAGGTTCAAATTCATGAGTGGAGTGTGTGTGAATTGATGAAAACAAGTCTGGCCACTGGAAGAGCCGTGGCGTTCGCCCCGGTACCAGCTTCAGTGTCCTGGAGACAGGATGTGCGACCGTCAGGAACGGGGCTCTGAGTCAGGCTCTGGGTTCACACCGAGCTCCCTGCCAGGTTCACTTTTCTAAGCCTCGCTTTTCTCACCTACAAAGCGAGAATCACGGCGCCTGACTCAGAACCGTCCGAAGTCAACATTCACGGAGCGCGGTTCTGAGCCCAGCGCCCGGTGCAGCGAGCACCGGTGGCGGAAGCCCACGCGTCCTGACGCGGGTGGACTCGGTCACGGCCTCTGGGGAAGGTGCCGTGACGGGTGAGCGCGGCGGGGACGCTGTCTTAGGGTTCACTTGGTGCCCGTGACCCTAGGATGCTGAGGACTGTTACAGCCACACTGACCGTGCGGCCGTGACTGGTGCGTGCTTCTCACTAAAATTTCACAAGATAGTCTTTGTCCTTAGTTGACTCTCAGGAATGTTACAAATTCTATTGCAAGAAAAGATAAAAACACTGGGCTTGCGAAAGAAGTCCATCCGGAGCAGACAGTGCTGCCGAAGCTGCAGGATCCCCCCGCACAGCTGGCCTGCGCGCGCCGGGTTAGCCGAGCCCCACCCTTTAGTTTTCTTCGGAGTTTTAACTCCTGGTGTCTGTTTTAAATCTTGCGTCACGGGAATGGCCAGCTTACTGACTTCATGTTTTGTTCTGTGTCTTCATTATGTAGCAGGTGTTAATTTTTAGTGACATAATTGGCAGCCTGTGAGAGGAGCCAGCCGGGTCTGATGCAAGTCTGTGTGAAGACAGGGTGGGTCAGCGGTTAGTTCATTATTTAATAGTCTGCTTACAAATAAGAAATAGGAATTTGTAGTGCTGGTGTAATTCCACAGGGATTCCCGGAGCTCTGGAGTAATTTCTGTAAAACGCACTGCAAATTCCTTTAAAGATAACTGCAGCCTTAAAAATGATCAGTGTGTTTAGCGGAACTTGCCACTCCAGCGCCCCTGGGGCGCTTCATTCAGTGGCTCCTCCTGTCTGCGCCATAATTACCCTGCAGCTATGTTCTTAGGGTCATCCAGGTACGGTCCCCGCCTTAACTCATGAGGGGAGGGAGCCCCTGTGGCGAGGGCGCCCAGTCAGAGCCCCTTGATGGCTGTGGTCCTCTAGCCACTGGGCAGGAAAGACCCCATTTTCCAGCGGCGTAGCCATAGGAGATGGAAATGGAGCCCGAGACACCGTGTTTCCTTTATTATTAAACCAGCTGCCAAATTCATGGGGAAAATGATAGTTTCCTTTGGCAGAACTAGTTCCTGTATGTGCAAGCCTTGAAGGAAAAGTAACGAAGAGCTTGTCAAAATGTTCACATTCAATTTTGTCATTAAATAAAATTTGACACATTGATTGCTTTGTGACAGTGCGTGAAAGTCCTAGGTACACTCCAGTGCCCTAAGATCTTAAAAAATTAATAAGCAGCAAGGACAGTAGAAAATGGGATGTTGCTAGGATGAGACATCTGTAGCAGATTGATGAGAATAAAAACTATTATATATCTCTTGATGAGGCAAAAGCTATTATACTATCTATTGATACTGTGTTTCTGTTGTGCAAGTTAATCAATTTTAGTTATTTGAGCAAAGCTTTTAATTGTATGTGGGTGTTTTTTCTTCTTTTTTTTTTTTTACTCCTGATAAGACATAGCCGTGCTGGTAATGTGAATGACAAGTTCCTCCCTCACTGAGTATTTTCTGTTAAACAGAGGAATTTTCTATGAGGGTAGATCTTAAATCTTAACACACACACACACACACACACACTCGGGTAACTGTAGAGGTGATGGATCAGTTATCTTGACGGTGATTTTTTTTTCACAGTGTATACATTTACATAAAAAATATCAAGTTGTGCACCTTAAATATATTTCTGTATGTCAGAGATATCTCAATAAAGTTGTTAACGTGTATGTTTGAAACACTGCTAAGGAGAAGGGATTAGAAGTCTTCATTCTGCTAGAATGCAGGCAGATGTAATAGTTGCTTTGATAACTGAGTTGTCAAGTTGGATGCATAGGACGTGAGACTTAGCTTGGTCTTCAGGATAATTTAATCCGTTTAGTCTTGCACCTGGGTTATAATACCACTGGTGTTCTGTGATACAGAAAACAAAAGTCTCTCATTAGGAATACGCCCTAGAAAACGGGAAGGTTGGGGAGTGGGAAGCAAAGCTATGTTCTTGTGCAAAGAAAACATGCCGTGAACAGCCTTCAGAGTCCTTGGGGATCCAGAGTAAGTTGCATAATTTGGTTTGCACAACATGTGAATGTACTTAATGCTACTGAACTGTACACTTAAGAATGTCAGAAATGGTACATTTTGTTTTATGTACATTTTCACAAAATACGTAGTTTGCCATGACCCATTTTCAGAATGATCCGGTCTTAGGACCAACGTGTAATGGGACTCGGCTTGGGGCGCCGAACCCTGGGGCTCCCGCTTAGGCCCCTGAGAGGAGTAACTTCCCAGTATGTTCCGGCAGGAAGTGGGCCATTTGAGGCCGAGCTCTCTGCTGTGTCAGCGTCAAAGCGGTGTAAGGAATTGCTGGTTTTGTTTACAAAGGAACTTTAACAAATTAATATCCTTTGGGAGCATCTAACCTCCTCGTTTCCAAACTTAGCCATGTGAGTTGGGGCAGAGATGTTTTTGAATTCTGAGTTAGGGGTACTTCTTGGATAAGCTAGATGCATAGGCTCGTGGAGACTGCCCGGGAACCCAGCCCTGTTTTGTTCCTGTGAAAAAACTCCCGTTTTGCATTCCATCTCACCAGCTCACAACTTACTGAACAATAGACTTAATTCATTGTTAACAGTTTTATACTTTCACTCATCTTGCTTATACTCTCTTTGTTCAAATTATTAATGAATTTTTTTATATACACTCCCGTCTTTGCCATTCTAGGGGTTCTAAAGTACCTTGTTATATCCTTCCACCACCTTGTTTTGTCTCTAGAGTCTTCTGTGAAATAGGTCGACATGATAGCCCAGTCATTTTATGTTTATATTCAACAACCAGCAGGAAGCAATTTTAGGAAAACTAAAAACTAGGACAGATGTTAGGGACACTTAAGTCCTAGCCCTCCCTAGAGTGGAACTGGAGCAAAGGTTGCTTCTGTTCGAACTATTTATGTAAAATACAAGCTTCCAGAATGTGGGGATTAGCATTGCATGCTCCAGGGCCAACTCTTGCTAGGAAACCTGTTCCTTCCTCAGACTCAGTATTTGGTTTTATAAATAGCAAAATGTTTACATTATTTGGATACTCCATGGAGGTTGCCAACTTCTATTTTGCCAAGTAAGGATGTTAAAAATACCGTCTCCTATCACTTCAGTTTAATAAAAGAAGAGACATTTTCAAACACATAAAGGGACATAAGTTCAGAATAAAGGAAGGTACTTTAAATTGAATACATGTAGTTTTGTGAAAAATCCAGTTGTGTCCTCATTTTTTGCATTGCACTTTAGATTAAAAAACATACCAACTTCATTCTTGGCTGGTATCAGTCCCTAGACCGGAGTTTGGGAATTACTGGTGTATTATTCCTGGGACTTCAGTCCAGAACACTCCTGGAGGAGTGGAAGAGAGAAGTTGTATTTTATACTACGCACTTACTCTTTTTTCTCCAAGTTACTAAATGAGAAGACTTGGAAGATATCCACAGACCTTTCGATCTAGTTGAGATAAACTGTGTGGTATGTTAGTGGTCAGAGCATCAGGGGAAGGCACTTTGTCCGTGTATTTTATACACACTGTTGACCTTGTATGGCCCTCCCATGTGATTCCAGGAATGCTGTGAATTCCTTGATGTTTACAGTTTTGACGTCCTGAAATTGGTTTCATGTGACCTTTAGCTGTATAGGTATTGATATGCAAACATTTGCTCTCTGAGAATGTGTGGGAGGAGAGGACAGTTATGAGTTTTGAAATTATTTTAGAGTTTCAGGTAGAGCCTGAAGAAAATTTATTTTTATTTTTATGTCTTTATTGATTTCAGAGAGAGGAAGGGAGAGAGAGAGAGAAACATCAACGATGAGAGAATCATTGATCGGCTGCCTCCTGCATGCCCCCCACTGGGGACTGAGCCCGAGACCCAGGCGTGTACCCTGACCGGGAATCGGACCTCGGGCTCTTGGATCCTAAGTTTATGCTCAAATGCTGAGCTGCGCTGGCCAGGCAACCTGAAAAAATTTTAAAGTAATTTTATTTTAATTAAAACCTAAATCTAGTTTAAGCTTGAAGAATATAGATGTTTCCTTGGTTAATACTGGTTTTTGAGAAAAGCCTGACAGATACTTTTAAACATTGAGTTACTGAGAAGAACCTTGGGAATGGAGTGTCAGAGACCATTGATAAAAACAGTTCTAAAATTATATGGTGGAATGACCCTCTCTTTGGGAATTTCTCCTGTAAAAATACATCTTAAACTACTAAGTGTGATAGCACACATCCATACCTGGAGAATTAAGTTTGATATTTAGTTGATGGGGGGAAAGAACAATTATATAATTAAGGATTCATTCTTTCACTTACTATTTCAAAATATTTATTGAAGGTTCCTATTTGTGTTGAGTACTGTTTTAAAGCTTGGAGATTCAGCAAGGAGTTAGGCATCTCACATAGCTTGTGCTCTGTTGAGCAAGACAGACAATACAGAAGTAAAAAGCTAATTGCACTGTTGAATGAGAAGATGCTATGGGAAAGACAAATGGTGGTGGCAGCTGGGGAGCAGGAAGGGCTACTTTATTTTTTTATTTTTTGTTAACCTTCATCCAATGATTTTTAGGAAGAGTGGGAGGGAGAGAGAGAGATGTGAGGGAGACACATTGGTTGCCTCCAGCATGGGGCCAGGGATCGACCCTGCAACCCTTGACCAGGAGTTGAACCCACAGCCCTTTGGTGTGGGGGATGATGCTGTAATCGCTGAGCCACACCGGCCGGGGCAGGAAGGGCTATTTAAATAGAATGACTAGAGCAGGTCCCCTTGACCAGGTAACACTGTAGTCTAGTCCAGAAAGATGGGAAGGGGGCTGTAGGAGGCACAGAGAACTATGGCCTTGAGGCAGTGAGGAACTTAGTGTGTACTTGGAACTGTCAGGAGATCACCTTGGATGGAGCTTCTTGAGCTAAGGGAGAAGGGGACACGAGGCTCTGTAACAGGGCCCTAGTAAGCCTTTGCTTAATGAATGAGTTTAAGCTTTTTACAGCCTTAATTTGGGCAAATCCTTATTGCATACTAAAAGTTCTTATTGAAGAAAAGAAGGCAATAATGAGTGAGGTTGATATCACAGGGGATGCCGATCAGCTGGTCAACTCAGAGACTTGAGAGCGGTATCTCAGTTGGGCACCCACGTTTTGGGTTCCACGTTACAGGCTCAGACATTTTATTTCATCTACAGTAGACCAATCCCTTAAGGAGGAGCTAAAGCACCAAGCACACAGGGGATTGTTGTGTAATTATGATGCGGATCAGTTTCCATTGGAGGCTTTTTTTAATGACAAAATACCACATTAATGTGTGCCGAATGGGGCATCCTTTTTCCAGTATCAGGGCACTGGGAAAATGCATTTGTAATCAGAAGCCCACTGTGTGAATTTAAGTACCATCGAGAAAGTCTTGAGGAATATTCTGTGTGGGTCAAGTTGATGCTGGCTGAAATACCTGCTCCACGATGAAGAGAACCAATGTTACACGTGCTCTCCAGGCTTTCTGTCTGTTTAGAATAGGACAGGATTTATGTGTACTTTCAGCTCACTGGTTTGGTTTCACAAGGCTTCCTTTCTCGCTTTTTTTGACATAGTTTCTGTTTTGTATGTATCTTTTGTTTTGTCTCCTCTGAGGGAGACACACTCCAAATGTCCCAGCTCTGAGCAGCACTCCCTTCCCGGGGCAGAGCTGAGCTCAGCAGGGTGGGGCCAACAGGACTTGGACGGACAGATCCAGACAGTCTCCTGTTGGGGGTGGTGTCAGTAAGCCTGTAGGAGGGAGGTGGGCACTTCTTCCTCTTCCTGGACAAGAGACACGCACTAAAGATCCCAGCTCCAAGCAGCTCTCAGATCTATTCACGGGCCTGAACTCAGCAGGGTGGGGCCACAGGGAGTGGAAGGGAAGGCCAGGTGATATAACTTGGGGGTCACCGCCAGCGGTGCACTGAAGGTGGGAAGAATTGTCCCCTTCCAAAGCTACACAGTTCAATCACTGAGTCTCCACCATATTTCTCCAGAGAAAGCACCTCAAAGGTCCCTGGGGTGCAGTCAGTAGACCCCTCTGCAGGACCTGACCATGGAGAGGTTGTGTCACCAGTAGTTGGAGGACCTGGCAGTGCATTCCCCAGGCTGGTGCTGTGACGATAGTGCTGGTCCCTGGGAAGTTGGCATCTGGGTCTCTAGCACATTCCCTTCTCTCCCAGGCATATTGACTCCCCACTGACTTTCACCACCACATGCTATGCAGGCTTTTCTTCCAGTCTCTGATGCCCTGGGTTGGGGACCTCCCTGGGGGAGGGAGTTTTTCAGCCAAGATATCCCTCTGGCTGCTCAGCTGCTGCACCTGGGTTTGAGGGCCAGCCCTTTCCACATCTCTGCCCTTCTTACCAGTCTCTATGTGGCTTCTTCTATAAATCCTTGGTTATAGTATTTCAGTTCAGCCAGCCTTTTGTTGGTTCTTCAGGTTGATTACTCTATAGTTTAGCTGTAAATCCCCTTTGGCACCAGGAGCAGGTAAGTGTAGCTTCTACCTACCCTGCAACCGTCTCGGGAACCTCTTCATTACTGTTTCAATTTCTTCTGTATTATTGGTCTAGTCAAGCATTTTCTTTTATGTATTGCTAATTTTGTCATTTATGTATTTTCCTGATCTATTTGTTGTAGGTTTTCAAAAATATTTGAGTATAGTATTTCTTATAATAGAACTTTTCTTTCTAAATCTTTGTGACTTAAGTATATTTACTTGCATTTTATTATTTTGTTGAACAGTGTTTCCTGAAGTTGTCTCTAATAGTCTTTTTAAAGAAAGAGCTTCTGAAAGTATTAATATTTTTTCTATCCATTTTATTGTTTTAAATTGGGTTCTACCCTCTATTACCTTCTTCTAATTTCTTTGGGTGTATTCTCTTGCTTACATTTTCAGTTATGCTTGGTTATTTCTCAACTTTTCTTATTTGTATGCAGAACCAGAAGTTTCTCCTAACAAACTTCTCCTAATGAGCATACATATAGAACATTGCTCCCACAACTTCAGGATAAACCTTCTTTTCAAGCACTCAATAGTTTAGACAAATATTTAGATAAAATATTAGAAGATTGAAATTGTTGAAAGAATGTTATCTGAGAACAGTTCAATTAAGCTATCAATCAGTAACTAAAGGGTAACTAGAAAAATTTAATATAGTTCCAAAAAACTCAGTCACAGAAACTTTTAAATAGAAATTAGAAATTACTTATAACTGAAGATTCATGGAAACACTACAGACAGAAATTTTAGCTAAACAATACTTTGAGGAAAATTATAGCTGTATGTCCTTATATTAGAAAGGATGGTAAGCAAAGGGAATAATAAAGTTGTGAACAAAAGTTAATGAAATAGAGTTAATCTTGAGTCGGCAACATCAAGTAAGCTGAAAGGGATAAGAGAATGGACAAACAGTTGTTGAGATTCTTCAAGAAGCCCAGCCGGCGTGGCTCAGCAGTTGAGCATGAATCTATGATCCAGGAGATTGTGGTTCGATTCCTGGTCAGGCCACATGCCCTGGCTGTGGGCTCGGTCCCCAGTCAGGGTGTGCAGGAGGCAGCCGATCAATGACTCTCTCATCATTGATGTTTCTCTCTCTCTCCCTCTCCCTTCCTCTGTCTGAAATCAATAAAGATATTTAAAAAAAAAAGATTCTTCAAGAAAAAAGAAGGCACACATAACAAAATCGGAGGACATAACTAAAGGTGTGCGTGTGCGCGCGCGTGTGTGTGTATGGAAGGGTTACAAGATTCAGGAAATACTTATTTTTAGCACTGAGGAATGTTTCATTGGATGTACCACAGTTTATGCACTTACTGAAGGACATCTTGGTCATTCCCTGAAACATTCTTAACATAGGCTGAAAATGTAAAGAATTCCCATTGGGAACAGGAGCTCGCCACAACCAATTCTATTGATCATAGTACTGGAGTTAGCCAACCTAGTAAATCAGTAAAATATAAAAAAAATGTTAGTGTTGGGAGGCAGATAATAAAACTCTTATTGTCCATAGATTACCCAAAAGAATGTACAAAATATTTTTTTTAGAAATAATAAGAATTTAGCAAGTTGGCTGGATACAAAATCAATGTACAAAAACAAGTTAAGTTTTTATATATCAGCAAACATTAGTTAGGAAGTGAAAATTGGAAAGCATACCATTTACAATAGCAGAGAAAAACATGAAACACGTAGGAGTAAATTTAACAAAAATCTTTACAAGACTGTAATGGAGGAAATGATAAAACTATATTGAAAGACATTAAGGGATATTTAGATATCTAAACAAATGGAGAGATATCAGATGTGAATGCCCGTTTTCCAAAATATGGTCCACTCTTGAATGTGTGTGTGTGTGTGTGAACATGCACACATGCAGGGTCTGCGCTGTACTTTGCTTTGGGTGTGCATGTGTGAGTGTAGTCTTGTTGAGGAGAGTCCCTACCTGGAAAATGCAAGGATATTTTCTTGGAATTTATGGAAACCCCCCCACAAAACTATCCTTTTTTCCACCAATTTGAAAACCATCTTGTATATCAAGGTTCATTTAGCGTGTGGTTCTGGTTTTGGATTCTGCTCTCCTCCACTGGTGTGTTTTTCTGTCTTTGCAACAATATTGCACTCGCCTAACTTGTGTGGCTTCGCATGTCTTACGTGTCATCACTCTTCAACAGTGGTCCAGCACTTAGGCCCTTGAACCTCAATGTAAATGTGGGAATCATTTTATCAAAGGGCCACTAAATAATAAGCTTGGGCTTTTTATTAGGATTACATTGATTATACATAAAATTTTGGAAAATTGACATTCCCATTATACTGAGTCTTTCTTGTGTTTCTCTCCATTTCTTTAAGCATCCATTAATTTCTCTCAGTATAGTTTTACTTCATTTTCTCCACTATGGTCTTGTAAAGATTTTGTCCAATTTATTCCTATGTGTTTTATATTTTTCTATGCTATTGTAAGTGGCAAAATAATCAGACTACAAAAGAATACATGCAGTATGCTTCCATTTTAGTAAAGGTAAAGGAACAGCCCAAATTAAGCAGAGTATTTTTAGGAATGTACACACAGGTGGGACAACTGTGAAGGGGGGGTTAGGACCCTGGGTTACTTCCGCAGAGGAGGGCAGAATGCGATTGGGAGAGGGGCACTCAGGGAGCTTCTAAGGTTTTGGCAATATTGTCTTTATGCAAAATGTGTTTACCTAGGTGCTTGCTTTTTAAAAATGATCGTTCTTTGAAAAACATGTGTGTTTTATTTTCACCAGTGTATGTTTTACAATAAAAATACAATTAAAAGTTTAAAGGAAAGTACCATATGACTTCACTCATATGCGGAATTAAAGAACAAATTTAATGAACAAGCAAAATAGAGACAAAGTCATTCATAGAGAACAGGCAGGCAGCTCTGCTTGGGGAGCTGGTTGGGGGGCTAGAGGGATTGGGCAAAAAAGAAAAAAGAATCACGGACATGGACGACAGTGTGGTGAGTGCAAGCGTGGGGTGGGGTGGTGGTGGGTGGGTGGAGGTGGAAGAGGGCATGAGGGGATAAATGGTGATGGAAAAAATGAAATAAAAAATAGATTTAAAAAAGTTTAAACATAAAAAGTAAAAATCTAAAAGTTTCAAATGCAGGGCATATAAAAATATTTTATTTATTGTTAATTATTGATATAAAAATATTTTCTCTGAAATATAGTTGTAGCTGTATCTCACAGAATTTTCAAGTGCTTTATTTTTAAAGCTTGAAGTCAATTTAAAATTCCCTCATAATTTTCTCCTTAAAACAAATACGGTTTAGTTAACTATATTTTAGTTTTCAGGCACATAAGGTTGTTTAATCTCTCAGTCTCTTTTTTTATACTAGTGCCACATTATACTCAGCAAACATGTCACACTGTAAGGTTTTTTTTTTTTTTTTTGATATTTATTGAATGGATTTGTTATTTGTAGCTTGAAGTAACAAAATGTACTTAGATGAATAAAAACACCTTTATTGAAATTCTTGCAGTGAAAATAATTTTGGTATTACAATCCTGAAACTCTCTATTCCTACCCTCCATATTATAGCCTTGATTTTAATGTCTCTACTTTTGATAAGCTGAGGTTTCTTAGTACTGTATCCATAATGATATTACATAATAGACTATGATTTTCTGTGTTTATATGTATTGTTTAATGTCAATTTAGACTACCCCAGTAGTGTATGAGAGGGCTCATTTCCTTGTTCCTTGAAGAATATCTTTCAAAAATAATTTTTGGCCTTTCAATGTGAATTGTTCATGTCCTTTACTAATTTTGTACTGTTGAGGCAATGTTTTTTTTTCAAAATTTATATTTAAAGCCTATCCATATATTTAAGATTATGTCATCCCTTGCTATATTCCCCCCCGCCCCCCCCCCAGTTTGGTATTTGCTTTAATTTCAACTTACTCTTTTTACTTTTCCTCTTTTCTTCCTCTTCTGGAACAAACCCCCCCACCTTTCCCTCTTATTTCACTTGGAGAAGTTTGGTCTTTTATTGCAGAGAGAGGGTGATCATTTGGCAGAGATAATGTTGCCCGGAGGCAGAATTCAGTTGGAGGTGGAAGTATGTGAGCTGCAGTCCTGGCCAGTTTCGTAACTCAGTGACTGTCACATCTATTCAGACAGCTTCCTAATAATAGACAACTCTGAAATAGAACCATCCTTACGATACAATAGTGACCCTGAATATAAGCACGTCAAGAAAATATAACCTTCTGACTCTGACAAAATTTTATCTCAAGCGACTTTGTAACACACTTTATCAAGCAGTCCGAGGGAAAATGTCTCTTCACTATCTATAGTGAAAAAAGAACATTTACATTCGCCAGAGGTCAGGCCTTCAGTTGAGTTATTAATAAATCTGTGAACTGCTAGTATTTTTATGTTGTGATGGTAAAAAAGAATTGCAGGAATTTTAAAAAAACATGCCGTGGTTCCTACCGAGAGTTTCTAAGCACATTGATTTCTACTAAAATCCAATTTGTTCCACAGTTTTGACTGATAAAAGCTAAATTTTTTCTTTTTGGAAAAAAACAAGGTCTATTTTTGAGGAGATTTATGTAGAATAGAGGCGGGGGCTTGTCGGAGGCAACTGATTGATGTGTCGCTCTCACATCGATGTTTCTCTTTCTCTCAGTCCCTCGTGCGTGCCTCTTGGAGGGAGAGAGGGAGCTGGTCCTTTATGTTGAAGGTATTTATCTTTCTTGCAGGTGGAAATCTTAGGGAGGTCTCAGGGGAGGGTCTCACTATATTCATTAGCTTTCCAGCCACACTCTTTTGGGGGTCATGGTCTCCACTGATTGGTTGGCACCAGGAGGGGGTCATTACCCAATGCAGCTGGTCCTGAGGCAGCCAGGCATTGCTTGTCCGGTTTTGCTGCTTTTCTGGGCCTGGAGCTGAAATGCAACTGAGGCCTAGATGTTATCTCCAGGGAGGAAAGGTCAGGGGATCTAAACCTTCTAAGCTAGGGGAGGAAAGGTTACCCTGGGGGTGAGAATTTTGTTTTCCCAGTTTTGCCCATTGCTAGGCACTCGGGACATTCTGCCCTGGTGACCTTCTGTACCTGGCCCATTGTCCTTGCTGTGCTCTAACTATTACAACACCTCAAACCACACCTCAGACCACAGTGTGCGATAAGTGCTTAGTTAATATGGAAAAGGCATGAAATCTGTGGGTGGAAGAGGAACAGAAAATGTGTTTTGATGGATGGCAACGTGTTGCACCAGAAAGCACTGAGCCTACAGGGAGATTTCAGCAAGGGGTCCCCTAAGTGAGTGACACCAGGCTGCTTACTGCAAGTAAGGGGTGTTCACACAGATGCGGGAATAGGTTTGGCATTTTATTTTATTTTTTTAAAAGTTTTTATTTTGCCTTTATTTATTCTTTTGATGCTTGATGCTCTTCCTTTTTTAAAAATTGATTTTAGAGAGGGAGAGATAGATGATGATAGATGATAGATGGATAGATGATAGATAGATAGACAGACAGATAGATAGATAGATAGATAGATGATAGATAGATAGATAGATAGACAGACAGACAGAAACATCGATGAGTTGTTCCATTTATTTATGTATTCATTGGTTGCCTCTTGTATGTGGCCTGACCAGGGGTTGAACCCACAACCTTGGAGTATTGGGACATGCTCTATCCAAATGAGCTCCCCAGCCACATCCGGTTTGGCACTTTATAAACTTACATCATCACGAGAAGCAGGGTGAGTACAGTACAGTAAGGTATTTTGAGTGAGAGAGAGACCACATATAACTTTTTTTTTTTTTTTAACCCTCACCTGAAGATATTTTTTCCATTGCTTTTCAGAAAGACTAGAAGGGAGAGACAGAGAGAGAGAGAAACATTGACGTGAGAGACATCAATTGGTTGCCTTCCACTCACACCCCAACCAGGGCCGGGGACTGAGCCTGCAACCAAGGTAAGTGCCCTCGGTTGGAATCACCCCAGGACCCTTCAGTCAGTGGGCCGAAACTCTAACCACTGAGCCAAACCGGCTAGGGCATGAGACCACATGCAACTTGCATTACAGTGTATTGTTACAATTGTTCTATTTTATTATTGTTAATCTCTTATGTGCCTAATTTATAAATTGCACTTTATCATAAGTAGGTATGTATAGGAAAAAACTGTATATATAGGGTTCTGTACTACCCATGGTTTCAGGCATCCACTGGGGGTCTTGGAACGTATCCCCTGCAGATGAGGGGGGACTACTGTACTGAGGAGTTTGGTAGCAGCAAATCTCAACAGGCAGGCCACTGTTTCAAAGGGAGCAAGTAAAGACTTGTATCCTTATGAGGGATATAATGGGTCCATAGTGTCATCCTATCATAATTGACTTGTTTGGGAAATGGGCAAGTTTTTTTGTTTTTAAAAAAATCTAACTTCTTTCTTTTTTAAAAATACGTCTTTATTGATTTCGGAGAGAGGAAAGGAGAGGGAGAGAGAGAGATAGAAACATCAATGATGAGAGAGTCATTGATTGGCTGCAGGCCGCAACCTGGGCATGTGCCCTGACCGGGAATTGAACCCCAGTCACCTGGATCCTAGGTTGATGCTCAACAGCTGAGCCACACCCGGCTGAGCTAAAAAAATCTAATTTCTAATGAAAGCTCCAGTACAGACTTCAAGGAGGTTTTGAGTTAGCGATTTTTTTTTCCAGAGGAAAAAGGTTTTAAAGATTCAAGATTCACAATATAATAAATGATACAATCAAATATCCTTCTCTTGATAAAAGTTCAACTTTTGTATTTTTTTCTACTTAATTTATCCTGCCATCTTTTTTCCCTAGGCTTTTCTATTACCCCCCCTCCCCTACCTTTCATGTCTGTGGTTACATTGACAGTTTCCCTCCCTCACATGTTAAGATTATCCTTAGACATTTTAATACACCCTTTAACTTTACCAACATGTACATAATATTTGTAACCTTCCTTTCCTCTTATCCCCGTTTACTGTTAGTAGTCCATCTTTTTAGATAAAAGTGTAGCATTTTATTTCTGAGTTCTCCTTATTGATTTTTGGTGCAGGAAGAGAATATATATTGTATGTGTTTATACTCACCCTGGATTGCTAAGTTATATCCTCTAGTAATTCTTTCAAAAAGGGCATGCAAGAATTAAGCTTTCTGAATTCTTTGATATAAAAAATATCTTTTTTCCCCCTTAAAATCAAATGCCAATTTGCTAGATATAGGATTCTAGGTTTAAAGCCTTTTGCCTGCAGAATTTTTATGATATTGGTCCACTGATTTCTAGTCTGCTGTCAGTCCGATTCTTATTCCTCTCTTGATTATCTCTTTTTTCTTTCTTGGAAGCATTGATGATTTTTCCTTTATCATTGCAATTCCCAAATTTCATCAAGATGTGTCTAGGAGTGAGTCTCTCTTCATCAGTTTTACTGGGTACTCAATAGGCACTGATAATCTCAAGATCTGATTCCTTCTTTAGCTCTGCAAAGTTTTCTTTAATTATTTCCTTAATTATTTCCTCTGCTCCATTCTCTTTATTATTTTTTTCTGGAATTCCTATCAAATGGATGTTTGAGCTTCTAGATCTATCCTCTCTCTCTCATTCTTTAATTATTATCTGTTTGGCCAGTTGCATTGTATCTTTAGAGAATTCTTCACTTCGATCTTCTAGATTGTTCATTCTCTCTTCAAGTATGTTTATTTTGCTACTCAGAGTAGCTATTGAGCTTTTTATTTCCAAGACTGGTAATTTTTACTATTTCCAGTCTCTTATTGTATCTCTCTGAACAAATTAATCACATTTATTCTAAAGTTTTCTTCTGTTTCTTGTATTAAGTCTGTTTTTTAGATGTTAGCTTGTGTTTCATCTTCTCAGAAATTCCCACTCTGAGCCTTCTTTCTCCTCTTGTTCAGAGTCTTCTACCTCTTTCATTAAAATATTCTCTAACACATCACTGGTTATTTCAACTTCATGCTTTGTGTTTACCACAGAATAACACTGAAAGGTAATGTGCTGTTTCCTACATAACACTGAGGCCCTTTCTCCTCCTTCAACTCTGAGCCTTTTCTTCCTTTTGCAGCTCTGAAGCTTCCTCTTCTTCCTCCAGCCCTGAGGTCTCGTCTCCCTCCTCCAACTCTGAAGCCTCTTCTTCTCCTTCCTCCAACTCTGAGGCCTCTTCCTCCTTCAGGGATCCTTTTTCCTGTCACTCTGAAGCCTCTTCCTCCTGAGTCTCTAAGTTTTTTTATTTCTTCTGGCCCAGCAACTTTTACCTCTTTAATAAATAGAAAGCTCAAGCCATCCCCGGTTGCTCCCACAACTCCATGCTTTTGGACCATTAGAGTTTTATCCATTTTTTCTTGAATCCTGTATATTCTTCCTCCTTTCTTTATTTTTTCATTTTCTGGGAGTATACCTGTCAGTAATTCTTCACACAAAATTTTTGACTGGCATATATGCTGAGGCTTTGCATACTGGAAAAAGTCCTGATTTCACCATCTCATTTTAATTAATTAATTAATTAATTAATTAATTAATTAATTAATGTTAATTCTCTCTTGAGATATTGTTTCCATTGATTTTTTTTAGAGAGAGTAGAAGGGAAGGAAGTGGGGGAAGGGGGGAGAGAAACATTGATGTGAGAGAGACACATTGATTGATTGCTGACCCAAAGTGCCCCAACTGGGCCAGGGATCCAATCTGCAACCCAGGTATGTGCCCTTGACTGGGGATTGAACCTGTGACTCTTTGGTTCGTGAGCCAGTTCTGTAAGCACTGAGCAACACTGGCCAGGGCTCACCATCACATTTAAATGCTAATTTAACGTGGCATAAAAATTATTTTTAGGTTAAAAGTCATTTTCCCTCAGAATATTGAAGACAGTGTGCCATTGCTTACTAACTTCCAGTGTTGCTGATGAAAAGTCTGCTGCCAATGTGAGTATTGTTCTGTGTTCTTAGAGGCTTTTAGAATTTTATCTTCATTCTTGAAGAGGTAAGGGAGGTTTTCTTCTCTCATTTCTTTGACAATACATCCTCTCCATGCTCTCAGCCCTCTCCGGTAACTTCTATATGAATATTGCAGTTTCTACCTGTATCATCTATATTATTTATGACTTCTTTTTTTTCCTTTTTATTGAATTTATTGGGGTGACATTGGTTAACAAAATTATAAAAGTTTCAGGTGCACAGTTCTACAACATACGATCTGTACACTGTATTGTGTGTTCACCACCCCATATCAAGTCTCTATCCATCACCATTTATCCCCCCTATACTCCTCCACCACTGTTACCCCCCTCGCCCCTCCCCTTGGCAATCACCATGTCTGTGTCCATGAGTTTTTTCTTTTTATTTAATCTTTCTTGCTCAATCCCTCTACCCCACTCCAGACCCCACCCCCAAACAGCTGTCAGTCTGCTCTCCATCTATAAGTCGGTCTCTATTTTGCTTGTTAGTTCATTTTGTTCATTAGATTCCACATATGAGTGAAATCATATGGTACTTGTCTTTCTCTGACTGGCTTATTTCACTTAGCATAGTGCTCTCCAGATCCATCCATGCTGTCCCAAAGGGTAAGATTTCCTTCTCTTTTACGGTGGAGTAGTATTCCATGGTGTAAATGTAGCACAGCTTTTTTATCTACTCATCTACTGATGAACACATGGACTGCTTGCAAATGCTATCGTAAATAACACTTCAGTGAATATAGAGGTGCATATATACTATTGAATTAGTGTTTTGGCTTTCTTCAGATAAATTCCCAGAACTGCCTATGGCTTCTTCCATGCTTTCCACAACTGTGATTTTGTGATTTATTCTTGGATAATTCCTTACCTTGGTTAATATTGTACTCTTTAACTTTGTCTAATTGCTACCTAGTTTAATTATTTATTTTCTTTTAAAGGTCAAATTTTTAATATCCTCAACATAGTTTTCTCCTCCTATTTTCTCTACCAGACCTGTTTTTATTGAGGCTGTATGTTTTATTTGTTGCCACTCTTTTCTGGTACTGGAGTTCTTTGGATTTTTCATTTCAGGTATTGTACTTTTTATTACTAAAATTTCCTTTAGGTCATTGTTAAGTGATGCCCTGATCTCTTGAGCCATTAAGTCCATCAAGACTTTAAACTTCTGTTGACATGTCTTTGTATTTTAAATTCAATAATGGAGCCATCTAAGTTTCTATCAATTGAATTATTTCCATGTTGATGCTATTCT
Source organism: Miniopterus schreibersii (assembly GCF_964146895.1). Taxonomy (NCBI): domain Eukaryota; kingdom Metazoa; phylum Chordata; class Mammalia; order Chiroptera; family Miniopteridae; genus Miniopterus; species Miniopterus schreibersii. The sequence goes on along the minus strand of NC_138112.1, from coordinate 6,619,895 downwards.
TTTGTTTCTTTGCAAGTCTAGAATTTTTTTTTTTTTTTTTTAATTCTCACTTGAGGACTTTTTTTTTTTTTTTCATTGCTTTCACAGAGAGAGTAGGAGGGAGAGAGAGAGAGAGTTATTGATTGTTTGCCTCCTGCACATACCCCAACCTGGGCCAGGGATCGAGCCTGCAAGCAAGGTACGTGCCCTTGGCAGGAATCAAACCCAGGACCCTTTGGTCCATGGGCCAACACTCTAACTACTGAGCAAAACTACCAAGTGCAATTCTAGGAATTTTTTATTGTACACTGGACATGGTGAATATGCTGGCAAGATTGGATTGTTTCCTTTTCCTGCAGAGTAATTTTTGTTCTGGACTCCTCCAAACTAAAAAATCTTTAAAACAAGTCACCCACTGAGGGTCCTTGGCCTGGAAGATGAGCTTTCTGCAGAGGAGAACTTGGTTTCTGTCTGCACAGCTGCGGCTCAGTGCCTGGAAAAGAAGGAATCTGGCCTGAGGATGCAGACAGGGTAAGGAGGCATCAGGGTTGACTCAGTCTTTTGCTGGCTCCTCCCCTCCTCTTATGGTGATTGAAAGGCCCCTTGAGCTGGCGAGTTTGAGGTGCTATTTTTCTCATCCTTAAGTCAGATTATTATTTGGAAAAGAGGCTCACAGGCATTGCTATAACTGAGGACCAATAGATAATAATCATAATCTGCTAATTTCATCTCTCTTAGAAAAGAAATATTAGAAGATGAAGGTAGTTAGGATTTTTCTGAGGGTCTCCCAAAATACCACTTTCCTCAAGTCAGCCTTGGGACAGTGATTAAATCAGATTAGATTAGATGGTGTGTATTCAGTTTTCTAGCTCCTTGATGAGCAATACTAGCTTTTCATTTTGTCAACATTTTCTTTGACAAAATGGATCTTTGCCTCTCTGCAAAACCAAAGAGTGCTTTTATGCAAGCAATCAGTGTGTTCAAGGTGATGAAGGGTAGCAAATGGGATACCCCCAAATATGCCGTTTAGGCCGAAAGGTTATTCTGAGCTGATTATTTTGAGAACCTGCAGATAAAGGAGGAGATCTGAAAACAGAGCAGGAATTTAAGAAGGGAAATTTACATTAGTTGGGGACCTGTAACAGGAAGATTCCTTTTTCATGTGAAAGACTTATCTACATGGCAGGGCAAACTTTGTTTACCATACATTTCCTCTGGTCACCTTCCTGTGAATTACCTTCCTCCACTTTGAAGCTCCAGTCTCCTATCCCGTAGCTCAGGGTGGTATGTAATTGCCTGGCTGCCTTGTAATTCTCATACATTTGTGGGAGTCTCATATGTATGTAATTAAAACTGTTTTTTTTTTTCTTTGTTAATTCTTATTTTTATTACAGGAGGTCTCAGCCAAAAACCCAAAAGGGTGGGAGAAAAATTATTTTTTCTTCCCTATAGTGAATTTAATCCTCTATTTTTAGAAAAATAGAAAAACTGCTTACAGTTTAAAAATGGCAAATTTTCTTACTTCTAGTACTCGTTTCCAAAAAATTGAAGTTTAATTTTAACAAGGGTACTTTATTAGAATGAATAAAATGTTATACATTTTGAATTGGAAAAAAAAACACCAAAAAAGTAAAAGTACCCCAATTAAAAAAAATTACATATACTGACTCAAAGATTATAAAACTGAATGAGAAATTCCATTACATACTATTTTGGTTTACAAAGCTATGTTTTGCATTGGGTGTACATTTACTTATTGAATTGTATAGTTGGAAGAAAGTATTAGAAATTTTTTGTTTTTTGTCTTTATTAGAAGCATTCTTGAAATTATACCTAATTTTTTTTGAAACTTTAAGAAAATTTGCTATTTTAAAACTAAAGCTAGCACAAATCCTAGTTCTGCCACTAATAAATTTTGTGACTTTGGACAAGTACATAACTTTTCTGTGGCTCAGTTTCCTCTTCTCTAAAATGGGGATAGTTCTAATGACTGGACAGTACTAGGTTGACAGAATATCAGTGGCTTTGATATGGGTCGTGTGTGTGTGTGTGTGTGTGTGTGTGTGTGTGTGTGTGTGTGATGAAGTGAGAGGGAGCAGGGCAGGGGGTTGAGAAAGACTTTGCCCCCGGGGGCACTCTATCAGTTGGATGTCAGAGGCAGAGGAGTAACTAGCAAAGGAAATTGAAAATGATCAGCCTCTTGGGTAGGAGGAAACCAGGAGAGTGTGGTGTTTAGAAGCCAAGGTGGCTTGTGAATAATTGAATTCAATGCTGCTGCCAAGTATATTAAGATTTACACCTATCAGTGGATATAACCATTCAGCAGTGATTAGTGACATTTTAAAAAGTTAATGTTTTATTTTTCAATTACAGTTGACATACAGTATTATATTAGTTTCAGATGTATAACCTAGTGATTGGACATTATATAACTTACTAAGTGATCACCCTGATAAATCTAGTACCCATCTGATACCATACATAGTTATTATAGTATTATTGACTATATTCCCTATGCTGTGCTTTATATCCCGTGACTATTCTGTAACTAACAATTTGTACTTCTTAATCCCTTCACTTTTTTCACCCTTCCCCCCAACCCTCTCCCCTCTAACAACCACCAGTTCTCTCTCTGTCTATGAGACTGTTTCAGTTTTGTTTATTTTGCTCTTTAGATTCCACATGTAAGTGAAATCATATGGTATTTGTCTTTCTCTGCCTGACTTATTTCACTGAGCATAATGCCCTCTAGGTCCATCCATGATGTCACAAATGGTTAGATTTCATTTTTTATGGTTGAGTAATATTCCATTGCATCTGTGGATCACAGCTTTTTTCATCCACTAGTCTATTGATGGGCACTTGGATTGCTTTCATAGCTTGGCTATTGTAAATAACGCTGCAATGAACAAAGGGGAGCATATATTCCTTTGAATTTGTGTTTCGGGTTTCTTAGGATGAATTCCCAGAAGTAGAATTGCTGGGTCATAAGGCAGCTCCATTTTTAATTTTTTGAGGTAACTCCATACCGTTTTCCACAGTGGCTACACCAGTCGGCATCCCACCAACAGGGCTCCCTTTCTCCACACCCTCGCCAGCACTTGTAGTTCGTTGACTTGTTGATGGAGCCATTCTGACAGGTGCGAGGTGATACCTCATTGTGGTTTTAATTTGCATTTCTCTGATGATTAGTGACGTTGAGCATCCTTTCATATGTCTGTTGGCCACCTGTGTTCCCTCTTTGGAGAAGTGTTTGTTCAGGTCCTCTGCCTATTTTTAAATTGGATTGTTTGGGTTTTTGGTGTTGAGTATTGTGAGTTCTTTATAAATTTTGGATATTAACCCCTTTTCAGATGTATCATTGGCAAAGATGTTCTCCCATTTAGTAGGTCGTCTCTTCATTTTGTTGATGGTTTCCATTGCTGTGCAAAACCTTTTTAGTTTGATGTAGTCCCATTTGTTTGTTTTCTTTTGTTGACCTTGCCCAAGGAGATATATCAGAAAAAATACTGTTAAGAGAAATGTCTGAGATTTTACTGCCTATGTTTTCTTCTAGGAGTTTTACGATATTGAGTCTTACATTTAAGTCTTTAATTCATTTTGAGTTCATTCTTTTATATGATGTAAGGAAGTGGTCTAGTTTCATTTTTTCAAGTATTTGTCCAATTTTCCCAGCACCAATTATTGAATAGATTGTCTTTATCCCATTGTATGTTCTTGCCTCCTCTGTGATGTGTGAACAGACCATATAGACGTGGTTTCTTTCTGGGCTCTTTATTCTGTTCCATTGATCTATGTGTCTATTTTTTTGTTGTTGTTGTTTTTTAAATTTACCTTTATTGTTGAAAGTATTACAAATGTCCCATTTCCCCCCCCCATTGATTCCCTCCACTCTGTACCGCCCCCCCCAGGCCTCCACCCCACTATTGCCTTTGTCCTTGGGTTATACATATAAGCATATAAATTCTTATGTTAATCTCTCCTCACCCCCTCCCCCACCTTCTCTTGAGATTTGTCAGTCAGTTCCATGCTTCTATGTCTCTGAATCTATTTGGTTCATCGGTTCATTTTGTTCATTAGAGTCCACATATGAGTGAGGTCATGTGATACTTGGCTTTCTCTGACTGGCTTATTTTGCTGAGCACAATACTCTCCAGTCCCACTAGGCTGCCTCATATGCTCCCCCCTTTTTTATAGCTGCATAGTATTCCATGGTGTAAATGTCCGAGAAGATGCTTGATATGATTTCAATCTTCTTGAACTTGTAGAGACTTGTTTCATGTCCTAACATGTGGTCTAGCTTTGAGAATGTCCCATGTGCATTGAGGAGAATGCCTATTGTGCAGCTTTGGGGTGAAATGTCCTGTAAGTGTCAATTAAATCCATCTGATCGAGTGTATCATTTAGAGTCTCTGTGTGTCTGTTTTTATGCCTGTACCATGTAGTTTTGGTTACTATGGCCTCGTAGTATAGTCTGATATCAGGTAGCATGATTCCCCCAACTTTGTTCTTCTTTCTCAATATTGCTGAGGCTATTCAGGGTTTCTTGTGGTTCCATATAAATTTTTAGATTATTTGTGCTAAGTCTATGAGATTAGTTACTTCGAGGAGAGCAATTTGGTGGAGGGTTGTGCACAAAAGCCTAATTGGAATGGTTTTAAGAGAGAATGGAAGGAGAGGTGTTGAGGCAGCAAGTATAGACATTGAAAAGAAAAAGTTTTATATTAAAGGTGAAAAACAGTATGTAATGTCTTAAGTAATAGGTGACATTTACTGAGCACTTACCGTGTAACAAACGCTGTCTTAGGCATTTCTATTAACTTGTTTAATGAGGAATAAGAAATATAGACAATCTTGCTCTGCGTGACAGTGCAAGACCGTGCCAGCTAAAGACACGCAAAGCCGACTTAGAAACCAGTGGGAAAGACTTGGAGTGTTCTGTGACCTTTTACATTTTTGTCTAAACATTCTACATTTTGACTAGCTCCTAATCTTGGCTATTAATGAATTGGAAAGTGAAAAAAATAGTAAAACTAATATTCATTTACAGTACAGTATAATTTAAAACTTCAGAAACTTATAAATGAGAATATTTTATTTCATTATAAAAACTCACAAAGAGCCCCAGCCAGTTTTGCTCAGTGGGGAGAGCACTGGCCTGAGGATTGAAGGGTCCCAGGTTCGATTCCACATACCTCAGTTGCAGGCTTGATCCCCGGCCTGGGTCGAGGGGCATGTGGGAGGCAACTAATCGATGTGTCTCTCTCACATCGATGATTCCCTCTCCCTCTCCCTCTCCCTCTCCCTCTCCCTCTCCCTCTCCCTCTCCCTCTCCCTCTCCCTCTCCCTCTCCCTCTCCCTCTCCCTCTCCCTCTCCCTCTCCCTCTCCCTCTCCCTCTCCCTCCCTCTCCCTCCCTCTTTCTCCCCCCACCCTCTCCCTCTCTCTTCCCCCCCCCCCCTTCTGTTCTCTCTGAAAAGCAATGAAAAAAAATATCCTTGGGTGAAGATTAACAATAATAATAATAATTAAAAAACTGACAAAGATTAGTTTGCACAGAGCTTGCCTTCTCATCACACCAATTATGACACGGAGCAGGCATCTTTCCTGCGTTTGCCATGCTCCCCAGTTTGGATCCGTGTCCAGCCTCTTCCGTCTCCTCCTTCCGTGTGGGCAGTGTCTCCGGAGGCCCCTTGATGGGGCGTTTTTGCTGGTGTCGCTCCCTCTGGTGCATTCATCCTTTCCTTCTCAGCCACTGTCTCAGTGAGGGTGATAACCGGCTGCAAGGCTGCCCCTCTGTGGCTCTGGCCTGAGGGGCCCCGCCCAGCCTGCCACTGCCAGCGCGCCAGAGTTTTTAAAGAAGGGCTGGGACCAGGGGGGGGACAGGCGCGCAGGGCCGGGTAGCCTAAAGGTGGAGGAATGCTTTGCCAGGGCGGCGCCCCCAGGGCGGCCGGTGAGGTGCTCGGCCGCTGCACCTGCTGTCACCCAGCAAACATGAATTCACCACCTTGCATTTCGTCATCCTGGCTGGGGACTGGAACTGTGGAGAAACAGAAAACAAAGTCTCCTGCCAATTCAGAAAACTTGTCCACAGACGTAGAAGACAGTTTTATTATTGAATGAGCACTTAACCTACATGTGGTGTGTCTCGGGCACCGGCTAGAGCGTAAAGGCAGAAAGGAACCTCACCCTTCCATACAGTCAGGTAGATGCGGCCTGTCAGTCCATGTTGTCAGGGTAAAAGGTAACTATCCCTCACCTAGGAGGACCTGGTGGCGCCATTTGTTGCCCACCCTAGATTCACCTGGTGATCAGGTGGCCATCGGTGTTTGCTGGCTGCAACGATCTAGAAGAATACAATTTTCAGGTGCCCGGGACAGGCTGATTGGAGCCAGACGCCCAGGCTGAGCTGTGCCAGGGCCTGGAGCGAGGGTGCTACCTTCCTGGGGTTTACGTTTGAGAGATGCTTCTGGGTCTTTAGAAAGACATTCCTGGGTTATAAATCTGTCCACATACTTGTTTAGCTGTTAAAAATATTTACATACATTTTAAAAAGACTGGAAGAATTCACAGGTTTTCTAAAGGAAATGCTTTAAGAAAAGGTATATGAGGGGGGTCTCTCTCCCGTTTTACACCAGAGAAAATTCAACTTTTTATAAAAAGATTTGTATTTACCCTTACAGTATTTATGATCAGATTTATGATCACGCCCTTTCCGAATGTAGTGCAAAGCTCATTTCTGTTCATTTGATCTCACTGGAGACAAGAGAAACCTTGTTATCAACCTTCAAAAAGCACTTTGATTTTGAAGATTAAACTTTCTCCTTAAGGCCACTAATTAATTACTCCAGTCATTGTTATCTGAGCCCTTTTTTCTCTTGGTCTGTACACTAAACCAACAAATGAGGATGCTTTCAGGCGTGTTTTGCCAACCATACCCTGGAGAAGGTCCTTTACCTTAAATTCTCTTGGATTCTGACTGGCGATTAATTAAATGATGTTGGTGTTGTGCCCTGCTGCCCTGGGCGCCGGGGATAAATCGTGAACGTGGTGGGCATGGTGTCTTCCCTCCTGGAGCTCACCTCAGGCAGGGACCGGGCATTTAACACACTGTGACCAATGCCCAGAGTACTGCTGATGGCAGTGACTTCAGTGCCCCACCCTCGCCTGGGGCTGCATGAGGTCAGACGCTGGAGGACCTGGAAACCATAGCAAGGATTTGGGATTCAAGTTTCAGTGTCTGGGCCTATCCCTAGAGCTTTTGATTCTTTGGTTTTGGTGCAACTCAAGAGCCAATATTTTAACAAGCTCCTCTGTAGGACCTGGTCCAGTTAATCTCAACACATCTCTTCAAGGCACTGTGGGTTTTATAGCCTTTGAAGGTTTAAAGGTAGAGATTGATATCATAGGATTTGAATGGATTGGTGGGGGGAGGGGACAAGAATTGTCATAGGGTAGCTGGGCGGCTATTGCAGTAGTTAAGGAAGGAATCATTGGTAGGTTGGGCACATAGAGTAGTGGACAGTTTTGAGATATTTAGGACACAGAATAGGATTTTGTGATCATTTAAACATGAAAGGAGATGCAGAAGGAGAGCGAGGAATCAAGCTTGACTCCCAGGTTTCACATTTTAGTAACAAGCATATTGGGGTTGAGGGCTAGCTATGAGGAGTTAAATTTTTGGACCCAGAGCCATCCCTGTGGGATGGTTAGTAGGCAGTTAAATACAGCAGTTTGAAGCTTGGGAGCTCTGGGCTGGTCTGTATTAGAGGGAATTTGAGAGTGGTCAGCCCATAGATGGCAATTGAAAGGGAATGGGTGAGATCACCCAGAGGAAGGTCATAGAAGAGGAGGGAAGGTCTGAAACAAAACACGGGCAATGTCAGGCTGTGTTTTGGTAGGAAGAGGAGCCAGCAGTAAATATTGAAACGGGATGGCTAGAGAGATGGCAGGAGAACTGGGAGAGTGTGGCACACCCATGGGCTTACCTATGAACAGTGGCTCCTGGTGATTTTCCGTATTTGTAATTTAGCAAAAGCAAGTTAAAAACATTTCAATCTAATGATCTTAGATGTTAGTGCCACGTGCAGTGACTTTATCCCAAGCATCAATCACACTAACGTTAAGATCTTGGAATATCTCCTTCAGCATAAACCAGTTAATATAGCAGGAAAGTCGCCCAGCCTCCTTTCTTCTGCACATTGTTAATGTCTTCCGTCTCACCTTGGGGCCTGGCCTTCTCAAGCCCAGGCATTCGTGGCTTTTTGACCCTCTGAATGAAATCATCCATAGGGAAGTTTCTGAAGTGCGGGCCAAGGGTGATGGCAATGACTATTGTTGGTGGCTACCGGGTCATATATTTCCTCCAGTGATGTGTTTATCTTTCACTGGGAAATGCTTCAGAGTGAGACATGGGCGTCCATGCCTTTTCTACTGAATATGAATGTTTCACTGTGGGGTTTTTCTTTTCTTTTTTATAAGTCTGCCTGACCCAAAACTCTTGACCAGGGGTCAGCCAACGTGGCCTGCCACCAGCTTTTGTACAGCCCACTGGCCAGGAATGGTTTTTACATTTTTAAGTGGTTGCATTTTAAGGGATTACATAAATACCTGCATAACCTTGATTTTTGCAACTTGGCCCACAAAGCCTAAGATGTTTACTGTGCAACCTTTTATGGAAAAATTTTGCAATCCCTGCTCTTGACTATTTCTCCTTAGCTACCTAAGACTAAAAAGAAATCTTTTCATTCAAACAGGAAAGTCAGCCAGGACTGTGGTTCTCAAATGTTATCGTGGCCAGAATTACCTGGAGGGCGTGTTCCCGTAGAGATGGCAGGGCCCCATCCCCCATGTCTAGAGTGGGGTCAGAGAAGTGGCATTTATTCTTTTTAAAATTTCTTTTATTTTTGAGGTATATTTGACATATAATGTGTCATAACATTCTCTTAGTTTCAGGTGTACAACACAGTGATTCAATATTTGTATATATTGTGAAATGATCACCACAGTAAGTCTAGTTAACATTTGTCCCCATACATAGTTACAAAAAATTAAAAAAAACCTTTTTTTTAAACTGATTTTTAGAGAGAGAGGAAAGGAAAGGGGGATGGGGGAGAGAAACATTAATGTGAGAACAGAGCACTGATGGGCTGCCTCCTGCACGCCTCCTACTGGGGATCAAGCCCACAACCCGAGCATGTGCCCGGATCGGGAATCAAACCAGCAACCTTTTGGTGCACATGAGGACCCTCAACCAACTGAGCCACACCTGCCAGGGCAAGATTTTTTTTTCTTGGAAAAGTTCCCCGTGGTGTCCCACTGATAACTGAGCTCCTCGTGATGCTCATTGTTGGGGGTGACCTTATGTGACCCAGCAGCATCCTTCCCCTCTCCACGTCCCCATCCCTTGGTGTTATTTACCCATGTCATTGTTTTTATTCTACTACACATTGGCACATGGACCTGCAGGCCATCCTTTCATCAAAGATCCAAATAGAAAGTGATTTCGAGTTGGTTTTTGGCATGACCTTAAACTATCTGGAGTATTTTAGTGCACCTTTCCCACTTTTATTGACTGCGGGGTGAGGGGACAGAATCGAGGACCTCCTGATGACTGCTCTTTCCCCTCTCCCCAGTGCCCAGGTGCCTTTCTACGTTTCTTGTCCAGGTCGTGGGAATGCCATGTCTTCTTCCTTGTGTGCTCTATGGATTTCATGAGCCTGATCAAGTTGGCCATTCTTGACTGTTTTGATACATGAAGGGCATTAAATACCTTTTTTGGAGTATTGTCGCCTCAAAAAATGAAAAATCAACTAACCCAACCCAGCTTCCAGATCTCTTCTGTTCCTGTGTGCTAGAATTCTGGTTTGAAGGTCAAAACTGAGCAATCCCTTGTTTCTCCCCAAAATGATGAACACTGTTGATTGGGCAGGGTGACACAACGGATGGGAGATAAAATTTACATCAATTTAATATTTCAAAAACTTTATCCTTATTAGTAGTATTTGTTACAGAAAGGGATCATCACAAAGTAGAAAAATAATCATTTGTGGTTCCACCTCCAGGAAATAATCGTTAATAATGTTTTCTACCTTGGTGCTGTTTGGGTGACTTAGCGAAGTTACTTTACTACCTGACCCTCAGTTTCCTCCTCTGTTAAATGGGAAATAGCTCCTCCTCCATTCACAGAGGGTCATTTTCATTTAGGATGGAAATTTTGTCATAGAGGAAATGACTGCATGTAATTGGTTCTGATCTTTTCTGTTGTTCCTTTTGTAGTACTCTATTATTTGAATATGCGTATCTTTATAGTACATTTTAATATTTTGTAAAACAAATATTACACATCTTTTAAAGTAACTCCTGCCAATTACAACTTATTTGTTCTTTCAAATGAATATTAGACTTACTGTATTAACTTCTTAAACATTTCATTGGTATTGTCATTAAGATTGCCTTAGCATTTACGATATCAAACACTCTAATAAACAGGCTTTCTTTTCTGGGCCTCAGTAATATTTGGTAATTATCATCATGTAAGTTGTTTCATATTTCTTATGTTTCCTAGGCATTTTATGATTGTGGTGGTTGTAGAAAATGAGGATTTTTCACTGTGAAATTTCTGAACTGCTTACTGGTGGCATACAGGAAAAAAATTGTTGACTTTTGTGTTTTTAAACTAGTTATCTTACTGACTTCTCCTAGTAGTGAATTTTCATTTGACTGACTTAGGTTTTCTATTTGGAAAAGCATAATCTGAAAATAAAGATTAATTTGTCCCCATGTTTCTAAAATTTATCAATTAAAATTATTCTTTGTCCTTTATTGCATTTGCAAGAACTTCCAGAAAAGTGCTAAATTATAATGAGCTCTTGTTCCTGAATTTAATGGGACTGGGCTCTATTATTTCAACATTAACTATAATATTGGCTATTTATATGCAATAGCTATTTTCTAACAGATTATGGAGGTTTTCTTCTAGTATCAGGAAGCTTTTGTAATTTTTTAAATACTGCATTTAATTATTTTTAATTTTTGCATTTATTAAAGTAATTATTTTTTTAATCTTCTGAGGTGTTGAAGTGACTAATTAATTGACTGGTATATTAACATGCTACTGGATTAGCATGTTATTTATATTAATAAGGAGATTAGTTTGTGATTTCCTTTGTTGTGCTCTATTTGTTAGGCTGGAATTAGAGTGTTGCTGGTTTGAGAAAATGAATTGGGAAGTGTGCCATGCTTTTCTGTTGGAACAGTTTAAATTACATGTGAATTATCTTTCCTTAAAGCTCTGCTGGAGCTCACTGGTAAAACTGTGTAGACAAGGCGCAGCATTTGGCGCTGTTCCCTAGGCAGAGATTTCCATTTCTTCCATGGTTATTGGAATCCAGATGGGCCGCTTTCTCAAGCCATTTCCGGAAGTTTATGTGTTTTTAGAAAATCATGTATTTCATCCTGATTTTCAGGATTTTTAACTTAAAGTGGTACATTTAAATTTCTTATGCCATTATAAAGTGCCCCTGTATCTGGGAATAAGTCCGAACTCTCACTTTTAATGATGTCAGTGTTTTCTCTTGCTTAAATCTGCACGGTGTTTGCCCATTTTATTGATATTTCCAAAGAAATTAGCTCTAGGATTTATGAAATCTATTGTTTTTATTTCTAATAATTTCTATGTTTGTTATGATTAATTTATTTATCCTCAGCTCTTAGGCGTTTCTCTTTCTTGACACTGTTTTTCAAATTTATTTTCATTTTAAAAAATACATACACTTAAGGCTATGAGGTTTTTTCTGAATATGATTTTCCTAACCATATCAATATTGATTTGTAGATTTAAAAAATTATTTTCAATTCTCACCTGAGGATATGTTTTTATTGATTTTAGAGAGAGAGGTGGGGGAGGGGAGAGAGAGAGGGAAACCGCCCTGCGAGAAACATCGGTGGCTCCTGCAGGGGATCAGGCCCGCTGGCCGGGAATCCAACTGCAGCCTTTTGGTCTATGGGTGACCCTCCAACAACGCCCAAGGCTCCCGTTGGTCCACATTAGCAATTGGTATTGTCAGTCTCTCTAGTTTTAGCCATTTTATTGGGTATAAAGTAGGATTTCATTGTAGCTTTTACTTGTATTTCCTTGATGCCTGATGATATTGAGCATCATTTTGTTTGCTTATTGGCTATTCACACAACAGTGTTTTTGTGAAATGCCTGTTCAAGCCTTTTGCCTATTTTTTAACTGGGTTGTCTTTTTGTTGTTTGATTGTAGTTCTTTATATATTCTGGATATAAATTCTTTGTCAGATTTATGTATTGTAAATATTTTCTTCTAGGCTCTGGTATATCTTTTTTTACAGTGTTTTCTAAAGAAGAGAAGATTTGAATTTTAATGAAGTTTGTTTTAATATTTTTTCTTTTAGGATCATCGCTTTTTGTGTTTTGTTTAAGAAATCTTTACTTACCTGAATATTGTAAATATATTGTATGTTTTCTTCTAGAAGCTTTATGGTTTTAGCTTTATGTTTGATCCTATCATTCATCCCAAATTACCCCCCCCCCCCACCCCCGGATATCCAGTTGTTCCAATACCATTTGTAGAAAATTAGTCGATTGTATTTTGTAGGTCTATTTCTGGACTTTTATTCTGTTTCTATGACTACAGGTTTAATTTTTTTTATAGCATGCTTTATTCCAAATACAATAGGATACTGAAAGAAAAAAAAAAATGAACTGAGAACTTTATATCCAGTCAAAATGATTTTCAGGTATAAAGTTACAAACAAGCTATTATCAACAAGCAATACCGTTTCCATGAGTCTTTCCTCGGGATGCAATTGCAGTTTTTCTATTCTCATTGACTCATGAGTTATTTAGGAATATGCTGCCATCTTTAACAACAACTCTAAATCTGACCCAGAAAACTGTTATGTTAGGGCCATGACAAGACTGAGGCTGAATGGTAATAACCCTGAGTAAGAATGTCCATCCTGTAAAGCAGTAGTGCTCAAATCTAGCAATATACAGGGAAGTTAAAAAACAAGCAAAACAAATTTTGAGACCTCATTTCATAAGTAATTTTTTGTGGGAAAACTTGGAAATTTCTATTTTTCAAAAGCTCTCCAGGTGATTCTGAGACATCCAGTCAATTTGGGAACCATTGCCCTGAGCACCACCTCTTAGGGCAAGGAACAGACCTCTCAGTGACACTGAGACTTCACTGGGTTCACTGTTTCATTATTTCATTGTCAAGACTAGACCTTCCAGAAAGGGAAACAGAAAATTACTGTTACAGGCATTACAATGAACACAAATCTCAGGTCATCTTTGAATGACCTAATTTTAATTTGGGAGGATATGATGTTTGTTACTGTTGTGGGATAGTAAAGATATTTTGCTAGTTACACAACTACTGGATTCTGGATTACTGTTCTGCTGTTCAAATATGGTGACTTGAAGTTTTAGGGAGGACTATCTGGGGCCATGGAGCCAAGTGCCTTATTTTTTCCAGGCCTAATGGACCAGGAAAGCTCTAAGAAAGCCAGGAGAGCTGTCAAGTGAAGTGTACTGCAGTTCAGGACCAGAGGGAAGGACCTGCGAGGTAATGGCTTTTGGAGAGACTTATGATCTCAATGTATTGGGGAGAACATTAAAAATTATTTCATTTTTCAGTAGATGCTATATTTAAAAATTACCGTCTTCTTTTAGATGAGTGGTTTTCAATGGAGGATGATTTTGTATTCTAGGGAACATTTGGTAATATATAGAGACTTTTTAAAAATTTTGTTTTTTAATCCTTACCTGAGGCTATTTTTTCCATTGCTTTTCAGAGAGAGTGGAAAGGGGTGTAGGGGGAGAGAGAGGGAGAGGGAGAGAGAAAGATCGATATGAGAGAGAGACATCGATTGGTTGCCTCCTGCACTCTCCCCTTCGAACCTGCAACCAAGATACGCACCCTTGGCTGGAATCAAACCTGGGGACTCTTCAGTCCATGGGCTGACGCTCTAACCACTGAGCAAACCAGCTAGGGCTATAGAGACATTTTTGGTTTTTACAACTGGGAGTTGTACTGTTGGCCAGGGATATTGCTAAACACACTACAATGCACAGGACAGCTCTCCACAACCAAGAATTATCCAGCCACTCACCTCACACCCGTCAGAATGGCTGTTATCCAAATGACAACAAATAACAAGAGTTGGTGAGGATTTGGGAAAAATGGAAATTTTGTGCAGTATTGGTGGGATTATAAATTAGTGCACCCATTATGGAAGACAGTATAGGGATTCCTCCAAAAATAAAAATAAAAAATAGAACCATTGTACATCTCAGCAATTCTACTTTGGGTATTTATCTGAAGAAAAGAAAACAATAGTTCAAATGATACCTGCCCCATTGTGTTCATTGTCTACAGTGGTCAAGATACAGAAGCAACCAAGTCGTCCATGGATAGAAGATTGGGCAAAGAAGAGGTGGCGCACACGCAGTGGAATATCACTCAGCCATAAAGAGAATGAAATCTTGTCATTTGTGACAACATGGATGGACAGAGAGAGTATAATGTTAAGTGAATAAGTCATAGAGAAAAGACAAATACTGTGGGATTTCACTTATATGTGGAATCTAAAAAACGAAACAAATGAACAAAAAACCCACAATGAAACAGAAATAAACTCATAGATACAGAGAATAAACTGATGGTTCCCAGAGCGGCGGGGAACTCTTTGGTGTTCTGTACTAAGTGTGGATTTAGTTTTATCTACGCAGTTTGGGAATCATTGGGCATCTTAATCTGATATTTACTTTTAATTTAATAATTTTAAATGCTTATAATCTTAAATGATAACTCATCTGAACTTCCTGGAGGTCTAATTCCATTATATTTTTAAATCCTTGGTTATATTAGTTGTTTTTCTTGTGCTGCGTATTTCTGGATTGTGATTTTTATAATTGGTGGATTTATCTATCAGAATCCTATGTGGTTTGGCTTGAGTATGTGAATTCAGAAGGAGTTTTGTTAAATTCCCCTAGGGAATTGCCCCCAACTTTCTTTCTTATTTATTTACTTAGTTATTGGTTTGGGTTTTTCCACATATAAGTGAAATCCCACAGTATTTGTCTTTTCTCTATGACTTATTCACTTAACATTATACAATGGGGCAGGTATCATTTGAACTATTGTTTTCTTTTCTTCAGATAAATACCCAAAGTAGAATTGCTGAGATGTACAATGGTTCTATTTTTTATTTTTATTTTTGGAGGAATCCCTATACTGTCTTCCATAATGGGTGCACTAATTTATAACTGAACAGGTAGTATAGATTAGAATTTCACATCTTTATCAAGGCAGGTCTGTGCTTACTAACTCAGGGGGAGATTTTACTTTTTTATCAGCCTTTAGGACAAAACAGACAAGATTTTTTATTATATTTCATTATCACTCAGTATATTTTTTCCCGTTTACCCTTTCTCAGTTCACCCTTTGAAGGTTCAGCTTATGTAGGAATTTCACACCTGAAACCTTGTCTCCTGTTTGAGTTAAAGCAAGAAAGCCAGTGAGGCTGGAGGCTGATGAGTGAGGGGCAATAGTGGTAGGATATGAAGTCCGAGGTAATGAGAGGCAAGAACACGTAGGGCTTTTTGAGTCATGATACGAAGCTTTGCTCATACTCTGAGATGAAAAATCATTGGAGGGTTTTGAGCAAAGGTATGGCAGTCAAGAATGTGATCTGATTTATATTTTAAATGGATTTTTCTGATTGCAGTTGAAAAATAGACTCTCTTTCATTCCAAGGATAGAAACAGGGAAACAATATTGCTGGTAAGAGATGATGGTGTATGCTTGCATGGTTACAATACTGGTGGTGAGAAGTGGTAAAATTCAAGATATAGTTTGAAGGGAAAGAAAATAGATTTGATGATGAACTAATATAGAGTATATGTGGGAGATTTTAAGGCTTTAGGCCTGGGCAACTGTCAAGAAATTTATTGGTTTTCACTGAGATGAGAAAGATTGGATAGACTTGTTAGTGGGGGGAAATCAAAATTGTGGGTTTGGACACTTAGATCTTAAGCTTGATATGTTTTCTAAGCCATACAAAAGGAGATGTTGGCCTGTTATTGAGTATATGAGCTGGGAAAATTCAGAGGAAATGGCTGCATTATACCTATAAATCTGGGAATTGTCAGGTTTGATATGATATGAGATTCCATGGGACTTTATAAGGTTATCTATGAATTTAAAAAGGTATCTGCAGTTTGGTGGTTGCTGAAGAAAGGGGGTTGGGGGGTAAGGGGGTCCTAGTAAATGGTGAGGGGAGATGATGTGACTTCGGGTGCTGGGCACACAGAACAATATACAGATCTTGTAACATAGAAACCCACACCTGAAACTTAAATGTTCATATTAACCATTGTCACCCCAATACATTTAATAATAAAAAGGTATTTGTTTTAAATCATCTAGAATTTCTAGGTATTTTTAAAAAATTTATCTTTATTGTTGAAAGTATTACAAATGTCCCCTTTTTTCCCCATTGATTCCCTCTACTCTATACCCCTCCCCCCAGCCTTCACCCCAATATTGCATGTGTCCATGGGTTATGCACATATGCATATAAGTTACTAGGTTAATCTCGCCCCCCCCCCCCTTACCTCTGAGATTCGTCACTCTGTTCCATGCTTCTTTGTCTCTGGATCTGTTTTGTTCATCGGTTTATTTTGTTCCTTAGATTCCACATATGAGTAAGATCATGTGATATCTTCTTTCTCTGACTGGCTTATTTTGCTTAGCATAATACTCACCAGGTCCCACCTGCTGTCTCCAAGGGTGAGAGATCCTTCTTTTTAGCAGCTGCATAGTATTCCATGGTGTAAAGGTCCGAGAGGATGCTTAATATGATTTCAATCTTCTTGAACTTGTAGAGACTTGTTTCATGTCCTAACATGTGGTCTAGCTTTGAGAATGTCCCATGTGCACTTGAGGAGAATGCCTATTCTGCAGCTATAGGGTGAAATGTTCTGTAAATGTCAATTAAATCCATCTGACCTAGTGTGTCATTTAGAGTCATTGTTTCTTTGTTGATTTTTTGTCTGGAAGATCTACCCATCCAGTAAAGTCACTGGAGTGTTAGGGTCCCCTACTGTGGCTGTATTGCTGTCAATCTCTCCCTTAAAGACCAACAGAAGTGTTTTTTTCCTCCAGCGTATGTGAGTCCTTTGCTCTGAGGTGGGTCTTGTACACAGCATATATTTTGGTCTTATTTTGTTATCCATTCAGCTACCCTATTTCTCTGATTGGAGCATTTAATCCTTTATATTTAAGGTTATTATTGATTGGTACTTATCTATTGCCATTTTATTTCTTCATGCCTATGTTTCTCATTCTCTATTTCAACTTCTAATTACAACAGTCCCTTTAACACTTCCTGCAGTGCCCGTTTGGTGGTGATAAAGTCCTTTAGCCTCTTTCTGTCTGGGAAGCTCTTTAATTCACCATCTATTTTGAATGATAGCCTTGCTGGATAGAGTAGTCTTGGTTTCAGATCCTTGTTTTGCATTACCTTGAATACTTCATGCCATTCCCTTCTGGTCTGTAGAGTTTCTGATGAGAAATCAGCTGACAGCCTTATGGGAGCTCCTTTGTAGGTAACAAATAGCTTTTCTCTTGCTGCCTTTATGAGTCTCTGTCTTGAATTTTTGGCATTTTAATTATGATGTGTCCAGATGTGGGCCTCTTTGGGTTCTTCTTGTTTGGGACTCTCTGCGCCTCTTGAACTTGTGTGACTTTTTCCTTCACCAGGTTAGGGAAGTTTTCTGCCATTATTTCTTCAAACAGGTTCTATAATCCTTGCTTACTTTCATTATCTTCTGGCACTCCTATGATGCAGATATGGTTACATTTCATGTTGTCCCACAGCTCCCTTAAACTGTCCTCATGGTTTTTAATTGTTTTTTTCTTTTTGGTACATTGATTAAGTGATGTTTTTCTACCCTGTCTTCTAATTTGCTGATCCTATCCTCAGCTTCCTCTAATCTGCTGTTCATTCCTTCCAGTGTATTCTTTATTTCTACTACATCATTTTTTTTTTTAATATATCTGTATTGATTTCAGAGAGAGGAAGGAAGAGGAAAAGAGAGATAGAAATATCAATGATGAGAGAGTTGTCATTGATCAGCTGCCTCCTGCATGCTTCCGACTGGGGATTGAGCCTGCAACTGGGCATGTGTCCTCACCAGGAATCGAACCGCAATCTTTTTGATCCTAGGCCGTTGCTCATCCGCTGAACCACGCCTGGCCGGGCATCTACTACGTCATTCTTAATTTCCTCATAGTGTCCACTTCTTTTCTTATGCTGTTAAGCATCCTTATGATCAGTATTCTGAACTCTATATCTGATAGATTGCTTATCTCCATTTCATTTAGCTCTTCTTCTGGAGACTTTTTTTTGTTCTTTCATTTGGGGCTTGTTTTTTTGTTTCTTTATTTTGGCCACCAGTTTAGATTTGTTTCTATGCATTAGTTAGATCTGCTAGGACTCCCAGTCTTTGGGATGACCTCTGGTGTAGGCCAGCGCTAGATGCTGTTTGTGACTGACCTTGAGTACCCTGTTTGAAGTGTTCCACACTCCACAGCTTGTGCTTCTCTCTGCTGGGGCTGGGTGTGTTTGGACAGGACCAAGATGTGAACCAAAGTCTGCTTTACTAAGCCCTGAGTTCAGAAGCAAGTCAAAGACTCAAAGCACCCAGAGGCTGTTATTCAGTCTCTTAATGAGCTTCAGGCTGTAGAAACTCCACAGGGTGGGGCCAGAGGTTTTCCAGTAGGGTGGGGCAATTGCTTCTTCCCCAGGCAAAAGCTGCTTGGAAGGAAAATGTCTGCCTGAGAAAGATGTCCTCTGCCGATTGGGGGAATGACTTGGCACAGGAATCCAGATGTGTGCCCTCTGAGCTCTACTCCCTGGAACCCGCAATCCCAGACTCTCCTCATCCAGCTCTAGTCTGCTCTGCCCTCCCTCTGCTGGAGCCCAATATGAGTGCCTATGCACGAAATTTTGTGTGTTGGCCCTTTAAGAGGGTGCCTGCATTTCCAGCTATCTCTCCCTGGCAAACAGAAACCCTGCTGCTTTTCTCAGCCAGATGTTATGTGGGTACCTTTCTCAGGTCTGGTGTTCTGGGTGGGGAAGCCCAGCTTGGGGTTTAGACCCCAGAGGTCTCCGTGGGAACCCCCACAGCTGAGATCTCCCTCTGGTCCTTCAGCTGCTGCCTGTGGGAGCCCAGCCAGCCCTTTTGCACCGCCGCACTTCCTGAGAGCCCCTATGTGATCTCCAGTTTAGGTCCTTGGTTATGAGGGTGCTCTCCAGCTAGTCTTCAGTTGATTATTCAGGATTGTTTTTCTATATTTTAGTTGTAATTCCAGTTTGGCCCTGGGAGAGTGTCAGTGTACCTTCCACTCAATCTACCACCATCTTGGAATCCTCTAGGTATTTTTTTAGCAAATGTGTTTTTAGATTATATTGTCTATCATATTAGGAGAAATAGGTATATATTTTTAAAAAATTGTGGTAAAATCATATAACTTAAAATTTACTTTCTTAACCATTTTTTAATTGTATAGTTCAGTGGAGTTAGGTATATTCATATTGTTGTTCAACTAATCTCCGAAACTTTTTTATCATGCAAAACTGAAAGTCTGTATGCATTAAATAATAACTCCTCATGCCCCTCTTCCCCTAGTCCCTGGAAACCACCATTCTACTTTTTTTTTAAATATGAGTTTGATTAGTCTAGATACCTCCTATAAATGTAATCATACGATATTTGTCTTTTTGTGACTGGCTTATTTTACTGAGCATAATGTACTCAATGTTCATCCATGTTGTAGAACATTTCAGAATTTTCTTCCTTTCAAAGACTGAATAATATTCCATTGTATATAAATATCACATTTTATTTATCCATTCAGCTGTTGATTTACATTTGGGTTGCTTTCACCTCTTAGCTATTGTGAATAATGCTCTTATGACCATCGGTGCACAGATATGTTTTTTTGAGACCTTGCTTTAGACTCTTTGGGATATATACTTAGAAATGGTATTGCTAGGTCATATGGTAATTCTACTTTTAATTTTTAAAATTGAGATTGTCTTGTTAACCAGCCCCATCCAGGCACATGGAGCATCCAAGGGGCTTTCATGTGGATCATGAAAAGATATGAGCAGACATCTAAGGATTTCAGGCATGTGATGAATGCCAACTAGGTGAAAGAGAGGCCAAATATTCACACAGATAAAAGGAACCCAGAAGAAACAAAGACAGTGCAAAGAATAAAAGAAAACTTCAAAAATTAATCTAATAATAATTTGAATGTCCTCATAGTGTAAGAGAAAACTATTTCATCCAGGAAACAAAGTGGTGCTGTCAAAAAGAATATTTAGAGAATAAGTAGGAGCTCTAAAAAAAAAAAATCAACAAAAGAATTACCAGGGCACATGCCTGGAAATTGAACTGTGAAATCCTGAT
The DNA here is from genome assembly GCF_964146895.1 of Miniopterus schreibersii. NCBI lineage: Eukaryota > Metazoa > Chordata > Mammalia > Chiroptera > Miniopteridae > Miniopterus > Miniopterus schreibersii. The sequence goes on along the minus strand of NC_138112.1, from coordinate 6,599,404 downwards.
TCATAGGTCAACGCTCAACCACTGAGCCATGCTGGCCTGGCCCAGGAGATCTAATATTGAACTATTAGGAATTCCAGAAGGAGAAAAGAGAGAATGACATGGAGACAGTTAGCAAAGAAGTAGTAATACAATATTTATGAACTTAAGAACAGTAGCGTCTAGTTTGAAAAGATCCATCTTGCATCCAGCACAATAAATGAAAAAGTTCCTACTTCTAACTACCTCAAGTCATATAATTATAGCACTAGGGTAAAGAGATGACTTGAAAAGAATAGAAGAGAAGAGGAGAGAGGAAAACATAGCAAGTATATGTAAATTATAATGGCAATGAACTTCTCTGTAGTTACAGAAAACTGGGACAAAATGGACTTTAAATTTCTGAAGAAGCCTGGCCGGGTGTGGCTCAGAAGTTGAGCGTTGACCTAGGATCCAGGCTATCTGGGTTCGATTCCCAGCTGGGGTATATGCCCGAGTTGTGGGCTCGATCCCCAGCTGGGGGCGTGCAGGAGGCAGCTGATCAATGACTCTCATCATTGATGTTTCTATCTCTCTCTCTCCTCTTCTTTCCTCGCTCTGAAATCAATAAAGATATATTAAAAAAAAAAAATTTCTGAAGGAAAATTTTTATAAACCCAGAATTCTAAACCCAGCCAAACTATCCAACAAATGCCAAGGTAGAATAAAGATATAAATATATTTTTACAGATGTAAGAAATAAATTAATTTTCCCCCTTTCTTAGAAAGTTTTAGGAAGATGTGCTTAAGCTAAATAAGCAGTAAGCTCAGGAGACTGGAGGTGCCACATAGGAGAGTGGTGAAGGGGCATCCAAGTTGTTTTCTTTCCTGTGCAGCAGGTGGAAAGGAGCCATTCCTGACTGGAATAGGTGGATAAAAGGCTGTGGCTAAGAATCCTTCTATGGATAATGATTTAAAACATCTGATGTTGATGTTTAGGAAAATAAAATTGGAGGCATTTTGACAGATGTAATAGAGGATGTAGGCAAATTAAAGATAAATACATAGAAAACTAGGCAAATAAAATTTTAGTAAAACCATAAAATTTGTATTTTTGAGGGAGGAGAGAGAAAGGTGTATTAAGTGACTCAATAGATAGCAAAATTTAATTAGTAATGCAAACACTCCTAACTTAACTAAAAAAACAACAACCCTGTATAGGTAGTTATATTGGGAGAATGTAGTGAGGAAAGTGGTGTATAAATGTGATGTAAGAGAATGAAATCTTTTGTTACCAACGAAGAATATTGATAGAAAATGCTAAAATGGAAAAGTAAAGAAATAGCCATGTTGTACACACTGCTAGTGACCTACCCAGGGTACATTCCCCTCTTTTCCTTACTAACAGAACATCAGATGCCAACACAGCAAAAAAATAAAATAAAAATATTTCCTTCATTTTCCCAAGATGGCAGTGGATTGAGTGGAAGCTACACTGACATGCTCCCAGGATTGGAATTATAATAAAATATAGAAAAACCATACTGAATAATCAACTGCAACTGAAGACTAGTTGGGGAGCACCTTTATAACCAAGGATATAAAGCAGAGACCGCATAGAGACAGGTAGGAAGTACAGAGGCGCAAGAGGAGTGACTGGGCTCCCACAGGCAGTAGTTGAAGGTCCAGAGGAATGTCAGCTGTGGGGGTTCCCAGTGAGGACTCTGGGGTGGAAACTCCATGCTGGGCTTCCCATCCAAGAACACCAGAACTGAGAAAGGTGCCCACATAACATCTGGCTGTGAAAAGCAGTGGGGTTTCTGTTTGCCAGGGAGAGATGGCTGGAACTGCAGGCACCCTCTTACAGAGCCAAAGCACAAAGTTTCGTGTACAGACAATCACCTTGGTCTCCAGCGGAGGGGGATGGGGGGCAGAGTGGGCTGGAGCTGTGTGAGAGGAATCCAGGGGGGGCTAACTGGGAGAATAGAACTCAGAGGGCACCCATCTGGACCCCAGTGCTGAGTAATTCCCCAATACAGCAGAGGACGTCTTTCTCAGGCAGACATTTTCCTTCCAAGCAACTTTTGCATGGGGGGAAAACAATTGTCCCACCCCACTGGAAAGCCTCTGGCCCCACCCTGTGGAGTTTCTACTGCCTGAAGTTCATTAAGAGACTGAATAACAGCATCTGCGTGCTTTGAGTCTTTGACTGATTTGCTTTGGGACTCAGGGCTTAGAAAAGCAGACTTTGGTTCACATCTTGGTCCTGTCCAAACACACCCAGCCCCAGCAGAGAGAAGCACAAGCTGTGGAGTGCAGAACACTTCAAAAGGGGTACTCAAGGCCAGTCACAAACTGCGTCTGACATTGGCCTGCACCAGAGGCCATCCCAAAGACTGGGAGTCCTAGCAGATCTAACTAATACATAGAAACAAATCTAAACTGGCGGTCAAAATGGGGAGACAAAAAACAATCCCCAAATGAAAGAACAAAAAATGTCTCCAGAAGAAGAGCTAAATGAAATGGAGATAAGCAATCTATCAGATATAGAGTTCAGAATACTGATCATCAAGATGCACATCAGCGTGAGAAAAGAAATGGAAACTATGAGGAAATTAAGACTGATGTAGTAGAAATAAAAAAAAAAAAACAATATTGGAAGGAATGAACAGCAGATTAGAGGAAGCTGAGGATAGGATCAACAAATTAGAAGACAGGGTAGAAAAAAAATCACTCAATCAGAGAGCCAAAAAGAAAAAACCATTAAAAAACCATGAGGACAGTTTAAGGGAGCTGTGGGACAACATGAAATGTAACCATATCTGCATCATAGGAGTGCCAGAAGATAATGAAAGTAAGCAAGGATTATAGAACCTGTTTGAAGAAATAATGGCAGAAAACTTCCCTAACCTGGTGAAGGAAAAAGTCACACAAGTTCAAGAGGCGCAGAGAGTCCCAAACAAGAAGAACCCAAAGAGGCCCACATCTGGACACATCATAATTAAAATGCCAAAAATTCAAGACAGAGACTCATAAAGGCAGCAAGAGAAAAGCTATTTGTTACCTACAAAGGAGCTCCCATAAGGCTGTCAGCTGATTTCTCATCAGAAACTCTACAGACCAGAAGGGAATGGCATGAAGTATTCAAGGTAATGCAAAACAAGGATCTGAAACCAAGACTACTCTATCCAGCAAGGCTATCATTCAAAATAGATGGTGAATTAAAGAGCTTCCCAGACAGAAAGAGGCTAAAGGACTTTATCACCACCAAACGGGCACTGCAGGAAGTGTTAAAGGGACTGTTGTAATTAGAAGTTGAAATAGAGAATGAGAAACATAGGCATGAAGAAATAAAATGGCAATATATAAATACCAATCAATAATAACCTTAAATATAAAGGATTAAATGCTCCAATCAGAGGAATAGGGTAGCTGAATGGATAACAAGATAAGACCAAAATATATGCTGTGTACAAGACCCACCTCAGAGCAAAGGACTCACATACGCTGGAGGAAAAAAACACTTCTGTTGGTCTTTAAGGGAGAGATTGACAGCACTACAGTCACAGTAGGGGTTTGTAACACCCCACTGACTTTACTGGATAGATCTTCCAGACAAAAAGTAAATAAGGAAACAATGACTCTAAATGACACACTAGGTCAGATGGATTCAATTGACATTTACAGAACATTTCACCCTATAGCTGCAGAATAGACATTCTCCTCAAGTGCACATGGGACATTCTCAAAGCTAGACCACATGTTAGGACATGAAACAAGTCTCTACAAGTTCAAGAAGATTGAAATCATATTAAGCATCTTCTCGGACTTTTACACCATGGAATACTATGCAGCTGTAAGAAAGAGGGATCCCTTACCCTTGGAGACCCCACAGTGGGACCTGGAGAGTGAAATAAGTCAGTCAGAGGAAGAAAATATCACATGATCTTACACGTATGGAGAATCTAAGGAACAAAATAAATCAATGAACAAAATAGATCCAGAGTTATAGAAGATGGAACAGAGTGACGAATCTCAGAGGGAAGGCAGTGGTGGGTGGGGAGAGATTAACCTAAAAACTTATATGCATATATGCATGACCCATGGACAGAGACAATAGTGGGGTGAAGGCCTGGGGTAGTGGTACAAGGTGGAAGGAATCAATGGAGGAAAAAGGGGCACATTTATAAAACTTTGAACAATAAAGATAAATTTTAAAAATTAAAGAAAAATTATATTTCCATGCTGTTCTTGTTAGTGAGAGTGGTCATTTTACAGCATTCTGGCCAGTGATACATAATCAGAAGTCACTGGATGGTTCTTTCGAAAGCAGTTTTAGAAGTTGGCAGATGCAGCTGGAATGTGCCCTTTGCCTCTTGCTCTTTGCCCTTCCTCTTCTTGCCTGGGACACGGTTGACTTGCTGGAGTACAGCATTCATCTTGAGACACTAATGTGACAAGCATGAGGAAGAATGTCAGGTGATAAGGTGGCTGAGTAGAAAGGTCTCAGATGGGTGCTTGATGGCCATGGGGGCTGTCAGCCTGCCTTGCCCCTGGGCTTGTTTACCTGAGGAAAATAAACCCATTATTTGTTGAGATAATTGAGATTTGTGTAGCTGACCAGCTACATAAACACAAAATATTTTAAAAGTGTGGTAAACAGTGTTTAAAATAGTTAAAGAAATTCAAAGTGTTTGTATCTCTGGGAGGGGAGAATGTGGTTGAAATGGTTGTTTTTTGGTATAGTTGAGTCCCTAGTTCAATTTGACATTTTGGACAATGTATGTGTTAGTTTGAAAAATGAAGATTAATAAAATAAAAGTACTTTCCCGCAGGAAACACTTTGATAGCTTCCATTTTACCTGAGATACGATTCAATCTCCTTTAAGAGGTTCTTCATGGTATGGCTGGCCCTGGCCACCGTCCTGCCTCATCTGTCATCACTTTCCTCCTCGTGTACCAGCCCCGACCACACTGCCTTCTTTCATTTTTTAAAATACTCTTTTGGTGAATTTGCACATGAAGTTTTCTCTGGCTCAGCAGGAGCCCAGGAGGAAACAGACAATAGGCTCAAACTTGGTGAGCCAGGTGGGTTTAGTAAAGGGCAGGACCAAAGGAAACCGCTAAGGGACGGTGCAGTAGACTGTGGCTTGCAACTGCAGGGAGCCACTGCTCCACAGGCCTGAAGGACAAACAAAGCAGCTGCGTGGAGGCCACCTGGTGGAACTGTGTCTTTTAGGAGAGCAAAGCTGATAACCCAGAGGTATTTGGACATTGCGAGTGCAGTGCTCACTGTCAATTAGATGGTTAGGGGAGTTGATAGAGGAAGACAGCCTGCCTGCCTGATTGCACGTTATGTTTGAAGGCCTGCCTACCTCACCTAAAAGGCTCTGCTTTTCGCTAAGTCACTGGTGGTCACATGGGCCAGGGCCTCACAGGAGACGTGTGGAGACTCATGCAATAGAGAGCTTCTTGGTCTCAAGATTCCATGTACTGACACAGTTGAACAATTGTGTTTAAGATCAGGCCATATTCAGAGAAGACATGGGAGGTGACACTGGCAAAGTGGCCCATGAAGAGCGCCCTGTTGTACCCTTGGTTCTTTGCCCTCCTGAGAGCTGACACCCCGCACTAGCGTGGAGCAGGAGAGACTGAGACCTGGCCCTCCCAGAACAGAGTGAAGTTGACAAGGCAGGTGCCATATTGGCGTCTGTCACCTTTCCCGAAGCCCTGTGTTCAGGGGTGGGGAGGACATCCTGGCCCTCAGGAAATCCCCACTATATTCTTTCCCGCCTCCTAAGTGGTCCCACACCTGCAGCAGGATGTGTAGCTGATCCCCCTGCAGCTTGTGTCTCGTTGGCTGAGGGTGGTGGCTCTGCTGTGTGTGGCACTGGTGATGGTCACCTGGGTGAAGGGCCTGGGTGGGACCTGCGGGTCTAGTTTCTCCAGGATTCCCTTTACTCTCAGCGCAGTCTCTGCTGGTGAAACTGCTGGATCCAGTGGTGCTTCAGGGTGCGAGGTAATTCTAGAGGTGTTCCTGTAATGCGGAAAGGCAAGCATCCATCATCCACGCCCAAGCTGAAGGCAAAGAAGGTGACATATTCCACAGCTGAGCCCGTCTCTGTTAACCTTAATGGGTTTATATCTTAATTCTTGTTACCACCAGTGTCCTGTCCAGGAACTGTCATAATTAAAGTGCTGTGAGCTTTGTGTAAAACCTGTTCATCAATTGTTCCATATTTAGTTTAACCACTATTGTATAGGCTGTTAAAGCTCATTAAAATATTGAAAACATTTTTTATATACACATGTGCATATAATACACTACATATATTCTCTTTTTGTACATAAATGGTAGCATATTTTTCTGTGCGTTGCTTTTTTAATGTAAGGATGTATTTTGAAAATCTTTTTGTTTCAGTACATATTGAGCTGGGTCGGCTACCCGTTAAACTGGACACACAGTTTTCCATTGTATGGTTATGCTGTTCTTTAACCAGTCCTCTGTCAGCAGACATAGAGATTTCCCCACTATTTTGCTAATGTAGTGTTGAAACTGATAATCTTGTACATGTATCCTGTAACTGTAATTTCTGGGTTGAAATTTCAGAGTATTTGTGTGTGTGTATGTTCCAAAAAATCAGAAGGTTTGTATTTTTGTTCTAGTGACTGTCTTTATATAACATAAATTTACATGTACAATAACTTTACATAAAACATTTCATCCTCAGTTTATTCAGCAATATCTTTTGATCCCTATCATAAGTGGTGACCAAAGTGATTTCTTTAACACATCCTTGCCTCAGTTTCCTCCTGTCCTCTACTATATTTTTTTGTTCATTAAATTATTTATCTTGCATTTACCCTTATTTCCTTAAAAGTGTGTTTTAATAAACAAGTTATATATTCATTTTATATATAGTTATATGTTACTATGTATGGTATATAAAATATATATAGTATATTTTATATTGTATGTTATATATAAATATAGTATATTATACTAGAGTATAATATAGTCTATACTATATGTAGTACATAGAATATGCTATATTATATATAATATATAAAATACTATATATAATATTTGTAGTGTAGATGTTATATATATAACTTGTTTATGAAAACAGGTTTTTAATGTATGTTTATATATTTGTATATATATGTAAATGTGTGTGTGTGTATATATATATAGATATATATATATATATATATATATGCTTTAAAAAGTATCTTTTAGTATCAGGCTAAAAATGATAAGGACCTCTCTCTCCCTACCCTCTTCCACTTTTGTTATTTGGCATTCCTGCATCATCACAGTTTATAATCTTTCATTCTGTTTCCCAGCAGTATCTCCACAGTTTTGTTTGTTTGGTGAGTACTATAGCTAAGTGGATTCAGTAATTGTCACCACTGTTTTAAAGAGCTTTTGTCATTTATGTCTTGTTTAGCTGAAGTTGGTCTTTCACATTTTTAAAAGAAGGGCTCATTAGGACTATATTCCCTGAGTTTGTCGTAATAGTTAGATTTCTTAAAAAAGGTTGAATTTACAAATACTCTGAGATTTATTTGATATGTGGTATGAGGTAAGAATACAAATTAACTTCTAACCTCCAGTAATGTATGATATCTAGTAAAACGATTTTGCTTATTACTTCTTTAACCTTCAGAAAGATGAAACAAATTGAGGACAAATTGAGAATTAATATTTGCTTTCCTTTGAGGAAACTGAGACTTCAAACAGAAAAAAAAATAGGTGTTCAATGCATTTGAGGATTTAGGGAGAAAGAAGTTTGAGTAATTAACTATAGGAAGAAACAAAAATTGAGGCTATAAATTGAATGACAATGGAAAAATCAAGAAAACAGTGCCTGGGATAACAAAGGCATTCGATACATTTTTGTTTCCTGAATTAGTGGGCGAAATCAAGGTTTCTGGGAGGTGTAATGAGAGCGAAAGTATAAGAAATATAGAAGATAGAGAGGCTGTGATGAGAAAGTGTGAGATGTCAGTTGGGTGATAACAGGGTTCAAGGTGTGGCCCTCAAACTGAGTTGTCCAAATACCTTAAATGTGAAGGTTGTTGGTGCTAAGAAAAATCGCCAGAAGGCTTGAGGATTGAATTGGTTTGGATATGGGAGCTAAATTCTTTCAGGGCAATAGAAAAATTTTGGGGGAAGATGAAGTCTTAGCTATGTAATTATTCAGTGAATGTGGGGAAACAATCAGCTCTAAGAGGTAGGTCCAATCTTCTATTCATTTTACAGATTACGAAATGAAGCAGGAAGTTGTTAAAAAATTTGCCTATGGCTGTAGCAATAATAATTGCCAGAGTCAAGATTCAGACCCAGGCAACCTGACTCTCAAGCCTGTGATCTAATCATTCCACAGCACCCCCCACAATGTTTTTGTTTGTGTGTGTGTGTGTGTGTGTGTGTGGTGGTTGTATGGTGGGCCTGGTGTTGTTACTTAATGTGAATAAAATCTTAAGGTTGTAGAACAGAGGCTGAGCATGAAACTCCTAGATTTTGTCACATCAGGTAGAGCTATACTATGGGGCATCTCAGGGAGCTCTTGAGCTATTTTGTATCTATAATTTGGAGAAAAATTTTCCATTCCATGGTCACCCTCATCCTCCAAGACTGAGCTGGGTCACAAGGGGAAGAGACTGACATAAAAAAAAATACACCTCTTAGGCATATCAAAAACCATATTTCTTTAAAATGTATTGAACAATTTATCTATTTGTTTAGCAAACATTTTAGAATCTGTCTTGTACTAGATGTAGTAAGGGGCATTCAAGGTAAGCTCTCTAATTGAGAAATTTAACATTTGAGGAAACAAGTTAATGGAAAGGAGGTTTCACTCTATCCACCTCATTTACTTCTGTCTCTCAGGTTAAAAAGCTGTGAGCAAACTGAGGGAATATTAGATATTTCTTAATTAAAAAAACTTCCCTGCTGTGCACAAGCACAGTCAGGGCAAGGAGAGAGCAAAGGTGTGGAAGGCATGTCCAAGCCAACAGAGGAGGCAGTGGAGGTGGCATTAGGCAATATGGACTACTCAGGGAAAGAGAGGCAGTCCAACTGATGGTGGAGACAGAGAAGCAAGTTAAGGCCCCCCACTCTTCCTCGAAGGGCTGTTTGGGAGATTCCAAGACGGCAGTACATTACGTGGAAGCTACACTGACACTCTCCCAGGACCAAACTAGAATTACAACTAAAATATAGAAAAACCATCCTAAATAATCAACTGAAGACTAGCTGGAGAGCACTCTTATAACCAAGGACTTAAAGTGGAGACCTCATTGAGACTGATAGGAAGAGCAGTGGTGCAAAAGGGCTGGCTATACTCCCACAGGCAGCAGCTGAAGGTCCAGAGGGAGATCTCAGCTGTGGGTGGTTCCCACTAAGACCTCTGGGGTCTAACCCCAAGTTGGGCTTCCTAGCCTAGAGCACCAGAACTGAGAAAGGGGCCCACATAACATCTGACTGTGAAAAGCAGCAAGGTTTCTGTCTTTCAGGGCGAGATGGTTGGAAAGGCAGGCATCCTCTTAAAGGGCCAACACACAATTTTGTGTGCAGCCACTCACCTTGGGCTCCAGCAGAGGGAGGGCAGAATGGACTAGAGCAGTGTGAGGAGAACCTAGGGTTCTGGGGATAGAACTCAGAGGGCAGCCACCTGGATTCCTATGCCAAGTCATTTCCCCATACTTCAGAGGACATATTTCTGAGGCAGACATTTACCATCCAGGAAACTTTTGCGGGGGGGGGGGGGCGGAAAGCAATTGCCCCACCCTGTTGGAAAACTTCTTGCCTCTCCCTGAGCGTTTACACCTTGCTGTGGTCTACAGCCTGAGGCTCATTAAGAGACTAAAAATAACAATCAGCCTGCAGGCAAAGGTGGATCTCTGGGTGCTTTCTTGCCCTATCTACTTCTGGACTCAGGGCTTGGAATAGCAGACCTTGGTGCACATCTTGGTCCTTTTTAAATGTACCCAGCCTCAACAGAGGGAGCCACAAGCTGTGGATCACTGAAAGCTCCAAACAGGGTATTCAAGGCCAGTCACAAACAGTGAGTGACATTGGCCTGCACCAGAGACCCTCCAGAAAGATTGGGAGTCTTAGCAGATCTACCTAATACATAAAGACAAACCCAAATGGACAGCCAAAATGGGAAGACAAAACAAGTCTCAAATGAAAGAACAAGAGAATTCTCCAGAAGAAGAGCTAAATGAAATGGAGATAAGCAATCTATCAGATATAGAGTTCAGAATACTGATTGCAAGGATGTTCAACAGCATGAGAAAAGAAATGGAAACAAGGAAATTAAGAATGACATAGCAGAAATAAAGAATACATTGGAAGGGATAAACAGAAGATTAGTGGAAGCTGAGGATTGGATCTGTGAATTAGAAGATAGGGTAGAAAAAAACACCCAATCAGAGATCCAAAAAGATGAAACAATTAAAAAACAGAACAGTTTTAGGGAGCTGTTGGACAACAGGAAATGTAACAATATTTGCATCATAGAAATGCCAGGAAGTGAAGAAAGTGAGCAAGGGATAGAGAATTTGTTTGAAGAAATAATGTCAGGAAACTTCCCTATCCTGGTGAAGGAAAAAGTCATACAAGTTTGGGAGGCACAGAGAGTCCCAAGCAAGAACCCAAAAAGACCCACACCCAGACACATCATAATTAAAATGCCAAAAATTAAAGACAAGGAGAGAATCTTAAAGATAGCAAGAGAAAAGCAATCTGTTACCTACAAAGGAGCTCCCATAAGGCTGTCAGCTGACTTCTCATCAGAAACTCTACAGACCAGAAGGGAGTGGCATGAAGTATTCAAGGTAACGGAAAACAAGGAGCTGAAACCAAGGCTACTGTATCCAGCAAGGCTATCATTCAAAATAGATGGTGACATAAAGAGCTTTTCAGACAGAAAAAGACTAAAGGAGTTTATCACCACAAAACCAGGAGTGCAGGAAATGTTAAAGGGACTGCTGTAATTAGAAGTAGACTGCTTGGTAAAGCTCCCCTGTGAAGCAGTCAGGACCAGGGCTTTTGTCTGCTGGGAGTTTTTTGATTGCTGTTTTGATTTCATCAGTTGTTATTGGCCTATTCAGGTTTTCTGATTCTTCCTGATTCAGTTTCACAGGATCTCACTTATATGTGGAATCTAATGAACAAAATAAACTGATGAACAAAATAGACCCAGAGACATAGAAGCATGGAACAGACTGATGAATATTGGAGGGAAGGTGGGGGTGGGGGACTGAATGGGGAGGGATTAATCAAAGAACTTATATGAATATATACATAACACATAGACACAGACAATAGTGTGGTGAAGGCCTGGGGTGGGGACAGATATAGGCTGGAAGGGATCAATGGGGGAAAAAAGGGGACATCTGTAATACTTTTTTAAAAAAATGTTTTTATTGATTTCAGAGAGAGGAAGGGAGAGAGAGATAGAAACATCAATGCTGAGAAAGAATCATTGACTCGGCTGCCTCTTGTGCACCCCTACTGGGAATCAAGCCCGAAACCCGGGCATGTGCCCTGACCGAGAATTGAACCCTGACCTCCTGGTTCACAGGTCAATGCTTAAACACTGAGCAACACTGGCAGGGCTGTAATACTTTCACCAATAAAGATAAATTCACAAAACCTTCCCTACCCAATATATATATGTATATATTTAAATAGTAGTTGGATGCCACTATTTGCCTGTTTAAGGAACCACGGATGAATAAGATGGTTTCCAGGGTGGTGCTTGAGTCACTGCCGTGGGTCTCCATGCAGCATACCTTCACCACTATGGAGGGGAAGAGGAGAACAGAGAAACCACAGGTGGGGAGAAGGAATCTTGGACAGGAAAGGTACTGTCACCAAAGCAGCACGCAGGGCCACGCAGGGGCCTTTGAAAGCCATGCCCTGAGAAGAGGTCCAAGCTGCACCCCTGGTAGCCCTACTCCTGCAGCTTTGTCTTTGCTGGTCCTCTTTAGTGCCAGGAGGAAGCACAGGCTGTGGTTTAGGGCGTGGCCCTTAGCAGGGATGGGGGTCACAAGGTGTATAGGTCCCTGAATGCCTTGGCCCTCGGGTGAGGCCAGATGGGCTCTGTTAGTATGCCATGAGGGAACCCAAGCGTTCTTACACTCCGCTTTCAAACCTTTGGGCTGAACGTGGCTCCCAGCTATTTGGTGTTCATGTTCACATTGGCGCCTCTTCCTTTACCAGGCGCTGTGATCAGCACACGGACGCTCTGAGACCAGGAGCAACGCAAGAAGGACTCTGCTCTGTAGCATCAATCTTGCCTCTCCAGGATCTGCTTAGGTACAGAAAACGTAAGGACTAGGTCAGCACATTAGCCCTGCAACAGTGGAGTCCTCGCTCTGAGTTTTATACATTTAGGCTGTAAAAAATACTCCAGTAGCCAAAGAGCCACATGGATTATTTCAATGAAGAAAACCCCTGTCTTTAAAAAAGATGCTGCCAGCTGCCAGCCTCAGATGAAGATGAAAGAATAAGCCTTGAAGGAATGTTTTCACTGCACATAAAAGAGACTTTTAAAATTTTAATTTCATTTTTTCCATCACCATTTATCCCCTCTATGCTCTTCCACCTCCACCCACCCCGCCCCCGCAATCACCACACTGCTGTCCATGTCCATGAGTTCTCTCTCTCTCTTTTTTCTGGTTTGCTCAATTCCCCGACCAGAGCTGTCTGCCTGTCCTCTATCTATGAGTCTGTCTCTATTTTGCTTGGTAGTTCAGTTTGTTCATTAAATTCCACATATGAATGAAATCATATGGTACTTGTCTTTCTCTGACTGGCTTATTTCACTTAGCATAATGCTCCCTAGGTCTATCCATGCTGTTGCAAAGGGTAAAATTTTCCTCTTTTTTATGGCCGAGTAGTATTCCATTGTGTAAATGCACCACAGCTTTTTTATCTACTCATCTACTGATGGACACTTGGGCTGCCTCTAAGTCTTGCCTATTACAAATAATGCTGCAATGAACATGGGGGTGCATATATTCTTTTGAATTAGTGTTTTGTGTTCTTCTGATAAATTTCCAGAAATGGAATCCCTGGGTCATAAAGCAGTTCTATTTTTAATTTTTTGAGCTAACTCTAAAAGTGACTTTTTGGTGTGAATGGAGTTTTAACCTGTTCTTTATAAAAATCTTACAGGTATATTTTGAAATTATACTTTTAATTGTTGAAAATGAGAGAGAGAAAGAGAGAGAGAGAGAGAGAGAGAGAGAAAGTGAGGATTGGGGAGACCATCCCCTTGTTCTGAGATATCTTTTGCTCTTTGTTGATGACTCATCTGTGGGAGGGCTTGGAATTAAGGGAAATGTTTTTTGGGGAAAAAGATAATGTAAAGCTTATAACTCAGAGTTTGTTAATTTACTTACCTTAGCCCCTATTGGTCAAGTATAAGTTAATTCTCACTAATAATGGAAATAATGTGAAAGAACTATAATTAATTTCTTGAAGTTACTATGAGATTTTCAATATTTATACATTCATGTTTTAAAGAACTATTTCTCTAGTTAATTTCATACATTGCATTGGACTTTACAATCTGTTGTGAATAAACCACTCTTCTAATAGCAATGGGAGGTGTACTAATTACAGAGACGAAGTTTCCAGATCTCCTCCTCAGCAGGAACCCCAAGTACAAAACCAGAGCGTACAGGCGTCGTGTGACCAAGGTTGCCGACAAGGTGACAGGAATGAGCTAACAATCTTGGGAAGCATAGCTACACACAACTTGTGAGTCTTTTACATGACAAATGTTAAATTTGATACCTGTTTTTAAAATTATACATGGGTTTCTAAAGATACTTTACACAGAACTTTTTTTTCTAACTTGGTAAAAGAATTAATTCAGTGAGCCCAATGAATTAGTATTTAGTGTATAGTACATTTCAGCATCATATGTTGTCCTGTCGTCTTTGGTTCTTACCCATTTAGCACTTATTCTGGTAGTAGATACTAGAATTTTCTTAAGAGACTGTAAAGCGCTCGGCCTGCATAGCTCAGCGGTTGAGCATTGACCTATGAACCAGGAGATCAGGGTTTGATTCCCGGTCAGGGCACATGCCCGGGTTGTGAGCTTGATCTCCAGTAGGAGTCGTGCAGGAGGGGGCCGATCATTGACTCTGACTCTCATCATTGATGTTTCTATCTCTCCTTCTCCCTCTCCCTTCCCCTCTCTGAAATCAATAAAAACACATTTAAAAAAAGAAAAGAAAAAGAAAAAGAGACTGTAAAGCTTTAACCCATAAATGTTTCAATATAAATCCTTATTGGAAATGAAAGGGAAAATTAGTCTCTTTCCTCAAGATGCTCACAGTCTATCAAAGGTGATAGATACTTTAAAAATATATTTTTATTTATTATAGAATAAAGGCAGAAGTACTGTGGAAACATTCTTTCTGGGATAGTTAGGGAAAGCAGCACAGAAGAAATGAAGTGTGACTGAGTTTTGAACAGTGACTAGGAGTTGACAGGTGGAAGGAGGGCGGGTGTGCCTGCTGGTAGAAGGAGCAGCATGTGGAGCGGCACAGCGGCCTGAAAGACATGCATTTGCACCGTGTGAGGAAATCCTGTCTCCTCACCTTTCACCACCATCTGCAACCGATGACTTCCAACGAAAACGTCTTCCTGGCAGACCTCACCCCTGAATTCCAGGCTCCTCCCTCTGCAGGAGCCTCCACCTCTTCACGACCATAATCTGAGTTCATTCTTCCCCTTTGCCCCCACCTCCTCCTCTCCTCTAGGCCCTTAGGATCCTCCTTTCAGTTATTTGTGTTCAATTCACAGGTATACTGGCAAGGTCTTAATTGAGCTGCCCCGGGGGAAATTATTGGATGTAGTCACGCACTAGGACTGCGCGTCACCCCATTTCATGCTTTGAATTTAACACCGAGGAAATTGAAGTTCAGAAGTTAAATCCCCAAATTCGCTGAGCTACGAAATGAAGGAGCTGGAATTTGCATTGAGGTCTTACTTCAGTCTCCATGCTATTTCCCTTATACCGCCTGGGCCGCGGTTCTCAATGCCCTGCCACGTGTCTCTTTCTAAAGGCAAATCGAATCACTTCCTCCAGCATAGACGTTTAATCGCTGCCCGTTGCTTGTAGGATAAAGTCCAAATTCCTTGGCATGGCATAGAAATCCATATACATCCTAATTTTCTCGCATTGACTGTGCTCCCAGTCTCCAAAGGTTTTCAGATCTAGCCGTTTCCTGCAGAGACGTCTGACTGAGGGTGCGTCTTGCTCTTCCTCTCCCTCGGTCCTTCTTGTCGGGCTCAGTCATTCTTCACAGGGAGCCCAGGGAGCCCTTCCTCTGCGGAGCTTGTCACGGTATCTCTACCATAGCCAGAGTGAGCTTTTCTGTTTTCACCACTTGCTGCACATCCTTCCAGTGTACCTCTTACCACATTGCACCAAGTCTCCTTGCCTGGCTTCTCCGTTAGACCGAGGGTGGTAGTCTTTGCCTTGTTCATGTCTATTAAACTTGGCTAACACAGTGTCTCGCACAGAGGAGGTGCTCATTAACTTTATATATATATGGGCTTTGATAATTCGGCAGATGCTAATGTCACTGATCAAGAAATGGAAGACTGGAGCCCTGGCCAGTGTGGCTCAGTTGGTTGAGAATCGTCCCATGTACCTAACGGTCGCCGGTTCTATTCACGGTCAGGGCACATGCCCGGGTTGTGGACTCGATCCCCAGTAAGGTGTGTGCAGGAGGCAGACGATTGATGTTTCTCTCTTATTGATGTTTCTCTCTCTCCCTCTCCTTTCCTCTCTAAAATCAATAAAAACATTTTTTTAAAAAGAAATGGAATATAGGAAAAGGTAAAAAATTGATAGATGATGTTATTTTGAATATCTAACAGTGTATTTGAAGTGTGCCAAGTCTAAATAGAGATGTCTGGTATAAGCTGGTATTCGGCTGGAGATCTGAAGAGATTTGGGAGTCACTGGTTGACATTATCAAGGGAAAAAGATATTGCAAGAATACGTCGTAAGTGGTGATGTGTACTTGACGTTGTGTTAAATCATGTGGCACCTAATGGCAGGTTGTCCTGCTGTTAGTAGAGCTAAGCTTGATCAGTGGATTCAGATGTGACAGCGTACGACATCCATAAAGTTCCCAATCAACTCTTTTCCTTCTGTTTTCATTCACTGACAATCTCTGACTTAATTAAAAAATTTAAACAGTGATTTTCTAATTCTATTATTCCTTCCCATTCATTAACTATAATTATTATCCAAGGAAGAACATTACTTCATCTATTAAAGTTATTTGTTTCTATGAAATATAGTTTAATAGAAGACAAAAATTCATATGTTTCTCTTTAATTGCCAATTTCCAGAGTAAGGAGTTAGTATCCTAGTTACCTCCATTTAATGACTCATGAGGGTTTTTGTTTTGCATGTTTGCTTGTTTTTTTAGTAAATTACGAACTCACGGATTTTATATGTTCTGTGTATTTCAGTCAACTGCATTCATTAGTCTTTTTGATGCTGAAATTGTTCCATCTATGGCCATTGAGGGGAACTTTTTGTTAGCTCTTGTGTCCTGTGACATGATTCATTTGTCACTGATAACTTGCTTTCTGGCATACCAAGGTACTCAGGCTCATTGTAGATCTTTGCTGCCTTAGTCCTGTAATCAGGTTTTTCTCCGAGGATCCTTGGTTCCTTACAGCGAGGAAGGGTCTTAGAGACCATAGTTTGGGTGCTAGGAGTGATTATTGCTAATGCGCTATTATTACTTCTATGCCTTTTCAAGAGATAGAGCTGGGAAATATGTGTATTTTAAAATAAAAAGATTCATAAATTTGTACAGATATTTCCAATTCAATTTAAAACATTTTTTTTAACTTCTCTAATTAATTTATTTGTTCTTGTCTAATAAAAATTGTTTTTACTTACAAGTATTCAGAATGTCAACAAAACAGCTGCAGCTTTTTTTTTTTTTTTTTTTCCAGTTAGAGTGGTATTTAGTTACCAGAGTGACAATTAATTATTTTATATTTTTATTTATTTTTTTCATTATTTCATTTCATTTCATTTCATTTCATTTCATTTCATTTCATTTCATTTCATTTCATTTCATTTCATTTCAATTTCATTTCCTCACCTGAATACAGAGAGGAAGAGAGAGAGAGAGAAACATCAATGTCAGAGAGTAACATCAGTCAGCTGCCTTTTGTACATGTCCCAGCCGGGGACCAAACCCACAACCTAGGCGTGTGCCCCGACAGGGAATCAAACCCAGACCTTTTGGTGTTGGGATGACACTCCAAGCAACTGAACCACAGTTGCTAGGGCAACAATTATTTCTTATCAGCTGCATCAGAGACAACTGAAGATGAAAAATCACCATCTCTATATATAGCAAATTTGTGCTGTGCACCAAAAAGAACCTGCTTTAAATTTCCATGTCAATTTCCAAGCCCCATAAGGTACAAGGCAAGGCTAGTGGCTACTGAAAATCCCCCCAGGACAGGCTATCTAAAGACACATTCAGTTGTGTGGCAACTATACAAGAGACACTGTACAGTTTAAAAACAAATCTAACACCCTGATGTTTCAGTGTTTTTTAAAAATTAATTGTGGCCCTAGCCGGTTTGCTCAGTGTTTAGAGCATCGCCCCGAGGACTGAAGGGTCCTGGGGGCAAGGTCAGGAGGCCACCATCGATGTGTCTCTTTCACATCCATGTTTCTCTCTTTCTCTCCCTCCCACTCCCTTTCTGAAAAGCAATGGAAAAAATATCCCCAGGCCTTGGCACACTGGGATCCTGGAAATTCTTTTTCGTTTCCATGCCGGGGGGCCCTGAGTTTTCATTTCCCCAGCAGGCCTTGTCCTGTCTGCCTTCCCGCGTCTTCAGACTCTCCTTGCTCTTTAGCAGACACGGTCTCCCACGTCCCTGAGTGCTTCGGAGACTCCGCGGGGCTGCGGGCATCCGGTGCTTCTGACACTCCTCCTGGCGAGTTTGCAGGGAGAAAGGACTGGATGGCAGGATGGCAGGATGGCAGGATGGCAGGATGGCAGGATGGCAGGATGGCAGGATGGCAGGATCGCAGTCTGCCTCTCAGGGTCTCAGGTTTGCCTCTGCCCACGGCCAGTGATTTTTCCTCAGTGGACACGTAGTCACTCAGGGCCCCGCCGGCTCGCACTTGTCCTGTGTCATCTGTACGGAGCTCAGTGTGCTGCTTCTAATTTATTTTTAAATGAAGCATTTAGGCATCATTTTTACTATTTATTTTTCTATTTAAAAACTTAAAAAATTACAGCTGACATTCAATATTAGTATTAAGTATACAGCATAGTGGTTAGACATTTATATAACTTACAAAGTAAAGTGATGCCCTAATAAGTCTAGCACCCACCTGACAATATATATTATAATATTATTGACTATATTCCCTAAGTTGTGCTTTACATTCCCATGACTATTTTGTAACTGCCAATTTGAACTTCTTTTGTTTGTTTAAAAAAAATTTTTAGCTTTATTTTTATTGTTCACAGTATTACAGATGTCCCCACTTTCCCCATCTCTGCCCACCTCAACCAGCCCCTGGCCCACCTCCCTCTGGCCATCACCACGCTGTGGCCCGTGTCTGTGTGTCATGCCTGTCTGCTCTTCGGCTAATCCCTTCAGCTTCTTTCATCCAGTCCCCCTCCGCCCTCCCGTCTGATAGCTGTCACTCGGTTCCATGTGTCCATGCCTCTGTTCATCAGTTTAGTTTGTTCATTAGAGTCCACATAAAAGTGGAACATTATGGCACATGTCTTCCCCTGCCTGGCTTATTTCACTTAGCATAGCAATCTCCAGAGCCATCCATGCTTTCCCAAAAGGTAAGGTTTCATTCTTTACAGCCACATAGTGTTCCATTGTGTAAACGCCACTGCTTTTTATCCACCCACCTACTCTTGGGCACTGAGGCTGTTTCCAGATCTTGGCTATTGTAAACAACACTACAATGAACATAGGGGTGCATATGTTCTTTCAAATTAGTGTTTTGGGATTCTTAGGATATATTCCCAGAAGTGGGATCACTGGGTCAAAAGGCAGTTCCGTTGTGTGTTTTTTTTGTTAAACCTCACCTGAGGATCTTATTTCCATTGATTTTGAGAGAAAGAGAGAGAGAAACATAGATGGGAGAGACACATCAATTGCTTGCCTCCTGCACGCGTCCCAACAGGGGCCGGAAATCAAACCTTCAACCCAGGTACTGGGAATCGAACCTCCACCTGCAGCTGCTCAGGCCGATTCCCTAACCACTGAGTCGCACAGGCCAGGGCAAACTTACACTTTAAAAAATGCATCTAGAACTTACTAGCATGTAAAATTTTCCTCTTGCTACATTCTTACCACTGAAATCTGTATTAGTTTGCTAGGGCTTCCATAAGAAAATACTATAGACTGAGGAGTGGAACAACAGGAATGAATGCTTTCAGAAATCTAGAAGTCCAGATCAAAGTGTTAGAAGGTTGGTTTTTTCCTGAGCCTTCTCCCCTTGACTTGCAGGCAGACTTCTCGCTGCGACCTCACATGGCCTTTCCTCTTCCTGTGTAGCCCTGGTGTCTTCCTTTTCTTACAAGCACACCAGACCTATTTGGGTTTAGATTAGGGCCCCACCTAAAGGGCCTCATTTTAACTTAATCACCTTTCTAAAGACTTATTTCCAAATACAGTTACATTCTGAAGTGCTGGGGGTTGGCACTTCAACATGTGAGTTTTGTGGACGGACACAGTTCAGTCCATCACACATAATAATGTCATCTGGAAACAGTGCTATTAGGAGTCGCATCCGGGCTCCCACCTGCTGGCTCTGCGACAAATGGCAAGTTATTCAACTTCTCTGTGCTTTAGAATCAGTAGTTTCCAGGTAGATAGCTCATAGTGTTGCTATGAGGATTGAATGAATTAATACAAACACAACACTTACAATAGTGCTTTGCACTTAGTTTAAGCTCAGTAATTATTTCTGTTACCATCACCAGCTGTACTCATATTTACGCTTAAGAGTAAGCTCCACATGTCCCTTCACTCGCAATTACAACGGGGGCTGTTTTCCTGGTTTCTCTACCATTGCTTTTAATCTCTGCTCCTATCTACTGGACTGATTGCTCATCTTGTTGTTGCAAATTCTTTAGGAGTTCTTTCAGAAAGGGCCAATACGAGGTTGAATGTGTTGCCCTGGCTGGAGCCAAGGTAATGGGTTCGAACTGGGTTCAGGGCACATACAAGAAGCAGCCAATGAATGCATAAATGGGGGGAACAGCAATGGATGTTTCTCTCTCTTTCTCTCTATAAAAATCAATCAATCAATAACAATTTTTAGAAAAGATTAAATGTGTTTTTGTTTTGCTTTCACAAAAGTTGTTTGTGTGTTATAGAATTCTAAGATGAAAAATATTTTTTTTTTGTAGCTTTGAAGATACTGTTCCATTTTTGTATTGTATCTAATATGGTTGATGATATATCAGATATCAAAGTTAATATTCTGGAACTTTTTAGGATTTTCTCTCCATCCTTAGTATTATGAAATTTATGCAGTTCTTTTTATTTTCATCTTGCTTGGCACTTTTAATGGCTCATGACCTCTTAAATCTGAGAACTAATATCTGTTACTTTTCCTTTCATAATTTCAATCTCATTTCCTTTTATTCAATATTCTGGAGGAATCCTCAAGTTAATATTTTAATTTCACCAGTTCATTGATTTTATTTTTATTTTCAGTATGTCCCTCAAGTTTTTATTTGTTTATCACACGTTTAGCTTACTGAACATCTAGTTAACTCTAAGTGTGATGGCAACATCTTCTCATGTCGCTCTGGAAATTAAATTTATTTTAAATTCAAATATAACTTGCTCTTTCCTTGATGTGTAAATTTCTTCTGATTACTGTGCTTGATGCCTTTTTGTCAAGTAGTAGCCTTTCAATTACCAAAATATTGGTAATTTTTGATTATGTGTTCATTTTTGAATTTGAGATTCTCTACTAGCCTTTCTGTAAATGTTATATCTGTTTACTGTGGTTTGTTTCTGAGAGAGTTGTTGGAAACACTGCCTGGCGCTGTGTGCCAACGCTTGGAAATGTCTCCTTCTAGACATTTCTGTGGACTTATTTGACATGTGCCAAGTCCATCATTTTGAATAAATTCCACAGTTTGTCTTATAGTCAGAATCCTACTTTATACTGTTAATCACTTATTTATCTTTTATCACTAGAACCTGTTTCATATATAACAACTGATAAACAAAAGGTTCTCAATAGACTGGCTTTGAATCTAGAACAAGTTCTTAACTTTCTAGGGCAGAACTCACTCATCTATAAAGTAGGATATTAACAGTACAACCCAATTAAGGTTTATGAGGATTAAGTGTGAAAACATATATAGACACTTAGTGTAGTTCCTTTTATCTGTTTCTTTCTGTTTCAGGAGAAATCTGTGAAATAATCAGTCTCCATACAGAATCTGTGTCCACCTTTACTCATCTCAGTAAGATGCATTCAAAATTATTTCAAATATTTTTCATCAGGGTTTCCAGAAAGTTCTGTTTGGTACCAAAAGTAAATCTTGGGATTGTTTACTTCTGTGGTTTGTAATGACTATCACAACTGCATCTGTACTCTCTCTCATTTATTACTATTCATGGGCAAGTTGACTTTTCAGAAATGCGCTACCCAGGACCCTTCCAGTTGTAGTTTCCAGTTCATGCTAGTAGTTTCCATGCAGCTAAAGGAAGAAAAAAGCCTCGGGCCTTCAAAGGAGGCAACCAGCCTTCCTAAGCCTCTGGGCTCTGCAGTGCTCTTTTCCTGGGTTCATTCTTGGGCTGATACTTTCATGCTGTAGTCCCAACAAGCATAAGCCTCACGTGGTCTTTAGTGTTGAAGGTCTCATCACATCCCGTCAGAATTTATGTTAAGTCACAGAAAAAAGCAAAGCACAACAACAATGCCAATGACTTCGCTAGAACCAATCACTTAGACAGGGGGTAGAATGCTGTGATGGGCGAGAAGGTTCCAAAGAGAGGCAGAATCTCGTGGCCGACGGCCTCCTTAGCAGGATATAAAGTGGAGTAGGTACAACTCTCCAGGGAAAGGGGGACCCTGTTAGTAGGGGTATTGGTCACAGAAAAAGTACAAGGGGCAGTCCTGACCAGGGCAGGTAAGAGAGTGAGTTATATTTTCTGTCATTTAATCTTTTCTCTCTCTAAAGATAGGAAGTTTTATCTGAAAATTTGTTTTCTCCTCTCG
This sequence comes from Miniopterus schreibersii, assembly GCF_964146895.1. Lineage (NCBI taxonomy): Eukaryota > Metazoa > Chordata > Mammalia > Chiroptera > Miniopteridae > Miniopterus > Miniopterus schreibersii. The sequence goes on along the minus strand of NC_138112.1, from coordinate 6,577,148 downwards.
TGAGTCAATTTGGTTACTGATTTATTCACTCATTCATTTATTCAGTCCCAATTGTTTATTACGTTCCTGCGGTTGCAAACTTGGCAATAACTGAGATGCCCTGTATAGTCTCTCAGCTCTGAAGGTCTGGGACTGTTCATAAGTGATAAAGGTATATTCCCTGCCCCCATGAAATGTATGATTCGGTTTCAGGGCTGTCTGTGTTATCAGACACATATAGAATTATGTATAACACAGTGTAACAGCCATAAGAAGACAGTGCTGTGAGTGCACAGAAGAGGGGACGGTTGAGTCGTCCCCGAGGGATCTGGGACTTGTTCTTTCCGTTAGGAAGGAATAGCTTGGACAATGGATTGAAGGCGGGGGTTGCAGTCAGTATGCTCCTTACCTGTTCTGGAGGCAGGGAACTTGTTAAGGGCCATTTCAGAGGCTAATTTAGAGTGAGGTAAGGAAGTTTAGGCTATGCTGGAAACCCCCTGGTTTCATTGTAAGTTATTTATATACAAATTTGTCTCTTTGTTTGGATTATGAATACTTCCTGGGCAAGGACCAAATTTATTCTTCCTTATTTTTCTAAGTGTGCCAAGCCCTTTCCAGGAACTACTTGTATTAATATTGTCCATGTTCCAAAAATGCAAATCTTTCCTGGCAACACAGAGTACACACAATAACACAGTTCCATATTTCCCGTTCTCTTTTAAAGCTTGAGTCGTCAATAGGTGACGATGAAAAACATAATCTCCGTCCCTAAATTTTCATTCTGAGTTACATAAAGTATTTTGTGATACATATGTCGTGGGCTTTGATGGATCTTGGAGCTTCTCTATCATACTGTGGACATGGTCTCCTGCAAGAGAACATGTCTTTTGATATGCCATTTGATACATAAGCATCTAATTCCAAATAGATAGCTGATCACTGCTATTGCTATAAATACTCAGAAGCCATTGAAATTACAGGTGGTATTGAAACCAGAGGTTGGCTATCACCCAGAATGACAGTACAGATAAAGCAAAGCAGGCAGGTAGGATTGAACCCCCGGACAGTCCACATTTAGATGCCGAGGAGTGGAGGTGGGATTGGCAGGGGAGAGTGGGAAGGAGTGTCTAGGGAGGCAGGAGGAAAACAGGCAGGGCCGTGTCACAAGCAAAGGAAAGTGAGGGTCTGAATGAAGGCATCTTCAGCTGGTCAGACGCTACTGAGAGGCTGAGTTAGATGAAGATAGGGAAGTGGCCACTGACTCTGACAACACAGAGGTGACCTGAACAGGAACAGGACAGAGCATAAGCCCAACCGGACTGTGCTGTAACAGAACAGGAAGTGGTGAGGACAGTGACTTGTAGGTCACATTTCCAAGGTTTTTTTGCAAAAGGACAAGATATGTGACAGTATCTGAAGAGAAATATTTATCAGGAGAGATATTTATATTTATATCTTTATATATTTTTTCTAATATGTTTTTATTGATTTCAGAGGGATGAAGGGAGAGAGACAGAGAGAGAGAGAAAGAAACATCAATGATGAGAGTCATTGATCAGCTGTCTCCTGCGCGCCCCCTACTGGGCATCGAGCCCACAGTCCGGGCATGTGCCCTGACTGGGCATCGAACCGTGACCTCCTGGTTCATAGGTTGATGCTCAACCACTGAGGCACCCTGGCCCAGCTACTCTTTCTTTTTCTTTAAAAAAATTTTCAATTACAGTTTACATTTAGTATTATTTTGTATTGGTTTCAGGTGTACAGCATAGGGCTAGACAGTTATATACTTTACAAAGTAGTCCCCTGATATTTCAAGTACCCACCTGGCACCACACATAGTTATCACAATATTATTGACTGTATTCCTTGTGCTGTACTTTACATCCCCAGGACTATTTTTTGGCTCCCAATCTGTACTTCTCAATCCCTTCATTCATATATATATACATATAATTTTTTTTTTAAACTTCTGTTTACATTTTAAGATTCAAGTTATTATTAGAGCATGGTCTTGTTTCCTAAGGAAATGACCCAGTAGAAAAGAGTGCGCTGAGGATGTGACAGTTATCAATGTATTGCCTGTCAGCTCCAAGGTCACCCTTCAATATTTCTCTGCAATAATGAACAGAATTCCTTTAAGCGTTTCTCCTGTACTGTGGGCAGCTGTTAAGCTTGCTTAGTAGAGGGCATTGGAGGGATATTACGGAGGAAGGAGCTATCCTGCTATATTTCTGGCGGCTGAGCAGTGGGTCAGCGTTGTGGAGATGGGGACACCTAGTGGAACTCTTCCCCAGTCTTGTTCCCAGGACGAGGCAATTCCTCCAAGACTGTGCACCTTGTCCTGGCCCAGCGGTAACCTTCCCTGGCCTTCAGTGCACAGAAGAAGACACCCCAAGGCCTCCTGCCTGTGAGCCTCCTGCTTGCCTGGACACTGATCCCAGTGCAGGTCCCTGCACAGCCCTTTGTCCCACCCCCTGTCCCGCGGCCCCACCCACTGTGCACGCCCGAGCCCCGGCCTGCACTCCGGAGGGGCGCTTTCTGCCGCCCAGCACCTGCAGGACAGCGATGTCCTGGGCACACAGTGGGTGGAACTACACGCCCAACAAGGTCTGTCCCCAGCCATGGGAAGACCCCTTCCAAGCTGTTCCTGCCTCATACCTCTCTTCACCCTGAGGGTGCCATGTAGACTTTCCTTACACCTTACAGTCACTGTCTGTCAGAGTTTAATAATTCTTCATATCAGAATGCCCCTGTTTAGCCCCCTGTGTGGTTTCTGCCTCCTAACTGGATCCAGGCTGACACCTGACAGGAGAGAAGGTAACCTCAGGAATTCAGCACTGACTGGTGCTTAGACTGTACTGCTCAGGAAACACCCTCCTTGGAAAGATGCTCATATATTTAATTAAAAAAATCCCTCCTTTTCTCAGCAGTTTGAAACGCGCTGCAGAGGAGCAGGCTGTAGAGTCTTGCTGGATGTCTGACCGGTCCTTTGCCTGCCTTGCTCATCTGAGCTTCAGCAGATGGGACATGGCTGGGTGAGGCTGGGAGGGACTCGGGAAAGGCCGAGACTAAGGCGGTTCTGCTCCCAGAGAGCCTCTTGCAGTTTCTGGTGGGCCGTTTTCATAGGCCCCGAAATCTAGAGACCAGTCTCTATGTGCGGGCGGCCTGCTGTGTGGACACGCAGTCATCGCGGAGCCCCTCGCCGCAGAGGCACTTGAATTGGCGAGAAAAGCATCGAAGGACTGAGAGGTAAAGCATACTGTCCCTGGCCACTTGCAACTTGCTATTGGTGGAGATGAAGAACTGGACTCTCCCATCTCATGAAGGCTATAGTTGCTGGTGGTGGCTCATTCCACACACCCACCAATCTGTGTTTGGGAGGAAGGGACAGCAGAGACTGTGTAAAGGACGCAGGGATTTCTCATGACCTCAGGACCCTAAAACCTCCACCAGCTGCTCAGGGTTGGTGATTCCAGGGGACTGTGTCTCTGTGAAAACACAGTTTGCCTCTTGGTAATTCTATCTGAGCAAGCTGGAGGTTTATTAGTTTCTCAACCAAGGTTCTGCATTCGAGTCTTAACCACATTTAAGTGTCACTTCAGAGAAGCAATTGATTCTGAAGTAGTGGGTTTTCAGTTGACTGTTTTTAAAAAACTGTTTGGATTTCAATTGTGATGCAGAAACATTCGGTTTTGTACAGGCATTACTTCCACTTCGATGGATAAGATCAATAAAGTTCATATCCCCTCACCCACCAAGTCTTCATCATCTCAGTACTGTTTCTTCATTAACATCCTTGCCTCTTGATAATGGTTTCCCAGGGAAACATTGACCTCACTGTTTACATTAGTATTTATACATCTTGTCTAAGAGTCTATTTGATCCAAAAGGCTGTGTGCCCGTCATTTTTACCTTTTCCTCCTGTTTAAAGACCAGCCTGCACTTGCTATGTACATACTGGGGATCATCTTAGACAGGGAATGACCATCTCAAAAGCCAAGCAGACGTGGCAGTAGGTACCCTAGGTTTATAATGACTCAGTTTTGGGAAGAATATACAAGCCTTCGTGGATTCCCCTAGAAAGTGCTACCTTCTGAGAGTTCTCATGCTGAACACACTGTCCTACCTGAGCTCACACCGCCTTTTAGGTGTCACACATCACAAACATAGAATTCTTTTTCCAAAAATATTGTGGTCACAGTCTGATTTTAGCCTCTGCTATAAAATTTTAGCCCTCTGTGTTCTTTAAAAAAAATCTGCCCCTTTAACAAGACCTCCAATGCCCTCATCCATGCTTACCCCACCTGGAGAGTGGTGATGGAAAGTGAGTTTTATCAATAGGAGAAAACATGCTGTTCCAAGGTTCACAAGTCTTATTCACTCTGACCTTAGCGACTGTTGCAGTCTGTGGTGGTGTCTGAGTTACGGTAACAAGTCCCTCCCTCCCTCCCTCCCTCCCTCCCTCCCTCCCTCCCTCCCTCCCTCCCTCCCTCCCTCCCTCCCTCCCTCCCTCCTTTCCTTTCTCTCTCCTCCTCTTCCTCTCTCTGCCCTTCCCTCTCTCCTATTTCTCCCTTACTCAATTGCCTTTCCATTGTAATTAAGATAAAATTGTTGCCATAAGCAACAATGCCATAGTGACCTGGCCCCTGCCTTCCTCTCTAACTTCTCTCTGCATATTTCCCTTGTCAACAATACTCCAGGCATAATGGTCTGTTCTTTAAATAAACCAAGTTCCGTCATGTTTCAGGTGGTTGCGCTAGTCATTTTTTTCTCTAGGATCCTATCTGCACTTTGTTTCATGGATGCTTCCTCTCTATTATTTTGATCTCACTTGAAATGCCTTCTCCTCTCAGATGCCTTCTCTCACTGCTCTAAGTAGCCACCTCCATCGATCGCCAGCATGCTGTCAACAACTCTCCAGCATATTACCCTATTGTATGCTTTGTTCATACCACTGTAGCAGTACGGAATTACTTTATGTCTTTTTGTTTATCTTTCCCCTTTATTACAATGGAAATCTTTGATGGCACAGAATTCTTGCACCTTTCTGACTACTGTAGCCCTAATGACAAAAACAGTTCCTGGCACATGATAGGGACTTAATGAATATTTTTGACCATCTAAGTGTTTACTGGACACTGAACTATGAACTGTGGTTCATGGGCAAATAAGTAGAAAATTTAAGATTCCTGACCAGAGAAAACTGGATAAGTAGATTTAAAATTCCTATTATAATTGTTTCTTCTTAGATGCAGCAATAGGTCAGAGGCCCAGTGGTATCTAGGACGGTTTAGAGGGAAAAATTAAGGACTCTGATACAAAATTGCTTTATATTAATTATATTGCCCTACTCAACTGAAATCTTCTATCAATCACTCTTTTATGGCCAAGTTTTGGGGAAACCTCCTAAAATGCAAGTGAGAGCAATTGAAATGTTAATCTACCTGTGTAGACTATGGAAACCAACATTGTGGATTATCTGCAGAATGGTTTTCAAACATGTGTTAAGCAGTAGAGCTTTTTCAAACCAAAAGGCCTCCCAGAAGCCCAATCAGAGATAAAGTGGCTGCCACTCTGGCTGGTGTGGCAGAACTTGCACCCTGCCCCAGGCATCTCTCTTGATTTCTGTCCCTCTGGGCAGTGCCTGAAGAATCATCTACTGTACCCTGGTCTGCACATAGCATGGTTTGAAAATCACAAAGCTTAGACTAACCCTTTTGTTTGGGAAACTGAGGCCCAGAGAGCTGAAGTGACTTTTCCAAAGTTATAAAATTACTGGTTCCAAAAGGACTGAGGCCCAGCTCCCCAGGTTCTACTGCACTATGCTTTCACCTGTGTCATCTTATATTCCTGAAGGACAAATTCTATCCAATAAGATTTGCTCCTAGCAGTGGGATTTCCCATAGAGAGAATAAAGTCGAGGTCCCTAGTGTCTTGGGGGTCTTTCTTGGAGTTCTGCTGCTCCTCCAAGACTGTGGACCTAGAGAATCTCCTCACCAGACTTCTCTTCCCACTTGCAAATCATCTTGAACAGTATTTAATGGTAGAAACAAGGAAGTGGGACTTCTCTCTCTAAATATTTGTTTTATAATGACTTATAGCTCTGAATTTCTATGAATTGTAGATAACTTCTAAAAACTAGGTGTCTTGACTTGCCATTTGTAAAGAGTGGCATGACCCTGATCAAGAAGGGTGGGTCCTTTTCATGAGTAATTTTACTTTTAAGTGGAAGCACAAGTTAGAAGTAACTAACTTGGGAGATTCCAACTTGGTGGCAGATTGAGTGGGAGTGGAAGCCACACTGACACTCTCCTAGGACCAAACTGGAATTACAACTAAAATATAGAAAAACTATCCTGAATAATCAACTGCAACTGAAGACTACCTGGAGAGCACCCTTGTAACCAAGGAGGAAAAGTAGAGACCACATAAGGACTGGTAGGAAGTGCGGAGGCACCAGAGGGCTGGCTGGGCTCCCAAAGGCAGCAGCTGAAGGTTTGGAGGGAGATCTCAGCTGTTGGGGGGTTCCCACTGAGGACTCTGGGGACTAAACCTCAGGCTGGGCTCCCCATCCCAGAGCACCAGAACTGAGAAAGGTGCCCACATAACATCTGGTTGTGAAAAAGCAACTGGGTTCCTGTCTGCCAGGGAGAGATGGCTAAAAATGCAGACACCCTCTTAAAGGGCCAATTCACAAAGATTCATGTGCAGCCACTCACCTTAAGCTCTGGCAAATGGAGGGCAGAGTGGACTAGAGCTGTGTAAGGAGAGCCCGGGATTGCTGGCTCAGGGGAGTAGAGCTCAGAGGGCACCCATCTGGATTCCTGTGCTGAGTCATTCCCCCAAGCTGGAGAGGACATCTTTCTTAGGCAGACCTTTACCTTCCAAGCAGCAATTGCACCACCCTGCTGGAAAACCTCTGGCCCAACCCTGTGGAGTTTCTACACCCTGATGCTGCTTAAGAGACTGAATAACAGCCTTTGAGTGCTTTCAGTCTTTACTTGATTTGCTTCTTTACCAGGGCTTGGAAAAGCAGACCTTGGTACACATCTTGGTCATGTCCAAACACACCGAGCCCCAGCAGAGGGAACCACAAGCTGTGGAGTGCAGAACACTTCAAAGGGGGTACTCAAGGCCAGTCACAAACAGCATCTGATATTGGCCTGCACCAGAAACCATCCAAAAGACTGGGAGTCCTAGAAGATCCATCTAATACATAGAAACAAATAGAAACAGGCAGCCAAAATGGGGAGACAAAAAAAAGAAAAAAAAAGAAAAAAAAAGTCCCTAAATGAAAGAACAAAAGAATTCTCCAGGAGAAGAGCTAAATGAAATGGAGATAAGTAATCTATCAGATATAAAGTTCAGAATACTGATCATAAGGATGCTCAACAGCTTGAGAAAAGAAATGGAAATTATGAAGGAAATTAAGAATGACAGTAGAAATTAAAAAAAAAACACATTGGAAGGAATATACAGCAGATTAGAGAAGCTGAAGATTGGATCAGTGAATTGAAGACAGGGTAGAAAAAAATCACTCAATCAGAGAACCAAAAAGAAAATAACAATTAAAAAACAGGAGGATAGTTTAAGGGAGCTGTGGGACAACATGAAATGTAACCATATCTGCATCATAGGAGTGCCAGAAGATAATGAAAGTAAGCAAGGATTATAGAACCTGTTTGAAGAAATAATGGCAGAAAACTTCCCTAACGTGGTCAAAGAAAAAGTCACGCAAGTTCAGGAGGTGCAGAGAGTCCCAAACAAGACGAACCCAAAGAGGCCCACACCCAGACACATCATAATTAAAATGCCAAAAATTCAAGACAGAGACTCATAAAGGCAGCAAGAGAAAAGCTATTTGTTACCTACAAAGGAGCTCCCATAAGGCTGTCAGCTGATTTCTCATCAGAAACTCTACAGGCCAGAAGGGAATGGCATGAAGTATTCAAGGTAACGCAAAACAAGGATCTGAAACCAAGACTACTCTATCCAGCAAGGCTATCATTCAAGATAGATGGTGAAATAAAGAGCTTCCCAGACAGAAAGAGGCTAAAGGAATTTATTACCACCAAACTAGCATTGCAGGAAGTGTTAAAGGGACTGTTGTAATAAGAAGTTGAAGCAGAGAGAATGAGAAACATAAGCCTAAAGAAATATAATGGCAATATATAAATACCAATCAATAATAACCTTAAATATATAAGTGGATTAAGTGTTCCAATCAAAGGACATAGGTTAGCTGAATGGAAAAGAAAACATGACCTAAATATATGCTGTCTGCACGAGACCCATACATGGTGAAAAACAACAACAACAAAATAGCAAAGAACTTCTGTAGGAGTTTAACGGAGAGATTGACAACAATACAGTCACAGTAGGGCTTTGTAACACCCCACTGACTTTACTTGATAGATCTTCCAGACAAAAAATCAACAAGGAAACAGTGACTCTAAATGACACACTAGGTCAGATGGATTTAATTGACATTTACAGAACATTCCACTCCAAAGCTGCAGAATAGGCATTCTCCTCAAGTGCACATGGGACATTCTCAAAGATAGGCCACATGTTAGGACATGAAACAAGTCTCTACAAGGTCAAGAAGATTGTAATCAGATCAAACATCTTCTCAGACATTTACACCATGGAATACTATGCAGCTGTAAAAGTGGAGAATCTCTTACCCTTTGATAAAGCATGGTGGGGACCTGGAGAGTATTATGCTAAGTGGGATAATCCAGTCAGAGAAAGCCAAGTATTACATGATCTTACTCATATGTGAAATCTAAGGAACAAAATAAACTGATGAACAAAATAGATCCAGAGACACAGAAGCATGTAATATACAGATGGATCTCAGAGGGAAGGTAGGGGTGGGTGGGTTGGTGGAGAGAGATTAACCTAAGAACTTATATGCATATATGCATGACCCATGGACACAGACAATAGTGTGGTGAAGGCCTGGCCAGGGGTACAGGGTAGAAGGGATCAATGGGGGGAAAGGGGACATTTTTAATACTCTCAACAATAAAGATAAATTAAAAATAAAGAAGTAACTAATTTGGTTGAATTGGTGGTTTATGGATCAGCTGTAGTGCAAATGATCTCATGTTAACGGGGAATTCAGAGCTAAACACAGAACCTGGCATGTTTTTAATTAAGTGCATGAATTTCAGAGGTATGTATTATTTAGCAAATACAGTTTAACAATATATTAATTTAATTTCTTACTACAGAGTGAGGCAGGTGGACATGATTTGTGCCATATCCAATTGTTACATTCCAGGCATCAACGATATCCACATTGAGATCCTGGAACGTGTTCTTTATGGCAAGATATTGAATGTAACCATGAAAATCACCAAATCTCTCCATGTCACTGCATCTCCTTGATGTTTTCTGCTTTGATGATAACCGCAGTGTCTGGAATTCTCAGAAGAAGATGCTGAGCAGGTTCACACACATCGAGAGCCCTTCAGGTAAAAACATCAATGGAAATGGGTCTGAAATGCTGGCCCAGAGAAATAACAATGGTAATATTATTTCTTTCTCCACTTCTGTCGGTTACCTGGGCAATGTGCTCAATCTCTTTGATGGAATAGGTCAGTATCTAATCGAGGGATAACCATGTTTTTGCCACTGGATGGTGATATTCTTAACAAAGTTCACAGCAAGGTGGTGTTGAACTTTTCCAGATTCATGCAGATCCACTCACTTCAGGGCTGGTGACAAACAAGTAACTCCCAAATGAAAGGAGAATGAAGTGATGAAGATCATAAAGACGGAAGGAAAGATTTGGTGCTTTAATTGAGTAAGTGAAGGAATAGTTTTGAAAAGCATTTGAACAACCAAAAGAGTTAAACAAATAAGAAATTATATATGTCTCCTTGTAAAACCATGAAGAACTGAGTAGCCTGGGGACGGTGCGTATTGGAGGGTGCTATGGCAGTTCTGTAGGTATTATTTTTGTAGATTTTGTTAACTGTAGACTAAACTCCTTTGAAGATAGAGAAGGTACTAATTTATGTCTTTACATTTTAAAAAACAAGTAAACCCATTTTTCCAAATACTCTGCAAAATTCTTAAAGACTGGAACTATGTTCTCTACTTCTGTGTTTCCTTCACATATGCATGGAATGGTACTGAGTACATCATCTATAATAATAGTTTTAATAATCCTTTGGGAAGGACTTGCCAGTTTACAAAGCATATATTGGGACTGATATATTCATTCACCTCAAAGCATGTGCGTTCTCTCCCTCCCCCCCCCCCCACTTAATTGCCATGTTATAGAAAAGAAAATCAAGAGATAAAATGACCTGCTCAATATTACACAGCTAGTAAGTGACAGAATTTGCATTTAAATTTGAAGGTGCTCCCAATTCTTATGAAAGTATTCTACCCAATCTTAAAACTTCTGAAAGTAGGAGGATAATATGAACGGACTAAAACAAAGTCCTTTCATTTGTCCATTGTTAATTAGACCCTTATCAGACTACCAGGGCCAGCTGCTTTGTAGTTAGAACTTCTGAGGAAAATGTGTATAAAAGAATTTTTATTGCTTTGTAGCATGTACTGTCTTATGGAGTAAAGGGCTACATTTAAAGTCTTAATCCAGTGAGGTTTGAAAATGGAGATGCTGGAGGACTGGTGGGAGGAAAATGGCAGAATTATATTTTTTATTCTGCTTCCATCTCATTTCAATTTCCTTTTCCAAAGCACACTAAGGAGGAATAGAATTTAACTTTTAATAAAATGTGCAACAGATGTTTTGCTACCACAATGTAAAAGATTAGTCAGAAGGTAAGTTAACTTAGTAACTTAGTACTTTCTATAACCTTAGAGACCCACTGTTAAGGAACATGATGCTAATGGTTATTACCAGACGCCTTTTTTTTGGTATGTTTTTATTGATTTCAGAGAGAGGAAAGGAAAGGGAGAGAGATAGAAACAGCAGTGATGAGAGTCATTAATTAGATGCCTCCTGCACGCGCCCTACTGGGGATTGAGCCTGCAACCTGGACATGTGCCCCTACCGAGAATTGAACCAAGATCTCCTGGTTCATAGGTCGATCCTCAACCACCGAGCCACACCAGCCGGACCAGACCCCTAATTTTATAGATGAGAAAACTGAGGTCCTGAAAAGTCAATCATTTACCAGAGGGCACATCTCCCATCTGTTGGGAATTTTACTTATAGCTTGGAGCCGAGGCCCTACTGCTTTCCATTTTTATTGGGAAGATCAGCTTATTGGGAAGATTTGAGTACACAAATGTGGTATCATGTCAAGAGGGCCAGGGTGGAGCCATGCCAGCTGCACTGATAAGAGCCAGGGCCCAGGCAGTGACAGTTTTCCTGGTACAAGTGCTAAGATGTATTAGGGGATTCCGAGTTATGATTAGTACATCCTTGATTTAGTAAAAAGAACAATTGGACTAGGATTCTAGCAACTGGATTCTAGCCCCAATTCTGACATTAACTAAGGACAACAACTGCAAAAGCTGTCACTTACTGGGCATTTTCTGTGTGTCCTTGTGCCTTGCAATGTGTTACTTCATTTCATTTAATCATTTTCATAACAGCCACTAGATATCATTGTTACTCCGGGTGGGCTGGTGAAGAAAATGAGACATAGAAAATAAGTAACATGACCAAGGCCATGGCTCCTAAGTGGCACAGCCTGGGTCTGCTACACTCCAAAGCCCATGCTTTTCCCCATTGCACCTACCTGATGCAAAGCCGTTGCCTTTTTCCTGGTGTGTGTCCTTTCATAACAGTGATAGTAGCTTATGTCAGAGAGAACTTACCATAGAGCAAGAAGTATTCTAAATGCACTGAATACATTGCCTCCTTTTACCAGGAGGGTACTATTTTCATCTCCATTTTACAGATTAAGAAACTGAGGGGCACAGTGGTTACGTAACTTGCTGAAGGCCACCCCAATTGGACATGAGAAGCCAGATTTTGATTCCAGACCGTCTGGATGTAGATTCCACACTCTTAATCATGATGCCAACTGTAGAAGGTGGACAATACAATATCTCATCTTCAGCTCTGTCCACGATTTTCTGAGCACACTGGGTGAATACTTTTGTGTGAGTTCTGCAGAGACAGGGATGAAACAAACTGTCCGACACTGGCTCCCTTCAGTCAGATAAGTGTGTTCTTTTAAAGGAAAGATAACAATGTCTTAAGAAAAGTTTTGTTGTGTTATGATTAAGAGACACACACAAAAAGAGGCATTTCCCATATTTCTTTTTCTCCTTAAAATGAAAAAGAGGTTTCTGAAAGGGAGATGAGCAATGGCTTAGACCGAGGCATGCTGTTAATACTGCCTCTGAGGTATTCATTCCACTGGCAGATTGTGCATGCACCCGTTAGATACATGAATTCTCCTCGCAGGCATTCTTTCATTTCAACTGGAGCCAAACTGCAGGAGACAGGATTCCATGTATCTTTCCAGACATGTCCAAGGGGGGGACTGTGGATGCCATTCCAAACTTGCATTTCTTCTTCATTGGAATTGTTTATCTTGCCAGAGAATCAGTAGGATGGGACCTTCTAGAATATCATATTATCCATCAGTATTTATTAAGGACCCACTGTCTTTCTAAGTATTCTCTTAATAGGGCATGAGGGTGGTGGAATGGCCTTATTGAAGCACCATCCTCTTAATGAGTTATCTTTCAGTAAAGTTTTTCTCTGATATGAATTTTCTAAATGATGCACATTAATGTTCATTATAGAGAAAATGTTTTCTCCAAGAAAAAGGCCTTCTGGGTAACATTTAAGTATTTGTTTGCCTTCTTATGAAGGTAAAGTAATCAATTCTTGCTTAGTAATGAAGCTCAATTATTATGTCATTTAATCCACTTTATTCCCATGGTTGTCATAGTCTATCACATTGTCTTAACTGCCACCATCAAACTGTAAATCTTGTGAGTTAAATGCAAAACGATATAAGAAAATGAATAATTAGTTTGTTTGGGGACCTGGACAATCCACGTGGCTATGGCTGTAGGCTGGAGCATAGTCCTAGAGGTCCAAGAAGAGCCAGACATTAACCTATTAGTCACTGTGGAGAGCCTGGGGTCTGAGGGGCTGAATTGTCTAGGATGCTGAGGAGCCCTTGGCAAGCCTGATGCAGTGATTATACACCAACCAAAGGAAGGAGTGTAACATCTGGTATGAGTGTACTTGTGTATCCTGGGTGAAAATGCCATTTTCTACCTCTAGGTACATATTTACACTTCAGTGTGAATAAGTTTATTAGTGATTAGAAGGCTGTTAATGCTGAACTTGCAGGGATACAAAAGCTTCTGCCTTAAATCATTTTATATAAGGATTTCCTAGGATGTTTGGAGACAAACATACTGAAGAAAAATTAAGAAATGTAAATATGGAAGTGCTACTTTGTATGTAAAATGTCACCTCACCTTTGGAGAAGTGACAAAGACCAAGAAAGGGAAATTGTAATGAAATGGCTCCTAGACAGCAGGTTGGAAACCTCTACATGGTGATTCTTGTGATGTGGTTGGTGCTGATGGTGATGGTGTGGGGAGGTAAAAACTTCAGTGTACATTAGGAGAGAGCTTTGACATCTGAAAGTTATTGTGTTAAACAGGCAGGTAATCTTTGCCTGATAAGTAGATTGATGATGGGAGTTACAGCTACTAAAACAGGTTTATGATATCCTAGTGATTTCAATCATTTATTCACTTAGGTATCTGGGGTCTTGGCCTACCATACACAAACCCAATGAACAGAGTACCAATAAGAGTTGTATTAGTGAACAGGTCCAGCAGAAAGTAGAAACCCTTTAAATGAGCCTAGTACAAAGTACAACCTATCAAACATAGGGAGAACTTACTATTGCATTTGATGACATTAGTGGTGTTAAAGTTTTCCATAATCTCTACACCCACTATTGACCTTAAAGAAACAAATACAGAAATTAATCTGCATGTGGACCCAAAGATCAGGAAACAGGGTCCAAGATGATAGTTGCATAGGAGAATGATGGACTCAACCCCTCTCATGTGCACACTGAAATATACACCTATATATAAATCAGTTACTCCTGAGAGACAACAGAGGGCTGAATGAACAGCTTCTGAACAACAGATGAGAGAAAGAGATCACATAGAGGAGGCTGAGAAACTGTGGGAGCTTTCTGGGAGCTGTGATGACTCTGAGATCAGAGGTGCTGGTGAGTGCCCTTGTTTATGCCCCCCTCCACCTCGATAGGGCAGGCGGGAGTTCTGTTCAGGTGCTTTTGCCTGTCTTCCAGGTTACCACAGTGTGTTTCCAATCACACTGCCAGGAGCCCATTTTGGCTCTGAACAAGGCAAGCAAGTAGGATCAACCTTGCCTGGAGCCAGTTTAGCCCAGCAAGCAGTGCCCCAGGCACCATAAGCACTCACCCAGTTCCAACTGGCCTACCCAAACAACCCAGCATACACAGCCTACACAAAGGTCACTTCTACACAAGACTACTTTCTGTATAACAAATGAGAGAAAGACTGTATAGAGAAGGCTGGGGAGCCAGCAGAGCTCTCTGGGGACTGGAAGAATTCTTCAGGGTTGGAAGTGCTGGTGATCAACATGGTTTATGTCCTCCTTGACCTTGAAAGGACAGGTGGGAGCTCAACCCAGGTGCTCTGGTCTATCTACAGGTTCACCACAGAGTGTTCCCAGGACACATCATGTGAGCCCCTATTGGCTCTGAATAAAGGGAGCAAAGAGGATCCATGGATCATTACTACAAGCACCTGGCCTCACTGCTCAGAGCTGCTCCTGCTCAGTGGACTAGTGCCCAAGAAACCATAGGCACCTACTCAGCTCGAACTGGCCTGCCCAAGCCACCCAGCACATAAGACAAAACCACCTGGCACACAGAGGTCACTTGTACACAAGGCTGCTTTTTCAAGACAAGGAGATATAGCTATTTTGTCTAATTCATATAAACAAACATGAAAAGTAAAACAGAATGGAAAGACAGGAGAATATCTCTCAAAGGAACAAGAAAATCTCCAGAAAAAACAAAACCCTAAGAAAATGGAGATAAGTAGTTTGCCTGATAAAGAATTAAAAAAAAAAAAAAAAGATTATAAGAATACTCAGCAAACTTGGGAAGTGGGTAGAGGAACTTAGGGAAAAAACTTCAACAAAGAGTTAAAAAGTATAATTAAGAACCAAGTAGAGCTAAAGAATACAATAATTAAAATGAAAAATACATTAAAAGGAGTCAATAACAAATTTGCTAATACAGAAGAATGGATCAGTGATCTAGAAGACAGACTAGTGGAAACAAACTATTCAGACAACAAAAAGAAAATAATGAATAAAAACTGACAATAGTTGAAGGGACAACATCAAGCATTCACAATATAGGCACCCTAGAAGGAGAAGAAAGGAGAAAGGAACAGAAACTTTATTTGAAGAAATAACCTCGAAAAAGAAACAGACATCAAGGTCTAGGAAAAACAGAGAGCTCCAAACAAGATGAACCCAAACAAACCTACACCAAGACATATTATAATTAAAATGTCACAAGTTAAAGAGACAATTTTGAAGGCAGCAAGAGTAAAACAATGAGCTAGTTACATACAAAGGAAACCCTGTAAGGCTATCAGTTGATTTCTCAGCAGCAACTTTATAGGCCAAAAGGGAGTGGTAGGACATCTTTAAAGTAGGAACCAACAACCTAGAATAATTCACCCAGCAAAGTAATTATTCAAAATTGAAGGGGAGATAAAGAGTTTCCCAGACAAGCAAAAACTACAGGAGTTCATTACCATTAAATTAGCTTGTTAGGAAACGTTAAAGGTCTTCTTTAAGCAGAAAAGTAAAGACCATAACTAGAAATAACAAAATATGAGAAAAGAAAAAATTTCACAGGCAAGCCAGATATTTAATAAATACCGTGAATTGGACATTTAAAAAGCTACTACAAAGGTCAAAAGATAAAAGTACCAAACTCAACTCAAAGTACAATGAGTAGTTAGGAGATACACAAAACAAAAAAAAAAATCTAAATTATGACATCAAAAATGTTAAGCATGGACAAGGTGTAAAAATGTAGTCCTTTTAGGGTATATTTGAACTTAAATGCCTATCAGCTTAAAATACACTGCTATGGATATAGAATGATATACATAAACCTCATGGTAACCATAAACCAAAAACCTGTAAAAGATACACACAGAATAGAAAGGAACCCAAACAAAACATTAAAGAAAACCAGCAAACCATAAGGGAAGAGATCAGGAGAAGAAAGGAAGAGAGAACTACAGAAACAACCAAAAGGCAATGAACAAATGGCAATAAGTACATACTTATCATTAATTACTTTAAATGTAAATGGATTAAACGCTGCAATGAAAAGACATAGGGTGGCTGAATGGATTAAAAATATGACTCATCTATATGCTGCTTCTAAGAGATTCATTTCAAATTGGAAAACACATACAGATTGAAAATAAAGGGATGGAAAAAGATATTCCATGCAAATAGAAACGAAAAGAAAGCTAGGGTAGCAATATTCATATCAGACAAAATAGGCTTTAAAACAAAGACTATAAAAAAAAGACAAAGAAGGACATTACATAATAATAAAGAGTCAATCCAAGAAGGGGATGCAACAATTGTAAAATATTTATGCACCCAACATAAGAGAACATAAAAAATAAAGGAAATATTAATGGACATAAATGGAGAAATTCACAGTAATATAATTAACAGGTGGGTATTTTAATACCCCCTCACATCAATGGATAGACCACTAGAGAACCCCGAGGGTAGAGAGGAGAAACTTACATGTACAAATAAATGAACTAGTCCTAAACTTTAAATTCTCTCCCATTTCTACCTATAGGTGCACTACTGTCATTTTGTTTGGGACAGTAGTTCCTTGTGTGAGATTTTTCTGTACATTATAGTGTGTTTACTATCCGCAGCCCCTTGTCCATAAAGAGTGTAGTAACCCAGCATCTTTATAGCAACCCCAAAATTTCCCTCACACATTTCCAAATACCACCTTTGGTTGAGTACCTCTGGTTTAGACGATTAGATCCCAAGAGGACTGCAGCTCTTGAGAAAAGGCATGCTTGTGTGGAGGTAAAGAAAGTCACTTAAAGTGAGTGTTGCATTATGTATGTGAGGCACTGAATGGGAAGTTGGTGAGGACAGACTAAAACAGGGTTAGCACTGAATAACCCTTGTAAGAATCTCTGTTAACTCAATACCAAGGGCAAAAGTTAAGGCTTGGAATGTGGCCTATTTTCCTAGAGAGACATTACTGTTGATAGTAGCAGATAATCCCAGAGAAATGTGATCTCATAGAAAAAATAATGAGATATCTGAAGAGCACAACCACTATATATGAAAGGAAAAAGTAATAGACCACATAGAGCAAAAGTTAGAATTAAGCATAATAAATATCATTAGAGAGATAGAGATACTGATTGTCTAATTGTAAAGCAGAAACAAGCAGTTATAAAGAACTAGTTGAAGATTCTTGGTCTCCAATATATAATAACTGAATTAAGTAACAGGCTGGTGCAAGAGTAAAATGTTTACAAAAATCAAGTTAATCAGCTGGAAAATCAGGTTGAGGAACTCTCCCTGAAATCACCAAGAAGGAGTATAGAGGTGAAAGCATATGAAAAACAAGTTAAAAGATATACAGCAAAGAAATAAAAATGTCAACATCCATACTTAATAAGAATCATAGGAAAGTAGGGTAAAAACCAAGGAAACAAACAGAGAAACTCCATTATTTTCATGTAGATGTGAAAATCAAAACTAGGCCACATACTGGGTCACAAGAGAAATCTCAACAACTTTTAAATTCATAATTTAAATGTAAATCACAATGAAATTGCAATATATTTGACAGTAAATAACAAAGTACTTTATATCAACCCTTGTGGAATGCCTCCAAATTACACTGAGAGGGAAATATATTACTGCAAATGCAGCTACTAAATAGCAATGAGAATTACAATGAGCTAGATGTCTAAGTCAAGAATAGAAAAAGAACAGCATAGTAAACCCAAAGAAAGTAAAAGTAAGAAAATCCTAAATATAGGAGCAGATACTAATAAAAGATAAAGAAACAACAGAAATAATCAACAAAATAAAAAGCTAATTCTTAGAATAAAACTAAAAACTGAGCAACTTTCCAGTAAATCTGATAAAGAGAAAAAAAAATACAAATAATTAATTTTGGGAATAAAGAAGGGTATACCACAGTTGGTAGCAGGAAGATTTTTGAATCATTAGAGAACACTAGAATGACTTTATGTCAAAGATTTGCAAAGTCTGACCAAAACAAATATTTTCAAAATGTATAACAACATAACTGATAGAAGAAGAAATGGAATTAGAGAAGATGGTGGCAGAGTATGTAAAGGTACACCCACCTCCTCCAGTTGTAACCTGGAATTACAACTAAACTGCAGAACAATTAGCCTGAATAACTAACTGAAGATGAGATGAACAGAAGTTTTGTAACCAAGGATTTATAGAAAAAGCCACACTGAGACTGTTAGGAAGGGTGGAGATGCAAAAAAAGCTGGCCCTGCGTGCACGTGAGGTGATTGAGAGTCCAGAGGGATATTTTAGAGGCAAAGGTCCCACTGCAGAATGTAGGGTCTTAACCCCATTCCGGGCTCCCCAAACTGAAGCACCAGAGCCGGGCCGAGAAGCCCACATAACACCAGGCTGTGAAAATCAGAGGGGATTCTGTTCTCCAGGGAGAAACAGGTGTCTGCTAGAAAATCAGATGCCCTCTTAAAGGGCCAGAGCACACAAAATCTTGTTTGCAGCCTCTCATCCTGGACTCCAGCAGAGGGAAGGTGACTCAGAGGGTTGTGTGGCTTTGGGGAGAAGGTGAAAGGGACAGCTGCCAAAGACCTTGTCCTGAGTCCTTCACCCACATCACCTACAGACACCAACTTTCCTGGATAGAGCACTCCCTTTAATATGGTGTCAGCCTAAGGGAAGGATGGGCAGACAGCAATCAGGGCTCAAATACAACAGGAGGGTTCACAGAGCCCACATGGAGGGCACACCTGGAAAGCCCAGCTCTGGTGACTGAGGAAGTTGCACCACTGGGCCCTCAGGACACCTACCACATAAGACCACTCTACCAAGACACAGCAGCTCAACCTAATTCATAGAAACAAACACAGGGAGACAGCCAAAATGAGAAGACAAAGACACATGTCCCAAATGAAGAAACAGAACAAAACTTTTTTGGGGAAAAAACCCACCTAAACAAAATGGAGACAAGAAATTTTCCAGATGCAGAGTTCAAGACACTGGTTATATAAATGTGCAATGAACTTCAGGGAAGAATAGATGAATTTAGTGATAATTTCAACAAAGAGATAGAAAAACATAAAAATGAAGATAGAAAACACAAAAAAGTCAAAAATGAAGAATACACTAACTTAAATAAAGAATATATTATGAGGGATCAATAGTGGAGTAGATGAAGTAGAGGATCACATTAGCGATTTGGAAGATAAGGAAGCAGAAACCACACAATCGGAACAGCAAAAAGAAAAAAAGTCCAAGAAATGAAGATAGTTTAAGGAGCCTCTGGGACAACTTCAAGTGTACCAACATTTACATTATGGGGATACCAGAAGGCGAAAAGAGAGGGCAAGGAATTGAAAATCTATTTGAAAAAATAATAAAAGAAAACTCCCCTAACCTGAAAATAAACATACAAGTCCAGGAAGCACAGAATCTCAAACGAAATTAACCCAAAGAGGCCAATATCAAGATACAACATAATTAAAATGTCACAGGTTAAAGACAAAGAGAAAATCTTAAAAGCAGTAAGAAAAAAGACTGTCAGCTGATTACTCAACACAAACTTTGCAGGCCAGAAGGAATTGGCATGAAATATTCAAAGTGATGAAAACAAGGACTTCAACCAAGATGACTCTGCCCAGCAAAGCTATCATTTAGAATCAAAGGACAGATAAAAGCTTCCCAGACAAGAAAAAGCTAGAGTTCATCACCATCAAACCAGTATTTTGAGAAATGTTAAAAGGTCTTCTTTAAGAAGAAATACAAATATTAAAAAGTATATACTATAGCATGTCAACTCTAATTGAAAAATTTAAAAAATACTTAAAAAAATAATACCCATCCTAAGCACCAAGTAACTTCAGAGAAATTTGAAGCTGATGGTGAACTTTAGGTCACCATAGCAACAAAAAACCCAAACCCAGCTCAACCCCTCACTAGATTATGTGAAGCCCTCCCTTCCCCACACACTAATGGCTAGGAGAAGAGGTATACCATTTCTATGCATAAATGCAACTTATTTTCAGTCTATACTTTCTAAAATTTATTTCTGATAATAAATAAAAAATTATGAGACACAAAAAAAATCAAGAAAAAATAATCCCCAGTAAAGAAGCAAAGTGATCAATAGAATCCGACTTAAAGATAACCCAGATGTTGGAATTATCAGAAAGGGACAGTTACAGAGAAGCGTGTGCCTTTGATGGCCTTGATGGTTAATTTTATTTGTCACCTTGACTGGGCTAAAGGATGCTCAGATAGCTGGCAAAACATTATTTCTGGGTGTATCTGTGAGGTTTTCTTAGACTAGATTACCGATCAAGGTAGACTAAGTAAAAAGATCATCCTCACTTCTCACCTACGAGGGTCGGCATCATCCAATCCACTGAGGGCCAGGAGAGAGTAAAAAGGTGGAGGGAGTGGATTTTGTCTTTTCTGCTTGAGCCAGGACACCTCTTTTCTTATCCCCAGACATCAGTGCTCTATCTCTCAGACCTTTGGTCTTAGATGGGGTCTTACACGTATATTTCCCCCAAACTCAACAATAAAATAAACAATCCAATTAAAAATGGACAAAATTTAAACATTTTACTAAAGATGATAATCAGATGGCAAATGAATATATAAAAAGATGCTCAACATCAACACCTCAGGGAAATGAAAATTAAAATTATGAACAGATATTACTACATATCGATTAGGATGTTTTTAAAAAAAACCTGACAAAACTAAGTGTGGGCAACAATGTGAAGCAACTGAAACTCTCATACGCTGCTGGTGGAGTGTGAAAAATGGTGCAGACACTGTGGAAAACAGTTTGGCAGTTTCTTATAATGTTAAAATACACTTACCATGTTACCCAGCAAGACCTCCACCCACGAAGCATGAAAACGTACATTCACACAAAAACCTGTCCATGAATGTTTATGGAGGTTTTATTCACAATTGCCCCAAACTGGAAATAATCCAAATGTTCTTCAACTGGGTAAACAAACTGGGATACATCCATATCCATTCTGCTCAGCAGTAAAAAGAAACAAACACTGATAAACACACAATATGGGTAAATCTCTAATGTATTATGCTAAGAAAAAGAACCTAGCCTAAAAAGCTTATCTGACATTCTGGGAAAGGCAAAACCATAGGGACAGAAAATAGATTAAGGGGTTGCTAGCAGTTGGGGGCAGGACAAGGACTGACCAGAGGGCCATGAGGTCACGTCTTGGGTGATGGAACTGTTTTGTATCTTGATTGTGGTCATGCTCACATTACTGTCAAAACTTCATAGAACTGTGTACAAAAAATGGTGAACTTCACTGTATATAAATTATACCAGAATATATTGACTTTTAAAGACCTAGATAGAGTGTAATTTTCTACATTTGCTCCTGTCAGGCTCTTCTGCACACCACACACACACAGACCACACACACACAGAGCTCCTTGAAGGTACAGCTTCCATATAGGGACAAACATTATTTTGTATACATTTAAATACGTGGTGTTATATATTACCTTATACTCCAATTTTCAATGAAAGCATAAATCAGAGTTTTATTATAAATATATAAAATAGTTTCTCCATACCTTTTAAGATAATTTAAAACATGTTTGCTATTCTTTAAAATATTTTTTTAACCAGTTATAGGATAAATAATTTGAAATGCCAATTTTTTTCTCCCAATAATCTCTCCAATTAGGATGTTGCAGTCATAAATCTTGATGCTCTGCTAACAAAAATGTGTGTCTGAAACTCATTCAAAGTTAAAAATTTTTATGAACGTAGTACATGTTTTTTTATCGCATTGAAAGTCATACTTTACTGAGGGTTATATCAGTATTCAAAATATCAATTCTAAAAATAAAAAGGTTTGAGAAGTCTGAAGATCTCCAACAAGCAAAGAGACATGAGCCCTTTATAGTGCTGCAACTACTTCTCTGAAGCCCACAGAGTGAACACCGAGTGTTAGGTGGTAGGACATGGAGAGCCAGAGCTGATGGTTGAGTCCGTGTAGGTGGGGGACAGCTTGGCATGTTAGAGAGAATTTATAATCTGGAGTCAGAAAGAGTGTGTAGGTGGTAAATGTCAAGACAAAGTCAAGGTCAAGATTCAGGGTCTTGGAGGAAGGCTAAGACTATCAAAGCCAGAAGCTTCTCGGAACTGTCCCTCCTACATCACATGGCTCTGACTGAAGTGACTATTCATTGAGCACTGGCAATGCACTAGGACCTTTACTCGCACTAAACATTCATCTTCACGGCAAACTCGTGTATTGTTATTATTCTCATTGTGCAGGAGAACAGGCTGGGCTTGTGGCAGGCTCAGAAACTGAATTTACATCATTCTGATTCCAATGTCCCTACTTGTCCCACAGTATCCCGCGTCTTGTGAGAATTGCCCAGAGTTCAGGCTTATTTGGCGCTGTTGCACTTTTTCCAGATTCCTGAAGGCTCTCCACATCTTTGGACAAACATGCCACTCTCTCACTGGCCCTGTCTGCTTTCTTTATAATTTGTAGTACATTCTGGACCTCAGAAGGACTGGCCCTCTCTCTGTAAGGCCCAGACAGTTTCCTACCTTCTTCCTGCGGCATGTTCACTCCTCTTCACAGGATCATCTTCCTGACACATAGCAGTGGGTTCACTTTTGCAGCATTGCTTGCTTGTCTGGGCTACTGTCAGCATCCTGACGGTGAAAGTTCCACAGCTTGATAATCACCCTAAACTTGGGGGTGGGGAAAAATTTCCCCCTAAAAATAATTTATATTATTATCAAGATTTAAAATGTATATACCCAGATCAGTTCTGATTTGTTTCAAAATGTTATCTATGGACTCACAAACAAAAGACAGTTTTATATTTTTTCCCCAGAAGGTAACATGGTATAACTGAAATTGACTTGACTGGTAATTAAGAGACCTGTTCTATCCTAAGTCCATGGTTCAATATTCTATCTAGCCTTTAGTGAATCATATAACCACCTCAAACTTCGAATTCTTGATCTGAAAAATCAGGCATAGTTTCACCAAATAATTTCTAATGAGGTCTTAAGAAACCAAATTTCACATTAGGTTGCTAGTTTATGCATGTGGCAAACATAATTTGTTAGAATACCAGCTCCTTTTG
This sequence comes from Miniopterus schreibersii, assembly GCF_964146895.1. Taxonomy (NCBI): domain Eukaryota; kingdom Metazoa; phylum Chordata; class Mammalia; order Chiroptera; family Miniopteridae; genus Miniopterus; species Miniopterus schreibersii. Next base: position 6,553,714 of record NC_138112.1, on the reverse strand, counting down.
GGGTACTTTCTTAGTGTATTTGTGTTTTCTTTGTATTTAGCTTCCATTTGAACTGAATTCATGTTCAGTCGTGATAGACAGAATTGCCAAAGGAAAAACAAACCCCAGCCCTCACTCACAGCATGCTCACCTCTGTATGAAACACACACAAACACATACCCCACATACCCACACCCTTATCGCATACTTGCACCCTGTAGCGTGCACCCTGACAGAGCTTTTCTCATTTGTCCTGCAAGAGCCTGGCTCGCGCTTAGATCGCCGACCATCTCAAAGGTAAGATCTTGAAGAAACAGGCTGCCGGCCACGTGACTCAATCAACAATAAGGACACTTCCCTCACTGAGGCGACTTTGTTTAGAAATTCAGGCCGATTTTGATAATGACTATTTGGGTTACCTGTTTTTTCTCTCCCCCCTCCTTTAAATTCCTACTCTCATGTTTTAAATTCACCAATAAAGGTGAGCCCTCAAAACCCTAATCTTCCACCCCCAACCCCAATAAAAGCAGAAGTTGAGACCTTCTCTCTCTCTCTACCTGTGACCTTGCTGTGTGGCCCCAGGTGGGCTGTGTGAGTTCCAGGTCCTGCAGTAATAAACTGTTATTTTTTTTAAGTCTCCTGATGATTATTGTGGAGGAGTGTCTTGTAATCGTAGTAAGAACCACAAGGCCTGATCCAACCACAACACTGGTTGTTGATAGGCTGAGACATCACAAACACACCCATGCACACATGCCTCAAAAATACAAACACAGGGTTGAACATTATAAGAACACCTAAGTTCCCCACCTCTAAAGCATGTATCCATTTGCCTTAGTCCATTTGGGCCACTATAACAAATTACCATAGACTGGGGAACTTATAAATAACATAAATTTATTTCTCTCAGTTCTGGAGGCTGGAAATCAGATAGCAAGGTGCCAGCATGGTTGGGTTCTGTGAGTGCCCTCTTCTGGGTGGTGGACTGCTGACTTTTTGCTGTGTCCTCACATGTGGAAAGGCAGCAAGAGAGCTCCTGGCGTCCCTTTCATAGGGGTACTAATCCCATTCATGAGGATTCTACTTTAATGACCTAATTACCTCTCAAAGGCCTATTTACCTCTCATAGTAAAAATGTTGAAAGCCAAATCCAAAGTGAAAATATGGAAATCAGAGATAAAAAATTGACTAGTCAAGCACAAGGTAACCGCAGTAAGATTAATAGCTGATTTCTTATCAGAAATAATGAAACAGGAAGGCAGCAGGATGATTTCAAAGTGCTGAGAGGAAGACAACAACGAAACTCATAGAGCAGAATATTGAATCCAGCAAAAAGACATTCTCAGATAAATGAAAACAAAGAGAATCCATCACTAACAAACCTGCCTTAGAAGAAATAGTAAGAGGAATTCTTCAGGCTGATAGTAAGTAGCCCAATTTGAAAGAAAATGTGCACACACACATGCACACACACACACAATTACCATGAATAATGAGAATCTACTGTATATGTTAATTGCTAGAACAGCCCTTAAAAATTCAGAATATAGTGAAAATATCATTAAAAGAATTAAGAATTACACTAGAAAATATTCATTTAATACAAAAGAAAGCAGTAAAAATGGAAGAAAGGAATAAAAGGACATGGGAAATATTAAAAACAAAAACAAAACAACTTTCTCAGTAATAATATTAAATGTGAATAGATTAATCAATCAATCAAAAAATAAAGCTTGCAGGATTGGTTAACAAGTTAAGATCTAACTATATACTGTGACCAGGAAACACACAATATTTAATGATGCAAATCGATTAAAAGTAAAAGGATGGCAAAAGCTACATCATTCATTCAACAGTCACAAGAAAGTCACAAGGAGTTGCTATACTTGATATCAGACAAAATAGACTTTAAAACAAATAATGTTACTAGAGATAAGAGAAAGGTTTTCTAATGATAAAAGTCAATATATCAGGAACATATAACAATGAATTAGAAAAATATATGCATCTAACAAGAGCGCTCATTCTATGATGCCTACATTTCTCTGGTAATAAAACCAGACAAAGATATTACAAGAAAACTATAGACCAATAGCTCATGAATATAAACACGAAAATGCTCAATAAAATATTATCACACCAAATCCATTAACTTATAAAAAGGAATATACACTATGGCCAAGTTGGATTCATCTTATAATGTAAAGTGAGTTTAACGTGTAAAAATGAATGTGCTACAACTTATCAATAGAATAAAGGACAAAACTCACACGAGCATCTCAAAAGACACCTCCCCAAAGAAAGGCATTTGACAAAATTTAATACCCTTCATGACTGAAACACTCAGCATACTAGTAATAGAAAGGAACTTCCTCAATTTGAAAAAGGGCATCTGTGAAAACCCACTCCTAACACCATACTTAGTGGTAAAAGACTGAAAGCTTTTCCTAAAATCAGAAAAGATGCAAGAATGTCTGCTTTCACCACTGCTCTTTGACTTTGTACCGTGGATTCTAAGCAGGACAATTAGGCAATAAGCAATCCATTAAAAATCTATTTAGAACAAATAAATGAGTTTAGCAAGGTTATAAGGTATAAGATCAATATCCAACAATCAACAATATTTCTATAAATTATCAATAAACAATCTGAAAATAAAACTAAGAAGATAACTCCATTTATAGTAGCATTAAAAAGAATTAATACTTAGGCACAAATTAAATAAAGTAAGTGAAAATCTTATAATCTAAAAATTACAAAATATTGTAATTAAGACCTTAAAAAACTAAAAGACATCCCACGTTCATGGATCAGAGGATGTAATATTGTTAGAATGACAATTCTCTCCAAATTGATCTTCAGATTAACACAATATCTCTAAAATTCCCAGCTAGCTTTTTTTTTTTCTCTCTCTCTCCAAAAATTAACAAGCTGGTCCTAAAATTCATGTGGAAATTCAAGGGACCCAGAATAGCCAAAATAATCTTGAAAAAGAAAAAAGTCAGAAAATTTACACTTCCCAATTTTAAACCTTTTACAAATCAACAGTAATCAAGCCTTTGTGGTATGGAGAGACTAACAGATCAATGAAATGGAATTTAGAGCCATAAATAGACCCTTACATTTATAATCAATTGATTTTTTGGTGAAGGTGCCAAAGCAGATTAATGGTTGCCTGGGGCTAAAAGTGAGAATGAGGAAGGACTGCACAGAGACTTGAGGGATGTTTTCGGGATGGTGAAAATGTTCTAAAATTGAATTTTTAGTGATGGTTTCATAAGTAGGTAAATTTATTAAGAGTCAGTAAACTGTACACTTAACATGGGTGGATTTAATGGTATATATATCATAGCTCAATTAAGCTGTTAAAACAAAAAATGCAGTTACATGGGATATATTCTTTAATAGTGGAAAGCATCACACGCTGGGAAAAACTGAGGGAAAATTAGTTCGCTCTGGGGCTGGAGGGTACTAAATATGGAATATGGAATATGAAACGGAACCCATTCTTGGTTACATCTCTAGCACCCTCTGCTATGGAATTCTTCCCTCCCCCTTTTTAAAAATATGGTGATAGTGGTGGTATTTTTTATTTCAGAGAGAGGAAGGGAGAGGGGGAGAGAGATAGAAACGTCAATGGGCTGTCTCTTGCACACCCACTACTGGGGATCTAGCTGGCAACCTGGGTATGCGCCCTGACTGGGAATTGAACTGGTGACCTGCTGGTGTATGGGACATGGGATGACCCTCAATCCACTGAGCCATACAGGCCAGGCGAATTCCTCCTCTTTCTGAGGATCATTTCCTTCTACTCATACCCATCACCACCTTCCTTTCTTTGCTATTAACCTCTCCCTTGAATTGTAAAAGAGTTTAGTATTGAGTTCTCGACCTTCCTCCCCACCCCAAATCCCATTCTCATTCTGTGAGTTCTCAATAGCCACTTGAATGGCACATGTGACATCTAAATCCTCATAGTTTATTGTCTCTCTTCAGTCCTCTTTACACCACTTTAGATAATTAGACCCATGAGTATGTATTACAATTTGTCATCAGCCATCCTTTCTCTGCCACTTCCCAACTCCACTTAGTGAGTACAGCCCCCTCTTCTCCCTGCACTCCACTCACCTTTTCAGTGAGGGCCAGACGGTAAATATTTTAGGCTTGGGGATCATATGGTCTCTGTCATGACTGCTCAGCTCCCCAGTTGCTGGGAAGAAGCAATCTTTGGCACCATGTAAGCAACTGGGCCTGGTTGTCTTCCAGGGAAAGATTCACTTATAAAAAACAGGCCTCAGACCAGATTTGGCCCATGGGTCACAGTTTGCACCCCTCTCTCCTTGGCTTAGACAGAGGCTATATAAACATAAGCTAATATTTTACTTTCAGACATCTCTCTTTCTCTATTATATAATGGAGATAATACTTTTGAACTCTCCAAGTTTATAAGAGTTAAATGAGAAGATGAACTAAAAGCTCAAGTGCAATTGATGACACACAGTACTGAGGAAATTCATCGTTTTTAAAGGGGTTTTAATAAATATCTTCTCTCTTCCAGACTGAGTTCTGAATGAGTGGAGAAATTAGAAAAAGGAAAATGAGAACACCCCTTGCACCCCCAAATCACAGTTACTTCTAATTAACCTGAAGTTGGAGAATGTGGCTTATACTTGTAAGGCAAGTAGTCTTTCTGATACTGAACCCCAGAATCAGAGAAGCTATTCTACGCAGTCCAGACAGCGGAGACCAGGCCAGGACTTCTTGGACAGGAAGAAGGAGATTGGGTGCTTTCTTATGAAAAATCAAAAATGTCCCTCCAAATGGATGAAAATATCAGGAATGGTTCTTAATGTTCTGCCTAGAACAATTGTTTGTTCCCTTCCTCCACTGTCTCCACACTGGATACTTACTAGGTTCATGAGGTCAGGGCAACAGCTCCCACAAGGCTGCTGGCAACACACTCAAGCATTCTCACAGTTTTCTCTGAGTGTGTGCCAGGGAGTTTCCCTGAGTTTAGCTCAAACTTCTCTATGAATGTATTCCCAAAGCAGAGAAGAATGAACTTCAGCTTTCAGGGGCTATGACTATTGCTAAAAAAAGACTTGCTAAGGGATTAAAATTCTTTGGCAATCTTTCCCCCCCCTTTTTATTGAATTTATTGGGGTAATACTGGTTAACAAAATTATATAGGTTTCAGGTGCACAACTCTACAACAAATATTTGTTTAGCACCCACCATATGCCAGTCACTGCTCTGGATCCTTGCCCTGTAGTGCTTAGATGTTGGACAAACAAGCAAACAAACAAAAAAACAAGGTAAGAATTTAACTGGTTTGATAAGAAAGTATGTATATCTACATACATATTTATACCTAGATATCTGTATCTATATCTAGAATCTCTATATCTGGGTATCCTTATCTCTATTGATACCCTCATGCAGAGCAATGCAAAGCCAATACGGCCAGTATAATATGATGGAAACAGGCCCCCTGGTAGGCGGCTGCATTGTGACCGGGCACCGCCTTCAGTGATGGTAATCCTCACATCCACTGAGTTTTCTCCTTTGGATTTTCTCTCACCCTGTTGCAGATGCAAGTTGTAGTGGGATTTACACCTATGGCTCTTCCTTTTATGTTCTCAGATTTAATTTAAATCATCAGTGTTGGAGTGCTGATTGTATGCAGTTGTTTGGAACAAGGGAAAGCGTTTAGAAAGAAAGCACTCCAAATATTGAGGAGCACAAGCCAAATCAATTCTCAGTTGTTCAGGAACTGTGGACTAAGGTTTCTGGTTTCCTTCTTTCCAGTTTTTCAGATACTTCTCTTGCTACTGTGGAAGTGACTGGTCCCACATGACAGCAAGAGCAAAGGCAAGACAAGGGAGGTGCACTGTGTACAGAAGGTGACCCTGGCTGTGACTAGACATATCCATTCCCCAAACAAACTTAAGCACTCGCCCCTGGCCTCTTTCTTCTGGCTCTGTGGAGTGAGCAGTAATAGGAAGGTCTGTGATTCCAGCCAGCACACTGTGGCCACAAATGGCATTTCAGCTTTTGATCAATGCAGCTTATAGGGACACTCCAACCCTGAAATAAATGCAAAGACTGCTCTAACCAAGGAAACTCCAGAGAGTTTCTGTAATTCCTGTGAGAGTATGAGAGTATGATGGAGAAAATATTCACCCATAGGCGTGGTACCTTCCAACTCTTATTTGCAAGTTGAATGGCAGAGACAGGAGGGAGAGCCATAGACCAGCCAGTGCTTTTCAAATGGTGCATTGCAACTCTCTAGGGATAGAAAAATCATTTTATCTGGACATGAAAAATACTTTAAAATGAAATAAAATGGAATGGGTTAAAATAGAATAACTAGAAAATATCATGCAGTATAAGTATTTTTATGAGATTGTGGTGTGTGTGTGTGCGTGTGTGCGCACTCATGCTTGCCATTTGATGGTTACTTATTGTGGGTCTGGGCAAAAATGTTTGAGAAACACTGACATAATTTAGCTTTTTGCTACACACTTTTTGGGATTCTGGGCTTAAAAAACCAAAACTAAAATTTCAACCACTCAACAATGACAATTTTCTAAAGAATACACCCTTTCCCTTTATGGCAATGTTTCTCAACCACTTTAGCAAGAGGAGACTAAGAGCCTGAGGTGAAACGAGCTACCTAAACACACAAATGGGAGATTTGGAATGAAGCCTCAAGAGGCAGGTAAGACCAGGGAGGAAGGGCACCAGATTAAGCATGTGTGTGCATGTGTGTAAGTGTGTATATCCAAGAGAGAATTAGAGACCAGGATTCCTTGGGCCAATGAGTCCCTGATGAGAGAAAAGGCCCAGAGCCTGGATGTGACTCCTAACTGAAGAATTAACCCGAGGGTCAGGAACCAGGAGTCCTTTAACTAGTTAAGTTCCCTGCTTTAGGGTGTATTGTTGTTTCTGATTTCAATAGAACATATAATGGAAGTTTCCAGAAACCTAGGAGATAGCAGTGTACAGAGCATAATCCTGTTCTGGAAAGTACTGAGGAGGAACCGAAGTACACAGAACAATGTCATGTTTATTTCATTTAATGTGTGTTTGTTTCTCCCGTTCTTTCTTATAGGATGCTCATTTTGTTTCCAAATGCCACGGCTCGTAAATTACTGATGATGCTGATATTTATCTTCGTTTTCTGGGCCATTTACATGGTTTCAAAAGAAATGAAGGTAGGAATTGTTTCCTGTTTCAGAATTTCAGGGAAAGTCACAGTGACCTTGAATACTCAGCCTTCTCAAGGCAAAAATTAAAAGTCAAAAGCATATCACCTTAGCAACAGATGTGGATGAGAAAGTTCTCTGTTCAGCATTAATCCCTCTGACAATATCTATGCTATTATTGTTTTTTCAGTGGCAGGTGGATTTCTAGCCATATCTGTAAAAGCTGGCACTGCTAATCACCCTGCCTAAAAATTCTCTCCAGCCCTGGCCACGGAGGCTCCAACCCAATTAAATCTGCTTCAGCCCTCTGCCTGCTTCAGAGGGTTTCTTATTCTTTGCATAGTTCAGTTAGTGCTTTTATTTTCTTTTTGTGGTATTTCCTAACTGATCATTCTTCACTTTCCTGTCCTCCCAACCATTTGGTACAGAACTAATCGTTCAGAACTTCTGACTTCATCATCCTCTTGTCCTGATCAAATGCTTTCATCATGGTTTTCACACCTGACAGAACCAATGGGATCAATTCCTTAGGTAGCCATTCAAGGCCCTTTGACATTTGAACCCAACTTCTTTCCAAAGTGTCTCTCTCACTTGGTCTCATACAAACTCCCCGCTCCAAAGAAGAAGGACCACAAGTCTAGGACACTCAATGATGTGGGCCGGTGAATTGCAGAGCTCTCAGACCACAGCGCAGAAGGGCTCTCTCCGTGAGTCCTCCCCATCTATCTGTGTTCTCTACATCTCTTCCTTCAATCTCTTCTCTTTCACACCCTTGTATCCTTCACTTTACATGCTCAGGTCCCATCCACCATCAATATTAGTGTTTCTTAAAATGAGGTTTGGACCGGAACACCTGTGCTAGTGCATGTGTGTGTAAAGTGCCTATTCTTAGGCCCTATTCCAGAGCTACCGAAAATAAATCTCTGGGCTTGGGCCCAAGATTCTGAAGTATTAACAAACTCCCCAGATGATTCTTATGTTTGCTAAAGTTTGAGAATCTCTGCTTGTGTACTCCCAGAGCTGAGACCGCTTCTGTGCCCCGCTCCTAAAATACAGGGTGGGGCAAAAGTAGGTTTACAGTTGTGAGCACACGAAACACAGAGTTTAGTCCTGTATTCTTATTTATTAATTTATTGAATTATTTTTTTTATACTAACAACTGCCCCACCCTGTATGAGCTGCTCAGCAGGAATCTCCACCTCAGTCTTCCACTAGTGTTACCAGCCCGGAGAAATGCACTGAATTTACCATCTCCCCGCCACCCTCCTTGGCAAGAACAGAAAACCAACGTCAACTGGAAGCAAATTCCCTGCTCTTTCCCTTACCTCTCCTGCACTGTCACAGCCCATTAGTCAACCAAGCCCAATCTCTCTGCACAAGCAATCAGCCGCTACGTCTCCTAAGTTCTACCTCCTAAATAGCTCTCAAATCTTTCCTTTTCCCTCCATCCTCACTGTCTTACTTTAGTCCAGTCCTTCGCCGTTTCTCATCTGTGGTGTTGCAATAGTCTTCTAGTGGGTTTCGCTGCCTCTGGTCCCAGCTGCTTAATCATCGGGTCCATGAACATTCGTTAAACACTAGAAACAGCTTCATCCCCATCTCACAGCATTTCCCTCACTCTCTTTTTCAATAATACCTTTTACTGTCTAAAATAATGTATAATTTGATTATTTATTATGTTCATTGATGATTGTCTATCTTGACCTACTATAAGGTGACCTCTGTAAGAGAAAGGATTTTTATCTATATTTACTTTTTAGTCTATCCCTAGTGCCCAGAGCAGCGTCTGGTGCATAGTAGGCACTTAATAAATACCTGTTAAATACCTAAATAAAGACTTTCAGTGATCTGACAGGTAATGGTGACCTGAAATCAGATACTAACAATGGGGATGGAGAAAAGTGAATGAATTTGAGATGGAATTGACAGAAATAGTGGTTGACTGTGGGGGACAAGAGGTGAATTACGCAGGAATTATTCCAGGTATGTACAACTGCGTGGCTGGTGACGCCATTCAGGGAAGAATAGGACAGAGTAGGAGAAACAGTTTTGGAGGAAAAAAGGTAAGTTTAGATATGAACAGTCTATTTTTATATCATCTAAAGGAAGATATTGCTTTAGTAGACTGTTGAATATACAGATTTGAGGCTGAGAAAACCTGGTTTAGTAAAGCAGATTTAGGAAGCGTCAGAATATAAGTGGCAGCTCATGTCATTGGAGTCTGTGACATTTCCTTAGGTGAGCTGTAGAAAGAAAAGAAATAGTTACTAATGATATTGCCCTGGGGAACAACAACGAGAAGCACTGGTTGGAGGAGTGGGTGGTAGGAGAGAAAGTGAGTGCAGGGATTGAAGAGAACTCTTGAGAAGCTTATTGGGTAGGGTTTGGGAATAAGTGAAAGTTAGGATAGTAATTAAAGGGGAAACAGGAGGCTTAAAATTATTTTCTTTTTTACCTTGGGAGATACTTGAAAACATTTAAATTCATATGAAAAAAGCTAACAGAAACAAATAGGAAGTAATAAATAAAAGGTGTGTGCTCACTTAGGTTGGGCTGCGTGACAGGAAGTTGAATTTCCAGTTGACTACTCTTATAGGCTTTCTAAGCTAAGAGGCTAAGGGACAAAGAGATCTAGATGTTGGAGGAGTTGCCTTTGTGAACACTCAAGTCTACTTGGAGGTTGTCAGGACTTTAGTGATGAAGAAGAGACTATAAGCCAAGTTCTTCAAAAATCTTCAGTCAGTGAGTGTAAGAAGCCATCAGGTTAGAAAATGACAGAGAGAGGAATAGTTATAGCACCTGGTGATTTGGGTCAGATGTATGAGGGAAAATAGAAGTTCTTAGAGTCGTCTGAAAAAGACCCAATGTAAAAACATATATATGTACTTGAAGTATATATATATATATATGTTTAATATTTATGTTTATTAAATATATATATCCCTAATATTTTATCTCTGACATATATATATCTGAAACGGTTTATTGAAATTATGAGGCAGTTGGGCTAAGAGTGAAATTGAGCATTGGATGCTGATCCCAGCCCTGCTACTACTATTATAAAGAGACTTTCCTTTCTATATGCCTAATTTTAATGTTCTGGCATAGAATCACTTGTTTTTCCTTGCTCATATTTATGGCCCATACATTGTATGATTCCATTACATAATATTCTTGAAATTACAAATTATAAAAATGGAAAACAGAAAAATGGTTGCCAGGGGTTAAGGGGTTAGAGAGGGGTGGGGTAGGAGGAAATAGTTGTGGCTAAAAAAAAAGACAACATAAAGGAGCCTGTGGTTGGTAATGGAAATGTTTTATATCTTGACTGTATCAGTGTCAATACGGCTGGTTGTGAGATTTTACAAGAATTTTGCAAGATGTTACCATTGTGGAAACTGGGTGAAAGGTGCATGAAACACCTTTTCGAATGGCTGTTATCAACAAGACAAGTAATAGCAAGTGTTGGAGAGGTTGTGGAGAAAAAGGAACCCTCATCCACTGCTGGTGGGAATGTAAACTGGTACAGCCACTATGGAAAACAGTATGGTGGTTCTTCAAAAACTCAAGGAAAGAGCTGCCGTATGACCCAGCAACCCCTCTTCTGGGTATCTACCCAAAAAACTCAAAAACAGTTATTCACAAAGATATATGCACCCCTATGTTCATTACAGCATTATTCACGATGGCCAAGACATAGAGACAACTAAAGTGTCCTTCGAATAGGGGCACACACACACACACACACACACACACACACACACACACACACACAATGCATATACAATGTATATATATGTATATATACATATATACAATGCAATACTACTCAGCCATAAGAAAAAATGAAATACTGCCATTTGTGACAACATGGATGGACCTTGAGAATATTATGCTAAGCAAAATAAGTCAGTCGAAAAAAGCTAAGAACCATATGATTTCACTGTTGTCTGTGAAACTCATAGACACAGACAAGAGTAGATGGTTACCAGAGGGAAGGGGGTGGGGTGCAGGGTAGGGTAAAGGGAGCCAAATGTACAGTAATGGAAGATGGCTTGGCTTTGGGTCGTGGGCACACAATGCAATATACAGATCATGTATCATAGAAATGTACACTTGAAACCTATATGATTCTATTAACGTCACCCCAATCAATTTAATTAACAAAAAGTAAAAGAAAAAAACATGTGAGCTTACAATTACCTAAAAATGTTTAATTTTCCCCCTTTACTATACTTTTGTTTAAAATCTCATTACACAAGAATCTTATCCAAACAATACTTTTCATAAGAGTTTAGAACTCAACGTGGTGTTCAGGTTGCCTTTGTCAGAACTTGTTCAAATGCTCCTGCCTGATCTCAGGTGCTACAGGAAATCTAGGGAAGCACGCTAGATTTCTCATTAAGGTTGGGAAACCTTTTTGCTGCCCCATTTGTCTGCATGAAGGACCAAAAGTAGGGACCCCAGAGAATGGGAAAATGTTGGGAAGATCACAGAAAAAGCAAAGCTCAAAAGTGCTATTCCATAAAGTGGTGGAGACACTTCTGGGCTCAACTCTGAGTTTAGCACACCAAAGGCTTTGAAAATTGAACTCCAGCCTGGACCACTGACTATCACACCCAGGTCTCAGGCTGACCATTGAATATCACACACATGTGACAGATTTATTTTATTTTATTTTATTTTATTTATTTTATTTTTTTATATCTTTATTGATTTCAGAGAGAGGAAAGGAGAGGGAGAGAGAAAGACAGAAACATCAATGATGAGAGAGGTATTGATCGAGCCCACAACCCGGGCATGTGCCCCGACCGGGAATCGAACCCCGATCGCTTGAATCCTAGATCGAGGCTCAACCGCTGAGCCACGCCCGGCCGGGCCCTAGAGGCTTCTTTATAAATAGGGCCAGAGGCTTTCAGCTGCCATCCCCTGTTTTTATCAATAAATAATTAGAAATAAAAAGTTTTTGAGACAATGTTATTTACAAGAGATTAAACAATGAAGTCTTGAGGAAAAATTCTAACAAAACAGAATCTTCAGTCAAAGAGCTACAAAATGCAGATGACATAAATTTTAGACTTATCTAAATGGAGAGATATAATGTGTTCATGGGTTGAAGATTTCAATAAAGTTAATATGTTGTCTACAAACTAATCTATAAATTTAGCACAATTTGAAAGAATATCCTCACATAAATTTTGATAATTTAGATAAGCTGATTCTAAAATTTATATGGAAAAGCAAAGGATGTAGAATAAGCAAAACAAGTTTTAAAAAGAATAATAAAGTTGGAGGTCACACTACAAAATTTTAAGATGTATTATAAAGCTATACTAGTCAACACAGTACAGAATTAATAAAGGAGTAGACACAAAGATAAATAGAACAGAATAGAAAGTCCAGGAGTTAGCCACACAAAATATGGATAATTGATTTTGGCCAAATATAGAAAGACAATTCAATGTAAAAATGATAGTTTTACAATAAATAGTTGAAACAACCAACCATCAATAAGGTAATAAAAGAAATATCTACCTAAATCTCATATTTTATGCAAAATAAACTCAAACGGATTATAGATATAAAATGTAAAACCACAAAAATTTTAAAGAAAACAGAATATCTTAATGACTTGTGGTTAGTCAGAGTTCTTAGCTATGATAATAAAAGCATGATTCATAAAAGGAAAAAGTGATAAATTCCACTTCATCAAGATTAAAACATTTTCTTTTATGAAAGACACTGTTGAGAGAAAGAAGACAAGCTACAAGCTGGGAGAATGTATTTGCAAAACATACATTCAACAAAGCATTTGTACCTATATATAAAGAGCTCTGTAAATTCAACAGTAAGAAAGCAAACAATTCGATGAAGCACTGGGCAAAAAACTTGAACAGATCCTTTACCAGAGAGGATACATGGATGGCCAATAAGCAAATGAAAAAGATCAGTGTTATTTGCCATTAAGGAAATACAAATTAAAACTCTGATAAACTATTGCTATATATCTATTAGGCTGGCAAAAAATACAAGAAAAGAAACCTTGCAATAACTGCTGGCAAAAATATGCAACTACTGGAAATCTCATTGCTGGTGAAAAATATCAAAAAATATACCCCCTCTGGATGGCGTTTTGGCAGTTTCTTATAAAGTTAAGCATACATGTACTTACCGTATATCCTAGTAATTCCATCCTAAGGTATTCCCTGTAGAGCAGGGTCTCTCAACTGCAGCACCATTGACATTTTGGTCAATAATGTTGAGGTTGTCCTGTGCATTGTGGGATGATGCACTTTGACAGCTACCCACCAGGTGCCAGTAGCACACCCACAGCTCTCCGACCACCTCAGCTCCCCCAGCCTGCTTTAGCTGTGACAGTCAGAAATGTTCTCCAGGCATTGCAAAGGTTCCTGCAGGACAAAATCACCCCTGGTTGTGAATTCCTGCCATAAAAAGGAGAACTTACATTCACACAACACCTGTACAAAATGCTTATCTATCAGCTCTATTTATAATTGCTCCAAATTGGATACAACTCAAACGGTTTTCAGTAAATGAACTGATAAACAAACTGGTACATCCATACAATGAAATATTGCTCAGCAATAAAAATGAACAAACTATTTGGTACATACAACAATACGGACAAATCTCAAGAGCATTATGCTGATGGAGAGAAGCTGGTGTCAAAAGGTCACATTCTGTATGATTCCATTTATATGACAACTCTGGGAACAGTTAAAACCATAGCTGTGGAGAATAGGTTAGTGGTTGCCAGGGGTTAACCACAAAGGGCCAGTTCATGGTGGTGATGGAGTTGGGCTGTTTTCTGCTTGTGGTGGTGCTTACACAAGTCAAAACATATTACAACTCATAAAACTGTACATTAAATAAAATCAATTTTACTGTATTTTTAGCTAAACTAAACAAAGAACAGCATTTATACCCCAGGTCTGCCCTCACTATTTCCTTCTTACCTAAATTTGGTGACTCTTTTTAGAGTCAGGATGTACGTGAAAATGAGGATATTGGAAAAATGATAAAGGCGTAGAATCTGTATATGGTCAAGCAATCTCAGCCTTTCCAGGACCCTTGCCTCTACCTCCCTTGTTATCCCAATATCTTATGCAAATTACCCAGGTATGCTAGAAATAAAAAAAGAATTTGTAGCCTAATTTCCAAGGAGATGATAGGGGTAGGTAAGTTTCTTACATTGGATTAGAATAATAAAAAATGCAGTGATTTGCTACTTATAAGAGGAACATCTGAAACTAAATCAGTTTATTCTGCTATTCTCTTGGGACACGAATGTCTCTAACAATGAATAAATGAGCTTTGTCTAATGCATAATCACATGGGCAGTAAATGGTGATACAAGGAGTAAAATTCAGGCTCTTTATACTCTAACATGTAATCACTGTATCTGTGATTTGGAAGAAAAATATTTTTTAGGACTATTTGATGTCTTATTAAGCTACCAATCCCAAGTCCTTGGCAATCTTACTCTCTGAGTAATACTGACCTGGAATTCCAGAGTTTCAGGCCCATGACCATTGGCTAGTGGAGAAGAGCCTCAACTCCTTAATTTTAGAGTGTGTCTCCTCAGTCATTTAGGACAGAGCCTTGAGAAATGAATCTGAAAACAAGAATTCTAACAAACCCAAGATTAAACATATTTTAGCCCTGGGTAATCAGATGAAAACTTCGCTCTGGAAGTCCCATGCCAAGAGAATCGTTAAAATTCTTCAATATTTTTCCAGAACGTCTTTAGCATCTGTTAGTCTAGACTCTTCTTTAATTTGTTATCACTGGGATCTTTGTAACATAAGAACTTTAGGATATTTGTTATTATAAAGGAATCGGGAGCAGAATTGCTTAGTTATAATAATTGAGGGCCCACGTCAGGAAACCAGGATGGCTGATTCTCCTTCTTAGTTGTTCCTCAGAGCTTCTCCAAACCCTTTAAAGATTTAGGTTAGGCTTTTAGGAAACTTTGGACACTAATTGCCTACATGATTCAAAGAACGGTTCTTGAGGGACAGTTAATGGTTCTAAGCTATGGCACAGTTTACAGAGATGTAGTGAAGATACAAATTTTTTCTAAAAAGATAAAAATCCCAGGGCCAAAGGTAGCTTTATCTAAAAATTATTTCCTCTCTTCTCTATTTGGTGATTTTTCTTTCATCTTTTGAGAATCAAATGCCATCAGCTCTGTGAAATAAAAACAAACGCAGTTTTATTGAGACATAATTTACATACCCCTGCAATCACCAATTTAAAGTGCATGCATAATTCAATGGTTTCTGGTATATTACATTATTAATTGTAAAAAGTGTGATTAAATATATATAATATAAAAATTTTCCATTTTAAGTATTTTAAGTGTATAATGAAATGGCATTAATTACATTTACAATGTTGTGCATCCATTAGCACTATTTCTAAACTTTTTCATCATTCAAATGAAAACTCTGTGGCCACTAAACAATAGTTCCCATTCTTTCTTCATGAAACCATTCTTAACTGTGCCAGGCCGAGTCTGCTAAACTTTTTTTAGGTGCCCATTAAATATATGATATATATTTAATATATCTTTCAAATTAGTCACTTTTTGTAATATGTTTATATGTTTGTCCCTTTCACTAGATTGGCCATAATAACCTTTCTATCCACTTGCTGAATCTAGATAAACAAAAAAATTAAAAAGTAAAAATATTCAATCATTAGAAAATATGGAAAAAATAGAGTTGAATACTTAGAAAATTAAAGTGTGGAGAATAGCCTAAGATTAGAAGCAATATAGATTGTGTAACAAATGAATTTTTCAATGCTTTAAATGTTAAATACCTCTAAAAATGTCAAGCAGTAAACTGGTAAGAATATTTTGTGTAAAACTGATAGACTAAATGTTATCATATTTATTATATAAAGAACAATATTAACTGAGAAATAAAAAAGCATTAAAATCAAAATTTTAAAATTGGACAAAAGAAACAGACCAATTTCAGAGGAGAAGAAACAAGTGTTTGAGGGAAACTAAAGTTGAAACACACTTGTATTAAAAGAAATATAACTTAAAATAATAGTAAGTCTCCATTTTCACCTGTAAAATTTGCAAGTTTTTGTATTTGAATGTATTGGGATGACCGTGGTTAATAAAATTACTGTATATAGGCTTCGGGTGTACAATCCCACAGCACGCCATCTGTATATTGTATTGTGTGTTTGCCGCCCCAAGTCAAGTCTCCTTCCACCATTATTTACCCCCGTGCCCTCTCCCAACCCTCCTCTTCCCCCCCCCCCCCCCCCCCCCCCCGCCTTTCCCTCTGGCGATCGCCCTGCTATTGTCTGTGTCCTGCAGTCTTCCTTTTTTCTTTGTTTAACCCCTTCACCCTTCTCACCCAGACCCCAACCCCCTGCCCTCTGACGGTTGTCAATCTGTTCTCCGTATCCATATGGGAGTCTGTCTCCACTTTGTTAGTCTATTTTGTTCATTAATCCCACATAAAAGTGAAATCACATGGTACTTGTCTTTCTCTGGCTGGCTTATTTTACTTAGCATGATACTCTCCAGGTCCATCCGTGCTGTTGAAAAAGGTAAGATTTTCTTCTTTTATACAGCTGAGTACCATTCCGTTGTGTAAACTACCCAAAGCAATCTATAGATTCAATGCAATTCCTAGCAAAATACCAAAGGCATATTTCACAGAACTAGAACAAATAATCCAAAAATTTATACGGAGCCACGAAAGACCCAGAATAGCCACAGCAACCTTGAGAAAGAAGAACAAAATTGGAGGAGTCATGCTACCTGATATCAAACTACGCAGCGAAGCTGGAGTAATCAAAACAACATGGTGCTGGCATAAAAGCAGACATATAGATTAGTGGAACAGAATAGAGACCCCAGAAATAAACCCACGCCTCTATACTCAATTAGTATTTTACAAAGGAGGCAAAAACATATAACGGGGTAAAGATAGTCTATTCAATAAATGGTGTTGGGAAAATTGGACAGACACATGCAAAAAAATGAAACCAGAACACCTTCTTACTCCATACACAAATAGTTTTAATAACAATTTTTATAACTTA
The DNA here is from genome assembly GCF_964146895.1 of Miniopterus schreibersii. Lineage (NCBI taxonomy): Eukaryota > Metazoa > Chordata > Mammalia > Chiroptera > Miniopteridae > Miniopterus > Miniopterus schreibersii. The sequence continues at coordinate 6,536,432 of NC_138112.1, read as the reverse complement.
AGCAAAAATATTTGAATTGTTGAATTTTGTGAGGGAGGTTTAGTCAATTGAGATATCCAAGTACAACTCCTTTCTCTTGGTGAGCATTCAGCTATCCAAAGTCATCAGTCAGTAGATGATTTTGTATCATGATTTCACTTATATGTGTGACCTAAAGAACAACATAAACAAACAAAACAGAAACAGGCTCAGATACAGAGAACCGACTGTTGGTTGCCAGAGGGGAGAGGGTTGGGGGCTGCGTGAGAGCATGTTAGAAATCCAAATTCCTGCACCCTGTCCCAGAGCTATTTTTATCCAGCTGTACTGAGGAGTGATGGACAATAAAAATTGTACATATTTAAGGTTCCAATGTGATGTTTTGATATACTTACCCGTTGTGAAATGATTACCACAAACAAGCTGATTAACATATCCATCACCTCCCATAGCATTTGTGCGTGTGTGTTAGCAAATTTTAAGATATACTGTGATAGCAAATTTTAAGTATAGACTACATCATCATTAACTGTAGTTACCATGCTGTATGGTAGATCCCCAGAACTTATTCACCTTATAACTAACAGTTTATACCCTTTGACCAACACCTCTCTATTTCCCCCACCCCTATCCCCTGGAAACCACCGTTTTACTCTGTTTCTGTGAGCTTGACTTTTTAAAATTCAACAACAAAAAATGAAATAATTCAGTATTTATCTTTCTATATCTGGCTTATTTCATTCAGCATAATTGTTACTGGGAAACCCAGGTTGGGTTTGGGCTGCCCATCTCTTTGTCCAATTCACCGGAGGCAGGGTTGAATCATAGAAGACGTTTATCGAGAAGGCCAGCCAACCAAGAAGACCGGGGCTTACAGCATTCAAAACCTGTCTTAAGGAGCGGCCTGAGGGAGAGGGTTATGTCGGGAAACGGGGGAAGCTGAGGCTGGGAAGGGAATGCAGCTATGCAGCTACGTGCAGTCCTGGAGGTCCTCAGACGTCACCCTTTTGTTCTTGGTCATCTGGCGATGTCTGGATAAGATGATATCTTGACTCCTGGTTGGGCCGGCCTGACCGTGTCCACAGCTGTGTCACCTCCTTAATTGCTTTGTCAGGGATCAAGGGGAGTGTATGGGTGCAAAGGCCTAAGAAAAAGAAACTTAAGGAAAAAGAAACTTAAACTCCTGTTCACATAAGTATATGTATTTTATAAGTTATAAGTAATATGATTATATTTCAGATCAATTCAAGTGCTCAATCTATTGAAATTATAAGTGCCCCTATCATAATGTCCTCCAGGCTCACCTATGTTGTCACAAATGGCAGGATTTCCTTTGTTTTTAAGGCTGAGTAATATTTATTTTACAGACAGACCACATTTTCTTTGTGCATTCATCCATTGGTGGACACTTAGGTTATTTCCACAACACGGCTGATGTGAATAATGCTGCTGCGAACACGGGGGTGTAGATTTCTCTTCAGACTCCCAGGACTATTGAATCAGAAGCTCTGGGGTGAGGCCCAGCCATCTGAGTGGCAACGAGCACTCGGGATAAGTCTGATGGGTGCTCAAGGTGGAGAAGGGCTGGCCTGGGAAATGGTCAATGAAAGTCTAGATTGCTACGGGTGGGAAAGGTGCAGAGCATGGCTTGTTAAAAAATTAGAAGGACATTCAAAAATATACATATATGATTAATTGCACATGGAATGTGTGTGACTCTCTGGATCTCTGGACTCTTGCCATTAGCAAGAGAACAGTTTTCCAGAATCCTAACCCATTCACTTTCCCAGAATGTCTTAAATAAATCAAAATAAAGAAAAGAACCATTTGCAGAGAGTGTTAAGAGTGGTTCAATCCATCTCAGCCAGAGATTAATTCTTACTTTAATATTTGGGAAGATATTAGGCTAATTTATTTTTCTGAAGGTCCAACATGGGAGTTGAATTGATGAAAAACTTTATCTCCATCGAGGTCTTACAATGTAATAGTAAGTCTATTGTGCTGTTGCCTGTCGTGTTTGCAATTTATCCACTTAAAGGACATTCTTACTTTAAGAGAGATTTCTGTGACAGCCGTTTTGATCTCATTTCCTGGGACAAACAGTATCAATCATTTTGGGTTCTACAGAAGAGATTTTATTCTTGGAAATTATTTTCATATCAATTTAAACTATTTTTGTCCTGAATCAGATATAAAAGACAAGGCAACCCTTAATTTCAGCTGCCTACTCTCCAAATGTACAGGTTATTTGTATTTAAACTTGAGATTTGTTCCTGAAAAGCCAATGATTGGGTGCTGGTGCTCTGGGAAAATGTTTCAGATGAACCTCAGAGTTAGGACACTCCTTTGGTGGTTTCTAATGTTTCTCAGCCAAACCATCTCAGTCAAAATTCTATAAACTAACAATTTTTGTGCATGTTTTTCAATTTTATCACATGAACCCCAGCGGTCAATCCAAAGCCGTCTCATTCATAAAAATGATGCTTCTGCTGCACTGAAATTTAAGCGAATTTCAGAAGAGCAAGACTTCTGTTGTAACAGTCCACAGGGCACACATTGACTCTTCATGCATTCAGCAGATGTGGATTGAGGACCTAATCTAGGCAAAGAATTTTGCAAAAACCTGTGCAGAACATAGGTATAAATAAATTCTGAACCCATTCTAAAGCTCACTGTCTGTGGACAAGTCAGCTTCCTTTTCTGCCGTGGCAAACATCATCCGTGCCCAACCTTTAACCAAAGAAGGCTCTCAGATTCTGGAGACACCTTGAGTTCTCTTCGTATCTCTGGTTTCTCTCTCGTCTGGACAGTAATTTCCAGTAAACTAGGTGGTCTCTTAGAAGATCGAGCCAGACTGGTATTGTTCAGAGCCATTTATAAACCTGGTGTAATCCAATATGGATCAATTTAAGTTCCTAAATTTATATCCTGAATCCCAACAATCTACCTAGATGACAAAGAAAGTGTGGCTTTAAAGTGGCACAAACATAAAAATGGCCCGAGTCTTACTTGGGGGAAAGCTTGATATGAGTCAGTGAATACAACTTAGACTACTTTTTAAACTTTTTAAATCCTCCCCCGAGGATACATTTAGTGATTTTAGAGAGAGGAGAGGGAGGGGGGGAGAGAGAGAAAGAGAGAGAGACATCGATGTGCGAGAGAAACCGATTGGTTGCCTCCGTATGTGCCCTGCCCTGGGATCGAACCCACAGCCCAGGTATAGCTCTGATGGGAATCGAACCCGCAACCTTTCTGGTGTACGGACGACGCTCCCACCAACTGGGCCCCCCGGGGGCTGGGCTGCTTTGTAGCAGGGTCTTCAGCATAAGGAGGTAATGGTCCCCCCTTTTCCTGCGCTAGTCAGACCACACTTATGCTCAGCTCTGGGGACAGCAGCGACACCCTCGAGGGCTGAGAGCACGGTTCTGGAGCACACAAAGTGAAGTATACGTGCTGCTCGGGTCATAAATGTGCTCAAGTGTTTCCATGGCTACGCGGTCTGGGGAGGAGGGAGTCCAGCTGAGCAAGGCCCTGCCCTCGGTGCCTCAGGGGGACACCGAGGCTGCCGTCCGGGGCACTGTCCTGGCTCGGCCACCTGGCTCTGCCCGGGCCCGGGCCCAGCGGGCAGCGCTGCCAAAGCGCAGGAGGAAAGCCCAGCCCCGCGCCAGGAAACCCACTCGGGGAGCACGCTGGGCCCCTTCAGCATGGTCTTGTCAAACCAATATTTGTGGAAGAGAGGAGGGCAGAAATAGGGAGGGGGAAACGGAGGGAGAAAATGAGAAAGGCCTTTCCTAAATCATTTGTGGTAATAAAAATTACTTGCTGTGGGAATTTTTATTGCCAGAGCTGGAGCAGAGGAAAGAAATGCAAGGTTGGGATGAAGACACCTTTCCCCAGGGGTCACGCTCCGAAAAAGGTGGATTACAGCATTTTGCAAACAGATCGAGTTAAATGAAACAAAAAATATAAACGACCGCTTGAAGAGAAAACTCCCTTACTCACGGGAGATCCAGCACTGCGGCAGTGGATGACCTGCTTACGTAAAGTTCTGAAAAGTATGTATGTTACTTTATTTTGAATATTATTTCTTATAGTTGAACTTTGAGGTTATTTTTGCAATAATTAGAATTCTTCACTTTCCTTTTCCGATGTTTGTTTTATCATTTTTAAGTTTGCCAAACATTTGGATTTGGGCTTATAATAAAAAGGTAAATTTTATTTTTTATTCACAAATATTAACATTTTTCTTCTTCATCTTACACTCTTACAGAGTTTAAAGTTTTGTTGAGATTTTCATGTATCTGGTAAAGTTCACCAGCTCCCATAGGCAGCATTATTACAGCTAGAATTCTTGGATAAAGTTTTATACATGTTGTGTGCATTTTTAAATTTCATCCTTGCATCGGCCCATGAAGAGGTCACGGGTTCAATGCTGGGTCAGGGCACATGCGGGGCTTTTGGGCTCGATCCCCAGTAGGAGGCGTGCAGAAGGCAGCCCATCGATGTTCCTTTCTCATCGATGTTTCTCTCTATCCCACTCCCTTCCTCTCTCTCTAAAATCAGCAAAAACATATTTTCTTAAAAAATAAAATTTCATCATTATTTTCCTTTTGTTAAAGGATTGATCAATTTTCTTTCCACTAGCCTTAAAATATTTTGACCATCGTGGAACTGGGATCTTTAAACCATATGCTCTGGATGCTGAAAGATTTTGATTCAGTGGAAAAAGCATGGTCATCATATATTCCCACAAACCTATTCTCTGTGAAAGCTGAAAATGTATCCCATGAGGAATTGACCGGGTAGCAGGAGACAGTCACACAGCTATTGTCATTACCCTTGGCTGGCACCTCGGACCCTTTCCCATCAGTATTTTCATCTGTAGGGCCATCAATGTCCAAAAGGCCATTGAATGTCTGTTCTTGCAAAGCCCAGAGACCAAGGTGGTTCTTAGAACTGCAAACACCAGGGAGCTGTGTCTAAATGCAGAGCTGTGTAGTGACTTTCATGGTTATATTCAGGATCTTATCATGAGGGGTATTTTTGTGGATCTCAGCGCAGGTATTATTGATGCCTGGGACATGACTATCACGTATGGCACGAATAATACCCATCCACCTGATGATGTGATTGGAAATCAGATGAACATGTTTCTATATTTGTTAGAGGAAAAATACAAAAAAGCAGCACTGGCCACTCTCTATAGATGACCTCACTTATACTGCAAGGGAGGTTCAATGCAATCCGAGGGAGGAGGAAATAACGTTAAATCATTTTTTATTCTAGTCAAATATACATAACATAAAATTGCCATTTAAGCCATGTTAAATGTATAATTCAGTGGCATTATGTACATTCACAGTGTTGTATAACCATCACCACCATCTATCCTCAGAATTTTCCATCACCCTCAACAAAAGCTCTGCACCCACTGAACAGCAACTCCCTCTGCTCCATATTTCTCAGCCCCTGGCAACCACCCTTCTCACTGTCTCTGTGAATTAGACTATTGTAGGGAGTTCAGACTAGTGGGATTATACAGTATTTGTTCTTTGTATTGGCTTATTTCACTTAGAATAATACCTTCAAGGTGCATTCATGCTTTAGCAAGTCTCAGAATTTCCTTCCTTTTAAGACTGAATATTATTCTATCGTATGCATCTGCCACATTTTGTTTATCCGTTTATCTGTTGATGGACACTTGTGTCGTTTTCATCTTTTGACTGTTGTGAATAGCGCTGCAGTGAGGAGGAAACCAAGTTTAAAGGAATGTCTCCAGGGCTGAGTATGATGACAGAAGAGCAAAACATCTTTATTCATAATTTAAAGAAATGTACAGTCCAGAAAGTAGACTAAATGATTCAAGTTTAGAGAAAATGTGATCTGTAGGAGAAAACTAAATGGAATCATAATAGTAGACTTCTTGCTTAAGAAAATTATTTGGAATTTATTCTCACGGTTCCAGTGCGAATCAAGGATAATAGTCCGAAACTCACAGGCTCGTTGAGAGAAACCAATTAAGTATTATGTCAATATACAGACTCTGAAACCCTGGTTCTTACTGAACCTAAAATATGGGATGAGATCTCATCCACAGGACCTCAAATTATTTTATAAGCTTTGTCTCTGAATCTTCCTATCAGAATAAAAGTATCCACCCTTTCCATTAATACACTTGCGGTCTCAGGGGTGGAAATATTGTTACTCAAGGATGATTCCCTTGTTTGGAATGTTTCTCAGTGAAAGAAAGTGAAGTTATAACAAAGGCCAGGTCGTGTAGCTTAGGACTGCGCTCTCTAAGGAAGGGAAATCCAGAGAAATTTAAGAAATGCACAGTAGAAATTCCTTCCTTGTATGGAGCTACTCATTGGTTCTAATTCTTCCTATAGGGAACTTTCAAAGTAAATCTTTATCCAACCATTGCACTCCTAAGTGCTTACATGAGTTACCATTTCCCCACCAAAGCCACCTCCAATTTCTTTAACTTAGTTCTAATATCATAAACTTTCTAGTTTTCTTACTATTGCTCTTCTCCAAATGCACGTAAGTTTGTCTATATGTCTCTACAACATGCCTTCTAGCCCATCTCTCACTGGAGCAAATTGAAAGCCTTAACTTAAATGTGATCAATCAGCATAGAATGATGAGGGCCTATTACTTCTCTTGTTCTCAAGCTTCACTGTACAATATGATAGCCTTTAGTCACATGTGGCTGTTTAAACTACATTACATTAAAAATCAGTTCCTTGGTTGCACCAACTATATTTCAAGTGTTCAATAGCCACATGTGGCTAGTGGCACTCTACTAACAGCACAATATTGCTTCCATTGGTCTCTGGAGAGTATTTTTAATGTTTTGTTGTATTGTTTGGATGCATTTTCAACAATAATATTTTATAAATTTTTATAGAGAGTAAAAAAATCATGAAATGTAGCTAAGTGTCAGACTCTTGACTTTTAAGCCATTTACTTCTGTTTTAATCTTTTAAAGACATCCTGGTATCTATATATTTCATAAAATTTTGGCCTTGAAGTGATAGTCCCAGGTCATTGCAGATATTGACTGTATTGTCAATATATAAGACTTGAGCAAGCCATTTGAAATTGTAGAAATGTATTTGACTGGTATTATCAAGCCTTTTCAAAAATGCCATGTATACATAATGGAATGGAACTAGAAATCAATACCAAACAGAAAACTGGAAAATTCACAAATATGTGGAAATTAAATAATAGACTCTTAAATAATCAACTGGAAGAAATCACAGGGGGATTTAGAAAATATTTGGAGACAAATTAGGATAAAACCACAACATATCAAAGTTTATTGGATGCAGTAAAAGCAATACTAAGAGGGAAATTTATAGTGATAAATGCTTACACTAAAAAAGAAAAAAGATGTCAAATTAATTTCCTAACTTCACACCCAAAGGAACTAGGAAAAGCAAAGCAAACTAAACCCAAAGAAAGGAAAACTTACCCAAAGTAAGAAAAACAAACTAAGCCCAAGGACAAGGAAGCATAAAGGTTAGAGCAAAGGTAAAGGTAATAAAGAAAAGAAAAACAATTGGGAAAAAAGTCAACAAAACCAATAGCTGTTTTTTTTGGTCAGGACCACAAAAATTGACAAACCCTAAGCTAGACTACTTAGGGAAATGAGAGAGAATCAAACAGATAACATTAGAAAGGAAAGAGGAGACATTACAACTAATTTTACAGAAATAAAAAGGATGTTTAGAGACTGCTATGAGCAATTATATATCAACAGGCTGGACAACCTAGGAGAAATGGGTAAATTCCAAGAAGCATACATCCTACCAAGACAGGATCATGAAGAAATACTAAATCTGAATAGACCTACGACTACACTGAATACAGTGAGAACATGAAAGCAGTAATCAGAAACTTTCCAACAAAGAAAAGCCCAGGACCAGGTGGCTTCACTGTAGAATTCTACCAAAGAGTAAAGAAAAATGAGCAGAAGGGAATAAGTGCTTCCAAAACTCGTGCTGTGAGGCCAGCATTACCGATACCAAAGATGCAACAAGAACACTACAAATCAATATCTCTGATGAATATTGATGCAAAACTCTAAACAAAATACTAGCAAGTCAAATTCAACAGCATATTCAAAGGATCACACCTCTGATCAAGTGGGGTTTATATCTGGAAACGAGGCTAGTCCAAAACACAAAAATAAATCAGTGCCATGTCCACACTGACAAAATGAATGACAAAACCCCATGGTCATCTCAATTGATGCAGACCCAATACAATCCTTATCAAAATTCCAATGGCATTTTTTTGCAGAAATAGAAAAAAAAAATCCCCAAATTCATATGGAATCTCAAGGGAGCCTGAATAGCTAAAACAACCTTGAAAAAGAACAAAGTTGGAGAATTCAGACTGCTTGATTTCATAATAATATACAAAGCAACAGTAATGGAGGTGTTGTGGCACTGGCATAAAGGTAGATATAGAGACTAATGGGACAGGATAGAGAACCCCAAAATAACTCCTTGCACATATGGCCAAGTGATTTTCAACAAGGGTGCCAAGCCTACACAATGGAGAAAAGACAGTCTCTTCAACAAATGGTACTGGAAAAACTGGATATTTACATGCAAAAGAATGAAGTTGGACATTTACCTAATACCGTATACAAAAATTAGCTCAAGAGAAATTAAAAACTTAAACATAAGACCTAAAATTATTGAGCTCCTAGAAGAAAACATAAGGGAAAATCTTCAGAACATTAGACTTGGCAATGATTTCTTTGATATCACACTAAAAGCACAAGCAACAGAATAAAAAATAGACAAATGGGACTATACCAAACATAAAACTTTTGTATGTCAAAGAAAACCATCAATAGAGTGAAAAGGTGACTTGCAGATTGGGAGAAAATAATTGCAAATCATATATGTGATGAGGTTAATATCCAGAATACATAAGGGACCCCTACAACTCGACAGCAACCACAAAACAAATAACTTGATTAAAAAATAGGCACAGGAGTTGAATAGACACTTCTCCAAAGAAGATGTACAAGTGGCCACCAGGCATATTAAAAGATGCTCAGCATCACTAATCATTAAGGAAATGCAAATCAAAACCACAATGAGATGTCACCTACACCCTTCAGGATGACAGCTGTCGAAAGAACAGAAAATAACAAGTGTTGGTGAAGATGCGAAGTTGAAACTCTGGCGCACTGTTGGTTGGAATGTAAAATGTGCAGCTATTATGGAAAACAGTATGGAGGTTCCTCAAAAAAAACTAAAAATAAAACTACCATATGATCCAACAATCCTGCACGGGGTATATATTCAGAAGAAATGAAATCAAAATATCAAAGTCTCCAGTGACCTTCCTTGTTCCTTGTTGCATTAGTGACAATAATCAAAATATGGAAACAACCCAAACGTCCATTGACAATGAATGACAAAAGAAAATGCGGTGTATGCATGCAATGAAGTACAATGCAGTCTTTTAAAAAGCAGGAAATCCTGTCACATGCTACAACGTAAATGAAACTTGAGGACATTATGCTAAGAGAAATAAGCCAGTAACAAAAGGACAAATGTTATATGATTCCCCTCAGATGAAGAATCTAAAGTAGTCAAGATCATAGAAACAAAACTGAAAGGTGGTTATGAAGGGCTGGGGAGTGGTTAGAGGGTTTAGAGTTTTAGTGTTGCAATATGAAAGTTCTAGAGACATGTTGCACACCAATGTGAATATCTTAGTGCTACTGAACTGTACATTGAAAATGGTTAAAATAGTAAGTTTATGTGTGTTTCATAACATACACACACACACCCCCCTACACAATCACTGAGGCATGTTTTTTTCCTTCATAGCAAATAAACTTCAATGTAGAAATCAAGAGCATGCATTTCTTTGCCCAGCGTGCTGAAATGAAAGTCTCAGTTCAAGACCTGAATTCTTTATTTCCTTCCAGAATGACTCATTGTTAAAAAACCAACTGTTTTGTTCTCTGTTAATAAAGCAGCGCGTGGGCTGGCCTCAGGTATAAGTGTGCTGCACAGATAGCTGCTGCCTGAGTAGGAGGGGCCCAGTGCTTTTTTCCTTTCTACACCATAGCTCGTTGAGTAGCTTACAGGAACAGTCTTCCTCTGCAGCACGAGCTTTCAGTGACAACCAGAAGCTTTTAAATCACGAGCTTCAATCTCTTATAAATGCCGCACAGAAGCCAAGAACTTATTCATACTCTGCACACACTTCAACCTACTATAAAGCAAAAGGTGTTCTAGGACCCACCTTTCAATTCACAGGGTACGTTACTGACATTGTGTTTATACAGCAGTATCATTTGATTAAGGAGTTTTGTCAACAGTTCTTCCTCATTTGGCATTAACCATATTTATCACTAAATATGGTGGTTGGCTTATTGGCTTTATAATCTTCTCATCAGTGGTTGACTTGTAACATTTTATTATGAAGAGTTCAATGCTGAGTGATACCGTGGAAATCCTGGTCTTTCCTTTGACTTTATTAATAGAATTCATCAAGTTTGGCCCAGCCGGGTGTGGCTCAGTGGTTGAGTGTGGACCTAAGATCCAGGTGATCAGGGTTCGATTCCCTGTCAGGGCACATGCCCGGAATGCAGGCTCGATCAATGACTCTCTCATCATTGATGTTTCTGTCTCTCTCTCTCTCCCTCTCCTTTCCTCTCTGAAATCAATAAAGGTATATTTAAAAAAAAAAAAAAAGAATTCATCAAGTTTGTACTGGAAGACACTATTTTTTCTTGCCCTGGAGAAAAGCAGATTACTTTAGCAGAATGGTTACTGTGCTTGTCTGACAATTATAGAAAGCCTCTTTGTTAGATAGACTTTTATACGGGTGATAGAAATTCACCTCAACTAGCCTTAGGAGGGGTGGAAAGGAACATATTGACTCATAAGTGAAATTGCAGAGAGGGGAAGAAGGTGAGGGATATCTCACTGAGATGCTTCGAGTACATTGCTAGGCCTCTGTCCCTCCCTTGCCACCTCTCGGTTCTATGCTTTCCTGTTTGTTTCATTTTCAGGCAGGTTCTTTACATGTGGCCCCTGAAGGATTGCGTGATCCTTGTGACTTTTGATCCCAGAGGAACAGAACCCTCTTCCAGTGCCTATAGGTAGATAAAAGGCATAGAAGAGTCTCCCATTGTCTCAGTTTGGGACACGTGTCCATGTTGGAACCAATGACAGTGGCCAGGAAGGTAGATGATTTGATTATCGAGAGAGACCATACACTCACTTCTGTGGCCAAGATTCTATTGCCGCAAGTGAAGGAAAGAATGTAGACATAAAATATTTTTCTTCTCCTGCAGACATCTTTAAGTCTCATAAAGAGGCAAATAGATTGCTGACCCATAAAATTTAATGACTTGAGATTCAGTGTTGTACTTCTGTTTTATATTTTCTTTTTCACTTACTGGTATAAAATCACCACATTCACAGATATTTGAAAAGAAGCTCTTTATGTTTAAAAATTATTTTGCATTGAAGTGTTTATGTAACTAATTATATCACTACTCTTCAATAATCTACTCTTGAGCTTTTGATTTATTTATTTTGTGGTAAGGATATAAAAATCACATAACAGCAACCATTAAAAGGTAAATTTAACCCATGTAAACAAGCCTGTATGACATAGTAATATGTCCACAAAGACGAACTGTTCCATGTTAACTGAGTACTAGTCAAGATTAGCTCACCGAACAGACCTGATTCATGCACCACCTTTGAGAAAGTGGTTTTTATTAAAAATATAGGCATTTTGAGACAATCATAATTTTACCTGACAATTATAAAAAATCTTTTGTGGTTTTAGTTTTTCGTGTTAGAAAAATACTTTTTTTTCTTCTTTTTCTTTTTTTTACAGGAGATAGAAATCCACCTCAAAATAGCCTAAAGAGGGGTGAGAAGGAGTGTATTTCATTTTAAATTTATGAACTATAAGTAAATAAAATGTTTAACTGTTTTTCCTTGAGAACTACCAAGCATCTCCCAAGCTCTTGATAATCGACTGCGGGCCGAGCCAGGGCACACAGCCTGCGGAGCTCTCAGAAAACGGGGGCTGCTGCCTGACTTCTGACCAACCAAATAAGACAGGAACTTTCCTGGCTGAGGCCCAGGGGTCTGTCCTGGTGTCCAGCAATAGGCCCCATTTAGGAATCACACCCTAAACCATGCCCTCCCCACTGTACTCCCCGAGGTCAGACAGCTCATCCGTGCCCACTGGCCCTGTCCACACCCCTCGTGGGGTCTCATCTGAACCTCTCCCCTGGCTGGGCCCTCGCCACAGAGTGCTGCTGGGAGCAGAGGGAACCGCTCCCAAGACGGTGACTCACAGTCCTTGTGCAAACTCAGTCAGGCTCTTAGACCGGGAAGAGCAGCCTCGGTGAGGCCCGGTCCCCAGGCGGCTTCTCTGCACCCCACCTGCCCTGGGAACCGCTCTCTGTCTCCCCTCTATTGCACCCCATCAGAAAGGCGTCCTAAAGCCCGGCCGGGCGTGGCTCAGTGGTCGAGCATCGACCTAGGATCCAGGCGATCGGGGTTCGGTTCCCGGTCAGGGCACATGCCCGGGTTGCGGGCTCGATCCCCAGTCGGGGGCGTGCAGGAGGCAGCCGATCAATGACTCTCTCATCATTGATGTTTCTCTCTCTCTCTCTCCCTCTCCTTTCTTCTCTCTGAGATCAATAAAGATATATTTAAAAAAAAATTTTTTAAAAAGAAAAAAGAAAAAAAAGAAAGGCGCCCTGGTTCTCAACAGGGCACTTCATTTCCTATGTGTTAGTTACCCCAGGAATCAGGCAGTGTGATGAGGATGAAATGAAAATGCTCTGGAATATAGGTTGGTATGTTTCTTGTATCCTTTACTTATCTCTGTGTTAATTATCTGGATCTCAGAGGTATTATGAGTCCTTCCTGCAGGGTGGGACCTGGGCAAGGACGTGATCATGTGGCACCTTTTAAGTGTTTGGTCAGCATGCATTGAGAAGCCTGCATGCTGGTAAAGCAGAGAAAGCTCAGCACCAGCCCCTATTGTCCTGAGCAATATGGCACTGACCCAAAGCTGCGCATCCTGCTAAGCCAAATGAAAGTTGTGATTAAAAGGACCTTCCCTGCGTGGAAGGCAGTTTGGTTTCAGGCCATGGTCCTGTGGTTATGCCCTTTAGGGGTAGACAGGAGTGTTTCAGTGCTTTATACGCTAAGCAGTTGATGAAGGTACTCCTTCCAGTCACAAAGAGCACGTTCTTTAAGAGCAGTTGGGTTAACTGGGCTGGTTTGGCCCTTCTACACAGCTAGTGCTAGTTTATAGCAGGGGTCAGCAAGCTAATGGCTGCCAGCCACTCCCAGCCCACAGCCTATTTTTATACTACCTGTGAGCTAAGAATGGCTTTTACCTTTTTAAAGGTTTGTAAAAGTAAAGAAAATCTGTGACCAGCAAAACCTCAGATATTTACCATCTGGCCCCCTTTAGAAAAAATTGCTGATCTTTGACTTAGAGTCCTTTTAGACTGTGCACCTGGTTACTACCTGGCTGGCCCTCTTCCTCATGTAACTCTTCATGGTGGAGACATGAAGACAAGCTAAGAGTCATTTCTGACCTAGTTCACATACCTGTCTTCTATTTGTGTGTGGTGTGTAGCTAAATGTTCAACACCGTGGACAAAAAGAGCCCTGATTTGTAGCATCTGCCAATTTCTGTGGTATAAATACTCCCCTTCACGGCTGATTTTAAGCTATCAACATGATATCACTGAACATGGAATTAGGAAGATATGCACATCATCAGGTGTTGCTAGGTGGTGCGAGCCAACTGCAGCACACCACTGCCTGATCCCAAAAGGTGCGAGGCATCTGGTAGAGTGGAAAGAGCATCATCCTATAGTCAAACATTCTTACATTCAAATACTATTTTTACCACTTAACTATTTGGGTGACCTTCAAAAAAATCACTTAACCTCAATGAGCTTGTTTTCTCATTTGCAAATATGAAATAATGCCACATACCCCTCAGGGAGAAGGGATTGGGACGAGTAGGGATAGGTACAAGGACATGCCTGACTCACACCTTCCCCACTTTCCCCCCTTGGCCCAGTGGCAGGGTGAAGGTTTCTCTCTCTGCTTAATCCAGGACTGGACGTAGCCAACTGGCTCCTCCTTCTGAGTCTGTTGTGGACCTGAGGGCCCCCAGAGGTATCTGGGCCCCAGGAAATATTTTAGGTCTGAGTGAGTTGGCTGGGGCCTTAGGGGCAGGATAAACTCAGAACTTTGAGTGGGTTACCCTGAGGATAAGTCTGTCTAAGGAGAAAATGTTCACTAGATGCTACTTTAAGGGCTGAGTTCTAGCCTTATTTTTTTCTCTATCTACAAAGCCTGGATAGTTATATGGGATATAGGAGCCATTTAATGTATAGTTGCTGGATGGACGAATGAGTGATGAATGTATCTGCCTATAAATGAATGCAGTCATGATCCAATAGTGATTGAGAGGCTGGGCACTGAACAACCTGGATTTGAATCCCAGCTTTGTCCCTTATTAGCTGGACAAGTTACTTAACCTCTCTGTATCTCAGTTTCATTATCTGTAAAATGGGTAATAATAGTATTTACATCCTAGGGTTGATTTAAAGTACTTAGTAAAATAAGACTGGAACAATATAAGTATGCAGTAATGTAAGCTACTATTATTTTTATCATCAAAGTCAACATTAACAATGGACACTCACTGATATCTGCTATGCATCGTGCTATTTGTTTAACCTATCAGTCGGATCGTCATTTCAAGGGAAGGAAGCATGCCACGATATACTAGCGCTACTCTAATATGTCAAAATGCCTACTTTTAATAAACCAAACTCACTGTAGTGAAATAGTTCTATTCTTTTGGTCTCTCATGCTCATCAGATTAAAGGAGCAAAGGCTGCAATGAAGTCAAACTAAGTCTGAATTATAGCAGCAAAGCAAGAGTTTAAATCCCCGTGGCCCACTCTTGCCTCTGAAATGGTCTCTGCCTCACAGATACGTCCACTCCTACCTCATCTGTGTAACTGTGCTGGATTCTTAGATTTTATAAGATATGTGAGAAGAGACAATGGCTAAGAAATGGAATGTCTTGATGTAAATATTATGATTTGGTCAGTTTGGTCCTTTTTGGAAGTGGTGGTATGGGGTAGATTTGCCTTTTAGCTTTATTTTTTCTAGTAGTGAGTGTGAGAAATGAGCACTGTCCCAGCGTTGCCAGCCTTCGGCGCTGAACATAATCTCATTCCCGAGCCTTATCCAGATATTTAAGTGGGGCCAATTTCATTGTGGGTAATTTGCTGTTAAATCCGCAAACTTTGGTTTTGCAGTTACGTAGCTAGATTTAGATCCCGGCTTAAATTTGTGGCTTTGTTGCTTTTGAGTTGGGGTGTAACCTTGCATAACGACTGTCACCATAAACTACCTCATGCTTTGGATCACTTTGGCTTGAAGAGAATTGCCCTGCTCTGTTAGCCAAACAGTAGACATATTCTGGGGGACACAGCATAATTCATGGAATGGAAGAAATTGTCCTCATTAAATGGAAGAAATAATCCTTATGGGTAAAATAAATGAAAAAATACAAAAGAAATCAAAGGCCATTTCAAAATTCAGAAATGAACCAGGAGCCAGACGTAGAGTTAAAGTAAGGGCGGGGCGACTCTCGGAGGTGGGACTTGCAGATGAGGTTCAGGTGACGGGTGGCAGCTGTGCTCACACCTAAGAACTTTTGGAAGAACCAAGCCAGTCTCTCTCTCTCTTTGTCTCTGTTTCTTTCTGTCTCCCCCTCCCTGTCCCTTTCCCCTTGCGTTGGAGGGCATATGGATTAGATGTAAATATCAAAATGTAGCCTGAAAACACATGCATCAGTATTTCACCCACCCTATAATGTCTAACCGACGTCCCTGCAGGTTTTTCCTAGTCCCCTACCCTAATATCACACAATTATTTTTCTTCATTTACACTGGAAGGTAATTCTGAGTTCACCGCTTTTATTTTTTTCAGACTTAAGTCTTTTTTGGCAAACACAGGTTATAGGCTGTAAGTAGAGGTCTCCTTGCATTTGGGGGTCTGAAAAAAACTCAAGGGGACTCTCACTGGTCAAATATGGGACACTATCAGCACTTGAAAGAATTATTGCAATTGTCTGGAACACATTAAATGTAATTCTTTGAGTTTATGGAAAAAAGAGAGAACCGACCTCACCATCATTAAAGGCAGTTAGTGCAGAAATACCTTACTTTAAAAATAGATAATTAAGGCAAAAAAATCGGCATTCATCCTGCTTTTCCTGTTTGAGCTGTATTTCAGGGAAGCCAGAGCCCTCGAACGGATGAACGTGGGCTCTTCCTAACAGTGCTGTTCCAGCTAGTAAGTGTTTAAAGAATTAGAAAATTGTCAGTTTCTATACTCTTATTGAATTTATTTATCTAAATAATAATTATTAATAGATGCTAAAGTAGTAGTTACAGATACTATTCCCAAGACGCCCAAATATCACCGCAGGTCAGTTCCTGGCTGTAGGAGAGGAACTGCGTCTGCAACGGGGCGTCAGCCGGCCACCACCTAACCCCACCCGGCATCAATAAAACTGAGGCAAGTCACGCTACGAGCCTTCTGACCTGATGTAATAGGAAGCATTTTTGTCCAAAATGTGGTGACGGAATCCAACAGTCTTCAGATTTACTTTCTAGTTCATAGGAAACCTAGAGGGGAAGGAACACCTTGAGGAAGCAATAAGAAAATTCCAGAAGATGTTCTGTTCTGTAGAACAACTGCCCCATTTTTTCAACAAGTCAATATCAAGGAAATAAAGGGAGTTAGGAGATGACTGTTCTAGATTAGAAGAGATTGAAGGAGTGAGAAGGTGCTTGCCAGGTCCAGGGGGTGAGGGAATGGGGAGTTGTTCAGTGGATTTAAAGGTTCAGTTACGCTAGACGAGTAAGTTCTAGAAAACTCTGTGCAACATCGTGCCTAGTTAACAAGACTGTGTTGTGCACAAATTGCTGAGAGAGTGGAGCTCAAGTTGAGTATTCTTAGCACAGTAACAAAACAAATAAAAAAACCTAAACAAAAATAAAGAGGCACAAGGAAATTTTGGGAGACAATGAATATGTTTCTTACCTTGACTGAGGGGATGGGTTCACCTGTATAAGCATGTGCCCAAACTCATCAAATTGTATCCATTAACTACGTGCATTTTTTTAAATATCAATTATACCTTAGTAAAGCTGATTTTGTTTTTGTTTTTAAAAAGAGAGACGAGATATAACATCCAATTATTGGAATGTGTGATCATTTATTGAAACCCATTCTCTCTCTCTCTCCCCCCCCCTTTCTCTCCAGTATTATCTTTTATATTGTAAAAGATTTCTGGGGGGAGGGCAATTGGGGAATTTTGAATATGAACAGGGTATTAGATGAAATTAAGGCATTGCTGTAAATCTTAGGAAAGATAACGGCATTGTCCTTATGTAAGAAATGCCCTTCCCTTTTTAAAGAGAGGCATACATACACATTTGGAGGTAAAATGTCATTTCTCTGACATTTATTTTAAAATCCTTTAGTTGAAACAAAAGGGATGCAGAAAGTAGAGTAAAAAGCTAATCATTGTTGAAACCAGGTGATAAGTGTCTGGGGATTCGTGATACTATTCCATTCTACCTACTTATATAGATATTTGAAAATGTTCAAAATAAAAAGTGAAAATGAATGTGAGCGTCCAGAATTCTGGTGACACAGAAAAACGAAAGAAGCCTCTTCCATCACTGCTACTTTTCTCTACACCAGTTGAAATCCGTCAGTGTTAAATCTGGTAGAATTTCCAATGACACTGCTGTGATTATAGGCGCCTAGAAGTAATTATTAGTGTAACTGGCGTGTTCAGGTTTCATGAATTGGTGACAAAAAATAAACGTCACAATCTTATTTTTATTTGTAAATAAAAATTATGTATATATGGTATCCCCCAAAAATGTATGCACACACTTGGAATAATTATAAAGGTAGTGTTTATTAAAATACATTTCATTTAATAAATTGAGCTATCAGCTATTAAAGTATATATACAGCCCGGCTGGGCGTGGCTCAGTGGTTGAGCGTCGACCTAGGATCCAGGCGATCGGGGTTCGATTCCCGGTCAGGGCACATGCCCTGGTTGCGGGTTGCAGCCCATCAATGACTCTCATCATTGATGTTTCTATCTCTCTCTCTCCCTCTCCCTTCCTCTCTCTGAAATCAATAAAGATATATTTAAAAAAAAAAGTATATATACATTTTGGGGAAATATATATACACACACACACATATATGTGTATATAAATAAATAAGTTAAAGCAAGCCCAAGTACAGTGGGATGGCATTACCTGGAAAGTGCTTTGCCTCACCCGCTCCCTCCAATCACCTGGTGTCTGGCCGGGCGGGCGGCGGGCACCATGAATTCAGCTCATCACACTGACCGTGCAGGACCCCCGATCCACAGCTGGGAAAGAGGGGGCACCCCGATCACTTCCAGCTCTGCTCCTCTGTGAGACTGGCTCCTTATCACCGCCTTTAGCGCCTGTGGGTCGTTTTTACGGCTGTCGTCATGTGCCAACCCCCGCGCCGTCAGGTGGCCTCACTCTGCATCCGTGCTGGCCTCCTGGGTGACAAATAACGGCACCCCCCTCCTCCCGCTCTCCCTCCCTCCACCTCCCTCCCACCCAAACCGAGGCAATGACAGAAACGGCATTTTCAAAGAACGGATGGATAACTCGTTTAGGAAACGAGGGACAGCATAACAGCGACGAGACCCCGAGCGCTTCCGAAAGTGAGGAAGCCGGCAGCTGTGGGGCCTCGGGGGCGCAGCCCAGTGCGGGCAAGGCCGGGCGCCTGGAGGGCGGGGCGCCATCGGCTGTGCCTTGGCTCGGCCCTTTTCCACGTGGCTGTCGCCAGTTTTGTTGCCACTACAGGCCCCTAGTATGAATCAGAAGTGACGATGACTCTCAGGACCATCGGTCCCACGTGGGCAGGGAGAGTTCAGAGCGGCTACAGTCTCCGACTCCGCAGCCTCGAGCGGGCCCGCAGAGCAGCTGCTGCCAGCCTCGGGTGCCCAGCTGGCCCAGGCCGGGCCTGCTGCCCACGGCTGTGGCAGTGGGAGTTCTGAGCCAACAGGTGTCACGTGTCTCCTCTCAAGTGGTCTCTTGCCTGTTCCTCTGCTGGGAACCTCTCAGGGCAAGCGGGGCGTGAGGGGATTCCAGGCTGCCCGGCCTCTGGCCCAGCCCTCTCTGATGCCATCTCCTGCCCAGGTCCAGCTGGAAGCCCTAGGCTTATCAGTACCCAAGCAGCTGCACCCAGTGAAGGTGACATGCTGGGCAAAAGATAGACTGTGACACCGAGCAAGCTGTGCCCTGTGTCTGAGCCCCTCGTGGCTTTGTATCATTCCTGGCAAAGGAGGAAGCCTAACAGATCAGGAGGCTGCCGCGGATGCTGAGGGTGAGCCCCGGCCAGGGGTGGCCACAGCCTCCTCTCTCATTTCCCTCCTCTCGCCCAACACACATGTCTCCCTAGAGGGTCCTTCCTTTCTCAGGAACCTGCAGTGTCCCCCATTCCTGAGCGTTAAGGTGCCCTGGCTGGTGTTCAGGGCCCTGAAGATACTGCCTGGTACACCTACCACCTCCTAATTCTTGCTGGGTCCCATTCCCATGCTGTTCTCTTCTTAAAACCCAGGTCCAGTGCCCTCTCCTGCCTGGGCTCTTGGCAACCCGGACACGCCTGTCTGGGCCCGCAGCTGAGTGCGGATTCTGTCCGCCCACAGGCTGCGGGCCGCTGGGGTGACTCTGGCTCCCCCAGTGACCTGGTCTCAGTGTTCACTTATCAACGGCATTGGGAGTTTAATAACCCCTCCTCCTTGAAACCCTTTAACTCACCTTCCAGGGAGCCTGCTTCTCTGGGTGTTCTCCTGTTGAGGTCTCTTCCAGGGACAGGAGGTGGGTGGCAGGCGCAGACAACGAATGGCAGCAGACACCTTCATTTCGCCGGGTGAATGAACAGAAGAGCGCAGCGGCCCTCCTGAAGCGGGTGCGCTTGACATGCGGGAGTCCGCCACCCTTCCCGAAGGGCCTGCCTTTGGGTCCTGGCCCTTAGAGACCCCTCCGTGCTTTCCCCCTGTCCCCAGGGGGTCGCCCACCGGCAGTGGGACCGCAGATGAGGCCTCCAAGGGCCATCCCGAGGCCCAGGACTGTGCCCACCGAGACCTGAGCGGGCAGAGCGCTCAGTGAAACCATCCGGCTCAGCTCAGTCGCGATTTCTGTCGGATTCTTGCATCAGTCCTTGCAGCTCTGTGTGCCGCGGGGCACAATAAGTGATCCTTCAGAGCAGAACCGTGACAGATAATAAAGAACAGACTTAAGTGCTTTGTGCAAATCACAAAGCTTGTCTGTGTTATTATCTATGTTGGTGGGTTTATAACTTTACATGTATAACCTGCTGCTGTTTCTTGTCTGGATTATGCCTGTTTCTAGACTCCCGTTGTTAAGAGAAAGATAGCCCGAGGGCACCCGCGCTGGAAATCAGGGAGTCAGAGGTAGCGAGTTGAATAAAAACAAGTGAGAATTAGCTGATGGAAAAGAATGGAGCACAAAGATGGTGATGATTTCTAATAGCTTTTGGGAGTTAACTATGTGTCAGCTACATATAAAGGTTTTTAGTATTGATATTATTTCTCTAGTTCCCATAATAACCTCTGGGAAAGATACTACAGTCCTCTCAGGAGAAAACTGGGACAGAGAGAGGTTAAACAATCCATCACAATCACACCAATGGTCAGTGGCTGGACCAGGATTTGAACACGGGTCTGACTCTAAAGCTCATGCCTTTACTGACTGTAATGTACTGCCCATGGCTAGAATTAGGATGGAGAATGTAAGTAGAAAAGAGAAATGCATGTCAAAACAAAATAGATAGACTAAAATAAGGGTACTTTAGGAATGTGAGAAGCATGGAGGAAGAGAGAATTTGAAAAGCTTGACTTGAAAGAGATAATATTAAAAACAGAAGGAGACAGGAAGGAAAATTAAAAGAAAACGAATAATAATTTCAACCTTTTAAAAATATATATATATTTGGAAGATTGTTGTTCTCACATTTTCCCACAAAATTTCTATTTAAGCTAAATTTCCCTGTGTAGCTTTGAGAGTTCTGTTTGCAGAAACAATTTATGTGGTGCCACTTTCCCTACTGCAGGGACTTGTGAAGAGGGAGCTGAGTCTTGTCAGACGGATAACACGGATTCTACAATGCAGTGTTCTGGGGAGGCGGGGAAAGGCACCTTAGAGAACAGGAGGGTTTTCCCCGTGGAGAGACAGTGAAACCATGGCCCACATAAAGGCAAAAGGTAACTTTGAAGTTAATTGCCAGCTAGGCCCCTGAGATATATTTCTGCTTTAGCCGCCTAGGTTTCCTCACAGATCCTGGAGAGAGTACACAGTCCGGAGATTCTATGGAAGAGATGAGCAGGGATGCATGTAAGCACTGCTGGACCACACCCTGTTCTCGGCTTGGGATGACATTTCCATCAGTTGAAGGTAAAACAGGAAAATAAAACCAATGCAGTATCTCAGATAAAAATAAATGTATGCAATTTAACAAACAAAAGGATTTTGAGATTATTTCTAATTTTGGGGCACTGAAGTGTCATCTTCAACAAACACGGGGCTCACTTGGATAATCTCCCATCTTAAGGCCTTAATTTAATCACCTCTACAAGTCCATTTGCCGAGTGGACCCCTGGGGGAGGGGGACAGCCATCAATTTGCCTACCACGTTAGAATAGGAAATATTTCTCATAGATGAGACACACGGTATATTGAGATTAACTTTTCTTTCTTTATACAGTTTTTATTGATGTTGAAAATTATTTGTTGTGTGTTTAATTATCTATGTACTTACACAAATTCCTTTCTATATTCTATGTTAGAATAATACAACTCTTCTTAATATGTCAAGTACACTGTATATCAATAGCTATGCCTTCTAAATGTTGCTCAATTGTGTGATAAGCAACTTTTAGGATAAGGATAATTCATCTGTTTCCTTCACAGTGTGTGAGCATAGTGCTCTATGTATTGGTTGAGTTTTATTTTTAATTTTTGAAAGTACCCATTGTGCTGACGTTGGTCATGATTCAGGGAACCAAGACTTTTGCCAGTGCCAGGTGTGCGGCTAATAATTCATGTTTCTATACTCTGTTCATCTTAATGGCTATCATTAGGAAGGGAGGAAAGTAAGCATGGTCTGCAATTTACTTAATTTCACAATTACATCATCTCCTGAATGTTATTTGTACCCTGTAGGCTTGGGGCCAGGTAGACTCTCCAGCTTCCCCTGGATACACGCTCCAGGAAAACAAGCACATGTCCTTTAGCAAGGAGTTACTAATAACCTTTGCATGCCTCTTCCTTCTGCAGTATTTGGGAACTTTTTGGCATTTCTGAAAACATGGTGTACTTTTACTCTTTCAGCATATTCAGAATAACTTTCTACAAAAGAGCCTGAACTCTAATCTATATTTCTAGGAGCATAACAGTTTCTCTTTTTTACCTCTGCTGTTGGAATCTTCAAAATCCACTTCTTAATTCCTTTTGTCACTGTCTTTTTACAGGTGAATTTCTTATATCTAATGTGGCAATTTTTCTTCCTCTCTGATAAGCCAGGTTTACATCCCTAATTTAGAAGTTTCTAACTACTTGAAGGTAAGGAACCCATTTATCTTCTCTGACCACGGTTTCCGCGTTAGAAAATGGAAAAGAGTTAAAACTGCTCCCATCTCATAGGACTTGTGGAGATGAGATGAGATAGTGAACGCGCATTGCTCGCCTGGCATATAGGAAGCAGTAGGCACGGGGGCTGTTGCCAGTCACCCTGCCCTCCTCCTCTGCACTAGAGAGGTGCCAGTTGCTCCCCTCTGACATTATGCAAAACCTCCAGCTTCAGCTTGCAGGAGATGGTCGGGTGATGACCTACAGCAGGAAAGTAACCACAGTGCCCTGTCCTGCAGGCCTTTGCTACAGTTCCGTCTCTATCTCTTTGATCTGTCGCTCGGGGTCCTGCGTGAGCACCGCCTGTGCCTGTTTGTGGTGCTCCCGGGAAGCGAGCCTCTAAAATCTGCTGATTCCCTTCTTTCTCTGGAAGTGATAACCCACCAACCTCTGAGGGCTAGCAATTTGCAAGGTATTGATTTACCCGGCTCTTGTACTCCCTCCTAGAACACACACGCTAAAACCTGTTTCTTCATCTATACAATTGGATTTATCTTATTTTCTATGTTCTGACAATAGTCCAGTTTTGATCTTTGCCCCAGAATTTTAGTGCTGTGTTTTCCTTTGAAATTGGTTCTTTCAGCACTGATGTCAGCTAATGCCCCAAACTCATCCCTACTGACATCAGTAACACCCCCTCCCAGCTCCACCGGCATCGGTTAATGCCTGATCCCATCTTCACCAGTTCAGCTAAGGCTGCAGATCCCTCTCTGGATTGGGTGGAGATGGGTTTGGGGCATTCATTAATATCAGTCCTGGGTTTCAAAAGAAACAGAGCAATGTTTCTGCAGCAGAGATCAAAATTATAATAAATATAAAATAAATTGAAAATATTAAATTCTATATACAATCGGCACCATTTCTTGAGCCCCTAAAATGTGCTGGTCACTCTGCTGCACACTTTCCTTGGGTTGCACCATGTCATCCTTCCAAACAGTCCTTAAGTAGTTTCTACTGTTATCTCCATTTTATGGATGAGAAAACAGAGGCTTGGATGGACTGAATCACAGGTTCAATACACATCTGTTGAGCTGTGAATCCTGGACACAAGTCTGGGGTTTGAGGGGCTCTAAATGACACTCTTAGGCTCCTCTCTTGAATTCTAAGCCCACTGAAAGAAACAAAATAGTGGCAAGGAGGGAAATAAAAGGATTGTCTTTGTTACTGGTGTAAGTTGGCTTGCAGGGCGTGGCTTATGAAATAATGATCAGCTTCCCACTTCTCAGCCCCTGTATTTTTTTTAGATAGAATGCTCATTTTATTTTTATTTTTTAACTTTATTTTTACTGTTTGACTCTTCAGGGCAGGTACACTTAACTAGCTCGCTGCCCTGTGTCACTTCAGGATGGACAGACATGGAAGAAACAAAAAGTGTCTATTATTACTGTTTTTTATTAATGGAAATTGGATTGTAAGACATGGTTTAAGTATGTTATCCAAATGACTTTCTGCACTAAATCTCGGGATTTGGCAGACTCTGACCAGGGTCTTAGCACTAAATTAGCTGCCCTTAGACAGGAGTGAGAAGTCCCTAGAGCTGCCACCATATTCTTTCTGACTCTGTTTCTCTGGCTCCTTCGATACCATTATTCTTGTCCATTTCCTGCTAGGGACCTACAGCAGTTGGGATGTGTCTGAGCCAAGCCTTGAGGTTTCCCCTCCTTAGGCCACTTATATAAAGCTAAGGCTCGACTGTGTTCCCATCTGAGCTCCCAGCCTCGGTCTGTTTCAGCTGTGGTGGCAGAGCTGCAGAGAAGCGATAGCATCCTCAGTCATCCTAGGAACAAGTCCGAGTGAGACTTGAACCTTAAACTATGGTGAATGTGGCCGTTCCCTCTATATCAGTTGTCAGATCCAGTTGGTGTGCAGAAGAATCACCTGATACAGTCATGAAAAAGAACTGAGTCTTAGGCCTGTCCACCCTCCCACTTTTGATGCTCATATTAAAAATACCAATGCTTATATTAGAAAAATATTTTTATGCCTTGCTTGGGATAGTATCCTCTCACACTCATTATGGTGTGAATTCTTGAACATAGTCATCCTCCTGGTCAGTCCAAAGCATAGCTCTGGGTAACAGAGTTGTCACCCATATTTTGGGGATCTGACCAGTTCCACAGGCCTCCTTTATTGTTTCAGGTGAGTCAGCTCACTCTAGTGTTGGCTGAACCCAACATAGCTGGTTTTATTTGGGGATTTCAAGGCTGAGTTTTGGCATACTTGGACCACCTGCTTGGTCTTAGGTGTAGCCCTGGTTTTTAAATGAATATTCAAACACCTCAAATAAAAAACATTTTAAGCAGCAGGCCTTCATTTTAATATTTCACCAGAGAGATTCCGAGATGGCAGCAGATTGAGTGGAAGGTACGCTGATACCCTCCTAGGACCGAACTGGAGTTACAACTAAAATATAGAAAAACTGCCCTGATTAATCAAGAGCAACTGAAGACGAGCTGGAGAGCACCCTCATAACCAAGGAGGAAAAGGGGAGACCACATAGAGACTGGTAGGAACTGCAGAGGTGTGAGAGGGTTGACTTGGCTCCCACAGGCAGCAGCTGAAGGTCCAGAGGGAGATCTCAGCTCTGGGGGTTCCCACTGAGGACTCTGGGGCCTAAACCTCAGGCTTGGCTCCCCAGCCCAGAGCACCAGACCTGAGAAAGGTGCTCACATAACATCTGGCTGTGAAAAGCAGCCGAGTTCCTGTCTGCCAGGGAGAGACGGCTGGAACTGCAGGCACCCTCTTAAAGAGCCAAAGCACAACGTTTCATGTGTAGCCACTCACCTTGGGCTCCAGCAGAGGGAGGGCAGAGTGGGCTGGAGCTGTGTGAGGAGAATCTAGGGCTGTGGGCTCTGGAATAGAGCTCAGAGGGCACCCCTCTGGATTCCTGTGCCTGGTCATTCCCCCAAACTACAGACGACATCTTTCTCAGGCAGACATTTACCTTCCAAGTAGCTTTTGCTTAGGGGGGAAGCAATCGTCCCACCCTGCTGGGAAACCTCTGGCCCCACCCTGTGGAGTTTTATGGACTGAGGCTCATTAAGAGACTCTTAACAATCAGCCACAAGAAAACCTGAACAGCCTCAGCAGTATTGAAAAAGAAGAACAAAGTTGGAGGTATCATGCTACTTGATATCAGACTATGCTACAAGGCCACAGTAATCAAAACTTCATGGTACAGGCAAAAAAAAACAGACACATAGAGACTCTGAATGACACACTGGATCAGATGGATTTAATTGACATTTACAGAACATTTCACCCCAAAGCTGCAGAATAGGCATTCTCCTCAATGCACATGGGACATTCTGAAAGACAGGCCACATGTTAGGACACAAAACAAGTCTCTACAAGTTCAAGAAGATTGAAATCCTATCAAGCATCTTCTCGGACATTTACACCATGGACTACTATGCAGCTGTAAAAAAGAAGGACCCCTTACCCTATGAGACAGCCTGGTGGGACCTGGAGAGTATTATGCTAAGTGAAATAAGCCAGTAGGAGAGAGACAAATGTCACATGATCTCAATCATATGTGGAATTTAATGAACAAAATAAACCAATGAACAAAGCAGATCCAGAGGCATAGAAGCATGGAACAGACTGAGGGATCTCAGACAGAAGGCGGGGGTGGGTTGGTGGGGAGAGATTAACCTAAGAACTTACATGCATATGTGCATAACCCAGGGACACAGACAATAGTGTGGTGAAGGCCTGGGGGGAGGGGATCAATGGGGGAAAAAGGCGGGCATTTGTAATATTTTCAACAATAAAGATAAATTTTAAAAAAAGGTATTTCACAAAACTTTTATTTTTTTGAATTTTGGAAACTTATCTTACTAGAATAAAAAGACTCAACACAGAGTTCAGGGGTTATCCGGAAAAGCATGATGATTTTGCACCTGAGATGTTCACTTAGCAAAGCGGTCGGGCACTGAGGCCTAGATCCAGCCTTACGGATTCTCACGTTTGATCTTATCAGGGAACTGTGTGTTAGGACCCCTCTTAGCTGTGCATTCTTAGCTCTGGTCCTTTTTAGCCCTGCGCCTCGGTTTCCTTACCTGCAAAGGGAATTACGGTAATATTTACTAATATAGCTTTTCATAATGCAGCAGGTAAGCAAGGTGAAACTAGTATCAAGCCAACCAGAGAGTGAGGGGGTCAGCAGAACAGAATAAGATTTATTAATGAAGAGCTTACTTGGGGGCTTAAAATAGCTTTGTTTCTTATGTAGAGCTTTGAATTGACAGAACTTTAGCTTTCCTGTAGTTCACTACTTTGCTAATGGAGATGCTCTTGCTTACATTTTATAGGTGGGCAAGCTCAGGCTCAGGTCTCGAGTAGAGCGGACGGTCAGTAAAGGGCAGAGGGGGGAGGCGTGCAGACCTCTGCCGCTTCATCTTTCCCATTCTTGTTTATTCTGCTTTTTGATTAACTCTTTAGATGAGCTTTCCATAGTTAGTGTAAACTTCCTTTACCAAAGCTCGCAGATGTGCTTCTCCGTCCCCCTTTCGTGTCTACAGGTTTTGCTTTCCCAGTTGCCCTGGAGCCCTTTGCTTACCCAGGTCAGTCTCACAGTCCTGAGCTGATTTGCTTAGTGAGCAGGAGGCCTGGCTTGGGTTGTGCCCGGCGTGCACGTGGCCTCCGGCTTCACCTGCCTGCAAACTCCAGCTATCAGAGGCTTTCTTCGAGGTCTTGTTTGCACACGCTAGAGATGCAGCAAAGTTTGGCTTCTCCTTAGGACTTGGCCAGAAATACACCCTTCAATGCTGGCTTTATCATCAGTCTTAGCCTTTGGATGTCAAGACAGCCTAGATATGTATTTAAACACAGCTTTCGCATCTTGAACTTGCCCATGGTCAAGAACAACATTATCCTGTGGCACTGTTATGTCCAACCAGTTTAGCAACATAAGTAACACAAACATGATATGTTATTCAGATTTATTGTTGATATCTTTAAATTTGAGTGAGCTTTCTAAACGTTATTTAGAGTGAAAATCTCTTTATGAACATTCACATTCCATTAAAATAATGAAGGTATAATAATTACTGCAATTATAAAATGAAGCAATAATTATTATGAAAACTGTTCATTTTTACTTGAAAACAATTCAGAATCTTTAAATAAATAAATAAGAATATAGGTTAGCAGTAATACAAAAATTAAGGAAAGCTGTCTTAGCTGGGTAAACTCAGTTAAATTATCTCTCTCAGCAAATAAATATTTACAAGAAATTAAATAATGCAAAGCAGAATAATAAAAATACAATTATGTCATAGTTCTGTTCATAAAATTATTAGATGTATATTAAACAAAATAAACTTTAAGAGCTATATTTAAATTTTATATTTGTAATTTCATTTAGGCCATGATTCTCTCAAGAAAAATTTCTTTGGGGGATAATTCGTCTTGTAAGAATGAGGTAAGGATGTCAACTTTGTGACCTACAAGTTTTATGAGAAAAGAAAAAGCTAAAATCACATACAAAAACTGGATATGATAAGAAATACCAGAGTAGCACACAATAGGAAAACACTAGAGAAAAATTAGGTGCCCCCCAATTTCTTCTTCTTTTGCCAACTTTAATGAGTTATTTAATCTCACAAATGTGCTTTTAGGAGCCGTGGAGCTGCTGACCCTGCTCAGCAAGTATTGTTCCAGTTACTCAAATGATAAGCTTGAAATTTGACTTCTAACAGTTTAGTGATAAAATTACAATTGTATTAACAATATTTTAATATATTATAATATAAATAATAAATTTTGTAAACACACAAATAAAATAATATATTCTAACCCTATAACTTCCTTCTACGATGGCTCTTTTCAGCTTTGGCTGAATATTGATTTTAACACCTGATCTCTGGGCATTTGACCAAAACCTGTATTGGGGGAATTTCTACTACAAATGATCTCGTATAATTTTGCCAAAAACGTTGCACCCTCAGTAGCAGGGTGCTGGCTTTCAGTAAGAAGTATCCCTAGTATACGGATAACTAGCTACTATTAAGGTACCATGGTAGCTTTATTTCTGTCAGCTGAGCCTGGATTCCCATCAAGGACATCAGGTAAACTGAAAACAAAACAACCCCCAAAACCGTAAAGCACCTCATAGGAGTCAGGTGTGGTAAGAAACCCACTATGCCAAGTGCAGGGAGGCAAAGGAGTTGAGGATCGTTACCAAGACAAGAGATGGGCCAGGAGACAGAACTCTAAGAACTAACTAGCAGGAGCACTAGTCGGAGGCCCACATCCCATGCCAGGAGCCCAAGCACTGAAAGGGCCAGGAACCCAAAGGGGGCACTATCCTTTTATATGGCCCCAACCCCAAAGAGGGCAAATTTCTAGGTCTTGTTGCTCTGTTGGCACTGTCATGTCTGTCAGGAAACCCTGGCATCCCCCATCTCCTATCTCTTTGACACGTCAGTGTTGCCATATGTAGTGGGGATTCCACATCCCCGTCTCTGGCTAGTGTGTAGCGGTAGCCCAGCCGCAAAGCCGTCGTTCCCACCTGTCTCCCGTCTTCAGCCAGGTGACCGTCTTTCCCCTCCCCTCTGCCCGGCCCCTTTCCTGAACTGAGCATCTGCATGGGCCACACACACTGCAGTGACCACCAGCCCCCGCACTTAGTGGTTCAATTTTTCAAAAGTGTTTCACTTTTTCACTTCATTTCTAAGTTCCATTAGGTGGCCAACCCCACGGTGACACCGAGGACCCAGGCTGATGGAGACTCTGTCACCTCCTAGCTACAGCGCCTGTGGCCTGTGACTTCAGCCGCCACAGCAGGGAGGGAGCGGGAACAGCGCTGGGCTCTTCCCTGACTCTGTGCAGAAGCGGCGCACGTCTCGCTGCTCACTTTCCGTTGGACTGAAATAGCCCCAAGTCGTTTGGGCTAATAATTACGTGTTCTTATGCCCAGAGGAGGAGAAGAACCGGGTTTTGGTAAATGCCAATAATCGCTACCTCAGTTTCTCTTCTAGTCACAGAATATTCACCCTCTTCCAACACCCTTCCCCGAGGGAGCAACGTGAAAGTCCCCTCCAGTCATGGCATTGAGCTCAAGTTCAGCGTCATGGTCTCTACTTCAGATCCAGGTGCATTTCGCTTCATCTGGAGAATGTGAATGAAAAAGGCGAGCTATCTGCCCACCCGGGCTCAATGTGCCACATCCAGGGAAGGAAACGAATCGCCGGCCCACGGGAATCCTTTGATCTTGCTGGTGGGCACCCTACCCTGAAAGCTGCTTGTGTCTTGTTTCCCAGGCCTC
Source organism: Miniopterus schreibersii (assembly GCF_964146895.1). Taxonomy (NCBI): domain Eukaryota; kingdom Metazoa; phylum Chordata; class Mammalia; order Chiroptera; family Miniopteridae; genus Miniopterus; species Miniopterus schreibersii. Next base: position 6,506,343 of record NC_138112.1, on the reverse strand, counting down.
TCCCTGTCTTTGGAAGGTTGGCCATTTCTCGTTTTCTCCTTCAGCCCCAGCTGAAGTTGGCTTTGGGGAACAGGCCGTGCAGATTTCATGGCCTGTGCTCTGAATGAAAAAGGTTCAGAGCCCGCAATTTCTCGCATCTTTCAAAACACAGAAAACGTCTTCCCACCTGGTTCCAGTCATCTTCATGTGTCAGAAACCACACCCGATTATTTTTTCCAAGCAGTACCAGACTTATAGAAAACTTCAAGAATGGCCCAAGGAACTGTCTTTTCCCTGAGCCATTTGTCTGCTGCTCCATCAGTCCCTAGTATGTGCATTTCCTACTAACAAGGACACTCCCTTACATGACCGAAATGTAATCCTCAAAATCAGGACACCGACATGTTACCATTAGGCAATCCTCAGACACATGGAACTTGCCTGATATTTCAAAAATGCCCTGGGTAGCAGACGAATCCAGTTCAGGATCATGAGTTGCTTTTCATTCCCAGTCTTCTTAGTGACCCTCGCTGTGGCCCAGCTCCTTGGTCTTTCCTTGACTTTCATCACCTGACACTTTTAAAGATTCCAGACCAATTACTTTGCTCCGTGCCCTTCGATTGCATTTGTTTCCTGTTTCTTCTTCGTTAGCTTCAATGCTACATTTTGTGGGGAATATCAGAGACAAGACTGTGTCCTAATCGCGGTTCCCTTTTTCCACTTTGGCCAGGTGCTGTCTGCAGCCTGTCAGCTCTGTGAGTTACTCCCTTCCTCTTGGTAACTGATAACTATCATGGGAAGGAACTTTGGAACTATGTAATATTCCATTTGTCATCTAACTTTCAAATTATTCATTTATTTACTTTGATTTTAAGTACATACAATTTCCAGAATGGATTATAATCCATTTACCATCATTATTTATTTTGAGAATCAAATTGTCTCGGATGTGACCAGTGAGTGCCTCTTCAGCAGGCATGTGTCCTATGATGCATCTTTATCATTCTTGGAGCTCTTCTTTTTTTCTAGAGCAAGATATTTTGAGATCATTTTATGCTTTTTCTGCCCCAGCTCTGGAACCAGCCCTTTCTCCAGGGAGCCAGTTCCTTTGGTAGAGAAGGACTGTGAAGCCCGTTGGTTTTGGGGTGTCACTCTTCCTAGGCTCCCTCAGAGGACAGAGTCAGAGGACCTGTGTCTGTATGTATATATAATCTATATACATATATAAATTTATACCTATTTAAAGAAATTTAAATTTAAAACATTTTCAATTACAGTTTACATTCAATATTATTTTGTATTAGTTTCAGATGGAAAAGCATAGTGATTAAACAATCATATACTTTATAGTGTTTCCCTGACATTCCCAACTAGCACCAGGCACAAAATATTATTGACTATACTGTTTACATATTATATATATATACCTATATACACACACATATAATATACAGCAGGTCCCCAAATAACATCATTTTGTTCAACATCATTTCATTATAACGTTGATGAGATGTCACAGGAAATTAACTCTTGTCATATCCATTAGCTTATGGTAAAATTGGTTTTGTTATACATCGTTTTGCTTAAATTTGTGGAACCTATAGACAAAGTTAAGACTTACTGTATAAAAATATATATTATATATTTTATATATATAAAATATATATCAATAGAAAATACATAAAAATCTCCGTAAGTTCATACCGATGCACCGCAAGACTCCTCTAGGTTTCTCCTTCCTCAGTCCCAGCGCCTTCTCTGCCAAGGAGAAGGGTGTCTCCAGTTACACTTTTTCCACCGGTCCCCACGGAGCCAGTGGTCCACGGCTCCGCGCCCCCTTGCCGAGTGCCTCCTGCGGACCCCTCCTCTCCCCCCGCAAGGCCTGCGGCCCATGCTAGGCCGCCCCCTGAAGTCCCCGTCCCTCACGCCAGGCCTCTGGCACTCATACTTGTTAAGCCCTCGGCGGGAACGCCCTTTCCACTCGGCTCTGAGGCTCGTGCCAAGCCCCCTCCATGGGGCGCCCTCTTCAGCAGCTCCCGCCCTGCCCCCTGTGATCCTCTGCGCCTGCCCTCGCTGTGCATGGTCTCCTCAGTCTGCACGGGGGCTGGCTCTGCCCGCAGCTCCCTGCTTCCCGCACGGTGTCCTCTGATACCCCCGCCAGGCCGCTCCTGCACGGAGACTCTTTCGCCAGCCCCCGGGCTCTGTCATCACTGCCAGGAAGCTCCCCTCCACGTGGGCGCCCCCCCACCCTTCTGAGGCTCTGGCTCCCACACTCCCTCCTCCAGGCGAGCCCCCCTTGTCCCCCTGGGCTCAGACCTGGGGGGCTGTCCTTGCAGATGCCCTCCTTATGTGGCCCCGACCCAGCACCCTCCCCTGGGCTCCCGGGGCTGCCCCCCCCAGCACTAAGTATGGAGGTCCCCCTTCCTCTGCCCACCTGTGGCTTCAGGGTCCAACTCTTCAAGAAGGGAAGGAAGAGAGGAGAGAGGCCCCACAGTTCCTTTCGGGACAGATTTCTGCACTTTCACTCTCATGACTCTCAGTCTTTATCCCACTTCTGTGGGCAAGTTTCACCCTTATATTTGACATGAGTAATTTTATAGAGTTGAGAAAGATTTACTGAGCAATATTCCCTTAATCGGATCCTTGCCCCTAGGTAATATGATCTGTTGAAAGAATTTATTGGCATCTCCCTTAAAATTGCTTTCTGACTCTAATATTTTCCTATTTAGAGTCTATAAGCAGTTGGTTTTTTAACCATGCAAAGCTCCAATTCCTAAATCTCTCCATTTGCTTTCATTTCTGCTTTCAAATTGGGCAATCTGTCCTGGGCTTATGTCTTTCTTATGATAGGTAGCCAAACACGACAAATATCACTAAACAAACATTCTAGCATGTTTCCCCTGGAGCCGCAGTTTCCCTCAAATCATAGTCTATTTCCCGAGTTACATGAGTGACAGTCTCACTGACTATTGGGTCACTATGAAACATGGATCACCATCTAACTGTGAAGTCAGCTCCACATATTTTGGGTTGTTTTTTACAAGGGCACCCAACTTCTGGTAGCAAATTCTGTATTAATTGGAATAGATCAGGTTATGTTCTGATAGCAGACGATCCAAAGTTTTATTGTCTTAATACAACAAAAGTTGATCTCTTGATCCCAGTGAATGTCCTTCTCTGGCTGGTGGGGAGAAAAGGAAGGTTCTGTTTTGCACAGTTGCTCAGAAACTCGGGTCGTCAGAGGTCCTGCCCTCAGTAGCTGTACCACCTGAGACAACCCCCTGGTTGCCTCTGCAGGGGAACGGGGACTGGAGAAGACTGCGTGGCTTTCACTGCCTCGGGCCAGGCGTGACGTGCATCACTCATGGTCACGTTTCAGTGGCCAGAATCAGTCACAGGGTCCCAAACAGCTGCAAAGAGGCTGAAAATGCCGTCTTCCACGTGTCAGCAAGGGCAGAGCTAGTGGCCGGCACAGATTCCAGTTGTGTCTCATTCCACCTCTGCTATTTCTTGAGTGCCTGTTACATTCTAGCTACTCTTCTAGGCACTGAAGACGTAGCAGTAAACAGAAGACACAAAACTCACCTACCTCCTTATGATGGGCTAGGCAGACACATTTTATTTATTTATTTTTCATGTCCTTTGCCATACTTTAATAGATAAGTTATAATGCATTATGGTGTTGCTCATAATTGTAAAATTATAAATATTGCACCATGCATGAAATAATCATCTCAACAAGTTTCACCAGGGTATCAATATGTAGGTGGTAATTGCACACACAAGGAATTGTACAAATGAAATTGTACAGGTAGAAAGTATAACCTTTACTCCTATAAGCTGCTTCGCAAATATACTTTAGTGAAAACAGGGTATGGATGACTCTCTTTAATGCAGCACCATTACTGGAAAAGGTTATTCAAGTTTACGCCCAGCTAACCACAAGTCACCATTGTGGTATGCCTAAGCATACTAACGTTTTATAACATTTCTTCATTTTAAAAAGAAATAATGAAATAAATGTAACATTATATAATGGAAGCCTTTTTAGGCAACTAGTACAATTTCTTCTTTTATTACTTTTTTTATTTCTTCACTGCCATTATTTGAAAAAATATTTTAATTGAACTTATTGGGGTGACAATGGTGAATAAAATTACATAGGATTCAGTGTACAATTCTGCAATACATCATCTGTATATTGTATTGTGTGCTCACCACCACAAGTCACGTCTCCTTCCATCACCATCCATTCCCCTCTGCCCTCTCCTACCTCCCCCAGCCCCTTCATTTTAGATAAATAGTGTATCAGGCAGTGATACGTGCTATAGAGCAAAATTAAGCTGATGAGGAGGTTAGGGTTTCTGGTGGGAGAGTAGATTTGTAAACATAAATATTTCAGTTGGAGAAGGTCTATGAAGAAAGTCCCTGCAGTGGCTGAATAAAGGCACCTGAGACGCCCACATCCCCATCGCCAGAGCCTGTAAGTGCGCTACTGTGCAGGGTGAAGGGGCCTCTGCTGAGGCCCTCAAGTGGGGGTAATGAGATGGTTGAGATTATCCCGGGGTATGTGGGCAGACTTGCTATGATTACAAGGAAGGGTCTTTATAAGAGAGTGGGGGCGGGGCAGAGTCAGAAAACAATGTGACAGTGAAGCAGAGGTCAGAGAAAGAGAGATTTGAAGATGCTACGCTGCTGACTTTGAAGGGACCAGGAGCCGAGGAGGGCAGAAGCCTCTAGAACCTGGAAAAGGCAAGGAAACGGCCTCCCAAAGTGTGCAGCCCTGCTAAAACCTTGACTTTACAGCTCTGACCTCCAGAACTATAAGATAACAAACATCTTTTGTTTTAAGACACTAGATTTTTGCTAATTTGTTATGGCAGCAACAGGAAACTAATACAGTGACATTTGGAAAAAAAAAAAAAGATATGAAGGAAGAGAGGGAAAGACTAAGTGGGTATTTAAGGGAAGAACTTTCTGGGCAGGTGGAACAGCTGATGTGAAGACCCTGCGATGGGAGCTTGTCTGTCACGTGCAAGGAGTAGAAAGGCTGCCGGGGCAGTTGGAGCCCAGGGAGGGAGGGAGATGAGTCAGAAAGGAAATGTGTGATCAGTTCATGAAGGGCCTAGTTGATCACGGTAATGGCTGAGGCTTGTACTCTGAGTTGAAAGGAAGTCATTGGAGGATTTTGAATTGCAGAGCCACATGAGCTGTCTCCCACCCTTTCAGAAGCAAGCCTAGGGAGTCGGAGAGTGAGGATGGGGTGAGGGAGACCACTGAGGAAATACCAACCCAGGTGATGACGATGACATGGTCCAGGGTGATAGAACAGGCGACGATGATGATGACATGGTCTGGGATGATAGAATAGGGGCTGACTGAATGCAGTCCAGTTCTGGATCTGTTTTGAAATTAAATCTGTGCCTGGCCAGTGTGGCTTAGTGGTTGAGCACTGACCTATGAACCAGAAGGTTGCAGGTTTGATTCCCAGTCAGGGCACATGCCCGGGCAGCGGGCTCCATCCCCAGAAGGGGGCGTGCAGGAGGCAGCCGATCAATGACTCTCATCATTGATGTTTCTGTCTTTCTCTCCCTCTCCCTTCCTCTTTCTGAAATCAATAAAGACATATTTTAAAAAGAAAGAAAGAAAATAAATCTGCACATATTTGCTGATAGATTGGACATGGGGTGTGAAAGAGATGAATTAAGAATGACTGAGGTTTGGAGCTGAAACAACGAGGTGGAACAGGACAGGGAAGAGTGTGGGAGTTTGGGGGAGAGTGCCAAGATCTGAGGTTGAGATGTATTAGACTTAGGGCGCCTTTTAGATGCCCAAGCAGAGCTGTCTGGCTACTATTTGCATATAGTATAGCCTGGTGTCCAGGAAAGAGGTAAGACTGCACACACATTTGTGAGTGTCCGTGTATGGATGGCACTTAAAGCCATGCTCTGGATAAGATAACTAGGGGAGAGAAACGACAGAAAGAGAGAAGAGGTCCCAGGACTGAATCCAGGCCCCACTAAGGTTCGGAGGCCAGGACAGTGAGGACCAGCCAGCAAAGGAAGGGGACATTTCCCTGGTGAGCTGGGAGCAAGACGGGGCTGTGACGCAGAGGCTGCTGAAACGTGCTCTAAGGAGGCATGTGTTAAATGCCGGTGACAGGTGACGTTGTATTCAAGCTATTTAATAATCAGCACGGTAAAAGAAATTAATGTAAAAGTGTGGATATAACACCCTAAAAAAATTGCCCTTTATCCTTTAAAAAAGCCGAGCTAAATATCATTCCCTCATGTGACAGTCATAGTATAATTTTTCATCAAATCACTGTAATAAATTCTAAATCTTTTGTCAATTTTTAGAAGCTTTTTTTTTTTTTTTAGGAGGCTGTCACTAGCTAAATGATGCCTCCATCTGAGCTTGGCTTTGCTAAAGAAGACTGCATCAAACACATGCAACTTCCCCACTAAATTAAGAGTAACTGCTGACTTAGAGTGTCAAACGCATATCAATAATATAGATCACGGAGCCAAGTTCTCTCAGCTTCTATCGAAAAGCAATTACATTAAAAATTCTCCACCCTTCCAAATGTTGTAGCCCTTATATTACTGAGATTTTGTGTGCTAAAAATTTTTATTATCAACTAAATCAAGAAAATCATTTTGAAATGTCACCTTTAACTGGGCGGAATATAATCCTTCAGGCCAAACAAGAAGCAAAGCACTGTAGCGGTTAAGAGCGACCAGCCATGTGCCAGACTGATTGAGTGTGAATCTTAGTTCTGCCATTTAAGCTTTAAATAACCCCTCTGTGCTCCAGTTATCTTATTGTAAACATGGGGATGATAGTAATTATTAGGTACTTAAATAAGTTTATATTTACCAGACACAGAGCAAATATTATGCGATTACTTTTTATTGATAAAAATTATTGCTGCTAATTCTTGTGATAGGTGAGTTTTTGGTGGGTTTTAATGAGCCTGTCCGGTTAAATGGAGGTGAAGCTCAACAGTGACCCATACTCTGGGTCTCCTTGATCTCTAACTCTCCAGGGAACCTATCCATTCCCTCCTGCCCACCCGTTCTCCTGCCTCTCCCAGATCCTTTCTAAGGCAAAGTCCCATGGAAGCTATAGTCAGTCCTGTGCAGCCATGAGAAGGCTACCTCAGGATGAGTACCAGCAGCATAAAGCTAGAGCACTGGAGGCCAGATGGAGCTCAGATTTGCTCACTTGAATACAGTGCTGCCAGGGACATGTTCTACAAATGTCTGGGCTGACTAGAGCCAGGATATAAGGTTGGCTCATGGGAGCCATGGTGGACAGGTTGTCATTCCTAGAGACTGGAGGACACCGAGAAGCCTCCCAGAGAAGGGCCCTGGAGCCCCCTGTGGTATCTAGGATTAACTCTAATTTCTGGGCTTTTGAGAAGGTAAGGAATAGGTTTCAGGAAGAAGCAATGGTTGGCGGGGCAACCAGAGTGCTCAAAAATGTGGTATTTATCAGTGGTGTGGAAATACAGGGTGGGGCAAAGTAGGTTATAGTTGTGACTACGAGAAACAGAGTTTATTCTTGTATTATTATTTATTATAGTATTATTTTCCATATGAACCAATGTAAACCTACTTTTGCCCCACCCTGTGTTTTAATATTTTAACAAGTGCTATTGCCATTGCCGTGCACGTGGCTGGATATTTGCTCCTCTGTTAGTTCAAGTAAGCTGAAAACTGACAGTTAGATGTAACATCCTGGAGCCCTCGATGCTTCCATGAACTGATAAAGGTATGAGTCTGGAAACTCGGGAAACTGCGAGGAAAATCGGTGTCTCTTTCAGGGGGGTTTGCTGTAAAGAGGAGTAGAGGAATGAGGGGATCAAAAGAGGGTTTAGTTGAGATGGGAAGACTAACAGCATGTTTGCATGACGAGGAAGCTTTGGCAGAGAGATGACGCCCTGCCTGGTTTGTGACCCAGGGAGCGGTTCGTGGGATACACTAAGGCTACCATATTTCTTTCAGTATTATTTTCAGCTTTCTTCCCATTATTTCCATTGTCAAGCACCAGGCATCGCTTCCTCGATTATTTTTCTTCTCCTGTTACAGATGCTGCCTGATTCATATCTGGGCATTTTTCTTCCTCTGCCTCTGTTTTGAGCTTAAAGTCTGTTTGATAAATCAATAAGCACCCAGGTAGCCTGTGTATACTGGATATGAGTTGTTTTCTCTGTCTAGAGACCAACATTTCAGCATCTTAAACTATGGTCCAGAAAAACCATGTGTCATCTGGAATACTAGCTTCACAGACAGCTTGCCTGCTCCATGCCTGATTGCCTCTCTATCTATCTCTATCTATCTGTCATCTATCTATCTATCTATCTATCTATCTATCTATCTATCTATCTATCTATCTATCTATCATCTTCTATCTATCATCTATCATCATCATCATCATCATCTATCTATAATCTATCATCTATCTATCTATCATCTATCTATCTATCTATCTATCTATCTATCTATCTATCTATCTATCTATCTATCTATCTATCTATCTATCATCTATCTGTCTGTTTATCATCTATCTATCTATCATCTATCTATCTATCTATCTATCTATCTATCTATCTATCTATCTATCATCTATCTATCTATCTATCTATCATCATCTATCTATCATCTATCATCCATCTATCTATCTATCTATCTATCTATCTATCTATCTATCTATCTATCTATCTATCATCTATCTATCATCTATCTATCTATCTATCTATCTATCTATCTATCTATCTATCTATCATCATCTATCTATCATCTATCATCCATCTATCTATCTATCTATCTATCTATCTATCTATCTATCTATCTATCTATCTATCTATCTATCTATCATCTATCTATCTATCTACCTATCATCTATCTCTATCTATCTATCTATCTATCTATCTATCTATCTATCTATCTATCTATCTATCTATCTATCTATCTATCTATCTATCTATCATCTATCATCTATCTATCATCTATCTATCTATCTATCATCTATCTATCTATCTATCTATCTATCTATCTATCTATCTATCTATCTATCTATCATCTATCTATCTATCTATCTATCATCTATCTATCATCTATCTATCTATCTATCTATCTATCTATCTATCTATCTATCTATCTATCTATATCTATCTATCTATCTATCTATCTATCTATCTATCTATCTATCTATCTATCATCATCAACCTGTCATCTACCTATCATCTAATTCTAGAAAGAGATTAAACCAATCTGACTGTTAAACTGATCTGTCTCCTCAAATCCCAGCCGTGGTTGAAATAAAAAATACCACCTCCTTGAATCGTGTGCGTCATAGTTTCACGATAAGACAGCCTTCTTTAGAGTGCTTCCCCCTCGCACCCCTGCCCTCTAAGGATGAGCTGGCGTGCTTGGGGATGAAAAGGCCATCATCCTGTCCAGCGTCCATCACCTCCTGGGTCCTGTGTCAGAAGCAGCCAGCCCTCCGACTTCCCACACCTGCCCCAGCGTTTCCTCATGCTCCCAGCTGGGGTTTCTTTTCTTCTTCCTGGCCCAGTAAGTGGGTTTTTCATTTTCTGTAATAATCGTGAGACGCTCTTTCTTTGCCAAAGGCCAGAGAAAGGGGAGGTGGAACTAAGGCATTAAGAGCCCAAACCATTGCTTGAGACAAGCCTGCGCGGTCCCGGCCCTGTACTGAGTAGCCCTGCGGAGCGCGCCCCCTGTAAAATGGGGGTTTTACATTTGTTAGGGCTGTGGACCAAATGAGAGAAAAAGTAATGTTCTTAGTGTCAAAAACAAGTGTTTGTTTACATTGTATAGTAAAGGTTTCTATTTCATGATGAGCATCATACTTAGTTTAGGGATTCTAAAATGTGATTGTTCCCATATTTCTAAACCCTTACGCATAAGAATATTTCTCTCAATAGCCAATAGTTTTTCTCTGTAAATTTATTTATATAATGGATGTCAACAGAAAAGTATTCTGAAATCTTTATTTTATGGCAACCCTTTCAGAAATCTCTTCTGTTTTATACAATAAAATAGCCCTATTTGCAGAAATGTGAAATTAAAAATATGGATTTTAAAGTAATAATAAATAAATCACTTCTCTTATTTTTAGATTCTTTATTGGTAGAGTGAGGCATTAGGTGCAGAGGACCTCTAAGACCCCTTTTAAATAGACTCAACCAATAACAGTTTCTAATTTCTGTGAGAAAGGAGATTTAATGGTTGAATGAAATGAGAGGTGGGGCCTCGGTGAGTGTCTTCTCCTGCATTTCTCTTGTCCTCGTGGCAGCCTTGGGTGGATTAACCAGTGTGTCCATGCAGGGTTAGAGGTACCTGGCAGTCAGACCATTCCTCTCTTCTCTGCACACTAGGCCTTGTTAACCAGCTCTCTTCCTGGCTGTGTTTGGTAAGGTCTCAGGTCCTTCTCAGCACCAGAGGCTTTGGTGGGCACACAGAAATCAAGCTCTCATCCCTGGAACAAAACGGCCTGTTCCAGAGAATGTGTCTTCATGACATATAGGAAACACTCAGGAATGGAGTTTCATTTTCTTTGTCTCTGTAAGGATATACCAACTACAATGAAAAACCACTCTGTTATGAGCCAGTTAAGCAACTCGGCATCTCCTTCTCCTCCGCCTTCCGCCATGGAGGTTGGGCGTGACATCTTAGCTTAGCCATATGATAGCACCTTGGGTTTAGCCAAGGGAGCAAAACTGTTTTGGTAACATTTCTCTTGGTGACAGAAGCTTCTTTTCCGCTTCTTAGCTCTTTTTTACTCAGTAACCTCTTATTCCTGAAGCTTCATGCTTGCTTTCTCTCTTCAGGACATATAAAAACTAAAAATGAAAATTGAAGTTAAAATATTGTTTCCCCTCTAAGGGAGCGATTTGGAGAAGGCCATACTTAGTCTGTAATAATAGCTTACTATGATAGGATTTCAGACAGTAAGACCAGAAGGGAGATATGTCAGAAGGAATGATTTTCATGATGTATCTCAGAATGCACCATTTGATCTTTATGGGAAGTGGGGTGCACAGTGGGAAACTCATATCTTTTGAAAAAAAGTTAGGGTGCTTGGATTAGGGCTCTGCGGAAGATGTCAGAGATGAGATAAAAGCAAATATTCACATTAGGGAGCAGTGGCATTTAATAAAATGATTAAGCAGTGACATTAAATAAGTTCTTGGGCCATTGTGAAGTGATTAATGTGGGTGGGTGGAAGCCAGGATTTATTGGAGAAGAAATATAGGGATATTTTTCTTGATTAAAAATGGTGGTAAAAATTTCATAAAAAGTTGTGTTTGACTGTCCTTGGCATTAGATGACATTGATTATTAAAGAGCCTTCTCCCCCTCCCTGCAACAGGGTGGAGAGGATAAAGCCCACTGAGGAGTGGCAATATTTGTGAGCGGATTGCGGGTGGGGTGCAGTTGTTCTCAGATCCTTTGGTTCATCTCTATCCCTTGACCTGTCCCACTTTCTAGGGGAACTTCACTGACCCAAGACTATGATTTCCATTGCTAAGAGGGCTTTGCCTCCGTGATATAGTGGTTAAGTACCTGCCTCCATGCTTATTGGAGGGACTCAGTGACATCGTTTGTGTGAAGTGCTTGGCAGGGAACAAGGTGGATGGCAACTGTTCAATAAAGAAAGATGCTACTGCTGTTACCACTGTTATGTTCTCTCTTTACTGCTGGCTCTGATGGAAGGGACCCTGAATCTTTATCCAGCAGCTATATCCACAGGGCTCTGTGTCTATGTTCCAACCCAAAGGAAAAGTATAAGAAACATGCTTGAGTTTATATCAACTGTGCTTGATTTAGTCACTATAGTTTCAGGATTATGATAGATGCTTGGTGAATGAACCCAATCTGTACAGAATTTGTGAGTGAATGACAATTAGATGGACAAATTCCATTCAGGCAGAATTCCTTCTGCTGGGGAGGGTAGAGGTAAGTGGAATAAGTCCCTAGGAAGGTAACATGGTCCAATTTCCTACTTAAAACAGGAACCACAACCCTAGCTTTCCTTCAAATGTTCATCCGCTTCCCCTTAACAGTGGGGTTGGGGGTTCGGTGGAATGTTCACATTTCTAGACCAAGTGCAGGATACATCCTGGGATAGATGGCAGGGAGCTTGCTGAGAGACACCGCTGCCCGGGTGGACCAGGGTGGAAGTCTGGGATGTATCGTTGCTATTTCCACAGAGCAGGTAGTGCTTGTGTTTCAGTTATTCCTGAGTTCTGGTCCTGATTCTCTCACTGAAAAGTCAGTACAGTGATCAAGATTTGGGGCGTTATGGACAAGCCTGGGCCAGAATCAGAGGGAAAACCTAGTCAGGGGGCTGCATTTGCATGGGCCCTTCCAAGGCCTGGGAGGGCCCTCACAGTGCACTCGCATGGTATATGTTTTAATAAAAAATGATATATGTTATATATGTATTACATATAGAAAACATACATGTAAACTTATACATATTTACATATTTTTATTATATGCAGATATATAAAAACTACAGTTAGTTAAGACTTAAGAGCTCTTCCGCCTTGATGTTGCATGAAGAGGCAATCAGAGTAAATAACCACTAAAATTACAAACATTAAGTGGCTATTTTATTTATATTTTTGAAGTATTTTGAAATTTACAGCTGGAGAAGTTGAAAAAGTACAAATATGGTTAGAGAACTCAACACCCTTCTCTCAAAAATGGACACAACACGTAGACAGATAATCGGCATCAATACAAAGGGCTTAACACTATCAACCAACTAGGCACTTTGACATGTAATGACCGTCTAACCAACCGCAGAAAGCATGCTGCTCTGTTATGTGTCGCCTTGAATAGGCTGAAATACATTTCTCAGAATGTTCACTCACATATTTCTGATTACGACGGGCCCCTGGGAGATTCAGGGGGAGGATTTTGGAGATGGAAGCGAAGCAGCAGCCGCTTTGGTAGCTCATGCATGCGGTTTGCTGGTCAGCTGAGTCAGCCTGAGAGTCTGGGGCAGCAAGTGGGAGCAACTACTCCCCTTTCCCCGGGTCTTCTGTTAGCCCCCACACCCAGGGCAGGGAGGCACAGCTAACTCCAAGGTGAAGGGCCTCCACTCCCAGACATGCAGGCCACTGGACAAGAACAGGCTCGATTTTCTGTCCATCTTGGGGGTTGCAGCTCCTGTGCTGGCTCCAGTTTGCCCTGGGTCTCCCTTTATATCCATTGTCCATTCCCAAATGCCTCCCTGGTGGCCTGCAATCTCCAGGAAACGTGGAAAACAAGCAACGACAGAATACTTAGTCAGCTCCAGCAATTGTGGAAGACCAAATTCTTGTAACCAGTCCATACAAATGTTGTCCTTTGAAATAAAGATTCTGTGATAAACACACACGCAAACAGTAACACCCCCTTCACCACCCCCCCCCAAAAAAGAAGGGGAAGGTAAAGATGTGTCAGGCAGTTAATTAATAAAAACATTTTCCTGGATTTTGTAATGTTTGGTATGTATCAGCTTTAAAAATGTATAATTTGTGATGAATTCTTTTCTCACTTTAAGTAAGTCTTCACATTTGCACCTAATTTTATATCTTAAAATTTGTACCCTTTTCTTCCAGAAAGCCCCAAATGATCCAGACCCTGAGGAACTCATATTAATCTCGGACTAGGCTCCTAGCTCCCTTCACTGACTCTGTGATCTTGGGCAGCTCACTTTACCTTCTCTGAGTCCCTGTTTAATCTATAAAACAGAAATACTCTGTTAAACAGTGTAATAATCTTATGAAGCTACTAAGGCTATTGTGAGGATTCAATAAATTGATGCATGTAAAAGTGCTAATAAATATTAGCTATTATAAGTATTATTAATACTAATATCCTATTTTCTAGAGTTCCCCATATTAAAATGGTTGTGATAAAATATATATACTCTGTCATAGTCACAAGGGTTCTTGAGGAATCAGTGAGATAAGTTTTACATTGTTATGAAGATGTAAGATTTTTTTAATAACCCAAAGAAGGGCATGCACGTGTGCCCACATCCTACATACCCCCCCCCTGGAATTCTTTCTAATTCCAGCCAAGGATTTGCGCTGATTGACTGGCTTCACCCACACAAGCTGTTTCCATTTCAGCCAGGGAACCCACATGAGGGCTCTGGGCCTTGCCCAGAGGGCCTGGGCTGGAATTCTGGCTCTCCCAGCCCCTGCTGTGAGACCTCAGGCAAGTCACTTAATGTGTCTGTGCCTCAGTTTCTTCTCTATAAAATGGGAGTAATAACAGTATTCACCTCTAGGGTTGGTGTGAAGATGAAATGAATTAATCCATGTGAAAATTCATTAAAATAAGCCATTGTAAAAACGAAATGAAATACACCATTGCAAGTGTATTGCCTGCCTATCACTAACCCCTAGTGAGTGTTCATTGAGCGGCAGTCTAGCTTTCTCCACGTCAAGTCAGTGTCTGCTGGCGCGTCAGCAATTGTATCTGCAAGCCTTCTCCCAGTTATGTGGGTATTTGGTTGGCCAGAAAGTAAGCTACAAAATGAGGAAAGTTAGGAAAGAGTACGTTTTTCATAAAGCAAATTGTATTACGTTTGATTTCCTTTAGTCATTTTGTTTATGTTCTTCCTACTTTTTATATTTTATGTAATTTTGTTAGTGGTGGGTGATAACTTATTTGTTATTTCTTTATTCAACAATGTTAAAAATTGATCTTCCTTTTAAAAAAAAAATTTTTACTGGCCTATAACAAACCCAAAATCCTGGGAATAATGAGTCTGGGAGATTTTAAGTCTCCTATTAATCCTCAAATTCTGTAGACATAGTACTTTCCTAGGAGTCACTGCTTCCAACGGGGCACTGGAGTCCATGCTTGACAAATCTTGCATCAGTCTTCCTTCGGCACCCTTGATTTTTTCATGGAGCTCCTAAACCAGGCAGAGAATAAAGACTCGGGCCTCTCTTCTCCGCCTCACTGGCATGGGATTACAGGGGGGGACTTCAGTATGAAGCTATAGGGAGTCTCAGGGCTGCTCCGTTCACTGGTGGTAAAAGGGAAATAAAGGAATCCAGAAGCTCCCTTAGCATTTGAGCCAAGACAAGGGGATGTCGGTGGGTGGAGAAGACTCTAATGTATCCACAATGTCTGATGCCAACCACGGACCCTTGGCACCAGTTCCGTCCTCTGTAGCTCACATGAAACGCCTCCCTCCCACTCACTCCACCACTGTGAAAAGAGAGCTATTTAATAGTCAAGACCATTTTAGGGCCAAGGACAACCAATTAATAACAACACTTCCCTGAAATTTCAACTCCCCTCCCCTCCCCCGCACACAGACTTTTTAATCAAAAGAACAGGCCTCCGCATCCCTCCCCTAACAGCCCTGGCCTTCCTCCACCCACATTAATCACTCAAGATAGCCTGAGAACTCACTTAATGTCGCTGCCTAATCGCTTAGTAAAGGCCATTGCCTCTGATTGTGAAGATTTGCTTTTGTTTATGGCCCCTGCCCGCCTCTCCAGAACCTGGTTCTGAGCCCCTCGCCCCTCGCCCCTCGAGCGGTGGAGCTGGACGCCTGGCGTCCTGCCTCTGCCGGCTCAGCGCCGCCCGGGCGCTTGGAGGCGGGCTGCATTCCTGCGAAAGGGCCGGGCTGTCACGAAGTCCTCAGGGAGCCGACATCTCCTTCTCCCCCAACTGTCTTTGGCAGAGGTTGGAAAGATGGAAACTGAGCTATTTCCAAGCCAGCGTTTCCGGAAAGCACCCAGTTCTGTGGCCTTTGTTGGGGGAGCAGCATGTTCAGCTCTGGCTTGAGAGAGAAAGCAGAAATCGGCGGGTCTCACCGTTTCCAGGGCGAAAATCTACAGTGACCTTTTTTTTTTTTTTCTTTTTTTAAAAAAATATATCTTTATTGATTTCAGAGAGAGGAAAGGAGAGGGAGAGAGAGAGACAGAAACATCAATGATGAGAGAGTCATTGATCGAGCCCACAACCCGGGCATGTGCCCTGACCGGGAATTGAACCCTGATCGCCTGGATCCTAGGTCGATGCTCAACCGCTGAGCCCCGCCTGGCCGGGCTAGTGACCTTCTCTCACTGTCTCCTCAAGCCTGGATTCCTGTGCCTGCCGTCAGAGAGCCCCCACTTTAGTCTTCTGGGGCTTCTCAGCATCATGCCCCAGGGGCTCCCCAGAACTGCAGACCATTTCCCTCCACACCGCGCTTGGCCCTGGCCCCTTCCTTGTCCCTCCACACACTTTAGCCAGCCCCCTTCAGGCTTAAGCAGTCACTTATTTAACCCAAAACTGACCGACCAAGCGTTTCTATTTATTAAGCCGAGCACTGGGGACTGTTCCCCAGGTGGGTGGGGAGGGGCCGTGTTAGGCATCTCAGCAAGCTGTGCCGGACTGGGGCTGGGGGAGGAGTCCCACGGGGACACCTGTCAAGCTGTCCCAGGGCTCCTGGGCAGCATCAGAGTGTGAGAGCAGAGTTCAGGCTCGAGTGTGGTGTGGGCTCCGCAGCCCGATGTTTACAAGTCTTGGTGCTGGATCCGAGGCAGTATGTGAGGCAATGAGGCTTATTTAACATTCACTATGGGACAAATGAGAGAAAATTAAAAGAGCAATTTTAGGAAGGCATAATTGTTTTCCATACACCATAATTACAACTGCTTGTAAATGCTTCTATCATAAACGAATCTTCTTTTAGAGTTCTCTTAAATTTTCTTGGCAATGAACAGGCCCTAAAGGAAAGGACCTATAGGCTCCTGACAGAGAAGCTGGGGTTGCACTGACCCCTGGTGTCTGCCTGGAGCAGAGACCTCTGCCGGCACAGAGCTAGATAGCAGGCTCAATCTTTCTGTCCCTGGCTTTAGAGAGACCCAGGAACCCTTTGGGACCAGAGAGGAACCTTAGAATCTCAGCCCCCTATGCCTTCTGAGGTCCTTTCCTAGTACTTGCCTTCAATTCTATTCCCCCTTTTGTGTTCCCTCCCTCAACAAATGACACCTTTCAGAAGGGGTCACGGAGAATCTGAATGTTATTTTTTTGAATGTCATTTTTGATGCTTCCTTTCCCTCTCCACTGTTCTCACACCAGCCAGCCAGTCGCCACTCAGTCACTGAGGCTTAGTGGTTGTGGCTCTTACATAACACTGCAGTCCACCCTCTGCTTGAAATCAGGGCGCCGTGTCAGCCCCCCTGGTTTGCAAGCAACAGTCTCCTAACTGCTTCCCTGCTGGAGACTTGTGTCGCCAGGGAGACCCCACTTTTAGCTCTCTAAATTTATTCCACCACTAATCTGTGATATGCTAGAAGGGTGATTGCTAATTGCTTCTATTAAATAACTGCATGAACTTGGGTACGTGGCTTGGGCAATCTCATCCTCTATAAAATGAGGGTTTGGGGCAAGAATAGTGTTTTTCTACCTTTTCACTCTAAGGATGTCTACTGTAAGGTCCCTTAGCACCTTGCCCTTTCCTCTTGTTATAAAAAGTCACTTCTACAAATAAACTCATTGAGTAAAGAAAAATTATTTTTTACCTTTTTTTTTCATCAAAGACATCAACTACTATTGGAGCATCTGGTCCGCAGAAGATAACCGATGCTACTGTAAAGAGTTCATGTAATCCCAGCCAAAGATTAAACAAAAAATAAAAATCTCTGATATTTTATCTAGCCTGTGCAGCCACATCACGAGTAAACCTAGCATTTCTGTGAGTCATCTTGAAATACTGAGAATATCACAGCCTTGCATTATGGTCATCATAGATCCTTATGACACAAAGGCATCCAGTGCAATAAATGACTACAAAGGTCGCACCAGCTCTGAGGTCCTAGGTTTATCAGTCTTTCGTGTCTTAAGCCCTTTGTAGCTTTCTCTAGTGTGAACGTGGCCCATTTCTCTTTAATTGCACCTGGTCCATAAATAAATATTCCATCACCAATGCCAACTCTAATTAAATTTGGGAGGAGTTGGCCAAGCTAATTGAGCATATTTGTGTAGAGAACCTAGAGTAAATTAATTTCACATAGATTAAATGACTTATTATTTAATGCATGGTAATTACACTTTTTGGTAGAGTATAAAGAGTCTAATTAATATTAATTTTTACATTGGCTAATTATATTGCTATTTTTTTTGTTGGGCCTTTAATATCTAAAAATTGTCATTTTCTTTTGATTGTATGCATCATTCATCTTCCTTTTCATTGTCATCGTCGTCATCGTCATCACCACACCATTACCGTGACGTGTTCACAGCGTCAGGCAGAGGCCCGTGTCCCCGGACCAAACAGATCTCTTTTCCTGCTGTAACCTCTGGTCCCTCACAGAACAGAGCAGCTTGGTAGAGTCGGGCTGTCTGTGTACACACCAAATACGCCGAGTCATCATTGGTGGGGTCATACATGGGGAAACAGCTGTGCTGTAAGTTTAAAAAGAACTGGGAAATTTTAAATATGGATGTATATTAAATAAAATTATTGAGCTAATATTAAATTCTTGGGTGTAATAATGATATTGTAGTTCTATAGGAGAACATTTTTGTTCTGAGAAGACACATGCTGAAATGCTCACAGGAATTGATCTGATGTCTATGTTTACTCTCAGATGTTCTTTTAAAGAAAGAAGAAAGGTGTGTGTGTGTGTGCATGTGTGTGCGCGTGTGTGTGTGCATGTGTGTGCGTGTGCGTGTGTGTGTTCATATACAGTGCGTGCAGAGAGAAAGTGAAGTGACAAAATGTTGACAGTTGGTGACCCTGGGGGAAGGCTCTGTGGGTGGTCATTACACCAGTTTCTGAACTTTTCCGTAGGTTTGAAATTTTGAGAACACATGTTGGGAAAGCATATCTTTTTGAATCACTTGGATATTACTGCAGTTGTTATTTCATACCTTTTCTTTCCTTAAAGCCCCAGTTCCTCGCTGCTGCCCCAATCTCAGGAGGCAGCTCTCTCCTTGTGTCCAGTCGGGATGGGCTGGGTTTTGCTGCAATAACAACCTGAAAACCTCAGTCGCCCAAACCATCAAAGACTGCTTTCTCGCTCATGCTGCGTGGCCGTTTCAGAGCAGTGGGAGAGTAACACCGTCTCTGTGAACATCTCATGTACCCTCATTTCTCCACATGAAAGCTCAGTCCCTGAAGGGAACTTTCCCTTCCTTCTCAAAGGAAATCTTTCTTTCCTCCTA
This sequence comes from Miniopterus schreibersii, assembly GCF_964146895.1. NCBI lineage: Eukaryota > Metazoa > Chordata > Mammalia > Chiroptera > Miniopteridae > Miniopterus > Miniopterus schreibersii. The sequence goes on along the minus strand of NC_138112.1, from coordinate 6,487,160 downwards.
TTTAACGATTACTGCTTCGTGTGAACTTGGCCCCGTGTCTCCTCTGGGATTGCGCTTCCACAAGGTACCCCTGGTCCCTCCCCTCCTACAGATTCAGTTTCTTTCTCTCCATGTGCTGCAGGCCCCAGCTCTAGAAAGCCTTGTGTTTGATGCTATTATACCTCGAATTCCCCCTCTTTTCCCTGGTAAACCCTAAAGCTGATGTTCTTTGCAGATGTCTTCACTTTCTGATATCCAGTCTTGGTTTAGATACAGGTTGGCGTTTGCTCCCCAATCATATTGACATGTCTTCTTCCAAAATAAATCGCCTTTCTGTGCCCTCTGCATCACTGTCCCTAACCTCTGCCGTGTGACACTCTTGACAATTCCCTCCTCGGTGATGTTCTCTCCTACTTTGATCTTACAGCAGATTTGGGGTTCTGCTCCCATCGCTGGGGCTGCTCCTTGCCTGTCTCTAATGCTTCACTTTTATCCTGCCTTCCTAAATGTGAGGATTCTCTGAGGACGCTTGCCCAGCCCTTCTCTCTGTCCCTCCCAGGACATGTTCACTGCCACCTCCAGTGCATGTCCCATGTGCACGCAGCCAGCCCTGGTCTCGCCTCGGCCACTCCACCCCCCCAGCTGCGGGTTCGGCCTCCGGCGCGGTGCCCCGCCCGCCCTGCGCCCGCCACCGAGGCCTCTCTCCAAGGCTCTGCCCCGAGGACGCTCCGTCAGCCGTGTCAGCCCAGCAGAACCTCTGCAGGACTCTTAGACTTTCTTCCCCATCCCTCATTTTGATGTCGAATATTCCAGGTCCTTTAGGTTCCCGCGGATCTGCTTTCCCTTTTGTTCCTGGACAGGCAGGCTCTCCTCACTGTCCTGTAGGTTTCGGGGAGTCCCTGGTTTGGGGCTTCCTGCCTTTTGCTCTTGATTTCCCCTCGAGCCACCCTTCAAACTCTTACCAAGCCCACTTCTCTCCTGACGGCCCCCGTCATGAACTGACCGGAGAGTCCATCTGGCAAAGGCGCTGAATCCAGGCTCCTCGGCTCAGAATAGAACTTGGCCCCGTCCCACCCGTCGGGCTGTCACTGAGGCTCTGCTGTCACTGAGGCTCTGCTGTCACTGAGGCTCTGCTGTCACTGAGGCTCTGCAGCCCCTGGCCAAGCCCTTCCCGCGCCTTCCAGCTGCCCTCGGAAACGCTGCCTCTCTCCTGCCCGGGCCTCCTCTCTCTTTACGGTCCTCCCCCCTCTGTTCCCACCCTTTCATTATTTTCCCCTAATTGTCATAGCCTCCCCCCTTCACTCTTTTTCTCACCCTCTTTCACCCCCTTCCTGCTTGTCCAATCTTAATTTTTCTTTACGATATAATTCAGCTTCCACCTCACCACTCACTGCTTGACGTACACTGAATTTTTCCCCCTCCCGCCATGACCGCAGTTAGTTGCAGTCTGGTAGTTAATTATTTAATATATCTCATTCCTTTCTTTCCACCTAACTCATCAGCTCTTTGAAGTGCTACACAGAAATCACCATAGCACTGGGTATGCGGCTGCGATCAATAAATACTTAGGATTTGGTTAATTGATGTCTCTGAGATCTAACAAAAAGTATTGGTTATGTTTTTTTTACCCTCTACTGTAGGGAGAATTATACCTGCCAATTTCAGAAAATATTTTTTCTTCTCAATCCCACATGGAGAAATTTGGTCCCCTGAAGGGTGGCTGGTGATTTCATATTCCCAGGACAATCCATTTCCTTGGAGCATCAACAGCAATTTTATAACACTGATTGCTACCTAATCCTGTATTGTGAGAATATTTACATTGCTTTTGTGCCTTTTGAAACTTACCGTTTTCCATCGTTGCCATTACGATGGTGAATAATAATGCTTTCATTTACATCAACTCATTTAATTCTCTCCACAGCCCTCTTAGGATTGGTAATATAATTAGATTGGTATTTTTGTAATCTAGAAAAAATTTGACAGTATATAGCTCAAAGGGTTTGAACTGGCTTAAGATCACACAAACAGGACCCAAATCCAGTTGTTTCTATTGTTCTTTAAATTAATTCAAAGGCCTTTGCTCCTTCCATTGCTGTAAATTCCTCTAATCTGGATACCCTTCCCCTGGGCTTGCATAGTTTCCATCCACCAAAGCATGTAATAGCAGTGTAATCATTAATTTACAGTCTGCCTCCCCCATTAGACTGTGAGCATTTAGGTGCCACTTAATTTTGTATTTTCACTGAATAGCACAAGACATGTGGTTGAATGTCCCAGTTAAATCATGGATGGATGGATGAATAAATCAATGAATGAATGAATGAGTGGGAGAGGACTGTGACTTGTCCTATCTGCTTCTTAGAGCACTTGGCCCAAGACTCCACACAACTGTGTCCATGGTATACTGCACATGTTGTAAAAATGTTGCAAAATTCCTTTCTCTTAAGTCTCCTTACTGATCCCCTTCACCCCAGCAGCCCAGTATCCTTAAGCACACACATCTCACTGAAGCCTGTGGTCTTGTGTAGTTAGCACTCAGCCAGACTTGGGTTCATACCTTTCTTCTGCTAAGGATTAGCTAACTGAGTGGCTATGGACAAGTTATTTATTTCCTAAGCCTCAATTTTTCTCATCTGTAAAATGGGTATAATAACTAAACCTTCATAGAGTTGTGGTGAGGATTCAATGAGATAACTTATTTGGAACCCTCAGCACAGATCCTGGAACAGAATTTGTTCAATGAAAGTTAACAATGATTTTGCCAGGGAAGGGTGATTGATGTACCTCAAGAGCTCTGTGGGCTATAGCATGGGGCTCACTGACTAATGTGTTTTCATGCTACAAAGCTCTTTCTTCATCAAACCTACAAAGGTCTTTCCTTGGTCAAACTAAAGCAGAAGGTGTAGACAACAATTCAAATAATTTGGGGCTAAACTCTACTTTCATCTGAAAAGTTCTTTTTTTAAATTAAATTTATTGGGGTGACATTGGTTAATAGGGTCATATAGGTTTCAGGTGTACATTTCTATGATACGTGATCTGTGTATTGCATTGTGTACCCACCACCCAAAGTCAAATTGAGTAATTCTGAGAAGTAAAGGCATGTAAAGGACCTGGCAGGCCCTTTTAAGCATCTTTAAGAACCTTACAGAGAGTAGGAACACGAGGTTGTTTGCCATTTATATTTGTAAATGGGACCTCCTGCCAAGATCCTTCCATCCATCTCCTGCTGCTATTGTGTTCCAGAGGGTGTGTGTGTGTGTGTGTGTGTATGTGCGTGTGCACACGAGCACGTGATGCTTCTTTAATGGCCAGAGCCGCTACCAGGTATCCAGAGGGAAATAAAGCATCCCTCTTAGGTACTGGTGAAATACATTTAGCACACATGTAAATCCATCTCCTGGGGCAGAGAGCCATATAAATAGAGTTAACATCACATGGATGCCGTTTAGCACCAAGTGCAGGGCTTTGGATATAGAGGAGAGGTGGGCTGCATTGCCACACAAATTATCTCAGCTTTACTCGAGCTCTGGGAAGAAACGGTGGCTGCTTCCTCCACAAAATGCAGCTCGCTGCTTTCTCCATCACAAAGGGCCGCCAGGCCAGCCCACTGTATAGGTGAGCAAACCGAGGTCTAGTAAGATCAACTTATGCCCGAGCCTGTTTAAACGGGCTCCTCTTTGGAGGGAGCCTAGAGGGGGTGTGGCCAATATGCTGCATTCGTGTCAAATTGGAAAGACAATGATCTTTGGCACCAGAAAGAAAGACAGGTTCAAATCCTAGCTCTGCTGGAGTGTGAACTTTGGCAAATTGTTTATTTCCCCTAAGCCTTGGTTTTCTCCTCTGTGTGATGACTGTGATGCCTCTCAGGATAATTCAATTATTCGTGCATTTTACTTATGCTTACTGAGGATGTATTATGCACCAGACTCTGATATTATAGGAATTAAGTGATATGACAGATGTAAGTATCTGACCAAATGCTAGACATATGGTGGCTACTCAGAAAAGTTCTCTCCTTCCCTCAAGCCACACAGCTTCAACTGACCTTCCTCCGGGGGAGAGCTCACCCACCCCCATCTGGGGATGAGTCAGGTCAGGAGAGTTTGCAAACTGACTTCATCCCCGTCTCCCCCACACTTCCCCTCAGCCCCCAGAACGTTTCCCTCGGGGCTTTGAGACTAGAATCCCCCGCTAACTCTGACAGATGATCTTCGCAGGGAGAGAAATCTCTGACACTCCAGGCCTAAGTGACAGTGCAAGGATATTCAAAATGATCCTGCTCATGCTCGATGAAGGCGACTTGTCACAAGGGAACAGGCCGTCTCAGCACCAACCCCTAGGAAGTCTGACAAGTGAACGGTTCTACCCCTTCTAGGGCCAAGCTTAAGGCTCTCCTCTAGGATGAGAAAGGTGCCAGGGCCACGGGAGACAGAATGCCAGGGAAACAGGTCAAGTAGCAGGATCACCTCGGAGGGGGAATTACTTGGGCAGTGGAGTCCAATATCTTGGTACTCTTGAGAGGCCCCCCTCCTCATCTTTGCATTGGCCTCGCACTTTGCCCCGAGTGCCTTCTCCACCATGCCCAAGGCTGCCCCTCTGCTCTCTCCACCCACCCTGCAACCGCATCCACATGACTCCTGTTAGTGCCCTGTCTCTCTTTCCACTGTGGCCTCAGCCATGGCGATGAGTGCAGGGAAATATAACAACATAATCCTCTTCACACCATTCAGTCCCCAAAGGTCCTTACTCAGAACTCTCCATTTATCTGGTCATTAGATCTAATTAAATCTCTCCAACTTAGAGCTCTGATGAGTGGCACCACTTTCTCTCACCAATTAGAAGACAAGAGATTAGAGAATGCCCTCGACACTTTGTCCTTGTGAGGGTGGTGGCAGGGGAGAAGCGGGGGAGGAGTGCGGAGACTGTCCTTTATCTCTGAAGACAGCATTGCTGTAATGTGGGTTCTGGCCAAAAAAATGTAGCCTTTGTGTGGCTTACCCAGCTGTCCCCATGAAAATGCATTAGGTCGTCTGATGTCTCTTACAGAACTATCTACTTCTTTCTAAAGATGGGTTTGGATAACTTAAACAAAAAATATTTACAATAAGGTAGTTAAATAGAAATGAAAAAGGAGACCAGGACTGAGAAGGACACAAACACATCAATGCAAAAGATTAATTAACATTTATCACAACACAAAATCTGATTGGAGTTTCCTGGCAGTTAAAGCAAAAACTGGAACATGGCATGTTACCATAGCTCTCATCGTTTAAGGGAGGGAAGTGTACTTGCCCACTATTCCCTATTCTTAGGGGATTAAAAAATGTCCCGGTTCTAAATTCTGAAAGAAACCTCTCATGTGGGGCATCATTTAGGAGACCCTGGGAGACAGACAATGGTTTCAACAACACTTAACATTCGTTGTCTTGCATTTGACAGGCAAGGTCCTGAGTGTCCAGGGCTTGGGAATTCGGTTTTCTTCTTTGAAAGGTTACGTTGCCCACAGAGGCTCGAACACTGGCCTCGGCTCTATCAGAACCTGAGCAGTCCCCTCGGCTCACGGGGTCTTCAGGGAGGGAAAGGCTGCTGGGCTGCTGGCTTCTACCACGCCTGCCTCACCGCGGCCTTCTGAAAGAGGACCCCTGCTCCTGACCCCCTGCAGAACCAGACCTCCCTCTCCGCTCCTGAAGACTGTCATCATACAGAAGGAGGGGGTGGCATGTGGAGGAGCAGAGGTGGGGCCCCCGCACCCTGCGGATGATCTCTGCAGGTCTGTCTCTTCATTCCGCCCTCCTGGAGCCAGAGCCTGCCCTCGCCCTCGCCGTCTTCTCCTGACACTCCAGGTGCTATTTGGGAAGGACACGCCCGGAGATCTCTTTGCGCCCTCTCTAGTATTCAAAATCCAGACCAAAGCTCGGAGGGCGGTGCAGACAGAGGCAGGGGATGAGTGAGGTGGCCTCGGGCTCTCTGACCCTGAGACTGTCCCTGCCAAGAAGAAACAGGGGAGCCGGGTTCGCGCTCAGGCAGACCCTCGGGGAAGCGCGTCTCTGCTGAAAGGCTCCTCAGTGCACAGGCTCCTCTGTTCTCATCGCAGACTCCTTCCTCCAAAGAGACAGAACCTCGGGCCCTGGCCAAGCTCATGCCCTGCAGACCCCCGCACCCTGAGCACTCACAGCCCTTCTCCCAGCTCTCTGCACCTTCCACCCACTGGGAGGGCAGGGCCCCACTTCGGATAAGAGTTCCCCTCGTGCCCTTGACTCAACACAGGTCCCATTCAAGGTCCTTCTGGAGAACTGTGCTTTTCCCCTTTCCATGCTCCTGTCTCCAGGACTCGGCCACCCCTGGCTCCTGACTTGGCTCTTCACCCCGGATCCTGTATTTTTCCTGCACTTCGGGCTAGGTCCCTGCTCCTCTGCTTGTGATCACCTGACAATGGGTCCCCGTCCCCAAACTGCCTCCTGGATGCCCATCAAAACCCGAGGCCTGGTGGTTTCTCTCCTTACCAACCAAACGCTGCCGAGGCCAGCCGCCCTGTGCCGGGCAGGTTTCTGACTCCAAGTCTGACTCTTTCATGTCCTGGCGGCTGCCACCCATTCACAAACCACCGAGCAAGACAAGATGGAAACCTGGGGAAGAGGGACGTTTGTAACAGCTGCCCTTGACCATTTCCAGCCATAAGCTCCTGCAGCTTCTCTTAATTTCAGCGCAGAATTAGAAAAAGCCTTTGTGGAGAGAGGTGAGGAGGGAGCAGCTGCTCTTCAGCCTCCTGACCAGAGAGCATGGATTTGGTTACCTGAGGAAACGTTGGCCTGGCAGCCGCTGCCTGCGTGCCCTTTGGCTTCTCTGTCTCTTTGTTAGTAAATTGGGGCCGGAGGCTTATTTTCTGTGTGAGCGTTTAGTTTAATTAGATTACGCATGTTGAGCGTGTGGCACGGTGCTTGTCAGCGAGTGTGCCCGCGTGGTGCTCCCCGGAGGCTGGCTCCCTCTCCCTCGCCCCTTCGCCCCCTCTCCCTCTCCCTCTCCCTGGTCCCTGGCTTGTCCCCGTTCCCATCCTGGAGCTCACACGGGAGCAGAGAGGCCTGTGGGGCCCGTGCAGTAGGAGCACCGTTTCCAAAGGGGGCGCTCTAAGATCAGGAAAAAGGCCTTTGGGGACCTTGAATGTGTGCCTGCGAGGACTGCATGCTGGTACCTATGGCTGGACATTTAAAAAAATGACTTTTATGAAATCTTTGCCTTGATATGCTATCAATTTTTCCAGATGCCTTTTCAATATCTGTCTACAGAACTGTATGAAATTATAGTAAGTCCTACAGCAGGGGGGGTGACGATATGGCAGCTGGAGACAGACGTCTCTGGCGCTGATGAAATGAGGTAGCGACATTCTCTTGGTAGTAGGTCCATTCTGGGGGCCTGCCAAGCTGGAGCCCCAGAACGGAGGCCTGGGGCTGCCAGAATGGGACGCTGCCCGCGGCCGTTGCCCCTCTCTCCCTTCCTCTGCCTTCCCTCTCGGCCTGCGCCTCCCAGGCCTCACACAGGTCCGGACTTCAGGCTCTGGGGCAGTGCAGGGTGCGAGGCCGGCTGGGTGGCCCTCCCCAGCTTAGACCCAGGGCCTTGGAGGTGGGGTGAGGCCTGGACAGCTTTGTGTAGGCCCCCTGGAGTGGAGAAAGGACAGTGTGGCTGAGGGAGGCCTAGAGAGCGACACCTTGCCTATAACTAAGAGACCCACAGTCTCAGCCTGGGCAGTGAGAGGGAGGGCCAGCGCCTCCACGCTGACCACTGTGCTCTCTCCATTTGTTACCTGGCCAGTGCCCAGGGCGCCATGAGAAACTACTGAGAGGCTAAAGTGGGTATGAGAACAGCTGGGTAGGGTGACACCGAGGTCCTGAGAGAAACACCTAAGAAAGGTGAACAGCGCCGGCTGCAGTTGTCACCTGGATGGGAGGGAGTGGGCAGATGCACGCATCTGAAATAACCCAAAAGCTTCCCTTCCTGTGGGTTTTCATCTCCCCACCTGGGAGGACCCGAGGCTTTGAAGGAGACCCACCAGGCGACAGCTCAGGGCCGAAGTGCCTCTGGGATGGTGGTGCTGTTCCACAGGGACCTGCGAGGGGCAGGCTGCTTGCACCTGCTGCAGCCTTGGAAGCTGCTCCCTGTCAGCGGGGTGGCACCAGGCGCCCCACAGAGGAAGGTCCCAAGCATGTGTTACAACAGCCTGCACCTCGTGTGTAACAGCGCTGTCATTTGTCCATTTTTTGTCCACCTGCCAAGCTTGTTTCCACCCAGCGTTCCAGCGGGAGGCGGCCGGGTGACCATCTGGGGCTGGAAGTTAAGGCTTTTCTTTGCGGTGGTGGAGAGACCTCTGGCACGAGGCCATGCTTAGTGCTCTCAGAGGGCGGGGGGACCCTGTCAATGACAGACCTGTCCTTCAAGCCGTGGGTGGTTGTGATGGGCTCTGCGGGCCACTGGATGTGCCATGCCCAACAGAAGCCGGGGGGTAGGGCTGGCTCCTGGGGGCCTGCTCTTCCCTTTCCCCTCTACTCACTGTCACTCCTCAAGGTGACAGCACCCAGAGGACAACTGTGTCCCACCTGAGGTGGTCGTGTTTCAGAGGAGTGGTCTTTTCTCCCTCTGCTGTATTAGTATGTCAACCCCAGCACCCAACTTCAGAGGTCCTTACACTTGCTCGGTGGTTCACAGTGTCTTTAGTTTCATTAGCTTCTCCTGGTGCCCATTGTCCAAAAGATCAAACAGTTCCTTTTTTAATTAGCCAGGGTCAAGCACCCTTAAAAGTATTAATAACCTAACAACTTAATAGCTGAAAAAATACATAAACTGAAAAGAAAACTGTTTATTTCATTCTTAATCATAATTACTTGCTAATGGGAGTGCATACCTGTCGGTAAACACAAAGCCAGGACACAGCTGCCTTTATTTTAGTTCCACGTTGAATTCGTGCTGTGCTTGCTGCCTGTCCCAGCGGCCACAGGAAACCCACCTCCATCAGACAGGGCCCCACTGGGGGAAAGCTGGGATCTAATGTCAAAACCGCAGGCTTCCTCCAGGTAGTGATTAGCTCAGTGTCTGGCAGTTGTTGAGTATCTCCATTTCCCTCCCCAAATTAAAATATCCTGCAGGGCTGTGTGAGTTCATTGTGTGGCCCAGGACATCTCGGTGCATGGCTTGGGAGCTGTGGCCCTACTCTGTACATTCATTGCATCTCCTCAAATTGACGGAAGTAGGATGGTCTAGAAGTTGGGATGGGGGCAAAGAATGGGGACAGAAAGATTGCTGAGACAAGCCCACAAATTAACTTTCTCAGGACACATTCTCAGATTACGTTCAACCCATAAGAGGTATTTCTAGGGACAATCATGAGGCTAGGGTCCTTCGTGGGCTTGTGCTGAGTAGGAATGGTTAACTCCATGAGTGGAGGGCTGAGTCCATAGGGCCATGCCTGGTACTATTCCTAGGCCAATTATTCCTTCCTCCCTTTCTCTCTCCTTCCTCCCCTCCTTCCATAAATAAATATCGGGTTCCTCCCATGTGAAAAGTAATGAAAAGCCCAGTGATGAAAAGCAAGGTTCCGGAGCCATACTACCCACCATCTCCTACCTCTGTGACTTTGGGTCACATCTGACCTCTGTGCTTCATGTTCTACTTCTGTAAAATGGGTTTAATAAAATGGTGTTCCCTATAGTTTGCTAGATCAAAATAACCTGGTGAGATTAGAACAATGTCTGCTCTGATGACATGCAGGCAGCTCAGCAAACAGCAATGACAAGACAGACTTGGTCTTTACAGTCAAGATAAGATAAATAGCAAACCATGGTTGGGCCAAATAATTAACTGATTGCAATTTTGATGTGTGTTACAAAGAAGAGTAATGTTCTATGTGAGTATGTAACATGGGATTTAACTTAGACGTGGGGGGTGAGTGTCACAGAATTCTTCCCAGAGTAAATAACATTTAAGTTGAGACGCAAAAGAGGCATTGGGGTGAATTAGGCTAAGGCCCAGTGGTGGAGGAGGCAGGGAAGAATGTTCCAAACAGAAGGAAGGCCATGTCCAAGACCCGAGGCTGCCTAGGGTGAGGAACAGAGGCGAGAGGGTTAGGCAGAGCAAAACCACACAGTGCCTTCTTGAGGCCTTTGGTGAGGAATCTAGTTTTTTCTAAAGATGATGGGAAGCCACTGAAGGGTTTTGAGCAGAGGAGTGACATGACTTTATGTTTTATAAAAGAATGCTCTGGTTGCTGGTTGGAGAATGGACTTCTAGAGGGCAAGAGAAAAAACCCAAAGACCAATTAGGTGCCTCCTTGAAAATCACTCAGGGGAGACAGGGAGAGGCCCTGCCTGTGGTGGCCGTAGAGCAGAGGACAGACCTGAGAGGCAAGAATGGATGTGATGGACTGACTGTGGAAAGAGAGGAGAAACCAAAGGCCTGAGAGTCTTCCCAGAACACTTGGGTGGAAGGATGGTAAGATGTGATGACAAGGACAGGGAGCCCCGGAGGAGAGACATTTCCCATAAAAGGCTTTGGGGAGTATACGAAGGAGCCAGGTGACCCAGCTCTCCAAACCACTCTCTGCAAATCTTCGTAGATGATTGAAGTAAAACCTGATTTCTGTGTTTCTCTCTGAGATACCCAGATAACTATCTCAGGCCTGTGCTTTATCTTGTACAAAGGCTGGGGTGTCAGGGATGGAAGATGAAACCTCCACTGTGGCCAAGAGGCTGCTGTGGCCCAGAGTCCTTAACCGAGACGAAGGTGCACGTGGAGAAATGCAAACACAGCCTACCCTCTGCTGGCCGGGTCCGCCGTGAGCGCCTCTCTCCCTTTCTGTGCAGCCATCTTTCTTTCTTGTAAATAAGAAAAAAATAGTTTTGACACTAATTAAGTTATATGGCAATTTCCTCCCCCTAATTAAAGTGGAACCTTTCACAGGACACTTTGAAGTGTGACTCTGTGGATATAAGGAACTTTCATCCCCTGCCAGAGCTCTGTAGTGTCTCTTCATATTGTTCAATCAGAATAAAACTCTTTCTGATAATGAAGGGAAAGCATTAAATTCTTTCCAGTTATCAGTCAAGTCAGCCTGAGTGGGATGTGGGGGAGCCCACTGGGGACCCAGACCCAGGTGATACGGGGGACTTCAGGTGACAACTCAGGTGCATCTGGGCAAGGGTCCCGTTGGCAAGGCTGGGAGGTGGGTGAGGGAGACAAACGGAGTGAGAGAGGCACGGGAGAGGTTCCCCTCGGGACGACTGGGAGGGAGGCAGTGCCTGCTCCTGGGGGTTCCATCAGCGCCTCTAGCAGTGAGCTTTGGTGTCCTCAGTGAAAGGGGACTGGTTGGACTGTGTCTTTCGTTCTAACTTTCAGGGGACAGCTCCTGTGCTTTGTTTGGCCTGAACGACCCCCTGAGATTCCCAGGGATGGAGCAGTGAGCAATGACGGAAGACCAGGGGGAGGACAGTGAGAAATAGACTGCATGTAGCAGCAGAGAGAACCAGGGAGGGAGGACTCAGTCCTCACCCTAAAAACACTTGGCCCCAGAGACAGTTTTGACTTTTTAAACCCAGCTGATTCCTCTGATTTAGTCTTTTCTCCCTCCAAGCTTTCCTCTCTCAAGCCCCTCTAATGCCCTGGAGCTGGGGAAAGGAAAGGAGAAAGTCATCCCCTCCCTGCCCAGAAACCAATTTCTCCTGAAAACACCCAGGGGAGGAAGCAGAGGCCACTGGTTTTTATCTGTGAATCTTCCTGCTAGTGTTTTCCCTGTGGATATCGACAGCCAGTAAAACACTTATCACAGGCCCAACCAGAAACAGCCCGCGAGTCCACCTCCTCCCGCCAAGGTGCCACCAACCCAGAGTGTCAGACACTTTAATTGGACTATTGCTGCTTCTCCAGCTGTCTCAAGGTGTCTCCCAAATAGCTCCAAAGCCACAGACAAAGGCAAAGAGAAGAGGCATGTGGGGCAGGTAGAGGATGGCAGGTTCCTCTCCACTGGTCCTCCCCCAGCGGCTGCCAGTCTCCGGTCTCAGGCCAAGGTGGCAGGAGTGGGTCCCCACGTGAGCCTCAGCTTCCTGACCCGCCTACACACTCATGAGGACGTGGAGCACCGCCTGCCTGCCTGCCGGGGGACTGGGGAGGGGAGAGGGACAGGAAGGGTGGGGATAGGGACAAGAGGGGAGGGTGGGGTATTGTAGCAGAGTTGGGAACGTAGTGGGTTTTTTCTGATGTCCCATGGTTTAATTCAGTAACTTTAACTAAGCTCCATACATTGGTGCAGAGACTCCTCCTGGATGCCAGGCACCAGCCTCGGCGGCAGGAAGGCAGACAGAGGCCCAGAATGCCAGAGGCCCCCAGTCTAGTGGGAGGCGGCAATAGCCCTGGGTCCAGCACCAATCCATCCCTGTCCCCAGCCACGCTGACTTTCATTAGAGGGGTATTATAATAACTCGATCAAATACACCAATGCCGAGGGAATCTGTAGAAAAAGCTTGATGAGGGCAAGAGAGGGAAGTGGTTAACCCGAGAGGACTTCCTAAGAGACGTGGCCTTGTGATGGAGATCTTGTAGGTGGCAGTGAAATGACTGGGCAGGAAGCAAAGGGGGGAGGCAATCCAGGGAGAAGACTCATTAAAGCTGGGACAGCAGGTGTGGAGGAGGGAGGGGTGAGTAGGTTGTAATAGGGCTTGAAAGTGGAGATGCCAGTCAGTGGGGCTACGAATGGGCTATGGGTGAGGAAGGGCTAGCGAATGGCCTATAAATAACGGGCCATGCAACCCGTTCTCCAGAGCCCTTCCCCCTCCCCCTCCCCCTCCCCCAGACTGCAGGCAGCTTCCCTGTTTGGTTCCCTTGGGGCACAGCAGATAGATGAGAGGAGACGCAGCTGGTAGGTCCTGAGCAGTTACTGCATCCCCCTGGGGTTAGCAAGGGCAGGAAAGGTGCTCTGACCAGGGTAAGAGGCCCTGCTGAGCTGATGATGGAGGTTATATATGGAGATTATGATGGAGACTATGTATGTGGATTCTGCAAGGCAGCTAGGCCCCAGAGCTCTGTGATAACCTGTGCTATCTCTACACTATCTCTACACTAATAAGCCTGTGCTGGGCAGCCTGGAGCCAGAATGAGGTTTGAGATGTGCTCTAAGTACCTGGCAACAACCCTCCATGGCATAACTTCATGGGAAAGCTCTTTCTGGACAAAGGCAGCAAATTCCACCTGGATGAATGACGAGGTAAGAAAGTTAGCTTAACAACTATTTTGTGTTTTATTATTAAAAAAAAAAAAAAGCCATCCACGTACCATTTAACATTCACAGAACCCCTTCGGAAGAACTTCAGAGTAGATATTATTGTACCCATTTTACAGATGAGGAAATGGAAGCTCAGAGAGGTTCAATCATTTCCCTCAAATTCCACAGCTCCTAATTACAGACAAAAGACTCAATCCCTGGTCTTCTTCAAATGTTGGGTTTTTGTTTTTTTTCCCCCCAGACACAGTTCTAACGGATACCAATTCCTCTCCATCAGGATCAGGGAGAGTTGTGAATACTGGGATCCAACCTGATTCTTATCGCGTGGCTTCCTGAGGGCCGGGTCTTTAGCCCTGATGAAAGCCCGACTCCAGCAGCCAGCTGTAGGAGACACCTGCGGGCGTTCCAGCCAACCCAGAGACCTAGAAAGAAAACCCAAGCATTCTTAACCTTTAAAGAGATCTTAGCCTGTGGACAGATAAATTAACTCCAGGGCTCTGGGGAGATTAAACCTTATTTTATGGTTTGCTTGTTAAAAACGCATAACTTCAAATCTCACCAGAGATTGCAATTAAGATAGTACAGGGCTAAAGCTGTATGAGAAGTATTATTTACTTCTGGATCCCTGCAAAGTCCAAAACGACAATAGGCTTTTCCATTCTGTATCCTGCAGTCGATCTGAAGCCACCTGCCTTTGTACCGAAAATGCTTTAGGCCACGTGTTTCTCCTCTCCCGGCATAGCTGCTGCCACAGCTCTGTCACCCTCTGCGGTTGCCCACAGTAACCCATAAAAACCCAGTTAAAACGACGTTTCCAGGGTGTTAGTGTTCAAGAGACACCAAGAACACCTTTTACCATCTGCTTCTCTGCTGTTTCCACCTGAGGGGTTCTTTTTCCGTGTCCCTGTTTGAATGCCTGATCTGTACAAGCCCCAAATAGCTGCCTGATTTCTAGCAAAGTCCAAGGAAAAGCCAGGCCACCCCGAAGCCGACTGATCTGAAATGTGCCCAGGAGAGAACCACTGTGGCCTTCCAGCCATCGCTGTTACGGATCTCAGTAAGAGGCACCCTGATGTTCTCTCCTGAAGTCCCATGAAAGTTACTTTGTTTATGCAAAGACATCACCATTGCTCCTTAGATTGCTCTTTCTGGGCTCCTTTTTACCTCTGGAGATGAATAGTTTGTGGTTTTTTCCATCTTCTGTACGTATAGAACAGATACATAAGGAATGAGAGCCTTTCTCCGAGAAATTCCATCTTAGGTACTGTGGTTCAGTGCGGGTCTTTCTCGAATTTGTCTTTTTCATCTTAAGACTCACCTGGTACATCTGATTAATATTCAGATTTCAGACTCCATTCAAGAGTCACTCAAATTTGGAGTCACTGGTGTAGAGGAAAGAACACCGACCAGGGAGTTAGGGGAGCTGGATTTCAAACTAACCTTGACTGCTTGCTGGCTGCTTGATCTTGATCTAGTTGCAATGTCTTGCTTGCTGTTAAGTTTCTCCTTGTAAAAAAGGGGCCACTATGATTAAGTGTGTCAGATATGTTCAATGGCTTTGGAAGCATCAACCCTGCAAAGTAGCTCCAAGGTCACACAGCTGCTCCGAGGCAGGGCCAGGATTCAAACTGGGGTCTGCTGGACTCAGGACCCTGAACGTCTAACCGCTGTGCATACCACCTCTCCAGGCAGTACTCCCAGCTCTAGTCGCCCGCAGGTTTCTCACAGGCAAACAGAAGACCTCACATCCGATATGAGAAATCAGCCTTTCACTCCACCTTGTTCTCTCTCTGCCCATTGGGTTGAGCCCCCAACCCCTGAATTACAACAACTCTAAAGCAGCCCTTCATTCCCCATCCCCTCTCTGGTGATTATCCGGGGGCTGATTTGGCCAAACTTCTAAGTCTGTTGCCTAGCAAGTCCCAGCACATCTGGAGTCCTGCTGTTGTCTCAATTGCACAGCTGTCTACAGCAAAGATGCAGTCATCAGAAAGCTGCTGCTCAATGGAAATCCGAGAGCAATCTTTATATGGATCAGCTCTTTATACCTTTGTGCAGATTTCACTTCTCACTCACAAAGACAAGGCGAGTTAGCAGAGTTCACACTGAGATGTGAGTGGCTTTATAACCAGCGTGAGGAAGATTTCCACAGAAAAACCTCTTCTTTTCTGGTGACGAACCTGAATTTTGCTAAGGTTGGGGGTGGCGGGGGAGCTCTCTCTCCCTGAGCATTTGTGTGGCCCCAAGGGCTTTGAAATGGAGAAAAGCTAGAAGATTCCTCTGAGGCAAAGACACCACGGAATAGCACAGGCCCCAGATTTAGGTTCTGCAGACCAGCACAGTAAAGTTTCCAAAAGCTTAAGGAGAGAGAGCCAATTTGAAGCTTTTCTCCCTTTTTCTTTTTATTAATGCAACAGTGTAGAGGATATTGTTTTGGGGGTGGGGAAGATTGGAACCCGCAGTGAAAGTAAATGAAAAACCAAAATCTCTGCTGGAGGTGTGGATAAAAACCAGAAAATTTAAAAAGCAAGCAAAACTGACCAGTCTTATTTAGCTCCCCAAGGAGAGAAGTGCTGCAGGAAAGGGGAAAGTGACAACAGTAAGCCCTGTTAGCTCCCATGCTATTAATCAGGCCCCTCCATCAGGTGACACCCTCGACAAAGGCCACTGATGTTCAAACTGGTGACACAGGCATGCAGGACCCCGAAGTGCCGCTGTGTCAATGAAGAGCAACACAATTACACTCAATATCGAAACTCACAATGTCAAAACTGGATGAGACCTTGGAAGCCTTCTGGTCTAACCCTCTCATTCTGCAGTTGAGGAAACTGAGGCCCAGAGGTCATGAGGCAAAACTTCGGACAAGACCCCAAGCCTCTGCGTTTCAACTGCTGTTTCCTATTACAGCCAGCGGCGGGTTATATGAGAAGTAGCCAGCTGTGCTCTGTCTGAAGATGGGTGAGCTCTGGATGGGAATGCCGTCGCTTCTTTCCCACCATAGTATTCGATTAAGTGGGAGCTCATCAATGACCTTTTAATGTATTAATTACATTAGTAATTTCATCCCTGTGCGCTTGGTGTGTGTTTTTAATTATATTGTGCTTCCAAAATGTAGTTCTGTTTATGTGAAGGCCACTAAGGCGGACAGTGAGCTGGGACAACGATTCCTCCCTCCCCAATGACCTAATTTATTAATTTAGCCTCCCTCCTGGTTTGGAAACCTGGACACAACTAGAGCTCCTCAGATTAGCTGTCGGTGTTGCCATTCACACTTGTATCAATAATCCTGAGCTCTGACAACTGTCCGTCCTTATTTTTAGACCTAAGCCCTATCTTAGGATATAAATTTCACACTCTAGGCAGGGCACCGTAGAACAATTATTGCTCTTCCCAGGTGAGGTGAATTTCTTGGCCTCAGTGCTTCAAGGCAGCACCTGAGATGTGTTCTAATCACTCAGAGGCACTGGGGCAGAAGTTTATTATACTACTAAATACTATAGGAAAAAGGGAACACCTGTTCCTTTGGCAGATCGCCAGATCCTTCACTCCGGAGAGAAAAATGAAAGTGGGGGACTGTGAGTGCCATGAGAGGGTAGGTACAGGGTGCCGCGGGAGCCCATGACGAGGGGATCTGTCCCAGTGCACAGTCTTCCTGAATTCGTAGGGTGCTTTGCGAGTTACAGATGTCTTCCATTTGCACTGCTGCACTGATCTCCATGACAGCACTTTGGATATTTATCCAGAAGTTAGAATATGGGATGATGTCCTCTGTAATGAATTTTCAGATCTCCCATTGTATAGCTGAGAAAACAGGATTGGGGTGGAGAGGTAATTTGGGCAGAGCTGGTATTCAAATTCAAATCTTTCTGAGTTTATTTGAGCCAGACTGACAATTTCCAGGAAGCAAAAATCTCAATGGATTGAGAAAATGCTCTGGAGAATGGCAGTTTTACAGCTTATTTTATACATTAGAATCAAAGGCGAAGACATAAGGAGAATTCATAAAATCCATTGGTGACAGACTAAGTCTGTGAGAGAAAGCAAAACAGGGAATCTCTGGGATTGGCTAATAACTAAAACAGAGAGACACACACTTCTTTTACATGGTGGGCACAGGATAGTTAATGATTAACATTTACAGCTCGGAGATGGTATGGGCTTGAAGATAACAATGACTGGTCTGTGGTCTCCTGCTCCGATGTAGAGGGCATGCCCTGAGGGGTCTGGAAAAGGAGATGATGCTGACATTTCAAAGGTATGTTATCTTAGATACAAAAAGACAGTAGACAGGCTAACTCAATGTAGAGATTGACCTTTGTCAAGGAAGCCGCAGGCTCAGTGCCAGGACCCACGCTTAGTTAGGAGTTTTTCTGCTCAGGCCATCCAAGGTGGTCACTTTTGGCCTCTGAGTTTGTAGGGCCCGCCATCCTGGCCTCCCCTGAGCTTCTCAGCTTAGTATGTGACCCCTTTTTTGTCCATGTTCATTTCACATGGATTTCTCTGTACCCAAGCAAATTAGGTCAGGCAAAAGTTCTTCGTCCTACTCATTGACTCAACATTTGTTCGATTAATATCAATAGAAAGCTAGTGACACAAAGTCTTGTGCAGGCTCAGAACTGCAGTGACTGCCAGCTTACTATCCTCTATGCTCAAGGAGACTTCAGTGTGAACTCTCATGATTATGGATGATTATGGATTCCAGGTAGATATCTGAGAAGATCTATCAGGGCAAATTGGTAGAAGAGTCCAGAAAAAAACCCTCAAGTCCTAGTTTCCAGTTTGCTTTTTCAAGAAGGCTCTAACGCTCTTTGCTTTTCACCCTCCATCCCACGTTCATACCCAGCTACCCCCACACAGCCTCACCTGGCTGGTCTCATGCATGTTACACACAGTGTCATACACAGGTGCACACACACAGACTCGCACTGTCCATCCCCATCCCCCTCAGTTCCCATCCCATTTGGTCCTTGAAGCTCCTTCTCCCTCCTCCCAAGTCCTGCTAAAATCACATGATGGGGGTGGTGCTCATTGCCAGCGAGCCAGGAACACCCGGAACAGCTGCCTGCCCTCAGGCTAATGTCCCAGTCCCTCCCACAACTCCCCGGCCCCTTCTCTCTGCATACTCAGCAATCACTCCAAGCTGTGTCACACGTTCCCAGAGCTCCCCCTGACAAGTTTATCAAGTTGAGAGATGATACTGTCAACGGGCATATAAAAGAAAAGAGAAGGGAGAGCGGGGAAAAGAGCCTAGAGCCTCCCTTGGCTCTGCAAGGAGACATTCCCGCACCCCCAAGGTCACCGGGTGGGCCAGGAGAGGCACCTGCCTGCTCTGCTCCTCGGCGAGCCTCCCCGTGGGTGCCGGGCGCAGCCCTCTCCCCTTGCCTCGGGTGGGGTGGCGGTGGGGAGCACTGTGAGTGCTTGGAGAGACTGGCTGGGCTGACAATGCCGGCAAAGTCCTGACACCAGGGACCTCCTAGTCTTAAGATCCAGTCACCTTTAAGATATCACCATCTCAGGTGGATGTGAGCAGGGGCTGCAGCAAACAGTTGATCTGGTGTATTTACTGAGAGTAGGACACCACTGAAATATTAACTCGGGATGGGGGTCGTGGGGAAGGGGAGGGGCTGAGAAGCATTAGACTGCCCAAGCTCTCCCTAAAAATCCTTTGACAAAATAAGTTTAATTAGAAAATACAGGTGCTCTTTTGTATATATGTATTTATTCTATTCTTTACAAAAATTCCAAGAGTGAGCAACATAGGAGGAACTTACAGGAGACCGGCCTTTCTCAGGCCTCCCTCCCACCGCCTCGCACCCAGTACCAGTGCTTGTCAGGAGTTGCCTGGGACCTGCGTTCCCTGGGACTTGGGCCCTCCCGTCTTCAACATTCCCTGTATCAGAGCCTTTCCAGTCAGCCCTGGAGGATCTGTGACCTCAGGACCGTTTGGAGAGCGCGGCCTGGCTCGGGGACATTCAGGGTGAAGGCCGGGCTCCATGACAATGAAGCCGGGCGGTGGGAGGTGAGATGCGGGGCACAGAGAGGCAGGGCGCTGAGCAGCCCGTCCAGCACGGGTCCGAGAGGACGTCAGCCCGCCTCCCGCCCAGGGGGCATCGGTCACAGCGATAGAGCTGCTGCCCTCGGGGGGGCTTACACTGTGGCCCTGAGAAGGACACGGAACAGCCTCTTCCCTGCGGAGCAGAGTTTACTGAGCAGTTAGCAGGGGAGCGGGGAGGGGGCCGGCCCTGCGAAGGCTGAGAAATCCACTCGCTGACAGGCTGGCCCGAGGGCAGAGGGGCGAGTGCGACCTGAGGCTTGGCGGCCGGGCTGTGGCTGCGGGAGGGCGGGCGGGAGCCTGGCTCCTCGACGGGGAGGCCCCAGGAGGAATCCTGTGCAGCCTCCTAGCAAACACGATCGCCCGCACCCCGCTTTCCTTTCAAAGATCTATCCGAGGGGACCTGCGTTCACGATTTCATGCTTGTCTCGGAGACGGGTCCACCGGTTCCTTAGGGCTCCGCGGCCCCGCATGCCTGGCCGTGTGAGGACCGCAGCCCCTGGGCGAAGGCCCCAAACCGCGCGCTGTACCGTCCTTCTGGGCTCTGCTGGACAGAGCCCCCCGCCCCCTTCTTGCCTCTACATAGCACGTTGTAATAATCTTCACCTTGAACGGCAACTTTTCTTGCCTGTCTCTTTCTGGGACTGTCAGCGCCTCAAGGGGAGGGCACCTTCTACCTCTCCCCCCAAGTCCTTGGATGGTGCCTGCCTCGCATGTAGCCGATGTTCAAAGCCTGCGGGATACGCAGAACAAGGCTGCCCACCCGCCCTCGGGTGCCGCCAGGAAGAGATGTTTTCCTCTAAGCTAAATCAATCATTCCATCACCGAATAAAATATTAACTTGAATCAGATGAAATTATTGACATTCAGCCACTTTAGACCTACAAAAATGGTAATTTCATATGGTCCAACCAACTCTGTGGCAGATGCCGCCTCAAGGAGGGGAGTCAAAAGGAAGCAGCATTTGTCGCCAACTGCGTGCCGGGTATTTTATGAACGTAGTTTAGCCTGTTTAACTCAGTTTCAGGAGAAGAAAGTAAACATAAAAGCACCAAATATTTAAGTGCTGAGGTGGGTGCCACTGTGGGACAGTGGGAGGGAAAAGAGACTCGTCTGGCTGGTGAAGGCTTCAGAGCGAAGGCGTCAGCTGCCCTGAAGGTCAGCCTCTCGAAGCAGCCTCGCTGTTGGGCGGCCCTGTCCTGCTCGTGGCCCGTGTTCCTTTACAGACTCCTCGCTCGGCTTCCTTCCTGTTCACTTGGTCCTCTGCTGCCATCCCACGCTCTGGGTGGGTCCCTCAAAGGCAGGGCTCACATCTCCTTTACTTTGTGTCCCTCTGTCCAGGGTGACACCTGGCAGGCACACTGCTTCCTCAAACGGTAGCTGGGAGCGCTGAGCTCCAGCCGTGAGCGCAGGATTTCTCAGGCAGGCCTGCAGGGTTCTCCAGCTTCCCGGCCAGGGAGCTTCCCCCTGGGCCCAGCAGGGCTGAGCCAAGCAGCCAGGAGGATGGGACCCAGGAGGGGATCGCAATCCCAAATAAGGGTCAATAGACACATTCCCTTTCCATTCCCTGGTTCCCTGGCTGGTCGCCACAGTTCTCACATAAACCCCCAGTTCCAGGCCACACAGTTGCCCCTGAAGGGACCAGAGGTGCAGTTGGGAAGACGGATGATACACTTATAATAACAGCTACCATTACTGACTCTCCAGGACGGGCATTACCGTCCCCATTTTAGAGCTGAAAATGTCATATGCCTTGCCCAAGCTTACAAGCCAGGATTTCAGGTGTCTCTGCTTCTAAAATTCATAATCTTAATCACTAAGCTTTATCAGTACAAAATCCAGATTTTGGCTGGCTCTGATTTCCCAGAGTGACTGGAAATCAACAGACTTGTCTGGTCTCTGGCAGCCGGGGCAGCAGTCAGAGCCAGAAGTACACAGGAGTCTTCCCTGGTTTTGATCCCGTGTCCCCAACCATTGAGACAAGTCAGGCAAATATTTTAGCAGTTTTGGTCCTTCACCAAGCCCAGCCTCATGCCAGGTCCTGGAGCCTTTCATTCATCATCCTTGACGAGGAATTAACTCATTGGGGCTGATTTATGGAGATGGGCAGGAGCCTCTGCCAGCGGCGCCCAAGCTGCTCGCGCCTTGTTCCTGCCCCTCCCGGTCCCTGGCGAGCCCCCACCGGCGTCGTCGCAGCTCACTCTGAATGTGAGGAGTTCCCCGTGCTCTCTTGACCCCCAGGCTTCTGTGAGCTTTTTCCTTCTTAATCTTTAAAGAGGCGTATCTCCAAGGGGAAAGCAAAGTCTCACAAGGAGGAGAAGGAGGTGGCAGAGCGAACAAACCTGCAGATGCTAAGAGCTCCAGCGCACACTCTGAATGACAGGAAAGACACATCTTGTCATATTACCCCTTCAGTCAGACAGGCGAACCCTCACCAGCGTTGACAACAGAGTGATTTCACTTCAAGAAAAAGTGAGAGGAGGGGTAATAAGCCTTGTTCTATTATAGGGTTCCCATTGCACCGAGCTAAGGCAGGTGCTTAGGTACCTTCCAAATATTTTGCTTTGTGCAGCTGTGGGAGAGAAAGGTCCAGGTCATGCACCTACCCAGCTCGTCTTCCTGCTGAAATGAGACCCCTCTGGGGGCTGCTGAGGAAGCCGGGCCCCCCGGGAACTACCTAAGGACAGAGACTCATCGGAAGAGGCGCTCGCCCACCGCTCACCTTGACTTCCCAGCAGTGCTGCCCCTTCCTTTGCGACAGGGTGGGCATGGAAGTGCCTGTGTGCCCTGGACCGGGACCTGTAGTCATAATTCAGGCAGAGTCACAGGTGTCACCCTTAAAGATGTCAGCACTGCTGTGGGGTGGAGAAACGAAAACCAGAGGCTGAGGGAAGGTCAGACCCTATGGAGACGAAGGGTGTCGCCAACGCTGGCATGAGTGAAAGACTGGATAAGGTGACAGTAGAACTGAGCCCGGCACTGAGACAGAAGACGAGTTGCCGTCGGGTGAACTGAGAAGTGGTGGGAGGAGAAGTGCCCCCTGGGAGCCATCAGCCTGGGATGAAGGTGTGCCGATGGGGGTGCTTGGCCAACAACACTCGCACCTAGGAACAGTGCTGGGAGACGGTGGCTTTCTGAAAGTGTCATGGGCTCCAACCCCATGGGTGTGCCTTCACTGGGTTGAAAGAGGGTGCCCAGATCCCTGTGCCACCAGAGAATACGTCACTGGGCCCCGGGTGAAGCAGCGCTTGCCTGTAATGAAGTTTTTACCATAAAGGTCATTGCTGAGTCCCTCAGACTCATTTGCCTGGTTTGTACATTTTGCCTCCTGTAAACTTTGATTTCCAGGTGGTCTTCACTTCCAGATCTCTGAAGTCAGTCTGGATTGTGACCCCCTATCTATTCCTGATGTCAGATATATGATTTCTGATTTCTTGCCAGTACCCATATTTTCATAACTCTCTGCTCTTAGCTACAAATCAGCTCTTCTAGATCTAGTACATTCCTGGTGATTCCTGCCTCACTGCTACTCTGGGCTTAAACGATCAGTGTAACTCCCTAGGGAAGTGCGAGCCGTGTGCTACCAGCCCCCCACTGAAGACACCCCATCTTTCTCAATCCAAGTTCACCAGCAAAGACTTGCAATCATAGACATCTGGGCTTGGGAGAGACTACAATGATATCTAATTTGCTTCCTCCCCCATTCAGTGTGCAAATTTTCTTATTATATTAATTGTTTCAAAGTAGAGCTAACATTACCAAACTTTGTTAAACACCTCACATATGTATCATTTAATCCTGATGATAATTCTGTGAGGAAAATATTGTCATCTCACTGTATAATTTAGGAAGCCCAGCCATGCTCTTAACCACTGTCCCACATCGACACCCGTTACTATTGAAGCTTCTGTCGCATGTCTCCAGCAGAGAGGAGCCCATGACCACTTGGCACATCCTGTTTCGTCTTTGGCAGCTCTGACCTTGAGAAAGCACCTCCTGATGTTGAGCTAAAAACCTTCTCTTTGTAATTTTTATCCATTTCCCTGGTTTTATACCTTAGTAAGATGGAATAAGTCTAAATCCCTCCACCATATGATTGCTCTCTACCATATTCCCCATGCTTTTGTTGAAATTTGCTAAACATCTGCAATTCAGCTTTTTCTCATATGACTGTTTTTGATGATGCCTGGTTGCTCCACTTTGCCTTCAGTTGTGGTACCCTGGGTAGGGCCCTAACAACTGTATTATAAATACTAATGATATATTCCACCGCATTTTCTGCGTTGCTACCTTTTTCTCTCCCTTGGGCTAAATTTCACAGGCTAAGCAAAAGACGTATAAGACAAAGTCCACGCCCTCAAGCTAAATTTTTATTGTCTTCTTGGATTAGAAATAATAAGGCAGTACATGTGGTAAGTTGTTGTTGTGTGGATCGGACTGCAGCTATAACAGGAAGGGAGAGGGGCTGGCAGGACCCATGCGGGAGGCTTCCCGGCAGATGTGCGGCTTCACCTGGGCTTCAGGGGTGGCAGCGACAGGAGCAGCCGACCAGGGATCCGAGGTGGTCAACTGCAGGGACAGGCCCAGGCTGCACGTTGCAGGTGGAGAGGAGAAAGGCTTTGCGTGGGGCATTTGGGAAATGAGGGTGAGGAAGGGCAAGAGCTTAGATGAAGATGGGGAGGGGGGGGATCTTGACTCTTACGCTAAAGGATTTCATTGTGAGAGGGAAGGTTATTTTAAGGGCGTGGTGCTCAGCCTACCCTCCTCCCTACGCACCAGTCAGGAATGTCCTTTAAGATTCAACCTCGTGTGGCCTCCAGACACTTCATGGGCCCACCTGAGCTGAATCAGGTGACCCTCTGCGTCCAGGGCATCTGTGGCATTTCATAAGCACTGGAGGGAAGGTGCCCCTACCATGATGGGCAAGAAGCAATAGAAGCCCACCAGGCTATCTGATCTTCATTAAAGGTGATCAGACTCACAGCACCCAGCCCGGAGAACCAGGCTTGAAAAATGAGCAGGACCTCAGTGAGCCCAGAGCCTGGCTGCAGGAGTCATAGGAAAGGTCACACTAGAGACGCAATCTGTTCTGTGTGCAGCCACCACCGTGGGGACGGACCTGACCTCCAAATGCTCCCACCGTGACACAGGGGCATTTAGGAATTCCCACTCGTGGGCGATCTTAAGTTAGGGACCCCTGTCTCCTATCCTCTCCACCTCCCACTTTCTCAGTTTACACCGATGCAATCAAAGCCTGCCTTGAGGCAGAGGCTGGGCGAATTGAGCCCGAATCCTGAGGAGTAGCCCTGTGTCAGCCGTGAACTCTGAAAACTCAGGAAACCAATCAGACTGCCCTGGAGCAGCTCTCCTGCCTCAGAGCCGTTGAGAGAAAGCTCAACAGGAAGCTATCAGAGTAAACAACGAGATGATGCCTAATAAACAATTTCCAGTATTTTGTAGTTGATAATAATTGCTCACTTAAGTCTCCTGAAGCTTTAATTTGGTAGGCCTGTAATCAGTGGCAGTTTTCTCACTGAGGTGGGGAAAGGCTGAGTGACAGAGAGAATATTAAGTTCCTGTGTGGTGCCAATCTGGGAGCCGGAGGAAGGGGGAGAAGGCTTCCCGACTTGTAAACCGGTGGACCTAGGAAGTAGAGGAAGGCTGGATCTAGACCGTGTGTGGAGCACAAGAAGAGACGCCAGGAACTTCAGAGGTGAGCTTCATTTATCAGTGTCGGCGGCTACCTTCCTTCTGTACTCTTCCCGGTCAACTGGTTTCCTGGTCAGCTGTCTGAAGCTCTGCTCAGAGCAAACCCCTTTCAGGGTTTTAAAGTTTAAACTTTCCAAAAGAATCTTAGCACAACAGAGCATTGCCCAGACAACTCCATTTGGTCCTTGCATGCACACTCCAGAGTTCCCCTTAATCCACTGGCCCTGGTCTCTTAGATTCAAGTGTGCCTCTGAGATTCAAATGATACCCACTTTCCCACCTCAGATTAATTCTGTACTAATTTCTCACCATCCCTTCAGGCCCTGCTGTCCATCTTGGCTTTGCACTCCCGTGACAGCATTCGTATCTGGTAGGGACCACACTGCCAGGACATGAGTTCACATTTACCATCAACTGCATCCAGGGCAGCTCCTGAGAGAAGCCACATTTTTCTAGTTAGGATGACACCCTGGCATGGAAATTGTTCTATCTCTGGCCATCATCAACCTGTGCGAGTCTTTCACTGACCTTAGGGTATAAGGTGACATGCCAGTGACAGCCCCAGAACCTATTCAACCAGCTTTGCGCTGGACTCAGACTGGAGTCCAATGACGGGTTTTCATAAGGGGCTAGTGCCATGTCTTCTCCCCAGGGACAGCTTCATGGTGGGCAGAGGAGGAAGTCACTGGCATGGTGTGATTGGGATGGTACCAGGGAGGCCCACCCTATCCCCTAACCCCTCCCTCACACTCTGTTCAGTGCCTAGAATTCCTCCAGCAGCCACAGGGAGTGCGGTGTTGTGGAAGAAAGAGCACAGAATTTGGACTTAAGAGATCAACCCATTTTGATTCCTGGCTCTGTTCTAGGTCTTTGCGATGGTGGGCAGGTCATTAAGCTTTCTGAACTTCCATTTACTGTAGGAAGCAAATAAAAATACTTAGGAAGCTCTTTAAAATTATAAAGCTCCTTGCACATAATAATTATGCTCTTCATTTATTCAGTCCTTGAAGACTTTTTGCCTTCTAAACCCAAGTTTTAATTTCAAATGTCCATGGGAGGGGTAAAATTTTATGTAGATTAGCTAACATCTTGTAGCTTGGAAACTGAAAATACGTATCAGGGAATGAGCTGGAGTGATATTCTTAGAAAAACATAGATGCTACTGAGATGAAGTAATCGATTCTTTCCTCTGAGACTCAGATAAATCTGTGTGCCCCCTTTCTGTGCTCAATATCCAGTAAGAGTAAACTGAAAACATAGTGAGCCATTCACTTGTACACGTCTTCTGTGCTTACTTACCTGATGAGTGCCCCAGAAGAGCCTGGTCTGGGCCCGGTGCGCTGCTTTCTGGGAGTGCCATGTTGAGCAGGTGTTCCTGGGGCCCACCCTCCCGGAGCAAACCGTCTACAGGCAGAATCGGGGAACAAGCGACATGGTAACTGCTCAGGTGAACAAGGTGTAATGTGACGTGAGGAGACAGAGAGTGCACACCCCAGACAGGGGGGTCAGAGATCTGCTGGAGGAAGTCTGTGGAAGAGTTAGTGAGCCGAGCATGCAGGGCATGGGCTGGGAAAGGAGATAAGAGTTTTCTAGATGGAGTGGGTAGGAGGGCGAGAGCCTGGAAGTGACTGAAATGCTATTTGAGAAATTGAAAATAGTTCAGTGCAGGTGGAGCTCAGAGTGTAGGGGAGAGAAAGTTGGAGAGGTGAGTGGAATCTGTGTTAACAGAGATCTGTGTGTCATAGTGAGAAATTTGCCCGTTAGACAAGAAACAGTGGGGCACAGAAAGGTTGTTTGTCAGAAACTGGCATTCACTATTGCGTGACTCATAGTGTATTAAAATAATTCTTAATTTGACTGATCTCCCGGGCAACCCCAACGAGGCTGTGAGTTCCATGAGCACTGAATAAAGTCATAGTAATGACTGTATCCAAAGTGCTTGGCATACAGTAGTCACTATGTTGATGTCAATGGAAATGAATGAAACTTATTGTCTCTTCTGCTTTTCCTCCCAGAGCTGCTACTAGAAATAAACTGGCACAAAATTAGGAGATACAAGAAGAGGCCAGTGAAAATCAGGAGCAGCCTGCCTGGCTACTTTGGGCTAGTTCTGCATTTCCCGTTTTTCTCTCCTCTGGGCCTACAGGAGAGAACAGTCTCATACTTCTCAAGTGGGCGTTTAGGAAGGTCGGTGCCACCAGGCCTGCGGCCCCCAGTTCACAGCCAGCACCTTCCCTCGCTCCCTGCTCCCGCGTCTATGGCACCCCGAGCTCATCAGCCTCGGCATCCTGCTCCTCCGAGCATGCACTCATCCTCAGCACACCCCTTCTCGGCAGAGCTTCCTCGGCAGCTACCATCTCTGAACCAGAGCTGGCTCTTGAGATGAAGCCTACTTGCCGTTCCAGAGCTAACTGAGGTCTGTGAACCTTTCAGGCGAGCAGTGAGACAGAGAAGGCGTTTTACCCCAGCAGCTCCATTGGGTAGGATCCGTGAGCTCTGGTATGGATGTGCTCATGTTATAACACGGCGATTAGAGTTTTCATAGGGACAATCAAGCTCCCCTGCAGCCTGAGACCCCCAGCCTGGAGCAGCTGGTGTCAGAACTAGACACCTCCAAGTAGCGGTTTCCCAGCCAAGTCCCAGATCTGCTCTGCAATGTCCGAAAAAATCAACTCTGGGTCTAATCATCCATGCAGAAACCTTAGTAAAACTGAGGCATGATCAGAAATAGTTAAACTGGCCATAGCATCTCAGCTGGGCCTTGATCGTTTAATTTCTTCAACTTCTGCTTTTGCTTATTTATATTACTTTTACATATCTCTAAAAGAGAATGCTGGTCTAATATATATTCCTCTCTCAATAAAAAACAGTTTTGCCCAGCTGATGTGGCTCGGTGGTTGAGGGTTGACCTATGAACCAACAGGTCACAGTTCAATTCCCGGTTAAGGCACATGCCTGGGTTTCAGGCTCGATCCCCAGCAGGAGGAGGGCAGGAGGCAGCCGATCCATGACTCTCTCATCATTGATGTTTCTCTCTCTCCCTCTCCCTTCCTCTCTCTGAAATCAATAAAAACATATTTAAAACATTAAAAACAACAACAAAAAACCCCAACCGATTTCAATAGAAAAATATCAAGCAGTACTTGAATCCTGTGCATTTACCTCTGAGACTTTTAATGATAAATGGCAGCATGTGAACCCTAAAATTGCCATCGCCATCAAATGACAATGACCCCAACAGCAGCCATTGCCCAGGGAAATCTTTCCAACTCTAATGACCTTGCCTTGCAAACTTCATCTCGTTCTCTCTGTAGATCTCTCCCTTTCTCTGCCCTTCACTACTGTCCATCTTTTACTCCCTACAACCCTTTCTTGGCCCCCCATTCCGTCCCTGTCTCTGGATATAAGTTTCTTTGTGTAAGGTCCTCTAGCCCTTTCGAACATTTTGTGCCATCCCTTGATCTTCCAGCCTTTGCTTTACCCGTGGCTGCACCCAGGCCTTCCCAGCCTGCGTCCCGCCTCCCGGCTGCCCCTCCCGCCCGGTGGAAAGGCATTAAAGGCGCTCGGCAGGCCTCCGCCGCGCTGCCCCGGCGCTAACGCGACGCCTTGCCGCTCTCACTAGAAATAGCTGGTGCCTTTTGTTGCCAAATCAGAATCTTCTCAGCAGTAAAAATGTGGCTTATGAAAGCAAGTGCCTTGTAATTAAATAAATGGGTAATTTCAGTGTTTTTATTCGCGTTTTTCCACCCAGGGATTTTCTTAGTAACAGAAAGGAAAAGATAGCAGCACTTTAATTCCTAATGGTGGAAAAGAGAACATAAGTTAGTCTATATTTAGGTTTTATTTGGGTATTTGTGGTAATTAATAAGAAGAGAAGGAAACATCTGTCCTAGAAATGGGGGAGATGAGAGGGAACAGGGCAAAAAATTGGCTGCATCCGTTAAAGCTGCTGGGAGAAGACAAGGTTGGCAAAAACCCTGGCTGAGTTATAGTTTTAGAAGAGTTAAGGAAAATAAGCGTTTCATCAGAATATATCAAAGGAGAGAGTGCTCCTGAGGAGGTAATCCGTGGCTAAATGAGACGGCGATGCCGTGTAACCGCTATGAACCAGCAGACACCTCGGGGGAGAGGGCCGAGGAGGAAGCGCCGAGAGCCCCAGTCAGGCGGAGCAGCCGCCCAGCGGCGGGCCTCCCTGGGTGGGGAGCAAATTAGACGGTGGGTTCTGCGCACCGCTCACGGCCGCCCTCCCAGACCTCTGAGGCAGAAGGGGGACCAGGGGGCTTCACCCAAAGGAACAGCAGCAAGAAGGTGGAGGCCAGCCTGAGAGTCTCAGGTCAGCAGTAGAAACATCAGTGAGGAGAGTCATGGATCGGCTGCCTCCTGCAGGCCCCCACTGGGGATCGAACCCGAAACCCAGGCATGTGCCCTGACTGGGAATCCAACCGTGACCTCCTGGTTCCTAGGTCGATGCTCAGCCACTAAGCCACGCCAGCTGGACACACATTCTCTTACTTAAAATGCTTTCACAATAACTTTCACAGTATCTCGTCACTATAAGCTACTTGGGGAGATATGATTTCATGTCTTCTAAAGCTACACTGCATCGAAATGTGCAACAGGTAATGAACTTTAGACTTTTCACATTCTTTGATTATTCATAAATTCTTGTTAAGCTAATTTTCCTAGGTTCCCCCATGAAGTGCTTTTTGTCTCATATTTTATTCTATCATTTTCAGCAGGAAAGTTTCTATCTGGCAAATATCTAAAGACCTCATACCTGGTAAGATGTGAGGAGATGACTTCGTTCAATATTGATCTTCCTTACTCTTTTATTATATTCATTTCGGAGAGGTAGTGCGATGTCTGTCATATGGGTAAATGCTGACGTTAGAAGCAGAACTCCCAAATCAGGCTCGAGTCTCGCCACTTTTACTTGCTGTGTGATCTTGAACAAGCCATGAAATCTCTCTGGGTCTCAGTTTCCAACACTGTGAAAAGAAGATTCTGTCTGGTGTATAGTAATTGCTCAATAAGTAGAAAGCATCATTGCTGCTGCCGTTATTATAGAATTCAACACAGCTTTATACCTGAAGGTCCCCAGCTATCAAACTTATTATCATTGACTTTTGTGTGGAATTATGAAGAAATGTTTTGTATCTCTCAAAATCCCCTTTCTTTGAAAGTGAGAGAAACCCAACTAAATAGCTTTTATTTCTACATTCTACAAACTCTCATTGAGCACTTTTTTTGCTAGGAACTGTCTTAGGTGCTGAGAGTAGAGTATACCGAAAAAACAGTTCCTAAGTTTTATGGTGCTCGTATTTTGGTAAGAGAGATAAAGTATAAAGAATGAATTAGGAGAAAATTGTGATAAGATAGTTAAATAACACAGAGTATAGAGTATTACTGAGAAATCAACTTAGATTTGGGAAACAGAAAAGGCTTCTTTGAGGCATTTAAATAATGAAAAGAAACCAGCCATGCAAACATTTTGGGTAGAGATGAGCAAATTCAAATGCCCCGAGGCAGAGAACAAATTTGACAGTTTCAAGGAAAGAAGACTTAATTAAGAAAATTAGTTGGAGAGATGGACACCAGCAGATCATAGAGTCTTTTGGGCCATGGTAAGAAGTTTGGAATGTGCTAATTCTTGTGGAAGTGACTGAAGGTACAAAAGTACAGAAAGTGACATTGTGTCATTCAAGTGCTAAAAAGAGTGCTCTGTGTGCCGCGTGGAGAGGGAGGAGAGTGGTCAGGAGCGCAGGCTAGAGGCCGGTTAGGAGACTGTTGTGTAGACCAGAGCGGGGGAAAGGTGAGGCAGAACAGACCGACAGGAAATGCGTTTTAGATGTAGAACCGGCAGAGTTTGGTCACGGATTGGGCGCCTGAGGTGTAAAGTAGCATTTCAAGGGCGATGCTTAGGTTTCTGATCTGAACAGCTGAAAAATGCCATCAGTGGTGCCATTAACGAGGTGGGGAGACTGGCTGAGGGGCGAGGGAAGGGGACAGTGCTGGGTCCGACATGTCCAGTCCAAATGACTACCAGATAAGCGAGAGGCACTGCTGGGCGGGCAGCCAGGTGCGCGGGTGTAGAGATCGGGGTCAGAGTTATGAATGACAATGTCAGCATAAGTGGAACTTACAGCCGAGGGGCCAGATGATGCTACCAATAGGGTGAGTATAGATAAAGATGAGAAAATGGTTTGGGACTGAACCAATCTTCAGTCCCGATATTTAGAAGTCCAATGTTTAGAAAGTCAGTTAAAAGAGGAAGATCCAGAAATAACAGGAAATTTATTAGCTTGGAATAGTTCTGGCAAGAGCGGGACTGACCTCAGGGACAGCAGGACTCAAGGTTTACATGCTGTCAGGACTCTGTTTTCCTTTGCCACTGTTCTCTCTCTGTCTTACAGTTCGTTTCATTTCCATCTGTAGTTTTCATTAAATAATTTTTCCATTTGAGGAAAACATAGCCACAGGCATTTCTGAATTTCATCTTCGCAATGCAAGAGGAAAGGAAAATTCCTCCTCCCAACTTCAGTTTGAAATATCCTAAGGAAGGTCACTGATTGGTGTGGTGAGGGTCACAAGCCCACCCTCTGCACCAGTCACGGGCCAGGAGGGCAGGATAAGATAACTGATTGACTTAGGCTGGCCCTGTGTTCCCTGGAGTCTACTATGAACGATTTTCTTAGGAGAGAGCAGAACATTTGCGGCTACTGTTACAATCACTAAGCCGGGCAGCCTTTTCAATCCGGATCTGATTCCTAATTGTAAACTTGATGTGTCTGTCTGTATCTCCAAATACAGTATGACGTGATGGCCTGAGTTTTAGTTTTTCTTCTTGTTTGATATCTTTCATCAAGTTTAAATAAATGAATTTGCTCTTATCTCAAGTTGAGATTGATGTACTCAACATTTATACTGGAAAGAAAGTGGGTCATGGAAAAAGGGAAGGGAAAGAAAACCAGAGGACCAGGAACCTTCTGCAGACCCCGAACCCTCTGATTCACAGAGAGGCCATGCCAAGCTGGGCCTCCGGTCCGGAGGTTCTTCCCTGTAGCTCAGCATACGCGGGGAAAACCAGATGCCCATGCCCACACCACTCTGTCTACCCAGGGGTCTCCCTTCAGTAACAGGCTGAGCTAAGCCCAGAGGCAGGGGCCAGCTGGCCCTCGCCAATTATTCTAAATTGGCTACCTTGCAGCACACTCAGTAATTGCCTTTCTGACACTTATCTGGGCCTGTTCCCAATTTTGTTTTGATTCAATGTGCTGCAAAAAAATGGAAGAATGTATTTCTAAGCCCACACACTTCAGAGAACTAAGGAAAAGTGACAACCCAAATTTGCTAAGCAAAAAATGATGATGTGAACAGCACATTCCATAACGGTGACTTTGCTGGCCTATTTAGGATGCACGTCTCAGTCCCTCTTTATAGCTGCTATATGAGAGGGCAATTTCAGGGTGTCCACAAGGCTATCCGTGCACTGCACCCGACTGCAGCCGCAGTCGTAAGACTCCACAGTCGGGTTGTTAACAGGGACCCCTCAGTGACCCCAAGTATATGAGCAAAAGAAGCTCATTAAGTGTCAGGGAAGATTTCTGACCACCCCATTCCCTGTGCTCCATGCCCACATGACCTGGTCTGGAGAATCTGCTCTCAAGGTTAAGAGATTTGCTCTGGAATTTGCTGAGATCTATGGTTTTGCCCCTTTATAACCTTCACTTGGGAAGCCATGCTATCAGCTCCAGCGAGATCCGAGGGTCCAGAGCTTTGTCTTAAAAGAACAGTAGGTCAAAATTGTCCCTTCTAAGAGGCTGAAGAGGGCCACATTCATAGGGACTGAACTTACCAGGCACTGTGGGCTGGCTGTTCACACGGCAGTCACCTTTAGTGTGAGCCCAGAGACTGGCTTTTATTTTTTTGTTTTCGTTTGATTTTTAATGTTTTTTGTTGTTTTGTTTTTAGTTAACATATGTGGGTTGTTACTTTTTATTTGCCCCTTAAAACATTTGATCTTAGAAAGAAATTTTCATTTTTGTCTGTATAGTAGAATCAAGATGAAGAACTCAGTTTGGAGTCAGCGAGACAATCACTGAGTAGGCTGCCATGTGACTCTCTCTCCTTCCTTCACCACGAGCTTGATATTGTTGTGTCCTTGTGAGAAAACTCTCCTGAACCTGGGACATGGCTCCTGAACAGGGCCTTCAACTTGGCAAACGCCACACCCTTTAGACCACAGTCTCCAGGCCTAACAGATGAGATCCATGGACACAAAGAGTTTGAGACCGAGGATGTTTTCTTTCTAGAATATCTCTCTGCCTCCTTTGCCATTGGACTGGGGGTCCCAGTGACAAGACTCTTTCCTTGCTGCCAAGGAAGTAGTGGGGTCAGGTACAACCAGAGGTAGTGGGGTCAGGCACAATCAGAGGTGGTGTGGTCAGGCACAATCAGAAGTAGTGGGGTGAGGCACAATCAGAGGTGGTGGGGTCAGGCACAATCAGAGGTGGTGGGGTGAGGCACAATCAGAGGTGGTGGGGTGAGGTACAACCAGAGGTGGTGGGGTGAGGTACAATCAGAGGTAGTGGGGTGAGGCACAATCAGAGGTAGTGGGGTCAGGCACAATCAGAGGTGGTGTGGTCAGGCACAATCAGAAGTAGTGGGGTGAGGCACAATCAGAGGTGGTGGGGTGAGGCACAATCAGAGGTGGTGGGGTCAGGTACAACCAGAGGTGGTGGGGTCAGGTACAATCAGAGGTGGTGGGGTGAGGCACAATCAGAGGTAGTGGGGTCAGGCACAATCAGAGGTGGTGGGGTGAGGCACAATCAGAGGTGGTGGGGTGAGGTACAACCAGAGGTGGTGGGGTGAGGTACAATCAGAGGTAGTGGGGTGAGGCACAACCAGAGGTGGTGGGGTCAGGTACAACCAGAGGTGGTGGGGTCAGGTACAACCAGAGGTGGTGGGGTCAGGTACAATCAGAGGTGGTGGGGTGAGGCACAATCAGAGGTGGTGGGGTGAGGTACAATCAGAGGTGGTGGGGTGAGGTACAATCAGAGGTGGTGGGGTGAGGCACAATCAGAGGTGGTGGGGTGAGGCATAATCAGAGGTGGTGGGGTGAGGTACAATCAGAGGTGGTGGGGTGAGGCACAATCAGAGGTGGTGGGGTGAGGCACATCAGAGGTGGTGGGGTGAGGCACAATCAGAGGTGGTGGGGTCAGGTACAACCAGAGGTGGTGGGGTCAGGTACAACCAGAGGTGGTGGGGTGAGGTACAATCAGAGGTGGTGGGGTGAGGCACAATCAGAGGTGGTGGGGTCAGGTACAACCAGAGGTGGTGGGGTCAGGTACAATCAGAGGTGGTGGGGTGAGGCACAATCAGAGGTAGTGGGGTGAGGCACAATCAGAGGTGGTGGGGTGAGGCACAATCAGAGGTGGTGGGGTGAGGCACAATCAGAGGTGGTGGGGTCAGGTACAATCAGAGGTGGTGGGGTCAGGTACAACCAGAGGTGGTGGGGTCAGGTACAATCAGAGGTGGTGGGGTCAGGTACAATCAGAGGTGGTGGGGTGAGGCACAATCAGAGGTAGTGGGGTGAGGCACAATCAGAGGTGGTGGGGTCAGGTACAACCAGAGGTGGTGGGGTCAGGTACAATCAGAGGTGGTGGGGTGAGGCACAATCAGAGGTGGTGGGGTGAGGCACAATCAGAGGTGGTGGGGTAAGGCACAGTCAGAGGTAGTGGGGTGAGGTACAATCAGAGGTGGTGGGGTAAGAGGTAGTGGGGTGAGGCACAATCAGAGATGGTGGGGTCAGGTACAATCAGAGGTAGTAGGGTCAGTTACAACCTAAACTGTCTCCTCAAGTGTGAGATGAGAGGAGCCTTTCCCATTATGATTCCCAGCAGTTTCTCACCTGGGGCAATTAAGAATCCTGGGGGTATTTTTTGGGACCACCAGGAGTTAAACAAAAAGGGTGGGGAGATCTCTTCTCCAAAAGCTCACCACTGTGATTATGAAGAGGAAAATATGCACACACCAAATACCACTTCGAAGGAAAGGGAGCCTGGGGAGGGGGTGGGTTCCAGGCCGGCGGGGCGGATGAAACTAAGCGCACAGTCAGACCGGGAAGCAGACAGGAAGGTCTCTCAGCAGATGGCTGGGCTCTGCCTCTGGGCTGGGATTCAGGTAAGATGCCATTCTGGGCGTTGGGGACCAACAAGGGCACGTCCTCCCCTCCAGGTATTGAGAGGGACACGGCATCCACAGAGCGGCTGGCCACAGGGCTGCAGAGTGGAGCTGGCTTGGGCTGTAGCCTCAGTTCTTTCACATTACTTTTGTGACCTTGGAGAGTCACTGTACCTCCCTCAGCTTCAGTTTCCTCATCTGTAAACTGAGGCCAATAATATCAACCATAGGGAACTGCTGGTAGGATTAAACAAACTATAACATGCTTAGCACAGCATTTGGCACACAGCAAACACTCAAAAATTGTAGCTATTATTATCACAAAAATAAGCAGAAGCCAGTTTAATTAGAAAAAAGACAGGACAAAAAAACTCACATTATCCAGATTAGCATTGAGAGAAAATTGATTTTTAATCCCACACAGTTAAGCTTGAGCTCCTCAAATCCTTCCTGCCCGAGGCCAAGATTAGTCCCAGCACCCAGCGCAGAGCTGAGTGCAGAGGCGAGGCCCAGGTGGCCGGCTGAGAATGGAGAAGGCGCCCCGCTGGGGCCGGGCGGCCTGCAGTACTGAGCTGCCTCAGGGTGGGTAACAAGGGACCACGTGGAAACGGGATATCATTACTTCTTTCTTTTTACCAAGAGCATATTTCAAGAGGCATATTACA
Source organism: Miniopterus schreibersii (assembly GCF_964146895.1). Taxonomy (NCBI): domain Eukaryota; kingdom Metazoa; phylum Chordata; class Mammalia; order Chiroptera; family Miniopteridae; genus Miniopterus; species Miniopterus schreibersii. The sequence goes on along the minus strand of NC_138112.1, from coordinate 6,451,309 downwards.
GTTCAAACCAAGAACTTTCTAATAATTAGAATGATTTTAAATCTGGAGCAGGTGGTGCTGTAAGGGGTGAGCTCATCTTTTCAGAAGTGGTCAAGCTAAAGATGGACAGACAGGTGCTCTAACAGGAGACCCCAGGTAGACAGTTGGGCAGGTTGACCTCCCAGATGCTGTCCAGAGTGGAGATGCTAAGGTGCCTGCTCTTGGAATTATGCCAGCTTTTGAGCAAAAGGCTAAGAAATTGCCAGCAAAGTTTCAGGAATTGAGTCTAGTCTGGTGTATTTGGGCTGCCTTGAGAGCATCACCTTTTCCAGGGATTAATGCAGGTGGTGGCACTTCTGCTGGGCTGCCGGCTTCCCAAAGACACTGTGCTGTTTCTGATCTTTGCAAAAAATGGAGTAGTGGTGGCCCTGGGATTTATGGAGAGGGGGAGGTTGGAAGAGAAGATAAACTTGGAAAAGAATAGATGCACCATGAAACCTGCAATTAGTTTGTACTGTGCTATTTCCATCAGGTAGACCTCACAGGAGATCTGAGAGTATGATTATAAATAGCCAAGCTTCCAGCCTTATGGCTGCACCGGGGAGAGCGGCCCGCAGGGAGGTTCCCTGCTGGGGTCCCAGGGCCAAGGCCGCCTCCCCTGCCTCATCCTTATTAACGCCAGCTCCCAGGACTGTGAGGTGCCTGTTCATGCCACGCTCATCACAGGAAAGCCGCAGGGAGAAGAGCTGCACTGGGCAAAGCTGCCCTGTCCCCCCAGTGGCTAGAACCAAGAGGTGTAACTGCAGGTTCCGCCCAGGAGCTGCCATGAGATGGCCCACTGGCGGCGCCCCCGTTCTCAGAGTTTGTCTGGGGTGCTCGTCAGGTGGCTGTTCCCAACTTCCTCCCAGCAAATCAGCAAGCTCATGCCTCTGCCCTTCCCTGGGAGAGCCGAGGGACCAGGCCAGAGTGGGTTTGCAAAGAGATGCTTGAGAGTCCCTAGGCACGCCCCGCTTGGGGCAGCCCTGTCACCTGGTGGCCCCGTGAGCTGCAGCCCCAGCCAAGGCTCGGCGCGCTGGGTCCTTGCGGCGGCCCCGCGGCTTCTCACCTGTGCGTGCGCCTTTCCGCACCTGCACGTGTGTGCGGGAGTGAATCCTCTGCACCTAGCTCAGTCCCCGGGCTCCACGCGTGATATATCTCACACATACATGGTGTGCGACAATTTGTCAAATGCTATCAAGATTGTGGTGAATAAAACACATTTTCAAGTATGGCTTTTTGTCATTACACAGTTTCTTGGTGAACAGATAACTCAAAGGAAAACTACTTTGATGTGGGAGATTTCGAAGTATTCTTAGAATTTGAAACAAGCAAAAACATTGGGAACCACGGGAAGCCATTATAATGGGGCTATTTTATGCTGTGGACATTTCAGAAACTTGATTTAAAAATTAAATTTGCAGTTTGCAAAATTAACAAATAAAATGTGCGTAGATCCTGACTCCATCCCTGCATCTCACTTTATCCTTGACATGCTCTCCATTATCAGCTCACAGCTCTGGGTCAGGCACACAGTAGGTCATCAGTTTTTGCTGGTTAACTTGTTAACTGACACCCCCTGAGCCTCAGTGCATCCCAGCTCCCTAGGCCGTCTCCAGGTCTAGTTTTCCTGATTCCTGTAAGTATTGGATGCCACCTGGGCAGGGTCAAGCCAGGCTTCAGCAAGAATCCAATCTTGCAGGAAGCTGCCATCCTTCTGAGTCTCAGTGGTCTCCATGGTTTGGTGAGAGAGACAGAAGTTTCAAGGGACCTCACTTAGGTCCCCTTCATCTGCACCATCACCATCACACTACTGGAGGTAAATTGCAAATGTGTGGGCTTTGGAGAGGAAAAATGCACGTGCCCATCTAGACTCCATCCATCATTAACAGCAATTAGCGTGAGGCAGCTCACTGCACCTTTGTTCACTCATCTGTGAAACATACTCGCGGCAGCCTTGGCATAGTCATGCAAGGATTCCTTCTCCTGGATTGTTTTTCCAAAATTTGATGAGTCTGTTTTGCACTCCAAAGAACTTTTTGGGCAGAAAACATAGTCCTTACCCTAAAAAAATTTATAACACAATTGGGCAAGTGATCCATGCAGGGCCAGCTTCATGGGTCTGTAACCTGAGTAGTCACATAGGGCCCTACACTCAGAAAGGGCCCTTGTGGTTTAATTCTGTTTGAAATTAATAACTTTTGCATGAAATTCTTAATAATGTTTGAGCAAGTGGCCCTTCATTTTAACTTTGCACTGGGCCCCACAGATTTCTTAGCTAGTCCTGGATATATGCACTCATGACATACTTTCAGGATATACATGCAGTTGCCTTGTCGGCATGATCCAAGGATGCACTGGAGTGCCGATGGAACACAATGTTACAGAAGTTTTCCTGCAGTGATCAGCCCAGGAAGGCCAGGAATGGAAAGGCTCGAAAATAATAATCTCAAACAATAGCTCTTACAGCTGTCCTTGATCTGGAAAATGGATCCTCTGAGCAGGCTGCCCCACCACTATTTTCACAGGTTAAGTTTGCTCTGAAAAAAATATTAGAAATCTTTGCTTAAGGAAGCATCCCTCACAGCCTAATTTCAAACTTCAAAGGTACTGAAATACTTTACTTTGTTTTTTAATTTGTCTAAAATTGCCAAAATTGATGAAAAACAGGCATGTTTCTGCTCCTTTCATCTGACATGTCCATTTCTTCCCCTGCCCTCTACTTGGGCTGTTTCTGTCTTAGGAATAGGCCTCTTTTTCTCTTCTGCCCATATTTAAATCCTGGATTTGCAGCTCACTAACTGTATGACTTTAGACAAGTCATTCAACCTCTCCGTGTTGCAGTTTCCTTATTCAGCGGGTAACGATAGAGCTTACCTCATAAGGTTCTTGGGAGAATTAAAGAATACATATAAAATAGTTAGAGTCATACCTACCCCATAATGTTTGCTCAATAAATGTTTGTAATTCTTTTTACCAGCTCTCATTCCAACATAGTCCACCTGCTCTATCATCAAGCTTTAAGTTTCCACCTCTGAAAGCGCTCCCTCCCCACTTCCATCACTTGATTCCAGGCCACTCTCTTCTCTCTTCTGCTGCAGCCTCTGAATTGAACCCCAAGCTCTAACCTCCCCCTCCCCACAATCCATAGCACCACTCCTGGCATGTAGTAGGTGCTCAATAGATGCTGAATGAGCCAGCGAATGAATGAAGGAGAGCAGCGAATGGTGGTTCGAAGCACAAGCTGACACCTCACCCTGAACTGCTTAAACACCTCCACCCTGCCCCTGCTCCTGCCCCGGGCTCCCTGCTCACACCCGCTGCGCCGCTTCGACGTGGCCTCCTGAGTGGGCAAGGCTGACCCAGGGCTCCCTGCCACACACGCCCAGAGCCCACAGGACCTGCCCCACCCACCCCATTTCCCATCTGGTCAGCCTCTTCCGCTAGAACGGAAGCTCCTCAACAGAAAAGATCGCACCCCATTCCTTTTCCTACCTTTAGCACCTCTCGCAGCCCCCACAGAGAGAGACATTTAGTGAACGGTGGTCTCTTTATCAGTTCAAGTTGCACTGCAGCTCCCCTGTTTCCATTTCCACCTTTCCTCTCGACTGTGAGCTCACCGAGGACAGAGACCAGGGCTGCTTCCCACTTACTCTCCTGGCTCCAGAGTCTAGTGAGGCCAGACCAGCAGTAGACACTCAATGCATATTTTAAAAATAAATAAATGACTCTTAGGTTTTTAAATTTGAATCTATCAATCTACAAATATTTATTTTGTGCCTTTTCCAGGCAAGATATCTTATTAGCATAAATTGTCAGACAAGACACAGTGACAGGCGGAGGGGAAAGGAAATCCCAGGCTGAGAAACAGCATGGAGACAGATGGGAGCTGTGAATGAGCCTGGAGGGTTTGGGGAGCGGTGGGAAGGCAGTTAGGTGGGTGGAGTGACACAGTGAGACATAAGGCTGAAAAGGGACTTGGACTTTGATCCGTAAGCAATAGGGAGCCACTGCAACTTCTTGAGGATGGCACAGACAAGAGACAGCCTAGCTTTAGGACTGGAAGCCCTAGAAATAGAGAGAAGGGTGACTTGGAGCAGCAGGGGACTATGGCCGGGAGAGCAGGCGGGGCATGGCAGCGACAGAGCAGACGGTGTGAAAGCAGGGAAGGGAGACATGGACACGAAGGTACCCCAGAGGCTGGAGCTCCAGGGCGACCAGTGCTGAGCTTGGGGAAGCAAGTAAGGATGGTGAGTCAGAAGTCGGGTGGGCCAGGCTTGGGGACTGAAAGGATGGTGACACTGTCACTCAGGAGAAAGAGCAGGTTGACGAGGTGGTGGGTTTGAATGTGCTGGTAGGAGCAGGTAATGAGTGGCCCCTTGGCTGCACTGGGCATGGTGTGTGCAGCAGGCAGGCCCTTGGCCGCACTGGGGCGGGATGAGCAGTGGGCCTGGTGCAGCAGGCAGGCCCTTGGCCGCACTGGGGTGGGATGAGCAGTGGGCATGGTGCAGCAGGCAGGCCCTTGGCCGCACTGGGGTGGGATGAGCAGTGGGCCTGGTGCAGCAGGCAGGCCCTTGGCCACACCGGGGCGGGATGAGCAGTGGGCCTGGTGCAGCAGGCAGGCCCTTGGCTGCACTGGGGTGGGATGAGCAGTGGGCATGGTGTGTGCAGCAGGCAGGCCCTTGGCTGCACTGGGGTAGGATGAGCAGTGGCCCTGGTGCAACAGGCAGGCCCTTGGCCACACCGGGGCGGGATGAGCAGTGGTCCTGGTGCAGCAGGCAGGCCCTTGGCTGCACTGGGGTGGGATGAGCAGTGGGCATGGTGTGTGCAGCAGGCAGGCCCTTGGCTGCACTGGGGCGAGATGAGCAGTAGTGCCTCTTGCAACAGGTGGCTGAAACCAGGCTCTATTTTTTTTTAAATATAACTTTATTGATTTCAGAGAGAGGAAAGGAGAGGGGAGAGAGATAGAAACCTCAATGATGAGAGAGTCATTGATCGGCTGCAGCCTGCAACCCGGGCATGTGCCTTGACCGGGAATTGAACCCTGATCTTCTGGATCCTAGGTCGATGCTCAACTGCTGAGCCACGCCCGGCCGGGCTGAAACCAGGCTCTGGAGGGAGGTGTGGCACGGGTGAAGCTGCAGAGAGCAGCAAGGAGTGAAGTGTGGCCCAGGAGCCGGGTCTCAGGGAAGGGACAGAGTGGAGGACACCCAGCTGAAAGGGGATGCAGGGAACCCAGGCCTCTTGGTGGCTCTACAAAATGCACTGTTTAGTGAACAGTGTTGGGAAGCAGGGAACTACAAACCTGAAATTTCTGAATACGGTCAGGTGGGCAAGGGGCTCCCAAGATCAGGCTGGGCCTCTGTGGCCCCCTTTAAACCCTCACTGAAGTGGGACATGGACCACACTTCCACCCGTGGAGGAGCCAGGATGGGGCAGAAGAGCTGAGCAGAGTCCAAAGCCGCCAGTTCAGGCCATTCTTCCCTGAGGCTGGGGGTGGAGCGGGGGGGGGGGGGGGGGGGGGGAGTGCGAAGGAAGAGAGGGAGACAGGCAGGGAACAGGAGGGGACAGGGGGTTGTGGTAATTTTGTTTTCTTTTCCACACAGCACATAAGGAAGTAAGAGAGCCAAGGATTTCTGTCAGCTTTGAGAGCTTGTGCAGCAACAGGGATGTCAGCTCAGGAGCCAAACTGCCATTCCTGCTTTAATTGGAGCCTTTTCATGAAGGCTGGGGAAGGGGTGCGAGAGGGGGTGGCAGAGAGGGAGAGAGGAGAGAGAGGGAGGGAGACAGCAGAGCTCCAGGAGGAGTCAGGAGTGGGCTCCCAGGAGGGAAGCCCCCCAGCAGCCCAGTGAACTCCTGAGCTGGCAGAGCCTGGGTGCCAGGGCAGGCTGCCGGCTCCGTGGGCCACCCTCCCCAGGGTGCTCTCCTCGGAACCAGGGTGGGCAACGAGCAAGGGGAGGGATCTAGAATTTATTAATTTTCTCTTCCTTCTTTATCATTTATTAAAAAGGTTAAAAAAAAGAATCCTTTTTCATTTTTCTCCAGCGCCCTGACTACTTGTCAAGCCCGCAGTCCTTGATGTGTCACAGAAAGCTCAGCCAGGTAAAGCCGGGGCATATACATCCAATAAAGCCGAATCCTCCTGCACTACTCGGCTTTCAGGTGAGGGATGCAGGCCTGGGCGGCCCTGCTCCTCCACCGGCCCAGGCCCTTAACCCTGAGGCTTCCTGACAACCCCATGTGCAAGATGCAGGGTCTGAAAGGAGTGAGATTAAATGAGGTAATAAGAAAAAGGGAGCAATGTGCCTGCATGGGTTAGAGAGACAGGGGAGCAAACTAGAGGTGATGTAAGGAATGGTGGAGAGAAGGGAAAGGAGATTAAAAAAGTAAGACATAGAGGGTTAAAAGGGTACGCAAAGTTAGCATTTGAGTATAAATGTTTGTTTCCCACACTTTGTCCCTTCCTAAATATTCATAAACATTAAACTAGAGCTTGAGAGAAGCTTTTAGACAACAAATTCAGCTCTCATTTTGCAGATGCAGAAGCTGAGGCCCTGATGCTGGAGGAAGCTGAGCACCTCGCAGTCACAGGACCGGTGGGTTGGGATGGGAACCCAGCTCCCCTGACTTTCTCTGCGCCCTCGGAGCCTCACACAATCTGTGGCTTGACTCATGGGTATGTACTAATAGCTACCACCAGTGCCCACCACGTGCCAAGTACTGCCCAAGTACTTTACACCTGTAACCTCTTTTTATCTTGGCAACAACCCTAAAAGGCAGGTACTATTATATCCACATTTCAGAGTTGAGGGAAGAGCACAGAGGGTTAAGTAAATTGCACAAGGCTGCACATCAGGTAAGTGGTGCAGCTGGAGCACAACCCCAGGCAATCTGACTCAAGTGCTTATTTGTAACCATGCTGCTGAGCCACCGCTCAATAATAAACTTAAAGGAAGGCGAACACAGTCCGTGCAATTATTCTCATGTGAAGGCCGAGCGCAGAGCATTCTCTCCAGTATGCCAGAGCCGCTGACATATGGAGAACTTCTCATGCCCCGGCACCTCCTTACTCACTTCCCCTGGATTACAGGTGCTCAGCCATGTGCCACTGGAAGGCTGGTCTGTGGCTCCCTACTTCATTGCACATTGACAGGCCAGGCTTCATGCAGAGTATGAGCTGTCTTCATGAACATGCTGAAAAGCATGGACTGAGCACCCCCTTTCCCCATGGCAGGCACTGCGGTAGCCACAGGGACAGGGGCATTCTCTTCAAGATGGGCCCAATGGAGACCCTTTCCTCAAGGGTCTCGGTGTCTCTTGAGCTAATGTGTATACAAACAACTCTACTACAAGCTAGAGAGCCATAAACAACATCAAGAAATACACGGATGTTGTGCTAAGAGGATGTATGGGAGCACGACATAGCTTTGGGATACATCACCTGGGAGGACTTCATGTAGGAGGTGAGCATCCAGCTAGGCCTCAAAGAGTCAACTCAGTTTGATTCTGCAAAGATGGGGAGAAGGTAAAATAGCATTCATAGAAGAAGGAATGCTAGTGCCAAGGCCCAAATAAAAAGAAGTTAGAATCCCACAGGGCTTCCAGGGATGGGCCGAACTCCCCCTGGAAGGAAACACCCAGCACTCCAGAGCAGTTGCCATTTCCTACCAGCCAGGTGCCCTCCAGTTCCAGGCTCTGCTCAGAGGCTCACCCTGTGTGTGTACCAACACTTCATGTGCTGTCCCTCCTGCGAGCTTTGCAGGCACCCTATGCAATGAGTGCTACCATATCTTTACAGAGAGGAGATGGAAGCCAGAAAGGTTAAGCAGCTTAACAAAGATACACAGCGAGCGAGACTTGAGCCTGAGACCTGCCCCAGGCAGCCTGACAGAGCCCATCCAGCCACTGAGCTACACTTGAGGTCTTTGGAAACTGGTTCCCCGGGGGCAGGCACTCAGGAGGGGGGTGCGGTTCAGTCCTCACCTGGGAACTAGATTACAGCTAAAGTCTAGCAGGAAGGAAGGGGCCAGGGCTGCCCACCGGGTCAGGAAACCTGGGATTCAGCACCTAGTGCAGGAAGCTGTGAAGTGTGTCTGTGTGTTAATAACACTTTGTCCCTATGGTTTCTAGGGACTGCAGAGTGCTCACTCCAGCAAACCAAACATGCTTAAGGTGCAGATAATCTTAGAGCTCCAGTTACACACACATATATGCATCGATCAGCAGAAAGACCGTGTCCATTTCTAAACAATGTCTAACATCTCAGAACTCTACTGTAAATATCTAATAAAATTATAGGTTTCACTGTGGGGTTTTAGTCTTATAGGGCTCTCTCCCTCTCTTCTCCCTCCCCTCTCCATGCTCCCTTCCTCGTGGCTTTCAACGGTCCTCCCCTCCTTTCCTCTGCTGCCTCCCTCTTATAATTTGCTGCTAGGGAATCAATCACTTAGAGGTTCGGACAGCATTTAAAGAGAACTTCAGCCTTGCAGATTACAGGCTGGACTCCAGAACTAAACTCAAGAGCCCAGGGCTCCCACTGTTCAAGGACTGCTGCCCATCTAAGGACATGTCCTGTTTCTTTCCTGAATTTTATTTGCTTAAGAAGAAAGAGTGGGCATTAGAGGGTGGTCAAGGCCTTAAGCTTGAGGATAAAGTGCTCAACTTAGGTTCTTCCAGGCCAGGCATTTCACAAGTCAGCCACAGACAAGATGTAGGGCAGGATGAGGCATGGAGCGGACTCATCCCAGCTCCCTGTTCCTACCAGGGAACCGCTTGTCTGGAGGCCCAGTCACCGCAGCCTGGCACCTGCAGCCTCAGCCTCAGGAGCGGCGGCAGCGGTGGCACCTGTGCCCGCCGCCCTCCCCCGCCGCTGTGGGCACGTGGAGCCCTCCGCAGCACTGCCTTTCCAACCCGGCCAGCCCTCCGCTGGGGCTCTAGTAGATGAAATCTGGGACCTATTTTGAAATTTCCCTTTTTTAAAAAAAGTCTAAACTGATTAGTTGATAATTACATGTTGGAACATCTGCTCTGATTTGTTTTATTCTTTCTATTTTGGAAAATTGGAATACACCGAAGTTTTGCCTTCTGGAATTACCGGCCTGGCTCTTGGAGTGCCAGCAGCCTTCCTGCTCCGCAGCACCTGGCTCGGCCACAGCCCAGCTCCCAGGAATGGCACAGCTCTCCTGCTGGAAACAGTGGTGCTGTGGCACCTCCCCGCCCAGCCCTGGCTGTGAAGGGTTAGAGAGTCTGTTGGGACCCTTTCGAACCGCCATTCACCTGCCTCCACGGTCTGGAGGTCCGAGCAGAGCACTGACCCAGGGCCACCGGCAGCCAGGTGGGGTGTGATGCAGGGAGGACCAGCGCAGCACCCTTAGGACCCCCGCCCAGGCAGTCCTCAGGTACCCGGTTGATTTTCCTCTGGAAGTGCCCAGGCGTTTCTGTTTCCTAGGGAAGGGGCTCGCTGTTACTGAGAGCTTGGGGCTTGCTCAGGTTCACTCATGATAACACCGGCATCTAAAACCCCCACACTTCCAAACCCCAGTGGCTGCCACTGGGAGTGACTGCTGAGGCCTGGAGGTGCCACGAGAGAGAGACTCCCCAGGGCGCAGCGCTTGCCAGCCTCTCATCTTCTCTCTTCCAGTTGGATTGTAGTATATGGGGTACTGGGGGCTGCCTGTGAGAGGAGCGGGACGGGCCAGCAAGGTGAGCCAGGCGCAGGCTCTACCCTCGGGGCTCAGGATGCTGCTGGCTCCAGTTCCTTCCCCTGGCAGCAGCCAGGATGATCTTACAATCTAAAGCACAAATATGATTATATCACTCACTCACTGTTAAACCCGTCACTGGCCTTCTGTTGCTTTTATGACAAAGTCCAAACTGAAGGCTTTCGCTGGGCACCCAGGGCCCTTCTAGATCGGCCCTGCTCACCTGGCCGGCTCATCCCACCCAGCCTCCTGCCCTCCCCCCTCAGGCTCCAGGCACCAGCCGCTCAGCAGCCCTGCAGCTCTCCACGCCTCCTCTGCTCCCTCCTGCCCGTCTTACCTTCAAGCGGGTTGTCCCCTCTGCATGGATCACTCTTCTCTCCTCTTCCCTTCACCCCTTCACTGGAATAACTGCTACTTGTCTCTCAGGGCTCAGCCTAGAGGAAAAGTCCCCCAGCAGCCCTTTCCTGGTCCTTCCAGACTTGTAAGGGTTTAGGGGCCCTCCCTCCCGCTCCCGCAGAATTCTGAATTTCCCGTTATGCATCATACCCATGGATGCTGTCTGATTGCTTCTACTGTCTGGTCCAGATCAAAAGCCTGTCGGGAGCAGGTACGTTGCTCATTGCTCTACCTCAGGCGGCTAGCACGGTGACTAGCATACAGCGGTGCTCTGTAAATACCTGGTGGACAAATGAAAGGCTGAACAAACGGATGAACAGATGAGTAAATGTTCAAAGGGAGATGACATTCCACAAATAATATATTGAGAAGTGTTATGCCTGGTATGTGTTTCAGACAGGATAGGTCATATTATACTGCAGTAATAAGCAACCCCAATTCCCAGTAGTTTATAAAAATGAGTTTTATTTCCTGCCCCTACTGTATTTTTATCAGGATCAGCAGGGACATTCTGCAGATGACGTCCTTCCTCAAGAACTCCAGCCAAAGGGCAGCTGCATCCCCAGCTTCTTCCACGGCTGCTGAGGCAGGAGAACAGGGCCACAGCGAATCTCGCTCTGGCTCTGAAAGTGTCCACTCAGAAGTGACACAAGTAATCTATGCTCTTATTTGGTGGCCGAGGAAAGTCACGTGACCACTCTGCATTTCAAAGGGGCCAGGGAAATACAACTTGACCACATGTCCAGAAGAAAACCTGGAAATATTTGGTGAACAGCATTTAATACCCTTGCTAGGAAACCCAGGACAAGTCCACTTCCAAGTGGCAATACCTGGTGAGACTTTAGAAAGAGAGGGGCATTTGATGTAGGCCTTTGGCTGAGTTGCGTTTAAGCCACTCAGTGCAGTTTGCTGAGCTGTGACTCTACATGCTGGGAAAGCATCCAACACTCACTTCGCTTGCTCCCCTATAGCTGGAAAATTTCCTGGGCTCCCTGTTCTGAACATTAGTCAGATAAATAAGACAAGGTCCCACCTCTGAGGGAGTTTGTGGTCTAGTAGGAAAGATAAGTCCTGAGTGTGTACAGATATTCATAAAATATGCATGAATGTGATATGCACAGTAAAAAGTAGAGCAAAGGAAGAGAAATTGCTTCAGTTTGGAGGCATCGGGCTGTGCGGATTTCAGGGGAGAGAACCAGAATAAAAAGTGGGGAGGGGCTCTGGGTAGAAGAGCCAATGTGAACCAAATCATGTGGGGCGGGGGTGTCCCCAAAGGTTGACCAGTGTCCTGGACACTCGGGCAGTAGTGCCGTGGCAAGGAATGGGAAACCTTCTGAAACTGAAAACTTTCAGAAATGAGGGAGTAAAGGATGGGAGAGCAGCACTGTTTTCTTTTCACAAAAACCTTTTCTGGAGGCTCAGCCTCAGCACCATCATGTCACTGAAGCTCAGTGCGTCTAAGAGGGCCCCTGGCAGGCTGCACCTTAACCCTCCCAGCTCACTGCAGCTCCCCCTCCTCCCAGTTTATCCACAGAGCATGAATTTGCAATCCTCTTGGCTACCTCCTACTTTTCAACGAGCAGACAATTCCAGGGGAGGGTTGGAGAGTCTAGAGACCCTGGATTCTGAAACAAAGCTTGATCCAAGGTATTGCCCCACCCTGGAGATCTCCAGCCCAGTGAGAGTCAGGGTGGAGGGAGTCTGGGAGGAGGGAGTCGGGGAGGTGGGGGTTAGAGTGGAGGGAGTCTGGGTGGTGGGGGTTAGAGTGGAGGGAGTCGGGGAGGTGGGGTTAGGGTGGAGAGGGTTCGAGTGGAGGGAATTAAGGTCATCCTGTGCGGGGGCCCAGGGAGAGGTGGGCCAGCTCCGCTCACTCCATCCCCCTGGTCACCCGTCCCCACTGAGGACTCCCCTGTGTCTCTCCCTTATGACTTGGTCATTGTTTAGATCAATCCCGTCACGAAATAATATGTCAGCCCGGCTGTTGTGGTGAGGGTGACCATGATGAGGAATACGGCAATGACTATTATTAGTTTTTATTTTGCCAGGTTTTATTTTGTTTTGTTTTGCTGTGTTTTGGTGCAAATTGCTACCGCCGCCGACTTATTTCCTGAAGCCACAGTTTCCGGCCTCTCGCTCACTTCACGCTTTGACTCATTTATTTTTCCTATTTCCCCAAAGACCTTTTGACACTTTGAAAAGTGTTTTACTTAGATACAATCTTGCTCTCTTACCTCGTGTTTCTTCCATCTCTCCCTCCTCGCCTTTTATTAATAAGCCATAAAGAAAGTGTTTCCAGGCAAACAGCGCTCACGGAGCAATGCAGCGGGCCAAGGACAGAGCCCAGCAGAGCCGGCCGGCCCTGCAGCAGCAGCCCCTGCGGCGTGAGGGGGCCGGGAGCGGAGGGCGCCCCCCACTGGGCTTCATGGGCCACCGGCTCAGCCAGGAGACCCAGTGGACTGCGAGACGGGCCAGGCTCGGATTCCTGCAGTGGCCTGCGTCGATGTGCGAGTCCAGTCGGGCCCCACTGGACGCCAGGGCTGGAAGGCGGTGTGGCCATCGACGGCAGCTTTTCCAGCCGAGATCTGAGGCTAAGGACTCAGCCTGGAGCGCCGGTTAGTGCCAGGGCCTGGCTCAGAATCCCCCGCAGGCCCTCTCCTTGTTCGTCACACTTTCCTGGTGGTCGCACCCGCTCCCTGAGCCATGCCACCAACACTCGGCTGACTCCTCGCCGCAGACTCAGAGGTGCCCATACTGAATTGCGAGACGTTTAAACCTGGATGACCCCAGATACCCGGGCTCTTTATTTCACCTCCCGCACCTGGTCCGCAGGATTTGGGCTAGGTAACTGATCTGTAAAATCAGACTCCTTTCAACGGCTCTGCTCCTCAGCAGCCAGTCTCCTTGGACCTCTCCCGAGGCCGCTCTCTCGACTATCGGGTCCCATCGCCAGTCTGCACCAGGCCACCTCGCCCCGTCTCCCTGAGGGCCTCTAGTCTCTCTGCCTCCAGGCTCTACCCTCACCAAGCTGCCTTTCACACTCTGTGGGAGAGATCTTTCTGCAGCCCAAACCAGGTGATGTTCTTCCTATGACTAAAACCCCAGTGACTCCAGGAAGGCACGTAGGTTACTCCCTGAATCTGGTGTCCTGACCCAAGGCTCCGTGTCCCAGGGGGACTTACGCATTAGCTGTGGCTCCTGCCGGGCTGCGGCTCTGATCCCGGCTCTGGAGTCAGCCTCGCTCCCAGGCTTCTGCCTTCATCTCCTAATAAAAACTGAGAGCTCAGGTTTAGACCTGATCCTTTCCTTCCTCCCACCACATATTACACAAGTTTTGATTAATCAATCTAGGTGGTTCACTTTAAAAAAAAATAAAAGATGGGGGAAATATAATTAAGAAGCCAATTGGACCTCATTATGAAAGGAAACCTTAATTATCCCCAAGGCTGACTCTGGAAGGCAGTCATCAGAGGGCCCAGCAGCCTCGGTCAGGGCCTGGCCAGCTCCTCCCTTGCTTTCAGGGCAGTTGTGCTCAAAGAAATAGAAGCTCGGAGCCCACAGCCTGAAAAAGCTCTGGGATCCTCTACCTGGCTCCTTAGGGCTCCCCAGTCACCTGTCAGGGAACAAAAAGTAAAGTTCAGCAGGGAAGATCCTCAGGGGAGCTATTTCTCTCCCTTCCCTAGAAAAGGTTTGTGCTCAGGGGGTTTGAGCAGAGGGTGGCAATCCAAGCAGGGCTTTGCCCTGGGGATTCTGAAATCGGGGCTCTAAACCACAAGCATTGAGATGAAAAAACAAACCAGGGGAAGAAATGCAAATAATTCATACAGACAAATAGTCTGCAGCCTGTGAAATACAAGCCGCAGCTCCTCACGGCTGCTGCAACGACATCGTCACCGCAGCCACTTCCCACTCACGAATCCTCGTGGCTCCCGTGGCTTCGGAAGGAGTGAGGCCCGAGCCTTCGTTCTGGCATTGAAAGGCCCTTCACAACTTGCCCATGGCTGCCCTTGCCAGCTTTATTCTCCAGGGCCCTGCCTTCCAGACAAATCGCTCCCTCCCGTTGCCACCCACTCTCCTTGCTGTCAGAAATTGCAGCATTCTTCACGCCTGCGTTTCCGGCGACACTCTGCCTTCTACCTTGTTTTCCGTCAGCCAGAGTCCTCCCTGCCCACCCCCAGCTCTGTGTGTGTTTCTCTTACAGAGCTCGTTCATTTCTTCAGAGGTTGGGAGGAGGGATTCTATTGTGGACAAGGCTCCTCTCAAGGGTCTTTGGACACAGATGAGAATTTCTCTCATAGTCTAGTGCAGAAGACAGACATGCATTCAAATAGTTACATTATAGTATGAAAATACTATAGCTAGTGCTGTCTGGGAATATAATGTGAGCTACAAATATAATTTAAAAGTTTCTAGTAGCCATCCTTTAAAAAAGTAAAAAGAAACCACTAAAATGAATTTTAATAACAAATTTTTGTTGTTGTTTTTTGTTAATTCTCACCAGAGGATATTTTTTCCATTGATTTTTAGAATGGGAGAGAGAGAGAGAAAGAGAGAAACATCGATGTGAGAGAGACACATGGATCAGTTGCCTTCCACGAGGGTCCCAACTGGGGCCTGGGATCAAACCTGCAACCCAGGTACATGCCCTTAATTGAGAATCGAACTCGTAATCCTTCTGTACCCGGACCAATGCTCTAACTACTAAACCACACCAGCCAGGGCTTAATAACAAATTTTAACTCAATAAATCCAAAATATCATTTCAACCTGTGGCACTAGACACATTTCAACTACGTACGAGCTACACGCGGTCAGTGGCTATCGTACTGGGTGGCACAGATATGGGCAAAGCATATACAGCTGTGAGGAGACCACAGGGAAGGGAGTCTAGGGAGTCAAGTCACAAAGGCTTCACAGGGCCCTCTTGGACGAGTGGGCTAATCTCGTGGAGAAAGAAAGGAGTCAGGGACCTTTGAAGATGGAAGAGCCACTAGGTGTAGGGGGGCTGACTGACCTTGATGAAGAGAGCGCCAGCCTGCCCACCACCTGCCAACCTGCACGGCAGCAATGTTAGGGAGAACTGCGTTTGAGCAAGGGAACCCTGAGACGTCGGGGTTAGTTGTTATAGCAACTAGCAGATCCAGACTTATGGGGGGGCTATTACCCCAATCTTACCCCACTATTTGTTAATGGTTATTTGACATTTATATGGACTTGCCATATTGCCTCTCTGAAATTGTAGGGTTTTAGAAAACCAGGAACTGTGGACTGCATTTGACTTAGCTGTCCATCTCTTCCCTCCTCAAACACAGGCCTTGCCTTTTAAGTAGGCGATGGTTAATTCAGTAATAGTTTATGTTATTACTTCAATAAATCCTCTCACATCTATCTCAAAATATGCCCATGATGTATGTATTCACCCCTTGCCCTGCCAAATCCCTGAGCCAAGCCGACAGCACCACTTGCCTAGATTATCACTACAGCCTCCTGAGCTGTCTCCCTGTCTCTGCCCTCACTTCCCTACGGTCTATTTTCGACACAACAGCCAGCGAGATCTGTTAAAATGCAAAGCGGATGTCGCTCCTCTGCTTACTCTCCACAGCTGCCCTGTCCCTCAGAGCGAAAGCCGTGGTCTACACAGCGGCCCACAAGGGCAGGCAGGGCCGGATGGGCTCTGGCCTCCTGCCCTTATTGCTGACATCACTTCCTTCTTGCTCCCTCTTTTCCACCTACACTGGCATCTTGCTGGCATCTTACTATTTTTCCAACATGCCAGGCACACTCCTGCCTCGGGGCCTAGAGCTCCTGTAGCCTCTGCCTAAAATGTTCTGCCCAGCTGTCTGCGCAGCTCATTCCCCCGCAGGCCTTGGCTCCTTCTCACGTGTCACGTCCTCCGTGAGGCGTTCTCGGGCTCCTTGTCTTGGTGGCAGCCCCACCCAGCACACGGCTTTCACTCCGCCTCTGTTTCACGTCTCTCCTTCCCACTTAGGACTTACACTCTCCAGCCACTGGCCTTGTTACCAGCATATCTTGTTTCTTTCTTTCTCACCTTAGTAGAATTTAGTATCTAAGGGAAAAGAATTTTCTTTGTTGTAGCTGCTGCTTTGTCCCTAGTGCCAGGTACAAAATCGACAAATTTGGTGGAATGAAGGAACAGATAGTAGGGCACAGGGTGCCGAGAGAACCGCAGGAAATGGATCTAAGCCAGCTGGTAGGGGGACACGGGGAGGGCTCAAGGCAGAGGCGACGCTTCACAGAGACCTAAGGGAAGAGTCCAACGTGGCTAGGAGAGGAGGGAGAGGTGGGGAGGGCATGGCAAGCAGAGGGCACAGCCAACTCAAGACGAGGGGCAAAGAAACATCACGCTGTGTGAACCTGCAGAGTTGGGTTTGCTGGGGTGAAAGTGGGGGAGAGGGGGGGCTGGAGAGGCAGGCAGGGGTGCGATCACAGACAGCCTTGGCCAGGCAGGCCGTGGGAGGGGCCGGGCTTCGTCCCGGGCATGGCAGCCTCTGCTTTCCAAGTCGGCCATTCTTGTGTTCGTGCAGAGAACAAATGGGAAGGCGGAGTAGGGCCAGGGGCCCTCGTTAGGGAGGTTGCTGTCCTAAGCCAGGGGTGAGACCAAGCTGGGGTCGGGGAAGTGGGGAGGAGATAGAATTACTGAGAGAAAGGTAAGTGGGAACAATCTGGCAATTGATTGGCTTGGGAGAAGGTTGCCTCTCTGATACTTCCTTCACTCCCGGTTAGGTGCCGGTCCCGCTGCGTGAGATGCAGACACAGACACAGACACAGACTCAGACTCAGACACAGACACAGACACAGACACAGACTCAGACTCAGACACAGACACAGACACAGACTCAGACACAGACACAGACACAGACACAGACACAGACACAGACACAGACTCAGACACAGACACAGACACAGACACAGACACAGACACAGACACAGACAGACACACACACAGACACAGACACAGACTCAGACTCAGACACAGACACAGACACAGACACAGACTCAGACACAGACACAGACTCAGACATAGACTCAGACACAGACACAGACACAGACACAGACACAGACAGACACAGACACAGACACAGACACAGACTCAGACACAGACACAGACACAGACACAGACACAGACACAGACTCAGACTCAGACACAGACACAGACACAGACACAGACCCAGACACAGACACAGACACAGACTCAGACTCAGACACAGACACAGACACAGACACAGACTCAGACTCAGACACAGACACAGACACAGACTCAGACACAGACACAGACACAGACACAGACACAGACACAGACTCAGACACAGACACAGACACAGACACAGACACAGACACAGACACAGACTCAGACACAGACTCAGACACAGACACAGACTCAGACTCAGACACAGACTCAGACACAGACACAGACTCAGACACAGACTCAGACACAGACACAGACACAGACACAGACTCAGACTCAGACACAGACTCAGACACAGACACAGACACAGACACAGACACAGACACAGACTCAGACTCAGACACAGACACAGACACAGACTCAGACACAGACACAGACACAGACACAGACACAGACACAGACTCAGACTCAGACACAGACACAGACACAGACACAGACACAGACACAGACTCAGACTCAGACACAGACACAGACACAGACACAGACTCAGACACAGACACAGACTCAGACACAGACACAGACACAGACACAGACACAGACACAGACTCAGACACAGACACAGACACAGACACAGACACAGACACAGACTCAGACTCAGACTCAGACACAGACACAGACACAGACACAGACAGACACAGACACAGACTCAGACACAGACAGACACAGAAGTGGGCTGGTGAGACAAGGTGGTGATGTGGAACATTCTTGTGAAGCTATCTGGATGTATTAGAGCAAACTAGACCGAAACCTGGGCTGCAGATCATGTCTGAAGAAATAGATTTGGGGTTCAGCAGCAGAAAGATTATAGAGGTGCCCACGTGAGTCTAGTTGGGGGACAGTCACACAGGCAGCCTCTGACAGCTGAGGGGGTGAGTGGGAGGAGATTAGAATAATCATTTCGAGGGGTCAATGTCACCTTGGGGGACAGGGCAAAGGGAAGGCAGAGGGTTAGAACAGCTGAAACAACAGGCAGCAAGTTCAAAAGCTGGCATGTGAGCAATCTGGTGTGAAAAGTAAGTCGAGTGTAGGACCAAGAACAGGGAAGGGGGCGGTGGGGGGCCTAGGAAGGACATGGTAGCCTAAGAGGGGCCCAGAGGGGATCAAGCAGGAAACACTGGTTTCCCTCCTCTTCAGTCACAGAGCCTCTTACAGTTTCCTCTTGTAGACGACCAACAATGAGAACCACACAAGGAGCGCTGCTCTGCCCAAAGTGGTTGGGGGGAACCTTAGAGCTGGCTCCTGGCTTTGTCCCCTCTCTGAAAGCCCCATCCACACAAAGACTGAAGCTGCCCGCCACGGGCAAGGGACGCTGGACTCCCTGCGTTAATGCGACACAAGCCGCCTGCAGCAGGAAGCCTTCGGGGCCCAGCTCCACTTCCACCTGAACTACTTCGTGACTCGGGCGAGTTGCCTTCCCTGCTGTCCGGGTGGAAGAGTAGGGGGTGGGCCCCTTTCTGCACTAACGTTTAGGGACACGAAGGGATGGAGGCTGCTCAGGGGCAGTCAGCCGGCCTGCTGGCCGCTCTCGCCCCAGGGCCACGTATCCTCCGCCTGCTCCCAAAGCTTTAGGAAATGCTCCGGACCCTTGAGGCCCTGCCCTTAACACCTTGTTACCCCCAACAATAGCATGCTCACCAGCCCAGTCATATTTTTGTCTTCCCTGCCCGATGACTATATTTTCCAGGAAAACAAGCTCCTTTGAAACAGATTACGAGGTGCCCTCTGCCAAGCAGGGGGTGCGGCGTTAGCTGCGGTGGGTGCCGCATTCGGGAGGGAGCGCTTTCATCTGTCCAAGTAAACCTTTCCCCGACGCTTGTAAGGCTGATTGCTGCCAATTTCCAGCGGGAGAAACAAGCCATTAAGAGGGAGAAGCGTTAGTAACTGGAAATACCTCTAACATTTCACACGAGGCTTTGCTTTTTCGTTCTCTGCTCCAGGTTGTGCATCGTCTATTTTTCACTGTTCCAACAGCCCTTCTACTTGGAAGGAGGAACTTGGAAAGTATGTATTTCTGTGTGTGTGTGTGTGTGTGTGTGTGTATTTAATGCACACATCTACAATGTAAATATCTTTAGATAATCTGTGTATAATACACACATGTATGTATAAAATATATGTATAGAAAAAGTGTACATCTTTATGTCCTTAATGTATACCTGCATATACAGGGTGCATATGTAATGTATACCTGCACACATAGGGTGCATATGTAATGTACATGCAGCTTTTCTAAATGGGGTGAGAGAGAGAATGAAAGAGGGAGAGGGAGAGAGAGAGGTCCCTCCCTTTCTCGGCTGTCCAGACGTGACAGGAGCAGGGCAGGCTGAGGCTGAGCTCCCACCCTGGCCTCTGCCCTGATTCTCTATACCATCTGGGCCAGGCCCTGTCACTTCTACCTCTTGCAACTCAGGCATGGGAGAAAGGAAAAAAATAAAACACTTCCTCCAAAGAGTGTAGCCATGGGAATCGCAGGACTAAGAGCAAATAATGATTTCCTCCTTTGCTTTTTAAGTAAATACTGCTGCACAATGAGCTATTGGGCAGGACAGGTGCAAATAATAGACTCTTTTCCTGGTCTCCCCAGCCCCCCAGGGCCACCGCTAACAGCATCAAGTACTCAATTTTCTTTTGTTATTTAAAAATATGTTTGTGGGTTCCTGTGGGCTTGGGGAGGAGGGGCCCAGTCCTATTCTAGAACCACCAAGAGGAAGGCTAAGTTGTATTTTTGCTTTTCTAATGGAAAGCTACCTGTCGTCCCCTGAATTTTGTCTACAGGGATGCTTTTAATGCATCTGTCCGATGCAATGGGCTCTAGAGAAACCACTCTAATCAGCAGAGTGCGTCTTGTGGGAGAAGCAGGATCTTTGTGTAAGGTGGAACCAGCTCCAGCTGGCAGAGAGGGACCTGGGCACCCCTTGGATTCTAGTCAAGCCCCAGCATCTCCCAGGCCTCAGTTTCCTCTTCCAGGAAAAGGGGAAGCTAATGCACATCTTATCTATTTCAAAGGGCTAGTGATGAGGTGATTTTAAACTCAAGATAGCCTTAAAATATCATAGTGCCTCAAGGGAGTAAAAAGGCACAGTAATAAGAAAAATGCAAGGGGTTATTCTTAATCACGTTTTTACCCAATTGAGTGTAATTAATCCTTTCTCATTCCCTATTCTGAAAGCAGTTCATCACTTCAGATAAAGCCAGGCAAGTGCAGAAGCATCTGATGGAGAGGACCTGAGAGCCCCTTTCATGCAGACTGTTGCTTTAAAACTGGGCAGCTCTGGGACAGAGCCAGGTCCTTGCATTGTGCACCCCTCACCAGCATCTCTCATCGGAGGGAAAAGTCTAGAGAGAAAATCTGGAGCCTCAAGCAGACATTTCTGAAAATATTTCATTATTTCTGTTAATTGGAAAATGCATAGACCGCCTCGTATTTGCCCGCTCCATGTCCTCCTGCAGAAGCAGAGCCATTTGCACAGTCCGGGGTGGGAACAGGAAGATGCTCCCTCATGTCCTGTCTAGACTCCTGTCCTAGGCCCTTCCTGTCAGAGCTGCAGGTACAATCCTCAGAGGCAAATAAAGTAGATCTTCTGCAAATGGGAACTACCTTCCGATTTAAAAGGTTTTGAGAGGAAGGCAGGGCTGTTCGAGTATTTTCTTACCCTTTTAATAGCGCTGGGTCAATTAGGGGGAAGTCTGAGGGGCTGGAGGAGCCTGCCCCAGTTCTGAACTGAACACTTGGACTTTCCTATTGGGGCACTATCGCCTTGGAAGGCCCAGCTTCCCGGGGACAGCCTCCCTCCCACGGCTCGCTCCCGCTGCTCTCACAGCACCCTGTTAGCCTAGCTGGACTCCTAAGGTGCAGGAGCTGCTGTGATGAGGTGGGCAGGGGGTCCATGGTCCCCCGTGGAGTCAGACGAGGGCGACACGCTGCAGCCAGCCGCTGAGGTCCCACTGGTCCTCAGGATCGTCTTCCCTTTCATGCTGGCTTTGGGCCAAGTTCTGTTTTCTCCCCAGAAGGATTTCTAGGGAAAGACCCTGCACCACCTTGAAAGCCAAATTCACATTTGTCACTTGGTAAACTTTGCTCAGTATTTCTTCTTCCTTTCTCTTGGCCTCTCTCCTCCCTGCCTTCTGTATGAATAATACATTAATTCATTAGCATTCATTAAAAACTCTGGCTAATTTGGTTGAGCAAATTAGCAGAAACTGTGGCTTTTAGTTCAAAGGCCAGATCCATTTTGATGAGAAGGACAGGGTTCAGGGACATGTTCAAAGCTTGGGGCGCCCCCAGTAAGGGTCAGGCCCATTGGGTGTTGTGGTCAGAACTCTGCTCACCTGGAAGCAGCAGAACAGTAGGTGCTGATGAGGCGGGAAGGTGGGGAGCACAGACCGCTGCTCATCTGTGTGACAGACACACAAACCAGTCAACTGAAGACAAACTGTCTACAGCATGATTTTGTGTATGAACAGGTCTAACTTGTCCACTGGTCTGTAGCCACTGGAATTCAGTATATTCAGACATGAAGAGGACCCACTTTGGTGCCAGAAAGCTGGATTTTGGCTGTGATTCTGTGATGTACTAGGTATGTGACTTTGAGTTCGGTATTTAATCACTAAACCCTAACTCTCTCATCTGAGAAATGGAGAGAATGGCAATGCCGACCTTGTAAAGAGTTCGGTATTTAATCACTAAACCCTAACTCTCTCATCTGAGAAATGGAGAGAATGGCAATGCCGACCTTGTAAAGTTATTCTGATGGTACAATGAACAGACACCTGAAAAGTACTGGTGCACAAGTGGTTAGCAAATGTTAGATATTATCTTAGTCATTTCAGGGTATTATAACAGAACACCATCGACTGCCTGGGTGATTGAAACAACAGAAATTTATTTCCTACAGTCCTGGAGGCCAGGGAGTTTGAGATCGGGGTGTGAGTGAGCATGGTGAGGCTCTGTGAGACCCTCTTCTGGGTTTGCAGGTGACTGTATTCTTGCCGTGTGCTCACGCAGCAGAGATCAGCGAGAGAGGAAGCAAGCTCTCTTGTGTCTCTTCTTTCAAGGGCACTGATCCCATTCATGAGGGCTCTACAGTCACGACTAAATCATCTCCGAAAGGCCCGTCTTCAGCTCTCATTGCTTTGGGGGTAAGGCTTCAATATACAAATTTTAGGGGGATGCAAACATCC
This sequence comes from Miniopterus schreibersii, assembly GCF_964146895.1. Classification (NCBI taxonomy): domain Eukaryota; kingdom Metazoa; phylum Chordata; class Mammalia; order Chiroptera; family Miniopteridae; genus Miniopterus; species Miniopterus schreibersii. Next base: position 6,428,812 of record NC_138112.1, on the reverse strand, counting down.
AATCCATAGAGGTATGGTTAGTATCTATCTTCCCCCTTCCCATCTAGCAAAACCCTCTGCATTTGCACATACTGTTGAAGATATATTTTAGAATGGCCTCCTCCATCCAGCCTGCTCTTCTAACCTCAGTTCTTAACATCAGCTGCACCTCTGATAAAGATTTTTAAAGGATGCCCTAGCATTAAGAAACAGTTAGTTGAATGTTCCCTTAGAAATATGGTCAAAAGATACAACAGCTAATTTACAAAGGCAGAAACATAAGTGTTCCATAAATGGAAAAAACCCCACTCAGCCTTGGCAGTAATAAAAATGCAAATAAAACCCAATTAAATTACACTCTTTATCTTCCACAATGAAAAGGACTCAGACTATGACGATAGGAGTGCTGTGGAGGGTGCGGAGGGGCGGGAGCCTCAGCCACTGCTGACGGGGGCATAGCCGGGGGGACCTCTCAGGAGAGCAATATAATCATGTGAAGTGACAAATAGCCCTCCCTTCGCACTGAACAGACTTATTAAAGGAACAGACAGGAAAACCCAGAAATAGACTCAAATACACATAAAAATTTAGAGTATTATGAAGATGACATTTCAAATTAATGGAGTAAATATAGGTTATCTACGAATCCGGTTGAGACAACTGGGGAGCCATCTGATAAAATATTAAGTTAGAGCCCTACCTCACTTCTTATGCCAAAACAAATTCCAGGTGGGTCACACATAAAATGTGAAAGAGGGTTCCATAGAAGTACCATGAGAAAACCTGAGAGCAATCCTTTATGATCTCAGAAGCTTCATCAGCATGGAAAATAGTAATGTTACATTGAAAAATGAAAAATGTCGACTGGAAAATAGAATGGTGACATATTTTTAAAAATAAAAAAGCAAAATTACATAGTAATCATATAAGCAAGTGTACCTAGGTAAAGACCAGAAGTATCTATACTTAAATGTTTTTTCACAATTATTTACAGAATTCTTACTGTAACTGAGAAGTTGCTCGGGGTGCTAGGGATAGAGGGGTGACAACATTGTTGTGGTTCTGGTATTAATGGAGCACAGTCTAGGGGAGACATGCAAAGCGAAGAAAGAAAACAATAAAATTATAGGAAAAAGATTAACAAGAATCACTCTAGACGGGGTGTTCAGGCAAAGCTCCCTTGAAGAAGAGACATTTAGGCTGAGATCTGAAAGACCAAAAGGAGCCAGCTGTGTAGAGAGAGACGGACGGACAGTTCAGGCAGACGGAGGGGAGGGTCCGTCAGGAAATGAGAGAGGTCTGGGGAGGCACCAGGGGAGGGGAGAGCAGCGTGAGGGAAGGCAGGGAAGGAAGCGCCACAAAGCGCAGTCTTAGGGCCGGGAAGGAATGGAGGTTTTATCATAAATGTAGCATTTAGAATTCAGTTGTCATTATAATGCCCCTTCTTTCAACTTGCACTTTTTTCCCCCCCGACTGCCTTTAAGATCTCACCATCTTTGGTGTCCTAAAATTCACTACGACGTATCTAAGAGTGGATGGTGTTTGGATTTGTAGAAACTCTTGACTCTGTCTTTGAACAGTTGCGGAAAATTCTCAGCCATCATCTCTCCGAGCATTGTCCTGGCCTCATTTTATCTGCCCTCTCCATCTAGAACTTGAATTAAACATCAGGCCTCGTCCTACCTCTTATTCTCTTTCACATGTTTATTTCTTGTTCCTTTGTGTGCTCCTTTCTGGGTGATATCTGCCTGAGTGATCTTTTAGTTCACTAATGCTTTTTATATTAGCGTGTGTGCTCTTACACCCAGCAATTGGCCTCTATTATTGTATTTTTCATTTCTAAAAGATCTGTTTCAAATATTCTAGGTTGCTTATAGTTTTCTGTTTCATGAAGATATTTTAAGTTTATTGTTAAGTCTTTTCTCTAAATAAATAAGCACAGTAAATTATTATAAAATATTTCTGTTAATTCAATCTGAAGTTTTTGCAGGTCTGTTGTTGACATCTGTTGCTTATGCTGACCTCCCACATGATAGTTCTTTCTTTGTATCTTGGTATTTTCTATGGTGTGCTAGTCATTGCCATTGGCAACTTATTTCTGGGACTTTATTACTGTTTTCAATATAATTCCTGGGATAATTTTCTACATAGAGAATTTATGGAGTTTTTTTTTTTTTTTTGGTCTTGTTTTTACCTATACTTACCCCCAGAGCTTGGCCACAGCAAACCAAATTTACAGCTTTTTATGTGTCTTTCAATTCATGTGAATTTAGCCCACACATTTACTATAAGACCATTTTGTGCTTATGGCCTCTGGGGAGAGGTTATTTTCTCTCCTCCAGTCTGCTCGAGGGTGAGGAAATCTTGGTTGAAGTTCCTGGGATGAGGCGGCCACCCCCGAAGGTAGAGCCCTTTTGGTTCCAGCTTTATGTCAGGAGATGTCCTATTACACACCCCACTTTAAAAGACTTGGGGAGTTGAGGGTCTCCATCGACCCACGAGGCTATAATCAACTTATTCAGTTCAGAAAATGCCATCAGGGTAAAAAATGTCCTTCTTGACTCTCTGGGTTCCTAATTTCACATTGATTTTGATGTAGTAATTTGAGGCCAGTGTTTTGGTGCTTTTAAGAATCTTTTAAGCATTATTTATAATTTTTAGTTGTTTCACCATGAGGATTGTCCAAACAACCTAGCCTGCCTTATTCTCAGAAATAGAAGTTTATTCTAAGTGCAGTTGGAAACCACTGAAGCTATTTTCAGAAGAATGACTTGACCTAATTTACGTTTAAAAAATAACCCTACAGTACAGAGAATGGAGTGAAGGAGGCAGGAATGAAATAAGTAAGCCTAATGAAAGACTTGAGTAATCTAGGGGAGAAGGTGGTTTGAACTAAGGTGTGACTGTAAAGAGGGAGAGAAATAGGCTGAAGTATGATGCGTAGGTTAGAATAGAAAAGACTTGGAGGTAATTGGATGTTGGGGGAGGAGGAGATGGCGTCATCCGAGATGACTCAGTTTCTGCCTCAAATGACTCTGTGGACAGTGGTACAGGTAGGAGGTGCTGTGATAGGACAGAAGAGACCACGAAGGTTTGGACCAGGGGCCATGTGTGTGTGTGTGTAATTAAAATTTAGTTATAAAATTGTATTACTTGAGATTTATATGACATACTCAAGTGTCCTCATTAACAGCTATTATTTCTGGGTGATGAGATTAGAAGGAATTCCCCCTCCCCTCACATTTTCACTATTAAGCAAGTATTACATGTATTTGTTTTCAAGGAAAAATGCCATTTTAAAATAAAAGCAGCTCCTGTATATCACAAAAACTAGAATTCCTTTTGAAACCTTGAAACTTGTTCTCTCCATATTAAGATCTCCCCGTTTTCACCCTCTGTGTTGTGTGTGTGTGTGTGTGTGTGTGTGTGTGTGTCTACTATGCCATAAACTACTTCAGTGTCAGAGACCATGGCTCATTCATTTCTCCTCACCGCTCCTTAGTAACTACCACACTGATGTGCACATAGTAGATGCTTAATAAATGCTGAGTAAATGAAAACATTTACTCATTGAAGACACTCAGTAATTATTTTTTCACTGAACCTTGGACTAGACTGGCGTAAGGATGCTGCGATCACAAACTGTCACGTTTTTTTATTCAGACCACATACTCCAGATAGAGCAAAGCTTTTCTGCGTTTAACTCAGAGAAGGCAAGGTGGAGGCTGGACTTCTGGCACTCATTTCCACCCTTTTCACTCGATCCCTGGACAGGCTCCCTTCCCCCAAAGGCAGCAGCGAGCTGAGCTGAGCCATGTGGGGACACCTAGCAGGCCCAGGCAGGCTTGAGTGGCACCAACCTTAATGCACTGGTTTTGCCTACAGGCTTGTGACAGCACAGATGGCGTGAGAGGCTCCTACTGCTAAGGACCCCCTGACAGGGCAGGGCCCGCCCCCCATAATGAGCCTCCTCTCTCCCACAGAGCACGCTGTAATGATGACATGACACTCCGTGAAACCTGGAAGGGACTCGGGGGTGGTGTCCTATCGGTTGTTTTATTGTTTCAACTGCTGTGTGAGTCTAAGGCGTCCTGGGAAACCCCAGTGTCAAGGCTGGGACAGAGCAATCTCAGGAGCCATAGGCTCCTCACCCGTCAGTACTGTACATGGTGTCGCGTTCAGGGCTCGCCATGGAAAGGCCACGTAGCACGAACAGTATTTAAAAGTCAAACTCAGACTCTTGATGGGATAGTAAACAAGATGTACAACGCAAACCAGAGAAGATGCCCTGGTCCCCACAATGCTCTCCACCTCTTCTCCCGCTTCGAGGGCCTTCTTCTCCAGCTCTAGCTGCACCAGTGTAAAGATGGGGACATTGTTCAGTGTCCCTGTGAAGAGATCCTTATGTGCATCTTGCTCCAATGCTCTTGCTTTGGCAGCTTCCAGAAGGCCAGTGCCAAGGCTGCGGGCTATCTGGGGAGAACACCCAGCTGGCCACCCCGAGGAACATCACCACAGTGACGCAGAGCCAGGCCCAGCCAGGCAAGAACAGCTGCTGCAATGGGACTTCGGGGAGCGGGGCAGGCTTGTGCTCTGAGTCAGCAAGGCACCGAACAGCATCTGCAGACCGTGAAAAGCAAATGCATAATGCAGAGCTGCTCGCTCCCACGCTCCTCCTCCTCCACGGTCCTTCCAGGGCATATAAAATAGATGGCTCGTCCCTGGTCTCTGCCTGCAGTCATGTCCTCACGCACTCCTGTCTATGGCTTTATTTTCCCACACCCAGGCCACGCGGAGGGGCAGAGCTACGCAGGCCTCGGTGGAGCTTACGCATGGCAGCAGAAAGTGTGGCGAGGGTTCGGCAGTTGGTTCTCCAGGCCTCGTTTTCGACATTCTGAGATCCCAGAACAGAAGGCGCTGCGGTTAGGGGTGAGGCGGGGTAAAGAGAGAAGGTTCCGGTGCTGCCGGAACTCCAGGTTTGCCATAGCCTGACCTGGGCAACAGGCACCTCAATAAACCCCAGCTGCCACTCATCTGCTGCTCACCCAAGGGCATCTATCTAAAGCGCCCAGAGCTCAATTGAAAGCAGCAGGTGAAAAGTCAAATACTTCATTAAAAGCAGCAAGAGGTTCCATTGTAAATCCACTGCTCTTGCCCTTCAAAGATCAGACACTGGGATCCAAATGGGTTCTGGTTTCAATCAGAGATCAGATGTTTGAGAGGTAGCTTGTGGTGTGTATCTTTTCAATGTGCTGCAGAAAGGCCCTCTGTTTCTCCTGTTTTTACCTTATTTTTATATCCTATAGGGATCCTCAAGAACTGCTGCTCATCACCACACACACACACACACACTCACTCACTCATTATGTTGAGACTAGAAGAAGCCAAGAAACACTTCAAAAGGTGAGCAGAGGATTGAGTTTCAGGTTTATTGAATTCCCGGAAATGCCGTCTCCCCTCCGGGAAAAGGTTAGTCCTATTTCCAAACAACTTTAATCTGGCCAAAGACAAGGGGAAGAGGGAGGAAAAGACACGGGGAGAGGGAGCGTTGGCAGAGGGAAGAGTCGGGGAGAAAAGAGAGAGGGAATTGTTAATTTCAATTGATTTTCTGATAAGGCTTCATATCCTGAAGTGTGCTTCAAATCTGAGAAGTGACATCTGCCGAGATCGGCCGTCAGTGTCTGAATTCTCCTGAATGTAATTAGATCTGAGACAAGATAGAAGACTCAGTGCGTGGCCCTCAGGGAGGAAATGGTCTTTGAAAAGAATTATGTTAATCAGACTAGCTTCTTCTTGCATCTGCTCGCCTGTTATTCCGGGTAAAATTAATAGGTCTAAGGAAGGGTGTGATCATAATGACAATCTGGTCTTCACAGCAGGAAGCTTTATAAAGGAGCTGAACTGTGCCTTGTTGAGAACACTTAAAGTAATTAGTTACAGGGCTACTCGCTCTCTTTCCTTTTTAATAATAATAATGGTTATTAATGTTTACAAATTAAAGAGCCTTTCTCCAGATGAAAGGAGTGCTGGAGCGGAGCCCCGGGAGCAGACGCTCTGCACCTATGGCCTCACGCCCGGGGAGATGACACTGGAGGGGCCAATCGGCCCTCTCCCTCCTCCCCTCCGAGTCCCCTCCCGCCTGGCTCCCCAGGGCACCGCTAGGAACAAAGTGCCCAGAACTGGCAGAGGTGGGAGGAACTGGCAGAGCTGCGGGCCGAGGCTGAGACTCCTGCCCTGTATGCCCAGTGCCAGGCACAAAGTAGATGTTTGCTGATAGGCTGGGAGGAAGGAAGGAAATGGGAAAGCAGGGAATTTAGGAAAGGAAGGAGGAAGGGAGGGAGGGAAAGGAGAAATAGATAAAGAAGAGACAAATTAAGGAAGAAAAGAACAGAGGGAAGAAAGCAAGACCACAAAGTAACAAGAAAGAATCAAGGGAGGACGCTGAAGGCACGGCCTGGCTGTGAGATGGAACCACAGGGATGGGAGGGCTGATGTGTCCTGGATTCAGGTTTCTCCTCTATTCGTCTGTAGGTCAGGGGCAGGCTGACCACAGCCACGGGCTTACTCCTGCCCACCGTCTGTTTTTGTAAATGAAGGTTTGGGGTTCGAGCGTGTACATACTGTCCGTGGCTGCTGTCACACTGCACCCGCAGGCCTGAGTAGCTGCAACGGAGGCCGCGTGGCCCTCAAGGCCGAAACGTCCACTATGTGGCGCTTACAGAAAAGGGGCTGCCAACCTCTGCTGCCAGCTCTCGAGAGCAGGCATCCTGCTTGATTTGATTTTAAAACATGCTAAGTGGGACTGACTTTTCCAGAGCAGAACTTCCCACCTGCATGATATTCAGAGACCCTTAAGCCGAGACAAGTAGCTCTTAGGGGGGCAGGTGATGTGGCAGTGGGCGGAGCGGGGGAGGGAAGAGAGTGAGCGTCTAAACTTGTCTTCTCGGGCTGAGAGCGGGTTCTGAGAGGATGAGATGCAATGTGTCTGCCCGATGCCCACAGGGCTAAAGGCGGGTGCAGAGGGGCAAGGTGGGGAACAGAAAAGCCACCGGCTCCCAACCGGCTGTCACAGCCTCGCTTAATTTACACGCACAGCAAACAAGGCGGTACATGAAGGTTTAGAAGGAGAAGACTTCGGCCCAAGATCTTTCATTTACTGACAGTCCATTGAACATACCTGAGCTCCTGTCGTCTTGCTTATGAAATGGAGATAAAATAACTATAACTTTAGAGTCCTAGTGTGTTAGATGAGCGAAGCGTATCAAAGTACTTTGAAAAGCACATGGTTCTTATGCAAACAGTGATTACATACTAGTTATCATAGTTACTGTGCAACGAATGATGGGCCTGGGTAAGCGAGGCACTGTGCTGTCAGGTGCAGACGTCACTGTTCTCCTGAGCTCCGGCCCTGACAGAAGATCAGGTGTCCTAGAGGCATTTTTGGTAAAGTCTGTCAAAGCAATCAAACTCTGAAACCATATAATACTCATCCCCGAATCCACTGGCGTGAAACAATAAGCTTTAATTTCTTGCTTACACACTTGCCGGTCAGCTAGAGTTCATCTAGAATAGCGGCCAGGCTTGGCTCCAGTTTGCAGGTCTGATTCACGGAGGATGTGTCTCTGGAGCAGTGGCTCCCCGAGGCATGTTCTTCTCACAGTGATCGTCGGGAGACCACTAGCCCACGCCTCTCCTCACGTCCCATCTGTCAACACCCCATTGGCCACAGCGAGAAACGGGAGAGCATACTCTTCTCCCAGGAGCCCCAGCACGTCAAACTGCGAGCCCAACAGCAACGGGGGAGCACACTCCTCCGTGGAGGTCTTTTGGAGGGAGTAAAGATTTGTTGACAAATAACCTATTCCAGAAGCCAAAACATTAGCTGAGCAGCGTCTGGTGTCACCCCAAGCTACTGGATCCAGTTGTTTCAGTGTGCAGCCACTTTCACTGGGGTTAGTGGGCCGCCTCTGGAGGTGAGACTGCAGGTCCACTTGCCAATCTGGTGAACAGCTTACCCGTGACCTCAGGTTTCGAGCTTTTCAGGTCCAGGTGCAGTGCACTGTTAAGTAAGGAAAACTGCCCAATTCCTCCGTGAGCCCGAATTCACTGATGAACTTTTATAGAGAAACTGCATTACTTAAAACAAATGTGGGTCACTTGGCAAATGTAGGTATAGTAAAGACACGGAGGACTGAGTATAATGGTAATAAGGAAGCAGAGGGAGCCAGGACTAAAATCAGACTCCAGCAAGAGAGCCGGGGTCACCTTAGATAAGAATGACAGCCGTGGGCAGGGGCTCCCAGCTAATTAATTACACCTTAATTTAAGAAGCTGGCTCTGTTCTTGTGCCTTCCTGGAGCCACAGGGATGCTGCGGTGTCATGAGAAAGGGAAGGGAAAGGCCCGCTTCCCTGGGCTCCTGTCTTTCCCCCTCTCGCTCCCTCCTGCTCCGCAAGAGGTAAGGATAGGTTACCACAGGATCAGCAGCTTCATAAATATGCAGGAGAAAGAAAATCAACCTGAAATCCACAAAATAATTAAAATATAAATAGACTTGTTTGTTTCAAGGATTTGCAATGAATGCTTGACTCAGTCTGAAGATTAATCAGTGATGGGTAATTATATTTTCACACACACACACACACACACACACACAGAGAGAGAGAGAGAGAGAGAGAGAGAGAGAGAGAGAAGGAGGGAGAGAGGGAGGGAGAGAGGGAGAGAGAGAGAACCCCGGTGGGCTCTAAGCAACATGCATGCAAAACTTGTGTGAGTTTTCAGATTCAAGCAGAGGTGAAGTCACCTGAGGCTCCTTGCAGGGCTTGAGAGTTCATTTCATACCTGTCGCTGAGCCACCGGGCGCAGGACCTGGGAGTGGGGGACTTTTGCTGGCACCTATGATGGCCTTTTCTTTCTTCCCCCACCCTTTCCCTTCTCTTTCACTCTCCCCCCCCCGCCTCCCTCCCTCCTCCCTGCCTCATTTCTCCTGCAGTTCCCCCCTCTTGAAATTTGAGATAAGCAATCTATCGTCCCGTGGACATTTATGGAGGCTTCCTCGATGTGTTAAGCTCTGCAATCTCCGGTAAGGTGAAGAAACCCAGCCCTGTCCTGCAGGAACTCACGATCCAGAGAAATTATTCTAAACTGGAGGTCATTTGGCCCCTTTGGTAGATATTCGACAATATCCACAGACATTTTTCATCGTCATGGCTTTGGGTGGGTGGAGACTGGGGATACTGATAAACACCCTGCAATACATAGGAGAGCCTCCCCAACACAGAACTTCTGGGCCTAAATGACAATGGTGCTGAGGCTGAGAAACCCTGGTCTAGAAGGAGACACAAAATGCAAACATGTTAAAACGTGACTCACTTCCAGGCTGTGTGGGGTGAAGGCCTTGGGCTCAGGAGAACTGCAAATCTCGCTTCTCTTTCTGGTCTCTGGCTCTTTCCAGCTCTGCAGGCTCCCAGTTTTGCTGCCACCTTTGAGAACATGGGATTCCTGGTCATAGCTGCAGTCTTAGAGATAAAGTTTCTCTCTCCTAAAATACCAGTTCTTTAGCCCTCCTGGTAGCTCAGTATTTGGCCATCTGGCCACTTGTCCGTCTGCCCATCCATCTCTGCCTCCCTGCCTCCCTCCCTCCCTTCCTCTCTCCCTGCCTCCATCCATCTCTTCATCCATCCATTTATCCAGACAGCAGTATTTACTTGGCAATACTGCAGCTACTCAAACTCTGAAGGCACTCCTCACTCTCAGGTTAGATTTCTTGGGGGTGGGGAAGAAATTCATGTGTGGCACGTGATGGGCTGTGTGCCAGTCTTCTTCTCTTGTTAATGCCTCTGATTCCCCATCTGGTAAATGGGAGTCCTACTCTGACCCATTGCATGTTCCCTGAGATACACAACCAGGTGTTCGACTTGATTTACTGCTGGAGGAAGAGAGGGGAAGAGCGAAATGAGGGTTCCAGTGGCAGCATTGTGCCTGTGGCCCCTGGCTGTGTAGCCTTTGGGCAAGTTTCTCAAACTTACTGTGCCTCCATTTCCTCATTTGTGTGATGAGAATAACAATGGCATGTCCCTAAAAGAGTCACAGTGAGGATTAACTGGGTCAGCACACGACCAGCACTTAAAACAGTGCGTGGCACATAGGAAGAGCTCAGTAAGTATTAACCATCATTGTCAGTTGTCATTGCTGCTGAGTCACTAGTTTAGGGAGCACAGAAAATTCTATTAAACGCCAGAGCTTGGAGGAAAGCAATGCAATCCTGTAATTCGGGACTGAGACCCCTGACCCCCGAGGCACCCTCTTTCACTGCCAGCTGCTTGGCCGGGGTCTCCCCCTCTCTGCAGCACTGAGACTTGGGCCCGGTCATCCTGTGCTGTGGGGCTGTTCTGTGCAGTGCAGGATGCTAACGGCACCTCCGGCCTTCACTCAGTACATGCAGTAGAGCCCTCTCCCCAGCTGTGACAACCACTGGCCCCAGATGGTGCCACCTGTCACCAAGGGAGCAAAATCACCCGGTTAACAACTACTGTTTTAAACAATAATGCTAAAAAAGAGTGATAGTAACAATAATCACACTTGAGGAATCACCCCCGGTCAATGGCAATCTCCCTTTCGACCGGGCATGAGGCAGAGGCATCTTCCACGCGCTGCAAGGAATGTGGGTGCTGTGAAATCTTTCACTCTGTAGAATCTGAGGCACCTTCTGACAGGGTGTCTGGCCGGCTCCCTGGAGGCAGCGTGCCCCCAGGCCAGCGTAGGTGCCCCGAGGTACAGGATAACAAACGCTGAAAAGATAAGGTCCTTACCAGGCAGATTAGATTAATGCATATATTTCCCCCAATTGTCATGCTAATATAAACATGGCTTCAGAAAGATAGCGGGATGAATATGCATTAGGCGGGAATCGCTTACCCATCTCGTCAGTCCTTCAGCACAGGCTCTGGCTTGAGGCCTTGTCCTGGCTTCTTCTATGACGCGACTTCCAGCAGGTTACTCGTCCTCTCGAAGCCTCAGCTGCCTCTTCTGTGAGGTGGGGCTGATAACCACCCCCATCTCGTGACAATCAAGGACCAGAGTGCATGTGAAGGACTTGGGACAGAAGGAGGCTCACAGGGAGCATTCAGCAAACGTCAGCTATCAGTGCGCTGAAGAGGAAAGCCGTAAATCACAACTTTTCAAATAAGACTAACAGGTAGTCACAAAGGATGACTCTCTCTCTCTATTTTCAACTAGTTTAAAGCACTATTTAACAAAAATTTAGTTTTCCAGCTGCACTGGGTTGTGTACCCCCCCCACCCCCGCCTCCAAAATGCATGTTCCACTTGGAACCTCAGAAAGTGACCATATTTGGAAATAGGGTTTTTTCTTTGCTGATGTAAATAGTTAAGATGAGATCATACTGGATTTGGTGGGTCCTACGTCCCCTGACTGGCGTCCTTATAAGAAGGTCATGCGAAGGGAGAAACTGCCTTATGAGGAGGCCGTTGAAGCTGGAGGCAGAAACTGGAGTGATGCAGCAGCAACACCAAGGGTTGCCAGCAACCAGCAGAAGCTAAAGGTAAAGGCAGGACTCTTTCTAGAGCCCTCAGAGGAAGCATGGCCCTCGTGCACCTTGAGAGCTGCTGGAGAACACATTTCTGTTATTTCAAGCCACACAGCTTGTGGTTCTTTATTACAGCAGCCCTGGGACGTAAATACAACTGACTCTGACCCTTAGGCTCTGCTTGGGTAGGTGGTGCTGTTTCTTAACTTGCAAAAATCAGTTCTTCTGTAGGTGTTCTCAGCTGTCTGCTCACTTCCATTAAAGCCAACATCACTTTTAACTTTTTGGTTTTGTTAATGAGTTTAGTTCTGTTATTGAGTGTGGCCCCAAAAGACCTGGAATCTCTTCCTGGGCGGAACAGCTGTGTTGGCTCACGGGTTCTTAACCCAAATCCCCTCCTCGATTCTACCGCATGTCCTTACTTCACATTGCTCCAGCGGCCACATTCTGCTCACCTTCCAACCAAAATCAAAGCTGACTTAGTTACACTTGGCAACCCTCCCTCTAATACATGTCTCACTCATTTACCTTCTGCTTGTCTTTATCCTGATCGGTGGGTCCTTTCCACTGAGTTGACTAGTTTACTCACCCCAAAGCTTGATCAGTTTATAAAAACTCATGCCTCTGGCAAAACTTGCTGTTGATGTCAATAGCCATATAAAATAAAATAAAAATAATAAAATAAAATAAAATAAAATAAAAATGTATTCATAGAATCCTGAGTTAGGAGGGACCACAAAAGTCCTCTCTCCCAGCATCCCTGCCTCTGCTTCCTCCTCTTCAATGCAGAAACGTTCTCTACAATATTCTTACCGAGTAGACCTTTAGTCATTGCTTTCAAACATCCAGTGATGGGAAATTCACTGCTTCCTACAATGGTCCACTTTATCTTTAGACATTTAATTAGGTAGGTATTTACATAGAGTTAAAATCTATCTGCCATTCCATCCACTGGTTCTGGTTTTGCCCTCGGAGCCCAGACAAATCACATTGATGCTCCTCTTAGGCTCTCACGTCTGATGATAGTGATTCCGAATGCACTACCGCGTCCCATCTCCTGAATAATTTATTAGTTTTACTCCATCTTGAGCTATTCTTACCCTTTCAATCATTCCATAACAAAATTTAAAGTCCCAAAACATTTTTGTCACTCCCTGTTGAATGTATTCTGAGTTACATATATTTTCCTAGTGTGTCCCTAGAAGCAAATACGGCATTTCTAGTAATCCTCGTAGGAGCAGAGTAGACTGGGTCATACCAAAAAGTTTTACGAAGACTTAAGTTTCTTCATTAGTGAACAAAAAAACCTAACAGTGGGTAAAAACATGAAGGTCTAGTTGGGCGAAGCAGTGAAGGAGCTAGAAAAGAGTAAAAATAATTAACATATTCAAGGAAAAAGTTGGAAATGATTAATTGGGAGTAAACTAGACTTTGGACAAATATAAAAAAGGAAGTGGCAAAGGGATTGTGATTTTATCTCAAACCTGTGAGTCCATTTTCCAGTTATTCTTGCTGTGTAACAAATTACCCCAAACTTAATGGTGTAAAACAACATTTCATTATCGGAGATCCTGTGAGTCAGGGATTTGAAAGGATCAGTGGCCTCTGCTCCACCATTTCTGGGGGAGCATCTGGGGGCTGCATCTGGAGGCTTCGCCACTGATATGTCTGGAGGCTGGCCTGACGGCTTGGCTCAACTGGCCCTATCGACTCAAACACCTGCGCATAACCTTTCCACGTGGCGCGTGTTTTGCACACTATGGCAGCTGTGTTCCAGAGGCAGTGCCCCTGAGTGAGTTTTCCAAGAGACCTAGGTGGATGGTGCGTGGCCCTTTCTGACCTAGCTTCGGAAGTCATGAAACATCACTGTCACTGCAGTCTCTTGATTGTCTCCTGATGGATGGGGTGCAAGGTCGCCTTGTAGAACAGCATGTGAGATGGCAGGATATTGTTGCAGCTACCTTTGGAAAATATAATCTGTTACTATTTGGAAAAGTAGAAGTCAACAGTGTCCAATGAGATTACCAAGCAGAAATAAGCCAGAACTGAGGAAATCCCTATGAAGGACAAGGCACCTTCCAAGCAGGACAAAGCTGTGATTCTATGTGTGTGATATACTCGGCCCTGTGGGCATGTCTAGAGGATATTTTCACCAGCGTGGCCTCTAACACTCTAAAGGCAGAATGAGCATGATGTTGCCGGTAGGTTACACGTTAAGCCATGGTTAGGCAGCTTCACAAAGCCCGAAGTAGAAGTTCAGGTTGAGCATGAGTATTAGGTTCCAGATTCTGATCATTAGGTCTGGGAGACACAGTTCTGTGAGTAAAATAATTAGTATTCTTATCATGGGAGTGCTGCCTGAAGAAGGCAGTGACTTCACAGCCCTGTTTTTTCCCACTTGGAGTACATCTCACTCTGGTGCATGCTGTCAACTGTGCTTTGGGGACATATACTCACAACCAAGGTTACGGGGAACAGCCATATACACGCATCGGGCTTAGCTTGTTTCCGTTCCTTGGAGAACTTCTGTGCTTTGGGAATAACAGAAGTAAAAACAATCATGAACAGAGTCCAAGGCATCACCGTGGCCCATCCTTGAGTCAGGATCAGTCCGTGGCCTGGCCAAACCGCTCCCCTGTGGCGGACCCGCGGGGAGCAGAGAGCGAGGCCTGCGGCTCCAGGCTGGAAACAGGGAGAGGATGCCCTTCCCTTCCCCTTCGGGTGGCAGCAGGAAGCAGTGGTCGGCAAAAATCAGAGAAGGTCCTGTCAAAGGGCACCCGCCTTTCCTTTAGCGCTGTTTCATTAGTGAGCCTCCACCATCTGTCCCGGGAATGCGCCCATGGTAGTTACTGTCCGTGTACCCATTCTACAATTCCGTGGTTCTCCCTCGCCTGTGCTTACTTAGTGATGAATGGGCCTCACAGCCACAGGAAGGCTGCTGTAGGCATGACGGTCTCTCTACAGCTCTGTGCACGCGGGATGCACAATATACTAGCCCAGTAGTTGTTTCTTTTCTGGACTCTTATTCATAACTACGATTCCAAGTTTTGGCCATTCTTTTTCCATTATGAATGTCTTCCATTTCCACTTTCCCAGCCCAAATAGGATCCATTTCTCAGCACCAGGTCCAGTTCCGCCCCCCCAAGGCCTTCCTCCAACTGCTCTGTGCGCGTCTGAGTCACATTCGTCTCCCCCTCTGGGAACCCTCCTTGCGCACCACCTGTTCCCCTCGCTCTGACGTTTTATCACGCTCGGCTTCTGCTTTATTTTTGTTCCGTTTTTCCTTTTTATTGAATTCATTGGGGTGACACTAGTTAATGAAATTATAAGGTTTCAGGTGCACTGTACTGTGTGCTCACCACCCCCAGTCCAGTCTCCGTCCATCAACATTTATACCCCTGTGCCTTCCCTCCCCTCCGCCCGGCAGTCACCATCCTGTTGTCCATGTCCATGAGTTTTTTCTCTCTTTTTTCTCTTTTGCTCTGTCCCTCCACTTCGCCACCCAGCCCTCCAACCACCAAGAGCTTTCAGCTTACTCTCTATCTATGATTCTGTCCCCATTTGCCTGTTAGTTCGTGTTGTTCATTAGAGTGAAATCAGGTGCTTGTCTTTCTCTGACTGCTTATTTCACTTAGCGTAATGCTCCCCAGGCCCATCCATGCTGTCACAAAGGGTAAGGTTTCCTTCTTTTTTACGGCCAAGTAGTAGTCCACAGTGTAAATGCAGCACAGCTTTTTTATCTGCTCATCTACTGATGGACACTTGGGTTGCTTCTAAATCTTGGCTACTGTAAATAACGCCACTATGAACATAGGGGTGCATATATTCTTTTAAATTAGTGTTTCGGGTTTCTTTGAATTTCCCACAACTGGAATCACTGGGTCATAAGGCAGTTCCATCTTTAATTTTTTGAGGTAACTCCATGCTGTTTTCCATAGTGACTGCACCAGTCTGCATTCCTACCAACAGTGCACTAGGTTCCCTTTTCTCCACACCCTCGCCAGCACATGTCGTTTGTTGATTTGTTGATGGAGCCATTCTGACAGGTGTGAGGTGGCATCTCACTGGGGTTTTAATTTGCATCTCTCTGATGATTAGTGACATTGAGCATTTTTTCATATGTCTCTTGGACACCTTTATGTCCTCTTTGGAGAAGTGTCTATTCAGGTCCTTTGCCCATTTTTTAATTGGATTGGGGTGTGTGGCTCTAAAAGGCCAATCGGAGGTGGAGGAGTGGTTGGACATGTACACCGTGACCAGTCAGCTGGTGCTGAAGGTGCGCAGGGAGGACGATAGCGTGCCCGTGATCTGCCAGGTGGAGCACCCCGCTGTCACGGGCAGCCTGCAGACCCAGCGCTACCTAGAAGTGCAGTGTGAGTACCTGCGTCGGGCCATTCTCGCCGTGGCAACAAAATATCACAGACGGAGGGGCCGGCAGCTTAGAAACATCAGAAATGTATTTTTCATGGTTCTGGAGGCTGGGAAGTCCAAGATCAGGGCGCCAGTGTGGTCATGTTCTAGGGAAAGCCCCTTCCTGATCCACGGCCGTGTCTTGCTTTCTTGTCTGACTTAACTGTTCCTCGGGACTTTCTGGTGATTCTTCATTTAGGCTAAGAGCTCCTGGGGACACAAACCTTTTTTTCCTATTATTTCCTATACAGTCTATGCATGAAGCAGATATTTGTCAAGAGTACAAATAAGCTCTGATGTTAGGATTGGGAAGGCTTTTGCTGACTGGTCCATGCCCTGTCTTTTATCCAGTCCTTCTTCTGACCTACGAGGGGCTTTTATGAAAAGTGTGGCTGGCACAGGTGCTGCCTCAGAAGAGTGGAAAGGGGCAAACTAAGGCCTTACAGGAGGCACATGTTTACACTCTGAATAAACACAGACTCACCTGGCCCCTTGAAACAACAATGAAAAAATATACATCCCGGGCTGTCGGAGTCCACTTCCTCTCGAGGTTGTGTCAGAGGTCCTTGTCATCCATGAGACCTTCTCAAGAGCCCAGGGTTGCAGATAAGGGCTGAGATGACTCACTTTGTATTCCACTGGAAGAAACAGAGATATGGAAACTAGGCCTGGTTTGCCCAAGGAACGGGGAACTAGCCACCTAAGCCACTGCCTTGCACTTGTCTGTGCCTCCACCTGCCTCTCTCCTAAGCCAGCCTCCACCGGTCAGTCGGCTTTGCGCCAGAGGACCCAATGCAGACTTTGGGAGAAGGCCTAGCACTCTAGTGCCAGGTGGAAGTTTTGAGCACAGAAAACATTGTGTTGAGCTAAACTAAAGAGCAGCCTCAGCTGGATTAGTTTCCTCATTGCTGTGTCTCTGCTTTGAGTCCTTTCTAGTGCTTTTCCTGCTCAAGAGCCTTAGTAAGTATTCTTCTGGGTTGGTAAAAAAAAAATTTCAGTGAAACTCCAGACTGTAAATATTTTAGGCTTTGTGGGCTATGTGATCTCCATTGCAACTACTCATCTCTGCCACTGTAGCATGAAAGAAGCCATAAATCAAATGAGTGTAGCTGAGTCCCAATAAAACTTTATTCATGAAAACAAGCCAGTGACTGAACTTGGCCTATAGCCCATAGTCTGTTTGACCCCTGATTTAGGGGAATCTCTGTGTTCCTCAGCCTTACTTTGTTCCTGTGCCCACACTTTGGCTACTGTGGTCCAGCTCACTTAGAATTACTTCTTTCCCCCCCTCACTTCTTTCTCCATCTATATTCTGCATATCTGTTTTAAGTCTCTGTATTTTCCCCACTTAAACTTCATTGAACGCTCCAACCAATACAACTCACGTGAGTTTTCTGTGGCCCTGTGGCATTTATAATTAATACCCTAGAGTTTAGAATATAATTGTTTTATGAATATTAGTTTCCTGTTTCTTAAAATATTGTGATATCTTAGAGGGAAGAGAACATGTCTTATATTGATACATGTTTTCTATACTTCCTCTATTAAAGCTTGGCAGATAGTGTTTATTAAGTATTTGCTAACTGATTTGTTGACATATGTGTACAACAATGTGTGTTTGTTCCTTACTCTGTGGGGTGGGCTGAACAATGATCCTCCAAAATGCCCATGTCCCAGTCCCCCAAACCTGTGGATGTTGCCTTACACCATAATGGGGACTTTGCCATGTGACTAAATTAAGGATCTTGAGAGCAGCAGATTACCCTGGATTGTCCTATATGATCATGAGGGTATTTATAAAAGTGAAGCAACAGGTCAGACAGAGGACAAAAGCAAAGGAACAGAGAAGAAATGACTTGAAAACGCTCCTCTTCTGGCTTTGAGGATGGAGGAGCAGAGCCATGAGCCTATACAGGCTGAAGCTGGGATGGGCAAGGGATCAAATCCTCTCCCCGAGCATCTATAAAGACCGTATCTGCTGAGGTCTGACCTTTAAGCCCAGTGAAGCTGTAAGAGGATAAATCTGTGTTGTTTTAAGCCATTAAGTTTGTGGTAATTTGTTACAGCAGCAATGGGAAATTAATGCCCTCTGTGACAGGAAAATAAAGCACCATGAGACATGTTTGCTCCTAGGTCTGCGAGCCACAGCAGATCCCCAAGAATGGCTTTGGACATTTAGTCTGCACTAAGGAGGAAGACTTGAAGTAGGTGGTGAGAAAAAACTAGGGAAGTGTATATTTGTTCATAGGAAAAACTTCTGGTGACTTTCTGTATATAAGCTATTCTTCAAGGTATAGTAGAGGTTCTGGTCAAGATGCAGAGAAAGTGAACACCCCCCTCACCTCCTCCCATTTCTACATCAAAATTACAACTAAGTTATAGAATAATCAGCCTGGATAACCAGCTGGAGACACTGAACTGAAGTTGGATAACTAAGGATGTAAAGAAGAAGCCATGTCAAGATTGGTAGGATGAATGGAGACACAAAACAAGCTGGCCCTACACCCACGTGTGGTGTTTGAGAATCTGGAGGCTTTTTCTCAGCTGCAAAGGTCCGCCCTGAGGAGCGAAGGGTCTCAGCTCTATGCTAGGCTCCCAAACCCTGGACACAAGTGCTGGAAAGAGGATCCCACATAACATCTGGCTATGAAAATCAGCAAGGATTCCATCCATTTGGATGAGACAGAATGCTGCTGGACACCCAGGCATTCCCTTAAAGAGCCTGCACAAAAACTTTCACTCACAGACACGCACCCTGGAATCCTGCAGAGGGACAGTGGCCAGGGAGTGCCAGAGACATACAAGGAGAAACTGAGCTGTGTGGCTTCAGGGCAAGGGCTGGAGGGATATCCACCACTGTGTGTGTGTTATACTTGTCCCTCACATGCCCAAATCTAAATCTGCATTTGCTTCTTCCCCAGCTCCACCCTGACAACTCCCTGAGACCCCAACCCATTGCAAAGACTTGCAGGCTTCAGGTGGGTGGCATCTGGCCCCAGCATAATATAATCTTCATTTCAGGTACTGTAATGAGACTTTTGCTGAGTAGCCTCAGACTCAGCACTGGTGCGAAATCTTAATCTGCATTAGCCTGGTAAACACTACTCACCGAACCCTGGTGACTCCCTGAGACTCTACCTCCAACAACTCATGTACCTCCAGAGGGTTTTTTAATGGCTAAACTTTATGGGTAGCCAGCAGGTAGTGGCAGGTCTCAGGGTTCCTTGTGCTTGAATACTGGTGGCAACTGGTCTTGGATCTCTGCATAGCCTATCTCAAGCACAATCCAGGCCTGGTATAGAAAGCTACCAACTGTGAATCACTTTGTGGTTCCTAACAGGTAGCCCCAGGCTGGTAATAGGTAGCGTCTAACATTGGCCCGCCCTGGAGTCCCTCTCAAGAGGCCCCAGAACCAACGCCATACCTGGTAGCTGGCTTCAGACCACAACAGAGCACCACTCTATTAGTTCCACAAATGGCACACCCAAAGGGTAGTTTCTGCAGGCACCAGACCCCACTAGGACTAATCCTATGCCATGGGGCCAGCTTCCCATACAACAGCTCTTACTTTGTGGTTGTTGTGGCCAATGCTCACAGCCAGTCAGCCTGAGGGTCAATCCCACCTGCTAACATGCCAACAGCAATCAAGGATCAACACACTCAAGTGACACCTGGCCCAGGTGATCAGGGAGACTGTGTTGCTGAACCCCACAGAACACCACATAAGGCCACACTGCAAAGACTGGGAGACATAGCAGATCTACGTAACACATAAAAACAAACACAGAGATCTAGCCGAAATAGGGAGACAAAGAAATATATCCCAGTAAAAGCACAGATAAAATCCCCAGAAAAATAACTAAATAAAATGGAGGCAAGAAATCTACCAGGTACAGAATTTAAAACACTGGTTATAAGGATGCTCAAGAAACTTGGTATGAACTTCAACGAAGAAACAGTAAACATAAGAAAAGACATAGAAACCATAAGAAAGAACCAGTCAGAAATGAAGAATACAGTACCTGAAATGAAGATTATATTACAGGGAATTAACAGCAGATTAGATGAAACAGATGATCAAATCAGTGATTTGGAATGCAAGGTACCAGAAAACACTCAATCAGAACAGAAACAAAATAGATTTTTTTTAAAAAGAGGATAGTTTAAGGCACCTCTGGGACAACATCAAGCCTAACAACATCCACATCATAGGGGTGCCAGAAAAAAAAAAGGGAAGGAGCAAAGGATTGAGAACCTATTTGAAAAAATAATGACTGAACACTTCTCTAACTTGAAGGAAACAGACTTACTGTCCGAGAGGTGCAGAAAGTCCCAAACAAAATGAACTCAAAGAGGCCCATACCAAGACATGTCATAATTACAATGGCAAAAGTTAAAGACAGAATCTTAAAAGCAGCAAGAGAAAGATAGTTAGTTACCTATAAGGGAGATCCCATAAGAATGTTGGCTGATTTCTCAACATAAACTTTTCAGGCCAGAAAGGATTGGTACAAAATATTCAGTGATGAAAAGAAGGGACCTACAGCCAAGATGACTCTACCCATGAAGGGTATCATTTAGAACTGAAAGAGATAAAGAGTTCCCCAGGAAAAGCTGAAGTAGTTCATTACCACCAAACTCGTATTACAAGAAATGTTAAAGGGATTTCTTTAAGAAGAAAAAACTCGACAAATATGAATAACAAAATGGCAATAAGCCTATCAATAATTGCTTTAAATGTAAATGGATTAAATTCTCCAATCAAAAGACACAGGATAGCCCTGGCTGGGTGGCTCAGTTGATTGGAGTGTCATCCTGTGCACCGAAAAAGGTTGTGGGTTCAATTCCTGGTCAGAGCACATACCTAGATTGTGGATTCAATCCTCAGTCAGGGTGTGTATAGGAGGCAACCAATCAATGCTTCTCTCTCTCTTTCTCTCACTCTCTCTCTCAGGTGAGGATTAAAAATAAATAGGATAGCTAAATGGATAAGAAAACAAGACCCATACGTACGCTGTCTACAAGAGAGCCACTCCAGATCAAAAGACACATGCAGACTGAAAGTAAAGGGATAAAAAAAAAATTTCATGCAAATGGAAGAAAACTCCTTGGATAGCAATACTTAATCAGGCAAAATAGACTTTAAAACAAAGGCTATAATAAGACAAAGAAGTATGTTACATAATGATAAAAGGATCACTCCAACAAGAGGACATAACCTTTGTAAACAATTATGCACCCAACATAGGAGCACCTAAGTTTATAAAGCAAATCTTGATGCACATAAAGTGAGAAATCAATAGTAATACAGTCATACTAGGGGATTTTTAACACCCCATTGACATCAATAGATAGATCTTACAGACAGAAAACAGGAAAACAGCAGCCTTAAATGACACACTAGACCGATGAATTTAATTAATATTTTCAGAGCATTTTGTCTCAAAGCAGCAGAATATACATTTTTTTCATGTGCATATGGAATAGTTTTTCAAGATAGACCACAATTAGGCTACAAAACAAGTCTCAATAAATTTAAGAATATTGAAATCATATCAAGCATCTTCTCCAACCACAATGGTATGGAACTAGAACTCAATTACAAGAAAAAAGCTTAAAAGCACATAAACACAGGTAAGCTAAATAACATGTTATTAAACAATAAATGTGTTAACAATGAAATCAAGGAAGAAATAAAAACACCTTGAGACAAATGAAAATGAAAACTCAACAACCCAAACCTTTGGGACACAGTAAAAGCAGTTCTAAGAGGGAAACTCATAGCAATAGAGGTCTACATCAAGAAACAAGAAAAATCTCAAATAAACAATTTAACCTTACATCTAAAGGAGCTTAAACAAAAGAACAACAAACAAAGCCCAAAATGAGTAGAAGGAAGGAAATAATAAAGATCAGAGTGGAAAGAAATGAAATAGAGTCAGAAAAAATAAAAAAATTATAAAAGACCAATGAAACCAAGATCTGGTTTTCTGAAAGATAAAGAAGATTGATAAGCCTTTAACCAGATTCATCTAGAAAAAAAGAGAAAGGACTCAAATGAATAAAATCAGAAACACAAAAGTAGCAGAAATAAAAAGAATTTTTAAAAATACTATAATTACATGCCAACAAATGATACAATCTGGAAGAAATGGGTGAATTCCTAGAAACCTACAATCTTCCAAGTCCAAATCAAGAAGAAAAAGAATATCTGAACAGATCAATTACTACTAATAAAATCAAATCAGTAATCAAAAAAACCCAAAAAACCCAACAAACAAAAGTCTTAGACTGAATGGCTTCATAGTTGAATTTTACCAAACATTTAAAGACAAACTGACACCTAGCCTCCCATACTATCCCAAAGAGGAGGAAAATCTCCTAAGCTCATTTTCTGAGGCCAGCATTATCCTAATTCCAAAACCAGATAAAGACACTACAAAGAAAGAAAATTATAAGCCAATAGCCCTGATGAACATAGATGCAAAAATCCTCAAAATAAATAAATAAATAAATAAATAAGCAAACCAAATTCAGCAATACATTAAAAAGATCATTCACCATGATCAAGTGGGATTTATTTCTGGGATGCAAGTTTGGTTCAATATCTGCAAATCAATTAATATGATACACCACATGAAAAAATACAAAATAAAAGTAATGTGATTATATCAATAGATGCAGAGGAAGCATTTGACAAAATCTGGTATTCATTTATGATAAAAACTCTCCACAAAGGTGAAATAGAGGGGACATACCTCAACAAAATAAAGGGCATATATGACAAACCCAAGGCTAACATAATACTTAATGGAGGGGGGATGAAAAACATTTTTCTTAACATCAGGAAAATGGTTGTACACTTTCACGACTCTTATTCAACACAGTATTGGAAGTCTTAGACACAGCAATCAGACAAGAAAAATAAATAAAATGCATCCAAATTGGAATGGAAGAAGTAAAACTGTCGTTATTTACAGGCAATATGATAGTATACAGAGAGAAACCTAAAGATTCCACCAAGAAACTACTAGAACTGATAAATAGCTTCAGTAAAGTAGTAAGATACAAAACAAATATTCAGTTGCATTTCTATATGCCAATAATAAATTATCATAAAGAGAAATTAACAATCAGAAAAATAAAATACCTAGAAATAAATTTAACCAAGAAAGTAAAAGACCAGTACTCGGAAAATTATAAGACATTGAAGAAATAAATTAAAAAAGGTACAAATAAATGGAAACATATATGATGCTCATGGATAGCAAAAATTAACATCATCAAAATGTCCACCCTACCCAAAGCAATCTATAGATTTGATGAAATCTTTATCAAAATACAAATGGCATTTTTCACAGAACTAGAACAAATAATCCTAACATTTATATGGAACCACAAAAAACCTTCAATAACCAAAGCAATCTTGAGAAAAAAGAGCAAAGTCGGAGGTATCATCTTACCTGATATCAAACTATACTATAAGGCTATAGTAATCAAAATAGCATGGTTCTGGCATAGAAACAGACATATAGATCAATGGAACAAACAGAATGAAGAGCCCAGAAATAAACCCAGGCCTATACAGTCAATTAATTTATGACAAAGGAGGCAGGAATATAAAATGGGGTAAAGACAGTATCTTCAATAAATAGTGTTGGGAAAACTGGACAGATAAGTTAAAAAAGAAAGAAAGAAAGAAAGAAACTAGACCACCTTCTTACACCATATACAAGAATAAATTAAAACTAGATTAAAAACTTTAAAATGTAAGACCTGAAACCATAAAACTCCTAGAAGAAGACATAGGCAATAAGCTCTCTGACATTTCTCTTAGTAATATTTTTGTTGATGTATCTTCTCAAGCAGGGGAAACAAAAAGAGAAATAAACAAATGGGACTACATCAAACTAAAAAGTGCAGCAGAGGAATCCATCAGCAAAATGAAAAGACAGCCTATTGAATGAGAGAACATATGGGCTAATGACACAGCTGATAAGAGATTAATATCCAAAATTTATAAAAAACTCACACAACTCAGCATGAAAAAAACCGAACAATTTAATTAAAAAATGGGCAGAGGACCTGAATGGATATTTCTCTAAAAGGACATACAGATGGCCAATAGACATATAAAAGTGCTCAACATCATTAATTACCTGAGAAATGCAAATTAAAACCGCAATGAGACGTCACCTCACACCTGTCAGAGTGGCTGCCATCAATAAAGGAACAAACAAATGATAGAGAGGGGGTGGCGAAAAGGGACTGCAAATTGGTGCAGCCAGTATGGAAACAGTATGAAGTTTCCTCAACAAAATTAAAAACAGATATACCCTATGCTCCAGCAATTTCATTCCTGGGCATATATCTGGAGAAATTGAAAACACAAATTTGAAAAGATATGTGCACCTCTATGTTCATGGCAGTGTTACGTATAATAGGAGATAGGAAGCAACCCAAGTGCCCATCAGTAGACAGTTGGATAAAGAAGCGCTACACATATAAAATGGAATATCACTCAGCCATAAAAAAGAATAAAATCTTATTTGTGACAACATGGATGGACTTAGATAGAGGGTGTTATGCTAAGTGAAATAAGTCAGACAGAAAAACAAATACCATATGATTTCACTTTTATGTGGAATCTAACGAACAAGATAAATGTACAACCCAAACTGAAAGAGATTCGTAGACTCAGAGAACAAGCTGAGGGCTGTCAAATGCAGGGTTTAGGGGGCTGGGTGAAAAAGGTGACGGGATTGAGAAGTACAAATTGGTAGTTACTGAATAGTCGTGGGGATGTAAAGTACAGCATAGGGAATATAGTCAATAATATTGTCATAAGTATGTATGTTGTCAGGTGGGTGCTGGAGATATAGGGCGTGTAGGGTGTAGGGGGATCACTACATAATTATATAATTGTCTGACCAATAAGTTCTATACCTGAAACTAATATAAAAGAATATCGAATGTCAACTTTAAAAAATAATAAGTTGTTTAAAGGCTCAGTATAAAGGGATTGGTCCTGGAGGCGTGGGTTTAAGATCATCCTGCCACTTGCTGTGTGACTTTGGACAAGTCACTCAATCTCTCTGGCTGCTGCAAAGGCTGTAGGAAGCCTGCCCAGCCCCGCTTAATTGGCCCCACTGAAGGTAATCTAGCCTCTGTGTCCGTCTGTACTTAGTAAGGCATTTACTCTAAGCTTGCAATAAAGCTGCCCAGCAAGAAATCCTGGGGGCTGTGGAGATGCTCAAGGACTGCGGAGGGGCTGCGCAGTCTCGGGATCTCTGTGTGCAAAGGGGAAGTCACAGTAACTCCAACCAAAAAGGCGACCAGGCCCAAGACCCAACACCTAGGTGATTATTTTCAGAAAGATGGGTTTCGGGTTTGTTTGGCTTTGGCCTTGTTCTTGTTTTAAAGCCGTGCTCCTAGATGAATCGTGGAGCTCTCACTGGCACACCCGGGCTGCTATTATTGTCATTTTTGTTTTGTTAACAATAGCAGCGGCGACGATGGCCGTTTTGTATGAGTCATGGCATTCTGGCTGTCCAAGGCCGTTCCTTATCTCGCGCTCCAGGTCCCCCACGCCACCGGCTCTCGCACTTGCCCACACGTGGTCCAACACGGCTCGCCTGGACGGCGCTCCCCTCGCAGGGTTAGCAGGCTCAGGTTCCCGCACACCAAGAGTGAATACAAATAAGTGAAAGCCTGCTTGAACCCCGCTGCCTCCTCGAAATACCAACCGCTCTACTTCTTCCTTCCGTTACTGCCCAGCTATTCCAAACGCTGTCTGCGCTCACTGCTTCCTCTGATCACCACCCACACACCCTTGAACACCTTTCCCTGGCTCCCATTCCAAATAATTAACCCAAATTACACTCTACACGACTGCACTTTTCTTAATGGACAGCCTCGGGGGCCCCCTGGTTCCCCACCCTTTGGCCTCTCCGCAGGGCATAATTGGCCTCTCCTCATAATTGGCCTCTCCTGCAGCTCTCACTTCCTTCGGATGCATGAGGTGCTCTGTCCCGATTACTCTCCTTCTCTGCCCTTTGTCCTTGGCTGTCCCTCTTCTCCCAACTGTGGCTGGCCCCCAAGGTCCTGCAGTTACTTCTCCCCTTCCAACACCCTTCCTACCTGAGCCACCGTGTCTGTCCCATCCCTCCTCACCATCCCGATGCCACTGACTCCGCTTCTGACCACCGTCCCAAGTCCCGTTTCCACTTTTCCAAATGCACTGTAGACAAGTCCACATGGATGTTCAAGTGACATATTCAGACAGACAGGTCTGAATATGAACTAACGATCGCTTCCCTCAGAACAGTATAAGCTCGTGGTTAAGATAATGGCTTTTTAAATTCTATGGGCTTGGGTTCCAGTCTCAGTTTCTCTCTGCTTTAGCTGTGTCACTGTAAGAAATTCATTTTTGTGTCTTTATTTCCTCATCGGTGAGATGGGAAAGTAGAAGTACCTACTTCATAGAGTTCTTGAGAAGATTAGAAGAGATAATGTACCCAAATGCCGTGTTTAGTGCCTGGGACATAGTCATGGTGCAGGAAACGTGAGTTGTTGCTCACCTGTCTTACCTTTTCCTGTGACATATTCTTTTTTTTGTCAGTCAACCTCAGCTGGTCACTTTGGACATCACCCTCCATCCAACTCATCATCAAGTATTGTTAATTCTTCTTTAATAATATGTCTTATTTCTATTTCCAGCTTTTCACATGCTCAGCTTCTTGCTTGGACCAATTACAACCTTCTTCCGATATCTCCACCATTCTCTCTACCTTCCACTCCATCTTGCACACCTGACGATTTTATCTTTCTGAAGCACAGATTCAACACACCATTATTCTACTGATAAACTTTCAATGACTTCTTATTACATTACAAATAATTGGCATCCAAGGTTCTCCATGACCTTGGCCTTGCCTGGGTCCACAGCACTATTTCCAACTGTCTTATGAGTATTTCACACTCTACCCAGACTTACTGCATCACCGTTGCCTTGCTTTTCTGACCCTGTGCCTTTGTTCATGCCCTTCCTCTCAGGGATACTAATATTTCTGGTTGCTAAAATCCCAGCTTCACCTTCAAGTCCAAGTGAAATGGCACTTACTCTGACTTAGTGATTCTTAAACATTTTGAGTTATAGCCTCTTAAGGAAAGATGCACATGAGCCAACAGAACATTTGCATGTAATTTCAGGGTTCAGAACACACCCCCATGTCCTTTTGTTACTCACTGAATTAATTTTTATTTTTTAATTTTATTTTTTAATCACTAAATTCTTAAAGCATAAGATATCTCTTCTGAAGAACTCATCACATTATTCCCTGTATTTCAATTGGCTTTAATGCAAACCCTCTTTAACTTTCAAAAAATATATATTTTCTTTGATATTATATTGTTTTGTTTTTTGTTTTTAACAAGGTTCAAAGACCATCAACATTAGAATCTGAGTGATCAGTAAAAATAAAGGTTCTTGGATACAACTCAAGTCCTCCTAAATCAGAATTCTCGGGGAAGATGGGAGAGGGACCCAGAAACAGCACTTCCCCCTGTGCTGCCCTCACTGGGGTGCCCACAAAGCCTTGGTCTCCCCCAGGCCTGAGCCGGTGAAACAGGCAATAGCCCCGGTGCCCCCCTCGCCAAACCTAATCTAATGTGGCTGGAAATTGTCATGGACAATGACAGGTTATTTCTCCTTCTACCAACATAATTGCATTTATTCTACACCAGCCCCTCTGTACTTAGGACAGTGACTACTATGTGCTTGAGAGTATTGTGTCTGGGTCCAAGGGCTGCCTTCTCTGCAGCAGATGTGTTTTTTCCAAATCCCTACTCTGCATGGGTGAAGATTTCCGCTTAGTCTTGGTTTGATAACCCTTAACACACTCCGTAGAGAATTCCAGCTTGCCTCTTAGTGGAGCTTCCCTGAATTATGATAGCAATTTGAGTAAATGCCTTATCGTTCCTCTCCGTGAAGTTCTTAAGGGTAGACTAAACCAATTTCCAGATTTGGCGTATCCATTGTATTGCCTTATTTCACCCAGGTAGATGAGGTCTCTTCCCTCTCCCGCCCCATTCCAAAAAGGCCTGGGCACGTTACAGCTCCTTCCTCCTGTCTACAGCCCACCCACTTGTTAATTCTCACTCCTCCATGAAGCTCTTCCCAAGGCTTCCCGGTGCACGTTGAGCTCTGCCCTCTGGACTCCCAGAGCACTTACAGTCCATTCCAAAAGTTCCTTTCTGACCCGCGATTATGTTCAGTTACTCCCCATGGCAGTGTGGTACAATAGTTAAGTTCACAGGCTCTGGATCAGAGCAAACCAGGTTCTGAAATTCAACTCCAACACCACATGCCACAGCATGGTCTGAACTTAGCTCTGGGACTCAGTTAAACATAAGTAATATAATATATACTTTACGGTGTTTTTATGACAATTCAATGAGATAATGCATAGAGAACCCTCAGCATATCTCAGGATATAGTAAGCACCCAATAAATGTTAGTTTTACGAAGGTGTCTTACATGAGTCAGGATCGGCCAAGGTATGCTACAGGAACAAGTAACCTTAAAACGTTGCTTCTTACAAAAACGAGGATATTTGTCCGTCTGCTAAATAGCTCTTGTAGCCCAGTGGAGAGCCAACTCCATCTTGCTTTCTCCGGGAACCCGCTGGACTAGGGGCTGTCATTGCAACGTCAGCACTCATCATGGCAAAGGCGACAGTGGTCAAACAAGACGTGGCTCTTAAAACTTCTGCCTGAAAGTGACTCACATCTCTTTCCTGTGCATTTCACTGGTGTAAGTCACAAGGCAGGGTCCGACTTCAATGGGGCAAAATAATACTAATAATACTAATAATTCTCTCTCAGGGAGGCGAGGGAAAGAAACAGTTATAAGTCTTGCATTTATTTTTGTTTTCCATCATCAGTTATTCGACTGATACATCTTTCGTATTCCTCAGAACATAGCACATAGTAGGAAGCAAATACATATTTTATTGGTGGATTGTAGGTATTCACCATGTCTGTGCCATTTAAATTGAGTGATTAAAAAAGAAATTTCTTGGTATAGCAAGCGTCTCGAATGTCAGCTGATGAATTGTCAGCAACGGATCCAGGATCCCTGTTCCCTTAAAGCAAATGAAACATCCACCAGGCACACATGCTTAACCTGAGTAGACCCCAAGCCCACGTTTGCCTCAAGATTTCTTCTTAGAGTCATGTTTTACTTCTTTTTCTGCAAAATATTGCTGCCATTTTTACATTTAGATCCCCAAGTTCAATGCACACAGAATTCTTTATTCTTCCTGGATCTTGGCAATTAGGACCTGATGCCTTCAAGTTACCTTGGGGATAAACATGTGGCCCGGACATCTGGGCACCCAGTAGATACAGCTTCCTGCTGTTATAAAAGATGATTCTTCATTTAAATAAATAAGTGTCCGAGAGAGATGTGGAGAGTCCAACAGTGGAAGTCTTTAAAGAAAATAAAACCTAATCCCCCAGGAAATTTTGGGCATCTCTCTAACTATTCATTATTATCAATGATCTTGCCCTGGTTTTATTCCTAACCTTGAGTATGTTCCTTTCAAATCATTTGCAATCTTGAAACTTAGAGCCAAAATTCCTTCCTGAGACATAATTATGGCTCCAGTGCTTATGTGGCTCCACCAGGTATTGCTGCCCCTGGAGTCTTTCTTCTGCCAACAGCAGATTAGGCCTCTATAGGGAGAGTCTTTGCTTTTCAAGAGTTTCCTCTCTGAGTTCACAGTGATCAGATGTCTCACAAGACGGAACCCCCACGATCTCCCATTGCAGCACTAGGAGAGCGTTTCCGGGGGGGAGGGGAGGGGAGCTATCTTCCTTCAAGTCCCCTACTCATAACTTTCCTTTTTCTTTATCCACAGGGCAGACCCAAAAGGGAGCCCGAGTGCCAGAGCCACGTAGTGCTGCGGGCCGGGGTGGCGGAGAGCCAGGGGGCCATCCAAGGTCTGCATAAAATGAAACGATGACACCCTATGCGCAAACCCACGCTTTCCTTCCTTCCTTCCTTCTTACCTTCCTTCTTTCATTCTTATCAATATTTTATTGAATTATGAGTAAACCAAAATTTAAATGGAATCCCTTCAGCAGCCAGCTCGTTTACAACCTGACTTTGATACAGACTGCCTGCTTTTAAAAGCTACACGTCTCTTTCCAGTGCAAGCCTGTAGCAAAATATATCACTACTTAAATGTACTTGTAACTATCTTACTCTCTGTTGCAAGTCAGGAGAGCTGGAATTAAGAACTTTCTACTTTGTTTTTACTCTAAGATCCTCGGAGATTAACATAGAAGTTCTCCAATAAATAATTGTGGGATGAAAGCATGAATGAATAGCATGGTGGTAGGCAAGTATCGGACCCAGGCAACTTCTTGGGTTCCAAACACAGTTCCACACTTACTATGTAACTTTTCTTTGCCTCCGTTTTCTTATCTATGAAATGGGCTCGATACTACTTGGCTTAGTCAGGGCTCAGCTTCAGGTAACATAAAGCACTCCATATATTTTAAGCAGAAAAAGACTGAATACAGGAAATCAGGTGCTCAAAAGAATGTTGAATGATGGGAGGAGCAGACTCTAAAATCAGCCTCGACAAATAAGTTCCAAAATACTGAGCTACTAAGACAACTCCTACATTTGCCAGTCAAAAAGCCGAAGAAACAGAAGGTCGCTGTCCCAAGTGCTGATTTCAGGATCATATCACCTTCGATGTAGCCCAAGGATCTGGGATCCACCAGAACACCTGAAATACAGCCATCTAACAGCTACCGTCACAACTATGGATTCCAAGGTCAACGGGACCTGCCCTGTGAAAATGGATGGCTCATTTACCTCTCTTTACCTCTTCAACCCATCAAGGAGGCCAAGTTTCAAGAAATCGGATTGGATGAACCAAAATCAGGTCCAGGGTACGGCCACAAAGCACACTGGGAAGTGCAGCTTTCAGGGTCTCAGCAGCTGCACATGAGAAGCAATCTTAGAAGGGCCCAGGGGGCACTGAGCAGGCCAGGCGTGGGGTCCCTGTAGGATGTGAGCGACAGTGTTTATGAAAGTGCTTAGCACAGCGCCTGGCCCACGATGCGCACTCTGATTGTTCGCTGCTGTTACCGTTTTATGTAGGAAGCTATATCACCTTGGCTTGAATGGGCACCTTTCATACATATTTAGTGAGCACATAGAGTGGCAAGTTTAATCAACGAGCCCCACCAAATTTCACTGTTATATTTAGTGCTGAACTTTGGCCGGCTTGGTGCAGCCCTGCGGCCCCACATTCCCGGCTCCCCCGCCCCCCAGCTCAGAGTCGCGGGCCCCCTCCGGCCCCCCACAGCCCCCCTCCCGGAGTCCACGGGATGGGCCGTTGGCTCGTGGTCCAAGCTGCGTGGCCTGTGGAGCCCTCTCCAGCTGCCGTCCTGCAGGCGTGCGTGTTTCCTCTGGGTGGGGTTGCTCGTTCCAGCAGCCGTTTCACTCCTCTCTCCTCGGCCAGGTGTCTTTCCCCCTCTGGGATCAATTCCAGTCCCCTCGCCTCCTTTTACTTGTCCTCTGGGCAAGTCCTCTGAGGACGTTTCTCTCCTGCCAGACGGGTCAGTCCACAATATTTTGGGTGGAACCTACCAGTTCCTATGCTGTGCCCTGTAGGTGAGCAGTATTCAAGCTCTCGAGGAAACTACGGTTTCTCTAAGGCCTGTGTGGAGGGACCTAACCCATACTTTGGTTGGGAATCATGGAAGGTGTCTCAGAAAATAAAAGTATAAACTGAGACCTGAATACAGAGCACTGAATGGGAATTAGCCAGTGACGTTGGCTTAGGGCATCAAAGCGGACTCTATGGAAAGAAAGAAATATATCTTCCCTCCACGGCACCCCGCCCGGTGAGACAGTGAGCAGGGTGCCACGTCAGGTTCTCCGCTGTGGGTAAAGCACAGAGCCCTGCTTGCCTCGGAGCACTGTTGCCCGCCGTTGAAAGCAGTTTGGCGGGGCTGCCCCTCCTGGCCCAGTTGTGAGCAGATGAAACAGTCTAGGCCTTGCAGATGCTCTCCTTGAAATTTCAGTCTTGAGTGCGTTGAAAGAAAAATTGGAAAGTCTCAAGTTACAGTAGTGGTGGTGGGCTCTCAACTCTTCATTATTTTAGAATACTTTGCTTCCTGCCCTTTCTGAGATTGTTTCTTTAGCTCCCCCCCGCCCCCCCCCCTCAACCCATGTTTCCTGATAAATTTTATTTTTTTTGGCCTGAGTTGGTTGGTCTCTGTGGCTTGCAGCTAAGAAACCTTACAGGATATAGGAGGGAACATTTTTGCTAAGGAAGATTCTCTGGTAGCAGGTGGAAGTAGAAAGTAAGAGTAGAGGGCAAGGAAGGTGGAGACTAGTAAACATTAAAACTAAATAAAGCATTGGAAAGTTAGAAAAGAACAGAAGAGGGGAAATTCTGTTCAACATGGTAAAGTTGTTTGAACTGCTATAAAAACATCTGTCTCCCTAAACATTTCTCCCTAAAGCATTTTTGTGCACACACAGTGCTGAGTGTGAACAGGATTTCTGGAGGGTAGTGTGTGTACAGGGCGGCACTGGACACGGGGAAGCGGCCGGGTTCCACACGGGCATGGTCACGGCCAGGAGCAACAGCGACTCATGTGGAGCTGAGATTAATTCAAAGGCGTGGGCAGCTAAGAGCCAGAGTGCACCACGAGACTGTGAGCCTCTCTAAGGATCTTCAGACATGCTTCCAAGAGCCATAAAAAAGGAACCTGAGCCAATCTTAGCCAGGCTTTTTTAGGAGAGAATGAGCCATGAGTTGACATCTTATTGTACATTTATGCCTTTGGGAGAAAGCCTGGTGGGAGATACTCCAACATATTAATAGTAGATACTTTCATGGGATTACATGTGGTTTTTTATTTTATTCAGTGTATCTTTTCATATACATATTCCAAAATTTCTATAACAACCCGTAAGGGGAAAAATACTATTTAAAGCATGATCAAATGCACCTCGTGAGACCGCTGTGAGGTCCAAGTTACACGGCAGCAAAGCCTCTGGTGAGTGTAAAGTGTGATGATCCTTCTGTTAGCAGAGCCCGTCCTGCATGGGCGCAGCCACGGGAGCAGCCTGGCTGACCCGGCCAAGGGGCTTCATCTGTCCTTCTTCCGAGCACTGTTGTGGTAGCCTGGAGACACCTCCCACAGTCACGCCTGGCCAAGACAGCCTCCATGGCACCCAGCACACCCGCCTCCAGCCCCAGGAGGGCACAGCTGGGACAGTTCTCTACGACAGGGCCAGGCCCTCTGAGTCGGTGCTGGCTATCACAAGGCTTGCAGCACACGGAGGGGGGCCCTCCGGGGGGCCCCGCCCTGGTGAGGCCTTAGGAACAGTGGCCCAGACATTGCAGCTCCTGATCAGGGTCTGAAGTCATCTGCCCCACAGCGCAAGCCTCTGGGGGCCAGCATCGGACCCTGATACCTTTCCAACAACCTCTTTGGGGGTGGGCATCCTTAGATCTCTAGGCAGCTTTACCTATGATAGCTCAGCTAAGGTTAAGGACTTAGAAGCAACTAGTTAGTTCTAAAGATTATCCAAAGACTCGCACCTGATGAGTGGGCAGCTCAGGCCAAGTTTAAATCCCTCTCCTTTGTCGAATAGCTCCTTAGACCTTGGGGAAGAATTGTCACCTCGCTTGCATTTCTTTTTTTTCTTTTTTTAAATATATCTTTATTGATTTCAGAGAGAGGAAAGGAGAGGGAGAGAGAGAGATAGAAACATCAATGATGAGAGAGTCATTGATCGAGCCCACAACCCGGGCATGTGCCCTGACCGGGAATCGAACCCCAATCTCCTGGATCCTAGGCCGACACTCAATCACAGAGCCACGCCCGGCCGGGCCCTCGCTTGCATTTCTATGCTACTTTGTACATACTTCATTTATAGCATTTCTCACATTCTGCAAGTTTTATATATAAATGTAAAACTTTTTAATATAAGTAAATTATTTTTCTAATCTTTGCTCAAATGACTGTGAGTTCCCAGGGAACAGGGAACAAACATTGTCCACCTATGTAGTGCCCAGCACATCAGAGCCACAGTCACTGTCTATGACATAAATGATTTTCTCATCTATTCATTCTATCAATATTGATTCCATATCTGCTCTGGGCTAGGCTCCATGAGAGGCACTGGGGATGCAGCGGTGACTGAGACAAAAACCAGCCTCCGTGGAGTTTGCCTTCTAGTGGGGAAGATGTGAACACAAATACGCTGTCAGATAATAAATGTCAAATGTTGGTGAACACCCCCAAGATAAACGATGCCAGGTGGAGGGAGCATCCTTTCAGATGTGGTGGCAGAAGAGGCCTCTGCGAGATGGTCACATTCGGGCAGAGGCTGAGTGAAGTGAGAGGATGAGCAGTTCTAAAATCTGGACAGTGTGTTGTCCGTAGGAGACGCGAGAAGAAAGACTGTGAGGTGAGAGTTGCCTGTGTCTGGGGCCAGAACGAAGGCTGCACAGAGAATGCCATGAGGTGGGCTTAAGGGAGCCCCGGGAGCCAACCTGCAGGGCCAGCTGGTTGTGCAGAGGAGGCGGGAGGTGTGAGCAGGGAATGATGTGATCTGATTTCTGTCTTCGTGAGGATTAACTGGACAAGGTCAAGGGTGAAAGCAGTGAGAGGAGTTAGGAGGTGATTGTTGGACCAGAAAGGTGTGGAGGGATTTGCCTGGCATGGTCGTGCCCTGGACCATTTGGGTGGGGTGTGCTCAGGTGCGAGATACATTAGACTGTACTTTTAGGCTGTAGGAAGTAGACAGGCTCAGCTAGGAAAGAGTCCAGGGCTTGAACCAACAATGCCCAGTTCCCAGCATCACTGAGAAAACACGGGCAGGGCAGGAAATAAGCGAGGCTCACCTGTGAGAGCAGCGGAGCAGCGGAGCAGAGGGCAGGGCCTGGGGCTGGGGCGACTCCTTGAAGGGGGCTGGGGGCTGGGGAGGCTGGGGGCTGGAGGGCACCGCGACCGCCTAGCCCAGGGCCTGCCCTGCCTCCGCCTCACTCACATTCTCCCCCAGGCCCCACCAGGTGGTGCCTGGGCTGGGATTCTGGCAACGAAAAGCGCTGAGCTCTTCACCCCAGCACCAGCAGCTGCTGCATCCCCGCTGACCCCATCCCTAGGCTGAGGCCAGGGGAAAGGAAATCCCAGCAAAAGTGAGCACCCCTGCCCGAGCCAGGTCTCGTCCTCGGTGTGCTGTGGGGAAGCGGACACCCTCTGCCGTCTCCGGAAACGGGAAACAGGGGAAACGGGAAACAGGGCTGCACAGGTTTCTGGCGGGAGCTTCTCGTGCTGGGCACCAAGCCTCAGTGCTGCGCTCTCCTCGCTGAACGCGCCCTCCAGCTCCTGGTGTCCTTTTTTCCTGTTGCTGCTGCTGCCTAGAGCTGCAGGGAACAGCAGCTAAAATGCTCACGCAGGGGTCTGAGGAGACTTATCCCACTTCCATCTTAGCACCATTGAAAAGCCTGTCACGAAGGGTGCTGGGAGGTGATCCGGAGCCAGCCCAGGGAGAGGGCGCAGGACTCCGCACGGAACTGCAGCGAGCATTTCTGCCGGCCCAGCGAGGCCAGAAGGCCCTGCCTAGTAGCCAGGGCCCTCGGGAACCTGGACAAGCGCCCTCAGCGCCTCCCAGCCTTACCTCACACACTTCTTTCACCGAAAGCTTTCTCCCACCCAGCCAGTGTGTCCTCAGTGTTGTCCCCACTAGCCACACTGATTTCCTGCCTCGCCTGGCAGCCCTCCCAGCCCTCCTCAGCACCCTCAGTCCCACCCTAGCCATCTGCCTTTACTGGCCTGGCTCATGTAAGACTCACTGTGGCAGACAGAATAGTGGTCCCCCAAAGATGCCCGTGTCCCACACCTGCACGTCTGTGACTCTGTCCCTTTGCGTGGCAAAAGGGACTCTGCAGATGTGATTACCATTCAGGACTTTGAGGTGGGGAGAAATCCAGGGTTGTCTGTATGGGCCTGATGCAATCATAGGTGTCCTTAGATGAGGGATACAGGAGGCTAGAGTGGGAAAATGAGATGTGACAATGCCAGGGGTGGAGTGATGCTCTGAAGGGGGAGGGAGGAGCCACGGGCTGAGGGACACAGACAGCCTCTAGGTGCTGGATGAGGCAAGGGAACAAGTGTGCCCCTGATGCCCCTAGAAGGGATGTGGCCATACCAACACCTCAACTTCAGACTTCTGACCTCCAGAAATGTTAGCAAATACATTTGGGTCATTTGAAGCTCCTGTGTTCATGGTAATTTGTTACAGAAGCCACAGGAGAAGAGTGCATTCTTCCACTATTCTATCACGCTCTGCCTCACCTTGCGTCTCAACTAGTCTCCACGTCCTAGAAGTTCAGGGGACAGGACTCACTTGGCACCCGCTTGCCCTCAGGGTTTAGAGAAAACCACAGTGAGATGGGGGAGGGAGCGCCAGGTAAGGGTGAGTGCCTCCGGGCTGCAGCGGGTGCATCCATTGCACGCTTGATTTGCCTGGCTTGCCAACTGTTCTTCACATCCGAGGGCTTTCTTAAGGCTTCTATGGCCCAGGCACTGTGCTAGGTCTTGGGGATACAGTGGTGAGCTGGATAGGCAGGGCCCCTTCATCGGAAATTTACGGCTGGTGGGAAAGACTAACCTGCAGTAAGAGTGAGCTGTGCTTTGAGGAGCTATGGGAGCCCGGGCAATCAACTAAATTAGCCTGTAGAGTCGAGGAAAGCTCCCTGGAGGAAGTGACATTGAAAGTGAGGTCAGGAGGATGGATAAGAGTTACTTGGGTAGAGAAAGCTGAGAGGGTGACAGGATGGGGGGGTGGGTATAAGAAAGAATGCCCAAAACGACACAGAGAAAAATATTTGCACACCAAGAGGCAGATGCAACCCAAGTGTCTGCTGACAGATGGTGGATACACAAAATACGGTGCATACGTGCAATGGAATATTATTCAGCCTTGGACAGGAAAGAGAGCCTGACATAAGCTACAACAGGAGTGAACCTCCAGGACATTATGCCGAATGAAACAAGCCAGTCACAAAAAGACTAATCCCGCATGATCCACTCATTAGGTGCTTAGAGTAGTCAAATCCACGCAGACAGAAAGAACAGTTAAGAGCTGGGGAGGAGGGATGGGAGTTGTTTAATGGGCACACAATTTCAGTTTTACAAAATGAAAAGAGTTCTGTGGATGGGTGGTGGTAATAGTTGCACAACAGTGTAAATGTCCTTAGCGCCGCGGAACTGTACCCTCAAAAATGTTTAAAACGGTAAAGTTTAATTTTAAATGTTTTAACACAATTACAATATAAATTATTTAAAAAACAAAAAGCAAGGAGACTCTAACCTCTAAACACAGTGTGTAATCCTCACGAAGCATCTTCCGCCCGTGAAGGCGAGTGAGCCCCATGTCCCGCCCGGAAGCCTCCTGCTGACGAGGGTGAAGTCCCATCACCCCATGTACCCCCTAGTTGGAGGCCCTTGTCCCACCATCGTCCACTGTTCTCGGGGGCTTCCTTTCCACCACAGTGAGAGTTGCCTTGTACCCACCAAGCCTTGGTCTCCCTTATTTCTGGTGTCCCTGTAGGAGCGCCCCGAAGAGCTGGGATGTTTCACAAACAGGCCACGCTGAGGATCCTGCCGGCCCGCACGGTCTCGCCCTTGCTTTTCTGTGGCTCTCTGGACGGGATGCTCACAGTGAGTCACCGGCTTGCCCCCAGGGCAGTGGAGTTCTCCAGCATTGCAGTTAGGAGTTTCCCTAATGTTTCCTCTCGCCGAGCTCCACTGATCACCTCTCTCTGTAGCTGTGGGGAAATGGACACTTTTAGGGCCCATGCCCAGAGCAGAGGGACAGGACACGTAATCACACAGGGCTCCCTTCTCCTGCGCGGTCCACAGAGTCACTAGGAGAGATGGACGGCGTCCGGGATAGCCTC
The DNA here is from genome assembly GCF_964146895.1 of Miniopterus schreibersii. Lineage (NCBI taxonomy): Eukaryota > Metazoa > Chordata > Mammalia > Chiroptera > Miniopteridae > Miniopterus > Miniopterus schreibersii. Next base: position 6,390,869 of record NC_138112.1, on the reverse strand, counting down.
ACTCTGCACCAGAGCCTCCTGTCCTGCCCAACCCTCGGAATCTGTGGGAATCTGTGGCTCATCTGCCAGGCTCATTTTCATTTGTGGAGATTTCTTTCTACAGGGTCCATTCTTTCTCCCTTCCGTGGGGACCCTTCCCCATTCAGCCCATCAGATCTATGAAGTTCAGAATTCCTAATAAACTAAAGCTCCAGAGTATCTCCCATGGAGCGCCCAGGCCTCAGGGAAATCATAGGATGTTGCGTGACACCAGTAACCATGTCCCTGAACATTGCATGACAGGTAGAGTGATTTCCTCTGCACAGAGCACAGAGAGGGCCTCCGGGGGAGTGTTGCTTAACCTCCAAGTTGTCATATTCTGGCCTCAGCCAAGCCACCCGTTTACACCGATCTGTACTACAATCGTATAAGTGTTTTCTTAGCACCTTTGAATTACATGGTGCAGGAGAACAGAGGCGGGAGAAATTGATTCTGTCTGGGGGAGGTTGTTCATGAGAAAAGAGTAGGGATGCGGCGAGGCCAGGCTCCTTGACATCAATCGAACCGCGCGCACGGTGTCGCAGAGCCCTGGCCCCGCTCCTCTCCTTGTTCACATTCTCACGTCCTGCCGCTCCCATCTCCTTCTGAAGCCCAGCGAGGCACGCAGGCGGAGGAGTCAGGACGTGGGGGGGAAGCCGTGGGCTGGAGCCGGAGGCCTGGGCTCATGTCCTGCCGCCGCCCGGGTCCTCCAGGCTCTGCCCGCTGTGTGAGCCTGGGACTGCCCTCAGGGGGGCACATCGCCGCCAGCACCTTCACTCCTTCCTTACGGGACTCTGAGGGCCAGATGGGAGGCTGTGAGAAAGTGTTTCAGAGGCCGTCTAGGGCTCTACAAATACAAAATGAGAATAAAAGGACAGTAGAACAAGAAAATCGTATTTATTATACAGTGGTAACGATAAAAACGCAGCATAAATCAGTAGACTGTGAGATGGCTGCTTACTGTCTTCCCTGAGCCTTTCTGGATGTTTGTCCCGGCCTGAAAAGCCTCGGTTTGGGGCCATAAGTCCCTGAACCACGTGTAAGGGACCGCATGAGTTATGGGTCAGGAAGACAGAGGACGTGTTCTCACACTTAGCTGTCAGGAGGGATCCTGAATGACACAAGCTTCAACAGGCTGTGCTAACTGCCCCCAAACTGAAAAGGTTTTAGAACACGCTGTATGTCAGATCCTCACTGAATTCCAGAGTCAACAACCAGTCCCTTTTCCCACTTGAACCTTCTAGAACAGGACTCCTGTAAGAGCGGGGACTGCTCCGTGCTCCCCCACCCACAGGCTTGACTGTCCCCTCTCTGTGTCCTCCCCAGAGAGGCCGCCCCCCTCGACGCAGGGGTGCTGGAGTCAGGAGGCCGTGGGAGGGGGAGACCCACGCTGCACTCAGCTAAGTGAACGAGCGGCTCACAGTGAGGCCCAGGAGGTCAGCTGCGTTGCCATGGAGTTTGTTGAATCAGACACAGAACAAGGACCTGCTGGTAAAATGCGGTGACTCCGGCTGCCTGGTTACACCCTCTCCCTGCCACAGGTGCCACTGGGAGCCCTGCTAGGGAGTCACAGGGCCTGGGCTTCCTTCTCCCGCCTGCAGAGAGTTGGGCTGCGGGGCTGGGAGAGGGGGGCCACGCTCAGGGGCAGGAGTGGGCAGACCCAGCTGGGGAGCCTGACCTTCAGTCCCTGTCGTTTGAGTGGAAACTGGGGGAATTAAGGGCAGTGAGCAAGTACGAAGCACAGAGCTAGGGCCAGCACTGCGCGTTAGAGCTAAGAGTCAGTGGCTGACCAGAGGCGGGAGGCTTGGGAGGTGGAGACCGCGGCTGGGAAGGGACCTGTAGTCAAGCCTGGCCTTGGTTGACTGTCAACTAGAGATGTGGTGCCAGGTAGGGGTGGCTGGAAGTGCACAGCCTGGTGCCAGGCCCTTCTGCACCCTCGAAACCACTTACATGCCTCTTTTGCCTTCATTTTCTCACGCCCACATTCCCACCTCCCCACACTAGATTCCCCACGCTGCTGACAAGGCTTCACAGTTAGCACCCATTTCTCAGATCTGCTGCACAAATGGGCCTGTTGTTTCACGGGAAACTTACCCTTAAGAAGAGAGCTCAGCTCTCACCCTGGGTGACACCTCCTGTTTTATCACCTGTTTTGACGAGCAGTCCCACAGACAGGCTTCCTGTGTAAGTTGCTAAGTGTTTATCACCTAAGCCCTTGCCCATGTTTTCATGGACCAACAGCCTCTAGGAAAAACCTGGGTGGATAGACGCTCATAACGACGCTTGACTCAAGGCTAGTGTTGTGTTTTATTATTGCTGATATTAAAGCTTGATAAGCAATATTCCAGTTAATTTATCATTGGCCTTCACCTCATACTTTTGCAATATTTGCAATTTTTCCCTTTCTAGTCCCCAGAAGAGAATAGCAAATATTTTACTTTATTAAGCACTTTATAGACAAGATTTAGAAAATATAAGACCTAGTATCTAGTAACTTCCCAGCGCTAGGGGTTTAGAAGCGGCTTTTTACATCTTTTGGTGTTTTTCAGTTTCTTTTGCAAGCTAGGCAGTTTTTATAGTCCAGGCCTTCTTTCTTTTCTCAATACCCAATTTATTCGCTCAGTACATCTGAGAATATGCTATATACCAGGTGCTCTTCTAGGAGCTGAACTACAGTAATAAACAGAACCATCAAAACTTGCTGTCCTCATTGGGTTTACATTCTGTTGGGAGAGACTGAGAGTAAACAAGACTGAGAGCAACTAAGTAAAATATATTGTAGTAGATGGTGTTAAGTTACTTGGAGGAAAACAAATAAGGGAGGAAATGGGGGTATAAAAATTCTGAGATGGAGGTAAACTTTGAGCTGTTTGTCTAAAAAACCTTACTGAAAAAGTGGTGTTTGAGTAGAGATCTAAAAGAAATAGAGGGGCCTGGCTCTGTGGATACCAAGAAGGGACAGTTTAGGTGGAGAGAAAAGCAAGTGCAAAGGCCCTGGAGCAGAAAGGAGCTCGTCTATCTAAGAAACAGAGCCTGTGGCTAGAGCAGAGTTGATGCCATAAAGAAAAGGGGGAGGCAGATTGTGCTGGGCTCTCTGGGCCAACGTAAGGACTTGGGCTTTTACCCTGGGCCATGGGGAGCACCAGAGGGTTTTGAGCAAGATCACTCTGATGCTGTTGTGAAAATAGAGAATAAAGGACCAAGAACAGAATCAGGGAAAATAGTTAGGAAGCGAATGCAATAGCTCAAAAGCAAGAGGTCACGGTAGCTTGGACCAAGGGAGTGCAGGTGGGGATGGTGAGAGGCGGTTGAATTCTTGGCATATTTTGAAAGCAGGGTGAGAGGATTTTGGGGGGCAGATCAGATGTGGTGAGTGAGAGAGAGGGAAGAGTCAGAGCTACGCTGAGACTTCGGACCAGAGCAATGGGGAGAGTGGGGCTGCCATCAATGGAGAAGCAGGAGGTGCGGGAGACGGTGGTGCAGGTGGAGACACCGGGACCTCCTGTTGGACGTGTTGGTTTTGCGATGCCCGTGATGGTTCCCGCAGGTCAGGGAAGCACGGGTATGCGGGCGTGGGGCAGAGGAGAATGCGCGGGGGACAGTTAAAGCCACAGGACTGAGTGGGCTCCCCAGGGCGAGGTGTGCGGGTGGAAAAGGGAGGAGCGGCGACATTGGGAGGTTGAGCAGATGAGATGAGTCAGCAAACGTGACTCTGGTCTAGACAAAGCAGCCAGAAAATTTAAAGGCAAATGAGTGACTATGGTGACCCGAAGACAAGGAAGGAAGCGTTTCAAGGAGGAGGGATCAACGGGGTCAAACGTTGCTCAAATGGTATGAGGCGTGGGAACCGGCTATCGCCGTTGGGGTGACCTTGGTAAGCGGCTTTGCCAAGTGTCAGAAGAAAGTCCTGCTTGGAGGGTGTTAAACAGAGGCGGGAGGAGGGAAATTAGAGAAAATGAACAAAGACACTATTTCAAAGGTGTTTTGCTGTAAAGGGAAAGAGAAACGGAGATGACTGCAAAAGGAGTGGGGTCAGGCTGTTTTTCTTTAAGGTGGGAGACATCGCGGCATGCACGAATGCGGGTAAGCGTGATTCAGAAGGGGGAGAGGTAAAGCTTCAAGGGAAGAGGGTGGCTACGAAAAATGTTCTTTTTAAAATGTTTTATTGATTTTTAGAGAGAGGAAGGGAGAGAGAGAAAGAGAGAGAGAGAAACATCAATCGATTGCCTCCCATATGTGCCCTGACTGGGGATGGAGCCGCAACATTTTGGTGTACAGGACGGCACTCCCACCCACTGGGCCACCCGGCCAGGCCTAAAGAAATGTTCTTGGATAGAAATCAGGAGACGGTTTCTCGTGCGTGGATGGAGCTATTAGCCTCGCTTGCATCATGGATAGTTTATGCTTCCTACTCTATAAAGCACTGGAAGTGACTTTTTATTTTTTTCCCATAAGAGGGCTTGGAAAACAGAATAACAGCTCTGGGACAGATAACTATAAGTAGTCTTTGGCCATTGAAAAACCACGGTCCAATCACCCCGGAATCCCATGGGAGGGGGGCAGCATCACTGATTAGAAACTATACTGATGGATGCAATTTGGAATAATTCAGTAGATAGAAATAAGGGGGATGCAAGACTTCTAGCTCTTTTTATCTATATCTTTCTACCACTTTGATATGAGTCATGGAAGTAAAATATTTTCTTACTAGGTATTAACCTAGTGGGTTATTTTAAACCATAGACCCAAGGGGCTATGACCACGCACGCAGTGCCTGGAACAGAGTAGTCAGGCTCTAAATACTTTTTAAAGGAATGCACACAGGAATGCACAAAAGCATGAATAAATGAATGGCATTTTGCCCTTTATTCTGATACCAACCTACAAAGGTAAACAATTGTTCCATAGATTTTTGTCTGCCTTAGAAAAATAATGTAGAATAGTCTAAGGATGTACCACAGACTTTGAAGTCAAATACATACAAGTTTGGTTCCCAGGTCACATCTCAATTAGATGTGTTCTGTAACCTATATGAGTCTTATCTGTAAAATGGGAATAGCTATAGTCCCTAACTTACAGAATTGTTGTTAAAATGGTATCATATGAAGAATATCATGTGCCTAGGAAAGTGCCTGACACATAATAGATGTTACAGAAATGCTGGCTTTAAAACAGCTCTGCTTAATGACCTTGTAAAATTCATTGACTTCTCTTCATCAATATCTTTAATTTTTCAATTTGAACCAACCCATGAGATAAGGAGTTCCAGAAGCTTCTCACCAGCTGTGAAGTTCTGCCTCTTTCTTTGAACACAAAATTATTTTTTCTGTGCCTCAGGCCTCTTCCTCCCTGCAGTTGGGTGATTACTTCTCACATTTTGGGTGACTTCTCTTTGTTTTTAGGTTTGGACTTTGGGATGGACACCTGGGGATCCGGTCTCACTTTTTATGAAGCTTTAGCCCGGAATGCGTTTCTTGGAGACACTGGGTAAAGCGGCATGAGATGCAGGACTCTGGGGCGCCTGCGGCCAGCTTTGCTGAGCGCAGAGAGCCGCCCACCAGGGCAATGAGGGGATTACTTTGTGGTTGCCTCACCCCCATCAAATCCTGTGTGACTAGAAGGGAATGTGTTTGACACCTCTTTTCAGAGGAGGTCAAGAACACTCGGCGGGGGCTGTTGCAGGCATTAAAGATGTTCTCACAGGACCTGAGCAGGCTTGTATGAGATGTTTCTCAGAAACCCAGGGCCACCTACAAGGGCTGGTGAGTAATCTGAGAGGAAATAAGCTGCTTAGAATCAGGATTCTGCACACTTTTAACAACCAAGAAAGAATGGCTTATCCACAAAGAAGCTTTGGTGGAACAAGAAGAATGAAAAAAATTGAGGAGAGACCTGCCAGAATCTAGGCAAAGGAATGCCTGACACCGGGCACTCCGGCCAGTGGGAATGGCGCTGTCCAAGTTCAAGTGGGCAGTGGGAATGGCGCGGTCCAAGTTCAAGTGGGAGACATTCTCCCCAGCAGCTCCGACAGCTTCTTCCCCCTCCCGCTGTCATCGGCAAACCCACGAGCCTCCCACTGCAAGAAACGCCCAAAGGCCCCTCTCCTGAGACCCGGAGCTCTGCTCAGGCCGTGTGGGCCACAGCTTTCACCCCACGTGAACTTTCCTGGGCTTCTTGTCAACATCCTCTGGCTCAGGCGCTGCCCAGCTTTTCCATGCTCGGTGCCATTGCTCTGGCGGCCCTCTGAGGAGCCCTCAAAAAGGCTGCTCAAAGCAGAAGGCAACTTCTCAGGACGCCTTGACCACCGCAAGCGCTGAGGGACAGTATCCCCAGGCATACGGCGGCCCACTTCCACCGGCTACCCCGGGAAGCTCCCCAGCTACTTCTGTCCCTACCAATTTCCCCCAAAGAATGTGGCTTGGAGAACGGAGAGAAGGCTGAGCACAGGCCCGCGTGGTCGGGAGGTGCAAGAGGACGGGGGACAGTGACACCGCCAGGGACTATGTTCATCGACTGCTAAGGCCTGTTGGCGCTGGCTGACCGTCCTGCAAGGCCTACCTGAATTTTGGTAGCAACCTCGTGACAAAGGTACTGGTGTCCCCACTGTAGAAAAGATAAAGCCAACACTTGGAGAGATTGGGTCATTCCCCAAAGTGATGCAAATAATGTGATGATCCTGGTACTAGAAGCCCATAAGCCCATCTTCTTAGCTAAGTGGCATGGCTGCTTTGTGAGAAAGGAACAGCGCAGAGGTGGCGGGCCGGTGACTGCCTCTCACATCGATCTAGGAGATTACTCGATCCCACCCAGCCGTGAGAACAGGCCGTGGAGAAACTCAAGACAGGGAGCGTTTCCTCCACCCATCACCTCTGCCACCTTCTCCCTCCTCTGAAATGAGGGATGCACCCTGCAGTCTGCAGCTGCAGCTCCTAGTTAAGAGGTTTGGGGTTACCTATCCCAGGAAGGATGAGACAGGTGAACGCTCAGGGAATCTTATGTTCAAAAGACAAGGTTGTTTTTTCCTTAGTGAGTAGAATACAAATACAGATAAGCTCTGACAGGAACGCAGCAAAAGCCACCAGGTGCCCCCACCCAAGGAGTCACAGTGTGACTCCTTGCTCCTCACAGTCTATGAGGTTCCTTCTGGTTTCATTTCTGGGAAACTGAGCTCCCCTCCTTCGTCACTCTGGCCTCCCTAATGAACTTACCACCGCTTCCATCCACCTCAAGTAGAACTATCAGAAACCAAGGAGCCTCCTCTCCTGTCCCACTGAATGTCAGGCTTGAATGAGGACCACTCAGCAAGACCTGTCCTCCCAGCCCAGAGGTGGGCTTCTTGGAGAACTCACCAGGATTGCTAAGGGGCTTTTGAGAAGAATTGCTCAGAGCAGACCTTCTGTCCAGCAGCGCCTGGTGGGGGTGAAAGCCTTTTTAGAGGAGGTCAGGGCTTCTCCACTCATCCCTGAGTGGGATGAGTTCAGGACACAGGCCTGACTTCACGTGATGAACTCATAGCCTCCTGTGTGTGGCACAGACTAAAGGGCCTGTGAATCAGACCAGTGCATCCAGCTAGGTAGCCAGCTACCTGGGCAGACTTAGAGGACAAAGCAGGTTGCGATTCTTGTTCCCAAAAAGGGGCCCTTTATGTGATTCCCCAAACAATCTCAGTCCGAGGGGAATTTTGTAAGCAGTGAAGAGCACTGTGACTCCTAGCTTCTTACAGTCAGTGTATGGGGTCCCTTCAGGTATTATTTCTGGTTATTGCTCCTTTGTAAGATTAGGTCTCCAGAGGCCTGAAGCACTGCTGTGTATTTGGCCACCTATGGGATCCTCACTCAAGCTGGCTCACAGTCTTGGGGGTCATCAAACATCCATTTCCACAAAGGGCACAGACACAGAGGCAGCCCTACTCAGAAACTGTGCCTACTCAGAAGTCATTCCCTCCCCCCACACAGGTGGGCACAGACCCTGTTGGGCTCCAGCGATCTCTCAAGGTCATGCCCCAGTGCTGCTCTCAGGCCGTCTGGCTTCCTGGCTGGTTTCCAAAGAGGCTAGCTGCTGTCTCCCCCAACTCAGCAATCACACAGCTTTGCTCTGCCTCCTCCCCGGGCTGATCAAGAGGCTTATGCTGAAGCAGGAGACATTTTAGGTTAGAACAGCATTTGAGGGAGCTTTGTGAGACCGGTTTGAAGGGCGAAGGGCTTTCCCCTCTCCAGAGCACGGACATGGCCACTGGCTACCCTTCAGGAGACTCTACAAGCATCTTACCTGGAGGAAGGGGGTGGATCGAACTTCCAGGGGAGAAGACGTGTGTCCCTCCCATCTGCCAGGGAGGCCAATGACAAGTAAATAGCATGACGAGAGCCCAATCAGTGTTAGAAGTGAACTTTTTAAACGGCCTGGACCCTTGGAGCAGGAAGCCCCAGGATGCAGCCCAGCCCCTCCTGTTCCCCTCCTCTCCTGCCCCCTCCTGTTCCCCTCCTCCCCCTGCCCTTTGCTGGCACAGCTATGTCCTGGGAGAATCCTAAAGCTGTTCTCCAGCTGGGCCAAGTTGGCAGACACCCCAGCCGAGAAGCAGAGCTGCGGAGGTGATCAAATAGAGGTGGTGTCACGGGAAGGAAGGTCCAGGGCCGCGTGCAGGGCTGGTGGGGGAGTGGAGTGTACAGCTGACCCTTCAACAACCACAGGTTCGAGCTGCGTGGCTCCACTTATACGTGGATTTTTTTCAATAAATGTGCACAGTAAATGTATTTTCTCTCCCTATGATTTTCTTCATACCACTTTCTTTTCTCTAGCTTCCTTTATTGTAAGAATACAGTATCTAATACAAATAACCTACAAAATATGGGTTAATTGACTGTTTATGTTATCAGCCAGGCTCCTGTCCACAGCAGGTTGTTAGCAGTTAGGTTCTGGGGAAGTCAAAGTCGTGTGTGGATTTCTTCCTGCCCAGAGGCCAGTGTCCCTGACGCCGGTGTTGCTGAAGGATCGACGGTGTTTAGCTAAGCAAAACAGGGCTAAATATAGTGGGTCAAGGTGAGTTTTAGAGTTTCTGCAGATAAACACGTAAAATAGCAGATCCATGGTGGGGCCAAAGCTGCGTCCCCAGAGAGCTGAGTCTGCAAGGGCAGAGCAAGAGTTTCCACGGTCAGGTGGGGGTGTCACCACATCTGTCCGCAGTAAGGTGGCCAGCATTCAGGAAACAAATCTAGTATTTCTGCTAACAATATTGCACAAAAAGACCTCGGAGTAAGTCCATGTTAGAAGGAAATGGTTTAGAATTCAGCTCATGCTCACTCTTAACGAAACACTCTCCCCTTCACCCAGCCCCCCAGGCCCCCTGGGTCTCCCCAGGAGGAAAGGAGGAACCTGGCTGTAGAGACTGGACCATAGACACGTCTCCATTCCCACTTGCCTGCACTCCCAATGCTGACAAGTCAGGTAAACGCCCATGTCCCAGAGCAAAATCTCTCTCTCTCTCTCTCACACACACACACACACACACACACACACACACACACACAGCAGCCTCCGTCGTCGATCTGCTGACCACATCTACACAGCAGCCACGGGATGTGTTCTTGTGCCATAGGTGCCCTCGGCAGTCTGAGGAACCTATGAGCCCTCTCATAAAACTGCAAGTGGGTGAAATATAATACATAGAATTACAAAGGAAAATAATTATACTGAAGTTCAGTTTTAAAAGTATTTTAAACACAAATCTGTGGTTTGGTAATATATGGGATTCCTTATTAAGGCTTTAAATAGTATCTGATGATCGATCTCATAACTAATGTTGTAGTGACTATAAATGATATTTTGATATATCTGCAAGAACTGTAAAATTATGAAAAGATCTGTGATTTCTATTGGTAATAAAATAATAGACACTCTTAATATGACTGATTTGTTGCTTACATTCATATTAGAGGAAATTAAACATACAATCGCTTTTTCTGCATACTTAACTCAAAATGAATAAACTGAATTTTATTCAACTTTACAAATATCCTTTACAGTTAGCCTGAGACTAGCATGAGAGAGTTTAACCTGAAGTTAGACCTCACAGTCCAAACAGTTATGCATCTGAAAATAAAGCTGGGAATGAATATGCATTATGAACAGTAACAAAGGCATTCCAACGAGGTTTGACAATAGTGACCTGACCAAACTCAAATTTCTTGGTGATTTTAACAACCAGCTTACAAAATTCTTAAGCTTGTAAGGCTAATACATGCCAGGTCCAGCACCACTGCATATGGCTTCATATTCATGTATACCAAACCGTCAGATTAGCTCTACACACACCCCATCATCACTTATCACACATGTCCCGACCCCCCTCGTAAACGTGCACTTCACTGTTGCACACACCCACAATGCTTGCACCTGTCCACCTTCACCCATGAGTTGTTCATACGGACCCTCCATATATACAACACACATTGCTACGTTATACATATTCACAAACTCACAATTCAGGGATGTCCCCAAACTCATATAACCCAAACATGAAAATACAAACACAACTAAAGCCCAGTTATATTCATTCATACACACACCATTCCCATGTACCCTAAGTCCCTACTTATTTAAAACACACACATGCCAACACCCCATCCCATTCACATAAATACCAAAATTTGCAAACACGTCAATGTAAACATCTATACCATTCAAACACACTCAACACTGATTTAACACAACAGGTGTACTTGTTACACACATATTCAAATGCCCACAATTTTCCTACACCCCCAATAATAAATACACAACTAACCTCCATTTATGCATATGCACATTCACCACATACATTATTCACATGAAATCCTGCATACAAATCCCCCACAAGTCACCCGCACACACCACTCCACATTCTTTGTATTCTTGCACCTGCCCCCCTGCACACCCACACACAAAAACATGGGACAGCACCTGACGCCTCCTTGGTGAAGGCGGCCGTTGGCTCTGAGAGCACTTTAAGAGGTGAGGAGGAGGCCAGGGCTGGCTGGGTGACCTCAGGCTGATAGGTCAGGAAAGGGCAAGCCAGCGACTTGGCCAGAGAGCCCATTGCTTTGCAGAGCACAATCCACCAGTGTCTCCTCCTTTGTTTTTTTATTTCTGATTCACTGAACTTCAGATCCATTAAATCTCTGTCAAAAGAAGCGAAGACACACACTGGGCTGTGTGACCTAGTGGCAGAGAGGACCAGGAAGCTGTTTGTCTGGTGCTACTGAAAGCAAAGCCTGAGTCTAACAAAATTTCCACATCAGTGGAAGGAAGTAGCTCATTGTGTCCCACAGGTTGGAGGTTTGGGTGGGTATGTTACACACTGGGCGTGTTTGCATCTCTTCCAAAGAACTGGGCCCCAGGTCCTGAGAGACACGGAAAGGCGGAGGGGAAGGAGTGTGTGCTGGACTCCACAGGGGAGGAGGTCCTGAGTGGCCTTGGCAGTGGAGGGTGGGGGCAGCCAGGTGAGTCAGTGCAGTCTGGTCCTGACCACATGGGCCCCCACTGGGCGAAGCCCTCATGGCACGAGGGGGAACTCACAGCTCATATGTAAAAACCCTCAAAAGGTTGGTTGCTCAGAACGGGGCTGGAATCAAGGTCTCTGGTTTTTGTCTGGGGTTTTTTCCCGTGAGAGCAGGTACTCAGCAAGTACTCAGCAAATACTTGCCAAACTGAGTTGAGGCACTTGGAGGCCTGATAAAGGAGTTCATCACCCAAGGAGCCCAGAGGGCAGAGCAATCCTGACCAGAGCCTGACTCAGCTCCTCATGGGCACAAGGCAGCGGGGGTTGGCCCTCCGAGTCCTGGCCCATCCAGCCAGGGCACCTGCAAAAGCTCTAGTTTCATCTAGTTCCCTTCCTTCAGCAGGAAGACCTACCTGTCAGACCAGGAGCCTCTTCAGGATGCATTGGGTAGAAGAAGGGTTTGGCTTTGAGGACTGGCTGAGTGAGTGACCTGGGGCGATCCTAAACCTCTCTGAGTCCCCAGCACCTCAACTGAAAACATAAGTATTTGCTCCACATGACCTTTAAGGCTTCTCCTAGCTCTAAGATCCTGAGACACATCACTGAGCAAGGCAATGCAGCTATAACATCTTTACCTGTTAAATGGGAATGTTGAACAGTGCCCATGCCTTATTGTGAAGACGAGTAATACAATATAAGTAAAGTGTCAGCACAGTGTAAGCCTCGAAAACAGCTATTATTATGTCTTCCAAACTGGTTCAGGCACCTGGAGGGGGTGACAATGAGAGAGATATATGCAGCCCTCATGTTGCTTACGTTCTGAAATAAACAGTTTCCACCACTCTCGGGGCTACACGAAAATCAGTTGACTTTTGAGTAATTTTGTCGAAGGCATCATGAGTGGAATATGAGGCCCAAAGCTAACTGCGCAGCCAAGAGGAGCCGTTCCGTGGCTCGGGAAACAGACTCTGCGTTCAGAGGAGGCGGGGCCGGAGTAACGGGGAAGCCTCCCCAGGGCAGGAGCCTGAAGAAGCTCAGGGTGCCTAAGAACTAGACACACCGAGAGGAGAGCGCTGTCGCCTGGGCAAACTGTGCCCAGGGCAGGTGGGGAGGTCCCGAAGCAGAAGACGCAAGCCCAGGCCTGCGCTCCTCAGTTATTCAACTGCTTACACTCGGACCTTCACCCAAGGGCCTGCTTTTTGACAAGCGCTGCTACTAAACGCGGGGATGGTAACATAGGAATGGCGTGTCCCTGCCCTCAGGGGACCTGCTCTGGTAGAAAAGTCGACTCCTGAACCAGTGCCTTCGGAGGTGGACAGGTGTGACAGGCAAGGAGCCAGGCTCTCCAGCTTGTCGGGGGATGTGGGCAGGAGGTTTGCTCAGGGAGCAGCGATAACTAACCTTTATTCGATGTCTTCTCTGCGTCCTAAGCCACCTGCTGTCACCACACTTCATGTGCGTGCCTGCTCCATGTGGTGGGCGCTATTATGATCATCACCTTACAGAGGGGGAAATGTTGAAGCAGGAATGGGGACAATTGATTCCCACTGCTGGGAAGGCCAAGGGCAGAGGGCACAGTGGGGCCGAGGCTCCAGCGGCGCCTTCGAGGTTGTCTGGTCCCTTGCCCACTGTCCCTTGTGCTTCTGGGCTGCCCCGCCTGGGCCTTCACTACAGGAACCGGCACCCTGGCCCTGGCCAGTGCCATCAGTGCGTCTGCCTAACCTGCGGCGGGGGCTTGCTCAGTGACACGGAGCCTGGTGAATGCCCATTTGCTCAGCACATAATGGGGATTAGAATTCACTAGCGCACTACAAATTAAAGTATTAATAACGGCTGCAGAGTTTAAATGGGAGCCAGGGAAGGGACCGGGCAAGGGGCCACCCCTCAGTCCCCCACTTCGCTGCATTGTTCCGCCAGGCAATCCCGCGTCTTTAATATGCAGTGACAGCCACTGACATGACCCCCGACAATACACAGGGCCTCCTAGTTAAGTATTAATCTGCTGAAAGAATGACCTTCATCCACTAAAGAAGGGATGTTTTTAAAAACCTGCCAGCAGAGGAAGGCTCATTTGCTAGCTCATTTAGCATATTAAAAGGGTATTATTGCTACAAACAAGAAATCTAAATGAGGCCTGGGCAGGAGCTTGGATAACTCCTGCTGAAAGGTGCAGGGTAATGAGGAACAGGAGGCTGCGTCCTGTGTTCACCAACACGGCAGGACCTGGCTGCCCCACGACAAGCTCTGAGCCCCAGCTGGGACCTGCGCTGTCAGGAGGGAACAGAGCATGGCCAGCCGCTGGGGTGTTGCCACCCTCACCCCGACAGGTGGGGGCTGCGGGAGCTGTGTTTGAGGCAACTTCAGAGCCAGGGAGCCAGCGAGGCACCTCAGGTGAGTCCCTGGAGAGAGCCCTGCCTTCCTCTGCATCTCTCAGGGCCCCTTTGACTTGTTTATTTGAAGCCGCTCCAGGCCCTGCTGGTGGGCCTGCCGACAGAGCCTTTCCTGAGGGCCAGGCAGCTCCCAGGGGGACCTCCTGCTAGTCCCAGGAGGAAGAGGCAGGCAGAGAGGGAGAGAGGATGGAGATGACGCCCCATTTGAGATGTCAGGGGGCGATGATTGAGACACTGGGTGTCTCCTCTTTTAGCCTGTGTCAGCCTGTCTGGGGAAGATGGAGCCTTGGTGAAGCCATGAGCAGAGGGAGAGAGAAACATATAATTAAGGAAAGAAACAAAAAGATAGAAACATAAACTCAACAACATCTGGGGGAAGGGGGCTCTGCCGTGTTTCTGGCACCACTTCAGGTGACATGGGGACTGACCGCTGACCAAGACACAAACCCAGCCCAGGGACTTACCATGTGTGGAAGGAGGTGGGGACAACTCACAGGAAATAATAGGCATAAAAAAAGGTTTAAGAATTCATAATATTTAGGATATAAAGAAGTATTGATAACAGGAAATAGTGGCAAAATTACAGATTAATTGATACAGATTGAATTGAATTAATGTAACTACAGAATTAAGTGGGGAGAGGAATCATCCTAAGAGCTGATAGTGCTGACATGCTCATGTTCATTCCTGGCCTGTGTTCTCTTTGAGGACAGGACTTTGCTTGTCCCAGTGTCCCCATCACCCACTATAGTTCCTGACACTCACTAGATGCCGTGGCGGAGACAACACTATTCAGTTCCCCGCACGGCTTCCTCTTCCATTTCTCAGGCTCCCTCAGAGCTAAATTGGAAGCACAGGACCAGGTGGGCAAATAGGAACATGAGTAGAAGTGAGGCGCTGCTTCTGGTTGGAGACACAGAAGAGACAGTTTTCCCCACCACCTCTCCTTTTCCTGCCACAGCAACTGTGGCCAGGGTGTGGTGAGAGGGGGCATAACACAAGGGAAGGAGCCTGGGTCCCTGAGTTACTGTGTGGAAGACGACCCACCAGCCTACAGCAGATTCCTCGGATGTTTGGTCCATCGCATCACTGAGCTGTAAGGGCTCGCTCTTGAGGCATGGGAGTTCATGCTTAATTGATGCTTAATAAATATTTGTTCAGTTAATAACTGAATATTCTTTAATCCTCACAATAATTTTAAGGGAGATATAGCTATTTCTGTTTGACAGATAAGAAGAGAGCCAGAGTTAAGAAGTGATAGAGGCAGAAGTTGAATTTATGTCTACAAGTCCCACGCTCTCTTTCCTATACCCAACTGCCTTTCGAAAATAGAGTCCAGTGTATATTTTATGTGAAATTTACTGAGCGCTGCCTCTGTGTAAGAGAGGTTAGCAACTTTCAAATGAGAGGGCCCCTGGTCATCAGGGCTGTGAGGGCCGGGTTGGCATTTTGGATGCAGTGAAGCCTTCTGAATTCAAGCATTGCAGTGAAGAGCCCTGGCCAAGTGTTTCCCTCCCTGGGGTGGCAGGACGGGGAGGGGGGTGATTGTCCCAGCATTTTCCAGCTTGAGAAGGAGGGACCTTCCCATAAGCAGGGGATCAAGGCCAGTCTCCTCAGAGAGGCCGACTCAATGCTGACTTTTGTATCTCATCTTCTAAACAGCTTTGTCAACTACACAACAGTTTCCGCCCTCGAGCCTGGCCTACCTGAACCTAGTGGACGGGAAAATAGGAGGTAAATACTAACAAGTCAACTAGCACTGAATCCCCTCCTTGACCCTGCCATGCCTCAGAGAAGCCCGCGGTAGTGTGAGGAGCGGAAGGACCTCCACCCAAGCCAGGGGCAAGGTGCTCAGTACATGGGGGGAGGGTGGAAGGGAGGGAGGTGTCCGCAGAACTAGAAAATAAGTTTAGCCTCTCAGAGGAAAACTAGTATGACTCAACCACAATGACAAGATCAGTTATCTGTCGAGAAGTCCAGGGGCAGGACTGGGGTGTCCTCTGTCCCCACTCACTATCCCCCTCCCCGGTCCCCTGCGGGTCTGAATACTCAGTTTAGCCAGCAGGAAAAGCATTTACCAAGTAAAGACTATGTGCAGATGCTGGGGACACAGCTGTGAGAAGAAGGGCCAGTACGGCTCACCCAGGTTGAGTGTCAGGTGAAGCACCCTGTAACTGTGGGAAAGAGCTCTCTGTCCCCTGGGCTGCCACAAAACTACAGGGCGCCTTGGTGAGATGCAGTGTTGCTCAGTGGCTCCCCTAGTGGCCAAATTCCTCTCACTAAAAGGCCTTTCTCTTCTCCACTCTCCATACTTCCCGTTGGGATCTGTGTTTCCCAGGGAACTGTACTCTCTGAAAGCCAAATTCATACAGCCCTAGACACTAGAGCTGAACAAATCCAGAGGGATTGTTGTCACCCAAATCATCCACCTTAAAGAGGAAGGAACTGAGGTGCAGAAAGGGAGACATGAACTGACTGAGCTCACTCTGTGGGCTTTCCTGAGATAACCCACATGACTCGTGTGTGTTTGTTAACATTTAAGCTGGAAAAAGTATTAAAGCTGCTTAGTCAATGAATCTATAGATGAACTGGTAAGGTGGAGGTGGGGAGAAAAGGTAATTGTCTGCTTAGTATATGCTATGCTCATGCCCTCCTTATGACTCGTGTCCATCCTTCATTCTACTCCCTTGCCTTAACTCCAGGTCCTCTCTGACTGTCATTTCTGAAGCAATTTGAATGTGAAGACCACAGGGAAATTGGAGCCTTGGAGAGTTCCCTTGGCTGAGAAATTAGTCAATCTAATTACCCTCTCATGCTGTATTTATCTCAATGGAGAGGGCTGCCAATGGTCTGTCAATGACAGACAAGGTGAGTGTGAAATAGCTGCAAATGGTTGGGGTCTTAATTGTGTGAGCTGCCTTAAGGGACATGGCATTCTTCCTTGGAGCTGTAAGACTGGGTCATCTCCACCCTGACATCCTTGGCTATTCCCCTTGCTATTCTGCATCCCCATGGCAGGCAGATGCTGGGATGACAGCTCATTCACTGCTCTTCCCTGGGGGTTCCAGCCCAGTTCAGTTGTCACCTTCCTGATGCTTTCCCTGACCTCCCTCCTCAGAGCTCATGCTCTCAAATGTGCTGTGTGCACCTCTCTCACTGTGCTCACTACATGGCATTGCCACTCTGTCCCTCTACTCTCTTCCCACCAGCTAAGAACTTCTTCTGAAAAAGCCTATGCCATCCTGCTTTGTCTGTCCCTGGCACCAACACTGGGCCAATGCACTGCAGCTACTTAATAAATGTGTTGAGCTCTGGCCAGTGTGGCTCAGTCAGTTGGAGCATCACCCCATACACCTAAAGGTGGCAGGTTCAGTTCCTGATCAGGGCATATCCCTGGTTCAATCAATGTTTCTCTCTCTCTCTCTCATCAATAAAATAAATAAATAAATACGTTGAAATCAAAGTAAAATTGAAGTTAATTTCCAATTTCTAAATTCTTACCTTTGTTCTGATATTTCACCTAGCTCTGCCTCATAAAACTAGACTAGGTGCTCCTGGATAGCCTGGCCTCTCCAGCTGTTGTGCCTAAGACTTCACATGCAATGTCACAGCCCTGAGGGTCAAGCTTATGATCTCATCTTCATTTCAAGAAACTGAGGCTCAGAGGAGTTAAGTAATTGGTCTAAGTTTTCACAGCTGGTCGGTGCAGAGGTAGATTGGAGCACTGGTCTGTCTGACTCTACAGCCCATGCTCCCCATAGGTAACGTCCTAACTTTGCTGACCCAGCATGTCCTGCTTACAAACACCCACAGTTTGGGATTGTTAATGATGTTTGTGGCTTCTGTGAAAATACTCACTCCTTAATTTTCTGGGATGCTATAAAGTCACATGCAACCGAGATTGGATGTAACGACTTCATTTCCCAGTGACATCTGCCTCTGCATATGGTCCCTGCTCTGCTTTAAAAGCCCCTCTCCCACCTGGGCCAGAGCAGCACTGCTCCAGCTGCCCCTGGCTGCTCTGCAGGATTTCGCTTGAACATATTTTTTAGATTCTGGACCTGAGTTCCTTACGTACTTCAGTGGTTTTTACATAGTAATGACCAACAAAGACAGGAGCTGTCCGCAATAAACACCCAGGACACAAATCCCCTGTCATAATCTCCAGAGATCAAAGAGCAAATCTTACTTTATGGCTCTAGAAGATCCCAGGCTTGATCTGCTACTCATATATTCCCATATAATTCCGTGGTACAGTGATCTATCTACTTCTGGCTGACCACTTTATTCATTTATTTACACTTTCACTCTTTAAAAAAATAGAATTAAGACTCATGTTAAGTTTGAGGTCATCTAGACACTATCTCTGCTCACACTTTCTTCAGGCACCAGGCAGCCTGACCCCTTCCCAATGGCATCTCAAAAGTCAATGCACGCATGCACACACATCATCTGAGGACAGAAGTAGAGCAAAAGGAACAGGAGCAAGAACAGGAAGGAGACACTGGGTATCGCTACAGGTCGAGGAAATCCCAAAGTAGAGGCTAGAATGGTGGTAGAAACTGTGGGAATGAGAGAAAGGATCCTTGGAGAAGTACAGAAAGAATAGAAGGCTGCAGCTGCAGGGATTGCCAGGTCAAGAAGTTTGCCTGGTGAGTTTTCGGTTTCCTGTGTTGAGAACTCCATCCTGTGCACATGAAAGAAGGTGCCCTTGAGAATACTCCAGTTCATGATGGAGGTGCAAGGGAAATATGGGTCCAAGAGGGACAAAGACAATATCAGCCCATTTGGAAAGGAGTGCCAAGAGATGTTAAATATGGAGTGTAGACAGTCAAGGAAAAATAAGAAGCTCAGGAAGAATCTGGGGACTGAAATAACTCTATTGCAAATATCTACATTTTTCTAACAGACAGGACTGTTCCAGATGCCAAAAAAGAAGCAGTCTGCAGAGGTGATGGATTTTCCCCCGGATATGGGAATCTGTGTCACGATTAACCTCTTGATGAAAGAGTTCTCTCAATTAAGTTTTAGTTGACAGGTGGTAAAACCTGGACAACTGGCAAGACTTGACTGACAACTGGAGAAGAGGAAGCCATTAATTCTTTCTCTTCTTGCTTTCCATTTTCTCTTCCCACCTCCTTCTTGTCAAATACCCTTAGCCTCTGAATACACATTTCCACGTCCCTTCCAGAACACTTTCCCTGACCTCTTCTCTCCCGGGCTTCAATTTTCATTTAGGTTGAGCACTTCTCCTCTGGACTATCATAGCACAATGTGCATATTTTTTTCTTTTTTATTGAGGTGACATTGGTTAATATAATTACATAGGTTTAAATTCTATAATACATCATCTGTATATTGTATTGTGTGTTCACCACCCCAAGTCAAGTCTCCTCCCATCCCCCCTTTACCCTCTTCTAACTTCCCCACCCCCTTTCCCTCTGGTAATCACCATACTGTTGTCTGTGTCCATAAGTTTTTTCTTTGTTTAATCCCTTCACCTTTTTCACCTGGCCCCCCAACACCCCTCTTCTGACAGCTGTGAGTCTGTTCTCTGTATCTATGAGTCTGTTTTTATTTTGTTTGTTAGTTTATTTTGTTCATTAGATTCCACATATAAGTGAGATCATATGGTCCTTGTCTTTCTCTGACTGGCTTATTTCACTCAGCATAATGCTCTCCAGGTACATCCGTGCTGTGGTAAAAGGTAAGAGTTCTTTCTTTTTTTAAGGCTGAGTAGCATTCCACAGCTTTTGTATCCACTCATCTACTGATGGGCACTTTGGCTGTTTCCAGATCTTGGTTATTGTAAATAATGCTGCAACGAACATAGGGGTGCATATATTCTTTTGAATTTGTGTTTTGGGTTTCTTTGGATATATTCCCAGAAGTGGAATTGCTGGGTCATAAGGCAGTTCCATTTTTAATTTTTGAGGTAGCTCCATTAATGCTCTTCACAGTGGCTGCACAAATCTGCATTCCCACCACCAGTGGATGGGCATTGTCTTTTTTCCACATCCTCGCCAACAGGTTGTTAATTGACTTACTGATGACAACCATTCTGACAGGTGTGAGATGACATCTCATTTTGGTTTTAATTTGCATTTCTCTGACCATTAGTGACATTGAGCATCTTTTCATATGTCTCTTGGCCATCTGTATGTCCTCTTTGCAGAAGTGTCTATTCAGGTCCTCTGTCTATTTTTTAAATGGATTGTTTGCCATCCTGGTGTTGAGTTTTTTAAGTTCTTTATAAATTTTGGACATTAGGCCCTTAATGAGAACTACAACAGCATGAAAAAGGACATAGAAACCATAAAAAGAACCAGTTAGAAATAAGGAATACAGTATCTGAAATGAAGAATACACTGGAAGGAGTAAACAGTAGGTCAGATGAAGCAGAGGATCAAATTAGCAATTCGGAAAACAAAATAGCAGGAAACACTCAATCAGAGCATCAGAAAGAAAAAAGAATTTTAAAAAACGAGGATAGTCTAAGGGATCTTTGGGACAACATAAAGCGTAACAAAACCTGCATCATAAGGGTACCAGAAGTAGAAAAGAGAGAGCAAGGGATGGAGAACCTATTTGAAGAAATAATGACTGAAAACTTTCCTAGCCTGTGAAAGAAAAAGACACACAAATTCAGGAAGCACAGAGAGTCCCAAACAAGATGAACCCAAAGAGGCCCACACCAAGACACATCATAATTAAAATGGCAAACGTTAAAGACAAAGAGAGAATCTTAAAAGCCACAGAGAAAGACAGTTAATTGCATACAAAGGAGCTCCCATAAGACTGTCAACTGATTTCTCAACAGAAAAATTTCGATTCAGAAGGGATTGGCATGAAATATTCAAAGCGATGAAAATCAAGGACCTACAACCAAGACTACTTTGCTCAGCAAGGGTATCATTTAAAATAAAGAGCTTCTCTGACAAGAAAAAGCTAACAGAGTTTTTTATCCCCATACCAGTATTACAAGAAATATTAAAGGTGTCCCAGGAGGAGAAGAAGAACCAGAGGAACATTGTTAAAAGACTATGGCAATAAATAAGTACCTATCAACAATCACTTTAAATGTAGATGGATTAAAAGATACAGAATAGCTGAATGGATAAGAAAATAAGACCTACATATATGCTATCTACAAAAGACCCACCTCAGGATGAAAGGTACACATAGACTAAAAGTAAAGGGATAGAAAAAGACATTTTATGCAAATGGAAAGGAAAAAGAAAAGCTGGGAAAACAATACTTATATCTGACAAAATAGACTTTGAAACAAAGGAGGACACCACATAGTGACAAAGGGAGCAATCCAACAAGAGGATAGAACCCTTGTAAACATATTTGCCACACTGTGCATATTTTAAAAATAGCACTTAGTACATTACATCATAACCCCTCTGTCTCTCGACCAGATTGCAAGTTCCTTAAGGGGAAGAACTTGGTTTTATTCACATACTTTGCCTTAGTTTCTAGCATAGTGCATGTGATATCATACAGGCCAAATAAGTATTTGAGTGAATTGATGAATGGATGAATGTCTACGAATGAACTACGAATCTAGTCCAATAGTACACCATTTTTTGTGTTCTAATGTAAAGGTTTAGGGACAGCACAGGCATATTTTAAGAAATTAAGTGACTCAAAGTAACAAAAAAAAAACCAGCAAAAAACCTCTAAACCAGTTATAAAAAAACTATTTGCAGTCACCACTATAGTATAAACATGTCCTATTATGTCTATACAAGTGTTCAAAGCCATTGCCTGGCTCACTGTTTGAGTAGAATTGTTTGCTGTTAAGACTGCTCTCTCTGGAGGCACAGGGGCCTCACACACTCCAGTAATCACGTGGTCCTTGGCGCCAGCCTGACTTCACACTGCACCTCACGCCTGGACCTGTTAGTCACGGAAAGTAATTACTCTCTGCGCTGTGTAACAAGCCTGTGCCGCTCACCGTCACATCTGCAGGTGTCACATTAGTTTTGGAAGAGACACCCATAAAGCTCCCTGAGGGAAGGAGCTCTGTGGGGGGAGCAGGCAGGACTTTCCCAAAATTCAGGATGATGTCTTTTTGGGGCAAGAAAGGCCGTGACACTCTTGCTTGAGTTCATTCAATTAACAAAAGGATAGACACATATAGAACCCTTGCAAATAACCTTTCTAGTTTGTAGCTAAAATAAAAGGATATGATAGGCTCTACTGTGTACATTTTCTACTAAAACTCTTCTCAGAAGCTTGCCGTACGCTCTCAGGGTTGGGAATGCCTTTTGCTTGGAAATGGCAGCTGCAGAGAGATGGGCAGTGTGAGGCCCAGGGAGAGGAAGGCATGAGCTAGAGATTTCGATCTGGCCCCACCTTAAGAAAGAAGGATATGTGGGTTTTTAAGGGTTCCAGCCAGGCCGCCCAAGACAGGAGCACAAAAGAGCATTAAGGGCAGAATGAATAAGACAAAGCCACGGGCTTTTCCACCTGGATCATGATGTCAGGCTGCAGGGAAAGCTCGTGGCGAACGCCCCGTCTGGGGTCTCGTGGGCAGCATCATGAAACCCAGCATCTGGGAACAGCCTACAGACGACTTCACTTCCAGATACTCGCAGGGAGCAGGGGAGGTGGAACAGGGGAGCACGTCATGTTCACATAAACAGCTGTTAAGATGGTAGATTCCAGGCACCATTGCACAGCTTCCAGGGAACCTCTGAGGACAGGGGCTGGGAATCTGCATTTAACTATCTCCCAGGAAATTCTCATGACACTGAAATTTGAAATCCAGTGGTTTAGTACTTAAGAGGACAACTTTGGGTAGAAGAGGCCGGGGTTCCAATAAAGGCTTTACACCCATTGACTGTGTGACCCTGGGAAGTTGCTTAAACCGTCACGCTTCAGTTTCCCCTCCGTAAAAGAGGAGTGATAGTAAGAGCAATGTTCAGGGCTATTGAGCAGCTTAAGGGCAATACCGAATGTACAGTGCTTAGCATAGTGCCTGCCACTTGGTAATAAGTGGTAGCTATTATTACATAATAATTATCATAGTCTTTTTCAGGAAACAAAATGAACTCACATGAAATAATTGCAGGCCTGGCTGGGTGTGGCTCAGGGCTTGAACAGCAACCTAAGATCCAGGAGATCGTGGTTCAATTCCCGGTCAGGGCACATGCTAGTGTTACAGGCTTGATCCGCAGTCAGGGATGTGCCGGAGGTAGCTGCTCAATGATGACTCTCTCATCACTGATGTTTCTCTCTCTCCCTCTCTTTTCCTCTCTCTGAAATCAATAAAGATATATTTAAAAGAAAGAAATGAAAGAAAGAAAGAAAGAAAGAAAGAAAGAAAGAAAGAAAGAAAGAAAGAAAGAAAGAAAGAAAGAAGGAAGGAAGGAAGGAAGGAAGGAAGGAAGGAAGGAAGGAAGGAAGGAAGGAAGGAAGGAAGGAAGGAAGGAAGGAAGGAAGAAAGAAAGAAAGAAAGAAAGAAAGAAAGAAAGAAAGAAAGAAAGAAAGAAAGAAAGAAAGAAAGAAAGAAATTCCAGACAGCTAGCATCCAGGTGGCCTGATATGCTCAGAGACATTGTGAAGGAAAATATTTTCCTTTGAAATGTGCCCCACTTATTTTCATGAAGAAGACACACTACATCTTTTTCTGTTTCTCCAGTTGGAGTAGATCGATTGTTGCTGTAACTTTCACGCAGTGTTTCTAAGGACAGAATCTACGATTAGGGGCCTGCGAGTGCTGCTTCAGAACCCCGCTGGCTGGAACTGAGTATCTGAGCCCTCGCTTCCTAGCTTGGAGATGATAGCACCCACCTCACAGCGCTGTCATGAGGATTAAATTACAAAGACCATGAAAAGCGCTTAGTGCTCTACCTGGGACATAGTAAGTGCTTGTGAAAAGGTAACTGCTTTTAAAGGTACAGGGCTTTCAAAGTAAACCAGCCATCCCCAGGGGTACATGCACTCATACATTCACTCAGCAAATGATGTTTGAACTCTAACAATGTGTCCAAGGCTGTTCTTGGTTCTGGGAGCAATGCAGAGAAAGACTATTCCTTTCCTTCTAGGATGTTAGTTATGGTGATGCTTAAAACAGGAAATGTCATGAGATTATTTATTGTATGGTAAATATTAAATGAATAACGTACAGAAACATACAGTGGTTTAGGGGGAGCCAAACCAAAGAAGGTTACAAGAAGCAGGGGTAGATGGACCTGAAGAAGAGGGCGTAGTCCTGAAAGGGGGAGCCCAACCAGAGCCAGGCCGAGGGGGCCATATGCAATCCTGCTTATATGTAAAGGGCATAAACCTAGACGGTAGACTCACACGGTTACCCGCGGGAGCCCCTGCACGCTGGCCCAAAGGCTGGCTCCCTGCCACCGGAGAAGGGGTGCAGTGGTCAGGGCGCCGGCAGGCCGCAGGTGCTCTCAGCAGAGCAAGAAGACTGCTCCCCGGTGGCAGTTCAGGTGTGGAGAAGCGCTGCACACACACCTTTTTCCATGTCAGCCTGTGCTTTCCTTTACTTGTTTTTCAGGGAGGGGAAGGAGAGAGGGAGCGGCGGGCAGAGCCTAGTCACAGCGCACCTGCCACGGAGATCCTGCACCTGCCACCCCGTCTCCCCAGGCCCTTCCAACACAAAGCCACGACCTTGAACTTGGTCACCACTATGCATTAAAGATGCTAACTTAGGAAGGATCAGGCGCCCAGGAGAATGGAGGACCGGGAGAGAAAGAAAGGGAAAGAAGAGGAAATGGTGAGAAGCCAAAGAGAAGTCAGAAGAGAGCGGTGGGCAGACGTGCCACCTACTGCGCTTTGCTGCAGCTTCAGACGGGACGGTGGTTTTAGGTACTGGGGTCTGTCCTCCCACCATCCGGGTTCTGCGCTTTTCTCCTCACCTTTTACACCTGAAAACGCTGCCTGAGGCCATCTGGAAAGACACTCACAAATGCCCATTTTTTAAAATCCATGAAGTGAGTAACTTATTCATTTGTAAGTATTTACTGAGTACCTCCTATATTCCAGGCACTGCACAGATGCAGGGAACAGAAACGTGAACACAGGGAGACAGCGTCTGTAGCCTTGTTCTAGGAAACCCACTGGGTACTTTTGAATGGAACGCTGTAGTTTAAATGTGCTAAGCGTTCCAGAAAGTGCAAAGTAATTTTAAGACATTCTATCTTCTCAGAAAGCCTACAGTCTGCTTGAGGATATAATAAAAATGTACCTGAATTAATCATCCCCTCGAAATAACGCCAGTCCTCAGTGGTTTTCTTTCCTCTGCACTTTTATGTCCGTCTGTCCACACGTGGCAGGCCCAGCATGCACTACCTCGTACTTACCCTGCCCGTGTGCATATTTGTTTCGTCCTACAAAAGGCCTGTATCCATTAGTTTATGCTGTTTAGCAGACTACTGCACAACTCTTTAGCTTCAAATAGCAACCTTTTATTTAGTTCATGACTCGGTGGGTGCAATTTTGGTTGGGCTCAACCGCCCGGTCCTTCTGGCCTTGGCGGGGTTTACTCACATTTCCACTGTTGGGTGCTGACGTGCTGAGGCAGCTCTGCTTCTGGGGCAGGTGGGTGTGGTTGACCAGGACATGCGAGGTGACCGGGGAGCGCGGTCTCTCCAACCTTCTGCAGGTTGGTCTGAATCCTTCACATGGCAACTTGGCAGAGTTCCTATAGAACTAGTGGAAATGTGCGAAGTTTCCTGAGGCCGAGGCTCGGAACCGGCCTATTGCCTGCCACTTCTGCTGCATTCTGCTAGCCAGAGCAAGCTACAGGACCAGCCCAGATCAAGGGGTAGAAAAATCTCTACTTTTTGAAGGAAAAGCTGCAAAGATGCATTGCAAGGGTGCGAGTACAAGAAGGGGTGCACTCGAGCGATCTTACTATCCATCTACCACTTGGTCTGTTAAGCTTCTCAAGAGAGATGCTATTCACACATTTTATATGCTTAGAGCTGGGACTAGCTGGCCCTTGCTGACGGTATAGGAGCAAAAAGCCAGTCTAGGGAACTGGGGACAGCCCCCAAAAGAAGAACATCTAAGGTTGAGATTTGAAGGATAAATAGAGGTTAGCTGAGTAGAGAGCATTCTGGTCAGAGGAAACTCTATGTGCAGACTCTGAAGTCGGAAGGATTCTGGGGGTTCCAGGAAGAGAAATACTGAGTAAGATGGGAGAGCGGCTGGGCCGGGTGAGCAGAGGAGAGGGTGCTGCAGGGCTGGCGAGCATCATAAGTGAGAGCCTTGTAAACCTTGATAAGGAATTTGGGCAATGGGGAGTCACTGAAGAGTGCTAAGCAAGGGAGAGAAATGATGTGGTTGTGTTTCTAAGAGATCGCTTTGACTGTAGGATGGAGAATGGATTAAGGGAGACGAATGTGGAAGTGAGAATAATAACATCCTAGTTTAAATTTGCAAATACCTCTGGCAAGATTAAAGGGTTGTCAGCTACTCACACGTTAAGGGTGTGATGCAGGACTGAGGTCCCCTCCCCCCACTCTGAGCCATAGGGGCCAAGATCTGTTCAGCAAGAGAGGCAGGAGGCTTTGCAGGGAGCACACTCAGCGTTCTGCAACTGTGGCCCTGCCCATACCTTGGGCAGGAAGAATAGAAGGTCATCGATCAACTCTCGTTACCTTCCTATTAGCACAACTAATCATTCGCCTTTAAGCAAGACATTCTGTTTTGATTAAAGTAATAACCACGAATGAGTATAAAGAAAGTCATTTCCAGCACATTCAGATCGAACAGGGTTTTATTTCCCGTCAGGAATGAGGTTAACCCAACTCTTACCTCTGCCGACATCTAGCAGTTGCTGTCGTTTACTGACCACCTACTAGGTGCAGGCAATTTACACAGTTTATCTTGTGTGGAGCTTACCACAGCCTCCTTGGGTGGATGCAGTCAACCACCCCCCCTTACAGGTGAGACTGGGAGGAAGCACGGCACCTGCCCAAGGTGACTGACGCAGGGGAGGGCAGAGCCGGAGCTGGAAGCAGCCCTTTGATGCCAGCGTCTAAGGAGAGCACTCACTCCCTAGGCCATGCGGCGGGCCAAGCACGGGTAAGTCCTCGGTTTGCCTTATCTTGTTTTGTCTTCCCAGCGACCCTTAAGATAAGTGCGACTACCACCCCCCACAGATGAGGCCAGTGAGGTTCAGAGAGGCCGCAGGCTCGGGCCCCCACAGGCAGATCTAACCTCCGAGGCTGCGCTTTAAGCCACACTCCCTGTAGCTCAGGTTCTCCATTCACACCACACTCATGAAAACGCTGACTTTTTCTCAAGTAAACATCCCCTGATTTTCCCTAGGCCCATGCAAACAAAGCCCTGAATCATGGATACAGTGCGTCCCCCACATTTCTTCCTTGTCCGCCTCATCGGTATCACCTCCTGGATGGCAGGCCTGTGTCCTGGACCCCTCTCCCCCTCCAGCACCCAGCAGCGCTGGTCCAGGCCCAGAGCTGTGCCCCGTCTGCGCTTCCTCACACACGTGGAAACGCTAGCAAGCTGAGTTCTCTGAGAGACTCCGACTAACAAGATGCCAGGCAGGCAGCCTGCCCCTCCAGCTGCATCTGCACCGGATGGATCAATGCCACTCTCAGAGCAATGACCAGCCAGCCCACACCTGCCTCCCCAGCGCAGAGGCGCCCGGGGGAGCGGGGCCGCACGTGGATGCAGTTCTGCCACGTCGTCAGTCACCAGCATGAGAGCCGGGCTGGGCTCCTCGGGCAACGACATCGGAGGAATAATGAGCTGCTCTGGGGGAGGCGGGAGCTTTCTGATCAGGAGACATATGGGGCTGTCACAGTGACAGATGGACCCAAAGGCCGTTCCCCACTACACTGCCCCAGTGACCTAGACTGTCACCCCCAGGTCTGTCTGTCCCCTGACGCTGATTTGGGATGGCAGGGTGGCCAGAGGAAGGCGCAGAGACCCTGCAAATGGTAGAGCAGCAAAAGGCCACATGTTCTTGCGGGAGGTTATTGGAGTGTTAGCTGTACGCTCACATCAAATCCCGGGACCCACTTTATTTATCTGTGTCATGGGAGAGTTAGCTTGACTTTCACCTCTAAAAATGCAGTGTCTGTCATCTGTAAAATGTGGATAGAGAAAGCACCCATTATTGTGTGCGTGCTGGAGAGAATCCTGGACTTGAAAAAAGACTTGGGTTAAAACCGAGGTCTTCCTTTACTTGCTGTGTAACTTTGGTTAAGTTACTTGACATCTCTGAGCCTCAGTTTGCTCATTTTTAAAGTCAGCAGAACAAATGCATTTCTCACAAGATCCTGCGAGCTTTAAATGAGCCAGCGTGCATGGGAAGCGCTTAGCACAGTACCTGGCACGAGCAGGAGCTCGCGGGCACTGCTGGCTCGGCGGTGAGCGCTGAGTGCTGCGGGTGAACGGGGCGTGTTTAAGCTGGAAGGCTCGGGTTCACTCTCAGCGTCTGGCATTAGCCTGGGTAGCGTATGAGCATCAGTGCTGGCATCAGTAGGAGCAGGAGCAGGAGTGTTGGGGCAGAGAGGCAGGTATGCTCTGCCGAGGATGCCCTTGCCTCAGAAAGTTGATCTGGGCACTTGAACGACCCAAGTCCAGGGCAAAGCTGGCAGGAGCAGAGCACAGCTGCGGCGAGCCGTGGGGGAGGCAAGGGCAGGACGGTGAGAGAAGTAGGGGGCCAGGAAGGTGGGGAAGTAGGAAGGAGGCAGGCCGTCTGTCCTTTCCCTTCTGGGAAACCTGCCCAGAGCCCCATGGCACGCATGAGAAAGTCCGAGCTCTTGAGCCCACGCACGAGCCCCCAGGCGGGGAGAGGTCGGCTCCCGCCCGGTCTCCACATAGCTGTGTTCCAGCCCCGCTGACCAGCCATGAACACACCACGTGTCGCTTCTTCATGTCTTTGCCTTGAGGTTCCTTCTGAGCTGAAGGCCTTCCAGCTATTTCTTGTCTTAGAAAACTACCAGGCATCCTTCCAGTGCCACCTCCTCTGGGAGGCCTTTCCTGAGTCCCTTCCCCCTCCCGGGCAGCACGGGGACCTGCACACCCCTCCTTCGATGGCACTGTCCCTGGGCTGTTTGCTGCCTTCCCTGCCCTGTGCTAGACGGAGCTCCCCGGAGGCAGGATCTGCCTCTTCGTCTTTGTGACCTGGCCCTTGAGCTGTGGGCCCATAGTCTTTAAGGGTTTATGGAATGAGGGGGGTGGTGGTGAAGATGAGGGAAAAGGGGACCAAGGGTGCAGGAGGGAGAGGGAGAGAAAGGAAGGGGTGAGGGGAGAAAAGGCCGTTAGGGAGCAAAGGGGAGAGGGAGAGGAAGACAGCAGGCTGGTGGTCGAAACGGGACCAGGAAGGGGGTTCCAGAGACTCTCTGGAAACTTACCAGCACCCACTGCTGGCCCCTGGGCTCTGCTTCCCAGCCCTGCATCCTCACAGGGCACCGGGGCTGGGCCCACACCACACCTGGCACATCCGTCAACTGCGGTGACAGCAAGGCAACTGCACAAAGGAGGTGTGACTTCTTTCAGCTTAAACACACCGCAGGTCCTGGTGCAGGCTGATCTGTGCAAATGGTTGACACTTGCAGCATAAAGGAGGGTCTTCCCTGTCATCACCTCCCCCAGTCCGTTCTGGGAGGCCTCATGGAAAACTGCGGGCTGGGTCTGTGCGGGCCAGACTGGAGGCCCCACTGCATTTAACTGGACCCAGTCGGGTTTTCTCTCTTCCCTGGGTTGAACCCCAGCCCTCCCAAAGCACCTCCTCGCACCCGATGTCCAGCAGACACTGCAGCTGTACTGACCCCCAGTCCGGGCACATGTGCCACCAGGTAGGGTTGTGGGTACATTGCAATAGGAGTTACCCAGCAAGTGCTCAGGGCAGGGCTCGCCTGGCTCTTGCTGTTCTCTGATGGGGGCTGGTGTCTTCCCAGTGCGGCACTCGCTGCATGCAGATCAGAATGGCTTCCTCAGTGTGGGTATTACAGGGAGCTCCACACTTGAGGTCAAAGTAAATATCATTAGGGAAGGAAGAGCCTGGAAGCCTCTCTGCACCTTTATTTCTCAGCTTCCCCAGGGAGGCTTCTGGGGACTGGACTAAAATGAGTGGCTCTTCAGTTAATTCCAAGGCGCACTTAATTTTGCATGACTCTGCCCAGTCCCTGTGCCTTCTTCCTGGTGCCTTCTCCCTCACCAGCCTCTCCTTCACATGCAGCACCACCAGACCAGTGCTCCCCTTTCTTTCCTAACCTTTCAATTGGAGGAAAATCATTCACTTATTTGAGCAGGGAGTGAGGTATTGCCCCTAAGCGATTTTCCTTAACCACATCAGGCTGGAAGGTTCTAGTGGGAGGGAGAGGTGAACGGCGGGTGTGCAGAGAGAGCAAGGAAAACAGAAAAGTCTACAGGGTTTCCCATCTTTCTGGAAGATAAAGAGAGGCAACTTTGTTTTTCTTCTGTCGGGGCGATGGGATCTGTCGGAGGGGAGGCTGGAGAGTTTGAATTCACAGGGCCTACAGCCTACAGCCCAGACCTTCACCATTTACCCCAACTTCCCTTCATTGGAAAAATACTGAGTTTTAATCTCTTGCTTCTGCTGCTAAACACTGAAACGAAAAATAAGTGGTTGTGAGGGAGGAGAAGAAATGAAGCCCGGAGTAACCCTAATCCAGAGAGAACAGGGGTCCCCGAGGAGGCCTGGACATTAACCAGTATGCTGCTTCCTTCAGGAGGTGCAGAGCCGCCCTAGATACTGAGAGCTGCGGGGAAGGGGCCACTCCTTAGGTGCTGGCTGGCCCGGGGCTGGAGGGGGCACTGCAATCCTTCCTCTTGAGGTCCCAGGTTCTCCTTACACCTGCCTCACTCCTACCTCTTTCTTGAAGGCTCCCCCGGCCCAGATACCACCCTGTCTGCCCAGTCATTCGCTTATTGATTACTTACTGAGTGGCTGGGGGCAATGGCAGACCTAGAAAGGATCTGCAGTGTCCCGTCCTTCTGAAAGCAGAGTGCGGGGAGGGGGAGGGGCACAAGGCCAGGCTGAAGAGCCAGCTGGACTCAGATAACAAAGGCCCTTATGAGGCGGCTAAATTTAGACTCCACTTTGAGGAAGGGAGAGGGCTCCGTCAGCTCCACTTAATAGGAGGTCACTCTGACCTGTGAGTGTGGAAGGTGGCCCAGAAGCGGTTGGCGGGAAGGAGGCAGGAAAACCGGTCCGGAGGCGACTGGAGCAGGGCAAGGAGAGAGAAGTGGAGGGTCTGACCAGGGCAGGGCGGACACCGAGGACAGGAGGGAGGGTCGTTGGCATTTGACACACGCATGACTTAAGAGACTTGGTCAGACAACAAAAAACCAATACAATAACACACTCTCCCAAAGCTGCGTTTTACTCAGCTATTATTAACAACTGATTTGACTCAATCCATTCCTTTTTACAACCCTTGTCTCCTGCAATTGTCTGGTCCTGGTAACAATTTTATGGAGCATAGGAGGCACATTATAAATACATTTTATACTGTACATTGTATTTTAAGCAAATTTGAGACATTTCTGATTAGGCGCCTTCCCAACGATAGCCTTGTTCAGACAGATAATTGCATGCTGATTTTTATTTTATTTTATTTTATTATTTTTCCCAGCTTTGTTCTTTCCCCCTTGGCAAAGCTGCAATCTTGCATACACACGTCAGTGGATAAAAACCCTTGAAAATAACTCTTCAGAAGAAATCTAATTTACTTTTTAATCTGGTTCGGAAATTTGCCAGAAAAATTTCCACCGACAAGCACCGCCATTTATTACCACTTATCACACAGCCAGGCTGTGCTCTCCCTCCTGACGGGGCTAATGGAACAGGGAGGAATCTTCTGATACATTATTTATTTGATACAATCCATCCAGATAAAATCTATGGGCAGGAGAGAACGAAGCTTGACCTTATCCTTCATCTTTAAGGGATCTTCCCTTTTGCTCGCTCAAGGAACCCCTCACTCCTTGCCCTTGCGAAGGTTCATCTCCCCTTACAGCTCTGGGATGATCCTGCTTTGGCTTCGCTTCTTCCCCTGGGATCTACGCCACCTACGCACACGATTGCTTGTGTTCAACCTTGAAGTGATTTTCAAAGGTTTCACGCTAGTTCTGATTTGCTTCTTGAGGACAGAGACCAGAGTGGTATTTAGCACAGGCTTATCCAAGCTCCATTTGGGGTGGCCCCGAGCTGGGGAAAGAATATTGGTATAGGCCAGCTGGTGACCTTGGGCTAGTAATTAAATCCCTGCAGGGTCCCCATCTATAAAATGAAAAGGGGGGGTCTCTACAACCTTGAACAGCTTTCCAAGTCCATGGAGGCTGTAGGCTTTGGGAGGAACAAGGCCTGGGCTCAGAGACCCGGAGCTGGAGTTTGGCTTCGCTGCCTCCTGGCTGGCTGATCTTCAGGAGGCTGACATCTCTGAGACCCTATTTCCTGATCTGTCCACTGGGGAAATAGCTCTTCCCCTGCCGACCTCATCGAGTCATTATGATGATAATGACTGTGGAAGCTTTGCAAACAGCAAAAAGATACGTAAATGTATAATTAATCACGGGTCAATAATAATTAGTGAAAATGCATTATGATGTATTTGCAGAACCCACTCAGAGGGAAAGCCTCGGGGGAAGTCAGGCTGGCAGTTGCCAGTGGAACGTCCTCTAGTCCTGTCCCCAGCCTCAGGTAATAGGTAGCCCAGGCTAACCGCAAGCAGAAGGAGTCCTGGCTCTCTCTTCTCTGCATTGTGGCTGACAGTGTCTATCAGACACCCCGGAGCTCCCCAGGGCTCTCAGGATCCGCAGGCCAGGATTTAGTCTCCACCTCGCCCTCTCCCACTTTTCCTGCCACATTATGAAGTGAAAGATCTTTCAGTGCTGGACAGAACTGGTTTGAAATTTCGGTGTGGCTGTGCACACACTGAAACCTATGAGAATTTACTTAACTATCCTGAGCTTTCCTCCTCCTCTGTAAAATAAGGGGAACAGCAATTAGTTCAGGGGGTTGCTGTAAGGGGTCAATGGTGTGACGTGATGTAACCCTTTCCAGGCCCCACCCACCCGCCACCGGGACTTAAATTCTGAGAGGTCCTGTCCTTATGCTCCCTGCATCCTTGGGCCTCACACACGGTCTGCCATGTAGGAAGGTTTCACCGGTGCCTGCCGCATGGATGGATGAATGAGCGAACGCAGTGCATAGTGGTCGGGGTCTTAAACTAAAGAAAATGTTCATAATACTCTTCACCTGGAAGGATAGTCTTGAGTCCTAAATCAGTTCTGAAATGTTACCTCCTTCCACATCCCTGCCTCCTACTCTCAGGCTTTGCCCCATGCCTGCTCCACCGCCCTTTCTCTTAACTCCAAAGTATTCTATCGCCCCCAACTCCCACCTCCAAGGTTCCCTCTCCTCAGCCATCGGGTTGGTGGGAAGTCTGCCCACAAAGCTGTGTCCCTGTCTCCCTGTCTCCCTGTCTCCCTGTCTCCCTGTCTCCCTGTCTCCCTGACTCCCTGTGTCTCCCTGTCTCCCTATCTCCCTGTCTCCCTGTCTCCCTGACTCCCTGTGTCTCCCCGTCTCCCTGTCTCCCTGACTCCCTGTGTCTCCCTGTCTCCCTGTCTCCCTGGATTTTGTGTTCCCTTCTCAGAGCGATGCCTCCTGTGGGAGGAGTAAATATAGAAAAATGACAACATGTACATTAATGCTCGTTAGGATGTCATCATTACACTCCGCGAAGTGTCTGCTGAGGGGGTCCCTAAAGGACACTTAGGAGCGAAGCAGCTGCTCCAGATTTGTTCCAGCTCACGTCTTGAAGGAATGACATTGAGACTAATGCAGCGGCTCTGGCTGGAAGGCGGCGAGAGAGCAGCTCCTTCGGAGAAGGGGAGACGGCGGAGAGAGGACTGCACGCTTCCCGGAGCACTCGGGGCACCGAGCTGTATGGACTGGCGGCTGGGGGACCCCAGGGGCCAGCAGCACCGCAGCGAGGGCTGGGCAGGGAGGTGGCAGCGTAAGGGGCCTGCACTTAACCTGAGAGAACTGCCTGCTCCTCACCAAACCTGGGAAACGGCTGCTGCGGAGAAGAAAGCGCTAGTCTACCTGCGCTATGACCGGGAGTGGCCTGGCACGGGGAGGGAAGGAAGGGAAGGGAAGGCAGTGTGATGCCAAGGTTTTGGATCTATCTATAAGGCTATTGACAAATAATACCAACTACTCTCCCTTCGATTCTGCTCATCCACTCAAGACGCAGAGACTGGGAAGACCGACACGACACCCCACGCGAGGGCCTGTGAACACCTAGTAAGGAGCTGACCCAGGACCCCAGGCCCTGACTAAGCATTATAGTGATTTTTATCCCAGCATCCAGAAAAAGCAGGCGACAAGATTTGTGAAACCTTGCAGAGATCATGTTTTAATTTAGTCTTTATTTTGTCTGATAGAAAGGCAATTTCGAGCCTAAGCTATAAAATCACTATTCCAAGTCCAATTAGTTCATCCCAGTCATGGTTTGCAGAGCACTTTCCATTCACACAGCACTTCCCCGTGTGTTACCACATTAGATTCTCATTACCTTCTTCCAAAATAATCAGTGCAGACATTATCATTCCCATTTTAGAGATTAGGAAACTGAGGAACAGACCTTTCAATTATCACGCACACATACACGAGGTATTAAAATGCCCTCCACTCCTTGGAGAGAATGCCTTTAAAAAGAGAGCCTCACAAATAGATGTCAACACTTGCACAAAGGACATAAGATTTAAGGTTCCTACAAACTCAGTAAACCCCAGTTTATTTAACCTGTCAGAAATAACACGCCAGAGGCCTTTAACTGCTCAAGAGTAAGACTCTCCTTGCCTGATCGAGGCACAGCAACCCCACTGACCAAGAAAAAATTAGGTGAGCTCAGTGTTCCCTGGAGCACACCATCCCCGAGTCAGGTTACAAGCCTCTGCTTAATTCACCAGCCAAGGAAGCGATCACTGTAGCAGGAGCCATGTTTCAGAAAACAGGCGTGCAGGCCCCGGCCTGCCACTCCCCACCCTGTCCCAGCCTGCAGTCTCCCTGAGCCTCAGCGTCCCCTTCCGTGAAACAGTAGACTAAGTCCGACCACTTGCCGAGCTCTGAGAGTGCTGGTGGTCATCAGGCCTGGATTTACCACAGCTTTCTCTGCGGAGCGATGGTCTTCACAGCGTCACAGGCCTCACCATTGCTTTGCAGATAAATTCAGAGGGAAGATCATGGCTTGATCAGATTTCCTGCAGTTTCTTCCCAGCTCCTTATATACGGGTCTAAGTATGTCCGTGTACACAAACATGCAAGCACACTCGCGCGCACACACACACACTGCCAATCACTCCATACTTCTTTCTTTTCCCAGGACTCAGAAGTCTGGACTTAAAGCTTAATTATCTTTAAACTCTGCTACCTTTTTCTACTATGGCTGGGCACTGGTTAGTTTGAAGATTCCTTTAAAAATCTCTTCATAATTTATTGAACGTTCCTGTGTAACAGGGAGGGTGCAAAGCTGTATTCTGGACTCTGCCCTGGAAACCTTATGGTCTCATGGGTATGTCAACTAACTAAATCTCCCAAGCATCAGCCTTCTCCTATGTAAAGTGGAGACAGTGGTAGGTTCCTCTTTTCAGGGATGTCGAGAGAATTAAATGAGATAAGACATTTAAGCCCATGGTGCAATGCCGACACATAGCAAACTCTCCTTATTCTTGTTACTAATTGCAAATTTTGGGAGAAGTTTTATACTAGAGCTGTGGGTGAGATACGCTGTGGGAGATCGAAGAGAATGGAGCTGGAGCTGTACTCCATGGTCTTTAACTAGAGAAAACTGGTAGGAGAAAGAAGTGCATATATGTATATGTATATGTATATGTATATGTATATGTATATGTATATGTATATGTATATGTATATGTATATGTATATGTATATGTATATGTATATGTGTATATATATTTTTATATCAGTGGAGAAGATGCCCTTTTGCTCTTATTGGATGATATACCTAAGAGGTGCGGTGGAATCCACTATGAACCACCATTGTCAACTCCAAATACACAACACAAGGTCCCGTAATGGAGAGAGGGGCGCCTGGTCTCTGCATTCAGGGCACCCCAGCTGGGGAGGTTGCATAACAGCAGAGAAAGAAGGAAGGACACCTGGGTGCGGTTAACTGCACAGGTAAAAGATGTCTCTGGGAAGCAGCATGGTTTTGTGTGTTTTTGTTGTTGGTGTTAATCTTCACCCAAGGATATTTTCTCTATTGACTTCAAGAGAGAATGAAAGGAAAGGAGAGAGGGAGAGAAACATTGAGGTAAGAGAGACACATCAATTGGTTGCCTCCCCCATGCGCCCTGACCAGGGCTGGGGATCAAACCTGCAACCCCTGTACGTGCCCTTGACTGGAAATCGAACTTGTGCCCCTTCGGTCAGCAGGCCGAGGCTCTAACCACTTTGCCACACCAGCCAGGGCAGGAGCATGACTTTATGTGTGATCCTTTGCCGAAGGAAGAACTGATGGCAGGTAGAGCAGGAGATAGGATTGGAAAAGTATACTTGTATGCAGGGGAGCTTTCAAAGCTCTGTTTGTGATTATTGGGAAGTGAGAAAAGGAAGACAGTGGCCAAATATGAATTCGAGTAAGCACTTTGATAACCAGTCATCAGACCAGAAATTACTTAACTTCCTGTGCTACTTAAGTGATTTTCATTAAACAAGTCGGCCTCTGTTTCTAATGTGTGTGTGAACAAGTCAATGAGAAGTAAGCTCTAACTTTGAGTTAACAGTCTTAGGAGAGGTGCGGTCTGAGAAACAGGTCTCAAGTTGATGTAGGAAGAGATGGAGACCATTAGAAGACTGAGCCTAGTCCCAGCACGGAGCCCACGCAGTTACCAGCACTCCCCACTTCTCCCTGGACAGTCCTATCTGTCGCAGTCACGTCCATGCCAAGAAAGGACGCTCAGTATCTTGTCTTGAGGCCAAGAGTAGAGGATTAGAGAAGATGAGCCCCTCTGCCCCAGCGTCCTCCTTTGATCTGAGCACCTCGTTAAATAAGCCCATTTGGAGAGCTTAGTGCTGAGCACTTGCTTCCACGGGTGAGGGAGCGCTGGGATAAACTGCGTCTCAACCCTTTTTTCCGTAGCTCCTTCAGCAGGCCATCTGGGAAGATCAGAGGGGGGCTTGAGTGCCTGCCGAGTGGCTTGGTCAGACAGGGCTCAATAAACTGAGAGTCAGGCTACGGGGTGGCATTCTGGAGATGAAGGGGTGAAGGTGGATGTCAAAGAACAGAGGTTACTCTTTGCAGCGAAAGCTTGGTTGTGCCCTATCAGGCAACCGGTGTAAGTGGGCGTTACAGAGACAGACAGCAATAAACAGGCTTTAGGTGAGTAAACAAGAAGCAATTCTGTATTATAACCAGCCTTTTAAGTCCTGCAGAAGCCATGAGAGTGAGAAGGGGGGGGGGGTTAAATAGGGCTGCAGCAGGGTTGGCCGGGCACCACCGCGTGCGGTGTGGGGAGGTGAATGGCACGTGGCCCCACCTTCACAACAAGCAGGGGACTCGAATGTGTAAACAGCAACCCATCACCCAATGGGAAAAGTACTATTTCAAAGGATAAATAATTCTGCCTGAGATAATTAGGAAAGCAAATGGTATTTAAGGAGGTTCTTGAAGAATTTATAATAGATAGTGGTTTGTAAAGTGGGGAGGGGTGACTGTGCCTCCCATGGACCCTTCCCTTTCCCACACGCATGAAGTTGTATCAGGAATGAAAGCACAGCAATTTCTCTTCTCCTGAGAGGCCGAGGCCCCAGCACTGTCTGTAAGGCCTATGGCTGGGACAATGGCTGACTCTCTGGCGAGAGAAGAGTCACTCTTACTCACTTTTGCCAGGTAGGCGTGGCCCTTCGGTGGCAGGGTGCCTCCTCTTTTTGCCATCTAAGCTCTCACTCTTATTTTCCTTGGAGTCCCATATTACCATACTTCTTTTCTATGCTTGGAAGAAAGATGCTGTTTGAGTTTATCTCTCTCTGGGAGCTCCCAAATGGATGCTTTTCCCTCCTTTTCTCTCTCTGACATTGGTATCTAGAACTGTCCACAAAATTCATCCCTCCTCCCTGGTGACCAACAGCCAGCGCTTCCTATAGTTCTTCTGTTCATTCAACAAGAATCTATTGAACACCAACCACGTGCCTGGTCTGGGAGCTGCAACATAACAGTAAGAAAACAAAATAAGCCCTCGCCTTATGGACTTTACAGTCTGGTGGGAGAAGTAGACAATACATAATTAAATAAATAAAGATAGTAATATATTGTCACACAGCATATGTTCTTAGGAGGACATTCAGAACCCTGGGCAGGGCTGTGAGGTCAGGAGTGCCTCTCTGAGGGGGTGATGTTAGAGCGAAGACGAGAACTGAATAGGGGAGGAGGGCTGTGGGTGCCTGGTGGGAGCTATGCCAGGCCACAGGGATGGGGCGTCGGACAATCTGGTGTGGCTGATGAACAGAAAGGAAGGGTGCAGCTGGAGTGGAGTGGGCAAGGGGAGAGTGGCTGTTAATGAGACACCAGGACACGGCCATTCAGGTCTCTGAGGCGGTGTGAGGACTTTGGGTTTGTCCCAGTTGGGGGTGAGGTGCCTGTGGAGAGTATTGAGCAGAGGAGGGACATGCTGTGATGCGTGGCTTCATCGTGTAACTCTGGCTGGCTTGTTCAGAATAGATGGCAGAGACACGGAGAGGAGACTCGTTAGGAGGCTGGTTTAGGGGATTGACAAGACACGGTGGTATCCTGGACTTGAGAGGTAGTATGGAAAGTGGTGACAAATGGTCACAGGCATATTTTGATGGAAGAGTCAACAATACTTTTTTAAAAATTGAATGTAGATAATGAGAGAAAGATAAAAATCGAGGGGGACTACATAGTTTTCAGCCAAAGTAACTGAGTGAATGGTGGTGCCATTTACTGGGAGAAAACTGATGGGAGAAACAGATTTGGGGATGGAGTTGGTGAAAGCAGAGTGTGACTTGTGAGATTGCTGTAGGCATTGAAGGAGTCATGTTAAATAGGCCAAGGAGGTATAGTCCTCTGACTTTAAAATGTTGGGTGTTTTTAGGGAGGGAGAGAACAAC
Organism: Miniopterus schreibersii; assembly: GCF_964146895.1. NCBI lineage: Eukaryota > Metazoa > Chordata > Mammalia > Chiroptera > Miniopteridae > Miniopterus > Miniopterus schreibersii. The sequence continues at coordinate 6,351,856 of NC_138112.1, read as the reverse complement.
TCTGGATACAGCACTGAAAGCCAAGGGGAGCACATAACCCAGCCCCATGGAGGTAGGGGGAATAGGAGCAAAAGGAGCCAACATGAGTGGATTTCAGAGGAAAACAAAATCCGGAGGGAAGACCCAGTTTCCACTAGAGCAAGAAGGTGAGGGAACTGCTCAGACTCCAACATGCTCCTTAGAGGGCTTCTGAGTTTGAGCATCAATGCAAGTATTTAGGCAAGAGGAAATCTGTGAGCCTCATAGGATCACGGACAAGGAAAGGGATTTAAGGCAGTAAGATAAATTGTCTGTCCACAGCATCCTACCCCCTAGCAAGCTCTCCGCAAGCATAGTTCTAAAGTGTACAAATATTGGTTTCTCTACAATCCCTGGGACAGTGCAGGCTGAACAGCACAAGGGAGAAGCCCCTGAATGGGACCTCTGAGCAATCTTCATGTCCACTTCCAGGACACAAGCCCTGGGCTTCTCAAGTACATGCCAGCACTGACTCAATATTAAAAACCATGCTCATAAGGGCATAAATTGTTCTTACTGGTCTGTCTTCCAAGTGCTCCAAGGTGGGTGGTCTCCCCTTCCCAAGTTAGGGAAAGGAGTGTGGTCATCTCAAGTTCAGCCACAAGTCTTGAGGACAGAGGTTGAAAAAATAAAGCCACAGGCCTAGAAGAGCTTACAAAGGATTTATGAGCCATAGGTACTTGCAAAGAAAACTGAAAATTCTGGGCAAAGATGGAGCCCAACACGTAGGTCAAAGGGGCAGACAGTCTGTAGGGTTTAGAGAATCAGGAAGCTCATTAAATTCGCAGGGTGGCCAGGAAAGGCTCACAGAGAAGCTGGGCCTCCACGCAGTCCCCCAGAATGAGATGAGGGGCATTCACACCCGTCTAGACCTGCACCTGTCAACTCAGTATTGTGCCTCCGAGTGAGAAAGAACCATTGGCTCCTTATCGTCACCCTTAATAATTCCAAATCAGGTGGTGATGGAAAACCAACCCAAAGCTCATTTCAGAAGGATGCAGAAAAAGGGAGGCAGAGGGAAAACACACCAGAAAACAAATTCATCTTTTCAGCACAAAGGACTGGGGCTTGGTCCAGAGCTGCAAAGACTGATCCTTTCAAGGCTGAGCCGGTTTTCAAGACATTCAAGTCAAGTAGTGATAAAAATCCCACCATTCACTGTTATTAATGGTTTCTCCACTATATGCAGATAGGTAAAAGCATCATATCTTTATTTGCATTTCTTTTTCTGTTGCCTCCAGCTCACTGAATTTCTCCCTTATCTGCCAAGAAATGTCTACTTTTAAGGTATTCTTTCATTTCCTCATGCCATTGGCTGTCAAACGACTTAATAACTTGCCCATCATAGAAGTCAAATGTAGTTTATTAAAAATGCATGTCTCACTCAATAAGATGCCCGCTGGCGGTCTTCAGACCTTGGCCACTCTGCCTCCGAGCTTGGAAAGGCAGAGTGGCCTTGGCTGGCCAGCTGCACTGCCTTGCCTTGCATCACGCTCACTGCCCAGATCATGCTGAAGTGACGCAGAGAAGGGAGTGGGAACTATCCCAGCAGGAGGTGGAATTGTCTGACTTGAGCAAGTGGGACGTAGGCCTGAGAAGCCCAAGTGCCTGAGAACTTTCAAGTCATCTGGTGGGGTCCTAGGGAAGGATGTGGGAATGGGGACATGGCTGGTACCCTGGGGGAGGAGGGAGGGAGGGAGGGAGGGAGGGAGGGAGGGAGGGAGGGAGGGAGGGAGGGAGGGAGGGAGGGAGGGATCTCAGGGGGAAATGGCACAAGGCAGCAGTGGGCTGCGTCGAGTCAGTGCACTGGAATGATGGATCATGCCTGCGATGGCTCACGTAGCAAGGCGACATCGCTATTTACAGGGACTAATGAGGCATCTGCAGTCGCAGATTCAGAGTCTGAGTGCTGCTGTGGTTGAGGAGGAAGCTAGGAGCCTGAGCAAAAGACACAAAGGGAGCTGGAGGTGGCCTTTCCCGTCGTCTAGCGCGGGGTCAGGGCACCAACACCGCTCCGGCAGGATATGTGACCTTCTCCAGACTGCCCCACAGGAGCCCCTCAGCCCGCGCGGGTGATGTTCTCTTGCCGCTCGCGGGTCTCCAAGCTCATCCCCAGTCCTTACTTTCCCGAAGCAGAGGTGAGGAGCAGCCGCGCCTCCTCTGCAGCAGCCCCCGCCTACCTGCAGGGTCCTCTGGGCCCCCGCCTCCCTTTCCGCAGCACGGCCTGGCCCCCAGGCCTCCCACAGGGCCCCTTTCACTTCTGTCCTCTAGATTGTTGTCTCCGGCTTGTCACTTCTTGCTTAAGTGATACGTCACGTTCTGCTCGATCTGCCCAGGGACACCTAGGCCTTCGGAGACGCTCCGAGAGCCGCGGGCGCTTCGCGCGGGAGCATGTAGACAGGCGCCGAGGGGAGAGGCACCCGTCGTGGGGACATGCTGCTTACGCCACAAGGACAGGGACTGGCTTCCTCCAAGGGAAAGAGAGAGGCAGGCTACGGAAATGAATAGGGGAAGAGTCAGGCAGTATGAAAACAATGAGAAAAACACAAAAGGGGGAAACCGAGAGAGAGAGTTGGGTCATGAGACGGGAAAGAAAAAGAGAGGAAGAAAGCTGGGGAGATGGGATGAACCAAGGAGGACCTGCAGTGAGGTCAAAGGCCAGGAGGGAGAGAAAGCCTAGAGGCCAGGGAGAGAGCTGGGAGGAGACGGACAGAAAGTGTGACCCCAGGGACGAAGCTCAGGGTCAGTGGCTAGGGAGGAAGAGGCTCGGCCTGGCCCGCCCGGGGGACTGCTGATCCTTGGTTGGGACCACCAGGAGGGGAACTGCCTGAGGCCAGGCGGCTAGAAGAGCAATGCACTAAGTGTCCTTTCCCTGGGACTTTCTTGTCACCTGGAGTGGGGAGGTAGCCGGGTGATGACATAGCATGGCATGGGCGTGGCTAACTCATGAGCATCCCCTGGAAGATACCTGGGGAAACTGAGGAAATAGAACACAGTGAAAGGGAAATGAAAAAGAGCTATGTGCTGAGGGAGAGAGAAACGGTGACAAGTCAAGACAGAAAAGAGAGATGTCAGAGAGGCTGATAGGGAAGGGAGAAAAGACGGACTGATTGGGAGGCTGGGAGAGAAATTGAGAGAGATGTTCTGAGATGGAGAGGATAGTGAGGGAAAGGAGGTCAAGGGAGAGAAAGGAGAAAGGGAGAGGGAGAGAAGACACACAGCATGGAGCTGGGGCAGAGAAAGTGGGATAGGTCCTAATGTTGAACCTTTGCCAACAACTGAACTTGCTATTCTGCTATCAAGTTTTCATCTGTCATTAAGACAAGCTGAAAGAGCTAGGCTTCAGGTTGTGTTGATTATAGAATGTTCCATTCTGATCTGTACCAAGGGTAATGCCTTTGGATTTCTAAGTGAACCAAACACAATTAGAGAAAGAAAGGAAGGAAGGGAAGGGCGGGGGGCAGGGAAGGTGCATACTGTGCCACCAAGTAAGGGAAACTGCATCATTAGCAACGCCCTGCAGGGCTGGAGGGCATCCTTCCTTATATATTGGTGTCACTCCTTGGGGACAGCAGGCTCCATGCCACATCAATGCATCTGCTGCCCTGGGGGTTCCAGGACTGGCTTGGTTGCATGCAGAGTCTCCTTTCATCTCATCTGTTTCTGCCAAACTCCAAGTCAGACATCTGGCTTTACCACAACCTCACAACGATGACCCTGCCCATGTAAGCAAAGCAACAGCTTCAGGCTCCCCAAGAGGCCATGGTTGAGCTGGGGGAAGGGTGGGGGCTCCTGAGTCCCTGGCTGTTGGCTTCACAGGAGCTCTCCCCAATGCCTGCAGGGCCCCATAGTCATCTCTGGGATGGCAGCATTCAGAGAAGAGAGACATATCGAGGACTAGAAGATGGAGTCATGCTCCACTGCACCTCTCCTCAGAACGCAATGTGACACAAGACATCGGGAGATGGCAGGGAAAGTTCAAGGGAAAAACACACAGTTATTTATGGCTCGGGCATCTGTTGTCAGATCAGAAACAGAGACCTAATCTCAAGCAAATCCAGCAGCCTGTACGAGAGCAGATGGGGAGGTGTGTGCAGTGCTCAGTCCTGTTCAGCTCTCAATTTATTACTATTCTTCCTCTCCAGATCCCATCTCCAAAGCAGACGTTTGTCCTGGCCATGCTGCCAGGAGCCCCGGGTGGGTGGATGGAGAGGCGAGCTGTCCTTCCGCTGGGTGGGTGTCTGTTTCCATCCTGTGATGGAGCCGTCAGTGTGAGAAGAGAAGTTATGGCAAAATCCAGAAAGGAGACAATGAAAAAAGGGAACAAAAGAAAAGTTTCAGTCCAAGAAAACCACAGGCTGAGTAGAAATGGGATTGGGCTGAAAATCCATAGATTAAGGCTCCAATCTCCTGCCCTGCCTTCCTGAGCGACCTTGGGCAGGTCACTTCACCTGACTGGTTGTTCCTTTCTGCCAAAGGCTTGAGGTGTTGTAATTATGCATTTCCAAGGATACACGAAGGTGCCTTCTCAACCAAGTGTGATGGAAAGAATACAAAATCTGGAGTAGAAAGATATGGGTTCGAGTCCTAATTTGCTAAGTGCTACTTTAGTAATCTAAGGCAAAATATCTTCCCTGTTCACTCCCAGTAAAAAGGTTGCAAGAGATAGGTGAGTTTTTCAGGCCTTTGCCACTTTAAAAATCCCACATCTGTGAGAAGAAAACCTGGAAATTACCAGAAGGCAGAGAATTACTCGAATGTGAGGACTTCAGACGCAGCTCCTGGCCCATCGGAGGTACTCAGCCCGCTCTGGCTGCATAAGCGAACCCAGCTCCAAGGTGACTCCTGAGTCCCTGGCTTGTTGGGCTCATGCAGCACAGGCTCCCAGGCCCCAGTGGCCCAAGTAGACACCTATCCTACCCCACCTCACTTTCTATCAGCCGGGGTATTTCCCAAGACGCCCCATGTTGGCACAGGGCCACATACGCCCGTCTCCAAAAGCACTTTTGGGGAGGGGACAGAGGGAGGAGGAGGGAGGGGCGCGCAGTCTGGAGAAACAGGCTGCCCAGACAATGTGGGGGCTTGGTTTGGGTCTGCCCCCTGCACTGATTGCACTGCCTTCGAAGAAATTTTAAGAAGGTGCTGCCACCTCAGGAGACACCTTATTTTCACCACTACAGATGCACCTTTTCAACTGAAAATATGCATCAACAAGCTCTGTATGTCTCACTGAGAAGCAGAATTAAATTTCCCAATCTGCCTGGACCCTTTTACAACTCATTCACTGTGACTCAGTGAGGCCCACAGCCCATGTCAAGGGCTTAGCCCCCTGCTTCCTTCCCCCCCAAGAGCAGGACAAATAGATTTCCACCCTGATGTGACTTAGGCACCTCACTGGGAAGGCCCGGCCCCAGGAGGGCGTCATGATGGTGAAAGCTGGAAAGACTGATGTAGTGATGATGGTAAATAAGGACCTGGAGCAAAGCTTTAATTAGACAGATGTTTTGATTGACTAGACCCAGGTGTCTCTGTCCCCAGTGCCTGAGCGAGGGAGGGGGATGGGAGAACTGTGCTGCGGCTCCCACTCCCAGGCGCTGGCAGCTGCTGAGTCCCACCTGTGCTTTCCACATTCCCCTCTCTACCCAGGCAGCCGACCCGAGGGACTCGAGGCAGCCAGACAGGCCTCGCTAACCAGCATTCGCAAGTGGCCAAGCAAGACCTCCCCTCTCTCGAGCTCTGTTCCTTCCCTGGGCAATCCTGGAGGAAGGGAGAGGAAGGAATGCCTGGTCACCCCTGAATCGGGCCTGGCTGGGAAGTCTCTGGAGGTACCTGTTGTGTGGAGACTGCAGGTCTGCCCCACGGCCCGGCCAGACCCCTCGGCAAGGAGAGGTTGGAAGCCGGTCACATCCAGGCTGCCAAGCAGAGCCCCAGCAGGAGACAGTGGCCACATCTGGCGAGATGATGAGATGGCACTCTTCCCCCAGTCCTGGGCAGGCTCTTTGGGCAGCCTGAGTCTGCAGTTGGTTTTACCTATGTTGGCACCTGTTTGCAGCTTACACCTGCTAATGTCTGTCAGTGGGCTAATTATCATCAAGGATAAGAAATTATGAATTCATAGACACTTCTGTTCTCATACCAATGGTTTGTGCATTTAATGGTTTGTTTATTATTTAACGGATTGTTTATTTTTTATGGCATCTGTCCTCATTTGAACCTTACGAGGTACAATTTGAACTTGTACTTTTATTTGGGTTGTCCGCACCTCTGCTACCTTAGGATTTCCATTGGCCCTAATTAAAGTAGCAGTCATTGCTTCAATAGACAGATGACAAATGATAGGTAGAGAGAGAGAGGTGATAGCTACCTAGCTGGCTAGCTAGATATAAATAATAGGTCTCCAGAGCGGCAAAAGCTTTGGAAATCGCATTTGTTGAAGGGTGACACTTGGTTTGGGAAAAAAAACATTCAAGTGGGACGTGATAGCTCTCAAGATTAGAATAATCTCTTTAGAACTATTTTTTAAAATTCTGAAGTATAATACATAAGCAGAAAAGTGTGAAAAATAAATATATAGATTAACCAATTATTTAAGAATATATCATGTAACCACTGCTCAGGCCAAGATACGTAACAGTGCCAGCCCCCTCCCTCCACCTCCGGCCTCTTCTCAACCATACCCTGCTTCCTGCCCTCAAAAGTCACAATCCTTACAGTTCTGTCTTCTATGGCAATAAGTCATTTTTAGAGTTTTTGAATAGTTTATCACCTGTGACCAAAAAATATGCTTTATTTTTGTCTGTTTTTGAATTATAACATTAGAGACATACGGTATACTCACTTCTTTTGCTCAGCCTGGTTTGGGAAGATTCATCCATGTTGCTTATAATTATGTTTTGTTCATTTCGGCTTGTGTGTGTTATTTGCTTTGTATAATAGACCATGGTTTATTAACCCGCCCTAATGTTAGTGAATATTTGGGATGTTTCTAGTCTGGGGCCATTGAACTAACAATGCCGCTATGAAAGCCTCACCTGTGTATCCTGGTACGCGTGTGCACCCATGGGGTATATGCCTAGGAGGGGAATTTCTGGGTCATAGAGTCTGCATGTCTTTCAACTTAATCAGATGACACTAAACACTGTTTCAAACTCATTCCAATCTACTATCCCACTAGCAATAAATTTAACTCTATACCTCATCTTTTGCATACTTGCTATTGTCATAATTATGTTTCCTGCCCATGTGGTGAGTATGTAACAATATTCTGATGTGGATTTAATTTGCACTTCCCTGGTTGTGAATGAGTTTGAGCACCTTTCCCATGGTTAATGGCCACGCGTAGGACTAGTCCAGTCTTTCACCTAGTTTCCCCAAGTTGTCTTTTGTTCTTCTCACTGTTTGGAGGAGACAGGAGGTCACCTGGAGCCTTTGTCAGATGTATGGGCATCAACTACTTCACCCTAGTGGGTGGCTTGCCTGTCACATCGTAATGGGGTTTTTGGATGAGCAGATTTATAATCTTAATGTAGTCAAATGTATCAATCTTTTCATTTAACTTAAGACTAATTATTTTTGTGTCCCATTTGTGAAATTCTTCTCTAAGCACTTCTAATTCCAAGTTGAGATTTATATGTGTACATTTAGTTCCAGGAGTGGAGTCAAGACCGGTGGATCTGCTGCTGAGAAGGCATATTTTCAATACGGAGAGGATTTTGTAGCGTTTCAGACTAGACAGCCAAGAACCGGGCCCCCTTGCTCGCTGACACCCAGGAGGTAACAGAAGAGAGTGGGCACGAACTCACCAGAGATGCTGTCGGGAAGTCTGCCCTATGGTCTATTCAAACACTGTAACTCAGACTCCAATTAGTAATAAAATCCACTTTTATAAATATTTAGTTATAACCAGTGGAGAGCTCTGGCCATGATGGAACTCATGACACACTTCAATGCCTATTTAAGTAAACAAGCAGGGATGCACATACCCCACCTGTCTCATATTGCATTTTACTTTTTATTTCCTGGCCACAGGCCTTCTCGCCCCTCTGTTACCCATACCTAGTTCAGAGCCGATATTGTCAGCTAGTGCCCACCGGCTAAAGAAAATAGGTTGATTTAGGCTGACCCAGTTGGTGGTGGATGCCTGGAGAGCAGGAGTAAGGGTGAGAACAGCAGAGGCCGTATAGCTGGGGCTTAATCTGAACGTTCCTAGTAGGCAGCCCTGCAGAGAGATCTGCCCAAGGATGTGGGCTGCCCGGGAGGCCCAACCCTGCGCTGCCTGGGCCCCCGAGGACAGAGCTGAAGGAGGCAGGCGGCCTCTGCTAATGCTTGGACAGCAGAGGAGATCTAATCCTAATCCTCAAACACAGACCTTCCCCAGGTCTGTTTGTCTCCCCTAATCCTCTAATATTTAAAGCAATTTCAGTCCTGTTTGAAGAGACTTCCCAGCAGTTTGAGTCTGGGGCCTCTGGAGGAAGAGAGGGAGGGAGATGAAGCTGGAGAAGAGGGAGGGGCCAGAGTGAGACTGAGACCGCAGGGGGGACCAGGAAGGTGACAGACTGCCCCTGCTGTCCTGCAAGATAAGTGCATCCTTCCGAAGCTTCCCTCTGAAGCTTCCCTCCCACGGAAGGCTCGAAGGCTCCCTCACAACTTCTGAGAGTGAGGATGGGGAGGGAGGAAGCAGAGAGAGTCTTAGGCTAAGGTCTGGCCCTTGAATGAAGAGAGTTCGTTCATTCATTCAATCAATCAGGCAGGCAGTCAACATATTTTGAGCACTGTGTGCAACTGAAATTCTGCTGACCTTGAACGGATAAGTTACCTGGATCATGATAATTAAACAGAAGTGCAGAGGGCGGTGCGATCCTATGCTGGGCACCAGAACTCGAAACCAGGTCAGATGTGTCTGCAGAAGAAGCAGTTGACCGTTGATTTGCAAGCTATTTTTACCGTATCTCTCATGCTTTTTTGCTCCTTGTCAAAGAAACACCCAAATGATTTCTGCTTCTTCTATTCTGGTGTCTTTTATCTCTATAGTCCCTAGGCTCCTGCTCCATCAGCTTAGAGTAGCCAAAATTAGAATGACAATGTGTTGAACTCTACCAGGTTATAGCCATCACTGGATGCAGGGGCTGGGGAACCGGCTCTGTCCTGCAAGATAAGTGGTGGTGGAAGAACTCTCATCCCTTACCCCAGCCAGGGAGCAGAGCACTCGCAGAGCAGGGCATCCACTCGGAGAACATCTGCCTGTGTCAGGTCATTGAAGGGTCCCTCCCCCTAAGCCACACTCTTCTTTCTTTTTTAAGTATGTTTTTATTGATTTTTTCCAGAGAGGGAGAGAGAGATAGAAACATCGATGAGAGAGAAACATCATCCATCTGCTGCCTCCGGCACGCCCCCTACTGGGGATCGAACCTGCAACCCAGGCATGTGCCCTGACCTGGAATTGAACCATGACCTCTTGGCTCCTCTTGGCTTCAACCACTGAGCAACACCGGCTGGGCAGCAACACTCTTTCTTTTATAAATGTTTAAAGATCAGACAGGTAGATAAATACATAGATACATAGATAGATGGGTGAGCATGTGGATGAGTAGATTGATCTATCTCAGATAGATGGATGGTATGTTAACTTCTAAGATTTTAAAAGAGAAGACAGAAGGTAGGAGAAAATATTTTATAATTTCACAGCATGTAAAGAACTGAAACATCATTTTAAGCAAAAACAAAAATCATGTTAAGCAGTTTTTATAAGAGAAGGGCAAGCAATAAATGCACAGCCTAGTGGAAGTTTCCTTTAGGGCCCTGGGCTGGAGATGAGGAAGGATGACAGGTGACACTGGTATAAAGTCTGGCTAAGCCTCCCTACACCCTCCTTATGCTGGAGCAGAATGCAGGCCAGGCGCTCCCTGAGCACATGCTTACATTCTAGTGAAAGAAATAAGGGGATTGAATAAGAACTTCTGCTTAATATTCCAGACACTACCCTGAAGCCACGATGCTCTAGTCCATCTCTGCCAGTAATTGCTGAGTGACCCTGGCTGCCCTTCTGAATTGCAGGCCCAAATTCCTCATCTGTAAAGTGAGGGTTAGACTGGGACGTCCCTACTGTCCCACCTTCCTCTGACAGTTTCTGATGCTAAACCAAGAAAGCACGCACACCCATCCCTCAGGGCAGCAAGACTTGCATTTTGCCAGGCTTCCACATCTCCCTCTGAAGGTTTTTTCTAGCTGGGATCCTTCACACTTAATAAGCACCCAAACCAGAACCGAAGCCCTCCGCAACTGCACCTTGTGCCCTTCCAGTATCTCTGTCAGCACCTCTCACTCCCAAAGGCCTTTCCAGCGACAAGCAATGTCTTCATTATGGTCAAGCAATGACCACTTAAAACAATTCTTCAAAAGGGAGTTATTTTCCAGTTAGTGAGCTATTCTTTCTCTTGAAGAAGTTGGATCACAGCCCCTCAACTCACCTGTGATCTCACTCACCCAGTTGCAGTGGGAAACTCTCTGCACACCTGTCCTGTCTTACGGCTCTTCTGTCCTGGGGCATCCCCAGTGCCACGGGGACGGAGGCCCTGCATGGCCTGGACCACACTGACGATCAGGGGCAGAAACTGAGGCTGAGACCTCAATGAGGTCCCATACACTGGGGAGACTAATCGACCTCTCGTGACAGGTGGACTACACAGGACCCTTCTACCCTGGAATGAAGAGTGATTTGTCTTCTTTGGACTGACACCGGCTCTGAATATGGGTTTGTCTTTGTTACCTGAAGCACCTCTGCCAACACCTCTTTCTGAATGCTGGGGAACCTCTGATTTGTTGACAAGGGATCCCATGTAATGTCTCAGACCAAACTCCTTTTTAGTTTTTAGAATTTATCCTGAGTCACCTTATTGCTTAGATTTCTACCCTCTCCCATCCCCAGGGTAGTTTATCTGTCCCTTCTCCAAGTTTTCCACTGGACTAGCACATGCATTTATCACCCTATATTGTAATCTCTCCATCAGTAGGCTATAAGTGCCTTGAGAATAGTGATAGACTTACTGAACACAGTATATGTAAATATTTAATAAATGTTTGTTGAATTAATGAATAAATAACTCATAAGGTTGCTTTGAGAATTAAATAAGATACCTTAAATACGCCAGATGTCAGCTAAGGTCTCTGTGTCCTCTGACTTTCAATAAAATTGGCAAGCTTCCTCTCACATTTCCCGGGAAACTTAAGTTCTCCCAAGATTCCCGTGAATGTGAGACAGCTCAAATCTTTGTGACCCCTTTGGGCTCTGAATTCTTGCTTTGACTCTGAGTCATTCCCACCTCACTGCCATCTCTCTGCTTATCAGTGCTCTGTCCTTGGTACTCAGTCCCAAGTTGTGTGTGGAGCAGACTTTTAGAAGGTTTGGGGCAATGACAAGGGTTTATATCCCAATAATATAAACAACCTAACATTGAATATTAGGCTATGTATCTTTAAAGGTCTAAGCCACTGGAGGGAACGTGTCTTGCTTTCTATTTTCCCATGGATTTCAGCTCCCACCAGGTCATTTGCACCCTTTCTCTCCTCCTCTCGCAAATCTTTCCTGATCTCTCTCACACCCAAATTTCTCTTCATTTCTTTTTAAAAATAATATTGATATATTTTAATCACAGCAATACATAAATATTACTTGTTTTAAAAAAATCAAAGAGTACAAACATTCTTATAATGAAATCAACAGTCTCCTTTCCTACCACTCCCCACCTCGAACTTCAGTCCCCAGAGGAAACCACTGCAGACCATTCCTGTTTGGAGGGCTCTTAGTGGTTTCCTCTCTACACTAAATGGTTTATTTATGCCTATGTTTCTTGCTTTATTGACCTCAGATATTATCTATTGATTACCCACTATAAATAATAAAGATTTATATTCATACCACATTCACTGTCCTTTCTTTTTCTCCTCTCAACTTTTATACTTATTGTATTTTAGTTCTATTAATTACATTCATGATTTTAAATAATACATGTAAGTATATATGTCTTCTTTCATCTGTATCAGGTAGCATCTCTTGCCTTTCTGGTCTACCAAAGGGATATATGAGCACACCTACTGTTCCATCTACTGCTGCTTTTCCAGGCTCCACCTCTGTCAGCTGTGCCTCTACGTCATCATGACCTATCCTGGTAACATTCACATTGCACTGTGCACTCCACGTTTGTCTTGCATTGTGGTGTAGGGATCACACGTGCCTTCAGGAACCAGACTGGCCTTGTATATGAGTCAACTGAGCCCACTGAGGACCATAGTGAACTAGAAAAGATGTGCCCAAATTAAAGACATTCGAGTTTTTTCAAGTTCTGCATACTCAAACCAGGTTCACCTGCAGTGTGTGTTTGCTCCGGGTTTGTAAACCCTCTATAAGTTACACTAATATTTGAATGTCAGTGAACAGCGACAGTGAGCGGTAATGCCACCAGCCACTCCCTTTGCTCTCCCACGCTTTCCATGTTCCTTTCCAGTGGGTGGGGAGCGAACTGTGACTGTTCTCGCCAGTGAAATGGGAGAAATCTTGCGAGTCATTTTCCGGCTGAGATAATGAAAACCCAGTGAGATGTGCTGATTTCTCTTTCCCTGCAGCTTAAGCTGGAGCCCAATATTCTAGGGGAGACAGCCCCAGGGGACAGAGCTTCCACCACCTGGGGTCCCGAGCAGCTGGGGTGGCAGAGCCCCGTGCTGACCTGCCTGGGCCGTACAGGCCGCCCCCAGAGCTAACTTTCACGTGCTAAGTCAGTGAGAGTTACGGTTGTTACCGCAGCGTAACCTAGCTTATTGCTATTCGCATAATATTTACATTAATATTTCTATAGAAATACAATGCCCTGCATAGTGAAGTCATGAATTAGAATTATGTTTTCTCGATGGTCTAATATCATGATTCCTTTGCCACTTGAAAGAAGATGTTGCTAATAATCTAACATGACAAACTTTATGTTGCTTCAAATATAGACCATTGATTTCTTGTGTGCGTTTTTATATATTCTGAAATTGTCTTTCCTTTTTGAGGAAAGAATAACGTGCCTTCGGTATTACTTCAAATTGCTCGGCCTTCGATTATTTATTACTTGGAAGCCATTTCCTCACAGAAGCGTGGTCCCGGGAGCCTCGGACATCACCTGCTCTGACGGGGCCCCCTGCCCTTTGCGCCTGACACAGTTACCGTTGTGCAGTCACTTCTCCCCCGGTCAGCTCTGCAATTTCCAGGGCCTCGCACGCTACCTTTCCGTCTGTGCTTAGCAGGAGTACAGCCTCAAGTGGCTTCCTTAAGAAGAGGCCGAGGAGACAAGCTTTACGTCTTTGGATTCCTGAAAATGATGCATTTGTTCCTTGCACTTAGTAAGGGCTCTCGGCTCAGGTTCACGCCCTCGGAGCCTGGAGAGCAGGGTTTGCGTCCGGGTGACGGGCGGTGACTCTTGCACTGCACGTGGAGATGGAGCGGTGCAGCTCCTTGAGCACGTTGGAGAGTGAGCAGTGGCAGGCACACCGGGGAAAACCAGAATCAGAAGCACCACCGAACCAGCAGTGTCTTTCTCCTGGGCCGAGAGCGCTCAGAGGAGCCACCTGGGTCTGGATCAAGCGTGCGAGAGGAGATCTTAACGTTGAGAGAGCTTGGCGAATTCCCTGGTTTTGTTTTCTTTGCTCTGCTCTGTGTTTCTCAGATTCCACTGAATTATCCATCCTTATGGCAGCTGTGGCGGCAGGAGTTCCAGGTGCTTAAAACTCTGAGAGAGCAGAACCTTCCTCTCCAGTCACAGGAGAGTGTGAGGAACCCATCACTCTCTCTCTCACACACACACACACACACACACACACACACACACACACACACACTGATTTTTTTCTGTCTCCTTGTTGCTTGACCCCAGAAGCGGACATAGCTGCAAACAGTCTAAGGAGAGCGGAGAAACTAATGCCCAGCTTTCTGGACAGAGGAGGCATAGGGGAGGCCTGGGGCCCCGCAAAGTACCCAGGAGACTGTAAGGAAGGAGAAGCTCAAGAAAGCAGCACCGCAGCGTAAGTCAGCGCCTGGGGTCGCCCTGAGCTGCGCGTGTGAACAGCCTGTGGGACGCCGTGAGCACTGTCACCACCGTGAGCACTGTCACCACCGTGAGCACTGTCACCACCGCCGCAGCTTCCGCGCTGGCCACTGGGTGGCACACACGGGAGCACATCCAGGGGCACAGCGAAGACCTGGAAACAGACCAGGCGTTATAACCACAGCTCACAAGAGGACGGCTGGATTCACAGCCCAAACCAAAGCAGGTTAAATAAATGCCTGATAAAACAAAAATATTAACCTTCTCTGTAGGATGCAAACAAGACCCAGAGGCTCGAAAGGTAATATTCAAAATGCACAGGGTACAATATAAATTACTCAGCATCCGATGGGTGAGGAAAATCTCAACTCTAGAGGGAAAAGACAATTAACGGGCACCAACGCCAAGGCACTACAGATGCTGGGATCATCTTACGAAAACTTTGAAGAATATTATAAAAAAACTCCAAGAAATAAAACAAAACACTCTTGAAAGACAGATGTATCAGCAAAGAAATATAAGATACAAAGAACCACGTGAAGATATTAGAACTTAAAAGCATGATAACAAAAATTTTAAAACCACTGAGTAGACTCAATAGTGGAGTGAAAATGACAGAGAAAAGAATCAGTGAACTTTAAAATAGACCTTCAGGAATTATCCAAATTGAACAACAGAGAAAGACAAGATTGGAGTAAAAAATAAACAGAGAGCCTAAGTTACCTGTAGGACAATAGCACAAGTTCAAATATTTATGCCGTCAGAATCCCATAAAAAAGAAAGAATTATACAATGCTGAGAATTTATTTAAATAAATAATTTCTGAAAACTTCCCAAATTGGGTAAAAGACATAAACCTACAGATTAACCAAGGTCAGCAAACCCCCAACAGAATAGCTCCAACAAAATCCATTCCTGTAGACATCATGATCAAATTGCTGAAAACTAGAGACAAAACAAACAGTCCAGGCCAGTGGGGCTCAGTGGTTAGAGTGCCAGCCCTCGCACTGAAGTATCGCAGGTTTGATTCCCAGTCAAGGGCACATATCTGGGTTTTGGGTTCTCTTCCCCACCCCCAGTCAGGGCTCATTTGGGAGGCAACCAGTCCATGTGTCTCTCTCACATCAGTGTTTCTCTCTCTCTCTCTCCCTCTCCCTCGCCTTCACTCTCTCTGAAAAAGTAATGAAAAAAATATCCTCAGGTGAAGATTAACAAAAACAAACAAACAAAAAACAACTTAAAAGCAGCCAGAAATAAAAATATGTACAGCTTATAGAATAATTTCAATTGTGATAATTCCAATAATCACACATTTTTAATCAGAAACCATGAAGATCTGAAGGAAGTAAAATAATGTTTTTGAAGTGCTGAAAGAAAAGAACTGTCAACCCACAATTCTATTTCCAGTGAAAGTATCCTTTAGGTTTATAGATGAAGGAAAACAAAGGAAATTTATTGTCAACAGACATGCTCTAAAAAATTGCAAAAGGAAGACTTCAAACAGAGGGAACTAAAACCAGAAGAAAGTCTGGAACATTGGGAGTAATGAAAGAGCAGCAGGAATGGTACATATCTAGGTAAATATACTTGTTTTCTTCTCATGTTCTGTAAAATTTGTTTGATGGTATAAAGCAAACATCATAACATTGTCACTGAGAAGGTTATATTTGAACAAAGGCCTAAAGGAGATAGAGCAGTGGTAAGCCGTTGGATTATCTGGAGCAAGCTCATTCCAGAGAGGAAGTACAGTGAGGGAAAGGCTCTGAGTAGCAAGATCATTTGGGTAAAGTAACTGGAAAGCAGACTGGAGAACCTGATTTAAAGGGCCCTCTAAGCCAATATAAAGATTTTGGCTTTTATCCCAAGTGAGACAGGAAGATTTGGAAGAGAAGAGTAACATGGTCTGAAGCACATACGCTTTAAGAGGACCACCCTGGAATCTCTGCAGAGATTACATGGTAGTAAGACCAGAGCACAAGCAGGGAAATCACTAGAGATTATTACAGTAGTCCAGGAGGGAAATGATAGAGGCGTGGACCAGGTGGTAGCGGGGGCACTGGAGAGACATGGCAGGATTCTGGGTCATGTGCTGGTGGGTTGATTGGTTGTGAGCATGAGGGAAAGAGAAGACTCAAAGATGACACCAGAGTTGTTTCATTCTGTTTTGTTTGCGTGTTTTTTGGTTTGGTTTGTTTTTTTGCATGTGAGTTGAAAGTTTGGAATTGACATTTGCTGATGTGTTGAGGGATGTGTGGGGAGCAGGTTTTGTGTGGTGGAGGGAAGATCAGGATTTTGGTTTTGTCCATTATTAAGTCTGAAATGCCTACTAGACAGAGAGTTGTGTAGTTGAACAAGAAGCTGGATATACAAGCCTAGAATCCAGGGGAGTGGTGCAGGCTGGAAGGAACAATGTGTGAGTGCTCATGAGTAAATGGCACTGAAAGCCATGGGACTGAGGGGCTGGAGTCACCAGGAGACTCGGTGTAGGTAGAAGATGGAAGACATCCATGACTCAGGCCTGGAGTTCTCCAAAAGGGACAGAATTTAGAGATCGGGGAGACAAAGAGTGGCCAGAAGAGAAGACTGAGAAGTGGCCAGTGAGGGAGGAGGAACTCAGAAAACTGTGATGACTGGAAACCAAATGAACAAAGAGTTTTAAGGGAGGAGGAGTGACCTGTACCAAACGCGGCGACGTGTCAAGTGGAGCGAGGCCTGAGAACTGAGCACGGCACTGTTTTTCACGTGTAAGTGAACGGTGACCTTGGGAATATTAGTTTGAGGAGCGGGGCCTTCCTGAAGAGGGCTCGAGAAAGGATGGGAGGCGCTACATTGTAGGGAGAGTAAAGCGCCTCTTTCAAGGAGATTTTGTATTTTCTATAAAAAAGAAAACAGGCCATAGCTGGAGAGAGGTGGGCGTAAAAGTTTCCTTTTTAAGCTGTGTCCTATGCAGATGGGAATGACCAGCAAGAGAGGGAAGAGTTAATAATGGAGAATGGGGAGGGTTACTGGGGAGGCGGAATCTAAGCGGTAAGGGCCGCGGGCTTTGGTGTAAGTGCCGAAGCTCAGTGCAGGGCAGTGGCGAGTGAGGGCGGGGTATTCAGGCACCGGGCGGGCAGGCGGGTGCCTGGGCAAGGGCTTTGGGTGCTTTCATTTTGTCAGCTGAGAGAAAACAGGGGCATACTGTGTGGAGAGCTGAGAAGAGAGGAAATTACGTGAAATAATGACCACAGCGAGTGGGAGAACGCATGGGCTGGAAAAATGTGGGGGGACAAGTCTCGGGCCCCACTGGAGGCCGGTTGGGCGCAGCCAGTCAGTAGGGGTGCATGCTATTTCCCTCTGTCATTGTTCTCAGCTGCCATCGATGTGTGCCCAGGGGGGAACCTTTTCAATCTTTGTGTGAGACACTTAGTATGCCCCTTAGCCTAAAGGACTTGAGATTTCCTTTGGCTCTGGGAAATATTCTTGGATAATTTCTTTGACCATTTCTCTCTCTCTCTCTCTCTTCCCCCTCCCCCCTCTCTCTCACCTCTATACTCTGGGAGGTATTTTTCACTTATCTTCTAGCCCTTCTATAAATATTTTTTATTTTGGCAATCATATATTTTTAATTTTCACAAGGACTTTCTTGTTCTCTGGTTATTTCTAGTTCATAGACTTGTTGTTTCGGTGATTATTATTATTTTGGTCTTTAAAAATTTTCAATTTATTTTATTTTATTTTTGTTTTTGAAAAAATATTTTTATTGATTTTTTTTAGAGAGAGAGGAAGGGAGAGGGAGACAGAGAGAGAGAAACATCAATCAGTTGCCTCATGTACGGACCCTGACCAGACTGGTGACTGAACCTGAGACTGAACTTGCAACCTGGGCAAGTGCCCCGATGGGGAATCGAACTGGTGACCTTTTGGTGCACAGGACAATGCTCATCTGAGTCACACCAGCCAGGGGGTATTTTATTTTCAACGAAAGAAAGTTTAATGTAGTAATTAAAAGCACAAACTAATGGAACTCAGATCTCACCTTGGTCACTTACTGGTTGCGTTACTTGGGCAAGTGTCCTAACATCTCTACGCTCAGTGCCCTTGTCTCCAACATGAGGATAGTTGTAATAGGTACCTCCTATGATATTATAAAGTTTAAATGAGTTAATGCATGTAAGGTTCTTAAAACAGTGTTGTCCTAGAGAAGTGCTAAGGAAGGATCAGTTTGGTGATGGCAGCAATGATGATGGTGGTGGCGATGGCTGTGATATTATCTTGAAGTTCTCTTGGGTTATCAGTTTGCATTTAGAAAGTTCTCTCCTGCTCTTTCCTTCCAGTCAGTTGTTCCATTTGTTTACCTTGGGCTTTGTATTTCACTCTGATGGTTTTTCTGCTATATCTGGTAATGCGTGGTTGCATGTTAGGATTTAAAAATAAGGACCCAGTTGACTTTCCAAGTAGCCATTGTGCGTGTTGGTTTCTTTCCCTGATGGGCCTGCTGGAGTGAGAAGAGGCCACAGGCCAGAGCTCCTCAGTGGCCGGCGTTGCTTCATGGTGCAGGCTGAGAGTCATCAGAAAGGCTGGGCCAGAAGAGGAGGCCTGTGGGGCCGCGATGCCCGCTGTAGGAGCCCTGGACTGCCACCTGCTGCACCACGGGGCCCTGCTCTGAGGGGAGAGGACGGCAGCTGCGCTTCTGTGCCAGCCCCACTGCGCCTCCTCCTTCCACACCTCCTGGCCCAGCCCAGGGGGTGTGGAGCTTCCCCGGGAAGCTGGCCTGCGGCTCCTCTGCAGCCACCGGCTGCACCTGGCTCCCCATCCAGGCTCCTCTGCAGCCACCGGCTGCACCTGGCTCCCCATCCAGGCTCCTCTGCAGCCACCGGCTGCACCTGGCTCCCCATCCAGGCTCCTCTGCAGCCACCAGCTGCACCTGGCTCCCCACCCATGGGGTTCACCAGCCCACCCTCTGCAGTTCTGACTCCCTGCAGTTCCGAGCTTCGGAGGGTTTTTCCAAATCGCTCATCTGCCGGCAATCCCGACCTCCCTACCTACTCCCCTTGTTCTTACAGGGTTACTCGCTTCTGTAGTCTTTCAGCATCGCTTTATGGGGGTTTCTGGGGAGACTGGAGGTTAATCTTTGGGCCTCGGTCTGCCATCTTGCACCAGAAACGCAGAAAGGGCGGCTTTCTCTCTGCGCCCCTGCCTCTCTCAAGGATGCCCTCAGTGCTGCACCCTCCACACACAAGTGGCTTATCAAAGGCATTTTTCTAAGAAAGGCAGTTTTTTCCTTCACAGGAATGCTGGTGTGATCTATTTAAGTAACATTTTTTCCAACGTGCCCTATCTATGAAAACCTCCCAAGATGGTGCATGGTTCACAGTGAATGCTTCATAAGTACCATTGCCCTCCCTCTGGGCAGCCGGCGGAGCAGCCCCGCGCCCTAATCGCTCGCTCCCAGCTCTGGCTGCCGCTCCCAGCGCTGACGCTCCCAGCTCTCCAGCCAGCCCCGACGGGCCTGGGAGGCCTGTGTCTGCTCGGGACGGGCTCGCGCCCTCGGTCCGTGCTCGCTCGCCTTTGTCTGCGTTCCCATTACGGGAAAGGAGGCCCGGAGACACTGAATGGCTCACTCAGTGATGCAGAAGTAAAACGCAGTCAAGCCGAGGCTTAGGGCGGTGCTCTCCAGCCCGCAGCCCCGTGCCCTTCCCCCAGAGACCTGCCTTCCGAGACTGGGCAGGTGATTCCACCATCCTCCCCGTCCTCCTCCCCGCGAGTTTCTGGAATTGAGATCAGGGCGAAAGTCTGCCTTAATTCCAAAGCTAATGGGAATGGCTCCTGAGCAGTTGTCCTACCAGTCCAGCTCCACCTCCGAGGGCTTCAGGCTGAGCCAGACGCTCGGGGCTCATAGAGGAGCCGAAGTTCAGCTTGGGGACCTGTGTTCAGACTGCTGAGGACTCTCTGCTCAGAGAATGCTCAGGAAATTTGAAGAGACTCCTATTTCAAGGTCACCGTTAGGTTAAATGGGCATCTGTGGGCCAGCATGGGAACTGAATCATCCATCATTTTTGATGGGAAAATGTGTTCCCAGGTAATTCAGGAGCAATCCATGAATGAGCTACCTTTCGTTTACAGGTCCGCTTGTGCCCCGAAGCAGGGCTTGAGGCAGGAGGAAAGGCGCAGAAACAGTGGCCATACAATACCGCCACTGTGCTCCCCCAGTCTGCATCCTGCATCGCCTGCTGTTTCGGGTTTCTGAAGGAGAATTCAGAGAGAAGAAAAAAGAAAGATGGAAGAAAAGACAGGGAGGAAGAGGGTAAGGGGTCTCTGAATCTGTATAGCTGCTAATACAGAGGGCCCCCAAATCAAATCTGCTACCAGAACTAGACTTCTGCCTCCCTCCCTTTAAGCACTGATGTCAGGACCCGCACCCAGACCCACTCCACCCTGTAGGGCTGCACTGGATGACTTTTTAAGGTCACCGCAATTACATAAAATATGGGTTCATTTTCCCAGAAGATCCCATCATATTGGGAAAGCTTTTCCTGAGAAAGATAACATTCCATCCAGCAGGATTTTGGGGAGGGTAGAGCACCACAGACCCCTCACCACCTTCCCTCTCTGCCCTTCCCCCCTTCACTCTTGGGCCCCTCCCCACCTTCACTCTCTGTGTCCCCCCACCTTCACTCTCTGTGTCCCCCCATCTTCACTCTCTGTGTCCCCCCACCTTCACTCTCTGTGTCCCCCCATCTTCACTCTCTGTGTCCCCCCACCTTCACTCTCTGTGTCCCCCCACCTTCACTCTCTGTGTCCCCCCCACCTTCACTCTCTGTGTCCCCCCATCTTCACTCTCTGTGTTCCCCCACCTTCACTCTCTGTGTCCCCCCACCTTCACTCTCTTTGTCCCCCCATCTTCACTCTCTGTGTCCCCCCACCTTCACTCTCTGTGTCCCCCCCACCTTCTCCCTCTGGGTGCCTCCCCACAGGCAGAAAACCTGGCACTTCTTTGCCATCCCCTGGGAGCTCCACATTGTGTGTTCTCAGCTCAGGAGGCAGCTTTTGCTGTGTAGCCGCAGGAAGAGCAGACTAACTCTCCCAGCCCTGCACCCCTGAACAGCAACAACCCCACACAGCCTAATTAAACGTCTGCAGAGCCACGATTGAGCTTCTCATGCTCGGAACCGGTGGCAAAGGGCAAGGGGCCCCCACTGCTTAACGGAGGAAGGAATCAAAGGATATTTTTTCAAGAGACCAACAAAACAGAAGGTGCCGCTTGTGCTGCCTTTGATTTGGGAAAACATTTTTATATTTTGTTTTTAGAAACAACTAGAGAATGAAGGAAGAGGAAGCTGGTTACCCCAGGCAGAGGCCCAGGTCAGTGGAGGAAGGAGAATCGCAAAATAACAAGGCAAGCAGGGCGCAGGACGCGGGAGAGGACCTGGGGTGAGGGAGGACCTGGGGTGCGGGGACTTCGTCCCGTTTCCTCCCTAATGCCCTCTAAAATGCCCGCCTCTCCCGCTAGAGCAAGTGGGTTCCAGGGGTGGTGGCCGGACAGAGACGCTGGTGTCTTCCCCTCTTAGGAATCTGGTCTGTGTAAGAAGCAGGGGCAGGACCACATTCGTCACGGGCTGCAGAGACCAGGTGCACCCGTGCCACCTTCACTCCCTCACTTGGGAGAATCTAAGCAGCCGGCCAGGGGGACAGTGCCCAGGTGTGAGCCACGCACAGCAGGACCCCGAGACTTGGGAGATTTGGGGCCATTAGACCTGGCATCTAGCCAGGCTCTTCACGAGCCTCAAGATCTACACCTCTAACCAGTGGGTTCTTGAAACAAGTCTATTCTGAGAATCGCTTGCCTGGCCTCTTGGGGAACAGCACAGATGAATGAAGCCATCTCGGGGGGGGCCAAGGCTCAGGAGAATGGGGCTGAGGATGGCGAGGACTGGGGAGTGTGGGGACAGCACCATTTCCCTGGAGCAAGGCACACAGGTGACATCCCTCATGGGGGGGCAGGGCTCAGGGGAGCCTAGTGATGGAGAAGAGAGCCTGTGCGTTGGGGGGGGGGACAGGGGACAAGGAAAGGTAATGAGGGTGACCCGAGATACAAGAAGGGAGCAGCCAAGATGAACTGAAGACCATCACACGTCCACCCCGGCACAGCCTCAGGATGTAGCTTTTGTCGCCCCCATTGTGGAGATGTAGGGAGCTGAGATTCTAGAAGCTAGGAGTTTACTCTGGGTCACATAGTGAGAGGTGCAGTCAAGGTCACAACTGAACTCTGTCTTCACTGCAAAGCTCTTTGCGGTTCCTTAGCGATTGCCCCCCACCCCCCCAGTTCATCCCCAACCCCTGCAAACGTGACTTTATTCCAAGCATCACGTAATTTGGCCATTTCCCGGGCTCGGAGCGGGAACACCTGGAAGTCCAGCCCCAGCACATTAGGGACGCTGATTCTGGAAGGTGACAACGTTGTGAAGGGCCCGGAGACCGAATCCATCCATCCGCCCCCGCCCAGCCCTGAGCATCTGCAGGCACGTCATTGGCCTGCTCCCAGCCCCCGCCCTTAGCGCCAGGAGGCCTTCACGCATTTCCCAGCCCCGCTCTCCTCCTTCCTCTGTGTTGGCTGTAAAATGCTCTCTTCAATTATTTTCCTACTTCTCGCTTCAGAACAGCC
The DNA here is from genome assembly GCF_964146895.1 of Miniopterus schreibersii. Lineage (NCBI taxonomy): Eukaryota > Metazoa > Chordata > Mammalia > Chiroptera > Miniopteridae > Miniopterus > Miniopterus schreibersii. The sequence continues at coordinate 6,329,119 of NC_138112.1, read as the reverse complement.
AAACAAACCAGCAGCGCTGCTCCCTGGGTTGTGTGCCGCACGCCACGCGCTGGGAAATATTAAACCTTCACAATGGGCCCAAGTCAGCGGCGCACGGTCCTTTAAAGCTTTAGCTCACTGGGGCTATTTGAAAGCGGCATAATATTGCTATTTTTAAATAAATGGGATCTGTATTAATGAGAGCTGACCTCTCTGGCCCTGCCGAGCCGCTCCTGCCTCGAGCCTACACTGGGGACTGGGCACGAACGGGAGGGGGAGACAGCTTTTCAAAACGGAAACCACGCAGCTTAAAGACCGCGCCCGGGCGCTAATCATCTTGGGCGAGGGGCGGCGGCGAGGTGATTATCTGAGTGGATAATAGATTTCATTTTTGAAGAAGACTTAGAGTCCTGATATTGAGAGGAGGGGGCTGTGAGTGTGCGAGCGTGTGCGTGCATGCGAATGTGTGTGCATGTGTGTGCATGTGTGTACATGTGTGTGTGCTCAGATGGCAGGCATAGCCAGCATGGGTGGGATTGCGGTGACAGGGGCGTGCCGAAATGATGAGAATAATTATGTTTGTGAGGGAAGCCTGTGTGGGATGGGCAGGAAGCCATCGTGACCAGCTATGGGGACAGTGGTGACGGAAGAATATCCCCTGGAGTAGGGACATATTGGGCTCCGGTATATCCACAGGTGGAAGACCTGAAACTCTGGCTTCCTGTCCCCAGGTGAGGAATGGCAGGAGCAGGGAGAGAACTGTCCCAGGCTCCTGCCTGCGGCCTGGCAGGCTTACAGCCCATCGCCAGGCAGCAAGTGCAGGCTAATAAATCAGGCTCAGTGGGGCCTCTGCTGCTGACACCTAACATTGTATCTGGAGATGCTGAGGACGCAGCCAGGGCCAGGGCCTCCCGAATGCAGAGTCCCTGGGCGCTGAGGCCCCTGGGCCCTGGAGACCCTGGTGAAAGCGCCTCTTTCTCAGTTGCAAGCTGGAGCTGCAGGCTGGGCAGACGGCTGGGCCAAGGACCTCAGCAGTAGGAGGTGGGGTATGTAGAAGAGGGCTTGAGAAAGAGGCTGAGAGGGCGACGGTGGCTCTCCTGAAGAAACTGGACAGGGCAATTTACCAGAACCAGCAAGCCAGCAGCTCCACCATCTGAATTCATGGGCCTCAACGTTAAAAAAAAAAAAAAAAAAGCAGCCCTGGCAGGCCGCTCCTCCAGAAGATTTCCCTTTTTAGGGGCCAGACATTCTGCTTTTAAAAAACTTCATAAAAATTTTCTGGGGACATAATGCACAGCATGGTGACTACAGTTGATGATACTGAATTCTATACTTGAAAGTTGCTCAGAGTAAAGACCTTAAAAGCATTCATCACACAGAATAGAGTCGTGACTGTGAGGTGAAGGGTGTTACCTAACCTTGTGCACCCGCTGTCCAGCTCCTCCCAGGTCCGCATTGCCCCTGCTCCCCACCCAGCACAGAGCCGCCGGATTCAGCAGTAACAGCAAACACACGGGGCTTCAGTGTGAGTCTCTCCCATGCACTACAGATTGTTACTCTTTGATCTGAAATTCAGGTTTGACGGGGAGTCTTGAGAATGCCTCCACGTCCTGGGGTTGCTGATTAACCAAATACTTACTGAGTGTCTCCTGTGGACCAGGTCCTGGCAGCGCAGGGGTGATCCAGTCAATGATCGGGCCAGGCCATTCTCATTTCACAGTGTGCGTGGATATCAAATCGTATTGTACACCTTACATTTATGCAATGTCTAGACTATGTCAACAAAGCTGGAAAAATATTAAAAATTATGGAAGTCAGAAGAGTCACATTACCCACCCTCTTTTATTAGTTATCTATTGCTCTATAACAAATTATCTCAAAACTTAATGGCTTAAAACAACAAGCTAAGGCATCCAAGCATGCCTCAGCTGAGTGCCTCCACCTCAGGGCTCTCAAAGGCTGCAGTTAGGGTGTTGGTTGGGGCTGCCGTCTCATCTCAAGGCTCCACTGGGGAAGGACCTGTTTCCAAGTTCATTCACATGGTTACTAAAAAGATTCATTTCATTGCGAGCTGTCTGGCTGAGACCTCGGCTCCTAGCAAGCTGGTGGCCAGGGGCCTCCCTGGATCCTTTACCACATGGGCCTCTCTGTAGAGCATCTCAAACAGAACCAGATGGCTTCCCTCAGAGTCACGATCTATTGGAGCCCTAATATGAAAAGGGACATCTCACGACTATTGCTGTATTTCTGTTATTGGAGAGAAGTTACCAGGCCCAGTCTGCAGTCAAGGGCAGGAGCTTGCACAAGCATGTGAATTCCTGGAAGCAGGGATTATTGGGGGCCAGCGTAGGGGCTCCCACAATACCTCTCCCCCTTCCACAACAGTTTTCAGAGACCTGGAGACATTAAGTCCTCTCAGGGCAGGACTGTGTCTTGTTCTGCATTGCATCCCAGCCCTTAGCAGGGAGCAGACGGGAACCTCAGCTGTCTTGTCAGCTAGGACCCAGCCTCACAGAGCCGAGTGGCTGGTGAGGGTATTTTTATAACAGTGGGACCCATGGCCTGAGGTCTAGAGTCATCCCTAAGCTGGGTATGGAGCAGTGAGCAAGTCTCTCTAATTTACCCCGTTCATTTCCCCACACTCCACCTCTTCCACCTCCCATCAGCTTCTTGGTGAAAGAGGGAGGCTTCAGGAGGTGTCACAGGGCATGGCAATGGGTGTCAGGACAGTGAGACGGCAGGACTAGAAGGGAAACCGGAGTAAGAATAGAGAGACTCGAAAGAGAAAGCTCCCCCGGCAGCTAGTAAATAACACTGCGAGAATTCAAGCCCAGGCTTTTTAAGACCCTGCTTCTTCCTGTGCTAGCAGGATGAAGACGAGGGAGAGGAGGGAGTGTGGGTCTGCTTACACCAAGAGTTAATATTACAAGGGCTGTGTGGTGGTGTGGTTACTTAGAGTTCAACAACGGCTGTGAATCACACAACTGGGAGAGGTTATGGTTAAGATGCTCCCACTACAGAAAACAAAGCTCACAAACAAAGACCAGAGGAGGCAGCCTCATCACAACAGCCACACGTGGTTTGTGGTCAAAACCAGCCCGATCCCTAGCATATCTCCCTCCTTGAATGCAGACCTGGCTCTGCATGACCTTGCCTGGCTCCCAAAGTTACGAATGAAGGAGCCCCGGGAATGTTCCCAGGGTGGCACGGCCATGGCAGCCCTCCAACTGGACAGAGGGGGGACAGAGCCTCTCAAGATAATGAGGGGAACAGGGACACACCCCTTTGAATGCAAAGACCTTGCAGTGTTTGTTTTTAAAGACTCACTTTCATTACCACAGAGATATACAGCTAAGCTCAGGACGGGAGAGGGAGTCTCTGGTTTCGTTCTAGAAAGGACTGAAATGGGAGGGAGGCTGGTGGGGTGGGGGGGGAGACAGTGTGGAGGAAAGCACACCTTTTTTACCGCTCTACCATGCCGTCTCGCATTCTCCCCCAATGCACACACACACGCACACACACACGCACACACACGCACATGCACACACACCCCACCGACCCAAATCTGAAGACATTCTCTTTCTGGTCCATTTGTGGCAGGTGTTTTCTTGTCGCTATTGGGGTTCTTCATACTCTTGCTTTCCCTGAGACCCACCAACCTGGTAGCCCACATGATCTCATCCCAGGACAGAAGGGGGCCTACAGTGTTGTCACCTTACTCCTCTCCTTACCTCCACAAAGGCTGTGCCAAGCTCAACCCCTGTCAGGGCGGATCCAGCCCTGCTCCCCTGGGTGGTGAGCTCCAGCGCCTGGAAGTTATTTTCTTGGCTCTCACCAACTGCAAGAGAGATTCGTACGTGCTGAGGCAAGGGATAAACATTCATTTCACTACACGTAAAACATAGTGATAGATACCATAAATGACCAGGAATCTTTTAAAAACTTGGCAAAAGTTAGAAGACAAGCTAATTTGGAAATAAACTATAAACTGAGCACTAGATATTAGATGCGCTGTGAACCTGGCACCATTTTATTTGTCTCTTGCTATTAATTTTCTCCCCATTACCCTCCCCCATGAGCACTGGAAGATGCAGGGAGGAGACAGAAGGGAGGTCAGGAAACCAGGGTTCAACTCTGAACTCGGCCACCCTGTCACCCTCAGCAGCTCAGTGTCTGCGCGCGTAGAATGAACCGGCGCTGAGTTAGCCTGAGCTCCCATTCAGCTCTGCTTCTACGAATGATGTATATGCGCTGCTGTGACAAGGAGCTGAGATGCATCGCAATCACCGGGTTATGTCATCCCTGTCAGGAAGACATGCCAGGCCTCATCCAGGCTGCTGCCGCCACCGTGGTTGTTCAGAGAATTTGGGGAATTTTATAGTTGGCAGGTGCCTTTGCTTAACTTGTAGCACCCAGGAGCTGGCTGTCAAGGGAGAGCTCAGTGTCACTGCCAGTCCCTCTAACTGCCGATGCTGGATAGCTGCTGAGTCCCTACTGACGGTTCCCTTTGCTGCCCCATGAGGGGCGGCTGCCATTTCGCTGGTGCACCACAGGGTCCTTCCCATGCTAATGGCATTCAACACACAAGCACAGCCCTGACAAATGCAGAACAGCCCCTCCAGCCTCCCAGGCTCAGAGCAGCAGTCAAATCCATCTCAACACCTCCCCCTTGCAGAACAGCCGCAGGCTACTGGGGCTAGAATGTTAGGGCTCTTGGCTTCTAGGGGGAGCTACCCATTCCCCAGCCCCACAGGCAGCTTAGGCGGTGGCCCATCAGGAATTCCACCGCACCAGAGGATGGATTCTGCGTGGCCGGGGACAGTGCTGGAGGCCAGAAAAGTGTGGGGGTGGGGGCAGTGGGCACAGGTCTCCTATCTTATTTCTTGAGTGGGAGAAAAAAGTGTCCACTTCCGTCCATGTCTGCCAGCCCTTGAATGTGTACAGTTTGTACAAGCTAGAGGGTCAAAGATTACATTTCTATTTTGGAGTAATGAAAGACAATATATGTATCAGGATAATCATGTTCAGGTGGCCAGTGTGGTGGGACAAGAGAATTCAACATGAAAATAGGGGATTGGTGCCCACAAGATGGAGATCCATAATGAATTCCCCCCACAAAAGCTTTCCAACACTGTTTCCAACACTGTCTGGTCACTTATTTACAGCGCTTTGCCTTTGCACATGCTCTAGAATGCCCTCTTCTTCATTTTAAATATTACCCCCCCATTATGAGGAAGGAACTCATTCATACATATCTGTCTATGAATCAACCTGTGGAAGCCTTGAAGTCTTTCTCACACCTTCTCCCCTCAAGAGAAGTCAATCATCTTTCTGTGCCCAACCCTCTCTTCTTACCCACATGGTATAACTTAACACACCCTTTTGATTCCTGCCACGGTTCCTCTCCCCTACTGGTCCATAGGTCACTGAGCACAGGGGCCATATATTATTTTTTCCTGTCCACAGTGCTTAACACAGCGCACGGCACACAGAAGTGCTCATAACTATTCATGGACTAAATAATGGCTGGACGAATATATGAGGAGTAAATACTCTGGATGTGTGTGTGAACTGCTATCCCTGAGCTATGGCCAGAGTTGCATGAAACGTGGTGTTGCTGCTTGGTGACCCTGTCTTACGACGTGGGACCAAACTTTTAACCCATGTCTTCCCCCATCATGTGTAGGGGGGACACCAGGAATCCTCTAGCATCCCAAGAACAATTGCTCTCCCTCTGGACAGTGGGACAACCTGGTCGTCTGGCTCTGAGCAGTTATATGACATAGTAAGCTCCACAATCATCCATCAGGACTGATTTGGGAGCTAGTAGAAGACATATATCCATTAAGCCAGTGCTGAGTCTCAGTAACTGCCCTATGGTTTGAATAATTGATTGCCATTGCCCAACACCCAATAACCAATGGAGAGGAAGACATCTCCTCCCTCCCTGCCTCCCTCCCTCTCTTCACTCCGTCCCGGCCTGATTTAATAAGATGGCTCACGATACTCCATCTCCCCGCACAGCCCAGGAAAGCATCATAATCAAGTGTCTCTCGCCCACTGGATGTCCACAGTCAGATGAGGAGGATTTACGGTGAGAGCCATCCGAGGCCTGGATCCCTGACGCAGCAGCGCCCACCTCTGCGTGCACGGCACTGGAAGGCCCCCTTCAGTACGCTTCTCACAGCCTGAGAGGACACCGCGTCAGCCACTTCTCCTGAACAAGAGAGAGACCAATTTACAAGATGCCTCCTGATTTCCGCAACGCTTCCCCCCCTTCTGAAGCCCAGTGTAATCTCTCCCCTGAAATATAATAAATATTTCACTTTCAAATCCCGATTCATTAAATGAAGCCCAGGAGGGAGAAATAATAAGGTGTCACTTTACAGCCCAAATAAAACAGTGAAAGATATATTCTATAATTTATACTTCTGACTTTAGGTTGAGATAATTCATATATCACTTTCAGTTAGGGACCCCAAATGGTGCTGTGTCAGCATATTGGCTGAAAAATAACTTTTGGTATTATTTTATGCCTTTCAGTAGCGTGCCCTGGTTATCATACATCAACGTGAGGCTGAGCTCCAGCGTCTCGGAGCTCCTCCTGAGTCATTCCTTTCCTACCCTGTGCGGCTTCCTCCCTGAATGCAGATGGAGCCTGTGGCTGCCACACATTCTCCCAGGCATGGAAGCTGAGCTCCCCGGCCATCAGCTTGACCAGAGCCATTTCTCTCGCCATTATTACCACAGCCTCGCTTTTCTTCGCCTCCAAGGACGAGAGACCTAAATAAATCCCAGTTGGAAACATGCTGCATGGCATTTTCCAACAGAAATGTAACTTTACATGGGTCTCGCTTGCATGTTCACAGCTAGGGGGTTGGTGGGAAAAGCATCAGCTTTGGGATGGGGGACAAAGAAGCATGTGTTCAAATATCAACTCTTTCCCTTACTGGGCATTCTCAAGCATGTTATCCTTTCCAAGCTTCAGTCTTCTCATCCACAAAATGGGAAGAATCATAATAGCTAGTCAAACAGATTTTTGAGAGTTTTAATTGAGGTGAAAGTAATAATTAAATCATGGTGGGCATTGATTGTGTACTTACTACATATGTGTGTATGACACACACATTTGTATGTATATACACACATACATATATAAACACATAAACCACACACTCATATATGCATATACCCACACATATGTCCACACACAACTATACCCACATATATGTACACACACACACACACACACACACACACACACACAGAGTACTGGGCTACAACGTGGGATTATCCCATCAACTCTCATCACAACCCCATGAAGCTGGTCCTACTGCTCCTCATTCCACAGATGAGGAAACGGAGGCTTGAGAAGTTAAACAATTTATCTAGGATTGTTAGGTATGCATAATAGGTATTTAGGAAATAATACTTTTACTAGGTTTGTGTTTACAAAGCATTTTTCTAAACATCTCATTGGATCCTTATGCTAGTGCTAGGAGGAAAGAAAAGCAAAACAGGAGAATTAATAAGAGAAAATATGAGCCCCTGCCCAAACTGCCACATTTCTAGGCCTAGAGGTTTCCCACCCACTTCAGTAGCCCTTTGATTCAGGCATTCTGAGAGTCCGTGGGGTCTTCGGACTCCTTCAGGCCAAGCAGATGAACTGAACATCTACCTTTCTCTGCCAGTCACCTTTCTTCTCAGCAGACCTCTGGTTACTGCATTTCCTGAAAAGCACCCTGTTGAGATGGCCTGTCCCACCTGCCGATCCCCCCATAGACAAAGCTAGCCCTCCTCTTCCCCGGGAAATCAGGAGAGGGCCCCCGCAACCCGCTAGACTGGTTCAGCCAGAGTAGAGGCCTTTGGCAGACGCATACATCACCGAAGTTTACATTTCCTTTCCCGGATCACTGCGTGGAGACTCACAGAGTTAAAGTGACCTGGGCTGACATGAGTTGGTATTGGGCCCAGGGCCTGAGCCCGTAACCCTGGCCCGTTTTCTCCACTCAGTGCGCGCGCGCGCGCACACACACACACACACACACACACACACACACACACCCCTCAGCCCCGAACAAGCCTCCGCAGCAGCAGCAGTGGTCCCGGGAGTCGGTGTCAGTAACAGTAACAGTGGCAGGAGAAACAAGAACAGCAGCAGCAGTGATACAGACACGTGCTACTCGTCAGGCACTGAGTTTGCTTCTCTCCATGTATTAGTTAAAAAGAAATGAGCCATCAAGCCTTGAAAAGACAGAGGGGAAACTTCAGGGCATATTGCTAAGTGAAAGAAGCCATTCTGAAAAGGCTACGTACTTTATCACGCCAACTCCATGGTATCTGAAAAAGGCAAGACTATAGAGATGTGAAATGGACGGTGGCTGCCACGGGCTGTGGAAGGAGGCGGGATAAACGGGAGAAGCACAGGGGACATTTAGGGCGGCGAAACTACTGCGGGTGGGACCAGGATGGTGGGTACATAGCCTTTTGCATTTGTCAAAGCCCATAGACTGCACAACACAAGGAGGAAACTGTATTGTGAACTATGAGCTTTAGTCAGTAATAAGGCACCAATGTGGGTTCATCAGCTGTAATAAGTGTACCACAATCATGCTAGGTGTTATCAACGGGAAAGCTGGGGGGGGCATGTAGGAGCACTCTACTTTCTGCTCGATTTTTTTGTAAACCTAAAACTAATCTAAAAATAAAGTCTATTATTAAAAACAAAAATAACTTTCCAAGGTCACTTGTTTAGATTGTGGGCAGCCAAGACTTATAAATCTAGACTTTTCTGGCTCCAAATCTCACGCTCCTAGATTTTAAGTCAAAAGATTCAACAGACCTTTAAATTTGACCCTGTACCTGAGTTCGTTTTCTAGTCCCTAAAATGGGACTAAAAACAATAATACTTTTCTCAATTTCCTCACTCAGAAAGAAACAGCAGAATGGTTTACCGTAAAGAATGGCGGAAAATCTGGAAACTGTAAAGTGCTATGCAAATCTAAGAAATGACCATCATTGATCTGAAATCATGTTCTTTACAAGGGTGTGGTTCTCGCCTTGGCTGGGTGGCTCAGTTGTTGGAGAGTCGTTCTGCTCACCAAGAGGTTGTGGGTTCAATTTCCGGTCAGGGCACATACCTAGGTTTCAGGTTCAATCCCCAGTAGGGGCACATGTGGGAGACAACCCATCGATGTTTCTCTCTCTCTCCCTCCCTGTCTAGAATCAATGGGCATATCCTTGGGTGGGAGTTTAAAAAAAAAGAATGCGGTTCTCTGGGAGCCACTACAGAGCTCACTTAGCAAAACACTGTGTGAAGAGGCTCATAATCACCCTCCACTTTTCTGGGGCATTGGCCTTAATTGATTAGGCTTAAAGGGAGGACTGAGTTTCCTAGCTCCAAAGGGATGGAGCAGCTGAGGATGCAGGCAGAGCTGTGGCTCCGAAAAGCTCTTGGAGGAGAGGGAGAGAGAGAGAAGCAGCATCCAAAGGCTCATTTATCATAAGAGCTATTTCCCTGTTAATAAAGTGACCTTGTGTAAACAGCTCAACTTCTCACGGCCTGCATCATTAGGAGAGGGACGCCCACTGATCGATCGTGACCACACAGGCTGCCGGACCAGGGTGAACTGCCACCACCGAAAAGATTGTGTGTAACTCAGCTCAGCCCCTGAATCTCAGAGAGACTGGGCGGGGTGGGAGAGGGCCTCACCTGCTCCTTTGTGGGCAGAGCAGCAGACTTGATGGCAGGCAGTGGTGAGCTGGGGACAGGGCCCCCCCAAAGCCTCTGCCCTGGAGGCAGGGGTGCCCATCAGCGGGGAGCTGCTGCTGCATCCAGAACATGTTCTGACACCCTGGAAAGTGCCTACAGATGGCTCTTGGCCAATCCCTGGAAACAGAGGTCAGGGTAGGCAGGACCCTAATTCCTGGGTCTGTGATGTAGAAGCAGCCCAAACTGGCCATGGAGCTTCAGCCTCTCAGTGTCCCTGTGCTCAGCACACCGTGATTCCTGGTTGGAGGGTCACCTTGCTGTACGTGAAAGCCCCCAAGAGCAGTGGAAGCCGCCTGTGTCTCAGCCCCCGCCGGGGTAAGCCCGCGCCTCCCCAGAGGAGCCCGGGAGGGAGCTGGGAGAGGCGGTGGGTGCTGGGCCGGCGGGCGGGAGCCGCTGTGTGATCTGGGGGCCTCGCTTCCCCTCTGAGTGAGGGTCGCAGCTGTTGACCTCCAAGGTGCCATGTGGTTCTAAGGGTTCCAACCATGTGTGGGCTTCGCTTAACTAAACATGTAGATATTAAAGCAAATTTAAAACAAGTAAGATGAGCCGCTGGAGCGGAAAATCGTCCTCATGTGAGCGCAGGCTCTCGTCTAGGCCTCCGCAGCCGTTTGCTCTGCCCCCGGAAGCTGAGATAGGGCATTTGCCAATTTTTGAAATTTTACAAAACAATCTTATTTCCTATAAGACAAAAGACATCTTTTTAAGCTCCGTCTCACGTTTTGGCAGGTCTGCAATGCTAAGCGAGGAGAACCGGGCAGCACGTGGGGGGGGGGGGGGGGTGGACAGGCCACCAGCACCCTTCCCTCCGACGTCCAGGCAGCGCTCTGGGCCTGGAAGTGACCCCACTGTGCTGCGCGCAGCCAGCCTGGAACCCCGACCGTCCACCCAGGGGGCTTTTTGATGCACTGACACAATTTGGTGAACATACATGTTTCTTCCTTGCTTCTGTTTTTCTAACAGACTCACCTCTATCTTTCGTCCCAGTTCTTTAAAGCCACTGCTCTCAGCTCAGCTATCACTGAATCTTCGCCAAGGTGGTGGTTTAAAAAAACCTCAAGTTCTTCCCCTTCCCGGGAGTATCTGCATTCTAACAGGGAACTCTTAACGGTTAAAACCTTCAATGTCAAGGAATGAACCTCTAAAGGTAGAATTTCTGGCATTAGGACCAACAATAGGAGGACTTTTTGTGGCTGAGAGAGACCTGGTGACAGTATCTTCTCCATCTGCTCACACTGGCCCTGCCCACGTGGCCCACCTGTGTGACTTTGGAGAGACAGGGGCTGTTTCTCACTCAATAAAGAAAGCAATTAGCTGTGTACTGTTCCACAGTTCTCTTACATTACAATAAGGGTCTGGGTTGTACCTGAAGAATGTCCTGACTAGGAAAAAAGTGAATTCTAGAGCCAATGAGGGACCACTTCCCTTGAGAATCTGTAAGCCCATCAGATGGGGTGGCGATGGGGCATTCCTGGCCTAAGGAACTTGCTTCAATAAATAATAATTGAGGTCCAATTGTTTAAGGGGGACTAAGGCAGGTGGGCAGCAAGGGATAGAGAGTTTTTGTTTTTCTTTAAATGTTTTTTATTATTGTCTTTGAGGTGCTCAAGGTCTAGTGGCTAAGATGACCACAGACACAGCACATCATAATCTCAGGTATTAAATATTATTTGAACAAAGTCCTATGGGAGCCCAGAAAGAGGGCAGCTAATTCTACAAGGGTGTGAGGAAGAGTTTCAAAGAGACATTCGAATTGCATACTGAGAATGAACATGGGAAAGGACATGAGCAAAGTCCCTCCAGAGACAGGAAGCGGCAAGCACCAACCAGCGGCCTAAGCAGTGAGGCAGGCTTTTGGCTACATCAGAGAATAATTTGCCTAACTAGAGCAGTATTTTCCTTAAGTGGGCCCCGCCTGCAAGTTTCTCTCCTTCCTCCAGGTAAATACTGTGCACGCGCCATGGAGGATCACCAGCTGGTCTTGCGTGGGAGGCTTCCCGTGAGGAGACAGACTGAAGCCGTGGGTTAGGGATGAGGCAGGCCTTGCTTGCTCTACTGGAGGGGGAGCTTCCTCTCACGCCACCGCTGCTGCAAAGTCAAAGGCAGCTCCTTTCAACGTCTCCCACGGGCACAGCAAACTGCAGAGGGGAGTGAGGGAAACCATACTACTAGTAGGTTTAGGAAGTTCTTGCTGCAGAAGAAACGCCCTTGACGTCTTGGTTTTATCTTTAAAATTCTTGCCAATTTTTGTTTCATGCATTAATTTATCTATGTTTCTTTTAATGTAAAAATAATATTTGCAATCACTTCCTAGTGAGTGAAATAAGGCCTTGGCATGTTCATTTTATGGTTTCTCTTACCCCCAAGACACTGCCAAGTCCCTCGTGAAGCACTACTCCAAGTTCAGAGGCGTGATGTGAGGGCCAAGGAGTGTAACGCTCAGGTGTGGGTATTAGAAAGGAGGCAGCAGGAAGAATGAATGAGACCAGAGTCTGGGAGACCAAGTAAGAGTTAGCATTGGTTCTGAAGAGCAACACTGGTAGAAATGCAGAAGAGAGAACAGAAACAAAGGAGATTTTTTACATAGAGACTTGATTGGACTTGTTGTTAAATAGGAGAAACAAAATTCCCAGATGCCAAGTCTTCTCCCAACAGAGCTTCTGGCAGTCATTGTTGCTGTGTAACAAATGATCCCCTAACTTAGCAATTTCAAACCACCATTTTATTAACTCAATAACGGGCAAGGATCACCTGGAGTACCTTCACTCCTATGTCTAGTGGTTAATGCTGGCTGTCAATCTGGACCTCAGCTGAACCGTGGGCTGGAGCCATGTGGCTTGGGCTGGTTTGGGCTTCCTCACAATATGGCGGTGGAGCTCCAAGAGCGAGCATGCCTAAGGAGCAATGTGCATGGCCTTTTTACCGAGCTTGAAAGTCACGTAGCACCGCTTCCACTGCACTCTGTTGGCAAAGGCAGCCACAAAGTTCTGCCCATTGTCAGGCTCATGGACTCCACCACTGGCTGGAAAGAATGTCAAGGTGACACTGTAAGAAGACCATGTGGAATGGGAAGTTTTGTTGTGACCATCCTTGGAAAAGATAACCTGTCACTATGTTCTACCAAGAAACACTTTCATCAATTTTCACTGTAGTTGTGGGCCCATCTTATAACTGTGAGCAACTGAGAAAGAACCCTTGTTGCTTTCAGCTTTGCCTTCCCCCAACATCTAGCAAGTCTTGTTTTCAGAAGGGGTTAGTAAGAATTTGTGCAGTGAATAAATATGTTATAAAGAAATGAATAAACAAATGAATGAATAAATGAATGAGAAATGGGCTGCTGAAATGCCTCTATGGCCCCTGACATAGACATCCACGCAGAGAAACTGGAGCTCCTTGTAAGAAGGGACCACTTACGGAAGGTGGTTTTATTGCTCTCACATCCCTCCTGTATGTTCTCAGCTAATCTGCAATCCATTATTTATGTGTAGCCTAATTAAGGTTGTGAGTGGCTCGATCCTTGTTTATTTAAGTCTATCCCAGAAGATTGCCAAGATTAAATAAAATTACCTCCAGGCAGGCAAGCCTCTCCGGGGCTGGGGCTAGAAGAGGAGAGGAGACTGAGATGCCGCACCTTGGAAAACTTCATCCCTGTCTCCCACACAGGCACCCGTCCCGTGTGCCACATACCCTGCCCAGAGGCACAAGGGCCACCCACAGGCACAGGCATCCATGAACATGCCTGCAGGCACACAGGCTGCCCTGTTTAAATGCATCCACACAAATGTCCCTGCTCCTGTGGCTGCTGCCAATTCCAGCTCCCTTAATAAACAGTCAGATCATCTAGACCCAGCAAAAGTCAGTGAAGTCTGAAACTAACTAATCCAAATGATTAGCTCCTTGCAGCCTCTGACTCTACCCTTTTCTTGTAAAACCAAAGACCGGTTCTTATGTGGATGCTGGCCTTGTGCATTTAATGAAGAGAGAAGAGGGTTGGCTGGAGTGACAGGGATAGGTTAATATTTCTGGATGATTAGTGGCAAATTATAAAACATTTCAAAGAGCCATGTATATTTTTGCTCTATCCCTGAGCCTGTTCTTCTTTGGAACAGTAGTTAACCCATCAGTATCTCACTTGTACTCAGAGTTAACAGGACCCCCCATTCATGGGAAAACTTTGGGAGTTTGGGATTTGCTCACAAAGGCCATAGGGGACCTCAGGGTTTCAGAGAAAGAAGGGTATACTGGCCGCCGCTCTTAATACTCCAGCGGAGCCAAAAGACAGCCATTGGCAACGGGTTAACTAGAGTCGCGGCCTGGGGCACAATGATGAAGACGGGGTCCTAAGTCAAGAGCCAAGGGAAGGAAAGGATTGAGCTTCTCAGCACCGAGGAAGTGTAGGCAGCTTGCGATACGTTCATTTATTCTTTTATTTATCACTTATTGGGCAGCATCTCTATACCAGGAATTGTGCTAGGCCCTTTCCTCTGTTACTCCCAGTTTAAGGGGGGACATAGCTAAACTGATGCGTTGATTATGGAATGACAGGCTGTAGGACTGTCTGGCCCAGGGGTGATGAGGGTGTGCAGAGGGGCCTCTCAGCCAGGCTCAGGTTTGGTGACAGCTCGGAGTTGGTGAGGGCTCAGCTCAGAGTTAGTTGACTTTGGGGGGGGGGGTGACAGAGAGAGAGGGAATGGGACTAGAGGATGGGTAGGGAGGATGGTGGGGGGTGGTATTCTAGAGAAGTGACTGCTTGAACAAAGACGTAATAATAACAGTAGTAGTAGAAATGGCACTACTGCCATAAATAACTGGCATAGTGTAAAGTGCTTTGTATGTATTATTGCATTTAATCTTAAAATAAATCTAAATTCTCCCCATTTTACACAAAATATAACTAAGGCACACTTAGATAAAGAAATTTTCTCAAAGTAAGAGGTGAGGAAGTTGGGATTTAAACCCAGGAGCATAGTGGGGCTGCAGCGCTCTTCTGCCAAACGCAGTAGGGCAACTGTTCTTTATCTTATAAGCAATTATGTTCGTGGAGGGATTTTAAGCAGGGAAGGGACTAGTCAGAGTTGTGTCTTAAAGGCCAGACTGGATGCCAAGGAAGTAGAAAGGGATTTGAGGGTGGTAACGCTGGCGGTAAGGTGACTGGTTAGGAGGGCTGCAAGTTGCAGGTGAGAGGTAGGAGTGTCGAAATGGGGCTGTGGACAAGAAGAGTCAAACTTGAGAAATGCTTGAGATAAAAGCTTGGACTGTATCAGTGACTATCTGAAAGTGACAGGGACATGAGAAGAAAGAACAAAGACTCCCCCATATACAGGCAGAGTGTGTGGAAGGCCATTAACCGTCTAGAAAATGCTGGAGGCAGGTGGGTGTGGGGCGTCCAGGTGAAGGGAAACATGGAGAGAGATGCTGCCTGGAGCTGTAGGCTGGCGGACTGAAGTGCTGTGGGACATGCAATGGACCATCACAAGTCACCTGGGTGAGAGAACCAGAAGCTGAGCTGGAGAGTCATCCGCATAAAGCTGGCAGTTAAAACCAGGGGAGGGGAGGAGATTTTCCAGGGAGGCAGCTGTGCGGGAAGAGAGGAGGCCCCCACAGCATCCACATTCAAAGAGAAGCTGGAAAGTTGTCCATGGGAAAAAATATCTAAGAAATAGGTGGAGAATCTAGAAAAAAAAATGGAACCATAATAAATAAAGGAGCAGAGAATTTCAAGGAGGAGAGAGTGATGATTAATCTAATGATACAGAGAAGTCTAGAAAAAGGACTGGAAAATGTCCCTGGTTTAATAACATGAGGTCCCTCAGTGACCTTTGTCAGAGCAGCTCAGTGAGGTCATGGGGTAGGGGACGGGAGGGAGGTAAGCCAGGTCCCAGGGAATGCAGTGAATGCGAGTCTTGAAAACAGGCGGAGTAGATCAATCTTCTAGCACCTTATCTAGATGGGAAAAGAAAAACGCGAAGGACCCAGGGTCCTTAAAGCGTGAGGAAAGGAACAAGCTGGAAGAAGTTGACAGCAGAGGGCGAGAGAGCACAGCAGGGAAATGAGGTCCCGGGTGATGGGAGAGCGAACCTCGAGCAGGAAGACGGTCCCTTCCTGACGGTGGGAACGGATCAGGGAAGAGGTTGCTAGAGCCAAATGGTGAACACGAGAGACAAGCCGCATCACTTCAATTTTCTGATTTTTTAAATGAAGTAATGGATGAAGACACCGCTTAGAGTGGGAGGGAAAATTGGAAGGAAGCATGAGAAGGGAGAGGGGATGAGGTGTGGGGAGGGGGAGGGGGAGGCACGGCGGGGGGGCGGGGGAGAGTGGGAGCTCTCCAGGACAAAACTATTGGCCAGCTGTGCTACAGAGCTCAGGGTGTCCCTTGGTTAAAGAATTTCCCCTGAGAATTCTCAACAGATCAGGCAAAGGTTGCAGACCCATTGCCGGAGGTTGCCAACAGAGTAGAGTGATGACAGAGTCCATTAGGTACATCAACGCTAAGGTCACTGGTGACTCAGCTGTGGCCATGGTGTCTGTTTTGCATGTTAAAAGAGCTAAGGTATGTAAGGCCCCCAACACGGTGACTGACACTTAGTTAGCCCTCCATAAATGTTGGCTCTTGTTAATAGCCATTAGTTGGTGATCTCCAAGGTCATTCCCTATCTTAAATGATAAAATCTAATATTATTCTATTCTACCAAAGGAAGAAAATGGAGATACAGGCTAACATTTTAACATAAGAGTTTTTAAGATTAACCCCAAAGAAATTTCCAACGGGAAGGCCTGTAAAACGCCCATAAAGGCCATTAAAGAAGATGACAGAATCCCGGATGAGACGGGGATCAGGGTGGATTCCTACGTGTCTGGGGCACGTTCGATGCAGCCCTTCCTTGAGGCCGGGAACAATCCCAGTCATGTGGGTGGGTCTTTCTTCTCTGGGAGGGAAGAAATGGTCTTGACCCATAATGTTAAATCCAATCTACTAAGAACAGCTGCCTAGGGCACTGGCAGGAGAGGTAAGAGACCAGCTCGTTATGTCTGCCACATGCTCCGAAGGGGACGGCAGCATGTTTGTTTTCCCTGACGCGGCCCCGGCTTTTTCCTCCGTAAATGAAAAGCCAAGGTCTAGGGAAAGCAAATGCCTGGACTAGCACTTTAGGAAGCTCTGGACTACAAGCCTGGTTTGCAACTTACGGCCCAGAATTCTGTCCCCACACTGTGCTGCCATTTCCCAGACACTTACAAACCATGCGGACATGGCATCAATGACCACTGAGGGCCTAAAACCTGCAGTGAAGATCAAGCAGCAGGAGATTCATGAATCGAGGCTGTTTTCACGTCTGGGCCCAGGGGAATCATCATTTAGCATCAATAAGCCGGAGCATAACCAAGAGTAATCCTTGGCAAAAGCCAAGTGCTAAGGGAGCCGGGCTCCTGCTGTGAACTACTAAGTGAGCAGTTTAAGCTTATTTGAAGCATGTAAAGGCCTAAGGGCCTACACGTGGGCTCCAGTAGCTTTAAGCAGAGGCTATTTCAGCTAGAATAACGTTGTTTGGTACCTAATGCTCATCAAGCACCCAGGGTGGTTGGCCCAATTATAGAATTAACATTGCTCATATCTGCTCAGCCAAATAGAAGGTAACTACTCTATAAAGGGGCCAGGCATGTAAAATTAAACAGGGAGGAGAGGCCTCTAATTGCTCTCATTTTTTGCCCAGAAGCATGGTGCCAGGCTCAGAATCTCCCAAGCAGATGGAAGGAAGGCAGGGGTGGAGAAGGGATAGGAAAATCACCTCGCTTCATCAAATACCTCCTCCCACTCCTGTGTCTTCTCTCTCTCTCACACCTCCTGGCTCCTTTCGTTCAATCTATTAATATTTCAAGTCTTTCTACTTCCTCTCCTCAGCCCAGTCCACAAGTAGGTTCGGGTTGGTGAAATAAAAAGAGCACCAGGGTCAGAAAGATCTGAGTTTGAATTATCCCTTCACTAACCCAAGCTGTGTGATCTCGGACAGTTCACTGAGCCTCTCTGAGCACAATTTGCTCATCTGAGAATGTGAGCTAGTAAATACTCTAGTAGTTACCTCTCAGTGTCATTCTGAAACAGAAGCAGGATGCCAGCTGTGAAAGGCTTTAGCATAGCGTGCCGTGCTCAGAGAATGCATCTCTGATGCTAATGAGTCAGTCTTATCCTCTGAGACTCACATGAAATTGGCCCATATCCCCAAACCCACTCATCAAAGAAAACACATTCTTTCCAAAGATTCTCGGAGGAGGCATTTAGGCTTCTCCTGGTTACCTCTGAATGTGTTCTGTTTGGGGCTCATGTTATTGCCTAGTAAGATGCTATCCCCTTTCGAGCCCGAACAAACTAAGCCTGGACGCCACCCTGATCCTCCCGTGCCCTGCACTCCGGCTCTCAGGCTGTGCGTGCAGCAGGCTTGCACTGAAGTGTGAAGAAACAGAGACACGTGTGCCAAACAACTGAACTGATTATGATTCGCTCTCTTATTTTCAAATGTCCTTCAACCGCCCCCCCCCCCGATTTCCTGCCCACTCCCTATCTCCTCTCTTTCTGCACACCCCAGACCCCAAATTCCTGTTCCTTTCTACACAGAGAGGTTTGCTTATTTCCTTATTTTGCTGTGTCTTCCTGCACTGTGCCTGGAGTCTCATCTTTCAGATCCAAAACACCTGGTGGAAGTATTTTTCCAACCAAAGCCAGCCCCTCCCTAGGAGGCAGTCTGGTGCCAGCGGTAATACAGCCTTCACGTTCTCCCTCCTGTGCATATTCTCAGTCCACAAAGTTAGTGAGCTCTTCCCTTCTTCATACTAAAACCTGTCTCAGCCCACCTTGCCCCGAATTCTCTCTCCCATGCCCAGTAGGCCTCTGGAGAAGAAGGCATCCTCCCCGGGAGCCCACCCTTCCTTCACTGTGCAAGGAGTCGCTCCCACCGCTAGCCTGGGACTGCTCTCTGCTAATTCAGCTTTAACTCGCCAAATCCAGCAACCTTACCCCATTCGCTGTAGCAACTGACACCGCTGGCAATGCCCTCTCTCCGGCCCAGTGCCATCGTCACCGCTCGTCCGCCCCAGCTCCAAGCGCTCTTTGCCTTTGTGAAGGGTCCCCTCTTCTCTACCCACCTTGAGCGTGCGGACACTGCCTTCCGTCGGTAACCCCCTCTCCTCCCTACGTGGCCCTCGCAGCCATCGTATCCAGGCCCCCAGTTCCACCCCCAGGGGGCCGGTGAAGCTTACGGTTCCCTCTGCTGTAGTTCCCCCCGGGGCTCACACCGCTTGGGGGCGCCTCCTGGAAACCTCCACCGGCGCGGGAGCAGCCAGCTGCAGCTCACAGGGCCGCCTAGCTCACGGTCCCCCCGTCCCCCTCCAAGCCCGCCTGCTGGGCATCGCCCTGTTCAGGGAGAGAATCGCCAGCCCGCCCCCCTTGGCATCCACTGACTCACTCAGTAAACATTTACGGGGCCCTCTCCCAGGTGATCTCTTTAGTCCCATGCCTGAGATAACACCTATATGCCGACAATTCCAAATTTATCTCTCAGCCCAAAGCTCTCCTCTCGGCTGCGACTGATGCCTCTTTCCTCTCAGGCACCTCAAACTCAGCATCCCCAAACGGGGCTCTCACCTCCTCCCCACCTTTCACTGTTCCTTTTCCAATCAAACCCACTTTAGTAAACAGAGCCTCCAAATACGCGTTTACTTCAGCAAAGACATGGGCATGGCCCCGACTCCCCCTCCTCGCCGCGGGGTTCAGCCCACTCGCAGCTCTCGCGACTTACCCGAAATCCGCCCTTTCCTCCTGGCTTGCTCCCACCCCCTGGGCTTGGCTGGAATCACGTTTCCCGTGGACAGTTTCTGCAGCCTCCTGAGTGGGCTTTCACTCCCTTCCTGCTTCCTCACAAACTCATCCAGACCCCGAACAAGAAAAATCTCCTAAAACAGAAGCAGGATCCTGCTATTCTTCCATCAGCGGCCTCCCGTTTGTCTTAGAATAAATTCCAAATCCCTATTATGCCCCATAAGCGCTGGTTGTCTCTCCAAGTCCTCAGGTCTCTCCGCAGTAGCTCAGCTTCTATACATTCCTCAAATGAGGAGCAACCCCCTCCTTCAGGCCCTGGAGACTTTGAATTGTTCTTTTCTGGCTGAGATGCTCTCCCTGCAAGTGGCCCCTTCTTTACCTTCAAGTCTCCTCATAAATGTTACCTCCTTCCAGAAGCCTTCCTGACACTCCTAGGTAGGTTTGGATCCACTAACCTGCCATGATCTTCTATTATTCCACCTTGACCCTCTCCTTTACAGTATTTAAGCTCTTTCTGGACTTTTGCTCTTGCTTGTTTATAGCCTGCCTCCTCCATGAGGGTTGATTTATTTTGTTTTCCAGAACATGTTTGTTTTGTTAACCACTAGATTCCCGGCACCGAGAACATTGCCTGACACATAGTAATTGCTCAATAAATATATGTTGAATGAATGAATGGTTGGAAAAAAAGAATCTTTCATACGCGTGAAGCATTGGATAAGACAGAATCCTAAAAAATTAAAAATTAAAAAAAACATGGTCTTTGCTCCCCAGGGATGACCCACCCAGTAAAATGTAAACTTCTCATTATAAATCAGAGTTGTCTCCCCTGCGAGAGGCAAGGTTAAGTGGTGTGGGAACGCAGAATAAGAACGACCAGCTTGAGGGATCTGTGGACTTCACATGAAGCTCACAAATGGGCAGAGGGGCATGACACAGAGAGGGCTTTGCTAGATTTTAATTTTTATATATAGTTGATTGAATTGAAATTGAAATTTATTTCTTGCACTTTAGCTTAAAGTCAACTTAGGTAACCACCTGATGCTGAAGATAAAAGCTGAGAATTTTGCATATCAGTACTTTTAACAAGATAGTTAATTGGCTGGTATGTAAAATGCATTTCCCTTCCCTCACCCCCAAAAAGAGAGTCCAAAAATTCTACTCAGTCTAGTGTACCAATATTTTGAATTCAAAGGCACATGCTTCCATTATAGATGAACTGAATTAAGAACAGAACAAGGGTTGTGTCATAGTCACTACGTCTTCTTCTTAGCATGTATGGCAGTCATCCTAGGCTACGTTACACTGTGGTAGCAAATGACCCCAAATTCTTAGCGGCTTCCACATGGAGGCTTATTGCTCATTTGTGTGACACGGGTGCTTGAGTCATCTTCACTTCCTGACTCGAGCTGAAACAGCAGCTCCCATTGCGAACACATCGGTCTGCAGGCAGAGGCGGGAAAGAGACGGTTAAACCAAGCGATGGCTCTTGAAACTTATGTTTGAAAGTAGCCAGTGTCACTAGCAGTCACATTTCCTTGGCCAAAGTTGATCACTTGGCCAAGACTGGCATCACCGAGTCAGGGGTGCGAAATCCCTGCAAATGCTTCGTGGTAAAAATACAACCTACCATGACATATATAATTCAAGTTTATGGCTTACATCATTTCCATTACTGTAAGGATGCTGGGAAATATACATGATCTAAACAAGGAGTGCACTTAGAGGCAATAGCTGATGCCAGTGACGAAGTGAGGCAGCAGAAAATATCAAAGACACAAGTTTCTCATCCTATCAGCCTAATCCTGCAGAAGCAGAATGTAGAATTTTCTACAGGATTTCAGGTGCAACATCCATATGAACAAAACAGCAGTTACCTCTTTGAGATCAAGTTAAAATAACTTTCAATCCATAAAAAAGAAGTTTTCTTCAAAATGTAATTTCGGGATAAAATTAGAAGCATTTGTATCCCGCATGTTTTATGAACTGGCAATTATTGTATACAGAATTTTTGAGTTGGCTTCAAGAAGTAAAAATGTTTTCTTTGTATGTGATAGACATTCTCAAAAAATAAATTTAAGATCAGACCCATCAGCTTCTCAATCATATCTTGAGGTGCAAATTCAAATAGATGTTTTAAGAAGGGTCCTGGCTATTAGTTAAAGCAAACACTAAGCTACAAGCTCCTCAGTAGCAGAGCAGGCCTTGCATAGCTGTGAATCTCAGGCAGCGATCAGTGCCCGGTTCTCGGTAAGTGCTCAATATATATTCCATGCTGACGCTCTTCCGGAGGCCAAGTTATACCAAATTTCAAAGTGCTCATTCAACTTGATGCCGAAATTCCAAGGCTAGAAATTTACCCTAAGAAAAACAATGGAGATGTTCACCGAGAAAATAATTGGTGATATGCAGGATGTTTATTACTGTCCCGTATATAATAGCAGGAATTATTAAAAACCCAGATATTTAACAATAGATTACTAGTCAAATACATTATGCTCCATGATATAATGAAGTATTATACGATTATGAAAAACCATATTGTCAAAGAACATTTCATTGCAAGGGGAAATAAAATATATTATGTGGGAGAAAGAGCAGTTAGATAACTAGGGGATACCATAAAATCTCGCTTTAACAAAACGCATATATAAATGTGTGTACGTATATTCACACACATGCATACATCATACATACATACATCGTACATACACACACATATATATATATATCTGAGTGAAACAGAAAAAAGATCTGTTACAAGGGAAAAAACATATTTCTTTCTGGCTTGTAAAGACTGCGGATCCTTTGCCCCCAGAGAGAGGGAACCGGTGGGGATGCGGGGAGAGGAGGGTGCGGCTGGGGGACAGTAAGGCTCTGTGGCAGGACCCGCACCAGGCAAGGAGCGAGGCGGTGGCAGCTGGTGGGAAGTTGGGGCGCGGAGAACCCAGGTGCCTCCTGGAGACTAGTAGAAATGAAGTGTAGCTGTGCGGGTGCGCCGTGCCGTCTCCTCGGCCTCCCCCGACAACGTGGCAAACCCAGCTGGTTCCCTTCGCTTGAAGGTGGGTCTCCGGGGCGGGGGCGAGGGTGCCCGAGGGCTGCAGCTGCGCCCGGGCCTCCAGGAAGGAAAAGGCGCCCAGCTACTCAACAGTCATTAGCTTTGGGTTCAGGAAAAGGTGATCGCCACCCCCTCTTTGTGCTTTAATGGATTTTCCAAGTTTCTGTAATGAATTTGCATTACTATTATAATAAGAAAAAATGTTATTTTAAAAGACCAAATTGATGTCAAGTGAATGAATAAGTGAAGACATCGATGAATGAAGGAATGAACGAATCAGAGAAGCGGTTGGCCCGGGCGACGGAAGCACAAGCAGGATCCTGATCCACAGATTTGCTTGCTCTCGTTTCCTGCTGCGGACATCAGGGAGCCTCTAGCTTTACGTGAAACACATTTTTAAAAAACAAAACAGAAACTGCTCCTCAGATGGGAGCAATGTTTTCATGCGCTCTGCTCTTCAACATTGCAAAATGCCTCCACCTCCTCCCACCGGGTCATGCCCACACGCTCTTGTGTTTCCCCCGGGACTGTGGCCAACACCCCCGGAATTCACGAGCACACAATTCCATGAAATCAAAGAGAACCGGCCCAGGTGAAGAGGCAGCTTTTACAGAGCAGCCTGCCTGCCTTCTTTGCAATTCTGTGGCTCTGCGTTTACATGGCCTTATAATATCAGCGCATGTGTGTGTACGACATGTACAGGTGTGAAGTCAAGGCTGCAGATTGAAAACATACTTAACACACACCCAGACACATTCAGCCTGAACCAGTGCCAAGCCACGTGTGCTGAACGTGTCAGCAAACTGTCTGATTTGTTCCCATCGCACCGTGAACAGTCAGGCAGGGCTGGGAGGCGGGGCCGCTGTGCTGGGGGGACCTAGAAAGGCTTCTATGGAAAGCATATTGTTTACCCATATGGGCTGGTGGGGATGGCAGCTGGGTGAGGACCTTGCCGGCTGCCAGGCCAGGAGACGAGCAGCCGGCCCGAGTCCCTGAATCCAGGCTGAGGACGGCTCAAGGGCACAGGGAGTTTCTGGAATATTTGGGGAGGACAATTACTGGGTGGTTCCGGGGAGGGGAGGGGAGGGGAGGGGAGGGGAGGGGAGGGGAGGGGAGGGGAGGGGAGGGGAGGGGAGGGGAGGGGAGGGGAGGGGAGGGGAGGGGAGGGGAGGGGAGGGGAGGAGAGGGGAGGAGAGGAGAGGAGAGGAGAGGAGAGGAGAGGAGAGGAGAGGAGAGGAGAGGAGAGGAGAGGAGAGGAGAGGAGAGGAGAGGAGAGGAGAGGAGAGGAGAGGAGAGGAGAGGAGAGGAGAGGAGAGGAGAGGAGAGGGGAGGGAAAGAGAAGCCTGTCTGACAAAGCTGATTTTTCTGTACAGCTGCTGCTGACAGAAGACGAGAGTGGGAGCAGTATGTTCAGCTACATTAGCCAGGGATGGAGTTTTAATAGGCTGCAGACGGAAATGGTGACGGCAAAGTTAGGAGCAGTGGGTAACTCAATTCGAGAGAGCGGAGCTCCCAGGAGATGACAGCAGAGGCGCTGTTTTTCCGTTTCACCCATGGGGCAGGTCCGGTGTCGGGGTCAGGGCGGACACTGGCATTGGGCACTTTTACCTCAACAAGCACAGCTCCTCCGGCTGCGACTCATTAGTGATGCCGGCCCCACAGCTGGGGACAGAGCTGTCATTTACGGTTACGGGAGGAGGGAGGCACCAGCTCCTGGGGAGGCTGTCTGCACGGATGGGGCAGGGCGGAGCCTTTTAACTGCTGCAGCAGCTGAGGATGTGGAAGGTGATGCCACGGAGGTGCCAGCGGCCAACAAATCTGGTAAAGGGACAAACTGGTCACAAAGCAGACAGGGCTCGGGCATCCTTGCGTACATTAGAAAAAGGCCTGCCCCTGCCTGGGAAGGATGCATGGCTGATGAAGAGGAAGGGAGAGATTCACCTCTGCCTGCCCCCTGGATGGACACCCTTGTTCAGCGGACCCCCCGCCCAGCCACACGCAGCAGCCGTGAGAACTAGCCCTGGATAAACAAAGTCCTGGCCTGGCGTCCCTGGCCTCCTTGAGCCAGCCCAACCTGGTGGCCCAGCCCAGCCTCACCGCCGGCCACGAACCCCCGCTCCAGCAGACGGCATTCCCGGCCGTGCTCCAAGCCTGCCCTCTCTGCCTCGCGTTTGTACTTTCACTACTTCTGTTCTCTTAGCCGTAATGCCCTAATCCACTTTGCCTAACGTTACCTCATGTGTTTTTAAGGTCCTGCCCAAATACCACCTCCTCCAGGAGGCCTCCTCTGGTTGCCTCCAAGTCAAAGTGATTTGGGCCTCATCAGAGCTCTTACAGCACTGTATCTCTACATCCCCATGTCAACATTTTGGGTCACCATTTACTTCTTTCTACTCTGTATAAAGTAGTGTGTCGTACTTGGATGTGTGTTTCTTATCTTTTCTGCTAGACTGTGAGCCCCTGAGGGCAAGGTCTGTTCCTTATTAATGTTACATATCCCAAAACACCAAAGCAGGGTACCTGGCACATGAAAGGTGTTTCATACACCATCGTATGGAAACGTGCTGGGCAAAGCAGGTTTACCCCAGCTCTTGTCACCTGAGGACCATAACAGCACATCATCATTTGACATGGAGGACATCACAGAATTTTCCTAACTCGTCTAGTGAAGTTTGTTTTTTTTAAACCTCCAAATCCAGAACAGGAAACTGAGACATGGAGAGCTTAAGTATTGTGTTCATTATCAACAACTAGTAAGTGGTGGAGGTGAGACTTGAATCCAGGTCACCTGGTCCAGAGCCCACACCTGTGACCATGCGCTGGGCTTTAACTACTGTTGAGGGACCGTGGGTTTAGTTAAGCTGGTTCTCACCTCTTCACTTACAAATGAATAATATTTACATATTGTTTATGCATTATAACAACTATATATTAACTATACTGATTCCTAGAACATAATAAATCACCAATAAAAGTAGTCACCCTTAATAAATATTTTTGAATGAAAGAAATAAAGAATGTGGTCTGGGCAGGTTGTCATCTAGAATGTGATATCTAAAAGGAATATCATGCAAACCCCAAATGCAAGCCCCATGCATTAAATTTTTCTAGTAGTCACAGGAATAAAGGCAAAATAAAGCAGATAAATTTAATTTCAATAAAAATTTTATTTAACCCAATATATTCGAAATTTTATCATTTCAACATGTAATCAATATAAAAGATATGAACAGAATATTTTACATATTCTTTATAGTAAGGCTTCAAAATCTGGCTTGCATTTTACACTTGGAGGCATCTTGATTTGGACTAACCACATTTCAAACATGCGAGAGCCTCATGTGGCCCGTGGCTACCATGTCAGACAGCACGGAGCTAGCAGGCCTAAGAAAAACTCCCCATGAAAAGTATTACTAGGAAGTGAAACTCCTGCTATTTGAGTTATGATATATTTCCCTTTTCAAGAGCTCATCATTACAATGTGAACACCTCTGGGAAACATCAATTAACACTGAGGCTGGGCTGGTGCTGCAGCTCAGACTGGTTGGGATGCTGAGAAGACTCATTCATTGGTTAAAGGTGTGAGTCCCAGAGTTGGATAGACCTGAATTCAAATCATGACTCTGTCTCGTATAGTTTGTGTGACCTTGGCTGAGTCCTTTAACATCGCCGAGCTGTCCCTCATCTGTGAGAGGGGTGCAGACACCCACCCCATGGAGCTGAGCTAGGATTGAGCACAAGGCTTGCAAGGCCCACCCAGGTGCTCAGTAAGCATCAGTTCACCCTTTTCCCCTAGACCTCATGTCACCATAACTGTCCCTCTCCCTACTGCTCCTCTGTCACAAACACACTCTTCCTGCTTTGCCCAGACGAGTCCCCATTATTGGGGGACTGCTTGTTTAATGCAGACAGGATTTGTTGAGTGTCTAGGACACAGAGGCACTGAGGGGTCCCCGAAAGTTTACCGTGTTGATAATGGTTGTTTCATGCCAGCACTGATCTGAGGATTTTCAGGTTTGCGATGACTTAGACATTCCCTTGGAGCCTGGTCTCAGCCTCTGCACCCCTCTTACACCCTTGCCCGGGGCCCCTGTCCCATCAGACCCAGACATAGGGTCCCAGTGGGAGAGGCGGACTCTGCCTCTGACCCTGCCCACAAACACCTCTTCTGATTCTATGCCTCTTACCACTTTCCTCTCCTGGACCCGGGACTTGTTGGTCCACTTATTCTGTCACAGCCTGTCACTTGACTCTGTCTTGTTCCACCTCTAATACAAAGGCAAGCTGTGTGAGGGTGGCCCGAGGAGGTGCACACAAGTAGAAGAGCCCTGGGGGCCAGGGGCACATGTCAGGGTATTATCCAGGGGCTGGGGCGGGGTTGGGGTGGAGGGAAAAGCCAGAGTCAAGAGGTAAAACCCAGAGAACAGGGCAGCCTTCTTTGAGCCAAGAAGTCTAGCTGAGGACCTAATGGCATTCAGCGTGAGCAGAAGTAGGGACTTTCAAGACAGGAAAGGGAATGACACACAGTAGTTCAGGCAGTCCAGGCGGCTAAGTGTGCACATGAGGTGTATGTTTTGAAACAATTCTTTTACTCATGGCCCACAGAGGATCTCGAAGCAGGAGAGCCCAAAGCCCCCTTGCTTGTTTGCCAGGCCTCAAATGCTTTGTAAACACCTCTGCCCACATGTTGAAGACACCTGCCCCTTCAACTCGGACTTGGCCCCAGTGCCACCAACTACTTACTGACTGTGGCCAGCTAAATCAGCATGCCATTCTGCACTGGTGCTTACTCCACCCCAGTCCTTCCTGGCCATGATCTCTCCAGCCTTGCTCTAATTTATAGGCTGTGCCCACCTAATCCTGAGGTGTGGCATTGGGATGCTCACTGTCTTGAAGGGATAGATTGACACAGCTGGGAGGTGCCATAGAACACTGATGAAGGGTTTTAGTGTCAGAAAGACTGAAATAGAAATCCCAGCTCTGCACTTGTTGTTATGGCCATAATAGAGTAGTGTAATCTCAATTTTCTCCTCTGTAACATGGGTATAAGATGTGTCTTACAGAGTTGCTGTGAGATATAAATGAGGGAATAATATATGTAAAGTGCATCGCAATACCGAGCATCTAGGAGGTGCTGGATCAGTGGTAGCTTAACTGAAACAGCTACCAGCCCCAGCAGCTCCAGCAGCTCCAGCAGCTCGCTGTGGCTGGAGTGCAAAATCCCGAGCCCGGTGCCCGAGGCCCTGTGCAAGCTGGGCCTGCATCTTCTCCATCCCATTCCGCGCACTGTCCACAGGTTGTCTCCAGCCTGGCCTTACTCAACCACGGGCGCTCAGAACCAGCCCCAGTTCTGCTTCCGCCGGGACCTTTGCACCCACCCTCTCCACCTGACTGGCTCCTCCACACACCAGTCAGCCCCCAAACCACAGGGCTCCCTTTCTGCAGAGCCGAAGGCACCTCACAGGGCCCTCAGCTGTGTCTCTGTTCTTTGTGCTGGAGCCATTGGCACCAAAAGCATAGAACAAAAGCAAGTGTGTAGTGAGTGTTCACCCTGTTCCCAGGGACTATGCTCTGCCCTTTACGTACATTATCTCAATTAATCCTCACTGACCTCGGAAGTAGATTGTATTACTAGCTCTGTTTTTCAGGTGGAGAACTCGAGGCTTCCATGCATTAAATAACTCTTCCCAGGGAAACCAGCTGTGTGAGGGGCTGAGAGCCCAACCTGGAGCAATGTCACTCCAAGGCCTGAACACTGGCTGGGCCATGTAAAGGGAATGAAAGGATGGGTGGGTGGGTGGATGGATGGATGATATAATCAAGCTCCAAAAAGTAGAGAGTAGTGGAGTAGGGAAGTAAACTCTTTAAACAATCACTGTGGTCTTTTTAATGAGTATTTATAATTTATGATACATATCCACTCCCGATGCTTAAATGCTTTACAAAACAAAAACTCAAAGAGAAATAAAACACCAGAAGATGGTTCTCACTATCACCCAGCACCTCCGTTGTCAGTCAGCCATCCTTGTAGGACACAGAACATGGTGACGATCGGCCACCTCCTGCCTTTTCCCTTCTCCTTCCCACAGAGAGATGCTCCCTACGGTGCCGCTGCGATGCTGGTGAAAAGCGCGCTCACAAGGTCCAGGCACGAGTGAGCGGCGATGCCGGCTGGCCACCCACCTCCGGCGAGGGGAATGGGGGGAGAAGGAAACATCTGGAAGCAGGGGCACTCCGTTCTGGACCTTGTGCACATGAGTGATGCACTAAGACAATTCTCTGCCTTATCATAAATTCTGCAAACTCATGAACTTCGCAATCTCTGAAGCTCAGCGCTGTGCGGGAGCCACTTATCTTGTGCTGAAAGCAATATAAAAACAGATGGCAGAGAGCGCGTCGGGAGATAAATCAGCGGCCTGCTGCCAGGGGCTGCGGGCAAACCGCACGGCCAGCCTCTCCGCACTGGACACAGCGCCTGCTCCACGGGCTCCCCTGGGGCGAGCGGACGGGCTGGCAGGGAAGGTGGCTGGCAGGAGGAGGCAGGGCAGTCCCTTGGGGAGAAGAGAGGGAAGGGCACCTTCACGGTTGGCCTTGGGAAAGTGGCCAGGGCTTTCCTGGGGAGGAGCCCTGGATGGAGGAGAGCTCGGGGCGCTGTCCACAAAACAGCGGCCAAGACCAGAGCTTTGGCATTTTTAAGGCCCTTTCCATAGTCACTGCACTAGCTCCTCACTGCAGATCTGCAAGATATTTATTTCTGCAATAGGGAAACTGTGATTCCAGGATTGGAAGGGACCGAAGTCACACGGCAGAGCCAGAACTTGAATCAAGGTGTCACGATGCAGTGCTCTGTCACCCACAGCACAGGGTGTGACTTGGCCTTGTTTGACTCTCACCATAGTTCTATGAAAAGAAGTGAAATGGAAATAGGACTCAGAGTTTAAATGCCTTGCCTCAGGTCAGAGGCTGGTGTGTGGCTGGCTGAGGAACACCCTGCCCCACACTTCCTGCACCTCCCTGCTGCAGGCCAGCCCACAGCACACCTACGACCCAGCTGCTTTTGCCCTGGAGCCAAAGTGAGTTTCCCAAGAACCCGGGCCATGCCCATGGCTGCTGGGGACAGGCCCAAAGCAGAGAGGCAGCAAGGGAAAAGGGAGCGAGACTGAAGGAAGTGGTAAGAGTTGGAAGAAGAGAAAGGGGAACATGAGAGGCAAGAGATGGGTACCTGGTGTCCTACAGGATCCAAGAAACATCTCAGTGCCACTGGCTCAGGGTCGGCCTATCTGGGAGCGGGTACAATGGAGCCAGGGAGCAGGGACATCACCAGCCTGTGCTGAAAAGTGCCACAATACCCTCTTCTCAGAGGGGCTCAGCAAAGAGCAAAGACCATTTGGGTTATATTGTTTCTGTGCAACAAGGACGTGTTTAGTGAGCACCTACGTGGTGCCAGGCACTAAGGAGGGCTGATACAGGCAGGGAGAGGAGACGCCACGGTGGGGGCAGATTCTTCAGATTGGCACAGGCCTCAGATCCAAGGCCTGAAAGGAGGCAGGGACTAGGCGAGAATGAAAAACGCAGCCCAGTGCAGCGGCACGAACACAGATGCGGGAGGCAGGCTGAATCCCAGCCCCGCGCTCCTGACACTGTGACTTTCAGCTGTTCCAGAGCCTCTTTGCACCCGGTTGCTTGGTTGTCACATGGGGCTGGTGCTGCTCCTTCAAGGCTTGCGGAGATTCAATGGGGTGACAGATGAGACGCCCTGGCACCTATCCAGCTGAGGCCCTCAGCACGTGTTCACTCCCCCTCCCTCACCCACCTGGGATTGCCCTTGCCTGGCTTCTGTAATCCACCCGCTCGCCTCAGCCACCTGCCACGCAGCTCACGCCTTCACGCTGCGTCTGTGTCCCTGTGGTGCTAAGTGTTTGTTTGCAGGGGTTTAGAGGACCTCACGTCTGAAGTTATGTATTTCTCTCCTTTCTGTTGAACTTCCCCAGAACAGAGATGACGCCCCCATTCCCTTATAACCTCCACACTAAGTGCCATCCAGGACCCTGGTCCCAGGAGCCTCTGGGTCTGAGTTTGGGATGAGTGACTGTGTGCAATACAATGGGACCTCAGGTCCACCTAATGCACACGGAGGTCCCGTTCTGTCCACATGCTGCCTGTGTCTGGCATTTCACACTCACTGTCCTGTTTAATCTGCAGGAACATCCATGAAGAAACTGTAATATCTTTCCTACCAGTGAGGGAACTCAGGTCCAGAGATCTGAGGCGTCTGCCCAAGTCCACACAGGTCCTAAGAAGCCAAGCCAGAGTTTCTGTGATGAACAGCAACAATAACAAACATTCGGCATTGTTAACATCTCCCACTTCGTTCTCTTAACCTAGGAGATAGATACTATTGCTATTCTCATTTACAGAGGAGGAAATGGGCACAGAGAAGTCAGCAACTTCCTCAAGGTCCCGTGGGTAGGAGGTGGTGGGGCCCAGGTCAGCTGGCTGCGGCCTGAGCAGACACTCGCCGCCCAGGCCCAGTGCAGGCGGAGGTCTGGCTGCTGTGACTGGACTCAGAAGGTGGCCACAGGGAGGGTCTGCCAGGTTTCCAGGTGCACATGCGCCAGGGTCGCTCTCACACAGGGGTGGTTTAGGGAAGGTTTTCTCTCTGCCCCGCCTCTCCAGCCCCCTCCATGGAAAGGCCGACACCAGTTTGGAAGCAAAGCGTAGAAAGACCAGATGTGGGGAGGGGCTGACACAAGCCTGTATTTCACTCAGGCAACGTGACGCGTGCGTGTTTTTTCAAAATATCCCTCTCTTCCCCAAAATGATCAGGCTCAGAGCCACGGCTGCACTGAGACAATAATCACTAATCAAGTCGAAGTTTCCTTCTCATCAGTTCAGTTGTTACAGGAAGAAATGCAGCCGGCCTGTGCTGGGCGGGAGGCTGCTCATCACTGCCACATGCCAGAGGGGTGCCAGGATGGTGCCCAGGGCCTGCGGGCATCCTGAGCAGCAGCCTCTCTTGGCACCACTGGCCATTCAGCATCTCAGCTGCTCTGGGCCAAAGCCTTCTCAGGGTGCTGTCTCCAGCTCCCCCAAATCTCAGGCTTGAAGCAGCTGGGGATAGAAAGGATGGAATCAATTGAGAGAAGCGTTGCCTCTGAAGCCAGGCACTGGGGTTCGAGTGTGGCTCTGCCATTTATAGCCTGGATCCTTGTAAATGTCCCCTGACATGTCGGCCCTGCACGTGAATGGGATCAAAAGCACATTGTCTTCCCCAGAAATTCTACTCTCCCGTCAAAATGTAGCCCAGACATCGCTCCCCTGTGACTCCTTTCCCACCCACGGCCTTTTCTCCCTCCCTGAGTTCGTTGTCCCTCTTCTGCATTTCCCAAAACAGGTTACTTAATATCTGCTAGAGTGCTTGTCACTCCGAGGGATGGTTTCATTTAAATTCTGCCTGTTTTCTAGACCAAGAGACCATGAGGGGAAGAAATTGTGACACAGTCGTGACTGTGACTCCACACTGGCCCACCACGCCTGCCTGGCACATGATGGTGCTTATTACATGCTTGTTGACTGAATAGTGAATGAAGAAGGAGCAGTATGTGTACTTACAAATCTGTCATCTGTAGTCAAATGCGGTGCCTCTGCCCTTAGCCAATGTTATCAAAAGCAAACCCCTTTCCAGTCTCTGGCTCTCCAGCTCTAATCGTCAGCCAGACCAGAGATGTGCAGGACACAAAACCTGGGTGAGCAACAAATACGCAGAATGTCACCAAGAGTTTCCAGCCACCAGTTAATGCTACTTCACTCAATCTAGATTAAACCTCTTATTGGGAGGACTTCACATTAAGTGTGGCTGAGTTAGCTGTCGTTAATTCCCCCCCTAGATCTGCTCATCTCCAAGTGGGTCCTCTCTTCCTCCACTGATCGGTTTCCTCTCTGGTGGCTGGAATTGATCTCTATCTTCTGGAATATTGAGTGGCCTGGGCTCTCGGGCAGGGAGAGATCTGAGCCTGCCGGTGGAGCCAGGCTCCCTCTGCCAAGAGACTCCCCGGGGGGGACTGCCTGATGTTCTATGAGCAGGAACAATAGGTACCCTGCTTGTGAGGTGCTATCACCAACATAATCTGCGTGCTGCGCTGAGCAGCAGCTGCAAGCTGTCGTTGCATTAAATGGAGATGCTGAGGAGTTAGCGAGGCCCAAAGCCTCTTGAGACACTAGCTCTCCTCCAGGGCAGCAAAGGGCAGGTGGGTTTGCTGCTTTTCTGCCCTTCCCTCATTCCCACCCCCATCCATAAAAGAAGGCCCCTATACCCCCCCACCCCCCACCTTCCTACCCTCCTCTTGGTGACCTCACAAAATGCCTGGCATCTCGGCAGGGAGCCTACAGAGCACAGCCGGTGGGGCAGCCTCCACATATGTGAGGGAGCCTGTGTGGGTTGAAATCTATCTCCCAAAAGGATGCTGAAATCCTAACCCTACCACCTGTCAATATGACTTTATTTGGAAATAAGGTCTTTGCAGATTATCAAGTTAACATGAGGTCATTAGCTTGGGCTTTAATTTAATATGACTGGGGGTTTTTTTGTTTGGGTTTTTTAATGTCTTTATAGGAAGTTAGACACAGACATGCACACAGGGAGAGTGCTATGTGAGGACTGGAGCAATGCTGCCACAGGCCAGGGGGCTCCCAGAAGCTGGGAGCAAGGCCTGGAACAGACCCCTCCCTGGGGCCATCCGACGGAGCCTGGCCACACCGATGGCTGCATCTTAGACTTCAGCCTTCAGGACTGAAAGAAAAGGAATTTCTGTGGTTTAAGCCCCCAGTCTGTGGATTTTGTTACCGCAGGCCAGGGAAACCAATACAGAACCCAGCTTGGGCTCTGGAGCCCCGCTGAAGCAGAAGGGCCAATGGAAGCTCTTGCAAAAAAGGGTATGAAGAGAGCTCTCCAAAGTGTGATGTTCCCTTTCGTGGCTACAGAGGCGCAGTGGCAAGAGCTCGGGCTTCGGAACGGACACGTGTGGGTCTCTGGTTCACCCCTCACGGGGTGTCACTTTCTCCACTTGTAAATGGGGATCAAAACTGAGCTTGCATTTCTGCCAAGAAGACTAAACCAGAAAATGTGTACAAAGCCCAGTTTAACATAAGCACCTGACTCAGTAAATGGAAATTACTGCTCATTACCGTTGTCGCTGTGATTGCAGTAACTATTAAACTAATACCAGGGAGACACAGAACGGCAGGCAGATCCAGCACTCAGTGAGACCCCACCGGAGCTGTCTGATCCCAGGCTGCTGGGCTCTCTCACCCCCGGAGCAGTTCCTCCGCCTGCAGCGCCTCAACCCCTTCCTCAGGGCCACAGCCGGGTGTCGCCGGCAGGAGCAGCTCCAGTGCCCGCCCACGGTCAGCGGCGTCCTTCGGGTCCTCTTTGGTGGGAGTGGGGTGATGTGACATCTGTGATTCATGACGCAGCCGCAGTAGCACAAGGACTCCGAGCAGGTTATGAAGCCATCAATCTTGAACTGAGGTCTCTGGAACGCTACAGCCGGAGAGAAAAGGTTGCCGCGGCCTGGGGGTGGGGGTGGGGGAGACCTTGCTGAGGCGTCCAGGGATGAGCAAGAAGAAACCGGTGCAGCCAAACTGGAGAATTAGAAACATTTTCTCCTCTCCCTCTCTGCCATCCCAACCCTGTCCCTTACCCCGACCCCACCCCAAAGCACACATGCACTCGATTCACCCCGCCTCAGCTTGACGGCCCTGGGGAATCTGCCACATTTGTCAGTGAAGAGCTGGTTTGGGTCATTTGAAAGCTGAGAAAATCTTGGAACTTCTCAACCGTGCAATTGACACTGTCCTCATCTGATCCCGGAATATCTTGACAATTCTTTCTTCTTTACAACTCTTTCTACTGTTATATGCTCACCCAAGACCCCCTGCATCAGACCACTCACAGTCCTGACTCATTTCCGCCCTCCCTGCTCTAGGGCGACCCCTGCCAAGAAAGAGCCTGGGCCTTAGACTCAGATTGGGGTCAGGAAAGTCCCAGCAGGGAGCAGGGCACACTGAAAACAACGGGGGAGGGGGGACTCAATGCAGAGACTGTTTACAGAGTATGGGAAGCCTTAGGGACACCAACAAGAGCAGGGCCAGAGGCAGCAGGGAGCCATTATCACTTCCAGGCCAGAGGAGCAAGAGATGGGAGACCAGAGAGAGAAGATGTGGCAAGGGGAATGGCCAGGGCTGTGGCTTCCGGAAGACGCCCTCGGCCCACTGGGGAAAAGCCAGCGGGAAGGAAGGGAGGGAGATAGGAACCCTGGCTCACTCTCCACCAGCCAGCCACTGGCAAGGCCCAACAGTAAGCCGAGGGAGGGGGGCTCATGGGTAAAATTCCTACGTCTAATTCTCCAGGGTACAAAGCGGGGTACAGGGAGGATCTGGGTGAGCGAACAGAAGATATCCAGCTTAAAGCCAGTGACCCAATTCCGATTTTTCATGTATCAGCTGTGCGACTTTAAACAAGTAACTGAACAACTCTGAGCTCTAGTTCCCTTATCTATTTTTCTAAAAAGTGGAATCAGACTTGTCTGCGAGTATACCTCTGTGAGGACAAAGAGGGTAATGCATATAATGTGCTTTCCACAGTGCCTGGCACATGGTACATGCTCAATTGATAATACCTATTAGGAGTTTTTAGTCTCACTGAAACACCAGGTGAACTCCCGTATCTTCCGTCAAGCGTCCTCCGGCATCCCCTTTGCTCCCTCTTCGCAGGGCTTCTGCAGCTCTGCGGCGGTCCCGCGTGACGCTCCCTGTCGTCAGGTCATTGCTGTTCCTAGAAAGACCTTTCCGACTTCCAGGTTAAAACTTCCTCCCATGCTTTCTTCGGTTGGTAATTTCTGTGTTCGAATCACTCATCCTTCTGGAGTGATTTTGCTGAAGGCGAGAGTTGCAAACACAAGTGCACAGGCAGGTGGCACATGTGGGCAGGGACGTTACAAACCCGAGTGGAAGTGGCCGGGTGGGGCCCTGGGAGGTGGAAACAGGTCCCTAAGGGAGGAGCCACCGCTCAGCTCAGGCCGTCTGTTCCTGTCACAGAACAGTGATCATTTTCAATCATCATTTTTAACAATTACGGTAAACGCTTGCAACATAAAATTTACCGTCTTAACCATTTCACAGCAATCTTTTTAAGACTACAAATCAGGTCATAGTGTCCCACCGACGGCGACCTAAAGCCCACCTCCGCCTTCTCATCGCATTCCACAAAGAATCTGAACTCTTCCCGCGGCCTGGCCCCTGCGTGACTTGCCCGGCCGGCCTCTGAGGTCTCAAAACGCTCACATGCCTCTGCTGGCCCCTCGCTGTGACCCAGTCACAGGGACCTGGAACCATCGGCTGTGTGCCTGTCCCAAGGCCTCTGCTCTTCCTTCTTGTCCCCAGCATTTCAGCTCAAAAACCAGAGAACTTCTTGAGCACCTCACTTAAATTGCCAGGTTCATGTAGAATCTCCCAGTGCGGAAAGGTCGGAAATGAACCCAGCGCTTCTGCTGTTAGCTCTTCCCGTGCACGTCAGCTTCCTGATATGTTTTAATTTCTGGCAGTGCCTCACTATCTCTCTATTCACAAACTTTTTTCATACTTTTCCTGGTTATTTCACACGGTTTCTTTTCTAGAGGAACTGTAGCATTATTTTGTAAAATTCCTCCTAAAATTCCTGTTTGTGTTTTGGTTGTGACACTTTAAATTTGGGAAGGCTGATGTGAAGGTAAAGCGAATCGGTTTCTGAAAGATCAGTGCATCTTCCTACTTACTCAACTTCAGTTTAAAAATCTCACTAGTTTCAGTTTTCCTTCACAGAGGCCCTACACATCTCTTGCCGTAGTTATTCATTGACATTTTATCTTCTTTGTCGTTATTATGAATGGAAGTTTTCCTTCCATTACACTTTCTAACTGGTTATTGTTAATATAAAGACCTCTACTAATTTTTATAGTCTGAACCTTTTTAACCAGTCATTTTGCTAATAGTTTTTTAATAGTTTTGTGAATAGTTTTTTAAGTGCTTGTCTTAGTTTTTCCAGATTTACACTCATACCTAAAAATAAGTATTTTGCAACTTAATATTCTGTATGTCTTTTTTTCTAATATGTACATTGTTTCTAAAATAATGTTGAATAATTGTGATGATAGTGGGTATCCTTGACACTGACTTTAACCAAAGTGCTTTTTTAAGTTTTAAGCGTGGTGTTGCTTTGATTTTATGTGAAGGAAGCACTCCTCTATTCAGAATTTAAATCGTGAATGGGTATTGCATTTTGTCAGATGTGTTTTCATTGGCATCCATGAGGATGACCCCAAGGAGGATTATCCTGCTTCACCTGCCCCCTGCTACAAGACCCCCCTGAATTCCTTCAGGAACACATCCAGGGCTCCAGCCACCAAGGCTAGGCCTGGTCCCTGTTGAGCAGCCCTCCCACCGCTGTGACATGGCCTCAGAGTTAAGGGAGGCCCTCATTGCTCCATGTGTCCCTGGTAAGACACCCACCCCTGTCATGGTGACATTTGCCAGGGAGACCAATCCCCAGAGGAGGCCACATGGAGAACTGATGATACATCCTCCCCAAAAGATTTGCAGGGCTGAGCTCATCACCTCCTCCAACCCTGCTTCCCTCTCTTCCCCCCCTCCTCATATCCCCACACGCAAATGTTTCAGCGCACATGCTATGCAATACCCGCCCTTCCAGACCCATGAGACCCACGTACCCTCCGGGACTCAGGTTATCATTGGCGAGAGACCATGGAGAAAGGTCTAGCCCTTCTCTGATAGCTCCATCGCCTTCTTGTTCCCTGAACCAGGCTCCTCCCTGAGACACTCCCTTCTAGGGAACCCCTGAAACGGCAGCCCCGGGAGCGTCCTCAGACACAGAGTGCAGCAAGCATCCCCTGACCTTCCCTGCTGCTTCCAGGCCGTCTCTCCGCACCCTTCCTCTGACCCTCCCTCTCCTTTTGAGCATGTGTTATCTATCTGTGAGTCCCCTGCCGTGACCTACCAACCGTCCTGTCACCTCGCTGCAAGGTTCCCTCCCTGTTCCCGTCATTGCTCTCAGTCGCTTCATCACTCACACAAATGATTCAGACAACACCCAGCCTCTCGCCCCCTCCCCCAGCTCTTCACTTCCAGTGATGTGAGTGGTTTCCTCCAGTTTAAACTCATGCCCTGAATTTTGTCATCCCCAGTAAATGCACCACCCTCAGGCCACCGACTTCTCTTCCCTGACTCGCTCACCCTGGCACCTCTACTCCAAAATCATCTGAATCCCATCAATAACCTGTATTTCCCCCCCGTCTAAAACTTCTCCCCGTGTGCTCTTGTCTCCTCGATCCTTGCTACCCAGCTTAGATTCCAAATATCGCTCCAACCTCTCCCTTGCTCTCTTCCTCTGTTCAATTCACCCGCCGAAGCTCCATTCTCTCTACACACTTGCCCTTCTTGAACGTAAGGGGTCCACACCTCCACCTTCCCATGGCTGCTCAAAAACTGTACTACATTTCCCGGATTCCTTGCGCACTCTCCCGGTCACTCTCTCACATCCTGGCAGGCGCTCATCCCATCACATCTGCACTCCTCGAGTAACAGGATTTTTAGCTTCCCCCTCAGTGCCCGGCGGCCGCTTCCAAATGTCTGACCCGTTCAGGCCCCTGTTCAGAGTGTTCATTAGTCACCGGGGAGTGAATCTTTACCAGCAACCACCCTCCTTAAACCTCCAGCGCTCTACTCTTTACCCTCCCACTCCTTACTCTCAACTGATGACTTGTTTCTTATTTTGCTGAGAAAATAGACACAATGACAACAGAATTTCCACATCCTCCCACCGCAGACCGCCAGCTACCTGCGCCCCCGTTGCCACCCTCTAGGGCTCTTTCCTGGCCTGATGCGCCACATGCTCCCACGCCTTCACTCAGCAACCCCCCTGTCCCGCCCACTCAGGGGTCTTGCTCCTGCAGTTGGTCTCCTCTCCCATCACCGTTTCTTGTTTTCCATAATCACTTCAAGTGACATAAAAATGCTCCACTTCCTCTCATACGTAAAAAAGAAACCAGAATGCAGAAGCCCACCGACTCCGTACCATTCTCCAGCCACTTTCCTCTGTGGCTCTATAATGACACCCTGTTCTCAAGGTCTCCTCTCCTCCCACCCCTTCTTGAACGTCAGGTGTCCACACCTCCACCTTCCCAGTCCAGTGCCAGTTCTCAGTCCCCGCATCGCCTGACATCTCAGCAGCACCAGCGCAGCTGATTAACACTGTCAACTTCACACACTCTCTCACTTGGTTTGGGGACCCCACTCTTTTTAAATCTCTCCCAAGCTGCTCCTTCTCAGCCTCCTTGCAGCTCTTCCTATTTCCCTGACCTCTAAGTGACCCTGTGCCCTCGGACTCTGTCCACAGGCCTCTTCTAATCTCAACCCCTGGCTTCAGTTACCATCTGTACACCGATTGCGTCTTATTTTTGTATCTGTAGGCCTGACCTCTTTCCTGAATTCCAGACGTTATATCCAACTCTCTCTTCCACATTCCCAACTGGATGACTAATAAGTATTACAAACTCTACACAGCCAAAACCAAACTCTTGAGAATGCTAGACTCACGTAAGGAGGAAAAGTCGGGCTGGCCTCAAAGGGACATGTCCGGGTCAACACTTAGTCTGCTTCCCCCAAGCAGGGCCCTCCTGACACATGCTCCCCACTCACCTCGCCACCCAGGCCAAACCCCTGGGGTCGTTCTTGACTTTTCTCTCTCTTCCTTGGACCCCCAGCTAAACTGTCAGAAAACCCTGCCAGCTCTACCTTAGGAACAAGGCCGGAAACGAATTACTTTCCTATCTCCACCACTACTAACTTGTCCAAGCCATCAATACCCCTTGTTGGGACAAGTACAAGGGCACCATAACTAACCTGTCCCCTGGCTATTTCTCTGGCCTCGTCGGTGACCACCCTGCCCATCTCCCACTCTGCTCTGATCCTCCCACCTGCCAAGCATGCTCCTGTCCCAGAGCCTGTCCCAGGCTGCCTTCGATGCCTGAAATGCTCTTGCCCAGACAACCACATTTCCGTCCCTCCTTCACATAAGCATCTGCTCAAAAGGCGCCTGGTCAGAGGGGCCCTCCCTGACCCACCCACCCAAAACAGCACCCCTCGGCCCCTCCGCCATTCTCCATCCCTTACACTGTTTTACTGTCTTTGTAACATTTCTCACTGCCTGATATTATATTATTTATGTATTCATATTTTTTTATTGTATATCCCTCCCTGCTGGAAATGTAAGCTGCACAAATACGGGGACTTCACCCCCTTCCCTCCTGCTTATCTCCAACACCTAGTACAGTGCCTGATAATACGAGCATCGAGAACCTTCCTTAACCCTTTTATTTTTTAAACTAGAAACCATGTGGTCGGGAATGAGTCCCAGCAGCGGATGGCTGGGGGCAGAATGAGAAATGCCGAGGGGCAGTCAGTCCCTCGTGGGGAGGCAGCCGTCTGGCTGGGTGCTGGGGGAGGGACCTGTGCTCTTCTCTGTGCCCCTCAGAGTAGAGTTCCTGTCCACTGGGCTGGGAGGAGGGAGAGGGTCTGGGTTCAAATCCAAGACTCACTTTTCTTACAGAATTTCTAGTAGATTTTCTTGAATAAATGTTTCTTTGCTTGCTGTGTGCCCTCAGGACCATTTCTAGGCACTTTAAATGATTTCTTAAAAATAACTTTCACCAGCTTTGTGGGGTGACAGGTGCTTGGACCTCCTCACACCATCGGGTCAGGTGAAATTCTGCCCCAGGCCTGTCACCTTGCTCTTTCCACATGGTCCTGCCAGGCTGCCCCCTTGCTGTTTGGGGTTTTTAAATGCTACGGGTGTGGAGAGCCTCTTGAGTCATAGCCCTCAGTGAACCAACATCCTATCATCCTATCATCCTATCATCAGGGCCCCTCTATGGTGATCTGTTTTTAAAAACTTACCTCCCTTTATTCCATCCCTCACTCCCATCGCATCCCAACCTCCCAGGCAGCGGACTATTCTATTTATAAAGAACCTTTTGTGTTCTGTGTCATGCTAAGTGTGTGTTGCATTATATATGATCTTCTTTTCCTTTTCTTTCACTTGGCACTGTTTTTAGGCTGCACCCATCAGTATATACGAGTTGCTGCTTTTAGAGGCTGCATGGTCCTTTATGCTGTGCGCCTGCCCATCACATCTGCCCACATTCCCGCCATCGGATGCCCAGATTGCCTTCAACTCGCCACCACAGGTAGCACTGCAAGGGACACCCTCACCTGGCCTACGGATCTGTGTAAGGGTCTGTCTTGGATACACATCCCAGGGGGCCTGGCTGGACACTGCTGTGTGTAACTGCCTAGTTCAGGCTGCTTCCCACAATGGCTGCCCCAGGCCAGGCCAGCCACGTGCCACCTTCCCACCAACACGTGGCATTACCATGATTCTCTCCGTTCCATAGGTATAAAGTAATGCGGCGTTGTTGTTTTAATTTATATTTCTTTGTGTGCTTATTAATCTTTAGGGTTTTTCCTCTCAATTGCTTATGCATATCTTTATAACTAACATTTTTTTGTATATAATATGCATTTGGTACAATGTTAAATACTTTATATGTTCTATATAACTTAATTCTCAGAACAAACATGTGAAGTAAGTAATATTAGCTCCCTTTTTACCAAGACTGAAACTACAATTTAGAAAGTTTAATAACTCTCTTAATATCATATACATTTAATTAGTGCTGAGCCATGGCTCAAACCCAAGTCTCTTTGGCTCTCAAGCACCTATTCCTTAACCACTGCCCAACAAGGCCATCCAGACTGACTGATGCCTGGATGCCTGGGAAAGAGAGTTGGAGTATTTCAGGGGGGGAGGGGCATAAATGCACTAATTTTTAAAAATAATAATTATTTATAGAGTACTGTGGTAGGTGTTGGGAGTAGAGAAATAAATGAGGCAGAAAGACCCCTGCTGTCATTGAACTTAGGATCTATTAGAGACAAATATTAAACAAATACACTATAATCTATGAATTACTATTGTGGTAGGAGTTGTTAAGAAGTAGACGTGGACATAATCAATCAAGCTTTCCTGAAAGAATGACATTGACGTTTGGATGATGTAAGAGAGAAGGTGGTGTAGTCAGAGTCCATGAGAGAGCACAGTGGTAGCCCCTTATCTGCAGTTCCACTTTCCGTGGTTTCAGTTACCCGTGGTCAACTGCAGCCCAAAAAATACTAAGTGAAAAATTCCAGAAATAAACAATTCCTAAGCTTTAAATTGCTCACCATTCTTAATGTTGTGACGAAATCTCGAAGGGTTCAGCTCCTCCCACTCGGAACGGGAATCATCCCTTTGTTCATGTGTCCACACTGTAGATGCTCTCACCCACTAAGGGCTTAGTAGCCACCTCACCTGTCACATCAACTGTCGTATTGCAGTGATATACTCAAGTGACCCTTATTTTTCTTAACAATGGCTCTGAATGCAAGAGTAGTGATGCTGGCATTTCAGACATGCCAAAGAGAAGCTGCCAGGTGCTTCCTTTACGTGAAAAGGTATGTACATATAGGAAACGTACTATATATACATAGTAAATATAGGGTTTGGTACTATCCACGATTTCAG
Organism: Miniopterus schreibersii; assembly: GCF_964146895.1. Classification (NCBI taxonomy): domain Eukaryota; kingdom Metazoa; phylum Chordata; class Mammalia; order Chiroptera; family Miniopteridae; genus Miniopterus; species Miniopterus schreibersii. The sequence goes on along the minus strand of NC_138112.1, from coordinate 6,286,830 downwards.
GCATCCACTGGGAGTCTTGAAACATATTTCCCGCAGGTAAGGAGGGACTGCTGTAGAAGCCCCAAATCAACAGAAGTCATTAGAGACAGAAGCAAAGACAAGTATTAAGATTACTGCTGCTGATAAAACTGATAAGTACATACCCCATAGTCTAGAAATTGATTTTCTAAACATAAACCTTGAAGACACGTACAGGATGTTATAACAGTAAAAAAAATTAGGAAAAAAACCCCAAAATTTTCATCAATAGAGGAATGAATAAATTATGATATAATCACACACAGTGAAACACAATACAGCAGTTAAAAGAATGAGCTAGATTTATGTGTATCCACATGAACACATCTAAAAAGTATAAAATAGTTACATACAATATAAATACATACAATTTAAAGCAAAAAATACAAAATATTAACATTGTAAAATCCTGGATGGTGGGTTCACTGGTGTTAGTCTTATTTCCTGAACAGTAATATTTTTTCAGTATTTAAAAAAACAAATTACCAAGTTTAGTCTACTAAAAATGGCATCATATTTAAAATGTTAATATTTTATGTTGAATAGTCTGCCAGAATAGCTTTTCCCAATGCTAATTTTATTGTTATTGACGAAACCTTTGTGTAGGCCAGGGTATTCAACTCACAGAAAGTAGTCTTTGGCATTTGTCAAGCTCTGGGTTTCAAAGGTGATAGATAGGCTGTCCCAGCAACTGTACTTTATTTGTCTGGAGAAAGTAAAGAACTAGGTAGGTCTGGTTACAACACAACTGTGGCCCCCGATCACTGGGCCATGGCCTAGAGGTCAGCATCTGTCGCTCCCCTTTTCATTCCCTCCACTACTGTTGGGCTGTCTTGACCACTGGGATCCATTCCCTAGTAGGGTTAGCCCCTGACATGTTGCAGAACGGTGGCGAGAACTATGTGTGTGAGTCCTGGGAAATTTTACTGATCATGAGGCATTCACCATGCTGTGAAAAGTGAGGAGCCACTGGGGCCAGGCTGGGCTCAGAAAGGAAAGACCAAGCATGAATATTCCAGTAGCTTCTTTCTAGCCCTTCCAACACCGTGCACTCTCTCCCATCAGATACGTCACAGGCTTCTAATCTCATGTGTATGATCCTTTCTTTGATGCGTCAAGATTGGTAACACCCTCTGAAGACCCCGACTTATCCACAAGTCACATATACCTGGATCTGAGTTTCCTATTGGAGGAATTTGAGACGTTAGAGATGCCCTAAAGCAGCTAGCGAGAAATAAAAAAGAAGAAAAGAAAAATCATTATCAAATATGTGGTCACTCACAGCTACTTTGTTTTATGGAGATAAAGTCGGTGCTTGGCAGAAACTCATGATGACTAAAATTTCATCCAGCAAATTCAATTTGTCCCCATAAAACCTAAAGACACTGCCACACACACTGTGACATTTGTCCCTCAGTAGCTTCACAAACTGAATTAGGTAGAACTATTGATCTAGTGCGATGTTCTGGGACAGTTTATATAGCACAGGATTATGTGTTATTGAAAGTTGAAAGTATCCACTGGTAAAAGTCTGTAGTTTGAAAACCTTTACTTCTGAGAAAACAATCCACTGATCAAGACTTCTTGAAAAACTGAAATAACTTTATGCACCGAATTCTGATATAATTATAAAAACTAATCATTTAAATTTTCCTTATGAATTTAAATTATTTAGGACACAGATTTCAATCATATGTTTAAGTACTTTTGATGTTTCTAAGGTTCTTTTGTATAATGAGCTCCTCGCTCCTGACTTCACACATTTGTTCCATCTTAACCAAATGAGGCACATCCTCAAGGAGTTTTGCTCCCATGAAGAATCTCATTATTATTATCGGTGGTAACACTAGTTACCAGTTTAAGAGCCTATAGATGTACAAGATGCTTTATGTGGATTATACCTTTAGGAGCCAAAATAACTCTACACGACATTGAAATTCTATACAAGGCCCTTGCCACTATCCCCACTCGGTACAATTTACAAGACCTTGAGCAACAACAGGCTGGAGTCTATCATTCCAGTCAGCAAACTGAAGACACTCGGAAAACCCAAACTGAAATTTCTCTATTGGTTTTTGTGTTCCATGTTGCTGAGAAGCCAAAGGTGGGGTGATTTTCACCCCTGGGCACCAGCCGGTTCGTTTTGCCGGGGGTTTGGTTTGCTTGGCTTGTTGCTCCCCGTGATCATTTTCTGGAACCGAGGGAGCCCCTGTGATCTGCATATTAAGTTGTCTTTCATTTCTGGAAAGTTTTCTTTCATTCTGCCTTGTTATTGCTTCTGTTGCCCTCGGTGTGGCTGTACCTTGAAGACGCCTGCAGAGCTCTGTCTCCCACACCTAGGCCGTTCTCTCTAAGCTCTCTTGCAGCAGAGAAGAGTTGTTGTTTTAATTTTAAAAGCATCGCTGTTTTAAATGTCCACAGCCAGAGCTGCTCTTCACCGCTTCCAGCGGGACTTTAATTCTCCTACTGCACCTCCCGTATCCTTAGAACCCTTCCTCGCCAGCCTGTTTTCTTCTTGGCACACGTCCTTACTGAATTCTCTCACCCAGGCCTGCTCCTTCCCAGCAGCTCTCTGCTCCTGCCACGTCCTTACACCCCAGTGAGAACAGCTGGTATCGCTTGGGGTGCTTTAGGTTACAAATGCTGTAAAATCAGCTTACACTGCAACGAAGCAATCAGGACTGTTTGAGCAGAGCTCAAGCTCCGGGTCACAGCGCTTCTCTTGTTCTGCCCTCCCGGTGACGTGCCAGTCGTCACCAGGCTGGCTCGCCACGGAGGCCGCCGGAGCAGCCGAGCGGCGGCACTCACGCCAGCGCCCACGCAGAGAGGGGCCGCGGGGCCTCGGGGAACTGGAGGAAATCCCCAGCTCCGCTCGCTGATGGCCTTTGAGCCAAGCGCCGTGACCAGGATCCGCTCGCCCCGCAGGCTCAGGTCTCACAGTGATGCCTGAGATGTGGAAACAGGATCTCGGCGCCCCTGGGCGAGGCGAGGTCCGCTGGGGAAGACTGGCAGCCTCACCAGAACTCTGAGTGTGTCAGGAGAGGAGACAATTACCGGCGGTTTGTTGAGCTTTGGTCTAGGTCTTCGTTTTCTGTAGCATTTTGGAGGGTTTCGTTCGTCTGGCTGGCTGGCTGGCGTATACCTAGGGTATTTTCATGGAGAATCACAGGGGACTCTTCTGTTTCTCTTCACCTCCCGCAGACCTCATGCATTGCTAACACCGATCAGCAATAACTCCAAAGCATCTCCTGAATCCGACCCAGTTCCTGCCATGGCTACTGTTTACCCTAATCCCAGCCACTGTGGTTTCTCACCTAAATCATGAAAACAGCCTCTGACACTCCGTTTTCTGCCAGGCAGCCAGAGTACTCCTTTAAGACAGTATCTAAAATACCTACTACATTTAGAACAAAATCAAATCTTAATCGTGGTGTAATGGACCCTATGCGAAACGGGCGACATTTCCCTGTATTCTAGCCACCGAGACCTTCTTTTGGTGCCAATTGACTTCTGCCTCAGGACCTTTGCAGTGTCCATTCCTTATGCCTCATGGGTTTGCCCACCAGAAAGTTCGACTTTTCCTGACCACTCCATATAAAATCATGCCACCACTCACCCCAGGGCACTGTCCTCTCCTCCTGTTCTCTTCATGGCATCTCTCCCTAACCTAAGTTATCTGATTGGTTCACTTGTTCATGCTCCACGGTAGTGAAAGCGTTTTGCAGACAGGACCCGCACTTCCCCTCCTCACCACTATATTCCCAGCACCCACGACAGTGCCCGGGATCTAGCAGTCACTCAGCAAACACCTGAATGAACAAATGACGGAGGCCAGATCTTGTGAGAGACAATTGGCTGTGTGGAGCCAGAGGCTCATCCTCTTTACTTCTGACGGTGTCAGTAAGGGTTAGAGGTGGGTGGGACTGGGAGAGGGAAGTAGATTAGGGTCGCAAAGACATATGCGACGTGCCCAGAGTCACAGGCAGAGGCAGGAAAGACAGGTGAGCTGCGGTGTGAGTCTCCTGAGCACCATCGCACCCCCGCCTTCGGCAAGAGGGAACCCTGCCTAACGTGAAATGATCAGTGTCTGTCCAGAAACAAGAGACAAAGGTGGCCAGACAGGGACTCGGATTCTTAGAGCTCATTTTCCAAGAATACATGAAATATATAAAAGAAACTGATACGAGGCTCTCTGGGAAAAAAAAAAAATCAGTTACAAACAATTCATATAACAAGCCCTGAAAGGCTCATATATCTTCCTAGATTTATTAAATTTCATTTCAAAAGTTGGTTATAAATCAGCCAACAAAACCCCTTTTCTAACCGTCTCCAATATCCTCCACTGCTGTTATTTAGAACCTTAACTGCCATTTTCACAAAAGACATAACACTTTCCAGGGCCTTCGACAGCCAATAACGCCAGCTGATTTAGACGCTCCATTTGGGCAATGGGTTTGAATGAGCCCCACGAGAGGGAGGCCCAAGAGGTTGAGGGATGGGTCGGGAGTTTGGGAGGCTGCCGAGAGGTGGGAGAAGGCAGAGAGAGCAGAAGCACTGCTCACATCCACAGAGAAGCAGGCAGGGCACCCCTGGCTGTCCCCAGACGAGCCACAGGCCCTGTGGTGCAAAGCGGGAACTCTGCCCCTGGGGAGATCTGAGCTGAAATCTGTCTGGCTGCTTCTTCCCAGTGTGTCTGGGCCGCGCTTTCGAGCCATTTGGAAACCGTGCTGTTGTCTGAGATGAGAGCATCGCAATCTCACTGTTGTTGGAAGCAGTGCATGAGACGACGCGTGGAGAGCGCTTAGCGGGGCCTGGCACGTGGAAGGCCCTGACAAATGCAATCTCCCAGGGGCCCTCCTGTCAGCCGCACATCTGCTCCCTCTCGGGACAGTCCGTCTGCCATGCCCCTGGATGAATTTGTAGTAAAGCCTCATTAATCTGGACCTTACTCATTTAGAATTTATGATAACTCATCAGTGGCCTAAACTGGAATTTACTTTTATAAATGCTATTTAAAAAAACGTACAGGGAGGTTCGAACAAATTTATGATGAGACTGTTTAAGTTAATGGCCCATTCACTGCTACTATACGAATAGTCATTTACATACAAATAATTGATGTGCTAATTACACATGACTCTTAGCTACACAGAAAGCAGGTCTCTGATTCGAAGTACTGTTCAAATGATTGAAAATATCGAAGTTGTTTTAAAACTTAGTTTATTAGATGCTTTTAAGAAATTGACGCTATAAGGTAAGTAACTAGCAATGTTTTGCCGATTTTTAATATAATTATCTTGTAGATTCAAGCATTGGTGGTGTTTAAGAGAAGGGTCAGCCTAGCCCTGTTCAAGCCCACGCTGGGCCAGGGAGAGACTGGGGCGAGGCCAGGTCCCCGGCTCCTGCCCACCCTGCTCGCACCTCCTCTGAGCCTCCGGGGGAGCACTGTCCTCACAGTTAGGATCTTCACAGTAAACAACAGCCATTTCCCCACTGCTCGAGCGTCTGTAGCACTCTTTATTTTTATTCTGATAAAAACTGCCATTATCGTAACGAGGCTTTTTAGGAAAACAATTGATAATCTACTCCGTGAGCTATAGTTGCCGTGATTACAGTAGGTAGTGACCACATGCAAACACTGCTCATTTAAAGCACTGATTGGAGTGAGAAGTGGAGTAAGAAAAAAATTTTTTTAAAGGGTCAGTTGAGAGGAAATTTACTCCTATTTAGAAAAAATACAATCCTATGGCTTCTACCAAATGCAAAACAAACAAATTACAATTTCCTTCTGACTTTCAATAGAGAGCTCAAGAGACCTAGGGTAGAACAGATGAAGAAAATATACCACGTTCCAACAGGGCTTTTAAGCAGAGCAAACCTTTGGTTACGGAGTTTCTGGCTAAGATGAACTCACAAGGGTTGGATTGACCCTCCCACTTAAAGCAAATTTTAAAAACAACAAAATATGTGTAACAACAGTGTTCAAGAAAATAGACATCAGACAGGGAAGCACAGTGATCCCCGAGAGATGGGAAGCTCCCAGGTGAGCCCCGGATTGCCCCAGGCCTGCCTAGGAGAGACGCAAGGCCACCGCGGGGGGCGGGGGGCAGCGGCTCAGAGTTGAGGAGCCTGAGCTTGGAGCCGGGGAGGCCAAGGCAGCTGGAGTTCAGGGCAGCACAGGTGGAATCTCACAGGTCTGCGGAGGGTCCCCTTCAGCTGAGCACTGACACGATGTGGAGGAGCTACCCACGGCCCAGGTGACCACAGGGGCTTGTGACTGGGTCTCACCTGAAAGGCTGTTAACCAAGGTAAACTGAGTGTTACCAGAACAGTGAGGCAGAAACACAGTCCGGAGGCTCTGAGTTCTCACTGGAGAGAGATGTGAAGTTCAAGAGGATGAGCGCTATGGTGGGACAAAGGGGCAGGTACAGGGACTTCATGTGGCAGGTGCCCTGTCCTGACGGCCCCAGTTCTGTTGGCACGCTCTTCATGACCGGCCACCTGAAGGGCTGCCTTGGGCTGCATACCTGGAAACTTCTCATTCTTAAAATGCTCTTCCTTGCTTCTTAAACAAACCAGTTCCTCTGTTAGCAGAAGATTATTGCTTGCCTTCCAGAGCCCCTCCCTCTTCTCTTCTGATCACCTGCATCCCCGCCTCCTACAACCTGGGCCAGAATGGGCACGGCCATCGTCTTACAGGAGCCCAGAGGGCAGGGTCTGGGTCTCACTAGGCTGCTGTGCCAGCCCTGATCACAGGGACTCCTCAGGGGGTAGCCTTGTGGGCTAAGCCAGGCCAACCAGAGCTCCTCCGTCAAACTTTTTTTCACCAAGAGCTGGGAGAACTTTCTTCCTCTATTGTGATAAATCTAGACTCATGGGAGCCTAGAAGCTGCTGGTGGCCACGTCCTCCAGGAATACACTTTTGGTGATTGGAAAGAATGAAGATGACACAGAAAGAATTAGAAATGATAAATGGAGTGAAGAAGACTGTTTGGAGTTTAAGTCACTAGGTTCAGGCATTTCTGATGCCATCGTTATGTGAGATGATAAATTCTCCCTTTTCCCTCAACTAATTCAAGCTGGTTTCTCTTATCTGCATTGAAAGAAGACCGGAGGGACACACTGGAACTTCTTACACCTGATCTCTGGAGTTAGAGAGCATGTATTCAAACCTTATTCCCCACGGCACGTCTTCAGATATTTGAAAATAAGTATTGTGTCCTTCCTAAACTACATCCACTCTTTCCCAGGAAAAATACTTGAGGTTTTCCAACTTTTCTAATATGCTATGGTTTCCAGGCCCCTCCCTGTGGTGGTCAGTGTCCTTGCGGTGTTTTCTAGCTGTCCATGATCATCTTGAAATGTGTAGACCTAATAAGCAAGGTGCTCCCACCTTGGTCTTCAGTGACTGGACCACATTCTGGGCACAACTCCTTCTCTTAATACAACCCAGTATAAGGTCAATGTTTTAGGCAACTCTATTTTTCTTGACTAAATCTGAGATTGTGATTATTGTGAATCCCTAGTTTTCACATGAATTACTACAAAGCCAGGTATCCCCAACCCTACAGTTGTGCCATTAACTTTCTAAATTAAAGACTTTATGGTTTTCATTGTTCAGTTTCATCTCACTTTGTTAACTTCATGCCCCATCTTATTATGATAATTAAAAATCGGATTCTTTCATCTGTAACATTAGTTATTAGTCCTAAATATGGCAAAATCAACCTTTCTTGGCTAGGATCATAGAGAGAACTTTTGGGGTACCATAGACATTCTCTCTTCTTAGCCCTATGAGCCCTTAATAGGTAAACCTCTAGCAGATAGGCAAAAATGACTGGTGTCGTCTCACCACTCCAGTTGTTGAAAACCAGAGCTGCCTGATCTTGTATTTAATTCTATCCACTATCTATTAAAATTCACTAAAGCTTGCTAAGCCTCATTTCCTTGAAAGCCTATAAGGTTTCGGTTTCATCAAAGTCAAGTGTATTTAATTAACACAATCTAATTTATTCTGGAAGTGGTCAAGTTCTCCAAAGGTACTCAGTAGAGCTACTGGTGTTTTTATAGGAATTAAACACATGATATGATAGACAAAAATGAGTGGGCTTTGTACATGCCATTGCTACCACCTCTTTTGCATACAATTGAATAAGTTATCTTTTGTTATGAAACATTAATCCCCTTTGCTAAGTGGAGTAGCTCTCATCTCAGATTCAGCCTGCTGAGGAGTACCTAGGGAACCAAACTTCAGGGATCTGGCACTGACATGATGAGGAGGGGACACAGTCCTTTGGAGAAGATTGCCCATTTCATGATGTAAAAATATTGTCTTTCTGGCCCGCCCTGGAATATCTAAGGCTGCCCTCCATGATACTTCGAATTCCAAGAAGAGCTCAGATATGTAGGCACAAGGTTGCAAGCAGGAGGCCCAGGCAGTTAGTCATATTAACCCAGGAGGACATGGTCAGCAGGGGTCATATAAGGAATTGGTGTGAACATCTCCACCACCACACTTCAAGGGACTTCTCTGTAATGAGTTAAGCGGTAACTTCAAAAGGATATGTTCATGTCCTAATCACTGGAACCTGTGAATATTACCTTATACATTAAAAGACTGAATTACCTTATTTGAAAAAAGGTTCTTCCCAGATATACTTAAACTAAGGATCTTTTTTTAACTGAATTTATTGGGGTGGCATTGGTTGATAAAACTGTACAGGTTTCAGGCGCACAATTCTATCACACATCATCCGTGTGTTGTACTGTGTTCACCACCCAAGTCAGTCTCCTTCCATCACCATGTACCCCCTGTGCCCTCTCCCACCTCCCCCGACCCCCTGAGCTAAGGGCATTAAGACGAGGAAATTATCCAGGGTTATCCAAGTGGGTCCTAAATCCAATGACAAGTGTCCTTATAAGAGAGAGGCAGAGGGAGTAGGACTCGGGCAGAAGAGAAGGCACAGAGGAGAAGGTGGAGTGAGGACCGAGGCAGGGACCCGAGGGGTGCAGCCGCAGGTGAAGGGCTCTCCCGGAGCCTCCAGAGGGAGTGAGACCCTGTCCACGCTTCATTTTTCTCTTCAGGCCTTCGGATCTGTGAGCAAATGATTTCTATTGTTTCAAACCTCTAATTGTGTGTTAGGTAATTTGTGATGGGAGCTTCAGGAGACTAATACAGGCTCCCCGGGCAGCTGAGTGACGTCTGGGGAGAACGTCCAAACCCACCCCCAAAAGTACGCGGTTCACAGTGAGCCAAGCGCCGCCCTCCTTGTTGCCAGCAAGTTCAAGGTGTTAGGTTGCACTTCGCCCTTGTAACTGAGTCCTCAAGGGCTGCCCGGTGCCACCCATGACTCCCCTTCCCGGGCTGTTGGCTGTTGATTTACATCAACCTGACTTCCTACGGGTGCAGATTTGGGCGGGCACGGTGGCGAGGAGATCCTTGAGGGGGCTGCCTAACTCAGCAGGCTCTGGGGAGCGAAGGCCCGGGCCAGCCAAGCCACCTGCTGCCCAGAGCTCAAAGCAAGAGGGGCCCTAACACGTAAGATGAATGACCTGGAACGCAGGGTCATTGAGCAGGTTTTCCACTCCAAACTGATGAACAAAATAGATTCAGTGAGACAGAAGCATAGAACAGACTGATGAATATTGGAGGGAAAGGGGGGTGCATGAGTGGGTGGGAAGAGATTAACCAAAGAACTTATATGCATATATGCATAACCCATGGACACAGATAACAGTGTGGTGAAGGCCTGGGGTGGGGAGTGGGTGCAGGGTGGAAGGGGTCAGTGGGGAAAAAGGGGGGAATACCTGTAATACTTTCAACAATAAAGATAATTTTTTTTAAAAAACAGATCAGAGAAGAACACAAAGAAATAAAATAAATTTCTCTCCCTTTATAGGAGAGAAAGGATTTACTGCTACTCTCATCCCTGATATAACTGCAGGAGAATGATAAATTCACCATAGTGGGGCAAAGAGAACTTTGAAGGAAGGTATAAAGAACTTGTTAAGGCCACGTGTACACTGACATAAAAATCAGAATCCTGAATAGCCCTAGTCACAGGGCAATTCTACACCCCACCCCAAAAATCCCATGGGTCTTCACAAAGCATGTGGGGATAGTATGCCAAAAGGAAGGGCCAAAGGAGACCTGAGAGTGATCCACTATGAGACAGGTGGGGTCACCATCAAATGCAAGGCATATACCATTTGAAATCAGGAGGGAGGGATAGAATAGGAGAGCTGAGAGAAATGTGACAGAAACACTCTAAGTTCTCAAGCTCTAGGCAAGGAGAGGAGCTGAAACAGCCAGAACCTCAGGTACTCCAGGCGTTAACCTAAGGAGATTGGAATGGAGAAGAAAAGTCAAAGAAAGACCCCAGGGCACTCAAAGCTTTAAACTACCAAAGACTGGCAAGAGGCAGAAATTCTAAAAGAAATCCCTTTTTTCATCCCAGGTCTTCACAGAGAGTAGGGATGCTGCTCTAAGATGACCAAGGGATGGAGCAACAGGGCTTAAAAAGATATCCCTGGGTTCAGAAGAATGGAGATAAACTCGTAAGCAAACTCAGAGACCCAAGAGACAGGCAATTGAGCTGTAAATCAAGGAGAGATCGTGTACAGTTCAGAAAGCTTGTATTAGCTCTCAGATCTCAAGCACTATTGAAGGAAATACAATGATTTCATCCTCAAAATATTTGAAGTCAATGATGAATTCAATCAAACTAAAACCACAACAAAGACCAGAGCCAGTTCAACTATAGATCTAGTAGTGTGACATAAGAAAGGGCATATCCTGCCCTAAAGGCAAATATTATTTGTGTTTGTTTCTACTTTTCTTTTATATAAAATATCCAGAAAAAATAAAAATCTCACAAATATAAATATGGATGAAAATGATACCCTGGTCAAGAGAGGAAACAGTCATGGAAGCAGACATAGAGGTGACCCAGAGTACAGATTTTAAAGTAACTATTATAAAAATATTTTTAAATCTAGTGTATAAGATGGATAAGATATAACATCTTAGCAAAAACATGAAAAATGTAAAATAGAATATAAGAAAAACAAAAATATAATATAAAAATGAAAGATTTATAAGATGGGCTTAACAGCAGAGTGGACATAAAGAAGGAAAGGATTGGTGATCTAGAATGCAAGTAAAAAGAAACTTCCCAAACTGTAATATAAAGATTTTTTTAAAAAGAGCAAGGAAAAAAAAAAAACAACACACATAAAAGGACATTCAAAATTAGTGGGGGAAGGGAAGATGGACATTCAAAATTAGTGGGGGAAGGGAAGATGGTGGCACTGTGAGAAGCAGAGCGCCCCTGCTCCCAGCCACAGTAAAATACATGTAGCCAGCTTGGTAAAACCAGAGAAACATACCTGAGTGGACAGAGTGCGAGTGGGGAGCACTGAAGAAACATCACGGAGTCCGGTAAGAAGGGGGGCATAAGAAGGGGGAGTCCACGCTGAAGCCTGTGCTGGGCTCCGAGGCCCAAGACTTGGAGGCTGCAGGGCTCCCTTCCCTCGGGAGTGTGGACGGCCTCCAAAAGCGGGGATCGCACCCGGAGCAACGAGGGGAAGGAGCGCCCCGCGGAGGGCAGAGGGACCCAGGAGAGTGGTGACTCCGCCAGGAGGGGACAGCGCCTTCCTAGCAAAACAAAGCTTCTAATGGCAGACGTGACCGGTGTCTAATGCTCAGGGCGCTGACCATAGGAAAGGCTGTCTCAAAGCTTGTGGCACCCGAGTAGTAAGGGACCAGAGGTCTGCACTGAGAAGCCACACACAGGGACCCTCTGCCTCCCTGTAAGGCCTTGTGTTGAGCCCCAGAAAGCATTGAATCTGAGTGTCACGGGGGAGGGGAGGAGCCCTCCCGCCCTGAGCTCCTGGTGCCGAGAGGCTGGGTTCTGTGACCAGCCCTGAGGGTGTCCTCCTGCCCTGAGCTCCTGGTGTGGAGAGTCTGGGATCTGTGACCAGCCCTCAGGGGCCCCGTGGTGGTGCATGAAGCCGCCCCAGCTTTGCTGAGACCAGCGGTGTGGGGAGCTGAGTGGAGCTGACTTTGGGTCCCCTCTGCTGGGGGCCTTGGTGCGCGGGCGGTGGGACCTTGCAGGGAGGACTTTCTGCCTGTGTGTCGCTTTGTGCGTTTGTGAGTCTGATCGGGGGAACTGGCTCCCACCTTCCCAGGGTGCACTGCGCACAGACCAGTGGAGGCTGGGATCCGGGTCTGCACAGTAGATGGTCTGAGGGGCGGGCCAGGTGTGACCAGCCAACCAGAGCTGAGCAGGGAGAGGAGGAGCCCACAGGCCTCTCCTGCACCCAGGAGCCCCGCCCCCAGCAGGAAAGGGGCGGGTCCCGCTCACTGAGGCCCCAGACACTCCGCAGGGCACAGTCCTGAGGGTCAAGGAGAGCAGCTCACAGGAGGACTTTACAGGAATAAGACTCTCAGGGACTCTTGTTTGGGAACTCGAGGAAAAGCTGAAAACCCCTGCTGGCGGCTGGGCAGGCAAAGGGCTCACTGGAATGTTCTTTAATCAAACCTAAGGAGCCCAGGCTGCTGAAATGGCCCGTACAGAAAAGGCAACAGGCTGAAATCAATCTGAAGCTGTAGCAGGACAGAGCCTGGGGAACTAGAATCAGAGGACAGGGTAGGGACTGAGGAGCTGGCGATGGAGCAGAGTCTAACTCCCGCAGAGTGAGCGCCTGACAGCGACACCTCTAAGGGGAGTGACATCCTGAGCTACACTAGCCACCCTGCACCCTGAAGACTCTACAGAAGACTCTGGAGCAAGACCAGGCAACTACAAGGCTGCAAAACAGCTGACAAGAGGAGGAGGCCCACGGAGAGCCTCAGATCAACCATCTACCTAAAGACACCAGAGCCAAACCTGGATGGCTCCTCCCATTGGCTGATAGACAAGCACCTCCCAGGAGAATGGAAATCAGCCCACAAAACAGTGAGCCTCAGACAACACAAGCAGCTCAGAAGAAACTCACCTGATTGACTGTCTTTTTTTTTTATTTTATTTGTTTTTTTGTTTTGTTTTTGTTTTGGGTTTTTTTAAATTTTTTTGTGTGTGTTTGTTTGTTTGTCTGTTTCTCTTTTTCCCTTAGGAAGAAGAAAGAGGGAGAAATTATTTCTTTTTTCTTCTTTTTAAATTTTTAATAATTTTTTTAAAAATTTTTTTAAAAACATTTTTTAACAAAATTTTTTTCCTTTTTCTTATAAAAGAATTTTGTTTTGCTTAGCTTGATTTTAGTTTTGTTTCTCTGTTTTATTTTGTTTATTTGCTTTGTTTTGTTTTATCCTTGCTTCTACTATCAAGACTTTCTTGATATCCCTGCTTAATGACTGGGACTTTATCATTATAACCAAGTTTACTGCTTTCCTCTATAGTTTTCCCCAAATCTATTACCAGACTGCCAGGCTTTATCTCTCTCTCTCCTCTCGATCCATTGACATAACTTTTTTTTTCTTTTTTCTTCTTCTTTTCTTTCATTCTTTTGTTATCCTCCCTTCTGTCTTCCTGTCATTTTGTTCAATTGTTAGTTTTGCTTCTCTTTATTGTATTTTTATTTTCTCATTTTCAACTATTATCCTATTCCTACTCTCTCCCTTAATTTTTTGCTGGCCCTTCTTTCAGAATCTTTTCTCTGCCTCTATTATTTCCCAGTAGCTTCCCTATTTTTCACATTTTAGTTTATTATTATTATTTTTAAAATTTTCACCACTGTTAACAACAGTATACTTCTCTCTCTCTCTAAGCATTACTTTTCTTTCTCTCTTTCTTTTTTTTAAGTTTGTGTGTGTGTGTGTGTGTGTGTGTGTTCTCCCTTCACTCTCCCAGTTCTATTTTCACTTGGGTTATTTTCACTGTGACTGTCAAGGTATTTTGAAAGATACCCCTTGTTTTCTGGAAGTTTAGTTGTGTATTGTACTGCCTTGCCAGCACCCATACAACAGCTTACACAATGAGGTTGGGGCTAAGACATTCAGTTAGCCAACCTGAAAGGAGAGTCCTCCCAAGGACCTAAGACAATCTAGACCCAACCACAACAGGAGAACATAAAGAAACCACAAAAGGGACAGCCACAAAAGGGACACACCTAGAGCAAAGAGCTCAGAAGTATAAGGAAAACACACCTCTAGGCTCCACTGGACTCACAAGACAAAATCCCACCCCACAAGACTGGGAGACAGCAAATATATCTAATATATAGATACAAACACTAAGACCTACCAAAATGGGAAGACACAGAAACAACCCCCAAATTAAAGAAAAGGAAATACCGCCAGAAAAAGTCAATGATGAGATGGAGTTAAGCAAGCTATCAGAAACAGAGTTCAGAGTATTGATTATGAAGATGCTCAAGGAACCTAATGAGAAAAATAAGGAAATAGATCAGATCGAGGACTTTAGGGAAAACATGAAAAAAGAGATACATAACATAAGCAAAAATCAGACAGAAATAAAGAATGCTGTATCTGATATCAAGAATACACTAGAAGGAATTAAAAGCAGGCTCAATGAAGGAGAGGATAGAATAAGTGACTTAGAAGACAAGATAGGAAAAAAACCACTTAATCAGAGAAGCAAAAAGAAAAAACACTTAAAAAGCAAGAAGACAGTCTAAGGGAGCTTTGGGACAACATGAAGTGAAACAACATTCACATTATAGGAGTACCAGAGGGGGAGGAAAGAGAGCAAGGGATAGAGAGCTTGGTGGAGGAAATAATGACAGAAAACTTCCCTAGGCTGGTGAGGGAAAAAGCCACACAAGTTCAGGAAGCACAGAGGGTTCCAAACAAGAGGGACCCAAACAGACCCACTCCAAGATACATCATAATTAAAATGGCAAATGTCAAGGACAAAGAGAAACTATTAAGGGCTGCAAGAGAGAGACAAGCAGTGACCTACAAGGGAACCCCTATAATGTTAACAGCTGATTTCTCAACAGAAACTCTTCAAACCAGAGGGGAGTGGCATGAGGTTCTCAAAGTAATGAAAAGCAAAAACATGCAACCAAGACTGCTTTATCCAGCAAGGCTATCATTTAAAATTGAAGGTGAAATAAAGAGCTTCCCAGAAAAAAAGGCTAAAGGAGTTCAGTACCACCAACCCAGCATTGCAAGACATGCTAAAAGGACTGCTCTAAGAAAAAGAAGGAATAGAGAGAGAAAGGTACATCAGCATAAAGGGGGAAAATGGCATTAAATAAGTTTATATCAATAGTAACCTGAAATGTAAACAAAATAAATGGTCCAATCAAGAGACATAGAGTAGCTGAATGGATAAGAAAACAGGACCCAAATATATGCTGTCTACAAGATACCCCACCTGAGAGCAAAAGACTCATACAGGCTAAAAGTGAAGGTGTGGAATAAAATATTCCATGCAAATGGAAAGGAAAAGAAAGCTGGAGTAGCAATACTTATTTCTGACAAAACAGACTTCAAAATAAAGGCCATAACAAGAGACAAAGATGGTCACTACATAATACTAAAGGGATCGATCCAACAGGAGGACATAACCCTTATAAACATTTATGCACCCAATATAGGAGCACCTAAATATATAAAAAAATTTCTTGGGGGACTTTACGAGGGAGATTGACAGCAGCACAATCATAGTGGGGGACTTTAACACCCCACTGTCACCATTGGACAGATCATCAAGACAAAAAATCAACAGGGAAACACAGACCTTAAATGACTCACTAGACCTAATGGATTTAATTGACATTTACAGAACATTTCATCTCAAAGCAGCAGAATACATATTCTTCTCAAGTGCGCATGGAACATTCTCAAAAATAGACCACATGTTAAGGCACAAGGCAAGTCTCTACAAATACAAGAAGATTGAAATCATATCAAGCATCTTCTCAGATCACAATGCCATGAAACTAGAAATCAACCGCTATAAAAAAAACCTCAAAAATATTCAAACATATGGAGGCTAAATAGCATGCTATTAAACAATGAATGGATTACCAAGGAGATCAGGGAAGAAATCAAACACTTCATGAAAAAAAATGAAAATGACCAGACAACAACCCCAAATCTATGGGACACAGTGAAAGCAGTCCTGAGAGGAAAATTCATAGCATTACAGGCCTATCTCAAGAAACAAGAAAAAGATCTAATGAACCATCTAACACAACAACTCAAAGAACTGGAACAAGAACAGCAAGAAAAGCCCCTAGGAAGTAGAAGGAAGGAAATAATAAAGATCAGAGCAGAAATTCATGACACAGAGACTAAAAAAAAATACAAAAAATCAATGAAACCAAGAGCTGGTTCTTTGAAAAGATAAATAAGATTGATGCACCTTTAGCCAGATTCACTAAGAAACAAAAAGAGAAGACCCAAATAAATAAAATCAGAAATGAAAGAGGCAACATAACAACTGACCCAACAGAAATACAAAGGATTGTAAGAAAATATTATGAGCAACTATATGCCAACAAATTGGACAACATGGGTGAAATGGACAAATTCCTAGAAGCATACAACCTTCCAAAGCTGAATCAAGAAGAGGCAGAAAACCTGAATAGGATGATAACAACTAATGAAATTGAAGCAATAATAAAAAAACTCCCAACAAACAAAAGTCCTGGACCAGATGGATTTACAGGCGAGTTTTACCAAACATTCAGAGAAGAATTAACACCTATTCTATTCAAACTATTCCAGAAAATTCAAGAGGAGGGAAAACTCCCAAATTCTTTTTATGAGGCCAGCATCATCCTAATCCCAAAACCAGATAAAGACACTACAAAGAAAGAAAATTACAGGCCAATATCCCTGATGAACATAGATGCTAAAATCCTCACTAAAATACTAGCAAACTGGATCCAGCAATACATTAAAAAGATCATACACCACGACCAAGTGGGATTTATTCCGGGCATACAAGACTGGTACAAACATCCGCAAATCAATAAATGTGATACATCACATAAACAAAATGAAGGACAAAAATCATATGATCATATCAATAGACGCAGAAAAAGCATTCGACAAAATCCAGCACCCATTTATGATAAAAACTCTCAGCAAAGTGGGAATAGAGGGATCATACCTCAACATAATAAAGGCCATATATGACAGACCTACAGCCAACATCATACTCAATGGGCAAAAACTAAAACCATTTCCCTTAAAAACTGGAACAAGACAGGGATGACCACTTTCACCCTCTTATTCAACATAGTACTGGAAGTCCTTCCCATAGCCATCAGACAGGAAGGAAACAAAAGGTATCCAAATTGGAAAGGAGGAAGTAAAACTGTCATTATTTGCAGATGACATGATATTGTACATAGAAAATCCTAAAGACTCCATCAAAGTACTACTAGATTTGATAAACGAATTTGGCAAGGTAGCTGGATACAAAATCAACGTCTGGAAATCAATGGCATTCTTATACACCAACAATGAACTTTCAGAGAGAAACTAAAAAAACAATACCATTTACCACTGCAACTAAAAAAATAAGATACCTAGGAATAAACTTAACCAAGGATGTAAAAGACCTGTACTAGAAAAACTATGTGACACTGAAAAAAGAAACAGAGGAAGATTTAAACAAGTGGAAGAATAAACCATGTTCATGGATTAGAAGAATTAATATCATTAAAATGTCCATACTACCTAAAGCAATTTATAGATTCAATGCAATTCCTATTAAAATACCAGAAAAGAAACAGCAGTCCCATATGGTTCACAGGTGAACTCTTCTCTACCAAGCTCCAACAGTCAGAAAATCTGAATGTCACTTAAATTGTTTCAGAGCACTGAGCAAGAAAGGACAGCTGTTATAGACTGAATGTTTGTGTCACCCTGCCCCAAATCCATATGTTGAAATTCTGACCCCCCAAGGTATATATTTGAAGGCTGGGTTTCAGGAAGTGATTAGGTCATGAAGGTGGCGCCCTCTTGAACGAGAGAAATGCCCTTAAAAAAGAGAGCTCTTCCGACCCTTTTTCTACACAAGAAGAGATGGTCATCTGTGGACCAGGAAGCAGACTTCACCAAACCCCAAATCTGCCTGCACCTTCATCTGGGACTCCCAGCCTCCAGGCCTGTGAGAAATAATTTCTGCTGTTTATAAGCTACTTAGTCTATGGCATTTTTTTTATAACAGCCTGAATGAACTAAGACACATCCAAATTCTTTTTATAAAACAAGTATGTATAACATTTCTACCAAAACCTAAAAACAGCAACCTCAGAATTATAAACCAATGTCACTTATAAATATTGATGTAAAATATCATAAATAAAATAATAGCAAACAGAATTAAAGATCACATTAAAAATAAAGAGATAAAATATATCAAGACTAAATAAGATTCATTCCAGTAAGGCAAGGATAGATTGAAATTAAGAAATCTACATGTCAATCTATTAACAGAGGCAAACAAAAAATGAATATAATTTTCTCTAAAGATCCAGCAAATGTCTTAGGTGAAATTTCAAACATAGTCCTAGTACGAAATGATGGATACTTCCTTAATGAGACAGGAAAAATGGACACGTCAGTCCTGAAGCTGGATTCTCACTCAGCGTGGAAGCCTGAGAGGCACGCTCTGTAAGGTCAGGATCAAGGCGAGGTTGCCCACTATGTATTGAAGGCATCAGCCAATGTAATCATATAAGAGAAAAACCTTTTGACACCTATGAATTAGAAAAGAGAACATCTATCTGCATTGATGTGAAAATATCTGTCAAAGGACAATCAATACAAACAATAAAATACTTAAGTAAGATATCAGGCTATTAAATTAGCATACAATCCAGTAGCTTTCATATATCCGATCAACAATCAATTCAAATATAAAATGAGAAACAATACTCAGTTTACAAAAGCGATGAAAAAATCATATATTGGGCTTAACAAGAAATGTACAAAACCTACATAAATAAAACTTGAAAACAGCACAGAAATCACAAAAATAACCTTGGACAATAGAAAGACATTGTTGTTTGTTTGTTTGTTTTTGGATAGTGTGATAGACAGATAATGGTCCCCCAAAGATATCCGTGTCCTAACTCCCAAAGCCTATGAATATGTTGTTACTTTTTATAGCAAAAGGGGCTCTGCCGATGTGACTACATTAAGGATATAGAGATGGAGAGATTGTCCTGGATTATCTGGTGGGTCCGATGTAATCACAAGAGTCCTTGTAAGAGGGAAGCAGGAGGGTCAGCGTCAGAGAGGCAATATGACCACAAAAGCGGAGGGTGGGGGGAAGAGAAAGGGAGAGATCTGAAGATGCTACACTGCTGGCTTTGAGGGTGGAGGAAGGGGCCATGGCCAAGAAAGATGGAAAAGGTAAGGAAATGGGTTGGCCTTGAAGTCTCCAGAAGTTAACCTAGGCCTATTGACATCTTGATTGTACAGTGAGACTGATTTGGGGCTTCTGTTCTCCAGAATTATAAGACAATAAATTTATGTTGTTTTAGGTCACTAAGTGTGTGGTAATTTGTTACATTAGGAAACTAATACAGATTTAATGACAACACCTTAAAAGTGCCAGTTTTCCCACATTAACACAGATGTAATAGTATCCTAACAAAAATGTCACTAAATTTTATTTTGCAGAACTAGACAAGTTGCTTCCAACTTGTTCATATAAAAATATATATATATGTGAAAACAACTAAGGGGGGAAAAACATGAAAAAAAAGAGAAGTGAGGGGAGGCTGGCCATACCAGGAACTGAAACATATTACAAAGCCACTGAAATTAAAACATTATGGAAACAGAACTCACGTAAATGGACCAGTGGAAATGAGTAGGAAGTCAACAAATAGACCCAAGTGTATTTGGAAATTTAGTATATGAAAAAGATTACATCTCAGTGACTGGAGTAAAAAATGTTTTGGCTTTTTTTTAAATAAATGATAATGGGACAATTTAAATTTCATTGGGAATAATAATAATAATATTGGATCAGATCATATAACAAAATAAACTCTAAATGGATCAAAGATCTAAATTGAAATTATTTAAATACTAAAAGAAAATATGGGTAAATTCCTTTATAACATATATGTGGAGAAATTCTTTCTAAACTATAATTCAGAATCCAGATAAAATAAAAATAAACTCAATACATAAGTACAAAAGGAAATTTGCATGACCAGAATTTTTAAAAAATCAATGAATAAATTACAAACTAGGAAAAACAATTGTAAAATATATTATGTATGAAATTCTAATCTCACTCATATATAAAATACAATTTAATTGTGAAGAAAAACACACTTTTTTTTGAAAGCGAGAGACGGTGCACCCTGGTTGGTGTGGCTCACTTGGTTGGAGCATAGTCCTGTCCACCAAAAGGTGGTGGGTTCAATTCCCAGTCTCGGTTTCCGGTTGGATCCCCAGTCGGACGTGTGTGGAAGTAACCCTTTGAACGGGCAATATCGCTTCTAGGATTTTATCCTTAAGATACACCACTGGAAGCGATGGATGTTAGCGAAACTTAATATCTTTTCTCAGTACGTCCATCCATCAAACCATTATGCTGTACACTTAATGAACATGATGTCAGTAACATGTCATATATGACCCATAGATCAATTATATCTCAATAAAACTGGGGGTGGGGCATGCACCTCCAGAATTTATATCAACTTCTGGTTTTCAGTCTGACACATGAGAAGCTTAGAAATCATGACTGTCATCCTCACAACAAACTGAAAATCAGTAATTCTGCTCAGGTCTGTCAGAAAATGGAGGTCAAAAGGGAAACTGCTCTGCAACTGGACAGGAAAGTTCAGAAAAGCACAGCTGACTGGGGGCAGAAACCACTGTGGGAGGAAATCGGTGGGAAACAAAGGTAGCTAATTGCTGGGCACTGAGTGTGGACTAGCTTAAGGCCAAACTCTCGGAGCCATCCACATGGGCCCAAACCTATGCTGAGTTTTACCTACAAGAGTCTCAGAGGTTCCGAGCGGGGGTGAAGATCTGAGAAGAATCCCTTCTATTTACAGAAGGGAGGGGAAAGTTAATCATTTTAAAATGCTTTCAGAATTTTCTCTTTTCCTTAACCAAGGCCTGCCGGAGAGGAAAAATATTTTGCCAGAGCCTGATTGACATGGGGGAAGGGAAGTGCCCAGCTCCGGCCTCCTCTAGTCTTTCTGGCTCATCGGAGGGGTGAGGGGTGAGGGGTGAGGGGTGAGGGATAAGCTGAGAAGCACTGGTGAAGGTCACGGCCTTGGGCACAGGCTCACTAAAAGACTGAGGCCTAACCATAGAATTATGGGATGCTTCCCCCCCCCCCCCCATCTCCCACCACGTCACCATCGATAGGGGTCCAGTGTAATATCCGGGAAATTCAGTGGAAAGAACTGCAAGTCTCAGGCCTTATTTAAGAAGTCCCCAGGGAAACCCAAAGGCAAGAGAGGACGGCTGAAGCTCTGCCACCTCCAGCTACAGCAAACATACACACAGCCTAACTCCCAGGCAGACACAGAAAGCCTCACACTAATGACCTATCAGTTCCTTTCGCTTGGGTCGGCACGTCCAGCTTTATAGGAAACACGACAAAGCATGCTCAGAGGCAGGACGCACCGTCTGGAGAGAACGCAAGCGCCCAACCAGACTCAGGCAGGGCACAGGGTTAGGAAGGATCAGGTCAGGAATTTAAAATAACCGCGATGCAACAGACTGACGACAGCAGAGGGAAAGGGGCAGAGGGGCGGGGAGAGGTTGACCAAGAGCTTACACGCATGTTTGCACAACCCAGGGGCACAGGCCATAGTTCAGGGAGAGCCTGGGGAGGGGTGGGGGCAGGGTGGAGGTGGTAAGGGGGGAAAGGGGGACATCTCTAAAACTTTTAACAATAAATACAATTTTTTTTAAAATCCCCCCCAAAATAAAAAAAATAAATAACGATGATTAATATGCTCGGAACCCTGAAGGAGTGGACCACATGCAAGAACAGACGGGTCCTGCGAGCAGGGAGGTCAGAGCCCCAAGAGAGTGAGGCACAGAGGAGGGGGGGAGAAAGCTTTTGAGGGCTCGTCAGGAGACCGGACACTGAGGAAAATACCAGGGAGCCTGAGGATATCCCACCAACACCTTCCCAAACTGAAAGACAAAGAAAAATAATTTAAAAAAAAACACACAACAGAATATCCAAGAGCTGTGAGGCAGCTACAAAAGATGGAGCGCAGGGCTGGGGAGAAGGCCAGAGGGAGGTGAGGGCGAGGGGCGCCGAGGGCAGGCCTCCGGGAGCGCAGGACACAGGCCCCGCCGGTCACGGGAGCACCGCTCGTAAGAGCAAAGTATCCGGGGCAACCTGCAAGCCTGTCAGCAAAAACTGGATAAGTAAACTATGACATTTTCTCACGGTGTCGCAGTAACAAAGAATGGGGAAGGTTTCCATGAGCTGATGTGGAGTGATCTCTAAGATACATTGTTAAATTTTGAATTAAAAAACATTTTAGACTTTTTAAAAAGTGCAAAAGGGTTGTTACAGATATGTCATTTACATATTTTAAATACGTTATTTATAGGTAGATTAGGATATTATTTTTGTGTATGAAAAATGGGCTTAGTTTTGAAAAAACTCAAGAAGGGCAGGTTAGAAACAAAAGTCACTGTACTGTGTGAGCGGGAATGGAGGGAAGGAAGACTTCTCTAAATTTAACTTCTATATGGTTCTGACCATTGAGCCATGTAATCCTTTTGCATATTCAAAAGTAAAATTACATCAAAAAAGGTGAAGAAAGCAAATCATAAAGGTGAGCGAGAACAGAAATAATGAGCCGAACAAAACCCTGGAAGACACCTAATGAGCGCGTCGCCTGAAAGAGTGGCTGAGGCGTGACCTGGCCTCTCGCAGTGCGGGATGCGCGGGGCGCGCTGCGAGGCGACCTGGGCGCACACAGAAAACTCTTGACGTAGCTCTTGAACGCAGCACTCTAGTTGTATGCACATTGTGGCATATATGCTAAGATTTTTTTAAAAGTCTTAAAGTTTATCTGATGTTGTTTCTGATGCTTTCTTACTGAGTTTCTTTTTGCAAAAATACTCAAACACACATGAGCACATGAAACATTCTTATTTCTCCTTTGTCCCACAAAACGGGGCATCTAATGAAACTTAGTGTCCAGGACTTGATTTCCAAAGACCAGGGAACGAAGAATGCTTTTGGAAGCATTCCTTTCGTTAAAGGAAACTGGGGCCCCTTGAAGAAATGACTGATTCCAGATCTGTTGTGAAGAAATTACAATGTGAGCTTGGAACATTTTCTGTGCAAAAAGCAAGGGAGACTCAAAGGCTGAAGGGGATATATCCAAAGGACATCGGAGCTGGCTTGAAAGGGCTCTGATTAGAAAAATGTCGGACAATTTGAGCATCAAAATTACTAGTGAAGGTAATGAACTGAACTTAAAAATTTATAAATTCATAGTGATACTCAAAGAGAGACAGAAAAGGGAGAGGGGGTGGAAGAAGAACACTTTTTATGGGAGATTACCATCTAATAAAGGCAGAAAAAATGAGAATTAGAAAAATCACCGTTTTTTGCAGTTATCAACATAACAATTGCTTCAGGCAAGAATCATCAATGGATGCTAAAACCACTGACTGGGTTAGAGATTCTTCGGAAACAGTATATTTACAAGACTTCAACATATCACCCATCCCTCACTACCCCCATCACTACCAAACATATTTAAGTATAAAGAAGTTTATACCGTTTACCTTTAAACCAGAGCCTCTGGAATATACCCCTTACCCTGGTGATGAAATGTAGCAGCACATGATGGAACTATCTGGTGGAACTGCCTCCTTAGAGGAGGGCACAGCATGGACTATGAAGCATTCTTGCTAAACTAAACTAAAGATACATGATAACCAAATGTGGTACCTAATCCTTGATTGGGTTTGGGGCTGGGGAAGGGAGCAAATAACCTTAAAGAAAATATCTGGATTGACTAGGACAAGTTGAAAGTGGGCTATCCATGGAACAGTATTGTTGTATTTGCATTAAATCTCTTGGGTGCAGTAATAATGGTGGTGGTGCTCTGCAGGAAAACATTCTTGGTCTTAGAAGGGTCATGCGGACCTTTAGGGGTAAAATGTCAGGACATCTGCAACTTACTTTCAGATGATTGAGAAATAAAAATATATGTGCATAGAGTGAAAGACAAGAGCTAAAAAGCAAGAGCAAGAGCGAGAATTGCACAAATGTGGCAAATTATCAACAACTGATAAATTCAAGTGTGGGCACATCAATGCTTATTTTGTTATTGCAATCTTTCTATAGGCTTGAAACTTTTCAAAATAAAAGCTTGAGAAAATATACAAAAGTTAGAAATAGTAGAGGTGTAAATGAGTGAAATAAGAAATGTAAATATATTGTAACATGATTGATAACTATAACCATGTAAATTACTTATATTATAAAAAAATGGATAGCTGAGCAACAGTTAGGAATGATGATAAAAGTGTAAAATATTAAAAGAAAAAAGATGAAATGTTATGTTATTTTGAGCATTAAGAAAACATATACAATTTTAACAAAGAAAATTCAATTTCCTCATATCTCTACTAAATAAATATGTTAAAAAGTTAGAGACCATTATTTGGGACTTCCAGTTCAAGATGGGGGACTTGACATTCGCATTGAGCTCCGCTGTCTTCCAGATTCCAGATTTACTTTATTTTAGCTTTTGGAATGAGCCCACAAGGACAAAGAGTACTGGAGAGGAAACTACAATAACAGAATTTTGAAAGCAAGGAAATAGGTGGGCAGGCAGTGCCTGACTCAGCGGTCGGAAGCACACTGAACTCTAAATTTGTGATGAGGAGAGACAAGAGCAATTCAATTTACACTCCGGAGTCCCCAGAAGGCTCAGAAAATTGGCACCACAGGTATTTTTGGAAGTGGGGGTGAAGGTGGCTTAAAAAGAAGAGGCCTGGCTGGAAGTTTGTTTAAAAAGCAGAATCTGTGCTGTACTCTTAGTAACCACGAGTCTGTCCCCTCACGATAAACTGGAGGTGTATTCCCTGGAAAGCATAAGACAGGCATGCTGTGGGCAAGAGCACCATACTGAAAACGGAGAGCTTAAATAAAAGTTTACGTCGGGCAGTTCAGAGCTGACCTCCAACCTTCTTTCCCCACTTAACTACCAGTAAGCTGGCAGTCGGGCATTTACCACGCAGGAAATGAGAGGCGAGAACACTCATGTGACCGGCCCCGAGAGGAGACTTAAAGACAGGCCTTCCCGGCACGACAGCCCAGACAGATCACACAAACAGGACGGCTGCAGCTGACGAGTTCCGCCACATAGGCTTTTAAGTGGCCCAAACTCAAATGTGGTCATGGGCATCTGAGAAAGCACTTAATGTAAAAGGTAAAGCTCAGAAGAAGACACAGAGAAAGAAAAGCAACTGAGAAAACAACACATTCAAGACAACAAGCTTTAATAAACCATCATTAAAATTCTCAGAGAAATGAGCTACCATAGTGTATCCATGAAACAAGAATAGAACGCTCTAAGAAAGGAACACAGAAAAATTTTAAGCTCAGGAGTAGAAGATGAAACTGAGGGGGGAGGGGGGATTCAGAAATTAAAACAAAAAGGCGAAGAGAAAATAGGGGAAGAAAATATAAGAAAATTCTAGGACTAATCCAACATTCAGATACCGTGGTACCTTGGTTTTCGAATGTAATCTGTTCTGAAACATCGAAAACCAAGGGATCAGCAGCCGAGAGCTGGGCCTCGGGATCTTGCCTTCAGCGGGAGCCAAGTGGCATGTTCAACTTTCAAGGAATGTTCGAAAATCGAAGCATTTCCTTCTGGGTTTACGGCGTTCGTAACCCGAAATGTTTGTCAAAGGAGACGCTCGAAAACCGAGGCACCACTGTAATAGAGTTTCAAAGAGAAAGCAGAGACAGTGAAAGAGAGGAGGTCATTACGATAATAATAATCTTCATAACTTAAGAAAACTTTTCAGAACTGAAGGCCATGAGTTTCTAATTAGTATATAAAGCTCTTATTATTTCTGTCAACTAAAAATAAACAAGCTTAGCTCCACCTCCCTGCAGCCACCGTCTCATTTCTCTCTGTTTGTAGCTAAACTCTCGGAAAGAGTTGATGTCACCGGCTCCGCTTTCCTCGCCCACCTTCTCTTGAGTGTAGCCGGCTGGGGCTTCTGCTGCCCGACTCCACTGAAACTGCTCTTCTCAAGGACACCGGGACTTTCAAGTTTCTCCTTCCAATGGCCCATTTTCTGCCCTCGATACCCTCCCACATATGCAAGTCTTCACATTTTGCCCAGCTCTTTTGATGAAACCTTCTTTTCTGTTGCTCAGACGAAAAAAAGTAATCCGTCCTGACTCTTTCCTCTCTCACATACACCCGCATTCATTCCGCCCAAAAAATCCTGTTGGTCCGACTTCAAAAGGAACCAGAATTTGGCCAAATGTTTCTCATATAACTTTGAGAGAAACCAAAGTGTGTTGAAAGGCCTATAAGGCCTATGTGATGGGACTCCTTTTATCTCTCATGCTGCGTCTCCTCCGCTGGCCTCTTTGCCCCGTCTGCTCCGGTCACACTGGTCTCCTGTTGTCCCTCGAGCACACTAGGTATTCTGTGTCCCGACATCCTTTACATTTGTGCTTGAAATGCTCTTCCTCCAGGAGGTCTCAGACTCACTTGTTCCCTTAGCTCCTTCATGACTTAACTCAAATGTCACCTTGGTGTGACACTCCTTGGTCACCTTATTTAAAATCGCATCCATCCCAGCTCCCCACCCACCAGAATTCCCTGTTCCTCCTCTCCATTGTATTTTCCTCCGTAGTATTTATTATCATTTAATACACCAACTGTTCCGCTTATTTTGTTTATGGTCTTCCCCTTTCAATAGCAGATAAGCTCCATGAGGGCTGGGAGTTTTCTGTTTTGTGTTCTGTTGCATCACCAGCGCGTAGAGAACAGTGCATGGCACATGGTAAGGAGAAAATAAAATAAAGACTCCACAAACTTCCATAATAGCAGGTAGATGCAATGGAATAATTTCTTCAAAATTCCTTTAAAAATTTTTTCTTCCTAGAATTTTATAGCCAAACTATCAATTACATGTAAATTTATACTAAAGACACATAAATGTGCCTTCGAGGCTTTGTACAAATTATTCCCTCTGTATGAAATATTCTTCCCCCAAATCACATTATGGTTAACTACTGTACCTCCTTCAAGACTTTCCTCACATGTCAGCTTATCAACAAGGCTGCCCTGACTTCCTCCAACTCTATCCCAGTACCCCTGACCCCAATGCACCACTGAGATCCACGCAAGAGGGCCTCTGACCTGGCCTAGGTGTTGTAGGGCCCACTGTATCACGAACACACACACACATTTTAAAGAATATTGGGCTCGGCCGGGCGTGGCTCAGAGGTTGAGCATCGACCTAGGATCCAGGCGATCGGGGTTCGATTCCCTGTCGGGGCACATGCCCGGGTTGCGGGCTTGATCAATGACTCTCTCATCACTGATGTTTCTATCTCTCTCTCCCTCTCCTTTCCTTTCTCTGAAATCAATAAAGATATATTTTAAAAAAAAAAAAAGAATATTGGACACCTCCGTCAGTTGGACTCTGGTCCTCCCAGCTGGCCCAGCACTATCTATAACTACAAAAATCCACTCTCATGACTAACACCATTCAGGCCCCCCAAAAGCATCTCTGCATCTCTTTTCCTGTGTCCTTGAAGTACAAGGAAACTGTCTGAATGCATGGTGTGTGGGTTGGGCCACTGCCAGCACCAAAGAGGGACACTGCTTTGGAGCACAGGGAGGGTTTGAGCAGCAGAAACACTTACGTAAGGCACAAATTAATTAACTTGTCAAATCTTTTCTCCCAGATAGCGCAATGCAATAGATTCTTACATAAGAGAGGAACATTTTCCAGTGCTGCTGTACATCCATTTTCTAAGTTCTCTTTGAATTCCAGCTTGTGGTTCCAAGATACCTGCAAATTCAAGAGCTATCCGCACCAGCCCCAGCAGTTGCACATGGCAGCTGGAGAGTAACTTGCGATAAGAAACAATCCATATTGCTCTCAACTTTGTATTAGGTGTAGGCATAGAGATAACATGAGTCACACGTGATGCCACGTACATGGGCCTCACCTGAACTCCTGCTTCAGGCTCCACAGATGCTGGGGCAAGACTGTCTGCTCCCTCCCCCTTCTCTTCTTTTCCTTTCTCCTTGGCCTTTGCCACTTTCTAAAATACAATGTAATTTACTTATTCATTATGTTTATTTTTGTCATCAGACTTTCTCTGCTGGAAAGTAAGGTCCTCAAATGCAGGGATCTTGAATTTTTGTCATTGATGAGTCTCAAATACCTAGAACAGTGCCCAGCACTTAAAAAATATATTTTTCTGCCCAGCCGGGCGTGGCTCAGTGGTTGAGCATAGACCTAGGGTCCAGGAGATCACGGTTTGATGCCCAGTCAGGGAACATGCCTGGGTTGTGGGCTTGATCCCCAGTTGGGGGCGTGCAGGAGGCAGCTGATCAATGACTCTCATCATTGATGTTTCTCTGTCTCTCTCCCTCTTCCTTCCTCTCTCTGAAATCAATAAAAATATGTTTAAAAATAATAATAATAATAATTTTTTCTTAAAATTCTTCCTAAGCATTTAATAAAATGGAATGAGTGATTAAAGGAACAGGCTATTCCTACGTATCTTCTTTCAAGAAGCAACCAAAGAATGAGCACCCCCAAAACAAGGGTTAAATCATATAACAGGAGGACATGGGGTTCAAAAAACACGAAATCATGTGTAAGAGCGAATCAGAGGGCACTTCAGGGACTAGGGGAAAAGAGAAGCCCAGGAAGACAGCTGCTCAGCAGGCCAGGGGGGCGGGGTGCCAGCTCCCACGGAGCAGGGCAGGGGCCCCAGAGAGATTTCAAAGAGATGAAACTGACTGGATGCCTAATACGGTGGGACACAGTGAGAGGAAATTCATGCAACTGAGGAGGTGCTTGAGGTTGAATTATTGACGATAGCAGGGAAAAATAAATAAGCAAGACAATGATTAACTCCAGGGAACAACATGTTAGAAGAGGGAAAGTAGGCACCGGGTGCCACAGGGCTTAGCATCGTTATAATAATGAAAACTTAGACTGCAATGTGCAGGTGCAGTGGGGGACCAGGGAGAAAGACAACCGAATCCTCCTTCCCATGTGGAGAGTCAGGATGCCAGGCCTGAAACCAAAACCTCACGAAGTAGTCATCTAGGAACTGTATTTAGCAATATGGGGTAGATACCCAAAGAATCAGCTGAAAGACTAGAGACTGGTTGTCTCTGGAAGGAGGGAAAGGGAAGAAAGGGGGAGAAGGGCTTGGTTTTTCATAATAAGCCTGGAGGAATAGCTGACTCTCTAAACTATATGCAAATAAAACTTTGATAAAGATAAAAACTAAATTAAACACAAACAAAGCCCCCATCTCATCTAGGCACATATGGCAGTATAGGTATAAATGGAGAGGAGGTTGGCATGCCCCCCACAGACAGGCATCGCTTCGGTAACCCAGGTGCCCCTGGAGAAGGGCGTGAGGTGTGGGGTGGGGAGGAGGGCAGCTGACTTCCATGTTTTGCTCCATTTACTTCTAAATTGTTTTTATCTTAATGAAAATGCACCCATGTATTATTTGAGAAATTAGACAGTAAGGTACAGTACTTAGGGGGAAAGAATGCCATTTTGAAGAAGTATCGAATTAACAGTGACCATGGAGCAGCCCCGTATCTAGCTGTGAATTAAAACAAGAGACGGAAAGAGAGGAAGCCCGAGGGCTGCGTGCAAGTGGAAGGTGAGAAGAGGAGTTTCCCAGAGCCTGCAGCCCAGAGAGGACTTTCAATCCTGGACAAAACCTTCTGGGTTTAGAGGCCCAGTGCTCACACAGAGAGACTGGCCCTCGGACCATATCTTTTATGGAACCCAGAACCATCTCTTTACGGGCAAATGCGACAGGAAAGCCATCAGTGACACATGCCCCATCACTGTCCCATACCTACAGTTTAGGTCTGCATCTGTCGGAAGTTTGGTTTTCTTTTCTTTTGTTTTGTTTCATTTTCAGCAGAGAATGGACTGCCTTCCTAGGGATGGACTGCATGAAGCCTGTCTCCTGCCCTCGGGACAGCCTCACAGACGGGCCACTTGGGCCAGCCGCCACCAGCCCTGCCCTTGGGCTCTCAGCCGGCTCAGCCCTGGCCCGCTCCCCTGCCCAGGCCCCGGGAGCCGGATGCTGTGGACCATTACAGCAGAACATCCTCTGCGGCAAGGGCAGCTGGCTCGCCCCGGAGAGCTGGGCCTCAGCAGATGTTACACGCCCCCCCCTCCCCATCACCAATGAGCAAGGGGAGTGTCTCCTACAGAACAGACCTGGGCCATCCAGCAGGCCAGCAGTGTGCTGGAGGGGCAGGGCCTTTACCTGAAACAGCACTCTCTGCATAGTGGTAGTCAGAAAAGAAAATATGCTGTTTTGTGGAATTTGCTTGATTTTGGCTTAGGGTTGGGTGTCTGAAGAGGGAAGTAAAAGGACTGTCAAATCACAATAAATTACAGTATCTGTCTATGCATACATTAAGCCTAGCCTATTTTATTTATTGACTCGGTCAACACTAATTGAAAAATAGTGTAATAATTGCTAATATTTGTTGAACACCTAACTGTATGCCTTACTTCATGCTAATACTTCAGCTCTATTATCTCAGTTAATGATCACAAGCTTATGAAAGCAGGGTAAAGACGGAATCCAGACTCTGCTCATTGGTGGAAGGGCAAACCCATCAGTGCAGGCCTGTCTCTCATTGGTGGAAGGGCAAACCCATCAGTGCAGGCCTGTCTCTCATTGGTGGAAGGGCAAACCCATCACTGCAGGCCTGTCTCTCATTGATTTGGGAAGCATGTTAGTGAGCATGCAAGAAGCTGGCCTTCAGCCCAGCTGCTAGGCAAGGTAAGCCAGGCAGAAGCAGTAGGTAGGGTTGAAATTTGGGGGAAAAAGGAGGAGGGTACTAGAGAGTTAGTCGGAGAAGGTTACCTGAGATGCCACTAGAACCACCGAAGATTTTTGAGTAGGTCAGCCTATGATGAAAAAACAATTGGTATAGCAACTATGTATGTATAGCATTTGTACGCGAAATGGAATGAACAGGGAAGATGGTAATTAAAGAAGCAGTTCAAATGGTCAGGAAGCCACTCCTATAAACCTTAAAGGCCTCGTGGCGATAGAAATAATGGAGATGACATTTCAAATGATCAAAACAGCCTTGCAAAAGAAAGAGAACCCCAGCCTTCACCTCCTTCTAAGGCTGCCCTCTGAACTGCTTCCCAGCCGGCTCCCTTCTTCATTCCTCTGTCCCTGCAGGAGAACCCTCTGCCAACAGTGACCACGGTGGGGGCAGGAGGCCAAGGATGATTTCCTTTCCGTGCAGGCTGCTTAGCAATTGCCCAGTGCCAGCAATACACATGCAGCTCTGTGTAGAGAGGGGTTTGCATCGAATCTGTTAGAAAGGAAACTCCAAAAACCTCTGTCGGAAATGACAGCTCTTGACAAGATGAAAGGAGGTGTCTCACTCAGATCTTCGCTTAAAACAATCTGGAGTTCCATTAGTATTCATTGAGGGGATGCAGCATGGAGCATGGAGCGAGCCCATGAACAAAATTAAAGCTGTACTGACTCTCAGTGCAGAGGGAGTGGGGAGGGCGGCCGGCAGCTGGCCAGGCTCTGATGGCCTTGATCCTTAGTGGCCAGATGTGAGCCATTCAGGGCATAGCCTGTACATTTTAATCTGGCTGGCGTCAGCCACCACTCACCGCTATGCCTTTAAGCCAGTCCACAACCACACCCCGAGTTCCAGGAGTGGAGTCAGCCATAGGCACGCGCTTTGTTCTTTCTAACAGTCGACCCCGGTGCTGCCTCCACCGGCCTCCTTTCTGTGCTGTGATTCTGCCCTCACCTGTGAACTCATGTTGGTATTTATTCTCACTAATTCTGATGCTTATCTCTTCTTAAGGCCTTGGGTTTATGTTTCCCCTTCTCCATCTGGCCAGTTCATTCAACTATAGACCACGGAATACCTTGGCCAGTCTTCCCTGGGCTTCAACCCCCCGCTTCCCATCTGCTCTGCTTTGAACACCTTGAGCTGGGGCTTTATACAAGTGGGCAGTAGGGTAGGGACATCTTCCCAAGATTGTCCCTTGCCAAGTCCGTCAGGCTAGACCTCATCACAGTCTTCACCTCCCCGCCCAGCCTCGAATGTGTAATGCCCACCTAGGCATGATCAGGAAGGGGAAGGGAGAAAGTCCCCTAGAAGCTGCAATCATCCCAGGAAAAACAGTTGAACACTCCCACTAGCCTTTTCTTGGCTCCTTTTTGTGGTCCTTACTGTGCTGAGGCGACTGGCTCTCTGGAGGCCTGATATGTTCTCAGCACTTATGAGCAGGGCCATGTCTGCCCCTAATTGTGTTGCAGCTGCAGCCACAGGGTCCAGAAGGTCCTATCAGGAAAGCAACTCTGTCTGTCACTGTTCCTGTGTTTCCCATTTCCCATATCTGCCTGAGCAGCTGTCTCCAATGAGCCAAGACATGATTTCTGCTCCAGAGAATCCGAACTGAGCAGACCATCCCTGAGTGAGCCCCCCCCACCCCCACCCCCCCGTTGGGATGCCTGCGCTCTGGGAGCTTCAGGACCGGGAGAGAGCATGCTGGCCACATGGCGGGAGCCCCCCCAGGCCCGTGAAGCTCATCTGCTAACCTCCAAAACGGCAGAGACACCCTTTTCAGACACTCCTTATACAGCTTTCCAGGTTCATTTTATGAAAAAGAACAAAGTTTCCTCTCCATGAGGTTCAGAGACTCCAGGCCCGCAAACCCCTCACTCTCCCCTCTGTGCCCCAGCCTTACTCTCCTGTCCTTTGTTCATTCCCACCTCACAGCACAGGACCCCTTCTCCTCACCTCTGCCTCGCTGAGTCTGAACAAAACTACTGGTTTGACTTCACCATGGTTCTGCTTTTCAGAGGACACATGCGTGGCTCTTGGTCTTGCTGAGGCCAGAGCGAGGCCAAAGCCCTTCTTGATGGGACGGCGGGGACCCTCGCACAGTCAAGGCCTGAGGAGCCAGGCCCTGAGAGCAGTAGGACTGGGACTTTGGAGCTCGGGACAGCTGCTGTCCGCACACCATTGCGGGCTCTGTGAATCTCCCTGTTGCCAGTAGCCTAGGCATGAAAGGCATGGGATGGTAGCCGGTTTGGAAGGAGTAACTAATTCTTCGCCCTATTGTCATTTGGTTAACTCCACATGTCCCCGGGTCCTTACAAAATGGTTCCGCTCTAATGTGGTGCCTCCCTTAACTGCGCTGCATTTGACAAGGTCACTTCTACACGCCCTCACCTTCCAGAAGCTGCTGCCAGAAGGCACAGCTGGACCCGCTGGGTGACGGTCACCTTGGTGATAGAGGTGGAGACCCTGGGGATCGACCAATCACAAAGTTCCAGAGGGTGTCTGCGTCCACACACAGGGGCCTGAGGGCCTAATTCAAATCTCACCCCCCCAGGAACAGCTCGCGGAGACCAGATCTCTTCTCTGAGTGATGTAAGAGCTCCCCGAACGGCGCGCCTGGCCCTGCACTTTAACCTTGGTGGCAGACACTTCTGTGCTCCTGGCTGTGCCGTGCACTGTCTGACATTAGAAACCCACTTGATCCCCACCACACTTTGAAGCGGTTCTATCGTTACCACCTGTAAATTTTAGATGAAGAAGGGGGCAGAGAGGTGAAGTTACTTTCCGCACTAGCAAGTAGCGGGGCCTGGGTTCCAAGCCGGGAAGTCTGGCTCTACAGTTCCTGTCTCATAAGTACAGGAATGAAATTCATTCTGTGACAACATGCCTTTTCTGTTTATTATGTGTTGCTGTTGCTTCATTTTGGGCTATTTTTGGTGCTTATGATTCATTTTTAAATTAGATCATAAGGTACTTGAAGGCTAAGACTGTTTAACACCTCTTTGTATTTCTTAGTGTCTTACATATATAATCGCTTAATAAATGATTACTGATTAACATGGTGAAGAGCAGGAAAAGAAACGAATCTAACCAATTTCAGTCTTTTCTATAACTTATTTGCCTCCTAAGAATCCCTCCAAGAATATGTTTTACTCCCCCAGGAGAAGTTATTTTAAAAACTAAATAACCAAGTACTTAAGAAGAATTCATCCTCTGATGAACCGATGCTCACGCTGTTTCCCTTTTATTTCT
This sequence comes from Miniopterus schreibersii, assembly GCF_964146895.1. Taxonomy (NCBI): domain Eukaryota; kingdom Metazoa; phylum Chordata; class Mammalia; order Chiroptera; family Miniopteridae; genus Miniopterus; species Miniopterus schreibersii. The sequence goes on along the minus strand of NC_138112.1, from coordinate 6,252,519 downwards.
GCTGCCAAGAAACTCAAGACTATGTTTTTTCTTCAGAAGACGTGTTATACTTAGTCTAAATATTCTGGCATAAATATACCCCCCTTGATTATTTGGCCTTAAATATGTCATCCCTTTACTAACAGTTTTATGAGCCCGGCTGGTGTGGCTCAGTGGTAGAGCATTGATCCATGAACCTGGTGGTCACAGTTCGATTCCCAGTCAGGACACATGCCTGGGCTGTGGCTCGATCCCCAGTAGGGGGCGTGCAGGAGGCAGCCGATAGATGATTTTTCTATCTCCCTCTCCCTCTCCCTTCCTCCCTCTGAAATTAATAAAAACATATTTAAAAAAATAGTTTTATGAATTTTTTTACCCATGTTTTTTACTGTAAGCTACTCACTTTCTTTGTGGAAGTCTCCAGTAGGTGTGTCTCAGTTTCCTTATCTGTAAAGTGGGGATAACAACAGTCTCACCCTCACAGGGTTACTGTGAAGGTCATATGAGTGGAAGCATGAAAAACACTCTAGATGGACCCTGGCAGTTAATAAATGAGCAAATGGTGAGGCAGATGTGGAGACGGAGGAAGAAGCCTAGGGGTATTCGTCTAGGTGGCCACTGAGCATGTGTGTGCAGGATTATTCAGAATACTTTCTATCTAGGACACAGCTCTTTCCTGAGCTCCAGGCTTGTGTATCCAACCGTGTACGTGTAACTTTCACTTCTATAGCGAACAGACACTTCAAACGTGTCCATACCAAACCCCTTAAGTTACCATCCCAAATCTTTTCTGCCTATAATCTTTACCTCAGGTAATGGCAACTTCACTCTTTCAGTTACTCAGGCCAAAAAATGTAAAATCATTCTTAACTCCCTTCTCTCACCCCCACGTCCAATCTGTCAGGAAATCCTTTGGCTCTACCTTCAAAGCAGACCCAGAAGTAAGTCATTTCTCACCCCTTTACTGCCGTCACACACCCCTTTATTACTGTCACCCAACTCAAGGTGCCTGCAATACTGCAGTGGCTTCCTAACTGGCTCTATCTTCTCTGCCCCAGGCCCTTGCAGCTTATTTTCAATGAATGAAGCTGTCCCAAACAGCTCAGCTTCTCTTCTCACTCAGAGTAGAAGCCAGGTTTTGTTATGACTTTGTGCATGAAACATTGTTTTTAATGAAGCACTGTTATATCTTATTAATTATTTATAGTTTTATATTATGAGAGTTTTTTTTAGAATAGGTGTGATTAGGGTATATTTGTACATAACTGAGTCCCAAACAAAATTAGAGGGTGACCTTCATAAACTCTCTTTTCCTTTTTCCTCGCAGAACTCAAATCTTTTCGTGGACTGAAGTCATTAATAAATGAACATTCGCATTTTTAAAAAATGACGTTTTTAAATCAGGAGCTCGAGAGAATATCCATCTGCCACCTGCCCTACACGGGTGCTAATTGATTTTCTCAGTTCTTTCAAGCCAAGCAAAACAAGTAGGACTATAGCTTCAGTTCATCTGTTTTGTTATCTGTCCTGTGCAGCAATAGCTGCAACCGGGTTAAGAAGCAAATGTGTCTCCCCCACAAGCCCCCAGGGGGCCCGTGTGAAGCAACAGGCCTCTCAGGCTAACCTTAATGGGCTGCAGAGAAACGGAGAATGCAGCAGCCAAGTCCTGGAGGGCCTCTGGCCCGCGCGGAGACCGAGGCGCCTGCCAGCTTCCTGGAGCTGTGCTCTGGAGTTAAATCTATAACACTCACCACCAGGTTGTAAATTTCAGGCCATAGTTCATTAACTCCAGAAGTTCAAAATGATACCCCCCGCTCGCCCAGTCAATGCAGCCCAGAGTTTTCCTGGCGTGTGATGATCCATCAACAATTGGATTCCAATATCTCTGCTTCATTAATAGAGTCACACGGCCCCTCCTACGGAGCCGGGCACTGCTCTGCCTACGCACCCGCTTGGCCGGCTGCATCTGTGCCAGGCTGCATGCTGAACCTCGGCTGTAGGCAGGCCCCAGGTGCGCTTTTTCCTGGCCTCTCCTAGCCGCGATCTCCAGTGTGGCCGAAGTTAGCATCTAAACGCATCCCGTGGGGCTGGGTTAGCTTTAATGGGATGATTTCAGTGCCAATTCAAGAGAGTGCATGAGTTAGAAAACCTATGCAGCTTTAGGAATTTGTATTATCTCCTAAAACATACACCTGTGGCCTAGTTCGCTTCCAACTTAGTGTTCTGATGTCTACAATGCAAGTCACTTCTTCCTTACTGGGCCCCTTGGAAGTCCTTCCCCTACAGATGTTGGCCAAGCAGTTGTCATCCCCTGGAATGGAGCTGGTCCACGTGCGCCACAGCGGGAAGAGGCTTGTTAGGCCGAGTGACCCAGAGCAGCTGAAAGCGTGGTGAGCCAGAGGTGGGAGTGCAATCCATGTTCAAGGACGGTGGTAACTGTCAAAACAGGAAACCTTAATCTAGCACTAAGTCTAAGGACAAGCCTGACTTGGAAATAAGCCAAAACCAAAGCCGGGGACTATGTAGGGGCAAGAGCAGCAGTAAAGGCAGAAGATTCTGAACTATTTGCTGTAAGATCGCTGGAGATGTGGCCGGTCAACCTGGCTTATGGGCACCAGGGGGGTCTGGCTGTGGGCAGAGAATTGTGAGGTTGTCCCCTTCCAGCACCTACACCTCCTTTCTCCAGCAGCCAGCAGCTGTTGAGACAATAAGGGCTGAAATACAAACAGGAGGACCCCACTGCCACAATTTTCAAAACCTCTGTGAAATTCAAATGAGGCTTTTTCCTTAGCAACCCTTCCCTACTGGGAATTCATTCTCCAGCTCCCAGTGTCCTGCCTCCTCACTCGCCGAAACTACATATACTGCGGACCCCACAGGCCTCCATTGCTGATAAGCAGGAGTAACGTTTTCTGCCTCTGGTTAATAAATTGTTCCTCTCCTTGCACTGCAGAGAAAAGATGAAGACAAAATTGGGGGGAATTATTTCCCAAGTATTGTTTCTCTAACAATAGCAATCCCTGCTCCTAAGAACTCTATTTTGCTTAATATGTTCTTTCTGCAAAGTGGTAAAATGTGACAGTGTAATAACCCAAAAAACAGCGTGAAGGGCCTCATTCCCCAAAGTGTCCTCTGAGAAAACATACGAGTGTTTCCATCGAGAAGGAATTGTATGCACTGAGAGAAGGTAAGTGCACAAAAAAGGGTGTGCCGTAAAGGGGTCCAGGCGTCAGGATTAAATGTTTGGATGCCTTGCCTCACAATAGAAGCATCTGTAGGAAGGCCGGGTCTCCATTTCTTTCCTTAATGGGGGTATCGCACACACGGCCAGTATGCGTTTTCTTCAGGATAAAAGAGAAAGCAGCTGGTTTAAACACGAAAAGGACCTGGCCAACAAAAACAGCAAAAAAGCTGAGCAAAATCAGAACAGATTTCAAAGACCGTGGACAGTGGGAGAACTTCCAGACATCACGTGTCGGACCCCAAGATATACAGCCAAGAGGTATTTTGGAGATAAGTCCAAAGTGACCTTTGTAAGTCAGTTCAAATATCTGTAGCATCAGACAGGAGGAATGGGCTGGCTCTTCAGATCTGTGAATTCTGGAAAATATTTCCTTCTCTCAGTTCCTCATTATTTCTCCCTTTGTAGTTCCTAACGCCTCCTGACCATGCTTTCGGACCACATCCTGTCCTGACATCACCTGGCCACGTGAGAGGATGCTTGCAGGGCTTGCGAGAGGTGTGGGGGACGCGACCCACAGTGGTCGGAGGAGAACGTGCCAGGAGAGAAAGGTAGGACACCGGCCTGAAGAGACAAAGGTCACAGACAGCAGGACCATGATGCCTCACACCTGAAGCGGGGAAGGTCACACGTCTGAGGCGGACACCGAATGGGATGCAGGCTCAGATTGGGCTGGACATTCAGGGCTCAGGAAGACCCTCTGTGCCAGGCAGGGCCGCCGCACGTGGCCGGGCATGCTGTGTCCTGTACAGGGTGCCCTCGAGCATCAGTAGCCCTGCCTCTCCACCCTTTACCTGTGACTCTGCTGTTCCTCTCACCACAGAGGCAAACTGTACTTCCCTGCGCCTTGACTTTAGAGTTGGCTGTTTGACTTGCTCTGGCTGGTGGGCCATTAGCCAACATAACAGCCAAGGGCCTGCTTTCTATACTGGCCATTGTCATGAGAAGACCAGGCACAGATTAGCCTGTTTGGCCCAAGATGGGAATGAGGGACATGAGGAACAGAGATGAACCCCCGTGAGCTGAACCCTCCCTAATGACCCACCCCCCAGCTACCCAAGCCAAGCAGACGAACCTCCGGAGAGGCTCTGCAGAACTGCCCCACTGAGCTCAGCCAGCCCTTAGGTGACCATCAGATTCACAAGGATACAAGAATGCTGTTGTATAGCACGGAGCTCGGGTGTGGCCTGTTACACGGCGTTTCGTGGCTGTAGCTAACTGATACAGCTGTCCAGATATGGAAGATGAGAGGGGACTAATTTCAGCTGCACTCTGCCTGCTGCCCAAGCTGGCTGGAGCTGTGCTGCCCTGAGTAAACGCACACAAGGGTGCCATGTGGGTCAGTGGCAATCCTTTTAAAAATCAGTGCTGCCCATTCCTGGTCTCTGGTCCCCACTGAGCCAGTCCTCCAGTCTAAAAGCCTCCCCCTAGCCTTCCCGGGCCTCTTCATATTAGCCTGGAACTCAGACTCTGCCTTCTTAGCTTCATTCCTGCTAACACTTTAGACTCTCTTACAGCCTTGTCCTTCTACAGCCCTTTCTGTGCCAACCTCCTGCCTTGGTCATTTCTACCCTTCACCATCTACTCCTTCCCCTGGCGTCCCCACAGCCATGGTCCCGCAGCTACGCGGGGCTGTGGCGGTGCTGGGCAGGCTCCTCACCTCTGCCGGGTGGACTCCCTGCAGGCAGCGATCAGCATGTTCTGAGCAAAGCAGTGTGTGGATGGTGGGGGCAGGGTGCCCAAGGAGCTCCCGTGCCCACCCGGAGAGGGGGGGAGACAGCATGGGAATGCAGAGCAGAGTGGTGAGCAGCACCGATGAACTACACTGAGCCTGTCGGGGGTTCCCAGGAGACACAGGCTTTTACCTGAGGGTCTCAGGGGAGGCTTCAGGGAAGAGATGACTTTGAACCCGATCTTGAAGGATGGAAAGGCTTCACAGATGAGAGGAAGGGAGGGTGGGAGGGCGAAGCCCCTCAAGCAGAGGACAGAGGACGCAGCAGAAAGGGCAGGAGCCTTCCTCAAAGCCCTGAAATCACCTCAGAACCTCCAGAGATACTTGGCGTAGGTCCATGTGCAGCATCGGCAGGTGGGGATGGCGAATCTCTGACCGAAAACCTAATTTGTCAACACCCTGGGCTCAGAGGAGAAAAACAGAAGCCAGTCTCGTTAGCTTTGAACGTCCACAGTCCCTTGCAACCGAGCGGCTGCTGCGACACAGACGTGGCCTGTGCAAATAGCGCCGGATGGGATTGCAGCTAATAGGGTTATTAATACCTGTCACATCCCAGGACGGCAGAAAATGTGGAGGTTTTCTACTATAGATTAAAACCAACCAACAGGGACTTTTCCAAGTCTGGCAGACACGGCTTTCTCTTCAGACACCTTTTCCTCCAGCCATGCGCACTGGGGGGAGGGGTATTGTCCTGGGAAGGACTGTCACCATGGAAAATGCAAAAGCAGGAACAAACCTAACTCACTTCACCTCAGGCAAGAACACAGGTGTTCAAAATTCACAGGTAATCCCAACACTGCACTTGAGCCGGCAGCTTTGCCCTCCTTCCTGGCCCAGGCCATCACCCCAAAGAAAAGCCACCTTTATTTGGGCTTCATGTCTTCTGCTCCTGGAAAGAAGCAGACAAGGCAAGGAGCTGCATACAGGAGGGGTAGCACGTGAGGTCTGGATGTTCTGCAGAAAGGAGGGCTCTGGAGCTGGGGCACCGGCAGGAAGCTCCAGCAGGGACAGGCTGGGGACACTCCTGTCCCCTCTGGGCCCACAGCCGGCAGCCGGAGCATGGCATCTCTATTCCTTTCCATGAAGGTGCCAGGAGCCCGGAAGAAAGGGCTCCAGCAGCACATAGGTCCAGGGATGAAGCCTTGCTGGAAGCTTCTCCTTAAATAGGACACATCTACCCACCTGCCTAGGACTTGCTCAGAGGAAGCACGAGGTGAGAGCACAAGCTCCCCCTCCTTTTGGCTCCTTTACCCAAAGGGTCAGTAGGGAGCTCAGGAGAGACTGTTTGCAGAATTGTTCTGCTTCCCCTCCTGGGTCTATTTCACTCCTCAAGGAAAGCTCTGGTCACTAGCAGAAGGCTACGAATGCCAGAGTGGTGCCACGGGATGCACGCCACTCCTTACAAGCTCTCTGCAGGTGTCTCCCCTGCAGGGCTCACCTATCCAGGGCTCCAGGCGAGTCCTGGGGTAAACCTCAGACACCCAATAGGGCGAGAGAAATAAGAGGATGACACATAGGCTCACACCATCCTTTCTGGCCCACAATTCCTCTGGCTCCAGCCTTGGAAGAGCCGGTTTGCAGGAGGAGGCCCTGCCCTTTGACAGCGAGAGTTCTCTTTGGAGAGGGAGGCTTGGTTCTACCTTTGTTTTTCCAGTTCTTGCTTCTTTCCCCTGTGCATTTTCAACTACTCCTGGGAGTCAAATCTTCACTCCCTGCTGTTACGGAATGAATTGTACCCCACTCCCCTTCCCATTCATATGCTGATGCCCTAACTCCCAATTTGACTATGTAGATCGGGTCTTCAGGAAGGTAATTAAGGATAAATTAGGTCATAAAGAAAGGGCCCTAATCCAATATAAATGGTGTCCTTGTGAGAAGAGGAAGAGGCAGCAGGAGTGGACATGCACAGAGGAGAGGCCAGGCGCGGGCAGAGCCATGAGGCAGCCATCGGCTAGCCAAGCAGGTCCTCCCCAGATGCCAGCCCCGCCGGCACCTTGGTTTTGAACGTCTAGGTTCCAGACTGTGGGGAATAGCTTCTGTTGTTTGTCACCCAGTCTGTGGTTTCTGTACAGCAGCCCAAGCAAACTAATCACCTGGCTTGGCCTTTCTGTCCTGGGCACCTGGTGTCTCACTAGAGAGCAAGATGAGTCATTTCGGTTTCAGTAACCACCACAAATTAGCCTGAAGGGCAGACTGCTGCGGAAAGTGCCTAATGCGTAAGAGTGTGAGCCCTGGATTGATGAGCTGGGCCTATGGGAAGGTTGGTTTTCCTCTGCATGCCAAGGAGCCTCATCTTCCAATGGGATGGTGATGGTACCATTATCGTAGTCATACTTAAAATAAAATTAACAGCACAGGGTAGACATTCGATAAAAGATCTGTCACCTTCTTATTACCTTAGTAGCCACCTCTGATATGCATACATGACCCCAAGGACTGGTTCCTGCGCGTGTAAATAATGAAGACAGATGCTTTCCACCCTCCCAGCACGACGAGAGCTTGAAGAGAGGCAAAGATAAGAAAGGGGCAAGGAAGAAAAATGCCTCAGAATCCAACACGGCTTCTATCACCACCACCATCATCACCACCACCACCATCATCATCATCATTCCTTCATCATCATCAGCTGGCTCTTACACCACTTGTCCGTATGAGTAATGACTGGCAATTGCGCCCCTCTGCTCCTGTGGCTGACTCACAGGCACTGTGGCAATTTGGTGACTGGTGGCCAGCTTCTGCAGCCACATGCACACATAGTACCCGCTTCCCCACTCTCCTGCACCACGCAGCCTCCAGCAGCGCAAGCAGCCGTGGGTGGGAGGGCAGGCGAGAAAGCTGAGTCACCCTGGCACCTGCAAGCCACCAACCCTGCTGCTGGGTCCTGGTCCCCTGCCAACAGGGGGAGTGCCCTTGCCCCTCTCCTTTCCATGATGTGAGACAAATGAGGTGGGGGCAGGGGGTGGTAGAGAGCACACAGGGAACCCACAGAACACAGCCATCATCCAAATGCAAGCTGTATTGTGGAGAATTGAGTGACAGGCTTGCCCTCGCCGCCCCCCCCCCCCCCTTCAGCAGAGCTCTGAGAAAAGACAATGCCCAGCAGCTGGCAGCCCTGAGACTGATCCTGGGTGGTCAGCTGTCTGCAGCCCAGCTCTGTTCCTCCCTTTCTAGTCACCCTTCTGCCTGTCCAGCCGCCAAGGCACCACGCCAGCCCCAGGCCCAGCTGACAGGGCTCTCAGGCATCTCCAGACGACTCACTGACTGGAGGAACCATCCAGAAGGTGAGGCCTCTGGGGTCCCAGCTAATCCTGAAACCTTAGGATTTAGATCTAAACTGGCTTTGTTTCCAGCGGCCACTGACCATCCCTCTCCCTCTCCTCTCTCCCTCTCCCTCTCCCAGAGCTGCAGGAGGCCGGAGTGGAAGGGAGCAGGGCGTGCTGGAAAGGAGAGTGAGAGTGCTCTGGAAGCATTCTCTGCGGCCAGGGCCCGCTCGCCGTAAAAGGCCTCACAAGTCCCTCTTTCTCTTTGCTGCCTTCTCTCACAAAAACAGAAAGAAAGAAAGAAAAATAGCGAGAAGCACAATAAACTCAGCAGGTGACGTTGGTATTAATCGCAGGATTCTTGCACAGGGAGCAACGCAAAGGGCTGGTAAAGGGCACATGTGAGCGGGGCGGTTTCGAGTGGGGACAAAGCGCTCTGTGCGGCAGGACGCGGGCCGCTCGCGGCCTCCGCTCCCTCGGCTGTTTACAGTAAAACTTCATCACGAGATGCTATTAAGCTTGGCAGTTACTGTAAATGCTACGGCCGCTGCTGACTCCCACGGCCCCGGGAAATCCCATCTAAGACAGAGTGGCTTCAATGGAGGGACCCCACCGCCACTTGTTTGTCTTCAGAAAGAGAAGGTGCCCTAGAGAGAGAGAGGGGCCACTCCTGGGCCTCGGGCGTCTGCTCCCCCCTCTTCCACCGCCCCCCCGAGGGCTGTGGGGACAGTAATGAAGTCAGCAGGGCTGGCGGGAGAGATTCCGGAGTAAAATGAAAAGCAGTCCGGCCATTACGAGGAAGGCCGGAGAGCATCGTCCAGCCTCTTCTATGTGTCTTCCCAGCTGCCTTGATGGAGGCGGAGGAATAGCCTATTCTGGGATCTATAAATAAAAAATGGACCGAGGAACCGTTTGAGTTAGTGGGGGTGGGGAGGCCACGGGACCTGCACCTGCCTGAACAATGCTGACAAGACACAAGGACACACCTGCATCTGTCAGCCACCTACACCACTTTCCGCTTCCCTCCCCAAAGCAGATACAACCTCTGGATAGAAGCCACTGAGGGACTTGTTTAAAATTCTCTGTGATTAATTCATGCATTTCTCTTACTTTCATCTGGATTTCAGAAGGGAGAGGCGCTCTGGGGCCTGGCTGCACCTTCATCTCCCGTCTCCGGCGACACGCCGGGGCACTGGCTGATGGATGGCCGAATGGACGGCCTTGCACATATGAGCAGAGGTGGAGAGAAGGGTGGGCTTTTGAAACCTGGGGTCAAGTCTCGGCTCCATGATTTGCTAGCTATGTAACTTGGAAGCATAGTTCCAATGTCCTCTTTTGTAATTTGGGGGTAATAATGCAGACATTATGTGCCCACACTCTGAGTTGGGCACAGTCAGCAATGGGGGTCATATGCTACAAACCCGGATGCTGCTTCCTCCCAGCATCTCTGAGCCCCTGCTTTCTATTTCCTTCTGCCCACTCCCTGGCTGATATATGCTCCGGGAAAGCTAACAAATTTTAATATCATCTCAAGTCAAACATCATTATGAAGGTAAACCTACTGAAAAGAATTATATAATGCATTCCAAGGCCAAATGTAAATGGTTTTCAGATGTTCCATTATCTTACATGCCCTATGCCCAGGAGAGACTGGGAAGATAACCTATTCACTCAGCTAAGCAAGAACTGACCATACTCTGGACGGCTAGATTCTAAAGCTGAGACCCTCAGCCTGGTCCCAGAGAGAACGACTGCTTACCTCCCAAGGGGCTCACAGGCACTCGAGTTACAGATGGTAAGTGGTCAGATGATCCAAATGCTGGTGTGTCGACTGTGCTGCTAATGGCCATGCTCAAGCAGTGGAGAGGTCTCATGTTCTAAAAGCTTCTGGAATGAAGTAATTTGCCTGGCTCCTTAAATTTGCTTAAGACTATCTGCAGGCTTCACTCTGCCCCAATCTCAGAAGACCAATCTTACCTGCAAACAGGGGAAGGCTAACATATCTTACCTTTAAGCAGGGGAAGGCTGGCACATCTCGCTCAGCTAGGGGTTAGCCTCTCCCTATCAGCTATCTGTACGCCAGATGTCGAGTCCTGGGTAACTGTCTTATCCAATGGGAGTAGTTCCAGAAGCTAAGTTTCCTACCTGGTGATCCAAGGGTGGTTGTTTTCCTTAACTGAGCCAGGGTCCCAACAGCTCTATCCTGCGTGTCTGTAACCTGCCACCTCCAGTTCTGCCCTGGGGACTCCTGCAGGTAGTCAGCCAGGAGTTGAAATAGCCCCCCTGGCCCTAACATCCAGCTTTACTCTTGGGTGATAGCACTCCATAGATTATAAACTCTAGAAGGGCATATTTTTGTCCAATGTAGTCATTATATATCCTATGTGACAAGTATACCCGAATATTGTCTGGCATAAAGTAGGTCTTAATAAATATTTATTGACCGAATGTCTTGCCTGTCTCTTTCCATAAACTCCTGCTTCCTCCCAATCTTTGAACACAAGTTCTTGTGTTCCTACCTCTGGGATGCCCAGTCTCTGACTTTCCCCTGAAGAAGGTGTATGATATAGTTGAAAGTATTGGGGGCAGAGATGTTGATTATGATCTCTTAACCGTGACTGTGAAAGCGGGGAGGGCACCTAATAGGAACAGAACCATAGTTGCTTACTGATTATTCACCTTACAGACCCTGGGAGACTGGAGGATGTGCTGTAAGAAGAAAAACAGAGCTGTAAAAAGATGAGACACCTTGGGGCCTGGATGGGTCCATTGCTCAGAAAAGAAAATGCATTTTGAGAACAGACAAAGGACAGGATGCGCTTTGATTTGGTTGCTGTGCCTGGAGCCTGACCCCCTCAGGGGCTTTACCTCAGGACTGCTGACTATTCTCAGGTCCTAGGAACTGGTGGAACCAAGTTTTAACACCATTGAAAATTAACTACCTTGTTATCCTACTTCAAGATCCTGGAAGGAGACACAGACCCTGCAGCCATCCTCCCACCCTCCCACCCTCTCACCCCCTTGCACCCAGCCCTATATAACCAACCAGGTAATAATGGAAGAGCAGAGCAGATTTTATGTGGACAAATCCCCCTGCTCTCCCGTTTTGCCCTCAATAATGGAATAAATGCTCTTGTCTCTGCTTAATTCGGTGAAGTATCAGCGGGCAGCCCGGACCCACTGAGTCCGTTTTAAAAAGTTCAAAGACTTCACGGTCAGACAAATCTAGATTTAAATCTCAACTATACTACCATAAGATACGCAGATCTGGATAAACTTTTTAATTTTTTGCTTCAGCTTCCTATCTTTATCTCTAAAATGGGTATAAAACAGACGCATAAACTTGTTTACAGGTTCACTTGGGTGATAAAGTCCCTAGAAGAATTCTTAGTACACATATCAGGTTCAACAAATGTCATTCCCTTTTCCACTTTCCCACACACAGAGATGGCCTCAAGAGTCAATGACAGACAATGTTAGACAACATTCCTTGCATATTTATGTTGCCTAATATATGCGAGCTCCTTTGCCCCTGTGTTCATTCAGTCATGAAAGAAAACATTCACTGAGTCCCATGATGTGCCAGGCATCCTGCTAGGTGCTGGGGATATGAAGATGAAAAGACATAAGCACTACCCCCAAAGATCTCATGATCTGGAGTAGAGGAAGGAGATAATTTAACAGATACTTATATAAAACTAGATAAGGGTGACAATAAAGAAATAAACAGGGCATTGGGGGCCCTGAGGAGGTACCTGTCTACCTATCTTTGGCCATTTGTCTACCTGTGCATGAATTCTTGAACTGGCTCAGCCAGCCAGGACCTAGCCCTGTGAAAATGGTGCCAATGATTGACAATAATTGGCATTATTGAGACTGAAGATTAACTAATAGGTCATAGAACTGTAGACTATTAGAATATGGAGTCTCCCAAAGCCACGGAGCCATTCCAGTGAGTTGCTGTTCCTTCTTTCTACCACTTTCTCTGGCCCTTCCACAGCAGTCGGTGTTGCTGCCAAATCTTCTCTCTTCTTTTGCCCACTCCTGGGGCAGGCAGGAAGTTTAAAGAAAAATATATTATTTTGTGTGGGAGGAAAAAAGAAAATAACACTATGTACCTGTGTGCCAGGCACCCTGCTGGGTATTTTATATGTTTGCTCATTTATTTCTCACAGCAGCTCTGTGGGAAAGATCAGTACTGCTTTACCCATTCCATTCCACAGATATGGAAACTGAGAGTATAAAATATCAATTTAAACTTAGTTCCTGTTACATAAAAAATAAACAACAACAAAAAACCCAAAACAAAAAACAACCCTAGTCCAGGTGGGCACAGGTCATCCAGTGGCCAAAGGCACTCAGCTCGGGGTTGAAATCCAACCTGTGCTCTGCTCACGAAGATGAGCCCGAGGCAGGGGCTGCATCCACCTGAGGGAAGGGGCACAGTTACGCAGGGCACAGTCTTCTTGCCATCACCCATCAGGCTGCATCTGCCTTCTCCTCTTCAGACAAAGAACCCTGTGGGCTGCCAGCATCCTCAGTGGGAGCCAGACTAGCCCAACCCCAGAGTTCAGCTGCTCCACAGAGCTCCCGACTCCCCACAATCCCCTCCACTTTACAGAGGAGGTCATGGGGCCACCACACACCACACGCCAAGGCATTGCAGTGCCAGTTGTTAAAATAATACCACAAGTGAGAATTACTGTCCCTAGCTTAGCAGGCAAGAAAACAAAGACTGGGAAGGCTAAATGGATTGCCTCAAGTCATATGGGTAAGTGTGCCAGGCAGGATTCGAACTTAGATTTCTTTGGCCCAGAAGCATAAATTCTTTCCATTAGGCCAGGCGACCTCAGGGGAGGAACTATTTGCTCTGAGTCATAGAGCTACCTGGTTGCAGAGCTAGAATGAGAGCCTGGCCTTCTGATTCCAAATTCAATGAGCAGTTGTTGGCTGGATGGGGACATCCTGATCATCTACTGGTACATAACAAACCGCCCCAAAACATAGTGACTTCAAACAAAAACAATGATTTGGCTCAAAAACCTGCCATCTGGGCAGGGTTTGGTGGGGATGGTTGGTCTCTGGCTCATGTGGCTTCCACAGGGACAGCTTGACTGGGGCTGAAGTGTTCGCTTCTAAGACAGCTGCCCCTGGGAGCTCGACCAGGACAGTCCTCCAGGGATCTGGACCCCCCTCCACCTGGACTTCTCCACCGGAGTGGCTTGGACTTCTTGGTGGCTGGGTTTTAAAAACAAATGTTCCACAAAAAAACCTGCAAGGCTTCTCCCAACCTAGTCTTGAAAGTTCCAGATTGTCATTTCTTCTACCTTCTGTTAATCAAGAAAGCCACTAAGGCCGGCGCAGGTTCAGAGGAGAATTAGATACACCTCTCAGTGGGAGGAGTGGGAAAGAACCTGGAGCAATCTCTAATTCACCACAGGGACCTTGCTTCTGCGGAAAGGTACCACCGACACTTTCCAAGCAGGCTTCATTCAACTGTCACAGCATCAAACAGCCTTGCCCTAGAGATAGCCAAATGCCCAGGCGTGGGGATGGGGTGAGCACTGGAAGGCACCCCCGCCCCTGACCTGCAGACAATGTGACAGCCAGGAGGAGTGGAGTTGATTCTGAGCCCAGAGCTCTGGGCACATCACAATCCTGGCTGCCCCTCACTAGCAGAAAAAATCACCAGAGAGAATCAATCGGCACAGCATCTGGTCTCCACGCACTCGCTGACTCCGGCCAGGCCCTGGGCCCCTCACTGTCATAAGCACTAAATTCCCCTGGACGTGCATGCCACAGAAAGCCAGGGCTGGAAACTACTAATAAATCCATCTGAACACTGTGCTCTCTTGGGGCTTATCAGTATTTCAGTTCTAGTCACAAAAATAACAGACTGTAAAAGACTGATTAGTCATCGGATAATTGAGTTCTTAAATGTCAAAAACAATATCGGATGAATATTCAACAGATCGTGCTACTGAAACTTACCTGTTCCATCAACAATGACTAACATCTCTCCCCCAATGTTCTTCCCCAGAAATTATGTTAATATGACTTTTCTGGGGTGATGAATGTGGTTCTCTTTAAAACATATTGTCTTACAGGTTAATGCAGAGGGAGCTGGTTAAAGGAAGCCGGCTGGGGAGCCAGCTGGATTTGCATCTCTGCATGAACTTCGCCTCCCGGTGCAGACAGGGAAGGCTTCAGAGTCGAATTCCTTCCAGCAATGGATAGACTTCAGAGCTCTACTCTCTCTGAATTCTATTTCTCAGGGCATTTATTTATTTATTTACAGATTGCTAGAGACCTGGCGGATGCACCATTTTCATGCAGCTTAAGTTTAAAGAAGGACCAAGTTTTAATTTTTGTGGGAAGCTGGTGCATAACTTAATTCCACAGGAAGTTAGGGTACGGTAGGCTAAATGTATTTGTGAGAACTCATCTGTGTTTTTCTGAACCTGTGCACCCGCGCGTACACACTCCTTCCTATCTAGTGGGGGAGAGGGGGGTGCACAGTTGTGGCTGGAAGGAATTTTCTGAGCCTGGAGTCCAGAGAGGAGGAAAGTCTCCCAAGCAGATCCTGCTTTCTGTTAGCCTGGCCTCAGCAGATGCTGCAACAGCTGGAGCCGGGAGCAGCTTGGTGGGGTGGGAGCTGATGTTGGGGTCAGCTCGCAGGCCCTGCAGCATGTCAGGGGCCTTGCTCTTGGTGGGAGCAACAGGATACGCCAGACACCAACTGCTCCTTCAGCCGGACACAGTCTGCTCTGAAGCCTGTTCTAGGTTTTTCTAGCGAGAAGCGTGAGACCCTTTGGCAGAGCTCTTTACTGCCAGCCTCAGCCGAGCCCAGCCCAGCCCAGCCCCACAGGACTCAAATGCCCATGGAAGATGTCCTTGACCTCTCCCTGGCTCTCTGGACTTCCAGTCACGCCTGCAATCCTACATCTACCTGCCTGTCCTAATCTTGTTACACTATTATCTCCCTAATAAACCTCCGAGAATTATGTTTCTGCTCTCCTACTCCTTTCTTTCCAAGTAAAGCTTTTATAGTCACTCGACACTCAGTGGCATGGATACATTCTGAGAAATGTGTCATTAGGCAAGTCCATCATTGTGGGAACGTCACAGAGCGCACTTACACGAAGCTGCACGGCCTAGCCTCCCCACACCGAGGACACATAGTACAGCCTGCTGCTCCGGGGCTGCAAACCTGTACAGCATGTTACTCTGCCCAATACTGTAGAAAATGCTAACACAACGGTATTTGTGTGTCTAAACATATCTAAACATAGAAAAGGGACAGTAATAATACACTATAAAAGATAAAAAACGTCACACCTGTATGAGCGCTCACCATGAATGGAGCTCACAGCACTAGAAGTTGCTGTGGGTGAGGCGGGGAGTGAGCGGGGAGAGAGTGTGACAGGCGAGGCCGTTACTGTCCACTGCTGTAGGCTATGACACTGGACACAGCCTGCACTCAATTTATTTTTAAATATTTTTCTTCAGTAATAAATTAACGTTAGGTTACTGTAAATTTTTCACTTTATAAACTTCTAAATTTTTTAACTTTTCACCTCTCTTGTAGTAAGTAACAGCTTAAAACACAAATGGCTATACAAAAGTATTTTCTTTATATTCTTATTCTGTAAGGCTTTTTCTATTATTAAAATATTTTACTTTGCCCGGCTGGTGTGGCTGAGCAGTTGAGTGTTGACCTAGCATCCAAGCGATCACGGCTCGATTCCCGGTCAGGGCACTTGCCTGGGTTGCGGGCTCCTTCCCCACTTGGGGGCCTGCAGGAGGCAGCCGATCAATGACTCTCCCAGCATTGA
The DNA here is from genome assembly GCF_964146895.1 of Miniopterus schreibersii. NCBI lineage: Eukaryota > Metazoa > Chordata > Mammalia > Chiroptera > Miniopteridae > Miniopterus > Miniopterus schreibersii. The sequence goes on along the minus strand of NC_138112.1, from coordinate 6,236,472 downwards.
TGTTTCTCTCTCTCTCTCACTCTCCCTTCCTCTGTCTGAAATCAATAAAGACATATATTTTTTAAAAATTTACTTCATTTTACTTTTTAAAGTTTTTGTTAAAAACTGAGACACACACACATTAGCCTAGGCCTACACAGGGTCAGGATCATCCATATCACTGTCTCCCACCTCCACATCCCGTCCCATCGGAAGGTCTCCAGGGGCAGGAACACATGGAGCTGTCGTCTCCTATGATGACAACTGTGCCCCCTCTTGGGTGCCTCCTGAGGACCTGCCTGAGGCTCGTCTCGAGGACGTGTCGCTGCTTTCAGAAACATGTCCCTGGCGGTTTGCTGGCTTGGTTCCTTGTTCTCATCATAAATTTGCTTGTAAGCAGATACTGCTCCATGAACAATCCTCTCAGGGTCGGGGTCCATGCTTTCCAGCCTTTCAAGGCGCTTGCTGAGGTCTGCAGAGCTGCTGACAAGCCTTCACTGGGAATCGGCTTGAGGTTCTCACTACACCGCACACGGCTGTATTTCTTCCCCAGGCATCCTGGCAAACAGTTATCAAAACTTACACGGATACAGAAAACATTCTCGGGTTTCATGGTGACCCCAGGTGCATCCCTGTGTCTCAGCCTCTCCCCACCCACGCCGCGCTCTCCCAGGCCCCACGCCCTGTGGGTGCCGGTTCCTCGGTGGGGACAGCAACACAGCCATCTGCTTCCAGAAAACACATTGAGAGCCGCCTGTCCTCTCCCAAGATTCCAGGAACTCAAAAGAACCAGAAGGAGCCATTAAAGGTGTCCGTTCATCCTGGGGCCCCTCCTGCCTGCGGCCCGGTGTGACGCGCACAGGCCCTGCCTTGACCATGGCTGGCAGGCTCCCCGTCGGCCGGTAGCAGGCAGCTCACGGGGCAGTCAGGTGGCTGTGGGGTGAGCCCTGGCCCTGTACGGAGCCCTCGCCCCGAGCGTGGGGTGGAGAAGGAACACCGAGGGCACAGAAGGCTCTTCCTGCCCTGGGGGGCCTTGCACGCCGTTGTCAGAGGCAAAACCCTGCAGAGGGTCCCCCTGGCAGCTGAGCATAGGGGCTGGGGAAGGCCTGGGCTCGGCTGCCAGCCCGCCAGGCCAGGCCAGAGGGAAACCAGCCCGGCCTTCACCTTGCCAGCCAAGTCTTAGAAGCGGAGGGGCTGAGTCTTCTTAAGCATGTTTTTAATTACTGCAAAAATGTCGTCCTAAGCGGCAGCGTGGCTCTCAGCTCCCCGCCTGCAGATGGATGCTCTCCGTATGAAGCGGTTAGCACAGACATTTAAAAACAATTAGGATCGTGGGAGGCAGCTCAGAAAGAGCTCGTTAGGCGGGGGATGGGGAAGCCAGGCCATTACGCTCACCAGATAACGAAGTTATTTGTACTTTTGATGGGGAGGAGGGAGATGATTGCTTTCTTTAATATTTCCCTTCTAATGTCGGCCAGGAGCTCTGGACACACGCGAGCAACGCTCCCAGATGACCAGACAAATGCAGTTTTAATGCTTTAGGAGACACTGGCAGTAAACAGGACTGGAGAAAAGGCAGCCATCCCTCTGGCAAAGCCCCTGACACCCTGTGGTGCCCAGCAGGCTGAGGGGGCATGGAGGGGGGCCAGGCCCAATCGAGTTTGGGGGTGTGGGTTAGCCCACGGCACTGAGAGAGCCTCCCTGTGCGAGGCCCACAGCCAGAGCCTAGCACCTGCTTCAGGAGAGTGGCGTTGGAACCAAGAAAATGCTGAGGGGCAGGATGCCTCTGGGGCATCCAGGTGACACAGGCTACACCTCCCTGTCCTTGTAATGCCAGGTACTATATAAACCCTCATGGGTTTCCAAGGGATGGTGGGTGGAGGAAGGGAAGAGAAAGGTAAGAGAGATCTCTCTCCAGCCCCAGTGTGGAGTGTCTCTGTTCCTCCAAGAGTTATCATAGGAAGCCTCTGAAACCGGTTTCTCCTCTGGCTTTCCAGAGGGTAGTGGCTTTGAATATTTTGTCCAGCACCTATGCGTACTCTCACCTGCCCATGGGGAGGCCTCTGAAGACAGTGTTGATGTAAAACCACTTTGTTCCCGCAGATATTCATTCACACAAACATTTATTGTGGGGAGTGTGCCGGGAAGTACACAAGAGGTAGATGGAAAGGCCCAGAAAGAATGGAGTCGCCCTGGTCAACAGCCTCAGAAGCGGTGAACTGCTGCTGCCTAGATCCACCGCCTCCCGCTGGCCTTATCACATGCTCTTCCCGGGGTCTGTCCCGCCGTGGAAAGAGCTTGGGCTGTGGGGTCCGCCTGACCTAAGTGTGAAACCTAGTTCAGCCACATCTAGCCATTCCCCTGGGTCACTGCCTGACCTCCCTGAGGCTGTTCTCTCTCCCTTGGATCTGGGGCCGCTAGGAAGATTAGTTAGGATCATAGATAATAGGGAGCAAATTTAATAGTGATAACAGTGGCATGAGTAGTAACAGTGTTATGTGGGCCTTTGTTATGCCCATGATTCCTTCACAGATCACAACTTATCGACCACAAAGATCATCTGAACTCGAACCTCCCCAGGGTCTATGCCACAGGCCAACAGCGGCCAACTCCTCTCTGATCGCAGGGCAGTGAAGACCTCTTGGCACATCGACCCTACATTTTCCCATTTACTGGTGAATTTTTAAAATGGTGTCAAAACATTTCAGGTATATTGGGCACATTAGGCACATTAAGGGATTGTTCTCTGATAATGCCAAAAACATTATCCCAGTTAATGGAAGAACAGTACTATTTTAAATAAACACCAGTGAAGATGTGCGTTTCAGCTCAGCTCTCAGTAGATACGTGGGCCAGCTTTCTTTCTAGAAGGCCTCTCTCCTAGACCTGGCCAGGAGCAGAGAACTCAGCAGAGGGCACTTAACTGACGAGCGGGAGCCAGCTGCTGCCCCTCCCGGGGGGCGGACCCAGGCCCCAGGTCTCCCCAGCGGTCAGTCCAACTACTTGCAGGCACCCAGACATTGGCATATTTTTGAGCGCTAAGGGTTTTATAATTTGCAGAGATGTTGATGTCTCCATATGCCGCCTCCAAGTGGGCTTGTCTCACAACAAGCACGAGAGAATCACACCTCGGCGAGGAGTTCAGTAAATTCATCTGTGAAACATATTTCAATTCCAAAGGCAATTTTCTAATTAGTAACGACACACTAAGCCTTGGCAATCTGAAAGCAGCTCTCTCAGCAGAGATGGGTCTTGGGTTGAACAAGCATAAGACACCAGCGGTCTGCCTGCTCTCAGACATGGGCTTCTGAAAACCCTGGGACCCCGGCGTGGAACAGAGGGGGTTCCCACAGCCCGTCAGGCACCAGAACACCTGTGAGCAGACAAAGAAGTGGATCTGCCTCTCCACCGAGCCCAGTTCTCTTACAGGCTGGGCTGGGAGCTCAGGGTTCAGCAGGCAGCAAAGTGTATTCCTTCAGTCAACATTTATTGAAGACTCGCCAAGGGTAAGACCAAGAAAGACATGGTGTTTGCCCTTGTGGAGCCTACAGGTTACTGGAAACAAGTCATGACACAAACACTTGACTGACTAGGGAGAATCAGAGGGGCTGTGACCAGGACTCTAGCTAGTTGGAGAGGCAGAGAAAGTTTTCTCAAAGGAAATGGTGCTTACTCGTAGTAGGGTGGATTTGAATTCCAGCTGCATCACTCACTTTGGGTACATTTTGGCTCGTGACACTCTCTGCGTCTCACTTGTAAATGGGCATATGATAACTACCGCGTAGGTGTGCTGTGGGGATCAACTAAGATAATGTACTTAGCAGTGCCTGGCACAATTAAGGCACTTAATAGGTGCTCAAAAAGAAAACAAAAAACAAACAAACCATACCTCTTGCTGTGGTTTCAGGAGGCCTCCCAACCTGCGGCAGATCAGATGCCTCAACGCACAACTCAGTCTTCTCCTTCCTCCTCCCAGAAAGAGTCCAACAAGCCATAGGGCCAGCTTCTAAAGGGGATCTGTAGTGCCTGACGGGACAAGCAGACAGGCGCCCACCTTCCGAGAAGGACCCTGTAAGAAAATCAAATCCCCCCGAGCCTTCCAAGAACTGAGCTGAGGTCACTGAGGTGACCACTTGGAGGAGGAAGACTCGGTGGCAGGAGGAGGCAGTGTCCCCGGCACCCAGGCTGTCTGGCAGGAGCAGCAGCCTGCCTCACTTGTAACCAGGGCTCTTGGGTCTTCAGACTACACTCCCTTAGCAGACTTGAGTTTTAATCGCAATTTTAGCCTTAACTCAATAGCCTTTGTCATCTCCCCTTCCTGGGTTCTTGGCTTCCCCATGTCTAAAATGGAAAGAATCCCTCCCCATTTTTTCTAACGTCCTAGACAGGCTGTAAAAGCCAGTGAGATCCTGAATGGAAATGTGTTTTGAGCCCATCAGAAGTGAACAAATCCAAGCAGTGTCCCCCGCAGCCAATCAGTTCTTTTGGTCTCCATGTGAGGGAGACTGCGGCACAGAGACCCCGGGGATGGAGGCATCCCCTCTCCCACCTACACTGGGGAGCTGCTTCCCTGGCTCCTCTGCTGTGCCCAGGGGCGCCCCTCCCGCCCTGGGGAGCATTCCGCCCTCTCCCTTCCATCTCATTGCACTCGGCCTCCCTTCCCTGGGCCGCACTCTCGCTCTGATCGCAGAGCCCGGCCCTCTCCAGCTCCAGGCGCCAGCGTCGGAGGCCCTGGGCATTTGTTTCCTCGCTGCACGGGGCTGCACACTGATACATTTGTACCACAGGAAGCAGAAAACTAGTTTAACATCTCATTTATTTCATAGATGAGAAAGTAATTCCCTGCTGAATGATTGTCCCGAACCAACAATTCAGGGAGGAAGAATTTACAGGGCTGCCAAGGACCAGGGTGCGTTGCCACAGCGCCATTACACAACCGAGCTGAACCTTTTCTCTCTCTCCTGTGAGCCTGGAGAGAAAAGCCATTAAATATGATTAAGGTTAAGAGATTGCTAAAATTACAAACAGCCGCCATTCAATTATTGTGCTCTATAAAATGCAACACAGATTGGAGTTATTTCTCTGAAATGTGTTTTTAGAAAATAACATAACACAACTAATGTGGTTTGATCTAGCAAATCAGGTTCCAGATTCCACTTCTAATGCAGGGCTAAAAGGTTCATAATTTAACCAAAGTTTGTAACTTAAAGTCGTCAGGTGCTTGCTTTATAGAAAAGCTTTATACAGAGAAAAAAATCAATATCATCCCAACTAATATTCTGAAGTCATCTACAGCCAGAGATTTAATCAATTTTATCACCTATTAAAGGGATAGACAGAAAAACAACAAATTAAAAAAAAAAGAAAAAAAAGAACCAGCAACAACTTGGCCTAACAGGTCTACACTTGGGGGGTGGAGAGCAACCCCTCGGATATTTTGTCAGTTTTCATGGGAACTTGGGAACTGAGGGTGGTAGTTTCATAGGGAAGGTGGAAGGTAAATGGAAAAGTATCTCCTCCAAACCAATTCAATCCACTTGGCTGTGGAGACCACTCCTGGTGGCAGAAGTCCCTGAGGACAGCCTCTTGCTGCCCCGGACTTGGGGCCACACAGCAGATGACTTGCTCTCAGCTTGGAGAGAATCAATAGCTCAATGTACTGAAATGAATTTTCTGTCCAGTTTATGTTGAATGTTAAGATAATTGGAAATTCAGAAAAACCTCTATGCAGATATATTTGTGGCTGGAGACTTCTGGTTATTATGGTTAATAAAACACAAGAATTATATTACACACTGCTCACAGACCCCAGCCAGGACTCAGTCCCTCTAGACAGAATATAAGCCATTTATGAGAATAAACTTTGTAAACACATAAAGCCATGCATTAGAATTGGACAAAACATTGCAAGCCAAATAAAAGCTAGCTAAATGCCATATTCCCAAGGGCAGCTGGGGTGAAATCCTGCTTTCATGAGCCACACATGGATTTTTTTCTCTCGGCTGTTCCAGCAGCTGAAACACAGTGGCCTCCCACTCTGGTGGCTGGTAAGGAACTGGACAGGTTCTGCGCTCTCTGGTCGCATTTTCCAGCCCACCACCTGCAAAGTGGACACACCTGCAAAGTGGACCAGAGCCTAGGAGTACCAGTCTGTGAGACAGAGGCCGGGAGAAGGTGCAGAGCCACCTCGCACAGCTGGTCGCCGGGCAGTTATGGGGATGTTACCCAAAGCAGAAGCAGGAGCATGTGGATGAGGGATTTAATTGGACTAATGAATGTATGCACATGAAGGGAAAACAGGAATATGCATTTCACTAGGAGAGGCCCTGAAAACCACGGACTGTGGCCACTGGCAGCATTGGGAAGACGCAAAGCTGTGCTCTGCAGTCTCTGAGCTCCTCATGGGCCCTGACCCCCGGGGCCCTTCACTCTCAGCTTGCAAACTTCTTACAGTTATTCAATAGCGTTTGTTGAGCACCTACAGTTTATGCCAATGGTCATGCTAGGAGCCTAATTCCTGCACCGAGGAGCTAGTTATTTAATGAGGGAGCACTGCGTATGTACAAGTAATTATAGATCAATACAATCAATGACTGGGCTGTGTGCAATGTGCTTCAGGAGCATGGAGAAAGCAAGATGCTCTAACTCCCTGGGGCACACAGGGGAGGCTTCACGGAGAAGGGAGGACTCAACCTGGTCTCTAGTAAGTGGGTAAGTGTTGGCCAGGTAGAAGACAGAGGGTGTACAAAGGGCACAACGTGAATGAAGAGGTCTGCAGGGCATGGTAAGCAGTTCAGCAGGGCTAGAATACAGGGCGGGAAAGGGAGAGTGACGGAAGAAGAGTCCAGAAGGGCGAGCTGTGCAGGCCCCTGGGCAGCACACTGAAGATGGTGGTGAGCCAAGGGCGGATTTCCACGGGGCAGTGGCACGACCAGGTGTGCGTCTGAGAAAGAGAGCTCTGGAGGCAGAGTGGTGGATCTAGGGGGACGGGACGAAGGTGGAGAGAACAGGGAGGAAGAGAGGCAATAATCCTGGGAAGAAACCACGAAGGCCTGAGCTACGGCTGTGGCTGTAGAGACGAGCAGGCGGTGGCTGGTTTAGGACGTATTCAGACAGGAGAATCTATAGCACCTGGTGTTGATGGAATGTGAGCAATAAAGGAAAGGGGGATTCAGAATGAGTGAGCAGCAGAGACACCCAGCAGGCATTTTGGAAATAAGGGTCTGGGATTCAGGAGGGAATTTGGGCCTCACAGGTACGACAACCTTTGCTCAAGGTCACAGAGAGATAGGACTGTCATATGCCCTGGAGAAGGGCAGCCACGGTTCGCAGACTCATGGGCACAAGGCACCCTTTGCTGTGGGTCAAAAGTCCCTGAGTCCAAATCAAAGCAGAGATTGCCGTGAAATGAAAAACAAAAGAAGGTGGGAACCACAAAGGTCTTTGTGCCAAGTGCCCTCTGGCCTGTTTCGCCTGTAAAGGGAGGCGGTTTGAGTCACAGAGGAGGTGGACTGAGTCGAGGTGCTCTTTTAATGAACTTACAGGTGAGGCCCCTTAAAATCCAGACGCAGAGCAGGGTGTTGAGCCAGAGGGCACCTCAGAATTAGGGTGATGTGGTTACAGGCCCCCAGGTTCTGCAAAACATTGACAAAAACACTTTTGCTGGATGAGTTCAAAGCCATAGGACACAAAAGGTGCCAACTCAGAAACAGGTAGAAAGTGAGATACCTGGCTCCCCGGTCCATTCAGGGGTGTTGAGCTCTGGACTCTCCTACATCCTTCTGTGGGTTTATCCAGCTCTACCCAGCAGTGTCATCCCCGGCAGCTTCACCAGGACCACGCACCGGCTCCTAATCAGTTTCTGCCACGTTGCCCGGCTCAGGGGAAGCAGGGCCTGGGAAAGCGTCCCTGTGCCTGGGCCCGCCTCACACACCAGATGCTCCGACGGTCGGCAGCAGAGTCCTGCCCGGGCTCCTGATAAGGGCTCAGCCACTCCTCTACCCCTACCCTTCAGTGCCTTCCTACTGAGCAGGGACCCGTCGGAAGGAACAGGTGGTCAGTATCCAATTGGTCCTGAGAGCTTTGCAGGAGCCGTGTGCTTTCAGGACAGACACGGGAGAAAGCATGAACTTCTATGGTGTCTACATAGGAGGCGAGTGGGGAGGGGGCTGGGCAAAGGTGCTGAGCGCTCACCCTGGGCATCTGTGCCTGCCCCCAGGCTCTCTCAGAAGCACACTATGCCAACCCCTTCCACTCTTCTAGGCTTGATGAAATATTATTGGAGGAAACAAAGGACAAACCAAGACTTGCTGCAGCCATGGGTCCACCTGAACTGAAATGGGCCTCGGGAGACACCTCTCTGATAGAAAAGCTTTTACTATGCCGATGTGGTTAACCAGGCCCACTCCTGATTTTATTCTAACCCCAAAGGGTAGCTGCCTCAGCTGCTCTCCATGACACTCCCCACCCACTCGGTCCTCCGCACTCAGCCAACCTTAGCCCAGGACCCAGCCGCAGAATCCACATGGTGAGAGGTGGGTCTCTGCTCACCAGGAAGGAGAGCGAGAAAGCAAAGATGCTGCTACGTTGTCAAGACTCCCGTTGTGAATGTTGCAGCAGGCGAGGCTGGGCTCCTTCACGTGCTTAATGGGGTTCCACTTCCAGCTGACACAACTCAATAGCCTAGGACACAGCACCGCTTAGATTCACCGTCACCCGAGGAAGGGGCAGGATGAAGCTGAGGGAGGGGTGATGGGGAAGCAGAGAGGAGATGAAACTGATGGGGCCTTTATTAAAGAAAACAAAAGTCTGTTGTCGGTTTAGATTATAGTCTTAGCAACCAGGGCAGGTCCTTAGAGGTTAGAATCATCTACCAAACAGAGCAGAACCTTCTGTGCAGAGGCAAATCTGTTTCTCAGAAAATGGGATAGCTGTGGGAATAGGGCTAAGATGGCATTTATCTTGGCTTCTGAGAGCAAAAGAGATCGGCTAGAGCAGTGGTTCCTTTTCACCATCCCTGACCTGAACAGTTGCCCAGACTTCTCTCTCCCACTAAACAGTAATTCCACTGAAGGCGGGGAACGCCTCCTCTTCTAGTCTGTAGAACTGGGCACTAGCAAGCAGTTGCTGGCCTCACACTGGGCAGCCAGGGAAGACTCATTGATCCTACAGAAAACATTGTTTCTACCCAAGAGAAGGTCTTATCTCCTTTGATGAGAAAGAGAATAAATAGAAATTTAGAGTGTGGAGGACCCTTAGAAACCATATATCACATTTTCTCATTTCAGCCATTGGAAAACTAAGCACAAAGATGTAAAGAGAAATGCAAACAATGACACAACTCTTAGTGACTCAGCCAGACCCAAACCCAGGTCTTCCAAGTTTTTGTGCCACTGTTCCTTCAATGACACTTCACTGCTTCTTCAGATGAAGGCACATGGCATCAGAGACACCCATCTATCCATCTATCCATCTATCCATCATCCATCCATCCACCCACGCACCCACCCACCCATCTGTCTATCCATCCATCTCTCCATCCATCCCTCCCTCCATCCCGCCTTCCATCCATCCATCCATCCATCCATCCATCCATCCATCCATCCATGCATCCATCCATCCATCCCTCCCTCCTTCCCTGCAGTGAAAGGCTAGGTGTGTGCGTGAGATAGTGGAGTCAGGAGCAAGAAGGTGAATTAAATCGCATCCTGCCCTGTTCCCTGCTCCCCTCATTCCTGGGAGGGGAAGGCATGCAAACAGGAAAACTACATTCCTGCCCAATATTCTCAGTATGTGCATAGTGCTGTTTAGCAAAGAGTGCAGGGTAGGTCAGGTAGGATGGGGAGGTTGACAATCTGGGAAGCCTTTACCCAAAAAGGTCCAATTTTAATTTCTCTAATAAAGAATAGATGGTGGCCAATCACAGGAGGGAAGGGAGGCATTCTAGTCAGAGAAAACCTCAAGATTCCCCTCTTGAAACTCACCCCTTGGTTTCAGGCATACCATTCATTCTGTTACAGCTCTTCTGCTGCCCCTCAGAGCACGGCTCAAAGTCTCCCTCAAGGGCAATCCCATAGTCATCTCACAACTGTAAAGCATGTGTTACACTCGGCAATGGCATTGGTGGCCATAGGACCCTGTTCTTGGCCTAATAACCAGGTCAGATCTACCTGTTATTTGCTCTTGGAGTGCTGCATCTTGTGCCTTCTTTAGACTCATTACCATTGTCATCTGGCACTTGTTTATGTCATCTGCAGTAATGCCTGCCTGCCCTGCCAGGGGGGAGTAAGGTCCTAAAGACAGGGACCACTTGGCAATATCTCCAATACCTGGTATGTGTGCAGCACATAGTAGATGCTCAGTAAGTACTGGCCAAATGAAGCCTACGTGGACGGTGGGAGCATAAACTGACCTTCCATAAAAACAGGACCAACAAAGGGAGATGGGGCAGAGGGGAAGAGGAATGCGGGGCTGAGGGAGGGGCTGAGGGGGGAGACCTGTCTACAGACTGAGGGGTAGTGGGTGAGTTACAAAGCGGCCAGGGGTGGGGGTGATGACTCTGGGCCAGTTTACAGAGCAGTGAGATCATGAACAGGACGGGCTTTGCCTAGAGCAGGAGAAAAGCGTGCTCGTCCGTAACAGAGAGAAGCAGGTGCTGCACGTAAAGGAGAGATAAGCAGCCCTGGCCGGCAGGCTCAGTGGTTAGAGCGTTGGCCTGCAGACCAAAGGGGCAGGTTCAGTTGCCAGCCAAGGGCACACACCTGGGTTGCAGGCTCAGGCCCCGTCCCAGACGGGCTCGTGGGGAGGCAACCAGGGGACGTCTCTCTTTCTCATCGATGTTTCTCTCTCTCCCTCCCTCCCCCTCCCTTCTACTCTTTCTAAACATCAATGGAAAAAATATCCTTGGGTGAGAATTAGCAAAAAAATATTTATTTTTTTTTAGTGAGATATCCACAACACCCCACGCTGGCATCCAACCTGCCATAACTGCTCTGAGGTATGTTTTCAACTTCATTTACAAAAGAAAGGGGGGTTATTTATGGATTTTTCCCAACTTTGCCCCAACAGGAGAAGAGTAAAGAGTGTCCTCTCTAGACAGCTTTGGTCCTCTTTCCGCTGTCTCAGGGAACCCAGCGCACAGCCTCCCCAACCCTTGGAGAGACCCCTGCGGGAAGGTCTCTGTGCCCGTCTGCACCCCGGGGCACTCTCCCCAGGACCCCCCACACTCGGTGCAGGACCACGAGGCCCCGCTCCCTCCATGTGGGCGCGTCTGCACCGCCTTTTGCCTGCTGTCCTATACGCCACCCTCCGGAGCAGGTGCACAGCATAGGATGCTTCGGACCGCCGTAGCGCAAGGCTAATTTCAGTGGCTTGAAAACAGAGCCCTCCGGGCCAGAGGCTGCTGGGCCCTGAGAGTGCCGGTCGTGACCTCTCAGGCCTGGGTGTTGTCCTCACAGGATGGGCTCCTGCTCCCCCAGCTTCACCATCACAAACAGCTCTGCGAATCTGGGAGCCGGGGGTGCCGCCAGCCTCTCCCCAGCACCTCTCCCTGCGTGACCAGGGCTGCTCTCCAGGCCGGCACAGCCAGCGCCTCTTCCCTCTCTTGACTGGAAGATGAAACAGATCCCTGCTCAAGAGCCTGGGAGCCATGGCGACGGCTGTAACAAAAGGCACGGGAAAAGGGGCGCTGTGGGGACTCGGCGAGGGGGGCCGTCCAGCATAGAGCACAGTCCCCTCTGCGCCCACAGAGCAGGCCGCCAGCAGCAGCCCAGCAAGCCCCCCTCAGTCCCTCTGCGGACAGAGCCACCACTGTGGACAGCCCCGGTGGCCTCGCACACATTGATTTGTTGGAAAACTTGGCTTGTACATGTTTATAGAGGGTTGCTGTTAACTTTCAGGTAAGCGTGCTGTAATGGATGGAGCACAGCCCCCTGAGACAGATCCTTCTAGATCCCAGTTCTTCGACTGTTCATATTTGTGAGACTTAGGGCGAGTTGCTTAGTCTCTCAGCCCCCAGAATCCTCATACACACTTGAAGGTAGTCAGACCATCTCGCAGGATTGTTGAGAGGGTTGGAGATGGTGTCGGGGAGACCCCCACGCCACACCTGGCACATGGTGTGCAGTCAGCATGTCGGAACCTGTTGTTCTGACAGGGGCCGACACAGCCAGAGGATGGGCTTGGAGACCAACACAACTCGTCACCACCTCCACCTGCCTCACACCTCCCTTCCCCAGCTTGGCCACATCCTTATGAGCAATGAGACACCTGGCCAGGGGCTGGGCCAGGGGCTGGGCCAGGGCCGTGGCAGAGGATGGTGGGGGAGGGAGGGCACATCCCTCCAGCTCACCCTTCTCTCACTGGCACCGCAGCAGCGATCAGCTTCTCCCCTTCCCTAAGCTGTTTCCATGGTTCCCACCCAGAGTGCCTCTGAAAATCTGTCACACGTTCAGCCTAATGTGCAGCAAGCACCCTGCAAATAGCTCTGTGTCACTGGCAGGGTCCCTTCCTCCTGTTCCTGGAGAGGCTTCTGGCCCCAGGGATCAGCCGGGCACCTGGAGCCCTGGCCTCCCTTGAGTGCTCCACTCTGTCCAAGTCACCTGTGCGCCAGGCCCCTCTCACAGGGACCCATTAGCAGCATCGCGTGGGCAGCCGCCGGCTCTGTCATTGCCCCCTTCGGTGGGACGCTGGCCGGGAGAGAGCCAGGCCTGTCGTTGGGTGCCTTGCTCCATGCTGCTATCAAGAAGTTACTGTGTGGCCCGCCTGGCCGAGGGTAGCTTCTGCCCCTGGTTAGCTGGGGTGTTCTTTGTGTCGTTGCTGTTTTTGTAAGCTGGCTTTTGAAGGAAGGACTGGAAAAAAAAGGCAAGTAAAAAGAACAGAGAACTTGAAGTCAGTACCCATGGATTGAAGGCTCATCTGCATTGCTTATTTGTTGGGCAATCATGAGCCGCTGGACCCCTCTGGGTCCGTGGAATGGGGACAATAGCGCCCGGCCCTGCAGCACTGTTGTGACAATCAGCTGAGATAGTGCGTGGGAAAGTCTTTCTTAACTATGCAGCAATAAATAAGTGCTCATTGTTCTGTGGAACCAGGAATTTTAGACCTGAGCACGAGGTAACTTGTTGAACGACTAGATAAATCACTTAACCTCTGCGAGCCTTTCCTTATCTCCACGGCGAGATTAATAATACGCAGCGTATCTTATAGCATTGCTGCGAGGACCAGCGAGGATTAAAGACATGAAATCACTTTGAGAAATAGAGAGAGCTCCACACTGGGGAGGCTGTGCTGTCAGCAGACACGAGCTTGCAAATGAGAGCGGACCCTCTGCCGCCATTCTCTAGGGTGGGCACCACCGCGTCTGGGGCCGCGTGGCTGCCAGGGGGCAGCGGGAGCTGAGCCATGAGAAGATCTCAGTGGGCCGTGCTAGGGGCCACATAACGTCACTTAATGCCACACAATGTGTTTCGCAGTTGCCGTGTGCCACACACTTCATGTCCGCGATCTCATGTAATCCTCCCGGCAGCCACACAGGACAGCATCGCCCCCTCCAATAGATGGGAAACGGAGGCTTAGCGAGATTAGGCAACAACCCAAAGCACCACATCTAATTAGTGGCAGAGCCAGGGCTTTAAACTTAGTTGTGTCTGACGCTGTAGCTGAATAATAACAGTAACTGCTAACATTTCTTGAGTGCCTACTGTGTGCAAGTGTGTTCCAAAGCTTCCTGTGCATCAAGCCATTTAGCTCTCACCTGTGACACAGGTATTTTATTGTCCCCGTTGTATAGATGAGAAAACTGAGGCCCAGGGAGTTTAGGTACCTGTCCCAGGTTTCCCAGGTGATGAAACCACCACATCTCTATGACAACCTTGACCTGTGGGTGCCCCTAATGTCCCAAAGCCCAATCAGTGTTGGGCAGAAGGCAAGGATTCTGACTGCTCAGATGCTTTACCCCAAAGTCAAGATGCTTCACTCGCTCAGGATCTAATGCCAGTGCTGAGCTCAATCCGCATCTACCCTGGACAGATCCGCCTCTACCCTGCACAGGTCCGCCTCTACCCTGCACAGATCCGCCTCTAGCCTGCACAGATCCGCCTCTACCTTGCACAGATCCGCCTCTACCCTGCACAGATCCGCCTCTACCCTGCACAGATCCGCCTCTAGCCTGCACAGATCCGCCTCTACCCTGCACAGATCCGCCTCTACCCTGCACAGATCCGCCTCTAGCCTGCACAGATCCGCCTCTAGCCTGCACAGATCCGCCTCTACCCTGCACAGGTCCGCCTCTACCCTGCACAGATCCGCCTCTACCCTGCACAGATCCGCCTCTAGCCTGCACAGATCCGCCTCTACCCTGCACAGATCCGCCTCTACCCTGCACAGGTCCGCCTCTACCCTGCACAGGTCCGCCTCTACCCTGCACAGATCCGCCTCTAGCCTGCACAGATCCGCCTCTACCTTGCACAGATCCGCCTCTACCCTGCACAGATCCGCCTCTACCCTGCACAGATCCGCCTCTACCTTGCATGAACAGATCCATTGACTATGGAAAGAGTCCCTTTTTGTCATACCAATACGACCAACTTGTGAATGGTGATTTAGAGCTAACAAAATATTTTTTTTACCTGTTACTTCCATTTACTTGAAAATGGTCACACAGATCCTTTGTTGAGAGGGCTACATAGGAAATTAGCTTAGGAAAAGGGGAACTACAGCTTAGTGAATACTTTGCCATGTTCTGTGTCACGTAATCACCCATGACAGTCCCATTACACAGATGAGGAATCTGGGGCTCAGAGACATTGGGTAACTGGCCGAAGGTCACATGACTAGTAAGAGGCAAAGCTGGATTTAGGGTTTCCAATAAACCCGGAGACGTACAGTGGGAAGCACCTCTGAGAGCTCTTGTATGCTCACCCCAGGAGACGCAAGGCTAGGAGCTGGTCCCAAGTGCCAGGGGAGACGAGGAAGCCTTAGCAGGACTTGTTCCACGCCTTGCAGAGATCTGCAAATCATCACGCCGTTCCTGGGGCAGCGCCATCCTCAAACGCACGTGCACACACATGCACCCACACCTGCTCTTCTCCAGCCCAGACAGAAAGAACCCACCCCACATGACCCCAGGGGCCCAGCACCTGCTAGCTGCCTCACCAGGTGTCACCTCCAGAAGCCATCGATCAACAGCTCAGCCCTCATCCCCCCTGACAGCAGGGCAGCACTCTCTGCTCACCTCCGACAGGCCTGTCCCTCTCAATGGACTGCTGGACAGATACAGGCAGGGAAGTCCCTGGCAAGCCCTACCCTGCTCCAGAATTCCTACTTTCTAAAGAAAACATTTCTTAATGCAAAACAGAGGGCCAAGAGAGCACTGGCCAGAAGAGAAGGCACCCCTTCCTGGGCCAGCGGCTGCACTCAGCCCCGTCACTGATGAGTTGGCATGAACAGCAGCTATGCCTCTGGGATCTAGAAAGCTGGGTGCAGTCCGGGGCCATTTTTCCCAGTGGTTAGAGCATCAGCCCATGGACTGAAGGGTCTCAGGTTTGATTCCGGTCAAGGGCATGTACCTTGGTTGCAGATGATGTGTCTCACATCGATGTTTCTCTCTCTTCCACTCTCTCTGAGGAGCAATGGAAAAAATATCCTCCAGTGAGGGGGAAAAAAAAGTTGGGTGCAAGTCCCAGCTTTGCTGTGCTTCCTCAGGCAGTTTACTTCTCCTCTCTGGGCTTCTTTTCCCTCTTCTGCAAAATCAAGAGGTTTTCAGGACAGAGGGACAGGGAGATGGATGTGCATCTTTGGCTCTTTGTACCTCCCTCCATTATCTCCTGGTCTACCCAACGTGACCACCTCCTGAGTCCAGTCAGGACCCCACCTGACCCCACAGCCTGCACCTGGATAATGGTTTACCCAGTGTTATGGCCCTGGCCCTGTCCATGCCCTGATGGATAAAGGCCCTCCGCGCAATGTGTAGCCCTTTATCTGGTAGGTAATTAGCTATGGAGAAAGCCAATTAAGATAGAGACCATCTTAATAAGAGGGTGTGGGTGTGCATTTGACTACAGATGCAAAATGAATTACTTTAATTTCCAAAGAAAACTCTTCTGGCCTGAAGAGCTCGTTTGGCTGCCAGAGAGATGGATCCCTCCAGAAGATAAACCCTACATTTCAGGGGAGCCAGGCGGCAGGGGAAGCTCAGGATGCAAATACTTGAATTGCTTCTTTAATCGACTTATTAGTTCAACATCTGTACAGTTGCCAGGGTGTCAGCATCCCTCCTCCTATGACACCTGTGACAGTGACTGGCAGCTGTCCCAGCAGCGCCACAGCACCGTGGAGAGAGGGGCCCCTGGCTGTGGCCAGGACACATTTGTTCCCGTGGACAGTGGGTTTAGGAGAAGAAGTGAGCCCTGGCACAGTCTCACCTGGGAGCAGAGGATGCCGGGATTTAAACTGTGTCCTTTGTGCTGGGAGTGACCGCCTCCCTTTGCTATTAAGCTAGAGAAATCCAGTGTCTCTGAGAACCCAGCGGAGAGGCCACCTGCTCTGCAAGGCTCCCAAAGCACTTGTGAGGAACCCAAAGCACTTTCCTGATGGTTGCTCAGAGGCAGCTGATGCCCAAACACAGGCCTGGAGTCGTGTGCTGGTTTGAGTCCTGCCCTGTATAACTTTGGGCAAGTTACTTAACTTCTCAGTGCCTGCTGTTCCCATCCGTAAAATGGGCAAAGAGCATCTTCCTCAAATATTGCTCTGACCAATAATGAGAGACTGCACTAAGGCACCCAAAACAGCATCGGGCGCATGGCGATCTCCGCCATCGCCTTTGCCTTCCGCCTCCTTCTGCAGGCCCTCTGGGAACGTAGCAGTGCTGAGGCCCCTCCACGCACGTCTTCCTCATGGCTCCATAATAACTTGCTCGGTGGCAAAGGAAGGACAAGGCGGCGCCATCTCTACATAAGACTCCAAACAGGCTTCTGGGGCCCGCACCTCGCAGGAGAGCGTGACCCGCCGCTCAGGACACCTGTCCGGCCGCCTGCCCGCCGCTGGCGCCTCCCTCCCCCAGGCAGGTTATATCTGACGTGACAGAGCCCAGGGAGGGTGCGAAAGGGCAAAGGATGAGCAGCTGAGCCCCCCCAGGTGGCCTGGGGCCTCGGGGAGGGAGGCGGCGGCCGCGCAGTGGGGAACCCGAGGTGCCAGCCAAGCTAAATGCCCATTACCCCAGGCTTGTGGTTACAGCTCCGCAGGAGCCGCCCCTGCAGCGCCTGATTGCTTAAGCATCTCTTTGCAAAATGTTTATTTTATTTGTTTTTTCCCCCATGAAAGTTTAATCAGGTACCTGGACCGGGCGCTCAGCTGCACTCTGCAGGGAGTTGGCAGAGGGTGGGAGATGCCCACAGTGCCCGGGCTCTCTGCCTCACTGCCCCCAGCCCGCACCTCCAGGCCCCCACCCACCCTGCTCCAAGCCCCGGGCGTGCTCAGCTTCCTGGCTGGAAGACTGGAGGTGCGGCCACGTGGCCCCCACACGCGGCAGTGAGGTGGGAACGGGGGCCTCGTCCCCCCACCCCACCCCGTCCGCCGCCTACAGAGCCTGGCTTCCGGATGCAGAGAGGAGACAGAGGGGCCCCCAGCCAGGCCTGCTGCTTGACCAGCCTGCCTTTCAGGACGCAGACCTGAGAATCCTGGGGTGGCTCACTTGTCCCCTCCTTCTTGGCCTCCCTTCGGGTCTCTTTCTTTACCCAACGCCACCTGCATAACCAGCAACCAGAGGACTGTCCTCTCCCTGCCTCACTCCAACTCTGGCAGAATGTGTTTCAACGTGACTTGCCACTTCGATGGCCTTCACTTCAGAGGGGTGGGGTGCTGAGGTGTCCGGGACTCCACACTGAAGAGGGCAGCTCTGCTCTCCTCCTGTCGGGTCCCCACTGGCCCCCAGGTCCCCACGGTCCCACTCACCATGTCTGCTCCGAGCAGCCCTGGGGTCCCACGTCCCCTGATTTACCCCCAGGCTCCTGGGATTGGGGGGATGGTCATTACTCAGGATTAAGCTTCCTTTTGATTCTCATCAAAGACCGGTCACCGAGTATTTGCTGAACACCAGGCCTTTCGAGACCCATCACACTTAACGAGGCCTGACAGGTTTGGGAGTAAGCGGAGAAACTCCGGCAGATCTGCACTTCCGCAGGAGCCCCTGTGACTGCAGCAGGACCAGCAGGACTCTGGAAACTCAAGACCCTAAGGTTAGCTTCTCCCTCGGGTGACCGAGGTGACCCAGCAGGGCTCTGCTCCCTGGCTGCCACCCTCACCTCTCTGCCTAGCTGCCCTGGTTCAGATTCTTTGCTTTCATTCTCGTGAGTGAGGGAGCTCAGCTCACCTGTGACCGATGCAACATTGATTTGGGGTGGCAGTGAGGGGTCAATCAGAACAGTAGGGGAGGAACCCACCCCTCTGAGTCCCTGCTCAGCCTGTCCCCACCTCAGCCCTGCACTTCATTCAGCTATTCTGATCGCCCACGGCCTACCTCTGAGGTGGGCCCCTGTGGGGCTTTCCCTGGAGCTTGTCCTCCAGCGGCAGGTGCCCATCACCAACTCTTAGTCAAGCCAGACACGGACCAGTACCAACACCACACTCTGGGCAGCAGACCCAGCACAGCCTTGCAAATGGATTTCAAAAATCACGTTGCCCCATGCGTAAGTGAAGAGACCCCATGATGATGGGGAGAGCTCGGCGGCCGCCAAGCAGCTGCAAATCCGACTTACTGGTCGTGTGGCTCTGGGCCCTCAGTTTCCTCATCTGTGATATGGGAGTCGATAGGAATTTTCTTCTTCTGAGACTTGTTAGATGAGCTGAGAGAAGCTATGAACATTTCCCAGGCAGCGCTTGGGGAAGTTTGCTAAGAAGATGCTCTTACTTCCTTCTTTCTTTTCTTATGTTGTCATGAAGTTTGATTAAATAAAATACAGTGACATGATGCCTCCACCTCTTGCTTTCCTAGCTAGTATTTTTACCAGGAGCAAGTCGAGCACTCTTCCCCGCCCCAGCTCCTGAAAGGTGAGCATTGGATAAAAATCACACACAATGAAGCGAGGTGGTGATTGCCGTATTTCTTGGAGGCCTGTTGCCTGATTTCCCCAGGCTCTCTCCCAGTTCCTTTTGGCCCCACCTGCCTGCTAATTTGCTGGCCTCCAAGAGCTTGGCTTAAGTTCCAACTTCATATTTAGGGGAGGGGAAAAGGAAGGAGTGGGGGGTGAGGGAAGCATCATTCTAAATTTATTATCAATACAAAGAAAAACAATTGCATGTGTTTACTGAAAATTAATTTTTTGGAAATTACTTTGTCATTTGTTTTAGTCTTCTTAATTAAAATTTACTTGGTGGAGAGAACACCCCATAAATTAACTCAAATGCAATAGCAAATTAATTAGCATTTAGTTACTAGACATTACTCACCGACTTGAGGAGTTGTTTTCAGGCTGTGCACTGCATTTGGCGCAGGGGTGGGGTGGGGGGGGCTGGAGGGCGCAGTGGGCCATTTGGGCTGGTGCTCTCCAGACAGTCCCTGCCAGGATCCCTTTGCCACCTGCTTTCCAGGCACTCAGGCCATTGTTGGAGGAAGGTCCTCTAACCTCCAGTCCAGGCCAGCCCTTTTTATCTTCACTGAAGGGTATTTCCTAAGAAGAAGCATCTCGAGGCAGCTAGGCTGGCTGGGGCAGCTTTACCTGGAGGCCTGGAGAAGCCACAGCAACCCCAGGAGGCCCCTTCCAGCCACAGGGACCTTAGTTAGGTTCTAGGAAACACAGGCTTAAAGGAAGCAATGCGGAGCCCTTTCTATTGTTGTTAGGCATATGAGAGGTTCCTGCTGGACCTGAAGAGGACCTTCCCACAGGGAAGAGCTGGAGGGGGGAGGGAAGTGAGTGCACAAAACAAGCTGCCCTGAGCAGCTCCTGCTGGTGAGCCACCCTTAGTTCCTGCAAGAGGGGATGAGATGCTTAGAACAAGGTGGCAAAGGACCTGCCTGGATTTGGGTGCCAGCTCACCTCACTGCTGTGTGACCTTGGGCAAGTTACTTAACTTCTCTCTGTTTTAGTTTCCTTGGATAACAACAGTTCCTACCTTCGAGGTCTGCTGGGAGGAATGGGAAGGACAGTGCAGGTGAAGGCCTGAGCAGAGGTCTGGCTCACGGGAGGGCCCAGGAAGCACCAGCGATGGCTGTGGGGTGGCTGCGGCTTGAACCGAACTGCTCCGTGCCTCCAGTTTCCTCATCTGCAAAGGGGAGACAAAAGGAGGTTCTCAATGATTCAATGCATGCAAAGTGCTTAGAACAATGGAACAGTGTCTGGCACATAATAAATGCTCAATAAGTAGTTGTTATTATTATTAATATTATTTCATCGACACCCTTTTTAACATTGTGACCAAGTCAGGGACATGGAACCAGAAGTTAATGAGGGGTCAGCTCCCCTCAGCCACCTGAGGGGGCAGAGACTTATCTCCACAGTACACCAGGCCTGCAAGCGAGCCAACAAGTCAGCCAGGCCCTGCCGGCAGCCGGTTTCCTTCTAGCCGTGGGGAGCACAGCCCCATCAACAGTCCCCTTCTCTGACTCATAAGTAGCCCTCCTTCCTGACAGGAGGAGGCCCAGCTGGGTGCTCCCTGAAAACTGCGATGAATGGCAGCTTCCAGAGCAAACAACCCCGCTCCTTAGTCAGACTGGCTCGTGGGGGGGCGGGGGGAGCGTGGGAGTGGCCTGACTCTGTGATCAGAGGAAAGATTGTGACAGGGAGGCTTCGGACTTGCTCCAGACCCTCCCTCCAGCTGCCACAGTCTCCTCTGCCCAAGGAGGCCCTCTGCAGGTGGCCTACTGACTCTCCCGAGGACCATCAGAGGCCAGGCAGAGGAAGGGGCCGCAAAGCCCTCCCACCAGCCGGTGTCCCCTCCTCAGTGGATGGAGCCTGAAGCCATGCTGAGGAAAGCAGTGCTGGGCCAGGTCGAGAGCAGGTTCTCTCAGCCAGCAGGCTGTCGAAAATCCCAGCCCCACCCACTAACCACCTATGTAGCCCTGGGCAAGTTAGCTGAGGACCCTGCGCCTCCGTTTTCCCAGCTGTAAAATGGGGATAAGGGTAGTGCCTAACTCACAGAGTTGTGAGAAGTATAGGAATTAATACATAGGAAGTGCTTACTTACCCCAACACCTGGAATAGAAGCCCCACTGGGTAAGTGTCTGCTTCTATTATTAAACAACAACTTCTGTAAAATACGTGCTACTCCTTCACGTACCACCTGCTTATGGAGCACTTCTGTGGAAGACGTTGCATTTGGTGCCGGCAGGGTGGGAACAGCGAGAAACGCAGTCCTGGCGTTCAGCGAGGGGCGCCTGCTGCAGAGCGAGGGGCGGCCAAGCGCACCCCTGTCATGGTGAACCCACCCAATCTCACCTTGCCTGTCGCTTACTCATCTAACAAATATTTACAGAGCACCAGCAATGTGCTTGGCCCTGTGCAAGGCCCAGGAGATATCACGGGCCACACAGAAGTCGTCCCTGCCTTCAGAGCTCACCGTCCAGTGATAATAATGACAGTAACACAGTCCGGCACAGACACTGCTGTGCCCACTCAGCACCCGTCACCCTGCCCTGCTTCCCGCTAGAGCCCCGTGTGGTCCAGTGCCATCCCTCCCTTGGGTCTATGGACCTGGTTGATCCAAGGTCCCTGCCCTTGGCTATTGTAGTAATGGCGTGTGTGAACTGATTCCTGTGAACAGTGTGTGAGAGGAAGGCCCTGGTGAGTCTGGGCAAAGCTTCCCCTGTCCCCCAAGAGAGGGCTCCAGGGAGAAGAGGCCCTTGTCCCTCCTCAGAATCCTGCTGGCTCTGCAGGGGATGCCTGGCCCGCTGAGCAGTTCAGGCCAGGCCGAAGGTAAAGCTGGTGCCCGCATGGCAGAACAGAGAGACAAAGGGAGGCAGCCCAGAGACCCTGAGCCTGCCACCCCTGAAGCCTGGTCCACCTTCGAATCGCCTGTTCCAGGAAACGAGACAGCTCCCCGGTGCTGAGCCAGTCGGAGTTGGGGTTTCTGTACCTTTTTGCTAAGGCAGCCTGTGGAATCGCAGGCTACCAATAATATTGCGCATGACTATTAACAGTTAACATTAAAAGGGCCTGGCATTTCCTAATACACTTCACATTTGTTATTTCATTTGATCTTCAAACCAGCACCACCAGAGAAGTCTTTTCATCTCATTTTCCAGGGGAAGAAGCGGGGGCTCTGGGACTTTGGTGACTTGCCCAAGGTCAGTGAGGAGCCGGTTCCACCCACACTTGGGCCGGCGACTCCCGTTCTGCACGCCCGCTCCTGCTCCGACAGGGATGCCATCGCTCCGTGTTTTTAAACATCTTTCCTGGAGTGGAGTGTGATTCGTTTTAGTAAATAACAGACATCCCCAGAAAGGGGCCTCCTGCCGTCTCCAGAGGCATGGCGCCCGCCCTTGAACTGCCCGGGTTTTCCTCCCATAAGGCTTCCTTCCCTAGGTCTCGTCAGCAGTGTGAGACCTCGGAGCTGTGGAGAAGGCAGACAGAGGCTGAACCCCCATCTCCGGGACAGTGGCCTCCATGGACCTCTCCCAGGGGAGGGGAGGTCAGTGCCCGACACCGGTACCTTACTGAAGGAGAGGGACAAGCGGTGCTGCCCTCAGTGGTGACATTCATATTACCTCCCAGCACAGTCCCAGAGGGTCTTAGTGTCCAGTTCAGGACGGCAGCCCCATGAACCGTGGGAGAGGGAGCCACGCGAAAGACCGGTCACCAGGCGCTGGCTCAGAGGGAAGCAGGGCCCAGAGCGGAGCCAGGCGGGGCGGGGTGCCTGGGGCAATAGCTGTCGGATCAGGACTCAACGGAAGGTGGACCAGGGCCGACGCCCGAGTGTGTTTGTGGTCAGACAGGGGCCAGTCAACAGAGCAAAGGCCAAGGATGAGCTCAGGGAAAAGGCCAGACCCTCAGAGGGAGACGCAGCCCCACGGGCAGAGGGAAGCTGAGACCAGTGCTGCACAAGGAGAAGGCCCCGCTGACACCCGGGGCCACAGTTGCTCCTTTCCTTTCCTGAGCAGTGCACAGATTCCGAAAGTTTTAGAACAAAGGAGACTAGAGCTGCCCTTGAACCATAATCCTGGGGGGGTGGAGAGCTGGGGAAGGGGGGATACTCTGCTGCTGGAGTTGATGACTGTCCAGGGAACCAAAGATGAAAAAACGACCTTCTCTTGGGAAGGGGAACCAGACCCCACAATGAAATGCAGGGCCACCCGATCGGAAGCCACAATGGGACGGCACTGCAGATGCTGAGAGGGTGGGGAGTAGGGGGACTGTCCCCTTTACCTTTAAAAGAAGCCACAGCTCAACAAGGGCAGGGAACAGGAGGGAGCAGAAGGAAAGGGCTTGAGTTTCTGTGAGGGCTGAGAGGGAACATCAGGGGTTTTGTCCCCTCCATGCTGCCGTGGCCCTCCGTGGCCTGCCGTGGCCTGCCGTGGCCTGCCGTGGCATCTATACTCCACTCCCTGAAATGTGAATTTGAGATTGACAGAGCCCGATGTCTTTTGGAGCCAATCACAATGGATAAAGTGAACGACTAAGGTGGGTAATAGCACACTTTTTTAGCAGTAACCTCTTTTTTTTGGGTAGCTGTTATTTTCTAACAACAGGCACCCTGAGACTCAGAAGGAGTGTGTGGTTGCCCAGGTCACCCAAGTCCACTCTCAGAGTTGGCGTGTTTGAGCGGCGGGCACAGGCTTCAAGCTCAGGTGGTGGCTCTGTCCGTTTCCATATCGGTAAAATAAAGACACAATACCCACTTCACAGCATTTTCTAAGGGTGTAGAAAATGACATATGCGGAGGGTTTAGTCCTAAATCGGCCACACTGATGGCACGAAGGAAACATTAGTTCTTCCCCACCCTCTACGGAGAGACCTGCATGGTCGCGGTTTAACCCTTTGGTGCAGCTCCAGCTCTCGAAGCTCCAGAATGGCTCCCTCACAGGCCGGGCTGGGCGTTTGATCTTCTGGCATGAAATTCTACTTAAATAATGTTATTGATGTCCATAAAATAAAGAAACATCGTCCTTGCTTCAGGTCCTGGCTCACGCTTTCTGTGGTCTGAGAGACACTGAGCTTCTCCGTGGCCTGGTTGGCTCTTAGCTTCCAGCTCAGTCAGAGATGGCAGGAACAGCGAGCGTTAACTGGGCACCTACTATAAGACAGGTACCATCGTATTACCGCATCTGATCGTATGTGACCCTCACGGCCACCTGTGCAGTGAGAAGCATAATCCCCACTTTCTAGGGGAGGAAACCAATGCTCAAGAGGTTAATAACTTACCCACTGCTACCTGGCTGGTTGTGGCAGAGACCGGAGTTAGTCCTGGCTCCCTCTAGTGCTATGCCTACACTCTTCTTAATCACACACACCATCCCAAGTTACCAGTTTATTTCAAAACGTATTGTTTCATCTGCCTTCTCTTTAGAAAATCAGGACATATGCCAAGACTTCATCGCTTCCCTCCATCACTCAGAATGCACAGCAAAAGTGGTGGGAAGCACTTTGCGCCCGTTCGGATTCCATTCCAGAGTGACTGTCCCTTCATTTAATTTTAAGTCCCTGCCATCCTCTGTTGGAAGGTGTGAAATCTCTGACCTTTTCCGTGCCTGCGCTGGGCCATTGGACAGCTGCTCCGCTCTCACCATGGACAGCTTGACTCTGGTCTCCAGAACGTGCGCCCTCTCCACAGACTTGTTCCTGGCATTGCTCCACGTGCGGGGGCCACTTTTAACTCGACGGCAGCCTCACCCGCAGGCACATTTGCCCTCATCCAAGATGTGACTTTAAACTTCTGCTCTAAACACCAGTCATTCGCTTTCATGTCGACACAGGACAGCACACACTTCTGGCCTGAGGACTGTGTTTGAAGACAGAGCGACCCACACTATACCACTCGTCAGTTACAATCAAGGACCCTCATCTTCCAGAAACTGCCCCCAAACGGAGTCTCAGCATTCTAGACCCACACCCGGAGTGATCCCAGAAGCCTCCATATCACAGCAAGACTCCACGCTCTATCAAAACTACAGCCCAACAGCTACCCTTCGACTCGGTAAATTACTTCTAATAATCTACCCTCAGGAAACCATTGAAATAGAGAGACTTATGTTATAAAAAACAACCAAAAATCAGAAACCATCTCAACACCAACAACAGGAGAACAGTAAAATAATTATAAAGCATAACTACAATGGAATATTGTGAAGCCTTAAAAATCATGTTTTCAAAGAATATTTAAAGATATGGGAAAACATTCATGATATAGAATTTGATTTGATTTTAAAAGAAAAGAAAAACACTTTCAAATCTATGAAAGACTGCTAAGTGGGAGAGAAAGTTAACTTATTCTGAGTGGCTCTTGGGAGAGAAGCAGAAGTAGCTCCAATAAGAGAAAGCTACTTAGAAACATGTTGGGGGCAATTATACTTTTCCTAAGGGTTGTGGTTGCTCAAAGCTGTAGAGGACATACTGGGTAGGTAATGATCTCCCTGCTCCAGGAGGAATCCAACCTAGGCTGAGCAGTCCCTAGGTGGGGGTGTCGTGCAGGGGGCTCAGGCACTGAATGTTAGATCGGCTCAGATGACCCTCAGGTCCTTCTACCCTGATTGCACCAGTAGCTTTTGCATCCCCACCACGTATCTGCGCAGGATCAGGGCTGGAGAAGACTAAAGGGAGAAGGCCTGAGGGGTAAGGCACGGCCAGGGCAAGGGGAAAGTCTGACCAGCCACAGAGGCACCAGTGACAGCAGGTGAGTCCGACTTAGAGCCTGCCCTGGGCCTTGGTTTTTTTAGAGTCGAGTTGCCCCTCACTCAGATTTCATGGGTCAGCCTTCGGCCCTCCAAATACAGAGGCCTTCTCTCTGCCTTAGGGGCCTGTTTTGCATGGGGACAGACCTCACATCCAGACATTCTCTCCTTGTCCACGTGGAGCCTGTGGTCGCCTTTTCAGCATGTAGAGCTACGGTCTTCATTAAGGAGACTTTAAATACAGAGCCGGGAGACAGGACGGGCTGTGATATTAGTCTGTGCATATTACTGCCCTTCCTCAAAAACATGGGGGGGGGACAAATATCCCTGGTTAAAAAACCTCCAAATACTGTGTGCAGACACTCTGCCCTCAGTGAGGGGTGAGCAGAATTCCTCGCTCCTTATGTGTGTGCTGCAAATAGTGACTTTCTTCCAGGGTGCAGTGTGGGGGAAAATATAACTTTACAGTGAAGAGCGTGACCAACATGACCTCAGCCAGGTGGTCAAGGTCAACACCATCCATGGTGAGTCACGCGGCAGCAGGCACCCTTGATGTGATGTGAGAAAAGCCACCTTCCCTCCGGGGCCTTCCTCCCAGGCCACACAGCCCCAGTGTGACCAGGAGAAAGCCTCAGGCAGTCCCAACTGAGGAAGGGCATCCCCAAGGGCTCCTCAGAACAGTCAAGGTCGGAAATAAGGAAAGTCTGAGAGCTGCTCTGGCCAAGAGGAGGGTAAACAGACATGGCGACGAAACGTGACTGGTGACTATCTGCGTGGGCCTCTGGCGCAGAAAAGGGGCATTGGTGAAAAGGAAGGAAATTGGAAATTTGAATGAAATGTAAAGGAAATTGGAAATTTGAATGAAATGTAAACTTTAGTTAGTATGAGGTATCAATACTGGTTTGTTAATCATGAAAAACGCATCATACTAATGTAAGATATTAACAACAAGGGAAATGGGAACTCTCTGTATTACCTTCTAATTTTTCTGTCCATCTAAAACTATTTTACAGCAAAAAAAAAAATAAATCCTTTTTTAAAAAGTCTAAGGAAGAAATAGAAAGGATTTGAGTCGTGTGTGAGGACTTCATGGAAGGTAACTGAGGCCAAATGTTCAGAGGAAGAAACAGACTGGATGGATTTCCGACACTGGGAACCAGGAACAGAGCGACAGGCCGGGGAATCGGGCGCAGGGGAAGACTAGCTTCACCCTGGACCCGAGGCTGGCCCGGTTCCTGCCCAGGAGTGCCCCAGCATCGGAATAGATGCCCGGCCTCTGCGTCGGAGACGGGCTGCCCGGCTGAGAGTCGAGCGAGCTGAAGCAAAGGTCAGAGGCTTGGTGTTAACAAGACGGAGCTAAGCCCAGAAACTGCCGCACGCCAGCCTTTTGAAAACCTGTGTTCCTTCCTGTCGCCCCAGTTCCAGGACTTACCTGCAGTAAAGTTGTTCTTTCACTGCCAGCTAATAGCTGAGCTGGGCAAGTCCACGCTCCTGCGCCTTCCCACAGAGAAGCCCGGGTCTGGACGAGGAGCTGGGAGCGAGCGCAGGCCCAGGAGCCGTTATCTAGGTGGCACATCACCACACCTTTGTTTTACAATCGCCAACTCCTATTTCTTGGAAGCCGAAAACTAGGAAGCTAAAAGGGATGGTCCAGGGGAATCCCTGGCTTCTGCCATCCCGGAACTTAGGTGACACTGAGGCCTGGAGAGATCCAAGAAAAGGGGACCAGTAGTGAGTGAAAGGCTGAGAAGCCAAATACATCCCTCTGTCAGCATCAGAAAATTGCATTTTCAAAGGGCACAGGCGGTGTAGTTTCCTGTGACTTAGAACCCTGTGTGCTTGGCCCTGACTCCTGTCTGGGGGTCCAGCCCTGCCCCCCCGTAATTGGCCAGGCCTTGGTTTGACCTCCACCCCCAACACCCTCCTCCCACAGGCTTCTCTGGGGCTGGCTGGCTCTTTGTATCCAGTGGTGCCCTCGAGATGCCCTCCTCATTTCTCCCACTTGCTCGCATCCCAAGGAAAAGTAGTAGAGGAAAAGTTTGGGGGTCTTATGATTAAAAAATTGGCTGGGTGATGTTTTATGCATGCATCTGTTATGCTAAAATAACCATCCTTTCTAACCAGGCCCACCTGCTGTCTTTTTCAATTTTAAGTATTTCTAAGTAGCAATCAAATCAGTATAATTTGTTCTTTATCTCGGCAAAACCATTGTGAAAGAAAAATGTGACCATTATGTTACATCAGGGAAAAATACAAGCCCTTTATCTGCAGCCTTCTCTATATTCTATCAGATCTCACAGTTGTCATTATGCCAGTTGTATTTAATGCTGTTCAAATGAACAGAGCTTTCTTTAATCACTACAGCCTTCTTTCCCTAAATGCTTTTTCCAAGGTTATGGTTTTCAGAGATAAATACATAAATACCACTGTTATGAATACGTTAAGGGTATCCAAGAGACAGCTTTCAGGATTTGTAGCAAGAACCTGCTGTCATCGGAGTTACACAATAGCCGGCTGATGTTTTGAGTACGAAGTTACTGGGTATTAGGAGAAGGCCTGATACCCTGCGCGGAGGCGGGAGGCTATTTTGAGCCCATCGCAATAGACTAGTCAGCAAATGCTGACTTTATAAATCTGGTATCAGGATTCTCGCTGCTAATAACCAAAGCGAGCAAGTCGGGAGCTATGAGCAGCCCGCCCCCTCAGGTCTGTCCTGCAGGCTCTGGACGGTACCTGCAAGCAGGTCCCTCGTGTTCCCCCAACACCAAGGCAGGGGGACACGAGGACTGGGTCAGGTGTTCAGACCGTCGACTGCAATATACTTTATTTGAAAATTAGAAACTAGAGGCATAAGGAGGTTAAATGGCAGCCCAGTGCATGTGTTCAGTTATCAGCAGAGCTGGGATTAGAGCCCGAGTCTGCTAAAAGTGTGTTTTGCTTCACTGCCAACTCGAGTACTCCAGCTTCTTAGAAGCTATTACATGGGATGATTTCAAGGTTATATGAATCTTACCTTTATTCATTCAGACATTTCCTTAGCAAATATTTACTCTCTGCTGAGATGCTGAGGGGAATAATTATTATTATCAATAGCTAATAGTTTTGAGTGCCTGCCGCCATTCTAAGCTCTTAATGTAAATGAAATCATTTATCCGTCACAGAAACCCTGAGGGGCAGACACTGTTCTGCTCTCGGTCTCGCAGAGGCAGAGGTGAGGCACAGCAAGGTTAAGCGGCTTGCCCAAGGTCACCATCGAGGAACCATCTCAGCCGGCAGCCTGGGTGCGGAGCGGGCGCCCTGAATCTCTACTGAATCCCTACCAAGGAAAAATGTGCCCATATCATCGTCAGCGCTGAATAATGTTTGTTGAATAAAGCATTGTATGTTGCCCCTGAGAAACTTACAATACAGAGAGGAAACATTTATGTAAACAAATAACTGAAATGCAAGATATGATATAATGCGTCAAAAAGGGAACATAAACAAGGAGCAGTGGGAAGGCAGATGAGGGAGCAGTGAATTCCAGCCCTGAGACTCGAGGGGGAGCGCAGCCGGGACAGGGGGCGGGGAAGGGGGGCAGGAGGAAGGGGGCAGGAGGAAGGGGGCAGGAGGAAGGGGGCAGGGAAGGGGGGCAGGAGGAAGGGGGCAGGAGGAAGGGGGCAGGAGGAAGGGGGGCAGGAGGAAGGGGGCAGGGAAGGGGGGCAGGAGGAAGGGGGCAGGAGGAAGGGGGGCAGGAGGAAGGGGGCAGGAGGAAGGGGGGCAGGAGGAAGGGGGGCAGGAGGAAGGGGGCAGGAGGAAGGGGGGCAGGAGGAAGGGGGGCAGGAGGAAGGGGGCAGGAGGAAGGGGGGCAGGAGGAAGGGGGCAGGAGGAAGGGGGGCAGGAGGAAGGGGGGCAGGAGGAAGGGGGCAGGAGGAAGGGGGCCTCCGCACCTTCTCGTGTCTAGTTGCGCTTTAAACTCAAATGGCTGTCAGGATTTAAGGAGAGAGGGTCAGTGAAAGTTATGTGTCAATTATAAGTCCCTGGGTATTATGTACATCGGGTGGACCATGAGCTCTTTGAGGGCAGGGGGAACATTTTACTGGTTGCTTATCTCATCTTTGCTCTGCACAGCGTCTGACATGCAAGAGGCATTGTCGGATCATAGACGGGGAGGGAGAGGAAGGGGAAAGAAAGAAGGAAGGCAGGGAGGAAGTGGGGGGAAGGAGGGAGAGGGGGCAGAGGAGGGCAATTAATCAAAAAGTCAGAAAAGAAGCTGCATCAGTCAGATCTCTCCAGAGAAACTACGTACATATATATATGATTTATTTTCAGTTACTGGTTTATGCAATTGAAGGGGCTGGTAAGTCCAAAATCTGTAAGGCAGGTCAGCAGGCTGGAAACTCAGGCAACGGTTAATGCTGCAGTCTTGAGGCAGAATTTCTTCTTTTGGGGGAAAACCTCAGTTTTTGCTCTTCATGCCTTCAGCTGGCTGGATGGGGCCCACACGCATGATCCAGGGCAGTGTCTTACCTGGAGCCACTGCTCGGCGATGTTGACCGCATCCAGGAAATGCCTCACAGCAACACACGGGCTAGTGTTTCATCAAATAACTGGGCACCGCAGCCCAGGCCAGGTGACGCATACGACCACCGCAGACGCTGTCCCAAGAGATGCGACTGGTGGAGTGAGGCACAGCCGCAAGTTAGAAATTAACCTTTTCCTTCGGGGCTTTCCCAGGGATCTTGGTGGGTGGGAGGCTACCAGCCAGAAGGCATCATAGGCCACTGGAGGCAGCAGAAGGGACACAGGTGTTTATGGGGCACCTGTTCTTCCATGTGGGGTGGGGTCAAGGAGCCTGTTAAAACCATAGATTCAGGGGCCCCACTCCAGAACCACTTAACGCAGACTCTCCAGAGTGGGCCCCCGCAGTAGAAATTTTAAAGCTCCCACATGATTCTGATGTAACCAACCAGTACTGTTGACACTGTGGTGGAAATCAGAAAGGGGACCGTGGGTGCTTTTCTGTAAGAGGATAGTGAGGAATCTCAAAGATCTGGGTTCAAATTCTGAAGCTACCACTCAAGAGCTAGGTGCCCTCAGTAGTTATTTTCCCTAAGCCTCAGTTTTCCCATCTATGAAATGGACCTCTTAGTACCCCTAGGGTTGTTGTGAAAGTGAAATAACAAGTAAGGCCAAGAGAGAACCCAGCACCCTGAAGGCACTTCACAGAAGTTTGTGGAACTGAAATTACTCACATTGGGACAGTCAGTCTCCGGCGCCGTGGGTGTCCCACGGAGTTAGCTGTTGAAAGGTTCTGAGAAGGAGCGTGTTGGGGACCACCCTGGCCCGAACCACAGCTGCCCACCGTCTGCAGAGCACACTGGGAATGGCGGGGACTCGGAGCCGCTCCCAGGCCTTGTGTCACTGAGGGGACCACAGTTCAGTCTGGGAGCTCCCGCCTCACCGCAGCTCAGGAGATGCTGCAGGGTCCCAGCAGCCCTGCGCTCCCGGAAGGTGCGTCTAAGGCTAGGGTTTGGGTGGGTCCGTCATGCTTTGCAGCTGCTGTTTTTGTTGCTTCTGTCGCACGAAAATGTCAGCCATGAGCCTCCTCACCCGTGCTTCGGTCACACCTGTGGGAACCGCGATTTCCACGGCCCCCAAGACTTCAGAAACTAAAACCAAAACTTGAACCTGCCTCCTCCTCCAAATCACTTTCGGGTTCTAAACAGTCCCTTTCCCGTGTCCCTCGAGGATCCAGTGTCCTAGGAAGCAGCCAAGTGGAGGGAAACGCGTAGGCTTGAGAGACAAAAAGCTTAGCCCAGCCCTGGCCGGCGTCCCAGTGGTTAGCGCATCAGCCCACACCCCCAAAGGGTCACGGGTTTGATTCCTGGTCAAGGGCATGTACCTGGGTTGCAGGTTCCATCCCCTGCCCTGGTCGGGAGGCAACCAATCAATGTCTCTCACATCGGTGTTTCTCTCTCTCTCTCTCCCTTCCACTCTCTAAAAAAAAAATGGAAAAAATATTCTCCAGTGAGGATTAGCAAAATAAATAAAAGGAAAAAAAGCTTAGCCTGGCCTTGCTGTTTACCAGCTTCATAACCTTAGGAAAATTAACCTCTCTGAGCCTCAGTTTTGTCATCTGTGAAATGGGGATGACGATGTCTGAGTAATCAAGATTGTGGGGATCAAATGGGGTGGCCTGGTGTGTGCAGGTGCTGGGGCTCCTCTCTCCGCTATTCTTTTCTCAGGCTTGCACCCAACACACACACACGCACACACAATCACACACACACGCACACACAATCACACACATGCACACACAATCACACACACACGCACACACAATCACTCACAAACACACACACGCACACACGCTCTCACGTGCTCACATGCTCACGTTTACCTCTTCATTCTCACCTTTCTCACAACAAGGTCACTGGCGAGCTAACAGGCGGGCACGGGACCTCTGGGCTCCACCTTCAAGGCCTGGCTGTGCCCAGCTCCGAATCCTCCCCCCTTTCTACCAGGACTGTGCAGGGCTGGGAGCGGGACACTGAGTCATCGGACCAGTCGCCTGTTTGGTTTCCAGCTCTACTTGCTAAAGCAGGAAAGCAGATTACACTCTATTTTACAAAGATGTGGGGCTGCACAGGTGAAGACCAAGGGCTTTGCTCAGGAACACTCAGTAATCAGAGAATTCAATTCTCCGCCACAGCCGTTGCCACAAACACTGTGTAATTGAGATGTTAGACCCAGTGATTAGACATTGTTTGGGGGTGAGAGGGGCGGGATTCATCTAATTAGATGATTCTCGGGGCTAAGGTGGAATGGTGAGGTGTAATAATGTTGAAGAAGAGTCCATCCTTACTGAGCTCCTACCATGTGCCAGGTGCCATGCAGAACACTCCGGGATGGCCTGGCCAGGTAGCTCAGTTGGTTAGTGTCGTCCTGATATGCTGAGGTTATGGGTTCAATCCCCAGTCAGGGCACATACAAGAGTCAACCAGTCAGTGCGTGAATGGGTGGAACAGCAAATCAATGTTTCTCTCTCTCTCTCCCTCTCTCTCTCAAATCAATAATTTTTTTAAATTAAAAACAAAACAGTTCTGAGATGATGTCATTCACTCTGGCAACAAGCCGATTTGATTTACCTCCCATTTTAAAGATAAGAACACTGAGGCTCAGAAAGTTGACAAGCGTTGCAGAGCCATCAGACACCAGACTTCCATATTTTACACACAGTGATGGCCACAGCAAAGTAAAATAGCACCTTTAATTCTCCTGATATTGAGTACTGGAATTTTATAACCACGAGAGATGGGATTGCAGTTCTCTCAACGTTTATCCTCAGAGGCTGTTCCACCCAGAAGGAAGCATTCCCAGGCCCAGGGTCCTTGTCCTGGCCCCTAAGAGGAGTAACTTGGGCCTGGTGGGTTGAAGGGGAGGAAAGCAGAGGTAATCGGTGGGAGGACAGGGACGCGGTCAGGTTCCAGAGGAACTGAGGGGACCCTCCCCTCTTGGTCCCCAACCCCACACACCTCCCCCCTCCTGCTTCTCCTAGCATCCTCAGTCACTCCTGGACTCTGGGGAAACTCCAGAGACCTGTGGAGCAGGTGGAGACCCACAGGCCCTGGGGAAAATAGAAATCATTAATAAGCATAAGTCACAATTACCAACTTTACTAGTAAAACTAGAAAGTGGGAATCAAAATGAAAATAAGATGCTTTGGAAGATGTTCTATGGAGGGGAGATAGAATCAAACACTTTCCAAATCGTACTTCCTTGATCAGAGTTTCAATGCAGCGAGTCCCTCCCAGGAGGCCTTGGGATGTAAACGATTCAGATTTCACACTTTCCAAACTTCTGAAATCACAGTAGTAGGTATTTATTAGAATATACTAATAATCTACTTTAAACTTATTTATAATATGTAAACATTATCCTAGTATGTAATAGTATAGGATTATATAAATTATAATAGTTAAATCCTATTATTTTACTATTATAAAAATAACAGTGTTTTGCACCAAGAAAAATACCGGTACTTTTGTACTTAAAAATAGTACAGTACCCAATACTCAGAAGCAGTATTGCCTTCATGAGTTGTGTTCGCTTTCTGTTCTACCTCCCACGAAGCCAGCAAATATTTTTATAGCTTCCTAAGAAGCACTTTCTTTGCACATTAGCTTGTTTGCGCCTCACACCAATGGTAGGAAGCGGGAATTATTTTTATAGACATTCTGCAGATGAGAAAACAGAGTCTCAATGGCACAATTTGAAAGGAGCAGGGACTTGAACCCAGGTTGGGGTTGGGGATGCCGGGCCCCAGGCTTTAAGCCCTTTCCTCCATGCCCTCCCCTCGTGCTTCCTTCCCACAGGGGACTGAGCCTGGGGGAGGCCTCCCCGCACCGGCTCTTGTTCAACCTGCTCTTCCTTCGCTGATGGAAATGGAAGCAAGCAAGCGAAGCGCCGCAGCGCGGCCCTCCCTGCGCACATGCCCAGCCCGGGCTGCCCGCCAACCCGGCTCCTTCCAGCCAGCTCAGAGGGGGCTCCGCGCTGCCGGACGGGACGGGAGCTTAGTCGTTTCCTGTGAAAGGGTGGGGCGATCAGTAATGTGCACATATAGTGGTTTTCACTCTGGGAGACCTCCGGACCAGAGCTGGGAGCAGGAGTTGCAATGGCCCGGGAAGCGGGAGGGAGAACCTCTCTCCTCTCCTCTCCTCTCCTCTCCTCTCCTCTCCTCTCCTCTCCTCTCCTCTCCTCTCCTCTCCTCTCCTCTCCTCTCCTCTCCTCTCCTCTCCTCCCCTCTCCTCCCCTCTCCTCCCCTCTCCTCCCCTCTCCTCCCCTCTCCTCCCCTCTCCTCCCCTCCCCTCCCCTCCCCTCCCCTCCCCTCCCCCCCTCCCCCCCCTCCCCCCCCTCCCCCCTCCCCCCCCTCCCCCCCCCTCCCCCCCCCTCCCCTCCCCTCCCCCCCCCTCCCCTCCCCTCCCCCCCCTCCCCTCCCCTCCCCCCCCTCCCCCCTCCCCCCCTCCCCTCCCCTCCCTCCCCCCTCCCCTCCCCTCCCCCCTCCCCTCCCCCCTCCCCTCCCCTCCCCCCTCCCCTCCCCCCTCCCCTCCCCCCTCCCCTCCCCTCCCCCCTCCCCCCCCCTCCCCCCTCCCCCCCCCTCCCCCCCCCTCCCCTCCCCCCTCCCCTCCCCCCTCCCCTCCCCTCCCCCCTCCCCTCCCCTCCCCCCCTCCCCTCCCCTCCCCTCCCCTCCCCTCCCCTCCCCTCCCCTCCCCCCCCTCCCCTGGTTCCCTGCTGCTCCCACCATGAGGCTGCACCGGGGAGACAGTCTAGTTGCGGCCCCCACGGTGACCCCTGAGGAGAACCGGGCAGAGGAGGGGCCGCAGGGGCAGCGCAGTGGTTCTGCCCAGGGCCCAGCAGCCTCTGGGATATACAGGGAGGGCCCTAGGAGGGCAGAGGAAGACGACAGCCAAGCAGCAGGGGCATCCTGGCAGCAGCCCTCGCCAGAGCTCAGGGCAGGCCGGCTTCCTGATGGACCTGTGGCCCCTGCAGTCACACAGGGGCCCATGCTCAGCGGGAGCCCCGGGCCTGGTGTTTAATGCTCTGTAGTTGTCATCGCAACGTTCTTGATAATTTTATCTTTGAACTTGGGATTTGTAAGTCTGATGAGACCATGGAGCATGTACTGGGGCTTGGCTCGGAGCTTCAGCCCACAGGTGGCCCCGACTCCCTCTTCCTGTCGCCCAGGGACAGGTTCCCGGCAGCTGACCCCCTCCCCAGGGGTGCAGGTGTCCAGCGGGGTGCCCCTCAGGGCCTATGAAGGCCTGTAATTGCCCGAGAGTACCATGAGCACACACTAAATAGCAAAGATAAACACGGTAACACGCAGAAAAAAAGGGAAAGCAGCTTCTGCTTGCTCCCTTTCCAATGAGAAGGAAACATTCTCGTTTTCGCTCATCCCTTGAAATGACGTCACCGAGGGGCAGGGAGGATGTTTGTTCCGAGGCCCGGAGATGTAGTATCCGCCCCGCCGCCTCTTGCGGGAGAAGTGGATCATTATAAGGAGAAAGCACAGTGCTCTTAGTATAAAAATAACAGAAGCTACTAAAGTCCGTAATACTTGGGATCTTGACCCTTCCCAGGGAACCTGGGACATTTCCGTCGTAAATGATGCCTCTACTCAGAGAGTACATTACTCACGCAGGGTGTCAAGTACTCTAAAAGGTCTGCAGGGGAGTAACAGTGATAAGAAACGGCTGACCTGCCGGATGCCCACCTCGCCAGGCGTGGGTGGTAAACATGCTCCCTAACCCTCCACCAGCCCCCGGAAGGAGGAGAAACAGGCCCAGAGGGGCCCCTCGCCTGCAGTTGTTCACCCAGGACGTAGTAACATGGGACTGAATTCATGTTTTTCTGACTCTTGATAGTAATTTTGGTGCGTGGAATAGCATCCTATCACCCCTGTGCAGAGGATGGTACTGGGTTAGAGAAGGAGGCCAAGAGGGCTTTAACGACAAGAAACAGTCCTTCCAGGCTCCAGCTGGGCCCCGAGGGCTGCTGAGTCAGTGGAGTGCCCCCCGCGCCCTTCAGGGAGGGAGGGCAGTCTTGGCACTGGACACCCAAGCTGCCATCTGGTCACCCAGGGAAACGAGACCGAACAACAGTCAGGCTGAGCCACCCACACAGCTTCTGACTGAAGGAGCTGGTGGCTCAGGTCGCTGGGAATTCATTCGTAACTGAATTTCTCAAGTGCTTTGAAGGCTTACTTGGTGGGAGACACTGTCGTACGCACTGGTGGTCCAGGAAAATGAGACAGGCATGGTCCCAAGCCCCATGGAATTCACAGGCTTGGTGGGGCTGTGGCTGCAATTTTTTTTTATCACAAACTAGATTAAGAAATGCGTCTTATAAGTCAACCCAACACATAAGACCAATCCACATGCGCACATAGGGAAACAACAGTTTCACAGAGCATTACTAACCCTTACCACACCTGGTACAGTCTTATGTACCTTGCTATGTTCTGTTTGCTTTTAAAAAATACTGGTCACAAACAACTGGACTGACTTTAAGATGAACTGATTGGTCACCAGAAAAACTTGCAGTAGGAGACGCAGTCCAGTAAGTGGTAATGTGCTAAGAAGTTCTGGGTTTATGGATGCACATGGAATGAAGAGTCCCTGACTTAGGCAGGAGGATCAGGGAGGGCTTCCTGGAAGAAATGACCTCTAAGCCAAGATGCGAATCTAAGAGAGGTAAGCTGGAGCCAGATCAAGCAGAGATTTTTAAGTTCTGTAAAGAAATTTGGACTTTATCCTGTGAGCTACAGAAAGCCACGGAAGGCTATTAAACAGGGTGGCAGTCACTAGAATTGTTGACACAGCCCAGTTCTCCTTGTAGGCACCGGCTAGCACTGCACGTTCCCTCCCTTCTGAAGTTAGATGTACTCATGGGCTTGTCTGGTCCAGTGAAGTAGGAGCCCAAGAGATGTTTCTTTCTGTGGAGGTTTTAAGAGCCAGCAGACACTTAGCCATGTTTGTTTTCCCCTGACATGTGGCCCTTAAGGTGGAACTCAGCAAGCCTAGCCCACAGAGCAGAAAAAGTGACATAATTCATTGAAGTTAGTTATGAGAGCTAAGAAAACAATTAAAGCAGAGAAAGGGAATATAAATTTGTCTCTGAAGACCTCCCTGGAAAGGTTATTTTGGGGAAAGTGTTGAAAATGAAGGAAGGAGTTAGACATGCAGATATCTGGAGGACGGAGCACCACCAGAGAAAAGGCAAGTGACAAGGCCCTGAGACAGGAGCGTGCAGAGCCTGTGGCACTTTCCCACCCCCGCCGACTGCTGACCTGCAGGCACTGGGAGGCAAGGCCGAGCAAGGGGCAGTGGCTGCTGAGGGGCTCGTGGGCGCTCACCATCCTCACCTTCCAGAGGATCCTCGGGGGCTTACCTGCTGGGGTCAGGGCTCCAGGCAACTTCTGCAAAGGTGACTCCTCTGGCCAGAGAGGACAGTTTTCAAACCTCCTCCCTCAGCTCTCTCCTGAGAAACAAGTACTTTCAGCAAACAGTTGTGATGAGTGGCTGGGACTTTAAATCTTTTCTTGATAAAAATAAACCTGTTGGAAAATCCAGAAGGAGGAAGCTCATCTCTAACCTCAGGGGGCCGAGCTCCCCTCCCTCACCAATGAAGCTGGTCTCCAGTTCTTATCATTAGCGGAAATCTGAGGTCGGGCCTGGCTGCTCAGGGCTAGTGGGCTGCTTGCTGATTTTCTGGGACACTTGAGAGGGAAACACAAATTCTGCTTTACAGCAGTGCCTTTGCTTATTTACCAGCCATGATCCTCTGCTGAAGATTCTGGAATGCATGGTCTCCCTGCAGTCCTACAACCTCCATCTCAGCCCTGATCACTCACAACGTCTGCAGTCCACGGGGTCCAGGAGATCAAGGCTGCGCTCAACCCCCTCCCAGCCGGGACTAAAGGGAAAAACAAGATCAGCTCCCATGTCTTCTCCAGGGTCTCCGGGAAAAAGGGCAGGAAGCTCATCTCCCAGAGAGCATCTGCAGTGACACCTCTGTCCCTCTGTCCCTGGCTGTGTGGCATAGTAAGAGCGGCCACGTGTCTGTGCAAAGGGCCCAGGGTATTATGGCCTTTCTTTGCTCCAAAGTCACATATTTATTCAAGGTTGTCTACTGGTCACAGCAGGGGCCCAGAGCAGGAGCACAGGTGGACAGGGCGACCCCAGCCCCCACCCTGGAAAAGCAGCTCAGGGCCCCTGCACCACAAGCAGCTCAGCAACTGTAGCCTCGTGCAGCATCGATCCAGCCGTTGCTACATGCTGAAGACCACGTGGTGGGTAAGGCGCAGTGGCTGTTTACGAGCACAGACATAGAGATTTAAATATATCACCCACACGGTGAATAAAAGTGGGTTTACAAGGTGCACTGTACCGTTGTGACATTCTTTTGAGTTAATAAAGCTACTGTAGTAATCATGACCTGCATGTCTTTCTCCATACAAACAAGCGTAAACCTGCTTTTGCCCCCTCACTCCTGTATGGTATGTTGTATGCATGTGTACATATGTATATGAATGAATGGATGCATGGATGATACGATCTGATTCGTGCAGAGACAGGACAGGTGCTTGGAAAGATAAGCAACAACTCACAACAAGGTCTAACATTTACTGAGCACTTACTATGTGACAGGCACAGTGCCAAGGCCTTCGAGTGGCTTCGAGTAGTTTTGAGATGCGCTATGAAGTCGATGAAATTTCTATACCCACTTCACAGACACGGCAACTGGAGCACAGAGAGGTAAGTTGCTTGCCCAGAATGACACAGCTAGTTCAAGGGCAGAGCCCATCCTCAGGAGCCCGTAAGTTGACGCCACTGTTTACTTCTTGCCGCCTGAGCCCCTCTCCACGGGGTGCAGACAGCAGGCGCTGAGAACTTAGATGGGGGAGCGCACACTGTCGGCTGCACCCGTGAGAGTGGCGAAGCAGCGCCTTCTAAAGAGGGTGGGCATTAGATGGCGAAAGAAGTTGGGTGGCCAGGGGCAGGGCACAGCCTGGTCTTATTCCAAGCTGACAGCCTCCCAGAAGCTGCTCGGGCGGGCATCCATCCATTCCCTTCGAGAAGTCACCCCATCCAGGGTTTGACCGTCAATCTTGCAGGCTGAAGGCTATCTAACATTAACATTTAGCATATGTGAACTTGGAATGCCATTTTATTCATTTTTTTACCAGGAACTATCTTGTCCCAAGACAGATTAGTTCTGTTTATTTGACTAATACACCCTCTCCTTATGCAGAAAGCCAGCTCCTAATCGCAACAATAGTAATCACCGCTTGTGTTCAGTGAGTTCTCTCTTGGCAGGACACGTGTGAGGCGTTATCTAAGCCATGTAATGTGTAATGGCACCACACTGAAGCCACCTGCTGTGTTCACCTCCCCACAGAGAAGGTCTGGCCAGTGCGATGAAAATTCCTGAAATGCAGTGGTCACAGCGCCCGGTTCCCTCACCCGCGCAGCGCTGGCCACATACTGCAGGTCTGTTGGCCCGAGCCCCATCCCCTTCGCATGATCACTGCCTCGGTGACTCCCTTCCTTCTGCGCATGGCTGAGCGGTGACTCTGATTAACACATGCTCCCTGCAGGTGGGTTAATGCGCTCAATCAGGCTACTGTCAAGTCTTCTGCCCAGGGAACCAGTCTGTCTCCTGAAGGTGACTTTGCATATCTGCTCTGTACAGATCCCGTAGCCTAATTCTCAGCAGACAATCCTAGTTCCCTTATCTACAGATTCTTGGGAGATGCCTCACTTCAACCCCCCACATACAGGCAACATCAAAAAAGATACCAAACATACTAGAAAGCAATACGTTTTACCGAGGCAGAAAAAATTGTGCAGGGGAGTTAGAAATTGGAAGGTGGGTTGGAGGATGGCTCACAGAGCACCAGAATCATCACTATCAAAAATCGCTTTCACCCTGGCCCGTGTCACTCAGTGGCTTGGGCATTGGCCCGTGGACCGAAGGGCCGAGGGTTCGATTCTTGGTCAAGGGCACATACCTGGGTTGCAGGTTCGATTCCCAGCCCCAGTCAGGATGCATGCAGGAGGCAATCCATTGATGTGTCTCTCTCACGTCTGTGCTTCTCTCTCTGTGTCTCCCCCCTCCTCCCTCCCTTCCACTCTGTCTAAAAATCAATGGAAAAAATATCCTCAGCTGAGGATTAAAAAAAAAAATTGCTTCCAGGTCCACTGTTGTACTGGATACCAAATGGAGCAAAGCACAACAAAGATACATGTCCGATTATCTTGCCTCTGTCTATCCATCTATCTATCTATCTATCTACACACACACACACGCACACACACATTCACACTCAGCACCCGCCCTCTGTGAACTTCTCTTTTAGAGAAAACGTTACCATATTATGAACAGGATCATAAATTCATTTATTCATTTTAAATCCACTCGCTCATTCGTTTATCCTGCGCATATTTGTGAGCGCTTTCTGTGGCTGGGGACTATTCTCAGCGAGGCATCTTCGGGTCTCACAGTGGCTCTCCTTGCCCTCCCTGCCTTAACGCAGATGGACAGACTCGGGAGGGGGGAGAAGGAGATGTCCCCCAGCCAGGCCCAGCTCACCACCTCCACTTTGAAAGAGGAACTGGAGTGGGAAGCGTGTGGACAAGACCATACATCATTTCCGCTCCAAATCCAAAGGCTGCTTAGGGCTGGGAAAATGGATCAGATGAAGTTTGAATCTGATTTGGGATTTGAATTTGAAACTTGACCGAAATCTGTTTTTCTAATACCAAAGGTGACCATGAAATTAAAGACGCTGCCCAAGGTGCCAAGGGGCAGAAAAGGAGCATAGTTGGAAGCAGACATTGGAAGGTAAGGATCTAAAGCAAGCCCGTAAATGTTTACAGGATGTTTTTGTTGGTCCAATTCTCCTCAGCCCCGCTCCCTGTACTGTGGTTTCCTCTGCCACCTCTCTCCTGGACCCTGCAGAAGTGCCCTCCCAGGCCCGCCTCGCCTGTTCCTGGGCTGACCCTATGCGCTCTCCCTGGGACAGTCCGTGTCGCTGTCTCAGAGCTTCGGAGCACAGCAACCTCCTGACTACAGCCCTCCGGGCACTCCTCGTGCCCTGGGTAGAGCCTGACCTCAGCGGCAGAGCTGACGGTGGAAAGGACACCTGGGATCCGGGTGCACTGGCTTTGTTCCTGGCTCTGCCGCTGACTAGCTTTGGCTAGTAAGTTGTTGGTGCCTCTCTGCACCTCTTCCGTTAGTAAAACGAGGATGCTAATGGAACCACCACGCCACGGGATAGGCGTGGAAGGAGTAGATGTGTCTTAGGTCCTAGGACAGTGATGCCTTACAGCAATCACCGTGTAGTGTCCCAAGTTGTGGTCATCTTAGGGAGCTGTGTAGCTGGAGCTCAGGTAACAAAGGGGGGGTGGCTGCCAGGTAAGCCTGGGGCAGGGGCTTACTCCTGTATCCTCACTGCCTGCCTGGAGCCTCGCATGTAGGAAGCGCTTAATAGGTGCTTGCTGGGTGGGTGGGCGGAGGGGATAAAGTCCTCCCCTAAACAAAGGCTGCCGGCCACAGGCCTCGGTACCAGTGCACGGGAGCCTGATGCCATCTGCGCAGCTCCCTTTCCTCAGCAATAAGGCTGCATGCGAGTGGCTGCGGTAACTTAGCAACAAGGGCTTCCATGGAGATGAAGCTGCAGACAAGATCTGGCGCCTGGTCCCACCCTGCACTTGAGAGCAGGATGTGTGCCTTTGGGAGCCTGCGCCTCTGCCCGGGCCCTCCAGGCGTGGACGCGGCCTTCGGGAGCAGGCCTGGCCCACGCTGCCTCGGGCTGAGCCGAAGGAGTATCTTTAGTTGGCAAGAGCGGTCTTGCTGGAAGTGTGGAAACACTCACGATGCCCAGAGAAGTGGATGGCAGGATGCCCCTCGAGATGTCCGGCCAGACCAGGGGCCTGGGAGAGAACAGGAGGCCTTGGAACCCAGGCTCAACAGTGAGAAAAATGCCGAAGGTGGGGAGCCCACGGAGGCATCCAAGAAAAACCATACTTCAGCCATTAAGTGAGGTCCAGGCTGGTGGCCCGAGGCAGCTCCAGGACCCTTCCTGTGCCACAGTTAAACAGAGCAGATGGCCTCAGAATGGCGATGGCCACAACTTGCTTTAGCAGGAAGGCAGGGACCACACACAGACAAGTGACAGGGAAGAGCAAAGAAGGTGCTGCCCACAGAGGACTGGCCCTGGGCTGGGAGAAGGGACTGGGTCCTGTGACAACCTGGGGCACCTGTGCTGCCACTCTGCTCTCGGCCTCCTTGCCTTTGTAAAATCAGTGGATGGACCCAATGATCCTCCAGAGCTCTAGGCCATGAATCCTTGGCACACTCCCACCCAGCACATAAAAAGGGTTTACTCATTTGTATTCTGAAAACCAACAAATAAAGCACAAGTTCTTTTTCCCAGCTCCATTCTCCTCCGACCACCTCAATATTACATGTAACTTGCTTAGAAGCTCCCAGCTTCCCCACCCTAACCGTCCACGCCCTACCCTGCAAGCTCGTAGTGCTGCTCCCTGGGGTGTGAGATGTGTTCAAAGCTGCTCCTCCTGATCCCAGGGTGAGAATGTGAAGCTGTTGGAGAAGGTGTCAGGTGCCTGGAATCTAAAGGACCCCAGGTGGGCCCTTTGAACCACACACCTGAAGCCACAGTGTGTGCACCAGGTGGAAAATCAGATGGTAAGGAGGCTCCTGGCGGGGCCTCCTCCATGTGACGGAGACAGGAGAATTGGGGTGGACCGGATTAAATGGGACAGAGTAGCTCTGTGTGACCCCCACCCAGCTAATAGTAGTGCTCACAGGGGAGGAAGGCTTGGCGCAGGGCCCAGAGGGGCAAGCCGTGCTGGGGGAGGGGTACATAGGAGCCCAGTTCAGCACTGTGGCGGCAGGGCCCAGCAGGCCAGCCTGCTCCCTTCCCAGGACTTAGAAACCTATGCTGGGAAGAGACCTTCCCAGGGAAATGCCTGTCAAAAGGTGGCCACCTTAATGAGGCAATAAACAGGGTGATTACTGGCCTTCCAGTGCCTGGGAAACCGGGTAAGAGAGCTTGGCCAACTTGAGGCCTCTCGTCCCCATGAGCAGGAGGCTCAGCAGAACTAGCGTGGACTGGCCAGGGAGGCTGCTTTATGACGGGCACTTCATCCTTTCCTCCCTCCTCTGCCTTCCTGTCTCCTCTGGTGCAGGTCCAGGCTGTCAGCAGCCTGGGTATTGGCCTGGGTTTTCGCTGGGAAGTAGAGGCGGCCGCCGAGTCTCCTTAAGACCAGACCCAACCCTGCCCCCCCTGTCTGTCCCATCCCCCACCCCAGCCTGCTCCATCCCCCAGAGCCGAGCACCTGAGCTCTGATGGAGGCAACTGCTTACAAGAGTCCAAATCCAGGACCGACCTGGGACAGGCCCGGCTGGGCCCCGCCTGGACAGGAGACCCGTCCAGCCTGGCTGCTGCGCTGGTGACACAGTGCCCAAGTGCAGCTTCTCGGCAAATGTCTCCCTTTCCCTTCCCCTGTGAACTCTGGGGCCTGACTAACCCCTTGTAGCTCCTTTCCTCCCGTTAGCTGCCTTGGCTTAGTGAACCTAGAAAAAAGCGGGAGTGAAAACACACAGAATGCCTGGCCGCTGAGGAACGTGGCTTCCTCTGGCTGAGGAACGTGGATGTGAATGCGGTAATTTTTGTGTCTTTTATGGATTGCATGTCACTTTGTAAGTTTGGGAGCATTAAAAATGGATAACATAGAGCTTGTTCTGCTCATAAAAAGATCCTCTTTGGCATATTAAAATTTAAAGTATAGTTTATTCAGGCAGTAATTACACTTTTACTAATTGAATTTACCTTTAAATATTTCAAAGTTTTTGTAATAAATTGAGCTACAAGATACTAAGCCTCAAGGTATTTGTATTCAATGGTGTTTGAGAAATAGGAAAAACGTTGAAAGCAGAAGAAATCACCAGTGTTAGAATGAAATGAAAAAAGGTTCTGTTTGTTGGTGTTTTCTAGGGCTCATAATAAGAACACAGAAATAAAATAGCACGTGATGTGATCAGTTATGAGGCTTCTTTACTTAGATCACCTGATTTGATGTTCATGACAGTGGTCTAAGTAGAAAAAGAAAGGCATGTGCACTTAAAAATAAAGAAAATGGGACTCAGAGAAGCTGAGTGACCTGCTAAAGGTCACACAGGAACAGAACACAGAGCTCAGCCTTGTCCTCTGACCCCAGCCCCACTCTCTCCACTGTGGGAAAA
This sequence comes from Miniopterus schreibersii, assembly GCF_964146895.1. Taxonomy (NCBI): domain Eukaryota; kingdom Metazoa; phylum Chordata; class Mammalia; order Chiroptera; family Miniopteridae; genus Miniopterus; species Miniopterus schreibersii. The sequence goes on along the minus strand of NC_138112.1, from coordinate 6,191,864 downwards.
GATTCTCTGACCGACTGTCCGTCACTGGATGAAAGGATTGACAAAATGTGGACATACTCACAATGGAATATCACTCAGCCTTGAAAAGAAATAAAATTCTACCACATGCTGTAACATGCACAAAACCTGCAAACATGCTAAGTGAAATGAGCCAGGCAGAAAAGGTCGAATATTGTATGATTCCACTTGTATGATGTACCTAGAATGGCCAATCCATAGAGACCGAAAGCAGAGTGGAGGCTGCAGGGTGCTGGGGAGGGGCGATGGTGAGTTTTTGTTTAATGGGACCAGGGCTTCAATCTGGGGAGATGAAAAATCCTGAAAATAAGATTGGTGATGGTTGCACATTGTGAATGTGCTTAATGCCACTGACCTGTACATTTAAAAAACAGTTTAAATGTAATTTTTTTGAAAAGAGATTTTTTGAATATAACTATTGCCCCTGAGAAATCCACTTTATTTGTTCAGCTGGCCCTTTAGCACTTTCTGCTTCGTCCTAATTCTCTACTGTTTCTTATTCACGCACTTCTGAGAACCAAAGCTTTGCCTTGGTTACTGCAAGATTCTCGTCTGTTGCAAACCAGCCTGAAACAATCTGGTTCTTTCTGCAGGCCGCTGAGGGCATGCTCTCATGCCTGGGTGGTGCGTGACAATAAAAACAAGATCCAGGCTGGATTCCCCAGGCATACAAATATTTATTAGCAAGCTGGACTCAAACAAACAAATAGCCTAACCAGTAAACTCAAGGAAGCCCCAGCCTTCGGACCTTTGGGGCCGCCTGACTGCGCGTTGCAGGAAGAGCTGGCAACGTTCTAGTGGTGGGTGAGCCCTCGGGCTCTGGCATTCTCTGATTAGAGGCTATAAATAGAACTATTTAAAATCTTAGGATGCCGTCTCGAAGAGCATACATTACCAAGGGCCTGGGAAATCTATCCATCTTCCCATGCAGGGCAGGGAGAACTCCTGTGGGATACCTCTGGCCAGATCTTAAACTCCACCGGTTTCACCAAAGAAAACCATTTCCAACATCCATTACGCTAGTTAGCAAAGCCTCCGGTGTTGATAGACAGTAACGGCTGAAAGCCTTGCAGTAGCTGCACAAAGTGCGGCTTCTGCGTGGAGTCTTTCAAATTTTCTCTAAGGGGGGCCCTCCATCTCCGTGGGTTTCACATCCACCGATTCAACCAACTGTGTGGATCAAAAATATTTGGGAAAAAATTGCTGCGTTGTTGCCAACGTGTTCTATGTAGTTAGGCCTGTGATGGGTGTATCTCGACTGAACATGTACAAAGTTTTTTCTCGTTTTTATTATTCCTTGAACAATACAGCGTGACAACTATACACATATCATTTACATGGTACGAGGATTATGAGTACTCTAGAGATGATGTAAAGTATATGGGAGGTGCCCTGGCCAGGCGACTCAGTCGGTTAGAGCGTCCTCCTGACATCCCAAGGTTTTGGGTTCGATCCCCGATCAGGGCACATACAAGAATCAACCAATGAATGCAAATCAATGTCTCTCTCTCTCTCTCTCTCTCTCTAAAATCAATAAATAGATATTTTAAATTTAAAAATAAATAAAGCCCAGCCGGTGTGGCTCAGCAGTTGAACATGGACCTAGGATCCAGGAGATCACGGTTCGATTCCTGGTCCGGGCACATGCCTGGGTTGCGGGCTCGATCCCCAGTGGGGGGCGTGCAGGAGGCAGCCGATCATGACTCTCTCTCATCATTGATGTTTCTCTCTCTCCCTCTCCCTCTCCCTTCCTCTCTCTGAAATCAGTAAAGACATATTAAAAGAAAAAACTAAAAAACAACCTCCATTCTCCCTTTAAAAATTAAATAAATAGATAACGTATATGGTAGGATCGTGAAGGTTATATGCAAATACTACACTATTTTATATAAAGGACTTGGGCATCCAAGGAGTTAGGTATCCACAGGGGTCCTGGAACCAATCACTGCAGATCCTGAGGGACCACTGTATTCCACATTAAGACTGAACACGTATTAACTAATCACTCCCTAGAATTTGGATCCAAAGGACATCTCACAGTCAGGGTTGCCAGGTAAATATATATATGTTTGGGACATACTTATTCTGAGAAATTAATTGGTATTTATCTGACATTCAAACCTAATGTGTTCTGTATTTTATCTTGCTAAATTTGGCCACCCTACTCACAGTCTATAATGTCCTGAAGTATTTTGAAATAAACTACCGACTAAATAACATATATCTTTTGTAGGAAAAAATATTTCAAGTTAATATTTCCCTGATTTGACTGTGACCATTTTCAAGTCTGACTTCAAGCTGCAAAAGGCGGACACTCTGAGCAGGTGCAACAATAAGCTACTTGTTTTAAAATCCACAGAAATGAAGGGATGCCCCTGGTTCTCTCCATGGTCCTTCACTTGCCGTCCTTCCATGCCTAGGAACGTGTCCACTGACACTGAGGTCAGACTTCAGGTGGAATTCAAATAGCTGGCCAATTATTATTCAGAGTAAGACGTTCCTGAATCTCTTCCCTGCCTGTGTGTGTGTGTGGGGGGGGGGAGATATGGAGCTGCAGGCTGGTCCTGGTGGGCAGGAATCGCAATGACCTGATATTCGAGGTAGTTTCACATCAACATCTGTGCCCTGCATAGAGGATTTGGAATTCATTGGCAGAGGGTGGGGAGGGAGAGGAATAGTAAAGACAGGATAATAGCACCTTATCTGACAGATTTTAGGCATCATTCTAAATTAAAATGAATATAATCTTTGCTCCTAAAATGAATTTTACTTTTCAGAATTTTTCTAATTTTAATCTTTACCATTGGTCAGGGGGAAATGCTCAGGGGAAAATAAAACAGCACTGTCTCCCATTCCCACGTGTTTGAGGAAGGAAAAAAACGGGAGAAAAACCTTTTCTTTTCCAGTTAGGGTTTAAATGACTCCTCCCAAGTGCCCCAGAGAAGGTGAGTGGTTGAAAAAGAAAAGCAGCACCCCTGCCCCCACCGCAGCCTGGCCTGTACCCCAGAGCTCCTGGGAAAGGTCACCGAGCGGGTCGGACCCTCTGCGGGGCGCCCAGGGAGGCCCGCTCCCACCACCTCACTCCCCACAGCTGCAGCTTAATAAAGCTTAATAAAAGGTGTGATTGCCATGGCAACCTCAGCAACACTTTCAAATAGCTGGCCAATTATTATTCAGTCATTTACTGTTTATTGTAGTGATGCCAATCACAGTGCACTCCAGGAGTGTATTAATGGGGATGTGATCTGAGCTTGGGGCCCTGGGGGCTGCATTGTGATGCCTCATTCATTAGCATAGTGCGCCCTAGGTGGGTGGGCACGCAGCCACTCCTCGGGTCCCTTGGCACCCAGCACAGCCCAAGAGCACACGCACACTCACTGGTGCGCGCGTATACACACACACACGCACACAAGGAGAAATGGACATGTCAAGACTCACTCCCCTGCAGGAAGCCCCCACCCCCATGCACACCCAGATTCCAAGGCAAGCAGAGGGACAGACACCTTTGCTCTGCAGGTATTTTCAGCAGGAATTTTATTCTTTTCGCTTTTCCCCCTGGACCCTTTCCCCATTTCTAATTCTGTAAACAAGCACACTGTCGCCTTAGACCCTGTTCCCCTTCCAGGAGGCCTTCGCAGTTAGTGGTTCCGGACTCTGGGGTGGGAGGAGGGTGGGAGTGGTGCGCCTCCTTTTGTGAAAACTCTCCACCCCACTCCAAGGCCTACTTCCAGTGATTCCCTCCTGGTCCTCCCAGCCTGGCAATGTAAACGCACCTCCACTTCCTCCTGTGAAGCCAGGCACAGACAGGATGATTTACTGAGAGGTTAGTGTGTTTTATTCTCAAAGTAATTTTCTCTCCCTCTGCAAGAAGGAAGCCAGTCATTTCCCGAACCAGAGGTTACAGGAAAACAGCCTCCATCCTGGGTTCCTTCCAGAGAGGGAAGCAAGAGTGCTAAGTGCATTCAGGGAATAGAGGGATTCCCAAGGCTGGTCGGGGGAGAGGGTCTTGGAGGGAATGTCTCGTCGGTGTATCCAAGGAGCCTTAGCAAGAGTCCCTTCTTAGTACCAAATCTGTTAGGAAAGGAACAGAACCAGCCACCCTCCAGGTCCATGCAGGCCTGGAAATAAAGTCAGTGGGGACCAGTGCTCAGTCTGTGCACATCCTAGCCCAAGGTCGGGGGTAGGGGAGAATCTCTGACAACCTGGTGGGATGGGAACCCAACCTCAGCTTTCACTTAATTTAAAAAGTAAATAGAGTAGTGTGATATTCCTTGTACACCAGAGTACATGGTAAAAATCCAGACTGGCTACACAGACTGGCAGCTCCAGTGACCAGGGAGACACCACCTGAGGCAGCCCATCCAGGGGCAGCTTATTCTTCCCCTGTCCCCTCGATTCTGGAGTCCTGAGGCCCCACCCGATTCCTGTAGCAGGTCCCACTCACTGACAGGACCAAAGGCAGGTGGGAGTGGGAGGCGTGAGGCTGTAGGTGACTCACTTGTTTTACTTGTCAGCCTCTGCTGAGCTTGGGCTTGGACGCAGTGCTAAAGAGCAAAGTATCCTGACAAGTGTTAAAACAGCGAGGAGGACTTTATCCAGGACCACAGCGACAGGGGAGAGAGGTGGGCTCAACTCCCGGTCCAGCACGGACAAGTGGAGCTCACAATCAAGGAGCAGAGTGAGGGCAGGTGGAAGGGAAACTGGCAGCAGGAGACATCAAGGGGAGGGTGACTTGCTGAAGGCAGACGAAGAGATCACAGGTTAGTGGGGGATTCTCTCAACTGGCTCAGCAGGAGCCTTGCTAAAATTGGACTCTGCGAGGACAGACTCGGTAGCCAAGGTCACAGCCTAGTAGAGAGGAGGGCTCAGAGGAAGGAGCCTGACTCCAGAGTGGTCAGGAGAGAGTCTCCATCAGCAACCATTGGAAAGGAACTGAGGCCGGAGGTGGTGTGGCTGGCAGTCAGGTAGGCAGGAGCAGAGCAAGGACGGCGGGCCTGGTACAGAACGTCACCAGGGTGGAAAGCCCCGGGTGCCTGGCAACAGGAAAAACTGGGACCTTGCCCCCAAGGTGACCTTTCCTCCCCTAGCATATCGCTGGTCATGGAGTTTAGACCCCCTGACCTTTCATATCGCTGGTCATGTGGTTCCAGCCCTCCCCTGGCCTTTCCTTCCCTGGCATGTTGCTAGTCTTGCAGGTTAGATCCCCTCAGAAGGGGAACGAACAAGGAAGTCAGAGAATAGTCCTTAAGCACTAAGCCCCAGGACAGTGAGGTTCTGACCTGTATCAAATACATCTAAGCCTCAGGTGAGTTTCAGCCCCAGGCCCAGACAAGCAGCAACACCAGACAAGGGGCACCATGGCTGCCTCAGGACCAGCTGCATTGACTAATGGCCTCGTGCCCTGGTGTCAGCCAATTGGTGGAGACCATGCCCTGAAGGAGCACAGCGGGAAAGGTGATGAACATTCCATTAGGGTCCTCCCCTGGGACCTCCAGATAAACACCCTCAAGAAGAGGACCCAGTGCTGTCTCTCTACGGAGCTCACTGTGCTTTCCCTACCACCTCCCCCCAGGGTGTTTTCCTTGCTTCTCTCTTTCTCCTAAGTTCTAAAGATCCTTCTTTTGCCTCTGTCACTTGTTTTCTAAGCCCATTTCTTCTACAGCTCACTTCTTCTACCTCTGTGACTTAATAAATAAACTTTCTCTTATAGTTTGAGTCTTCGCTCTGAATTCTTTCTTAGCCAGAGCTCAAGTACCGAGGCTGCTGAACCCAGGTCTGGTCTGACTCCAATGGTCTAAGAGCTCATGGCCTTCTCGCCACCAGCAGAAGAAAAGAAGTGAAAGTTGAGCAGAAAAGGGTATGTCTTTGTTTGGGGGCAAAGTCAGCCAGCTAGGAAGGGTATGACTGTCCGTCCGGCAAAACTCTGAGAGGCTGTATGAGTCTGTCAGGGTTTCCTGCACTGGGTTTTTAAATATGTCTTTATCAATTTCAGAGAGAGGAAAGGAGAGGGAAAAAGAGAGAGAAACATCAATGATGGGGATCGAGCCCCAAACCCTGGCATGTGCCCTGACCGGGAATCGAACCCCAATCTCCTGGATTCTAGGCCGATGCTCAACTGCTGAGCCAATCCCGGCCAGGCAGTCAGGTCATTTCTGATATTCAAGAGATGTCCTGCCCTGGGCCTTTCCTCAGAGAGAGATTCAAGTCCCACCTTCACTATTTGCTTTCTGGTGAGTGTGGACTTGTCCCTCGTGAGCTCAGTTTCCTCTTCAGGGAGGCAAAGATAAAGTGACTGCCCCTGGGGTCTGTGAGGGTTAGTGGTATGGTGTTTATAAGGCCAAGAGAAGCTCCCCACCCTTACCTGGCTGCAATGACACGAGTGGAAGGCTGTCCTTCTCATCCCAGAGTCCCAGGCAAGGCTGGCAGCCTCTTGGGGCCCTGCTGTCTGAACTATCCTGTCCCCTGTGACTTACTTCCCTCCAGAGGGATGGTGTCTATTTTTCCATCCACACATGGCCAGCATTAATCCATCTGGAAAATTCCCTTCCATCCTGCTCCACAGGAATTCCTGGGGGTCAGTCTACCTTTTCCAGCTGCTGCTTGTAGTGGTGGTGAGGTGCTGGAGGGGAGGGGTGGCAGGGCAATAGGGACTCCAAGAGGACAGAGACCCAGTACACTCAGAGTGAGAGGCGACAGTGGTGCCAAGGCCTTGGGCATGACTTCCTGGCTCGTGAACGGTACCTTTCTGCTGTACCCTCACATGGTGGAAGGGACAAGGGAGTTTTCTTGAGCCCCCTTTATAAGGGCACTGGTTCCATTCATGAGGCCTCTACCCTCATGATCTGATTACTTCCCAAAGGCTCTACCTTCTAAAACCACCATCACCTTGCGGGTTGGGATTCAAAACATGAATTTTGTGGGGACACATTCAGACCATAGCAGATCCTAACACAGACACTAAAAAGAAAGTGTCAGAGTATGAAAGATCGAAGAGGAGAGAAAGGGTGGTCCATTTATAATGTCTCCTGGAGACAGCCCTCCCACCCTCTTCCTGAACAGCTGCGGCTGAGCTGGGTCCTGCACGTCCCACCTTGCTCTGTTACACTGCACCCTGTCCTCTGAGCTCTTCCCCCACCCTCCCCACAGGCCGTCCCAGTGCCCACAGGAGGCTGGCCCTCTCCTCAGAGGCTCCTCCTGTCCTCAAGTGCTCAAGGTCGTATGGAGGATAGGCCCCATCAGGGACTGATCTCCAAGGAAAAATAGGCTGGACTGGTCAACCCAGTCACTTTGATGCCCATCTCCAAGCATCTGATGGCTCTCCTAGGGTCCCTGAGCCCAGCTGGACCCAGTGAGATCCAGTCAAAGAGGCCCCTTTTCTGTGAGCTCCCCCACATCGCATCATCTAGAATAAGTATTACTGCTGTTGTTGAAAATGCCAAGCTTTTCATATTGGCTTGATCCTTCTGGTGGCCAGTCCCCATCCTGAAGCTGCCACCAGCCATCCCATTAGCATACAAAAACACACTCCTATCACCCAGGAAATTCCAAAGGACTTAAAAGCTCTCTGTCAGGAACCAGGACTAAAGGGCAAATATCTATTATCACAGAATTCAGTAGCTGCCTGATGAGTGACTGCTGGCTGATTGGGCGTGAGGGTGTCAGAGATGCGATCCTGAGGGTGGCTGACTGGGCCTAAGGAAGGAGGCCCCCGAATTGGGTCCCTGGAGGCTGCTGTCCATCCTCAGCACCAGAAACAGAACCGGGTGATGTCACTGTTCTGTATCTCGGTGGGTGTCCTCCAAGTGTAATCCTGAGCAGTCACTTAAACTCCCGACGCCTTATTCTCTTCATCAGAAAAATGGAAATGACAATTCTCACTCTGCATAAATTGCAGGGTTTCGTGGGGACTTAATGGGATAATGGACGTGAAATGCTTTATAAACGGTAAAGTCCACACGAGTGGGGCCTTATTAGTAATTATAGACGAACATGCACATGCCCACACATCCACATCCACGGGCACCCATTCAGTCACAAAAACCCTCTTGCTCCAAAGAGGAATCAGCACAATGACACAGCCCTGCGGAGCCACATGCTGGGACCTCCTGCCTCCCCCCTCCCCACGCCATCACCCGCTGAGACTGAGGGGCTCGGGAAGATCCAGGAGGCTGAGGGGCCGCGAGGGGAAGCAGGTGGGCCTGGAGCACAGCCTCCTCCAGCCACCTGCGCGTCCTGCCGGGCGTCTGGGCTGCTTGCATTGCCTGACACACAGGCACCTGGGGACACTAGGAACGGCCGCTCCTCGGGGACAGCGCTTGACAGGCCACGTTAAAGCTGGACAGGACCTTCAAATTCAGCAGGTCTCTTTGGGTGCCGCCCTTCATTTGCGCATCCCCTCGTTCAACGACAGAATTCATCGCGCACCTACTGTGTGTGCAGAACTGCACTCGGCGCCGGGAATCCACAGGCCGGCCAGCCAGCCGCTGCCCTGGAGGGACACACGGCAGCTACGCCAGCGAGGCCCGGCTGCGCGACGCAGCGAGCGAGCGGCGAGCGCTGAGCCAACGGCGGGGGAGCAGAGCAGGCGCACAGAGGCCAAATGCTGGAGAGAAACCCAGGCCGCCCGCGAGAGACAGAGGCGGTTCCCAAGGGCTGCTGCGGGCCCAAACCGACCTTCACCTTCGCTTCCGAGCAGCCCTGCGCCCCGCAGCCCTGCCTCGGCACCTGCACGGCCTGTTCCCTCAGCGGCCTCTCCTCTTCCTCCCCACACCAGCTGTCCTTCGAGGGATCTCCGCTCCGTACGCCCGCAGCCCTGGCAAGAGCTGGGCCAGAGAATTCATGGGTGTAAGAGATTTACCAAATCTTAAGTTATTAACTTCAGGTGAGAGTATGCAGAGGAAAACGAACACCTTAGCGTGTCATTTACAAAGTGCTTTTATCTCCATCATCCGTTCCAGTTTCGTCCCTTGCTTTGTGCCTCGGCTGAGGGGTGTGAGTTCCAGTTCAAAGGAGCATCTTGGCAGATAAAACCCAAACGTCCAACTCCTGATCCAGGCCTGCAATGTGCACTGGGGGCCGGGGGTAAGATGGAAGATCCCACCACTCAAAGGGGCTCTCTCTCCCCCGAAGAAACTAAGTCTCCATATCCTTCTATTCAGCCTTCCCTCAGTTAGCTCTCGGTAAAAACACGTCTGTTTTAACTTTGTGGTGAGTCATTAGCCTCCATCAAGACAGGAGCATGAATAGGTTTAAAAACTAAAAATAACTAACATTTGTTGAATGTTTATTATGCTTCAGGCATTGTGCTAAGTTCTTTACGTAATTCACTTAAACTCCCAATAACCCTGTGAAGTATTATTATCCTTACTTCTCAGATAAGAAAACTGAAGCAGAGAGAAGTTAATTAACTGGCCCAGGAACGCAGGGTGAACACGTGGAAGAGGCGGGATTTGAACCCGTGCAGCTGCCTTCACTGAGGGCATCCGGTTAGCTGGACCCCTTACGGAGAGCAGGTCCTGAGGAAATGGGTCATGAAAGAGGGAAGCCCACTGGTGGGCAGAGAGTGGGGAGCACCCTCAGTGTCTGGTGTTCCTTGGCCAGATAAGACCTGATCGGGGACTTTAGGGGGCACCTGGAGACAGATCAAGGGCACTGGGTGAGCAGCTCGGAGAGGAGGTATGTGACTGCAGGAGGAGGGAGGGAAGAGAGTGGTTCCCTGAGGAGACAGGAGGACCCTCCTTCGTACATTATTAACTAGGGGTCACTCACCATTCCTCCAGATTTCCATCATCCTGTGGCTGCCCCAGGTGGACAAACGGGTACCATGTCCTCAGACAAAGCCCAGGAGACAAATGTCCCATCTGGCGCCCACCAGCCACAGTCTCAGCCACGTCTTGGGAACCCCATTGCAGGATTCCTGGTCTTCACTGGCCCTTCCACCTGGTTGGGAATGAGGAACCCCTGGCCCTGGGCCCTCAGCCCCGGTCAACTGACTGAGGGACCTCAGCTAAGTCAGCTCTCCTCTCTGGTCTTGAGAGTCCCCTTCTGGAAAATGTGGGCATTTAGTGATGCTGTTGATGATGCCTCAGACTCCCACCAGTTCAAAATGTCCCAAATAGAAAGATCATCAGCTCCAGAACCAGAAGAGCCTAGGTTCAAGTCCAACCCGGTCACTCAAATGTTGTGTGGCTCTGGGTGAGTCATAGAATATCTTCGAACTTTCCTTTCCTCAGCTGTGCAACGGGATAAGCTGCCTTGCTTATACCCCAGGTTTGCTGGGAGTGAGATCATGGCTGTGAAAATGCTTTGAACATGGTAAAGCCCTGTATATATGCAACTGCAAAGTGTCAAAATCTGTGAGTTCATTCTTCTTCAATCTCTCCCGGAGCCACACCTGCCAGGATCTCATACCCCAGGTCCACAGGGACCAGAATCCAGAGGATGGCACAGAGCCAGCATCACCCTCTCCTGGGCCTGGCCCACCCAAGACCCTCGCCCAGGGTGGCCGTATTCCCAGCACAAGAGCTGGTTCTCCTTTGCCACAATTCCCGCAGGACTCTTCCACCCCTCCACATCCCAATGTCACTCTGAAAGTCAGATCTGCTCCCTGGGCTGTAGTCACCTCCAGGTTGAACTTGGGCCATGAGGGTGTGTGACCGGGGGCCCAGCCCATCTGCTCTGGAAGCAGAAAGAGCTCACCGCACAACCGTCTCACAGTCCATTTTTCAAAGTTTGACGTCAATTTGCGGCCTTAGATTGGTTTTTGTTTCTCGTACTTTGTTTTCTTTTTCGTGATGAATGGTTATTGTCAAGCTGGCTTAGAAGAAGCGATAGGCAGGAGGTGGGGGCTGGGCGGCGGTAGCTCAGCGGTGGGTGTCTCGGTTGGCTTATTGTCTACATTTCTTTTTGGGGGAAGAAAATGGGGTGGGAGGTACCCGAGGTCACAACTGGGTCGTGTGAGATAGAGGCCAGGTCGTGTCGTTGCTGCCTGGCCCCTTCATTCAAGCTGGGAGATGCTGAGACCTCTTCCCCTCTCCTCTCCCCACAAATATATGCCTGGTCCAGGGACAGGCGGCATGTCACGACTGTGGCAGATGACGCTGTCAGCTGCAGATAAATACAACCAAAACAGACCCAGAAAATTATTTCCTCTTAATGGAAAAATTATCAGGCCCGGAGCAGCCTGATCTAAGGGTGCACAGAGAAATGCACTGGAGTCTCCTCTCAAGCACTTCTCCTTCTTCACCGTCCCCCTGGGAGGGGCTCTGCAGGCCCCATCTTCTCCCCCATCTCTGAGGGACAGGAGAGCCCGCACAACGGATATGCCCGGCGTGCGGGCAATAAGACTTCACAGATCTGGGCTCAGGTTTCTTAGAGTCTTCACGAGCATGAGCTTGAAGGGAGGTTAGAAATCACCCTGCCAATCTCTCTCGTGTCCCAGAGAATTAAATTGAGGCTCAGAGAGAAATGACTTGCCAAAGGTCCATGGTCACTTAGCAGCAGGACAAGAAACTAAGGCTTTGACTCCAATTTCACTTCCCATTACTCCAAACATTCTGGTCAATCCTTGCCGCTCTCAGAAGCCTCTTACATCACTCATTCAAACAGGCACCGTCCTACAGGCCCAGGGACACTGAATTTAGCCAGGTCACCGCCTTATTTAAGATGGTGCTTGTGACACATTATGTGATTTGCCCACAATTCTCCCTCCCCTGCTCCGCCATAGCTCACAGTCTGCAGCGTAAACATCTCCACCCTATTGACTCTGGGCTTGTGACTTGCTTTGATTAATGGGATGTTAGTGGATGTGCCACGAGCAGAAGCTTAAGTGTGCTTGCGTGGTTTGCTTTGGTGGTTTGCGCTTCTGAAATCTGCCACCAGGCTGCCAATCCCAGAATTAGAGACACATGAAGCAGATTTGAACACAGTCCTCAGCCTGAAGCAGAGCTGCCACCCTTGTCAACAAACAGACCTGTGATGACAAATGTAATTGCTTGTTGTTGTAAACCTGTAGTTTTGCGGGATTATCACAGCCAAAATCTGACTAATACGGTACTCCCACCTTCCCTCATCAAAGCAGGGCCTGTGCCAGGTCTATTCTGCTGGTCATTGGGGAAGTTCTTGGCATCACAGGGGAAAAGGGCCTAGAGACATTGATTAGGCTGAGAGGTGGCCCTACCCTTGTAGAGCAATCTTCATAGGCCCTCCTGTAGGGGCTGAATGTGGTCCAGGTCTACCTCCTAGGTGCCCCATATGGCAGGATACCTAATGTATTAGCCAGAAGAGGGTAACTGCTATATCAAACAATCCCCAAATCTCGGGCTTGCATAGTACGTGTTTATTTCTTAATCATGTCATAATCTGAAATGGCAGTAGAGTTGGAAGGAGAGGCTCTGCTCCACACAGTCATTCAGAGACTCAGGATCCATCTATCTAATGTCTTCATTATTTTCTAAAGCTTTAGAGTCCTCCCTGTATCCACTTCGTCCAACCAGGTGTTGAGCAAAAGAGATACAGTAGTGTAAGAGACCTCTTAGGAGATCTTAGGGTCTGAGTCCAAAAGTGGCATGCAACTTTTCCATCCACATTTCATTGGCCAAAACTCGGTTAAATGGCCCAGTTTATCTGCAAAAGAGTCAGGGAGTGTAGGAAAATGTAGTTTAACTGTGTGCCAGGACTGAGAAGAAAAACACTGGTATTGGTGAGCAACCAATCTTTGCCATAGCTGTAGTGTAATTCTATGTCAATACCATTTTGGTCCCTCCTCTGCCCAAGGCAGCACATTACGCTATAGAAATTCCCTGTAGCTCACCTCTCATGGGCTCATGGAATTTCTCCAGGTTTCTTCTGCAATTAGAACTCTGCCTCTCTTCTAGTCTCCTCAGTTTCCATTGCCTCAGATCCAAACCTCCCCTCTATGTCTGCCTGACTTTGGTTAGTTTCTCCGCAGGAGGTTTCTTCTGGGATCCACCCCATTTCATTTCCTTCTCCAGACACCACACCCACTCCTAAGCTAGACCAGTCTTCTGAAATATCATACTCTGTCCATTCCAAGAGGAAGGAAGAGCTTTCACTTAATCAGAAAAATGAAACCTATTTTGAGTTACTGACCAGAGGAGTAACATTACATTGAAAATAGGGTTTTAAGAAGAGTCTAAATCTGAATGAATTAGAACTGATATTAAAAGGGATTGAGACTAGGGACAAGGAGAGCAATTAGGAGACGACTGTCATAATCTAAGAGAGGGATGTCAAGGGCCTGAACCAGAGCTGAGGCTGTGGGGTCAAAAGAGAAGAAGGCATCTAAGAGATGATTGGGAAGTCAGATCTATGCTTAGGGGCACATCTGGCTTGGGAGATGGAGAGAGGGAGGAGGCGGGGCCACGTCCCAGGCTTCCAGCCCAGGCCGCAGTGCACCTCCCGGTGTCTCTGACTGCCTGAGTCCACCTGCTGGCCTCCTCAGCTCAGCCCCGCCAAGTGGCAAGACTGCCTGGCCCTTCCAACCTACTTGGAAGGAATGTGGAGCTACATTTAATTAAAAGTATCTACACAGAAACGAGATTAATTAAGTCTCTTTTACCCAGGAGCCCTCTCTTTGTGTTCACTTAAATGAGGTTTTAAATGTTGTCTCAATGTTATATCTGGGCGAGATGTCTCCAGACAACACTTTGCGTGGCTCAGAGGCTCCCTCGTAGCTGGCTAGAAATTACTTAGTAATGAGAACAGTCCAAGGACAGTCTTCTCTCCCCTCAGTCAGCTGAGCTCCAGGCAGGTAGGGACCTCGGGCCACAGGAAGTGGGGCTTTATAATGATATGGGGGGAAGTTCTCTGAGACAAGAGTTGCCTCCCAAGGCCACCTCTTGATGCAGAGCAGGTGGCCCAGGATGGTCTTCAGGGTCATGTTTATGGAGTGCTCAGCTGATCAAAGTTGTTCTGAATACAAACGTGGCCTCCAGGGGGCAAGTGACTGTGGCAGCGCCACCTGCAGGCAAAATGTGTCTTGCAGCAGCATTTTAACACCGTGTTGGGAGTCAGGCTGAGTGTGGGCAGCCAGCGCCCACACCCTTCACCGTCCCTCAGGCTGCTTGTCTTTTCCCTAGGAGCTTTTCTTAAAACTAGTATTTCAGAAAAATCCATAGATCGGGGCCATTCGGAAAGGTACCTTCTTGGGGAACCTGGAGGTGTGGAGTGCACGCAGTCATCCACCGTCGAGTAGAGCCAGGCAGCTGAAATCTCCCCAGCCCTTCAACAGGTCTTTGCTGCTGACCGGCCCTGAGGCCAAAGGCGGCACATATAAGACCCGAGCCATGGACTCAGCCTGGAGCCTTTTTAGCTTACTTAGGACAGAGGTCTCTACGGGGCCTAACAATTTCTGCCTCTGGGTTCTATCGTTTAAGCACAAAAGGGATTCCTGCTATTGGATTGGATGGTACCTTTTGTAGTGGAAAATTTAGATATTCAGTTTTAACTATATTGCCCAGACCTGGATCATTATTTATTTAACTTGATCAGCACGTGTTGAGCACCCAAAAAAGTAGGAGGCACTGTGTTAGATGGAACAGGTGGACGGCCCAATGGGACAGAGGCCTCACTCTTGGCCTCTTAGAGTCTCCAGAGAAGGTGAGCTTCCGGCATATGGAGGTGCAGGGTCCAGGCCGGTCAACAACTTCTGAGTAGCACACGGAGCAGAGAGGAGGGCATGAGAGCTGCCCTGGGCGTGGCATCTAGGAAACTTACCAAGAAAAAGTGAATGTCCAGCCTTGCAAGATGAGGGGGGCTCATCCAGACAGAGAGAGGGGCCCCAAAGGGGTGAAACCTGCTGCTCATCTGGGGCCCCTGGAGCAGTGTAACCAGGTTCCCAGATGAGAAGCACAGCAAGCTGGCTTCCAGCCCAGCTCCACCTCCTGTCGGGGAGCCAACTCTCCGAGCCTGCAGCCCCCTCACTGGTACGGTGAAGGGACTAACTCATTAGGCATTTCACAGAATTTTGTGAAACTTGAATGGAACAATTCCTGAACTTAGCTCACCAGCCTCCAGAATCTGAATTTCCCTCCTTGCCCCTCTTCTGTCCAGTGAAACGTAGTGTTATAGTCAGGTGCATTCGTTCCAAGCAATGGAGCTGACTCAAGCAGATTTAAACAGAAAATAAATGTACTTAAAAGATGTCCTGTACTTCCTAGTTTTCAGGAAGGTCATTAGAAAACCAGGCTTGGAAAATGGATGAAGGGAAGACAGACTTTGTGGCCAAAAGCACCAGTAATATCAGGTCACAGACTAGAGTCCGAGGGCACTCCTGCCTCCTTGGACGGCCCCACCAGCCCCACCAGCATCAGATGCTGGGATTGCTGCCCTGCAGGGACATGGAAACAAGTCTCCATTGTCCTGCGTTCCTTTCCTGCCTCCTGGGTGGGCCAGCGGAGGATAGGAGGGCCAGATAGGCCCAGCCTGTGCATGTGCCAGTCCTGCTTCGAAACTGAGTAGTGCACCTCCCAAAATGAAAAAAAATAGATGTTCACCACAGTCCTCCAGCCCTGTCCTCACCTCGGCAGCTGCCTCCCTCAGAGCAGCACAGAGGCACTCCTGAGCCTTCTCCCTGCACTCTCCGTGGGGGCACACCCAGGAGGGAGGGTGCCCAGAGCATGGACTCCATGAGGACAGGTCCAGCTCAGACACTCTGCAGCCACATCTGCCAGGTCACAGTCTCCTCTTCTCCAGCTCACTCCAGAGTTCAGGCCCCATTGGTATGGTTTGCACGAGCCTCCATAGCCAAAGATTAATTGGTGGGGGACTGGGAGACTCCTCTTCCATAACAATGGGCTTTTCTGCTCCTGCTAATAAGATGCCAATTAGGATATTTACATTTTAGATTCAACCTAAATGCATGCCCACTCTCCTGGCTGTGGGTCAGAGGTTGGGCTCTGTCAGCTGGATGGACAGGAGGGTGAGACGGAGCCCCTCCCCTGGGATGTGGGGAAGGTACAGGCTCTGGGGAAAATTCAAAAGCAGCTGAGCCCCACCCCCACCCCACCCACCACCCCATTTCTTCATTAGGTTCCAACTCCTTGGAGTAGCTTCAGACAGTGTCTTATCACATATGCCAAACGCTATTTCAGAAGGAAAAAGACAGAAAAAAGAAATCTCTATTAGACACAAGAAATCAATTCTGTTTGAATTTGTTTTCACTCTTCTTTTTATTTCCCCCACCTCTTTCTCAAAATAACATCCCCCATCCCCTCTACGGGTGAAGCCAGGCCAGGGATGCTGGACGCCTGGCACCTAGTCACTGTCCTGTCTGGACGGGCCACTTCCATTCTCAGCAGGACAGGAGGGAAGTGCTCATGTGACCGAGTGCTTTCACATCAGCAATGCGCTTACAACAAAGGACCTCAAGTCCCCGGGGACGCGCTCTGTGCTGAGTTAGGTGCTCCTCCTGGACCATCTGCAGACTTTCTACGGCATTTTCAGCCTGTGCCAGCAGCTCAGCAAACTCGGGATATGGGTGCGTGTTTCCCAGGCAGACACTTCTTCAAGCG
The DNA here is from genome assembly GCF_964146895.1 of Miniopterus schreibersii. Taxonomy (NCBI): domain Eukaryota; kingdom Metazoa; phylum Chordata; class Mammalia; order Chiroptera; family Miniopteridae; genus Miniopterus; species Miniopterus schreibersii. Next base: position 6,175,314 of record NC_138112.1, on the reverse strand, counting down.
CTGCTCCGTCCGTTTGCTAACTGTCTGTGCGCTAATTGTCCGTGCGTGTGCGTGCCGCTTCCCTGGCCAGCCGTGAGCGCCACGGGCACGGGCCATAGTTTCTCACGCTCCACTGGGCCAGCAGTACCGAGCACCACAGTGAGGTCTCAGTTTAACATCGGCTGGTTGGAGGGCTCAGCATCGACCCCACCGACCTGACCTTCATTCTGACTCAGAGGCTCTTCCCCAGGCTGGGGTGGAGACCCCTGAGCAGGACTCCCCGCAGGCAGACAGGGCTGGCTTCGCAGTTCCTGCTTCATTGTCTGTATTAGTTTCCTGTGGCTGCTGTTTCTGTAACAACATACTACCAACTGGGTGGCTTAAAAACAACAGAAATGCATTCTCTCACTGGCCTGGCGTCTGGTGGTTTGAAATTAGTATCACTAGGCTGGAATCAAGCTGTTGGCAGGGCTGCACCCCCTCCAGACGGTCCAGACGGTCCAGACGGTCCAGGCGAGAATCTGTGCCTCCTCTGTTCTAGCCCCTGGTGGCTGCTGGGACTCCTTGGCTTGTGGACACATCACTCCAGTTCAAGGTCAGAATCTCCACGTCTCTCTGTCTTCACATTGCCTCTTGTGTGTGTGTGTGTGTGTGTGTGTGTGTGTATAAACCCTCCTTTGGACTCTCTCCTACAAGGACTCTTATTGATACCATTGTAATTACCTTGATTAATGGTGATGGGAAAGGAGCAAGGGCAAGGCCAAATATGATGGGCATGCCGTTTGGGCAGCTTTGCCAAGAAGCTGCAGTTTAACGTTCCCCAGGGAGCCGCAGGTCTGTTCCCCACAGGTCACTGGGGGAAGGGACTGGACAGGGGATAATAGACACTTGCCCAGAGGGTCTGGGTGAAGTAGAGAAGGTGCCTGTGTGTCAGTCACACCTGGGAACAGGTCACTGGCCAGAGCAGGCGTGGCTACTGCAAGCACAGGAAGATTTGAGAGATTTAATCTCCTAAACGAAGGAGCTCATTCTCTTGTGCTTTCGGGACTCTTGTTGCAGGGGACAGACTCTCTTGGCTCCCCTGCATTCTCTCACATGGCCCAGAGCCATGTGGACCCCACATAATAGACTAATGGACTGCAGCTAGCCTGATGCTGTGCCGGACCCAACTCTACCATGGAAAGGAAATTTTAGACCCTGGCTTTGCTTCCAGCTCTACTGAACCCCCAGCTGCACCTCTTCCAGGACTGGATTAAGGGAAATGGGACTTCGGAAACCCAAGGATATAATTCCATGAAAATAAAGCTTCCTACCACATCTCACTATCTTGTGGGGGCCACCAGAAACATTTATTTACGGGTACCCCAAGATCCCCACTCACACTAGCAATGGAGAAAGACCATTCACTCTTTTCTTCAGTAGCATTATGACTGCATTTAGGGCGCACCTGGGGAAATTCAGGATAGTCTCCCTATCTCAAAATCCTTTACTTAATCATATTTGCAAAGACCCTTTTTCCAAACAAGGAAACATTCACAGGCTTTCAAGACTAGGACCTGATATCTTTGGGGGGCACTCTTCGCTTCCTGCTCTACCCCTCACTACCTCTGCCGATGAACGAGTGTCCAGGTGCCCTGAGCAGCCTGTCTGAGTCTCCGTTATCACTTCTGTGGTCTAGGAGTGATTTTTCTGCTTCTGCCAACTTCCTCGCAGAGTGGTGGTGAGGACTGAGAGGTAATATAGATACTGAAAGCATTTTCTAAGCTGTAAAGCCCCACACAAATGCAAGGCGATATGATTGCCCTGGGAGAGTGGCAAGTTCAGCACTTGAGAAAGCCATCAGACTCTAAAACATGTGAGGGGATAGAAAACCAATGTTATTCAAAAACCTCATTTACACCCGCACCGAAGCCTCCCGCCCTCCCACCTCCACTCTCCCCTGTGGCTATAGGGGTGTGACAGAGGCCTGCCTTGGAGTGGCTTTGTGGCCTGAAAACAAATCATTCTTCACAGCTTGCTTCCAAGTCCAATAAGCCGGAAGGAATTGGTAGAGAGATTTAACGATATGTATTTCAAGAAAAAGATGGAAATGTGTCTCCTTTTAGGAGATGCAGTAAAAATGCATCAGCCCCACAATAAACTTTGCAGTGAAGATGCGTAGAGAGGAGACACATAACGCAGCCAGGACAGTGATGTCTCATTTATAGGGAGATACTCAGAGATCTGTGGGAACCTGCCCTGCCCAGGGCCCACAGCACAGCCTCTGCCGGCAGTGGGATCCGCCCCTCCAGCTACCTCCAGCCTCGCAGGGGGCCTGTTGGCTCAGAGACCGCCTGACCCTGGGCACTCCCTTTGAAGTCCCTGTAAGATATGTGGCTGAAACAATCCTAAGACCAATTACCCCAGGGCTGGAAAAGTAGGGGCCACAGACCAAATTCCTCTGGCTTCCTCTATAAATAAAGCTTTATTGGACACGGCCGAGCTCGTTCCCCCTGTGGCTGCTGCGACAGTTCACTAGCTGGGACTGAGACTGGGCGGCCAGACGGTCTCAAATACTATCGTGTCCTTTACAGAAAAAGGTTCTGTACCTCTGAACAACACCATTAGGTTAAAGGTTGTCTTTAGGCAAAACTACCCATAAAACTAATAACAAAATAATAGGTAACATTGTTGGGCTTCCTCTGTGCCGGGCGTGGAGCTCCGCCCCGACTTTCATCCTCAGGTGGTCCTATGAAGTGGGTAATGCTAGTTGAATAGATGAGAAAACCAAGGCTCTGGGAAGTTGAGCAACTTGCTCACAGCTGGAAACCACTGGAACTGGGATTCGCAACCACGTCTGTCTGACTCAGCCCCGCTCCGACCGCGGGTCCAGGGCGTCGGGCTTGCAGGGCGGCCATTCGGGACCCTCTTCCCCACTCCAGCAGCTCCCAGGGGTTTGAGGCCTTATTTTCTATGCCTGTTTCAGCACCTCCTGCGCCACCAGCCCCCACCCCACGTCCTCTGCCCAGGAACAGAGAAAGGAGTTCTTCCTGGCCCGCTCCCTCCTCCCTCACCCTCTCCTGCACCCACCAGCCCAGCCCAGGCGCACGCGGTCGGCTCAGCGGGTTTGTTCCACGGCCCTGCACGACTCGTGTCCCAGCTGTCCCCTCAGCCTGCCCGATCCCGTGAGTTTCTGACCGTCCCGAGGGCTGGGTTGCTCGCAGCGGCACCGTGAGGGTGGGAAGCCAGGCATTTGCATTCCACTTCCCGGCGCTGTTCAGATTTCACCTGCAATTCTTCTGACAAATCCTTATCAGCGATGCCCATGGCAAAGTCTGTGGTGAATTTGTTCGTTCTTATTAGCTCTGCACAGATTAGCTCTTCACAGCGCTTGGCTGGTCCATACCGATTCCTGATAAATGTTTTGACTGATTTCCACGACTTGGGAACGGTTGGGGACTGGGGCTAGGGTGGCAGGTGGAGGACTGTGAGGAGAGGGGCGCTGGCGGGGAGGAGAGAACACTGTGCACAGGATTGCATCTGGCTATGAAATATTCATCGCACGCTGCAGGAGCAGGGTCAGCGCCGCCTCCCCAGGAGTAGCTTCCCGGCCCAGGCCGCTCTTTGAAATGCACCAGCCCGGCAGGCGGGGAGCGGGCCGCTGAGTGGCCCCTCTGCGGGGGAGGCGGCCTGGAGAGGAGGCCAAGAAAGTTAAAAGGAAAAAAGAACAAACCAGCTCACTTGGGCTTTCCTGTCCTCCTAGGTCTCTCCTTTCTCCCCTGCTCTTCACGAACAGCTTTTGACGGTGGAATACTGATGTCCCAGGCAGACTTCGCTGATCCGGGGCTGGGGTCCTTTCTCCCTGCAGCTCCAAAGAGCTTCCCCGAGAACTCCAGCCCCCTCTTCGATGACCAGTGTTTCATCACTGGTTCCTGTACTCCCCCAGCTAGATTGAATTCTGCTTAAAGACATATACTGAGCCCCCAACCTCATCCCAGCACAGGACTGAGCACATGGTAGCTGCTGGAAACAGCTTTGCTGAATTAAAATGCTCCTACCCCTTGCTGGGTTGACCAGCAGATGCTGCACCGGAATAGACATCGCTAAACGATTTCTACATTCCTTTTCCCTAAGCCTAGAGGAAGCTTTCCAATTTTTCGTAATACGAGCCTCCAAACAGCCACTTCCAATCAAAAGAAACTGAGTAGGAGATAGACACCGTTTGCCGTCCTGGTTCTCTGGTATCCCCCGTAAGCTCCTTGCAATCAGACACTACCTTAATATTCTAAGAGGCTGGTCCGGCGCCCCGTATAAAATAAGTGTTCGATGTGTATTTGGAAATGAAATAGATGACTTTCCTTGCCTGGACATGTGAGTGTGCCTTCTAAACCATCCCTGAACCTGTAAGGGAGAGCTGCTCCACGGCTCTCCACAGGTATCCCTCCGGTCCAGGCTTGCCCTCCTAAAAATTCTTTAACATGTCTAACCAAATCCCTCCAGCTGCAGTGTGAGTGTACTGCTGGGCTTCCCTCCCATAAGAGAGAAAAGCCACGTGCTTTGCAAAGTGGAGACCTCCTTCCTCACTGCCCTCTGCCACTGCCCAGAAGTTCGCGCCCTGGTGCCCAGCCCCTCATTCGGGAAAAACCCAGCTCACACCAACCATGTGCCCTCTCACTCCGGTCCCCGAAGAGGCCCGCTCCCCACGCCCGAGGGCCTGGAGGCTCTTGGAGGCCCTCTTTTGCTACCGCGGCAGTTTCCTCATTAGCCTTTTGCCAAATTTATCTTCTGGCAGGTGGCCTGCAGCCTTTGATTTGTCCTCTTGTCACCAGGACTGATGCTGATGGCGGCACCCCCCGGGCGCCTCGGGCTCTCCAGCCTCCTGCCAGAGGCCTCAGGGAAAATGGATGAGCGGCTGACCTGCAAAACAAATACCAGGCTTCCAGGTTCCGATAAAGATTAAATATTGGAGGAGTCATTTTGAATGAATGTATAAAAGCAAATGGAAGAAGCTTTTAGACACCGACAGAGTGAAGTACAGCAAACAGAGAGAGACGTCTGCGGAGAAGGGCACTGGCAGGGAAGCTGGAGGCTCGGAATGAGATCTGCCCACAAACACCTCAGCTCCAGGAAAAATTCCAAAACAGCATCCCTGCTCCCCGCCTCCCCCCAGACAGCAGAGAGCAGAAAGTGCTAAGCTCCGAACCTGCCTGCCAGGGCGATGCTGAAGTCAGCTCTGCTGACTCTGGCCCATCTAACCGAGGGAGAAGCCCCATTACTCAACACCATCTGCCTTTGGTGTGGGGCAGCCAAGAGCCAGGGTTGTTGGCGGGGATGGGGCTCTGAGGCCCCAGAGGAGAGGGGAACTGGGGAAGAGCAAGGTCAGGCATTGCCGCCACAGAACAGGGGCCGGGAGAGGAGCCGAGAGGCGGCAGATGGAGCCAGTGCGCCTTCCGCCTGGGGCGGAGCGAGGTTTCAGGAGCTTGTGCAGGCTGATTGCACACCCAGAAACCCAAATGACCAGAACGTCCTCTCTAGACTCAAAGGATGCTTGAGCTGGAAGGGACAGGTGGGAGATGGACACGAGGGGAAGGGACATCTATCTGCCGCACGCCTGCAGTGGGACTGGCACTCTCCACCCTGTCTCCTTACCCCTCCGGCAGCCCTGTGAGCTGGGCTCTGCTGCCCACGCTTCACAGAAAGGAGGCCAGCGCAGGACTAATGAACATGAGGTGTGGCACCGAGAGAAAAGGGGAAGTGTGCGGGCTGAGCTCTCCCGGCGGCCTGGGCACTGTGCGGGTTCTTTATCTGGCTCATTGATTCCTCATAGCCCAGCTGTGGGGACTAGTGACCCCATTTTTACAGATTAGGCACCTGGGACTCCGTGAGGTTGAGAGTACGCAGTTTCAAAGCTGAGCTCCCAATTATGTCCGGCTCCCCACTGCATTCTCTTCTTCACAGGGCTGGCTCGCAGACAGCCTTAGGGGGATGGGAGACAGATTAAGTGTCACTGAGTTTTAAGCGGAGCTTCCAACTTGGTTTGAGCCCTAGAAACTGAGCTTTAAATGGATTTGTATGTGGGGGCAAAATGGGGGACCAGCTCTCCTCATCCTCTTCTTCAAGCAATGGCAACTGTCCCTGGCCAGCCTCCAGGCCCTGACTCTCCGGCCTCTGTAGTCAACAGGCGGCAAAGTTTTTGGTGGGAGAGCCTCTCACCATAGTTCACATTCCTCCTCTACTCCAGCAGAAACTAGCTGAGGCATCCTGGCTGCACAACCCCAGGGGGCGCTGTTCACAAAGAATGCAATCTACAATGACCACCAGGGCTGCCCAGACACAGCCCAGTCCCAGCCCTGTCTTCATCAAAGGCACTGTTCTTTCCATGGGTGTAGTGTAAGGGAAACGGTGCACAACGCAAGGTGGCAAAGAGGGCGACTTCCTGAGTCCTTGGCCTCAGGAAGCCCGCTCGCTGTCTGGTGAGGGAGACACAAATGGTCAGCGCTGTCTGCAATAAAAATAGCCTCACCATCTCTGTAAATCACTTTTCCTTCCCCAAAGCACTCCCCTGTCCATGTTGCATTCCTACAAAAAGTAGGTGTTATTCCCATTTTGGGTCAAGAAATCCAGAGGCTAATGTGGTTGTGGGACCTACCCAAAGCTATCTAGCAGCTGGCGGCAGCCCTGGGTGCAGCAATGGGGACAGGCCATGCCTCCCCCTCATGCTGACAGCTGCCGGGTGACTCCACAGAGAGCTAGGAGCCTGCTCTTGGTCCCTGGTGATCCTGTAGGGCTCCTACAGGCCAAGTCACTGACCTGACAATTACAGCAGAGAGGGGCACTGAGCCAGGCAAAGATGAAGTGTCCAGAGCAATTCCCATCTCCTGGCCTTTACTCCCTCCACACTACTATGCGACTGCTTCCTTGAGCTCCAGGGCAATTTAGCAAGTGTATTTTGCATCAGTCCAGCAATTTCTGACATTAATTCTACCTGGGCTTTCTCAGGGCTTCCTGTCCTCTGACACCACCACCCCTGGCTGCAGGAGACAGGGGCAGGTGACACCTGGAGCCAGCTCTGCTCAGCTGGGAGACCGACCCACTCACTCCCTTAGGGAGAAGCCTCGTGGCCCTGTGGCTGGCTGGGACCTCTGACGATGCACTCGCATTGCTTCAAGCACTCCTACGGCAGGTGTGATCGGGCCCGCTCCACAAAGGAGGAAACAGTCACACACACGTCATCCGCCGCTGGGATGCTGCCGACTGATGTCCACGTCCAGGTTTTCCCCTCTGTTCCTTCTTTCTTTCCCAGGAGAAAAAGCAAAACATACCCCCATTTTTCTCCAGCCAAGCAGAACAAATGCCTTAGGGCCCAACTCGGTCCTGAAGTCTCCCTCCCCTGAAGCCAGGTTAATCCATTGAGTGTGCACTGTTCACGCGGAGGGCTGTGGGCCTCGCAAGGAAGTGGGTGAGTACTCGGGGACCCAGGGCAGCGAGTCCAAACTTATTTTGGTATTTGACCAACTACAGTCCTACTGCTGCAATATCAGCCCAGCTTGAGGATGCTAACACTCCAGCACTCAGTTCAGTCACACTTTCCCCTCCCTCTCCCCTCTTGCCTCTCTCATTCTCTTTCCTTTTAATATAAAAAACAGAGGGTCCCTTCTGATCATCTGAGGTCCCTCGCACCAGATGAGGACTGGCCGGGATTTGCGGGTGAACCAAAGGGCAAGTTCGCAGAGGCTGAAGCTTACTGCGTGCCTACTAAAACTCTGCCAGGCTGCAGCCGCCTGGCTAGGGGCCGGGCCTGCAGCTCCAGGGGAGTGGTACTTAAGGGAATATGCAATTAAGAGAAGCTTGGAGCCTTGCCACGGACTGCTTCCCTTGCCTTCTCTTTTATTATTTAAAAAAGAACCACAAGGCAGAGACCTAAGTGGGAGATGACTATAATGCAGGGTGACAGATGCCAGTTTGGCAGAAAGCACCCGGACGACCGAGTTACTTACCTTCAGCACCGCCCTCTGCCACACGCTCGGCACGCCATCCCTGTCTGGAAGGCAGGGCCTTGGTGGTTGTCCAGGGACAGCTGTCCAAATTCCTGAGAACCAGGCTCAGCATCCAGGTCCCTCCAGCCCATGAGGGGTAAACATGGGCATCTGCAGGCAGGAGCCCAGCCCCAGCGGGCATGCCTGCTCCAGAACCCTGCCTACTCCAGCTGTCCGGTGGGGATGGGAAGCTGCCACCACCCACGCCAGCCTTTCTAGGGCTTGGCAGCCCAGTCTGCCAGGAGCCACATAGATCTCCTAAGAAGACTGGTTAGTGTTTTCAGAAGCATTTGACACAGGGGCCAGGGAGAGATGGTTTGCAACTAAGGGCCGGGACACCCAGGAGAAACAGGGGCTGCTTGGGATGGCTGGCTTCTCGAGTTAGCAGTCACTCCTGTAGGGATTCCAAGTTGGCTGTGGCTCAGAACTCTTCAGGACGCTTTATAAAAACCTGGATTCCTGGGCCCACCTTCAGACACCTCCATTCAGAGGAGCTTGGTAGGACCCATGCATCTAGTGATTGTGACATGCAGGTAGGTTTGAGAACCAGCAGCCCATGTGACAGTTTGGTGGCCTTCTCTCCTGAGCTCCCCATTGCCGCCTCTGCTGCCTTAGTGCCTCCTTCTCTGGGGTAACACTCGGTTAAACTGGAGGTACCGTGATGTCTTGATGAGCATTCTAGATCCTTTCTTCCAGGACATCTCTCTGAAGCTGGTACTGCTGAGGGAAGGGGTGTGTGTGTGTGTGTGTGTGTATAGGAGAAGGGGACTGACCACAAGGGACACAGCACTGACACGTGCTTGTCTCCCATCCCTCTGCAGCACCCTGGCCCCCGTGGCACGCTTCATTGCCATTTTTTCAGTCCAGCATAGTGACCTGTCCATGGCAGTCTCCCTCTGCAGCAGGCCTGGTCCTCTCCTTGGTATCAACTTTTAGCATCTAATCCCAGCACTGCGTCATATAGCACTTCATGGTTTACAGGACCGATTTTGCATGCATCTTTTCATTTCATCTTTATGGCATCTGCTATGGACTGAAGTGTGTGTGCCCTCCAATTCCTACTTTGAAATCCTAGCCCCAATGTGATGATATTAGGGGAGGGGACTTTGGGAGGTGCTTAGTTTGTGAGGGTGGAGCACTCATAAATGTGATCAGTGCCTTAGGAAAGAGGCCCCAGAAAGCTCCCACACCCCTTCTGCTATGTGAGGACACAGCAAAGACTCATCCGTGAGCCGGAAGGCAAGCCCTGACCACCCCGAACCTGCCAGCACCTTGATCGTGGAGGTCCAGCCTCCAGAGCTGTGAGATGTAAGTGTCTGTTGTTTAGAGCCCCTGGTCTATGGTATTTTGTTACAGCAGCCCCGGTAGCCTAAGACAGCATCTGCAGGGATGCTTGCATGTCTCCATTCCGCAGGTGAGGAGACAGGTTCAGAAAGGAGGATAATGGACTTGCCCGGGACACACGACAGGGAAGGATGAGGCAGGATGGGCCCTGACTCTAAACGCTGTGTTTTCCACAAAGACGTTGCAGGGTTCAGTGAGCAGGGCCAGGGCAAAAGTGTCTGCAGGCCGGGAGGCCCTGGTCTGTCAGGATCGGGGGTGGCATTTACTCCCAAGTGACCAGAGTAAGAGCTCATGTCTTCTCTCAAGGGGACGAGAGTCACAGGAGCATTCAAGCTCTTGCCTTGTTCACGGGAGAGCAGCCTCTTGTCACAATCTGCAACCCTTAGAAAGGCTCTCAACCCATCTATTGGGGCCTGAAACCAGGGGATGCATATGGCTGCCTCTGGCAAAGTGAAAGCTCTTGGGCAGCGAGGAGAGAAGTTTGGGGTGAGGCCTTCAGCTGCCCCCTGCTTCTGATTGTGGCTGCTTCTTTGTGGAGCTAGGGCCCAGTGATGGGGCAGAGCACAGACATGTACAAGCACACACATGCCCCCCACATACACACACACGCACACACGCAGAGGCCAGGCTTCTGGATCTGGGGCATGAAGGCTGTCCCCTCACCATACAGAATCACTGTACAGGCAAAGACTCAGCTCCCCTCCCAGGCAGAGGCACAAGGGGACACCAGGCTGCTGAACTCGTGTCCTGGGCAGGAGGTCGTTGTTCTGGACTAAAGTGGGAGATTGGCTAATACACAGAACAGTGGCTCCACTGGGAGTGCCGGGTCCTGGACCGAAACCCCCCTCGGTGCCTCGGCAGCTCGTGGCCGAGCAGTGGTTGCTTAACCTCTCTTGGTTTCAGCTTTCTCAAGTGAAAAATGTGTGGTTTCCCGAACATTCTCTCAGGTCCAACACGGGGAGTCTGACTTCTTGATAGCCTCTCACCTAAAAAGAACAGCTACTATCCGGCCGGAGTGGCTCCCTTGGTTGAGTTTCATCCCGTGCACAGAAAGTTTGCCAGTTTAATTCCCAGTCTGGGCACGTGCCTGGGGTTTGGGTTTGATCCCCAGTCGGGAGTGTACGGAAGGCCACCGATCGAAGCTTCTCTCTAACACAGATGTATCTCCTCTCTCCTCCCTCTTCCTCTCTCTAGGCCTGTTCTCAGGTGAGGATTTAAAAAATAATAATAACAACTACTGTTTACTGTGCTGGCTTTGTGTACTAAGTGCTTTGTATGCATCATCTCATTTAATGCTCATAATGAGAAGCTTTTAGTAACCTTAGTTAGCAGACAGAAAGCAAGTTCAGAGAGGTTAAGTAACTTACTCTACATCGAAGGGCTGTCAGGCAGCAGAGTGGGGACTGCAGAGCTCTAGGTCATATTTAACCACCACACTATACTTTTTTAAAAAACTATTTAAGAAAAGTATTTATTTCTTTCTCTTAGAAACAATAGTTCACTTCACAGAAATAAAATTAGTGTAGGTAAGAGGCAGGAAACTTGTAACATAATTAAGCTCAGTGCTACTGTTCCGCCGGTTCTGCCAGTAGTGTGGCTGAGATGCAGAGGCGGACGACACCTGTTCACAAGTCTCCTCTCCCGGAGCCTGTGTGACACCTTTTGCTTTTACTAACCAGCAGCCACCCCGCCTTGTTTGGGGGAAAGAACCCCAGCGTCTCTCTGGGGAATCACTCCTACCTCTGCTTGGACGCTGCTGGCTGCATGGAGTGGGGAGGGGCAAGGGGGTCACATAACCCTGCAAGGTCCACCCTTTCCCTGGCTACAGCGATGGTTTCTGAGATGTTCCTGTGACCTAGACAGATCCAAGGCAACAAAAGACATTTAAAGAATTTTTTTAATGAGCCTGTTGTGAACTCTTTTCCCTCTATGTGACATTGGATTTCCCCTAGCAGGATGTGGGCTTAGGGCTGAGCCCAGTCGTCTCACCACCGCTGAGTCCTGCCTGAGAACAAGCTGACATACAAGAGAGCAGGGCTGGCACAGGTCAATGCCGCTCAACCTCAGCCCAGCCATTTCTGAAACTACATCTACCCCTGGAGTTTCAGTTACATGGGCCAATAAAATCCTCTCTTGACTTAAGAGTATTGAGTCTTGTGGTCTGTCACTGGCATCTAGTAAGTTCTAACAGATATAAGAGAAAGCAGAATTAAAGGAGTCAAGAAGCCCAGTCATCTGGCTTCAGCCCCATTCTTGTGGGAGGTGAGCCACTTCCACGGTGAAACCTCCATCCTAAGAAAGACCATGGTCTGCCTGGATTTCCAGGGATCCCTGCTCCTCTGAACCTAGGGGGTGCCTGGGCTTTACCTGACAATAGGGGCCACTTCTGGGGCCACTGGAACAACGAGGCTGAAGAGTCTAGAAGCCCAAGAGGGGGTTGCGAGTAGTCCCTCCCACTCTCAGAAGCTGAGACTCCTCGCTGCTGGCCCGGGAGTGTGTCTGCAGCAGTCCCTCCTCCCACCCAGCCAGAGCCACTGCTCCAGAGGATAGGAGTGGGACACTGCTGGGAGGTAATTTTACATAAATAAACTTATAAATGTAGATTTATATGTGCTATGGGCTGAATTGTGTTCCCTGCCCCAGTACCTCAGAATGTGACTACATCTGGAGACAAGCCCTTTAAATTTGTTATTACAGTAAAATGAGCTCATATGGGTGGGTCCTAGTCCAACATGACTGATATCCTCAGGAGAAGACAAGACTGGGACAGACATGCAGAGGGGAGACCACGCGAAGACACAGGGAGAAGGCAGCCATCCACAAAACAGAGAGTGGATCCAAAAGAAAACAACTCTGCAGACACCTCAATCTTGTACTTTCAGCCTCCAGAACCATGAGAAAATAAACTTCTGTTGTTTAAGCCTCCCTCCCAGTCTTGACACTTTGCTATGGCAGCCCTAGCAAGCAAATACAATACAGTAAAGCCTTGATATAATGGGCTAATTTGGGTGAGGGTGTGTCTGTGAAAGCTGAAAGTCCGTTATATAATAAAGTAGGTTTTCCAAATGCGTATGTTAAAAAACTGACAAATTACTTAGTTTACCTGTTTTTACTTATGTGGATACATTTGTGTAGTTAAAATTAAGTATGTATGAAAAGTTTAATTTCACAGAAAAGTTTTCTATATGTATTACAGTAATTTTAAATTTATAGTGAGTAGGTCTAGTAAATGCGTACATTCACCAGTCACCCAGAGTAAACAGATGCACATGGCTGGGGCGTGGCTCAGTGCACAAGGGAATGTGGGCTGCAGAAAGTCACATCACAAGACAACAGAACTAATTACTGAAAGCAACGAGGTGTGATCATGTGCTCACCATTCCCCAAACTGTTTACAGTGATGACTTTTGGATTTAAATGTGTAGACTATAGTTGTAGATATGTAATATTTATTTATGTTGGCGAAATTACTAGTGTTTTTTTCCAAAATATGGTCTATTCAATAAAATTTGTTAAAAATAACAGTGAATTGCCATAGCCAGTTTGGCTCAATGGTTAGAGTGTCGGCCCTCAGACTGAAGGGTCCCTGGTTCAATTCCGACCAAGGGCACCACGCACTTCAGTTGCAGGCTAAACCAGGGCACGTTCAGGGGGTAGGCCAACCAACTGATGTGTCTCTATCACATCAACATTTCTCTCTCTTTCACTCTCTCTCTCTCCTTTCCACTGTCTCTGAAAAGCAATGGAAAAAATATTCCAGTGAAGATAAAAACAAAAAAACAAAAGAAAACAGTGAGCAGAGATTGAAGATGGCAGCGGACTGAGAGGAAGCTACACTGACACTCTCCCTGGACCAAACTGGAATTACAACTAAAATACAGAAAAACCATCCTAAATAATCAACTGCAACTGAAGACGAGCTGGAGAGCACCTCATAACCAAGGAAGAAAAGAGGGGACCACATAGAGACTGGTAGGAAGTGTGGACACAAGAGGGCTGGCTGGGCTCCCACAGGTAGCAGCTGAAGGTCCAGAGGGAATATCTCAGCTATGGGGGGTTCCCACTGAGGACTCTGGGACCTAAACCCCAGGCTGGGCTTCCTAGCCCAGAGCACCAGACCTGAGACAGGTGCCCACATAACATCTGGCTGTGAAAAGCAACTGGCTGTCTGTCTGCCAGGGAGAGACGGCTGGAAATGCAGGCACCCTCTTAAAGGGTAAATTCACAAAGTTTCGTCCGCAGCCACTCACCTTGGGCTCTGGCAGAGGGAGGGCAAAGTGGACTGGAGCTGTGTGGGGAGAATCTAGGGTTGTGGACTCTGGAGATAGAGTTCAGAGGGCACCCCTCTGGGTTCCTGTGCTGAGTCATTCCTTCATACTGCAGAGGCAGACATTTACCTTCCAAGCAGCTTTTGCCTGAGGGAGAAGCAATTTCCCCACCGTGCTGGAAAACCTCTTGCTCTACTCTGTGGTGTTTCTATAGCCTGAGGCTCATTAAGAGAATCAGATTAATCAGCCTGCAGGCAGAGGCAGACTTCAGAGTGCTTTGAGTCTTTGCCTGATCTGCTTCTGGACCTGGGCCTTGGAGAAGCAGATTTGGGGGTACATATTGGTCCTATCCAAAGGCATCCAGCCCCAAAAAAGGAGACCTCAAGCCGTGGGTTGTTGATAGCTGCAAATAGCGTACTCAAGGTCAGTAACAAACAGCATCTGACGCTGGTCTGCACTAAAGACCATCCAAAAAGACGGAGAGTTCTAGCAGGTTTATCTAATACGTAGAAACAAACCCAAGTAAGCAGCCAAAATGGGGATACAAAAAACAAGCCCCAAATGAAAGAACAAAAGAAGTCTCCAGAAAAAGAGCTCAATGAAATAGAGATAAGCAGTCTATCAGATATAGAGTTCGTAATACTGATTGTAAGGATGCTCAACAGCATGAAAAATATATGGAAACTATGAAGGAAATTAAGAATGACATAGCAGAAATAAAGAATACATTGGAAGGAATAAAAAGCAGATCAGAGGAAGCTGAGGATCAGGTCAGTGAATTAGAAGACAGGGTAGAAAAAAATCAATCAGAGATCCAAAAAGAAAAAAACAATTAAAAAACAGGAGGACAATCTAAGGGAGCTGTGGGACAACATGAAACATAACAATATTCACATCATTAGAGTGCCATAGGAGGTCAAAAGTAAGCAAGGGTTAGAGAACCTATTTGAAGAAATAATGGCAGAAAACTTCCCTTACCTGGTCAAGGAAAAAGTCACACAAGTTCAGGAGGCACGGAGAGTCCCAAGCAAGAAGGATCCAAAGAGGCCCAAGCCCAGACACATCATAATTAAAATGCCAAAAATTCAAGACAAAGAGAGAATATTAAAGGCAGCAAGAGAAAAGCAATCTGTTACCTAGAAAGGAGCTCCCATAAGACTGTCAGCTGACTTCTCACCAGAAACTTTACAGGCCAGAGGGAATGTCATGGAGTATTCAAGGTAATGCAAAACAAGGATCTGAAGCCAATAATTCTCTATCCAGCAAGGCTATCATTCAAAATAGATGGTGAAATAAAGAGCTTCCCAGACAAAAAAAAAAGACTGAAGGAGTTTATCACCACCAAACCAGCATAGCAGGAAATGTTATAGGGACTGCTATAGTTAGAAGTAGAAATAGAAGCACTGCAAGAAATGTTAAAGTGACTGCTTTAATAATAAGAAGAAGAAATGGAGAGAGAAACATAGGCATAAAGAATTAAAATGGCAATAAATAAGGACCTATCAATAATAACCTTAAGGACTTTAAGGGAGAGGTCAACAGTAATACAGTCATAGTCATGGACTTTAATACCCCACTGACTTCACTGGATAGATCTTAGCAGACAAAAAGTCAACACAGAAATAGTGACTAAATGGCACACTAGATGAGATAGATTTAATTAATATTTACAGAACATTTCACCCCCCCAAAGCTGCAGAATATACATTCATCTCAAGTGCACATGGGTCGTTCTCAAAGGCAGACCACATGTTAGGACACTAAATCAGTCTCTATGAGTTCAAGAAGATTGAAATCATATCAAGCATCTCAGATCACAAGGGCATGAAATTAGAAATCAACTACAGTAAAAACATTCAAAAACATTCAAACGCATGGAGGCAAAATAACATGCTATTAAACAATGAATGGGTTACCAATAAGATCAAGAACGAAATCAAAAACTCCCTGGAAACAATTGAAAATGAACACACAACAACCCAGTATCTATGGGACATGGCTAAGGCAGTCCTGAGAGGGAAGTTCATAGCACTGCAGGCCTACCTCAAAAAGCAAGAACAACTGTCTAACCCTACAACTTAAAGAATTAGAAAGCTCCCCTGTGACGCCATCTGGACCAGGGCTTTTGTTGGCTGGAGTTTTTTTTATTACTGCTTTGATTTCATCAGTTGTTATTGGCCTATTCAGGTTTCCTGATTCTTCCTGATTCAGTTTTACATGATCTCACTCATATGTGGAATCTAATGAACAAAACAGACTGAGGAACAAAATTGATCCAGAGACATAGAAGCATGGAACAGACTGAGGATCTCAGTGGGAAGGCAGGGGTGGGGGAGTGGGTGGGGAGAGTTTAATTAAAGAACTTATGTGCATATATGCATAACCCATGGACACAGACAATAGTGTGGGGAAGACCTGGGGGGCACGGATGCGGGGTGGAGGGGATCAATGGGGAAGTAAAGGGGGGATATCTGTAATACTTTCAACAATAAAGATAAATTTAATAAAAACAGAAAACAGCGAATTAATAACAACAAAATAACCTGTTAATTTAAAGATAAGCAAGTATTGATTAAAAGCATTTTAAAATTAACAGGGTGTTAATTTTCACATATGACAAACAGACTGGAAATTTTGTCCATTAAATCTGAAGTCCATTAAATCAAGACTCACAAAATCGAGGGTTTACTGTATAGAAATTAAATTATATAAATATAAAAATATCCTTTAAAACATGTGTATACATGATAGCCGTGTATGTGAGTACATACACACATGTGTATGTCTATATATATATAATCTCTATATCTAGGATTCTATCTCTGTATGTATAGCCTTGCATGAAAACTTCAATTTTTCTCCATTGCCACAGAACAAGATCTTACTCCTGGAATTTGGGGTTCCCCTTTCCTCCTGAGTCCCCACCACTCCAGTGCTCCTCCCCAGCACAGCCTCACCCCCTCACCGCACCTGTCTCCTGGGGGTGCCTCGCCTCGGCCTGCCCCCGGAATGAACTTCTCACCCTGGCGGCTGCGGAAGCTCCCACCAGCTTTCCTAGAGAACAGGAGTCACTTCCCCTCTATTCCCTCCCAGCGCGCGTACACACCCCTCTCAAAACACTCCGGCGGGTGCTAATT
Organism: Miniopterus schreibersii; assembly: GCF_964146895.1. Taxonomy (NCBI): domain Eukaryota; kingdom Metazoa; phylum Chordata; class Mammalia; order Chiroptera; family Miniopteridae; genus Miniopterus; species Miniopterus schreibersii. The sequence continues at coordinate 6,158,571 of NC_138112.1, read as the reverse complement.
ACTCGCTTAGGGGTTTGTCTCCCAGCAACAGCCTTAAGGAAGGACTGGTCCCTCCTCTGCAGCACAGGCGGATTTCAGGATGAAGAGGGGGCAGCAGGAGTGCTCCCCACCTCGGGGCAGCCTGCCTGTGGGTGTGCTGGGGGAGTCAGCTCCCGCCCCCTCCAGAGGGAGAGCAAAGGCACAGTTCTGTGCACTCCTCCCCAAGGGGAGCCCAGCTGACTGGACAAACAAAAGCCCCGAGTTCAAGGACGGCAGACAGATTGCAGGAGCTCTGGACAGCAAGTTGGGCATTTAAAGCCAAGCACAGTGGCTTTTGGAGATTAAATCCATCACAGGTTTGCTAAACTCGAGGTGAGCCAATAAAGAAAGTACAGGGATCATCACTACCCTGCAGGCAGCCCGGTGGGCAGGGGCACGCGGGGGCCGTAGTGCAATCAGATCCACACGAATGCAAGACACGCGGGCTTAATTTTTCATTTGCAATCAAGGCCACATCGCCCCCCCTCATAGTCCCAGGAACTCCGGTCCTTCCTCAGGCTCCTTTCACAGGCCACGTTGCTGAGAGAAGGGAAAATTATTCAGAGATAATGGTGCTGATTATGGGATGGCAAGTGGTTGCGAAGTGCCACCAGTGCCTGCAGAAGGTGAGCAGGAGGGGCCCAGGGATAGCATTCCCAGTGCAGGGAGAACCGCCCCTGTCCCTTGGCACCCTGGCTGGTCCCAGGGCTCCTATGCCCCCTAGCCCCCTGGAACTGTGCCGGGAGTCATATGTCCCTTTCCTGAATGGGGGCTCGTTAAGCCCCTTTTTCCCGTTATTTCATACCCACTCTTCTTTTAATCCAAGAAAATGAACAAAGAGAGTTCTAGCATGCAGAGAATTCAGAGGATGCAAAGCAGGTGGGATTATGGGAGTCGGATTCGGGAACCAGAGGAGCTGGGCCCTGGTGCCCCACCTGCCGCAGACTCCCCTGTGTGAGTCTGGGCGAGGCAAGTGCTCCGGACTCACTGCTGCACCTCCAGGTAGGAGTGGCACCCTGATCGCTGCCTGTGGTGCTGCACGGCCTGGAGGAAAGTCTAAGCTCCTGAAGAAACACAGGAGGAGGCCTGTGCTTCTCAACCTCTCCTGGGAAGGAGACAAAGGAAAATCAACTTGAGTTGCAGCTTGAGGGGCTCAGGTTAGACCTAAAGAAGATTCATCACAAAGGGGAGTTGTTGAAACATGACATTGGGTACCACAGGAAGTTTCGAAACTTTCTTTTCTCTAGAACTGGAAAGAATCGCATCAATGCCTGAGTCTGGGACAGACTGTGTGTGCCTCCTCTAGGGGGGACCCACCGCCCCTGAGCTTCCTGACCCGACCTAAGGACTTAATTATCAAGCTCTCCTGCAGGCTGGATGCACAGCTGGCGCTCTGGACACTGCTTCATTTAACCCTCGAGTCAGCCCCAGCAGGTGGGTGCGCATCCCTAAAACAAGCACACAGAGATTTGCGACTTTGCCAGAGTCACCACTGGCTCACGTGGGAGTTGAATCTGAACCCAAGTCTGGCTGGTTTCAAAAGTCATACTCCTCCCAAGGCACACTGCCTTTCTGGCTAGAAGGGAGCAGGGAGGTGGGCAGGGATGCTCTGAGGGCATTTTCTCGGTCTCAGATGTAACTGCTCTACTGAAGGAGCCACATTCATGGCAAAGTTGGGGTGACTGACATCTGAGAAGCAGGTCCTGCACACTCATTTTGCGAGGTGGCTGCAGAGCCCTAGGCTGGGGCTGTGGACATGAAGGAGAGGCCTCCCAGCACTCTCAGCAGCAGGCAGGAAGTTCCCGGACCAGGCTTCAGAGACTGCAGGTGACAGCAGCCACCTGTGATCAAATATTCTCTTTGCTCCTTTGTTGGGCTTGGAGAATTGCCGCCGCCAGGCCCTGTGATGCCTGACAACATGCAGGAGCAGACCACCAAGTCCTGGGAGAGAGGAGGGACCGTCAGCCCTGGAAGGACTGGGAGGGTGGCTGGGCCCTGGGCAGCCCCACTAGTGGCCCTGGGAGCCTTCAGTGCCTCCGTGGCTGCCGGACCCAAGCCCCGCCCTGCCACTCTGACCACGAGAAGCTCCCCGAGGTCACATGACTGCCAGAGAGAAGAGCCCACTGCCCCTGCTTCCTTCAACCCACTAGTTCCCATAAGAACACAAGGCTGAAATGCCCCTGGATGCTGACCCCAGGCCAAGGGATCAGAGGCCTGGCTGCAGGTGAGCAAGGGGACAGGGCAACTGGAGACAGACAGCAAGGGGCACCTCCCCGCCCCCCCAGGGGCTGGCTTTGTGTCTTGGGCACAGGCTCCTTTTATCCTCAGTTTTCGCATCTGTGACTGGCCACAGCAATAACAGCTCCCTGCCAGGGTCGTTAGGAAGGCTAAAGGAGTTCGTGCATCTGAAGTGCTGGGAGCTGCGCGGCCACATGGTCAGCACTGTATAAGTGTTAACTGTGATTGCTGTCACTTTGTCACCCCACTACTGCTACTTCAAAAACGACCACTATGAAAAGATAGCGGAGAGATCAGTACAAACGCAGGAGCAGAGAACCCAGCCTGGCTCTAAAGCACCAGCTGCAGGGAGACAGAACTGGGGACCAGGGCCACCAAGTGGTCCAGGTTTGGGCACTGAAAAAGTCCCACAAACCTCCTTATTTCCCGGCAAACTGAGGTGGTTGGTCATCCGCATGGACAGGCACCTCTGAGAAGAGAGCAGTGGGGCTCACAGTCAATCGCAGACTCTGGGCTTGGCATCCACCCTGCTATCCCTCCCTCCCTCCCTCCCTCCCTCCCTCCCTCCCTCCCTCCCTCCCTCCCTCCCTCCCCCCTCCCTCCCTCCCTCCCTCCCTCCCTCCCTCCCTCCCTCCCTCCCTCCCTTCCTTCCTTCTCTTATTTTACTTATTTAGCCTCGATTCTCCTTTCCTCCCCCTCTTGATGTGCTTACCTGGAGGACGTTTGGGCATCCGCACACATGAAAAGACAGAAACCAGAGCCAGCTCTTAAGAGATTGGGGAGAAGCCTATGAAATTACCGGGCAGGGCCTGGAGTCTGGAAGGGGGCCCAGCCCAAAATGGTTGATTAATACAAAAGGTTCCTTTGGGGAAGAAGGGAGACAAAAATTTTTTCACCAGGTCTAAGCTCCTTTGGGTGGCCCTGAGGACACTGGAAGCCCTTGGCTCCCCGAGGTGGCTGAGAGGGTGGAGGGTGGAGAGGGCCTAGAGCCCCACCTCCAGCCCACGCCCCCTTCCTCCCAGCGGGGGTTCACTACCTGCTGATTTCATAAAGCTTCCCTGGCCTTCGAGATGGACTCCTCCTTGCTGTCCAGGTGTCTGTGTGTTTGTTTAAGAGAGAGGGGAGACGAGAGCAAGCAAAGGGCCCAAGTGCGGGAAAGAGGGGACAGGTGTGTGTGTGTGTGTGTGTGTGTGTGTGTGTGTGTGCAAGAGGACAGGTCTGAATGATAAGATCTGTGAGCAGAGCTCTGGAGCAGTTCAGAGAGGCAATTAAGTGAGGGGAAGGGAGAGCAGGAGAGGGAGGGCAGGGAGGGGATGCTAGGAGAAGGCCTCCAACAGATGGGTCCCAGGGCTTTGGCCATCACCCTTCCCTGCCATTCCTGGGGTCAGGGATTGGCCTCTGTGCCAGGGCAGTTCTGACCTAGGGTGCAAAGCTGCAGCCAGCAAAGCTGCGGTGGGATGTCTCCTCCCCGGCGCACAGTAGGTGCACGGCAGAGGCTCTGGCCCTGACAGCCGGCCCTTGGCTGTTCTTCTGCCCCTCTCCTCAGCCTCACCCACCCTCACGGGGACTGGATGCCTCATCAGAAGCGGGACAAGCACAGCTGAGCGTCTCTGCCCTGCAGCCCTGCCCTGCACTGCAGATGGAAACCAGGGAGGGATCCCAGAGGGGCACGTCCGGATTGCAAATGCCTCCCACTGGCTGGGCTCCACAGGCTGCATGGTGAATGGGTGGGCGACAGAGGGGGCTTTTTTCCTCCACCAGCCAGGGACAGAGCTCAGGGCAGGAGAGAGCACTGGGTGCTGGGTATCTGCTCTCTGCAGCCCTCATTCTGGAGCAGGGCCAGGCAGCCTCCCCGTAAGTGTTTGATGTCACTTGAACTTCAAATGCAAACCACTCCTCACAGAGGGAGCCAGTGGAAAGGGGAGGGTGCCTCAGTGCTGGGCCCGCCCCACAGCAGGAAAGCAACCCCAAGGACTTTCCTAGGTAAGTCTGGGCAGTCGGTCCTGTCACCTGAAGAGTGCAAGCTCATGGTGCATCCTCCAGATGCGGGAGCCTGTCCTTGTCTGATCATCTCATATACCAAATATGTATTTGTTTTTCCTTCCCCATGACAATGTAAGCTTCATGAGAGCAGGAAACTTCCATTATTTTAAGTTTTGTCTCCCCAGCACCTAGAAGAGTGCCAGGCACATAGTAGGTCTCAATAAGAGTAAAGGCATGAATTAGGCAGCATTTTCATCCTACCTTGCCCCCATTTTATAGGTGGTGAAACTGAGGAAGAGACGGGTTCATTATCTCACTCCTAAGCATCCCTCCTGGCGTTAGACTTTTAAGGAAGGCGTGCTTGCCAGCCATCCTTACCCCCTGGAAGTTCTTCTGCTAGGCTGACTTGCTTCCCCCCTAAAACAAGAATGGCCCGTTTCCAGCAGTGACAATCAGCTGAGAAACACATCCTATGGGGTCCCCTCTTCAGGCGATATTCATGGTTCCAGGTGTGGCTGCCTTGGAGGGAAAGTCCTCAACCCTCACGTCCAAGTGGTTGGTTGTAGCGGAAACTGCCTCCCCTGTACATCTGTCTTTCGCCACGTGGAAGGGGAGGGAGGCTTTAAATGACTTCAGCTATAGATCTCACAATTACGCCCCCTCTCCCTAATTTGGATGTTAATGTATTAGCTACATCTTTGCCTTCCGGGCTAGAAATTGTTTTCCCCCACCCTGAAATTATACATACAGATAGAGCAGTGTTCATTAAAGTAAGATTAGGAGAGGATGATACGTGAGAGGTATGTAATCTTTTGCAAATGGTTAGTGGATTGGAACTACCCCAATTACAGTCTTGCTCATCACAGGGCTGAATTACTCTGCCTGGGACAGGAGTCTCAGCTGCAGCCCTGCTCGGCTCCCGTTTCATAAATATTGTATACACAGATATTCTCAGCCATCTGCTACATGGTGGCCGAGCATTTCCTGACTTCTTGGTTGACTGCGGAGGGTGGCAGGAGCAGGGTGGCCGTCCTGCCTGCCTTAAAGCCAGCGAGGCAGCCTTCCGCAAGCTGACACCATATGTCTCAGGCGCTCCCACAGACCCATGCCAGGCCCGATGGGGTCCTCTTGGCCGGGGAGATGCTCCTGCGGAGGCCTCAGTGTGGCTGCAAGTATCTCATGGATCAAGGACCTATGTGTTGTGGGGCTGCTCTGGCTGGGATCATCTCCAGAAGGGGTGTCGGAGGCCAACGGAGGTGACAGAGGATGCTCCCTGGCCCAGGATGGGTGGGGTTCCTGGTGACGCCTGGGTCAGCGGTGAGGGTCAGCTGGCAGAGGCAGACGGTCTATAACATGGGATGATACATCTACAGTTCTCACAGGCAGTCTGCTCAGCATCAGAGCTTGGGGCCCTCTCTTCCATTCATCCTTTTGGGTCTCTGATCACTTTGTTTCCCTAAAAGTTCCTTTTTTTCAAAGAGCGAGGACCCCAGAGTCCGAGTGTCTGGGTTCGGCCCTGCCTCGACACTGACCAGTTATGTGATCCTGAGCAAGTAGTTTAACCACTCACTCTGCCAGGTTTTCCCATCTGTAGAAACAGTAGTACCTATCCCATGGGTGGGAGTAAGTTAATACTTGGAACAGTGCCTGGCATGTGATACCTGTTCAATAAATCTTAGCTATTATTTCATTGCAGAGGTAATTTGGGTCTCTTCCTACAGACCTCAGCGGCCCCCACAAAGAACATACCCAAGTGCTGTGCCAACGTATACACTAAGCAGGAGTGAACCAGGCAGAGGTGGGGCTGGGTCCTTTTCAGTGTTAACAGTGTGCCTGGCACTGTGCTGCACAGAGGTCCTTTCATTCCATTTCACAGGTTTTGAAACATATGTAATATTATGCCCATTGTACAGATGAGGAAGGCAAGGCTCAGAGCATTTTAAGAAGCAGATTCCCTGTTGCTACCATGTTTAAAACTTTTACTTTATCATTTGTTTTAGGATAAAATCCCAAATCCTTGATGTGGCCCATGAAAACCCTCCTTAATCTGGTTCTAGCCGCCTCCGTGTCCCACCCCCCAGGCTCACTCTGGGCTCTCCTCGCTCCTTGCCCTGTTCTCCATCCACACCACACACCCTCCCACTTCAGGGCCTTTGCACATGCTGTTTCTTAAGCCTGGGCTTCACCTCCCCTCCCCTTTTGCTGAAATAATTTCTCTTCACTCCTCAGGTCTCAACTTGCACTTCTCCAGGGAAGCCTTCCTGGAATCCCCCAGACTTGATAAGGCTTTGACAGCACCCCCAAGTCTCCTTCATGGTGTGTCTTACAACTGTAACTGAATACTCAGCTGGATGGGGTGGCTGCCTGAGTGCTAGACTCGTGGGCAGGGTCTGTACTAGTCAGGAAAAGCTGGCCTCTGCAGTGGGAGCAAATCCCAAACCTCGTCCTGAAGCTACAGGTCCCATTGAGTCAGCAAAAGCCGCTGCTTCCCCTGGCCAAGCGGGGAGCCAGGGCAGCGGGAGCTCCAGCACCCGCTGCTGCACCATCTGGAACACCTGGCTTCTCGGTGCCTGCGTCGGGAAGGGAGAGGCTGGAGGACCCTTCTGCTCAATTTCACACACTCTGCCCACTGCTAGGGGTTGGGGCATGCAGGGAGCAGGTGAGGGCTGATCTGTCACAGAGACCTCATCTGACTCGTTCCCTCGAGCGTCCTCCATGCCCAGCACCTTGCTTGGCATGTAGCAGGAGCCCCCACATATCTGTGGAATGAATGTGTCAGTGCAATTCGGTCAGGATCACCCGTGAGCACGGTGGTGTGGCTGGGCTTCTGACCACAATCCTCCCTCCGATTTCAAAGCCTTTCTCCTTTGCGCTCTACATTGTCGTTTCCGTAGGTTTATGGGGTGCTTTTCTCAGTGTGTGGGGAACAAAGAATCGTGCATTTAGGCACTTGATAGATTTGTTTTCCTGATGGTGATCAAAGTTGCATGTCCTTCAGCCAGCCCTGCAATCGGCCGTTCAGTCACTCACCTGAGAACACTCCTAAGTGCCTACTCTGTGCCAGGAGTGTCATCTCGGTGAGCGTGCAGAAAAGCCAGGGGAGGCGAGCCGCTTCCTGCGTCACAGGGACCCTGCCGCTCAGTAGGAAAGCCTGGATTCCAGCGCAGGTGTGCTGGCCGTAAGCCCGGCCTTTCCTCTGGAGCAGCCAGCCTGCGGCTCTCACGCCAGGGCTTGCACGGGGCCTCCTGCAGGATCCGCACCCGGGCCTGCTAGGCCCCGCCCCCAGAGTTTCAGATTCCCCGTGTGGGCGGGGCCTGAAATTGGCAATTTTAATAAGCTCCAGGGGCTGCCAGGGTGCAGGGCCGAAGTTTGAGAGCCACTGCTCAGCTGTGCGCAGCCTGGTGAGGGATGGTGGGCAGCAGGGCCTCTTCAGCGTGGCTGAGGGGCTTGGCCCGGAAGGGGGGGTCAGTAACTAACACCGCACCTGCGGCTGCGGTTTGGCACTTCTCTGTGGGCTGCCCGCAGTGAAGGGTGAAAACGAGGGGGGTGGACTGGACAGCCCTGAGGTGCTCCACAGGTCTGACTTTCTATATTCTGTGGCTGGATGAACTCACCAAAGCTACAGATTCCATTAAAGTCGCTTCCTAGGTGGGAAATGCCGACAGTAACTGCCCAGGAAGTCAGGGAATTGCCCAGTAGCCACTGTGCTGGGGCTAGTGCCAGCCCGGGGGTTGGAGAAAAAGTGTGAGCTGTGACCCTGCCCGAGGCTCCAGCAGCCTGGGGGAGACAGGACACACACCTGAGACAGTGAGAGGGAAACGGGCTGGGTTATACCCAAGTGCTAATTGGTGCGAGTCTGTTTAGGGGCTGCAAGCAGGGTCAGGAAGCCCCCGGGTGAAGTAGGATTCCCGGAGCCTTGAAGTCTTACAACAGCCCAGAACTAACAGGTAACAGCACAGCATTTTCACCCACATGATCCCCACGCCTGCTGTGAGGTGGGTATTTTGAGGATGAAGAAAGACACTCAGAGACTTGCCCCATGCCAACTTTATTAAGTGAGGATGTTGGGATTTGAACCCGAGTCTGCTGATAACGAAGCCCGTGTTCTTCCACAGGTAGGCAGGAGCAAGAGAGTGGGTGGTGGCAAGGACCCGGGAAGGCCCCGCCTGGACCACACGGAGGGCGCTGGTGAGAGGGGCTGGTAGAAGAGGCTGAGTGGGTGGGTGGGTGCCAGCTCCTTGGATCCGGAAGCCTGAGGACCCTGGCATGACTGGAACACAGGCGACGGTGGGCGGCGGTGGGAAGTGTTTGTATTGCTGCGTGGCCAGCTAGGGGTGTCCGTGGGGAGTGGCCAGGGCCCGGGTGGAGAGTGCGCAGGAGCAGAGCTACTCTGGGCCCTAGAGGCGCTGGGCTTCCACCACCTGTCTCCAGGCCACCGTGGGCCGTAAAACATCTGCGTGGATTGGAAAGGTGGCATGCCTTCCTCCAAGAAGACGCACCAGGCTTGGCTAGCAGAGGGTAAGCTGAATCCCGGCCCGGTGCACACCTTGGATCTGACACTCTTGTCGAGTGAACAAGCTGTGCAACTGCGCCTGGAAGCCTGGCCTTCCTCTCAACACCCACGCACACGCGCGCGCTCCCTCGCCTGTGGACCAACACCCTCTCCTTGCCCAGGGAGTTCGCTTCCCTGGGGGATGGGAAACCTCAGTGACTTCCAGCGGCTTCATAGCTCCTTCCCAGCAGGCTTTCTACCTAAATCCCTTCTAAGAAGGGCTGCTGGCTGGGCTGGAAGCAGCTCTGAGGATGAAACCCGCAGGGTCAGGGAGAAGCCGAACAGGACGCAGCGAGGCTCTGTCTGACTTTAAGGCGAGTAACAAAGGAGATGGCGCAGAGAGGCACTGGCAAGGGCAGGCGAGGCTTTGGAGGCACCCCGCCTTCATCACACTGAACGCGGGCTACAAAGCTCAAGTCTTTATTACAAAAAAAAAAGCAGCAGCAGCAGAAGAGTGTCAGGCAGCGAGGGGAGAGGAGAGCGCGCTGAAATCAATACCAGCCAGGACAAGCATTATCCCATGTGGAACACCTCAAGCCTCTGCCTAGAAAATTTGATTGGATCTTCAGAGAAACCTATTAGTGTGTTGTCAGGACCTGCTGGTGATAACTGACCAGCTCTCCCAATCGATGCTCTTCACTTGTGGAGCTCCTGATTTTTTAACAGCATAATTGTTTTTTTAATAACAGGCTGGCTCACCCACTCCAGCAAGCAGGGAGTCCAAGTCAGACTCCCAGCTTAAAATACAGAGAAGCTCCACCCGCCGGCCGCTGCCTCCTAACAGCAAGGTTCCCGTAGGGAGCTGCGCTGGGGCTGGGGCGGGGCCTTTTCAGCTCAGCCAAGTTGTTCAGGAGAAGTCGCAGAAGTAATTACACAAGTCAAAATTATTTACTAAATGAAATTCGTTCTTCACAAAGGAGCCTTTATTTATTTTAAAGAGAAAGGACAAAAATGGGATGATCTCCGCATGGCAAGGATACCAAAAAGCAACAGTGGAATTCATCATAAATTATTACAGCTTTTTAATTTTCAGCTCAAGAGCTGGCAACACATTTTATTTGGGGTCTTAAATGCACTCTACACAACAGCAGTATTTTCGCTCTTTACCATGCCTTGGATCTGAGACGTCAGAGTACTTCACAAGCAAATAACTCTAAACAATTTGGGATGGAGGCTGTTTATAGATGAAGAGCAGGGCCTGGGGAGGAAGCGATTTGCCCGAGGTCTCGGGCTGAATCAGAGGCCCAGCTGGAAACAGTGCTCCCGAATGCCGGCTCCAGGAGTCAGAGCTCATCACCACCGGCCCACCCCCTCCAGCGCACCAAACGCAAACCCAGAGCCTGACGACAGCAGCGGTCACCTGCCCGCCAAGCCCAGGTGTCCACGCTGACAGTTTGCTGCACAGACTGGACGCTGGGCGCACATGTCAGCTTTCCTTACCCACTGCTGTGGCTGAAGCCAGGGGAACGGGCTGCTAATAAAGTACCGAATTTTATGTGTGTTTGGAGCAGCTCGGCCCTGCATCCCCAGCCGGTCCCTGGGCGTGTGGTCAGGCTCTCCCAGCCTTCCAGGGGGCTGACGGCCCACACGACAGTGTGCTCTGCCCACCTGGGCCTTTCCTGGGCCGCTCCCTGCTGAACCTGGTCTCGGGGCGCAGGGTGGGGTGCAGGACCCAGAGAAGGATAGGAAAGGGCAAGAGGGTGGAAGAGAAAGAACAAAGGAAAGGAGGGGTGGGGCAGCTTTACACCTTCGCAGGCTCTAGGACCTCTCCCCACGGAGGCTCTGTTCCGAATTATATCAAATGCATTACAAACCCACATTGAATACAATTTACATGTATTTTCTCGTTTAGTTTGGTTGCAGTTTGCAGGTTGAAAACATGGGTTTGCAGATATTTAATTAAACATTTAGTAATTTTGTTTTATAGTTTTCTTCTCTGTTTTGGAGCCGTTGGGATGTTTATAGAGCACAGGCACTGTCCATACTGACCTCAATGGACAAAAGAGCCCCGAGAGATGGAAGAAAGGGAGACGGGGAGCCCCGCTGACGGGGACAGCGGGGAACAGAATCAAAACCAAACCGCAGCAGAAATTTAACAAAGCAGACGGAGGGAGTCTGGGCCCACAGAGCTGCTGCTTAGACGGAAGAAAGAGCCGGCTTACCAGGATATTTCCAGGAAAGGGACGGGCAGATGAAAGGCCAGTCCAAGCACAGATGAAACAAAATCTCTCGTAGTTTTCAATAATTTATTGAGCACAGATCCCCTGCTCGGCTTTGGGGACCCAGCGTCGGATCAGAGACAGTCTCTACTCTCAATGAATTTACTGTTTTATTGAGGGAGATAGAAAGGTAAACACACAGCTCAGGTGTGTGATAAGAACAGGAATTAAGGAAAGCGTGACACTCGGCTTGGGAAAGCTCAGAGGTCACCCGAGGAAGAAGGAACCTTCTGGAATGTTCAAAGGCACAGAGGTGCGAATGGAAATGAAATGGACCCGAGGAACGTGGGGTGGGGGCAGGGTCTGAGTGGTGGAGGGTCACCTGGTGAGACCGGATTGATAGCCGATTGTGAGGATTTGGGTTCATTCTGCAGTCAAACGTCAACCGAGAGAAGTTTCCAGCAGGGGAGGGACCCTGCTCGCTCCAGTGTAAGCCTGATGCCTGGGCAGAGGCGCCGAAACCAAAGGACTGGCCGTTACATTCCTGTGGCTGAAGGCGAAGGGCCCGGGCCAAGCAAGGGACACGGGAATGGCGAGGTTGGGTCAAGCTGGGGAAGCATGTGGGGGCAGTCGGCGGGAACTGGCAGCCAGCGAAGCGGGAGCTGAGGAAGGGGAGGGTCTAGAACGACGCCCAGTTTCTCGTCTGAGCGACTGATGGTGCTGTTAACTGAGAACAGGAATGTAGGGCTGGGGGCAGGCTTGAAGACATTTTCCATTTCCCCAAAGCCTCGTGATCCTAAGGCAGGTGCTGTCCCACCGAGGCCCTTGAACACCCTGCAAAATCTTTAGTTGAGTAGAGTAGGGATATGGCGGGTCCCTGGTAGATGAGTTTTCTTTGGGCACTCCTCGCCAAGCGAGGAACATGACACAGAGACCAAGCTCCAGTAATTATTCCTTCAGCCTCAGGAGGGAGGGGCTCGAAGTCGATAGGGACCAAGGGGGAACCTGACAGGTGCCTCCAAGGCCATGCTGAACACAGGGCTGGGGCTCCTGTCCTCACTCAGGGTGGAGGGGAGTTTATTGGAAGTCAGCTAACAAAAGCGCCAAGCTATCAGCAGAAGTCTGTACTCTCCCTGGCTAGTGATGTGATGTAACAGCTAGTGCGGTGGCAGGATTGAGACAAAGACACCTATCATCACACCAAATTCACTGGGTTAACTCCCGTCGCCCAGAGCTGACCCTTTCCTACCCGTGGAAGGAATGAGCTAGAAATAAGTGCCACCTGAAGCTGAGTCTAAGTCAATCTGTAATCAAGGGCATTTCAAGCCAGAGCTTCAGACTGGGCTTTCAAACAGATGGGTACTCTAGGATGACGCTGCCAAGATTAGAGAATCGAGTTAATACCCAGGGCAGGGGAGGTGGCCATGGCTGTCCGTGGAGCTGGAGCCCCATCCGGGCCTGGGCTTGCTCAGCACTCATGGGAAGTAAACAGCCCCAGAACAAAACATAACCGCATTTCTTTGCCGGTCTTTGATATTGGCAATGGGAAGACAAACGAGGGCTCTCTGGTTTGGGGATGGCATGAATGAACCACCCATGTCCATAAATAAACTAGGAGCCCTCCAAACACGTTGCTCATTTGTTCACACAAAAGCCAGGCTGGCAGCCCGCTCGCCGAGCCGTGTTCACAGTCGGATCCTTAATGCATTGTGAGCGTTCAATCAAACTTTTAGTGGAGAAACTCAGAGCAGGAAGCCAGCTAAGCCCGAACGGTCCCTTCGCTTTTCCATCTTTTGTGGCTGCCTGGCTGTGCTCTTATGGGTTTTGTTGTCAACAAACTCCTGGCTTGCCTTTGAGCACTCCAAATTATTGAAAATGACTACAGCTTAAGACTGGCAGGATGATTGTTAAAAACAGCCCTGGCATTAATCAGAGCTTAAGAGCTTTTGGAAAATGATTCTAATTCAGAAGGGGTGGCTTACAAAGAGGCCTGTCGAAAGCGAAGCAGACATCAAAGTCTGAAAGGCAAAAAGCCTCCTTGGTACCCACACCTGGCTTCTGAAATTCAGCTGGTGAGCCTACGGGGCACAGCTTCCCCGCCGGCTCACCCCAGCTGAGGCCCTCCCCGACCTGGGGCCCTGGAGATGCAAAGCCTTCAGGGAGTGCCCGGGCTCCCGCGTCCTACTGGCAGTCCTTCCCCGAGGAAGAGGGGTCTGGGCGCCTCCTTTCCTGTCGACAGTTGGAATGCGCGGACCGGTGCTAAAATAAGCCGCGTGCAGAGAGGCAGCTGCCTGGGCAAACACATGGTCAGCATTTGCAAGGAGCCAGGCAGGGCAGCGAGCTAATACTTCTGCCTTTTGCCCGCCTGGCACAACAAAGGAGACTGATTTTTGCCATCAGCATTCTCCCTATCAGGAATCATTGCACAATTTAGTATGATTAATGGTTTCCATTTAGGAGGAGCTGAGAATGAAAACAGTGGGGGAAGTGGCGGCGATTCGGCCGGGGGTGTTCGGGGCTGCAACGAGAGCCGGAGGGCGAGGGGAGCGGCCGGCCTGCCGGTGCCCCTCCGTTTCCTCAGGCATGGCTGGGGAGGCACTCTGGGGCGAAGAAACACATGGCTTTGGACATACATTTGCAGAAACAGTCTGAGAGCCGCAACCCGGTGGTGTACTGTTTGCTTCTGCATCTCGCCTCCTCCCAAACATTTGTGACAGCGGCTACTCCCTCTTCACCTGCAAAGGGAGTTTCATCCTCAGAGGCACTAAGGGCCGGGCCTGAGAGGCAGCACGGCCGGGGCTGCGGGTGAGGCTAGCTGAACTAACTACACTGCTTCCTGGCGATCCCCATGGCCACACGGAGATGCCACCTCGGGAAGGACCCCGCCCCGTGCTGGGACAGGAGTGGCCTTCAGCACAGGCCCCTGTCTCCGGAGCCCCCGGCTGGTGGCCCTGGCCCAGGTCTCATCGGCGGGCTCTCCCGGGAGTTCCTCTCGGCTCTGCAGCATTCTTTCTTCCTACTTCCGTAGGCACTGCTTCTTTCAGATCCCCCGGCTGCTGGAGGTGAGTGGTGACACAATGGCAGTCACAGCCAGAGACTCGTGGGTGCTGATAGAAACCAACCGGGAAAACACAGAGGATTCAAGAGGCCCTGCATTTTTTTTTTTTTTAAGCAATAGCCTTTGTAACGGAAGCCAAAAAGGGGAAAAAAAACTGGTGATCTTGGCTGGGTCTAACAGGACTCAACGCCCCTTCTCGATGCATTGGTGTCTCTGCAAGGAAATCTATTATTTTCCATAGACTGTCTTAAGCATCTCCTGGGCTACATTTCTGGCTGTGTTAAGAATCAAGCCATCAAGAACAGCTGTGAATGTTATACACTTTCAGCAGCAGCAATGAGCTTTGGCAGGGAAGTAGGAGCAAAAAACCCAAGTAGGACATTTCAGTTGACAGTAATGGCATTTTCCCTTCCTTGTCCAAACGATAAAAGATTCATGCTCCTAATTGCAACACTATGGCTGCCCCATCACTTTATTCTGGGAGAGGAGGTTAGAGAAAACAGGCCTAGAGAGAGGGAGAGAAAGAGAAAGAGAGATGCATAGTAATTTCGTCACTAGCTAACAAAGACTGATTAGTGCGATGACTTCCTTCCATAGCAATACTTTTTAATCAGGTCTGCTGTGTCTGGGCAAACAGCTTTTGTGGATTATCTAGACTTGAGCCTGCCAGCATCCGATGCAAGTTTAAACGATGAAATACACAACTACAGAGAAAACAAACCAAAAAGAGTAATAAAGTCACACATTTCAATATTCAGCAGCCATTAAGGGATTTAAATATTTGCTTGCTATTAAAGGCTTGCATTAGGCTCTTCCAACACCAGCTCTGGAAGACTGAAATATCAATTACGGATCAATTTTCCCCCTAAGTAAACACTAATGCAGGATAAACACTATTAGAAGAGGCAATCGTAACATTGCTGACTTCAGGATGGACTTCCTGCTGGTGACAGCAAGTTTAAGCCTGGTGATTAATTAACCTGGAGAAGATGGCACTTAAGGAAGATTTAAGGCGATCACGTCTGAAATACGGCTGCGAGCCAGCGCACGACTGGAGGGCACCTGAATTAGTCCTGCGCCCAGAACATGCGTCGACTTGACTCTCAGTAGAGGTCTGGGCTTCCCCAGAATCACCGCCCCACATCTCAACACCTCTAATGAGGAGGGAGTTAAATGGTAGTTGAGGGTGGGTGTGCCTGCGGAGGCCCAAAGAGCAGCGGACTTGAAGTCCACCGGCTCCTTGTAGGAATTATTTCCGTATTTAATGAGGCCCGAGTTGTATTTCCCAGCACTGGCCACCAGGGGCAGTAGGCATTTTATGTTCACTTTGGAATGAAACATTAAAAAAAAACCATAAAAATCAAAACAAACATAATTTCCTGTGAACAAGAAGAACCTGGAAGCTGAGGACTGGATGACTTGAAACCAGAAGGTTCCTGCTATCAAGCTTCAGTTTTGGGGTGCTCACATTTTCCCTGTGCCTAACACCCCGATTTGAGCACCTGTAATGTGGGGGGTGATGTGGGTGCGTTAAATATTGTGGCTCCTGGCAGAGGCATATCTCACACATTGTGTTGAGAATATGGTTTTTCTCCCGCATGCCATACCTCCTTTGGAAGGTCCCTCACAGTACGTGCCAGGCACAGTGAGGCCTTGCTGAGCTGTTACCCAAGATGCCACTCCCCGCAAGGGAGAACGCACTCTGCCTGACAGGTCCTTGAGAATGGCAGGACTAACAGCGCTGCACTCAGGACTGGCGGCTGATTTCTTCAAGGTCAACCTGAAGGCTACCTGTGTTGAGGATGGACTCAAATGTCAAGGTCTGAGACAGAGCCGGTGACTAAGGGCTAAGTGAGACTCGGACAACCAGGTGCCTGATCAGCTTCCCTTCGATCAATGCCACTTGCTTGGTGTCTATTATGTGCCTACTGCTGACTTAACGTATTGGCCCACAGGTCGTCTGGACCATGGTCAGGAGTCCCCACTTCCTTCTCTGGTGCAGGGGTCAGGACTGCTGAGCGCTTCCTTTGGAAACAATTCCAAACTACACGTGTGGCTGTGGATGCAGATTTCACTCTGAAGGAATTTGGCTGCCAGTTATTCATGACTAAGGGCTGGACACTTGAATCCTGGCAAAAAGCGGTGCATACTCGTCTTGGGTGGAATTTTATACTAGAAAAGTGCCCTCCCTACGCAGTCTCCCTATGCAGCATGGTTACTGCCTTAAGGTTCTGGAGGAGGGAATGAGAGGAGCATTTCTCCAGCGGTCAGCTCACAGCAGGGCAAGAGTCACATTTCACGTAGACCAAGGACAGTGAAAGATCACATGAATTAACACCGCATTCCACCTCGGGTGCCAGCTAATGGATTTGGAGAACATAAGCAGGCCCAGCACCGGAAATCTCTCCAGAGGAACAGGACCATTTCCCTCCCAGGCTCCTGCTGACCTGCACTGCTTCTGGGCCTTCTCTGCAGACCCTGCGGAACTCAAGGCAAATGTGGGCCAGTCTCGCCTCACGTCTGCCTCTGTTCAGGGAACTTCCTGGGTTACAGCTGAAACTGGCGCCTCATGTTGCAGACAAGGAGAGGGTGGGGGACACAAAACATACTGTGTGACAGACACATGGCCTGGAATAACTACACCAACGAAGGATGGAGAAAGGGGTCCTTAAACAGTCTAAGGCAAGCTTCACGGGGGCGCGACGTGGCCACAGGCCTGAGGTCTCACAGCTAAGAAGAGGTGCAGCAGGCTGGACCTCCGAGTACACACTCTCCATCTCTCCTGGAGCACCTCCTTCAGCTGACTTGCACACAGCTCTGACAAGTCGGTGCTGCCCATGGCTCTCTGCCTGCTGGCAGAGGCTGGCAGAGGCCCCTGACATCACAACTCCTCTGCCTGGACTCAGAACAGCCTCGGGACTGATCCCCCCCTCCACCCCTCATCTGATTTCCCTTCATGTTTCCCACGCAAGTCAGAGCGCTGGCTGGGCTTACTGCCCTCGGTACCTGGGACTCCTATTCCCTGACCACTAAACCTCCTTAGCGGTCCAGCCAGGGTCCCAGCTCCTCCAGAAGGCAGTTTTGACTCCCCAGTCGTCACTGATTTCCTGCTCCAAGAAATCCCCACAGCGTTGCCCGGGCTCCCTAACTGTGCTGGCTGGGCCTCCAGGGCTAAGGCCTTCCTGTTTTCCACGGGAGTGGAGCTGATGCTCCGGTTAGCCTCCAGGGACCACCTTACTCCCCCCTGTTCTCGCTGTGCTGGGTATACAGCAGGTGCTCAGTAACTGCCCATCTGAGTAACTGGCTTTTACAGAGACAGCTGAGACCAGGCCAGGAGGGAGCCGGCTGAACTGAGACGCCGGCCTTTGGCTTTTCTACGCCTTACCTCTCCTTCCACTGCTGAGCTCTCCCCAGCCCCTGCCCGAGAAGAGGCCCTGAGCCCGGGGTGGGGGGGTGGGGGGGTGCCAGGGCTGCTTATACGGTATCTGCGCCTCAGTCAGCCTAGTCAGCAGGGGTCCAGCCATCGGCCTGCAAGGCAAGGACAGACTGAATCCCGCAGGGCGAGGCCGGTCTCCGCAGCCTAGACAGGAAGGCAGAAGGATCTACGCGGGCGGGCGGCGAGCGGTCCTCCGCAGCAGGTCTTCTTTTAGATAAAGGAGAGAACTTGGAATGAAGAAGGCGGAATGAATTGTTAAGACACAGATCCCAAAGTAAGAGACAGGTGGAGCAGCCAACACGGGGGGGGGGGGGGGGGGGGGCGAGTCTGAGGTCCCAGCTGGCCCACCGCTGCGTCCCGCACCTGCACAAACCGCTGAGTCCGCGCTGCAGCTGCACCTGGCCCACCTGGCCGCTGAGAGGCAGGAGAGAAGGGACGGGGGGGGGGGGGGGGAGCGAGAAGTGGGAGCAGAGACCCCGGCGGCTTCCCGGTGCCCGGCTGCTGGGGCCTGGGCAAGGTCCTGGGGAGGAAGCTGGACCAGGGGCCCTCTCTTCTCTCACGCGAGGCGTCCGTAAAAAGTCCATAATGAGATTAAAGGATCACTTTGTAACATTAATTTTTTTATTAAGAAGACAGATATTTTATAGTACTTCTTTTTTTCTTTTTTTTCTTTTGTAAAAATGGTATACGTGAACCAATACAAAATGCGAATGGGAACACATGGATATGGAGTTTCTTACATCGGCACACTGTTCATGTACACCTTAAAAACAGAGCTGGCCTAGAGGGAAAATAGACGTCGCTGTGACTAAAGAACAAGCTTATTTGGCATCAATTATACATCCTTCATTATTTTATATTCCTTTAAAAAACACAAAAAACAAGTTTGTTCTTTCTTCACTCTAAAAAAAGTGATCAACCTGTACAAAGTAATACTCAACAATACATTTCAAACAGTGCACTGTATACTTAAGAAAAATACATAAACCAATATACAACTAAAATCCATAATTTCCTGTTTTTGCTTTGTTTTATTTTATTTTTTCCAATGTGTGGGGCCTACACTTAGCAATCTACCTGAGACGGAAAACACCAATCGAAACACATGGACCTGAGACATGTCAACATCGTAAGCCATAGAGTTACATCAGGAACACCGCACTACTGTACACTTTTCAGAACAGAAAGATGGGAGGTCCCAAAGATGAGATGCCAATTCTGGAGCAATGCTAGGCTTCGTTTTTTATTATCCTAAAAAGAACAACTGAAAAAAACCTGTTGACAACATGCTCAATGATTCTCACCCTTGGATATGGTCACACTATGGTCAGAATGGGTGCTAAGGGCTCGGAATAGAGCTGCACATTATAAAATTCAGTGAAAAAGGGATGTTCATTGTGGCTTTTTGTCTTGGTTAAGTGCCTCGGGAGAGGAGGGGGAACACTGCTGCTCCATGGAGTTTCTCTTTCGTACCAGTCCGTTCCCAAAAGGCCCCATATTGCAAATGGTTCTATCAAAGGTTAAAATAAAGACAAGAAAAATAAACACGCTTTCAAGTAACAAAGAGTTGACACTTTTTCCCCTTAAATAAATCAGCGTAAGTTTTCCACATAATGTAACAATAGTAAAAATGCACCTTGCAAAATCCAAAGTTACTCACTGAAAATGTTATATAATATATATTTATATATATATAGATCTATCTTTTGGATGCCATCTTTCCATAGGGACTGTGTTCTGGAGTCTGGAGCCTCCCCAAGACACATGGTAAGAGTTTATTCTGTCCTTCAGGACTACTTCTAGGTTCCCTAGACGTACATTTCCTTAAAAAATGTAGAGAGCAACCGGACTCCTCCCCCTTTTCCCAAGGCTCCCACCCAAGATGCGCTCGGTAACCGATTTAGTAGCTGTGCGCTATGGCTGCGTCATGCGAGGATCTGTGATTTTTTTGGCAGATGGTTCTTAAGGCTGAGGAAAGAGGCCAAGGCTAGTGTATGAAAGGTAAGAAGATAAAAGCACTCACACTTGAGTTCTGATTAAGGAACTGAAAACCCCTCCACGCTGTTTTCCCACCTCTGCTGACCTTTTGAGAACTGAGACCGACAGCAGCCCAGTGTGAGAACAGCACTGGCCCTCCTCTTGTACCCCCTGCCTTTGTCGAGCCGAATCTGAAGGAAGGAAAGTTTCACAGGGATTCGCGTTGGAAACCCCAGCATGACAAATATCTGTAATATACAGTACATGCAGGCCACACCGACTGCCTTCCGAACTAAGCCCAAAGGGAAAACCCTGCCCCACTCAGTCGTTCTCCCACCGCACGGACTTGCTTCCTCCGACGTTAGTGAGCAGTAAGGCCGACCGGCAGAGGTGGATGGAATCATTGGAACAGAAATAACCAGAGCAGAACTATCTCCCCCTCCCTAATTTCCCTCCTGTGGCAACTCAAATTTGTCCACTTATATAAAAGGAACAGCCCTCACTGTCAGGTCTGTTTAGGGTATTGAAAAAGGAGGAGCCCTTTCCACCCCAAACCTTTCTGGACAGTGTGGGGTATCTATGCTGAGCCGTCTACAGACACAGAATTAAAGACAGATTCAACCTCGTTGACACACCTCACTTGCAGGTAACCCTGTACAGTAATGTAGTTCCACAGCAAACAGAACAGTTTCTGAATCACAGTCTACGTTTCTAGTCTTCGCTGCTCTACGTACTTGAAACATGGGCAGCAGCAAAGAGTTCTCATTGTTTGTTCACCCAAATCTTTACAACAGCAGAGAAGAATGCATATGGATACACTAAATTCCGAACTATGAAATCTAAGCTGTGCTGGTTCTCCTTCTATGAAACTGAAATTTGAACAGAAAGCAGTTACTTCAACAATAAACAAAAAAAGTAAAAACAAGAGCAAAACAAGGGGGAAAAGATCCTAAGGAATCCCAGCAGGCAAAATCCAAAATGGGAGATTTTGGGGGGGGGGGGGGGGAAATCAATTTTTTGGGGAAAAATAAATGCGCACAGAGAAAAAAAAAAAAAAAAAGAACACAACGAACAAACAAAAAACAAGGCACAGAATTTTCTGCAGTCTACCCAAACTAAATCCAAGCGGCCAAGTTTGACTTGGTAGGAAGAAATAAAAATTCAAAAAACTAAAGCAAGCAAACAAAGAGGTGTCAAACAGCAGAGTGTACTTTCAAAGAACATTTTTTATACAGCAAACCCCAAGCCTCCCAGTCTCGCACCTTGCCACCCATTCTTAAGAAAACACACGAATTTCTCGCAAGTTCCAATCTCACTGTCTCTTTATCGTCTAAATAGGGCAGCGGGACACCTCATGGAAACAAAAAG
Organism: Miniopterus schreibersii; assembly: GCF_964146895.1. Classification (NCBI taxonomy): domain Eukaryota; kingdom Metazoa; phylum Chordata; class Mammalia; order Chiroptera; family Miniopteridae; genus Miniopterus; species Miniopterus schreibersii. Next base: position 6,137,782 of record NC_138112.1, on the reverse strand, counting down.
CTGCTCTAGATGAAGTACTCTTTCTTTTCTTCCGAGTTGGTCTGTCCTCCTTCTGCATTGATTATAGCTGTGTCTGCGTCTGCTGCGTCATCGGCTCCTTTGGCTTCATGAGTGAAGTATGTACCTGAAAGATGAAGGGGTAAAGCACGGTGACTGTCTGATGGCCTGTGTGCAGTGGCGCAGAGATGGCGACCTGCTTTATGGCATCGTCAGCCGAAGTGGCACACAGGCAGCAGGGCGGAGAAACGATTGGAAGGAGAGAGCGGGCGGGGGAGACAAATGGGGATCCGGGGCTCCAAAGGCACCACTCCAACGGCACCGCTGCGATATAATCCAGCAAATGAGACATGAGAGCAGTGACGATGACGGGGATGTCGGCGGAAGACGTGAGTGGGAGCTAAAATGCAGAAAGCCGGAGAGCTGCTGACTAACACACACAGTCAACGCCCGGGACCAAGGACCAGATATATGCACACACGTGGTTAAGGACCGAAGCAAGAAAGAGCCATTAGCCAATAAATGAATTAGGGCCCCGATGATGCTCTACCGTCATCTCGGACCGCCTGCCGGACCCCTGCTCCCGCCCGCCTCCATCAATCACTGCTGCCTGTCCGTGAGCGTGCGCTCGAACTCGCACAAGCACATTTGGTTTTCTCCTGCTTTCTGTTCAGGGTGGGGATCCAGATGGAGAAATGTCGGATATTATAACAGGGGTCATCAAGGCTCGGGTCTGCCTGAAGCAGCAGGGGAGTCGCCCACAGTGTAGTTCTCGCTGGACCCAGATTCATGGATTTGGTAACTGGCACGACTACTTTATAACGACAACAGACAGGACAGTACAAAGTTGGTGACACGCTTATCACCAAGTCCCAACGGTTTACGTGAAGAAAGACCAGGACTGCACTCAGTGGATGCAGTGGAGCTCACACTGCCTACGTCATAGCCAAGTCACCCTCCTCCCTGTACACACTGACTTCTTGAAGACTCTTGAGTAGAACAAGGCTGGTACCTTTGCTGTTTCAGGTTTTCAGAGTGACAAGCCTGAGAGGGCGGGCGGTCAGCGCCCCCCAGCCCCTCTCCTCTGTGGAGGGCGTACCTGCCCTCTCCCCCTGGCTCTCCACAGCCCAGCGCAGACTCTGCCCTGCTCCCCGGCTTTGTCAAGCTTAACCCTGAGAGGCGGCGAGTTGTCGGCCCGTCTGCCTCCTGGGTGTGGGAAGAGGGTGAAGAATGCGTGGCTCTGAGGTCCCACATGGTTTGACGCTTGAGACTGGCACTTTGGATCCTAAAGGTGGTTGTCAAGAACCTTGGACTTCATTGCTGAGCTGAAGGGACCGTCCCCAAACCCAAGTCCTCCAAGCAAGCAGTATGCAAGCGCCTAGAGTTCACACTACAGGAAGCCCCGCAAGCTCACTGCACAGCACTTGAGAAAAACAACCGAGAAAGACAAGGGCCGACAAAGAAAAGGGGGAATTGCCCAGAGGGGGGAGGAGAGGATCAGAGCAGCACGGGGCAGGGAGGAGGACACTGGAGAGATGATTGCCCATCTAGACTGCACAGTTAAGTGTGTGATTAATGGCAATTTAAATCAATTGCACTGATAATTTTAAAAATACATATTTATGTGGCTTCTAAGGCACATCAACCCAAGGAAATGTTCTAGCCACTGTGGCGAGCCTACCTGGAGTCTGGGGCCAAGGAGCAGAGCTGGTTCCCCTGCTCCCCAGAAAGCAGGAGGTTATGGGGGTTCTTTCTGTGTTTGTATGGGGTTCACGCCACACCTCGCACGCCAGCCCCACCTCTGTGGCTTTCACTCTATCCCCGATTACAAACTGTAAGGTAACAATCTATAAAGCTTTAGAGAAAACCCAAATCAAGGAGTGTTTGCTGCTCATCAGCTCTCCGAGTCCCAATCAGCAGCTGCTACAATTTGTTTATTTCCCTCTCCGTTCCAGGAGTCAAAGAGGCTGTGCAGCCGCATAGCCTACGGCCCACCAAGGACAACCCGGTCAAACCCCTGACCCTGGCTGGGGGGCAGGAGGCTCCTGCCTGCCGGGCGCCTGCTTACCTTTATGCCTCGCGAAATAGCGCCCCAAAATGATGAGCAAGCACAGCATGGCGAACACCACCACGGCCACGACACCGCCGATCACCGCGTGGTCCACTGCCCGGATGGAGCCTTCCTCGCCTGCTCGGGAATCTGTTGAAAGCAGAAGAGGAAGAGGGGTGTAGAGCTCATCAGGGGACACCAGAAGCCCCGGCAACGCTGCCTCCAGGGCCGGAGGGGCCTCCTTGTCTAGTGGAGGGGTCGGAGAGGACACTCTAGAGATGGACGAGTTCCACGGAGGGAGCAGACTGGCCTGCCCAGTGCTGGGCCGACTCGCTCTCCCACGGGCCATTCCACTACAGGCAGCACGGGAGCACTAATGCACGTGGAACACGCTCACGGGCAGGGCGGGAGGAAGTCCACCCCGGCCTGATGGCCCGAGTGTCCACGCTGTCCACCCGGGTGCAAGCCCTACCAAGGAGGCAGCCCGAACTAAGGGCGCAGCACTTGGAATGGGGTTGCACCTTTAGGGAGTAACGGGGGCTGTGGAGGGAGGCAAGACGCCCAGGGACTTAGTCTCCGCCAGGCACAGGCACAGGCACAGGAAAGTGAGGCGCTCCAAGCCACAGCTGCCCGGAGATAGAACAGGGATTATGAGACTAAAGACCAGCGGCATGCTTGCTACATTTGAGATGTAGGAGGGAGAAAGCCTCAATCTAAAACCTAAAAACTTATTTCAAAAAAGACAGCAAGGAATAATTGTCCATTGCCACAGACGGCTTTTATTTTATTTATTTAGCACTTCACAGTGCAATTAATTTCCCCCTATAAGCATCACTCCCTCAGGATGTCTTCTTCCGACTGAGGAGAGACACGTCTGGCCGGGGAACAGCTCGCAGTGAACCCGAATGAGCTATGGCGAAGCAGAATGGATGTATGGCAGGGTAAACAATTCTAATGTAGGACCGTGGCTACATCACCCCTTGCTGAAGCCCTAATGGCACCCAGGATTTATAGTGTGGTAAAAACAATTATTCTCCCGTTGATTAATACATTAACATTTTGGAGTGGAAGCTAAACCATTGTCTTTTTTTTTATTGAGTCAAGTACGACACCTCCATTAAAATGATTTACTAGCTGTACCTTACAATTTAAGCACAGCAGCAACAGAAACGGTAAAAATCTTTTAACTTTACATGATTTGTGAAGTCATATGTGAAGGATTTACCATTTAAATCTTTCAGTACAAGAAGCGCATGGCCTATAAATCTGTCCCCCGCAGTCGCTGGACGCCCGAGAGAAATGCATTTCACAGGGAGACTGAGAGTGCAAATTCTAGTCAATTTTTAAGAAAGATTTATCTCTGTCTCTCTGCAAAGAACAGAGCAAATCTCTGAAGCCTCCACCTCTAATAATATTTGAAGTTTATCGATCAAGTGTACAGATCCGTGACAGCTAAAGGTAATGGTGCTCTTTTGAGCCGAAACCTGATACAGCGCTTTCAGCAGGAGGCATGATTTACACTTTCTATCGATATTTCCAATTCTGCTCTGAGATTAAGTACTGAAGGACGTGGGGAAATAACTCGTGACGGAGGGGTCCATGGAAAGCGCTTTAATTAAAAGAGTTTAAATTAAAAAGTGAAGTATTTAAAGTGTTTCATTAAGTTACCTTCGAAAGGACTACAACCCCCCCAAATCCAAACCCAAACAGAAACGCCGAGTCAGAGGCAGCGGCGGGTCGGCCGGACAGCGGACGCTGGGGTTTAATGGGAGAAACGGGGCGGTGGGGGCAGAGCGCCCCGCACCCCGCGCCCCGCCAGCCGCACGTCGGAGGAGCCGGGCTGGAGCCGCGGGGCCGCCCCCCTCCCCCCTGCCCCCTCCCCGCCGCCCGGCCGCGGGGCGCCCTGCAGCCAGGGGGCGCGGCCCCGAGGCTGCCCTCCCGAGGGGCGCCAGGCCTCGCCGAAGGGGCGGTGGGGGCGCGGCTCCACCCGGTGCTGCCCCACGCGAGGCCCCACCCCCTGCTGGCCACACCCCGCGCCGGGCCCACCCCTGCTGGCCACACCTCTGCGGCCCCACCCCCTGCTGACCACACCCCTGCTGCCCCACCCCTGCCGGCCCACCCCCTGCTGGCCAGACCCCTGAAGCCCCACCCCTGTGGGCCCACCCCCTGCTGACCACACCCGAGGCCCCACCCCACCGGCCCCACCCGCTGCTGGCCACTCCCCTGCTGGCCACTCCCCTGCTGGCTTCCTTCACACAGCAAACCCAAGAACAGACCCAGATCTGCTACGAGGCTCATTTAAACACCTGGGGGGAGCTCGACACTGCCCTTAAACGCTCCTGTCTGTTCTCTCACGGTTTACAAACTACCTTAGGTCTCATCTTAAAAACCAGTAACAGGGGGAGGTTCTAATGGTATCGGTCGCCCACTTCTATTTACTGAACAATTCGGACGCTCCACCTTCCAGTTTCCTCCTCTGGGGTGACTGGAGAAAACTTTTTGCCACTTGGCTTAGTTCTAGCCTCTCTCCTGCACCGAAGTCTCACTGGACGGGCCAGTTTAATTAAAAACTCTCAGCATCAGACTTCAGAAGGGAAATGCTGCCTCCAGCTTCCCGGGGCTGCGGGAGGGATTAGTCTACCCAGAAGCAGCTTATGATCACGGTGTCACTTGCTAGGAAGAAAGAGAAAGCCTGACAGTGGATTTTCCAAACCTCAGGCAAAAACAAAATCTGACCTCAAAGACAAAACAAAATAAACCAAAAACCCCAGCACCAGCTGAGTAACGTAACAGCTCATTCCTGTCACCCATGTAGCTCCCGTCATGGCAACAGAAATAAGTGTGCATTTTAAACAGCACAATTTTGTTACTGAAGGGCACAAACTGAATGGCACACGCTGACAAAGCGCCACATCATTTGCTAATCCTAATATGTTATTCTTCTTAAAGATTTGCTTTTCTCAGCACCAATTCAATTATAGATGCTACAAATCCTTCTGACATTTAATTCCCTCTTGTCAGAGAGGAGTAAATGTATACAGCGCATGCACAGCGCTCCCATTAAGATGTTAACACGCACGGAGCATGCTAGGCGGTGCGCGCGGCCTCTCCCGGCTCCCCAGAAAGGGAAGGCGAGGGAGACTCCTCCACTCGTCCGGCAGCCCCACGCCTCAGCTGCATCTCACTCTCGCCGTGGAGCTGCAGCTGCCCTGACATTTCAAAGGGACTCTGGTGAGCTCCTCGAAGGAGACTGCAGCCGTCCTGGTCGTGACACCAGGGCTCAGTTGCGCTCGCTTAGGTGCCAAGTGCTGCACATGGGCTGTGGCGGTGCTGCGGCTACTCTGCGAGCAGGACTCAGGACCTCGTGGCTCTTACTGCCTGCAGTCTCCTCCGGAAATAGGCCTGAGCGGGGATGCAGGAGGACTCAGGGCCTCGCCTCCTGTGGGGTCCCCAGGAAAGCACGCTGGACTTGCTTCAGATCGGGGGGGGGGGGGGGGGGGGGGAGCTGGGCCTAGTCATTCTTCTCTGTGACGTCAGGCAATAGATGGCCACTCTGAGCCACTGAACACAACCACCCGTGTTCGCAGGGTCGTTCTGAGAGGTCAGCATGCTGCTGAGTATGGGCGTGCCCTCCGGCCCAGGGCCTGGCATAGCACAGGTACTCTGAGTATCTGCCACACTCATGTCTGTTCTACTGAAGCCCGAGGAAGGCTTTGTTCAGTTCTTATCACTGATTCGAGGCAAACACTTATCAGCTCCTTGGGGTAGGGGCTGTGCTGCATGCTTGGCACTGCTTTCCCGTGGGGAGGTGCCCCATAAACACCTGCCTGCCCTTTCTCATGCAGGGGGCCAGTGGCCTGTCTCTCCTGCATGTGGTCAAGGATGCAGCCTGGTGGCCGAAGGTCACCTAGTCCAAGTCGTAATTCAGGCGCACCATTCGAGAATCAGGATATTAAATACTTGTCAGCAACTTATAAGGACAAGTGGTTTTTTCAATGTTGACTTTTCTCCCTTCTCAAGTAAACGGATGGAGTTAATTTAAGCAGCAGTGGAAATGACTTGATTCGACAGGATGAGACCCTCCCCAGGCCCTTAGCGTCACCAGGACCGAGAGGCACCCGGGAGTCCACTCCACCAGTCTCGGTAACAGGTGCTCAGAAGGGCAAGGCCTTTTCCACTTTAAGCACCAGGAGAGCACCGAGGATGGTGCCAGTTCTCTTGAAGGAGGACACGCCCGATAAAGGGCTGGGAACTAGTCTCAAGCACACACTCCCCACTAGGGTCTCTCTGGAGAAAGATGCTTCAGGGGACCTGAGGCATTTAGGGGGGTGAGGATGGATTAATGAGTGTGATGACACCCCAAAGCAGTGTCCAACCTGTAGAAGTGGAATTCACATTTTGCCCTGTAGTCTGCCAACTTTTTAATTAGGAGGAAAAGTTCCTATTTGGTTATCTCCTACTCCCCGCGGGGGAAACAGTAGCATGTTGGATTATGGGACGATCAGCAATATGATGAAGTTCAGTCTCACTGTGAGGGAGTCACGGACAAGCCGGCACAGGCACAGTGTGACTTGTCAGCTAGTGCCGGGTACTAAATGGCGTTTTAAGTAAGGGAACCCACATGTCTAACCTCTGCAGCTCAACACTTTCCCGTGGCCTTTAGAACGTCTCAGTGGGAACTAACCCCATCGTTTAGGAGTCAGGGGACAGTGCCTGGAATCACCTGGGCAGCGTAAGGTCTTCTCTAAAGGGAAAAGCTGATTTAACGCTGGGAGAGATCCACCCAGGCCAGTCAACTCGTGGCTCTACACCTGACGGGCTTTGGGGGCTCAACTTCCCCTCCTCATTCCCTGGCTGCAGACTGGACTGAAGAGGACCCAAGAGGAAAAGGATTCTCCAGGCCCCAGAGCAAAGCAAGCATGGATCTCACAGGGAAGAAAGCCACTTAACCCAGTCGCACACTCCTACCGAGGCAGGAAGACCCACGTGTTCAATCGTCTCCTGAGTCAATCAGTTCACCCCAGAGCTCGGTTTCCTCAGCTGTAAGGGGAGACTAACCACCTTTCCCTAACAATCGCACAGGGTTTTCATGAAAACCTTCCTGTGTCTGGCTCATTCTCGGCTGCTGGTCTTTCTGTTCCAGTGGCTTCCCTGGTGAGCGCCTCCACTTCTCCCCAGCCCGCACTCACTCTCACTGTGCCCAGTTTTGTCTTTTTCACGGATTTGCCACTGTCCGACGTTTGTTTTCTTGTGTTCTGGGCCTGTCTCCCCACTAGACCGTGACAGTGAGGAGCAGGGGCCTGGCCCCTGGAATCTATGGCAGCTCCAGCTTCTGGTTGGTCACTGCTGCATCCCTGGTGCCAGCCTGGAGCTGGCATGGAGGAGCTCAAACAATTGTGCTGAGTGATTGAAGATCAGTGAGGTCATCCATATGTGTGAAAGAGCTTTCTCAGCTGTAAATACTATAAATACGAGTAGACAATGTCATACTTTACATTTATGGGCCATACCCTGATTGTGTCTACACAGCCCAAGGCCGGCTGGTTTTCGTTGTTTTATCATTACCATCATCATTACACGTTAGGTGGGGCCAAGAGTCCTTCAAAACGCTGTGTCTTCCGACAGTTCGCACACACTGAGGATTCTCGGAATAGCCAGGTGGCCATCGATCGCAGCCCGGAACTGACCATGTGCATCCGAAGACCGTTGCGTGCTTCCCTTATCTAAACTCGGGCTGTATGTTCAGCCCATGTTTTCCTTGTGATCCATCTGGGGGCCAGAGTTGGCTCACGTGGCTGGTTCTTCCTTTCCACCTGGCATGGATTAGCAAAGCCGCTCAGCACTTGCCCTCCTGCCCTCCACCCAGACATTCCTGTGCAGTGTGCGGGAGACTCAGTGTGCAGGATCTTTCGGGATCACTTTCTCGTTTGTAGGGCGAGTTGAGAGCGTGCTCTGGGGAAGCAGGACAGCTCTGGGATCTCCTGTCTCCTCCGCTCTGACTGCCGGGGGACCAGGCTCTGGCGCACGGTGTATTCCCTCCAGTGCACTAAACAGTCCCCAAAGGCCCTGCCGTTGCTGAGGCAGGGCGAGACATTTTTTAAAAGTTTTAAAATACAATGGAAGGATAAATATGCTTAAAGCTATTCTATTCCACACGGGTGGCAATAACCACCAGCTGTCACCAGGAAACAGCAGGTGTAACTGATAAACAATTCAACTCTTGTGGCTCTTCCATCAATAAAGTTAACGCCCAAAAAGTAAGTGAGAGGTTCAAAGTCAGACTGGATAAGCCCCCAGGTCTGCCAGGAATTAAATCGCTGGACTATGTACAACACAATTCTTAATGCAGATTAAAGAGGATCAGCTGGGCAACTTGCTTCGCTGGGCGAGGACGGGCCCGTCTGTTGCTTGTGAAACTGTCATTAGCTGAGGTAGCGCTGGTGGATGGGGCCGTGGGCGATGGGGATGAGTTAAAGACCGACTATCATTATTTTGAAGGAAATGCAGAATATATCATTTATCCTTATTATGAAAAGAATGAAATTTCCACCGAGCTAGAGCAGGAATGAATGGTAATATTATTACCACAGTTTAGCATTAAACGGGCAACACCTACTCTAATTTATTGATGGGCTGTTTAAGACGGTGTTAACCTGCTTGCCTTGTATTATAATTGAGTCCAGTCTCCAGGCTACAGAAGTCTGAGCTCATCCTTTCTCAATCAATATGCTCCCCTTCAGTGACCCATTTCAAGACAGCTTCATAAAAAATAATGTATTTTGTTTTAATAAATTTAAACACTATGACAGCTGCTCAATTTTTATTGGTTGTTTTTTTTTTTTCCCTTCAGATGTCTCTTTGCTGCTGAGTGAAGTCAAGCTCACAATCAATAGTAATTGATTAATCAGCATCCCCTTTGAACAAAGGTGCTAATCAGTTTTTGATGAGTTCATCACACCAGATGCAAAGGCAGCCTGGCCCAGCCTGACGGATCATCAGTGTTCAACAAGACTTACGGCTCCTGAGCAATGGAGATGCAGTGCTCCTGGAGGGCGTGGGGGAGGGGAGCAATTATTAATTTAACCAAATTATGATAAACACAAACAGTTGTTGGTTTATGGCTCCTGACTGGGGGGTGATTGATAGAACTGCGGCAGGGCTGCGTCTGACTGTCTGACTGGTACAGAGCTCAGAGACCCACACTATTCTGTGATTGATGATGCTGGGGAGGGGTAGGTGGCATTTCACCCCATTTTCCTAAGAGGAGAAAACTACTTCTGCATCTCTGAGTGATCCTTGTGTGGCTAATACGCCAAGAGGGACGAGGGCCAATGAGAACGCAGTCCTTCCTTCAGAGCCTTGAGAAGGTGCAGTTGCCAGGGCCACTGTGTCAGAGAGGTTTATTCAGGATCAAGACCAGGGTCAGGATCAAGACTGAGGCGGAGGTCCTCTATGCTGGGCACTGCACTCTACACAGGGAGAAGGGCTTGTCTACTCTTATTTTAAAAGATAATCAGGCTCATGTTTTTGTAGCTTCTCCAAATATACCACAAAGAAGAGGCAAAAATGAAGCACTTCTTTGGTGGGCTGGTTGTCTTTCCAGCCTTTTATCTGTTTATCTATGTAAATTCATTGGGGTTTGGAATCCACTTATTCGTCCAAGGGTCAACTGTGTGCTTGCTACGGGACAGGCATACAGCAGTGAACAAAACCAGCACGTCCTGGAGCTCCCACTCCGGGAACATCCAACAGCTAAGCTCAAACGGGGATGTGCTACCCAACAGAAAACTGAAGGCATCCTGGGGGCTGACAGGAGCACATAGCAGGCAATTAATCTACTGCATTTGGAAAGACGGGGTGGTAGGTACTATCTTATTCTCACTGGGTGACACCTGTATTTAATATTTCATCTCAACAGTCATCTATTCAAGGGAGCTGCACTGGAGGGGCAATATGGGACCTTCTCCCAACAGGCTGGAGTGAGCACCCACAGCCCAGGCCTCGCCTTCTCCCTCACAGTGAGGAGGGGTCTTCCTTACTGACTTATTAAGAAGGGACCGATCAAAACGTGCAAGAAGCCACCTCTGGCTGGCAGTGAAGTCTACGACATCACAAAGCTCATGAAATTGTTTAGCCCTGACCGTTTTCAATCCCCCCTTTTAGGATATGCTTTGTATCCTGGATTAGTGACGCCTACATCCTGGAACCAAGCATGAAACCTACTTTTTCAAGAACTCAGTGTGCTGTGAAAAGGTCTCAGGTGGGTAATTAGTTTACATCATGGCGTGTGACAAAACAATTGTCCCCTTCCTACTGCCCCACTTCTAGGAATACATGACAAGGCTTTTCTAGTCTGCCTCACCACAGTAAATGGTCAGTATGAGCTTTTTAAAATAAAGATCTTGTCTCATAATCCAACATCCTTAAATTGCTTTATAATGCAACAGAATTTCTCCTGAACCATTATATACCTAGAACATAAACTTCCATCAACCACTGACCAGAGTGGCTTTGGACAGTCCCAAAGAGGACGGCCTTCAGTGCTTTCAGAGCGTCAGCCTCAATTTGAAATGTGCATGCCACTACTGCAAGGAAGAGAGGCAGGAGGGGAGGAAAATAGTGTTAATAAAATTTATTTTTCTTTAGTCTCAAAATCCACAATTGCTCATTGGTTGCTCAACAAGCCAAATGGCCGTTGTGTGGAAGCGGACAGAGCGCCCACAGGTTGGACGCTGCAGTGCCTTACCTAATGACTAGCCCTTACCTGCGAGGTCCTCACTGTCCAGCTCTTCTGCGGAATTGGGCAACTGAGTAAGGCCTTACAAGTAAAAACAAATCGTTTTTCTTTTCATTCCTCAAGGGACATAAACAAAACACTTAAGAACTGAGGATGAATTTCTTAAAAACATGAGCCAAATCTCTTGCTATCTCTCTTTTTTGGATAGCTTGAATGTATTAATACGTAAGTACATTTCTCCAATCATTTGATTTTGTTATTGATACGCCATTGAGGCAGAAAGATTCCTCAGTCTCCACTTTCAAAGCACATGAAATACGAAGGTGAATGTTTAAAATCACTCATTCATAACGGCATGCAGAAAAGAAAAATAATGAAGCCTGACTGCCGGCTGCTGATTCTCTGATATATCTCTTAAATACAAATATATTCAGATGTTACATACCAACGTAAGTTTGATTTCGCGTTTTACTGTAAATTGAAATCCTTTGCCAATACTGTCAAATACAGTTTATGATCAATTTACGATGCTCTAGTGTCACTTGTTTCGAAGTGGCACAGCATCTGCTAACTGCAGATTGCAGGTTATGCCTTCATCAGAAAATCTGATGTGCAAAATGGTTTTTTAAAAAAGAAAATTTCAAAAATCAGAGGTATTCCTGAAAAACAAAACCCTCAAAGCTGAAAAAGCAGTTAGGTCAGGAGATAATCCAGTGGAGGTCTGGCATGCCCAGAGCCAGTCACCACCAGGGTCGGCAGCCGCGATGGCTCTCAGCTAAGCTCTGGTGTGAGTTAAAAGAAGGGAAAAGTAGAGAAAGAACGGGGGGCTCGGCTACGAGAGGGCGCGTCTTCCCCTTGCTTTGTGCTTACTAAGCACTGCATGCTGTTGGGCAATCAGGGGCCTGCACTTTTTCCTTGGTGCTCTGCTCCAGGCCCCGTTCAACTGCTCCAGGTCCTCTAACTTGCACTATCCCTAATATATCTCTAATGGGACTTGTCACTTTTGGAGATATTTGTGGACCTATTAAACTGCAGGGTCTTTGACGAGAAGGGGACATCTCGTTTATTGTTTCATCTTTCCCCTCGCTTGTAGCCAAGCACAAAGTGTGTGCTTGGTACGGATTTGCTGAATTGAGGACTTGGGAGCAACACTCAGTGAACTACCAGCCAGGGCACAAAAGCAACCCAAACAAATGCTCTAGAAACAAGAGATGGCAAACTGATCCCACTATTTTAAAAAAAACACCCAAATTAGCAGAAACACTCATGTTGAAATGGTCAGTAAAAACTTGGATTTTCTAAGTTGTTTTATAACCAAGCCAGATGAATATTATAGCTGGGTTGGTGCTACGAAGAGAAAAGGCCACATCTTCTGGTCCTGATTTCCACCAAGACCCTGAGATTCAATGGCAGGTGCCAATTAAAAATGGAAAGATTTTGAATCCATGAATGTTCCCAAACTATGGATTTAGGTGAATAAAGGGGAAGCAGTGAGCAATGCAATAAGTTATAGAGGTAACTGCGTAGGGATGCTATCCATTTGTTCTGAAACCTGATCGGTTGAAAGTGTTCCTATTTCTGGTTGGCTTTACCCATTGTATAAAGACTAATGAATACAATTATTTGAATAATTGTTATAAATGGGCAGCATAAAGTACTTCTCTGTAGTTAATTATGAATTTGAAGTTCTCAGAAGGCTAATCCCTCACTTCTGTGTGGCCCCGTGAATTCAGTGTCCCGCATATGTGCTTGGCGCCCACTGAGCCACACTAAACATGGATGTTCGAGGCAGTGCTACTGCTCAGGGCATGTCTCCTTGGAGAGGGCATTAGCAAGCTGATTTAAAAAAATAAAGACAAATATGCTTATGAAATATCATTGATATGCAGTTTCCCATTAAAAAGCAACAGACAGTTGATATATACCTCATTAAAGACAAAACTGTCATTTTTAATGGCACAAACTTTAAAATGTACCAAGTCATGTGGGGTCCACTGCTCAGATTACATCTGAAAGCAGGAAGTCGTTACCTTAGTGGCGCTACACCTGCGACTGTATTTTACGAGTCTGCAGTGCTCTGCCACAGTTAGATCACTTCTGAATAAATGCCATTAGGACGAGTTCACTGAAGCACTGAGTGTGCCTGGGACGACATGCGAAATTCACCTCCCAAACTGCTCTGACTAGGTGGTTTTCTTCCATGTTAAGAGTTATACACCCTCATGTTCTCAAAGACGACCAGGAGGATGCATTTCATATAGCAGGGAACACTCCCCAAAGGAGCCGTCCAGCTTCACCGTGACGAGAGCACTGGGATTTCCTCTTTAAACTTTGGTAGCCTCCGTTAAAGCCCCTTGGGCATTCTCATTAAGTTCTAGTCAACAAATTCCTTTAGACGTTGCTAAAGGTATAAAAGTGTACTTCTGGTCCACACGGGATTTTTCTAAGCTATTGGTAAAGTCCTGCAGTGCAAACATGATAATTTGCTATCTGCACTGTAACTGCCTCTTCGGAGGACATGGAATTTCGCTTCTTCAGGGGCTGGACGCCCTGCACACAGTCAGCCTCTTCACAGAGCATCTGTCCTGCCTACTCCCTGCAACAGAAATCGCTGGCCTCTAAGTGGTGAGATTTTAAACCAGGTTAAGGAAAATCTCAAACATTAGAAACAGTAAGAAATCCTAGAAATAGTTCAATAAATTCAAAGTCACGGTCAAGCAAAATTTGAATGTTTGTGGGTTCAGTTCATCAGGGTTTCTTTTATCTTTTTTCTCTTTTTTTAAAGAAAATTTCAAAAAAGAACGATCCAATAAAACCTGTAGGAAACAAAACAGCCCATGGGCCCTGGTCGCATTCCCACTGTGAAAAGTAGGAGGCGGTCTCTTACCTAAACGGCGCGCGTCTGCTCGCTCGGCATTTTATGGAAACTCACTTCCATCACCAGCCACAGAGGTTTCAGATGGCCCTGGAGTTTTAATCTAAGAGCTCAGCCATCCTGTTCTTTCTGCTTTGTCAGCTTTTGTGGAGTTTTCCCTTCTTCCCATTAGCAGAAATTTGGTTCACGCCGTTAAACAGTAGCCACTGTTTCCAAACTGCATGTCAAGGCGGCAGCGCAGTCTCTGGGTCCTGCAGCCACTCGTGACCTCAGCTGGTGCTGAGTGCAACACGCACTGTCTGCAGAGCCCCGACTGGTGCCAGTCTCTGGCGCCTCCGCCGTGCACGCGTGCAGAGATGTGCGGGGGACACACGGGTGTGGACATAGAGGTTGCAATAATGCTCACTGCTGGCGGCTCCTTTAAAACGGGCTTCCCAATTTCCCACAATTGGACAGGTAGTGAGAGAAGCATTTCATGTGCTTTTAGAGTTTTGTCATGGCTTGCACTGCTTACGAAATGTCAGGAAAGGGAGACTCATGGGGCAGTTACCCAAGGGCAGTGGACTAGGGTAGAAACATTTTGAAACCAAAAGGGAAAGTGAAAAATTATTTCAGAGGGGTTCCAGGTTTGAGTCTTAACACAATGACATACTGAATTTAAAAATATTTAAAAAGTCATTTGGGAGATCTAAATTCATGAGATCATCAGCATCTAATGTATCAAGAGGTGGAAAGCAAAAGAACAGTTAGATTTGAAAATAATAAAATAGAAGGGGGAGAGGGAGGGAGGGAGGGAGGCAGGGAGGGAGGGAGGGAGGGGAAGGGGAGGAGAGGGAGGGAGGGGGAGAGGGATGGAGAGGGAGGCAGGGAGGGAGGCAGGGAGGGAGGGAGAGGGAGGGGAGGAGAGGGGAGAGGAGGGAGGGAGGGAGAGAGGGATGGAGAGGGAGGGATGGAGGGATGGGGAGGGAGGGAGGCAGGGAGGGAGGGAGGCAGGGAGAGGCCTCTCAAACCCAGAGGAAGCCAGCTGAGGGCAGTGCAGCAAAAGCACAAGCACTATTCCAGACCATGGACATGCTGTCACCCAAAACCTCACATGGGGAGGTGGGTGGGGGATGAGAGAGGGGCACACAGGGCAGAAAGAGAACAAGGCACAAGACACTGACAGAGAAGCACCCACATTTGAACAAATAAAAACCATGGCACGCACCCGCACATCGTAACTATGACAGGTGCAGCACCGGGGCTGTAAGCCCCTCATGCATTCCTGCCCTCGGGGTCAGGCAGGTGGTGCAGGGAGGGTGAGGCAGGGGCTGTTTGCATCGCTCGACATGCACACATAACACAGGAGTCTTCCTGGCCAGGCCTTAAGGATGAGCTCCAAAAACACAAATGCTCAGGATCCTTGTTCAAAGTAAATCCCTTTGGTTACCCTGGTCTAAAAATCCCATCTTACACTCGTATCTATCTTTACTGTCAATTAGATCATTAAAAACACATTGTGGCTGGTTACTGTTTGGTTTCTTTTTGGAGAAAATCCATTTGAGTTTGAATCATGCCCATGCACTTCTAACCTTCCAAAACATGCTTTCTGTTCCAATCAGATACTGGTAAGAACAAATGGTCAACATACATAAACAACCGGTATACGTCATACATACTCTAGCAACACAAGCTTGAATAAAGTGTTTTAATGAGTCTTCAAAGGAAAAGCTTTTTATAAAATTATTTTTTCTTTTCATAAAAGAGAAATATGGAAATCCAGTATAAAAACTTTTAAGACCAATAAAACGGTCACGACTGCCTGACCTGATACGTCTTGTCATTTAAGTTGCCAGTTATCAAACCATGACGTTTCCTAGGCCCGGTCCCCATGCTGAACACCCCGCGATTATCCTCGACTGAATCTAAGTCAGATGTAGCTACACTGAAGTGGTGTTTTAGCCATAACTCACTCAAGTAAAATCATTTCTCCAGCTTCATTTCCTTGGAAATCTGGCCCCTGCGCTGTAATTTCTACCGCATTCCTATTACAGTTTCTATCCTGATAGCTGACCTGGAGGACTTTTCCCCCCGTCAAGAAAAATTCGAAATTTTAATTTGGTTTTCATTAAAGCTCTTTGCTGGAGAGTATGCTGCTCAAAATAGTGGTCGGACCCCTCGTGAGGAGGCTACGAGGGTTTTAGACGAGCTGGAGAATGTGTTCATAAATGTATTATATAGGGATCAGCCTGGGTTATCACTTCTCTCCTGCTGTGAAGGGACCATATGTGTAATTAAAATATATCTTATTTATTATAATATATACATATACAGGGTGTCCCAAAAATGTACACACTCTTTGAGTAATTATAAAATTACTCAAAGCGTTTATTAAAATACATTTCATTTTCAAAATTGAGCTATCAGCTGTTAAAATGTATATAGGTTGTTTTGGGACACTATATATATCTCTTCTTAATTTCTTTTTTCCTCCCCAAACTTCCTGGCTCTACACACTGCTGGTCAGTAACATCCTACAGAGGACTCGCTGGCTCAGCCACTGTCCCCGAGCTGGTAGGACAGCGGCTGCTGTGCGCAGTGCAAGACATGCGCTTCCTGCCGGAGGACTGCTCTAAAACCCGATTCCGGGGCCCTCCACTGTGCCGCACAGGGTCCCCTTCACTTCCTCTCCCAGGGAGAAAGACCTAGGGTGTCCTAGACTCACGACTGGCCCCTAGGCAAACTTCGCATTTTTCAGGTCAGGGGACACATTTGCTACTGTGAAGAAACACCCCACACAAGTACATCCATCAGTCACAAAGCACATGGAGTGCAGGGAACGGATCCAGAAAACCCAACTCTGGAGTCTTAGGAGGTAAATGATCAGAATTTCCTCAAAGATCTCACAGAATTCAGGAACCTTACGGTTACATTTGACCCCAGAGTTAACTACGGGGGGCTCAGAACGTAAAGCATCTTAAAAGAAGAGAACAAGATCTCTTGAGCTACATTAAAAGGGCCTCAAAGCTCTGAGGATAATCGATAAAAGTCAGGAAGTGCTCAATTAATGATGAAACCTACAAATAACTGAGCTTAATGGAGTGCGGTCCCGGAGATGTAACAAGCACTATGGGGCATTAACCTCAGAAAGTGAAGTTTTATACCTAATTGATTTCTCATGATCGTCAGTGTGTTTGGCCCTTTAACTTTATGAACTTTTCCCTTTGTGCAAATGGCAGGAAAGGGCAGGGTGAGCTGGGAGGGCGTGGGGAGGGCTATAGTGCTCCACACCTAAGTTTGTTTTTCTTTCTAGAATTCCTCATCGGCAAGTCCAAGTCTGGGGGTGATGGGCCAAGCGTCAAGGCCTGCCCTTCAAGGCCAGCTCACAGAGGACAGGCTTTGCTAAGAGATTTCTGATGGGTAAGTCCTCAGGTGCAGGTCTACTTAAGGAAGCCAGTCTGTGCTAGGAAGAGATGCTTCTCTAAAAGCTGAATGAACAGTCCAGGGCTGGCTGATCACCTCTTGTCATTTTGGTGATAGATTTCAACACTGCACAACATGCAAAGTGATTTAAGTAGGTCCTTTACCAAACAATTCCCTTGGATTCAATTATTAAAGTTCAGCCCACTGTTTAACTAACATATCTGTCTCCAAGCACAGTATCAGCACTAAGTAATAAGTAATCTACAGATGAAATAGGATCCTGATTTTCTGATTGGAGCGATGTAAATTGTTAACAGACTTACTCCAAGCCACTAAGTCAGTGGTGGAATTGGGAAAGGATTTCCCCACTCCCCATCCTAAGCTTCACTCTGCTTTTATCCCCTTTTGGTTAAAATCTTAACCGAACTTTTTAATATTTTAACTTTTTAATATTTTTTCTGCAAGTTACCTACACACAAGTGACTTTTTTAAAGTCCCAGTTTATGCTGTTAAAATATGTATATTGTGTCATTCTTGGTTTGGAGCTGTTTCCTGCCGAATGTTAACATAAATGTTTGTGCACACAGAGGTGAAGGGTGAAGCAGAGGGTAGAGGGTCAGGGCACAATTAACAGAAGGCGGTGGCCTTCCTCCTCCATCTCCTGAATTCAGCAGGAGTCTTCGCCCTGACCTTCAGTCTCAACTGCTAATGACACACGACCCCTCTTCCAAAGGCACCTGGGACTCCAGCCTGTATGCGAAGAAAGCAGCTGGGCCTTCAGTCAGATGCTACAATTTGTAGGTGAATTTTAGTGATCTGAAGTCCCCTGTACTTGAGTGTCTGGTGGGTTATGTAACTAAGGGCCACGTGCAACTGACACTCCTGCCACCCCAGCCGGCGAGGAGGCCTCCTCAGGTTGCAACACTGGCTACTGAACTCGCAACAGAAATGACAAGACTCCACATCTGTCAGGCCTTTAGCAGTTACGGTATATTTATGAGATCGTCTACTCGGGACGGGGCTGCCCTTGAAGACTACATTCCTCCTTCTCCCAGGCTTGCCTTGCCTCTCAGCAGTGCTGAGGAAGTAGATAAACAGTAATGTGATACCAACCGTGAACTGCGGGTTCTGTCGTCGCCGTGGCGTCTACAGACGGGAACAGAGGATTGGAGGAAGGGAAGAAACAGGAGGAACGGCATGCAAAAAAAGGGAAAATGGAAAAAAATGGAACAGATAATATATGAGCAGGCGTTCAAAGAACATCGCGTGACAAGCAATAATAAATGAAAAGCAAAAAGCATTTGAAGTGAGTTGCACTGTTTTAAGACATGCCTTCAGCTCCAAGCTGCGAGCCAGTGGGGAGCACAGTACACCCTTTGGTTCTGGGGTCTCACCGGGACACACCTACTTGCCGGTCAGTAGTCAGGGAACATGCAACGTGACGAGAAACACCAGTGTGAGCTCAGCATCAGGCTCAGGACGTGACCGAGAAGCTGGGTCGGCAGCCAGCAGAGCGATGGGCTCATCCATTCAAACATTGCCTTTGTTCCAGCCCAGCCCACCCGGCACGCGGGTCAGGGCTGCGGCGAGGCCTCACTGACTCCACTGCACTTTCTGGTCCTTTCATGGCTTATGCCCAGGTGCCTGAGATGAATCTACGGGCCCAAGTTTCCCATCCAGGGTGTTCAGCAGAGTTCAGCTGGAAAGTTCAATTAACTGGGAGGCCATGGGATGAACATGTTCAAGGTTTTCAGATTAGTTTCTACACACACACATGCCCCCCACACCCCCAATCACACACCTGCACTCACATACCACACATACACACACACGTCACACACACATACTCACCCCCGCACCCCCATACACACCTACACTCACACACCACACCCCCCCACACCACACACACCACATACACCCCCCACACACACATGGGCGCGCACACCACTAATCCATTCCTTACCCTGCGGATTTTACTACGTTATACTCGAGGGGCAGGAGTCTGTCACGGAAACACCCAAGTCAACACAATTTGCCAAATGCCACTTCTGATCATGAGACACTCCCAAAATTAGAGTCTCTGGCCAATCACTTGCTCACAATTCAGAGCCACATTCGCCGCTGTGAGCGCCAGGAGTCCCGCCCTGGTGGCTGCCTCAGGAGGCAGCAGGGACGTCTTCACTGCCAGAGGCACCTGCTGTGGAGTAAACGCGGTTGTCTCTTGCTCTTCTAGTTCCATGCTGGTAAGTTTCCTCCTCCTGCCAGGCTCCTAACCCAGGCCTGTGGTGCCAGCTCCACTTTGCAGGAAATTCCCAAGGCGCTCAATAAATTTGCTCTCTATTTTTGGCTAGAGGGGAAGTGGAATAACTATCTAACAAAATGCATGGTGACATTCTTTTTCCAGTGTCACTTTAACACCACTCCTCTGGCCAACTCCACACTAATGTCAACCTACCCGGTTGGGCTTTAGTTTCAGTTCGACGTCTCGCAGGTGCATTTCCTTCCATGCTCCCCTCTGGCCAGAAGGAAGTGGTGACACCCACAGGGCGCCGGTGGCCTCTAGCTGACGTGGAGCTCTGGGTTAACACTGCAGGAGTTTCCTGTCCTGTTTATAATGCAGCTATTTAGTTGGCAATTATTTTCACGAGTTTTGGGGATTTCAAAAGACTCTTTTGGACTCAACATAGGCAATGTTTAAATGCACTGGGATGCTAAACACAACTTTCTTTTTGTCAGACGAGCCTGGTGCTTCCCATTTATGAATATGACAGGCGAATCCGCACTGGTGTTCCCTTTCGTTGGCATACTTTCCTTAGGCCCTTATCCCACCAAAAAATCAGAGCCCTTCTAAGGAGTGAGAATTAACCAGAGGTCTGAGAGGCCACTGTAGCTTAATATAACTTTTAGCTGGGTTTTTGAAGAACAGATAAAGGAAAGAAAAGCATAAAATTCACCACATCAGAACATGATACTTACAAGTCAAGTCTGTATGCATAAAATAGCAGTAAAAACACCCCAGATTATACAGTTGAAACATCTACACCAGATTCTCATGACACAGTTGACACCTCTTTACTTGAACATCCAAGTCAAATGTTAGTTTGAGATGCTTCCAATTTGAAGGGCAAAATCCAATGCACATTTGCACAGAAACTCTGAAATGCATTCTCATACAATTTATAGCTAGGCTCTGGCTCCTTCCCAACATTTAAAAGAAGCAATAAACACTTTGTCTCATTATTTTTATAGTAGCATTTCTAACATGCTTTATTTTCAACAGGTAAATCATTAGTACAAAATGAAAGCAAGGAGGTGGAGTAAAACCTAAAGGTTAGAGTCCTCAAAATTAATAGCTTAGCATTAACCAATGACTCCCGGATCTACTGTCTTCCTACATCACAACATTGCGTCAGCTTTATGACGAAGTTAGACTAAGTGAAGCTACGAGAAAATAGACTAAGGAAAGTTCACAGGACAGCTTGCTTCCCCTTTCTAGGGACGGGAAACCCATCACTGCACCCAAAAGGGCAGGAGAAAGGGAGGGTGGGAAGGAGAAAACACGTTCTAAACAGTTCAAGGCAAACACAGGTTCAAGTCCAACAACAGAGTCCCTGCAGCAGGTAAGGGCAAAACCATGGCCAGCCAGGGAGCAGAGCAGCAGAAACAGGCTGGCTACAGAGCTCACAAGACCGAGGGTGTACCCCGGAGTCGCACGCCCCATTTCTCTAACAGCATCTGCTGTGCTATCTGAAAAGAAGGCTATTTCAAGTAAAGAATTCAAGACAATTATTCAGAAGTGACTCTGTGCTCCCCGCAGGAGAGCACTGTGACACAATCTAATTCTCCATAATTGCATTACGGCTTCCTGCGGAAACCAGACGCCCGGCTCTGAAGCGAGAGCCGCCCGTGAAGTGGGATTGACAAGGGATCTTCATCAGAAGGCTGGCGAGATGCGCGGGCCCACGCCTGCGAATCAACTTGTGGGGTCACTGCATTGTTTGACAACACTCTCAGGCAACCTGCAAATAGTAAACTCCCAATATAAGTTAGAAACGCTGTAATTAGCCTGAAAACGAGAGTGCCTAACTGCCATAACAAGGGCTTTTTTGAACTTCGTTTCGTCTCGTCTCTGAGCAGGGCCATCAAGCAAAACAGGCCCCAGAAAGTTAAGCTGGACTCTCGGTGGTGCAGGGTTAGAGATTAAAAAGGCTTCGCCGAGCTTTTGTCTCTATTTTAATTTTAATTACAGTGAAGGCGAATTTATTGTACACTTATTTTATATGGTCAACACAAAACCACCCAGTGTCCTTGAAAACCCCACAGGGGTGCCCATTCTTACCAGCCCCTCTCTAGCTGTTTAATGGTATAATCAAGGTGTCCGAGGGTGCGCCCACACGGCTATCGGAAAGATGTGCCTCTCACTAAATACTGACTTTTCTTCTTAGTCTCCCAGCCTCACAAGCAATTTATGGGACCCCATCTTGAATAAATTAAACATCATCTATATTTCATGTTGCAGAATGTGATATTCACAAAATGAAAAGGCCCCAACAATGTGTGAGATTAGAGACACTAGCCATTTAACCAAGTAGAAAAAAAGTGACTGCCTGAGAGGCAGCTGGGCAATATTTAGTTGAAACAGTCATGTGTAAGCTCCACTGTGGCAAATTCTAATCCTTTCATATGGATTCTCTCCAACTTAGAATTGTTCATCGAGTGTGACAGACTGGGGGTTTAAAACTAATCCATAAATTAGTCCGTGGTCTCAAACACAACGGGTGCCATAAATGAAAATGAAAATCCTAGAACAAAATTAAATTCACAACCTTAAATACTTTTTCTTCTCCAACTGCTCTGCGGTGCTCCTGCTCCCCGATGCAGTCACTGCAAGGCTGCGTTGAGGGGGGCTTTGAGGGGAGCGAGCGGGGTGTACATTAAAAAATGCAGTGTAATAACCCAGAGAACCCAATCTGCTCGAAAGCTGAGCTTAATTGTAAAGAATTTAAATTCTCCCATTTTGATTGTCATAAGCTTAAATGAAAGCATACTAAGCAGTCCAGACATATTTTAATACACTTTCCCCCAGTTTATTTTCGTAACTAAAGTCAATAAGGAGCCGATGGGTTTCCTTAATTGAATTCCCTTTCAGTTTCTGTTAGGGAGCTGCTTTAAATCCAGACACTAGGGCAGGAAAGGAATCCCCCTAATAATTTTATTTTCATAGTTGTGCTGCACTGGCCAATATAGATTAAATACAGCTGTCCCCTTTTGTTTATTTATTTACTTAGACTTATTTGAGATTTATTGAAAGCAAAAATACGTGCTGGAAAATTAAACTTTGAAATGTATTTCCTACTGGTTTCTTGGTTAGTTTTCTTTCCGTCTACGTGTCTATGTTGTGCTTTAATTAAACTCCCATTTACCGGGGGTGGGAGAAGCGGACAGGAACAGACTGGCAGCTAAAGGCCGTATCTGAGAGTGACGACACAGCTCTCTCACCTCTGAAGTCCTCCCCTTCGACGGCAGAGACTGCGTGTCATAGAGCAGCAGGAAGGGGAGGGATTTTTTTTGGTTAAACAATTTCAAGTTTTGTTAAAAGCTTCTGCAGAATTGTTCCCTGGTGCTGCTGTGCCCCTGAGATCTTTTCATTTGAAAACCAGATGTTCTGAAAATACTGTAACAGGAACCTGTACAGTGGTTTCATTTAACAAGGAAAACGATCCCTCTGTCGTGCTGTGTGTGAATGCTGGTGGAAGAAAGGGCAGGGCGCAGGGAGGCGAGGACAGAGGAGGGTGCCGCACTGGGGGTGGTGGGAGAGGGAAGTGGCGGCCGTAGCTAACATTCATCCTGGGTTAGACGCCCGAGGTCTGGGTCCTTCCCGCCAAGTCCCTATTTCCACGCCCAAGGTAGCTCTACCTACCACTTTTCATCCCAAGAAACCTCTTTATGATATTATTGCTTGCAGATAAGTATGGAAATGATGACAGAAACATTAGAAAAAAAAACCTCACTTTCCATCTCTCATTCTTGTTTTTAAAAAAATGCAGAATCAGATGAGCTTTATCACTGCAGTGTTCTAATTGCTTCCCTTCCCTCATAAATCAGTATGGGTCAAAACCTGGTAGGCTACGATGCTGTTTGTAATAGGTTTATAATCATCAGCAAAATAAAAATGCACTCACTTAAGACAGTATGAAAAAATGGTCATGTTCTTTTGGGGCAAAACTTTCATTTCATAAAAGGCCACACGAGTATTTACTAGTGTCTAACAATATTCTTGTCACCAGGCATCCTGGCACATCAGGACCACTCAATAAGTACTCAATAAACAGTGAATGAAAAACCGTCTTCACGGGGCAGATGCCAACTCCAGAGAAAAGGCAATTTAGCAAACATTCTAGGATGAAAGATGAGCATTTTCTAGTAACAATGGTTAATATATGCCTGGAACATAAACACACACACTGAAGGTAGATGCTTGGAGCAAGTTAGGCCTTCAGGCTTCATTCCCAAAATGCCATTCTTTCTTTTCTTATTTCCGTCCCCCCCACTCCCCGCCTGCCAATCTTGCTCTTTCCCTCTGACATCTCACTTCCCAAAGGCATTATAAAAAGGTTTTTCTTTGCCAGAATGAGACTGCCACCAAGGTCCCTAGAAAATTCACATCTGGTTCCCTTTAGGGAGGGGTTTCTCAGTCAGCATTTTGGGCCAGATAATTCTTTCCTGTGCGTCCCCCCTGTGCATTATAGGGTGTTTAGCAGCACCCCTGGCCTCTACCCATTAGATGCCATTAGTACTCTGAGTTGTGACAACCAAAAACGTCTCCAGACACTGCCAAAGGCCCCGGGTGGGGGGTGGGGAGCGGGCACTGGAGGGACTGGTGCATTAACACTGCCCTCAGTTGAGAACCACTGCTTTAGGGAAGGAGACCCAGGATCCTATGAGGATAATTACGGGGAGAAGAGGCTCATCCACGAGGCCCTGAAAGGCAGGGGAGGTGGCTGTGCCATCCCTTCTTACTCACGCTTACCCTTCCTCGATGGCACAGACCTGCCCTCCCCCTCTGGCGCTCGCCTGTCTTCTGCCCCTGCCGCTGTGGGCCCTGCCCACGTACCTCCTGCTGTGGCGTGCACGCAACCCGGGCAGTCCTCCCGCGCCACACGCTGAGGGGCTAAAGGATCTGCTGGCTCCACAGGCACTCGCACAGGGCTGTGCATATTACGGTGCGTGATCTTTGTTGAATGCACCCCTAAAACCAGGCAGGCACACACCCTTGCACCACGCGACCACCACCAGCCAAGGAAGAGCCAGCGGCCCGGCCCCGGGGAAGGGGCTGCCCGCGGGGAAAGCTTCCCGCTGCAGCTTACACGCCATGCCCGAGTCAGCCTCAAACCCAGGGGTGCTCCTCTCTGTACCTAAGAAACTGCAAGCCTGCGCTGTGGTCTGCATCTCCATTTGGCGCAGTCTACAGATGTTCCTGAAGGACATGGGCCGTGCCACTTTCTTTACCTGTGGCATCTGAACTGCACTACACTCGGAGCTTACGCTGCTGGACTATGAAAGCCAGAGCAAGGGCGTGAGCCTGAGGGCGGGGCTCACTGTCTCCAGCTGAACGGTCTTGAGGTCTTAGATACCCATAAGAAAAACTCTGCCAGTTTCTTTTCCAAGAAACAAAAAATACTTAATTGGGTATGTATTTTAAAAAGAGAAAAACTCATTTAGAAATGACCTACTTCATTCTTATGAAGGGATTTCTAAGTATTTCTGAATTTGGCCCTACAGCTATTCATTTCTCATTCTAAGGTGATTTTAACTTTTTAATTGATGGTGGTCGCACACACAGTATGGCCTGCAGGTTGGGCGCCTCCTGGCCTAAGCATTACACAAGCGCTGTGAAGGGTGTTCGCACCGAGTGCTGGGCTCTGTGGGGCCCAGGGCGAGCCTCTGACCGGGCAACGAGACAGAAGCAGCGGTGCGCCCGCAACCAGGGAGGGGAGCACCGCACTCTCCTGTGGTGATGAGGGAAAAGCTCATCGCACTGCAGACGGGCGAAAGCTGTCACCAAGCGCAGAAACAGGTAAGTCCAAGTGCGCCTGACACACGAAGCCAACTAACTTCAGAAAGTCCGGAGCGAGCCGAACGCCCCCGCCCCTCGGGCCGGCTTTCCTTCGGCTCTGGCTTCTCGGGGGAGCCTGTATGAACATTCTTACCCAGCAGTGGCCGGCAGTCTCTGTGTGCTGACAGAGGGCTGCAGGGACAATGTCAATCACGCAGTTTGCCCCCCATATGACAGCACAGACCTTCACGAATGAAACCACGTGGACAACCTGACATGATAAAGAAAAAAAGAGAAGGGAGAAAGGAGGGGTGCCTGCCAATGGCAATGCCTGGAACAGGAAGTCATGCTGAAGGTCAACGTCCCTGACGGAGAGCAAGGCACCAAAGACGCTAAGAGCAGGTCACACCGAGGCTCCGCGTGGCTCCCGGCCACTTCTACCCCTGGGTGGGTTTGTTTTTAATTTGGAAAAAGATTCTAATGCTATTAATGCCCTTATATGCTTGTAAGGCCATAACAGCGCCGACATGGCAAACTGACAGCAAGCACTCCTTTCAGTGCAGCAGAGCCTGCACAGCCGCCCCCCACGAAGCTGCCTTCACGCGGAGGCCCCTGCGCACAGGACGGGGAGGACCGGCGCCGGCTGCTCCCGCCCACCCCCGCTGCGACTCCGAGGGGGCAACAGCGACGCAGGCTGGGTGCACAGGCCCTTTCAGGGGTCTCCAGGACGAAGCTGTAACCTGCTTTGAGGGAGCTGGGTGACTGGGAGCTCAAGGACAGTCTGCCTCCCTAACACGGGGATAGTCCTGGTTACAGAAGATCGACGGTAACAATGGAACACTTTCTTCAGAGAAACCAGAAATCAACTATGGCCTTTTGAGTTTAAAAATATTTTTCTACTGCATTTGTACATTTCCTTGTAATGAAACTCTGACCTGGGGAATGGGTTTCAGTTATTGCATTTGCCTGGGAGAGAAGAAATAGATGACTGTGGGCTGCTGCTGCTGCTTCTTCAAGCTCAGGCTTTATGTTACTGTCATTGGATTTAGCTGTTGAAGCTTTTAAGGCTAATGGTGGCTGTAATATACCAAAGAGTGCAAGAGAGAAGAGTGGAAATTAATTTAGCTGCACATTTGTCAAGGTTCAGTTTGGAAAATGTTGCAGGAACCGATCC
This sequence comes from Miniopterus schreibersii, assembly GCF_964146895.1. Lineage (NCBI taxonomy): Eukaryota > Metazoa > Chordata > Mammalia > Chiroptera > Miniopteridae > Miniopterus > Miniopterus schreibersii. The sequence goes on along the minus strand of NC_138112.1, from coordinate 6,111,491 downwards.
AAGTCTAGGAAGCCTGGACCTTTACGTGAGACACAGAACCATTCAGCTCATAACCTTTAGTCTGTTTGGAGAAAGGAGCGAATGTTAAATTCCACAGGTGTACTTTCTGGGCGAGATAAACGTATGTAAGACTGCCTGTTAAGACAGTAAGCCTAGAAGATCACACCCACTAAGGCAGCAGATTCTCCAGTGTTGTTTTAGTGGCGATTTTCCTTGAGCTGCTCTTGGGCGTGCCAGTGAGGACCTGGGAATTCATGACCACAAGTGCATTTGTGTGCACAGAAGGTTCAATTGCTGACACCAGGAGCTACAGTGTGCCTGTGAGATCACCTTGCATGACCTTGAACTGAGAAGCCAGGAGCAGAGTGAGTCCAGGAGCAGAGAGAGTGAAGCCAGGACAAGGTCCTATCATAGATGCCTTTGGTGGACGGGAATACGACACTGTTTATTTAAAATGTCCTCTTAAGTGGGGTGTCTGCAGTCTGAGCTGACAGCAGCGAATAGGAGCTGCTGGAGGACATAAGACCAGCTGGAGTCGGGGTGAAGGGGTAAGAGCTGGGCCCGCAGCGCCTCTGCCAGGCTGCTGAGACTGACTGGGGGGTTAGTTTAGGGAGCGTGAAGACAGGCCTTAGAGAAAGAAAAAGCCTAAGCTGGAGAGAGGCCAGCCCCAAATGGAAAGTGTTGTTCTACATGAAAGAGAGCCATGGTGTCTGTACCGTGAGCGAGGCCTCAACTGCCTTGAACTGCGACCCTGGCTAGCTCTCCACGGAACCAGCTACAGGAGAGCTAATAAAGGCTGGCGCACCCTGGGCAACCCTACAAAGACGGAACGGAACGGATGGCTGCAGGTGCTCCGCAAGGGACGGGGCTCCACGTGCGGGCCAGTGGAGCTCGGGCGAAGGAACTGACACCAACACCCACAGGGCGGCCCAGGGGACTGGAAACCTGGTGACACGCGTGCAGGCCTAAGGAGGCACACCGCCCAGACGAGAGGTGAGGCCGGCCAATGGCTGGGGCGGAGGACGTGCAGCTGGCAGCACAGCTGCCCTGGGAACCGGAGTTGGGAAGGGACCCCTTTACTGTGCTTGCCGATGGTCTAGACGGGGAGGATCCATCCACTCTACGGACAAACTGAGTTTACTGAGACGCAGGGGAGCCAAAAAACCAAAACAAGCTAAAGCAGAAATACACACGGACAAGAATTTAGGAAGCAGCCTCCATAGAGCTGAGTTCAGAGTGAGACATAAAGACCAACTGATGGGTTTTCAGAAGATCTTAAGTTAAGGCACCGATGTTTTCATAACCGACATTCGAAAACATCCTCACTAGTGGCGTCAAGATCTCTCTGTTCCCCTGCCCGCTGCAAAGGTGAAGAAACCCGAGTTCGGATGAGACTCCTCCTTCCGTAAATACTCTGACTGCCATCACGTCTCCCTGACTCCTGTGAAAACTGAAGTCTCCAGAAAGTCATCGCAAGTGATGGCGCCACACCTAGGGTGGTGAAGAGGGTTTCCCCAGGAAGACGGGGGGATGGCCGCGCAGTGCCTTTAGGAAAGCCCGGCGTGGGGGCCGCACACCCGGGCGCGCGGCTCAGGGGCGGGCCTTGCGGTCTCACCAGACAGCAGAATGGAAGAGAAAGTTACTTTTTAAAGAGGGGTTTTCCTCACAGAATAATCGTTTGACATGTTTCTGTGTAAACAGTGGGTGGCGAAGGCCTTACCTACGGAAATCCTGCGTGTCTAGGCGACAGGATGCGCCGTGACCCTTTGCTCCTGGTGGACAGAGGACTCCGGCTCCCACACGGCACCGCCGAGCAGTACGAGGGCCGCGGGAGCCCAGGGAGGGGGGTGGCGCGCCTCCCCTCAGTGACAGTCGGACGGGAGGCAGCGGTCACGGGAGCCCGCGCATCAGTGCAGGGGTAACGCGGCGGGCGCAGCGGCCACGGCTGCCTCTCGCCCCCCACGGTTCACGGGCCGCGCGGCAAAGGCAGGGCCTCCCTCCAATGTCTTGGGGCGACCCAGGCGACACAAACGGGCAACCGCGCGGTCAGCAGGAGGATGGCGCTGCCCTGGGGACATGGCCCACGCGGGCACGGTAAAGGGGTGTCTCCCTTCGCGTGGCTAAGATGAAGGCGAGACGAGAAGACCCAGGCCAGGATACTTACCGCTCCGCCAGCCCGGCTCAGCCCGGGCCGCGCCGGGCGCCCTCTCCCTAGCGCTGCGCTTAAACAAAGGCGCCGCCAAGAGTTCTCTCGAATGAGCTGTAAATGCTCGAATGCTAAAGATTTTCTGAAGTCCTCAAGATTCAACCCGAGGACACAGTCTTTGAAGTGGTAAAATCAAGGGGCAGTGACACCCGAGGACGTCAGGGAGCGCAGGCCTCCTTATACATACCGGAAACAACACACATTCAGGACCGTTCCATGGCAATGAAGGCACCGTACCTGTGATGATGGTGGGGATGGTGGTGGTGGTGGTGGTGGTGGTGGTGGTTGTTGTGGGAGGAGGGATAGTTGTGGGGGGATCTGGATAAAAAAAAAAAAGGAAAATCAAACCCACAATGCTGAACACAACAATGATCAGTAATGACGAGCAGAGGCGTGAGGACGCGGAGATGTTTGTCCGACGGCTCCCTCTGAAAACCAGAAGTCTCCCTCCAAAGATTTATGACTTTGAATTCATCCCAAAGCCTTGGTTGGAAGAGCTGAGAAAGGAGAGACTTGTATTAATGAAGTGAACGAGTGATGAGATGTGAAGGAGAGAAGGGAGGAAAAATAAAAACACGGGACACCCCCAACCTGGTCCAACTTCAAAGGTGAGTTAAACCAACTCAGCACCCGAGGGTGGGCAGTTGTCATTTCATTTTATACTTCGACAGACGGGAGGAAGGCGGAGGTGGCGCCGCTCTATCTAAAGGGCTCCTAAGGCCAAGGGGGAGGGTGCTCCCGCTCCTGGGCTGCAGGACCGTTAACTCCACTATTCTGCAGCACACAGCCCAGCAGGAGGCAAGGCTGCTTCCTCTGTCTCCTTCTATACAAAGAAGAGAGAATGTCACTGCTAAATATCAAGGTCCAGGCGCGAGAGGTTTTACTGAGATTCTATTTTTTTAAAGTCAATAAAATTTTACAACTTATCAATATTAATAAGTTCATTGCCTTTGCTCATGTTAAAAGCTTGACCCAAGTGGACGACGGTGATAAAACTGAAAGAACGTTTTCCGTCTTGTAAACAAGAGAACTAAGTATAAATGAGGCTTGACCCTCAAAATCAGGAATCCCAAAGGGGTCCTCTGTCAGATGCTTGATCACCGTATATCCTTCTATCATCTCTGAAATTATTTGGGGGAAAAGGGAAGGGCAAATATGAAAGAGCAAAAAATTCTAAGCCCAGATGATCAAACCGAATGTGTTAACTGTCAGCAAGACTTTGAACTGAGCGATCACTCTGCTGTAATAGAGCATAAGATGACTTGAAGGCTTTTGATTTTAAATTTTACCTAAAGCACGTCAATTTTTTTCTCCCTGACACATCTGGTGTCCTTTAATCTCCAAGTGAGCTCTCAGATTGTCTAATTAATACATCAAAACTTTAATTATATACTGCACCTTTATTGGGTTTCGTACAACTTCCTGAAAGTTTATGAAAACATTACCTTAGTTCTTGGTTGTAAGTTCTGCTTAAAATGATCCCTGCTATCGGTCAGTAATCTGGGGTTTATGTCCCTCACAGACTTCTTCTTTCAGACATACACAAATGTACGAATCTGACAGTGAGGAACAACAGTGAATTGTTCCATTTCACAGGACTATTCGTGTAAGCTGTTGGAATTTAAGCTATTGTTTAAAGCAGTCTCACACGAGGCTAGAGGAGTACAGTAAAAACAAACAAAACAAACTAAAACCTCACTCTCCTCCAGGAAGTAGAAACCATTAAATTGGTAATTTCAAACTACCTTTTAAGAAGAACAGGCAGTGTGCTCAGTCCTGCTCCTTAGACACTTTCTCACAGGCCCACAGGTGGGGAAGCATTTTGTGACCTGGCGGATCCCCTGCATGCACCTGGCCCCTGCTGCATGCGCAGGTCAGACACAGGTGAGCAAAGCGCACCGGCCCGGAGCCGAGCCCTGGAGACTTCCTGCTCCCTCCAGTCCCAACGCAACTGTACCCAGACGGGCTTGCTGCCCATCGTGTGGGCAGCTAATGTGTTTTTTCTGGGCTGGTTCAGCCACGATATTTATCACCGAATGGGACCACCTGTATCCGGGAGACTCCCCTGATACACAGCACTGCTACTTCTGTACCTAACTGTGAAAGCATATGCATAAATATGTGATGTCCACAATACAACCAAAGAAGACCTGAAGGTGATTTGAAAATACAGTTGGTTATAAACAAGGACTGGACTATACTAATTAGGGCAGAGACTTCAGGTCACCAGTTCTTTCCATGTTGTGAACAATCACACATTTTCAATTATTTTCATCACTGCTGGGGAAAACGTTGTCCTTCACATCTGGCTCCAGCAACCTACATGAATTAGATTTTGTTAACAGGTAAAACTTCAATGCTCAGATCATTTCCTGCAACCAGAGTAATATGAGGTCACTATTTAAAAAATGCAGAGTTAGAGCTAATGAGCTGGGCTTGACACCCAGAAGCTAACAGAACAAAACAAACTGGGGCTCAGGCACGAAGCAGCTAGATTCTCGAGGTATAGAAGTTACTTCCAGAGAATTAAACGTTGTAAAGGCATGTTAACTCTTAGTTCATAAGGTACTTTGAAAGTTAATGTAGTAGTACGGTAAATCGGCTTTGAAAAGAAAATCTATTCACCATCTTCTCAGATTGCTAGAATATTTTACCAATAGACTAGCAGTGGCCCAGGTGAGTATTCTAGTCTGCTTCCCAAGGCCTGCGAGGAGCATAGATGGGGAGAGAGGTGGTACAGTGCAGATCCAGCAAGTCCCTTGTCAGGACAAGGCCCTATCTTGCGTGAGAGATATGTGTATGAGACGTGCTTATCTCACATGCAGGTCTCTATGTGCCCTGGCTTTCCAATAATGCACTCGGGCCCAGTGAGTTAATTCCAGAAGAGCAATCTTATATTGGAGGGAGCTGTTCTACTGGAAAGCAGTGAGAATAAAAGGAACTACAAAGAAAGATAGAAATTTCATTGTGGACTTTGGAGTCAAAGTATTGTGGCTCTGACTTAGTAACCTTGTGAACTTGGACAAGTCCTGTGACCTTTCTAAGCCTAGTTTTATTATCTGTAAAATGGAATGATGACAAGGTTTACCTCCTGATGTTACTGTGGGGATCAGATGCGACCACGCATGTAAAACAGTCAGTCATGCCAGGGCGTGGAACAAGGTGAGCACTCAATAAATACTAGCCATGAGCTAGTATCCAAAACTATTCAAATACGGCTGACCACCAAATCCATAAAGTGTTTCCCATCTAGGGATATAGGAACAGCAGGTACAATAAATCAACAGTGTCTTTCTAGGTATTTCAGTCGTCTGAATCAAGGAAGCATATAATAGACTGGTGGAAATTTGTCACTGCTTTTTAAAATCTGTTGTGGAGAGAGAGAGAGAGCGGAACGAGTCTGTAAACCTGGGTAACAGCAGTGCCGGGATCACATGAGGTTCAACCCCTGATGGACAGAGCGCAGAGGGGTGAGTGTAGAAGCAAAAGGGAGGGGTTCACCTTCCACCCCTTCCATCGGCTCACTGTGGACAGTCCGAGGAACAGAGTAGCTCTGTGGATTGTCACCTAGAAGAGGGGCATCCCTTCCCACCTACGCGGAAAAGTCAGTTCCTTCACTCATCTCTTTAACTACTGGGGAAAAGTAATGCTACTGTGTGCAGACCACAGGCCACACGGCCGTGAGCAAAGAAAACAGACCTCGGAAGCCCACTAACAGGTGATTAGAGGTGACCCTTTAATTTTGCATTATGCTAAGAAAAAAACCACCTCAGCTATAGGCTAGGTGTCATTTTAATATCCGCGCAGGCACAGTGTAAAGCATGCTTCCATTTCCAACAAGAGCGTGATTCCCTACTCTTCAAAAGAGCAGTGGCCAGGGCCTAAGACTATGCTGTGGGTATCCCACACACGTGTGCGTGTGTGTGTTCCCGAGTGTGGGGTTAGGAAGAAATGCGCTCACATGTTCATCTTTTTCTAAGACACTGAAATCTTCATGCCTGTAGTGACTCATTCTGTGTCATGTCAGTTTATGGCTATTTTTCCTGGTATAAAACTAACCAAGAGACTTCCATTGAACAGAAGAGTCTTGACTTCTCATCATAAGGCTAGAGAGGCAGTGCGCAGCCTCAACTAAGTAGAAAATATTCACCACACACAAAATTCACAGTAAGATATAAATGGGAAAAAGTTTTAAAATGCCTGGCACACGGTGGATGCTCAATAAAATTTGTTTATTAGAGAATGAAGTTTATAATATGCTTTAAAAATCCTTTAAAAAGATATTAAGAAAGCAGACAAATTTTTAAAAATTGTGTCTAGAGCAGTATCTATCGATTGTTAATGTAGCTACCAAGGACCTTCTATTTTTTCCATGTATTTACTGCCTCGCAACATCTTCTTGTAATGTAATAGCTTCATGCTGGAAATAGGATAGTTCTGCTCATCAAAGCAGGAGAAAGGCTAGCCCAGGTATCATAGGAAAATACCACTGGGAATAAACTTTCTAAGCTGAAAAGCCATTAATTGGTAAGGCTGGATTTTGCAGTCATTATTTCTCACATAATCTCCATACCGTGTGCCTGGGGACACAGCTTCCCCGCTCAGCACAGCCAGACCCTGTGATCTGCCGGGAAGCCCTGATTAGAGGAGAGAGGGGAAGTCAGGGCCCTCCCAGGGGAGACTCTGGGCCCACCCAGGCCAGGCTTCCTCGAGCTCTGGAAGGAAACAATGGGTCTCTGGTTTCTGACTTGACCTAAGGCTGTGGGAGTGAGCCGCGAGCAGGGCAGGAGGGGCCGAGTCTCACCTACCGTATACGTACAGCATGTAGTCCGAGTGGGCCTTCCCCACCACGTTTGAGGCCTCGCAGCGGTACGTCCCGTTATCTGTTTTGTTCAGGTTGTTGATGAAGAGGTTGGGCCCGGACAGCACGGCATGCTGGGGCATTTCGTCATCGACTCTCACCCAGCTCACCATGACGGGCCTGCGGGGGAGAGGGCAGGAGACAGCCATTACCCGCCCGCACGGCCGAGCGGCTCAGTCACACGCAGGGCGACACAATTAGAGGGCTTGCCTCGGATAGTTGAGGCTCACAGAGTTACAGCTGTGAAGTCTCAAAAAATTTGTTGGAATAGAATTTTCTTTAAACATTATCAGGTGTTGAAAAACTTTCAACACACCGCAAGCGGGAGTCTCATTTCCAATTTACCTTCAACAAATCAGCAAATAACCAATGCACCCTATTTTTGCGCCCTGCCGTGTGGTTTCACACCAATTCAGACAGGACCGAGCTCACCCATTGTTAATCATCTCATTAATTAGGGGAATCCCTTTCTTGGCTAGTGATGCACGCATTAATCTGACGGTTACTGACACACCGAGACACTTGCTTAGAAGACACTTGTGATATTTAAATGGATTTCAAGTTTCACAAGAAGAAATGGACTTTACATCTGAACGGCACTTTCCTTTGGGTTCTGCTGTTTGAAAAAGCACCTCTTCTGATTCTGGAAAGATGCAACCGCTTCTTCTGCCCCTAGGCCTACCTGCGCTCCTCCAACCCAGGACGCGCTGCCCCTCTGCTGCCCTGCCCACCTGATCCACCAGCGGGCAGATGCTTCCTCACAGGCTCCCCAGGCCCAGGCCCAAGCCCGCCACCCCGCCCTGCGTGCGCCCGCAGGGCCCGCAGCCTTAGGGAGGGCTCAGCCATTACCATGGGCGCATCACCACCTGAACTCCTCAGTCCCAGGGCGCTTACTCCTCAGACACAAGCCTGTTTTAGTGATTTAAGTACCACATTCGCGTCCAGCAGAAAAAGCAAATTTCATAAGAGGCTCCAGAGCCAAAATTACAGACACATGAATTATCTTTCAAATGCACTGACTTTACAATTTCTGCCTGTCAAGGCGGCTGCTTCAGCCTCCTGTAAGACCGAGCCCATGTACAGGACTGTGCCCGACTCGGTCACTTGAAAGGAAGTGCAACAGGACTCAGGCAGAGGTAATGTCCTCCCAGTTCCCAGCGCCACCCCTGGGGGCAGTGCCACAAGAGCCAGGCTCCTGGTGATCCGACACCAGGCCGGCCCTGCCAAGCAGCATTCCAATTTCCAAATGGGACTGAAGCTACAATTTCTCTTTAATTACATATGGGTTTGTCATCACAGCTCAGCAAATTATTTAAAAATTAGCACTGCAGATGCGCTCCGGCCACCCAGCAATCAGACTGATGTCCTGAGGTCTGACAGCTGAGACAGTCAGAGGGCTAAGTGCAGAGAACGTTCACAACACTTAACGGCAAGTTAACGGCAAGTTAAATTACCACTTTTATTGTCTGTGATTTCTTGAGAAAATAAATAGGTAATATGCTAGAAGGGATGGCAGCAGAGGATGCGTGCTTGCTGGGACACACGTACCCCCTCCTGCTCCAGAGAAACAAACACCCTCTTTCTCTGGCATAAACGTCCCGAGACAATGTGTCATTTACTGTCCCCGTGGCACATTCAACTGAATACAGTGCCTTCTTCAGAGAAGAAACAGAAAAACAAAATACTGGGTAGCAAGCCATACACTGTAAATGTGGCTAATGCGGCTGAATAGAGGTGTGGCAAGTGGCAAGAGGCCCCTGAGAATCATTTTTCTCTCCTGAAAATTGTTTTGGAGGTAAGATAAGTGCTAACTAGGGCATAATTCAGACATTTTTCATATAGAAATATCGAGTCTTTCGCAGTGTCCAGGGAGGAAAGACCACTCTGCAAAGCGGACTGTTTAACCAGCAGCTTTGGAAGACCAGGAGACAGACCTCGATGACCGCCTACTTCCTAATGGTCACCTTGCAAACTCCAGTGGCCAGTACAGAGAGAAGCGGGTTCTCACCCCCGGGAGGGCTCCCGGGCTCCTGTCATAGGCCATTCCTTAGCTGTAACAGGGAAAATCCTCTCCAAAGCTTCTGAGGAAGCTTGTTAAGGTTGCTCTAAGCTCCTAATATGAAAACAGTGATGATGCTGGTCAGCAAAACTCTGAGAGGAAGAAAATCATACCACGGGGACAGCAGAGGGAGCTCAACGCTATTTCTGTTGGGGACCCTAGAAGTTTGAGAGCCGAGCCCAACATTGACCTGATGCACCACTTTATGATCCCATGGATTACTTTTTCACCTAAGAAAAGCTAACACCAATCTTCACTCCACTAGAAAGATGAAAGATTCCCTCCTCCCCAGACTAAACTGAGTAATACCCACAGTGGTACCGCCACATGGCTTTTTGCTGTATTAGTGACGATACAGAGTTCCTCTAATTCACCGTCATCCGTTTAGCAGGAGCAAGTAACGCAGGCGCTTCAGACTTTCAATAAAACAAGAGTGTTCGCTGGTTCTTTTCACATACATATAGAGGGTGGCCCCAAAACAGTGTACACACACTTTGAATAATTACAAATGCAGTGTTTATTAAAATACATTTCATTTTCAAAACTGAGCTATCAGCTGTTAAAGTGTGTATACATTTTTGGGGGGACACCCTGTATATATCTTGAGAAAAGTTCCTGAATCATTCTATACTAACAAAAATATTTCCAGTAGTCACTTTTCTTTGAGGGAAAGAGAAGCAGAATTAAAAGGTAGGGCAAATTCATTTGCCTGCGGCTGGCCCTAAACACAGCAGCTTCATTTCTGTCTAAAAACTATCTTTCCAGCACTTTAGACATTAACACGGAGGGAGCAGATACATCACTAGACTGTGGGCACACTGAAAACTTACTGGGATTATTTTTTGTGTATGAGAGAAAACAGTTCTGACAATCATGCTGATGATAATAAAAGAGAATTAGCTGAGATTTCAATCTAAGCTGGCATTTCATTCTTCTCCCCAACGTCACCATTAAGAACCACAGATATTTATTCAACTGAATATTCTTTTATTTCCTGAAAAATATCCCATCTTTACGGCAGGAGACAGGTGACAGGCCAATGAGCTGTGAACGCACATGTCCGTGCTGAGACGTTCACCGCCCGTGACCCTCCGCCAGCCTTGGCCTTCAAAACTTACTGGGGCTTCCCGATGGCTTCGCAGGTTAACTCAAGCGCGTCCCCTTCCCGGGTTAGGCCTTGTAGAGGGTAAGTCATCTGAATGTGCACTTGAGGCTTATCTGTGTGACAGTAACACAAAGCACAATGTTTAGCAAAGGGTACCATCAGGCGCAGTCAGCCGCGGAGCCGCCAGCGCCCCGCGTCCCCGCACGCCCGCTCCCCACCCTCCTGCCCGCACTAACACCCTTCTAATTAGTTAGTAATCCTGGCATTTGCTCAAATTAAATTGACTAATAACTCTAAGGAGTGAACTGCGAATAGATAAGAGATTCATAAGCCAACTGCGCCACATCAAACATTTCCTGTGAAATACATTTTGTTACATTGAAGTTTATCTCCAGACTCACTCAAGCTAAAGGAAACTCATTTGCTTTCATGCTGAGGTGAAGCCACAGATATTTGTGGTGCTCGGAACTGATACATTTTATCATATATCATATATTACGATGTGACAATATGTTGTGACACTGCATATTAATAAGTTTGCCTTTTCTACGCTCTTGTTTTCAGATGGGAAAGGCAAAGCTTCCGCATTCTACTCAAACGGCTTTAAAAACAAAGAAACGGGAGGTCTTGGTGGCCCCTCATTAAACTCTGACTTCTCAAATGTAAACATATAAATAGGAAGGAAGGACAGTCTCCGGAGAGTCTACTATCTCGGGAACCATAATGGTTGGAGGAAGAAAAGCCCAGTTTCAGGGATGAGAACCCGGTGCCGAGAATGAAGTAGAAATAAACCTGAGAGACAGCCCCACAAAATGTATGCTGGGAGAAATTTCTGATTCAAAGCCGTATTTTCCAATAGTGATCCATTATTAAAACCCAGTGTGCAGGGAGTACTTAGGTAGGTGATCTACATATTCTTACTTCCACTAGCTACTTAAAACTGGGGGTCTGGGGGTCTGGGTACTAGAGCTGAATGAGGGAGCAGGCAGGGAAGTGGGAAAGCTTGGAATTAAACACTCGTACAAATACACTTACCGATAAAACCTAGATGAAACTGAGGCTTTTTTTTTTTTTTTCTGTCCTGAACTAACAAGCTATTAATCCCTAAGTCAGTTTCTCATTTAATTCTGTGACTCTGTAAATGTATATTTTTGAAAATGTTCCCAAGAGAAACGTGAGAGGGCAAGACATCAGTCGGCTGAAAGGTCAGAACAATTTCCATAACTTCCCTTTGTCAGACAATCACATCACCTAAACAACAGCCCTCTGGCCTTTTACAAGCAGTGGCCGGCTCCTTAACATTCATCTTATGGAGTAAGGGAGAGCAGAAGAGGGCAGGGCCCAGGGCTCAGCCGCCCAGCTCAGGAAGCTGCGCAGGGGAGTCTCCTCTAGGTTGGGGGCCTTCCACACGCACTGATGGTCTTCGCTCTCATCAGAGATCTTTCTATGACCGAAACCGCGTGGCCCGCAGAGCCTTCCCGAGCGTCCCGCCCGTGCGCGGCCCTGTGAGCGGGTGGAGCTTTCTGGGAGGCTCAGGCTCCTGCCAGAGAGCATAAGCTAACCGGCCTGGAGCTCCCGAGGACCCTGCAGGTAGCGCGGCTCTATTCGTAGGCTTGCTGGCAAAAGAAATGCTTAAGAGCAAATGGCGAAGAGGTTTCCAGACACTGACGACAGGGTGGGAAGGCAGTCATGAAAGAGGCGGACACACTGGATAGACAGGGTGACCCTGAGTGAGGGCTGGCTGCCGGGTAAAAGCAGGAGCTCTGGGCAGCTCCTCTGAGAGCCACGCTGCACCTTACGCTAAGTACCACCTCGGGGTGACTAAGTGGGCCTGTGGCTCTTGGTGGAATCACACACACACATATAGAGCTGGCTGGTGAAGCTTATGAGAAACACACAATACACAACAACAATCACAGAGACCACAAGAGCCTGCTCCCTTACAGTGACAGTCCTTCTCAAACAGCACCAGCTGGGGTTCCTGGTAGGGAGCCTCTGCCGCTCTTACCCAGGAACCACGCCGGGTGAAGCTAAATTTAAAGCCCCAAATTTGGGCTGAAATGTAACGTTTACTTACAGGTCAATCTCTGACTCACCAAAGGACTACACTTTCCACGCACTGCTGACTTCAGCCCAGTAATTAAGAGGGAGCAGAGCTTGTGAGCCTATGAGGAAGACTTTTGGGGTTCCCCCCCCTTGTGTAATTTACAGCAAACAGAGAGGGTATATTTTTCAGCACAGCCACTAAGGGTGCTACATGCTCAACTTCCATTAATAATAAAGACAGTGCTGAAAATCTAATCCACTCTGCCTTTTCAGTACAACTGCGCTTGTTTTGGTTAAATGTTTTCCTGTGTTACTAATGGCTGTTTACCAGTTGTCAATTACTCACATAAATTAGGGTGAACAAACTATAAATCTGCTATACCTGGAACTTATGTTTAAAAAAATCATATCCTAAGCCACAGAAAATGCACCTTCATTTTTGGTACGTGATTTTCCTAATTTACACTTCAGGTTTCTGGAGGAGCATCTACCATCTCCTTATGGGTACAGCTGCCACAGTTACCTTAATAGCCGAGTGAAAAGGCAAACATTCATCTTGCTTGTATTATACAGAAAAAATGTCTTCCTCTGTTGACAGATGCGGTGTTTCCAGGCATGTTATCTGACCATGGGGCAGCGGGGCTCCTTCAAGCCCAGCTTAGGAGCCAAGCAGAAGGCCTGTGCGACAAGAGCCCTCCCCGAGTGAAGGGAAGTCACAGGCAAATCTGGTTCCCTGTCCTCACTGAAAGAGGAACATACGTATTCTCAACAAGTGGACCAGAAGCCCTCGGATTGCGCTGGCACCTCCAGAACCAGGGATGTTAAAATTCCCAGAAAGGTCCTGACTACAATCTGATGTCCACATACCGAGCAATCCAGACGGCTGACTGAACAGCCCAGACCTCATCGTTTATATATTAATTATGTTCATAAGTCACACGTTATAACCCACCAAATCTTTTCTGAAACAGAACCAGACTCCAAGATTATTTTTAAGTAATGGGGTAAGGCCCAGCCCATTTTCTGGTGACCCTTTTACACCTCGGCTGGTGTTGGGAGGCACAGGCTAAAAGTCAGAGGACACTCTCTGGCCAAGTGCAATAACTGTCCAGGAATGTAATGCTCGGAATGGCCTAATGTCATCACAGAGTGGAGCTGCTGCTTAGAAGTAAGAAAAATAGTTAGGTCCTCCGCACTTCTGGAACGTTACAGTTACAGGGACGGCACCACCAACAGCCAATAAATTAGGCCGAGGAGTGTGAGGTTTCCATTATACACAGCAATTTTTTTTTTAAACCCCATAAAAGACATTTAGCAAGAGCGCCATAGCATCAACATTCGTTCATCAGAGCTGCACAGAGGGTTAAACACTGAGAGGCTTTAGTCCCACTACAGTAGCAGCCAATTAAAAAATAACATTAGAAAGACACTCTGATTTGACGAGGCTTCGAATGTACTCTGCTCTCTCTATAAAGGGAATATGTACATATATAAAAGGAAACTCCTGAAGAGGTCAGAATGCCTGCTGGCAGATTACCATTGATTTCATGCCAGCCTGACCTTGCAGCACAGTCCATGATCTTTTCAGAAGACGAAACTCAAAACCCTGTAACCTGTATCTCACTCTCCTGCGTAAATGAAGTCAGTCCCCTTCTCTCTGGATCAACACCCATGTGTCAGGGCTTTACAGTTTTTATTTTAAAAAGTCCTCTGCAGCCCGGCCTAGGATCCAGGAGGTAGTGGTTCGATTCTGTCAGGGCCCATGCCGGGGTTAAGGGCTCCATCCTCAGCAGGGGGCGTGCAGGAGGCAGCCGATCAATGACTCTCTCATCATTGATGTTTCTGTCTATCTCTTTCCCCCTCTTCCTTCCTCTCCCTGAAATCAATAAAGATATATTTTAAAAAATAATAAAATAATAAAATAAAAAGGTCCTCTGCAGTCTCCCTGGGATGCCACCACTCTCCTGTCCCACCAGAAAGTAGAGCTGAGGCCCGCGGGAGGCGTCCCTCAGTCCAGCAGGCCTGCCATCTCAGGACCCCGAGCACCACCCTCTCCCTTAGATTTCTAGGTCCGGAATGTGGGCATCAAATGGTCCCCGATGGCTGCCTGAACCGGCCCCAAGGGCTTCAGTGCGAATCTGCTCCTGCCACTGCATTTGGGACTCGGGCTCTGCACATCCCTTACTTAGCTTCCATCCCATACTCAGGAATACCAGGGAAGGTGGGCTAGGTGCCTGCAACACAAGTGCTCATTGTCTCAGAGCCCAGCAGGGAGAACAAGGAGGCCAGAGTGTCAGGAACGGAACCCGAGGGTGCCACTGTGGTGCACGTGGCCGGGGGAGGGCCCCGCTGAGGTACAGCTTGTGTGTGCAGGTAGGGACACACTGACCAAAGAGTCTCTGTCAATCACGGAGGATTACTGCAGCTTGGAGTAGGAGACAATGCAAAGATTAACCCGAGACTTGGTGAGTATTGGGGGCTACTTGTGCTCAAAGCAAGAATCGGCCCCTAAGTGTTTGGGAGAGGAGTCTGCCCTGAGGGGACAGTGTCTGTAACGCAGGTGTGGGACTGGTCAGAGCAGGGCCACCCTGCGCTCTGCTCTCAGAGGCTTAGAGAGCACCCTGCAGAAGGCTTGCTTTCTCTGTCCTAGTACCTTCCTGAATACCCTTCACTGCATAGTAGTTTGTTTGCAAGGTGAGGGAACCTCTGATGCTACATCTGAGGTCTGCTAGGCTCCAGGGGGCTCCCGGGAGTGGGAGGGGTCTAACATGGCGACTGACAGGGAACAGCATGGCCCATCCCCGCGGCAGGACGCAGCTTCCTCTTGTTGCAACTTGCCGGTCTTTTGTAGATACTGAAATTACTGTTTACCCAGCAGAATCAGACTGTATTCTGTGATGGTGTGGCAGCTATGTTTCCGGTGCTCTGTGAACGGGCGCACACGCGCTACCTGGGAGAAATCTTCAAGATCTGAAATGAACACCGGGCAAGAAAATCCTATAGCAAGATTTCCTGCACAAGAACTCCAGCTCTATAAAAAGAAAATGTTTGGTTTTTGTATCCCTGGTGGCACTCAGTAGGTATTCAATGCACATCTGCCAAGTGAATGAATGAATGAGACAGTGGAGAAACGCGAGGGCATGGATTTCTATTTCTAGCTCTGCTGATTAAAACAAATAAACAAACCGACCGTGAATCCTCCTTAGTCCTGCTACGCGATCAACGGGGCGCATCACGACATCTGAGGGTTGGCTTAAGCGCCCGCCAGTCTGAACGGGCAGCACAGACCGCGCCGCCCTCCCCCGGCTGGAGGGCGCTTAGCAGGGGGCAGCAGCGCAGCGGGCTTGACGCGACTGGCGGGCTGCGGCCGCCTCATCCGGGCGCCTACCTGGCTGTGACCGGCTGCGCTGAAGCTTCACTTTCGTGGGAGCTGCACTGGCTGGTTTGGGTTCGGGAGGCTACCAAGGCGTCGGTGCACAGCCTCCTTGAGTAAGTGCTTTAACAGCCCTTATCAAATATAATCGTATTCCTCTTTTGGAAGGTCAATCCAGCTCCCACAGTGTGAGGTTCAGCTCAGGTTTGACTTCCATTCTTCCACTTGGATACACGCCGACTGAAACTTCTGGTGCATCTCGTGTTGGCGTCTTCAGGAAAGTCATGAAGGGTGCTGCTTCACCATCCGCTTTAGGTTTTAGTTGCCAGCTTCACCATCATCAAACCTTTCACAGAATCAAAACCTGACCCTGGGTTAAAACCGGTAAGTGAAGAGCGCACATCAGAAGACAAGTTTCACCAAGTGGGAGTTCACCGTCCACGCCGCAGAGACAGGCATCTCTCACTGACACAGGAGGCCAGACAGCGAGACACAGGGAGACGTGGCGGTGGGAGGCCTCTTGCTCCCGCGGTGTCCATGGAAGGCAGGGATGAGGCGAAGGCTCTCTTCCTTAGGGTCATTCCGGTCTTGCTCACAATGTACTTGGCCAAATATTTACTCTTTGTATTTGAATACTGGTTACGCAGCCTCCTGCCCGCTGTGGCAGAATGCATCACTGACCATCTATACACTTAAGATCAGGAACTCGCGTTAATACAAAAATGTATAGGTTAAAACATCAGTTTGAATCAGAGGGTCTCCATGTCTTATATCTCATGAGGAGTAATAAATACTGAAATAATTTCCCCGAAACCAATGCATTGCTTTTTAAAAAAATTAAAAGAATGAGAAGTGGGAGGGAGAGTGTATTGTGTTTATGAAAAGAGACCGAGACGGGAGACCAGGCAGAAACAGGCCCAATCTGAAAACGCCAGCTATTATGCTTTGAAGAATACAACCTGGGAACAGAATTGACGGGGAGCCGATGAGATACAAGAGCTGCTCTTGGAAACTCCACCTCACCCTCCCCGTGGAACAGGAAAGGCTCCCGTTTCCAGGTTTCCCTCCCTCCTTCACTGCAGGGCACCGTGGACACCGAGAAACATTTATTCTGGTGCAGATAAAGAACAGGGTTTGATCATCTCAACGCCCAATTTTCCACCAATTGAGGAATGAAAGAAAAACTCTAGCCTTCTCTGGATCTTGGATGAACAAGAACATGGATTTACAAAATACCTGACTCCACGAGTCAATACAACGCATTCTGAAATGCTGCTCTCCAACACGATTAGCTGTCAGACGGTAATCAGCAGGGAAGGCATTCAGACACCCAGTTCTGGAGTCTTTGTTTCACGCTCCCTTTCAAGACTCGTCTCTTATTTATTTATTTATTTTTTTATAAATACTCACACACACAAAACCCTCACAAAACAAGGAGTTCTGCAAGAACACTTTAAAGAGCAAGGCTATGAGGGGAGAAAGCAACAGACACAGCAGTAATTCAAGAGCTTCAGGTTCACCTCGGTCCACAGCCAGGTTTTCCCCTCTTTGCACGATGATCCGAATTCCACACTGAGGGTCACAGCTTTCCTTTCAGTTCCCAGCTTATGTCGCTATGTGTTGCCACCTTGATGCTATTTAGACAGTTTTCCTTTAACGCACAGACAGTGCACTGTTCTCGTTTACACAGGCCTGTATTTGACAAGAGCGCGCTCCCCCAGATCTGAAGCTCGCTAACTGGGTTACAATTGTATCGCGCTCTGCTGTAATTAACCATGTTGTAAATTCCAGCAACACTACGCACCTCCGCATAAAAACACGCACAGAAAGAATTTAGGGTCATGTAGCTCAGAACATTCAAAAGCAAAACTGTTTTCTGCGTAACAGCTAAGGAAAGAGAGCTCTGCATTTCATCTTGCAAGCATAATTATTTTCTGTTTTAAACATTTAACTGCATGCTGCTGCTGAATCCTTGCCGAGTCTCAGAACGAAAGCTGGGAGGCTAAGAGCCCTACTGTATGGTCTTCGTTCCCAGCAACGTTCCTATGAGAAAACCTTATTAATGAGCTTGCAAACGAGCACCCAACAGGGAAATGTCACAAACAAGAGCAGCTAATGCCCCAGAAAATCAAATAACTGAACACTTGGCTGATCGTGGTGCTTTCATATTTATAATAAAAAGGGGGGAGGGGGCTTTAATTCACTAATTCTGAAGGGGTCAACACCTTGTGAACAAAACAACTCATTTATTTATGTTCAGAAATCTCCAGATGATAAATTACACTGATGTTAATCACTTTAATGCATACTACACAATTAATATCTGCACTCACCAAAAATCTAAGGATTATTAAAAGTATGACAGCTTCCACATCTGGCTGATTTTTCACATAATTGGGCACAACAATTTCTCCTGGTACCACAAATAAAGGGTCCTAACAAAAAGCACTGCAAAATTCTGTGTTCAATTAATTAGGACTTAAATCCACAAGACAAAAGCAATTCCAAGTTGCAGCTCAAGCCTTGTCTTCTACGCAATATGGTAGCACTGTACTCACTTTTCCCGCCTCCCTTTCCTGTTCTAGTTAAAGTAAGATATTTAATGGCATTCAGTGTAGATTTTCATTATTTCATTTCTTTTATAAAAAACAGTATTCTTAAGAGGACATAATTTACATAGAATTTAAGTCCATTATCTATCATTTAACCCTGTTCACATCCTCTTAGATGAGAAAGAGGTTTGATAGCCACCATGTAACAAAATGGGCCAGGCTGAGCCGAGGGGTTATACTGAACACTAATCCCACAGGTCAGATTTGCCCCCAAGAAGAGCAATGCTTAATCTGAGGTTTGGGGATGAACTCAGTATTTCTTGGTGATAAGTCAATATTTATCACTGATAATATAAGAAATCTTTTTAGGGGGCAAAGGAAAAAACACTTAAAACATAATAGTTGTATATTTATTTATTTTAACTAATCTTTATTAGATATACATAGCAAATAAAACTTATAATTTTATAGATTTTTTTACATAGGTCTTGGGTAGGCTAAAGCAATAAAGTGACTTAAAGCTAAATTCTAAATGGAGTAAGAATACAGATGATCTGTTGATATGGTAAAACTTGTCAAAGTGGCCCTCAAATAACTGAAGTTGGGAAAACTGTACGGTCAACAGACTTCTTTTTTTTTTTTATAGATCTTTATTGATTTCAGAGAGAGGAAAGGAGGGGGAGAGAGGGAGACAGAAACATCAATGATGAGAGAGTCATTGATAGAGCCTGCAACCCGGGCATGTGCCCTGACCGGGAATCGAACCCCGATCGCCTGGATCCCAGGTTGACACTCAACCGCTGAGCCACACCCGGCCGGGCCAGACTTCTTAAATTGTGAACAAAGTGTCGTGACTGCATGATTTTGTTAATCTTTTCTTGAAGAAGCTACTTAAGGAATTCCTGGCCGACTCAGCCAATTTCTCAGGGGTGCTCTGGGAACGGAGGGGAGTGAACCAGCAGGTGACTTTCTTGAAGAGAGAGAGTCTTATTTAGGATGCCAGACCAGACTCTAAATTCCATTCAGAATAAAGTATAATATTTTGTAATTCTTAACCTTCTTTTATGCAAAAATTCTTTTCTTTACATACATCCTGAAATATGGAGTATTGAGGATAAAATGTTTGTGTGCCTCCCATAAAAAGATGCCGTGTTAGTGTTACAAATGATCAACAGCCGTGTCTGCATCTGCAGAGGCATCACAGTTGCTCTCCTGCCGTTAGGGGCTGGCGGTACTTTGTAGATTGAAGTGAAATGGATTCAGATATGGGGCTTTGTTCCTTTCCTTAAGGGACAAATGCCACTGGAATCTACAGCATAAGGAAGACACGGCTTATAAATATCATGATCAAGTCTCCCAAGGGGTCGGAGGGGCAGTGCCTGGAATACCTGGCCTTTGGGAGGGAACGTAACTGTAGGCGGGTGGGTTACATTCTGTTTAGGAGATACTCTGGGAAGCTACTAAAAGTTTGGGGGTGGGGACTGGGTGAGTATCTACTCAGGTCTCACAAAGAAGCTAATGTATTATTAAAGCTAATGGGCCCCTACAAGGGAAGTTAATGGATATTAAGTTTGCTTAAATGAATTACATATTAACAAAGTCAAAAGAAATCTACTATCTGCCAATTTAGATAATATCTGATCATTTATGTTTTCCCATTATAGGGACATTACACCACAATAGTTTTAGTGATATGAAAATTATAAGCATGATGCCCATAATGAAGCTCCATAATGAAGCAGATGAAATGAATTAACAAGAAAAACCTGCATTATGTAATGTTAAATTGAGCTAAACTCACGGTGTAAGAAACACTTGGAATGGGATGGTGGTCTCTTAGAAGAAACTTTTCATAACTTTCCCTATCCCTTGCTTTGCTCAGTTTAAATATATGATACTGTAGGAGGTTGAACGGTGGCCCCCAAAAGATGCGCCCACTTCCTAACCCCTGGAAACTGGGACTGTGGCCTTATTTGGAAAAGGGGTCTTTGCAGATGTAACTATGTTAAGGATCTTGAAATAAGGATATTCTAGGTTTCTCTGGGTGGGCCCTAAGTCCAATGACAAGTGTTCTTATAAGAGACAAACAGAAAGGGAGAAGGCCATGTCCAGATGGAGACAGAGATTGGAGTGATGTGGCTACAATCCAAAGAATACCTGGAACCACTAGAAGCCAGAAGAGGCAAGAAAGGCTCCCTCCTCGAGCTTTTAGAGGGAGTTTGGCCCTGCCAGCACCTTGCTTTCAGACTTGTGTCTCCCAGAACTGTGAGACCATACATTTCTGCTATTCTAAGTCCCAGGTTTGTGGTGATTTTACTGCAGCCCTGGGAAGTAACAGAAGAATTCACAGAGGGCAATGCATTTCCTTTATCAGAAACCCAGTCACTGCCATCCCACCACACACTTGCCACATGTTCACTGTGCACACTCAAGTCTCCCAGAACCCATCAGAGGCCAGGTTCCAGGAGCCTTCTGATGAAAAGTGAGAAGCTGCTACTCAGACACAACCCTGGTACAAGAATGATTTTGTGCAGAAAGCAGATTTTTTTTCTCAAGTAGGAGAGCCCAGAAAAGAAGGGGAAGAGAACACCTTCTGTCCACAGGACACAGTGAGGAGATAACCTCACTCCCCATGATACGGCTTTTGTTGGTGAGGCCAGCAGGGTTGTGGCACTGAGCCCAAAGAGGCCCGCTTTCAACTCCCTACTAAGAGAACGTGCAATTTAAAACAGACTGCTGACACAGAATGCAAATAAAATCTCTTCTACAAAAATGCAGTACTTATGATGGGTTAGTGAAGGGGGCAGGGGATTGCCCTAGATTTTGAAGTTGACACAGAAGTGATTATAGTCAATATTCACAAAATTTAATTAACTCATATGCTAGAGCAGACTGGAATCATTTTAAAGTTTCATATTTAGATTGAATCTAGTATTTTTGAAATCCTCCCTGGCACTCAGTAATACGGTAGTGTTTCAGTAAGATAATCCTTTTCTACCAAGACAACAAGGTAAAAATTCTATCTATGCGACCTAAAAACATATGTCTTCAATAAATGGCGTCTGAAATGTTTTAAGCAACGGCTACTCTGTGCCCTCAGAAGAGAACACTCGGGCGCTGCTCCAGTGTCTGTCCCAGTGCCCCGTGTGATAGTATTTGGAGGTGGGGCCTCGGGAGGTGCTCAGGTCATGAGGGCGGGGCCCCCGTGAGTGGGATTAGTGCCTTAGGACGGAGGCTCCACCGAGGTCTTTAGCCCCTTCACAGGTGAGCACACAGCGCGAGGTGCCAGCCGTGGGCCAGGAAGGGGCTTTCCCTAGAACATGCCCACACTGGCGCCCTGACCTTGGGCTTCCCAGCCTCCAGAACCGCGCGAAATACATTTCTGATGTTTCTAAGCTGCCGGCCCCTCCGGCTGCGACCTTTGCTGCCGCGGCTGAACGGCCCGACGCAGGTACTCACACTGCACTTCTAGGTAGCGCTGGGTCTGCAGGCTGCCCGTGACGGCGGGGTGCTCCACCTGGCAGATCACGGGCACGCCATCGTCCTCCCTGCGCACCTTCAGCACCAGCTGACTGGTCACGGTGTACATGTCCGACCACTCCTCCACCTCCGATTTGCCTGGGACACAGAATACACCAAGAAACCAGAAGATGAGTGCATTTCTACTGCGCTGCGTTCCTCCCCTTCTCTCCTCCCTGCCCAGCGTTACTATTTTAACAAAAATGGTGGAAGTCATTTGGGATAAGACAGTCTGTGGGTAGATGACTGACAAAATGATAATTTCCTACATTTCAACCTTGCGAGGTAGCATTTAATATATATACACCATTTTTATTTAAATATTTTACATATGTTTCTTCTATCTTAAAACCTCCCACAAAAAGGCAGCTGAAGGTTGGACCTTCCTGGCACCGGGTGCTCAGAGCATTCGGGGGAAGGAGGGCAGAAGAGCTTTCCAGCCTACGAGCCGCTAGACTGAACCTTCTACTAGGCTATCACTAGGTTTAGAAATCCCAGGACATCACCCAGAGCCCCCAGGCACTTAATCAGGAGGCGAAGTATAAACACCGTTACCGGACCCTACCAGCATCAATTAAGTAGGAAAGTAACAAAATGTATTTGCATAATTGAAATCGTAATTGACATGTTTAAACTCAGAGACTTTTGAAAGACTACAAAAAAGGCAGTGGCGTGGGGAGAGCAAAGGAAGCCCCAGGCTTCAGGCCAGATGAGACAGGGCCAAGAACACCCAGAAAAGGAGGGCGGAGGCTTCCGGACGCGATGAATAGGCCGAGGCAGCCCCGCGCCTCAACCCGCACCCCCGGGACAAGACGCACCATTAACTTTCTTTTAATGTTTTGTACTTATCGGTACACATTTAATGGCTCAATTCACTCAGACAGAGAAGCAGAGGGGAAATGAGAAACTCCTTCCTTCCAAAACCACACCTAGGAAACGGGAGATTAAAACACAGCAAGCTTTTTGAAACTTAAGCTCTTATATATAGATTTGTCTGTTTCTAGATACAGATTTTTCTATATCCCCTTTCTACAAGGACTTGCTCTTTTCTTCCTGGCACTCTTCATTTATTTAACAAGCACATACAGAGCATTTACTTTGGCCCAGATACTACATGCAGTAGGAAAATTCACTCATTTCATGTTTGTGAGAATCACATGCTGTATGTAATATCAATGTCTCCATGTCAGAGAAAACTGAGGCACACAGCCAGCGTTCCTGTCTAATGGGCAGGAGTCAGCCCGAGTCCTTTGTGCCGGCTGCTACTTGCAGGGCGACCTCCTGAAAAGAAGGAATCGGAAACCTGACACATATGAGGGCTTAGGACAGCTGACAGAAAGGGCCAGATAGGTAGCAGATGCAATGGGTCAGGCAGCAGGTGTCTGAGATCCAGGAACCAAGCCTGGAATGGCCTAGCCCTGGGGAGAGAGACAGCGGGAGCAGGGTGCCGGGGCTGCCTGCGTGGCCATCACATCAGAGACTGTGCAAAAGAACAAGGTGGGGAAATGGGTGACTGGGTTGCAGGTTTCACCAGAAAGGTGGTGTCTGCAGACTCACAAATACGATCAAATTCTCAGTCACCCTGCCAGCCACTGCTGTAGGAGAGGACCCTGACAGCACAGCTGACAGTGCAGCAGATGCCAGAATGACTTGGGATTCACCACGGTAAGGACTGTGATAATTTTTAATGTGTAACATGAGGATTTGGAGTTCTGACCACCCTGAGTCATAGGGCACAAGCAATGAGAACTGAGGGAACAACAGGACAGCCTGAGCCCGGGGGACAACTCTAACAGCAGTCCTCCTGGTGACAGAGTCCCAGTTTACAGTGACACCGCCACAAACCTCCAACCCCAGCATGAGGACACGAATTAGAACAAGAAAATGCAGTCATGCTTTGCCTCCGACGCGTTTAGCAAGTGACGATAAACCATACCTCCATGGATATTTCTGCTGGGGGCATGAGCTGTGTCTTGCATTTCCCAGGAGGCCCCGCTGGGGCCGCGCGGACGGCAGACCGCAGTGCAGGCAGTGCACTCACCTTTCAGCTCCTTGTTGCCCTTGAACCACCGGATGGTCGTGGCCGGCTTGCTGGCCATGGCAGTGCAGTTGACTTCAATCTCCTCACCCTCCACAGCAGTGTCTTTCTGGATATCGATCATCAGATTACGGGGTGGGACTGCAAATTAAACGTGTGCTTTTTAAACACAGAGTCTACTTCTGGACGTATTCTTCTATTCATTAGAAACTAGCACCGTTGCTATTGAAATTGGAGACAAATAATGAACATTTCTGATGGAATTTAAAACAAACAAACTGCCACTGGAGGGAAAAAAAGAAATGCAGAGTCACCATTAAATAAAGTGAATTATGCACAATCATTCAAGTCAGAATGTCTGTCCTAAAGTATCTTACAAAATGACCAATCTCCCACTCCTAAGTTATCAGTGACCAAGCTATAACTATGTAGACATTAGGTTAGTTAAAGATCAGGCATTAAAAAACTGACCAGCAGTAGATATAAAAGTAAGAGGAGTAGACACAATTTGAGTTATCACCTTACCTAGACGCCTCTGAAAGAAATATTTCTCCTTAAACTCAACCCTTGGATTTCAACCTTCATATGAAAGATTCCACAGTCAACTGGCAAAGATCAGAAACTTGGAGTCTCTTAAAAGGATCACTCACCATGGACATACACAGAAAAGTGTGCCTCAGAACCAGCTCCATTCAATTAACACTCATAGATGCAGAAACATAGGACATCCAGTTATCTGCAGTAACTGTCCGTATTCTAAAATAGAATGCTCCAGATTTTAGAAATCAAAGGTGAAAGAACTATTAAGTAGTTGCAAGTAGTTTTATGTAACAGAATTAAAACCACCCTTCTCTAAGCATATTAAACTTATGTGTACTAAAACTGAATAAAATATTTTGGGGCTGAAATACTGAATATCAGATCAGGAGTATGTAGGGTGATGCTGACAATGGGGAAAGCATGTTATCTTTTATGAAACTGAGCCAACAGTGAGAATTCTACAAGGTGGCAGGTAGCTGCTTGAAAGAGCAATCAGTGAGAACCCTGAATTCAGCAGCGTGGATCTAAGAGTATGGCCCTGGCCACCATGAATAAGCAACGACAGTTCTGAGACTGAAGATTAATAAGTTCCTCAACTCAGAAGAGAAACAAGGAATTAAATATGTATAAACATGCCATCCTGATGATCAAGTTGAATAATAAATCTGACAGGCTTCAAAAAATTATGGGATTAAACCGTGTATTTGGGATTTCCAACTGTTCTAGTCCAATGTGAAAATTCTGCCCACAGGAAGACTTTTACACGGAATTAAAGCAGGTGAAAATGCCTGTAGAGAAAGATGGAAAAGTAAATGATTTGCTGTATATGTTTCTCAGCAAGAGAGTGTGGTGGTGGGGGGCGTAACTATTAGGAAAACCAGGCCTCTGCTTTGTTCCCCGTGAAACAGAAAAAAGGCACATTTGCTCAGTTGGATGTGTTGCTAAAGTGATATGGCCCAAATGAGTAAACGCGAGAAAGAACTACCCTAGCTCACATTTTAAGAAAAAATAAGCATACAGAGAGATGGTCTAATATCCAACTGGAGCTGCACATCTGCCAGCATTTGAGAGACACAGAAAGGCAGTTACAAAGGTAAGCGGGACAGCGGGGAGGGACCGCAGAGACACTGGGTGTTCAGGGCCAGCGACTACCGAATTCCGAGTGCGTGTGACAGGAACAGCGAGGAAATCCTACTGTCCAAGCCTAACGATAACTAGATCTTGGCAAACTATGAGGAACAGAATGAGAGATGATAAAAGGAAACAACTAAGGAGTGAAAACCTAGGAATGTCCTCCCCACAAATGTAGACAGGAAAGTCAAACAATATCCAGGTGAAAATAAAAACAAAGTGGTGAAAATAATTCCTGATGACATGCAATGACGCCCAACGGAAAATGTAACCGGGAAACGTAATCGATGGGAAGCCACTCAACTGAAGGAACCTCAAATCACGCAGGGGCTGTGCGAGGAGGAGGGCCCGAGGGTGTGACAGGCCGCCGGCCACGGCTGCCACAGCACGAGGCTCGGGTGCCTGCAAACACTACAGCGGGGCGGAGGCCAGGGTCCGGTCTGCCGCGTGGCTCAGGGAAAACGCACCGAAGGTCACTCTGGGGCGGCGTGGGATCTTCGGGATGGGAACACATCCAGTCGGTGGAAGTCCCAGCCTGTGTCACTGTCCTGTCTCCACGGCAGTCAGTCTCAAGCACGGTCTTTGTCACATATTTGCTTTCTGTGTCATGCTGGGTATGTCCCTTCATTCTCTCCTGGTTCCGGCTGAGCCTGAGGACCCCTCAGCTTTCCTCATCACCTGCACCAGCTATGCATGGTTGGTGGCCTCTGAGTGGCGGAGACACTAATTCCTAGGGCGGAGATGTCATCAAGGTGACACGTGCTCCTTCCATGTTAGCCAGAGGGTCTGCTGGTGCAGAGCAAGGACTAGAAAGGGGCAGGAAGAAACGAGGAGGGGAAAACTGGCCGAGCGCCTCAGACCTTGTCTGGGGGCTGACCGGGCCTGGAGCAAACAGGTCCTTATCAGGGTCACCCGCTGTCAGCGTTTTCCACGTCGACGCCTCCTTTTCCGCAGCAAACACACAGTTGACCCTTGAACATCACAAGTTTGAATTGTGTGGGCCCACTTATGGCAGATTTTTTTCAATAAATACTGTAAATATATTTTCTCTTCCTTATGATTTTAATAATATTTTTTCTCTAGCTTACCTTAATGTAAGAATACAGTATATAACACATGTGACATCCAAAATACGTGTTAATGGACTGCTGCGCTATTTGTCAACAGTAGGCTCTTAGCAGTTACGTTCGGGGGGAGTCAGAAGTTATACGTGGATTTTCCACTGTGCAGGGTCGGTGCCCCTAACCCCATTGTTCAGGGGTCAGCTGTCCTCTAAAGTTCCCTAACCCTCCTGGCGACTCCCTAACACTGCTAACTCCCAGGATTATCTTGCTGAAGAGCTGAGGTCATCTTTAATTTATGGCTGAGTGAACTTGTAGAAAGCTTCAAAAGTGTTGGAAACTGACCAATATAGAAAAATAAAGGACTTCTTTATTGTGGAGAACATCCTGAGTAGTTAAATGATTTTTTCCAAGTCCACAAACAGTTTTCTCAAGACTGTGACCAGTATTTTTGATCTTTACTAAGATTAGAAACAGTCAAGAATAGAAGTTGTTTGGTTTATAAATATAATATACAATTTGATAATGTGAGTCCCAGTGGCTTATATTGACATCAGTTATAAAGTTGACTTCTCTCAGATTTTTTTAAATCCTCACCTGAGGATATGCTTATTGATTCTAGGGAGAGGGGAAGGGACAGGGAGAGAGGGAGAGAGAGAGACTGGTTGCCTACCGGACCTGCCCTGACTGGGAATCAAACCCGTAACCTTCTGGTGTACTGGATGACACTCCAACCAACTGAGCCACACCGACCAGGGACCAGGCTTTTTTTGTTGCTGTTTTTTTAGGAGCAAGAAAGCTTTGGAAAATACAAATAAAGTGATTCAGGTATATCATTCCCAAAAGGCAGGGTTGAAGGGGGGTGTCTATTAATTCTATCCTATTTTCCCTTTAACTTCATAATGTCTACTCTAATACAAAAGAGTTAGTAAAGTGTAAAAATCCATTTATAAAAAATGAATTAAAACTGCTGCTAACTAGAGAATACACTTATACACGGTCCACTAAACAGTCACATTTAGTAAAAACTGCCTGCGGCCATTAATGAAAATAGCCACAGATATATCTAAGAAGTGCATGTAGAGGAAAACCTGAATGAAAATCACACAGAAGGAAATACTAGAAAACAGCAAAGAAATGTCAAGTTTCTTCCTAGCTAACCTCGAGTCTGTAAGAGTCAATTATAAACATTACGCCCACAACCCTAAAAATCAGCAATATCAGATGAGTCACCTTAATTACGAGAGAGGAGCCTTAAAACCGATCAGCATGTGCAATCTCACTCTAAGACCCTTTAAAATAATTAGTTTCTCCTGTTCCTGGAATCTTAAGAGTGAACACTAATCCTGGAAGGACAGGGTGTATAATATCGGCTACTGTCACCAGTAACTGTACTAATCTTAAGCAGTGGATTTTCTCTCGCCCATCTCCTCCGATGGGCAGCAGTAGAGAGAGTCCTACACGGTGAGCTGGAGAGAGAAATGCATGAAAATATCACAGGCGTTTTCAGGGTTTACATGGGCAAGAACAAAAACATGATAGTAACTAACCAGTACCCATCGCTATGTCTTATAATGATGCTGAATTTTTTTGCTGATGCTTCAAACTAATAGACACATGCACTGAAATGACATCTCCCCCTGTCGAGAGGCAGGGCAGCTTGTGGGTCCATACAGAGTCCTCCCCGGAGAACTGTGGGTAGAAATGAAGATGCTAATGTGCCCTCCTTCTTTCCTTACAGTATCTACAAATTCTAAACCTTAGGAGAAGGGCTGAATACATGAGTATCAGTGGAAATTGTCAGATTTTGGAATATGAAAGACTCACACACTGATGACAACAATTTTACTCCATCAGGAAATCCTACAGTAACTTCAATAGAGAGAATATTACATGAATGCATAATATCTGCAAAAGGAGCATCTACTAGTATTACTTTCAAGTATATTTAAGTTAATGCTTCCATACAATACAGGCAGGAACCTATTACTTCTGAATAATCAGACCTCTGAAAGCATTACCTTTGAAAGACAGAACCCCTCTCAAAGTCTAGTGCTGCCTGCTGATGCCCACGCACTGGGCACACAGTCAGACTGCCCATCCGGCGGGGCTGAGCGAGCACTGGGTGTGCACAGTCAGACTGCCCATCCGGCGGGGCTGAGTGGGCACTGGGTGTGCACAGTCAGACTGCCCATCCGGCGGGGCTGAGTGGGCACTGGGTGTGCACAGTCAGACTGCCCATCCGGCGGGGCTGAGTGGGCACTGGGTGTGCACAGTCAGACTGCCCATCCGGCGGGGCTGAGAGAGCACTGGGTGTGCACAGTCAGACTGCCCATCCGGCGGGGCTGACAGAGCACTGGGTGTGCACAGTCAGACTGCCCATCCGGCGGGGCTGACAGAGCACTGGGTGTGCACAGTCAGACTGCCCATCCGGCGGGGCTGACAGAGCACTGGGTGTGCACAGTCAGACTGCCCATCCAGCGGGGCTGAGGACAAATGTACCAGACACTGGAAACTGACAGGTAGTCACTGCTTGCCAATGGCCAGATATAATCCTAAAAACAAAAGATGTGCTCCTTTAGGGAAAAAAATCTTGAAACAGTAGTTTTTGGGATTTTATTGAAAGAAATCTAGACTAGAAGATGCAAAGGTTACAAGACAGCCCAGCAGGGCGTGGCTCAGTGGCTGAGCATCGACCTAGGATGCAGGCAACTGAGGTTTGATTCCCGGTCAGGGCACATGCCCAGGTTGTGGGCTTGATCCCCAGTTAGGGGCGTGCAGGAGGCAGCTGATCAATGACTCTCTCATCATTGATGTTTCTATCTCTCTTCTTCTCCTTTCCTCTCTCTGAAATCAATAAAGATATATTTTTTAAAAAAAGGTTACAAGACAATACTAAGGTCTGCTTCAGCCTATGATTCTGGATTCTCCCTGTGCTTTGTAGCTGGGCAGATGACTGACCTCTGTTACTACCACTTCTTTCTTTGAAATAAAGACATTCATACTTAAAGGTAAATGTAACAAAACAATCTGAAAATTCAAAATTCTGTAAGTATATTCAATTTGATTGCTGTTACATTTGTGGAAAAGCCATAAACTACGGTGGGTTAATGGGTGGATTGTCCAGTTGAAGTCTATGCTGCTAATGACTTACTTTAATAAGCAAACAGCATTTTCAGATGCTTCTGTACACGTAGATGGACAGAAAAGTCAAATGTATGTTTATGATTCTGGTACATTTTCAAAATACCAGCGTAGTCGTCCCAGCCAAACCTGTGCTCACTGGTCTGCAGGTCTGACACGGACAAGGAGGCACTCCTGAGCGCCGTCCACCGTTAAACACAGACCACAGTGGAAACCGGGCGGACAGACTTGACAGGTGACTTTCCAAAGTCAGTATTCCTCTCATCAAGAACATGTATATGAGCGTTAGGGGCATGTTTTAGTTTAATGAATAAAAAAATGTTTTCCCTTTTACAGCTGTGTTTAAATAAAGTGATGAGGCAGGAGCTCAATGTGTACATCCATAAATACATATATGGTCACACACACCAAGCAAAACCGTCCTTCATATTTATCTTTACTCCTTAATCTTCATATCATTACGCTGAAAGCTGCAGCCTGCGCCCCAAATAGACTGTGATTCATCGTCTTCCCAAAGGTGTAAATCAGAGGTCCTGCCTCGAGCTGCAGCGCAAGTCCTTGAAAACTTGGTTTCAAAAACCTGGTCAGCTGGAGTTGTGCACTGGCGTATAAGTTTGTCTCAAGGGGACTGATTCGACCACCTCCAACACAGGGGTATCTGCTCACTACCTCAAAATACACATGCAGAAACCTGGCCACGGGAATTTTGCTGAAAGTCACAATCTCGTGACCAGAAAGGAAGGCGCTGGCCTCTCTAGCGGTGCCCGGCAGCCTGTCTACTGCTCCCTTATTATCAGCCTTCTCCCGAGAAGCTCCTAATTCTTTTATGACCAATGGCTGCAATTTGTGGCAAAGTACATGTTCATGAGATATGATTTTTACAGCATAATCTAGAGTATACGCAGTGAGCGAGGCAATAAGTAAAGCTAAAGAAAAGGAGAGCACTGAAGGGGGTGTAATGCAGAAGGTGACACCATCAAGCGGTCCTTGGAGCAGGGCTCTGCCACGGGCACAGTCGCGGGAGCCACTGCCCCTCTCCTGCACAGAAGAAAACTTCAGTAGTGAGAAGCAATGACATCCACATGGTGAGCGATTCATCTGAGGGTTCCAAGTGCTCCTGATCTTTGCTTCTGAAGCTTGAGATTTAAAACCCAAGAGCAGGTGGAATCTGCAAAGACTGCTGACTGCCATTCCTTAGAGTGTTTGCTAAAACAGGCTATTTAAAAAGTCAGCAAGATGGGCAGTGATTCCTCCTAAAACTCAGTGGAAGAGTACAATTCGCCATTAACCTTTTCCCTGCCGTTGGAAGCCATCTGGAGGTGAGAGCCACCCCCTCCGTTTCCCAGGACAACCCCGGGTCTCTTACCCAGTACTGTGATGGTGGTGTAACTTTCCTGTGGGGGGTCGGTGTAGAGCTGGCAAAAGTATCTTCCTTCATCAGAAATGGAGACATTTGTCAGCGACACTTTGAGTTCACTGCTGGAAAAATTCAGCAGCTGAAACCTGCTGTCCTTCAAAGCTGCGAAACAAAGCACAGGGCTTGTGAGAAGACGGCGACAGTCTACCTTCCTTACCAGGTGGGGGAGATGCCAGGTGGCTAACAGGGCAGCCGCAGAGTAGAAACAGTCTCTCTGCACCTGTTGGGGGCGTAGCCCTGGCACTTCCTGAGCACTGTTTGGGCTTCTGTACTAAACACTTGGAGACAAGTAACCCTGTCCGAAGGAAACTGACACACATGGGTGCACGTGTGGGTGTGAAAGTCCATGCGCACGTGCACGCACACGCACACGCACCACGCCCTCCGCCCCAGTCCCAGTGCAGTCAGAGTTGAGCCCTGGGTGCTCTATCAGAGTTAGAGGTGAGAGGAAAAGGAAAGGGGAAGGTGGGCCCTGAGGCCCCTTGAGCCCTGGAAGTTCAGGGAGCAGGACTTACAAGATTTTAAATTGTCTCTAAATATCGGAGGCCTTAAAAACACAGTGGTTCCAAATTATGAGAGAAAACCAAAAATTCATCAGAATTTCAAGTCACAATGAAAATCATAAAAAACTTTATAAAAATAATCCAGTTTAACTTGGGTGTATCTTTGTAATTGGTCTTATTTGAGATGACGTGGATGGAACTGCCAGCAGAAGGGCCCCGGGCCGGGGAGGCCTTGAGCCCGCCTGCAGCACAGCGTGGAGCCGACCAGGCAGAAAGCAGGGAAGCAGAGTCCCCACAGAAGCAATGTTTGTGTGCTCATTTGTTTGTATCAAATATTCACATTTAAGGTCCTTATAGTAATTCTGGCAAAGGCCATATTAGTACATGACAAAAATGCACCCTAAGCTTGAGAAACCAGCTCCTCTCCTTTTACTCCCCTTTATCTTCTTAAACATCCTCCACACTTACCGACTCCCACGGGTCATGAGAACACGGGGGCGAGACTGGAGGCAGGAGGCGAAGGGCTCGTGCCCAGTGCCCGTTTCGGTTAGGCTCCAACTCTCCTCAAACAAGTCTTCAAAAGACCCCACTCCTGTTCCTGATGAGCCCTGACGCCCTCCTGAGCCATTGCTGGGACATACAATTAGGCTTCCAGTATTCACTTTTGTGATATTACATTTGGGAAGATTTTCATACATGGACACCCCCGCGTACCAGAGGCGCTATGGTGACAGGAGACGTGGTTTTGTCTTTACAGGTACAGATTGCCTTGAAAATTTCAATCTTCAAACCAAACAGATTACCTTTCAGAATGCTCTATTTTCCTTGCCTTACCCTATTTGAGTTGTTGGTGTCAGCTAAGTATTTGGGACTCAACTGCAATTCACCTTGAATTACTACAATCAATTCCTATTGCAAAGTAAGACTGCCTTACTTTTAAAAGGGACCATTCAAGGTTTCTATTAAGTAGGAAGATTATGATTGCATGTCTCTTCTCCCCTCTGAAGAATTGACTAAACTTTAAGCATCTAACATTAAATTAAAAACAGGAGCCTTGGCAATCTCTTTATCAAGACAACATGTGGGGAAGAAAAGTTGCCGTCTAATGCTATAGAGATGGAAACTTACGCCTGAAGTCCCTGAAATAAATGGTCTGCCTGTTGGGATTCAGTAGTTGAATGACAGAGTCGTCACTCTTGTTGACTTGGCAGCTGATGGTCGCAACTTCTCCCTCGATAACTGTCACGTCTTTCGTAAACAAATTCTGTCCATCACCTTTAAAAAAGGAGGGAAAAGGTCAGGAAAAAAATTCCATCAATTAAAGTTTGGTTAATGGGATCAATTAAAGTAAGTGACAGGATGCACATTAGAAAATGGAAACCAGCAGCAACATTTGGTGGGGCTCCCATCCCTCTCCTCTCTCTATGGGCCACAACATGAGCCTATTACTCCAACATAGATCTGGGGACAAAATACCACCACCTGGAATGGACGTGCCATCGAAGGCCGTAGTGCTAACGGCCCAGCTCCAGGACTCCAGGAGCTGAGCGGGCGCCGGAGAGAGGAGGACAGGTCGGAGCACTGGCTTTACGAGGGGCTGTGGCGCTCACGGGCCGAGTGGGGGCCGATGTAGACCCAACCTTGGCTCACGTTCCCTGGAGCTGAGCTCTTTGGTCACCCACAGGAAACTCAAGGGACTGCCTAACAGAAGTAGGTAGGACGGCGCAATAAACAATCTTGTCTTGTTAGTGGACGTCGGCTTTCTCAATGCACAGTGGTCCTCCCTTATCCACAGGGGATATGTTCCAAGACCCCCTGTGGATGCCTAAAACCTGTATAGACTATGCTTTTTCCCACACATACATACATACCAACGATAAAGTGTAATTTATAAATTGGTCACAGTAAGAGATTAACAACAAGAGCACAATGGAACAATTATAACAATATACAGTTGGCTCTTGAACAACGTGGGGCCTAGGGGTGCCAGCCACTCATGCAGTAGAAAAGCCGCGTATAACATTTGACTCCCCCAAACTTAGTCACTCATAGCCTACTGTTGACCAGAACCACCACACGAACATTCTAGTAACACGTGTTGTGCATGTTCTATGTATTCATATACATACGTGTGTATTATGTACTGCGCTCTTACAATGAAGTGAGCAAGAGAAGAGAAAATGCTATTCAGAAAATCCTAAGGAAGAGAAGATACATTTACAGTATTATACATATTTATAGAAAAAAAATTCACCTATCAGTGGGCCCTCGCAGTTCCAATCCGTGTTGTTCAAGGGTCCACTGGACTGTAGTAAGTTCTGTGAATGTGCCCTCTCTCTCTCATTGTCTCTCTTTCTCTCTCTCATAATTTTTACATTTTTCAGTGCAAACCCGTTCCTGAATCTGTGGGACCAGCCCTCACTTGCAGTAAATAGCCTGGTGTCCCTCGTTTCAGGGGAACCCTTGCTGGTGGGCTCAGGGCTCTCTGGTGCAACACGTTGCCATCAATCGGGACACGTTTTCTGTCCATCTTCCACCCACAAATTTAATGTCTTTCCACCTTAACTAAGCACTCATCTATCACACACTGTGGCCATAACCTTTGCAGTTGGAGACGCGACAGCGGAATTGGCACAGATTTCTTTTTCCTACCTCACAATTCCATGGAGGGAAGGCTTATTCTTACCGTAGATCTTAGCAACCTTAGCACAGAATTTTTATTTTCTTTCCTTATTAAATGAAGATTTTTCTCCTTGTCACTTAAAGGAGACACTTTAGGCTTCTTGTTGGCCTATGAGAATTGCCAGCATCCCACTCTTGTGCTTTGGGGCCATTACTAAGTAAAATAAAGGTGCCTTGAACACAAGCTGGTGTTGATCCTGCGACAGTCAATGTGACAACTGAGATGGCTACTAAGCGGCTGACCGGCAGGGGGCATCCAGTGTGGAGATGCTGGACAAAGGGGTGATTCACATCCAGGCGGGATGGGGCTGGATGGCACGAGCTTTCATCATGCTTATTAGAACTGCTCATAATTTAAAAAGTATGAACTGTTATTTCTGGAATCTTCCGTGTAATATGTTCTGACTATGGCTGACCACAGGTAACTAAAACCATGGGAAGTGAAACCACGGACAAGGGGAGTCTATACTGTACAGGCCGTTCGGTTAGTTACTGTGTGGGAATGAGGGAGGACCTACCAACTATAATTCTTTGGAACCTCAATAAAATCCTGGGCAGCCTTACAGGTCAGTTTCTTACAGTTCTACTCTCAGAAACTCACACTTTCTTGATTTACCCAGCGCCCCAGGCAGCACTGGACGTGCCCTTCAGGAAACCTCTCCAGACATGGCAGAAAGTCAGGGCTTCCAGATCCACTGACGTCAGGCTTATCTACTGATCTGCTTTGGTTTGTTGCTTTTGACCTTAGTGACAGTGGTCAGGGGCCCTCATAAATGTCCTCAATGCTCCACAGCACAGGCAGGAGGAGAGAAGAGTTTGATTCAAAAGCAAAAGATGAGGCAACTGTCAAATGTCCAATTCGGCACCTGGCACGGCAGGGGATACGGGGGAGTATGACACGGTTCTCGCCTTGAAGAAGCTGCAATGTGGATGAACACTGGTACCTAATCCCCGCATACAGAACAGAAGGTGTCTTACAGCAAAAGGTACAGTGGTTGATCAGGAAGAGGAAGAGAGGGACTGCTTTTGAGCTGCAGAATCTCAGGTAAATCTTTTAAAGACTGTGGGCCAGTTTCTCAGCAAAATGGGGATATCCCAGTAATTAAAAGCTATCCCACAGACCTGTCGGGGGGATTAAGAGAGATAATACAAAGCACTTACACTGTGTCCAGCTTCTCATAAAACTGAATACTTGGTAGCTGCTATTATCACCACCACCATCATTTCTCTAGATGTCAAATCCGAACATTTATTAAGCAACTACTATGTGCTGGGAGTAGGGTGGATCCAAGAGTGCAGGCTCCGTGTCCCTGCTCTCAAGGAGCTCAGTGTAATTATACATCAGCTCAGCTTACTCCCTCCCTTATAAAACTGTCACATTAAGAAACAAAGGTCAAAGATAAATACTATTCCAAAAAAATGAGATGGCACAGAGAGAGCTGCACTTAGCGTAAACGAAGGACGTCCACCTGCTGTCACAGCTCTGCGGAAGGGTCCTTTGTGGCAAGCTGCTGTGGGAAAGCGCGGGCAAGGGTGCCCGCCCCAGACGGCTTCCAGCCAAACCCACCCAGAAACAAACCGGCCTCTGGCAGAGGATTAGAAGGAGGAAGCTGGAGGGATAACGAAGAGATTATCAGCACCACCATAAACAGTAATTCTCGGTGCTTGAGGAACAAATGAAAACAAAACCCACCGAGACCTCCGATTCGGGGAATTAACCTGGGGTGAGAACATGGGCGCAGGAGGCCTGTGGAGAGGGAGGGGGCAGCGGGCCTGGCCTGATGCAGCGGAAAGCTGGTGGGCTGACGACAAAGAGAAGGTGGTCAGGGGAAGCGAAGGATGGGTGCTCGTTTTCCTCGGGTTGCTGTGCCAAACGGAATTCAGAACCTGGGCCAAGGGGCAGTTTATTCCCTGATCTGGGAAAAGAACAAGGGAAAGGGAATTCCTGCCAGTCAAGCAAACTTTTCGAGGCGGTTTGACTGGCCCTGGTAGGAGAATGGAAAGGAAGGACAACACCCCTATTTCCTTGGGGCAGCCCAATCTAGTGAGAAAATGAAGGCAAAATTAAGCTGGATGACTCAAATGCCTTAACTGTCTCAAGTGTGGGACTTGCCTGGAGGGGCTAGAACACCAAACTGGTCCCCTGGGCCGTGAGGGAGATCCCCTCCACCTGAAGGAAGTTCATTAGCAACACAAAGGAGAGTCGCCCAGGTATAAAAGGAACACAGGCGACAGGCCTTAGCCCCTGCCACACAGCCAAGGCTTACAGATAACTGCTGTCTCGCACCTACTATGACTTCAAGCCCATTGCCACTCAATCATGCTCTTACTAGAACAGTTCCTGTGGAAATAACTATATACTTTTAGTCTTTCCTTGGAATCCCAGTATATTCTGAGTAGCACGTTTCATTCATATCCTGGCTGTAAAACATTTGCACAGGACATGAGAGAGGAGTTGACTATGATTTTGGTTTTAAGCAATGAAGATACTAAAACAAAATCCGAGGGTTTGTTTGCTTCTTAAAAAGTCTAAACATTCTTAATTATTACTTATAATTAAGTAATGTAAGACCAGATCACCTTGAAGTGTCCTTATGGAATAGGTCATTTGGGAACGTTTGGCCACCTGCAGATGCTGGCCCGGTGCTGTGCTCTGGCACAGGCCATGCTCTGCAGACCCACCGCGGGATCGTCATTACTGAATTATCTTTTGAAGGCCGACCTGAAATCCCATGTCTCAGAAAATGACAGTTCCTAGCTTTGTTAACATGGCTGTAAAACTAATGCTAAAAATATTATGAGTGATGATGAAGTACTTTGCTGAAAGATATCTAACTGCCTTGGCTGCTGATGGTGGCCCAAGGATGTCACTCTGTAAAAGTCACTAATAAATTATACGGTCAGCTGGACAGCAGTTATATTAAACAGAGCTCCATACTTGGAGGCGCCACACGACAGCTGAAATGAAATAATGACCTATTTATTTGAGGCAAAGGGAGCGAATGGCAGTGATGAAAACACATGTATGTCAGTGCTCTTAACTGCCTGCAGCCTTTACGTAAAAATACTTTCTGCTCACATCCTCAAATATTTCTTCCAAACAGAAGAGCACACTGTGACTCAATAAAGTTCCCCTTGAAATAGATATCATGACAATTCGGCTGTTACAAAACACAACTTGATGTACAGCAGAAGGGTACAAACAGGCAACTCTGGTACCTTTCTTAAATAATCCACTTTAAAAACCTTTCCGATTTTCTAAAACTTAATTAGCAGATATGCTTGTCAAGTCCAAAACAGCACCTGTTCTGGGCAAAGGAAAGCAAGCAGGGACAATACACCGTAGCCATTATATAAGGCTGGTAACAGCCAGGCAATTTATTCTCAGGTGGAGCAATGTCTGACGCGTATGGGTATTTTTGACTGCTGACTGGTGCGTGTGGTCAGGTTTAGGAGATGGAATCAAACTCTGTTTTAATTTCTATCAGCCGCTGTATTCCCTATAACTTCCCTATTCGCCCCACAATTTCTAAAACAAAAACTCTGGCACTGAAGAGGCCCATTCATTCACAGGCAAGTCTCCCACAGTAAACTACAAGTTGCTGGAACATTCATTACAAGAAAGAGAACTATTATCTAAAAATAGGTAACATTTATTTTGGTGATTAGAAAGCTGAGCTGGTTAGGACTAGAGTGAGGCTGGGGGTGTAGTTGGCTCCTAAATCCCCTATGAATTCCATCTTCAATTAGTTTAACTCATGGGTTCTTTCCTGAAACACCATTTCCTTATAAACTCTATTGAAGTGACATTGCACGAAACACTAGCATTGATCGGAATCTATTCAATTAGCAATGTGACCACCTGAAGGGGGTGAATGGCAAATCTTCCTGCAGAAGCTGAACTGAGAAATGGCATCTCCAGGGGGTGGGGAGGAAGGGGGCACACGCTGTCCGGTGTGAGGCCTGTGCGAGCTGCTTGGCACGCTTTCCCCTCTCGCACTCCCGGGGTTTGCACGATCCCCACTTTGAAGACGAAGCAGCTGAGACACAGAGCTATTTTAATAAGCTGTCCAATGTAATCAGCCAGCGGGCAGAGCTCATGTTTGAACTCAGTTCTGTCGGCTTCCCCAGCCCAGGGTTTGTACTTTCTAACCGGCCAGCATCAGGACTTGTTGCCAGGGTTCTACTGGCTCTGCCTTGGAAAATTTACTTGTGTTTAAAGAGGGTTATTTCCCTCTGAGCAACTTCTGGTTTTATTTCCATAATTTACCCAGAACACAATTACACACTTGGAGATGAGAGAGGGACTGTCCTGAATGTAAAACACCTTGTTTACTGCCGCTTCCCTCCAGCTCGGCGCCCCGCCCCTGGAGGACGCCTGCCCGCCAGCCCTGTGGGGCCCGCAGGCCCAGCTCCGCCCCACGCCCGGCTGCTCCTAGAGAAAGCCCTTCATTTGCGCGGGGACTCACTCCAGCGAGGTCTGTAATCAAAGGGCAAGTCACAGTTAGCAGAGAATTAGGTTTATCCTATGGCAACTATGGAAACTCCACTGACACTGAGGAGCCCCGATGACTCGTAACTGGGAAGACAGTTTGCCCACAGAAAGAGCAAATAAAGTCCCGGCCCACTCCTTCAGCAACAAATCATATTAGGGAACCTTTCCCCTCTGCTCGATGGGAGTCTGAGCCTGGTGTTAAACCAGCTCAGCCAGGTTGTCTAAACAGGCAAAAATCAAACCAAAACGACAGATTCTCCCCAAAACCCTCCTCCCGATGACCAATGTAAGGTATTCATTTTCACAAGCCACAAGAGTTCTTTAAAGTTTACACCCATTAAAGGCTCGGGATTATTAATTCTTTCCCTCCAAGAGGTATCTAAGAGTCACAAAACTTGTATGTTTTCGAAAACCTTTTTTCTGTTGTTATGTGAGCCCTCTGTCCTCAAGCTTCCGATTGCTTTCCACCCAAGCTCGTTTCTGCTGGATCCATTTTTACAACTGTTCCTCGTTACATCCCCAACTTGAGAGAACAGCCCCTACCCAAATCAATCCACCACCAGTAGAGGCACTGTAACTCCTGCTAACGTTTCTGAGAGCTAGCACTAGAACTGAATACGTTTCAGGAAAAAAGAAAAAAAATTAAGATTCTGTTGAACCCCAGAGGGAAAAATCGTTCTAACCGCCTGTGTTCCCTCAAGTCAACGTAAAGACAGTGCTCACTACAAATCATTAACAAACCCATTAAGATCTGATTTCTATCTAAGCAATTATTGTCAGCATATTTTGTACATTTCCTTTAAAAGACTCAATCCTATCTTTCAATTCATTAAACTGTTCCTTGCATTTACAGAGTTTTATATCAAATCAGAAACCTATTTGAATTAATAAGAATTACAGTAAAAGTAATTTGAAAATAAATTATTTGAAGTTCAAGCCACGAAAGCTTTACTTAGTCCCATTTAAATATTACAGTAACATTTTTAGTCATCTAATGTGCAGATGAGAGACAGTGAGAACCAGTGTCCAAAAAGAAGGGTCTGTCAACTGTAGATTAAGGTTAAGGGTGAGACCTTTTCAACATAAATACAACTCTTTATTTCAAAGAGAGGCAATACTTCAACTTTTGTGAACACTTGATATTTCTAACCGAAAGCGTGATCTGTCTGCTGTTTACAAAGCCCCTCTTAGCCTGTAGACCCTCCCAAACAGTAAAGCAGAATATGCTGATTGTCTGCATCCTCAGTAATGAATGCAAATCATACAGCTCTTAAGCTTAGAGTTAAACTAAACCAACTCAAATAACTGAGTGGGCAAGAGCATGCGACACTGACCAAAACATTTGTGTCACCTTCTTTTTCATAAAACCCTTATGGAATCCAGGGAGGACATATGCCCCCAAATCACATGGCAAGTGGGAGGCCTCGCCAAGCGTGGAGGCCACATCTCCTAATGGGTCATCACGGTATTTCTGGTCTTGGCTATTTCTAAATAACATTCAATGATTTGTTTCTGATTACGAAAGCAGCATATCAAGGTTTTTTTTTACGAAGCTTTGTTTTATATGTAGTATTTGTAGCACTGTGACATGGAGATGGTCAAGATCTCCTAAGTGTCTCCTGTAATATAATTACTGTTGTGTCACTTGAGCTCAGGGAAGGGAAAAATATTGACTTTAATCTAATCTCCTTTTATAATCAGTACAAGGTAGGGCAAATTTTTGAACGGCGAGTTAAAGAGTAAGGCCTCAGTGCCGGTTCTTTCTTCAATTAAAATTGTTGATGTCCCCTGAATGCAAAACAAAAAGTGTCATCTGACACAACGGGAAGCTATTCGTAACTATTCTGTACACACATTCTTGTTTAGTTGACTAATGGCAAATTAACGTTCTCTATTTTAGCTTAAACACATACTATAGGTATGTTTGATTAGCGCTGAATTCCAAAAGCTGATTACCATGCATGCTTTGATTATGTAATTACATAATAGAGCATAATGGCTCCTTTGGAGTCATTATGATCTATATGGCAAATATGTTTCAGTTTTGCTAGAGTTTAAATACACGTTGAGATGACAGCTCATAACGAGGCTCCACTTTTCAGTCTCACCAGCTAAACGGGCATTTCCCCATCCATCCTCACATCTTCTCGACACCAATTAAGGCCCATTGTGTCAAGCTGCACACGCTTTTGAGAAATTCCCTTTGTTTTCTTAGCATTCAAAAAAGGACATTAATTTCAAAAGCTGTATTAAGCAAAAGGCCTGGTTTTAAAAAAAATAGCTGAAATTCCATCCTTCATGCACTCTTTGAAAGGTCTGCGGGGATTCACATCTAGTTCATTAATCACTGTTCAGACAACCGCAAGGGGGTTAAAGATGGAATTTCACCTCTAACTCCAAAATGCTCATGGAGGGAGACAGCCAGGAATACTGATGCTTCCCGGGCGGCTCGCCACTGTGCACAGCTCCGACCCACCTGAGCATCAGGCCCACCAAGTCGTACAAAGCCCAGCGACAAGGCTCGTGTCTTGCAATACCCCTTGTATTTTGCAGCTCCTTTCAAAGAGACAGTTACGAAACAGCACAGCCAGGTTTCGCCTTCACAGTTCCCAAACCTAGTCTTTTATAAATCTCAGGCCAACAAAACTTACCTAGTGAATAGATTTTTGTTAACTTGTAAACTGGAAAAGTAGTCAGGTTTAAAAACAGGACAAAAGTTATTGTAAAGAACTATGTTCAGTTTTTCTTGGCCCCATGAAATCCTTCAGTCTTATACCATTTTATTTGCAAGAGGAGCTGTTTCTCCTTTCTCTTCCAAGAAAACGACCCCTCATTCCACGCCAAGCCAAAGGTGGCCTGGGTCTTAACTTTGGAGATGAATAACCATTGAGCTGTTTTACCTTCGCACCTGCTGGTTTTCAACATTAAGGCTGAAGAACTGAGGTCAAGCACAGTCCAACTCATATTTACATAGAGGATGCGTGCCTCTCTTGCAAAGGAAAACATTGATTAGATTCGTGGAAACTCTTCAAGGAAGGCCGTGACAATAGGGCGCTGTTATTGTCTGTGCTGTTCGTTTTAACCACCACATTAGCGTCCTTCCTTTCAAAAGACTCTGAGCTCAATAGAACTTTTTAATCAGTGCACAAAGCACTAAAGGGGCCAAACAATTATGATGTTAAGGTCTGAGCTGCATGACCCCATAAAATGCAGAGGTGCAATCCCAGCTGGAGAATGGTTGTGGGGAGTGATATCCATCCACTAAACAAGATCTGAATTAGTTTTTTCATTAAAATTCATTTATCAAAGAAGTGAAGGGCAATAAAAGAAACAGGAATATAAAAATAAACCATAAAAGAGAATAATCATCACTAAATCCGTTTGCTCTTCACACTGAAAGGTAAAAACCCCAGACTTTTCCTCCTCTCACTCCTTTTCATAGCTGGACAGGTTTCATGGCCCTTTTGTTCATCAAAAAGATAGCATCTTTTTTTGGAGAGAAGATAGCCTAACCCTGAAGAAAAACTCCCTCCAGTGGACAGGCTTTATGAGAATTAAAAGGGAGAGAAAAATAGAGGCCCTTCAAAAGTAGGAAAGCCACTGTGCATTTGCTTGTGAGACGGCATTGAGCTCACCTTGTGGGAGAGTCATTTTGAGCCTGTTAAAGCTGCTTGGAGCTCCTGGGAGAAAGGGGCTCTTAAAAATACTAATTGAAAAAGACCACAGTCATCGGCCTTGGCTTCTGGAGGGGAACAATCTGAAGGCAGAGGCTTCTTACACAACTAACTGTACTGGCAAAGCAAGTGGTGTCTTCTCAATAGTTTGGTCTGATGTTCGTTCATGGCAAAGGAAGAATTAAAGGGCAGTCTTTAGGTTGAGCTGCTTCGGTAGCAATTCAAAGCTGGGTGGTGTTCCAGCATTTCAAAGTATATTGTTTCTTTTGCATCAACCATTGGCTAATGAACTGATAATATGAGACTACAGTCTCTGGGATACGTTAAACGACTACTTTGCAAAGTGGAAACCAGTTGTACAAAATTGTGCTGTCCCTGATTGTGGACCACAGGGGAAGAAATCTGTGTTCTGAACGGGATGCGCTGTGTGGCTAGAAGCTGGTAGCTACAAAACAGGCTCTCACACCGCCCAGTGTGGTGGTCATGGGTCCCAGCGAGCTTAAGCCTGGGATACTGGGAATCGACAGCTTTAATTTAGCTCACATATCAGGATATTTACATTTCCCAAACCACGAGTTATAAATAACTAAAACAAAAAGTTTACACAATTATAGCTCACAATACATATAAAATATTTGAAAGTCACAAAGGAAGATACACATATTAGTTTCTATCATTCCTATGAAGACTTAAGGGAACCTGGACTTCTCTCTAACCCCAGAAGAGGTCTTGGTGCTCTGTGCTGAGCTCTCACTCTGTAAGAAACACGTTAGATTTCAAAGCTGCGGAGATGGCTGACTGGCTCTACTGTGGCCACCGTGACTTAACGGATTCTTCCCCTCTCCCCTAACTCATAAGCCTGTTAGAGATGCCGACTGTTTACCACACTTGCTGCTCCTAACCGCTCTTCCACAGCCTTTTTCATTGACTCTCCTTACAACCCCAACCTCAAGTCTCAGTGGAGATGGCATGTGTATTACCCTGATTTTTATACCCTGCTTTTAAGTACTCAATTTAATATCCTTTCCCTTTGCCAGGAGGCACCATGATTAAACTCTGGTCACTTTTTGTTTCAGCTTACTAAAAGCTTATTTTTTCCTCTGCATTTGCCTACAGGGTATTAAAAGGCTAACAATTAGTATAAGATATTTAAAATCACAAGGCTGTAACACGGAACAATTACTACGCACACACAGGGGAAGAAAAGGGAAGCGACTGCTGCTTTACCCCCAGTCTGGAGGCAAGAGAAACAAATTATTTTTTTTCCAAAGTGTTCATTATTATTTTAAGTTTTTTAGTATCACCGCTCCCCCCCACTGTTTCTGGAGGTGGCATTATTTTAATCACCTGCATGATAACAACAGCTAACATTTTCCCAATGTTTTCGCATGCCAGGTGCTGTGCTTCAATTTTCATGTTCTCTCACTTAGTCCTCACAACAGTCCCATATGGCTCAATCTCATCACGCCCGTTATA
Source organism: Miniopterus schreibersii (assembly GCF_964146895.1). Lineage (NCBI taxonomy): Eukaryota > Metazoa > Chordata > Mammalia > Chiroptera > Miniopteridae > Miniopterus > Miniopterus schreibersii. The sequence goes on along the minus strand of NC_138112.1, from coordinate 6,067,609 downwards.
CTGCTGAGAAAACTGAGGTTTACAAAGGTTAAATATGTGGTTGGAACCAGTACCTGGATCCAGTATTTAAGACTCGATCTGGTGCTATTAACAATCTTACTATACTAACGAGGCTTTGTAATGCTGACAGGTTGGAGGGGGAGTGACGGAAGAGTCTGCATCCCTCATTTCTATGACTCAGGAATTGAACTAAAGTAATCGTCTCCGTATCTAAACGAAGCCTGTGAACAATCAGGATGCTCCAAAATGCAAGGCTGATAAAATTAGCTCTATAACCAGAGTCAACACTGGGCCTTTGATATTTAGAGAAAAGATGTCTATTCCGACTCAAAAGGCCGCTCAACTCCAACTTCCCGCCTTTACAGTGCCTGCTTCAGGGGCATTTATTAGTATCGACAACCTATGTGGCTGAAATTTGGCTGTAATCGTCTCTCTCTACATCTCCTTGTCATTTTTCCTGCCAACAGGAGTCAGTGAAAACCTTCCAAATTTGAAGCTTAGAGCCGACAGGACAAGCGAGTGAGAACAGCGGCTGGAGCACATCAGATACGGCCGAGAGTGAGTGTCAGCTTCGCCTAACACTCCACGGGAACAGGCCACGGCAGCGGGCGCGGCGACGGCTCCTGTTCTTATTCGAGAGAGTTCCGAGTGTGTGTGATGTGGTTTGTTCAAGAAACAGCTGTGAGCCCGTGATAACCATCGTGCCGAATGATGCGGCAACTTCAACTTCCATCCCCGACCAGGAAGCCGAGGAGCTTGGGACCGTCGTATGAAACGGCAATTTCTTAGCAAGAAAATTGGGTCCCATGACTGAGGCCCTTATTTGGTAAGTTACTCCTATCGTCCCTCAGCCATAGAGCAAGTGGTGGGTTTTAACCTCTGGGAAGAAACACAAGAGTTGAAAAGCTCTTTTCAAGCCAGAGGTTGATGAAGGGACTGCACGTGGAGAGTGGCCCCAGGAGAGTCCAGATTTCACTTTCGTGACTGCTGAGTGCCCAGCGCAAAGCCTGTGTCGGTCAGGCCTGCGCCCCGGCTGCCCAAATGGGTGCTGCTCTGAAGGTAAGTGGAGAATTGCCACTGAGTTAGAAGTCTGCGGTAAGGACATGACTCAGCCTTGTTTCCACGAGGAGAAGTGAGGCCACCAGACTCGGAGGACAGGAGGACAGGAGGCGCGGGGCTCAGCGGTGGTGGGCTGGGAACACTGGCAATCGGAGCCTGGGTGTATGTTTTGAAAAGGGTAGATGTTCTCTCCCCCTGGGCTTCATTATGAGAACCAAGTGGGGAAATGTGTGTAACACTTTTTAAGCTCCAGCAATGCTAAGTAAAGGGTGAAATCTTCCCTTCCGCCACCTTCTGCATTAGCATCACCCCCATCTACACGCAGCCTCTATGTTTCTAGGGCCTTCCCAGGTCTCCCCAAATCTGCTGGGTTTCCAGTTCCCGAGCTGGAGTGATTATCTTTCACTCTAAGACTAACTAGAGAGCGCAGAGTAAATGAAAACATCTTCATAAACTGTAAATCAAAACCTCATAGCCCTGGAAAGCGTAAGGTGGATTGTAGAGGTGGGCAGAGGGCTGGGCATCTGAAATCAGGTTCAATCTACAGCATTAAACATGAATTACTTTCTGGCATCCCTCCTTCGACATGGGGCCATAATGAGTTCAGAGAACAATCTCCATGTTCTAAGGAGTTGGAGTCACAGCACCAGGTTAGCAACGGAACACAGCATCCTCGCAAGGGAACCTCAACAGCCTACACCCAGATACCCAGCTGGCATCACCGAAGGGAGCTCCTGTATGACTGAGTCTCCCCCTAAGGCCAACATGGAAACGAGATGAAACAAGAATAATGTCCACAAAGCTTACTGATTTCCTTACTTCTTCGTCACACTCTCCTGTACAGTTAGGACCCGAGCTAATGAAATATGTAGCACTGCTTGGCCTTCTCTAAACAATCTCAGCCTGCTAGGCTTGTGTCCTCTGCTGCGCTCCTCCAAGGCCATTGTCACTTGTCACAGATGGTCCCTTCCTTCATTACCAAGGGTAAGAGCTCTGAGAAAGGCAGTGAGGCCTTTCCAGCTCACTAATGAGTCCAGGGTGTGTCCAGGGTGTTTGTGGTCTCTAGAGACCCGACCTCACTAAGTGGTACTACTGTGGCATGGGAGGGGGGGCGTGATTTTCCCCCTTCATGCGACACTGGAGGAAAGAAAAGTACACTGACAAAATTGTATTAATAATATTTGGTTTAGTTTGACAATTATATACTTTGACACCAATAGATATATCCTTAGGTAAAAATATACCTTTGAATGCAGGAAGTAAATCAATAAAATTTGGTGACTGACATTAATTTGTTATCGACATCAACATCTTACGTCATTTTTATTTACCAAACCCATCTATTACAATCTATGAAAGCAGGAGGAACTCTTACACATCCTGCGGGATCCAGCCCAGAGCCATTCGCTCTCTCTGTGAAGCTCTGGTGCCTCCCCAGCCTTCAGACTGACTCGGTATGTCGCGCTCGTCTCAGCCTTGGCACTCACAACTCAGACAGCTCTACAATCACTCCTTTATAGGGCTGTTTTCTTCTCTGGATTTTGATCTGGGTTGGGTTCAAATGGCAGCACTGCCAGTAGATAGGTAAACCTTAGAAAAGTTACTTACGCGCTAAGCCTCAGGTTTCTCATATATCCAAGGGGTATAAAATCATCTCTCTTACTAGGATATTTTGCGAACCAAATGGGATAACCAGTGCATCTGAGAGCTGGCACGTAAGGTTGTGGGCCCTCACAGTATTATTAATATTATTAAAATTACTTTTGCTCTTTGAGATCAGTCTACTGTCTTCTTCATTGTATTCCCAAAGCATAATACTGTCAGCTTAAACAGCAAGTGTTTAATAAATGCTTGCTGAATAAAGGTACTAAGTGAAGGGCTGAAGACAGGCCTAAGGCACTCTCATTTCTGGAGCTAACAAGTCTACCAATGTCAGAACATTAAGTTGTACCCATATCCCACATTAAATATAATTTTGAATTAAAAATTTCAAAGCATTTTTATAATTTTGCTTTTGAAATTATTAATTCCAACTGCATCTTTTATTCTGAAGCCAAACATTTCCTTTTCCAAGGCTTGAACATGTCCGCGAGGCTCGAGGGAAGAAATAGGCCCTAGTGCTGTGCCCATAGTACTCAGTGCAGAAAACAGCCCTTGACCTATGAGGGAGACAAACACAGGTACACATGACATCACAACGGGAGGAGACTTTGGGGTCACAGTATACCGATGTGTTACGGGGACCTGGAGGAGGGAGGAACAGCTCAGTCAGGATGGGAGTGTGGATTCTAGACGGGAAAGGAGAAATCTGGAAGAAGGATCCTGGAACGCTGACAACAAAGGACAGTATAGTGAGCGCTGAGGAGTGACAGGAAGGGATTTTCTCTGGAAAGGTCACTAGGTCCAGGTATTGAAGGACACTGTGTGCCAGGCTAGGTAATTTGCACTTAATCTTGTAATTAATAGGGAGCCATTAAGTGATTTTAATCCTGGGAGTGGTATGTTCACACTTGTGTTTCAAAAGATAATGTCTGTGTGGAGAGAGAAGGAAGACTGGACTAGGAAAAGGCTGGAGCCCAGAAGATCAGGTAAGAGGCTTCTGCCCAGATTTCTCACAGCTGACGGGAGCCAGGCAAGGGCACAGGGAGAGAAGGCAACGGAGCTTGGGCTGGGAGAAATGAGAGAGGAGTCGAGAATACTTCCACGCGAGGCACGTGGCTTTGGCATCAGTAGGTTTTCCATCCATACAGGTGGCCCTAAGTGTTCCTTAGCATCTATACCAAGCTCAGTTCACATTTAGTGGCCTTCTAAGACCAGCAGAGAGCTAATTTTTAAAAAGTTAGAAGGCAGATTGCACGTGCATGCTTATCACTTCTCTTGTTCGCCACTGGAATGGGTTTTTGTAGCGCTCATTTATAACGAATATATAATTAAGAAATCTGGGTGTCTTACCCACCCCATCCCCACAACAGCCTTGCTATTTAGTGTGTGGACAGCAGCCTTGAAGATCCCTCACAAAGTACTAAAAATGCTGAATCTCAAACTCACACCAGACCTGAGTCAGAATCTGCATTTTCATAGGAGACCCAGACCACTCCTGTGCACACTGCAGTCTAAGAGCTCTGGCCTCGAGTCAGTGAGTCTGCTGGCTTCCCGATACCCTGAACACAGGCCTGAGACTGGCGGCTTCACCAAGGAAGATCTTAGGAAGAGTGTGTTCCCAGGCAATCTGGTTTCTGGGGCCTGGTGAACCAGCGGGCTGCGGGAGGAAGCGCATGAATCCCCACCGCCCAGGAGGCCAGTCTCCAGGGAGAAACATGGCTTCGGCTCTTCTTCCTTAAAACCAGATCTTTAGAAACTCAAGTTTGCATGATGATGAATCGCTGTGGGGAATTAGAATCGAGCATTCTTCCTAAGTTTCACAGAACAATCATTACATAAACGAAACCTCCTCCCTGAAGCAGCTGGCTGACAGCGACCAGGGCAAACAGGCTATTCTGCATTCAGCTGGAAAAACGGCCTCAGGCAGCGCCCTCAAACCTGGAGGGGCAGTGAGTCCCCGGGCTGTCCCCATGCTGTCCCAGGCGAGCTCTGCTGCTCGGTTTCACTGCTACTGTAGGCTTTGTGCCCATGCACACTGAGCTATGGAGACACAGCAACAAGGAGGGAAATGAAACAAGTGGTCCAAAATGAAAGCCGAGAAGAGGCTGCTGAGATGTGTTCTGAAAGTGATGAAACTCAACTATATGATTTGAAGGGGAAAGAAAATAAAAGCCCTACTACCCATTACAGCAGCCTTTTCACTCTGTGTCTAGAAGATAAAATTTACTGCAAAAATATAGGTAAGACAGGCGGCAGTTTAAGAGAAATCACAAGAGTGTGAAGCTGGAGGCAGAAAGAAGCAGGCCTGGAAGGGCTCAGGGGAAGGAAAGGTGGGCAGCGGATTCCCCTTTAATGGCCTCTTAATGAGCATCCGCGGCTCGGCCCGGACCGCGGGCCTCGTTCACAGTGGCCGGAGTGAAGGCGCCCCGCTCTCCAGATGCGGGCTCGCTGCGGGCTCAGCAGCTGCTCACAGGAGGCCTCGCTCACCCGAACACCAAGCAGCGAAGGCTTCACTTGAGAGCGCGACCCTCCGCTGGGGGGCTTCTTTCCTCTCTCTCCGAAGCTGTGTATACCTAGAATGTCAAGCCCTCTATCTATCAGTTTCCTAACAAGCTTTTGTGTTCGTATTTGGTGGGGAGAAGGGGCGGAGCAGCAAAATGGTCACTGCACGTTGTAGTGTCTGTTCCTTAACGGACGCAGTGGCACCTGGTTCGCCTTCACCTCTGGGACCCGCTGGCTCCCGTGAGAATGCTTTCAGCGTCGCCACCGCTGGTGCCAGGTGCGGTTACGGAGCGGAGCAGATCTCGGAGCGGTTTTCTGCGAGGTTACTAAAGTGCAGTTGCAGAGAGTATAATGTTCTGAATTTCGGTCTCTTAAAAAAGTCGTTAGGTTTATGGGCAGTCATGCTTGTCACATTCAGAGTGTGAATTACGTACTTCATGGAAACAGTGAAACCCCCACCGCTGAGCGCAGCCATCGTCTCGGCAGAAAAAGGCCAACAATGGGGGGACTTTATTACTACTACTTTTCATGTATAAGATGCCAAAATCAACCCTCTCAGCATTATAAGGTAGTTTTTTAAAAGTATATTTTTAAATAAAGAGAAAAGAGAACCCCTGATGGGCTGCTTGCTGTTCTGTTCACTTTTTAGATTTGTCAATTTTTGAGTGACTGTCAGCACCGGGAACTCTTTGTAGCACCTTGTACTTGGGATATAATAAAAACATGAAATGATTAAAAATACTGTGAGTGTAAGTGCAGAAGGGACTATATATTCTGGCCCCAAGGAGGGCCGTTTCTTTGCAGAGTCAGGCAGACTCCATTTATGTTATTAAACTGTAGCACTATCACTGGGGCTGAAGCTCCCTGACAGGTCAAAAGCACTAAGGGGTCCCAGGCACAAAGCAGAACATTAACCCTCACAATGCTGGCATTCTCCAGCCGCTAAATCAGAGGTGTGGGAGCTCTATATCCAGGGCTATGGTATTGTTTCCACGTTGCATGTTTATCTTACAAAAATGTTTCCTTTTACCACTAATTCACCAAAGAATCAAAAAAATTATGAGGGTGTGAGGACTGTAGAGCTTGTAACAGAACAAATTATTAGTATAAGTGGTTGGAATAAATAATAATCATTTAAAAAAAAACACTGATTACACACTGCTCCTTTGAGCCCTACTCTGTGCCAGGGGCTGGACTGTGGTTTTGCAAACATCTGTGGTTCTCGGCTTCTTCTGGCGTCAGAGTTCCCCAAGGCCTGTCCACTGGGCCCTAGCCTGGTTTTTAATTTGGCAGGTCTGGGTGGGGCCCAAGGATCTGCATTTCTAGTTGGTTCCCAAGTGCTGCTGCTGACCCAGGGGCCACACTTGGAGAACCAGCACATATAACCTACTGAACCCTTCACCAACCCTACTTTATATCGGAGGAAACCACGGCTTGGACGGGGGCTCTAGCACCTACCAGCTGTATAAACTTGAGCAAGATTCGTACCTTCTCAGGGTCTCTGGGAGAGTGACCATTCCCACCAGGACTTCTCTTATGATCAAATCTCATCCTTTCCATCTAAACGTCCCCGACTTTATCTGAATGTCAATCCGTGTCCCTTTTCTGCTGCCCATTACCAGTCCCATATCAGCTTAGATTTATGACCTGCCAGCAGTGTTGTGATTAGGTGTCATCCTGTCTTTCTATTACCCCGATATTGATAGATAAAATTCTGTGCTGATGCATCGCCTGCCCTTTCAAAGGTTACTGCCAGCAGATGCCAGGAATCAATACAGTTCTTATCTGTCACAAACCACAAGAAAGGCATGGTAAACAGGCTCAGCAAAGGGTCCGGGAGCAGGTCAGAGAGAGAACTCCAAGGTGTGCCATGTCACCAGTTTTGTTTCCCAACCAGATCTAGAACACAGTTTGGGTCTTGACTACTGTTTCAGACTTAGGCATGCAATGTAGTGGTGCTGAGAACAAGGCCCTGGGTCCAGACCACCTCTGCTGACCTTGGCAGGACACTGGAAGCTGAGGCAAGAGGCTAAAACTACTTTTATTGTAACAGGTTACCAAGACCATTGACATATTTGAGTCCTTTTTTTAAAAGTACGCATTCTTACTGAAAATACTGAACACGTTTTAAATGAAAGATGAAAAGGCTAAATAAATCTAAGGAAATACGGTAGGTTCTCTTAAACTTTTCATTTTTTTCCACCAATCTTTCAAAAGAAAGTAAAGATGAACAGCAGGATCTTTTTAATGTTTTAGATGCTTGTAGCTCAATACATCAAGAGAACCAAATGGTAGTTGCTTTGTCTACAGAAAAAAGACAGGGTCCCCACCTATTAGAAACCTGCCCCTCTGCATCTGAGCACAGCCCAAGTGGAGCTACAGGATGCTCCTCCAAACGCTCCAAGTGGAAAGCCTGCCATCACCCAAAGGTCCCCTGAGCTCTTCTGCATCACTGCCTCCCTCTCCTACCCGGCTCTAGGCCTTCCCACCTCATTTCACTGTGGTTCCACCTGCCCTTTGCTCAGTCCTATCTCAAGCTCTGGTGCCTCCGCCGATTCACTTGTTCTCCACTGTCTGATCCGTCTTCAGGATGATGGCTCCTCTTCCCTCTCGTCTGAATGTGCACAGGCTGACCTCTGGCTAAGTCTTGGGACAGACCCTGGCGATCTACGCAGAGGAAACCTGGGCACCTGGGCAGGCGCGGCTCAGCCTTCTAGGAACTGTGCCCTTCCTGGGCTGGAGCCTAAGCACATTGTGTCAGGGGGCTCCCTGTGCGGTCAGCAGGCCTCCGTCCTTGTGCCTGATGGCCTAGGTCAGACCCAAGTTTTCAGAATAACGATGGCTACAGTGAGGACTTTTTTTTAAAAGTACGCATTCTTACTGAAAATACTGAACACGTTTTAAATGAAAGATGAAACAATGGATTTACTCATATTACAAAGGGTGATCAGGGAGCCCTTATGGTCGCTCCCAACTGGGTAAGTGCCACTCCTACGTGTTTCCACAAGCACCACTTGTCCTGTTTCAGCCCTTGTTTGAACCTCCACACGCCCCATCAGCTGTGATTCCAACAGAAGCGGAGGCGACCAAACACGCCTCCGCGCCGGCCGGTGGCCCGAGCTCGGGCAGGAAGGGCGCAGGCTCGTCTGCCCCGCCGCGCATCTCGGGCAGCGAGCAAGCGCAGGAGCCAGTGCACGCGGAGCGAGTGAAGAACTCATTCTGTAATTCCTTTACCCAGCTTTCCCGCACGCTTGGGGGGCTTTTCACTTTGAAATGCTTGAAGGCTGAAGGAGGGCTGCCAAGTAGAGCGCTCGGAGGGCCAGCTCCCCTGACCTGGGGTCCCCCTCAGTCGCGGCCTGAGACAGAACTAAGCGCGTCCCACTGTGCAATGCCACCCTTGGCCTTCGGAGCGGGGGGTGCTCGGTACCTAACTGCAGGATGGCCCGCAGCCTCAGTTTGCTGTTTTCTGTTGATTAGGCCGCGATGACTGATTTGGGGGAAGAGTAGTATGGAGGTGACGCGCCTTCTCCTCGGGTCACAGCAGAGACACAGGACAGCAGTGCCTCCCTGTGCTGTTACCCTTGGTCACGGGCTGAGGTGACGCGTGCCAGGTGTCTGCGCAGGGAAATCACCACTTTTCCCTTTCCACTCCTTAGAACCGGGCCACTAATGTGCAGCTTCCACTCAGGGAGAGGCAGGCAGCTCCACCTCCTGGAGGGAGGGGCAGCAGAGGCTGTGCGGACACGCGCACGTTAGAGCCGCCAAAGCCATTAGTAAGTATCGGGGCGGTTACTTTGGGGCTATGGGACTGTCCTGTTTGCTCGCTATTTTGAACAGTCATTGGTGGACCTCGCCTGCGGCAATTCCTACCATGACGTTCAAGTGATAATTTTTTATTTCCCTCACTGCTGTAATGGAAATGCTTTTGATCGAAGAGCTTTCCCTTCTCTCCTATTTATTTATTTATTCAGTCATTTATATTTGTATGGGCTCATGGATGTCTTTTATCCTTTGGTTTCTAACCCAATACTATCATTATTAGTAGTACTGTTCAGACTGCTCCACCGTTAGCTGTCGGGAGCCCTTACTGTTACATGCAGCATAGCAGAATCAGGGAGAACTTAAAACTGAGTCGCCAGCGACCAGCGAAAACGGGCCGACAATGAAGGGACAGAAGGCCAGCAGCATGGAAAGCAGGGCTCAGGGAGAGGCGAGAGAGGAACAGCGCACCCTTTCGAAATAAGGGCATCAACGGGAAAAGACCTGGGGATCTGCTGTAATACCCGTCTATGTATCTTCCAATCCCAGTGTGACAGTGAGACGGGAGGAACTGTCACCAGAGGCAGAAGGTGCCACAGAGTCGACTCTCGCAGAGTCAGGGGCTCCCTGCAGACCAGCCTCCACCCCGCAGGCCTAAATACTCCCCACTTAGGATCAACGTTCATTTCTTATTAATGCTCTTCTGAGACAATGGCTCTTTTATCTGTGTTTTATCTTCCAGCTACATTAAGACCAAGGACACTCTTGCAGAAGATCTAAAGGAGGAGACCCTGATGAATTGGGAGTTTAAAATACAAATGGAACTTCCTTTGTCAGTCTTGACTTGTTTTATTAACATCTGAAGGTTGATTTACAGCAGATTAGCAGGCGGGAGAGGACTGTTTGTCCAATCACTTTACTTAACACACAATTAGAAAAAACAAACATTCAAAAATGGCTCCCTGATACGGGCTAATACAGACGGCACATTCAGTTCTAAAGCAGTCACTTCCATCTCTGGTACCTATTGTAGTGACCAAGGACAACTATACCCTGTCTCAAGACCACAGAAAAACATTCTGCGCAAAAACCAGGTTTAAGAGACCCAGGAACACAACTGAAGTGCCTGTACAAAGATACCTGTGGTACTGATGGTGGGGTCAGACGGGTCTAGGCTCAAATCCTGTTTCCGCTGTATAAGCTGTGTGACCTTGAGAGTAAGTTATTTAACCTAAGCCTCCACTCTGTCATTTACAAAATGGAAATATGTACTGAGAGCCAACGCAGAAGGCGGACGTGAAGGTCAAACGAGACGATCCATGTGCTAGGGCCTGACACTCTAAGGGCTCAAGAAACACCAGCTGGTATAGGATAACGACTGCGATGATTTCTCTCACCGTCCTCATTTCCACACCTGAAAACGAGAAGCTGGAGGTGGGGGCACCTCAGTTACCAATCAGCAACGCCGTGGAGGTAAGGGGATGGTTGCATTTCTCTACCGCTTTGTAAGGAAATGAATACATGAAAACCATTATACTAGTAATGAAAAGTCAGTCAGCATTAAGAAAACTTTAATTCATCCATTAGACTGTTTGCACTTGAAACCAAGTACACTGGACTGCCTCGGACCTCCCCCGCTCCCCTCCCCTTCCTGAGTGTGCATGCGTATCTTTAGAGAACAATGTTCTATCAATTTTTAAAAGAAAGGAATCCTAACATCCCCATTTTCAGGAATCTAATACTGACACTGAACTTTCCTCTTTTCTCATTAAAAAGCATAAAGTGAGTGTGGCCCCTGCGTTCTGTCCCTGCTCCCTCTCCAGGGCCTGGAGCAGAGCCTGGCTCCTACCTTCCTGGCCTCTGGGGTCTGACACACAAGACCTGCGGCACCAAATCTGACGCACTCCTGCTGCTGTATTCTTTTAAGCTCCTACATTTTCATCACCCCTCACAGAAGATACTTAGCACTGTTTCTTCATAAGGAAGACACTTTTCTTATGTATTCTTATATTCTTACACACCCAACACTTACCCCTTCATAAAATCATGGAAGAGATTTCCGCACCTCCACCAATATACCTACCTCGCCACAAGCATAAACGCTTTCCTCCAGGGCAGTTTGTATTATCAGATGTATTTGGGACCAGCAGCTCATTGAACCAATCAAAAAAATGACTTAGAGTGAGAACCATAAAAAAGTACATGTTGTACGCATTTTATTTTTTAATGCTCACCCAAGGATATGCTTGATTTTTAGAGAGAGGGAAAGGAGGGGGGGAGAGAGAGAGAGACACTGATGTGAGAGAGAACACTGGTTGCCTTCCATACGTGCCTGACTGGGGATCGAACCCGAAACCCTTTGATATATGGGATGACACTCCAACCAACTGAGCCACCGGTGAGGGCTGCTTTATTTGAAACATACAGTTGTATATTCATTGACCAATCTCTTGGTGTAAAGTCCAAGTCTTTTCTTTAAGGTGGTTTACGAACCAATGAAGAAAGAATCCAACTCAACTAGTAGGACAGCAGTGCTTAAATTTTGGTCCCTGGACCACGCCTCATGCCAGGAAGAAATGTTAGAAATGCAAATTCTCAGGCCCCTGCAGACCTACAGAAGTACCAGCCCTAGGGGTGGGGCCCAGCACTGTTTCACAGGCTTCCAGGTGGTTCTCCTAAAGCATGAGCAGCACTGCTGTAGACAGGAGACCCGCAGGTGTGGGCAGCTGGGCAGCCTCTGCCCGCCTGCATCCCGGGTGCCCTGAGCCTCAGCCACAGGATTTGCAGAGGCCTGGAGTGCACCAGCTATTTGGTTACTGTACTTAAGGTAAACGCATCGTTAGTGAGCTATGCCTCATATTAGGCCACTATTCCTTAGAGTGGCCCACGGATGCTGCTCACAGCAGCAAAATGTAACACTGAACCGTAACTAATGTTTGCAACTCCCAATTTTCCTGGTTCTCAACTTGGATCTGTGCACAGGGCTCACCGTGCTGCTGTGCTCCGTCTGTGGCCTCCTGTTCATGACCTCTGAGCCGAGAGTCACCTTGATATGATGTTTGTGCTCCTTCAGTCAGGGAACCCAGGTGGGTGGTGGGCTCGCACCCTAGCAGCCACGCAGGGCTGGCCCACAGGGCAAGCAGAAGCAAACCAACACCTGCACTACGCATTATCTGCTATATTTACCAACTTAATGCCTGCTCTGTGCAAACCAACAAACAGCACTCTTTCTTTACTCCTAGCTCATTTATAGCCACATGAGTATAGCGTTTCCTGGGTTCTTTCATCGTTCATAACTTTGTTCTGTCAGTAATATCTGTCACTCTTTGTAGTTCAGTAAGCTCTTTCAAACACAAGATATCTACATTTCTGAGTGGAATCTGAGATGAATTTTGATAAACATGCATTCTGTATCTTAATAAAAAAGGGATTTCTCCCCCTTAACTACACAAATATATAAATGTTTAAAAAGTTTCTGAATCCTGCCTTTTCATTAGGTGACAATTCAATGTCAAAATAATATTAAAAGTACACAACACTTGAGAAAATGGTTTTAACCACGATATGATAAATAATAAATCAGAATACAAGTTGCTCCGTGACTGTGGGTTTTCTCCATTCTTTGGGCTTCTTGACTGTGCCACATCAGCGATCGACAGCCCTTTAGTTGAACAGTTATGCACTGAGGAAGTCTTGTTGGGACTCGATAAAACACTGTGCCTATCTTTGTCCCTGCCACTCAAAGACACGGCAGTAAAAGCTACAATGTACCATGTTGCCCTGCACGGAGCCAAGCGCCCAACCAGGCAGTTCAAAGCCAAGTCGCAATGGACTGAGTGTGAGTGTAAGTGCCTGAGGGTGCACGCAGCTGTAACCCCGACATTACTTTGTTTGAGGGTGATTCTCCACCATTACCACTCGGAGTAACGCTCAGCTTGCTTGGCTACACCATGACCCCCTTATGGAAGCTAATGCATCTCAGGTGCTGAGCCTTTTCCAAAAGCCAAGAGCTTCGTTTTCAGCTATGCAGTCTCAGGCGAGGCCGGCACTACGCTATCTCCTTGAGGGATATTTACTTACATATTCCGTTCAAATTTACAGTGCCTGGCTTGCGAATGAAATGCCACTTAAGAAGAGAATGCCATCCCATTGTGGGAGATAAATCAAACAGGCACTTATTTTAGCACACGCCGGAATCACACATTTCTGAGCAGTATGTAGGTTATCTGCACAGCAGAAACACGCTCCAGCCCTTCAGTACATCTCCCTGGCTGCACAAACTAACCCGAAACTGCTTTCTTAGGCAAAAGTCTCCTTACTGAAGAAAACCACTTAACCCCTCTGATTCCTTTAAAGAATATGATGATTGTAAGGCAACAGAGCTGGAAATTTTATTGCTGAGAAGGACACTGGCACAAGAAGTGAGGGTTGGGAACAGCCCCTTGGAGGTCATAATCACATTTATGATAGTCACTGGGCTAAATTCAAACCCCTGGGGAACAAAACTGGGTAAGGTTTGTCTTGTTAGCAAAAGCATTATCTGCTCCTGAGAATATGTCCTTAACACGCATCAAACTCAGAGAAGGTTCCACACAGCTGCTCCCTCTGCTGCTGATCTCACTGAGTCACTCTCCGTCTGTCTTCACTAAGACGCTTTTCCAGTGGTGTTGACGGGTTTGCACTGAATCATTCCCACCGCTGGCCTTGGGGTGACAGCCCACACGTTTGGGAGGCAGCTGGCATGGGGTAGGGCTGGTGCCTTGCATGATTAGCTGTAGGTAACTGCTAATGACTCAGGGACAGTCCATGTCCTCGGAGGACATTCTTCGGTTTTACAGCCAAGCTCCTCTGATTTGGCCACTGTGCTAAGAGATCTGCAGACTTAGGGATGTGCATTTCGGCTGGGGCATGGGGTGGAAAACACTAAATGCTGTTCTCTAACCATCCTCCTCATGCAAAGAAAAGCACTCCTTCCAGCATGACTACCAAGTCCCTCTCTCTAAGCCTCAGGAGCTCTCTCCTCAGTGAATCTTCCAGGTAGTTACCGGCAGTGCTGGGAAGGGGCCCCAAGGACCGCAGGGTCTGAGCATAGTAAGAAAGCCTCGGGACTCAGAGGGAAAGGACCAGTCCCCAGCTCCGTGCTCTGAAGAGCTGCTGAGGGCAAGCGGAGCGGGCCCATCACTGCCTGTTTATTGTCTGCATTTTCTCCTTTGCCTTGCTGATGAAACTGTCACTCTTCATAATGGTGGCAGCAATCACGGGGAGGTGCCGGGAAGCCGTCTTAAAGGCATCTGATAAAGAGAAAACCTGTGCTCTTCCGCCCGAGCCCCTTTAGAGCCAGTTACCGGTGACGAGGTCGGGCATTCTGACTCACACAGACGGCGAGACATTTGACTCGGCAGGTGGGGCTGCCACCTCCTCCACACAATGAGTGGGACACAGTGACAACGCTGCCTCGTTCTGGCTGGCTCACTGACCGGCAGGAGGCGCAGTGCTTGGGCCTCAGATAGAGACCCCTATCCAGTGTGGCTTCTAGGCTGGACTCCCAATAACAACGACGCCCCCGAACGCAGCCCGGTGAAACTCCACCATGCTAATTAAGAACCTCTGCCCTGCTGGCACTCAGCAAACCCAGCGGCCGCCACTTCACTCCAGTGAAAGGTGATGTGGCAGGATGAGGGCTCCCCAACTCTAAGTCCCCCCGACCAGCATCAGAAACAACCCGCAGGCCTGAGCGAGCCTGTCCTTTACTCCTGGGCAATGCCAGGCTCGCAGCTCACCCAGGCCAAGTGGGCACCTGATGGCCGCAGCACGCCTCTGGGCCTCCGGACATCTGTGGGGGCCCCTACTTCTTATTCAGGTCTCCTCGGGGGCGCACCATTCAAGGGCAAAGTGAGGTTTATGTCCCTAATTAGTTATTCTCGAGAACTAGGAGCTGTACTACACGTTGAAAAAGGAAAACTGCTTAGTACATACTCGGTGGGGCCTCCAAACGGCAGGTGATTCCACACACCATATGTAGATCCAGCTTCTAAAGGCACCGAGGGGAGTAGAGGGCAGAGCCGGAGCCTCCACTCTGACTCCAAATCACAGGAGCCGAGCAATTCAGATTCCGAATTGCAAAGTGGTGTGAGATTTCGCATACGATGTTACCTATCAAGTCACCCGATTTACAGCATCTGTCACCAGCCCAGCGTGCTTTCTCTACACAGTGGGAGCACCTTTAGCCATGCTCACTGGAACACATTTGGGTAGGGGCCCCAAGAAGGAAAGTTAGGTCTCTGGAATTTATGAGGCTTTTAAGGAACAGCTGCTTTGC
Source organism: Miniopterus schreibersii (assembly GCF_964146895.1). Lineage (NCBI taxonomy): Eukaryota > Metazoa > Chordata > Mammalia > Chiroptera > Miniopteridae > Miniopterus > Miniopterus schreibersii. The sequence goes on along the minus strand of NC_138112.1, from coordinate 6,052,368 downwards.
TCTAGAATCTTAGAAAGAAATCTGACTTCACCAAAATAGGTCATTTGTCAAGCAGTTACATGCTGTATTTTCCTGCTGGAAATTATGCCTTCTGCAAGGAAGGGTTAGGTGACGGGTGGATTTGTATAAAAATGTGCAGCAGTCAACTCCCACTACTTCCTTCTCAAATACATCCCAAAAAGGACATGCATTGCCCGGCCGGGCGTGGCGCAGCGGTTGAGCGCCGACCTAGGATCCAGGCGATCGGGGTTCGATTCCCGGTCAGGGCACATGCCCAGGTTGTGGGCTGCAGCCAATCAATGATTCTCACCATTGATGTTTCTATCTCTCTCTCCCTCTCCTTTCCTCTCTCTGAAATCAATAAAGATATATTAAAAAAAAAAGGACATGCATTTAAGTGGCACAGCAGGCCAGTATGACCAAAATGACAGGGCTCTTTCCAATTTACCTTTCCCAAAGAGAGTAAGCAGACACACAGTAACAAATGCAGCTGGTCGAGACTTCCTATCAGGCACTTTGATGAACAGTAGCCTAAAGGGCAACATATTTATAAGTTTTAAGTCTCTCCTGCAACACAAACTGTCCTGATTTATCCCTAAGATAAAGGCAGTTCTGAGAGCTACTTTACCATATTTATTATTTTACTGAGGGGGAAAATGTTGATTCAGCCCTCAATCTGCCACTGCTGAAGTTATAAATGTTGGTAAGAGAGCAATGCTGTTGTCTATAAATATTAATCTATTTGCCATGCATTCTGGCCCCCCCTTCCCTTTTCTTCCAGAACATTTTCCCCTTATTCTTGCTGCATCTACACAATTTGCTTTATTGGTTTAAATCTTTTTTTTTTTTTTAAATTTTTTTTTTAAATATATCTTTATTGATTTCAGAGAGAGGAAAGGAGAGGGACAGAGAGATAGAAACATCAATGATGAAAGAGTCATTGATTGAGCCTGCAGCCCGGGCATGTGCCCTGACCGGGAATCGAACCCCAATCGCCTGGATCCCAGGTGGACGCTCAACCGCCGAGCTACGCCCGGCAGGGAGTATTGGTTTAAATCTTAAAAGGACTGGAAAGGGTAGCCTCTTTGAAATCCATTCCCAACTGGGTAGCTGATGGCCCAGCAAAGCTCCAATTCAATGTTTACTTAAAAGGCTTTACAGACAAATGTTGATACCTCTTTTGCCAACTGGTAAACAGGCACTCTTATCTGCCTGTATATTCCCTACTTCCAATAAAAACTTAAGCACAAGTACTATGTAAGATTATTAAATTCCTTTATTTAAAATATAACCCTCCTTACTCTGATCCTTGAATTAAAACAGAACAAAACACTCTCACTTTCTCCAAAATCCTGTCTGCGTCATTTAAGACATGGGGACACATCATCTGGGGATCCACCTCAAGTCGCCACTTACCTGCACCACCCACAAAGCACTGGGCGCTTTACTCACTAGCAAGTGTGAGAAACATCTGAACACAACCAGCAGCTTGTGTTTGTCTACAGTGTCAAGAGAAATGCTCATCGGCATGTGTGAGAAACGATCAGGTCACAAAGGGTATTAAGCCAGCCTGGATGAGGCAGAGAGGCTGAGGGATTGACGTGCTAATTCTCTCTCCTGGATCAAACAGCAGAGACAGGTCCTTCGGACAGCTCCATCCTCACTGGGCTAAGCATCCAGTTAGAAACGGATGCCCTCCCAGACGTAAAAGGCCAAGATGGATTACTATGGCCACTGATGTTCCTCTACGTATAAGATTCGGGGCTAGGTACAGTCAACTATTTACTCCCTATACACCTGGGCATTTGTACCCATTATAGGTGAACACAGGTTGTAATCTTTTCTATTGTAAGAAGTACTTCTTTTAGAGACGGAGATTCTTAAGAGAGACTGCAATACAAAGAGACTCAAGATTTTCAAGGCAGTTTTCAGAACTTTCACGAATATCATTCTTGGCTAAATTTGAAAAATGCTTGGTATAAACACTATATGTGCTGGTTGGATTGGCTGCCAAAGATGCACTGAGATGTGGTATTCCATGTGGATATGCATCTTTAATTAGTCTCAATAAATTCCGTATGTGTTCAACATTAATCTATACCACCTGTCCCAGACTAAATGCACGAAAACGGTTCTTGCTACCACTCTTGCACAGAAAATTGCTCTGTTCCTCCTTCCAGTAAATTCTGAAGGCTCTCTGGAAGATCTTAAATGTTGGTTTAGCAACACTTCTTCTATTAAAGATTTTTAAAGGGAACTTGCAAAGACTGTTGCTCTATGATTTTGTTAAAGGCAAAAGAAAGCAGTTCAAAGATGTTATTAAAATCCTGACCTGAGACACAAGCAAGAGTCGCAGGCCTGCATTTTAATTGTAGCCAGAGCATTTCTCATTTCTATTAAGCCTCCCAGCCAAAGGATTATATCCAGCTGCAACATTTCTTCCACTGTTGTATCCCAGCTATCAGTTTTAGCACACTCATTATAAACAGATTTTTTTTTTTGCTTATTACCAAATAGTTTACTTGGGTTTCAGACTGTCCAGGTGGATACAAATAACTGGTGCTTGTATTTTAATATGCAAGAGAAAAACAGAACGCGGTTAATTTTAAAATCACTTGAATTAACAACTAGATCATTATGAGATTAACATTAAAAAATCCTTTAACACTCCAGCATTCCATGGAGCTTAATTTTTTCAACAGGATCCAACCTTAAATATGAAGAAGACAAACTTCATGATATTCACAAATAGCTTAGTAACTGATTTTCAAAACAAAAATATTCTATGACTGAACACTTGAGAACGGACCTATTTTGATTGTTTTATTTCCTGAAGAAAGCAGGCAACATCATGAAGTTTGTAAGACGGAAAGGCAGCCAGAGGGAGCAACTTGAACTTCTGCTCAGGGGCAAGGAGGTCAGAGGCCTGTGTGCCAGGGCAGACGGGTCGGGGCAGGGCTGGAGAGATAAACCGCTACGACAGAAGGCTGTTTCCTCGAGAGCTGCTCAGCTGTCTATTCAGGAACAGAGGAGAGATCCTGAAAATATGCTAAAGGCTGAATTTCTGAGATGAAGGCTAAAGAACAAACTTTTTTGCTCCATGAAGTCACCTACTTTATGGCCATAATGATTTTAAAAGGTTTAAATGGCTATTTCTATGCTAAAGGTCATAATAAAAAATAAATAAATAAAAAGCCGAAATGAAGCGGCGTGACCGCGCCAGCAGGCCTGAAGCGTCACCGCCGTCTAACAACGCGTCCGTACTGCCGTGGCGGTTTATCATTTGGCTATCATGTGAAACCTAGAAATGTCTCTTAAATGTTCCTCATTAGCTGAACACATTATTCAATTCTGTGCTAAATTTCAAAATAGCTCTTTTAACTAGAAACGGGAAACAAGAAGTCACAGCAGACATCAGCTTGATAATTAAACAAGTTCACCGACGTTTCAAAGGCAGGGAAAAGCAGAGCCCACTGATCTGTGCTTCCGGGAGCATCAGGATTTCTATCACATGTTTAACCAAAGAGCTCGGCACCTTAAATGCCAGATACAAACACAAATTGTGTTTGGCTTTTAATTAAGTCTTTATCTTTGTGTAAAAGAAAAATTTAGGCCTGGGGGTTTCGATTGTCATTTTACACAAAAGTAAATGGTAAATGCCTTTCCACATGCAGAGCCATTAGATGTAATTATGCAATGGGTGAAGCACTATCACACTATAAATGTCATTTGGTTTTACAGTTATAAACTCATCGACATTTATCAAAATATTGCCCGGAGAAAGAATGAGATGGCTATAGCTAGTGACAAATTCAATGCCATCTTTGAAAATACATGACAAAGAAGTGTCACAGGAAAACAAACACATACTTAAGTGGTGATCTTCATACCCATTTAATAGAAACCTGTTCTCTCCGGAAATGTCCCCCAGCCACAATGTATTTGGGTGGGATTCAAGGTCTGTTTTCCTCTCTGAGGATCATTCCCCACTCCGTACTCCGAATGCTGACATCGGAGTGATGCCAGCCGACTTCGCAGGTAGAGGCACATGTGAATTCATCTAGATGAGCTTTAGGGTTGATTTCAATTGCTCATTCAACCACAACCCTTAATGCTTCTTAGTTAGTAATCCCTGAATGGCGTGCTGTTCACCGGGAGAGGCGGCCTGGCCTGCTCCGTCCCCGTGGACAGCGGGGGTCTGTTTCCCGTTCGCGCTCTGACCCGCGAGCGGCTCCGGCGGGGGGGCGCGAGCAGGGCCCCCTCCCTGAGTGCCATCTCGCTGTCCCCAGCACTCGTACTTATCGCCCAGGGGGATTTGTCCCTTGAAAAACAAAATGGCCGGGCTTTCAAAAGTCTACATCTTTCCCTGTCCCCATTTCAGTCCCACACAACTCGTTAACATGAAACCCGGACACGGGTCCAGGGAAATAATGCCACCAGCAATGTTCCTGTCAGCGCCCCTCCTGCCCTTTGTGGCCGGTCCCCGGAACCCCGGGGGTGGATGGCAGCGGCGGCAACAAAGGTGGGGGAGTAACAACTGGCTCTCACACGCGGCACGGAGGGAGCTGAGCAAAGGAAGGATCTCGATTTTATAGCCCTCATGCGGCTAACAACGCCGTTAGGCCTTTCCTTTGTAGGTGAGATGCTTCAGACAGCTGCAAATATCAGTATTTCGCGGGTGGGAAAGCTTCTCACACACCCTCCCAGACACCCAGCAACTGCACCGAGGGCGCATCTGCGTCGTCTCCCAGAGCCAGGCCTCTTTTACCACAAGCACTCCCCTTGGTCCCTGTCTTGACCCTTCCCCATGCCCTGGCTCCTCTCCGAACCCCCTTTCCAGGGATTTGACTCAGAACCCCGCCCCACCAGCATGGTCCTTACCAGCTGAAGCAACCGAGGGATTTTTTTCCCCCTTCAGTCAAGATTTCAGACACTATAAATGGTCCTCCACCCTTCTCTTAACCAGCTCAAGACAGAGAGAGTTATCAAAATACACTTGGGAAAAGCCAGTTCTTTTAATTCCACAAAAATCCTTTCCCACTCTGCATCGCTGCCCAGCATCAGGTCCGTCCTCAGCAGCACGCTGCCCCGGGCGTCGCCACAGCTGCAGGGTGACAGCCAGTTTCCTGTGGGCCTCAGAGCGCCCTCCTGTCCCCACGTCCTCCTCAGCCCTCCGCTGCCTAGTTAGCTCCAAGTCACTTTTCGGATCTCGGCTCAGACACTATGGCCTTCTTGAGGCCGGATCTGACGCCACCCTAGACAGGCTCAGGACCCTTTAGGATCCCACAACACCCTGTGCTTCCCCATCTTAGAGCTTAAAGCTCTTGCAATGCTTTACAACGTGACCTTAGAAAAGAGAGGCTTTCGTGTTTCCCTCCCGTCTACAAGACAGAGAGAAAAATCTGTCTTTGTGTGCCTTATAAGACTGAAAATAAAAGGTATAGACAGTTCTTTGACAGCAAAGCTACGTATGCATTCAAGATATTATTACTGTTTGCTCCCTGATCCTACTCTTGTTTTTTGCAAGTAATTTATTCGATAAAAAGTGATGCATAACTAGAAATAAAGGTGTATTAAAAGGGATTTTAGAGGGGCTGCAGGGAAGGAGTAAGAACGTATTTTAGTTAAAGGTTCATTTTAACTAGTTTAAGGGGACTGAGTGAGCCCTAATAAGGTGATAAATAAGAATGCATTAGAAGATAATGGTGCACTTGCTATTTAAGCCTCTACATCTCGTTTCCTACCAACAGATGTATGTTTTCTTTAAATTTAATCTGATCCCAGTCTTTTCGATTAGCCACAGAACATCCAGGAAACAAACAGTGTCTATTCCATGACTAAGGGTGGCAGGAGCTTTGCTGTTACCATTACCTGTACTTAATTTCAAGCTTGCCGACTCACAGCTTCAGAAGGAGGGAAGGAGAAACAGGTTATTTAAAACTGACGTGTTTTATCACAGTCCATCATTAAGAAGGGATGCTGCTGCACTGTTTCAGAGGTAGCAGGCGGTGCATAGTTAATGTTTATGCTGTATTTATTAATTTCGCATTTCTACAGTTCTTTATAGAATGACTACTTTAAATGACTATGATTTATATTTTTTACAGACTCCCTGGCATTTAATTTCTACTCACAAAGCATTTGCATTTGTGCTTAAAAAGCTCCTCAGCAGCACCTATAAATCGAGGAACTGTTTAAAACAATAGGCACCATCAGGATTAGGACAGAAGAAGTCACATGTGTGGGCATTCGTGAAAGAGCTAGCATACGGGAGAAGGGAGAGTCTGCAGCTCGCCACTCACGATCTCTTTGTGGAATACATTAGACCAATAAAACAGAGCCAAGGCAACAGACAAAGCTAAGTGGAGGCCAACAGAGAAATACACACAAGAATATGCGCATACATCCTCACAATGAAAATAAAACGTGATGCATTAAGTCACACGAGCCCACAGTGACTCGGAGGATACCAACCCGTACATCAGTTTTATGTCTCATTACATCATAAACATCTGGAGGGCAAGAACTGTCTTTTATGTAGAAATTTCTTTATTTTTCATGTATTTAGAAACTAGCTGTTTTTATTGACAAGTACATTTCTTTGACAATTAGTCGTTGATTGGATGCTGCAAAAAGCTCCCTGGTGCAGATGAGCTATTTCTACCCTCTGTGCTCACATCATCTCTGTGCCCAGCCACATCCGGCCCCGAGCACCTGAGAACACACCGTCACCTGTCCCGTTTCTTCCTGCAGTGACCATCCCACTAGCTCTGCAGAACCGGACAAAGAAAGCCGATCTGTGTTGGCCGCTAATAAAGACCACATTTTCTCAACAAGGTTGCATCCAGTAAATGGTGAGCCTGAGGGCAAAGCACAGAAGGCGGAGGCCCGCCGGGAGGGAGCACCTCCGGATGGCAGCCAACAGCTAGCGCGAGCAGAGAAAGCGCTGCTGACCGGCAACACCAAGCCCACCACGGAGCAGCGAGAGGAATCTGGCTACGGTAAGATTTTGTTCGTTCTGTTTCACTCAGCATCACCACACAGCACTGACACCCCGAAAGCCCCCGAGCCTGGAGGAGAGCGTGGCTGAGAGCACGCGGGCCCGCAGCTCCCGGGCTGCCCGCCAGAGCGAGGCGTGCCCTCTGCTCTGACTCAGTCACCGGATGGGCAGAGCACCCTCAGGAACAGTACCCAGCTCGGCTCCGTGGCCCACGGGACCCGGGCGGCTCCGCAGAAAGTCAGGTGGAAGCAGAGCTTCACCAGGGAACGGAGGCTGGTTCTACCCCACTGCCCCTTCCGATGGCAGAGGCGAAAGCATAAGCTACGGGGTCAAACGGTAACGGGGAGATGGAGGAGCCCTGACACACGTCATGAAGGCCCGCGCCAGGGGGGCTTCCCACTGTCCTCAGGCCGCCCTCACAGGGCGAGGCCTCTGCTCATGGACCGAGACTGCCTGTTGGGATATTTTAATGTTTTGCTCCATAGTCATCATCCAATGACAGTGACTGTGCGTGTACTTTACACCCAGTGTTGAAACTACAAACACAAACAAGCTATATTCCTCTTCCTGGGGGACTCAGGGCTCAGCTGCAGAGACGGGACAGGCAAAAAGGGAGCCGCAGCGGGCAAAGCCTCCGCGCTGAGCCGAGGGCAAGCGGGCGCTGCCCTCCACCGGCTCCGCCCCACCAGCGGCCATCAAGCCCGGCGTCGGGGGCAGTGATCCCACCACCAGCGGCCGTCAAGCCCGGCGTCGGGGGCAGTGATCCCACCACCAGCGGCCGTCAAGCCCGGCGTCGGGGGCAGTGATCCCACCACCAGCGGCTGTCAAGCCCGGCGTCGGGGGCAGTGATCCCACCACCAGCAGCAGTCAAGCCCGGCGTTGGGGGCAGTGATCCCACCACCAGCAGCTGTCAAGCCCGACGTCGGGGGCAGTGATCCCACCACCAGCAGCTGTCAAGCCCGGCGTCAGGGGCAGTGATCCCACCACCAGCAGCAGTCAAGCCCGGCGTCGGGGGCAGTGATCCCACCACCAGCAGCCGTCAAGCCCGGCGTCGGGGGCAGTGATCCCACCACCAGCGGCCGTCAAGCCCAGCGTCGGGGGCAGTGATCCCACCACCAGCGGCCGTCAAGCCCAGCGTCGGGGGCAGTGATCCCACCACCAGCAGCTGTCAAGCCCGGCGTCAGGGGCAGTGATCCCACCACCAGCAGCAGTCAAGCCCGACGTCGGGGGCAGTGATCCCACCACCAGCAGCTGTCAAGCCTGGCGTCGGGGGCAGTGATCCCACCACCAGCAGCTGTCAAGCCTGGCATTGGGGGCAGTGATCCCACCACCTGCGGCCTTCACACCCAGGGTCGGGTGCAGTGATCCCACCACCAGCGGCCATCAAGCCTGGCGTCAGGGGCAGTGATCCCACCACCAGTGGCCGTCAAGCCTGGCGTCGGGGGCAGTGATTCCACCACCAGCGGCTGTCAAGCCCGGCGTCGGGGGCACTGCTCATGCATCTCTACCTACCTCGCAGCATCTCTACCTACCTCGCAGCATCTCTACCTACCCCGCAGCTCCTGCCCGTCCCCAACCATGCTTTCAGCTCTGCTTTTCTGGCTGCCCATCGGCACAACAGATCCCTCCCTACTGTGCCCTGTGGACTGCCATGGAGCCTTGCCAATTATGTTGCATAGAAGGGACCTTTTTTGCCTCTTTCAATTCCCAGTGCTCTGCTATAAAAAAATAAAGATACATGCTTTCTGAGCTAAAATGGGAAAAATACATAAAGCACTTAGAACAGTAACAGGCACAGAGTAAATGCTCAGTAAATGTTACCTAGAATCGTGATTGGTCACAGCTTATTACAATTACCTGTGGTAAATATCAGCAAGCTTAAGAAAAAGAACTCGTCCTCTAGCATCTCAGGAATTAGGAGGACAGGTAAGACAGGTCTTTTTACAACTAGGGTGGAGGAGAGGGCCTGACAAAGACCCGATGAATGTTGAGAAAGGTGTAGAAGTTAAATGGAAGGAGGGACTTACTTCGCAATTACTATGGAGGCCTCCGGATGTCAGAGAAGGAAACAGACTTTAACCTGTGGATGCTGAAAAGTGACTGAAGGTGGTGAAGCGTTAGGGCGTGAAGGCAATGCAGTGAAGAGGTATCCAGTATCACACTTACTCCAGGAAGAATTCTGGAGGTTTAAAGATGGACTGAATGCTGCACTTGTGATGAGGGCAGGAAGCGGGACCAAAAAAGTGAAGCGACCACCTCAGAGGACACTGGAGATGGCAGGGCAAGCTGATGCTGCCCCCCACCGGGGGAGGCACAACAGTCATGATAGGAAAGATCGGGTTCTAGAACTACAAAGGGCAGTTTCCACAAGCTGGCCGACTCTAGGCGGTGGTGTGGGGGAAGGGAGGAAGGCGGCAGGTGAGTGCCCAGAGTGAGTCTGGAGGGAGGACTCCAGTGAGGACGGGAAGCCGGAGGACGTGCGCCGGGAAGAGCAGACGTGCCCCAACAGCTGATGATGGGCGGCTCTACATCTTCCACGTGAGCTCGAGAGGAGAGAAAGACGCAGGCCTGGGAACCATCTAAATCAAGATGACAGCTGAATCGGATCCTCAGAGATCACTGGAAAGTAGGCAATTGCCCAGGACGGGTCAAGACAGTTCCTAAGAATGCCATCCCCTCCGAACCTGCCTCCCACCGGGCTCTTTGTGGGCAGACACTTCAACAACCCACAGATCAGAAAACCAGACACAGTAGCACTTATTCCTAATTACAGTACCATTACCTCAGCATTCCAAGGCTGCAAAAATGGAGTTTAGGTATAGTCAATGCCAACCAATGGATTAGCAAGTGAAATTGGACAAATTTAACATTTTAACATTTTTGACTCCTTGTGTCAAATAGTTCACTAAGACCACCTCACAGACAAGCGTCAGGCTAAGAAGGAAAACCTTGTACCAGCCTTGACTTTCTCCTGAATACACCCAAGATAGACTTTATGCTAAAACTGCTTTCCTTTTCTAAACTAAAAACAGTTAAGAGCCCAGGGACCTGCACCAGATACTCTGCATTAGAGAATGCAGGGAAGTATTGCCCTTTTGTCCCTGACTTACAGGTAAAGACTGAGCTCTCCCCTGTTCCTCCAAAAAGGACCACTGAAGGGCCAGGCAGATGTCGTGGCTCCAGGTTTTATGGTGTCCAGCACCAGTAATGAAATGATTCCTCTCGGGCAAACAATATCCAAGACAAAGCCCTTCAGCAAAAATAAGAGAGGGGGAAACCAATTATGAAAATACATGTAATTTTTCACACATACCCCAATATATTAAGCACATATTTTGCCACGGGCACCACATTCAGTTTAATTAGAACAATATTCCTTCCTACATCTGAAATATTCAGCTCCTACCCAGCTAATGGTGCTGCAATGTTCCCTGTCCCCAGATGAAATCCCGGCAAGCCGGCACCCCAGGACGAGCGCGTGACCTGCATCCTGCGTGGCTCCACAAAGCCAAGCGCCTTCTCACAAAGGACGACAGACTTGGCCGCGCTGCACATCACCATCGAGCCACTGGACTCAGTCCAGTTATACACAAGCCGCAATTAGTAGGACACTTGCTATGCAGTTAGGTATGTGAGTCTCGGGCAATAACCTCTTCAGCCTGTCTTATTTCTGTGTTTTAAAAGTTGCACAGAGCGAAAAGGCGCACAGTGTGGAGTACAGGGGGCACGCGGGCAGTGGGGATGTCTCAACAAACAGACCGCCTGCTGTGGGGCACTGCTGGGCCCAGGACTCAGAGCTGCAGCCAGCTGGCCACTCTTCCAGCGCTTGGATTAGGGAGGAGATGTAAACGTGGCCACAAAATGGAAAGCCTTTTTCACTGAAATGGAATCTGAGCAGTTTTCTTTCTAGAGGGGTTTTAAAAATAAGCTTTTTATTGCTTGCATCTCCAAATTGCTTTATTTGGCATAGTGATGAAAAATGCTGGAATTTATATATAATGTAGTCAACAGATAAAGAAGCAGAGAAAGAACAGGAACAGGGGATTAATTATCAGTTCTACAAAATGAACTTAACCCTGATAAGGTAATGCAGTCCCCATAGGCACAAAAGATGAAAACATTACAGCATGCTTAACACACAGAGTTATTCATATTGTGTACCAATCAAAGCGACCTCATGCGGCAGTTACGGCTCAGATGGCCCGATCCTCAGTGTGTGGCCGTGGTTGGAAGGAAACCGGCAGCTTGCTCTGGGGGTGGGGCAGCACTGCTGACCAGGCCGGCAGACAAGAGGACAGCAGAAGGGACATTTCTATCAAGATGTGACTTTATCGTCAAGTTTACTGATTTACCTATGAATGTGGTCTCTCAGTGATTAATGATGAGGAATTCTACCATGACAAGTACCTTATCCTTAATGCATCTGCTCAAAAACAGGCAGCAAAGGGCTGCACGTCTCCCCGGACAGATTGTCAATTTCAGCTTCTCAATGGAACAGAAATAAGAGCTCAGTAATGACAACTGTGAGGGCCATGGCTCCTCTGGCCTTGACCTAATGTTAGCTATAAATGGATTAGACTCCCAATGGGTTGGGAAACCCACCCCAGTACAAGGCAGAATCTGTTCCCGCTTATGAAAAAAACAGGCTGTCTTTTTGCCTGAGCCTTCCTAAGGCCACGGTTGGTAGGAGACCCTGCCCGCAGATCTGCTAAACCATTCTGAAGACACCTAACAAACTGCTCCAGAGCGTAGGAGGCAGACTCTTTCGAACTATCAGAAAGGCCCAAGAACGCCCAATAAAAATAAATAATAACAAATGGGAGTATTAACTCGGACAACATCAAGAGTGTGGCTCTAAGTAATGTTTCTCCTCAAGCTTTAGCTTAAAGAAAACACCAAGATAAATGCTACTTTGACATCTTAGAGGGGAATGGATTTTTTAAAGGGGGAGCAAAAGTATTTTCAAAACAATTGTCCAACTTTTTAACCATTTCCTAGTATATATTATGCATAAACTTATTTCAAAGTTATTGGGCTTTTGAATATCATTGTTATCCAAGTTATGATTTGGAATGGCCACTGCCAGTGTCACCTGCCAAATATTGAGCCTGTTCTTCAAGGACATCATTTAGTGCTGTGAGGGTTTAGCATGAGCCTGCTGAAAAAGACTGATCTTCAGACTCAGGGCAAATACACAGTACAAGGTACACCTCAAGTGGAAATACATGAATTGTCTATAAATACAGCAGTTTTCAAAGAAAAAAAGCTTACTTCCTAACATAAAAAGGAATTTACTTTTCAGCTAAACAACTGATGTGCAAAAGGTAAGTTAAAAGCCATAATACTGTATTCAATAGCTGACTAAAGAGACAAAACACCGTCGCTGACACTTCATCATGGAGCTGAAGAACTGGCTCATTTCTTAGGTGGACTGCTTACAACACGCGCTGAACTGGCTTCATGAAGTACAACATGTACCGAAGATGCACAAGTCACCCTCTTGAGAGTGTTGTTGAAACTATTTAGTTTACCAGGATTCAGTAAATTATTTCTAGTTCCTCACCTTCAAATTACTATTTTGGGGTAGGCTCTTAATAAAAGTAAGAACTGATAAATCAGTATTGTGATTACTGCCCGCCAAGTACTGTGGTGGTATTGTGTAAGGGTTGTCACATGCTGTCCTCAGTGACCCCGCGGGACAGGTTCAGGGATTAACCTCCTTTTGCAGATGAGGAAGTGGCCTGAGGAGCATGCCCGGGCAGGTGCCTAGGCCAGGATTTAAACCCAGTTCCATCTACCTTCCAGGATATTATCGCATATGTAATTTTTAAAGTGTGATGACGTAGGTACATGATCATAAAGAAACAGGCAAGGCGCCTAACCTCAGTATTCAAATATGAATCACAACCTAAGTGGCATCTTGGGTTTTACTGAGGACACTAGTCAGCAACCTGGGTTAACAGTCACCACTGAGTTTCTATTATAGCACAAGAAAAACATAGCCCAGAGTGCCCTGGGCTTGGTTCTCAGTCATTTCTAGGAAAAGGCTGGTTATCTGCCCTCTGGGGAGTTGTGAAGGAGGGAATCAAGGGTTCTCCTAGAGATTGTTATACCTGACAAATGACTAAGGTGACTCTTCCTCTCTCTGGAGGCTGTACTTCGGGTTTCTAGCCAATGGATCTTCATATGCCAATTTCCTCAACAGGCAAAGGTAGCAAAGAGGCTATGGACGAGGGGACAGTCACGCAATTATCTACAGGGGAAAGAAAGGCCTGTAAATGAGGCTCCATTGATAATAAAATGGAAAGAAAAATTAGGTGGGGTTAAGAAATAATCCAGCGTTTACAGTAAAGTAAGGTTTTCCACAGAGCTTAGAAATTACTGGCCTTTAACATACACCAAGGCAAATGGCCCCATGAATCCATCTTCTCCCTCTCTGTGTGCTGAATTATACTCTACACGATATACTAAAGACAGCCATGAACAGCTTTTATAGCTTTGATGAACGGCTTTTTAGTTCAGGTTGCATTATGAGAACAAAACAAGTGGTCATGATTCATAACATTTTATGGGTCTGCTGCTTCATATAGTTTTCTAAAATTAAGCCTCTAAATTATGCTCCGCCCTCATTAGGAAAACAGGCCCAGAAGAAGGAAAGCATTATAGAGGCTACGCAAAAGACACAAGGGTAGGTCTGTGCCTGGAGAGCCCCAAACCTGATTAAACCCGGGGGCACCGAGGGAGAAAGCCTGTGGTGGGAAAAGATGCGGCTGCCTAGGAGCTGAGCACCAGAACGCAGTGACCATAAGCCGCTAGAGTCCACTACTCACAGGCAAACAAGGTTCAGAAGCCAGCCACTGTCACATTACAGAAGACATCCAAAAAATGCAGCAGGGGGAAGCCAGACCCATGCAAAGTCAAAGAGGTGGAGGGAAGGGCAGAGGTTCTAAGTAAATCTGCACGTCGGGGTTCACTGTATTTCCATCCACTGAGTGCTATGTAAGACCCAACAGAGTTTTAAAAGGCAGCATCAAAAAATAAAATAAAATAAAAGCCATTACCTTCAAGGTAGCTACCATTTAGCTAGGGGATAACAGACAAGAAAGAGGGCAATGCAAGGCAGCATAGAATTAAATGCCGATTTTCCTGGAAGCTACTACAGTCACTACAGACATTCAGGGTAAGGTGAGATCCGGGAAGAAGACTGGCCAAGGTCTGGGTAAGGCACCCCACCTGAGCTCCCATAACACCGTGTGCCCCCGCCTGGGCACCTACCACCTGCTGAGATGCCCGACCCGCTGCATCCTCGCGGCTCTGTAAGTTCTGGGAGCGGAGGCCACGCTCCCCTGGTCCAGTTCGGGACCTCCAGTGCCTCGCGCTCAGTAATGCCTCGGGAACCGAGTACAACCCAGGCAAGAAGAGTGAGGGAAAGCTCTTAAGGGGACTGGGTCTTGGACTAGCTCCTGAAAGATGACAGAATTACTGGGGCTGAAATAGGTATTCCAGGCAGGGGCCCTGCAGGAGCGGGGTGGGGCTTACGAGCACAGCACGGCTGCGTGCCGTGTGCAGGAAGAGGGTAGGGCAGGCCACCGTGGGCAGGCGACGCTTGTAGATAAACCTTTCTACTCCCAGAAATGGGACAGTGACTTCAAGGCCTCAAGATGACCTATTATTACTCACAGAAATAGATGCAACTCATTTAAATGCTACCATGCCCTGTTGTCCCTGGCCAGCAGAAATCATCCCCATTCCCATCGCCAAGACAGGGGACAACAGGCTGGCCGGTCCCTTCCTGGAGTAATGCACCCTCCCTCCAGCTCTCTTCTGTAGATTTTAATGCCACTTTCCTTGCTCCAGTTTACCAATTATTTAAAGGTTAGACAGTCAGGTATATCTTTTTTTTTTTTTTTTTAAAGGAAAATGTAAAGGAAGACTGTCTTCCAAAAGAGTGAAGCACATTCATGTACATCTGCTCTGTCACCAGCCACAGTTCCCAATGCCACTTTTCCTCTCCTGTTTTCTCACCACCACGCCCCAGCATTCAAGCAACATGGT
Organism: Miniopterus schreibersii; assembly: GCF_964146895.1. Lineage (NCBI taxonomy): Eukaryota > Metazoa > Chordata > Mammalia > Chiroptera > Miniopteridae > Miniopterus > Miniopterus schreibersii. The sequence continues at coordinate 6,037,313 of NC_138112.1, read as the reverse complement.
CACACTGGTGATTTTTTTTTAAAGAAGAAAATTTGTCTAATGCTTTAAAGGCATGCTTAGGCTGCATATTAAAGTCCAAGGTTATGTATTACTTTGTGCCTTGGTATTTTCCTGATTCCTTTTTAAAGGCACTTAACTCAATAACTAATGTTCTCTAATTTCAATATGTCTAAGTGGTTAACACGAGATTTTTTAAGTTTGTTCCTATTAAATGAACTGACCAGAGTCTTGACTTCCTAGTTAAATGGACTCCATCCAGGAATGCCGTTGAAGACAAAGAATCCAACTGGCTCCATCCAATGAAGCACCCCCCTTGGCCTCTGACAGCTCAATCTCAATGCTTCCTGACAGTATGAAGGATTGCTAATTTCTTATGCTCTCACTGGTGGTTCTTAAATGCTCACCAATGAACCAAATGTTGATCAGTCAATGCCAAGGAATCAGAAACCAAACTGCCAACCCCCTGATTTATACAGTCCAAAGACTCAAGTTTAAAATCAGACACTTTAAAACTTACAACGTTTTAATAGATGCATTACAATAAAAGAATAAAAAACTTGTGAATGCAATTTATGATTTAAAGGGGAAAGGCTAATGCTATAGCTCATATGATCTAACATTTGTTGAACACTTTCTCCGTGACAGGAACTGTGCACTTCAGATGTGCTAACTCCCATCCTCAGCAAACCCAGTGAAGTTGTTTCCTTACCCATTTTACAAATGAGGACACGCAGGCAGAGAGTTCACTGACTTGTTCAAGGTCACCCAGCAGGAGGTGCCGAAGCCCAGAAGCGTTGACAGAGGCTCACAGGTGTAAATAAGGGAAAGCATTAGACTTTAAGTGGAGATATGAAGAAAAATTAACATTCACTGGATGACTAAAGTGCTTTCACATCTATCATTTCATCCTAGCACAAAGTGGGTCTTACCAGCCTCATTTTGATAGATGAGAAAGCAGAGAAATTAAGTAATTTGTCCAAGGGCACACAGGTGGTGGTGGCAGAGCTCAAAGCTCACGACGGCTCAGTGAACCCCCACCTCCCAGCCACCACAGCTCTCTAGTCACTGCCTTCCTGTGGGACAGAGTCTCACTCACAGGAATCCCCGGATCCAGCCTGGAGCCTGAAACCCTGCAGCTCAGTATCTGCTTTCACTTAGGGACGTTAACTTCCCTGAGCCTGAATGTTTTTCATCTGTAAAATTACCATACCCATGCTTATTGCGAGGAGAAAATGAAATAATTCCCCCCAGCTTTACTGAGGTATGACTGATGAATACAAACGGTCTCTACAGCAGACCCTCCCATCCACAGGGCTCCGGGCCAGAACCCGCTTGACGCCTGAAACCGCAGGGAGCACTGCACCAGTCGTTGCGGAAATGTGGCGGCCACTTCATCGCAAAGTCTCTCCAGTCACTTCTACATTTTCAGTGCAGACCTGCTCCTGAATCTGTGTGACCAGCCTCACTCGCAGTAAACAGCTTGGTGTCACTCGTTTGGGGGACCCCTTGCTGAAGTCTTCTAGGCTCAATGCTCTCTGGTGCAACGCGTTGCCATCAATCGCAACATGTTTTCTGTCCACCTCCCACTCCCCAATTTAATGCCTTTCCCATCTTAATTGGGCACTTATCTATCACACACTGTGGCCACAACTTTTGCAGTTGGAGACGGGACAGCAGAACCGGCATGGATTTCTTTTTCTTTCTTCACAGTTTCACGAACAGAAGATTCGCTCTTACCACAGATCTTTGCAAGCTCACCCATCACAGGTTTTTCTTTTCTTTTCTTATTAAGTTGAGAACTTTCATCTTTTCACTTAAAGGAGGCACTTTACAGCTTCTTTTGGCAGATCTGAACTGCCAGTGGGGACACTGTGGAGGTGGGGGCCATTACTAAGTAAAATGAGGTGACTTGGACGCAGCACTGCGACACCACCTCAGCTAGGTCTGAGAAGCCGGGGCAGGGAGCACGCACAGTGAGGACCCTGGGCAGAGGATGACTCATGTCCTGTGCGCAATGGACTGGGAGGCAGCCACAGTTCATCACGCTATTCAGAATAGACAATTAAAACTTAGGAACTGCTTATTACTGGAATGTTCCATTTAATATTTTCAGACTGCAGTTGACCGTCGGTAACTGAAACTGTGGAAAGCAAAACAGTGGATAAAGGGGGAACTACTGCATTTAGGTTGTACACATGATTTTTTTTAAAAGTGTGCAATGTGCTCACTTACTCCATGTACACGTTGTGAAGCAATGCCCAGGATCAGGTTCCTTACACCCACCCCTGCCCAGGGTTACTGTAACAACTGCCAGGGCAGCATCCTGTGGCGCACGTACACGAGTCTGTGAGCACAGACGGTAATAAGCACAGTCAGGTGTTGGTTCTGTAGGAAGTGGTACTTTAGATGTGTGTAACTAGCGTTTTTTAAAAATTAGCACACTTAAAATGCTCCTGGCCCCATGCGCACTGAAGTTTGTTTTGCATGTGGGACAAACATTTATCACCCACTGTAATAAATATTCGGCAAGGACTAATATATGCTACATTATAATTCTCTTTTTCCCCATATTCACACACAGACACAAACACACGCACACGCCCCCCCACCCCCCCCCGTTAAAACAGACAGACAAGGAAATCAAAGGCAGTTTCACTTTTCTAGGCACTAAATACCTACAAGCCACTTTGCTGAAGCCCAGGGCGGTCGGCTTACATACAAAACTCATTCCTACACGCATTTCAAAAGGAACTTATATGCAGTGGCCTGACAATGGGCACAGTAACGAAACAAAATTCTCATTGCCATGCTCTATGTCATAATATAAAAATTAAGCCTGAATAATGTTTTAATGTTAAGATAAATGCCTGCATCAAACCCAATCCCAGCTGTTTAGGATTTGTTGTTGAAACGAAAGCTAACCAGGGTGAAACGTGCATTCTGATAGTTCAATTTGTTAAGTTCTGGATGGCTCCTGTCTTTACAGAACTACCTTTCTCCCAATTAAGGACCAATTTTGCCAATCAGCTTTCCTGGGGACTCAGCCTCACAGAGGAGAGGGAAGGGCAGAGCGGAGCTTCAGGGGGGTGGCTGCACCTCCTGCCACTCACCACTGATTGCAGAGGCTCGGAAGGGATGGAAGGAGAGAGTATTGCAAGAGCCTTTCAGTGGAAGTCCACTCGCCTAATTGAAAAGCGACTCCAAGCTGTTACTTTTATACCCTAAAATGCTGAATCATTCTGCAAAGAATTTCACAAAATCAATACAAGAAAAGTAGTCCTCTCCTGACCTCTATCCTGACCACTGCCTGTTTGAAACACTGCCTTTCCTCTCTCTCCTGTTTAGGTCTTAGGGCAAAGCATCCAAAGAGAAGCAAGAACATATTGTGTTTTCTCAATCAAGCAGGCATGCTATGCAAGGAGAGGGGCCTGTATATCCTCTGAAAAACCCGAGTTTTTCCTCTGATGTTTCCACATTGATAACTGCAGCCCTGAGAACAAGATTCTTGGCGCTGTGATGAACATGCCTCATAGAGACTGCTTTATTAGTAGTAGTTGTTATTCTATGGAAGGGAGTGAGGGGAAAAAGGCACGCCCAGGTACAGTACTTAAAACAGAAACACAGGGAGGCCCTTTGAGATGGCTATGATCTGGCCACAGACACGCTGTGCACACGGCCTGCACGCTACTCGCTCCCTGGAGAGAAGTGCTCGCACTCGGCGGACACACTAGGATGCGCTGGCGGCCAGCCCCGAGCTCCGCCTGCCCGCTGGTTACCTGCTGCAGTTAAGCACAGAAGCATATACGTTCTCTGGTTGATCTCTCCCCACCCACCCCGCCTTCCCTCTGAGATTCTCAGTCTGTTCCATGCTTCCATGTCTCTGGATCCATTTTGTTCATCAGTTTATTTTGTTCTTTAGATTCCACATGTGAGCGAGCATGTGATACTGGTCTTTCTCTATCGGGAGGTCAGTCAGGCCTGCGTGGTGAAGTGACACTGGAGCTGAATCTGGAGGACATATGGGAGGGCGTCGCACGGATACCTGGGAGGACGCATGCTTTAGTTCCAGGCAGGAGGAGCAAGAAAGCAAGGCCCTACAGGGAGAGTGGGCTTGGTGTCCCCGAAGCGGCAAGGAAGCCAGCACAGCCAGGAGTAAGAGATGAGAGGACGTTCATCTTCTGGGAACTCACACTTAGAACCAGAGAGAACAATACTCCCCGCCCAAAACAGCAGGAGAAAATTACATTTCCGTCAAGTATTGCAAACAAACTACCAGGTTCTGCTACTTGAAGAATTTTATAATTGATATATTTTATATAGTCAACAATTACCAACCTGCTTCTATATAACCTAGATTTTAAACCAGTTTATTGTGAAAAAGAATGCATTAAAGACAAACCAAACAAAAGGAACATCCACCCAGGCTCAGCCTCTGATCCCCAGAGGTGCCGCCCCTCCCACGCGGCGAGGGGTCAGACTCCCACGCACTCCTGGGTCACAGCCCCTTCGCGCTGCCCTGTCACCGTCTGACACTTGTCTCCTTCCACTGGAGATAAAAAAAACTTATTTACTTCACTACCATAGCCTCCCGGCCTGTCCTGTACCTGCTCACCTCACTCCGCCAGCCTAGAAAGAGCAGCATGTGGATTTTGCTTAAAAATGGCTTTTCAGGCTGACTGTGCTCAGGAAGAATTGGGAACTCCAAAGCTTAAACATTTCTGGAGATGACAGATGAGACACTTATTTACATATTTGCCTCTTTAATAACCGCTTACCTTTAAGAATGCAGATGTTCCAGAGCAGACCTGTGTACTTATACTTCCTGTGATAACGGAAATGTTTGGTATCCGCACTGTCCAATTGGACATGTGAGACTACAGAGGAACTGATTTTTAATTGTACTTAATTTTGCTTGGCTTAGATTCAAATAGCCATACGGGCTTGGTGGCTTCTGTGGGGCACAGCGCAGGACGGAGCCTCCTGCCCTGGTGTCCTCTCCTTCAGATAGGTCAAAAGTGACTGGAATACAAGTTCCACGAGGGCTGGATTCCTGCTGGTCCTGCTCACAGCCTGGGAGGTTCTCAGGGAGGGTCTGGGAATCACAGGTACACATGTGAACCAAAGGAGGGAGGGTGGCGAGGGCAGGTCAGAGTGCGCAGAGGCCAGGCCCTGCTCACCACGCACATGCTGCAAGTCCTGAGACACTCCCGAGGGGAATATTCTTCTATGTGGAATCTTGAACACACTACTGTGTGTGTTTGAAAACAAAATATTTTTAAATTAGAAGAATTCCTTCCGAGCTGATCCTTCTTGCTCTAGACTGCTGCAGGAAGTCTGACAGGATGGAAGTCTGACAGGACAGCAGTCACTCAGCTAACCCCTGCTGTCCCCAAACATTCGCAAAGTCCGGGATACTGTGCGGAAGGAGTGAATTTCTTAACCTCATTTGTGATTTTCAGTAGGAAATTAAAAGCTGTACACAGGAAGGGAAAGAAAGCCTGATGCATTTGATCGGGGTGCTTTATGAGGAATCTATTATCAGGCAGGAATATCAAATGAGAAACAGAAACAGCACAGGAGCCCAATAAAACACCAGCATTTGACAAAGTAAAACAGACGCTGATGGACTTGAACTATTGATGGCTGAAGGGATAAAGACAATAAAAGGAGGAAATTAGAACAAATAAGATGGATGATGTAATTAAGAACTGAAAATAAGCAGAGAGGAAGAGAAATTCGAGTGTGTTGGCCATGGAAAGTAAGCTACTTCAACCTTTTTAAATACAACATAATGACTGCTTAGAGTTTATAGACATCATATATTTATAATTCTATATTTAAAATTGGGCCCACGGTGGGTGCAGGGTTTGCACTGACTGGCACCCTGTCTCCAGCAAACCAAAGCATCGCCAAGTATCCCTTGGGCTGCCTGACATTAACTCCACGGCTCCCACTCCTGTTCTCCGGCTGCCTTGATAGCAGGGCCCACATGAAAGGGTCGCTATAGCAACAGAGCAGCTCTTTGATCTGAGGAGGAGGAGCTGCAGCGGAGCAGGAGATCCGGAGGGGACCGGGAGGAGTGCCCACTGCCAGGCCTTCCTCGAGATTCGCAACTGGAGGGTGTGTGTTCCAGAAAATGATTAATGCTTTGAGAGAAAAAAATGTTCTAATTGAACATACAGTAATTCCGAATTTTCTTTTTGTGTGACAGATAAGATATAATCATTGAATTTCTCTCTCCAGAGGCTTTGTAGGAAAAACCCTTTGTGGGAGCAGTATCTTCGGCGTCTGAAAGACAGTCTTTTTATATGAGCCAAATTCTGCACTGGGTTACTAAAAGCAGCCACCTGCTTATCAATCAAAAAGCTGCATCTTTAAAGGTCACGAGTGAAGGAAAATCAGATAGACTCATTCTAATTCCTAGCGAACGGGAGCTCATTTCTCACCGACCCGCCCTGCTGCGCCTGCAGCGTGACCTTTCCCGACACAGAGGCAGCAGATCCCTCGGGTGCCGCCCGCCTTCCTCCTCGGGAGTCTCACAGTCTTGATATCATCGTTACACACTTCCATGCTACTCCACCAAAGGGACCTAGAAATTAGCGTTACTTCCCCCAAATGTCCAGCCAAATCTCTCACAGTCATGTGGGCCTGAAAAGAAATGTTTATTACTAATAATCGAGTTTATTATACAGTACCACAGAGCCAGAGAGGTCTTATAAAACCTGGCATCTGGAGCAGCGAGGGAATAAAAAAATTAAAAATGAACATCTCATTGCATGCTGCTCTTCCAAATTTGGCCTGAGAAGTTCCGCTGGGAAAATAATTCTGAGAGGCCGCAGAGCCTTCCTTCGCACCTCGGGGACTGAGTGACAGGAGGAAGTGATCCGAGCGCTGGGAGCCTGCAGACACACACCTGCGGCAAACTTCCCGCCTGCGTGATGATAACTGGGCCTTACCGCCCACGGAGACAACAGCTGGAGGGGTCAGTGACCTGGTGTGACAGCAAAGCACTCACTTCTGGACGGTCACGGACGGCCTTGCTCCTGTCTGCAGCCAGCGGCCTCCAGCGCACAGGCGCACAGCACCCACCCGGGCAGCCCCGGCAAGGCCACGCCATTCAATTTTCAGGAGAAAGCTTTTTCTGTAGCTCCATGCAGTAATTTCAGACAATCCAGATTTAATGTATGTTAAGTGTATTAAGTTCATTAATAACAGGCACGGGAACATGATTTAAGTGGAAAACAGAAAGCCGTCAATTTCATTTCTACGTGCCTCAACTTCCCTAGCGTGAGCGAATGGAGCTACATCACGGCCCTAGCCAAGGCCAGCTTAATTCTCTTTGGAAGGCATTGCAAATCAGATGGCCCAATACATTTTAAGTTAGTAATAATTAATAATTCAGAGGCGACAAAGTTTCTTGTGAAATAATAATAGTCTACATGTGTAAAGCGCATGACAGTGTACTGAGAACATGGTCACAGCTGATCCCTCTCAGGACACTGTGCGTTCGGCAGGACAGGCATTAGAATGTCCCTTCGTAGGTGAGGACAATGAAATTAGGCAGCCGTTCAGCAGATGCCGGGGAAAGACCCCTCAGTGGGGTAGCCGGAATGCACGCCCGGACCAAATCCTCACATCGGTGCAGTTTCCACTCTCCGGAAACAAGATTAACATTTGGTTAGAAATCCTGTTTTCCTTTTGCACGTGATGAATCAATACTGATATTCTAATTTAGGAGACAAGGACCCCCTTGCTATTTGCATATTGTAATAGCCTTCAGGATAATTACTGCATAGATCTTTGAAAAAAGAAGCCACATGCTTACACTACTTCACTGCTTTTACAAAAGTGCATCCATGACATTTACCAAATGCTGCAGCACAATTAGCTGTCATTTAAACTACTGCAAAGAAATAACATCAGAAAAGAGAAATAAGCAGAGAACCAAAATTTTCTATGACTTCTTTATTGCTAAAAGATGAACTATAACTATTCTGTCCTACAGAGACCCCACAAACTCCTCTAAAGATCTCAGGGGTTCTTATTCCTTATGCCACACCACACAAATAACAAAAACTAACTTTACTTCAAGTTTCTACCTGACAGTCCCATCTAAACCAAAACATTAATTTGACACAAATAAACAAATGTTATACTGGACTACTCTGGAGTCAGGATTGCTGAACGAGACAGCCACAGGAGTTTTCGTCTCATCATCGCTTAATAATATTTATTATAATTGGCTATGATTAGTTCTGTTATGCTGCTTAAGCTAAGAAACAGCCCAGAATTTTGCAGATTTCAATTAGTAATCAACATATTCTAACTTAAGTCCTAATTTCAGGTATAAGAACAGAACAAAAAGCAAACATTTCTTCAAAACCATCAGGACAGTCATTCCTCATTAATAATCTTTTGGATCAGGCTCTAATAATTGCGAGGTAAATAAGAAAATCAGGACAGTACCGCTTAAGGCCTTTCACAAGCACAAATGAGAGATCCAGGTATTGAGAGGCGACTACGGCTTCCCAATGTCTGCCCTAATTTCAGCTGAGAGCAGCAGGTGGAGAGATGCCGAGTATCCTGGCAGTACAGGTAATAACCAGGGCAGTGTTCACATGATTAATTGGCTAGAAACATACTCAAAGCCACCCCCTTCTTCAGAGGCAGCCTCTGGGGGGCTCCTACCACAGCCACTGGAGGCTTCTCAAGGGAACCTGAGCTATTCTCTCAAGTCAAACATTTGCAAGAGGGGGCCTCAGCTTACATCCCAGAAACCCAGCCTTCCCTCATTAATATTGTTTATACTCATTGCTTCCTCTCACCAAACACGCCTTCCCTCAGTTCTTATAATTCTGTTGCGACCAAACCATGGAAGCTACTCTCGTGAACCATCTTCCCAGGTACCACATCCAACAGTCCGCTCTCATCTACCTCAGTCTCATCCAGTAGGTGCCACTGTGCTGGCCCACTCCCACCTCAAACTCTCCCCCCTTAACTTCGGGAGTCCCCATTATCCTGGCCAACATTTCAAGTCTTTGTATCCCTCCCCCTGAGGGTCCTTATAAGTGACAGAGTGGAGAGAGGAGTTTCAGGCAATAGTAAAACTTTCAAAGAGTACCTGTGATAAAGCTCCTGGCTCCTGCATAGAATTTTATCAGCTCAATGAGACACAATGCTTATTACTTAATATAATTTACTTAGACTAATTTTTATCACAAATTTGCTATCAATTCAACTAACTGTATATAGAAGACCCTGAAATCTCTCTCCAACATGCTAGCACACTTTGTTCACTCCAGTGTTCACACTGACAACAGAGTCCTTGACATTTCCCCGGGATCAATAAGTGATGAGCCCACCCACAAAATCTATTGCATTGCTCCATCTAGCTGCCCCTTCTCCTGGCCCCTCCATCTCTATTAAGGGCCACCCTCTCTCGTCATTTTGACGCCTCTAATTTGCCATTAATTGCCCTGACTTTGTACGTTCTACATCAGTGAGGTCTTGGTATCTGTTCTCCACTGTGTCTACCCCTTGGCTGGACTGCTGTGATCCCCAGTCTTTAGCGTCTCCTCTTTGCAACTCATGCTTCCTTCCGCAATCCATGCACACTTCTGTTTCCTCTTCCTTAAGTGTCTTCAATGACTTCTTGCTTTCTACTAAAGAAAATAAAAAATTCCTAACATGACACTGAAATCCCTAAAGGCCTCCTACAATCCACTTTTCCAGCATTATTTTCATGAGTACTCTTCCCAGGTGTTAATCAACTAGCCTACAACACACCACTCTTTCAGCATGACTTGGGGTTTCCTGACTCCCCTATTTCATGCTGATCCCTCTATTTAGAATGCCTTCTGCTATTATGTGTGGGCACAATCTTCCCCGTTTGTCAATGCCCAAATTAGAGGCTCCTTTTTTATCACGATGCTTTTGATCAGCCCAATGAGAAGTGGGTTCTCCCTCCACTGGATTATCATGCCATTTTCTGAGTATTTTCATATTGAAATCAATATATGTTTCTCTTATAATTAATCTATACATATTTTATCACTTTTTAGAGTGGGAAACTGTCTCATTTTGGAATCACACACAGCCCTACACATAATGGGTTTGCCTTAATAAGTATTTGACAAATGAATTAATGAATAAATCAGTGAATTAAATTCCTGACTTCCTACTGCCAATTTTTTTTTATTTTTATTTTTTTATGAAATCAGTGTTCAGCAGATTACAGTGTCTAGGGAGAACAAGCTCCTTTTGTCCCCAATAAATACGATGCTTCAAGAATTCCTAAAGCACACGCCCCTTCTCGCTGTACAGTGCTTGGCTTTGAAGGATAAATTAGCACAGGATATGCAATATAAAATTAACTTCTCATGAAACAGTTTTGTTCAAGTTTATTAGAAAGCCCTCAGTTTTACTGGTTTTCTTTGCAGAAATGTTGTGGTAACTGTGATCAGAAATGGTGGGAAGCAGAGCTGCACTGACAGACTGTCTAGGATCAGAGAGACCTGGATGATGCAATTAAAGGTGGACAGACAGGCAGACAGATGTTCAGCTGCATGATCAGGAACAAGATGGTATAAAAAGGCTTCTTTGATCATTAGAGATACTGCTATAATGAAGCCCTGGATACCTCCTTGGTGTTTCTGCCGGCTCTCATCTCCAGCAGGTGTCTTACAGAGAAAATAAGGCAAACACAAACAGATCCACTGCCAGCTAGTCAGAGCTGCCTGGCATTTCCTCCTGTTGATTAAGCCACAAATAAAATCATACATGTTGTGCTTCTGACACAGGCAGAGTATGCAGTTCATGAATCTTTACAGATACATTTTTCTAAAATAGTTCAGCATCCATTACTCTGCCGAGATCAAGAAGTTAATATAAATATTCAACAGAATATCCTATGTGATCCAAAACATCCCCAGGGGCCAAGAACGTGACACAAACTGTAAGAACCAAAATGGACTTAAAAGCCAAACAAACTACGGGATAAGTTTGGAAAGTGAAGGTAAATTGTGAACTAGTAGGCAGGACACTGGGGCTTGAGGATAACTAACTCTTCGTTACTTGGAAGAGTGGCGAGCGGCACCAACGTGGCTCAGCCAGGGCGGCAGAGTTGAATGTCGCTCACATTTGCCTCTGGAATGTGCCGCACGGTCCCTTCAGTACACACACTGCTTCTCACTCCATTTCTACACGGTAGCTTAAGAGGAGGGTAGGTTTCCTGATCACACACCAACTGACAGGAATGTGGGTGGTAATCAGGGATTCTTGGGGGAATAACAGTTGCTGTGAATAATCTGCACCGGGACCGGAGGACAAGTCTCGGCACTAATAGCGCACCCTCTGCGTGAGGCACCCATTCAGCCCCTCTCGGGGCCCTCCTCTGATCTGCAGAGACGACTGGCACTCGCTATGTGTCCGGGAGGGATTTTGGAGCACAAATGAAAAGATGCCAGCACAAGGCACCGCTCGGGTCAGAAGCTGTGCGGCTCCTGGTGTCGTTTCTTACAGAGCCTGCTGCCTGCTTCTGGCTCTAGGGGAGGGGGAGGGGGAGAGGGAGGAGGAGGGGGAGGAGGAGGAGGAGGAGGGGGAGGAGGAGGAAGAGGAAGAGAAAGAGGAGGAAGAAGAAGGGGAGGAAGAGGAGGAGGAAGAGGAGGAGGAAGAGGAGGAGGAAGAGGAGGAGGAAGAGGAGGAAGAAGAGGGAGGAGGAGGAAGAGGAGGAAGAAGAGGAGCAGGAGGAAGAGGAAGAGAAAGAGGAGGAAGAAGAAGGGGAGGAAGAGGAGGAGGAAGAGGAGGAAGAGGAGGGGGAGGAGGAAGAGGAGGAGGAATAAGAAGAGGAAGAGGAAGAAGAGGAGGAGGAGGAAGAGGAAGAGGAGGAAGAGGAGGAGGAAGAAGAAGAGGAAGAGGAGGAGGAGGAGGAGGAGGTGGAGGAGAAAGAAGAAGAGGAAGGGGGAGGCAGCGGAGGGCCTATTTCTGGGCGGGGGCGGAGGGGCCGCCCCGTAAGCCACAGTGGGACAGATGGTCCCCTTTAACAGCTCCCCGGTGGAGCCACCGCTCCATCCTGTCAAAGCCCCGGCTCCGCACGCCCATGCCTCACGGACCATATTAGCGCCAGGGGCACAGCGATGAAGGGGCTAACGTGCGCCACCAGCTCGCGGGTCTTGGATGAGGAGATGGAAAGATCCAACACTGCAAGTTACAGGTCAGAAAATCAGCGAAGACGCCAGTGTTTCCCCATCTCCTTCTCTACGCGTTACAGCTACAAAGCCCATCTCAACACTTTAATTAGCTGCTCACTATCATGTGGCTTTGGCGAAACACAGAAGTATTCCCTGAGCACAAGCAAAACGCGAATGGCCGCACCGCTCAGCGTCCGAGGTTCCCTCTGCACTAGATCTCCGTGGGCGGCGCTCTGTGCCACCAACTGAAATCTCAGAAGTAGAGCCCAGTCTGTGAGTCACCTGAACACTGTCAGGTCAGGTCTCTCCGAACACTGATATGAAGAAGATAACGTGGCACCTGTGTACTGCAGGCGGCAATGAGCAATCAAGGTAACATTAAATTGGGTTGCCATTCAAGGTATCTCTAAGCCAAGTTGCTTTTGTCGCAGTTCTTTTCAGTTCAGGACTAGAGGGGAACCTGAGGCGCGGCCTGACGCCCCGAGGCTCACTGACGGCAGCGCTCAGTGGGCACAGGCCGGGCAGCCAAGCGAGGCGAGACACAGCAGCTCCCTGTGCTCGCGCGGCGTTTAACACAGTGAACACTTCATTTATTTTACCTTGGACAGGTCCAGAATTGGCCCTGACTTTATCTGCAGAGGGGTGCTCCCAAAAAGATTGTTCCTGCTCCACAGAAGAGATTTTTCCAGAGGTCATTAGCAGCAAAAACCGGTGGACGATGTGTACGTACTTCCCCCTCCGGTATCCTCAGAGATTAAACACAGGAACTCCTAGTAAATTCTAGAAATAACGGCCGGAAATGAGTGAGAACGGCAAGCCTAGACACCAACATGTATCATATCGTGGAAGAGCCATTTAAAATGTATTTCCTCTCAGTTAGCAAACACTTACACAGTATATAGAAGCTCAAAGTTGGGCCGTTTCATTATTTTGAAATTCATTCTTAGATTCCTGCCGAGCCCTGTAGTTTGACCTATTTGTTGTAAGGCTGGGCTGCATTATCCATCCCTACGCAGCAGAAGCAGGACGGCGCCAGCGCCGAGGATCGCCATTGCCGCAGTAATCAGTGTCCCTGACAGAGGTGACAGAGCACTGACACCGCGGCGCCATCTTCCCGAGAACCGTGTTCTCATTCATTTGAAGACAGAGCAGAGGCCCCTGCCTTGAATTGGCAATGTTTGAAAATGAAAGAAACACAGTTTGAGTCAATGTTCAACATTAACACAGGTACTCAAGGAATCTAAATGAGAGAAAAGGAAAGGAAAGGTAGCTGGCAGTAATCTTTCCACAAAGGCATTCCGTATTCCTTTCTGATTACATACTGATTTCAGATTAGCTACTTAATTGATTATTAAAGGCAAATGCAAAAGACTTTTCAGTAGATCCAGCCTAAATTAGGCTACGAATAGGGAAGTGAAGTAGTAAAGTAAAATAAAAACGACCCAAATAGAGACATAAAACTCGCAGTACCACTAGCTGCTCAGTCCAATCAACATTCCTCGAGACAGGCTGCTGCAAGATAAGAATTCCGGGGGCCCCTCGGCTAAGTGATGGCCATGATTCCCACCCTCTTCATCATAAATGGCACTACGAACAGAAGAAAGAAACTCTTCCTGGCATTAAGGCTTTTAATACCCACGTCTTCACCTTAAAAACAGACCTGCCATCTGTCTTTAGACAGGAATGTCTTCTCTAGCAGACAGCAAGGTCTAAGATGCTTCTTTGAGGACAAGCAAATTAAGAGATCAGAAACTCCAAAATATAATTTACACTGATGTCTGGCTTCCTTCCTTTTTTTCACTCCAATACAAGGTGGATCTTATTTCTTAAGCACATATAAGTACATTACACAGAGCAAGTACTATCCCAAATCTGTCCCGAAGAACTCTTCAAACAAAATTCAGGAGTCAGATTTCTAAGCTTGAGCAAAGGGTCACATCTTTTACTAGCAATGTATCTTAACAGCCTAGATCTGATTATATTAGAAGCCAAATGAGGAGAAGGAACTAGGAAAAGAAAACAAGAATATTTAGGGCTGTTCCCTCACAGTCTCTCCATGATCATCGATTACGGCCACCATGGAAACTGTTAAACATGCATGCAAGATACGCGGTCAAAAATCGCCCTTATCCTCGCCGAGCTCGATTTAAGGCGGCCCTCTGGGCCGCGGGTTTTGAGGGGAGCTTCTCTAGCTTTGCCCATCCCCCCTCCATTTTTTCCCTCCAGATAGAACTTCAGCACTTCCTTTATTGCTCAGTTTCTTTTGCACTTCAGGGGATTTATACTGAATGATGGCAGAAGAATCCCTCGTCTAAAGCAAAATTCTGTATTGATATTTAGGATGATTGGAGCATCAGCACATTAGAGTGAAAGCGTGGATGAAAGATTCTGGTTATTATTCCTACAGCTGACTCACCCTCACAGAAGAGCCCACAGCTACTGAAATGGGTTTTATTTCTGAAAAGAGAGATGGGCTAGTGCGAGCTGACCAAGGCTAATGGAAAAGCCCGGCTCCGGTTTCTACGCGCAGATGAAATGGCCCGGGGGGGAAAAGCACGACAGCGGCGAGACGTGGGTGTCGGAAAGTGGAGTCCAAAGAGCAAGAATGATCAGTGGTTCCTGGCCGAACCAAGACGTTCAATTCCGTCCTCTTACCAGTCTTAGCTGAGGTCAAAACACACAAACAACTACAACAAATGAGAGTGCAGCCCATAAAAACACCTGCGATCCCTTGCAAGATGCAACATCACACTGTGTCATTTAAAACTCGCAGGTGGGCCTTTGTGTGACACCCATCATCCAGCCCCAGGCCACTTCTGTGAGCAATACAGAATAGTGCATAAAAGCTCACGTTCTGGACTTAGTGCAATCCTGGTTTCACGTTTATTCGGTGTGCAGCCTTGACTAAGTTATGTAATCTCTCTGAATCTCACTTTCCTCACCACAAAAATTAAAAAGTAAAAAAGTGAGGTAATAGTTCATACCCCATAACATTATAAGGATTGAATAGAAAATGCATTCAAAATGCTTACCACATAACATGAGGGGGAGATGAAACAGTCCTATATCTTGATAACATACATACATTTGTTAAAATTTATAGACCTGCACAAAAAGAAAACATGGAAATTTTACTATACGATACATATTTTTTATTGATTTCTGAGAGACGAGGGGAGAGGGAGAGAGAGAGAGAAACATCAATGATGAGAGTCATTGATCGGCTGTCCCCTGCACGCCCCCTGCTGGGGATCGAGTTGGCAACCTGGGCATGTGCCCTGCCTGGGAATCGAACCGAGATCTCCTGGATCATAGGTCAGTGCTCAACCACTGAGCCATGCTGGCCAGGCACTATATGATAATTTTAAAATAAAATGTAAAATGTATATAAATTATATTGGGTAAAGCATTCAGTAAACACAAATAAACAAAAGAGAGCTTGTCACAGTGCCTAGTTCATAATAAGCATTTTAAAAGACTCATTACCACTGTGGTTGATGCTGCGGAGGCTGCTGCTGTGGTTAGTAGCAAGCCAGGTAGAACACATGGGACCAGGGTGGCAAAAATAAAGGGGGCAACTGGTAGACCCAGGTAAGGTGGGATGATGAAGGGGGTGGAGCAATGGGGAGGGAAAGGGTGCTGCGCCAGCGCACCACTGGCCCCGGCCGGGACCAGGCTGTGTGTGAGCCGGAGAACGCTGCCATCTCTGTGCTGCTCCAGGTTAGAAGGAAGACACATTACCAGTTGCAATTACAAGATGCCAGAAGAAAACAGAAAAGAAAAAGAGCAGTTATTTCTGCTGCCAGACATGAAAACAAACCAGCTGAGAAAAGAGCTTTGACGAGCAGTGTGCGCTGCTGGGTGTGTGGGCTGGAAGCTACCTCATGTTCCAAAAGGGAGGGGATGCATGATCCCACAGGTTCAGACGCAAATGGGTGCAGCAAAGAAAAGCCAGCCAAGAGTGCATTTTCTTAATAACCTTAAATTCTGTTCCTTTTAATGTAGAGGTTCAGCATAGAAGCCAAAAAGAGGAATTTTTTAAGGAGGCAAAGGATACGGGGAAAATTCAATACAGATATCGGTATGCATGCAATCACTGAGATTTTCTGTGCCTGCATTTTAAAAAATGATGTTTTTGCTCAAGAGCCAGTAAACCATTGGCTGCCGCAGACCATATAATGTGTTGACGCTCCCCGATGGGCAAGCAGACAACAGGGAAGCACTTATCTGGCTGTAAAAATGTGTTCCCTCTCAATATGCAAGTCTATTTTTCTTCCTGCAATAAACTACATTTGTGTGATGCAGTATCTGATAGTTTTATAGTGTTTGTCCACATACTCACAAATTTGCAAGATTGGGTAATTTGCAGTGGGTCTCATAGGTTACTAGTGCAAATTAACAGCATTCTGTAAAAGATAAAGCAAGAAAAACTGATCCTGTCATAGTGCACAGTTAAGCATCATATTTCAATTTAGAAATCTGACACTTTGTATTGAATTCCTTTTCCACAGTAGAAGAAGGGGATTTCACCCCCCCATCTCCTAGCAGGGAGGGGGAATATTAATGAAAGAGATTTTAACCTCCCTCTTTCATCTCCAGGTTGTTATATATTTTGAAAACATGCTGCTGTATTAACATCCGTTCCTGGCATTTGTCCACCCTAAACAGTTTATTTATATTTGAACCTGAAAAGAAGGCACAAGGCCTCCTTCCTACACCATCCCTGAGGCCTTCTTGTTGGCATGAAAAGCACACACATTTCGGCAGAATTACTCAATGTATACAGCTGCAGTCTCCAGTTTTCATTAGGAATTCAAGAGACGAGAGCTGTTGGCTTCCATAGGAAGGTGACCAAATCTACAGGGATATTATGTACAAACAGTCTGGTTAGAATAATAAATGCTGTGTGCGCTTTATAATGTTAGACGTGTGCAACATGGACTCATTGGTGATCTGAGTCTCCAATTTTTAAAAACAGAGCCTTGCTTGCCTTGAGATAAACTTAAGTAAATAACGTTTGCCACCAACTCTAAATGAAGAATGACAGTTAAATTCTGTGATCATCTTCACAGCTCCAGGACTTATTTTATATTTTCTCAGGCTCATGACCCAAAGGTTGCCATAGCAACTAGGAAATCCTACCTTATCGAGCGCTTACATTTACATTCCTCGCAGCAGCTTCCCTTTATGAATTAAATCCATCATGGTTTTCTATTCTCAAAATAAAAAGTTCTCAGGATTATCTTGCAGAAACAAGGATCAAATGCTTTGATAGAAATACACTATGCAAAAGTTAACACAACGTGGTTTTCTTTAGGAAGAGATAGAACTATGGCGTAATAAACAGCTTATGCCCAAACTTCCTGGCTTCAAAGAAAACTTAAATAGAGACATTGTGCGAAAAATGACATGTCCGCTACCTATGTGCTTCATCTTAGAATTATCAAAGAAATAATCTGATTGGCTATCACACTTCCAACAGGTATACAGACATACAAAGAATTCAGACTGCCTAAAATAAAACCTTGTTACATACACCAAAATGTTAGTAAGATGGATAACAAATATATTTAAATTCACAACTCAAATAAAGAAAATAAAACAAATGACTGGCTCCACTTCATGAAGTTTCTGTCAGTCTTTTTGTAAGCCAGTGTTTGTCCTTGTGTTTGGAGAACTCCAGTCACCGGGTAACATGGGATCACTGCCTGCGTGGTTACAGCTGTGCACAGCTCCGATCAGAGAAGGAGAGTAGGGAACAATACTCCTGAGAGCCGGTCCTACAATGGAGACGACTCAGACGGTCTCAACATGCAAGAAGCAGAAACGTGGAGAGACAGAAGCTCAAATGTGAGATGAGAACTCATCCAGCTGAGAAACCGACTTCTGAGACGCACTGGGATCCAAATCTCCTGGAGCCCTCAAGTCACTGCTTGACAAGCGCTTAATGGTGATGATGTTGAGAGAGAAGAAAAATTTGATTCTAGCCTCACCTGCCATCCAACCCCCAGAAGGGCCAGAAGATTACCTAGCCTCCTGCTTACGGGTCCTTCCAGCTCAGACAAGTCTGATTACACACACACCTCAACCCACCAGGCATGATCAGAAAGAGCTTTTCTCTTACTGGTTTCAACAAGCATCCATCCAGTTCTGTCTCAGAAATTCCTCATTCTCTGTTTGCAGTCCTCACCTCCTCTAGTCAGTTTTTGCTTCTTTTTGTTCTCTTGGCCTCTGCTTCTTATGCACACTTTTACTCTGAATCTTTTCTCTCCCCTCTAGCTTGGAGAGTCACAGCGCAATGAGATAAAGGACAAACAGAGCATTGGCCGGCCACAATGGAAGAGGGATTCTTTAAAGTTCTATTAAAACCTAGTTCCTTCCACCACCACTAGCTCCCTCCCTTTTGTATTTTCTGCAGCTAATAGGGAACTGGCATCTTGACTTCAGATTTTTTTTTGAATGAGCAACAGCCCAATTCTAAAACTTCAAAGAGGTAAAGCACCAAGGGTGCACTCAATGGTTTATTAGTGACTCATGTTAGAGCTGGCAACAGACTGGTCATTCATTTCAGTATATTTAGTTCTGATCAAATTCTGTTACAAGAGAAATAAAAGAATACATAATGTAAAATTTCAGGCAGTGTAATATCTAATTTTGATCATATACAATTCTGATATATTTTCCTATGCATCAAAGCACGTGCAGCAATAAGCATCATTTAACCTCAAAACTTTATTTTAGGTATATTTGAGGGGGAAATACACATACACACACACATACATATACATCACCAGCTAAGATGAATAGACATTAGTAGACACCTATTCATGTCAGCAGTACACCATTTTAAAGATTCCCATAGTCACTGCTACAGAACAGAATCTGAGAAAACATTTATTTGTATCTGAGTACAACTTGAGAAAAAAGGCCTGCTTATGTTTTCTACATTTCTGAGTCACTGAAAATTAAGATTATCTCACATAAATTAGTGAGAAAGATGAACTGTCACAGGATTATTTCCCCTAACCAATTTAAAAGTAAACAAAAAGCTTTAATACAAGGGAAATTTCTGGGAAGCTCTTTGATAAACAAGACTCCATTATACTATAATGAAATTCACAAAGGCACATCAATAGCCAATATATAGACATGCAAGAGTTTTAATTTGGTTAATGCACTTTTTATTCATTACTGGCCTCAGTAAAAACCTGGTATCCAACTTGGAGATGCATCGCTTAATTACCCATGCCTCACTTTTCAAAATGAGAAGTATTTAAGTTGTCCATCAATACTCCATGCTGAGCAGCAACTGGGATCGATCGAGGGAGTGAGTGGGTGAGCGAGTGAGTGATGCGGAGTCAGGATGTCAGCGCTGGCATCATGCGGTTGCATTAAAACAGTTAAAGAAAGTATTTCAGGCCAATCAAACTCTCAGTGAAAGATATTTATAACATATTTTAAATGCTTTGATTTCTGTCGATCTGGAGTCTCATACTTGAAGGCAAATTTAATTTCCCACACTGCAGAGATATTTGTAGAAAAGATACGCTTCTAATCCATTGAAAGTATTTGTTGGTCCTCCGTGCTTGGTAAAAACTTCAAGCAGAAGTAAGCAAGTGCAATAACTAGAGCCTAAATAATTTTTTGACAACATAAATTTCCTTTGCAAAATGCAACCTGAATAGGTAAAATGCCCAGGTGGCCAGATTCTGCAAGTCAGAAAATAGGAAGACCAAAACACACGGTTTCCAATGAGACAAGAGGCAAAAGCATAAACACAAGAGAGTAAGGTCAGAAGAACATTTTAAAATGAATTTTCAACCATTTAAGCCAGAAACACACACACACACAATGCCCCACCATGCTGAGGCCTAATTATTCCCATCATCTAATGCTGAGGTTGACATGGATCCTCATGCTCTGGTTCAATTCTCTGGGACCAATGAGGCCCTAAGAACCCTGGTCCTCCCTGTCCCAGTGTGCACATCAGTCTGTCAGTCTGCAAACGGTGACACTTTACTTTATGACGTGAAAACTTTCTAGAAAAATCAGTGGACTTCAGAAATTTAAATTTTTAAATGCATATTACCTTTCAAATTAGTTGCCATGAAAGGCCCAGCACTGTTTGAACTACTCCACTGGCCCTTCCCATGGTGACAGTCAGTGTGTCACACCTACATCCTAGTGCATTATAGTTATACCAAGGCTTTCTCGTTTTTTAAGCCACAACTACAATGTCTACCTTTTTTAAAAAATAATTTTTTATTTTTCAATTAAAGTTGACATACAATATTATATTAGTTCAGGTGTAGAACCCAGTTATTAGACATTATATATTTTATGAAGCGATCACCCCAACAAATCTGGTTCCCACCTGGCACCATAGTTATTAGAATATTACTGATTCTATTCCCTGTGCTGTACTTTACATCCCCATGACTACTCTGTAACAGCCAATTTGTACTTCTC
This sequence comes from Miniopterus schreibersii, assembly GCF_964146895.1. Classification (NCBI taxonomy): domain Eukaryota; kingdom Metazoa; phylum Chordata; class Mammalia; order Chiroptera; family Miniopteridae; genus Miniopterus; species Miniopterus schreibersii. Next base: position 6,016,656 of record NC_138112.1, on the reverse strand, counting down.
AGTCCCCTCCCCTTTCTCACCCATCCCCAACCTCCCTCCCCTCTGGCAGTCACCAAAATGTTCTTCGTTATGAGTCTTTTCTGTTCTGCTTGTTCATTTATTTTGTTTTTTAGATCCCACATATAAGGGAAATCATATGTCATTGGTCTTTCTCTGATTTTTAATCAGCACAACACCCTCTAGGCCCATCCATGTTGGTGCACGTGGCACGATTTCTTTCTTTTTTATGGCTGAGTCATATTCCATTTATATGCACCATTCTTTATCCATTCAGGTACTGATGGACACTTAGGTTGCTTCCATACTTTGGCTACTGTAAATAATGCTGCAGTGAACATATGAATGTATATGTCATCTCAATTTAGTGTTGTGGGTGTCTTTGGATATTCAGACGTGCTGGGTCCTTTTTAGTCTCTTGTTACAGCCTTTGTTTTAAAGTTCATTTTGTCTGGTGTAGGTATTGCTACCCCAGGCTTTTCTGTTGTTGTTTCCATTTGCATGACATAACTTTTTCCATCCCTTACTTTCAGTTTGTGTGTATCTTTTAATCTGAAGTGGGTCACTGTTGATAGGTATGTACTTACCGACATGTTGTTATTCATGTTTTCTATTATTTTCTTCTTCTTAAAGAAGACCCTCTAACATTTCATGTAATACTGGTTTGGTGGTGATGAACTCCTTTAGCTTTTTCTTGACTGGGAAGCTCTTTATCTGTCCTTGGATACTGAGAGCTTTGTTGGGTAGAGTAATCTTGGTTGTAGGTCCTTGCTTTTTATCACTTTGAATATTTCTTGCCACTCCCTTCTGGCCTGAAAAGTTTCTGTTGAGAAGTCAGCTGATAGTGGTATGGGAGCTCCCCTATAGGTAAGTAACTGCTTTTCTCTTGCTGCTTTTAAGATTTTCTCTTTGGCCCGACCGGGCGTGGCTCAGCGGTTGAGCATCGACCTAGGATCCAGGCGATCGGGGTTCGATTCCCAGTCAGGGCACATGCCCGGGTTGCGGGCTGCAGCTGATCAATGACTCTCTCATCATTGATGTTTCTATCTCTCTCTCCATCTCCTTTCCTCTCTCTGAAATCAATAAAGATATATGTGTAAAAAAAAAGATTTTCTCTTTGACTTTAATCTTTGGCATTTTAATTTTGATATGTCTTGGAGTGGACCTTGTTGGGTTCATTTTGTTCAGGATTCTCTGTGCTTCCAGGACTTGTATGACTATTTCCTTCACCAGGTTAGGGAAGTTTTCTATCATTATTTTTTCAAATAGGTTTTCAATTTCTTGCTCACTTTCTTCACCTTCCAGCACCCCCATGATGTGAATGTTGGTAACTTGAGGCTGTACCAAGGGGCTCCTTACACTTCTCATTTTTTTCGATTCTTTTTTCTTTTTGCTGTTCTGATTGGATATTTTCTGCTTCTTTCCCTTCCAAATCTCTGGTTAAATCCTCTGCCTCATCTACTCCTGTTGATCCCCTGCAATGTATTCTTTGTTTCATTTAACGTATTCTTCACTTCTGACTGGTTCTTCATGTTTTCTATCTTCATTTTTATGTTTTCTATCTCCTTGTTGAAGTTCTAAGTTCATCTACTCCTCCCCTAAGTTCACTGAGCATCCTTATAACCAGTGTTTTGAACTCTGCACCTAGTAGATTGCTTGTTTCTTTTTATTTAGTTCTTTTTCTGGAGTTTTGTTCTGTCCTTTCATTTGGAACATGTTTCTTTTCTATTTTGGCAGCCTGTGTTTGTTTCTGTATGTTAGGTAGAGCAGCTATGTCTCCCACACTTGGTAGAGTGATGTAGTAGGTATCCTGTAGGGTTCAGGGTCACAGCCCCCCCAGTCACCCAAGCTGGATGCTCAGGCGTGCCCCTTGTGTGGGCTGTGTACACCCTCCTGTTGTAGCTGAGCCTAGATTGCTATAGGCACATCAATGGAAGGGATTTATTCCCAGGCCAAACGGCTGGGAGGAATGGCTGCAACCACCATGGTATATCAACTGTCTAGGGGCTGATCCCAGGAAGCAAGACTTGCATCAGTGGGGCTCTAGTGCCTGCTGAGTCTGCCTCTTGAGTGTGCTGCTTGTGGAGGTGGCTGGGTGGTGTTTCAACATAGTCTGAAGCTGTCCACCAAGTACATTGGCCCTGTAGCTTCCCAGAAGGTGCAGGGCAATGTCAGGTGCTTCTTGAGCCCTGCCGAGGGCCACCCAGCATGAGATACAAAATGATCTGCAGATGACCACTACTTGTACTAGGAGGTATCCTGCACATGCCAAACTTCATACCAAGGCCAGCTGCTGCTAGTGCCGGGCCTGGGGCCACTTAGCAAGCGATACAAGGCATGCCAAATTCATATGCTGCTTATTTGAGAGATTTTAGGGAGGACTGAAGCATGAGCCAAGACAGGTCATTCGTATGGAAAAGCCACTGGAAAAGGTTTGGGTGGGCCTGCATGTTGGCTGGGGTATGGCCTCAGGTAATCACCAGGGTAGGGCATATAGTGTTAGCCAAGTTGATGGAGACTCAGATATGGTGCCCACCTGCTGGATCTGTGAGAGGGCTCAGCAAAGGAACAATGGCCTCTGCCAATACTTCTGTCTGGGAGAAAGCTGCCCCTCCAGCCCTCGCCCAAATGCCGGATGATTCAGTTTCTCTCCATATGTCCCTGGAGCCTTTTGACCAATGCTGGAGTTCACAGGAAGTGAGTAAATCCCTGCTCAGGCCCTTTAAAAGGAATTGCCTGGGGCTCCAGGAGACTCCATCTGACTCAGTGACAATACCCACTAGTTTTCACAGCTAGAAGTTAATGAGAACTTCTCTTCCTGGCACTGGAACCCTGGGTCGGGGCCTGGTACCCCTTGCTCCTCAGGAGGAAATTCCCCAGCTGAGATACTCCTCCCAATTTCTGATCACCACAAGTGAGTGTGGGGCCAGCCCTAATTGGGTCTCTGCCCCTCCCACCAGTCTCATTGTGGCTTCTTCTTTATAGTCTTACTTACAGGACTTCTTTTCAGCTAGATTTCAGGCAGTTGTGAATAATGTTTTTTCTGTACTTTAGGTGTAATTTTGATGTGGTTGGGAGAGGTTGCAAGTATCACATTTACTTATGCTGTCATCTTGACTAGAAGCTCAATGTCCACCTTCATAATGTGATTCCAAAGGACTGTGGGCTGGTTCCAAATAAATCAAATTACCCCAACAAATGAAGATATGCTATTGCTGAGACCATTCTTATAATCCAAATACAATTCATAAAGGTAAGTAGAAAAACAATTTTGCTGAATGGAAGCCTAAATGAAATAAGTCGTGTAACCTAAAATGATTAGTGTAGAAGACACAAAGTACACACACACACACACACACGTATGTACTTGTTTTAACCTATAGAAAGGTTTTTGTCCTTAACAGGTCAAAGTTTGAAACATTACAAAGGAAATCAGAAGATTTCAATACTCTTGGAGCAAAGCATTTTACTATCAGCTCAAGAAATCTAACACTTTTCTAGAAGTAATTTTTGGAAAACCCATGGTTGAAGTTCAGACCTAAGAAAAAAGAAGTCATAGACAGCAGTAGGTGCACTCATATTTACAGAATTGCATCCACTATTAATTCTAAATCTGTTTTCATTCACTAACTATATTAGAAAGCATTGAAATGAAGTCCCCGAAAGATAATTTCCATTTAGTACAAAGTTGACCTTTGGTGGCCCAATGGAATCTTAGAATCTTAGAGTGAATTCTTTAACAAAGTAACCTATTCCGTTCCCTACTTGGGTTTTCTTGTACCAAAGTACAGCTGCCAATGGCACTAAGAACTTTTCTGTAGTCGGCCTTATTCATGTTACCATTATCTTTCGTAAAACATAACTTACACAGGGCACAAATGCTAATATAATACACCAGTCTTTTACTTTTGAATGAAATTCACTCATTTATTCATTCATCTATTTATTTAATCAACAAATATTATTCAAGCACTGTTCTAGATATACATATGGATGATGATTTACCTCTCTTCGCTTTAAATTATCTACATAGACAATGAGCACTGAATTAAGCTACATGCTGCACAAAAGGTAGAGATTTGCTTCTACAACCTGGCAAGAAACATTTAAGCAAGGCGTAACCCTTAGTCACAATTTAGAATTAAATCAGAAATGCTCTGCTGAAACCAATAATTTTGGGTTTCAATTTTCTTTTATCTTCTTTATTCTCATACCAGCTATAAATCATATCACTACCCATTCATTCTTCTGAGACATGGGAACATTTAATTGAAAGTTCTGTTTATTCTTTCTCAAATCAGTAACTAAGTTTAAATAAAATGTTCTTGGGGTTAAAGGAACATGCCATTTTTTTTAAAGTTGTCAACCCTCTAAAAATGTGAAAAAAGGAAAACCAAAAGAAGAATTGTCAACGCATAATTTTAAACACAGATTAGCTTTAACCCATGGGCTTTTCAGTATACAACCCAAGAATTCTGTCAAAGTAGAAAATAAAATAAAAGAGTAGGTGAATGGGGGGGGGGGGCATGAAATATCAGCGCTTTTTAAAATAGTTCATTTCGTTTTCTTTGAGCTAGGCAGTCATGTCAATTCAATCAACCATAGAAGTTTAATAATGGATTTCAATCAGTCCTTTTTTTCTTCTTACTTTTTGTCAATTAGGAGCTCAGTTCTTATAAGTTGTGGAGAATTAAAATGGCAAGTCCAGGAATACCAAGTGTCCCTCGAAGCTGAGCAGCAGGCCTTGCAGCTAATACAGAGCTTGCAGCAGGGACTGCGGCCCCTGACTCTCCGGCAGTACAACTGGAGAAAGCCACTCAGCATCTGTGAACTTTCGCATCCTCATATATAAATGGGGATAAAAATAGTGTCTCTCGAAAACAGTTGCAGCTCAGAGGGTCACTGGCACTTTCTGTGCATGGCACAGTGCCAAATTGTAGTGACCTCCAGAGACTCCTCCCAGCCTGGAGCTTGCTAAGGCAATCCCGGGGGGAAGTGCTGCTGGTGCCTGTTTCCCTGCAGCTGCTGTTGTTTAGTGTAGGGTGGGATGCTCAAAACTAATAAAACAAACTTTAGTAAATTCGATATTCAAGACACCTTCAGTTTCTCTACTATCCCTAAATGTTTATTTTAAATTCTTTTAAGGGAAAAAAACCAGGTAGGGGAGAATCGTATATGCACAATTGTGAAAGAAGAGGAGACTTAACCAAAAATGAAAGGTCAAGCATCGTGCCCCAGCAACTCCATGGATAGCAGAGAATGCCGGAGAAAAGGGAATTCCCAACTTATCTGGAATCGTCATGGAGCTATCCATAGAATCACAGTTTCCTTCTTACTTAAGTTATATTGATGACAATGTTCTAGAAGTTTATATAGTCCCTGCCCTCTTAAACAGTAAAATGAAAAGAATGTCGCCTTCACTGCTGATCCGGGTCACACCGGCACCCGGCTCAGGATCACCAATGACCTTTCCTGCTATCTGAGGCTGCCTGCCTCCAGCAGCATCCCCCATTCTGCACCTCTTAAACCTCAAATCTGGCTCCAATGTGTGGGGACTGGAGATAGATACAACTTTGTACAAATTCTATAGGATTGTAAACTTGATAACTTGGTCTTGGTGAAACACAGGGGTGCTCTTTAAGTAATCTGCATCAATTTTAATGTAAATACTTTTGACATCTTTTATGGCTGTTCCAGAGGCCTTCCTGGTTTACTCTCTCCCCTCAGCTGTTCCAAACAGCCGAGGTTATCTGATGCATGACCTCCGGACAAGTGAGGTGGTTCTGTACTACATCACTAGGCCCTGGAGAGAATAAAAAATATTCTCTTCAATTGAAGGGGGGCGGGGTGTCCTTAAACACAATTCATTTTCTGACCTGGGAAACACTCTTTAAAATAAAAAAAAGGAAGAGCATGTGTGCAGGTGCACCGCGTCTGTGAGCAGGCTCTGAACCCATCTGATAGCAGGGATTCCATTAGTCACATGCATTACACACTGAAACAAACAAGTGCCACTTCTCACAGTGCCCCCACTCAGTGGTGTGACATCTCCGCCGAGCAGGAAGAAAGGCGGCCTCACTCTCTCCTGCTTCCCAGGCCTGCGGAGGCCTAACCCTCCCCGCTTCCCTGAAGCCGCTCCGCTCCTCCCAGTGACGGAGGACGCCTCGGGGCGATAGCTGGGCAAACGGTTCAGGTGCAGATCATACTGAAGTAAAACAACAGGAAATACGTAATGACATTTTAAGTATTTAATCTCGGAGGACACGAGCACGCCATAAGCCTCCCCACCTTCCCGGCTAGTCCTGTTGGGAGCTGAGGCCCGCGCTCAGGGCTCAGGGCTCCCGGGGCTGATGAGCGGCCAGTGACACCCAGGTTCAGAGATGAGCAAAGGGGCGAGGTAGGGAGGCGGGGGCTTGCTGGGGAGGCAGACACATCACGGGAGAAAATCCCCCCTTTCTCATGGAAAGCTTTTATTTTTACAAGGAGGTGAAAAAAGAGACAATTTTATCATTTTCAACCAACATACCCGTGTACCTTTTCTTGATTTTTAAGAAAAGATGAAATAATTGGATGGGCAAAGAAGGGCAACAACAAAATCCCCTATATATAGAAAACTAACTTTGAGGGAGTGTCTTTGGATTGGTTTCCACTTACTGACACAGGGATGAGATTTCCTAGTTTGATACTTATTCCCGCTTGACTTCACCCATCAGCCATTTACTGAGTAGATGTGCCAGGCAAACTTGAACAGAATGTGCCCCCTTCCTGGAAGAAGCCCACAGTCTAGTACGAAAGACAGAAACGTAAACAGAGGCGTGTGGAACGATGTGAGTGACGAGGTGACAGTCGGGTGACGCTATGTGAGCAAGGTAAAGAGGGAACTGCTTAACCATCAGGGAAAAAAAGATTTGTTTCTTGCTCCAATGCTACTTCATTTAAATTTCAGGGGCTCTATTTTTGGAAAACCTCCAATTTAACATGCCTTAGACATTAAGCACATTCCCACGCACTGAAAACAGACTAATGCCACCACAAGATAGGTGTGCTTCTCTCCCCTCCCCTTAAGCAAGCAGTTCTACACTGAATCTCATGTTCTGATCACTGGCAGGTAGGACACTGTATAAAGACGCTGCTGAAATGTACTAAACCATTAACAGTAGCCTCAATATAGCTGAGATCACAGGACTGTGAACTTACAGTAAATCATACTCAGAAAAACTTCAAAAAGTATCTACTCCTACTGTATGCAGTATCAGTGCTAGAGCAACAAGATCTATCAAAGAACAGCATATTTAAAATGAAACTGCCTTCTTACATAGTAAAGAACATATTTTGACCCTACGTAGAATACATCTGACATTTCTTGCCCCTCTCTCACCAAAAGTAAATTAAAACTCAAGGTGATTTGTGTCAGCACAAAACCAAAACTGTCTGGTTGTGCTAATACTTAAAAAGTCAGACGACTGTCATTTAAATCCCATCTGAAATACATTTATGGCACAGCAAGATCTCTGACAATCCCTTATTTGTGGTAAAGTAGGAGAGGAGACTAAAGCCCATTTCAACACAGGTTTAAATGTCTCAAAGATCTTGACGTATTTCATCCTAAAGCATCAGGAGATGGTTGGAAGTATAATTTCTCTAACCAATGTGAGCAGAAAAACCAGACATTGTCTCTAAATCTAATCCCAGTAGAGAAAAGCTGTTGTAGATCCTTGTAGGAAACATACTTGAAAAGCTAAAAAAGCAAGGATACTGACAACAATTTCTCATGTCAACTCAAGAACTATTCTTGAACAAAGATCCTGAATGGAAACCTAATTTTATGTTAGGCAGTGACCATCTGTATATACTATACAATAATATTTGCAGACAATAGTGATTCTGCCTGCTGGGTTTTCCTCAATGATTAGCATACCAACGGTAAGTACAATATCTTCTCAATTGAGGAAAAAGAAATTGCAAATCTATCAAAATATCCCTATCCTACCATACTTCCCAGAAACAAAAAAAGTGGGAAGAACTAAAGAAATGCTCAAGTGCTATAAAACAGTGAGTATTTGCCAGACAGATTTACATTGTGATTTCAAAGCATAACAATATGTGTATTCAAAGGACTGAGCCCTGGATCTTAACTGGAAAACGGTGAGCTAGACGCTCTAACCAGCTCTTACAATCACCTTTATAAATAACTTGGCCCCAAGAAACTAATGGGGGGAATGATCACCATAGATCACATTAGCTACTGTTTAAGTCCAGGATCAACTGCGGGCCTTTGCAAAACAAAGCTGATGGGCAGCTAATTGGTTAGGAAAAGCTGAAGGTCCAGGAGACTGCTGACTGCCCACTAACCCAACATCCCTTGTCCCGTGCACCTGGCAGGAGGCTGCCCGCTGCTCGGCGCTCCCCGCCTTCCCTGCGGCCAGGTGGGCCAGGGCGCTGAGTTCTGTCCACTGTGAGCAGAAGTGCGTGCACCTGAAAGCAGGCTGCTCCTGCTCTGCTTTCTCTCCCATTCCAGGAGGCAGAACTGGTGCGGCCGTAAGACTCCAGAAGCTACGTGTAGGCGCTAGCACAGCCTCAGTCACTGAATGGCTTGGTGCAGCTAAGCTGTCCACAGATAGGAACATACACCCTAGGCCATTAAGCAAAAGAAATAAACTTTCTAAATGTCCAAGTCACTGCAGATTTGAAGCTTTATATCCTCACTAATACAGTCCCAGAGAACGGCTAATAGAGATAGATGCCAGAGTATGGTCAACAATATCATGGATAATGTTCTCAACTGACTCATCATGAGTGACCAGCTCACCTTCAGGTCAGCCAGCTGAGTCCCACTGGAGCCCAGAGCCCAGAACATCCCTCACAAACACCTCCATTGCCTTAGTGGGTTGTAAACGTGCAGGCCCAGGGGAGGGCAAGAGGAGAGGCCATTGTCCTCAGACCTTTCCCATCAAAGCTCACTAGTAAATACTGAGTGAGGGTAAGTGGGTGAACCCGGGGGGAAGGGGTTGTCAGGAACCACTAAGTAATTAAGTTAATGAGCTCGGCTCCCTATTATGCATCAACATAGTCACGTTTCCTTCTTCTGCTCAGTATGTTATTTCTTCTATGAATGTAAAAAGTTCATGCACACAAAATAATTGCCCCTGCCCTTCAACATCAAAGGACAAGCCTTGGTACAACTGATGTAAGCGAGCCTCACTAATTTCTAAGAAACATGAGCAGGGGGAGACATGCGAGCCCTGGAGGACAAGTGTCTAAGACCCTGTATGGTCCTGTGGAAAGTGCTCGCTCCCACCCATTTATGAAAGACCGCAGGTGCCTCCCAGGCACTGCGTGGGACGGCGTGGGTCTGGTAGTAAACACAGCGCACCGATTCCCAAGCTTTATTCCAGGCACCTGCGTCCCCTGCCAGCTGGGCGGGAGTTTTCCAGCACGAGTCTCCCGCCCGCTGCCCAGTGTTGACCACGCGAAGCCACGCAGCGCACAGCCCCGCGGCGGAGAGCGCGCCTAGGATGTCACATGCGACCAGAGCCTCAGCGTGGCGCCTTGGCCACGCCTGGGGACACCTCTCACCTGCCAAAGGGTTTTCAAGTTGTTCTGCTTTTAGAGACTTACCCCTACCATTCGGGACAAGCAAGCTAACTCGTACCCTGAAGTCTGATCCCAATTAAGTTAAACAGGAAAAGCAGTGATTTCTCTCTGGACACGGAGAAAGGAGTCCCGCTTGGAGGAGCAAAGGCCTCGGTAGCCAAGGTAGCGTTTCCCAGCAGAACAAGGTGCTTCACACCTAATCGTGTTGATGCTTTTCATTCTGTCTGTGGCAGCCGGAGGCGGGAAAGGGGAGGCAGAGGTTTGGCATGCGTGCGGCAGCTCTGCGACAGGACGCCTATCCCTCCATCTGGCACCTTCTCTCACGAAAGCCAAGCAGAGGCGCGAAGCACATGAAGGGGCCTTCACCCAGCCGCGTGGCACAGTAAACCCATCCTCAGAATGCAGCGTTGCCACCAACACCATTTTGAGCAAAAACCCAGAAAACTCCTATTTCCCTTTAACAAGGATATCTGGCCAACTGTGATGTAAAGACACAAATTCCAACAGTCTACCTTAGGGCCCTCAAGAAAAGATTCAGTACACTGGCATCAAGAGGAGCCACGTTTCAAGTCCTGGCAGTGCTACTAACGCCTGTTACAGGGAATAAAATCTGACCACATAGCGAGAGAAATCGCCACGTGCTGTCCTGCCCTCCTGGCCAGCAGGGTGAGGTACAGGCCATGAGCATCTCAGTGTAAAGCCTCAGTGTGCGCAGGCTATGAAGTTACCTACGAAGGATTACTTAAACAAACTTACAATAAAAAATACCATCGAAACACCAAGGAAATGGAATGAATATAAATTTGAAGCAACACCTAGGATGTGTCGCTTTAATGGAAAAAAATGGATCTTCAATCTTCAACAATTACTTTTCAACCTACAAAGCAAGATCAGGTAAGCATCCGGGTCACCTTCATAACAATATCTATTTCGCTCAGGGAAAGGAGCCCAACCACAGAAAACTGGTCTTCCCACTGCCCCTTCAGCCACACAGGCGGCATGCAAAGATCTACCCGGGCACTCCTCAAAGGGTCCACTGATACACAACACCTGGAGATGAATAAGAAAAATTTAAATGGGGCCCATGGGTCTCGAAAGAGCAGTTTTTAACTGGCCCATAAAGCTAGTAAGAGCAGCTATAAACTGTGAAGCAGCAGTGCCCTACCAGGGGGACATGCATCACACCAACATGCCTGGGAAGCGCAGGGGCTCCACACGCTCGCACTTTCCATGAGAACGCTAATTGTTCGAACAGAAGAAAAGGAGACATAAGGAACGGCTTTTACCATTGTGTTCAGTTTTATTTTTGTTCTTCTGACCAGTTCCCAAGGGGCAGGAGGCTAATGACTGTTCTTCATCATCAACAGCAAAGGATATTTACATCCATCCTGTAACCATGACAGCTGTGTCACTAATTCCCTAACTGCCGCTACCACGTGAGCCCGTCGTCTGGCATGAAGCTGCAAGATGGAGTGCCCTGCAGTCATTACTCACCAAGCACTTTCATTAACAAACTGCCCTTAATTACAGCGGTAATTGCAAAATTATTTCATAGCAGCAATTATTTTTCTCAGCCAATCCAGGCTATTTAAGTAGGACATTGCCTATGAAAATGGCAAAAGGCCAAGTAATCTATAACCAAAGATATGTTTTAATTGTACTACAAACTTAGTTCCAAAATATTGCATCAGAGAGCTTTGAAATTATACATCCTATTACGCATTCCACGCACACACACACACACACACACACACACCAATAAACCTAACCTTCTCTACTTCTTTATTTTAATTTGAAAGCAAAATGCATAACATTCACATTAAGTAGCTAAACTAATGCTATTGTCTAGCAAAGTAAAAATAATGAGTCTCTAGATCTAAACCTATACCTTGAGAATTGCTGACCACACCAAGCCATCCATCAGGGACCTCCGCTTCTCCACCATCCCTGTCACTCGGGAGCCTCCGTTCTCTCATATTCATACGCTTCCACACCCGGCTGGCATAAGGGGGCTGTACGCCTATCTATCTGTTGGCCTCGTAAAATTATAAAGGGGTTTCTGGAAATCACACCTTGGTATTCAAAATTATAAACTGAAATACATCTGTTTAGTTTCCTTGTGTTTCAGCTAGAGAATTATTCAGCATTGATCCTGAAGATAAAACTAGAGTTACAATAATCTATTTGGAGAATGTGAATTTTCAATGAAGTGAAGGAAAAAGAAATGTGTGATTTGGAGAGACTAGGGAGGGGTGGCTGAAACAAGATAAAGCTGTTACTACAGCAGTCAGATGGTATAAAGCCTTGACTACTATCCTAAAGAGTGGGGATGTTATCTGGTAGATAGGGAAGTCCTGTGGAAAGCAGGGGATGAAGACAGCTTGAATTCAGGTACTGGCAATGGACATGGTCCAGAGCTGGGAAATCCATGAACAAATTTTGTGGGTTGAGTTATACTTGGTGACTGTTGTATATAGACAGAAAGAGCTATTAAGAGACTGCTCTCAAAGGAAGAAGTAAAACTGTCATTATTTGCAGATGACATGATACTGTATATAGAGAACCCTAAAGGTTCCACCAAAAACTACTAGAACTGATAAATGGATTTAGTAAAGAAGCAGGATAGAAAATAAATATTCATAAGTCAGTTGCACCACTAATGAACTATCAGAAAGGGAAACTAAGGAAACAATCCCATTTACAATTGTATCAAAAAAACCGAAAAAACCTAGGATTAAATTTAACCAAGGAGGTAAAAGACCTGCACTCAGAATATGATAAGAAACTGAAGAAGATACAACTAAGTGGAAGCATATACCATGTTCATGAATAGAATTAACATAATTAAAATGTCCATACTACCTAAAGCAATCTATAGCTTCAATGCAATTCCTAACAAAATAGTGTTTTTCACAGAACTAAAATAATCCAAAAATGTATATGGAACCAAAAAAGACCCCGAATAGCCACAGCAACCTTGAGAAAGAACAAAGTTGGAGGTATCACGCTACCTCATATCAAACTATACTACAAAGCCATAGTAATCAAAACAGCATGGTGCTGGCATAAAAACAGAGATGTAGATTAATGGAGCAGAACAGAGAGCCCAGAAATAAATACATACTCTTATGGTCAATTAATATTTGACAAAAGAGGTAAAAACAAACAATGGGGTAAAGATAGTCTATTCAATAAATGGTGTTGGGAAAATTGGACAGATTATGTGTAAAAAAAAAAAAAAAAGAAAAGAAAAGAAACCAGACCATTTTCTAACACCATACATAAGAATAAATTCAAGTGGATTTCTTAAATGTTAGACTCAAAACCATAAAAATCCTCGAAGAAAACATACGCAGTAAAATCTCTGATATTTCTCTCAGCAATATTTTTTCTGATACATCTCCTCAGGCAAGAGAAACAAAAGAAAATTAAACAAATGGGACTACATCAAACTAAAGAGTTTTTGCACAGCAAAGGAAACCATCAATAAAAGAAAAAGATAACCTGCTGAATGGAAGAACACATTCACCAACGATACATCTAATAAGGGGTGAATATTCAAAATTAACAAAGTTATAAAACTCAACACCAAAAAGAAAACAAAAAACAAATACAATTTAAAAAATGGGCAGAGGGCCCAGCCGGGTGTGGCTCTGCGGTTGAGCATCGACCTAGGATCCAGAAGGTTGTGGTTGATTCCTGGTCAGGCACATGCCCCGGTTTTGGGCTTGATCCCCAGCAGAGCCGTGTAGGAGGCAGCTGATGAATGACTCATCATTGATGCTTCTCTCTCCCTCTCTCCCTTCTACTCTCTGAAATCAATAAAGATATATTTAAAAAAAGGGGGCAGAAGACCTGGACAGACACTTCTCCAAAAAGGACACACAGATGGCCAATAGACATATGAAAAAATGCTCAGTGTCACAAATCATCAAGAGATGCAAATCAAAACCACAATGAGGTTTCACCTCGCACCTGTCAGAATGGCTCCATCAACAAATCAACAAATCAACAAACAAGTGCTGGCGAGGGTGTGGAGAAAGGGCGCCCTCGTGTCCTGCTGGTGGGATGCAGACTGGTGCAGCTCCTGTGGAAAACAGTGTGGCGTTTCCTCAGAAAATTAAAAATGGAGCTGCCCTATGACCCAGCAATTCCACCTCTGGGAATATTTCTGAAGAAACCTGAACACTAACCCAAAACACTAATTCTGCACCCCTATGTTCACTGCAGTGTTATTTACAACAGCCAAGATTTAGAAGCAGCCTGTGCCCATCAGTAGGTGAGTGGATAAAAAAGCTGTGGGACATTCACACCGTGGGATACTACTGGGCTGTAAAAGAGAAGGAAACCTTACTTTTTGTGACCATGGATGGGCCTGGGGAGCATTATGCTTAGTGAAATAAGCAGTCAGAGAAAGACAAGTACCATATAATTTCACTTATGTGTGGACTCTAATGAACAAAATAAATTAACAATCCAAATAGAAATAGACCCACAGATACAGAGAACAGACTGACAGCTGTGAGAGGGAAGGGGGGTTTGGGGACTGGGTCAAAAAGGTGAAGGGATTAAGCAAAGAAATCAGAGACACAGCCCTGGCTGGTGTGACTCAGTCAGGCTGGGCACTGTCCTGTGCACCTAAAGGCTGTAGGTTTGATTCTGGGTCAGGGCAGGCACATGCCTGGGTTGTGGGCTCCATCCCCAGTGGGGGGCATGCAGGAGGCAGCTAATCGATGTTCCTCTCACATCAACGTTCCTCTCTTTCTCCCTCTCCCTTCCTCTCTCTCTAAAACTCAAGAAAAATATTTTAAGAAAAAAACACTCAGACACAGACAACAGTGTGGTGATTACCAGAAGGACGGGGGTGAGGGGATGTAGAGGGGGGTACAGGGGGACAAATAGTGATGAAAAAGGCTTGACTTGGGGCGATGTATCATAGAGCTGCACACCTGAAACCTGTATACGTTTATTAACTAATGTCATCCCAATAAATTCAATAAAAATTTTTTTTAAATGAGAGATTGTTCCGAAGTTTCTATCTTGTAAGAACAGGTAAGTGGTGAACTAGGAAATGCAAAAAGAATGTAATAAATTTGAATATTTTCAGTTTTAAGTATCTATAGGTTATTAACCTAGAGATATTAAGGAAGTAGCTAGAAAGAATAATTAACATTTATTGCTTACTTCTATGCCAGGCACTGTGCTAAATGCATTAGATGTAGTAACTCACTTAATACTCACAACAATAGGATCTGTGAATTAGATACTATTTTTACAATAATTTTTAAAGACGAGGAAGCTGAGGCTCGATATTAAACTGCCTAAGGTCACTATGGCTGAGAATGCTAGTTGCTTAGCAAATACCCACTCTTCGCCCCCTCCTTTGTAACAGGACCCTTTCTGGTTAACTGTCCGTGGTAAAGACAACACTTCCTACCTCCCTGGCATCGAGGTCACGGCTATAAGGAGAAGTGTTGTGTGGGCTGGAAGAGAAACTGGTGACGCCACAAGGTCTGCTTTGTCCATCCTGAGAGGCAGCAGCTCCAGCTCAGGCCCCAGCCGTCATCCTGGACAGCAGATGACCTTCAGAAAAAGTCACCAGCTGGGGGTGGTGAAGCAGAAAGAAAGGAGGCTGAGCTCCTGAAGACTGGATGGAGGCCCTAAATTGCCCATCTCCAGGCTTGCTTGATGTGACAAAATAAACTAGTATTTACACCATTTGGGGGGTTTCTTTTAAAGACAAAAGGAATTCCTAAATGATACAGCCACACAGCTAGTAAGCAGCACAGTCAGGATTTGAAGGCCAGTCCTTCTGATTCTAAAACCTACACTCAACAAAAAAGCCGAACTACTCAGGAGAGACTGAAGCTTACAGGCACACATGTCAGTTATTGGTGCATGCCAGAGTCCCAACCTTTCTCATCTCATGGCACATAAACTACTAAAATTCTGCGGCACACCAAAAATTACGGTTTATGCTCCTCTGACCAAAAAAAAAAGGTAGAATTTTGATTCATTCACACCCAAAGGCTATTGTTGTGCTGGCTGTTGTCACTTTTTCGCTTGACAGTCTAAGGGAAAAGAGGTGGGTGCCCCTGACTAAGTAGCCGGGCACTGCACGGTTTCTAAGTTCCTGGGGCACAGCCTGAGCGTCACTGGTGTGTGCGCACCTTGGCACGCCTTCTCGCTTCCTCTGGGGGCAATACTGGGCATCGCTGTGAAAAGGAAGTGCTGTCATTAGTAAGCTGGATGGTAGTTAACACATTATCACTGCTAGAGAACTAAAATAAATAATTCTAACATTCCTAAAATTCTAAGGCATGGTTTAATCTTCCTGTGGAGGTCTCGTTTTGGGGTCCCTTGGGATGTTTTTATTAAACAAAGCTACAAAAGAATTGTAAAGGTACCTGGATACTGGGTAAGTGGGAAATAGTCTAGGGTCCCTTCCTTCCTAAATTTTAATTAGATGAAAATCTACTCCTGAAAGAAATGAAATACCAATGATTTTGCAATAAAGTACTGCAAATTATTTTCCATATAAAAATAATTTGAAACTTTACCTGTCAAAATCATTAATAATTTATAGGCTAAAATTAGTTATATATTAGATTTCCTGTGCAGTTAGATGTTTATAGATCTTTCCCTGTAATACACACTGGTGTATTAACTAAAAGGTTACTAATCTTTTGTTCCTAAAAGAAGAATTGCAAAGTAATATTTACACCTTCAATGTTTGAGTGTATTGGAGTTGGTAGGAATCCAGTAAAGGAGTGCTTCATTTAATTAATTATAAAAGGTCTCCAAAAAGAGTATCTGCTAAGATAATGTAGTTATGGGTTTTGTGATGACAACGCCCTTAAAAATCAAAGGAAACAGTTTCTTTATGTAATTAAGAAAAAATCAATATAAAATATGGTTTTCCCAAAGAGAAATTATACCCTTTGTTAAAATATTTTTGAAGTTCGTGATTTAACTACAATTCTAAATCTAGTCTTTGTGGCAAAGAGATGAGACAAATGGATTCCTCTATCCTAAGCAACTGTAGCTATATTTTAAAATATCCACATAGTTCATACTTTTAACAACATTACAGCCAGTAAGTGAATCTATTTCATTTTGATGATTTCATATATTGCATTAATGAGAAAAACTGAGGTCTATTATCTTAAAATCTAAAATATTGTGTAATTACAAGTTTTAGACCAGCTTTCAAGTAATTCAGTTTTTCAAAGCTGGCGAAGGGAAAAGAATCTGAGCTAGACAGATAGTCTCTCCCTTAACAATGAGAGAAAGTAATTCAACTTAACAACTTGGTTTTCTCCCTGAAGAGCCGCGTGATCAGTGAGAAGGCTGGATTGATTCCCCCTCTCCCGGCGTGTGTGTTCTGAACATCCTCGGGAGTAAACATGCTGGCGGTGAGCACACAGCACTTGGGGGAAATGCATATTGTAGGACACTCTCTGGGCCCTCCGTAGTGACTAAAAGCAAACATAATAAAACAACCTGCCATAAATTCAGTGCTTCTCCGTTTACCTGTTCCCTGAGTACTTTAAAACATGCAAATCATATTCCAGTGCATTCTTAATGCTGGACCAGATTACACAAAAGACTGCCAGGGTAATAAAAGTCTCCAGGTGCTTTACTTGCAAATATTGGAGGGTAAAGGTAGGCAGTGACCTACTACAGCCATATAATGCCATGGATCCCTCCTCCTGGCCGCTAATTCCAATAGCCACTCACTACTAGAACTTCCTGTGATATTCAAGTCCGGCTGGACACTGCCCTCCACGATTTTCTGGCTACATTAATAGCACACGCTCGCCTTCCTAGTAATTTTGCAGCAGTGGTGCGACACTCTAGGCCAAGCATTGGGCAGGGTTAGAGCACGGCTTGAGGGAACCAGAGGAATGCAATCATCACCCACAAACACACCATCTGCTGCGTCTTACTGCTTAATTAAACTAAAACTGGTAGGTTCTTAATTCTCACAGCTCATAAAAATAAAGGTCACAACAGAGTATTAGCATCATGAATCATCCACATAACATACAGTTGCTAAAGTATGTTTTGCCAACCTATCACTCAACATAAAAAAGAAACACAACATCTAGCTGATGTCAAAGTACAGCATGATTCTATCAATCTGCTATCAGATCAATGACAGGACAGCCGAACTGAGTGAACGGATTCCGTTCCTGGCCATTGCTCTTTACCTCTCTCCAACAGCACTTGGCAAAAAAGTTCTTCCACGCGTTGTAAGACCACTCATGAATATGCCTGTTATATCCATCTACAGCCTCCCTCCCTCCCTTCCTTCCTCTTTTCTCTGCCCCTCCCTCCGTTCCTTCTTCCCACCAATTTTCAAGGACTTACTTATGTAAGGCATTGTGTTTAGTACTTTGGACGATATAAAAAGGAATCAGATTCAGACCCTAAGTATGTACAGGTGCTCATGACCCCAATATGTGTGTGTATAATAGCTTATTGAGATACAATTCATATATCATACAATTGACTCACTCAAAGTGTACAATTCAATGGGTTTTTTGTATATTCGTAGTTGTGCAACAATCACTGCTACCTAATTTCAGAACATTGGCTTCATTTCAAAAATAATTTTATACCCATTAGCAGCCACTCCTGCCTTGTTCCTCCCACAGCCCCTAGCAAACCACTAATCTACTTTCTGTTTCTATAGCTTTGCCTATTCTGGACATTTCATATAAATGGAATAAAATAATATGGGCCTTTGGGCTTCTTTCACTTAGCATGACAGTTTCAAGGTTTGTCCATGTTACAGCACATATCAGTACCTCATTCCTTCTTGTTGCTGAGTAATACTCCCTTTGGATATACTATTTTGTTTATCTATTCATCAGTTGATGGGCAATTGGGTTGTTTCCATTTTTTGGTTACTATGAATAACGCTGCTATAAACATTCGTGTTCATGTTTTTGTGTGGACATACGCTTTAATTCTCGTGGGTATATATCTAAGAGTATAATTGCTGGGTCATATCATAACTCTATGTTTAAATTTTGAGGACCTGCCAAGCTGTTTTCCAAATTGGCTGCACTATTTTACATTCCCACCAGCAACGTATGAAGATTCCAATTTTTTTACATCCTTATATCCTCAGCCAACACTTATTATTGTCTTTTTTTTTTTTTTATCTTAGTTATTCTAGTGGATATGAAGTGATATCTCATTTTGGCTTGATTTGCATTTCTCTAGTGACTAATAACGTTTAGTATCTTTTCATATGCTTACTGGACATTTATATATGTTCTTTGAAGAGATGCATTATATTTGTAATCTTTCAGCACCAATGTGTGATATTTCCCATCAAACTTCTAATATAGTTTCTAACCCTAATGTTCCTTTTGATGTTTAAATTTATGACATAAATGTCCAAATACAGAGAAGACTTGACATTCTACAGCACAATTTAATGGAAGGGTGACTGTGGATGCGGGGTGAAATTTCAGTAGACTAATTAGTTCTAGCCAAGAGCCCGTTTCCCAAATCTCTTGGAAATCAACTGATAATGGTTTCTGAAGAAGATGAGTAACCTGGAAGTGGGTGAGCTATGGAAAATTCACGAGGATGAAATGACAGTGAAAAGAAGGAAGAATAATTCAGCTTCAGAACAAGGAACTCAAGGCTGTTGTAGAACAAGCAACAAAACTTGGCAGACTTGGACTTCAACAGTGGAGAAGTTTTGAAATAACTAAGCTATTTCTTAGGTAAGTGACTGCATCATGGGGTCATCAGCCCAGGAGAAGAGGGAGGAAGTGGAGGGGGGAGAAGAAAACAAAGAGCAGACCCCTGAGGGAGGAGCAGCGGCGTGGGGGGGGGGGGGGGGGGGCTGGGCTGC
Organism: Miniopterus schreibersii; assembly: GCF_964146895.1. NCBI lineage: Eukaryota > Metazoa > Chordata > Mammalia > Chiroptera > Miniopteridae > Miniopterus > Miniopterus schreibersii. The sequence continues at coordinate 5,997,188 of NC_138112.1, read as the reverse complement.
TCTTAGAGAAAAACCACCGGGCCTGACCCAATCTGGGCCACAGGGGCCTGGTCTGGGAAATGTGAGTTGGTGTCCCGGAGCAGAAGAGGGGTGAGTCACACACAGAACCCAACTGGATGGGGCTCAAAGAGGGTCTGGGTTAGACACTCCCGTGGGAAAGGAAAGAGCTGCAGTCTGTTCACACAGACTGCAAAACAAAGGGAAAAGCCCTACATCGTCCTCAACTCCTTTCAAGCCAAATAATCCTAGTTTGAAACAATGGGGACCTTAATTCAGCAATACAGTTATGAGATGCTGATGAATGGAAAGAACCAATCTACTTATTGGGCCCGTAAAAGTAATCGCATGCCCCCCTGTAGACCTCTCATACTGAATCAGGCACCTTAAACTTTCTTTGCTGTGCAGGTTTTTAAAATGCGTAACATTTCTCTCCAAATGAGACAAATAAAAACAAAATAAAGAAACAGCATCCACAATAAGCACGGTGCTTTGGATGCCACATTTTGTACAAGACACAGAAGACGGCAGAACTGCAGAGGAGTCAGCAGCACCTCTACACACGGTACGCTCGGGCCCGATCGATAGCTCTGCTTTTCCTGGCTCGTGTGCCCGGGAAAGGTGCACAGCAGCAGAAACAGACAGAGACCTTAGAAAGCAATTAAGGGTGAGGAATCTCCTGCCAAACAGCTAGTACAGATGTAACCTTTTCCCACAGAGCTTAGTTTCATTCCATGGCCAACAGGAAGCTTGATAAATACTATATGATGAGCAAGTGATCAAATTTATAAAAACTAAGGATGAGGAATGACCAATGGGAGAGCCCGGGTGCTACCGAGAGGCCGAGCGGGTTTCTGTGCGTCCTGCAGGTGGCGCCAAACTCCTTGAAGAAGAGACGAAGCAAAGTTAAAAGGCCACTGTGTGTCTACACTGAAGCCCTGAAGACTTGGCTTGTGAGTTGGCAATTTCTCTTTCAAGGCAGCTTTTCTTTACTGGTATTGCCAACCTTTAAATTTCAGTAGTTATTCACCTACATCACGTTATTTATTAGCTTCTTCCCCAAGGGGCCAGCCTCACGTGAACTATATAACCAGCTTCCCTGCACATATCAACTGTGTCTATCACATAAATGGAAGGTTCGTTACAGCATCTATTAAAAAGATTTTCAAAGGTAAAAGAGCATTTTAAAACTATTTAGGATCTCTTAAGATTTGTAGGAAGAAATGGTACAAAACTGCTATTTACAACCACCAAGGGGAAATAACTCTGCTTCTGGTACCCACCATAGCCACAGGTAAGCAACAATAACTTGGATTACCTTCTCGGAGGGCTCTCACACCCCTATACGCCCCAGATCTCCCAGACCCTGTGGTAAAGGCGTCAGCTTCCAGAAATGCATCTCAGACATGCCTTCCTGGTGGCCCTGCCCCGGAGGCAGCAGGGATCAGACCTCAGTGGGTCCTGAAAGGGGCCTCGCCCAAAAGCAGCAGTGGGAGAAACGGACAGGAGCATGAAATCAAGCATGGCTCTGAGGGCACACACAGGCAAGCGAGATTTCCACCACCGTTCTCTAGATCCGGTTTTTATAACAAGCAAACATTTCCTGCCAAGCTCTAACATTTTTAAACAGCGGCAGCCAAGACTGACTTCCATTCGGCACAATTACATAAGACCGAGGAGCGCGCTGCTCTCATTTTCGGGGCTTTGTTTTAAGCTCCCTCATTAATCTTTCAGTCTCCCCATCTCCGCCCGACTGTAACTGCCCTGCACGTATCCGCGCCCGCAGTCGCCGGGCCCGCTGGTGTCGAAATCACCGAGGGCCGAGCACACAGTCCACTCACGGGACGCCGCAGCTCCATCGGCAAGAGCCAGTCGCGGCGCAGAGGCAAACCTCTTTTTAATTGTGTTCTATGACACTAACAGGCATTCATTACACATGGACCTTAGAACAAGATTTGCTCTTGGCTGCTCATAATTGTATTTCTACAGCAGTTTAAACCATTGGCACCTGCAATTGCTAGAAGGCCTAAGCTAAGAATTTCTATTATTCCAGTTTCAAGGGTTACATTTAAAATAAAACTCAGAGGGGCAAAACATTACATACACACATATTTACACAAATTAAATACTATGCACAAGTCAATACCTTCTGCACACAAAACTACATTAACTCAATTAGCCCTAAGCAAAACTACAGGAAGCAGGCTTCCTGAGCCACGAAGCTGCTCTGTGTAATCAAGGGTACAAAAGCAGGCAGATCAGAGTTCTGCAGAACTGTCAATAAACGCTTAAAAAATCATTATCAATACTGATTTCTAAATTAATTGATGTAAATGAAATTAACACAAAAAACAATCCAACCCGAAGAATTTATACACGAATAACCTCTGACTTCTGGGGTTTAATAAAGAAGGCTTTTTAAAAATGCATGTTGTCCGGGAGTTTCCAGAAGGGTATTCCTACGAGGCACAAAACAGTCACCAACTAAAATACAATGTCCTCCTGATTATGGTTTCCTACTCGATTATGACCAAAATTAAATTATACAAATATTTCACTAAATATCTTCTCAAACCTTACAAATGTGAATATAAACTCAATCTCTTATGTGCCCAGCATTTAAAAATCCATTTAAAAATCTTGGAAACTAATTTAAGATTTCCATCTAGAATACAAATTAGCGAGTTCCTTCCTCGCTGTTTTGCTCAGCACCCATATCTGCACATTTACTACTGAATGTCAGTTGGTGGCACTTAGAGATGATGAATATTAAAAGCATGTTTCTGTCTGCTAACATGTTAGAGGGCGGCAATCACTGAATGTGTCAGAAGCTACGTTTTCAGGGAACAAACTACTGCCTTTAAATCAGCAGATCCTTCTGTGAGCTCCCAAGTCGTGGAAAGGGTAAACAGGGTGGAATTTTACTGTAAGTACATCAGCTGAGAGGACTGCACAGAATTAAAATCTTTTAAAAAACTTACCACTTACAGTACTACTTGGCTATGCTTTCAAAGTATTTACTTGAGAACTGCATCTGAACAGTGAGTAATACTACTAGACACTATTAATTAAATAGGCATGTGCAGGGCACTGAGGTAAGCATTTGACATACATACATGCTATTTTAATATACATTCTATCTTATCTACATGCCATATTTCACACATACCATCTTATTTACACACATGCATGCTATATTTACATACACAATATCACATCTAATTTTCTACTCCTTAAGATAAACAGTACTGTTATCCCCAGAGAGGTCAGATAACTTATTTGGATCATAAGCAAGTGAAAGATAGAACAGGAATTCCAGCTCAGGTTTATCTCTCTAATCCTCTATACATTACTATGCAGCCAGCTTTATGGCATATAAAACCTCCTGAAGGGCTGATATTCACTGGATACTGCTCACTCTATTGGGTCCAGGAGTTTAATACCTCTTTATTTTACATTTGCATTAAGAAGGCCTTCTCAAATGCAAATCTTGTTTCTGCAAAGATTCATTCATCCAGAAGACTGAACAGAAGTGCACCTTTGATTAGATACATAAGAGATTATTGTTATTGTTACTTAATTAAAATGGCTTGTTGGGATCCCCTATTTAGCATCTGGAGACCACCTGGGTCACTGTCAACTCTCTGCACAGTATACCTGTCCACGCCCGCTGCCTAGCCTGGAGCGACAGAGCAGGTACCAGCGGACAGTCACTGGGATTGCGCTCTGCAGCCTGAGTTAAAACTACAGTGCCACCTCCTACCAGCCACGGGACCAACCCTCAACATCCCTACACGTAAATGAAGACACTGCACCTGCTCACAGACTGCTGAGATTGAATGAAGGGGTGCCACAGAGTGCAGACACACAGTGTGACTAGATCTGTGCTCTTTCCTCAGTGTGTCAGACTGTACATCTTCCCTGCTGGCGGCCGATGCTGCCGGGATGCTATGTAGTTCTTCCTTTTGTCCATTAAGAACCAACCGCCTCACACTCAGTATTTTTCTACTCAATTTTATGCCATCAGCCCCACAGCTCTCCAAACCCTTCTAAATGATCTTTCTGCTGCTCTGGGCTTAGAAAGATTCATTTTTTCCCCCCAAATTATATACTAAGATATTCTTTTTGAGTTGATTTTTCTAGCTGCTTAATCACTTCTGTTGACCTCTGATGTTCCACCAGATTGGACAAATCTTTCTGACAGGACAACATCCACAACAATCTCAATTAACCTTCTGAGAGCTGAAAAATTAGCACTGATTTACGTTCTGATTTCTGCCTTCCCAGCACTCACCAACATGTTCATTACTGCAAGCTAATCTCAACACATCCTCCATGTCTTACATCATGACAGATGTTTTGTCCAGATTTTAGAATAAACTTTTCTCTTTCTCTCTTATAACAAGGGAGAAACAGTGCAGTGATCTATTAAGTTGCTGGTTGTAGATGAAATTACATTTTCTAAGTAGAGAGTTAGTTAACTTATTTATATATGTCTTCATTCTTTTAACACATATTTCTTTAGTGCCTACTATGTGCCTTAACAGATGGATCATGCACTTTTGCAACAAGATGGTATCTTAGGTGCTAAATTCTGTTTTCTGCCTACATCACACACATTGCTTAAAAGCAGTACTTAAGATTTTTAAGAGTCGCATCAAAAAGTGTGAGGGGGGGGGAGAGTGTCCAAATAAATAAAATCAGAAATGAAAGAGAAGTAACAACTGACACCAAAAAAATACAAAGGATTATAAGGAAATATTAAGAACAACTATATGCTAACAAATTGGACAATCTGGAAGAAATAGATAAATTCCTAGAAACATAAAATATTCTAAGACTGAATCAAGAAGAAACAGAAAGTCTGAACAGACCAATTGTAACCAACAGAATAGAAAACTATCAACAAACAGAGGCTTTACAGATGAATTTTACCAAACATTCAAAGAAGAACTAACACCGATCCTCTCAATCTAGTCCAAAAAATTTCAAGAGCAGGGAAGACTCCCAAACTCACTTTATGAGGCCAGAATTATCCCAATTCCAAAACCTGATAAAGACACTACAAAGAAAGAAAATTATAGGCCTCTATCTCTGTTGAACATAGATGCTAAAATCCTCAACAAAATATTAGCAACCCGATTTTAGTACTACATTAAAAAGATCATATGCCATGATCAAGTGGGATTTATGGGGATCCAAGATTGGTAACAATATCCAAAAATCAAAGTGAAACACCACATAAACAAAACGAGGAATAAAAATCATATGATCATATTAATAGGTGCAGGAAAAGCATTTCACAAGATCCAGTACCTATTTATGATAAAAACTCAGCAAAGTGGGAACAGAGGGATCACACCTCAACAGTATAAAGGCATATATATACGACAGACCCACAGCCAACAACACACTCATTGTGGAAAAAGCAAAAGCATTTCCCTTAAGATCAGGAACAAGACAGGGGTGTCTGCTTTCACCACTATTATTCAACATAATACTGCAAGTCCTGGCCACAGCAGTCAGACAAGAAGAAGAAATAAAAGCCATCCAAATTGGAAAGGAAGAAGTGAAACTGTCATTATTGGCAGATGACATGATATTGTATATAGAGAACCGTAAAGATTCCACCAAAAACTACTAGAACTGATGAATGAATTCAGTAAAGTAGCAGGATACAAAATAAAGATTCAGAAATCAGTTGCATTTTTATACACTGCTAATGAACTATCAGAAAGGGAAACTAAGAAAACAATCCTATTTACAATTGCATTAAAAAAAATAAAATAAAATACCTAGGATTAAATTTAACCAAGGAGGTAAAACACCTGTACTCAGAATATTATAAGGCCCTAAAGAAAATACCTAAAGAAAATACAACCAAGTGGAAGCATATATCATGTTCATGGATAGAATTAACACAATTAAAATGTCCATACTACCTAAAGCGATCTATAGCTTCGACGCCATTCCTATGAAAATAGCGTTTTTCACAGAACTAGAAGAAATAATCAAAACATGTATATGGAACCACAAAAGATCCTGACTAGCCACAGCAATCTTGAGAAAAAAGAACAAAGCTGGAGGTATTATGATACCTAATATCAAATGATACTAGAAGGCCATAGTAACCAAAACAGCATGGTGCTGGCATAAAAACAGACACCGAGGTCAAGGGAGCAGAATGGAGAGCCCAGAAATAAACCCAGGCCTATCGGGCCCACTAACGCACAACGTTAAGAGGCAAAACGTACAGTGGGGCAAAGACAGTGTATTTAATAAATGGTGCTGGGGAAACTGGACAGATACATGCAAAAAAATAAAATAAACTACACTATATACAAGAATGAACTCAAAATATAATAAAAACGTAAATGTTAGACACAAAACCACTAAACTCCTAAAAGAAAACATACGCAGTAGCATCTCTGACATTTCTCTGAGCAGTATGTTTTCTGATACATCTCCTCGGGCAAAGGAAACAAAGAAGAAGAAACAAATGGGACTCCATCAAACTAAAAAGCTTCTGCACAGCAGAGGAAACCATCACCAGAATTAAAAGACAACCCACTATGTGGGAGAAAATACTCTCCAGTGGTACATCTGACAAGGGGTTAATATCCAAAATTTATAGAGAACTCACACAACTCAACACCAAAAAAACAATCCAATTAGAAAATGGGCTGAGGACCTGAACAGACACTTCTCCAAAGAGGACACACAGGTGGCCAAGAGACATATGAAAAGATGCTCAACATCACTAATCATCAGAGAGCTGCAAATTAAAACCACAGTGAGATATCACCTCGCACTGCCAGAATGGTTGTCATCAATAAGCCAGCAAACACCAAGTGCTGGCGAGGCTGTGGAGACAGGGAGCCCCGGGCACTGCTGGTGGGATGCCGACTGGCGCAGCCCCTGGGGAGCCGGTACGGAGCTATCGCAGAAAATTAAAGACGGAGCTGCCTTATGACCCAGAGGCCCCACTTCTGGGAATTTATCCAAAGGAACCCAAAACACTAATTCAAAAAAACATATGCACCCCTATGTTCACTGCAGTGTTATTTACAACAGCCTGGAAATGGAAGCGGCCCGCGTGCCCGTCAACAGGTGAGTGGATAAACAGCTGTGGGGCACTTACACAATGAACCGCTCAGCCCCCAAAAGAAATCTTACCATTTGCGACAGCGTGAATAAGTCAGACAGAGAAAGATAAATACCACGATTTCACTTATATGTGGAATTTAAACAGCAAATTAAATGAACAAACAGAATAAAAAGACTCATAGATATAGACTGATGGCAGCCTGAGGGAAGGGGGCTGGGGGCCGGGTGAGAAAGGCGAGGGAGTGAGAAGTACAGACTGGCAGTCACAGAAGTCACGGGGGTGTAACGGACAGCAGAGGGAATACAGTCAATGACATTGTAATAGCTGTACGGTGCCAGGTGGGTACCTGAAATATCGGGGGGAACACTTCGTGAAGTGTGTGATAGTCTAATGACTACGCTGTACACCTGAAACCAATACAAAATAATACTGAATGTAAACTGTAATTTAAAAACTAAAAAAATTTGCCCTGGTTGGAGCATCACCCTGCGCACCAAAGGGTAAAGGGTTCAATTCCCAGTCAGGGCATATACCCGGGCTGCGGGTTTGATCCCCAGCCTGGGGGCATTCAGGAGGCAGCTGATCAATGGCTCTCTCTCTCCCCCCCCTCCCTTCCCTTCCACTCTCTCTAAAAATCATTAGAAGGCATACCCTCAGGTGAGGATTAAAAAACAGAATAATAAAATAATAAAGTAATTTTAAAGTTTTTTAAGTTAAATTAATCATGTTATCTGAATGTATATATATTTACATTTATGTATATTTACATTTCCAGCTTCACTCTCTCTTTGAAAAAGGCTGTGGACGACTACGCAGCTGTAAAAGGCGGGCTCTCCACCCTTTGTGGCAGCACGGATGGGCCTGGAGACTGTTATGCTAAGTAAAATAAGCCAGGGAAAGACAAGTACCATATGATCTCACTTATATTATATGACTAATCTAATGAACAAAACAAAATGACGAACAAATCAGGTCCAGAGGCAGGGAAACATGGAACAGATTGAGGGTCTCAGAGGGGTGGGAGAGGTTAACCTAAGAACATACATGCATATATGCACAGCCCGTGGACACAGATAACAGTGTGGGGAAGGCTGGGGGTGGGGCAGGAGTTGGGGGGTGAGAGGGGGTGAAATGGGGGACATCTGTAACAGAGTCAACAATTTTAAAAAAAGAAGAAAAAGATATAACTGTGGGACTGCAGATAACAGAAAGGAAAGAATGTGAAACTATTCTGTTTTTCTGTAGCTAGATGGGATTATGATGTCTGTTTGATTCTGTTTTCTGTATCGATTTTTATAGGCCACCTGTCTCTTCTACTAACTATAAAAACTTTCAATCAACCTTAAAACACTACATATCTACTCCCACTGGAACCCCAAAAGGTGATGAGTCTTCTTTTAATGAAGACTCATAATCTAACACGACTTTCCTTAGTCTACTCACCAGTTTTCCAGTTAAAAAGAGAAAACCATCCGAGTATTTTTAGTGATTTGTAACTAGAACTCTCCTGGATGTGGTAGGACACACCGCATGTAAGATCAGGTCTCTCAGGCACGAAACACAACAATCGTCACAGTCGATCCCATTGTTCCTCTGTCTTCCTCAGTAATCTCGTTTCTAGGGGAGAGCTGTGTCTACCTAGGCTGCATTCTGGCATTTTCCTGAGGTTTATGCTCTATCACTGGCTGGGTTTGCTAATTAAATCTGCTTTTTATTATTTACAATGAAGATTTATTTTACCTATTACAGTTTCATTTCATTTTGCTCCTTTAAAGTTTTCATTTATTAGATGCAACCTCTTCATGTATCTCACTGAGTTTACGAAGCACAGCTTTTCTAACAGTTTCTTGTTTCATAAAGCAAATCTGTTTTAGAAACATTTGGCTGCAGATTCCCACAACTTTGCTTTGAAGGTGTTGATATTTGTCTGTCTGTAATATGTGGCTTGGCCCCGTGTTTTACACCCGTGAGCTCCATTTGCGGACCTTGGTCTTCGTGCTTACCACGCCTGAGGCCGCTTTAAGGCCCTCACCCACAGCGGGGCCTGGTCAGCACACCGGCAGATCTCGCCCAGGCTCCCTGTGCCCGCCCGAGCGCGGTGCCGGGCATCAGCGAGAAGGACCCGCCGCCACCCCAGTCTCCCCCCGCCCCTAGGAGCTCACCAGTGGACGGACCAAAACCCACCCTAGCGGAGACAGGGGTGGGCGTGGGGGCAAAGGATGATTGGTGGCAGGTGCAAATCCTGGTGCTTGACCTCCAGACGCCAAAGGGCAGAGATCAAGCCAGAACGTGGTGGGAGCCAGAAGTCTGTTCAGTGACAGCAGTCTCTACCCTGTGCCCTATACACCTCCCCACCCCACCCCAAAAAACCTGAGTAAATCAGAGAAGGAGCAGCAGCTATTTACCAAATCAACTAAAGCGATGGGCAGCATGGAGGTGAACAAAAGGGGAAGCCGGTCGGTGCAGGAGAGCAGGACTCCATGGCTGGAGGCAGAAAGTGCTGGGGGGTGCAACAAGGGGGTCAGGACAGGATGGGGGGCTGAAGCAGGGGCACCTTTTAATCTGGTTTCAGCTACAGGGAGTGAGAGAATTCCATCCAGAAGCTGATGGGCTCCTTGCCTGACACTCGCGGTGGTTAGTCCTGGGGATACGCTCCTTCCTCAGACAATTTCATGGGTATTTACGAGGAAACGAGGGGCCCTGCTCCCAGTACTTCCACTCCCTCTGCTGCGTTCTCGGAAGCCCGTGGGTCAGTCGCAAATGAAACTTCTCGCTGGCATTGTGTTCAGTTATTCATGCACTCTGAACAATACGCGTCTCTAGACCAAGAAACAATGAGTGTTCCTAGGGATCCAGCTGAACAAAAAGGCCCCACTTCCACCCTGAAAGCCCTGCAGCAACATTTGTGAGGCCTGCCATCTAAGACTCATTTAATTTTAAATTAAATCAAGGGCCCAAAAGGTAAGCACGGTGTGCAAGTTCTTCCAACTAATGTCCTAAACTTACAGTTTCAATGACTCTTCATCCCAGTGATGACTCCTGTTATAATGAAGAATTCATGAACCATGGAACCAGCTAACACAAATAGAATAAATAAAATAAATAAATATCACTCAGCTTAGAAGGAAAGGCACACAGGGTCAGTATCTGGGGGAAATTTTTATCAAGACCTTCATCCAGTCTATACCAGTATGAAAAAATGGGCTACAAAAGCTGATTTTCTAATAAAAATAGTTAAGAAGATCCCAAATTTCTGAGGTATCGGTTGACACATATACAAATATTCACACCCCCTTATAAATACTCAGGCAGACAAAGCCACCGGAAACAATAAAATGAAAGTGAAATGAAATTCAGATCTATTTTTCCTCAGCAGAGTTCTAAGGTGTGTGTATGGGGTGAGGAAGAGGGATTTTGATAGATTTTTTTTTTTAATTCAACATAAATTTATTGATCCACTTGCCCCAGTTTTGGTTTTCTAACGTTAAGCTGCCTGAATGAAAGGAGGGGAGAAAACAGATGCTAAGGAAAGAAACTGGGTTGGAAATGATCCAAGAACACTGTGAGCAAGTCTGTGGGGCGAGCGCGACCATTCCCCAGCCATCCGCTGATTTCCGAGCTGGCACTGGGAGCAGCCGGCCTCCGCTCACCAGAAAGCAGGGACACAGTAAGCGACGCAAACAGGGACTCAGGGACAGGGAGGAGGGAGAGCAGGCAGGCGCCGGGCGGGGGGCGGGCAGAAGTCAGGCGGCCGTTCAGAGACCCACGGAGTTTGAACCAGGGCAGGGGAGCAGGTCTACGAGGTGTGACGCGTGTTCACAGCTGACGTGGAATGAAGACGAAGGTCACTTCCATTGAGGGAGGACAGCGTGAGGTCTGGGTGTCAGCAATGTCACCAGGAGGAATGCTATACTTAGAGAGGATCCCGCATGAACGCACGGAACACTCTTAGAGCAACTGCGGCTCCAGGATGGTTACGGGGAAGGTGAGCTGGGGCAGGTGGGGGAGGCATCTAAAGTTGTTGGAATGGCATTTACACGGGCTGGACAGCCGTCCATTTCCACATCTGAAAACGGGGAGGTCATAAAGCTGTACCCTCAGCCCACCCTTGGCTTGATGTGCCCCGCGGACTTGAAGCCAGTATCAGTGGCATCTGATTTACGTAAATTTCATTAATCTAAGGTCGCTCGGAAATAATGGAGTAATCTGAGAGTAAATAAAGAGAGTCGAGAAATATTTAATCCCTACTTCTCTACTCAGGAATAGAGAGAAAAATTTTAAAGCCACTGTGGGATTTCCCGGGCCTTTCCTAAAATCATCACCCTGGCTAGCTGGACAATGGCTGATTGTGTGTGTGTGTGTGTGTGTGTGTGTGTGTGTGTGTGTGTTTCTTAATCCTCACCTGAGAATATTTTCCTCATTGCTTTCCAGGAGTGGGAGGGAGAGAGAGAAACATCAATGTGAGAGAGACACATCAATCGGTTGCCTCCTGAACGTGCCCGGCCGGGGCTGGGGATCGAGCCTGCAACCAAGGTGCATGTCCTTGGCTGGCATCAAACCCGGGACCCTTCAGTCCCCGGGGCCAGCGCTGACGCCAAACGGGTCTGGGCTGGCTGATGTTTTCTCACTGCTCCATCCCTTGTACTCCTCCCTGCTCACCCAACACACTCTAAGCAATGCCACACTCACCTCCCCAGTCCCAGACAAGCACTGCAAATGGCCTGCTGGCCTTTCCGGATGTCCCATGAGTTCTTCAACATCAACACAGCTAAAACTACATCTATCATGTTCCTGCTCCCCTTGCTTCTAGTAAGTCAGTCAACCAAGACAGAAAGTCATTTTCAAAACCCTTTTCCCCGCCTTTACCTTTCCCATTCCTCCAGCACCAACTGGTAAATAAATCTAAAGCATGTCAATTATTTTGCAAATCTGTGCCACAAACTTAGGGCTGACCATCTCTCCTCTGATCTTCCACAAGCCTCCTAGCTTGCTTCCCACTTTCTACACCATCGCCGGGGCGGTCTCCCCAAACGACAATCTGATCAGGTCACTTCCTCACTTAGAACCTCAATGGCTCCCTGTGCCTACAGATGAAACTCTAAACCACTTAAGCTCCCAGTCACGCCCTTCTTGAAGAAAGAGAGAAACAACCTGCCATTCTTCCTCAGAAATGTTGGATCAAATAAAAATGCACGTCAAAGCACTTTGGAAACACAAAGCAGTTCCTGGTGGCTCTTACCTTTATGGGGTCACAACCCACTTGGAGAGTCTGATAAAGGCTCTGGAGTTTTCTCAAAAACACAAACACACACACCTCCTCAGTGAAATCTGGCATCAGTTCCAGACCATCCGTGGATGCTCAAAGCCAACCCGGATTAGGAACTTGCTTAGGTATCATTTTCACGTTGGTACACAGAATTAGAGTCAGACCAGCTCAACAGCATTTCCAGTCTCACAAACAAGCAAGTGGCTCTCCTGTGGGCAGTCTGAATATTCATGCAGGTGTCTAAAATATTCATCAGCAGGGTCACTAGGCACATGGCGATATGGGGAGAAAATTAGTGCAGCAGTTAGAGTGTAGGGCTCACAGTCATTTCATCTGGCACAGCTGTCCCTACACACACAACTGCTTGAAAAGAACAGGCTATTTTGAAAACAATCAGCTGAATTGAGTCAAAAAACTGGCCACTGGGCCCTCCTCTAACTGAATGAAAATGGAACAAGGTTCTTTCCTTGGAAAGGAAGCTATGAAACAGCTCAGAGATGCACAGACAAGGCACACTGACGCGCTTCCACTACTCACAAGCCGGGTTCCTGCAGCTGCATCTTGTCGATTTGGCTTAGGCTCTATTTGTCTATTTGTCTTTCTACATGGTTATGCATATTTTAGTCCTTAAGAAACAAGAAAGCAAGGAACAATGCTTACTCTGCATGTCTGTACAGGACAGATGACACAGGACTGCTGGGATGCAGGATCCAAGTGTAGCAAGTCCAAATACCTCACCACAGTATAGGCCTAGCATCTTCAACACAGAACAATATGCTCAAAGCTTGTGTTGCTCATCAGCGACTGAGTCTTAAGTCAACCACAGGTGGTGATGGTGTGCCAGCAAAGGAAAATACCATCACAAGTATTTCCCACTACGTCAAACAGCAACGACCTGTCCCGTAGCCTATAACATCACATGCAAGGGGGCTCTCTATATTATGAAACACACATATTGAACACAAAAACTAAATGTTTTCTTACCATAAGACTGGCCTAAAACCAACGTTAGCCTTCAAAATTAGCCACTTAATTAACTGTTCTTTGCTTGCCTTCTAAAAATTAATATTTTTGGCACATATATCTTAAGCATATCCCTTGGAAATATGAACTTATGTCTTTCCTTTTCTCTTGATAAATTTCCAAGAAGCAGTCATTCTAAATTATTCCAAGGGTCTTAAAGCTGAGCTTTTCAAAAATGCCCGCATTTCCCTACATTGTCACCAGATGGCAATATCACGCACTGGTAAACGATAAAAATCCTGTCTTAATTTATCAATTTAGAAGAGCAGTTCTCAAGAATTATTGTGGACCTCAAAGAGCTTCTGTTTATGTAGGTTATAGTTATCGATTTCTACCATATTAGAAGTGAAAATTTTTAAAAATTTCAAGACTTTTATTAATCCACTTAAAAATAAATCCATTACATGTTAACATACATAGTATATTTTTGTAAAAGTAACTGCATTTGCAAAGCAAAAAATTAGTGAGAGGTTTTTGCAAATCTCTCTGATGTCTAGCTTAACAGATGAGGCCTGGATTCCTGCACCTGCTGCTTCATTCAGTCTGTCCTGATAGGCGGTTTTGACTGAAGTATACAAAAAAAAATCAGCATCACTCAAACATGTAGTTGGAAGGGAAAAGTATTTTAATAGTTTTGTTCAGATAATTGTGGATATACTTCTTTGATACTATACCAAAACTCAGCAAGTGGTGCTTCCTTAATGCTAAGTTAGAATGGGAAATGGAAACCGTATCAGAAACTTCCATCCTCTGCCACATTAAAATCCATTGGGCTATCCTGCACTTTGCCTCATTTTTTTTTTTTTTTTTTAAACATCATGCACCGGTCATTCAGAAAATAGTTCAGAATTATGCAGATCTTCCAGGTGCTGACACGTTGAATTATTATTTAAAAACTCACTTTCATCAGTATCACCACCAATCTCATGGGAAAAGCCTTTGAGTACTAGGAAGCGGTCAGGTTCACAGAAGCGAATACAAGCTTTCTAAGATTCTTATTTTAATTAGGAGTAATTTTATTATTGACAACAAACACTGTCCCTTGTTTCCCTTAAAACAACAGTTCCAGGTGCACTTTATTTTTGAGAAAACGTCTGCCTGATACTCAAGTCTGAATAAGTGTGGCTTGTTGATGGGTCTGTCAAGCACAGCTGCATCCACAAAACATGCTGAAGCTCTGTCTGAGCGCCTCCCTTCCCACACAGGTTATCACGCGCCATGTCCTTATGGTTAACACTTTTCCTGCCACAGTCCTAAACACTGTGTGAAATACACAGGTTTGGCACCTTCACCCTCCCCACTTTATAGAAAGTGAGACTCGAGAATGTGAGAATGGCACAGGACAGTGAACTTGGGCTTTTGTCCAGTCTGTAGTCTCCCCATTATATCATACTGCGTAGAAAACTAAAATGGAGTCATGTCAGCATGTAAAAGTAAAACTGAGGGAGAAATTTGGGGGAAAAGCAGGGGCTCTCAGCACAGAAAAACCTCTATTACTGAAACACCTGGTTAAGGGGACCCCTAATTTAATTCACTTGTTAACTCTTCATTTATCCCTACTCCTTTAGTTTCTATCCTTCTTAAAAATTTTAAATATATTCATTGGGATCAAAACAAGAACTCAGTAAACACCAAATTTAAGCCCTTCCCTAATGTGTATATTCACAAATTACTCCTTTTAAAAGGACTATAAAACCTTGAGGCCATAATTAGAAGCACTGTTATTTCACAGTAGTGAGGTAAAAAGTATAGGAGTGTTTTTCCAACTTTTTCTTAAAGGAGAACACTAAATAGTAAACATTTTACATGGCATCTCAATATGAGAAAAAAATACGATCAAAGTGATTCTATCTGGCTGAAACATCCCATGTTGCTGTTATTATTAGTTACTTTTAATTAAGCACTCACTGTATGTTTGAATTTGTAAGAGCTTTACATATATTATCCTCTCATTTAACCCTCACATTTCAAAGGTGCCACCTTCATGCTAATATGTCACCATTGTACAGATCTGAGGTTCAGAGAATTAATTAACTTGTCCACTAATATGTACAGGTAAGTAGAGGAGCCGAGTTGAAAGCCGAGCCTGCCTGAGGCAGACTGACTTCCTCTTTTCAGGGGTCCCAGGGCCAGCGGCTCTGACGGGCACCAGCAACTAGATCCCTGTTCTCCAGGTAGGCAGTTTCCTCTTGAGATCCAGCTGGCAGAATCGACGCTTAATGCGTGTGCTATTTGATGTGCTGCAGACATTCAGTCTCAGTTAGCACGACTTCCATTCCTTCCACATAATTGCTTACCAACTTGTGGTTCAGCTTTCCTCAACATGAACTCCCTTTCCAGTAAAACTGGGCTGCTCGTGACTGTTCTGAATCACCAGACACAGCCTCCCTCTTCCGTTCGACCTTCGCCTCTCCTTTTCTGCCTACTGAGATCCTGCCTTTTATTCTTCTGTGAAGTCTTCCTGCAACCTAACCTATATGTGTTATATATGTGCACAAACACACACACAATCTTGCAGGCAGCCTAGCATAGACTAGCTTTTATTTAGAATTCATAACTTCGCTTAGATTAACCTGTAAGCCCACTCAGACCACCCTAACTATTACAAGGTGTGCTTACACATCCTGTGATTTGCTAAGAGTTTAACAGAAGGGCTGAGACATAAACTTTCCTCCATACCTATGCGTCCCTGACACTGAGGAATGCCAGACCTGTCTTTTCAGGGAGAAGCCGAGGATTTGCAGAACCAGGGGCTAATCCAGCTCAAGCCACCTGGGGCGGCAAGAGCGGCCTGCAGGAGTCTACACTGACCTCCGCATGAACTTTTCTCATTACAATACTCATTACAATACTCAAATCTCCTCCCTGGGCAGAGACTGTCCACCATTTTTGGACATTTGATATATGTACAGGCATGTTTTCTAACTGCAGGAATATCCCACATACATGATGAAGCTCACCTCCATGTTTATGGGTGATTTCCCTGAACAAAGACGAATCCAGTCCTTTTGTTAGAGCAGAGTAAAAGCTAGGAAAGTTCCAGGACAAGCGGAATAGGGAAATTGAAACAGATTGTTAAATAGCAGTTTGAAGGCACCTAGTAAATCCTATCTTCCCTGAACCGAGGACTTGAGAGTAGATGGTTTGTGTTAGATGGGCCAGGTACAGACACTAGGGTACAGAAACCCACCAGGGCAGGGAGCCCCAGATGCCTAGCAAGGGGCGGAACTGGAAACACAAGAACTTTGTCCCCAGGGTAACCTATCCTCCTCTAGCATATCGATGGTCATACGGTTTAGACCCCAAGCTTTCCTTGCTAGAGATAAAGTCTAGGCCTCAGTTGTATTTCAGCTCCAGGCGCAGATAAGCAGTGAAACCAGACAGATGGCTCCATGGCTGACTCAGGACCAGATACCTTAATGACACCCTGCCCTGGCACCAACCAATCAGTGGAGACCACGACCCTGAAAGAGCCCACCTGGAAACAGCACACAACTGATGAATATTCTATTGAGACCCTCCCCTGAGACCTCCCCTAAGATTTCCACCTGCAAGAAAGAGATAAATACACTCAGGACAAAGGACCTGCCTAGCTATCTCCGCCATCGCCCCCCCCCCCCCGCCCCGAGGAGCACACCAGGGACATCTCCTCCCATCCAAGGGGACCCCACGAGACTTGCAACCAGGGCAGCAATGGGCAACTGTGGCTCGTCCTGGGCTCACCCCCTGAACCTGTCTCCAAGGCCCCCTCTCTCTCTGACCTCTCAGGGAGCCAGGGCAGCCCCGCCAGGCTCTCCTGCTGCTCCTTCTGTGCCCTTCCTTGGTTCACCATCCTCAGTATATTTTTGCTGCGGCCAAGAAATTCTTGTTTGCTTCTCTATACTTTGTCTCTTGATAGAAATCTTTCTTTCAAAAAGACAAGAACCAAGGTCTCATCACCTCCCCCGTAACACTTTGTTCCGGGACACAGTGCTCTGGGAGCCACCCCAGTGTGTCCTTGCTAATCGGCTCACAATGAAGTTCCTACTGACAGATTCATCTCGGAGTGGTCCTTTGGGGGGCAACTAGGGTACTGGGACCTGGCTGGCCCAGCAACATTCACCCAAGACTGGGGGCGGGTGTCCTCTCTTTGTATTTCCCGTAACTTCTATCACAATACTATATAGAAATCAGAGGCCCACAAATGTTGGCTTAATAGTCCATGGTGCTGTGATAATGATTTACTAAAAATCTATTTCTTAAGGAACTGATAATAGATACACGTGATAATATCAGAGAATCCCACTGGTGCTTCTGGGAGTAAATCCCCTTATAGATAACCAGAGAAAAAGGACGGCCGCCTCGGAGCCGAGGCCAGTTTGGAATCCTGCTTCCGAGAGTCTGCTTGGGAACGAGCGCAGCGCAAAGGGACTAGCCCTGCGGGGTGGGCGGGGTGGGGACGTCATCACCGTCACCAGCATCATCTCAAATGTACATAGTGTTACTACAAGACAGACATGATTCTTGACATATTTTAACTCACTTAACACTCACAAAAATCCTAAGAGGTAGAAACCATTGTTGACTGCACTTTATATGAGAAAATTAAGTCACAGGGAAATTCAAACAATTGCCTAAGATTGCACAGATAGTAAGTAGTAGAGCTGGGATGCAATAAATTCATTTAAATTGTTTAAATATTTGCCTAACACAAAACTACATAGTGCTCATGTCTAAAATCTGAGAAAAATTACCATCTGGAGAAAGATTTAAAGAACTGCTCATATCTAGGCACACCCTAGTGTGTGCTCTCTCTATTTAACCTTGAATTTATTGTCTTTAAAAGAATATTAAAAATCTTTCGGCCTAACATGCTTTTAAGTGCAAGAATCACTTGAGCCTTTGGAAGGCTCCCAGTGGCCATGGCTGATGCTCACACACAGGAGCGACACCAGACAGGAGTCCCTGTCTCTGCTGCTGCATGTGGGCCCCAGCACCCCTGCTCTGGTCTATGTCAGGGCTCAACTCTCCTAAACACCGGGCCTCTGCTTTCCCTCCAAAGCCAGATTCCTCAAGCTCTCCTGCATTAAAACAGATGACGCAAATGCTGTAAACGTTATAAGATCTTGTACCTTCTATTCTGAAAAGGTTTGTTTCACCTTTTTTACCATCTAAAAATCGTGTGATTAAAAAAGCAAACAAATCTAATCATAATTTCATGGAGCTTTTGTCAAACTTGCTTCATAAAACCACCCTTAACTTTTGTCTCTTCACAAACTTTACTTAATTCAGGATTTAGTTTTCATATTTTACATTTAATGATGTATGGCCATACAGCAGCTATCTAATAATGGGATACAGGAAACGGAGAAGAGCATTTCCAAAGTTAATTACCAGTTGGGCGACTTTCATTTTGGCAAGTCTCTTAACCGTCAACTAGAGAACAAATTTCTTTTCGCTCTATAACACAGTGAGTGCACCAAAGCTTTCACCCGAGAGCTCAGGTACGGAACCTCTTCATTCCGCTACCTCCCAAGCCCAACTGAGATTCAGAATATTTAGTTTAAAAGGAGTAGAGTGAAAAGTATTGATCCCCCCCACACCCAGTATTCTAAATTTTAATTCTATTTCCAATAAGATCACCAAACTACCTGGGATCAAACTTAAACATCAGTCTATTCATCAGGTCTGCTCCTCCATCCCAACCAGAGCATCCAAGTTCCCGGTGGGACTCCAGCCTAGCCAAGCGCCATGCACTCGTGCCGTGGCGTGCGTGCTGAGCGCTGGCTGGCCTCGCCGCCGCTCCTGCCCAGTCTACTCAGGCCCTTCCCCTCAATAATTAAAAAATGCTTTAAAGCACAGTGACTGCTTAAGATTTGCATCTGACATACATACGATGTTTATTAAATTAAGATAAAATCACGTGTGAACTTAAGGCTGCCCTTTTGCTTTTATGTCACTGGGCCATGTCTTTGATCATCTCTGGGCACAAATGAGAGCTCATGTTCCTGTGAGGAGATGCGAACCCCTTATGACAATCCCCTGTATGATGTTTTCTGTCTGGGAGCTCTCTGACAAACAGCTAGAACTGGCTGTATTAAAACAAGTTTTTAATGATGAGGCTTATGCAGTTGCTAAAATGTATTAGATTTTAGAGTGGGTTGTGGAAAGAAAAAAATCAGATCATAATACATATGGTATAATAGTATCTATTTAAAATCAAATTCCCCAGGCTGAGAAAATGTTGGTATAAAGTCTCTGAAATGTAATATATTTCAGAAACAACATTAATGAGGTCCCATGGCTACTTAAGAACTGATGACATACCATACTTCAAAAAAATTAAAGTCAAAGGAGCTCACACAGGAGTAGAAAATGTCCACAGTTGCCAGCTCCTAGCTGATAGAGAGATCTGCATATTCTAAACTTCTCCTTTAGATCACAACCACCTAGGTCAGAAACACCATCAGTTCACTCATTCAACAAACATTTCTTAAGTATTTTTCTGTGGCCAGGCATTAGGTCTTTTTTAGTGAGTAGAACAGGCTTATATTCTGATCAATTTAAGTGGCCTCCTGCTGGGCTATAGCAAAGTAAAAAGAAATGAAAGTTAGTAAACAATCAAGAACAACAACTAGCTTTAATTAATAAGATCTGAAAGTCTTAAATAAGATATTTATTCCACCGGCAGAAAATTTACCCTTAAATAGAATCGCAGGTAACCGCAATAGACAAAGCTCTCCACCAAGGAATGCGAGAACTAGAACATTCTTTGTTTTGCAATTTTCAGTTTGAGATAACAAAGTTTACAAAGAAGCCCTGTGCTTTTGCTGAGGAGTTAAAACATTAATCTAACTGTTGACCTAGAAATAACATATAAAATGATAAATGTGTCACATGAAAGCTTTACAGAAACAAGCCACCTAAGTGGCTCACAGCGTTGACTCACGCTGGATTCGGGAGACTGTTTATACGTGTGAGGCAGAGTTATAGGAGGGTCCTTTCACAACTGTTTCTGACTGTTTTTGAACAGAAATTAAGCAGCAGAACTTCTTTGCCTTCTCCAGTTTAAGTCTAACACATGCTGAAATGACTGTCAACTCTCATATATGTAACTTAGCTCTCAGCGATGCAAAATTGCCAACTTACACTTAGTAAATCGGGCTGCACGTTATTACACAAACTGGATCAGAATACAATTTACTTCTTGCTTGTCAACATAAATGCTTTAACAGCTAATCCAATGTTCTAGGCTTAAGTTTTATGAATTCATAAAAAAATGCAGACCTAACATATAAGATCTCCAGTTACACCCATCTACAAAGCAAAAATAAATTACGCCACCCATTTGTCATAACTGTCACTGAGAAATAGTAACAATCGAAAAGGCTTTAACTTTCCTGAAGAATTGTGGCTACGTTAAAATACCTCCACTTGCAAAGCCTCGCCCTCACACCGGAACAGGAGATTATCTTTTCTCCGGAGAAATCGGATTACAGTCATCACAGGGAACCTAAAGGAACCCTATCTGAGCACTGAAGAGCTCTGAGTACTCGGCCAAGTCAGGCTCAAGAAATACCTGGTGCAGCACCACGTTTCTAAGAGAAACTAGGAAATCCAAGCACTGCCTCTGTCCTCAGGCAGATGACGGGAAGATAAGAGCTCCTCGGCGCAGGGGCAGCGAGTGAGAGGAGCAGATAAGCTCCTCACCCGGCTCTAAAGCTCCACAGCCAATGGCCAGTGTACGCGAGGCTCCAGAGGCAGAAACGCCACAGGGTAGGTCTTGCTCTGCAGAGCCGACCTTCCCTGTCTCCATCTATCAAAACACTATGCATCATCAACGTCTGATTTTGTCATCTCTTTCGTGAAGCCCTCCTGATTTCCCGCAGCCAAAATGAACCTTTCCAGTCCATGTGTTTCCGCAGTACTCTATCCCTTGTCAAAGACGTGTCATGCTGCATAATTTGTCAGTTATTTAGTTTTACCTCTTAATTCTCACACTAGATTATAAAGTCATTACAGACAAGGAACTGTTCACTCTTCTGTAACCTACGATGTCTAAATTGGTAAATTGTGCCTAGTATGCGCTCAATTAAAGTCTGTTATTCTTTAAATAAACAATTCTGCATTGAAGACCTTTTATTTTTTTAAATTAAAGACATTTTAGTCCTGGTGGGGTGGCTCAGTTGGTTGAGCATTGTTCTGAACACCAAAAGTTTGCAAGTTCCATTCCGATCATGGCACATACCTAGGTTGCAGGTTCAGTCCCCGGTTGAGGTGCATATTGGAGGGAACCAATCAATGTTTCCCTCCCACTGATGTCTCTCTCTCTGCCCCTCCATCTCCCTCCCTCTCTCTAAAAATCAATAGAGATTTTTACTTACACTAAAAATCAATTAATCCTCAGGTGAGGATTAAAAAAAAAAACAAAAAATTAGAAAGTTAAGAGGAGCACAGCAACTCCACAACTAAGAATTTACCCCAAGGAAACATTCACAAAGATATACAGAGGTTTGTGTGTATGGATGTTCATTATAGCATTATCTATAATTATAATGATTATGATGGTAATAATAAAGACAATTATCATGTATTGTGTCCTTATTTTATGTCAAGCACCGTAAAAGTACTTTATCTATATTACCTCACTTAGCTCTCAAACCGTAGATATTATCTAAGCCCAGAGAAGTTCAGGCGACTGTCCAACGTCAAACAAGTAGTGAAAGACAGAGCTGGAAGCTGAACCCAAACGGTCTGACTCCAAAAACTGTGCTCTCACTATAAAAGCTCGCCATGTACCACAGACTGTCCTAAGTACTTTACATATCTGTCCTCACCCACCCCCCACAGCAGCCCTGGGAGTAAGCACCACTATCACCCCGTTTTACAGATAAGAGACTAGTACAAAGGCTAAGAAAAGGGCTCAAAGATCTCATGGGTAAGAAGTGGGAAACCCTGGATTTCAATCTAGGCAGTAAGGCTAACTTACTTACACTGCCTTTTCCTATGTATAAGAACAAAGGACTAGGAATGACCTAAATATTCAAAGACTGGTTTAAATAATATTTATGAATATATGAATGGAGCAGCAAAATGTAAAGGGGCAAAGAGCTGGGCACTGCCAGTGTCTCCATTTTCCAAATTATTCCATCAGATTATGTACATGACTAATCCTTTATTTTATACATAAAGTTCAAATCTGTAACATACAGATTCTAGAAAAGAGAGCACAGAATAACAGAA
This sequence comes from Miniopterus schreibersii, assembly GCF_964146895.1. Classification (NCBI taxonomy): domain Eukaryota; kingdom Metazoa; phylum Chordata; class Mammalia; order Chiroptera; family Miniopteridae; genus Miniopterus; species Miniopterus schreibersii. The sequence goes on along the minus strand of NC_138112.1, from coordinate 5,974,572 downwards.
AAAGCACTCAGAAGGAGCACAGCCTGACTCTCAGGCCCAAGTACTGCGGCTTCTCTCTCCGTGATGTTAGGCAAAACCTCAGCCACTCTGAGTCCTTGTTTTAACAGAAGTTCAGATTGCGTTTCTTCTTAGCATCAACTTGCTATATAATTTCAAGATAGCAGAGAAGGACATTTTGCTCGAGTCAATACTAAAGTTTCCCAAATAGACAAGATAGAGTTTAACTAAGAGTTTAAAATAAACAGAAAGGTCCAGTGGAGTTTTGATAAAATTTAGATGTCCAGGTAGAGCACCCTGCTTCCAAATGCTTATTGTTGCCAAATTCACTTCCTGGTCTCCTTCTTCCAATGTGACTCAAGATGTAAAAATGCCCATACTCAGAGTTCAGCACCAATATAAACATATCAACTCAAGTTGATCCCTACTAATTTTTTCTCCCAGCCCTCTCCTGCTCCCACCACCAAGCAAACTGCAAGAGCAAATCAATGATGGCATCTATGCAGATAATCGTCTCCAGTCCGAATCACTGGCTCTGATCTCAGTCCCAACTGCAGTATCACATCTCTATTCACTGGATATTTCTCCTTTAGTTGGCACTTTTCTGAGTCAGGTCAGCCAGGCTTAAATATCAGCCATCACTTATTCATCCAACATCCTGATTCTCTACATTGTCTGCCACTAATTCCTAATTCTCCTACTGCATTACGGATTGTGTCTACCAGGGCAACTCCTGCACAGAAGAGGTGCCACTGTTCCCTATTCTTTCACCCACGACATACATCACTAAACTGATCACTCTCCCACTGAACCCAGACCTAACTTTACCATCATTCTTATCACAGTGCTCCAGGAGCCACGGCCATTGACTGGGGTTCCACATGGTTAACCATGACTGCTCCTGCCACTCTACCACCACCCCTTCGTCAGCACACCACGGTGGGGCTACCGCGGTGGCCCTCTACCCAGACTGACGTGCTCTCTCTCCAGCTCAGCCTTCCTCAACGGGTTCCCCATTACCTGTAGATAACCTTGCAGGACTTCAGCTTTATAAACAGGTAAAATAACAACACGTCTCCTTTGCCAGATGTTCAACATCCCCTACAATTTGGCCCAGATCTTCCTTAACAGGCCTGTCTTACAATCCTACAACATCAGAGCTTTTCCAATATTTCTCAGTTTTAAAACTCTTTCATCAAACAAAATCTTAGGCAAAATCCCAATAAATTTAACTGACCGGAACAGCCCCGGCCGGGCTGAAAGAGGCCTAGATGGCCCAGCAGCGGCGCACTGCAGGGCACGCCCTTGGGCTCCTCGGTGGGAGCTAAGCCCCTTCGGAAGAATCGCCCGGAAGGGCAGGCTGCCGCGGGCTGCCCAGAGAACAGGAGAATCTGAATCAGGCTCCTAGCCAGCGTTGGTTTCTAAGCTCTCTGAAACCACAAACCAAACCAAGGATAGAACCAAGCAAAAGAACCCAAACCCTTAAAACCAGAGTCCAGCAATACACAGACACCCCCTCCTCACACAAATTTAACCTGAGTTCTTCTGCTCTGAAAGCGTCAGTGCTCAGCGAGGGAAGGACAAGGTTAAGGGTCTGACAGGAAGGACTGGACAGGCTCGAGAGCTGAAGCCTTGCGAGTTCACTGCAAGCGCAGCGCAGGTCCTCCTGGCGCGTCCCGCCGCCGCCGCTGCCCTCCGGCAGCGTGGCACAAGACGTGTAAACACCCTCATTGCCCCGCGCATCTCACACCCGTGGAAGCCCCTTGGGACGGTCGGGAGGGTTCTGTCAAGCTGTCCTTAATCTTTAGCTTCACCTCCATTCCCAAGGACTGAGCTGGCAAGTACTTAAGTCGCTGTGTTTACATCCTGCTCGCTTTAGTGGTCATTTCCAAGAAGCACTTTCTGTTGATGGAGGCCGGCGGCAGGAGTGCCATTTGTCAGAGCTTAACCAGGGCGCTCTATACCCCACTGGGGACAAAGAACCCTCTCGTTTTACATCCCAGATGTTCGAACGTTTCCTCTCAATTATAGCTGTCTGCATTTCAATTTGATTTTTAAAATTCTAAATCAAAAAGGGAAAAGTACGTGCATTTGCCTGCCCCTCCGAAACCACGTGGGGCTGAGGTCCTCTTCGTCAGGTTTCCCAGGCCCTTCCTTACCACGTCATGCCTAACCATCCAGCACATGATCGGTGGGGCGGGTCACCACCACTGAAGCCAGACAGCCTCCCAGGGGCCTTCTGCTCATGTGAAGCCTATTATCTTACAAGTTCTTCCTCCCAGAGATCCTCAGTTTGCAGGTGGGACAGGGCAGCGCAGAGGCAGACACAGGCCCCTCCAATACCCACATGTGGCTGAGCATTATCCGACAGCCTTATAATCAAACCACACGGACTTGCCTTGTCCCCGAGACATGGTGTGATTTGTATGCCAACTTCATGTGCTTAGAGACTGTGAGGGAATGTCGACATGAGAAGAAAAAAAAGAATCAGATTAACCTACAGGGGTTACATTTTATAAATACCACAAAATCAACTCTAAATCATTTTTGGAACCCACTGCTGAGGACATTTCATGAAGCTTCTTTTCTGTTGGGGTGAACAATGGGGAGCCGACCAGCAAGCTTTTGGGACTCAGCTTTTCCCCGCTTCTCTGGGATGAGCAGGAGTTAGGGGGAGGGGCCCAGATTGGGCCAAGGGAGACGGACCACCCTCTGGAGTCCCCCAGAATCCAACATACCTCATGAGGCCTTGCTCCACAGTTCAGTTCCCAGGTTTTTGTTTTGTTTGTGGTTAAATTATTCCAGATTATAACAGTGACCATTACTAGTAACAGCTTCTAGCAGACCCTAAAGTAATCCCTTCCACCTAATCAGATTTTGTAAAGCCCTGCTTTAAAAAGATACTAATACCATACACCATCAGGAAAAAATACCTATTGGTATAGTTAAAAAGTCAGAGACAGAACACAACTGAGGACACTTAAACAAAAAGAGTATATAAATTTACATCTTCAATGCAACGCCCATAAAGTAAGGCAGAGTAAAGATGAAGAAAACAATCCTCCCACCAGCACAACTGCCCAGGACAGACTGCTCTTAACAGTCAACACTTCTGTGCATTCTCAAGTCAAAGGGCGAGGATTCCGCCGCAGTGACAGCCAGACTTCCCAGCAAGGCCACCAGCTGACTCGCCAGGCTCACACCGCCACAGCTTCCTGTTGGCATCTGTCTCTCTGCCCTCCCACCATTACATTCCCCATTCAATAACTTAATGAGACTGTCAGAGAGCCGAGAGCAGGTGTGTGCAATATGCTGTTTTCATCTCCGCACGTGGCGTTATTAGCACCTCCCATCACTCAATTTGGCAGGTCCATTTTAATATAAGCATCACACACAAGCCGCATCCGTGAGAAAAGGCCCATGTCAGACTTTTCTGGTGAACTATTACTTAGATAATAGAACAATTATTTCATGTCATTATAAAATTACACTTTACCTCTGGGCCTTTAAAAGGCTAACAGTTCAACTTCCCTTTTTGACACTGAGAAGATAAGATTCTCCTCACAGGAAAACACGAAAGGGTCTTTTCATCACTGTGACCACTCTACTGGGCTGCTTGGCACAACAGGTTCTTTTTGCCACCTGTATAAAACACGTGCACTCGTACACTTTGAAAACCACACCATGTCACGCAGGTAAGGAAGTTTAACTCCCACGCCTTCCTGACACTCTAGGACACTCTAGGACAGCTCACATCCCAGCTGTGCAAGTGCAAAGCGGGCCCCAGAATCGTGCACGGTGCCAGTCAGATATCCTGAGTCAGCTTTCGCCAACAGTACTGCACGTTCCACACAACTACGCCTGTGCAAGCAGAGAGGAAAGCATTTACTTGGCAATGTGCTGCATGGAAAGGAAGGTTAACATGACGCTCTGCTTTCTTTTATACAATTTTATATATTTTCAGGGATGTACTAAAAAAACACCGAGCATTCATTTTTAGAGGTTAACCGCACCGCTATAAGCTGCAGGCAGCACGGGAAACCAATGTGAGCACTTAGGTTGGGCCTGGGACTGAAAAGAGCCACCACAACAGGGTTTATTTGTAAAGGTAAGACAGGTCCCACTAAGGCCACACGGATCTGTGATTTCCAGATAAACTACCAGGACAGAGTCACTATGAGTGAATAAAATTACTATTAGAAGTTTCCTAAGTTTGCTAATGAAGACAGTAAATTACTGGGCCGAAATCTGTCACTTGTTAATCAAATTTAATAGTAATTTCTTCCTTCAGACACATGCAAAAGACAAATTATCAATTTCTGTAAATCATAATTAATTCAGAGGCAGGTTCCAATTCTCCTAAAGATGAGCTCAGTGTAGTTTAAATTAAAGGCACTCAGTTACCATACAAATTGTAGGAAACCTCAGCCTTTGCTGAGGTGCTTGAGTCTTGGGTTACGGCCACTTGAAGATGTGCAGTAATAACTCACAATGCACTGACTCTGTTCTGTTCACCAGCTGATTTTCACTGAGTGCGCAGGCAAGAGGCCGTGTGGAGGAGTCTTCACAGCACCCCTCCCATGTAGATGGCTTTGCTGCCACTGAGACTCAAGGCCCTTCCAATCTTTAATTTTCTTCAAGAGTGGATAAGTGCCCTGAGCAAAACTGCTCACCACTGCTCTTGAGGTGCTTATTTAAAAAGAAATAAAACATGATTAATTTCAAGTGCTTTACAATTAAAAATATATGGCAGGAGGGTCATCTGGGCAATTTAACTACATGGGAAAGGGTCACGGGCCTGTGAGGTCTGAGAAACCCTGAGCCAAACTCAGTGCATGTGTTTATGTCACTGGCAGCATATTAGGTTATTAAAGGGACATGCTAATGTGACATTTTACTATTACAAAGCAAACTCAGTAGTAAAATCAGAGTGTAAGTCAGGCAGATACGCAGTCAACTATGCCTTCCTCTCGGCTCCCTTTGCGCATCAGGGGCTACATCACATTTCCTTTGTATGTATTTATTAACCATGCACCACCCCTTTCTACGTTCAATGCGAGTAACAAAAATTTAGCTGATCCTAGTAAAACAGACTAAGTTTAATGCAGATAAAGTAAGGCGATTAGGGTGTCAGAAAAATATACTTTAAAAATACAAACCAATAGTTTTGAATATTTATCCAGATTACACTTCATATGCAAGATTCTCTTCAGTAAAACTCTCTTCTTTACTGCAGGAAAATATTTCTACCCATAAAATAGTAAGATTTGCCTCTGAAAAACAGCATGACAATCCAACCAATTCTGGTCCCCAAACAATGGCTAGTTTTGGGGTACAAACGGCTGACAACATGAAGTAAATCACAGTCATGAAATAATAATTAGCGCTGTAAAAATAACCTCCGCCGCCTTGGCTGACTAATGCACAGCTCCTGTTCGCACACATCTTTCAAGTCTGAAAGTCACCAAATGAAATTAGCACTTTCATTCCAAAGGCAGACTCTGTTGGTATTTTTGCCTGGAAGGAGAGGGAAACCATTTCCTCTGGTCCCACTAATCCAAAATAGCAAACACTTGTCATCTTTGTGGCTTAACGGGAAAGCTGTTCGAGGGCTTGGCAGAGGTCACAGTTCAATCCCGCAGCATTCTCCTGCCTCCCCCCCACGTGTTCGAGGTGCCCCTCAGCAAAGAGATTAATGATGCATATTTCGCTCAGACTCTCCATGTGTGCAGCACTCTGAGGCTGGGCAGCTCAGTGACTAAGGGTCCTTAACAGCAAGGCCAAAGTCCTGGGCTTGACCCCCGCATAGCCGAGTTTGTTTTCTGCTTCACTGCCTGAGCGTCCCGCGGAAAGTGCGTGCTGCTGGTGTAAAGGCGATGGACAGGGTGCGTGGGAAGGGCTCAGCGGGCTGTCAGGGAGCACGGGGAGAGGAGGAAGGGGGGGAAGGGAGGCCCAGGAGAGAGGCCTCGCTGCGGGAGCCCATGCCCGCTCTCTCTTGATGAAGAGGACAGCATCCTCAGGTCATGTATATTTAAACATCAAATAGAGATTACGAAAATGGCTAGCTAGCTCATTTATTCTGAGTTTGTCCTATACAAACTTTCAAAAAATTAACTAAATCTATATAAAATTAAACAATGCTTATGGATTAAACACTGTATTTCAAGCCTTAAAAGAACTCGGCGCCTTAGCAATTAGCACTAGCTTTGTTTTGAATTCACTGAATTTGTATCAGCCTTCAGCGCTGCCTAGCTAAAGCAGATGAAAACAAGAAATCACTTTATTCTTTCTAAGCCATATAAAAGTGATCAGGAAAGTCACGTTTAAAATTGCTATCATGGATTAGCTTAAGGCAATTATTTCACTAGCCGCATTCTTTTACGGGAAGTTAAAAAAAATCAAGCTTCTTGCCTAACAAGAAAAATGAAATCCCATTAGTTGTGTCTCCAGTGTATATTAACATTCCTTTTGTTTAGAAAGGTTAATATCCCCCAAATAAAGGAGCATACAGTGCCTGTTAAAATAATTACATCATGACATTTTAGAAAGGTTGGCAGACAGACGTGGTTGCAAGCAAGGAAACAAACAAAAGTAAAAGCGAGTACTTTTAAAATTATCCACGACTTCAAAACTGGAGAGCGCTGGCAGTCCCGCCACGTCTGCAATCTCCCGCCAGCCTGTCCCGGCCCTGGCATTTGGCTGTTCTCCTTCCCTTCGGTACCCTTCTGTCGTAGAAACAGACCAAGGATGCGCCGTCATGCTCTAAATCACACGATCTAGTCTCTGAGAAGGAAACTACAAATCTGCCAATGGAAGAATCTCATAACAGGTCAGTGGTTGAGAGAAGGAGAGACCACACCCCCGTGTCTCCCACAACCACTTGGAGTCCCCAGGACAGTGCTCAGTGTCATTACACACCAGTGGTTTTCTGTCCTGGGCAGGCTGACCGAAAGGCCCAGAATCAGTGAGGCTGGAGCCAGGGAACAATTAGTCTTGGAATTCACCCCAATAAGACCTAAGAGAAAACACTTCACACGTTATGCAAATAAAATGCGCACTCTGACCCCAGTGCTCCAGGCAGAAAGAAGTGATTCTCCACAGAAGTAAAACAAATTATTAATCTTTCAAGCATGTGGATATAGCAAACACTGTTAAAATAAAAAGCAGACAAATCATACTATAAAACCTAGGGCAGAATGCTCCCCTGGAGATCTGGAATAGGGTCTCCTGCTCTGCCACTGCTCCTGGGACAGCCCATGGAAAAGGCAAGACAAGGATGGCTGGAGAGAAGGCGGGCTTCTCCCCGCCACAGCTTACACCACAGGAGCCTCCCCAGGTAACGAAGGCTCAGCCTCTGGACAGCAGGCCAGGGAATCTCATTGAAGAAATATTTTAAGAGGCTTATTAATATTCCCAAGGAATATTAATAATATTAATCATGGAAAGCTTTCCATCAGCAATCCCACTAACATCAACAAATGGTACATGTGCAGTGATAAAAGGCCAATGCCTTAAAGAGTTCAAAAAATACAATAAATCCAAATTGAAGGCCCCCGAGTTACCATAACAAAATATCCTAAAGAGTGCAAATCGACAGAAGGACATTCAGTGCCACAGCTCAGCGAGCATCACCGCGTACCTGTGGAGGAAGCCTGTCCTGGGACACACGTGGGGCACAGTCCCTTTAGGCTGGGCTCTCCAGCACTGAATGAGGCTCCTTAGTCCCCGGCTCATGTGAACAGAGTGCCCTGCATTCAGGAAGCAATCCCTGCACACTTGTAGGATGAATGAGTGGATGATTTATGTGGAATAGTCTTCCAAAGCAACCTCTAACACATCTAAACTGACATTTTTATTTAACTGTCACAGACTGTGTAGAGTGCTGGTTAAAATAGAGAAAACATTTTTCCCCCTAGAAGCTACCTAAGAGCTCATCTCCAGGAAAAAATATTAGAGAGTAAGCAAAGAATTCCTTTCTCTTCCACACTAAGGAAAATGTGTTTCTCATAAGAAGACAGATGATGGTGGTGATGATGATGACCACGGCGGCTGTGGTGGCAAACACAGAGCCTTCGTTCAGTGCAGGGCACTGTCCTAAACGTCTTCCACAAACTAACTAGTCCAGTCCTTATAACCACCATATGATACAGGCATTATTATTACCATCGCCATCTTGCAGTTAAGACAGACAGGTGAGTTCACTCAGCTAGTGCCCAGCACAGCCAAACTGCAAGCCAAGAAGCCTGGCTCCGGTCTGTGCTCGGAGCCCACACTGATCTATTTGCAGCAGCTCTGTTCACAGGACTCTCTGTCCACGGGAGTGTCTACTGCTGCACTGCCCAACACAGGAGCCACTGGGAACACGCAGCCCCTGGGCTTTTACAACGTGACGCGTACAACTGCTGAACTGAAGTTTTAATTTTACTTAAGTTTTCATGCAAATAGCCACATGTTGTTATTTAAAATTAAGTTTAATCCTATAACATAGACAATTTGCTCAGCTAATGAAATGCAAGATGTGTTATATATGTCACCCTTTGTATCAACTCTTCGCAATTTTGTCTATGAGCTCACAACTCAAAGTTCAATAACTACTCAATGTGCCATGAGTATTAAAGGAATTCTGACATGCATAGAGAGTAAACCTCATCGTGTCCATATTTCCCTGTAACTATGTGTGTGGGGGCAGGAGATAAAGGTAATAGCAAGTATGTTCATTCTAAGGCTTTTTTCGTAAGGAACACACAATCTTCAGGGAACATTGCACACAATTCATTCAGCAAATATTACTGGACACGTACGACAGGCTATGGTGAGGATACAGATGCAGCACAACACAAACATATTCTCACACACTACACGTTTTTGGCCCACCGTTTGACACACAGTGACAGATGAATGGATGGATGCACAGAGCAATGGACAAGTGCTGGGACCCTACTCTCAAGAAACTTACAATCCAGGAAAGAAGACACCATAAAACTACCCTTTTCCCTCACAAACCTGTTTGCACTTCTCCTTCAGCAGCAGCAGCCACTCAAACAAATACACTTGAAAGCCCCCTTGAGTCATGCTGACCTCCCTACCCCTCGGAGCACCGTAGGGCTGGTCCCTACCACCCCGCTGCAGCGTGGCCCCGCTCCTTTAGATCTCCAGCATCCTCCGTCCAGTCTTCCTTCCTCCAGCAGCACCTCTGTACATGCATCCCCCACAAAGCTCCCAGGGCAGCCCCCTTGAAACGCAAGTCTGACCCGGGCACACTTCTGGTTAGAACCCTCTAGTGGGTTCTCTCTCTTCTAAGACAAAATCCAAGCTCCTTAATGCAGGGCCCACACCAAGGCCACAGCAAGTTGGCCAGCGATCATCTTTCCAGCCTCGTCACTCACTTGACTTTTTTTGTAAATAGCAAATTCCCTGAGATGTTATTTATATTTTTGCGACCTTAATTGTCTCAAGGACTGAAAATCAAGCCTTGTACTCCTGCATACCTTCAGTGCTGAGTACAGTACTTCACAGGCAGCAGGCACTGCACAGACGCCCACTGAACTAACTAAAATATAAGGAAAGCTATAATCAAAGATGGAAGGTATATTTGCCATAATCTATACAAACAGCTTAAAAACTGCTTTGGGCTGACAGGGAAAGGAAGGAAGCATAAATGGAGAAGGCGATCTAAGGCGCAAATGAGCTACAGTAAATTTCAGTAAAGGGAATGTCCCAAACATGATCAATTATCATCTCAGGTCAAGAAGCATGCAGGAAGGATGGAACTTCTGTCTCATTTTCTCTGTGCCATTCGCCTTTGTCCTGCTTCCTAGCTACTGTCCCACTCATTTCGAGAAAGGATTTCCTAAGCTATGACGACAGCAGAGGCTGGCACTGAGGGTTCCAAGCGGTAGGATCACTGAGTGCTAAGGCCGGCCCCTGCTTGGGCACCTCCTGACCTTGCTCCCTGGCTCCCGCAGAGCAGCGCGGCCAAGGCCGAGCCCTCGAGGCTCCCTCATGCAGCTGGGGGAGCACAATCAGTCCTGCTCGCCTGAGCTTCACCCTCCTCTCTTCTCAGTTTGTCCCCGGCGTGGGCAGCCAAGGGGCAGCAAGGTTCCAAGGCTGCACGGCGGCAAGTCGATCAGCAAGGTGCAGCCCGCGGACAGAATCAAGGGCGAAAGTCATACGATCACCCGCACGGACGGGGAAAAACACCTGACGACATTCTGTACCCACTTATGATAAAAATTCTCAACAAAGTGGACAGAGAGGGAACATATCTCAACACAATAAGGAGCATATATGACAAGGCCACAGCTAACATCATACTCAAGGGTGAAAAGCTGAAAGCGTTTCCTCTGAGATCAGTTAAGACAAAGGTGCCCACTCTCGCCACTTTTATTCAGCATAGCACTGGAAATCCTAGGCGCAGCAATTATGCAGAAAGAAGCAGAAGGGGGAGGGGAGGGGAGGCCATCCAAATGGGAGAGGGAGAAGTGAAACTGTCACTATGTGCAGGTGACATGGTATTATATATAGAAAATCCTAACGGCTCCACCAGAAAAAAAACCAAAAAAACCCTATTAGAACTAACAAATGAATTCAGTAAAGTTGCAGGACACAAAATCAATATACAGAAATCTGTAGCGTTTCTATATACTAATAATAAGCCATCAGAAAGAGAAATTAAGAAGACAACTCCATATATAATTGCATCAAAAAGACTAAAATACGTAGGAATAAATCTAACTACGGAGGTGAAAGACGTGTACACTGAAAACTAATAAGACACTGTGAAAGAAACTGAGAAAGACACAAATGAAAAGATATTCTGTGCTCATGGATTGGAAGACTTAAATTGTCCATACCATCCAAAGCAATCTACACATTCAATGCAATCCTATCAAAAATCTGATGGCATATTTCACAGAACTAGAACAAAAATTTTCTAAAATTTGTATGAAACCACAAAAGATCCCAAATAACCAAATCAATCTTGAGAAAGAACAACAAAGCTGGAGGTATCACACTCGCAGATTTAAAACTATATTACAAAGTTACAGTAGTCAAACAGTATAGTATTGGCATAAAAATGGACATACAGATCAGTGCAACAGAACTGAGAGTCTAGAAATAAGCCCACACATATATGGACAACTAATTTATGACAAAGGAGCCAAGAACATACAGTAAGTAAATGGTGTTGGAAAAACTGGACAGCCATCTGCAAAAGAATGAAACTATTCCACTATCTTACATCATATATAGAAAAATTAACTCGAAATGAATTAAAGATTTAAATATAAAACTTGAAACCATAAAATTCACAGAAGAAAACATAGGTGGTAAGCTCCTTGACATGGGTCTTAGCAACGTTTTTGTGGATGTGATTCAAAAGGCAAGGGAAACAAAAGCAAAAATAAAACAAAGGGACTACATCAAACTGAAAAGCTTCTGCACAGCAAAGGAAACCATCATCCAAACAAAAAGGCAACCTACTGAATGAGAGAAGATATTTACAAATCATATATCTGAAAAGGGGCCAATATCTAAAATATATAAAGAACTCATACAACTCAACAAAAACAAAACCAAACAACCGGATTTCAGAATAGGCAGAGTATCTGAATAAACAGGTTTTTGAAGAAGAGATATATCACCCTGCTGGGTAGCTCAGTTGGTTAGAGCGCTGTCCAATATGCCATGGTTTTGGGTTCAATCCCTGGTTAGGGCACATATAAGGATCAACTAATAAATGCGTAAGTGGAGCAACAAAATTGATGTTTCCCGTGCTTTCTCTCCCTCATCTCTCTCTGTCTCGCTCTAAAAATCAATTAAAAATAATAATAATAAAAGAAGAGATACAGATGACCAACAGGTACATGAAAAGATGTTCAACATCACTAATTATTAGAGAAATATAAATCAAAACCTCACATCTGTTAGAATGGCTACTATCAAAAAGACAAGAAATATCTAAGCTGACCTGGAAGCAGGAGAGACTGAAAAATATCTGGGAAATCAGTTAACAGGCTATGACAATAAGGTAGTGTGAAGAAAGATTTTTAGAATCATTAAAAAGGGTTAACTGATAAAAAGAAAAGGGAAACTACCATTTACTGAGGACCTACTATGTGCCAATCTTTTTGGGAGTCACTATTTTAATTAGTCTTCACAATTCTATAAATGAAACATGATCATTCACACTTTTACATTAGGAAACTAAGGACAGGTCATGTGTAACTTACCCAAGGTCAAGTAGCTGGTAAGAGACATGCAAGGCCGGATCTGCCTGCGTCAGGGACCAAGCAAAATCTTTCTGTCCACACAACCCTGGTTCTCAAGACCTGGAAATCAACTGGATGAAGCGAGGGGAGGGGCAGGAAATGCTAGGAGGTGTCCGTGCCTTACAGATGGGCCCTTCTGTTAAGTGAACCAACAATAACTAAAGCTGATTGTCTTGGGCCCTGATCAAAGTACAGAGACACAAACTTCAATGTGACATAGCTTTTGCCTTGAAGGGATTTGCAAGTGGCCACACAATTACAGTATAAGATAAATTCAACCCTAAATAGCAATAGGGAGGTCATGAGAAAAAGCAAGTTTATGTGCATAAGACATTTCCCTGGAAACTAGAGGACGGCAATAGCTAAAACTTTTCAAATAACACTGGAATTAAGGATAACCACCCGAGTCTCCAGAGCGTTCCTCGACATCATTAAAAAGAAGGACTCTACAAATTAGTGATCGTTAGCTTAATTATAAGATATTATGCATTCATTTAATTCACCAAACACTGCAGAGAGGATTTCCCTGAACATCTCTAATGTATCCACCTATGCCAGTTAAAATCAATCCTGTCCTTGCCCATTTCCCTTCTCCTGGAACAAAAACACTCCTGTACATCGTGGAGAAGTTTAATTTGCTAGAATTACACTAATTGAAATTATCAAACTCCAAAACCCAAAACTTTCAGCATTGCCAATCCAAAACACAAAGATAGGAAAATGATTAATTCAAGAATCAGTCAAGTGGAATCATGTTGTAGGCAAACTACCCAAAATCCAAAACTAAACAGATTGAGTTCAACTTCAAATCTCCAACCACCCCTCCCCGCCCCCACTCAACAGACACAAACTCAGAAAGTGTGTTGATCGCTGAATTTTTCTTATACTTCAGGCATTTTTATAACTCTCTCTGAAGTACATTATTTGTTATAAAGTTCACGTGGAGAAGCAGTTACTGTGCCCATTTTATAAAATGAGAACCGAGGGCAGCAAAGCCAAGCAACCCACCTCCATGACCTGTGGTCTCGGCAGCGCGAACAAGTGCATACAGGCAGACCTAGTGCTGCTCGTGTGCGCTCCAGAGATTGCATTTTTACAAACCCAAGGCAAGACCCTCCACCAGGACAAAGAAATCTCAGATGGTGGGTGCTTAGCAGTTTTCAGCAAAAGTTTATTTTTAAATTAATGTATGTACATTGTTTTTTTATGTTGTTTTTTAAATATATCTTTATTGATTTCAGAGAGAGGAAGGGAGAGGGAGAGAGAGAGAGAAATATCAGTGATGGGAGAGTCATGGATCGGCTGCCTCCTGCACGCCCCACAATGGCGATCAAGCCTGCAACCCGGGCATGTGCCCTGACGGGGAATCAAACTGCGATCTCCTAGATCATAGGTCGATGCTCTACCGCTGAGCCATGCTGGCCAGGCAAGGGATATTTTTAAAAAATGGGGCTCTAAACCATTTTTAGTATTTTTTTAAAGTAGCACTTACAGGGAAAACAGCAGTCCACATAAATCCTAATGTGGCCTCTACCTAGTAGTATGTGAGAACACCACTGTTTGGGAATGACTACTTTTAAGCTAAACTCAAAAAATTTTGGCAGTGTTTTTAATGCACAAACACACACACACATACACACAACTAGAGATAAATTGATGTCATAACACCTTTTGTTAAAAAGAGCTATTGCCTAAAATACATATTTTCAGAAATGTAACCATTCTTTGTATTCTACAATTCTTACAAGTTGGTATTATAACCAAAAGGGGGGAAATGTGTATTCCCACCATGTTGTATTACTATGCAAACAGTTTTATAATCCCTCTTTGGAATTTTCATGTTGCCCTACAAAAATCAACTAGCTTTTAGAGAAACCCATCAAATAATACAACTATGAAGACAATTTACACACATGCTGTTTCCTTCCCTCCTGCTCCTGGAACAGAACCTCAGGTGTGAGGGTGCAGAAGCGTTCCCCAAGCCCCCAGAGTGCGGAGCTGCCAGCAGGAAGCCTCTTCTGCCACCAGGGCAGGTGCAAGGGGACAGCCTTGCTCTACTACTCCGGGGAAGGCAAACAGAAGGAAAGGGCTTCCCAGGACCAGCACCGGGTACTTTGCTCATTTTTAAATGTTTACTGAGCTCCTACTGTGTTGAATGTGAGGTGCTAGGAACTGAGTCTTGTATTCCTACAAATTTCCCTGTCACCGCTTCATAAAAATCCACGTAAACCATAAAGACATGCCGAGGGGCCCGTGTGCAGAGGTTATCACAGACTTCAAGTCCGACAGCGCGATGCTCGCTTCCTCCCCACTAATCAGCCAGTGGTCTGGGGCGTGCGGCTCAGCTGTACTAAGCTCTGTTTCCTTTTCGAGAAAATGGGGAAAATAAGATTGTGTCTCTTAAAAATGGGTTGTGAAGATTAATAAAATAATGTATCTTCAGCATAGTATAGTACCTGGCACATAGCGGGTGCTCGGTATACGACAGCTGCCTGCGGTTCAGCTAAATAACAGGGCTTTTTATTCATTCATCACACAGAAATGAGTACTCAGTGAGGCCCTGCGCACAGGTTAGGCACTGAGAACACAGATAAAATCAAAACCGAAAGAGCCTGTCTTAGTGTAGTATACGAGACATATGCTAAACAATTCATTAGTTGATTATAATGTGGTAAGTGCCATAAAAATTATATTTTTCCTAACAGCTTTACTGAGGTATAATTAACACGCAATGAGGTCCACATGTATAAAGTGCAGAGTTTAGTGAGATCTGACATGTATACAGCCGGGGCAGTATCACCGCGATCAAGGTAGTGAGCCCCCCCCCAGAACTGCCCTGTGCCGCCTGCAAGCTGCCTTCCTGCTCACCCCTCACCACCGCTCAGCCGGCCACTGGGCCACTTTTTCTCCCTATAGCTTACTTTGCACTTTTTCTATATCTTTATATAAAAGGAATCATAGAGTAAGTATGTATTCTTATCTAGCTTATTTTTCACTCAGTAATTATCTCGAGATTCATCTGTGCTACATAAATGATTTTAAGGCCCATTGGACAATAGGGTCATCTCACCTATTCCACCATACACAAACCTGTACCTTTTCTTTCAAAAATCATGTCTCCCACTAACCTCATCCCTATAAACACTGAGAAGCACGGATAAATCTGGAATTAACCACTTTTCTAAGAGTTTGCCACATGCCAAATACTACTTCCCTATTATTCAATGCTTTGCATGCCCACTGAGTATTCCATACTGACCACTGTTTTTATTGTCAGGACAGAAAGATAAATGTTCTGTGCTCCTCACAACAGGCAAACGAAACCAACATGAGTAATCTTGAGTCAATCATCAGAGAAGACTCTCAGGGTAACTTTGGGTATATATATCTCCATTACCAGGTTTTAAAAACACAACATGAGAGGCACATCAGTGTGGCTTGTCAGAAAATGGTGAAATTCCTTGAGAAACTGCTCTAGAGATGTTCCAGGATATGAAATATTGTGCCTGTGAAGACTGACAATTTTCCAGCTGAGTGGCCCAGCTCACACAGCTCATGGTGTGGGCTTTGGCAGAAAACCACTACAGACGGCAAGGCAGGCAACTATCCTTACCAGGTTACTAGGTAATTTCAGGATGTAAAAACTGGATTAAAAATTCTCTTTCATTTCAATACCAAATTTCTTATATTTCTAACTAGTTTAATATATCACGGAAAGATGCTCTATCTCAGGCACCAAGTACAAGGGCTGCCACACGGTGGGTGCCTCCATGAAGCACAGCCATTGAAGTAGCACCCTTGGTAGAAGCCCAGCCTGGGCTGGGGTGTGCCACCATCACAGCCACACTTCCTTAGGGAATGGGTCCCTTCGTTGACACAGCAAACCTATATTTTCAATCAGTCCTCCACAAAACTGCACATCCCCTACGCATTCAGCCCTGAGCTAGCGGGACAGCAGATATTTACTGAGTGCCTATTATGTGCCTAGCACTGGAAGACATTTTGAATGATAAGTACAGTAAGATGGTCCAGATTCAATCTTTATTGAATGCTCTAAACTTCTTTAGTTTAAATATAAGAAAACAGCACACGCAAACACACTCACAAGAACTTCGTACTACTCCAGACGCAATTCATCTACTGGCAGAGCCTTGAAAACAGTAAGATACACACTAAACGTGACATTACACAGCTTCAGCCAATGTTCCCCAATTGTCCTCACAGTGGCCTTGGTAGGTCAGTTCCTAGGTGTTCTTCACTCAGACATTTTTGAAAGTCTTCAATAACCACAGTAACGACCATGCACTCCCTGTGCACCTACTCTGCACCAGACACCATGTCAAATTCTACAGGCAAAGGAGAACACTAATCATATAGGAGAGCAAAAACAAGCCTGTCTTTGGCAATAAAATAATATACCTTCTATTTTGACTTTTGCTTAAACCACTTATCTAAAAGCTGACACTGATACTATACTTGCTACTGAAGACTCGAAAGCAGATAAATCATGTAAGTACAACTACAATACAGATGAGCCCCCTGAAAACAGCATGTACTGATACTGACTTCCCGGCTGCATCCTCGCCAAAGACGGACAGTGAAATTAAATTATGTTGCCGATAAAAAGTTTTATGTTCTTAGGCATAGAAGAAATGGAGCATTTGCCAAAACCTGCTAACGCTGCTTACATGGCTATTAATGGTAACAGGAATTGTACACGAACAGCATCAAACAAGTAACTGGGCAGAGAAAACCATATACACACACACTGCAGATGAAATCCCAGAATTAAATGCTGACACCCCGGAGGCAGGCAGGTTATCGACTGCAGCGGATGGAAATATAAAGCCAGATACATTTCCTGTTGAAAATTCCTTACATTCCATGACTGAATCCTAAAGGCCACAAGCAGCACTGCCATCTCGGATTGTGCTGACGCCCAGAAAGGGAACTGCACTGCACGGCCCTGCTGTCAGCAGAGCCCCAGGCGCGACACAGTTGCAGTCTTAACGCAAAATAAAAGTGTCTGGGAGGCAATTCACACGTTTCAAACAGCAATGACTGACCTTGAGCCCCTTCTAAAGGTGCTCTGACTTTAAAGTCTTCCTGGGCTCCTAGAGCCCACACTCAAAATCCAACAGGAATTTGTTATTTTAGGATTTTAGTTCAACAGTGAGAAGAAACTGCCCTGATACTCCGTAGTCCTCATGGCAATCGCCAATATTTACTGAGTACAAATGTACCTGGCATAAAGTACACAAACTATGTTTTAACCTATAATTTACACTCTGGCTAAGAATCTCTAAAATAGTCCATAACGTCTACATGTAACTGAGAATGTCCTATTTCTTGGATCTCAAATTCCACTAAAAAGGAGGGGAGGGAGAAAAGCTTGCTAAAGAAATGGGAAACAAAAAGGCACCTTAAAGTAAACACTATTCACACAGCACAACATTAAATCACCATCAGTATCTAGTGCCTGTCTCTGCAACCTCATTAGCAAATGATCCTTTTAAAACTAGAGCTACTGACAGGTTTCCAGACATGCAAAGCTGGGTGCCTGGTAATTCTCTAGCCGGAGAGAAGTCAGTGGGATTGTGGGGAAGCAGTAGCCAGCGCTGCAGCTGATCTACAGCCCACAAGGAAACCAGAATGCATGACTCAAGCTGTACCGGTGACTGCCCAGCTCTCACCCGAAACAATTAAGAGACCAGGGGTAGAGTCAGCACTGTAGCCTCTGAATATACTGAGTGACCAGGGTCTTGTTGAAGTTGACCCTGGATGGTGTAGACGGCCATTATTTATGATTGCTTATGGTTCTTCATCATATTTTGCATCTGATTGAGAAGGAAGCAATTGTAAAAACCAAATCCATTTCAAGGAATACTCACTCTGTATCTTTAGACAGTGTGTATGTGGGCTCACGTGCACACACCCACACACTGCACATACACAAGCAACCCTGCCCCAATCACACACCCAAACCTTATCCTTCCACCTTCCGAACAATTTTAAACTCTGATGATTCAGTTTGGGTAGAGGTGGTTTGTCTCATTTAAATAATGGAGCAATATTATTCAAAAACAAGTCCTAACAATGGCTTGTAATAAACTCTTCACCGAGGTTAATGACGCCCACACCTATGGAATACTGATGAGGCAGGACTGCCTAAGAAGCACTCGGTACAAAGTCAAATGAAATCGAGTGCCCAAACAAGGCCTGTCCCCGTGCCCTGTCTTGTACGGCTGAGAATTAACTAGGTTCGCCATTTGGAATGTTGATTCTCAAAATAATGTACCTTGATATCAGAAAACTGACAGTTTTGTATTTTACCTCTTAAACCTGATAAGGTTTCCTGTTTTCTATTTTATCTTCAAGAGAAAAGATCACTAAGTACAATTCCCACAGGCCTCAGAGCACCGAGCCCTAGTCAACAAAAATAGTTTTAATTAACAGATAAATTTGTAGCTTCATTGGTAGGAAATTTACTTAAAACTGTTTTAGGGAAATGCCTGGAGAGTAACAGTGTAATAACAGTGTTTTTAAGTATCTCTGTAATACAGCCCTCCGTATCTGCACAGATCTTGGCAGAGACAGACGGCGTAAGCCTCTATTTAACAATGAATGATTAAAGCAAAAGAAAAGAGGCAAAGATACTACTTAAACTGTCTTCACAAATAAACATCAATAAAGCTATGAGGTCATTGAGTATTTTTATGCTTATGACCCCAAAGGAAATACTCATTGTTTAAATGTGTACCAGTAACATCACCACTTTGGCAAATCCAAAGCAAATATTAATTTTATTAGGCAGCTAAAGTGTTTCTTAGCCATAAAATAAAGCTCAGCTGATCTTTCTTTCAACAATCAAGCACTTATTAGGTGCTAGGTGGCAGGAACACAGAGTGAAGCTGTCATCAGTTAAAGGATCAGAACTTAACGCTGGCCTCAGAGTCCCTACCAACAGAGAAATCAGACAGACATGCCCAGTGCACAGAAATCTTCCCTTAAGGACAAGTTGTACACGCCCAGGCCGCAGGCTCCTGTGCCTCTCGTCACTATGCTCAGAGTTCGTTTGGCCCCACAAAGTAAACCTGGCCCGAGTTCCACCACCAGCAGGATGTGGCCCAGCTAATGCCAAAGTGCCGCACGCATTCAAGCACCGCGACCTTAAGCAGAGGTCATTACTACCATCTCCCGCCGCTCTGACAGTTGGCTGCTGTTCTCTGAATGTCAGAGCCCTCCAAATTCTACAGAATCATTCAACTGGTGGACCAGGGCTGATCAGGAGTGCGCCAGGGAGTGACTTTCAATATTAAAGAAAACAGTTCCTTCTCCTCTTATAAGAAATGTGTTAAGAAAATTCAGAAACCCAGGAAAGTGATAGATTTGTTTCTTTGCCAAGTCCCCTTTGGGGTAATTTCCCTTCTAAGCGGCACTCCGATGACTAAGTCAGGGATACTACAGAGAGCAAGGTGAATTCGGCAAAAGCACACCACAGGAGGTGGCGCCACCCAAGGCGCACTGGCCATCGCGTGAGGTCAGCTAGGAGAGGCTGGAGAGTGGGCCTGTCCCCGGTGCGAAAGGCTGAGGTTCCAGTGTTTTCACAGGGCCGGGCTCAGATGACCTCGGAACTGACTACATCTGTAAGTCTTCTCAGTGAAATTTAAGATACGTTCATTCTTATTCTGGCAATGGCTGTGTCCGTCTCAAAATCAACAGTTCCTAAAATATTTGCTTCGATAAACTCTTCTCAGGCCAAGTTTTCCTTTCAAACATGTCCTAACATTTACATTTACATCCATCATTCTAGCTCTTTTATACTTGAAACCCTCCCAATTAACATGTTCTTGTATCTTTCTTTCACTCCTTTTTCTTTTTAAGTAAACATTTGCTTAACTCAACTCCTTCCTGTATTCCCAGTGGAAACACCTGGACTGGATCTGGTAGAAGCACACATCTATTACAATCACAAATGTCACCGTTTAAAACGTCCCCCGTGCCCCTTCTACAGCGGAGTAAAATATAAAGCAGGGTGGGGAAGGGCAAGAGGAGGGGCCGAGGCAGGGGAGGAGAAGGGGTAGGGGGAGGGGAGGGGGAGGCGGAGGCAGAGCAGGAGGAAACGCTCCCCTCACTACCTTGCTTGGCGGCGGTCAGATCCCCCCGCAACACCCCTCTGACGCACCTGTATCTACGGCGCTGCTGGGACCCTGCACCTCAGTACTGTACTGAAGCCCCTGGCAACCTCCCCTCTCCGCTTCTCTTCTACAGCTGGCAGCACATCACTCTCTACTCTTGAAAACTGTGAATAGCATCACATACCCATCAATTAATATACTACATATATAAATAAATACCCCAAGTAGCAAAATACCAAATTCAGCCCTTATATCATTGTTGACATGTGCTTCATTTAACAACACTTTCATTAGTATTTATTTACCTACACCTGGGTTTTACTCTGCACAAGGGAAAGGAAAACAATGGTAAAAATTAAATTCCTTAACAGTTTTTAGCCGTGGCTATTTGTAGATGTTTATAGGAATACCTGGCAGGATGGATTAAACAGTGATCTGCACTCCCTGAGAGCATGCTAACCGACGCTCTGGGTGCTCTGAGCAGTCATACCTGGGGCTCCTCTCGCATGGCCACCCGTGACTAGGCCACCAGCCAAGCCGCATGTTTAACATGAGTTCACTGGGTTTGTTTCCAAACCTGCTTATTCCAGTTATGTTTGTTAATGGAATTTCAAAATGTAATTAAACAGATGATACCATGTAAATCAATGAAATGTAAGTGTAAAAAGAAAGTGATCCATCGTTTCTGTCAAAATTAAGCAGAGTATCTGAAAGGACTTCATAAACATGAGTCATTTAAAAGTTACCATTGATCAACCCTGGCCAGTGTGGCTCCATTGGTTAGAGTGTCATCCTGTACACGGAAAGATGGTCGGTTCGATTCCCAGTCAGGGCACATATCCAGGTTACGGTTCCATCCCCAGTCGGGGCATGTTTCTCACTCGCATCAATGTTTCTCTCTCCTTCTCTCTGCCGTCCTCTCTCCAAAATCAAATTTTTTTTAATCTTTTTAAAAAAATAAAAATTATCATTGAATCAGGTATAATAAGTTAGATAAGTTTTGGGTGAAGTTTAGTAAAAGTCTAGAATGATTCTGCAGTGAGGATGCTTCAAACTCTCTTTAAATTACTCCTCCAATTTAGACAGACATGGATTGGAATTCACAGACACTGAACTGTGGATGTGGCCTATACAAGAAAGATGACAAGGAATTCCAACTCGGAAAGAACATGTCATGACCTAACATCAAATACTGGCAAATTTAAAAACATATATGTATATGATAAATATAGATAGTAGTGTTAAAATAAAAAGTTGAATTACGTATTTATAATTTGTTAGACATTTTTTAATAAGCTAACTACTAACGTCAGCCAAACTGCACAAGAAGACTTCTATTAACTTTGAATTACCTCCTATAGTATTAGCTCAGGTGTCCTGAATGCAGCAAAATAACCATAAATTTTTATTTTCAAAATATCAAACTAAAAATGCTAAAATGCCCACACTGCTAATCTTGACTAAACCAAAAATCAATTTTAGGGACCAGAGCATTTAGAAATTCAATCTCAATAACATGGGGAAATTTTAGCCAACTGCCCCCAAGAGCCACAGCTCACATGGGTGCTGCTGTCTACAACTCTGGCATTTGCAGAGCACACAGTAGGTCCACACATGAGGGCTGCCGCCATGGAAGGGCCAGGACCAAGCCACCCACTGTTTGGTAATATTTCCATCCAGATTAATGGCTCCTTTTTGCCGAGACACATTTATCCCTGTCACTGGGGTCACATGTTATCACACCGACCTCCACAGACAACGCGGCCACACCCCACACTCTGCTCTGGCCATGTAATGCAGGCGCATTGAGACTCATCAGAAGCCAACGGCACATTTCTGTGCAGCACAGGAACAGGCAAAGAGAAAGGCATGCCAAGCAAATTGCCTATCTCAGTGCCTGCTTGATAGGGAAAGTCAGGAACCTACTTAAATATTTATTTTTAATTCCTCTCGCTAAGATTCCAAAGTGCAAAAATACAAAATGCATAGCTTTTCAGTGTCAAGTGATGTCCAAAGCATCAGGCAGTGCGTTTTACAGGCAGGTCATCTGTACTGCATGTTGTAAAACGGTCAAGGAGGTTAGCTTCTAGCACCTAGGAATTCACATCCACAGCTGTCTTGGAAAAGCCCCTTTCTAAACGCAGCAAGTTTCTCACCTTCCTCCCGCTCATCACAACAGGCAGAGAAGTAAGTCACTTTGTTACTGGGTCTGGGTGATGTTACAAGTGGAACTGGGGGAGAAAAAAGAAAAATAGCATTCCAAGAAGAGATTTGTGTTCAGATTTCTCAGAAAATGCATTTCTTCCAAATAGGTCAAAATAATTCCAACAACAACAAAAACCCTCCTTAAAGTATCTCATGAGGAGCAATACAGAGGGAACTAGAAATGTATAATTTGGCTTACTCCAGGTCATAGTAAGTCAATGACCAAAAAAAAAAAAGTAGGCCTAAATTACCTTCACCTCCAAAGTTATCCTTCTAAATTATTTCACCAGGAATTAATGTGAAATGGTCTGAAAAGAGCTGAGCACTTTTAAACCCTTTTGCATGGAGCCTATCCTTCCTCTGAGGCCTAGCATCCTGGCCGCTGGAATTTGGGATATTTCACACCTTGGATGGGCCGTGAAATGTTACTCATATATCTAAAGAACACAAAATCTTAAAAATTACCTAAGAATTGCCAAGACTTAATTTTTGCATGACATTCTAAATACTGGTAAAGATGAAAACAAACAAACAGTGCTGGCCAGACAAGACATCTCTTAGAAAAGCATCCCGTGCCCACAGGGAACGAGTCCTTGCGCGAAGCTCGTTCCTTCTTACTTGAGGTAAGTAAGGCGCAAAGTACGGGCCTATCTATCAAATCAGGAGTTTCTTTAATGTGCGCTTTTTAAAATGATAATTTGTTTTCTTTTTATTCTAGTTACAAAGCTCATGCATATTCATCACAGAAAATGGAACAGAAAAGAATAAAGGAGCCAGAGAGACCACAGGACCCACCGCCCCGTCAGACACTGCTAACACTTTGTCTCATTCCAGGTTTAATAAAAGCATAAACTTTATCATGATTTTAAGGTTACTCAGCTGTCTTCTGATTTTACTTGCATTGCTGTAATAAATTTAAGTCAGTCCTCTTCTGCAAACTCTAAGAGTTTCTTGAGAAAAAACAGTAAGATCATCTCTAGAAGTAGACATTTTATATATCCAAATTTAAGCGAATCCTAACTATAAGAAAACCTCCCATTTTCCATATGAAATGCTCACAGCAGATTTCTGATTTCATTACTATCCTACAGACTTCACCTGTCCACAGCGCTGATTAGGAAGAAGGAGCTGCACCGTCTGAGCAGCTTCTGACTCACATTCACTGCCGGAGAAGCACCAGCAGCGATGGAGCCGCAGGGTTATTCTGAGAAGCTGCCAGAGGAAGAGCGCAGGGCACTGATTCCTTCCACCTCCATTTTCTTTGCAACAAATCTGTCGCTTAAGACTAAGAAGTTATGATGGACTCATCCTTGCTCGAGCCGCCTCCTTGTAAATAAATGCACATCTCCCAACAGGCTTCGGAGCCCTGCTCTCTCCCTACAAGTTGCTACCGATTCAAGCAGGTAATTTTGCTCTGTTTAATTCGGTAGAACTGCATGAGTTCTTGGCACTTCAAAGAATTATGGGAATAAAAATTCTCTCACCAGAAAAGTGCAGGTAAGGGTCTGGTCTGTTACGGGCAAAGCGCGCTACACGCCACGGAGCCTGCCGGGGCGGCAGCGAGAGCGGCACAGACGCGTGGTTCAGGCCTCGGTCACGCTGCACGAGCTACGTGGGGAAAACTCAGCTTCACGGTGCTGTTGCTGTGAACTGAATGTTTGTATCCCACCCCCACAAAATCCCTACGCTGAAGCCCTAGGCCCCCAGTGTGACTGTTTTAGGGATGCGGCCCTTGGGCAGTAAGAAGGGTTAGATGAGGCCATGAAGATGGGGCTCTCATGACGGACTTAGTGCTCGGACAGAAAGAGACGAGAGAGCTTGTTCTGTCTCCACACACAAAGCAGCCCTGTGCGCACACAGCAAGATCGTACCCCCCCAGGCCAAGAGAAAAGGTCTTAGGATGAAATCCACTTTGCAGGCACCTTGATCCTGGAGAACTGTGCGAAATAAATTTCTGTTGTTAATCCAGCCAGCCTGTGGTATTTTGTTACAGCAGCCCACGCTGAGGAATACAGACGCACCCTCGACTGCGGTTTCATAGTTGGCCACTCTGAGGGCTTTATAATTACCTCTGAAGAAGAGCCAGAAGCATCCACAGTGAACACCTAACATCACCACAGCCCAGCTATTAAAGAATTCAGCCTTCATTCCTGGCTATTTTATGACATTTTAAACTAATGAAGACTTAAGCTTCCAGCCAGATTTACCCTCCTACCTGAAACAACAAAGACAAAGTGAAAGAACCAATGGTTTTCAACACACTGAACACGAGACAACGTGGACATGATTCCTGAGAGACAGAAGGCATATTAGATGAGCCTTACTATTGCCTCTAGCCTACCTCTTGGAGCGTTTCCAGGACAGCCTAGAGTGGGGACACTGTGGCGGAGCCCAGAGAGACGGAGGCAGTTAGAATCTTCTGGACCAAGCGCCAAGGAGAGAAGAGCTGTACAGAGTGGGCACCCGAGAGGTCTGCAGAAGGTCCCTCACAGGTATTCAGTGGAGCACCTCGTCATTGCATGAATGTGATAAACTACCTGGGGCCAGGGAAAAGATCTACCTGAAACGCTAGGGGAACAGTGTGCAACACATCCTGGGCTGGAAATAGCACCTGTTCCCACTGGACAGAATGAAAACCTCATACTTCTCAGTTATTAGATAGAGAACTCAGGCGCTACGTCAACATTGGGAATAATTAGCCCCAGACTGCACACTGCTCCGGATCCACCTAACAAATCTTAAAAGCAGAACCGAAAGGATCATACTATTCCCAAGTGACATAACCTCGTACCAGAACTAAGTTCAAAGTTCATACAAAAATCTAGCACTAATCGAGAAAAACTTCACAATGTCTAGCACCAAATCAAAGATTAGCAGGCATGCAAAGCAGCAAGAAAATGAGGCCCATATTTCTCAACTTAATCAATCAAAAGCAACCCAGAATGACACAAATGAGAGCGTTAACCAGGACATTAAAAGGTACGATATAACCGTATTCCGTGTGTTCAAAATAGAGACGTGGAAGACTTTCTGTTAAAAGTCCAAATGTACTGCTAGAGGTAGGCTTTAATGAGTGAAATGAAAAATACACTGGATAAGATTAACAGCTGATTAGACATTAGAAGAAAAGATTTGTTTTAAAGAATAAATAATAGAAACTGCCTAAAATGAAACAGAGAAAAATAAAACAAAAATAACCATTAAGCTGTGGAACAACCACAGATGTAAGAAGTATAATAAACTCCAAGCACAAAAACATGAAGCAAACTGTACCCAACCATGTCATTATAAAATTATTCAAAACCAGTGATAAAATGAAGACCTTAAAAGGAGTCAGAGAAAAATGATGTTATATACATAGGAAAAAAAGAACAGATGACATCAGATTTCTCATTAGAAGTAATTCAAGAAAAAAGGCAGTAAAACATCTTCAAACCATAAAAAGAAAAAAAAAATCTGTCAACTTAGAATTAAATGTCCACTGAAATTATCTTCCAAAAACAACAGCAAAATAAAGACTTTTTTAGTCATACAAATGCTGAAAGAATTTATCATGAATAGATTTGCATTACAAGAAATGTTAAAGATTTTCAGGCACAGGAAAATGATACCAGATAGAAATATGAGTCTACACAGAGGAATAAAGTACACCAAAAATGATATCTAAATGGGAAAATGTATAAGAATGTTCTAGTGTTTTTTTTAAAAATATCTTTAAATATTTATTTAAATTATTTATTTTAAAAACTAATTAAATGATTCTTTTAAACAAAAATAATAATGTGTTGTGAGGGTTATAAGTATATGCAAAAGTAAAATGTATGGCAAATGTAGCACATAGGTTGGAAGAGGGAAACAAGTAAAGGATGTAGGGTTATTACATTACACATAAATGGTATAATATCACATGCAGATATCACATGGCAAGTTAAAGGTGTATTCTAAACCCTGAAACAACCATAAAAGTATTTTTAAAAAAATTATAGCTAGTAAGCCAACAGAGGAGCTAAACTGGAATCACAAAAAGTACTGAATTAGCACCCAAAAAAAGGGCAGAAAAAGAAGAAAAGGAGAACAAAGAACAGATGGGACAAATAAAAAACAAATAGCAAGATAAATTAACCTAACCATGTCAATAATCATATTAGAAATAAACGGTCTTACTACCCAAATTAAAAGGCAAAGATCGATAGATTGGATTTAAAAAAAAAAAAAAAAGCCTCAACTATATATCTACTACAAGAAAAGTACTTTAAATATAAAGACACTCATGGGTTAGAAGTAAAGAGATGGAGCCGTGGCCAGTGTGGCTCGGTTGGCTTGGGCGCCCTCCCTTGCACGGAAAGGCTGAGGGTTCATTCCCTGTCGGGTGGTTACAAGAGGCAGCCAGTTGAAGCTTCTCTCTTACACTGATGTTTCTCTCTCCCTCTCCCTTCATCTCTCTCTAAAATCAAACACAACCTCGGGTGAGGATTAAAAAAAAAAAGGTAGAGAGATGGAAAATCGTATCGTGCCAACACTAAAACCCAGTGTAAACGCTTCCCATAAGCACTGTACTTCTCGTGTGTGACACATCCCAACTGCAAAACTCTGCCAACGAATTCACATGACATCGGTTGGGAAGAATATGGAAACCGTTTACTTGAATTTATTTTTATATCTTGTACAAAATCATCAATGAAGGTATATAATTCATTGTCACTAATATCCCTGAGCAGGATCATACAATATATTCTTCAGAGAATTTCGCGCCAGGAAAATGTCGGCATTCCATATGAATTCATGAGCCTTCTTTAATCACATAAGTATAATATGAGCCAATGTTCTTCCTTTATGTCTTGGCTAACAATCAGAAAGCTCAATTTAGTGCCAAAACCTAAAAATAATTCCATCCCAGGCACTTAGCAAGATTCTCACTCTCTCCTTCTAATTGGTTTTTGACCTCTCTTAAAATTATTTTACTTGCATCATAATACTGGAAGCTACTTTAAATTCTTTTTTTTATGAGCTGTGTTTTATAACAGAAAGTATCAAGAATCAGACATGACTATTTGTTCCACCATTTACAACACGTGAGTTACATCAGAGAGGCTTCTGTGAAGTTCCCTTTGTACGACAAAGTGAGAAAAGCAGTGGTCACTTCACCTCCTCTCAGGGACATTCATAAAATGTGAAAGATGCATTGAAAACACAAAACAAAGCTACAGTAATATTAAATGAAATTAAAGGATTATCAAAATCGATGCGGTTAGATTTTTAAAACCCAAATCTGATCTTAGGATGGATTCATTTCCACAATGATGAACTTTTTCCTCCAGTTATCAATACTAAATCAGTGAAAAGCTAAGTGCACCCACATAGACATATCTGTTCTAAGAGAGGCAATAAAATGACCAGCCAGAGTCAGATTTCAGAACTCAATGCAGGAACAAGGGCAAGGAAAACATGACACTCTCAGGTGAGCGTGAATTAAAGAAGGCAGAACCCAAAGGGGCCTGAATCTGCAGAAGTATTACAGATGGGCCTCCTGGGGCGGGGGGGGGGGGGGGGGGGCGGGGGGGAGGGATCAATGGGGGGAAAGGAGGGCATCTGTAATACTTTCAGTGGTAAAGATAAATTAAAACAAAAACAAACAAAGACGGGCCTCCTGAGGCTCTGAATTCAGGTTCGCTCGCTACTGCTTTGACAGCAACTAGCATTTCTGTTTGGGGGAGAAAAGGAACAGGGTCCAAGTGCACAGCCGCTCTGGTATTTTATCCAGTGAGAACCCCCCTGAAGCGGGTCTACTCTCCACCAGGCGTCTGCTCAGAGGACCCGCCCTCGGCCTCAGGCAGAGCCTTGGCTGGAGGTTCGAGGTTCGCCTCCACCGCAGCATCCCAAGTGGCCAAGGGCACCCGCAGCCTCCCTTCACAGGGGGGATGACCCTCGCCTTTCTATCGCCTGTCTAGAGCAGTGAGTTAAACCAGAAAAGAGTTCACAAGGGACACGGGAGCTCAAGGGCATACGGCCCATCAAGAAAGGAAAGGGGAATTCTTAGAAGAAAATGGGAAGCACGACTTAAACACCCATATTTTAAAACGGTTTACAAAACAGACCTGTGGGTTTCACACTCCAGGGCGCGTCAGAATCGCCTGTGAACTTAAGAATGCAGACGCCAACCCTGACCCGCCAGAAACTACAGCAGCGCGTCCATGTGTCCCGTTTTGAGACTCTCCAACGCTGGTGTCATTCGGAACCAGGATTTTTAGCATAATGAATGAAAATACAAATTCGTGATTTAAGTAAGGTGTGATATAAAAACTATATAGTTCTAAATTTGAATTGGAAGTCAAGATGAAGTCATGATGCATTTTATTCTTAAACAGCAGGAGCCCTAGCTGATTTGGCTCAGCAGTTACAGCGACGCCCTCAGACTGAAGGGTCCCAGGTTCGATTCCCTGGTCAAGGGCACGTACCTCGGTTGCGGCTCCATCCCAGGCCCGGGCTGGGCCGGGGCGTGTGCAGGAGGCAACTAATCAGTGTGTCTCTCTCACATCGATGTTCCCCACCCACCCCTGCCCCTTCCACACTATGAAAAGCAATGGAAAAAAATATCCTACGGTAAGGATTAAAAAAATTTAAATAAATTAAATAAAAAGCAAACATAAAGATACATATCTCTATACACTGAAAAGATCTAAAAACAATGATCTACCCCAAAACAATAATAATCCCCTAGCAGCCAGATTATGGTTTCTAAATAACATTCCCCTAGAAGGAGTAAGCTCCTGTAAGAAACACTGATTCCATGTGTGAAAAGAACAAAAGGCACCCTCATCAAATAAACCTGGAGCATCTCCATTAACAGGAAAGGGGGATGTTAACAAAGATCTGGGTCATGTGAGAAGGAACCAACATAAAGGGGCTCCTAGTGGCAAAACAGGAAAGTCTGAGCAGTATTAGAAAAACAGTAATGGACTGAAGCGTTAGTATGTTTAAGGCTATGAGTTCAAAATAATACTAAAACAAACAGAAAACCCCATGATCACCTGTGCAGGATGCTAGAGAACCCACTAATTATTTGGAAAATTAGTAAATAAGGGTAAAGAACCAATCACTCGTCGTGCCCTTCCTATATGCATGGCACCTGCAGGAAATGAGGAAATCTCCTTACGAAGAAGGAGGGACAGAGTGGGGCGATGGCCACCTTGCAGCCCCTGCTGGAGGAACGAATGCAGGCAGTGATCTTCCAGAGCCTGCTGCCATCACAGGCCTGACAAGGTACCGGACCGGCATGACGTGCCCACCTGTGCTGTATTCTTGCCCTTCACACACCCGAGTCCCCCCCAAAGAAAAACAAACTAAATAAACATGGTAAACAACATCATGAGGCTATAATTAGCACAATCAGACTGTGGGAAACTATAAAACAAACAGTTCAATTTCTTCAACAAATAAACTTCAAAGGAGAAAAAAAAGGGATGGAGGAAGAAGCTATAGCTTAAAAAAGACATAGTTATCATCCAAGTCTAATAAATGGACTTTATTTGGCTCTTGAATAAAATAAAATAAAAGTTTTTGTAAAAGGTAATAATAATCTGAGACAATTATAGAATTTAAATACTAACTGGATATTGTTGATACAAAGGAATTACTGTTAATTCATTCCAGTATGAAAATAGCATTGTGGTATCTTTTTAAAGAGTCCTATATTTTAGAGATAATATACTGAAATCTTTGTGGCTGAGATGATATAATGCCTACAATTTGCTTAAAATGATCAGCCTGGGGGTTAGAGGCAGAAATGGATGAGCATATAGATAAAATACCCCTGGCCATGAGTTAATAATTGAAACTGAGTGATGGGAGCATGAGGGTCCAATACACTATTCCCTCTGCTTTTGTATATTTGACATTTTCTATAATAAGAAGTTAAAAAATGTCAAAAGCAAATAAAAAATACAAAACTATGGCATTAAAGTTCAGATCTGTCTTATCTTCGAGGAGAGAAGAGTAGCAATTTTGAAAGGACATGAGGGAAAATTCTGTGGAATTGGCAAAATTCTATTTCTTGACATGAGTAATGGCCACGCAGGTATTTACTTTGTGATAATTACCAAACTGTATATTTATATTTTGTGCCAACTTTCTGGTGCTATACTTCAACCAAAAAATAGTTAAGATTAGTATGCAGAAATCCAGCCTAGTATTCAGTGATTAAACGCAGGAAATGTATTCAATAGGGTGGAAGTATGAAGCACTTAATATTTTGTAACATACAGGGTGGGGCAAAAGTAGGTTTAGAGTGTGAATGAGAACAACACAATAACTAATAAACAATAACACAAGAACTAATTGTGTACTTACAACTGTAAACCTGCTTTTGCCCTGCCCCGTATAATACTTACACAGTGTTTAAGAAATTGATGGGCCTTAATCAAAAGCAAAAAGACGTGTTGTGAACACTGTATTGTAGCCTTTAATCTTACGGGAACTCATCACAAGACATAGACTCCCAACAGAGTCAGGGCATATGAAATGCCGGAAAGATGCTAATAATAATAATAGCAAATACTTACGAAGTACTGTTACTTCATATTATATTGTTAGTTGAGTTAAAAGGTGGTTAAAAATTCCTTTAACTATTCTTTCAAATAAGATATAAATACCCAACTTTCACTTATAATGTTAAGTTCATTTTTGC
Source organism: Miniopterus schreibersii (assembly GCF_964146895.1). Taxonomy (NCBI): domain Eukaryota; kingdom Metazoa; phylum Chordata; class Mammalia; order Chiroptera; family Miniopteridae; genus Miniopterus; species Miniopterus schreibersii. Next base: position 5,943,277 of record NC_138112.1, on the reverse strand, counting down.
CTACACTAGCCAATATACATTTATTTATTTAGTGTATTTTATACTACAACAATGTAATTACTGTACTGTACAAAAATAAAAGCATAGCCAATAAACATGTAATTTATTTTTAAAAAGTCAATGTGAGTTGAGAGGCATTGCTTATAAATGGTTGCAAGCAACATCTTTGCTATTGAGGCAGGATAGTAAGAAGCTAGGAAAATTCCTTAGCAAGTGGAATGAGGGAAACTGAGACAAAATAATTAAACAAAGGCAAACAATTTGAGCAATTTACTGCCAGCTAGTGAACCACAAGGTCTTACCTTCCCTAACCAAGGACACTTAGGAGCAAATGGTTTTACACATTCCAGACCATGCTGAGGCAGACCCCCTAGGTCCTGGTCCCCCTTCAATGACATTCTTTAAAGATGAAACTGACCAGAGAATGACCCTGACCCCTCTACACACTAATTTTGATGAATCAACATACTGAAGAACACACCTAGAAAACCAATGAATATTCTGTTAAGACCTTCCCCTGAGACTTCCTCTAGGATTCCCACTCACAAGAGATAAAAAGCCTCAAGTCAAAAGACCCAGCGCAGACTCTCCCTGGAGCATGCCAGAGCCTTTTCTTGGGTGTTAATTTTTTACTTTCTTTCTTCCTAAATGCTAAGGGTCCCCATGAGACTTGCAACCTGGGAAGCAGTGGGCAGTGGAAGCTCATCCTGGCCTTCCCCCCGATCCTGTCTTCAAGGCCCCCCTTTTCTCTGACTTCCCAGTGAACTAAAAGCAGCCCTGCCCTGATTCACTTCTTTCACTGTGATGTTTACTTTCCAGTGAGCTAACAGCATCCTGCCCCGCCTTGGCTCACTTCTCTTACTGTGACTTTTACTTCTCAGTGAATTCACACGCCCCAGCCTTGGCTCGCTTCTTTCCTACAAAGTTTCTAGGGAGCCAAGGCAGAGCACCACCTGGGCTCCCTCCTGTTTTCTTCTACTCTAAGCCCTTCCTTTTCTTTACTGTCCCCAGCTTTAATAAACATACTCTCAAAATCACCTGGACTCATCTTGTGAAATCTTTCCTACACAAAGTCAAGAACCCACACACTACAGGCTGGCCAGAGGCAGCCCATTTGGGGCTGGTGCCATCTGGTAACAATTATCAGTAAAAATCTCCACTCACCTACAAGTTGTGTGGCAGGAACCAAGTATTTAATCTTTTTGTGCCTTAGTTTCCACATGTGTAAGTGGAGTAGTAGGACTATCACTTCTGATTACTATGAAGAATAAATGAGACAGAACTCTAGCTCTGTGTCTGGCATACGGTAGCTATTCAGTAAATGTTAATTACTATATATTTGTTACCATTATAATTATAAAAGGATATCCCTCTTTAATATCTCCTTCAGTACTTTCAAAATATTCCTCTAAAAGATATTTAAAATTTCAAAATAGAGAATGCTCCTACACAGGTTCACGGGGGGGGGGGGGGGGGAGAATGTTTTATTTCAAATAAGAGGGAGAAAACATAAAAAAATAAAGAGGCATAGCCCAAGTGGATGGCTATGGATTTAAAAGCAAGATACCAGAAAGCTAAAATCAAAACATAACTGCTGAAATGGTTTCAAGCTGGAAAAATAAAACTGCTCGTAGACTTAAAAGTTTACAAACCAAGGCAGATAGAGGAAATTATTCAGCAGTCATAAAGCACCGCTCCAGAGAATCAAGTCACGGGTACAAAGCCCCATGGGACAGCCACCTGAACCAGAGAGCCATGGAAAGCCCATTAGCTCTCCTCTGCAGCAGGTACCACTTACCTGAATGAAGCAATAGTGCCAGTCACTGGGGACCCGGTCGGGTAACTCCTGAGGACATCAGCGGCCCTGGTCTCCCTCTCAGGCTCCACAGCCTCTCAGAGCCCACAAAACTTTGAGGTACTTAAATATGTGGTATATTTTGACAATAGCATGCTTTATAAGTCATTTATCATCAGCAAACTTCAGACAAGGTTAATGAAAGTTCTGTCACTTTAATGTCTAGCCGGCTTTAAATTACAAATGTCATGCGCCATGACTAAAGAAAGGGCACTGCAATAATACCATAAACCTTCATCTCCAGGGACATACAGGTAATTGCATAGCTCATTAAAAAACTGTTTTAATTATTAATTGACCGTGTCAGAGTTGTCCTTTGAAGTCCATTTTAATTTCTTCCTTACAAGCATTCTGGTTTCAAGCTGACCTACGGAGCGTGGTGTCCCACCTGAAAAACTGCCAGCCATCGCCATGCAAAAGCTCCCCAAGACTTGAGTGATCTGCTTGTTGAGGGTAAGGAGACAGTAGAACATTTGGGGGGAGGTGTGGTGTGTTCTAATCTCCTCATAGGGAGAGAAACCACAAACAAAAAAGAAATGCATAAATAAAAATGCCAGGAGTTAGAGCGAGCACTTATCTTTTCTTTAAATTTTCTTCCATGATGATGCAAAACAAGGACTAACATTTTTTACAGGAAACCACAGAGCAAGGTGGTTAGGACTTAGCTAAACTTGTAAAGGGGACGGCTAGCTAAATTCTTACTGAATAAATCATTCTAGATATAAGCTGGATACAGTCACCAAATCAGCATCCACGATGGGCAACAATAATAACACATATGCCTAAAACTACCCGTAAGTTCCACTACTGAAGAGAGAAACTAGTCCTCTCACATTTTATTTCTAGAATGAGTCTGGAAGATATCTTGCAGAAAGACAAGATTATGTCTACTCCTGCAAAAGATGCCAACAGCAAGCTTAAATGAGTAATTCTATATTTATAAAGAGACAAGCATCCATAATGTCAGATGACAGAGTTCTCACTGATTTATTAGCAAATTGAACTTTCACTCTAAGAGAAAAGAATTTCTCAAAATCTAGATCTTATAAATTAATCCATTCCTTCTGGAAAACCATTTTAAAAAGACAATGCCAACCTTAAGTTTGCATGATTCACTGTCTCATAAAAATTTGAGGCGAAGATGATTGGTAGCAAATGTCTGGAACAAGAACCCTCTTGGAACACAACCTACAACCCACGACGCTGGTCTGGACAGCGAGGGCGCGGTCACGAAGCCGAGCTCGGGCCCTTCCCAGCGCCACCAGCGCGCAGCCAGCCCGCCCGCCAGGCCCAGGGCAGCAGCTTCCAGCTCGGCTCGGATCAGCGTGGACTCGCTGCCGTTAATGCCCGTGCGGGACAGGAACACCGGGAACCGCCCGCATCCTGGGCCCACCAGCTCAGTCCCGGCGTGTGGGATGACTCGTCGGTCCTGTGCACTTCGCGCACCTCGAGAATTAAACAGCAGCTACAGCTGACAACAGAAAACTCCCCTGGAGGCTCACCCCGACCCCCTTTGCCCTGGTCTCAGGGGGACCGGCAGATAAAGGAAGGACAATAAAGAGTCATTTCACTCAGTTTTCAGTATGGACAACTGAGCAAGCAATACAGGGCGAACCACCTAAGAAAGGTAAGTAAATAAATACATAAATATGTAAATATAAAATTTAAACGTGGTAAGAAATGGGACCCTGTAGCCCAGGGGTCTGCAAACAGGCTCCCAAACGAAATCCGCTGTCTGCTTCTGCACAGCCAGGAACTAGGAATCATTTTCACATTTTTAAATGGTTGAAAAAAATTTTTTTAAAGAATAATATATCACAATTCATGAAAATTATTCAAATTTCAGTGTCCATAAATAAAGTTTTATTGGGACACAGCCATGCTCCTTCGTTCTACGCTGTGCACCTACGGGGCAGAGGACAGGGGCCATGAAACACCCGCCTGGCCCACGAAGCCTGACGTGTTTGCTATCTTGCCCTTTCCAGAAAAAGTTTGCCAACCGCTGGAGAATGAAATGGGACTAACCTGACGGCACATCTAGTGAGCTAGCCCCATCTCCATCCCTCCGGGCAATCTTGTTACTTAATAATGTAAAGACTTGCCCCCAAAGAGGAGATCTCACAATAAATGGCAACTATCTCTAGCTAGAGGATACGGCGTGAGCTCCCAAACCGACTGTACGGCGCTGTGTCTGGTGTGTACATGTAAGAGCCACACAGCGCACGATTCTAATTACACCGAGGGGCCGCCCCGGCCGCGCTGCCATTAGCCAGGCCTTACTGGATTTCGCAGCAGTAATGAGTGCTGGATCAGGTTAGGGCTGTTAAGCTTATCTAGCTTTGCCAATCTACTGAAATTAGGGTAATAAAACTGAAGATATGTAATATTGAAGACATTTAAAAAGAAAACTCATTTTTCTTCCATTAAAATATCCACATACTGACAATAACTGTATTACTCCTCCCTACAGAAAGGTTAGGGTAAAGAAAACAGCACATTAGGAAGAAATTCAGTTTGGCGTGGGGACTGTGGAGCTACATTTAAAAGACCAAAAATAGCCTGAATTTCTTGATACCAGCATTTCACAGATTTGTGGGGAAAGAACAACATGCAAAACACAGCAGCTCAAGATATTCTGACAAAACACTGCACTAGATTTCTGGGTTCAAAAAAGCTAAAATTCTCGGCAGTGAGCAGGGAAGGAGTAGGGATCAGTTTCTTGAAATGAGTAACTCCTCTGTGGGCACATTAAATAATTCGCTTGTTTGAGTCACCGGGGGAACTATGTGGTCCCTACCCCTGATCAACTTTACCATTCGAAACTAAAAATAAAATTCTAGCTCATTTCAATTTTCAGATTTTATGAGATAATTGACATAAACACACAGAATATAAACTCCACACTGAAACTGCATCAGTCATCTTGGTATATTATAAAATACAGTATCTTTAATAATATTTGTTTTAAGCACCAATTAATTTTACGAGGGGAAAATAAAACAGCAGCCTCTTCACCCCCATACAGTATAGACTTTATAATAAAATCAACAGATACAGGCCAAGTCAATGGGGGGGCAGCCATCCGCCGTCGGCTATGAAGATGCAGTTCCACCCCTCCTGGGCACTGATTCCCAGGGCTCAGGGCCCCCCCCATTCAGACCAGAGCAGCCAGGCTCCACTCAGAAAGGAAGACATGCAGTTCCCCTATTCCCCCGTTTCCCACTCTTTAGAAGAACAGTGAATGTGCTAAATAAGTCAGACAGGAAACCAAGGAAAGTCCAGCCTGGGAGAGAATCAAAGCACAGAGCGCTCAGCGAGCACCTGCAGGGAGTTCCACGGAACGGCCCACTCGCTCTGGGGTCAGCTCGGGCCCAGTCCCGACTCTCCCCGTCACAGCGCTACCGTGTGGTGTCTTCACAATGTCAGACCAGCCATCGGGGGAGGCGATCCCACTAAACGACCTCTGAGCATGCCACCCAGCTGAAAGAAAATGAAACCCCCATGATTATCTGCAATGGGAGCCAATGAGTTAAGGGAGAGTTTTAAATGTTTTCCCAATTTATCAAAAGGCAAACAGTAATTCTAAAACTTTGTTTCTCTTGTCTCCTACCAAAAGAAATAAATTGGATAAGCGAGCATGAGGCGACCTTGCAGCTTTAAAGTACTAGGAAATTATTCTTGGAGGACTATGGTTGCCTGCGCCCGCCCTCTTTCATCTTTTATAACAGTTACAGAGTAGAGAGTGAGACTCCGTAATTGGAAGTAATCAAGCAAACGTCAGATGATCACACGGACATGCTGAAAAGGGGATTCAAGCATACAATTTGAATAAGGGTCGTGAATTGGATCGATCATCTCCAAACTTTATCTCATAGTATAACACGATTTGGACCACATAAAATAACAACTACAGAGGGACTAGCTTTCACTTAAATAAGGAGCTTAATATTTGTGTTAAGCTCTTAATTAGGGATACTTAAAAAAACAATAAAATGAGCATACACTTCTCAGACGTGCTGAGAGGCTCCCTTTGACATAAGCCCTAAAAGGACGGTGACAAGGACAACTTCCAGGACCATGCAAATGCAATTCTAGAGGAAAATCACAAAATATACCTACCATTTAGAGGAAACTCTCTTTCAACCACAGAGGGTAAACAATGGGAAAGCAGGCCTTTATGAGAATGCACAAGGTTAATTCATGAATTACTGGGAGTCAGTAACATGTAGCAAAAACAGCACGGACTCTGCGATCTGATGGACCTGGGTTCATACCTCAGTTCTAGTTTTTACTAAGCTATTTGACCTTGGAAATGTCACTTAATCTTTCTGCCTCAGTTTTCTTATTTGCAAAATGGGAACATCTTCTTCTTGGGTTGTTAAAAGAATTAAATGAGAAAATACATACATGTAAACTCTTGAAAACAGTATTTGACATACTAAATACATAAATCGATTCCCTCCACCACACAGTGAAACACGCAAGGAGGCAATACTAGGGCACTGTTTCTCAGGTGTGATACGTGAAAGAGTCTTAAGTGGTATATAAATAAAACTTTTAAAGTCTTATATTTAAGATTTTAATTTAAACACATCTTAAAAGAAAACACAGCCTAACAAACCTGTAACTTCATGGCAAATACCAATTTGGATGAGGGTGGGTAACAAAATAAATCAACTTAAAAGGAAAATATAAATAATATTGACAACATAAAGATATGGCAAAAAATCATACAAGAAAGATACACTATGTTGTAAAAATATAAATACACAAGAAAGGGTTTCTTTCCTCAAAAAATTTACAATCTAAGGGCTGAGTGGATCATAAGTGAACAAACAAATTAAATACTCCCCAAATTTCAAGTTGACTCATATTAAAAAGGAATGGTGTTAAAATTCCCTTTCTTCTTGGCTCTTTTAACGTGTATCACATATAAAAGCTCTTTAAAAATAAATGAGTTTAACAACTGTCCTGCTGAGCTGGAACATAAGCTGACTTGGAAGGCCTTGCATAGAAGAAGATGGTAGGGATTTGTATGTTAAGTCTCCTCTTTGAATTATCCAGGAAATCACTATTTTCTCTATAAGAAACTAAGAAAACAAAGGTTTCTGCTGGTTTAACAGCCAAATCACTCAAGGCATTTGGAGCAAAACAAGGAACAATCTATTTAAAACTATGAAGTCCAAGAACACGAAATGGTTTTAGATTTCACTAAGTATCATACTTGGAACCGTACATAGGATAGGAATAAGTTGAATTTGCATTTGAAAATACAGTAAAATAAACTAAGTGTCCTTTTCAAGGGAAACAGGTAGCAAAATAAGGTAGAAAAGAAAAAGGCTTTATACATATACCCAAGGAAGACCCAGACTCCTTAAAAGCACTCAAAACAGGCAGGCCCTCTTGAAGCTCTTACGTATCTTAAAACAAATGTCCTATTACCACCTCACAGTTCATGCACTACATTAACTTTTGCTTCTTTAACCTCTCTTGGAGTTGTCTTACTGCGTGATTCTTCTGTAACATTTTAATAGTAAACCTCCATCATGTCAAAATTTATCTATACAGAGTATTCCTTTAAAAAAATTTTTTTAATAAAAAAATAAAAGCTCCAGGCAACTGAAGCCACATTGAAAGGGATCGAATGCGCAGGGAGCACGTAGTTCTAGAGCGAGATGTACGAAAGGGGAAAGAAACACACAAAACATCACAAGTAAAAAGATAACCAGCAGCAATGCTCTTGGAAATACAAGGCATGCTTCTAGCTTGCACCATCCGAGGGGAGGGCATGTTAATGGCCAATCAGGACCCTGTATTAGCTAATAGGCAAGAAGAATAGAGCTTCACCATATCACAAAATCACTCTGTCATGTTGACACTCATTCCAGCTGTAGCTACAGCATCGATTTTCTCGGAAGCTTTATGATTCAGCTGCCTCTGAGCCACAGTAAGCAGTGCCCACCTGCACTGCTGGCTAAGGGCAGCTGTAGGAAAGAATGAAGAGAGGTGGCAGGATTAATAAATTATCATTTTTCATCACAACTTGCTTTTAAGAAATATGCCGTGCAAAAATTCTGTAAGGATAGGCTTGGGATTGAATAGAGCTTCTAACAGAGTTTCTTAGACAGGATTTTTTTAAAGTTATCAAATAAAATCCTCAGTTTTCTTTAGAAGTAAAATTTTAGTCCAAACAGCTGATTTTTATTCTGGTTCTTTTGCTTTCTGTTTTAGTCAATCATCCTTAATAACCATTCATACCAAGAGCCAAAAGTAAGGAACTAAAAAAAGCAAGTCAGAAGCTCGGTGCACCCCAAGGATTGCATACGGGTTCCTAAAAAAACAAGGAAGTGACCCACATCCGTGTAGAGAAACCCAGCTCCCAGGGTCACTGCCACTAATCAGCGGCCAGTGTGATGAGTGCTGCCTTCAATATGGTTATTCCACCTTGACTTTTGAATGTCAAAAATAATATGCACAGAATTGACTAAGCAGTCTCCAAGGTACTGCCTTTAAAATTTTTAACTTTATGGCCATTAAATATTGAACAGATAATTGGATTTATCCCCTTCAGTGCTTTATGGATGTACAAAGTACCTACCTACTCCTGTTTTATTCAAATTAATGGGGCTCTTCTCAAGTGCTGTTCTGTGCGCACGCTGTAGCCGACTCATTAAAAGGATGCTTTGCCTTCTGCTTACCAACTTTTTCTCCAGTTGCAATGAGAGGGCAAAAACCATGCTCAAACCCACACTGACAGTTAAGGGCAAATCTACTGTGTCACCCTGAAACCTAGAACTTTGCCTTCCCTAAACCCAAGTCCATGGTGTGATTTGGCAGGCGACAAACTTATCATGGAAAACCACAACACAGAACCCATCGCTTCTGTGTTCAATGAAAAACACTTACAAATGCTTCCTCGCAACCAGGTAGCTCGCTGCTACCTCTTAAAATCAAGCCTGGAGAACACAGGGATGCTAGTATCTCTCTAGGGCAGTGATTTTCAACCAGTGTGCTGCAAGAATTTTTAAAACATGCAATACCTGACATAGACCTCTCTTCCCTTAGATTGTCAAATAAAAAAATGACAACAGTCAAGACAACAATAGCCTTCAGATATCACTGAATCAAAACTATACCTATTTTTCGTCAGATCAGCAAAAAATACATTTTTTGGTGTGCTGCAGAATTTTAGTAATTACTTAATGTGTGCCATGAGATAAAAAAGGTTGAAAATCGCTGCTCTAGGGGATTAGCCAAATGAAACCTTGAATGTGTATTGAACAGGGGGAAAAATACATCCACGGACAGGCTGTGCAATTCACACTAGTGATAAGGTATTTCTATCAAGTATGAATAACACCCACAAACGTAAAATCTGAAAATAACTCTGGTGGAGGTGTGAGTGGAAAGGGGTTAATGGAAATAATGTTTTCATTTTCAACAATATAAATCCACAACTGGCATTCCATTGGCCTGTGACCTCCCCTCACCCAACCCTTGTTCAAGTCATTTGCTAGTGTAATTGAAACCTTCTTTGAGAGTCTTTAGATTTCATTTCATGTTTTGGGGACAATGCAGCGAAAAGACATTCACCATCCATCTTTCTTAACAGTCCTAATCTAAATAGAAGACCCGAATCCAAGACTGTGCGCTTGATGGATCGCTGGCCTTCCTATACAGTGGAGCTTAAAGAGATCCCATTATTGCTTTCAGAACCCGTACAGAAAAAATACATTCATACTCATTTTAGCTTCTACCACCTACCTGAACAGCATATACTCACTTTTAAACTACGTTTTTAAAAAAAACAGAAGAACAAAATATAAATAACAGATAAATAAAACGTATGTAGAAAAAAAGGCCCAACAACATGACAGGTTAAAAAATAGAAAATTGTTGACATAGATTTGCTACTAAGTAAAATGCTGAAGATAATCCAAAGCGTTTCCAACATATTTTAATATAGGTCTCCATCTATTAATTTCTCTTATAGCTAAAACAGTCTACGTATAAGGAAATGCCTACATCTACCCATCCAGTGCCATTAATCTAACTCTAGTAGGAGAAATACTTCTGACAGACACCTCAATTATTCTGTGTGCATTCAAAATAATGGCTTTTAAGTTTGTCTTGAAATGTACCTATATGAGGTCTATCTAATAGGAAGCCAAATTAACTGCTTATAGCTAGAAAAATTTGATGGACTGAAGAAAAACCCCGCCTCTGTTAGGCACATATTAGACTAGTGGCTACTTAATCAGGAAGGTTTTGCAATCTGTTCATCAGAAAATCCTTGCCAAATACAAGTAGCTCAAGCCCTAACTTCACATTCAAATAGGCCTCTCAGAACAGCTAATCGGCTGCACAAAGGCGGACTCCTCTCATATCCATTTCTAATATCTTTGATTTAACGAGAGTCACAACTGCACAGTATCAAAAATGCAAATAAAGCTTACTGACAGCCCTCCAGACACGAATTCTAAAGTGTCTTTGGTGTACAAGCTACTTTAATCCTTTCTGTGCACCGGAATTTTTCCTATTTAAGAATAGGATAAAACTGAACACATTTAGATATTAAGATTGTGAGGCTTACCTCCAACAAAATTACCTGCTGGGATGAAAGGAGCAACTGGGAAGTTTGCTTTGCCCTTCATTTTACAAACCAAGGTCAGTCCTGAAACACCAGTCCACCTGCAGCTGCCTGGCAGTTCATTAAGTCATTCGGGGTTGACTGTTGTGAGTTCATCATTGCACAAACCCCAAATGTAACTTTGAGTAAGAGGAGGATAATAAGAATATCTCTGGGCAAAGCCCACAAATTCCAAATATTTAACTTAAAAAGCCTATAAGTTGGGTAGCAATCACTCAAAGTGGGAGGAACACATTTATATCCCACTTGGACCTGGAATACATGTCAGCCTTTTATATTAAATATATTTTAAGCATTTTGATATTTTAAAAAGATGTTTAATCAGGAGCTTAACTCTTGAAAAATGCACACAATTGATATGCCCACCACTCAAAGATGTTTTCAAAGTTCAACTAGAAGAGTAGAAATTAGTAAAATTTATCACTGCCAAGCTGATAAAGTCAGAGGAAGAAAAAAGCCAAACAGGTAGTCAAACAGTGTATGGAATCAGGAAACTGAGTCACTAAGGTTCCTCACACAAAGGGGCTTAAAAAGGGTATGTCATGAAGTAACCTGGTACTTGCCCAGTCTATGAACCAAAAGTTTCTTCTTTTCGGTTTAAATTTAAATCATTTTTAATTTTTCAATTACAGTTGACATACAATATTATATTGGTTTCAGGTGTACACCCCATGAGACATTACATAATTTCCTAAGTGATCACCCAGAGAAATCTCGCACCCATCTGACACCACACATAGTTCTTAGAATATTACTGACTTTATTCCCTGTGCTGTATTTTACATCCCCGTGACTATTCTGGAAGAACCAATTGCACTTCATCCTTTCACCTTTCTCACCCAGCCCCCCAAATCCCCTCCCATCTGACAACCATCAATGTTATTTGTATCTATGAGTCTGTTTCTGTTCTGCTTGTCTGCTCATTTTGTTTTTTAGATTCAATTGTTAACAGATATGTATTTACTGCCATTTTATTGTTCATATTTTTAAACTTTTTTTCTTCTTCTTAAAGAAGACCCTTTAACATTTCATGTAATACTGGTTGGGTGATGATGAACTCCTTTAGCTTTTTCTTGTCTGGGAAGCTCTTTATATGGCTTTCCATTCTAAATGATAGCCTTGCTGGGTAATCTTGGTTGTAGGTTGTTGCTTTTCATCACTTTGAATATTTCTTGCCCATTCCTTCTGACCTGGGAAGTTTCTGTTGAGAAATCAGCTGACAGTCTTATAGGAGCTTCTTTGTAGGTAACTAACTGATTTTCTCTTGTTGCTTTTAATCTTTGGCATTTTAATTATGACGTCCCTTGGTGTGGGCCTCTTTCAGTCTATCTTGTTTGGGACTCTCTGCACTTCCTGGATTTGTATGTCTATTTCCTTTATCAGGTTAGGGAAGTTTTCTGTAATTGTTTTTTCAAATAGGTTTTCAATTTCTTGCTCTCTCTCTTCTTTCCAGCACTCCCATGATGCACCCCCATGATGCACCCCCAACTTCAAGTTGGTACGCTTAAAGTTGTCCCAGAGCCTCCTTACACATCTTCATTTTTTTGGATTCTTTTTTCTTTTTGCTGTCTGATCGGGTGTTTTTTGCTTCCTTACAGTCCATATTCCTGTTTTGATTCTTGGCTTCATCTACTTCCTTGTAATGTATTCTTCATTTCATTTAGTGTATCCTTCATTTCTGACTGGTTCTTTTTCATGGTTCCCATGTCCTTTTTCATGCTGTTGAAGTTCTCACTAAGTTCACTGAACATCCTTATAACCAGTGTTTTGAACTCTGCATCTAGTAGATTGCTTGTCTCCATTTTGTTCAGTTCTTTTTCTGGAGTTTTGTTCTGTTCTTTCATTTGGGACATATTTGTTTGTCCCCTTATTTTGACTGCCTCCCTGTGTTTGTTTCTATGTATTAGAGCTGCTACATCCCCTGGGCTTGGTAGACTGGCCTAATGCAGTAGAGGTCCTATTGGGTCCAGTGGCACAGCCTCCCCAATCATACAAGCTGGGCACTCCAGGTGCACCCCGCCCATGTATGTTGTGTACACCCTCCTGTTGTAGTTGAGCCTTGAATGCTGTTGGCATGTCAATGGGAGGGATTTACCCCCAGGCTGATTGGCAGCAAGGACTGGCTGTGACCAATGACCACCGTGGAGGATCTGCTGTGCATGGGCCGACCCCATGGAGCAGGACAGGCTTCAGCAAGGCTCAGGTGCCCACTGAGTCCACCCCTTGTGTGTGTCACTTGTGGAAGTGGTTGGGTGGTGGTGCTGTATCATGGTCTGAAGATGTCCACTAGGTATCCAGGCTCTGGGGCCTCCCAGGAGGTGCAGGCCAAGGTCAGCCTCTGCCTGTATTCTGCCCAGAACCACCTGGCATGAGCTACAAAGCAAATCTGCAGACGGCTGCTACTTGTGATAGGCTTGGAGGTACCCAGGCAAGGCCTAGCTAGGAACCAAGGCTGGCTGCCACTAGTGCCGGGCTGGGGCCACTTAGCCAGAGAGATACAGAGCATGCCAATGCCAGATGCTGCTTGTTTGACAGATTTTAGGAACATGTAAAGCATGAGCCAAGACAGGTCATTCATATGGAAAAGCCAGTGGAAACAGCTTGGGTAGGTCCCAAAATTGGGTGGGGTGGGGTCTCAGGGAATCACCAGGGCCGGGGCGAACAGTGTGAACCAGGTTGATGAGACTCAGATATGACTAGATGGAGGGCGGGGGCCTCAGAAAGGGAACATTGGCCTCTGCCAGCACCTTTGTGTGACAGAAAGCTGCCCCCCAGCTCTCGCCTTGATGCCAGACATTTCAGTCTCTGCCCCCATACCTGCCTGGTGCCTTTCGAGCTGCTGCCCCAATGCTGCAGCTCAGAGGGAGGGAGTCCCACTGAGCCTGTGGCTGCAGCTCAGAGGGAGTGAGTTCGAGTGAGCCTGTGCGCGGGCCCTTTATGAGGAACTGCCAGGGACTCACTCAGCCACAATCCCTGCTGGTTTTCACAGCCAGAAGTTACGGGTAGTTTTCTCCTGGCACTGGAACCCTGGGCTGGGGGGCCTGGGACCCTTCGCTCCTCAGGGGGACCTCCACAGCTGAGATACCCCTCCCTGTTTTCAACCACCACACGTAGGTGTGGGACCAGCCCCTTCTGCATCTCCACCCTCCTACCAGTCTCCACGTGGCTTCTTTAATTCCCTAGTTGTAGGACTTCCATTCAGCCAGAGTCCAGGGCTTCTGAATGATGCTGGCTCGCAGTGCAGCTGCAGCTGCGATGTGGCCGTGGGAGGAGGCGAGCACTGTTCACCTCGGCCGCCACCTCGGCCCTCACTCTCCCGTACAAACACAGGCCGGCTGCCAGAATAAAGGGGGCTCTGCTCCCTGAGTTCCCGAGAAGTATGCTTAGTTAGGAAAAAGTTCACTTCAACAATAAAGACAAGTTTAAAACATAAACAAATAAACAATCATAAAAAATTAGAATAAAGGGAATGATTTTAAACTTTAAGAGAATGGACCACGTTTCCTTTAAATAAATGCCTGGCGTCTGCATTGCTGCCTCACTGTCCTTCACGTAGAGCTCAGTTTGGGAAGCATGTTAGTGTCTCACTATTCAGAACAGTAATATTCAATATATAATAGTCAAACATTAACATTAAACTAACAAGGGTGGGAAAAATAAAAACCTAAAGTTGAAAGCAAGCTGAAGCAAATGATCGCAATGTACTTCAAATTTGTAACCTCGCTGCCGAGGGCGGAGGAGAGAAAGAACGACACAGGGGTGAGCTCGTGTGCCGCCTGCCCTGCGGGGAGGCACGGGGGGGGGGGGGGGGGACACATAGCAGGGCGCCCTGCACCGTCAGGACGTCTGTCTCCGCGAGTAGCACGGTCGAAGCAATCCTGAAACTATGCTTAGATATACTACAGAGCTGAGTAAATGAGTGAATGTGTCAGGAGACAGGGTTTCCCTGTGAGAGCAGGAGAATCAGACACAGAATGGACATAAGCATCCCCTGTGGAAATGGTGTGAACCTGAAGTGCCAGTGTGAACACCTAAAATGTGCCCATGTGCATGTGAAGCAGGTGTGTATTATTTTCCCTACCTCTGACTCCTAAAAAGGCTGGAAGTGAATCAACTCCATTAGTAAGTAGCACACCTAGCACCCCAAGGTTGGTTTCTAAGACCATTCTCCTCTAAAGGAGACCAGAAATTCTCCCAGAAATGTTTACAGGGAGGGAGGAAGGGAGGGAGGGAGGGAGGTGTGATAGGCAGTTAGACAGACAGGAGCAGAGCAAGGACAATGGACCAGGTACAGAAGGTCACCAAAGTGGAAAGCCCCAGGTGCATAGCAACAGACAATTGCAGGGTGGTGCCTCGCCCCCCGGGTGACCTTTCCTACTCTAGCAGTTTGAACCCCCATTTTTCCTCCCTAGATATAACATCTAGGCCTCAGTTGTATTTCTGCTCCAGGCCCAGAAAAGCAATAAACCAGCCACAGCTGACCTCAGGACCAGCGGCACTGAATGATGGCCCCCACCCTGGCACCAATCAATCAGTGGAGACCATGACCCTGAAAGGACACACCTGGAAAGCTGCTGAATATTATAATGTGATCTTTGCCTGGGACCTCCCCTGAGATCTCCACCCTTAAAACCATTAGGATGGAGGACCCAGCTCTCCCCCTCCTAGGAACATGCCCATGCCTTTTCCTTTCCCATCCCTCATCCCTGGGCCCCCAAGGGCATTACCATGAGCTTAGGCACTCCCAAGCTCCAAGGGCCCTTCCTTTACCTCTACAACTTGTTTCCTAAGACCATTTCTTCTAGGAATTACTTCTTCCACCTCTGTCATTTTACCAAATAAATGTTCTTATAGTTCGGGTCTTTGCTCTGAATTGTTTCCCAGCCGGAACCCAAGTACCATGGTTGCTGAACCCAGGTCTGGTCTGACCCACCTGCCTAACACCCAGTGCCATTCCTGCCGCCAAAAACAGAGGATGGAAAAAGGCTCTTTCCAGGAGAATGCTGGCTGCTGACTGCTCAATGTTGATGCCACGGTTGTCAATTCTTCAAAGGAAAGACTTTTTCAAGCAAGAATTATCAACAGAAGTTCAATCAGAGGAGAAATTTTTGAAGAATAGATATTTGCTTGATCTTCAAGTGCGTCCCCACGAGTTGCTTATGAGGAAAAATACAGTAGCTATAGAGTGGGGACATCGGACAACACCTCGACCAGGTCATGAATATTAATATCACCAATGAAGAGGACACTGGCTACCTCTGGATGTAATGCCTGTGAGGGCGTGTCACCAGGTATCTTGGCCTTCATCTTATCGTGAGGAAACATCAGATGAACCCAAATGAGAGCCTTTTTATTGTTTTTAAAATGGAAGGGAAGGGCTGTATTTTTTAAAATGTCAATATCTTAAAAGATAAATACAGCCTAAAAACCTGTTCCCCAACCAAAGGAGACATAACAACTAAATGTGGTATGTGATCGATCCTACAATGGATGTTTGACTAAAGGGGGGAAAAATGCTATAAAATGTATCATTAGATCAATGTACCAAACTGAAATATGGACAGAAGATTAAAGCATTATGTCTATGTTAAGTTTCCAGAATTTAATAACTGCACCATAGTTACATAAGAAATGCTGTTATTCCTTGGACATGCACTTTGAAATATTTAGAGGCAAAGGGAGGTGATGTATGCAACTTACTCTCAAACAGGTCAAGAAAAGCATAAAGATGAGGGAAGGAGTGTTCTCACGCACAAATGGTCAGGCACGTGGAGCCAGAGGTTAGTAAAAGCGAGCCAGTATGACGGGACTATGGGTGTTCTTTGTACTATTCCTAGAACTTTTCAGTAAGTTTGAAACTATTTCCCCAAAAAAGTTAAAAAAAAAAAATAGACCAATCACCACCCCCCCCACACACACACACCCCAGTGAATTTAAAATGACGTCTGGCAGTGTTTCTACTTTCATAATCTTATTTCTATTAATATTACCTGAATGTGGAGGAAAATATGGAGAAAGTGTTATGTTCAAAGATGTCTGCCACAGCATTGTTTACGAAAGCAAATTTCTGAAAATACCACATGTATTTTTTAAAAACCGGGTAATGGTTAATTAAATTAAGATGTGTAGCCCTGGCTAGTGCGCTCAGTGGTTAGTGTCAGCTGCGCATCAAAGGGTCCAGGGTTCGATTCCTGGTACTTCCGTTGCAGGTTCACTCTCCACCCCCCGTGGGGGTGCATGGGGGAGGCAACTGGTCGAAGTGTCTCTCTCACATCGATATTTTTCTCTCTCTCCCCACCCTCCCTCCATTCTACTCTCTCTGAAAAAGCAATGGAAACAATATCCTCAAGTGAGGATTTAAGAAAAAATTATGCTATGCTGTGTAAATTCCGCAGAGCACTATGCAGCCTTTAAATGCGTACAAAAGTCTTCAATAACAGTGGGAAACAGGTGATACGACACTAAGTGAAAGCAACAGGAATAAAAACGATTCGTACACTGTGATCGCAGGTAGAAGGATGCCAAGGGGGAAATCACAGAGAAAAGGGGAAGAAATTCAAGAACAAGCCAACACCAGCCACCCGTCTCCCGGACAGAGCTACGGACGATTCCCTCCCTTCTGCTTCCGCGCATTTCAGAGAGACAATCACCGTATAATAAGGTTCTCATAGAGCAAACTTCACTCTCAGGATACGCAGAGGTACTCAGAAGGGGCGCCCGCAGCATAAAACAAAGGGCACTCACTGCTCACGTTCAGCTGTGCAAGTGCAACGTGAGCGGGTCCCGAAGGTGGGAGATAAAGAAGGAAAGAAGTCACGCTAGGGGACGGTCTTCGGTGGGACTTATTTAAGCTGAGTCCACAGGTTCATGAGCCCAGCTGCCTCCTTTCTGCTTATTCTGATCCATCGGAAGACGGTGAGATGAGAGCACCCGATACATCGCATGCACCCCATCCCTCCTCAAAGGGGGGAAGAGGAAACCAAGGCGCTGACAAGGATGGAGCACAGGGGCGGCTCGTTCCCGCAACACTGGGCCTTGCCGAGCGCAGCCGTCACGTTTCTTCCCACTCCTGCCCAGACTCGGGGGCACACGCAAGCTGAAACCCTCCCGCTCGGCCCCGTCCCTGACGTGGGTCTTCTACAGGCGCCCTGGCCAAGCGCAATCATCCTGTCCCCAGGACTGGTCTCTGCGCAGGGGTCACGGTGGCAGTCACAGAGCGAGAGAGGGAGGGGGAGAAGAGGGGGGAAAGGGGCGGGAGGAGGGGAGGAGGGAGGAAGAGGAAGGGAGGGAGGAGGACTGGGGAGAACACACCAGAAGTCTTAAAAAGCAGGTGACAATGATGAGGGATAAATGTCTGGCTAACTGGAAGGTTGGAAGTAAAAGTGAGAGCACCACCACTCATTTTCTAAGAGCATGTGAGGCTCCCACAGTCGCTGCCAAAAAGTCGGGCTATTTTTTAAGGGGTTATTAAGAAAATTATGTGTAACAAAACAAAAGAGGAAGTTCCTTAATTAAACAATTATTATAGCTCAGTTCTTGTTTAAGATATAATCACTTGAAACATTTAATTATATTTATTTCTTACTATACCCTGGTTTGAGTAATCTTGAACTTCAACTGAAACTCGTAACTCAGCCAATAAAATAATTAAAATACTTTTGCCAACTTGACTTGGATAAAAAAGTCAAACACTTCATTTAAAATTTATGGGAGGAACATTGATAAGAATACACTAATTTGTCATTCAGATTTCAAACTGAATCAATTTAATGACTGCTGATAGCAAAGCAATAGGGATGCAAAGAAGAAAAACAGTCATACAATTGACAGTTAACCAAAGCTCCTGTCATGTTTTATGGATCAACCATTGTCTCCAAACTTGTGAAAGAACTCAATGTGCATTAGCTTCTAGAATCTTATAGCTTATCTGCACTAAACTATAAAAGAGGAGTACAACGAGACGCACAGTTTGAAGACTTCATCGATTTGAACGAGCACCGGTAAGGAACTTCCCCGTGACCCGTGACCCCGCTCCCTCTCCGGGCAGCGCCCTCCCGGGGCTGGGGCCGACCAGTCTTTCCTCTTTGTATGCATGTCCTTTATCGGCGAGCCAGTCACAATGTCTTTCAGACTTGAGTGATAAATGACAAAACAACATAGCTCCACTTTAAAATATGACTGTCCTTGGAACACCGCTCCAAAAAGCAACTGGTTATGCCAGAGGATAAATAACGCCCAGCAACACTGCCACATTCAAAGCAGGCATGAGGACGGAGAAATAAAAACAGGGCAGGGTAAAAAGGAACCGAGGAAGACGGTGGGAGCCCTGAAACGTCAGCGTCAGCAATGCAAAGTGAAACCGCTCCGATCACTGTCCCTCCGGTTTCCCCCCACAAAGCCAGCAGGAGGCTCAGCAGGGTGGGCGGGTTAGCACGCACCAGTTTCCCCTCTGGCTCCCACCCTCAGCTCCCATTTTCAAAACCGGTTGAGAGCTATGTGCCTTCTGAGACAGAGGCCAAGTCAGGGCTCCGGCGCTACAGCTGCTGGGGCCCGACGGAAAGCAGAGTCCTACTGAGGATTCATCAGGAAGACGCACTTCCCAGGCCTCCGGCTACGGACGTGGAAGGCTCTGGACCAAGGTGACTCTGCCGGCTATACTTAAAAGGGGGGCCGATAACCTGCATAAATTGCATGTCTAATTGTATTCATTTTAATAAATCAGAGCTAAACTTGACTTATTAAAAAAACAGTAGTCCAACAGTGACAAGACCACCCAGAACAAATATTTCTAAAATATAAACAAGAAATTCAAATCTTGTCCAAGTGTCATATTCTCACCATGCCCAGTCCTGCCCATCCATTTAAGACTGCACTGCTCCCTGCACTCCCAGTTGCTCTCAGCCTGCTCTACTTTGTCCACAGGTGTTCTCACCCTCAGAACACTAGAGAATTTGTTCTTTTAGTATGTTAATTGTTTATTTCTCATTCCTCCTCCCCCCTTAAATATAAGCTCTACAGGGGTTGGTATATTTGTCTGCTTAGTTTACTAATATACCCCAGTGCCTGGCACATACTAGATACTCACTAAATGTCTAGTAAATGAATGAATCCTTCATTAAGCTAAACAATTTCTTGAAGCTCTTCTTATTCAGGCAGAAAAGGCAAAAATTAGGCAGGGAATTTTTAAAGAGTTATAATAGGACAGATAAAGGGTTACTATCTTGACTATGGAAAGCCTATTTACAAACTAGTAAAGACACACACACAGTCTTAAACACCGACTCAGAAGTAGGTAAAGAACCTAAACTACTGCTAAAGGAACAGCAAGTACTTAATGTACATTTAGAGAAAAATAAACTCACCAATATGAAATAAACACTAAAAGGATATTTTTCCTGAGTAATTAGCAAAGATTTTTAAAAGTTATTATTTATTCAAGTATAGTTGACAGCAAAGAATTTTAAAACTAAGGTCCCCTGACACAATGAGAGTGCAGTAAGATGGCCATGCCTGACCAGGAGCCACTGTTCTAGAGAGTAACTTGGAAATAAGAATTTAGAGCTAAAAAAAAGTCTGGATGTCTGACCCAGGCATGTTAGTTGTGAAACCTTATTCCAAGGAAGTAACTCTAAAATATAGACAAAAATTAAATACAAAGATGTGCATCAAAGCATTATTTATAACAGCGAAATTCTGGAAACAGTCTAGAGGATTAACAATGGAGAAACAGCTCAATTATGGTCCTGCCACTAAATCAATTATCATTACAGTCTTTAAAATGTATGCTTGAAAAATTTTTAAAAGACCGTGGCCCTACCTGGTGTGGCTTCATGGGTGGGAGCACCACCCATCCTGTGCACCAAACGTGGCGGGTTCACACCCAGTCCGGGCACATGCCCGGGCTGCGGGTCTGATCCCCAGCCAGGGCGGTACCGGAGGCAACTGATTGATGTTTCTCTCTCACATCGATTTTCTCTCTCTCCCTTCCTCTCTCTAAAAACAAATAAATGAAAACTCTTAAAAAAAAAAAAGACAAAAGACTGTGAGCAATACAATGTTAAATAAATAAAAGCAAGCCAGGTCTCCGCACAGGACAATGTGGAGGAAGGCAAGGAAGCAGATTTTACTACCAAGAGTATTTCTCCCTGAGTGATTTTTATTCTCTAGACTTTTAATGATTTTGTTTTATTTATTACATATGTTCTACCTTTATAACAAAAAATGCTTAATGAAAGAAAGATTTCATAGAACAGTTAGGATAAAATATGCTTTTGAGTATTATTAACAAGACGAATAAAGTTTTTTAAAAAAAGGATAAAACTTCAAAAAAAAACATATTAGCATTTTAAAGAAACAAAACACCCTTAATCCCCTTTAAATTTAAAAAGCAAAAAAACAAAAACCAGCAAATAATAGACCACAGCCCTGAATAACTGTACAGGGTCCTTTCATTCCAAAATTACATTAACATTTTTCTCTTAAAAGTCATTATCAAGTATGACAGAACATTTTTAACAGGAACACTTATAAGTTTTATTTCCTAACTCACTTAGCTGCGAAAGAGGAACAAACCTGAAAAACAAAAAGAAAATACAAAGCACGTATGGCATTAGCACCATCCTTCTGTGAATATAAACTAAAATTATTGAAAATAAAAGGACTTTCCAATAAGTCAGCCAAATATGGAGTCACTGATCAGTGACAAATCATCTGCTGGGAAAAGGCCAAATCTATAAAAACAGCTTTACCTGTATGGATGGTTTAGAAGAAAAAACTATCCAGGCTCTATGGAAACCCTTTTTCTTGATCTGCACAGGCAGAGCAATCATTCAGACTATTCTATAACAACTTCAAATGTTTAGAACACAGATGACGGCTGCGCTTACAGACACAGCCCTATAGACGCAACACCCGCACACGCGCCTCGGAAATCTACAGGACTATCAACAGAAACATGAAGACCCTCTGCAGCCATCTGACAGCACCGCTTCATGAAATCACACGGGAGCTCTATCTAAACCCTTCTAGGGCTATCCAGAGATGCAGTGTAAAAGAATGTAAAGGAAAGGTAGGAAAATTCAAGCAAACCTATTAGTTTTCTTTAAGCTCAAATATATTTCTTAAGGCTAAACATCAGTAGCAAGATGCCTGGGTGCTAACACGTTCTTTTATAACCTTTGCTTTGAATCTAGATCCAGAGGGAAAATCGTGTTTACAAGAACCACAAGACATGTGAAAAGCAATAACCAAGATAAATGAAAAAATGCTGGGTTAGGTTTTAGTCGGAACTTTATTGCAAAGGTACTTTGTTTTATGAGATGAAGAAATCCACTTTTCCTCCTCTCCTCTAGCGTTACATATTGAAAAAACAAAAACATGATTAAACTATTCTTTTAATGCCATCTCATCATTTATAAAGAGCTTCAGGAAAACAATTTGCATGCAGGCTGAGCACGGTGGTGCAGTGAGGAGTGTCAAAAACTAAAGTTCAATTTCCAGTGCTAATCAAGTTTCTAAAAGGAACTCCATTCTCTCCCCTACCTGACTTTGTTGTTGTTTCAGTCTTAATTCCACATCTCCTAAAGTTTTGAATCAATTTTTTTAAAAGACAAAAGTAGCATGTCAGAGAAAACATCAGAGGTAATTAGCGCTCGTCAATTGTTCTCATTCCAGAAGAGAAAAAACGGGTCGGAACTTTTGGATTATTTTCATGGTGTGTATTTATGAAAGAGGAAGTGTAGACAGTAGCGAGCATCAACAGAAAGAGGCGAGCGCCCAAACAGATTTATGAAAAGCAAACACGTCTGTGACAGAGACTTGCCTTGGTCTTTCCATTTTCAGCCTCTACTACAAAGCAGAGGGCTGCAGACCTGTCTGCATGTTAGGATCATCTGGAGTCTTAAGAAAATGCCAAAGCCCATGCCACAATCTTTGAAGAATGAAATTGGGCATCAGAGTGTTTTAAGTTCCCCAGGTTTGGTATAGAAACCAAATAAATTCTTCTACCTCCCTTAAGATCTACCATAGAGCTTGGCCGGGGGTGGCTCAGCGGTTGAGTGTCAACCTAGGATCCAAGCGATCGGGGTTCGATTCCCGGTCAGGACGCATGCCTGGGTTGCGGGCTCAATTCCCAGCCGGGGGCGTGCAGGAGGCAGCCAATCAATGACTCTCTCATCATTGATGTTTCTCTCTCTCTCTCCCTCTCCTTTCCTCTCTGAAATCAATAAAGATATATTTAAGAAAAAAAAAAAAAAAAAGATTTACCATAGGGGTCATCCCAGGGAGGGAGGGAGGGAGGGAGGGAGGGAGGGAGGGAGGGAGGGAGGAAGGAAGGAAGGAAGGAAGGAAGGAAGGAAGGAAGGAAGGAAGGAAGGAGGGAAGGAAGGTCACTAATTCATAAATCTGTGTGTGTGTCTTTTAAGAAAATCATGTACACACATACTCACTGCTGTTACTGAATGAAACCAGCTCAACAAAATGCTGAACAAACCATGATAAAGGTACCTGGCGTTCTCTGCGGACCCGAGCTTATACCACACAGACTATTCCTTCAAGCACGCTGACCTGGGGGAGAACAGAGGGGAGAGAGTCTTCCTACAAACTCCAAACAAAGTTATACAATTGCCAACTGACTGCCACACTTTCTAGTGACGAATGGCAGCCACTGGAGAGGTGTTTGAAGAAGTAACATGCTTCGCCTCGCCTGCCTTCATGTTTCTTCTAACAAGGGGAAGGACATTAAAACCCTCTGCTAAGTTCAAAGCTGGGGAAGGAGGCAAAGAAAAAAGTCCAAACCCTTATAATTCCAATAAAATAAAAAGACTCCCTGAAGCTCACTTTCTGACTGTACATATTATTTAAACATGATCCAAGAGGTTTACTGGTTGCACAGCATTTTCCTGCCCCCGCTCCTTGCAGCCCCTCCCGAGCCGGGCTGGAGGCGCATGTGCTCTGCCTGAGCCGCTGCTGCCCGACCTCTGGGCTCGTCCGACAGAGCGCCGCGCGTGCTCGGCTTAAATCGGCAGAGATCTCTCATCCCCAGGAAAGGGTATAGATTATTTTTATGCCATCCAAATGGGAGAATGTCCCAGATACCAGATGATGAAGGGGCCCCAGAGGGACCATCATGCTAACATGCTTATGAGCACTACAAAATCTGGCTTCAAAGACACCTGTAAGCTTGGCAGTGCTTCCACGGATTGCGCTGAACAGTGAGGACGCATTTGCTAAGCGGTGGGAGCCAAGGGCATCAGACAAGAAGCACGTCCTGTGCATGTGGCCACATCAGAGTCCAGATACATGACATTCTCTTAGGAGAAATCCAGAAAAATTGGTGCATCAATTTATGTGCTACACACAGGGTTGTGCTTCATTACTGTAGCATAGGATTAAAAACATAAATCTTGACCACACTCAGAAGACCCGAGGTCGAGCTATATAACATTTTTTCCTTAGTACTGGCTTTTGGCATTTTGGTGATTTCAACGACATTTATAATGGGCCAGCCTTCAACAAAACATCACTTAACTAACTTTAAAAAAAAAATAGCACATAAAGGTGAAGTGGATACTTCTTTGCAGAACAGATATGCTAGAGATTAACTTTAGAATCGCTCTCTCACCCTAAATTTTCTTCTGTCTGCAGTAAAGTCACCTACATCGGTGACAGAATAACTCCCATGGCAACAGACTGACATCACAAACGCCAGACTAAGACTTGGCTGCAAAGCCAAAGGAGATGATGGGCTGGGAAGGGAGAGGCTATAATTCAAACAAATCTCTTCCAAAATAGCTCTGGGAATACTAAACATTTAGGCCAGTAAATTGCTTTCTGTATACGTGTTCTCTTTTTTGAAGTTTGGCCCAGTGTGACAGTCTCTCTGTAAGTCAGAGCCTCAGCATTATTTTAATGTACTGTTCTGTATTTAATAATCTTGTGCTTCAGACATTAGTCTGTTACCATGGGAATGACAACAGTACAAATACAGGATTATGGCTATCAAGCAGGAGAAAAGAAATTCTGAATAAGCCTCGTTATGTTCAATAATTAGCAGCTACATGGTAAAAAACAAAATCATGAATTTAGGTTGATACATTTATCTCAGTGTTTGAATACAACTCTGAGTGTGTTATTGCTTTAAAATGAGATTCTAACAAACTGCCAAAAATCCAGTTGCTACTCTGCTGTAATTTAAAAACTCATTCTGCCCATCTCTTGCTTCTCCTGATAATTCTTTCCTGCCGACGGCAACCAGCGGGCCACACACACATCCCACAATGGATTCTGGTGGCTTGACCCAACGTTTTTAAGAGAAAAGCACAGGACGGCTAAACATCGCAGGCTCCTCCACCTTAGTTAACTGCAGAAGGCCCGGCTCCCAGGAAGACGCTGCCGCCTCCCTCAGCGAGCCGTCTGTGTCACCAAGGGGCGAATGGTGGCTGCAGGACAGGGCTGCTATGCAAGAGGCATGAAAGTCAACAGTGAGCAACACGCGATCTATCTTCTAAGTGACAATAAAGGACATCGTACTCTATGATGTTCACCGTAATGACTAAGAAAGCATTCCAAGCAGTTAGAACTCTGAACACAGCCTGCAACTTCACTAATTACAGGAAAGACTAGCAAAATCGTGGATAGACATTTTGAGATTATTAAAGACTGCTACGGCAGTATTTCTCCAGGCCAAAGACTACATCCAAATATACAAGCATGTACTAGAGCCATGCCATAGCATTGTCTTCCCTGAATATTTGGGGAAATGAGCATACTGCCAGACCTCTGGTGTCCTGTGGAATCACCACTTTCTGCCAGTAGTTATTTTAACATACCCCACCTTGATCAGGCAGCAGGAATGAAATCTTCAGCTACTCTTAGGCCAGTGAACACCTGACTCAGATTGTCAGCTCCTGGCATGTTCAGACCTCCCAACTTCTCTCTTCCCTGAGGTTCCCAATTCTAAGGCAATGGCACAACACATCATTGAAGGGAAGTAATTTTAGAACATGCCATCCAAATTAACTGGTCATGAATAGGCTCTGATTAAAATATAAAGCGCTTTTAAAATGATTTAAAATGATTCACTGGAACTAATTTGAGATATTTTAATCTCTGAATGAGCAATGAACTATGGTCTCCCTAGGCCCAGCCTTGCCTTAGAGAGGGACATTTCTAGTTAGGCCTTTGCCCTTGGTAAGAGGTATCTGAGCCTCGCCTTAGAGAGGGACATTTCTAGTTAGGCCTTTGCCCTTGGTAAGAGGTATCTGAGCCCTACACACGATACTGCCCACGCCTGAATCTCCCACTACCTTTTCTGATTTATATTGTTCCAAATTAGGCCCACTTCTCTTCTACTTTCCAAACTAGACTGTGTCTACTTCCCCTCACCAAGTATCGCTCATTTGTTTACAGGCTAGATAGCCAGATAATTTTGAACACAACGTGACAATTATTTAAAGAGTCATATGAGATCAAAAGACCTTGGCTTACATTCTTTAGTCATTTGTTTGAATTCCATTTTAGATTAAACAAAAAAATATTTTCCCAACATAATGTTCTAACATATTCACAGGGCTGCAACTAGGGCCACTTGTGAACCAATACCTAAGCCACACTTAACCAGGCCTTTCTAACGTGACTGTGAAGTTCAAGGGGATGTCTGCTGCTTTGGAAAGTGCCAGCTGAGACCCACTACAGATTCCTTCACAAAATCCTTTGGCGCCTGGTCCCTATGATTTCCTAAATCTCAGCCAAAGACACTTCGGATAAGAGGAGGAGAGCTGACCTCTATTTTTTTGCTTTCTAGACCTTGTTCTTTCTTTCTGGATAAAACTTGAGTTGAAAAGTGAGGGGGAAAAAAACCTATATATTGGAACAGTTTGATAAGCACAGAATCCCAGTTCTCCCAGACTTAACCCTGCCAGCAATCTGATGACGTAGATATTATTATACCCACTTTAAAAATAAAGGCATCAGGGAAGACAGAGATATCCAACAATTAGTAATGGAAGAGTGGAATTCAAACCCAACACAACTCAAGACCGAAAGTTCTTTCTATCTAGAATTCCAGTCTTCCTGAAAGCAGGAACCCTGTCTTTTTAATCTTCTGTGTAATCTCAGAGATGACTCATACAAGAGGTTCTTAAGAAACCACAAATAAACAGTTAAGAGGCAAAGGATTTACAGGAAACCATCTAGTTTCATTCATCAAGGCAACCCCTTGCCCATACCAGACCAGAGCACACACGAACTTACACCACAGCAGCAGAGATGAGGGATGGAGCCTTAAACATCTATCCATTCCGAAGTTGGTGTAGCCAAGCATAAGATTGTCACTTACCTAAAAGAGAGATGAGAGAAAGCATCGTTATTGTAAATGAGTCGTGATTCACCTCTTAGAAAGTTATAATCAATGTGTCCCTAGCACAAAAGAGTAAGAGCTCTCTCTTCACAGCTCGAATTTCTCAAGGCCATCTCACATTCTTGGTTACTATTTAAATCCAAGTCTCTTTCTCACCTTAACCTAGAACAGCCTTTATTTTTTTGAGGTGATAGAACACCTTTAGAAGACTAACCTCTCCCTAAGAAATTACACGCAGACACCTTTCACACAGCTGGGTGGGTTCGCAGCCCTCCCGCAATCTCCCTCTGACCCGGGATGACGAGAGTCTGATACAGGCCGCGCTGCAGGATGTCCCTGGGTCTTCACCGTGCTTCAGGTTGCCTCAACCCCGCACACAACTTAAATTCCTAAAAACGTGTGACGTATGTGCAACATTTTGCACCCAGCAAACAGAAAAGGCACATTTTCTATCCTCGCAGGATACGTTCATTGATCTTACAGAGAGACGAAGGCAGAGAGAGACCCAGCGACGTGAGAAACACTGAGGGGCTGCCTCTCGCACGTGCTGACCAGGGGCCGAGCCCACAACCTTTCGGCGCACAGGACGGTGCTCCAGCCAGCTGAGCCAGGCCAGCCAGGGCACAGGTGACACACCCACAAAAAACTGGCCAAGACGAGGTGGCAAAGAAAGGGTCTGGAAACAGCAAAGAACCGACAAGTACGTATTTGGATGACAACTAGATCTGTTGGTTACAAAATTCTAAATTTTAAAAATTAAACAAACCAAACAAAGAATTCCCAGGAAAACCTGAAAAAGAAAAGCTATGCTGTGTGTGTGTGTGTGTGTGTGTGTGTGTGTGTGTCTATGTTGTAAATTGACTGGGGTGGAGATGGGACTAGCCCTAATAGTAGAACATAGTAGAAAGCTTCTATAAGTAAAATTCTGTTGTTTTGTTGCATAAATAAACAGACAAATGAAAAAAACATAAAGCTCAGAAACTGATACAGCATATACAACTTAGCATAAGGTAACATCTCAAATCAATGAAGGAAAAGATGAACTTTTTAACATTCAGTTTGAACTAGAAAAAAATTAAATTGCATCCATATTTCACATTATATACCAAACTACTCTCCAAATAGATCACAAATCTAAATTAAAAAATGAAGTTATACAATTATTGAAAGAAAGTAAACTTGGGTGAATTCCATTATAAACTAAGAGTGAGAAAAGGCAGATGCAGAAATAATAAAAAATTAACAAATTGGTCTACATAAAAAAAAAAAGCCATTGGTTGGAAGACAAATACATACTATATCTAGAAGAAAAACACCAACATCCCCAAAGAAAAGCATGGCAAATATATGAACAGGGAGTATACAGAAAAATAAGTGAAAATGGCTCAGTGTTACTCAGTAAAAGACGTGCATATACAAGATGTACCAAAGAAATGTATACACAGCTGATACTCAACTGGTGTTTTGTTTTTTCAGATTTAACCCACTGGAATTAATAATTATTCAAAGTGTGCATGCATTTTGGGGGGACACCCTGTATTTTTCAGATTATGTTGGCAAGGACCCCAAACTCTGACAACATAATGAGCTGAGGGGAACCAGCACCTCCGTGTATTTCTGGTGCGAAGGTAAAACGGCACAAAGCCCTAAGGAAGGGCCTGGGCAGGTGCCAGCAGAGATGGAGACTTATAAGCCAGCGTAGAGGGAAAAGGCTGAGTGAGTGAAGAAAAGTAGACTCTTAATACATGGTGCTGACAGAATTCCAAAATAACGAAAACGCAGAAAGAATGACAGAAATGGAAAATCATTTGGCAAACACCACAAGCCAGAATAGATGCTAAATTTAAAAAGGGAAAGCAGTTGTTTTACTGTGGGACATGCGGCAGATGCCACCTTGGCCTGCTGTGCTAGATGTTAACATTTGGGGAACCTGGATGAAAGGTCTACGGAATTTTTAGCAAAAGTTTGGAAAGTATAAAATTATTTTTTAAGTTAAAATTGTCTTCAAAAATTTTTTAAATAAAAAGCATTTCTTTAAAAATATATACTTAAACAAAATGGCACTGGGACAGATATCCAAGTGGAAAAAACTAAAAGTAGACCCTTACTTCATGACATGCACAAAAATGTGTTAGGTTAACTGAGTAAAAAACAAAGTGAAACCTTTAGAGGAAGAGAGAGAGAGAGAGAGAGAGATAGAGATTTATGACCTTGAGTTTGCCTACAGCAAAATTAAAAACAACAAAAGATAGTATGAACAAAGTAAAAAGGCAAGCCACCCACTTGAAATGCATATCACCAACAAAGGATTAGTATTCAGAACATAAAGAATTTCTCCTTATCAAAAAAAAAGACAAACAATCGAATAGAAAAACAAAGATCTGACCCAGCAACTGACCAAAGAGAAAAAAACCAAGGGGCCAATAAATATGAAATGATACTCAACGTCATGAGTCAGGGAAATGCAAAGCAAAGCAAGGAGATATGTTTACACTGCCATCGAATTGGCAAAAGCTTGGTTATCTGGCAAGGGGGGGGGGCACTGGAGGAGCCAGAGGGCTCGGGAGCCCCTCATAGAGCCCTGAGGGCCTGAGAGCCTCGAGCGAGGGGAGGGAGAGGCCGTGGGGGAAAGTGGGGCGCATCCAGAGTAGGGCCACTCCTGGAAGACCACCCCGAGAAATGACAGCGGTGTCCACACGCAGAAGACGACACAGGGAGACATATGAGAATGCTCATGTCAAAAGCTGGAATGACCCAGCGGCTCATCAGAAGGTGACTAAATAACTAAATGGTGGCATATTTGAAAAAAGGGTTAATATACAGCGGGGAGAATACATAAACTAGAGCCACATGCATCAAAATGAAAAAAATCTCACAAATAAAGGGAGAAGGCTAAAAGCAAATTTCAGAACATGGCATGGCTAACAATATTTATACCACTATATTTAATACTTTATTAAAAACATGCAAAAATACTGCATACTATATATGGACACGTTTGCAGGAAAACAACCGAAAAAGATAAGGGAGCAATAAACACTAAATTCAGGATTGCAGCTTAACCTCGGGGAGGGAGAGGGAAAGGAGGTGAGAACACGCACTCAGGGGCTTGCAGGAGCACAGTATGAAGGCGGGAAAAGGCATGACACAGCCGGGTACGGCTGCATGTTCCCCATGAGTACTATTTTCTATAAATGCGAAATATATAATTTCAAAAAGAATAAGCATAAAACATGGGCCTTTACTAAACACATACCAGTTGAATTCTGTTTAACTTTGATGGGGTTTTGCAGTTTTTTCATTAAGGTATTTCTTCTCTTGATATTTATATTGATATAAAAACATACAGGGTATCTAAGAAGCCATATTTTAAAATTAGGGCTGCCTTTTTGTTTCCTTAAAAGTACCCAAATACGTCCCCCCTTATTTTCATATATTCAGTTACTTAAGGATTTCTATTCAGAAAAAATTTAACCAAATTCCTCTGGAGTATGCTAGACCCCAGAATATATTTAGGATGTTAAGATGTTTCCAAGAGATTTAATTTAAAAAAGAAATCAGATCATCTACGATGCCTTTAATGAAGATGAAATAACTAAAAAATTTGCAATTTTCCATGATAAATGCCAGGTTATACATTACTGTGCAATTTGTATGTTGAAAAGTAATATGTAATTGTGAAATACCCCACGGTTGAGGAAGCATGATAAAAATTTAATGATCTAGTATCAGTTATTTATATAAGAGAGGCAGCTTCCGTATCGCCCTCTGCGCGAAGCGCTGTTGCTACTGAATTTCACCAGGAGTAACTGCACTGACTCACCGCCTGGAAGGTCAACACACTCTAGCATTAAAGTGCTACAAAGGTTTGAGTGAGGGCCGAAAACTCCCCATTCACCTCCTCGCTGCGCTTTTCCAAGACTGTGAGGCTATTGGCTAAGAATGTTAACAATGTGGCCAGGGACCTAAATCCACTTCTCTCACATAATAATTTCACAAAGGAAAAAAATCATTCTATGCTCCCTAACCTTGTCTTACTGCCTTTCAAGTTGAACCTCTAGATAGTTCAGTGCAAATCTGCCACCACTAAAAGGAGAAAGAACCAAAGCACAGGTATAGAGTGAGAGCCACCGCGTCTGGGTGAAGAGGGCAGGGCACTGGTGCCATTAGTGCCTCTGAAATCACTAGACGCACCCAGCAACCAGTGGTTGACCTGAGGAACGTTTACAAAACCCACGTCAAGAGGATAACTTTGATTTCACAATTAACTTTGAAGAACACAACGTCATCTAAGCCAGAGTTTTAGTTTTTGTCTATTGAATAATGATAAACATTTTAAATGGCAAATAGGTCCCTTAACTATCAAATTTCTGAAATGTATTTTTGCTCTAAAAGGGGTGGGGGGTTAACTTACCTGTGGGCTCAAAAACTGAATGACAAGTTTCAGACCTAAGCAAATTTTCAGTCAAACAGAGTCCTCTGAAAACACTTTTCTAAAGAGGTGGTAAATGTTGGACTTGGCAACATCACAAGCAAAAGCCACTTTGTTATTTTTACATGGGAAATTGGGAGCAAGAATGAAGTGACGATGTCCCCCTTAAAAAGCAATAGTCCAATGTATGAACTCTCCTCTGCCTAAAATAAAATGGCAGTTTTAATTCCTCCAACAAATTTGCCCCCAGCACAATAGCTCATTTCTTTAGGCTGCAGCTAGTTGGCTGTCCCTGATCAGCTGAAATCCCTCCACAGCTCAAGATCTGGGCCCGAAACCAAGAAGAATGAGCCCACGAAGGCCTGGGTTCCTGCCCCACTATGCAGGCCAGCACTCTGCCAGGAGGAGGAGCGGCCAGAAAGGGGCGTTCACAGCTGCGCTGGTCAGTGATCTAAAATTACATGGCGTGGGGGGGACACGCTCCCATCTAACCCTGGGAAACCCCATTCAGTCCTCCTTTACTGTGCTACAGTGAAGCACAAAGGATCTACAGAGCTCTTCCTTCTAGCACGCGTTCAGCATCAACTGTACTCCAAGAAAGCTGGTTAAGAAAGACATCGCTCTTATGTGGAAGGGCTCCTAAAAATTCAAAATCCTGAGATAAAAGAAGTCAATGTTATTTCATCAGACAGAAGCTGGGGCAGGGGAAAGCTGGCCAGAAAATACTTATTCCAAAAAAAAGTTATGTTTTGATATTGTTCCAAAAAGAGAATATTGGCAGAAACCTCGAGATTTTGTTCTTTCTGCTGCTACTAAAATGAAATAGATTTTAGTTCTAATCCGGTCATATGAAACAAACCAAAAGCAGACAGACTGGCAAACACTAACTCTAGATGCACAGTGTCAGGCATCATCAGTTCAAAGAGGTCAGAAAGAAGCTCCGGCAGCTATCAAGTATAAGAGGAGAGGAACAACAGGCACGTTTAAATCCTGATCTAGGGAGACAGCACAGAGGAGTCCGCCTGTGCCAAAGACTTCAGAAGCTAGAGAAGGGCCGACAAAGAAAGGGGCCGAGATGGAAAATTCATCAACAAGTCAAGAATATAATAAAGCAAAACTAAACTTCAATTTTTCCAAGAATACTGGCATTCTGCACTCAAAGGAGGCATCACAACACCTCTCTGTACACAAAGGAAACATGAAATCCTGAAATCCGTGCAGCCCAGTTACTAAAGCAACAGCCAGGCAGGGCTGACCCCCAAACAAGCTGCCATAAGAAACCGCACATTCTCCACTTTATCTTTTTTTCCTTTCCGGTTTTCCCTTCCGTTTTGTTTTGTCTTTCTCTTCTTTCATTGTTAAATATTAGCATCCAAAGAAAGGAATCTTGAAAAACAATCTTCTCTCACTCAAGTCCTCTTGAACCCAAGGGGCCACCAAGATAAAGGGCACTGGAGTGATGGGTTTTTAATGAAGCAGTAGCCCAACTAAGTAACTGGGGGAAAGGAAAGAAAAGGTGCTGAAATCTGACCCGACTGCCAAGAGGAAAATTCAACACAGATCCTTGGAGAATGCAAGCAGTTTTAGGGATCTGAGCTCCTTTAGCCTCAACACACTCTTCCTCAGGGACTGCTTCCATATGTTTAAAAAAATCCACTTCGCCTGCTCCCAGATATATAGCATGAGGGCAGGGATACATTTCAAGCTGGCAGAAGCCCAAATCCAACAGTTGCAGCTGTAGTAGCTGCCTTGTTTACAAAGCAATTCAGGAAGCTTTCAGAGGGCAGAGTGCACCAGACAGAAGGGGGTCTGTAAGCGAAACAGGGATGGATCCCAGTGCATTCAGAGCAGACAACACATGTGTTTCCAGGTCCCCTTGGAAACATACCGAATGCCAGCCCAGTCGCCCTTTGATGCTCGTGTTTTTCAGGGAAGCATACCTCCTTAAGCACCAAATCAAACGATATGCTGGTAGTTACTGGGTGTTCCAACCAGAGCACTGGACACAACACGGCCCACAAGGCGCTGGGCCACCCCCATCAGCCGGCCTGGCTCTCGCTCAGGAAGGAGCCGCTCTCACCGCTGAGGCCGAGCGCCTCAGCCCCGTTACCCTTCTCATGTCCTCAGAGCCAGGCCACTGCCGTCCTCTCCCCTTCAGGCCTTTACAATGCGGCCTCCTTGCCATCTTTCTTTTCCGGACGTGGTTTAATGCAGAGTTCCTGTCTAAGATCAAGGAACCCCCGGGGAGAGGGAGGGGAGGGGAGAGGGAAGGAGCAGCGGGGTGAGCGCCCAGGCGGGAGCTGAGCCCCACTGCGCCCCGACAGCTTCCCCTGCGCAGTGACCCCCGCGCTGGCGGCCCAGGGGGGAATAATTAGGCAGGAAGGCGCTCGCAGGCGTTTAAAGGGGTAATTCAGCTAAGGAAGGAACCAGACACGGGAGAGATGAAAGAGAAAGGCATTATTTAAAAGATCGAGTTAACATGGAGCTTAAAATATTTATTTATTTAATTAAGTCGAGCAAAATGACAACGTAAACGTGTGCATTCGTGCGTGTCTGGCACAGCCCCGTTCACACAGGACCATACCATCACTCCACACCTTTCTTCCGCGGGGTCCCGGGCAGATATGATACAGCCACAGTAAAAGACGTTCATAATCCAGTTGTTCGCACCACCATAAAAATACTTCTCCCGCCCTCGAATGAAAAGCATGCACCCTGACGGCAGCCCACTGCGACTCACGTGGGAGGAAGTGGCGGCACAAACCCTGACCACGGCCCGGGCGGGCAGCACCTACACGACAAATCAGCAGAGCACAGAGCCCAGCCCGGCCACGCCGCTCACTGTGTCATTACACATATTAATTACATGTTTAATCGCACATATTAATAACACCTAGTCTATAATTGCGATGTATTCATGTAAACCTAATCAAGGAAAACTAGTGTATTTGCATAAAATCTGTAATGAAAATCATAACGACTACACTAACAAGATAGGGAGAGGAATGCGTGTCTGTGACAAACTGTTTGTGTCAAGAAGAATAGAAAGTGATTCTCTTTCCTGAACATTATTTCAGGCCCATTTAACACAATCTGTGCCACTCAATGAGTGTACAGTGTCCCACACACATCAAATCAGATCTGGATAATGTTCCTGACTTCAGATAAAATTTCATTACTATATTTAGTTATGACATGATAGGAAATGCTTACATTTTTAAACTTAATAAAAACTGGAATATGGTAGGAATTAGGAGAGCCAGGCTCCAATGTGTCCTGCAGTGTTTCACCACCACAACAAGCCCACCCACTGGTGACCTCATACAGTCTCTGACTTAACCTCACCCTTAAAATGAACAAGTAAGAAACAGTATAATTCCTCTAGAAAGAAAGTGGAATACAGTGGACAGCCTCCTTGAGAAGAATGCACAAAATCAAGGTTAATCATCAGTTATGATTTGTTGCCTGCAGTTTTATATACCCTCATTAGCAAACTAGAACTTCCAAATTTGCTGGTTTCATTTCTCCAAATAAAACCAGAGTTTGATAAAAACAAAACAAACCAAAAAAAAACAGTCAGTTAAGACATAGAGCCCGGCCAGGGTTGCTCAGTGGTTGAGCGTCTATGAACCAGGAGGTCACGGTTCGATTCCAGTCTTGGTACAGGCCTGGGTTTTGGGCTCGATGCCCAGAAGGGGGCATGCACAAGGCAGCCGATGGATGATTCTCTCTTATCATTGATGTTTCTATCTCTCCCTCTCTCTTCCTCTCTCTGAAATCAGTAAAAACATATTTTTTTTAAAAAGACATAGAAAATACTTTGAACTTAATAACTTAAGACGGTAATCAAGTCTTCATTCTAATTGTTGTCTGACTTTTATGAAGCACGTCCTTACCAGACAAAAACAAAATCCTTACAAAACCCTGACAGGCACTAAGATTTGTTCAATGTAAAAGCTTGGAAATATTCTAGTTTCAGTGTTAGTACTATATATGCTGTTGTTTTGCTCACAAATAAATCAAGCTGATGTGAGAAAACACACAAACAGTCCTATGAAGCGGACTGGAGCAATCTAAAAAATGAACTACATCTGCTTTTATAAACAGCTATATGAAGCAAACGAAGTATTTTAAAGTTGCACCAAATCTGCTTTCAGAAGTGACTCACGGCTGCGTGTCTACGCAGGAAGAACAGCTGATTCTGAAGTAGAGGCCCCGAGTGCTGTCCCATCAGTGACACCGACACAGCCCCCCGTGCGTCATTATCTCGCAGGGAAGAGGGAAGCCAAGTCTGCTTGCTGAGATTTGTCTTGTACTAGGTCTGCCGTTTAGGGCAATCTGATTGCCAGTTATCGAGGTCCCTACTTTCACATCATTTACATTAACATATCCCGAGCCAATTCAAAAACTGTAGCTATTTTACAAGCAGCAAGAGCCCTTGCGCATGAAAAATAACTAATAAATAGCCATGCACCATAATGGAAAAATGCAATTATTTTCCACAAGAAATGATATCATTCATCGTTTCCAAAATTTTATTCACACCTCAATTACTGTTCATCTGTCACCCTCACTCCTAAAACTCAAAGCAAGTAATCAACTGAAAGATAAATTCTCACTGTGTTTACACATTAGAAAAGAAATTAAAAAGTATCATTTCACTCAGCCATTAAATTGATCACTTTAGAGTTTCTTGGTAAAAACCTAAGAAATGCCTGGTTTATTTACCCATCAGAGGGGGGTGGGGTGAGAACAGAGACATGAGCAAGAAGAGAGGATGTGGAGGCAAAATTTATCCATTTAGATGTTTAGAAGATTTAAAAATGTTTGCTCAAAAGTATTACGAGCTCTCATATATCATTCAACAGTAAACTGACTTCCTTCTTTTGACAAATATTTGTAAGATTATTGCTTTGCAGACAAAGAAACAAAAGATAGACCTAACATTCTCAGCCCAATTTAAACCAATTTTCTTCAAGTTTCCTCCTTCTGCAAAAACTCTGATATTAATAATGATCTAAGACAATGATAAAATCACAACTACTATCAGTTACTGCATGCTTACTGTATGCCAAGCACTGTTCTAGACACTTTGAAAATATTAACCCATTCAATTCTCAAAATAGCTCTATGAGGAAGATACTGTAAGCATCTCCACTACCCAGGCAGGGCACATGAGAGCGCATAACTTGAGCATGATTACAACAGCTGGGATTCCAGGAAGTCTGGCTCCAGAATTTACTCTTAACCACTAGGCTAAAATTAATCTCAAGCTGATATCTAACCATTGGTCTCATGATATCACACTCAGGAGGAATAATCCTTTATGTAAATACTATACTCACACACAGCATAATTGTTAATCCATTGAGTAATGCTGCATTAAAATGAACTTCTCTTCTAGAACCATTTGCTTATTTTTTTGTGACCTTAATTATATAACCTAATCATGAAATTTTATTTCATGAAAATAAGTCATCAACCTGGTGGACTTTTATTTTCATGAAAGTATGTGATTAGGGAATAGAAAAAGAACCCCAACCTTCTACTACGTAAGGAAGACCATCTTTAGGATATATAATCATAGAACATTTTTATTAGTTCAGGGAGTCCTAGTTATCTTAATATTCATCATGTGAGCCCCCATAGTTAGTAAGAAGGCAAAAGTCATCATAACAAAAACCACACCAACCACTTATAAAATTAATCCCTACCCAATTAACACTTCAGTCTGTCTCTACCCATAGGATTAGATTCTTTATAGGTCTCTGGAAGGTTCTACACTGCATATACAAAGAAAACAGACTGCAGCATAAAACTGTAACTCTTATCAAAGATGCAGAAGTTGCCCGGCCAGTGTGACTCAGCAGTGGCTGAGCACTGACCCATAAACCAAGAGGTCACCGGTTCGGTTCCCATCAGGGCACATGCCTGGGTTGCAGGTTTAGTCCCCAGTAGGGGAGGTGCAGGAGGCAGCCGATTGATCTCTTTGATGTTTCTATCTCTATCCCCTCCTTTCCTCTCTCTAAAGTAAAAACATATATTTTTTAAAAGTTTTAAAAAATAGAAAAGATGCAGAAGTTCATGAAATCAATGACAGTGATGATAAAGACTGCTTGAGTCACACGCAAAGTCACTAACCAATGAGTATCTGGCAAACTGAGACCAACCAACCACCAGGAGGGAAACTGCAAGAATGACAAGAGGCTGAGCACTGAAGTGAAGTGAAGGACATGCTGTCACCCAACTTCATCGGAAAATTTGCACTGTAAACACAACCAACACATGACTTTGCTCATTCTAAGAAGTGCAGAGTTGTAATTATACTTTAAATGTTGTTCAATATAGGGTAAAACAGTATTCCAAACGTTTAGTTTCACTCTCCACAATGAAGTTCAATCGAATCTCCTTCCATTTCCTGTGAAAACCCGGTACCTCCTGTAAGTGAATTCGCTTCAGTGACCTTTTCCAGTCATCAGTTACCTTCTAACAGGAGGGCCTCCTGTACACGGTCTGCATTTCAAAGGAACTCACGACGCGACACAGGTGAGGGGACCAGCCTATCCTCCAGCAGAGCCGTCTAATGAGGCAAGAGTTTCGAGTCTGAGAAACTGGCTTCGAATCCCAGCTGAACTGCACAGCAGCTGCAGGGCGTTGGGATCATCTCTTAACCTGTCTCAGGCAGTGTTCACGCCTGGGAAATGGAACGTTCCCTACCTCGAGGAGCTATTATGAAGAGAAAACGAGAGAGCACATGTGAAGCCATTTTTAGTCAGTAAATGGCTAACCAAATGTTGGTTATTCTTATAGTGAAGCTCCATTTCCATGAGCTGATCGTTAATTTCCCAAGCACTCATCATTCATGCATTACATATTGATTGACTACCGGTTGCATATGTCAGATGCTGTGGGAAGTAGCTAAATACTAAAACAAGGCATCTGTTTTTAAGTCTGCTTGTTTTGTGGATTTGCAAAGGTAGTAAGAAGACATAAGTGAACGAAATCAGCATACATGGTAAATAAGTAATATGACATTAGAGTTGTAAAAACAAAAAACAATGGAAATCCTAAGAAACAGTTTGATTCCAAACGCGATCCTCAGGGTAGTCTTCCTGAAAGAAGGCGCATGAAAGAAAGGCACGGCAGAGCGATCTTAGGGTTGAAAGACCTCATGCCCACCTCACTGTATTTGGTTCACCCTGGTCCTTCTGTGCTCCTCTAAAAGGAGCCTCCAAACCACAAACGATGGTGACAAAGCAACACGGGGCTTGTGAAGACCTGCAATTCATTACTATCTCCTGTGCCACCTGCCATGTCTGGCATGCAGTGTAAATACTGCAGTGGCACAGCTCTTCTGCTGATAATGCCACGTCAAACCATTAATACACAACTCCACTGAAGACACTGACAGGAAATTTTAGCTCCAGGTCATGCGTTTATGAAGAGATAACCAAAGACACATTTTTGTAAAAAGCAGGAATCATATTCAAAGCTGTGTATCTTTGGCCAATTGTCTGCTGCTTTCCTGTATTAAATCTCCAGAGTGAAAAAATATGAAACAATATATTTCTATTTTTGCCCGTCAGAACCGCTAAACCCTGATATGAAGCGAACTGCTCAGATTGTAAACAGGGAAGGAATAAATCTGCCGGGCAACAGTAAAC
This sequence comes from Miniopterus schreibersii, assembly GCF_964146895.1. Taxonomy (NCBI): domain Eukaryota; kingdom Metazoa; phylum Chordata; class Mammalia; order Chiroptera; family Miniopteridae; genus Miniopterus; species Miniopterus schreibersii. Next base: position 5,904,319 of record NC_138112.1, on the reverse strand, counting down.
TCAAGTAGCACATATCACATCTAGTATTCTTGTAGACTCTCCTTATCAGTATTTAAGCAGCGGAGACGGTGAGAACCAACAACCGCAGATAAAGCACACTGCGCGATTGAAATTCAGCTGCTGTTCTGGGATCCGGATTCCGGCCCATTCACAGCCGGATGGTTTATTTTCCTGTAGCCCAGCACTAGCTTGTCGCCTCTACAGTCAGAGGCTGGACGCCACCCACCCCCTCCCTGCTGTTCTCTGCAGGGGTTACAGACACACCCAGAACACAACTGGTAGGCTTTGTACACAGTCTGAATATTCAGGCAAGCAACAAGATCTGACCAGCTAGTAAAGAAAAAAATTAGAAAATATTCTATATAGTATTCTGGCTTTTTCAAACTATTCAACTGTTTAGGCTGAGTCTTCTCAGCCACAAGGCATTCATTGAATTGAACGTGAGGGAAACGTTTCTAAAACAATATGCAAAGCCACTTTCAGTGAACCGGGTGGCTTCTGAGGTGGACACATTAAATACAAACGGAGATTGAGCCCAGCGGCGTCGCTCAGCGGTTGAGCATCAACTTAGGATCCAGGTTCGATCCGTCAGGGCATGTGCCCCGGGCTGTGGGATCCGATCCCCAGCGGGGGGCGAGCAGGAGGCCGCCGATCAATGACTCTCATCACTGATGTTTCTCTCTCTCCCTTCCTCTCTCTGAAATCAATGAAGATCTATTTAAAATATATATATACATGGAGATTTTGAAACCATTCAATATGCCAGCTGTGCGTGTGTTTAAAGAAACACAGAGTGAGCACTAGGGGAGGGAGACGTGGTCCAATCCACGGGGGGGGAGGGGGGTGCACTCGGGAGGGAGACGTAGTCCAATCCACGGGGGAGGAGGAGCGCACACTCGGGAGGGAGACGTGGGCCAATCCACGGGGGGGTGGGGGAGCGCGCACTCGGGTGGGAGACGTGGTCCAATCCACGGGGGGGGGTGCACTCGGGAGGGAGACGTGGTCCAATGCACGGGGGAGGAGGAGCGGGCCTTCGGGAGAGAGACGTGGTCCAATCCACGGAGGGGGGAGCGCGCACTCGGGAGGGAGACGTGGGCCAATCCACGGGAGAGGAGCGCGCACTCGGGAGACGTGGGCCAATCCACGGGGAGGGTGCACTCGGGAGGGAGACGTGGGCCAATGCATGGGGGAGGAGGAGCGGGCCTTCGGGAGAGAGACGTGGTCCAATCCACGGAGGGGGGAGCGCGCACTCGGGAGGGAGACGTGGGCCAATGCACGGGGGGCGGTGCACTCGGGAGGGAGACGTGGGCCAATGCACGGGGGAGGAGGAGCTGGCACTCGGGAGAGAGACGTGGTCCAATCCACGGGGGAGGAGCGCTCACTCGGGAGAGAGACGTGGTCCAATCCACGGAGGGGGGAGCACGCACTCGGGAGGGGGGAGCACGCACTCGGGTCCAATCCACGGAGGGGGGAGCACGCACTCGGGAGGGAGACGTGGTCCAATCCACATTTTCTTAACCACTCAAGGAAACATTTCACCCACTTGCAAACTGGCTGGCCAGGGACTGCACTATCTCCCCCCAGCAGCTCCTTAAACTGTTACACGCCTTGACAGTCAATTCCTGCAAAGTTAAATGCATATCAAAACACTTTTAATTAAATCATGCAACACATGACTAAGGGAGCCCACTGTTTATGGGGAAATTGTGGTGAAGTAGTTCATTACCGTGCTGAAGTAACTACATCAGCTCTGACAGCCATGACTCAGATCTTAACACAGCAAGTCTGCATAAAGCTGGGAAAAGGTGCTGCACTTATAAACCTCAAATTATAGTATGGCTCGGACTCAAACGCCTTGCTCAGAAGTGGTTAGAAGCAATACTGAGTAGTAGTAAAGGAATTCAACTTGACATGAAAAAAAATTTCCTCTCCCTCCTCTCCTAACCGTCACATATAAAGAAGTCTTTCTTCAACAAAGTAAGATCTTACGAAGACAGTAAAAGTGTTTGCCTTCCCCATCCTGGAACGCAAAGGTCACTTGTGGCTTGATGGTTATGCTCTATATATTCTGATAATACCAACAAGAAAATGAAACTTCTTTAATAATATAGCCCAAAGATATAAGGGGAGTGAAACATTCAAGTGGTTTCTATGATTAGCCCTAACAAGAAGGGACAGTCCACTGGTCTACTGCCTCCTGGGATCTATTTACAGTCCAGATGGCTATATTTAGAAAAACCTACAGTACCTGAGAACTAAGAGATAAATATCAAACTACTGCCCCTTCCAGACTTCCAAACGATTCTGTTAGTCTCAGGAAAGCATGAGCCATTGGGGCTTTGCTTCAGCTAAGAGCCCCAGCAGAATATGAATGTTGTTTCATATTATACACTTAAAAAATCCTGCTGCAAACTGTTTTCAGGGCAAAGCTTTAAACTGTTCTGTATTTGAGATCAGGGTTTATACATATTAATGTCAAAGAACCTATATCCCAAACCCCAATGTTTATCACTACCTGAAGAATTAAATTAAACATACCACATTAAGCAACCAACCAAATTCTATCTCCATTAAACCCAAGCCAGGAGTGAGGCCTTGACAACAGGACTGAAGAGATTAGGGCTTAATTTAAACAGAGTGACTGCAATAAAACAATTCAAATGTGAGACTTTACAGGAGCAAGTACTTACAGCACCTCAAGACAAATATTTACATAAACTATACAACATCATAATCTAAAGATAAAAGACTCAGGAACCCATTAAATCATAATTTAGAGTGCAAATATTACAGGAGGGACAAGAAAAGACTGCCCAGTTTACTGGGCCCCATATATGAATGCACAGTGAAGATTCTTTTGAAGGCAACAGACAAAATCAATAAGGGGTGAGAAGGTAAATGTATTAACAAGAAGAAAAATGAGCTCTTATATTATATTAAACTTCCCACGCAGACTCCTTTGAAGTTTTTATAATTTAGAATTGCCTTACCCTTTCATTCTATCCGACTGTCATAATCACATACCTTTGGCTTTCCCCAGTTCCGAAACCATCCCCAGTCGTTTGCTGCTTCTGTCAGACTGCCCCTTTGTTTCGATCCCCTCCCTGCTGTCCGTCCTCACAGCAGCGTCTAATCCCCCATAAGCACTCTGAAGCCCCCAAGTAATCTCAAACGCCACGTCTGCCTTTGCCCTCCTTCCCCAATCCCTGTACAAGCTGAGAGAACACTGGGACTCCTTCCGATGAGCATTCCCTACCTCTAAGAAACACACCACAGACAGACATATGCCTTTTGAATTTTTAAAACTCAAACTACTCATAATAAATCCTACAAATCACAATCATCAGAGATTTCCAGTTTGCAAAAATCACCCAGTTAATAAAAGCTATGTTTTCAGGTTCATAAAGCAAATACCCCATCTGGTCTTTTAACGTAGGAAATTAACTGAGTCCCCTAGAGAATTAAGAAATCTTTGACCATGAACCTGAAAATGAGCCCCGGAGATTCGGTAATCTGATTAGTTAAACTGGGTGAACACGACAGCAGAATGGACCTTAAATAGGAAGAGTCAGCGCTGGGAACAGATGCTAGTCAGAAAGTGGCCTCCATCCAAACCCAAAGTCGGCCACTTGGCTCTTCGAGAGCTTAGCTGGGGATCACGTTTTTGTCCTTCGCTACTTTGATCTCAACTATGCCCAAGCCCCTAATGACACTTATCTGCATAGTGAGTTAATTTCTTGATCCATGAATTCAGTTTGAGACTTCCCGTGACCTGGCTGGGAACCTCTCACATTCTCCAGTGCTACGCTGAGACACGCATGTTTCTCAAGCAGGCGTGTGTGCATGTCGGAGTTACCTGGGGGAACTTAAAAACAACGCACATGCCCAGGGCCTCATGCCACAACTACTGAGTTAGCCTCTCCAGGGAGAAGCTAATTTTTTGAGCTCCTTAAGCTACGCTGAAACACACCAACAAAGAAAGTCCCCGACACAAAGGACACCACATAAGCAAGGAGACAAGCAATCGCAGAGAACTCGACTTCCTCCTGATGATCCTGAACATCCCTCGCTCCTCTGGTTGAAAGCATCCAGCCAGGCACTGGCCCCATGGGCAAAGGAAGCATCCAAGGGCCCTGGCATGCCTTTGGAATATTCAACAGGTTGCTCCGGGGGGTACGGACTTTGAAAGTTACCATTATACTACTAGAGCTGGCATCCCCGGGTGTCACAGGTGTATTGATAATTGACTCAGTCTGTTTTGTTTACAATTTCCTGCCCAACAAATTGCATGTTTCTGCAGATGTCTAACAAATTCAGGGCACTTAATTCCTCAGCTGCCACCATCCTGCTGCTTCCACCTTCTCATCCACTGGTTACGATGGTGTCCAAAGACACATTCACCAGCATTAGAGAAGGTCATTAAAAAGCTCTTACCACCATCTGTACCCAGATGGACAGGTCTCCAGCCAGAAGGCGAGAGGTCACCCCCCAAAGGAGGCCCAGACAACCTGACTCCAAGCAGTGCCACGGTTGGGTTTTCAATGACTGGTGTGGGTCCTGAATTATTTACATTCGAGCTGTGAATCTTAATGACCCATGCCATGTTCTTTCTGGCTTACTGGTGGTGAGCAAAGCCAGGCAGTCTGGTTTACCTGAGACAAGGCTGCTGCAGAATGGGACCGGAAGTGCATCATCCTAAATTGCCTTACACGGGTTCTTGGAGCAAACCATTCTTGCTTGGGTCCTTGTCTGGTCATTTGCCATACACCTACCAGTTAATTCCCTATCATATTTTCTCAAACTCCTTACCACTGGCACTTTTTTATGCAAACAACTCACCTGTGTAGATTTTTCTTTTTAACTTCTTGTTCCTTGAACTCTGCGTTGCACACAAAACCATGTTTTTGACTTTATATTAAATCAAACTGCAGTGATTTTTTACATTTGCCTCTAACGTGTTACAGATACTGAAATTGGTGGCACCGGTTCCAGAGCAAAGAGCTGAAAGACTCTGATCCCCCATCTCCCACCCCCAAAGTCAGGCAAAATCTTCACAACTGAAAGCAAACGTCTAGAAAGAAAATGAAATAGCTCTGCTAAAACAATGCTGCCTGCAGAAATCCAATCAGCCCAGGGTTTCAGTTCATCTGAACCCAATGAACAAGGAAAGAAGGATTCTCTTGCTCACAAGTACTTGACAAAACCGGAGGTCTCTGTCCTAAGTACTGACCTTCAAAGCACCAGGAAGAGCGATGGGAATTCCTATCCTCCGACCTCTAGGAGGAGCGCCTGAGCCGCACCTTGTTCCAGAGGCTGCAGAGCTTCGAGTGCTGTCTGCTGCCCTTCAGAACAGAGCAGACGTGCTCACCAGCGGTGCCAAACTGTTAGACTCATCAAGTTTATGAACACTGCGTACAAAATGCAAACATTCTCTTCCATTTGGGCAAACATTGGCACAGGAAACTTTCTTTCCAATGTTACCAGCAGGGAGCTTAAATAAAAGTTCAGTTTCTAGAAGGGTGGGGGAGAGTAAAAGCTCATTCTAAAAATAATGTCATCAGCAGCATGCCATTGCCAGAGAAAATTGTACAAGCTTCCCTCGAGCACGGTTCACTCAGATGCACTCGACAGCTTCAGAGATCACTTAAAAGAAAGAAAATTTGTTGCATGAGGCCTGGCAGACACAAAAGGGATCACGTCTCAACAGATAAGACTCGATTGGCTCTCATCTTAAATATTTCTGTACAATAATTACGTGAGCTCAAATTAGCACTCTGTCACAAATCCACACACCGGCTCATGCCCTGGGGGTGTTCTTCCAGCCCATTCACGGGAGTCCTTGCTGGAAGCTGGCAATTAACTTTAAAATCTTGCCACTGTTATTAGTTCCTCAGAAAATAAATTAAAGAACATCTGGGCATACAAGTAAAACCACACAGCTAAGCGTAAAATGAGCAGCTTTCCCCTTGTCCACAAGTGTATCCAGGCAAGGTAAACAATTTTAACTGGGTTACAAATTATAGGTGTCAGTGTCTTCTCTCAAATTCACCAAGTGCTGAAAAACGCACTTGGGCAGACTATTTCCTAAAAGGGTACTATTCAGCATAGTTTTCTATTTAAACATAATACTCAAGTTTACTGAAAATACTGTAAAAGTCGGGTGAGAATATATGCTCATTTGACCCGAAGCTGTAGCCCTCAAACATCTGATTAAAAGGAAAAGCAGGCAGGCATTATAACTCCCCAGAAAGCCACAAAAATAAAGGCTCCGTCTTCAAGAAGATGACCTCCAATTACAACACTGCTGGTCTGAAAGATGCCCAGTGCGGCAGTCGGCCGCAACACGCCGCTCAAACGGTGCTGCCGTCTCAACAGGGACAGAGCAGCAAGCTCCGGGCCAGCTGCAGAAGCTGAACACGTCTGTTTGTTCTCTCTTCCTCCAGCCATCACCCAGATTCCTGCATCCTGATTGAAACTAAATTGACCCTTTTACAAGTGCAACTGCTTAGAACAGCACTGGTAGTTTGCTTTGCCCTTCGAAAAGATGAGAGAAAAACTGTAAGCTGATCTTTATGATTAAATATTTAATGTGTCTTTAACACATCAGCCCTTTAGATTTAATTCCAGGCTTAATGCGCCTGTCAGGAAACTGACTACTCTGGTTTTACTGCAACTATACATTCTTCTGACACTCAGAAAGAGATTTTCAAAAGATTCTGTACCCAGAAAATTACAAGCAAAGTTTACTGGTTTTAAAACATACTTGGAAAAAAAACTTTTCTTCTACAGAAAAATGAAAAGTTATTAAATGCACTAAAATATAAATATAGAAAATGCTGCAGGCGGTTTTTAAAAAATATTTGGGCTTTTTTTTTTTTTAAATATATCTTTATTGATTTCAGAGAGAGGGAAGGAGAGGGAGAGAGAGAGATAGAAACATCAATGATGAGAGAGTCATTGATCAAGCCCGCAACTCGGGCTTGTACCCTGACCAGGAATCAAACCCCAATCACCTGGATCCCAGGTCGACGCTCAACCGCTGAGCCACGCCTGGCTGGGCTATTTGGGCATTTTTAATACAGTGAAGACAAAAGCTAAGCCTCAGTGACAACCAAAACTTAAATGTTTTATGTAGCCATCCACTTCAACATTCAAGGGCATCCCTAAGGAAGACAACTGGATTATTAGTTTGATGCTGGGAATCCTACGTTTCCATCAAATGGTGAAATCACAGAATATGCATGAATGGTGTCACCCTATTTAGAAACTTCAGTGGACTTTTTTCCCCATAAAGAAAATCCTCAGAAATATGCTTTTACACTCATCTCTATGTATCATACTTGCACCTGGATAAACTTAAAATACCTGTCACTTGGTGAGGAGAGAGAGAAAAGCGCTTCCTTTTAGAAGCGATGAAACCTAGAACTTTATTTTCCTGCTGCCGGGCAGCAAGGAGAAGGGCCGGAGGAGAGGGGCACGGCACTTGGAGCGGCGCCAAGCACCTTGCAGCACCCAGCGGCCTACCTGCCTTTTCAGCCAGAGGCAACGGGACCTTTCTCACCCGCTAGCATGCTTCTCACTCTGTGGAGACCATGGCAGCAAGCTCACTTTGAACGTTATAAACTAATATTTATTTAAGCGAAGGGGAACTCGAAGTTTTTACTCATCTGAAATGCAAAACACATACATATTTTACCAAAGGTTTACTATGCATATTAATCTTTTATGCATTTTATTCCTCCAAGCGTGACAAGAAACAGGCTGAAGTAATAGGGGTTGCCAGGTGCTGGTGGCTCCCATTCCCCTGTAATGACAGCCATGACTTAAGGTTTGTCTCACTCTTCTCTTCCTCTGAATTGCAAATCTTCAGTTGCCACAGCAACTCTATACACTGACAGGTGAGCTTCGGAAAGCTCCCTGGTCATCGGTCCCATCTTGTTTGCTTTGCATGGGAGCCCCCCAAACGTGCCGCATGGGAGCACTGGGGATGGTGCCCCGGACACGGCTACTTTAGAGCACTGTCCAGTCGCAGCCATTAATCATTCCTGCTTCTTGAGCTGACAGATCGAGGTGGGGAAACGACATCCTAAATGAGCAGAGCTGATTACCTGGGAAAGCAATTCTTCAAGACAGCCCCGCTAACTAATAGCTCCATCTGCTACACATAAACACATTCCAAAGCCGCAGAATCAGTCAGCAGAGGACTAACAGAGCTGGTCCCATGTGCGGACTTCTGTGTGTCTCCACAGGTGTCTACGAGCACAAGGGGTACTTCAACTTTTCTCCATCCCTGGGATAACTCTATACCACGTTAGGGTCACAGGCCACCCCGAGGGGACATTTCAGGAGGTATTCTCAGTTTGAGTTTTTGAATATATGTGAAATGAGGCTTCCATCTGAAACTACCTGAAGCACATACAAAAAAGTGTTAGGGCAGGCCTGTCATAAAACACACTTTCCCTAAAATCAGACTAACAAAATCCACGATACACTAAAAAAACCTGTCTATTTACCGAAACATATAACGCTATATATTGTTTAAAATGTGCAGCTTGTTTTAAAGTGATTAATAAAAGCTGGACCTTTAAGGACTGTGACAGTGCATCACAGTTCTTTTAAATTAAACACAATGATGGTGGCTGTGGTCAGAACCCGTCGGCACTCAGTGGACAGTTAGACACAAGCTGGCGAGGAGAAGAGCTTCAGCAAGCTATTATTATAGACCAAACTATAAATGGCTCTAGGATTTTTTTTTAGAAATCTAAACAATCAGCTGCTTCTTAAATTACCCTACAGATTCTGTCTGCTCTTTTCTTATGAAGAAGTCTCTGATAATACATATCAGATTCTAACATTTCAATGTTGAGTGTCTAAGGAGGCTGCAAGTTTCTATTTCCTGGCCAAAGCGTTGGCATTTTACAGTAGCTGCATTTAACACTGATCTGTATCAAATGGGAGTAGGCTCTGGTTCTTTCCACATTAGCTGTGATTTTAATAGCATGCCAAGCAAAACAAGCTAGCGTAGTAAGTTTCATTGCACCCACTTCACCAACAGATAAGCACCTCATTTTCATACGGTTTCCACTTGTTGCTAGGTAACCACACCATAACGAGACATCTCTAGGCATTATGCAGAACGCACCCTCTTCACCCAAATTTGATGTGCTTTGGGCATTAAATACTGTTATTCTAGCCATACCTATCACTCAAACAGTTTAAGCTTTGGTTTAAATTATGACATAGGTTTGGGAGATTGTTGCTTCTGAGGGGATTCTGATGTGCAGAGATTCTAAAAGATCCACTACATGTTCCTCTCTTCCCCAGAGCAAAGGCACTGCGTTACCCAGCGAAGGGAGAGCCTGACACTTCACAGAAAAAGCAAACCGTCTCGGAAGATGGCCACGCAATGCCCTCTTAACAGTAGACAATGTCAATTAAAAACTTCCTTACTGCTCTACGTGGCCAGGAAGGGGCTCTGTAAGCAGGGGTCTGCGGGGAGCGGGCTTCACCTGCAGGCTTCAAACAGGGGCCCTTTAACTGGGCGCATCCAGGCCAAAGCGGGACCCATCTGTCAGCCAACCAACCGGCTGTCCGCCCGAGAAAGGGGGCTCTGCGGGGACAGCCACAGCCGCAGCCGGGCCGACGCCAGCCCTGGGCGGGAGGCGGCAGGGCCACCTGCAGGCGTCGCCACAGACACTGACATTTCAAAAGAAAATCCATCTAGCAGGCAGCACTAGGCATCTCCCAAACATGAATTTTCCTTTGAGCTTCGGGAATATTTCATCCTGCGTGATTAGTGGGTGCTAGGAAACGTTTTATCACCCCCACTTGTCGCTGGGCTGAACAGTCTCCCTCACATGATGCAAAATCGGACAGAGAAGAGCAATCACAGCCCGGAGCGCTACCAAAACACGGGGCCACGTCCTGCCCCTCGGACTCCTCTTGACCCGGCCTTGTTTTCATAGCTTCAGTGTGGCCCGAAGGACGCCGCCTGCTCTCTCCAGAGGCGGGGCGGTGGAGTGGGAGGCAGCTTCGCTTCACCGCCCCCCTCATTTTTACCCCTGCTCTGAGGAGTTCGACCCTCCCCAGGGTCCCTGATCCGAAACCTCGGCAGGAGGGCCACCCCTCTACGGTCAGTTAGGACCAGGTCCCTGCGGGCTCCGATGCCCCAGCCGTGGTTTCCCCCATGAAATTCTTTTCTTCACTCACCCTCCTTCCCTTCCCTCTGCTCCCTCTGGGTCTCCCACAGCCGAGATGGGTCGGCCTACTTTAGCTGTTAAAATTTGGATAATTAGTTGAAATGGCAGGACTGGATCCTTTCCGTTCACAGGGACAGACTAAGATGGAACAAGAAGAGAAGTGTAGCAGATAAGGCAAGGCCGAGAAATCGCTGCTCTCTCCGGGGCCCGCACGTTAGCAAACCTCCCTCCATCCGTCCCAAAAGCCCAGGGGAGCTGCGGAGGGGCGGGCCCGCAACCCTGGGAGGGCAAAATGAAACCACCGTTATTTCTGCTCCGTGTGACAACATCACCGGTTCACTCTGTAAACTTAAAAAGAACCACCTAGTTACTGACAAAAACCTTAAAATGACTGGTAGCCAGACATAAAGGGTATCCGCTAATATGTAACGTGTGCACATTTACGGTTCAGCAATGTCATTTCCTAAGTGTGTATCCTAAATGAACTCTCACACATGTACACATGGAGAGGTGTACAAGAACCTTCAGTGAAGTACAGTTTATAGTAGGAAAATCTGTCCGTGCAAAGGAAGTGACGTGTGCTATGGAACAGGTGATGGCAAGATGTGCCTGTGCCAGCGTGGCCAGGCTTGGGGGACACTGAAGAAGGCACTGCAGAAAGGCAGGTGCAGTGTGATACCACACGTGCTAGCCCGGAGTTTCCAGGACGTTATGTTTACACGGATGGACGGACGGACGGATGGATGGACAGATGAGAGAGAGATGAAAAAAACAGAAGTTAGCTAAGCTAAGATAGATTGAGGGTCAATGGAGACTTCAGCCTTATCGGAAGTATCTTGTAAAGGGAAATATATTTCATGTATTATTTGAATAATTAAAAATTAAAGAAAAAGGAAATATATTTATAATGAACTGAAAAATAATGAAAGGGAGTAATGTGAAGAACTAAAACAATGTCTGAGTCTTACAAATTCTCTCAAAGGACTAGCAGATAAAACTTGTTCTACCTCCTTTGAAAGAGTTAATTTTGAAAAGCATTCCAAGACAAGGGTACAAGTATTTAGAAAAAACAGTTCTCAGTGGGTTGTGAATTATTTAAGTTTAAAATATCTAGACCTTTATTTAAAATATCTAGATATTTATGGGTTGCTTTAGAAAAGAACCAACTTTAACAATATAATTACCCTACTACCACATGGCAATTGAACAGTGAAATGGAAAAATAATAATAATAAAATAATAATTCTTATAACGCCTTCAGGATAATTGGCCATGGGAGGAAATAAATAAAAGGGACTCGTTTATATTAAAGTGAATCCATTAAGAATGGCAAGAGTCCTTGCATCTGGTAAATTTTTTTAAGAGTTTGGAATAGTGCCTAGAAGTCATCAAATTTGTTGCTAGCGAACCCCCATCTGTCATAGCTGGAATCTGAACTATATATAGCTCATATTCCCCAAATCAATATGTGCGTTCATGTAATCTAGTATCCGGGCTAGAAGCTGCAACTGTCTATAAGCTCCTCAATTTTTATTTTCACGATTCCTTGCTTTGTTATAATTCTTAATATACAACTGACAGAATGTAGAGATGTCAGTTTAAAGACTTGACTCACCAAAGCTTAGCTGTAGAGAAAAATAAAATAAAAGGTGTGTGTGTACCATGTGTGCACATGCGCACGGGTACAAGGGCATGCAGAAACCCAAAAGGATAAAATTATCAAACACCATACCAGCTACAGTTAAGAGTTTATTGCCTCAAAGGATTTCACAAAACACGTCTTGGGTAAGACAGTTTTAGTAGTTTCTCACCTATGAGGCCCAGGAAGCTCAACTCCCAGGAGTGTCAGAGGGAGTGCAGGGCTCTGAAGGGGAACATCCAAGGCACTCAAATGGCAGAGACCTACCGAAGCCATGGAGGACACTTAGTTCTACCAGATGGAAGACGGAGGCCCTCAGCCCTTACTCTATTCACATACTTCTCATATACGTCTAATAATCTTAGTTACCTTGTTTTCCAGCTTACAACATAATCAAAACAAATTTTTAGAAAGGGAAAAGAAAAGCTGAGCACAAAAGAAGAGACAAAAAAAGTATTTAAAAAAAATACTGAGAACTCAGAAAGCACAGCTATCTCTCTAAGTGTAGAATGGACAACCCATCATCCATATGATCGGTCTCTAAGCAAAATACGTTAATTAGTATTCTAAAAGATCCTAGTCATTTACGCAAAATAGTTCAATATGCTATGTTTTTTAAAAGGCAGAAAATCATGTATTATATTTTGGAACAATTTTCATTACACAGCATGCATTAAACTTGTCTACTGAGCTCTGCTGAGTTAACAGTGTCATGAGGTTATGGGGGGGGGGAAACATAACGTGATATTTGTTGGTACTAATAGAAGTAACATCCACAACAGAGATGTTCCTGAGAGAAAGGAATTAGTGTGGCTTGTTCCTGCTTAATCCCCGTGCCCAGAGCAGTGACTGGCACTAGGCACTTCCTGAGGGATGACTGTGTAGACGAGATGAAAGAGAGACTGAAGAAATTTATGAATCAGCAGATTGGAAAAAAAGTAAATTCAGGGTTTCTCCAAACTCTACAAACCTACAGTTTAAATTAAATATTAAAAAAAGAAACATATCTATTGGGGTCACTTTTAGGAAAATAACTTGTAAGGAATATCATGAATGAAAAGTTAGTATGAAAACAAGGTAATGTGAAACAAATGTAGAAAGAGGAGAGGAAACAATAAATTGATGTCTTGAATTGTGTAGCTTACTCAACAAACTCCAGAGCCCCCACATTTCCCCAGCTAGAGTGGAGGTGCACTGCACATGTACCCCTCTCCCAGAGATCCCCTATCCCATAGAGGTGCCCTATTCCATAGAGGTGCCCTATCCCACAGAAGTGCCCTATCCCACAGAGGTGCCCTATCCCACAGAGGTGCCCTAATCCACAGAGGTGCCCTATCCCATAGAGGTGCCCTAATCCACAGAGGTGCCCTATCCCATAGAGGTGCCCTAATCCACAGAGGTGCCCTATCCCACAGAGGTGCCCTAATCCACAGAGGTGCCCTATCCCACAGAGGTGCCCTATCCCACAGAGGTGCCCTAATCCACAGAGGTGCCCTATCCCATAGAGGTGCCCTAATCCACAGAGGTGCCCTATCCCATAGAGGTGCCCTAATCCACAGAGGTGCCCTATCCCACAGAGGTGCCCTATCCCACAGAGGTTCCCTAATCCACAGAGGTGCCCTATCCCATAGAGGTGCCCTATCCCAGAGGTGCCCTATCCCACAGAGACTCCCTATCCCATAGAGGTGCCCATAGAGGTGCCCTATCCCATAGAGATCCTCTATCCCATGGAGATCTCTAAAGGTAAAGTGTTTCAGACCCTGATAGTCTATGTTTACTTAAGATTTATCTCAAAACTTCATTTTTACTTCTTAAGGCTTGCTTCCTACAATGTGTTTCAAAAATTAATTCTATCGACATAAAACCACATCTTCTTGAATTATAAACCTATCAAGCCCAGGGAATTAGCCTTAAACTGCCAACATCAAAGCAAGAGTGCCACCTATAGTGAGAGCCGCCCACCTGATTTACAGCTCATCTCATACATTCAGAGTCACTTGAAGTGCAAAACAAAGAGGTTATCAAGTTTCAGTTATTAATATGAGTAAACATGAGTTGAGCTAACAAAAGCAATTCCTTGGAATTTTAATACTATTATCCCAACATTTCACGTTTTGCCCATTTCAATGGAAAGCAGAGATGACATGAATGCCTCGGGACCGGAGAATTGGTCATTTCATTCAAAAGTCGCCATCCACCTGTGTAGCAGAGTTGACAACAAATTTAATACTCTCCTCCAAATAAAATAAATTACTCCAACTTCAGTTTATGAAGAATAAAAGACTCCCCAGTATTTTAACTCATTTTTGATATTAGAAAAATCATTTACGTTTTCTGAATTAACATTGGCAGCAAATGTTTGTTTCTGATGGTCTTTCCATTTTGCTGGTGTTGCTAGAAATATTTTCCTTTGATATTATCTTCTGGTTTGGGTCTGCTTCTTTTTGCACTTCTTTTTGGAGTCATAACTGAGTATTTCCACTACCTTAATTTTATGAAAAGATGGGGTAAAAACTACAATTTCCTTTCTCAAAAATAGAGAAAGACCAGAAAATTGGAAAATAGATAGACAACTACTATTAAAAATATACCAAGTTTAATCGTGAAGTAAAATAAGGATTTATTTCATATTACTTAATGTGCCTGTCAGTATGAAAAGTCACTAAATGGTCTCTAATTATATCATCCTTGGACTATCCTTCCTCAGCCCATATCCAATCCATCAAGTGTGCAGATTCGACCGACCTCAGAAATACTACCCAGCTCCACCCACTTCTCCCCACGCTCCCCACCCCCTTGCCCTAACACAAACCACTGGCACCTCTTTTGCGGACAGTAGCCTCCAGAACTGTCTGTACCTGTCTGCATCAGACCCTTCCACACTGTAGCGAGAAAACAACTAGGGTCACATGACGCCTCACTACCTGCTTAAAAGCCCAAAAGCCTTCCCACGCGTCTCAGAACAAAGCCCCAATCTTGCCCACGTCCTGCAGGGCCCTGGGCAGTGCGGCCACTACCCACACCTCCACCCTGCTCTCTGCCCCAGCTCGCTGACCAGCCACAGCGGCCCTCTTCCAGTTCCTTCAGTGCGCCCGGTTCCTGCTGGAACGCTTGTCCTGCCCTTCAGAGCTGTGTAACTCACACTGACCTTAGATCCTGTTCAGTCATCACTTCTTTGGTGAAGCCCTCCTGGCCATCAGTCCAGATCAATGATTTCATTGCAACCTAGTTTTCTGCTCCGTGACACTAGTGCCACTTTATAACTTTACATTTATGTGACTGGTTAATATATAATTGTATTAAATATATTTAATAATTGTTCCTTGACTGTAAGGCGTGTGAGGGCAGAGGCCAAGTCTACTTTTGCTCACCATTGTCCTTTCCCCTCCCATCCCAGCACCTAGCACATTAAATAAAAACATCTTAAGTTAATGGATGGATGTATTACCATCATCCATTTGGGATCTGCCTTCCTTAGTGGACTATGAGGTCAGAGAGTCTTTTTCCCTCTTGGCATCCTGGGTATCTAGCCTAGAGCCTGGCACATGGTAGATAGTCAATCAATAATTGTTTAATGAATGCCTGACAATTAAACAGGTGTTTTTAAAATATAAAAGCAGTAGTTCTGCCCATCTCTTGGAATGATTAAGAATTCCAGTATTTGTATTGCTCAGAAGAATCAATTACCCAACCTTCTTGCAAGGTTGTAACATGAGAAGGGATTTGCTGAAATGAACAAGGCGGCTCTGACAGCCTGAGGGTATTACACATCCACCTACTTAGAACTGCTCCCTTTAGACAAATGCAACATGCCCAGCTCACACATGACAAATGGAAATCTGTCCACACAAATTTTTATTTAAACAGGAGTCTCTGTTCAGAAGGAAAAAGGAATTAACTCCTGTGCACGTCTGAGAGTTGGATTTCCTGGCTCAGATCGCACAGCACACTCACTCAATGGGCAAGGCCTCGCTTCCTGTCAAAACCAGGTGAACAAGAGAGTAAGTAAATAACATCCCAAATCACGCTTACCAACCTCCACTTGTCAAGTTCAACATCCCTTTAACGGGTTCTGTTAAAATCCAACAGGAGTATCCAAATAATGCAGCCATCTATCTGTCCTGGCATTTGGAAGGGAGAGATGCACAGACCCCAATCCACTGCAACACTATGAGACTTATCTGTTAATAAGTTGTGTACAGTGGGCTTTTCTCCTTCTGCAAAGCCATGTAGATAATATTTCAACAATAACCACACATTTCCCCCTGTGGTACAGACACATACAAAATGCATTAGGAAAAGTGCCAAGAACCGAAATGCTTTTCTCAGTAGCTCTATTCAGCTGAGTGTCTCGCAGGTGCCACAGACGCGCACAGCGCTCGAACCTGCTTCCAGAGGGAGCTCAAAGTCAGTAAGCCTCCCCGGCTCTCATCCGGCAGGACTAAATCACTCCAAGGGCAAACCTTCCTGAGTTATGCGACCATTTCTTCCGCAGAGTTTTACCGAAAACGCCATGCCATAAACCAATTTAATTCAAGGTAACCCAAGCCGCTGGATGAAATGGAGCCAAAGAAATGAACAGAGGGAAGAAAATGCAAACGTTTCAAGTTACACAGGATCTTCAATCATACAGAGAAATGAGCACAAATTAACAAACCAAGAAGGTTCCCAGGACCCGTAAGGTATCATTCCAAATAAAATCCCCACTTCCCATTATTAAAATGAACCCGGCATTACTTTAGGGATTTTGCCTTTTAAAGGGGTATAGCCAAGGAAATTCTTGGCCGACCAGAATTATACTGTGCAAACACACTGTTTGGTTCAGTGATGTCCAGAGGACATTCTAGGATGCCTTTTATGTTGTTCCTTTGCAGTCTGTGGACGGGACAAAGGAGTTCTCTCCTCAGAAAATACCCAATTATTTTAATAGGATTACATTTTAGATTGACAATGTTTAAAGGAGCCCCCTGAATTTATTAGCCTGCCAGCACTTCAAGTAAGTAATTTTAATGCTAAGATCTTTTAAGTTTAAGTAAATGACTGGCAAAGAGTCCGAAGACTTCCTCCAGCTTTCCAAAGCACGGCACTCTAGCTGTCAAACGGAAGTGCGTCACCTCGGGAGCCAAGGCCTTCACACTGGTTCTCCACGTCTATGATTTACCACATTTTTAAATACGTGGGTTTCTCTGAAATTTTTTTCCCCCAAAATAAAATTCCGATTAATTGTTGGACAACACTGTTTCACACATACATCAAACAGGCCAAAAAACATAAACAGCAACTTCATAGACAAAAAAAAAGGCGGAAAAAAGAAACCTTTTGTCTTTGGCCTTTTTAACCATCTCATACAAACCAACTTATAGTACAGCCTAGGACATGCATAAAAAGTTACTGGGATGCTCGGAGTCAGATTGTTTTCTTGCTGTTTCGGCGTATCTTACAGATTTTTCCCCCTTTGAGATTATAATGAACGTGTTCACACCACAAGCTGAGTCAAAGCAGGAGAGAAAACCATCAGTCATCCTGCCATCATTAAAAACGGCTGACCCCTAACAATATGTACACAACCAAAACGTGTAACAAACACAAACACATTTTCCTTTTTAAAGGACTTTCCAGGGAAAAAAAGCAGGGCCTTCTAAGTTTTGGGTTTTTTCTTCCCACTGCAAATTCCCCTGGTGGTTCTGGCTGGGTGGTGGGGATGCGTGTCACCAGCAGGTGGCGCTGTCCACAGTGGGCAGGCAGGACCCTCCTCTCCAAGGGGGCCAAGGTTCCATTCTACACCAGGAAGTGGAGGGTGAACAGGTCAAGCTGGCTTTTTTCCCAAAGATTTTCTTTTTTGCTGTCTAGTCATCCTCAATGGTCTTCCGCTTCTAGGTGTCATCAAGGTGATCCCACCACCTTCAACTGCGGGTCAACCCCAGGCCTCCCCAGCATCCTCCTCTTCATCTCCATCCCCAACTGCTCCTCCTCCTCCTCCTCCCCCTCCTCCTGCTCTTCCTCCCCCTCCTCCTCCTCCTCCTGCTCCTCCTCCTGCTCCTCCTCCTCCTGCTCCTGCTCTTCCTCCTCCTGCTCCTCCTCCTCCTCCCCCTCCTCCTCCTCCTGCTCCCCCTCCTCCTGCTCCTCCTCCTCCTGCTCCTCCTCCTCCTCCTCCTGCTCCCCCTCCTCCTGCTCCTCCTCCTCCCCCTCCCCCTCCTCCCGCTCCCCCTCCTCCCGCTCCTCCTCCTCCTGCTCCTCCTCCTCCTCTTCCTGCTCCCCCCTCCTCCTCCTCCTGCTCCCCCCTCCTCCTCCTCCTGCTCCCCCTCCTCCTCCCTCTACCTGATTGTGGCCTCCTGCTCCCCAGTTTCCTCCTTCACGTTCCCCTTAGCAGGGCGGCTCTTCCTTTCTCAGCCTGGTGAGGTGGTAGCTGGTGTCCCGGTCTCGTCTGACGTGGAGGGCAGGGCATGCTGGTGACCTGCCGGTGACGGGATGCAGGGATTTTTTTTTTTAAGTGAGAGTTGGAGGCCTGAATGAGGAAGCTGCGGGAGTCGGTAGCGGCCACGCAACAGTGCAGAGGGCTTTTCAGAGCAGCCACTGGGGCGGACTCGTTTCTATTACTCTCTTTGGTCCAAAAACATATTCTGGGCTTGACAAGACCCAGGCTGAGAGCAGGGTTCACCTGGACCTCTGACACAGGCAGCAGCCTTTTTGTCACAGCCTCGTCGCCCCGCTCCTCCCCTCAGCCGCAGACAGTCACTGATTTGCACAGAGGACCGTCCACATGCCAGGTGTCAGCTAAGTGCGCTAGGCGGCTTAGCGACTTGCATTTCCCCAGCTCACTGCACATCTAGCCCCAGAGAGCCTGGGCTGCCTTCAACCAGCTTCTTAACCCTCCGAGCCTGGTTTCCGGTGGATGAAAGGAGCGAGCACAGCACTCCCCTAACAGAAATCATGCAAGAACGAAGTGAGCTCACCTGTCCCCAGCCCTCACCACAGTGCTGGGGTCCAGCAAGGACACTCACACCTGCGCCTCACTGGCCGGTTTCACCCCCCTTCCACTCTTCAATACACCCAACTCCTACCCTATCGGGCCCCTTAACTGGAACAAACTGCAGTCCTTAAAAAAGTTTTTCTGCAAAGTTGAGTTCTGATTAGAGTATCAGTTCTCTAAGGATTACCGTGTTTCTTTTCCCACATAGCTGCGACCTATGGTAAAGCGTCCAGTTAAAATAACATGGGGCGGGAAGCAGAAACAGCAAGGGGCCTGCAGCAGGGCTTGGCACGCTACGGCCCCTGGGACAAATTCAGCTAGAGAGCAAAGAATAGTTTGTCCATTTTTTAGTGGTTGGCGACAATCAAAAGAAGAACATCCCATGACACACGAAAACTACAGAAAATTCGAATGTTCAGGGTGTGTGATAAAGTTTTTCTGGCACGCAGCTACACCCTCAGCTCCTGTGCTCCCTGCGGCTGTTTTCACATTACAGCCACTGAGCAGAGTGGTCGTGTCGGAAGCCGTATGGCCCCGAGGCCTCACATTTACTCTCTGACCCTTTACAGAGAAAGTGTGCCAACTCCTGGTTTTACACTTATGTTTTCTGGTTTTAAAAAAGCTTAGTACATGATAGTGAACATTTAGGAAACCTAAAAAACCCTCTAAAAATCCTCACCTGGTAGCACCTCAGTATCTCTAGACGCTCTGTGACACAGTTTAGGCTCACTTATACCATGGTGACAGGGGCTCTGAGCCCAACAGAGCTATCTACTGTTCTTCATCTTACTAACCAACCAGCTCCACCCCTTAAAATAAATTAGAGCCCCAGCCGATGGCTCAGTTGGTTGGAGTGTCATCCCATGCACCCGAGGTTGCAGGTTTGATCCCCAGTCGGGGCACATGCGGAGGCAACCGATCAATGTTTCTCTCTCACATCGATGTCTCCCTCTCTCTCTTTCTCTGTCTCCCTAAAATCTCCCTCTCTCTCTCAAATCAATAAACATATCCTCACATGAGGATTAAAAAATAAAAATAAAATAAATAAGAAAAAATTTATATGTTCCTCACATAATGAATACTCACTTTATGTGCAACACAAAAGGCCAAGACAGTCCCACATTGTTGTTTTTTTCTAATTCTGGAATCCTTTATAGCTTTTAATTTGGGTAAATTAGAGCTTTTTCCAAAAGTGTTCCTAGAAACGTGGTTTACTTCCTGAGCTTCTCGGCTGCCAGCTTTCAGGTTAACTGTAATTGCACTTCTCATATTCAACCCTACCATTTACTGAATTTTGTTTCGGGGCGAGACCCACTGGCATTCTCTTCTTGACTGCTCTGCATCTCAAATTCCTTTGTCGAATACTTCGACTCTTTTGGACTTAAATACTGCTGAGGTAATAACAATAACAACAAATGTAATTGGTTACTTCTGTCCCATGAGTCCAAGTCTTGAACTTAATTCTCAGTGGGCCATTTAACTTCTCCGTCCCATGATTTGGCAATTCATGCCCGCAGTTGTGAGGCCCGGCTCAGAGTGGGGACAGATGCCCGCCGACCCGTCTTCCCCGCACCCTCTACGGATGCGGCGCCTCTATGGAGACGGCCTGCTGGGTCCTTTCTGACACCGAGGGACTCACTCGTCCCGCAGTCCTGCAGTCTGCTTCCCTGCGGAGCCCAGAGCACGGTAGTGGTGTACGTGATTTTTGCTGAAAACAGGCCCTTTCAGGAATCGCTCAGTACACTGAAGAGCTGCTACAGAAGGTACCGAGCGGGATTTGAACTGTGCCCTCTTCACTTTGTCCCCGTCAGCTTCAGTGCTCTGAACAGCGCTGTCCATAAAGACGTGAAGGACAACAGAACCCGGGTAATCCTCCCTGCGACTGCAATGTCTGCTGGGGAGACCTACTGAGCGGCACCAACAATTACACCTATTAATACACAACCAAATCTGGCGGAGCAGCAAGTTCTAGGAGAACTTACATCCCTGGATGGGATGTTTCTTCCCACTTGGAGATATTTCTGTGCAAAAGGAAGGCGACGGTAGCAAATGCCTGCCCCCGGGGGGACTGCAAGCTCCGTGAGATTACTGAACACAATTCTGAGCTGGCTTGATCTTTCCCCGTCTGAGAAGGAAAGGCTTTTCCTTTCTTTCTTTGCTTGTTTCGCGGGGAAGGGAGGAAGAAGGCTAGACCCCAGCAGACAAGACAGGCCAAGGCCAAATGCTCTCTGGACTTAAGAAAAAAACACCATTTTAAATTACACTGTCAAACTGTGTCTGCCAGTTGTTGCTTATCTGATTTATTCTGAATATTTCTACAAAAACACGTCGGCACAGCAAGAAGTTTTCTTAATGTGGACTGCTATCCTAATTCTACCCAAAAGCTGGTGGTAACCAGTAGTTCCACAGAAGAGAAGCTGAAGAGAGAAAGAGGGATATACCAAAGCAAGAAGCAGTCCTTGCAAGTCCCTTTCATCAGGAAATGTTTAACTCCCAAACCCTAATCCAACCAAAATGAGAACTTCAGTCAGATTACGGAGGAACCATCAAAAAGAACATGCTTCCTGCTGGCCTGCTGGCCTTTGGAATCATTTTCTGACCACAGGTTTTATTACCATAAAAATAACATCTGTAACCAGAAGTTAGTAGACATTATACCCAACACATTATCAGGGAGGAAGAAACGGGGGGTTTGAGGAGGTTTCTACTCTTGTAGAAAGGAGTACGTAATAGAGAAAGGAAAACAAAAACAGGAGAATCTCAGCTAACTCCCAAGCTTTAAGGCTCCACGTGAAAGGAGCCAGAGCTCGGAGACTGCTGTGAAATGCCCCATTGCTGAGCCAACGTATTTTAACATCCTAGTTGTCATTCTAGCAAGTCAGTGGGATTTGAGAGCACATTTCTGTTTTGATATGTGGCCCACAACAAAATTACTATTGATCTCTTGTGAGCTTCCAGCAAAACGGTATAACCTAGTCTGAGAACAAAGA
Organism: Miniopterus schreibersii; assembly: GCF_964146895.1. Taxonomy (NCBI): domain Eukaryota; kingdom Metazoa; phylum Chordata; class Mammalia; order Chiroptera; family Miniopteridae; genus Miniopterus; species Miniopterus schreibersii. The sequence continues at coordinate 5,882,521 of NC_138112.1, read as the reverse complement.
ATCATCCGCTAAATAACAGGCAATAATCATCCTGTATTTGGGCCTTTGGCACAAAATCACATCGTGTCTGGTGTTTCTGCTTGGTCCATTTGGGGGTGAGCTTCCTACTCCTGAACAAAGGTGTCCAGACCTTTTTTTAGAGTGAATTTCGACAGTTCAGGATTAATTCCGTCTTTCAGGAGCCTGGTGGCAGCAGGAGTATAATGCTGACATCTACCTCGAGCGCACATTTGGGCTTGCTCTGATTCTGAAAACTGACAGGACAAGCATTATTTTCCAAGGGATGTTCTACAGGCAGTGGGAGGAAACACTAAAATAAATCAGACAGAATTGTCCATGGAGGTTAGGGAAGGGTAAAAAAATTTAAAAAAGGAAAACAAACATCAGCTTTATCTAATTTATTTTTACAGCCCTAAAAAATATTTATAGGTAAGTGCCACTCACAAATGACACAGCTTTCATTAAAATGATCACTTAGGATTTTTAGTGGGCTATATTTTTCAATGATACCAATAAACTATTAGAGAACTTTAATATTAAATGGTTTGTTCCAAAGAACCAAGCTCCTTCTGTAGCATAGTTTAGCTGGATATTGACTATTTGCTGTCCGGACTGATAAACACTCTCCTCATTTCAGGCCTTGGCCATATGCACCCCTAAATACATCACTGCCTTCTTTTCAGAACAAAGCTGTATTAACCAAGATGCTACTTGACAGTGTTTTCTGCCTGCATCAGTCAAAAAAAGACACACAGCCCAGCTCGGGCGCACCTGCGCTCCAGCCTGCATTGACTCGTTGCACGTGTGGTTAAACCCTGTCAAGCAGGATTAAAGGTGAAGCATGATCGTGAGAGCGCCCACTCCGCACGGGGTGGGGTGGCTCCTCCGTGGGCCTTCTACCTGCCACGCAAAGCTGCTACCCAAACCCAAAGGACTTTCAAACACGCGATCCATGAGCCCCCAGTACTCCTTCCAGCAAGGGACTCTGTAAAACGAAGGGACTCTGTAAAATGCTTTTAAAATAAAAGGCTAACCAGGTGTTTGTTACCATCAAAGAAAAAACTGGCCAAGCAGTAAAGGAATGGAGTAGAGGGAATGGTAATAATACGGAAACAAGGAAGGCCACGTTCCCAAAGCTTTGGTGCCATTGCATTTTTAAAAACTTATGCCCTGGACTGTGTGGCTCAGGTGGTTGGAGCATGGTCCCGTACCCCAAAAGGTGGCGGGTTCGATTCCGGGGCAGGGCACATACCAGGTTGCAGATTCAATCTCTGGTCAGGGTCCATGTGGGAGGCATCCAATTGATGTTTCTCTCTCATATCAATGTTTCTCTCTCTCTCTCCCCCCCTCCCTTCCTCTCTCTAAAATCAATCATTCAATCAATAAAATACCCTAACTAGGTGCCTAGCTCCAGCAGGTTAGGTATAGTCTTGACTACGGAAAGAGGTAGACCAGAGAGCTGCTCTCTTCTAGAAACTCTTCACTGCTTGGAACATCTCTGCCCTCCCGCTCCTCCATACTACCCTTGCTGCCTGTGGACCACTGACTCAGGTAGAATGCACCCAGGCACCCCACACTTCTTTCTGTGGCCTCAAAGGATGCGGTCTGCTGATAGACTGTAACTTAAAAGGACCAATTCCTTAACTAATGTTTTGCAGAAATGTCTACATGCTGACCTCAGCATGTAATTATTATGCATACAATTATTATGCAAAGTCACCAATGTCCACTCATTTCAGTTATCTATGGGAAATTGTCAGATCAACGTTACTGACAAAGCACAGCCAAGTGGTGTTTTGAGAGCGGGAATCCATAACACTCCACCACCACAGAAGGCCTGTTAATAACGTCCGCACTGAGAACAGGAACAATGGCTCATTTTTCCCATCAAAACACTAGAGAAAGCTTCAGAATTTCTGAAGTAAATCGGATTTTAATAAATTCTGTTATGCCTTTATTATATGCCCATAAATTTGTTTTAAAATCTGTTTCCTATATTAACAGCTCCACAAATTCAGCTCCACAAGTGGCAGAAACCAGAAAGCACAGCAACCACTTGTCCTGGCTTTACCAGGGCGGTCTGATTTCAAATACTGTATCCTGCACCCGTTTGTACTCATAAATCACTGGCATGTCCCAGAGAGTCATATTCCCAAACTACATTTTTAAAATTTCTATCCACACTTGGTCTTGGCAAAAAAAAAAAAAAAAAATTATTTGGCATAATTTTCCCCCATAATCGTCTGTGCTCTAATTTTGGTTCAGAATCTGCAATCACTGTAGCAATACGCTAAAGGGCAAACATTTCCTCTCTGACAGAGGCTCTCTAACTACACACAACGTAGGGGATTGTTTAACTGCCTGCACTCTCACTAGACTCTAAGCTCTTGAGGGGCAGGGATCCTATCTGTATTGTTACCCGTTATTTCCCAGTATGTAGCCTGCTGCCTGGCACACAATAGGTGCTCAATAAATACTTGCTAAAATCCTGAATAAAAAACAAATCAAACATAAAGAATGAAGTTATCCCCCCCCCCCCCGCAGGAAAATCTGGAAGCAACAGGACGCCTTACTACTTCAGACATAAAACAGCTCGTCCTCACACACTAGTGTCCATGCGCTGACTGTACGTAGATGGCGAAGGTGAGTGCGGAGGAGAGGCCACAGCTCTATCAAAGGAGGCGCCAGGCTCGACGGGAGCGGGAGGCCAGTGTGAACAACAGTCCACTGACTGTGGCTTCTGAAGTTTCCCTTCAGAGCTGCTGAGGAAACTGTGGATCCTTTGACTTTCTTTCCTCGAGTGCAATAGCCTAAGTCACTTCAGTAATCACTGCTCACAGAACCATGGAATAGGAATGTTTTTTTTCTTTTGAAAAAATAAAAATAAAACAAATGACTAGGTCCCAAGAGAGTGAAGTCCCTGCCTTCTTGGGCCTGTCCCTGTAGGCTTAGAAACCGTGTACCAGCTGGCTGAGGGTCTTTCTCGTTATATGAAAAGGGCGGATGTTTTGTACCTCTTGGGATGGGTGGAACACACCAAAGAAAATAATAACCTGTACCTCAATCCCTTGAGAGTTTGACCACCCAAATATAAAATGGATAAAGCTTACAGAGATATTGAATATGCCATGAGACAAAAGATTAAAAAAAACAAACTAAAATGCAGTTTCATTTCTACCAAGACATTTAATAATAATTTTAACTCCTACTTGGAACTGCAGAGACCCTAGAGAAAATATCTTCTAGTCACCACTTGGGACTAGAAGATGAGTTTTTCCATGGCATTGAAGATCAGGTGAGGGTATGGGGCACGAGGAAACTGCATTGTGCTATTAAATTTGTGAAGACCATCAAACCTTATAGAAAATAAGCAAGAGACTGACTCTCATGCACACCAACCACCTGGATGCTGCAAACTAATATTTTCAGAAAAAAATATGGACTCTGAAATCAATGGAAAGTTGCTCAGGGACACCTTCAGCACCCCTCTTGTTATTTTACAAACCCAATATTATGTAAAACCTTTGTGAGGCAACTCTGATAGTCCTGAGAGTTTCAACTGACCCTGAGTTCAAAGAGCAAAATGGAATCCGGCACCTTAAAATCTATGCCTACAGGGAAACAACAGGAATTGCCATCCTTACTTGTGCTCTAAGCTGGTAGGAACAATACATATTCAGTAACATATATTACTAAGAGCTGAGCACTGTGCTAGGAACCCAAAGTCTATGAAGCATTAAGATCAGTCCCCTGCCTTCACAGAATTCGGCGCAGTATGGAGCCAGGCGAACAAATAGGGAAATTAGAATATGCCCAGACTTTAGTGTAAAGTACAGGCACACTAGAGGCAGGAGCTTGCTAAGGGGGAGGCGGGGAGGCAGCCAAAGGGGAGAGGAGAGCGAGGAACAAGCAGAAAGACCATCCAATGCTGCCCAGGGACTAAAGGGGAGAGACTACGGGAGGAATGGCTGTGCAGAGGCACTGAATTCTGACCTGAGTGACTCGATGTCAGGATGGCAGGGAAGGCTGAGGGCACAGCATAAGGCAAAGACATAGAGATGTTAAAACATTTGATATATAAGGGGACTTAAAACGAGACGGTGCACCGTCAAAGGTGTCACACTAAATGGACAGTGACAAGCAAGGATTAGACTCTGGGAGCAAAGTAAGGGACCAATGAGTGGACGTTACAAAGAATACTATCATAATATGTGAAAATCGTTTCAGTACAGCTATTTAAAATGAAAGGGCCTACTTCAAAGATTTATTGCTGAGTACCATCTCTAAGGTCTCTTCCAACACTGCAGTTCTGGGACTCACCAATTCCAAATCCCAACATCTCACACTCCCCAAAAAGCCACACAAAAAGTTCTCATTTATAATACAAGAGAACAGACTGAATGCTACCATCTCTCCATCAGTGCAGGTACATTAGCCAAATCCAAGAGCTCTTCCTCCCGCTGCAAGGCCTAATGTAGCCTTAAAAAGATACCTACCACCAGCAGTGACTTATGACAGATCAGCAATTATGTATATTTAATGCACAGACTTGGCTCCTGTAACGAGCAGGGAAAAGAAGCTAGGAGAAGTATTCCCAAACTGCTATGTTTCCGCTGTTTGTCAACTAGCCTAAGATGTTAACATTCCCAATAAACAAGTAACTTCATATTATAACGACCCTTACAAAGAGCCACTGCTGCTTCTGAAGCAGGAGTCTACGGGCCTTAACAGGGTACGCGCAGCTGTTCAGTCCCGCACCCTGAGGGCGACGCACCAGCTGACACCTTTTACTTAACAAGGCTCCGAGCCAGAGTCCCTTCCTCAGCACGTTTATAAGCTTCCTTGCATATTCTAACGGTGACCATACCAGATGACAGTTTCATAAGGAGATACAAGAGGGCGTCATGTAGCCTCTAAGCAGATGCTAAGCATACGTCTGAAGGAAGTGTTGCCTTACTGTTCATAGTATACTCTTTTATTGAAAACGAAGTTTAGCTGTTCTGATGCTAAAGTCAAGTAGATGCAAACATTCTCTGGCTCTAGGCCAAAGTTCCCATGATTTACTAATTAGGTGAATGAAGGAGAAAAGATTTGAACACCAAAACAAAAAAATCCGTACGTAGACAGACGCAGCTACTAATCAGCTTCTCCAAACGCCAACAGCCTGGTCTTCTGTCAATCACTCCCACCACCACTTTGTATATTAATTATGCAACAAAAATAAACCACTGCTGTTTTTGATAATACAAGTAATGGCAGACTGTGCAATCTGGGCACAAAGCCCCGGAGCAGGGGAGCTTGGGGTTTCTTCCAGACCTCTTTTGGTTTGGAGACCAGAAGTCAATGGTTCCAAAAGCAGTGACATCTCTCTTTGAAGTTCTTAATACTGGCAAATCATTAGTAACCTTTGATCTCAATTTCTCTCACCTGTAACATCCAAAGACTACCTGCCACATGCAAAATTGTTCTAGATAGAATAAAAATGATAAAATACGTGGTTATAAAGGGTTTTGGTGTCCTCAGAAGATACTGGATCAGAATATCATTGAAGAATTTTTAATTATAAATATTCCCAAAAGCAAAAAGAAAGCATTTAATCTATCTTTCAAAAATATATTTTGCATATTTAGTAAGTATCAAACATTTCACTAAGTTTGTGGATATAAAGAAAAACAACCATATTGTAAGATGCCCATAGTCCCTAAATTTCAGATTACTGGGAACCTTGGTCATGATGTCAGATAAATTAAAACAAGACATTAAATCCTACAACAGAACAACAGGCAATAAGATAGGTGCAGAGAAGGGAGCACTGAAGTTTTTCCATATCATGTCAAGGTAGGAGACAAGGTGGTTGACTGGGAGATATGTATATGTATATGTATATGTATATGTATATGTATATGTATATGTATATTTTCAACATAAAAAATTGAAAATAGGTATAACTGCCAGCCCAATCAAAGGTAAATTCCAACCAACACTCCTCGATAAAGAGAAAATTTGTTTGGAAAACTGCATTCCAGAAGAAATCAGTAAAGAGTTAATAAAGCCTCTACAAACTTAAAAGAAAAATATCTCTATAAAAACGTACATGTAATAAGGCTACAGATCATTGGTTAGCTGCCAGAAAAATGATGGAATATGGTATAGTTTACTTATTTCTTTTTAATGGCTCCAACATTCCACCTGAAAAATTGGTCCCGGAGCTGTATAATTGGGGATAAAAATTAAATGACAGTTTCCATTTGTCATGATGAAAGCTGATCACTTGTGTTTTTTCATTTATCCACACTGACTAAAGCGGTTCCTAAAGTCTACCAAGCCAATCTTTTTCCTAACAGTGAAAATAATGCTGTTACTAAAATAAAGGAGAAATGGAATAAGCTGTTGGCATCTGAACATACACTTCATTCAGGTTTCCTACTCCTTGGCTCTCCACCTCCAAATGAACGGGAGGGGGGCCTTGAAATGTAAGCTAGGAACACGCCACTGGTCCCATTTTCACATTTATCAATACTGTAAAATAAATACTAACATTTTACAATGTCAGTAGAAAATCTTCATCTTTTTCATGTTGAAAAAAATATCAAAAATAATATCAATGAGCAGATTAGGGATACTGGCAGGACGACTAACCCTAGATCCCAGGTAAGGATGCTGGGAATCAATGGAGCTAAAGGTCCTTATTGCTGTTATGTTTTGAGGGCAGGGATGTGCAGGGGAGAGGGCAGGTAGGGTAAGTGTGAGGCACAGGAGAGGGCTATGAGAGACCATGGTGTTGAAGACAGTTTAAATCTTAAAACATAAAATATACATGTGTTTGGCTTTTGCTCATCCTGATCTCAGGACTTATTAAGAAAGGGGAAGGCAATCCCCCAAAAATGTAAAGGCTTAAAACTGGATTTATGTCAAGCTGCCTTGAAGTCTCTCCCTTCTCCATCATTTTAGACTCCTGCTGATTTGCATTTGAGTGGATTTTCATCGGTGACCTCTGATGAGGCGGTTCAGAACCAGAGCTACCTAAGGAATAGAGCCTGGGGGTGAAGAGCACAGGCGCCGGAGCCCCACTGCTGCCCCCACTCGCTGGGCGGGCCCCAACTTCCCTAGAGCATGGAGAGTGGGGGGAGCGGGCTGTGGGCACTAGCGGAATTAGCAAGTGGAAATCGCCTGGAATACTGACGAGCACAGAGTGAATCCCTCCCAATGTTACTACTACTACTATTACGCGATGTAATAACAGTTTAAAAAAAAATTCACAGAATCATGTAGTCAGAAAGAAAATTGTAATTTTATTAAATTTCTTGTTAGTAAAGATGTACTGCTTTAAGACAGAAGAATATGTGCCATCAAGCACATAAACTAGATAAACTCAAGGGCGATCATTCATGTGAAAAGTGTTTATTTCATAGAGACTCGGCTTGGAAAGGGCTCCCCTAGAGGACGTCAGCGCTTCAACTCAAAGCGGAGATACTACCGAACGCCGGGGCGATGCTGAGCGCTACGCGCAATCCAAGGCTCACTAAGCCACGGCTCCTGCCTCAGGGGGCTTACAATGTCATGGGTAATAACAACACCTGCCATTTACAGCACCTACTATGCGCCAGCGACTGTACAAAGTGCTTTACATACATTACTTCTCTTACTTCTCATGAATACAGTGGGCCACGCATTGTTGTTCCCATTATACAAAGTAAAAAGCTAGAACACAGAAAAATGAAATACTGGCTAAGGCCACATAACAACCAAGTTTTGGTGCTAAGATTTCTACCCTGTGGGTCTGACTCCAAAGCCACATTCTCACTAGTAGATCACAGTATCTTCCAATTATTGGTAATTCATCAACTACCTGCCAGGGACACAGGATCAGGCAACTGAACGCTCATGTGTTTGGAACTGCTGCCAAAAGATGTTAAGCTAGAAATAGCCACTGAGTGTTTTTAAAATGAGAGGAGCATTAGAAAGGCCATCCCCCTTTATAGATTAAAGAATGGATGAAAGAACTAAGCCCCAGAGAGGTTAAGTAACTCGCCCAAAGTCAAAAGATAAAGTAGTTTTAAAAATTATAGTGTAAAGTATAAAAATGACACTTCTTTTACAAAACATCGGAGGAATAAATCCATTATCCAAAATGAGGTAAACATAAGCCTAATAAAACCACAGAGGCTCCAAGAGGGCAGGACTACAGATTCCATTTCACCCAGGAAACAACGTGGAGCATGGTTCTGGAAAGGCAGTCTCGGGGAGAGAGGCTGGGGTGAGAAAAAGTAACGTTTCACATAAAAAGCCAGGAGCAATCACCATCTTCTGTCCCCAACCCCCCTAGAGATCTGGGCTGAGACCACTGGGAGCCATCAAATAGTCAAACAGGTATGGAGCCTGAACTCGAATTGATAAGAGCACAACTGAGATATGGGTCAAAAGAGGCTCGAGGGACTCCACTAAAAAAGGCACAACCCATTCCTTTAAGACTCAAAATCTGATCGTCTATCACATGGCTGCCCTTGTGTGTAGGACCAGAGGGAAGTGACTAAACGAGCTGAACAGTGATCGGTGGGGAATGTCTAGACAAGGGTATTTGGTACAATTGTCCGTTTCTAGATTGGTCTGTCAGTGTCTATATTTCAAAGAGGCCAGCGGAAAGCACATGGGCCTTCGTAAATTATAATGCTGAGTTTGAAATATGGATCTGCCATTTATTAGCTATATGGCCCTGAACGAGTCATTTAATCTCTCTAAGCTTAAATCAATTTCCCCACCTGTAAAAAAGGGAAAACAATACCTAGTTCTAGTCTCTTTAGGGTTAAAGAAGGGCACAGATTTCCTTGCTGGTTATTAGTTTATTGCCTCTCAACTTCAAATTCACCCTTTTTGCCTGCTCTGTAAAAAGGGACATGGGCCTTTCCAATGTTTTTCCTTTACTCGCTGGCACAGTGTTACGCTCTGTCAGTAGTGGCTTGGAGGGACAATGTAGAGGGAACAGGGTCCTCCAGCACCCAGCTCCAAAGCTTCCCAGGCCCTACGGAGCAGGCCAGGGGCACCCAGAGACTTGCAGCTTCCCCGGCACCCTCCTCTCAGGCAATTTTGTATCAGAGCGCCTCCAAAGAGAAACATTCTCATGAACAGTTTCCCAGAGGGGAAATTTCCCAGAGGGCAGCTTTCCAGCAAGTTCCACAGCACAGCAGCAACCTCTCCGCTGCAGCTGTGTCCGCTCCAGCAGTCTGGATCTGCGCCTGGAGAGGGAGGGAGAGGCTCCTCCTAGGGTGCTCTACCTCTGGCCCTGTAGGGCTGATCCTTGCATCTGCTGCTCCTATGTTCTTTAGAGTTCTCTCTGCTTCCTACTAGCAAATTCCCCATCATCCTAACCCCCGGTCCAGTGAATGAGTCTGTACTAACTTTCCCTGCTCAAATTACTGTGCGGATGCCCTTTCTTCATCGGACCCAAATTAATACAGCTTCCTGGACTAGTGCCTGATATAGTGTTAACGTCCAATCAATAGTACATGCCATAACAGTAACTATAAATGACTGAGTTCGTCTCATCCCTGTTCTTAAAAGGCAATCCTTTCCCTTTGTTCTACTCTGGCCAGAATACGAACCTGTTTCTACTACAAAAATCCCTGCAAGGTGTAAGTGGAGTGATGAATAAATTAGGAAAAGAATGTCCCAACAGTTTCTGCCAAGTATCTGATGAGAAAAAGAATGAAGGCTGCCTCACAATTAATGGCCCCCTTACTCAGCATGAAGCTTAGGCAGTTCTTTCTGCAACTCCCCTGGTCCACCTAAGGACAATGCGACAGAACGTGGCAATGCCTTCTTTTTCTTGGCAAGGCTATTCCCAAAATGATCTAAAGAGCCACATTCATTAGTATATGAAACTTTAAAATTTTTAAACAGTAATCATTTTATTTACTCATTTCTCAACTCAAGTTAATAAACTATAATATTTTAAAAATCATAGAAAACACAAGACATTGCCTCTCCAAGAATAACTGATGAACCTATTAGGGGGCAGGGGTGGGAGAGCACCACTCCCAGGGACAGAGAAACGGATGGGTTTAGAGCAACATTACAAAGTCAGCGTGTTCTTCCTCATCTTGTAAACAGACCAGCTTAACTCCTGGGGAAAGGAGTACAAAAATACAATATTCAAGGTGCCATGTATTGTTGTCACATATTGTGAAATGAAATTAATATAAAATATAGATCTTCAAATGTATAAGGTTTCTGTCTTCAAATTCTTTACTTCCACTCCCCTGAAAGGAAAGCCTCACCTTTAACACAATCCCATGTCGTCTGTATTTTTACTTCTGTCTAAAAGTCTCACCTAATTATCAATTTAACAAGGAGCAGAGACCAAAGGGGGAGGGAGGAAATACCGTCATCTTTTAGGCAGGCACCTTGTCCAATTTCAAGAGCTAACCCCCATCTGAAAACACCCCAAAATAGATATTGTGAGCCACCACAGGACCCCAACATAAAGCAAGGCTCCTCATTAAAATGGACATGCCAGGGATGCCTGCAGGGATGCTCAACAATAGCAGTTATACCCCATGCCTTTTCCGACCTAGATTAAATTACTGACAAAATGGACACACTACTCAAAACTGTGAGCGATACACTTTGCCAATGAAAATAATGACGGCACTTGGTACCGCGCACACGCTCACCGCTCGGCCTGTCAGCATTTTCAGCTAAGGGGCTCAACGGCCTCACCTGCCAACCCTTTCCCTGCCAAAACCAATACGGCGCCTTCATTTCTTAAGTGCCCTCGGGCTTTGAATTACTATCCATTTTGCACTAAGGTCAGTCCTGTAAACCTATTTTTCCCCCTGGAAGAGTCATAATCAGAAACAGCCTATACTTAAACTTAAAACTCAGATGGAGAAAGTCCAAGAATATGTGAGCTTCTTGTAATTTTCCACTGTCAGTTTTTTACATTTGCATTCTAAAAAGTTGCATCTACGGTTTGAGATGGCAAGGTGCACTTCCTAGCAATGTCATCACTTAATGCTCTTGGTGTTTTATAGGAAAACATGTATTTCCCTAAGCCAATGAGTAATAGAGCAATATTTCAAAAAGGCTTAACTTTATAGTTCCAAACATTACAGCGAGTTCAACAATCTCCTTGCATATTAAAGTGACACACACACACACACACACACCTTAAGTATTCATTTTTGTAATTTTAGTTTTCATTTTATACCAGGGAAAACAAGATAATGTCAGATCTCTTTATAGCAAAAAAAATCTGTCCAGGAAAAACAAACTTTGTTATTGATTTCATTCATTCATTTGCTCATTCATTCAAGTCATTTATTTATGAAATAATTTCCCACTCTAAAAAGCTGTTAAAGCTTTACAATAAAAATTTAGCAAAATTATTTGAGACTCGCCATAGACTAGCAAAAAGAATACGGCCTTATTTCTGGCTTTGTAATTTACTAGTAAATTGACTTTTAACATGCAATTTTTCTTGCAGGACTCTGGTTTCTCTATTTGCAAAATGAAATAATAAAGTCATATAAGTTGGGGGATAATGAAGTAATGAATAATGTATAATGTATGCTGAACACGAATCATGGTGGAAATGTAGTAACTGGTGGCATTTAACATTATTTCATTACTTAAAATAATTCTGATTTGGCATAAAAGCAGCCAAATAAAGCATTTTGTTTGCAAAAATAAAATAAAAATGAAAATCTGTTAAAAACTCCGGATGGAAAGGAAGCTCCTTTCATCCCCCGTTTTTCCACACTGCATGGGAACCAGGGACTCGGTCTATTGACCAGCAAGTTCAACCACTAAAAATAAGGTCCTTTGCCCTAAGGAGAGATCTGACAGATGCCAGTTTCAAAAGATAACTTTCAGGCTTCCACAGAAGATGCTGACAAGAGCACCATTCATATGAAATACTGGTCCCTAAAGGCCCATCTTTCTGTCAGTCTCTTTCCCCTGCATCCAAGTTTGGGTTTCCAGGCACAGTCACCTCTTGTTTTTCTACCGCAGGCCTCCCACAACTCTTAACTTCACTCACAGCTTTTATCCTGGCTCTAAACTGTGCTCCTGCTCTAGTAGTATGGTAGGAGGAAACCTGCTAAGTGCATCCTTGACGCCGATGCGATCTTTCCAGTTATTGAATGTTTCACTGAATTTTACACTATACAACTTCAAATGCAGAAAGCAGCCAATTCATTTTGTTAACTGTTGTTCAGTATAGATAGCCAGTTCCATAACCATACACTTTGATTTGGTACATGAGAAAACGTATTTTTCATTACATCCCTTATCCTCCTAATGACATTTCCAAACAGGATTTTAAGAACTGTAAAGCAGAAATAAAATTATGCTCAAGTCCCAAATTGATCTCATGGAATGGAAAATGGCTCTCATTGCCAGGGAGTGTTAGAGGGACTCAAAGCTAGCAAGTTTCGAGCTCAGAAACATTTGTCAAATAATGATCATCTTTCAAATGCCCCTTACATTACCCACCACGGCAGGAAATTTCTGAAAGATGTGAAGAGGGTCTGGGGAGACCCTTCCCTCCAGCTGGATCCCTTCATGCTGTACTCGGCCTTCACCCTAAGCTTTGTGTACCTCCTTCCTTTTCCATAATGAATCCGGCTCACATGTCAGTTATCTGGATTTACACAAAAACCTAAAGGAGCCATGAAATTGCTACTGGAAAGCACGTTCTGTGGTGACTTTTAAATAGCGTTAAAAGTAATTTGGAAATAAAAATACTGCTGTAGCAAGTTTTATGTCTTCTACACACATATGCTCGAGCAATTTCTTTCTCCCAGAGACACAAGGAAGGGAAATGTCTAAAATTCATAAGACACAGCCAATCCAGGCCACTGTCATCTTGGGTGTATTAATTATCTGCCTTCCCTAAGTTATCGAGACCTGAGAAGTCTAACAGCCGCTATTTCCCACTGCAGCTGTTCCACTATGGAAAGGCTTGTAACTCACCTCCGGGTCTTTCTGCATTTACACAGGTGTAGACATGCAGCACAAACCCGGACTTTTGCCGCGTGTCGCCATCTGGAGATGCTAGTGACAGCCGCAAGGCTCCAGGCCCCTCTCTGCCCTCCAGCATTTGCTGCGGGCTCCCGGGAAGCGCAACGCACAAAAGCTTTCGATGGGGGCTTGAGCCAAGCCCTGAGCTTCAATGAGTATATGAAACGAAAACGGTATGGGATTATTTATACAGCAGAGCAACCATTATTATTTATTCAAATGTCCCTAACAGACCACATATAGTTATAGACTATTTATTATCTTAGGCTTAAAACACGAGCAATCCCAACAAAGAGGCTATTCTCTAAGGGCGACACCTGGGCCATGCGAGTGCAGGAAACGCCTGTCCTTGCTAATTTAGGCTGAAGAGGGGCTCCTAACTGGGCTGGGCTTCATTCCTAACTACAGGGAAACAATCAGAGGAGTACCTGTGTATAGAAGACTGGTACATAAATTAGGATTACACTCTGGAAAACACTAAAAGCCTAGAGGCTCCTGGGAGGAGAAGACAGGAGCGCATCCAAATAGCCTCAAAGCAAGAATGAAGGGCCTGACGGTGGCTGTAGAGGGTGAGATGAAGGGAGGGGACACCACCGGGTAGCGAACTGCCTAACTTTCTTCCCCGTGTCAATTTCTTATTTAACCTTAAGAAAGTGGTATTAACTTTAAGAAATAAGATAGTTTTAAGATTTGGGGGGGAAATCATCCCCAATGACAAGCTGACTTACAGAGGGAATAAAATGAAAATCTCTTGTTTCGATGCTTACTCAACCCAAAGTTTCCTCTGATTATGTGAACTGGATTTCGGTTCCAGTTCTCTTGCCATAAGCTATGAAATGCATCTGAATTACAGCTCACCAGCTCCACTTTAACCTGGAAACTAGAGGTGAAAGTCAAGTGCTTCATCTCTTCAGACAAGCAGCTTCTCTACAGATCAGGAGTATTTTAATGAAATGAGACTTAAGTGAATTGTTGACATAAGCATTAAATGTTGTCATTTAATATCAACAGTATGTTTGATTTGTACACAGTTATGAAATGTCATTCAGACCAGAGAGTTATATTGAGGTTTACCACATTATAGGAATGGATTTCCAGAGGGAAGTGAACTAATCTGTCTTAAAATAAAATGTGTTTACATTAACACTTGAGGGAAAGAGACAGTCCTACAAACATAGAGAGATAAAAATAAGACCAGCACAAAACTCAACTTGGAAGAATAAAATAAAATTCTGGGCACTGTACATATGCAATATTTCACTATTCATCATCCCACTTCTTTTTTAAAAAATAAGTACAAAGTTTATATGGAAAAGAAATATCACTACTGGGAAATACCTATTATACAATATTTCAATCTCTAAAATAATTTTTTAAGGGGGAAAGTGAGAGTGATCAACATGGAGATAAAAGAAATTATTTTAGTCTCACTTTCTTAAAGGGAAAAACCAAACCTGTAAGCATCTTACATTTGCATGATAAAATTACATTAATTAGTTGGGTTAAGTACATAGATAACATTCTGTCATTTGTCTAGTCAGTCCAGTTGTGACGCAAATGGCCCAGCTGCACAGAGGGAGGCACTCACTGTGGGGCAAGTGACTGAACTGCTTCCATCCAGAGGTGGCCAAGTTACACCAACAGTCACTTTCTGCTTCCAAATTCAAGTCAAACAGGCAAGTCCGTGACCGTCAGAATAAGTGTCCCCTCCGTGCAGCAGCCTAAAAATGAAACTTAAACACTGTAACTCCTTAAGCCTAAAATTAACCGATTGAGCTAAACAAATACTGGCACATTCCAAAATGGATCATCTTAATGTACAAATCAAGAGGCTCTTAGATCTAGAAGGCACACTACCCACTTTTATTTTTTTAAATGACTAACCTATAGCTTATCATTTTGACGTGAGAATGGAGATGGAAGAATAGCCCTTTGGACGCTTGTAGTATGTTCTTTACAAAAAGGGGGAGGGGGCATCTCCAAGGATTTAGGATTTGGAAACAAAATTGACAAAGGTCTCTCTCCTAGAGTCTAAGTCCTCAGGTTCTAAGTAATTAAAGTTGACTCAAAGGAAAACTTGAAGGAAGCTCTGGCAGAAAAAGAAAAACCGAAGAAAAACTGTGCTGTGATGAGCCTTTGTTTACAACAGATCTTAATTCTCTACCTTCACCTGAGGAAGCTGTAAGGTCTTTGGCATCTGGCTAAAAATAGCAGAAGTAAAGCAGATGACAAAGATGAATGGCTCCTGGAGACACAATTCAAAGCAGAGGATTTTAAGAAAACCTTCAGTAGAGTCCGCAAAGGAGACTTTCCTGCCAGGTAAATCAAGGTGGAAGCAAGCAGCTCCCTGAGCAGAACTACGGTCTGCGGGCAGACATAGCTCTGGGTGTTTCCTGTTCACGGCCGTGCTGTATTTTTAAAAGGGTTTCCCAACCCTAAGAAAATCTGAGCTAGGTTTGCCATAGGGTCAAGGAAAAGAGTTTCAGTATAACCTCATAAAACAGAAAGACACTACATCACATCACCTTTCAAATTCCTTCAAAGCTCTTGGCAAAATGACAAACCAAAAAGCACATTACATTCCAAAGGGAGAGGGACATCAGGCACATGCCTGCCATTCCTGACTGAGGGCCGGGCCCCACCTGCTCCTGTTAAGGCCCCACCTCCCTTCGGTGAAGCTGGGAAGCGTTTGGGTCTTTCCAAGAGTTCATCTCCGGGCAGGCATCACAAGACAGGGTCAGACCATCCCTAAGGCAAATTCCATCCTAAAAATGTGCCTGTCAGTGGTGCTTATCTCTGTCCCCTGTCTACCTTAAGGGACAAGTCCTGCACCCTATCTTCTCATATCTTAGAAAGGAACCATTTTCATGCCCCTCCCAGCGTTCTTGCCAGTTCATAAAATAAAAACTTTCGACTTCTTGGAAGTCCTGGAGAGAAAGTTTCAGACCTTCCCTCCACCCCGGGGTGGTGGAAAAGGTCCACAGAAAGGGAAGTCAGCTCTTCCGGGCTTCCTTTATGTCACTATAGCAAATCCTTCTTGGATCCAACCAGCTACTCGCTTTAGGTCCTTGCATTTTTTTCACAATTGCAAAATCAAAATAGAAACTCAAAAAGCCTCATACATTAAGCTCCAAAAATTATGAGCCACCCTCGCTGAAATGTTCAATAATTTAATCATTCCTTTCCAAATTTTCAATGCATTTGAAAAGAAAAAAAAAATGGTGTGTGGGGAGGTAGTAGGGGTATCTCTAAGAATATTAGTATTGTAAGGGAAAAAATGGGGGGAAAGGAAAATGTAAATAGAGAATCTGGCAGAAAGTCCCCAAATGTACTCTAACTCATGGGGATTATTAACAACTCAACTGTGAAGAAAGCCCTTGGGAGGCTCAGAGGCCAGCCATAAACCAAGAACAGGGAAACGGACCGAGCTAAATGCCAAGAAGTCTGCAGCCACCTTAGTAATCCCCAAAACCAAGGACACTTAGAGTAAATGGCTTACACTTCTCCTCCCCAACGAAAGGGTAAATAGCTTAAATCACCCTACTCAGGGAGACCGGTAGCAGAAATCCAATTAGTGCCTTTTGTGCCAACCACACCCAAGGCCAAGGACAGCTGAAGTTAAGGAAATAAATCTCCTTTTGGTGCATCAGCATAAAGCTGATGGTTATTCTATTGAGATCCTCCCCTGAGACTTCCCCTAAATGCCCAGCCTTTAAAACCCGTCAAACCAAAGCTCCTGGCTCCCTGGTTCTCCCTCCCAGGACCAGGCTTGCACTTCCCTCCCCCTTCTTTCCCCACAAGCCTGTATCTCCTGAACTCTAAGGGACCCCAAGAAGCCTACAACCAGGGGAGCAATGGGCAGTGGCAATTTATTCCAGGCAAACCCTCTGAACCTGTCCCCAAGGCCCCCTTTTTGACTCCTTAGTGAGTCGAGGCAGCCCAGCCTAGGCTCATTTGCCCATCCCTTCTTGTTCCAGGTCCCCGGCTTTAATAAACGCCCTCTAAAATTCACCTGGACCCTTGTGAAATTTTTCCTGCAGGAAGTGAAAACCCATACACTACCCGCTGGCTCTACACAGACCCTCTCAGGGCCAGGTCCCCTTTCTAGTAACACAATGACTCTCAACTGTGGAAAAGTTTCCAATGGAGTCAAGTCCCTGAGGAAAATCCTTCAATATTCCAGAAATCGTACAAGTTCTATAGCCAGCCAACACTCCTACCTGAGCCGCTCCTTCCCTAACTAAAGAAACAACTTTAAAATACCTTCCCTGCAAAACCAAAAGAAGACAGTCCTCTCAAATGCTTTGTTGTGAGAGAAGAGAGCCTGTTCATTTGTTGAGTGCCCAGCACGGTGAAGTACTTCACACATGGCCAGACATTAGCACGTCCATCCATACACAGCAACTCGTATTCAAAGATCAAGTTGACAGGCATGAGTGCTCGGCACGTGTAGTTGGAAATGCCAGTCACCGGCAGGGTCCGGGAGCAGCTCAGGGTCCCAGTAAGTCCTCTCTAAGAAGGGGAGCCCCGCTCCGCCTGCGTGTCAAACCTCCTACAACCGGCACCGTGGTACAGTTCCTAGAGAGCAAGGCAAATGGAAGTTGCTGGGGTAGAGTTTCCTGCTAGTGCATTGCTTTTAAAAATCAATGAAGGCAAAAGAACTAACCTTAACAGTTTCAGCCAAAATCTAACACGTTTGAATCAAATATAGTGAAACAAATGTGGGCCCTTAAAGAAGTCTCTCTTGCCAAAGACCTATTGTCATCTACTGCAGAAGAACAGTAAGAACTGGCTATACCTGGCTATTAACTGTGCACTCAGCAAGTCTGAATGTGTACAAGCGGTGGTCTGTCCACTCTGTACGACATTTCAAACACATCAAATAAAAAGGAACTGGCACTTAAAGTAAAAGTCGGAGGTGAAATCTGGACCCTACGATGCCCTAGCAGTAGAGAAGAAACAACTATATGTATATTTTTTAATTACAAGGTCACAAGTGACATACATAGAGGCTAAAGTATAACCTCAATTTGATTTTGTATAATTTTAAGTCAGATGAATTCAAGTTAAAATGTTTCAGCAAAAAGAGCATTCTTAAAGTTTCACTAGATTATCATGAAAGGCTCAGCACTTGTGTATATAAGTTAGACAAATGACAAGTTGAATGCTACGGTAGGAAGGGCATTGGACCAGAAATGCAAAAATCTGAACTTCAATCCTCGATCTCCCACCACCTATATGATTTGGGGTAAGTCACTCAAATCCTATATAGCAGAGACGGTAATCCCTGTCTGTCAAATAGGGTTTTTGTAAGGATCGAATGAAATAACATATGTCATGTGTATTATAAACCTCAAAAACACCATATCAATTTGATGTTTCCAATTATATTAATACTAAGATTAGGCACGCTGGAACGCTAGCCGTTTGCCAAATAGCTGAAGGACTTTCATGGCTCCCAATCACCTCTACTCATGCTCTGTGTGGTACCTCAGTTTGAAAGGCTTTGCTGTCACCAGAGCACCAGCTCAGGAAGCACAGGCACGGCTATCTTACCCACCTCAGAATTCCTAAAAGTTGGCACAGCGCATGGCACAGGTTCAAAGTCGCTACATGCTGAGTGCTCACTAAGATGCTAGGCCCTGTGGGGCTTGGGTACGCGTTTCCTTAACCCCTCCTCAGTCTCTGGAGCGGGTCACAGAAGGGAAGACCGATGCTCAGAAAGATTAAATAACTGTGCAAAGGTGACGGAGCCACATCAATGCCAGGGTCGGACCCAAACCCAAGTCTTTCAAATTCCCAAACTCTGTTCTTTCCACTCTGCTGCTCTCCCTTTCACATTGTAGGTGCCCATTAAGTTCAGTTTCATAAAAGTCTTATTTTAACAGTAATGTTACATAGAGACATAAGTAAGCATTTGAATATAAACTTTCAAACCTGACTTTTAAAATCCATGGGCTTAGCCTGGGTAAGATCTCCAAAAAATATGCCTGAATCTGCAGACATACCAAAACACAACCAAGACATTCATCTTCAGTCGGCCGACCCAAAACAGGAGGAAAAACTCTGAGTGAGGGGCAAGAGAGGAAGTCCTTAAATAACTCAGCTCCTGTTTACGTAAATAATGAAGAAATTATGACTTTATTTAAAGAGCACTTACATGAATCTAAATGTTTAGGCTGCCAAGAAAAGCGGAACAGACTCTCAAACCTCCCCCAAACCTCCTTTCTGAGGAGAACCAGCCTAAGGAGTTTAAGCCTGATAGGTCCTGGTTTTATGAAATTAAAAGCCACGAGAAAATGGAGTTTAGAATGGAAAAATGTCATCTCAGCCGTAACACTAATAAAACAGTTAATGCATTCTGGCAAGAATACATAGGACCTGCAAAGCCCAATGTGGACAGTACAGAACACAGAAGGAACCCATGTGAGTCTACATCAAATGAAGGAGTATCCTGACTTGTGAAGAGTCCATTCCAGCCAGAAACTGAACTAGAAACCTCCTGCACCCAAGAGCAGCAGCCTCCGCAGAAAAGAAAGAGCCATGGCTGGGCTCGCCCCTTCCCCTTCGTCAATCTTAGCTGGAGAAGCAAGGAGCTGAGGTTCCAGGGGCACAAAAGTACCCTCCAAATCTCCAGAGAGATTCTCCAAGCCGTCGAGCTCTGATTAATTTTCAAATGTATAAATGCTTCTATAGGTAGTAAGGAACAGTATGACTAAAATTGTAAAGGCTTTAAAACAATGAGCTACTCCTTCCCAGTATGTCCTACAGCAAAGAGCAAACACAGTGAGAGGCAGCTGTGTGTTCTCCAGACAAGAAAATGAAGTCGTCTAGCCAGGCTAGGTTTCCTCGTCAACGAAATGGGGATAACAGTAGACACCAGAATCACTGTGAGAATTCAATGAGACAAAGAAAGTAAAACGCCTAGCGCAGTGCTTGGCAGGCGGTATGTGCCCATAAGTGTTACTTACAATAATAATAAATAGTACTATTATTATCAGTACTGTTATGTTAGCCCCTGCCCTGCCCACGCACGCTTTTCATCTTGCAAGTTAGTGAGGAGTCTGGTACTCACCTACAGGCGCGCTGAGGCCCCTGCGCCCGCGCACACTCGCTGCTCCGTCACCCCTTCGGGGACACCCCCTGAAGTGCGCAACCTCACCCACGCGCCAGGAACATCCCACCGCATAATTCCCTTTAACAAGTCCTCTGCAATCAGATACACGACTGGCCCAGACAGCAAGCTCAACGGATACTTCCGTTCACATATTTCCACGTGAAGACATGCTCGCAAAGACCTCCTGGGCTGTTTAGATGGATCAGTCCTTCAAAGCTGGAAAGAGCACCCCCCCGACCTTGCTCTTCCCAGAGGGCGCGTGCAAGGCTCCACAACTCAGCGAGTCACTCACGGAAACAGAAACCTCTCGAGAGCCAAAGAGCAACATGCTCGTGGATTCCCAATGCATAGGGTTATTTTAAACGGGAACAACACATTCTATTCAGGGGAGAAGAGTGCACCGTGCCAATTAAATATGCTGGGTTCCATAATTATAACTGCAGTCATGAATGGAAAGGAGTGTTGCGGCTGCACAGTGCACTCCTGTATGCCAGCCAGCGATGGTCTCCGGGCTGATTTCTTTCCATTCTGCCTCTGATAAGATCTCACTGCAGATTACTATCGACTACAAATGTACTTACTCCACGTGCTCCCTACTCAACAAAGGGCAGAACTTTAAGACCAAAATAATGCATGATCCCTCTTTATAGTTTTATACTTTTTAACTGCAATGTCACAATTACATTTTCCCAGGAGAACCCCAGAGCCATGAGTAAAATTTCATTCAAACCTGCCTTTCTCTCCAGAAAAGAAATGCAGAGATGTCCTTCTCCCTGCCCCATTTCTCTCCCCAGAGAGAAAGCCAGCTCAGAGCAAGGATGAGCAGGGTTTTATTTACCTCCTGGAAGTTGCATTCATGGGAGCACTGACCAGCTGTCTTCCCACCACTAGTGAACCTAAAGAGATTACACTGGAAAGACTTTCACACACAAAGCTAATTCAAAATGGCTTAGTCGCCGGTTGCAACCATCTCAGAAATCATAACAATTCAATTCTGGACCGATGTGCATACGGTTTCTCTTATCCTCACACATATGCTTCAGTGGGTTCAATAAATTTTAGAAATAAATTACCTCCCAGTGCTTCGCCGTAACAGTGGGACTTCCTGGCCTTTCCATACTCAGGCCATACTACTTCTGTGTGCATATGAATAATCTGCTTAACCTTCTATTAAACCCTCCACTGATTTCCAGTAAATAGAATTGAAATTTTGGAAACGTCCATGTGCTTAGTTAGGTGCCCTGGTACCTGCAAAGCAGCACCTGAACACCTGGCACCTTCTCCAGTTGGCACGTGGGCTCATGAAGATGCTGTTTCTAGAGGAAGCTCCCACCAGCACTCAGGCTTTCGCACGCGTCTCAATCTCACCTCCTGGCAGCAGCCGCTGTGGCACAGCCCGTCGGCACGGGGCTAAGGAGGCGGCACGCCTGCCCTTTCATCCAGGCTGTCTCCCAGAGCAGACCTCTTCCCTGGCCATGGGTATTGTTTGCCAAACTGTAAATAGCTCTTTAGATCAGTCCCACAGGCCAGGCTTCCCAGGTGCTGGAAGTATGTCACCCAGTACAATATTTACAAATAGCCCGAAACAATACAACTCAGCTACACACAGCGTTACCTGGAAGTTTGACAAAATCCTCTCCCACAGTAATCAAGTGCCAGAAAAATACATGTGAAGGCCTGAAAACCATGCCTTCACCTTTCATTACTGGGTCCTCGTTAGCCCCTCTGAAGATGTACTACCCACTTCTTTAAAGTGACGATAAATGGTGAAAACAGAATGACAGCAGTAATAATAATGAAGGGATTTCTTTAGTAAGTACAGGCACTGCTCTCCTTTTCTCTCATGCATCTTATGCCCCTTTGTCTCAGCTCTTTTACCTGTACTGCTGTGGTTCTGCCTCGGGTTACCAGAGGTAAAAGCCACCTCCCACTGTCCGTGTCCCAGAAAAAAGAAAAAGAAAAGCACGTCACTCATACTGACACCTGGTCGCTGGCTCTCTGTTCCCCATTTCTCTTTTACTAAAATCCTTACATGGCCACAGCCTGATTTCTTTCAAGTATAGATTAATTCGTTTCAGGTCCTGAGCCCATGAACTCATGCTAATTTGCATGGCTAAGTAGAAAGGCTCCAAAAACAATTAGACAAGAGGTCTTTAGTAGGAAGAGATCTTTATTAAGTTTGGGTTAGACTGCTAACCTGAAGTAGAATTTCAGTGCAGAAGTTCCTTAATTCATTCAATAAAAATTTATTGGACCCCTAACATGTAAATGATACTGTGCTAGGTGGCACACAAAATGCAATATATATGATTATGTGTGTGTATATGTGTGTGTCTATGTGTTTATGTGTGTATATGTATGTACATGTGTATATGTGTGTATACATGTGTGTGCATGTGTGTGTGTGTATGTGCTCCTAAGTAATAACAGTAGCTCAGATAGGCCACGGTAGTCAGGAAAGGCTTCCTCTTCATATAGAAACGTAAAGGGTGGACAATCTCTCTGCAACAGCAATTTTCAACCTTTGTCATCTCACGGCACATAAACTAATTACTCAAATTTTGCGGCACACCAAAAATATGTTACATTTTTTGCCAATCTGACAAAAAATAGGTATGATTTTGATTCATTCACACAGGACAGCTTTTGTTGTGTTAGCCGTTGTCATTTTTTTATTTGACAACTTAAGGGAAAAGAGGTCAAGGCTCGACTAAATAATCAGGTAGTACATGTTTTAAAAATTCTTGCAGTGCACCGGTTAAAAATCGCTGCTATAAAAGAATATGTTAGAAGATAAATATTTTAGAAATTCGTAACAGTGAGAAATTGCAAACTGCGGACGATGGCAAGCTGGAACAACAGACTGACAGGTGAGCAGCTGGTGAGCCCAGCAGGTCAAGAATTTTGCTTTTTAAAACACTGAAGGCGCCCGACCAGGCGTGGCTCAGCGGTTGAGCATCGACCTGGGATCCAGGCAATCAGAGTTCAATTCCTAGTCAGGGCACATGCCCGGGTTGTAGGCTCGATCAATGACTCTCTCATCATTGATGTTTCTGTCTCTCTCTCTCTCTCTCCTTTCCTCTCTCTGAAATCAATAACGATATATTTAAAATAATAATAATAAAAATAAAATAAAATAAAACACTGAAGGCTTTGGAGCCAGGTAGTGATCAGAACAGTGGTTAAGATAAATGCGTCAGCAGCACGTGGGACAAGTGGGGTCTACTCGGAAAAAAGCCATAGGCAATAAGTAGCTGGCCCTGAGCCATGGCAATGGGAGGTCCGGTATAAGACATGTTTGATGAGAAAGGTCAGGAGGATCTAGTGACAACTTGCACAGGGAGCGTGGAGGGAGGTGAAGGTCTGCGGAGGCCAAGCGGGGGCTGCCCAGGAGAATGACGGTGAGCAAGGGAAGGAAAAGAGATGGGAACAAGGACACTGTTTTGGGGGCGGCTGCTTTCAGTGGGGGACAGAGGCAGCCTTTGACGGGGGTTCTGTCTTTCTGGTATATTTGTCTACTTGTTTGGTAACTGAGAGGGGGAACAGGTACAGAAAAGTTCTGTTTTAAACAAGAAAAGTTTGAGGGCAGTGGGACTCCAAAGGGTGGCAAGGACAGTAGGCAGTTGACAATGCAGTTCAGGAATTTAAAAAAAAAAAAAAAGAAGAAGAAAAAAGGCCGGGCTGGAGAGAAAAGCTGCTGGAGAGGGTGGGGACAAGGGGGAAAGCTGCAAGGAGGGCTGCGGACCAGGAGAGGAAGGGCTGCGGACAGGCGTGGGAACAGCCAGGGCAGGGAAGCCCCCCGCAACAGTGCGGCCGGTGCTGCTGGGGAAATGCGGGATTTTAAAAGGAAACAGGAGATACTGGTGCAAATACTGTAGGCAGGCAACGAAGACAATGCTCAACCCAGGACCTCAGTGGTGACCTTGGGAAGTCACGTTTCAGTGCAGCGGAGGGGCAGGAGTTACACTGTGAGCCTCGCTCGGGAAGCTCCCACAGCCGGACAGACCGAGGGCTGCAAGAGCCGCAGAGAAGGCACAGTGACACCGGGGAGGAGCAGCCTTGCCTATCACCAACATGACATCCTCAGCTAAGCACCTCGGGTTACCTGCAAGTCCTGCTCAGCAGCAGGACGCTCCCCCGCTGAACCACCCAGTGTAGGTTTGCAGGCCACCGTGGCCCGCGCCCAGCAAGGTGGGCCACCACACCTGCAGCAGCTGATGACAAGTGGCCCATCTCATCTCAACAGAATTAAAACAGATGACACCGGAGCAGAGCCCACGAACCTATTAAATAGTCTCCAACTCATTTATTTTTTATGTGGAGGGGGAGGGAGGAAAAAAAAGGATGTTAGAAAATCATCATTATGTTGGAAAGCATCTGGGTATCAACAAGGTAAGGGATATCAAACAAGACCACCTGTCCTGTCCCGGCAGAGCCTGGAGGCTGTTAACCTGACTTTAAAGCAGGGAAGGTTCAAGAAGGCCCTTCAAGTTGTATTTCAGTCAGTGTGGCAGGCACCAGGGCACCCTTCCCTGAAGGTTCACAGTCAAGAGACAGTGGGGAGGACGGGGGGGGGGGGGGGGCACGTAGCAGGGGGACATCAGTGTGGCCTGCAGAAGGGGAAGGTAACAGGAGGGAAGGGGAGGAGTAACATGAAGCAGGCAGCTCATGGTAGCCTGTCGAGAAGCCACTGAAGACAGCTGGCAGGAGTAGCTTTACTCCATTGTGCTCTTCTTAACCCTTTAAGACTGCCTAAAACACGGATCCTTCCAGAAAAATACACACAGAACACGGTACGAATGCAGGATGGATCTCCTGAGGGATCTCGCAGACCCACATGGGCGCCTTCCACTCCATCTCACCAAACTGACTTCTTCAGCCCCTGCACTTCCGACGCCAACCACGGAAACGAGGCCATCCCACAGGGCTACCTCTGCCTGGCTTCCTAACTCCTCTCCTCCAGAAAAAAGAACTGGGGCGAACTCCCAATATCAACATTTGCTACAATATTTACATTTGCCCGCTTTAAGTAATTTCTTAACGTGCTATTAGCCTTCTCTGATTAAAAAAATCAGTTCAAAGAAAAATGGTATCACTGTCACAATTATTTTTCACCTACACACAGCAGCCACCAAAACAACTTCAAAAGAGAATGAGGTATATATGCACGTTCGTGTTCCATAATCATATTACAGGAAACTTAATACAGATCTGCCTTCCTTTCCTCTGTAAAAACCCAGGTACATGACATTTCGCTGCCGCTGGGTACTGCTTTCTGAAAGGTTATGTTTTTATAATGGAAAAGTCCTCACCGACCCACCGGGTTTTCTCCTCCCTCACTCATCAATTAAAATCATCTGCAAATTTCAGCCTGCTTTAGTGAAGTGCAGGTAAGTGTTGAAATGCTCCCCACATGCAAAGAAGGTGACACTGCTGAAATGCCACATCTACCTGGTCACCTCCCAATCTGCACCTGAAGCCTGAAAATAATCAGCGTGGAGGAAAACAACAAAGGAGAAGAGCCACGTTTCTATAGAAAGAGCTACTCAGTTTTCCAGCTCCAGGGGCAAGTGAATCTTCCCCCCACTTCGGCCCCATCAGCACCTGCAGAAATGCTCCATCACCCACAGGCCTGCAGCTCCGAGATGACTCGTCTCACCGGAGACTTCTGCAGCGGTGTTTGCTCAAGTCTGCTGACTGAGACAAGCACTCTGCATCTACTGCCTTTCCCTCTACACTGAATCAATTAGCAATGTTAAATATTTAACACATTAGTCTTATTTCACTGAACAAAACAATCCACAAGCAGGTTCGGCAGTGGCGATGCAAGACAGGCAACGCAGCGGACCTGAGAAAACTGAATGAAGGGGAAACTATGTTTTAGGTGAATGTGTATTTTAAAAAATATAAAAATCTATTCACAATTCACTGAAGATGGATTGCTTGTTTCTTTCCTTTTCCTGACAGGCCTTGAATCTTTACAGAGAACATTAAATTAAAGCACATAATGGGTTTATGTAGCGTAGTGCACACTGGAGACATTAGTCACGTCCCTTAAGCATTTTTCTCATTTTCTAAGCCTGACTTAAGCCCCGCTTCCCCACTGATGAGGGAAGGCCACACTAGCCCGCACGCCACATCTGCAGCCCAGGGTGACATTTTTACATTCGGTGTTGTCAGCAGAGGCTGTGTCCCCCTCTCAAAGTCATCATGGGTCATTACATTTCCAGCACAGTTTCCAGGAAACAGTGAAAAGCTAATAGGGTCATTCCAGGGAGAGGTTTGGGTTTGTTTTTCCTTCCCTCCCCTTTTAAAAACACAGAGTGGCATTAAATGGAGTGGGGAAACCCACTCACAGCTGCCCCGTGGAACCCCAGATGAATGAGTTGGACCATTTCTACTCAAGCACACAGGCCGCATTCATATGCAATACAGCCAGCAGCTTAGAACCAGCACCATTAGGTCACTTCGAAATGCTGTTTGTGTGATCCAGAACACTCCACGCCAGTATCAGCACACTTTATCAACCTCCTAATCCAACGGGACGCTTTGAAGTGATTCCCAGGAGGCACAGCTGTCCATCAAACATGGGGCTGACAACGTTACAGTGTCGGGGTGACCCACAGGAATGCCCCTTAAAAGACATCGAACTGTAAGACCACTTAGCAGGGCAAACCCGACGCCGAGGAGGAAACAAAAGAAGAGGCTGCTTGCCATGTAGCCAGATTTCCTTACCATGATACAAACTCCTGCATCCTATTATTTTTACTGAGAAACAGAGCCCTTGATCCTTGCCTAGGAGCACTACACCTCAGCATCTGTATCAGGGCTTAAAGGAAAACTGCATTCTGATGGGATTCAAGGGGAAAAATAAGATTACTGCAGCAAGCAGACCCAGCAAGCTCCTGCATGAATGCGGGGCTAGGCTCCACGTGCCCAACATCAGATCCTCATCTAGGCAGCTATGTTCTGAGTGACAGGAGAGGCTTTTGTAAACTTAAAATCAGTATAAATAAGATGTCTGGTTAATGCCTTGGCGTATGAAGCCCACAGGTATCCAAAAGAGGAAATAAATTGCCTTTGGTTACAACAGCTAACACTAGCGGAGCCCTTACCAAGTGCTATGCACTGTGATAAGTGTTTCATAGTTGTAAATATAAACACAGACCTAGACAGGGATTCCCACAGCCTCACAAGGAGACAGTCTTATCCCCACTTTACAGGTAAGAAAACTAGGGCTCCGACAGGTTAAGTTACTTGCACAGATCACAAGTTGGTGTGGAGAAAAGTGAGACTTGAATTCTGAAAAGTCTTACTCCAGAATCTGCCTTTACTGTTATACTTACTGTATTTGATATCCTCAGATACAACAAGATCTTCAGATCTTTTTGTTCCCAAGTGGTCAATTTCTTTTTAATCCATACCTGAGGATATGTTTACTGATTTTTTTTTTTTTATTTTTTTAGAGAGAGGGGAAGAGGAAGAGAGAGAAATATTAATGTGAAAGAGAAACATCTATCAGTTGCCTCCCGTATGTGCCCCGACCAGAAATTGAACCCACAGCCTGGTGTACAGGAGGATGCTCCAATCAACTGAGCCACCCAGCCAGGGCCCAAGTGGTCAATTTTGATCAAACAGTCTCTATAACTTTTTACAGGAATGAAAAGTAGAACAGATGCTGTGAGTTTTAGCCTGAAAATGTAAAATGCATTTGGCTAGGTTTTTCCTGATGTTTTTGATGAGCACATTAGCGTTAATTCTAGAATAGATTCCTGCTGGAATGGGTACCAGGTAATTCAATGCCTTCCAGGTCAGAGTAGGCAACAAACATGACACCCATGTATCCAACCCATAATGCATTTGTGACTCCAGCAATACAACCATGATTTTTAGAGAATGTTCATTTAACCATACAGGTAATGAATAATTTATATGTTATTTACTTTCTGGTAAAGATTTTAAGAGCCAAAAAAAAAGCTATGAAAAAGAGCATCCATCATTTCCCCCAGCCTGGGCCACCCTGAAACCAGAGCCGCAAAGACTTGCAGCACCCTAAGTCTTCAAGGGTTCAGGTCCACCAGTGACTGAAGGAAGAGCTAGTATGACATTTCCTGCTGACTGTGACTAGAGCATCTTTTAATGAAGCTCACTTCAAATCATTTTAAACCCATTTGCTCATGTCAACATCAATGTACTCAGTATTATCTACCAATTAGTAAACCGGAAAATATCCTTCAGATAATCTGAAATCTCAGTAAAATATTCAGCATGCCATTCATTTACTATAAACTGCCCTGTTAAAACAAATTAGCAAAGCCAGCTGTCACAGGACAACATAAACATCAGTTAATACAGCCCAACTAATTCCAGCTCTGGTGAGATTTTTCAGGAAAGAGAAAATGTGATGAAAATATAAATCAAGAATTTCAAAAGCTTAGCACGTCTTCATCCCAAGATGTTGCAGCAACATTAAAGAGCACATTCACCTTTCCTATCGTGAGATCAAACTTGGACTGGGAAGAACGGGGTTCAACGAAACACTGGACAGTTCTTTCAATGAGGATCTCAAGTCTGCTGCGATAAGCCTGGAGTCCTAACACGTCATGCCTCATAAAGATCGGAAACGTGAAAGAGCATGAAAGCCTACCAAGTATGAAAATGGTTACGAAGAAGCGGGGAGCAATCGGTTTCACCCTAGAGCCAGGTGTGCACAACTCACCCGCCCTACAGAAAGCGCCTTCCAAGCTTGCGGGAAGCCAGCGTGCATCGCCACCAGCCAACACTGACTCGTCCTTTCCACAAATCAGCCTGACAAAATCCCATAATTTAAATACCGCAATATTTCAATAGCCGCCTTCCACTTAGGACCCTTTCAGTATTTTTCATTTTAATGCATTGGTTATAAATAAACTGCGGCAGCACCTGTTAAGAGGGATTAAAAAGCTTTTATATCATGAGAGTGGGTGAGAGCTGCGCTGGTGCGCGCGCAGGGTGCGGGGGGCGCCGGCCGTGGGGGAGCAGCGCCCTCCCACGAGGACTTGGGTTGAGGATCGGCTCCGCTCCAGTCCCTGCTGCTGTTCCACCTCCTGCGGGGTGTGGACACTGAGCGGGTCCCTGACGGGCTGCCACTCGAGGAACGACTGAAGGGAGCACCGCCTGAGGGTGCCAGCCTGCTCTTTCCTTGGAAGAGACATGGCCCCAAACAGCGGGTGGGCACACGGGAACCAGGACAAGGATGCCACCCACAGATTCCCAAGGTGCTCCCTAAACGTCCTCGCGCATGTCCACCTTGACGCGCTCCAGGCGCACCAGGGCGCAGAGACGCTCGCCCCAAAGGCAGGGCCGCCACGCGCCCTCCTCCAAGGCCGAGTCCGCATGGAGACAGGAGCCCTGCGCACCACTTGCATCCCATACCTGTGTCCGCTTACAATTTTTTCAGAGGAAAGAAATTGAAAACGTGGTCATCCTTTTCCGACTGAGTGAGTTTGTAGGCACAGGAGGGTTGTTCCCAGCGCTGCAACAGACCACAGCTGAAACATAAGACCTTCACACCAAAGAAAGAAGTCAAAGGCACTGAAAAAAATGTCTTTATTCACAAACCCAGTCACATCTATACATCCTCTGGAGAGAAGTCAAAAGTTGTCTTAAGTTTACACTTCTCTTGACATTAATTATTAAGAAAAGCTTTTCATCTTGATTATAGCCATTAATAAATTAAAAGTGAATGTTTCTATAAGTGCTTCATTTCCTAACCAGGTGGTACACTCAGCTTCTGGCTTTCATATACAAAGAGACAATTAATACAAAGGCATTCTGCATATGCTGCCTGTAAGAAAGACCAGTATAAACTTTAGGAATAATTTTCAGTTTCACAGATTTTAATTCCCTGTTTCCAACATTTACCAGAATTTTAACTTTTAAGAGTTTTTCCACGTTTCATAAAACAGATACATGTTCACTTGGGGGAGAATTCAAGCCTCACCGAAAATTACCAAGGAAGACTGTAAGCACCATGTCGGTCCTCTCTTCCCAGCCCTACACCATGTGAAATGAGACAGCAGGGCTGGGAAGAAAACAGCTCGAAGGCAGCTAGATTTGGCACTTTCTCTACAATAATGAAGGCTCTCTCAGAAAAGGTGATTTGCCAAATCTAGAAGAACAGACAAAACTTCATGAATAGGATATCAGTTAACTTGTGAAAATTCTGAAAGACTACAGTTTCTATGGAAAGCAATTAACAACTTAGTTATCGTGGGAATAGCCCAGCACCTTCCACCTGGGTGAGGGGTGCGTGTATCCACGTGTGTGGTGTGGGTGTTTCTTTCAGAAGGCAAAAGGGCTGCCAGCATGGAGCTGGGGAGGGACCTTACTGTAGTTCTTATGTAACATTTGAGTTTTTAGAACAGAGATCAGGTGCTACAAATTTTCATTTACCCCAGGGCAGTAAATAACTTAAACCTATCAGAGGTGCACAGAGGCTGGATTGAGAATGAAATAGTTCTGCCAGAACAAACTCTTACAGAAGTCCTGATTTCCATTTCTATAAATTTTAGTTATGCCTAAGTACCTTTCATGTAAAACACTCTAACCACTCCACTATAACAATAATTAATAATAATAGTAGTAGCAGTAGTAGTAGCTAAGACTTACACAGTGCTTAATACTATGTCCCGGGGACTGTTCTAATAATTCTATATTTATTAGCTTATTTAATCCAATTCTGCGAGACAAATACAAGCATTCTCCCCATTGTCAGAGAGGTAAAATGACTTGCCTAAGATCAGAGAAAAGAAGGAGTAGAGCCATGACTTGAACCCCAAGTTGTCTGGCTCCTGTGCCACATTAATAAACTGTACGAGACAGTGCCTTCGGATGGCAGGAAGCTATTATAACTATCTTCATGTAGTGCCCCAGGAGAAAGTGGAACTGTTCAGCATAACTATTAGCCTCAATTTCTGAGGCTTTCGTTTTTCCTTTTGGTTCTGTGATCTTGGACAAGTCATTAATCTGAGCATCAGTTTTCTAATCAGCAAATATAATGATAATGGTAACAGTAACACCCACTCCATGTGATACTGGGAGCTAGGATACAGTGCATACTGAAGTGCTCTGTAAGCCATAACGTTTGTCTGAAATGCCACTGTAGTGATTAAACTTTTCATGTCATCCGCTCACCTCCTCCAGGTTAGGCCACCGTACAGTTCAATTAACAGGAAGTGCTAGGAGAGCAATCAAAACCAAACAGAAAGCCAAGTGCCAAAGGAGTTTGCAACTGTCTTCAAATAATACTGATTCAACCAGCCACAGACAATGAAACAACATTCTTGGCAGGGCATTGTGTCAAAAAGCCCATTTAGCTGGCCTAATTTCTGGGAAAACCATAAAAACTTTTCAGATACTGTTAGAAAGTAAGCTATCGTCCATTGAAACTGAAGTTGAATGAAAAAAAATTAAGAAATGCAATAGATTTGTCAAAAAGTCAAGTAATATATCTTTCCACTCATTAACGATTAGAAAGCACTCAAACTTCAAAGCCCTGTACAAATTAGGATGCTGCGCAGAAGAGAACCAAAAGCGCCGAGTGTATTAGTCAACACATTTACTACGCGCCTACTATCCAGAGAACACAACTGCTTCTGTGGAATGATCTTTTTCTTCTAAATGCCCTGGCCTAGCTGAGTTAATAAAAAAATAAAAATAAATAAATAAAATAAAGAAGTACCATTTTTAAAGCCCCTAATGTAGGTCAGGGATTGTACGAGAACATTACCTACCAAATCTCACTTAATCCTTGCAATACAACAATCATATGAAGTAGGAGGTATTATCCTAATTTTTCAAATGAGAAAACGAAGGCCAAACATGTAAATCAATCACTGCAACAAGCGAAGAGCTCAGAAATCCAAACTGGCCCCACTGTCTGCTGAGCATGCTCCCTTTTCCTCACATCACCCAAAGTGTCACAGACTTTGTAACCAACATACCTCTAATATCAGAGCAGAAGGAATTAATAAGTACCCCAGGTAGCTTCAGGCAGGGCCAAAAGCTACCTAAATACAGATGTCACTGACCTTGAAAACACATGCACACTTTGCATTCTATATGATAACATATATTTTTATAACATATATTTTATATATTGTTTTAACATTATTTAAATGTATTTTCTCAAATCTTCTAGTAAAATTGATATGCCAAAAATATGTACCAAATGTATCCTTTGCCAATGTGGGGGACACATCTCACCATCCTGCCTGTTGAAGACAGAACATACCTAGAGCAATCAGCCCAAGTCCGCACAGAGCAGCAGGGTCAGCAAGCAGAAATGGGCGGCATAAACCCACCCGTTACTCAGAGAACACGGAGCCTTTCTCAGGGAAGTGGATTTTGAGTGTGACATTTTAAATGAGGAATTACAATTAGCTTCAAAAGAGTGTGAGTACTCAGAATGGAAAAACCGGCATGCGGAGAAACAGAAGTGGGCCAAGAAGCAGGGGAGCCTCCTCAGCACGGGGACTGCGACCGCAGGCCTGGAAGAGCAGGGCTGGGGTGACCTAATGGGAGGCAGCAGTCCCGACCGAGGCTCCTCGGGCACAGCTTGCTGCCCTTCGCCCTCCCCGGTAAGTTCCCGACTCCTAGGTCCGGAGCGGGGTCTGAGAACTTGCACCTGCAACAGGTTTTCAGGCCATGCTGATGTTGGCCTGGGCACCGCGTGGGCTATTTCGGGAGATGGGAGAAGGAGTGGCAAAGATGAGACACCAGTTGAGTTATGCCTCGCTTGCAATCTGTGGATCCTGGGGCAGAAGGGAAGCTTTCTGGATGGAATGAATGACACGAACGGTGGTAATGAAACCAGAAAGACGGGTTTGGCACGCATGGGGTTCACGTTCAGGAGCTGGTAAGGCCCTGAACTAAGCAGCTGGTTGTAAATCGAGGCAGAAGGAAGAGGGCAAGAGGCACTATAAGGAGTGAGAGGAGCTAGGTCCAACGCAACTATAGAAACAATCAGAAATCAGCCATGGACTTGATCATACCAGGGTCAGGGAGAGAGAGGTCAGAAATGATTCTGAGGTTCCAAAAAGCAAGTCTGTCTTAGAGAAAATAAAGAGGAAAGTGAGAATGGCTGGTTATTTGTGAGGGTGAAGAGAAAAGAGTTCAGTTTTGTGTGTTAAGTTTTCAGTAACGAAAGGC
Organism: Miniopterus schreibersii; assembly: GCF_964146895.1. Lineage (NCBI taxonomy): Eukaryota > Metazoa > Chordata > Mammalia > Chiroptera > Miniopteridae > Miniopterus > Miniopterus schreibersii. Next base: position 5,849,193 of record NC_138112.1, on the reverse strand, counting down.
CATTTCTTATGTCTCCTTGGGCAAAGACAACAAAAGCAAAAATACAGAAATGGGACTACATCAAACTAAAAAGCTTTTACACCAGGAAGGAAACCACTGACAGAAAAACCCAACCTACTGAAGGGAAGAAGATATTTTCAAATGATATGTCTGATAAGAGGTTAATACCCAAAATATATAAAGAACTCATACAACTCAACATCAAAAAGAAAATCCAATTAAAAAATGGGCAGAGGACCTGAACAGGCATTTTTCCATTGAGGACATACAGATGGCCAACAAACACATGAAAAGATACTCAACATCACTGATCATCAGGGAAATAACAAATGTTGTCCAGGATGTGGAGAAAAAAAGAACCCTCCTGCACTACTGGTGGGACTGTAAACTGGTGAGCCATATTGAAAACGTACGGAGATTCCTCAAAAACTTAATCATATGACCCAGCAATGCCACTTCTGGGTATTTATCTGAAACTATTAAAAACACTAATTCAAAATGATAATATACACCCCTATGTTCATTGCAGTGTTATTTACAACAGCCAAGGTATGATGCAACCTAGGTGCCCGTCAATAGACGAGTGGATAAAGCTGCGGGGCATACACACAGTGGAATATGACTTAGCCATAAAAAATGAAATCCTGCCATTCACGACAGCATGAATGGACCTAACAGATATTATGCCAAGTGAGTAAGTCAGACAGAGAAAGACAAACACCATATGATTTCACTTACATGTGGAATCTAAAAAAAATTAATAAAGAAACAAAACAGAAACAAACACATAGAGAACAAACCAATGGTTGCCAGATTGGGGAAGAAGGGGTAAGGAGGAAGAGGGAAAAAAGGTGACGGGATTAAAAAGCACAAACTGCCAGTTATAAAATGAGCCACAGGGGTGTAAAGCACAGTATGAGGAATATAGTCAATAATATTGTAATAACTATTATGGTGTCAGATGGATTCTAGATTTATCATGGTGATCACTTCCTAAGTTATAAAAACATCTAACCACTCTGTTGTACACCTGAAACTAATATAATTTTATGTCAACTATACTTTAAAAATAACTAAATAATAAATAAACTTTAAAAACGTCATCCTAGTATTTGAATTCTATAGGTAAGCAGACATCAGAGCCCATAGAGTGAAGGTAAGCTTAACAATGGAATGTAGATATGGGTTTGGGAGTCATTTGTCTTTTGAAAAGAGTGAACAAATGGGTTCTCGAAAGGAAAAGCATAAACAGGGTGCATTATTAAAAGTCCTAAACACAAGAAAAAAAAGAAAAAAAAATTATAACTATATATGGCGACAGATGTTAACTACACTTACTATGGTGATAATTTCATAATGTATACGAATATCAAATCATTATGTTGCACACCTGAAGCTAATATAATATATATCAATTATACCTCAAGAAAAATTTTAAGTCCCTGGGTTAAAGTAATTAGAGATGATTCTCAAAAGTATGTATTTGTGTGTGTATGTGCATATGCCTAGTTTCTAATCTATCAATGTAGAAGCTTAGTTTCTAAAAATCAGAAGTTAACTAAATCTGACTTTCTTCAAAATTCCTCAGTTTGCCAATATTGAAATGCTAATTTATTACTCACTGCCACATTAGCATCTCTCTCTCACCTCTTACCCAGTTCCTTGTATAAGCCATCTGGATGTAAGTCACTCTTAGCCCATCTGTGTTCTCACATTCACAAATCCTAAACATTATTTCTTGCCATACAAGGAACATATATTTCTACTGCTCTCTTTACAATAAAGGAAAATTGCATGCAGCTCTCTGAATTTAGGAAAAAAATGTTATACCTTGTTAAAGATACTGACAACTAATTATTATCTGATAATTAAGTTTAGTAAGCAGAAAAAGAAAAAAAAAACAACGGAATACACATTTCAGATCATTCAATGAGATCTACTTGTCACATCTACTCTTCCAAAAATATATTGCTTAAACATTTACTTAAAGCCAAACATTTCAACCAGGAACAAAATAACTAAGACGAGGGCAGGTGCCAACATAACTTCTCAGCACAGCGTAAGTTTGGAGTCACAACAACCTGGTTTGAGTACCGGTTCAGCCATTTGCTAGCTAATTTGACTAAGACTCAGTTTCCACATCAGAAATCAGAGGTTTAAAAAGTATCTACCTCAACTGACTTAAGATAGACAGAATTAATCAATTAAACAGAGTCCAAAAGGAGAGCCACACAAATATGGCCAATTGATTTTTGACAAAGATATGTGGGCAATTCAAAGTAGAATGGATAGTCTTTTCAACAAATGTTTCTCAAACAAATGAACACTCATATGCAAAAAAGATAAACTTTAATCTATACCTACTACCTTATACAAAAATTAACCCAAAATATCTCACACACCTAGATGAAAAGTGTAAAACTATAAAACTTTTAGAAGAAAACAGGCAGAATCTTTGTAACCTTGGGTTAAGGGGTAAGTTCTTAGCTACCTCATCAAAACATGGCGCATAAAAGATAAAACTGTTAAACAGAACTTCATAAAAATTAAAAACTCAGTGAAAGACACTACAGTTGACCCTTTAACAACACAAGGGTTAGGGGAGCCAACCCCTAGCACAGTCAAAAATCCACTTATCAATTTTGTATCCTCAAAAACTTAATAGCCTGCTGGCTGGAGTGGCTCAGCTGGTTGGAGCATCATCATGGGTGCGCTGAAACGTTGCGGGATCAATCCCTGTCAAGGCATATACCTGGGTTGTGGGTTCGGCCCCCAGCTGGGGCATGTACAAAAGGCAACGAATGATCCATGTTTCTCTCTCACATCCACCTCTCTCTCTCTCTTTTCTTCTCTCTAAGCATGTCCTCTGGTGAGGATAAGGCAATCAGAGAAAGACAAGTATCACATGGTCTTACTCATATGTGGAATCTAATGAACAAAATAAACTGATGAACAAAACAGATACAGAGACATGGAAGCATGGAACAGACTGACGAATCTCAGAGGCAAGGAGGAAGGGGGAGGGTGGGAAGAGATTAACCAAAGAATTTATATGTATATATGTATAACCCATGGACACAGACAATAGTGCAGTAGGCCTGGGGAGGGGGGACAAGGGGTGGTCAAAGGGGGGGGAAAAAGGGGAAATCTGTAATACTTTCAACAATAAAGGTAAATTTAAAAAAATGTAAAAAAAAAAACAAAAAACACCTTAATAGCTTACTGTTGACCAGAAGCCTCATTGATAAGCATAAACAGCCAATTAACATGTATTTTATATTATATGTATTATATACTGTATTCTTATGCTAACGTATGCAAGAGAAAATAAAATTAAGAAAAGCATAAGAAACAAAAATTATATTTACATATAAATGAACTAGTGCAGTTCAAACCAGTGTTGTTCAAGGGTCAACTGTATTAAAAGAATGAAAAGACAAGCTATAGACTGTGAGAAAATATATGCAAACCACACATCTACAAAGGGCATATACCCAGTACTCTCAGCACTCAACAGTAAAAAAAAAATTAAATGACAAAATACTTGAATAGACAACATGTTACCAAAGAAAACATACAGATGGCAAATAAGCACATGAAATGATGTTCAGCAGTATAGGAATATACAAAATAAAACCATAATGAGACACCACAACATATCCATCAAAATGACCGAAGTTAAACGGACACACACACTGACAATATTGAGTGCTGCCGAGGATGCAGAGCAAATGGAATTCTCAGGCATTGCAGCAAGTATAAAAAATAACACAACCACTCTGGAAATTAGTTTGGCAATTTCTTTAAAAGTTAAACATATATTTTAATGTATTACCTGACAATCCTAACTCCAGGCATATACCCAAGAGACATGAAAATTTATGTCCACAAAAAACCTGTACACAAATATTTATAGCCACATTACTCAGATTGCCAAAAACTGGAAATAGCTTAAATGTCCTTTTATAGATGAATAGATAAACTGTGGTACATTCCACACAATGGAATACTGCTCAGCAATATAAAGGAATGAACTACTAATCCATACAACAACATCAAGGAATTTCAGACGTAATATGTTAAGTGAGAGAAGCCAGATTCAAAAGACTGCATCTAGTATGATTCCATTTATATAAAATTTGGGAAAAGACACAAAACTACAGGAATGAAGAACAGATTGATGACTACTTATTTCAGAGCTTCATGTATTAAAAGTTAGGTGGACCAAAGTGTATCCTTTAAGTTTCCACTGAAGAGCTTAGATGACTAAATTTAACACTAAAGAAAGTGGACTTTCTATCCTCTTGATAAGAGAAGCAGATATACATCACAATAAATCATAGAACTCCAAGGGGCAATTCAAAAGATGCAAGGAATATTTTTAAAATTTTTTTCTTCATTATAGTCCTGGCAAATTTACTAAACCTTTTGCATAAAGATCAAAATATGAATTTTTTTAACAGATAAGTCTTCTGGATGTTAAATGTGACTTTTTAATAGTAATTCCTTCATATATTCACTTTACATCATTGCAAAATTTTAGATTCACATTCAAAATGAAAGGTTTTTTCATAAATTATTTCATCGAAATACCATACATCTCTCTCAAAATCAAATTAAACCATAAAAAAAGTAAAGGGTACTAAGGGAGAGCAAGGGGGAGGGGGTTTGGGCGAGTAAGGGAACAGGATATGGGTTGTGGCAGTCATACACCACAGTGGCTGCAGGATTCCAGGCATCAGTCAAAATCTACAGAACAGTACCCTCAGAAAAGCAAATTTTAGCTTATGTAAATTTAAGAACAAATTCCTAAAAGTATCAATTAAACAAAATTATCCCTAGAAAAAGTACTTACCTCACAGAAGAGTTGTGAGAATTCAAGGAGCTGATGGATATAATGTGCTCACAAGTCAGCACTCAGTGAACTTGTAAGTTATTATAGTATCTAGCATGCAATTCATATTCCAATCAAGCCAATACGTTTATCAAGGATCAATTATGTCCTGGCCCAGAGCTGGCCTCTACAGTAAATATAAGATACATAGTGCCTATACTCTCAAGAATCTCAAGAGTATAACTTATGTTCTGATTATAAATCTAAAAATTAACGTTAAAATTCAGTTATAAAAATATTTAGGAGCAAAGTCAACATAAATTATCAATAATAAAGATGGCTAAGCCCAAATAATCCAAGATCATTTCCACAGGGCTTTTAAGTATACTGAGGTGACTGGTGGTCTGTTTCTACCTCCCCTTGGCGGCTCAGGCGCAGGGGCTCAGTGCAGTGACAGTGGCTTTGCATTGTCTGAGCAGCATCAGGAGATGGCAGCAGGAGGGGCCCCGGAGCATGCTGGGTGGTAGAACGCGGCCCAAGAATTAAACACTCCGCAGTGCATAATCCACACGGGGAAAATGCAGACTTTATTAGCATCTTTGAATATTCAGAGCACTCCACATTTACACGATAAGAGAATCAGAATGATAAAGGTTTCCTGGTTTAAAACTCGCCTGGAAAAAAGATGGCTTGGAAATCAACAACTGTATACATCTCATTATGAGGCAGCTTAGTTGTGGCATCCTACCAGGCCTGAAAACAAGCCCCGGGATATACACCACAACTGAAAGTTAGCAACGCACTGACCTCCACAGAAAAAGGCAAACACTCAAGAAATGAGCACAACATTTTAACAATTGTATTTATTACAATCTGCCATCCTTCTTATCAATGGTTTTCAAATGGTGGATCTTAAAATAAATTGAATGGGTCCCACCCAGCATTTGTTTGAATGAAACAGACTAGAAATGAAGTAGGTACAATAGGATAGGCTATGATACCAAAATGAACGGATAGATTAAGGTGAACGAGAGACAGTGGATAGGTTTGCACTGATAGGTAAGGGAAGGAAGGAAATAAGAAAGCATACCGAGAGAAAAAATCAAGGCACACTTAACATAGTAATTGATTGTGCATATGGTTGGATAAGTCATGGTCAAAAATTTTTTGAAAGACACTGCTTTAAATCTTAACCCATGGCATAGTAACCTCTTATCTAAAACCTCTTTAAAAACGTTTTCATAGTCTTCCCAAGGACAAGAATCCAATGGTTATTTCCAAGAAAAGGAATTACCTACTCAGCTTTATGTAACCAAGGCAGAAGAGGGCAAAATAAAAAATATAGGCTGCTCTTTAAATTTGTACTAAGTCTCCAGATCCATAAAATATATCCACAATGTCAGCGCTATGAGCTAAGATGCACCTCACTCTGTAGCTCTGTGGCAGGCAGGCAGACAAGAGCAGAGCAGAGACGAGGGGCCAGGTCCAGAAGGTCACCAGGGAGGAAAGCCCCAGGTGCCTGGCAATGGACACCTGTAGGGTGGGATCTCGCCCGCAGGGTAACCTTTTCCCTTTCCTCTCCTAGTATATCGCTGGTCATGCAGTTTGTACCCCCCTGACCTTTCTTCCCTGGAGATAACATCTAGGCCTCAGTTGTATTTCAGCTCCAGGCCCAGAAAAGCAGCAAAACCAGACAAGCAATGCCAAGGCTGCCTCAGGACCAGCTGCAATGGGTAATGACCCCACCCCCGCACCCTGCCCTGGCGCCTACCGATCAATCAGTGGAGACCCAGACCCTGAAACGACACACCTGGAAATATGCTGAATATTCTATTGAGATCTTCCCCTGGGATCTCCCCTAAAAACTCCACCCTGAAAACCCTTAAGACCGAGGACCCAGTGTGCTCTCCCTCCTGGGAGCATGCCCACAACTTTCCCTCCCCCCCCATTCCCCAGGCATGTCTCCTTTACCTTCCTCACTTCTAAATTCCAAGGTCCCTTCCTTTGCCTCTATAACTTGTTTCTTAAGCTCATTTCTTCTACGAATTACTTCTAATATCGCTGTGATTTCTAAATAAATATTCTCTTATAATTTGAGTCTTGACTCTGAATTCTTTCCTAGCCAGAACTCAAGTACTGAGGTTGCTGAACCCAGATCCAATCTGACCCCACCGATCAGACACCTGGTGACATTCCAACAGCCCCCAACAGCTTTATCCTAACAGACAGCATCACGGTCCTAAAACAGTCAAGCACACTCACAGGAAGCATCTGAAATAGTGACTCCTTTTGCTCCACTCTGTGTGCTAACAAACTAGGCTTCTACATGGAAAATAGCAATAAAGGGCTGGTCCCATGTGTATTTGTTTCCTAATCCCATTTGCATTGATAACTCCTCTCCAAAAGACAAACATACTAGAGAGGCATCTACTCCAGATTGCTGTTTTAGTTGGGGTCCAGGCAGAGACTTGGACCACACACACACACACCTATACATTCAGTAAGGTAGAGTCAGGATCTAGCAAATCACAATCAGATGAAACCCTGAAGAACACAAACTCCATTCCCAAATTCCTGGTATACAGAGTTCACAAAATTTTAACATAAAAAAACTCCAGTATTGGGGGGTCACCAAAAATTCTTTTGACAAAAAGCAAAAGTCCATCAAAGCATAATTGGTAGTAATTAAAGAAAAGAAATAGCCCTAGCTGGTGTGGCTCGGTTGGCTGAGCATCTTCCCATGTACCAAAAGGTCGGTCGCCTGTTCTATTCCTGATCTGGGCACATGCCCAGGTTTTGGGCTCCATCCCCAGTAGGGGATGTGCAAGAGGCAGCCAATCCATGTTTTTCTCTCATACTTATGTTTCTTTCTCTCTCCCTCTCCCTTCCTCTCTCTCCAAAACAATCAATTAAAATACGTGTTTTAAAATAATAATAAAAGAAATAAAACAGGTTAACTTGCAAAGTGATAATCTAAAGAAAAAGGTATGTTGGAAAACAATTGAAATGTGAGAAAACAAAATAGCTGGTAGATACCTAGAAAAGAGTAAAAATTCAGTCTGTATATAGGGTATAGGAGACACAAATATAAACACTTCTTCTAAGTCCAAGGTCTCTAGCAAAAACAAACAATAAATAAAAGGCTTCTACAAAGCCTAATGTATTTTATATGCAGCAAACATTTCAACTGACTTTTTTAGACCTTTTAAATAGCGGGCTCTGTATCATTCTTTTTCTCTAATTACAAAAATAACACATTCATTATAGAAATTCAAACAATACGTAAATAAAATATAACTTAAAACTAAAACTCCTTCATAATCCCACTCTCCAGATAACCACTGTTAATAGCTTTATGTCTATTCTTCAAAATTTAAATGAATATACTAATTATAGTATGCATTATAAACAAATCATACATAAAATATAAGTTTTTAGGAAAGACAGGATCATTCCACATATGCAATATTCTGCAAGGTGCTTTTTTTCAACCTACTGCTATTCACCTTGAAAACCTTTTTCTGCATCTAGACATGGATCTACATCACTCCTCTTAACGGCTACCAAGTATTCTATTACATGGACGGAGCAAAATTTACTTAACCAGTCTCTCACTGGTGGACATGTGGGTTGTTTCCAATTTTCTGCTATTAAAAACAATCCAGCAGTAACATCCTTGTGTATATATATATATATTTAAATTATTTCTGTAAGCTGAATTGCCTGAAGTAGGTTTTTGTTTGGGGTCACGGATTATGCTAAACTTTTTTTTTAATTATCCACTTAACTTTAATTCATACACTACCAAAATCTTCAAGGTAGCAATTGCTTTAATTGCTTAATTATTTTGATTTTCATCTTTAATACTTTTTTTGAGAATAATTTATTCTACTCAAAATTAATTGCATAGAAATTAATCAAAAGGTATGTTTTAACACATTCCTGATCACGTATTAGAAAATATGTTTTGTCACCATTCTATACAAAAATACTCCAATATGTTTTGTCACCATTCTACACAAAAATACTCCAATATGTTTTGTCACCATTCTATACAAAAATACTCCAAAATGTATCCCCTAAATCATTCAAATACTCTTAAATCCCACATTAGACTTGTAAGTTCTTCTTTAACTCAAATAGATTCACTGTAATTAGTTTCCTGTTTGTCTCCCAAAGAAAGAAACACAAAGAATTCCCATCACACTTACAGCTTCAAACTCCAACCCCAAAACATCCTACAAAGTTGTCACTCCTGAGTAAGTGCATAAGAAACTCAAATACAGAAAGTCATGATGTTCAGAGTCTGATTTCTCGTAAATCACCCAGGACACATTTCACGGCAAACAAAATACTTGCTGAAAAATATAGTTACCTGGGCAACCATAACCAATCTTTTATGTTTTATCAATCATATTACTGAATTATTCTCATTCTTGAAAACAAGAGAGAAAAATGTATTGTATACAATAATTAATTAAGGGTCCCCGTTCCACACTAAATCACTCCTGTCAAATCTATATGTATGCAACAGACACGCTGTTGCCGGCTTCCCAGTCCCTGTCCAGGTGAGGGCGTGGACGGCGGGTCCCCAAGAGGCTTGCCCGGCTCCTGCCTGACTCGGCGCTCCAGGTGGAGAGGGGACAGTGCGAGTCGGTCCCCAACAGGCCCGGCAGACGCGGGAATTCCGTGCCGCGTCATCTCAGTGCCTGGCACCCAGCAGGAACGTGCTCAAAAATATGGAATAAGTAAAACTTAGAGTAGGCAGCCACCAATGAGAGAAGATATTTGCCAATGACAGCTCTGACGAGGGTTTAATATCCAAAATATATAAAGAAGTCATACAACTCAACACCAAAACAACAAACGACCCAATTCACAAGTGGGCAGAGCGTGGGGGGCGGCTCCTGGCTGGGCGCTGAGCGCGCACCAGGAGGCCCCGGTTCCGGCCCGGCAGCACCTGCCGGCTGCAGGCTCCATCCCGGGGGGGCGGCGTGCAGGAGGCAGCCAGTTATGTTTCTCACATCGATGTTTCTCTCTCTTTATGCTTCTCCCTTCTTCTTTCTAAAAATCAATGAAAACATATTTTTAAAAATAAAATAAAAAAATATAACATGGGCACGGGTCCTGAACAGACACCTCTCCCAAGAAGACAGGAACAGCCAGCAGCTGCAGGAAAAGATGTTCGGCCTCACTAGCACTTTGGGAAATGCGAAGCAAAACTGCAATGAAGTAGCACCTCAGCCTGTTGGGGTGGCTGCTATCAGCAAGACAGGCAGTGACGGGGTGCAGGGGCTGTGGGGAGAAGGGAGCCCCTCACTGCTGGTGGGAATAGGGACTGGTGCAGCCACTGTGGGGAGCAGTCTGGCGAGTCCTCAAAAAAACAAGACTAGAGCTACCATACGACCCAGCAACCCCTCTCCTGGGTACCTACCCGAAAGCATTTCTTCGCAAAGACACAGGCAGCCCTACAATCACAGAAGCATTACTCACGGTGGCCGAGACATGGACAGAACCACGCAAGTGCCCTTCAAGAGAGGGCTGGAGAGAGAAGACGTGGGAACGTGCACAGTGGATTCTACTCGCCACGAGAAAGGGTGAAGTCCTGCCATTTGCCACAAACAACAGGGGTGGACCTTGAGTGTACCACGCTGAGCGAAATAAGTCAGACAGAAAAAGTCAAGAGCCACATGACTGACTCAGGTTTGGGATATAAAACTGAAAGCAACAGGTGAGCGCACAACACAAGCAAACAGAGGAAGGGGGTGAGGGGGTAGGAACAGGTAAAGGGGAGCAAACACACGGTGGCCGATGATATGATTTAGGGCGGTGGGCCCACAATGCAATATACAGATGATGTGTCATAGAACTGTACACTTGAAACCTATATAATTTTATTAACTAATGCCACCCCAATAAATTTAACTAAAATACTTTTAAAAACTTAGAATATAGGTATGAATGAATAAGTTACCTATCTTTAAAATTAGCTTATAAGATTAGAAACTCAAAACATTTCACCACTTAAGATGTAGTTTTTTATAAGTCCCAAAGAATGTCCTCATCTAATAAAAACTCCTGTCCATTCTGGAACAGATAAGCCTATTTCCCATCCCAGATTACGGCTGCACCTGCCTGAGCCTGGCACAGAGGGGAAACAAGCTGGGAAGAAAGGAAATGGAAGAGGCTCCCAAGTTCCAAAACAGGATAGTAAGAGCATTTACAACGAAAAGGATTCGTCCAGGATCCTTATTAAAGAGGTAGCAAGGTGCAGAAAAGAGAGCGCTGGGCTCAGCCCTGGCCTTGGACTTACTTCGATAAGTCACTTCACCTCTGAGCCTCGGTTTCCTCCTTACAAGCCGAGGAGGTGAGCCTGTAGGATCCCTCAAGTCCCTTCAGCTCTAATGTCTGTGACATGCTAACCTGCCTTCCCTCCGAAGGATCGAGAATGCCTCAGTAGCAAAGTGTCTACCTGGGAAAGAGGAGCATTCCGTCAACTGCCCAAGGAGGCCACTGTGCAACAGCCAAGGGGACTGTGGTCACAGCCATGTAGTTTCCAACCTCAGCTGGATGCTGTCTACAACCTTCTGATTCCCACAGGGGGTCTGAAACACCTTCATTCTCTCCGTCCTGCCTCCAACCCCTGCAGCTCCACAGACAGTCAGCGGGTACCACACGGCTCCTCTCCTGCTTTCCCATGGAGGTCCTCCCTCCCGGAGTCCTCAGCCCCCATACAGTCTACCTTACACCCACCCTTGCTCTCAAAGCCTTTCCCTTTAGCTCCAGCTCACAAAGAAAGAAAGAAAAAGGTCTCTCCTCTCCAAACAAATGCCTCCTCATGGGCCTCGTGGCCCTTGCTCCGTCAGAGATCAACCCTCCCTTCCTTGTCTTCAATCTTCCTGGCACTACCTTTTATTTTTTATATATACGAACCTTTCAAGTCTCCCTAATTTAAAAACGTACATGTTATAAAATTCCCCTCGGTCCTACATCTTCTGTGCCCCTTCCTTCCACCAGCCAGGCCTCTTATCCTTGACGACACACCCGGCTCCCCCCCCTCACCCCCGTCTGCTGCGCCCACTCCACTTGGTCCCACACTCGCCCGCACAGAAACTGTTAGGCAGACTGTGCATTACAGACGCGTAAGTGCCATGTCCAGGAATGGCCTCCTTTATCTTAGCTGACCTCCCTGCAGCACCTGACAGTGTTTCTCCCTTCCCTTCTTAGAACCCTCTTCTTTTTTGGATCCCAAAACAAAAAAGCTTTTCTTCATGCTGCTCCAAATCTCTGACAGTTCCTTCTTCATTCCTTTCACTGGCCTGTCTTCTACCCACCTGGAACTGTTGATGTCCCCTGAAGTTCGGTCCTAAATGCCCCTTCTCTTCTTCCCCAGTATACACGTTCTTGGGAGATCTCAGTGACCATGGCTTCAAAGGAGTGCTGTAGATTGCTGCTAGGGATCTCCGCCTGGCTGTGCCACAACCTCTTCAAAGGCTTAATCCCCAACACTGCCCATCTTCTCAACTCCCTATCTTGGTTAGTGAACCTATCACCCACCTAGGTGGCTAAGCCAGAACTTGACCATTAACCTAAACTCCTCCTTTTCCCACTCTCACATTCAGTCATGAAATTCTACCCTCAAACATGTCTTGAATCCAACTTCTGCCCAACTGCACAGTAAATACTTTAAAGGCCCTCACAATCTCAGCCAGTCTTCCACAGCTTTGCTCTAACTATTCCCCTATCTGTGGTCTCTAATTCTCCCAATCCATTCCACAGAGCCAGTCTGATTCTCTCACTCCCTACTGACACACTCCAGGGGACTCTTCATTACTACCAAGTTTGTCCTTCATGATCTGACTCCCAGGTATCTTCTCCAGCTCCACCTTTTGCTACTCCCAGAGGCTCTCCCCCATAGCCATGCCAAACTATTTGCAGTTCCCAAGATACCCCATGCTTTTGATGTTTCCATATCTGTCCACATATTATCTCTCTACCTAGAAACACTCCTCATGCCATCTGTATGGCTATCTCCAAATGACCTTGCAAAACCCAACTCAAGGGATGCCCTGAGAGTCTTTCCTGAATCAAGGTCTCCATACTGAGTTCGATACCCCTCTTCTGCGCTTCTGCAGTACTCACAAACTACGCGCACTATGGTTCTCAGCACATAGCATTGTTTCTTTTACTATCCCCCACACAAGAATCTAAAATATAAGCCCATGGAGGGAAGGGACCCTATAATTCATCTTTGTAAATCTAGTACCTGACACACAGTATGAGATACTCATACCTACAAACATGAGAGAGAGAGAGAGAGAGAGAGAGAGAGAGAGAGAGCATTTACTAAAAGGCCTGACAAGGTTGAGAACAACATGTAGCCACATTAATTTTAACTCTTACACAAATACTACACCCTGAAGTTTCTCCGTACTCACTAGAGCCCAGAGCCTTCTCGAGCTGAGTCACAGGGTAGTTTCATCTGTCATTGGAAGGAGTAGTAGAAGACCTATGACCTTATTTTTCTTATAAAAATGGTCAATTTCATTTGAGAAATATTTGCTGTGCTGTAGACATCACAGACTCCCAAGAGCTTACAGTCTCACAGGATCTGTACAATATATTTCAAGAAAACGTTTATTGCCACCCAATACGGTAGCAACTAGCCATATATATGCATTTCTGTGCATCAATATGGTGTAAAATGTAATGAAACAAATGGGACCACACATAACACTTTTTATTTCCAATGGAATATTCATTTCTTATGTTGAGTTCTGAAAGTTAACTCAAGGGTTCTTCTGCTTCCTCTCAGTTTTGTTAGTTATTAAACTTCAAATCACTGTCATTGGGCAAGCAGTGAACATGCAATAATTATTTCATATTTTTCTCTCTCATTTTCTATCATCTTTAAATCCATAATATCTCAATCCAACTGACGTCAGTAAATCCAGTCTGTCTCAACTTTTCTCTAAAACTCTTAACACTATTTGAATGAGGGGTTGAGCAGCTGTCAGTTATGGATTTGAAAATAAAAAAGAGCCTGAAAATTGTATGTACAGTATAAAAAGATTAGGTGAAGCAATTCAGAATGTTTAAGAACTTTAAATCAAGTTAAAAGCAGTTACTATGGCCAGACCTCATGAAGCTCCGCTTAAGAGTCCCATTAACCTGGCAGTCAAAACTATTTAAAATGAATAATGTTTTTTTCACATTTCACTCACTTTCAGCATCACACACACAAAGATAACACTGTGAATTGGCATACGGTAGCACAGTCAGGTAACAGTAACCTTCAAGATTTAGCTTTCTAAGGACAAAGCTAGAGCTGTTAATCTGTGCGCTAGATGAGCGATACCCCTCTAAGGCCAGGGGGTAATTCTTCAAATGAAGAAAGGACAATTAAGATATTCAAGAAGCTTTTAGGCATGAAAAGCAAGAGAAAAGTGGAGAGAAATGCACAATTTGGATGCTCACAAAAGCTGAGTCCAAGATCCAATACAAATCTATTGCATTTGGAATGAAAGTCAATACCCTAACTCAACCCCTCTTCCAACCTCCTCTCACCAGTTAACGCTATTGATGAGCATGACAACTTGGCGTCCTACTCTTTAGTCTAGAGCTTGCCACCCAGTATGGTAGCAATTAGCCATATGTGGCTATTTAAATTTAAGTTAAAAATAAATAAAATTAAAAATTCAGCTTCTAAGTTGCATTAACCACATTTCAGGTGCTCAGTAGTCACATGGGGCTAGTGACAGCAAAGATATAGCATATTTCTACCATCACAGAAAGTTCTCTTGGACAGCACTGGAGAGGCATGGCTGGAATAAAGATGCTAAAGATGCTAGATTAGCCCACTCAAGTTTCAGAGCTCCTAAAACTGAGCTACTTTCTGGTCATACAACCTATAGAAGACCAGTCATCTCCTAAAGACATTATGGAAAAATTCCACAGGGATGTATCTTTTACATGGAAAAGTTAAGGAAATGCAGGTTAGCATATTAGGCTTGAACTACACTCTCACTACTCAATTGTAAATCAACACGCTCCCACACCTCAGTTTAATCCGTGCCCCCCTGCTAATATTCACTAAGGAACCATGCCCAGTCTTTCTGGACTTTGCACAGTATGTTGAAAACCAGGATGTAAACATTAATCTACTTAAAGAATAAGAGTTGCCAGTAAGGTGACCTAGATTCTTCCTGCCATCCTGAAAGTGCTCCCTGTGCTCCACTAAGATTGTTTTTGTTCTCCGGTGGAAGCTGTTAAAGAAGCACACTTCCAGAAAAAACAGCTTCCATCCACCCCCACTCCATGCTTCTGCCTGCCAAAGCTGTCACTCATTACATAAAATGCACGTACAGACGTGCGGTTCATTCATTTGTGCTTTATTCAACATCACAACCTCAAGAGGTTTAAAAACATTTTAAGTAATATGGACAGGCCCCGCAGGTTCTCCACAGTTCCCTACCCCATGGAGAAGGCCCAGTTTGGTGTACTGGGTACTGCAATGAGAACTGGAGTCACTGTAGCACTTTCCAGTCCAAAAATCTGGACTCTGTCTCCAGTGTTGCCACATCCTAGCTGTGTGACTGGCTGTTACCAAAGTCTAATTTCATTCTACACAACCTCCTCCCTAGAATTCATTCTCTTCCAAGGGAATCATTCACCTCCCCAGTTCCTGACTCTTCAGCAACTCAAGGAAGTTCATCCCACATCAGCACCAGCTACAGTCCATCTACTACTCTCTCCTGCTTCCGCAGCACTAATCTCCAGTCCTCTGATGGTCCTTCCTGGTGCTCACCACAGTTCCTTATCTTGTCCCCTAAAAACACACCTTTCTTAAGGTTCTACCTCTACGTGCCATCCCTTCAGGATCTTACATACACTCATCTCCAGCACCTAACACAATGTCTGGCACACACTGGGCATTTCAACACATTTATATCAATAAATAAGTGGATCAATACATAATGTAGAACTTCCGCTTCTAACTTTTCACAGATGACTTTCAAATCTCACTAGCCCTACTCCCAGCTTCTCTCTTAAATTCTAGCAGCACACTTCGAACTAATGTCTAAACATTTCCACCATGTTTTAATGGTAGCTCAAGTTTAATACATTCACAATCAAGCTCACTGTCTTCCCTTGCCTTTTTTTTTATATATGTCTTTATTGACTTCAGAGAGAAGAAAGGAGAGGGAGAGAGAGGAACATCAATGATGAGAGAGTCATGGATCGGCTGCCTCCTGCATGCCCCCCGATGGGGATCGAGCCCGCAGCCCGGGCATGTGCCCTGACCGGGAATCGAACCGTGACCTCCTGGGTCCTAGGTCAACGCTTAACTGCTGAGCCACACCGCCCGGGCTGTCTTCCCTGATTAAATGGCCATATATTTGTATTCCTGTTCATTGGAATAGCCCTTCTCAGCCACTCAAGTTTAAATTCAAAGCACACCTTCATTTCCAGCCTTTAATTTCTCTTCACCCCCATTCTCCAGTGAGCCACCAAATCCAATCAATCCCCCCCCCAGCCTTCCTCCTCTGCCCCAGTTACCGCTAACCAACCTCTCATTTCTGTCTGATCACAAACCACAGCCAGATGCACATTCCTAAAGCAGTTACACCTCACTGTTCAAAATCCCTCAGTAGTCCCCCGACCTCCTGAACGAAGTCTGAACTTGGCATTCAGTTTTTCACCATCGGACCCCAGCTCCCTTTTGCTAATCCCGTCACGTACTAGCCGTTTGAGCTTTCCCTCCCTCAACCTGGAATGTCCTTTCTTCCCATCTTACTCCGTGGAAATCTTGCCCATCTTTTCGAGACTTCGTTTAAATGAAAAGCCTCCTAGACACTCCATATTAGCTCCATCCCTTCTGTCTCTCTGATGGAAGGACACAGATCTGAAATCCCAGTTCCTTGTCCAGTTCCCTGCTGTGGCTACAGTCTCATTCCTGTTACTGCCATGGCTTCGGCCTCAGCCTCACGTGCTCTCGGTAAACTGTCATTCTCTCCAGCCTTGTTTTGAACCTGAAAGGACTCATTCTGTTTATGTCCTTGGTTTCCAAACCTTTTTCAAAACAGTTGTACACTTTTGGCGAAGGGGATACTACGGAGATCCAATATATAAATGTAGATCTTCTCTTGTTGAAATTGTAGAGCTTTGGGAACTAGAACCAGACAAATGTTATAAAATGAATTTAACTCTTATCAGGTATTCTATTGTAAGCAGATTACATATCCATCTTTTTTTGGAAGTCTATCCTTTCCTTGCTCCTTTAGTTCATGAAAAGTTCAGGTCCAAATCTTCACGGTGATGATGACCTTATCTTAAAAAATCCTAATACTTTGAAAAATATTCTATTAAAGCCTAACTCTGTATACATTCGCCTTATGAAACAAGAGTACAGAGAAGTAATCATAGGAAAATGAATATAAAAATGGGAGATATTTTTGATTAAAAAAGGTGAAGAAAAGTTCTGTTACTACTTTAGCCTAAAATTCTAAATTTCTAGGCCTGATTCATGCTAGTGCATGAATGGCACATAATACTTGATGAATGACATTTTATAAGGAAAAGAAAACTGAATGGGGTTGTTATTTAAAGAATCATCAACTTGCTTTCATGCAAATGACCAGAATAATGAAATAAGCAGGACCTAGAAGCAATTGTTTTTAAATAGGCAATGCTTGAAACATTGCCTACCTAATTCTAGAAGAAACTGATTAATCGCTTCTTTTTCTTGGGGAATATCAATCATACACTATATATTAACAAACTGATAAAATTTGTGTTTTAAAGATAAAAATTTTTTTGAGTATCACTATCAAACCATTTATAGTACCTAACAGTAGGTCATGCTGATAAAGATGTATTTACCAACATTTATGGTGGAAAGGAACGGTTTAATGCCTCTACCTTGAAGGATTTCTTAATAAGGCAAAGCCCCTAAAAATATATCTACCAACAAAGGGGAAATGGCACACAGGAGATATGTCATTCCACTCAAAACCTCAACTAATTGCAATAATTCATGCAAGATTCCTAAGAAATGCAAGCTGTGTAACCTAAGACGATATAGAGCTGTACAGCCACAAGGGAAGCCTCGATAAAATGCTACCATTCCCTGTAATGCAAAGCATTTTAAGCACCAAACAGTCTAGGCTGGATGCATGCCTTAGGCAGGGAAAAGAGAATTCTAAATGGGTGGATGGGAATATGAAGGGAACCCCTCAGAGATATGCTATAAAGAAACAAGTTATGCTGGGTCTCATCCCCCTCCCAGTGCTGGTGGGATGTTAGAGTTTCTGAGCAGGCATCAGCTCGCACAGTGAGAAGAGGGGCTGGCTACCCAAGGTCACAGGTACATCAGTGTCACTAATGCATTCTACAAATGTTACAGCAATAAACTCTGGTCGAAGAGGGCTCCACTTCTATGTTCACAGGAAAAAGCAAACTCCAAACTTCTCCTAAGTTAAAAGGCAGTGCTAGCAAACTCCCTCCTCTGCCAGCATATAAAATCTCCCCCATCTTCCCTGTAAGACCAACAGGAAATCTTCCTGTTTAAAACTAGATCACTTTATAAGCTTAATTTTGCCAGTTTTATTTAGCACCAACTACAGTCACACAAATAGTGGCAGCATTTCCACAAAGCAGAATGCCTCACCCATCTCATTGTTTTAAAACACAGCAGCAAGCCATTTCTCATGTTTGATCAGCCCACTGCGATGTGCTTTTTGATCCTGTAGCCACTGAATCCACATACATCTTTATTACTGTCCAGGAAAATGGTTACCCTGGGGTTTGAATGTCCCTGTATTCACCATGCCTCTCCTGAGAGTCTCTCAGTTTTAAGAAAAGACTCTCATGCAAACCAAGGTGAGGAGGAGCAGACGCCCCTGAGGCAAAGTCTCTTGGATTCCTGCTTCACCTCAAAAGCGCCAGTGTGGCCTTAGCAGTGACTCAAAGCCCAGCCATCCAGGGCTAGGAGTGATTAAATAAACAGAAAGAGGTTTTCTTATCTGGGCTGCTGGTCTAAAATCCCTCCAACCATTGCCCAACAACCAAGCATGAACAAACACACTAAAAGTCAGCACTCCGGGCTATGAGAAACTCAGGCATGTTGAGGGCTCTTCACATCTATTGACAGAATAAACAATTTCTACCAAGAATTACAGCTCTAAAAGCTGATAATGAGACGACCACTAAATTAAACTCATAAACACAAAGGCCCGGTACAAATTCTATACCCTAACTACCAGTGTTCATAAAAAATGAGAGAGTAGAGGCTACATGCATATTGAAAAATCAGACTGTAGAACAGGAAAACGGTGAGTGGATAAACCACCTGAGCGATTCATTTTTACAGCAGTCTTCTATGCTTCCTGCATATTTATGCTGAGAGGGCTAGATATGATTTAATGGTTATGGATCTCTACTTTCCATTTCATTCATTGCTTCAACAAGTGTTTACTGAGCACATACTATGTAGGACATTGTGCTCTATGCTGTTAAGAAAACAAAGATGAATAATAGTCCCTCCTATAGAAAGGCCAGGAGCCAGATATCCATGGATACATGTCCACATGTATGAAGACGGTGTTAAATGTCATGGGACAGCTAGAGAGACTGTAATGGAAGTTGAAAGGAAAACATTACATTCAGGCAGGCAATCAGATAACATCTGAAAAAGAAACACTGGACTTGGGTCTTTGTGGGCATAGGGCTTAAACATGCTCACATGGAAGACCAGAGGGTGGGGAAGACCAGAGAGGGGGACACTCCTGTTGGTGAAAACAAGTTGGACAAATATGAAATGCACAGGTATGTAGAAGGAATGCCAAGGGGCACTTCGGAGAAAGAAGCTTGATAGGGAGGAAGAAGATAAGTCAGGAAATGCCCTTGGGGAAGTACAGAGGAAGGATGCAAGGAAAAGGCACCTAACCAACCTGAAGGGTCATGGAAGTTTCTTGGCAAAATCTTCACCTGGATCTCAAAGATACGTAGAAATCAGCCATACAGATAAGGGTGTTTCAGGAGGAGGCGGTAACACATAAAAAGCAGGGAGGCCTCTGAGCTCACGGCTTCGGTAGGACCCGTTTCCTTGGTAAAGAACAGTGCACAGCACTTAAAGCAAGAACAGGGTGCGTGCAGACGGCAGGAGGTGAGCCTGAGAGAAGGCGGCAGCCAGGTGAGGGAGCGCACTGCAGGCCACGCTGGCACGGGCAAGCTTCATCCTTAAGGAGCTGAGGAAACATGCAAAGATTTTAAGCAAGAAAGTGACAAACAACCTAATGTGGATTTTAGAAAGATCCACCTAGAAGCAATACTAAGGATGCATTACAAGGGATGAGGCTAGAGGTAAAGAGACCAACAAAGGAGCTGTTATATTTAAATCCTTCCTCACCTGCAGAAAGAGGATAAGGGCGGACTAAAACAGAGCCGAGGCAGGGCTCAGTGACCAACAGAGGTAAGGGACAGCAAGGGGAAGGCTGAAACGTCCCCCAGATTTAGTTAACTCATCGGGGCAGCGGCACCTTCTCCTCAACAGTAAATACAGGAGGGGTAGAGGGAGGTTTGGGGAGAAAAGATATGAAGTTCAGTTTAGACATCTTGAATTTTAGAAAAATATAGTTAAGTGTTTAAAACTATGGGTTTTGCTACTTATTGTCTGTGCCTCTTGGACAAAAAAATCTATCACCCTCTCAGCTTCCTCACCTGGAAAATGGAGCAACAGGGGTAGCTATTCATAGGGTGACAGTGGGGAGTCAGGAAGGTCACAAATGAAGACACTAAATAAATGACAGGTGCTGTTTTGTCAGTAATGTTACTTGAGGTAACTAAGGGACATCCAGATTGAAATGTCCAATAGACAGTTTTAGAACAAAGTCTGAGGTTTAGGTGCAAAAGGCTGCGTACTTTAAGTGCACCACGACTTAAAATGGGGGACTGGGGCAGCGAGGCTTGAGAAAGAGATTTGCCAATGTAGCCGATGAGGAGATGACTGAAGAGAAGCAAAATAAGGCTTCGTTATGACACATCAGGGACACACATTGCACTCCACGGAAAGGAGCCGTCCCCACTTTCCCATAAGTAAGCTGGTGAGTTAAATGAAAAAACAGATAGAGTTCTTCTGACTGCCCAAAGAGAACTATTACCCTGGAAGAAAGAAATAGAAGAGATATGAAGATAGAAAAAAAGAAAGAAAGAAAGAAAAGGCTTCTCAAGTAAAACAAAGCCAAATGGGAGCAATTCATCAAAACAAATGAGAACCCAGATTTGTCAAATAAGGAGACAGAACATAAGCAGATGCTAACACAGCTTGTAGAGCGTAGGAAAAGGAGGAACAGTGCTACCTATTATTTTTTCAAAAGACAACTAGAAAGGATACATGAGAGAGGAATGAAACTGGCTACTATGGGAAGATGGGAGGGAGCGGCCAGAAATTACGGGAAGGAAGTGAGATTTCTTTATATAGGTTTGATTTCTGAGCCTTGTTATCTGTGAACCTGTGAACACAGTACTCTGTCTACCCTCCATGGGATCTCATTTAAAGGCAAAAAAAAAAAAGGGCAGCCCAGCCGAGCGTGGCTCAGCGGTTGAGCGTCAACCTAGGATCCAGGAGATCGTGGTTCAATTCTGGGTCAGGGCATATGCCCGGGTTGCGGGCTCGATCCCCAGTGTGGGGAGTGCAGGAGGCGGCCCATCAGTGACTCTCATCATAGATGTTTCTCTCTCTCTTTCCCTTCCTCTCTCTGAAATCAATAAAAATATATTTATTTTTTTTTAAAAAGGCAAAAAAACTTGAGCTTCACGTGGTATTTTTATTGTCGACAGTGGTCTAGGTGGAGTAATCCCAAAACTATTTGGTATTAACTGGGACACTGGTGTGGCTGGGAAACAAGGTTCTCACCGTGGAAGAAGGAGAGATACAAATAAGGAACAGGAGAGGAGAAAGGATCCTGGGATATCAGGCTGGAAAGGAAGGCATCAGTGCGAACTCATTATTTAAATGAATAAATATAAAGAAGAATATAGAGAGAAATTTACATAATAAAGAATAAGTTTATTATATATATAAAATATATCCTAGTTCTGTCCACTGAAACAAAGACAACTCCATAGCAATGAGCACACCTCTTTGATATTTAAATACTCAAGGAAACCAGGACATCTTGAAGATGTAGCTGGTTCCAGGTCTGGGGCAGCGAAAACACAATGTGAGCTTCGACAGCTTCTTGTGACATAAAATAAGAAAGTTCTTAAAAATTAACAGAGATATAGCAAAAGGATACGGAGCCAGATGAAAGGGGTTCCCACTGGCCAAATTTGACGGTAATGAAATATAATCGCACTGAATTTCCTTTTTTTTAATCTGAGTTCACTGTGATTTTTTAAAAAGGAGAGGAGGAAGGGCAAGCTCTTCTTTATGCAAGGCTGCCTCTGCCCAATGCAGGGCGATGACAGAATTAGAAAAATCACAATTTTGTAACTGCCAGTATATATTTTTTTAATCCTTACCTGAGGATATGTTTTTATATTGATTCTAGAGAGAGAAAGAGGGGGGAGAGAGAGACACATCAATTGGTTGCCTCGCATACATGTCCTGACCGGGGATCGAACCCCCAACCTAGAGGAATGGAACCCGCAACATTTTGCTGCACAGGACGATGCTCCAATCAACCGAGCCACCTGGCCAGGACCGGCCCGTATAATATTTGACTCAGACAAGATTTATCAATGCTGCTAAAAATGCTAGGGGAAATGTCATCAGAGAACAGGATCTTCAGTCTCAAAATATCCCACAAATTAGTTATTAATTACAAAGGGACATGAATAGAGCAATCTGTAAATTCACCAAAAATAAGTAACTAAACTTTTATTGTTAACCAAGGGATCAAACTTACCATTACCAATAATATGACAAACTGATATTTCGTCCCTTTTGATGTGCGTCTGTAAGGAGGTGGCAAAGTGGCAACATGAGCTACGCAGTGCTCTTGCCTAGGACTGTAATCTGAATCAAACCGAGAGGAAATGATCCAACAATCTGTAGAAGACTGTGGGACATTCTATGAAATAGCAGGTCTGGACGCATCAAAGTGTCAACGCCATGAAAGACAGCCCCCCTTAAAAAGCCTTGAAAGAAAAGGTACCAAGTCGGGGAGAAGTTCTAGATTAAGAGAGAGACAGGAAAACCAAACCCAGTGTGATCTTGGAGGAAGTCTAGATTGGGGAGGGCGACGAAACATAGGGAATGTCACTGGACAACTAGTGAAGTCTGCAACGGGACTGGATAAAAAGTCACTGTTCAGTGTCCTGAGGGCATAAGGGTACTGAGGCTGCGGGGACCGTCCTGTTCTCAGGAGCCATGAGCCGAGTAATCAAGGGCCGAGTGTCGCGATGCCTTCCACCCGCTTTCACACGCTGCAGGGAAAGAAGGCATGTTTGCCCACACATGTAGAGCTAGAGATAAAGCAAATGGGCAAAATGTTAACATTTGATGAACCTACGGAAGGAGTGTACAAGCAGTCATTGTACTTTTCCTTCAGCTTTCCTGTGGTTTTGAAATTTTTCAAAATAAAAGTTGAAAAAAGTGGACTGTAAACTTCTGGAAGACAGAGGTCAACCGAGCCAACTATGAATGCACCTAACACAGTGCCTGGTATAAAAGCAGATACTCAACTTAAATTCTCATTCTCCTAACAAGTGCCTTATGGATTAGCTACAGAAATACAAATTCTTTATTTAAATATAGTTATTAAAATACAGAAGGTTAGGTAAAGTAATAGAGTCCTCTCTGTGTTAAAAGGCCCAGAAATCTGAGATTATAATCACTGTCAGTACTAGATGATTCCATTTACTTACAAAAAAATTTCAACGCCAGGTTATTCTTCAGTTTCACCTTAGAGACAACTGAGTCCATCCTGAACTGATCCTATCAGCCTGGTATTTGTGTTTCAGTGTTCCCAAAATGTGAGAGATTTACAAATGTGCTCAGTAGTAGTCTGAGACATAACTCCATCACTAAGTAGTGGCTGTTTTAATAAAAGCCACATATGCATATAAAACTTCCTTTTCATGTATGTTCATATATATGATCTTATTTTATTTTTAACCCCCTGCAAGGCAGGACATTTCTAACTCACAAGTAGAGCACTAAGTTTCTGAAACCTAAACTGGGTACTCCGCTGGCAGGTTGGCCCAGAGATGGACAGATCTGCTTCAGAAAAGGAAAGCGAACAGAAACTAACATTCATGTCATCACTAACCAAACTAAAGGAAAGGAAACAGGTTTCTTCACGATGATGAGCCCTCAGAAGATATGCACAAGGAAAAGTGAAGTTCAATGTCATTTAAGCTAATCTCTAGTTGAACCTTTTAAGAGATAAAACCATTTGAGCAGTAATTTAGTACTAAATTAACTTGTTTTTTCTCTCCCTATCTTTGAAGATTTCACTGTTTAAGTAAGAGTTTCTGCAAGAGAAATGAAGCAATGTTCCTATTCAGAAGAGACAATCAAGCTGACGATTTGTAGTTAAGGTCTGGCTGGCTCAGCTTACCACAGGCATATTCAGCAAAGAGCCAAATACGTACCTTTTCTCCAGGACTCTCCCAAAATACCGCATGACAGTCAATGTTCATATCACTGAACTATTGTGCTACACAATCTTCCACAGGCAAAAACTGAACTATGCACAGGAAGGGTCCAAACAATGAGTAAAATAAGGGACAAACTGGGGCACACATTATTACCAGATAAAGGCTTTGCAAAGGTCCTTAAGATAACAAGTTTAGCAATTAGAGTCAGCGACAATTCACCCACGACGTTATCAGCAAAAATGCGATCTGCCATGATGCTGGAGACAGCTGTGTTTAGTTAGGCACCTAGCACTGCTCCCAAATCCACACCATTTAAAACACTGCTTTTAATAAAGGCCTGGGTTTTAGCACACTTCCCTTCGGGCTCCCCAGGCAGGTATTCTTGGTAACATGAGCACCAACCAGTCTTCTAGGACAGTTCGTATTTTGGACCATCTGCAGGGGGGCTGATCTCATTTCTGGCACGTCTGCAGCTCCAGACACGGCCCTCTGACTGCCCCTTCTGAAGCCTTCCTGCTCCTAAAGGGCTTGCCTTATTATCTGGAAGTCTTACTTTGCCAGCTTGCAATTTGCCCTTATTCAAGTACATACCACCCAACAGGCGTGATACTTTCAGCTTTCTAACGTTTAAAATTTTCAGCGAAACAATGGCCATGATATCTACACACTTCAGCTTGCCGCAAAGAAACATACCAACATATATACCTGTCGGCAGAAAAAGAAATGTCTACGTTGGGGTATATTTTAGACAGGGGTGTGTTAGTCAAACTGAGAGATGCAAAGGGGAGATCAGCTGTCCTACACCTATAAACCAAAAGAGCAGAGAGAAAAACACAGGAGAAAGCAGTTTCATGCAAAGGCAGCCAGCTGAAGACTGAGGTGGGATCACCTCCTTCCTCCGGTTCACCAAAGAATCACGTCTTCCAGTCCCATCGGAATTGGGCTAAAAAGTAGTAAGGCACGAGGCAGTCAGAGAGGGAGTGAGAGAGCAGCTGCGGAAGGAACCACCTAAAGCCAAGCCCTGTGGATTTTGAACCGATGCAGGAAGCAAGAATTTGAGATTCGGTTTTCTGAAAAGAAGGTGCCACGCCCCTGCCTGGAAAAGAAGGAGAACTGCGGCGGGGAGCCCTGAACTGCAGCGGGTAGCCCTGAACTGAGGCGGGGAGCCCTGAACTGCGGCGGGGAGCCCTGAACTGCGGCGGGGAGCCGCATCCTGCCTGGCCGAGGCGGTCAGGGAAGCTGGCGAGGAAGGGCTGCTGCAGGGTGTCAACTGGAGGGGAGCACGTCGAGGCTTCCAGAGAACGTTGTGCAGAAACCAACCCACTTTATTTCCGTTAAGGAGGGAAAGACTCCGAATGCAGGGGCCTGGGAGACCAGGGTGACGATGGTATCATATGCAATGACAGATGAAGATGAAAGGTTCCATTTTTGACATGTTCACTTTTAGGTTAATCCTAGCCTAGCAGAGACGTGGTGCCGACAATGGGAGATGTGGAGCAGGTGGGCCCTTTGTTTTTGGGCGGATTCCTCCCTGCCCCCTCCAGGGAGATCAAGGCTTAACTCCAACCTGCCGCTGCAGGCCCTGCAGGAGAGGTGAAGAGGAATCAGCGCCTGCCTCACCCAGGACGACTGCCAAGAGCAAGGTACTTATTCTAGGCATCGTTAAAGGTCCATGTCACTGGAATATCAACTTCAAACACTGAGTAGCATTTAAATATATATCACAGCACTTACATTTCAAGCCTATTTAACATTTCTGAAATATCTAGATCAAAATGTTGGGTCAAATGACTATATTCCAGTAAAACATCTACTGAAAGAAAAAATTTTCCCCACCCCACAACTCTTAAGAGATTCAAGACACCTGTCAGCCATAACAGATCTTCTCAGGGCCGGCCTTCTCTGAACCTTACTGCCAGGTTTCTCTTTCAGGTAGTAAAGGCCACACATCACCTTTGCTGTGCATGTATATAAATACCTCCATCTCCTTTTCTTCTAACCCTAGTTCAAGGCCAACTGCACCAAGCTTTTTAGAACCAGCACTGGAAGATCTTCAAAGAGAAACTGCCCATTAACCACAACAGCAGCTGCTGGCTAGAGCCAGCAATTTAAATCTCTGAAAAAGAAACTGTGGCTTCTGAAATTTAAACAAGGAGGTGCCACTTGTAATTACAAACATTCCAGTGGGCTCCTTCCTTCATTGATGGTTTCCAAACAAAGGCTGTTTATTCGATTTTGGTGGCGTTCCCCAAGCCGTGAACATTGGCGTTCCTCTGTGCTTTTTACCTGGCCAGGGCTGCTCAGACCCCTCAAAACCATCTCACGTGTAATTGCTTGTTTGGCTGGAAACCAAAAAAACCAAATGCTTCAGATTTACAGTCCACATTAAATACATTTGAGAAAGACCCTCTTAACACACACACACAAGAGTGCGCGCGCACGGAGCATCATATTTCATGAACCTTGGAAAATGGAACCAACCTATTTTCCAAAAAATCAAAGAAGTTCAGAAATTAATACTGAAGCATTTCAACATTTCTAGCTAAAATTAAAAATTCATATTTTAAATCAATGGGGCAAATACTGAGAAGTAAAAATAACAACATTTTTCTCTCCCTACCCTGTGCCCCTATCCTACAAAAATACAGCCCAAATACTCACAGCTTATTGTATGTTTCCCACAGCGCAGAACGGTTTTGTGATCACTTCGGCTACAGAATACAGGCTGAAATTAGCACTGAGCCAGTTAGAAATGAGAAAGGGATTTTTTTTTCTTTTAAACCTTATATTCAAAAAACGCAAAGGCATTTCTATACCATGGAGGCATGTAAAGACAAATATACGTACGAGGTTATCTATGTCCCAGCCATCCTAACAGAAGTCCTCAGATGGAGGTTTTCATTATGAGAACAACTGGAAGTGCAATCTCACCGTGGGTGCTTTTCAGAGCACACCACAGTTGACGGATTAACTACAATTACTGCATATTTACACAACCATATTTACACAACAATAAAACTCATCTTACCCATCCAAACAAAATCTTGCTCAAAATAAACCATACCACGCAAAAAGGTCTCCTCAGTACAGGCAGTAACCAAACTCTGGCTTCTCTGGTTTCCGCCTCAGCCTTACCCACTGTACAAGCCTTCACTGTGTACTCTCCTCAGCAAAGCAAGGGGAGGGCAAAAATGCTGCAGACCAGCTGGGAAAATATACATTCAACCGATGATACCATGATTATGAGAGTGTGGGAAAAGGGAGACTGTATTTTACAGAGTTTTGCTCTAAAGTAAATTACAGAAGAAATAATAGGATGTCCAGGATTTGTTTGAAATAATCTGGGAAGGGGAGGAAATGTACAGAGGACGGATTGACCATGGGTGGATAATCATTGAACTAGGTGAAAACTTTGTTTTTGTACATATTTGAAATTTTTCATAATAAAATGGAAAAATAAAGAAAAGACAATCAATGTAAAAACGCCATCTTGAAAAAATAAAATAAATTTTTTCTTTAAAAAAAAACAAATCATACTCAGCTTCTTCTCTGCTTAATAAAAGGGACGAGCACCTGGTAAGAAAATTAAGATGTGTTCTTATTCTTGACTTAAGGACCCGTCTTTTTTCCCTTAGTTATGTGGAAAGAGTTCTACTGTTAATATTAACCCCTGAAAACACAAGTCAAAAGCTTAAAAACCTAAAACTGAGGATTCTGAAACCTAGTTTTCATGCACTTGACTTATTACAGCAACACAAACCCAGAGCTCTTCCCTATGAAGGTGCTTTGGATGGCATTCATGTTGTGGCTGCCAAATAAAGTCCAGAGGTTTCAGAATCATTTGTCAACACCAACGACAACCTTACCAAGAACTGGTCCTTTCTTCCCAGAGGTCAATCCTCTGATCCATGGTTTATTACTTAAAACAGCAATAAATCTTGCTGCCTTCAGAATACAAACTATTCCTAGCCAAGATACTGTCCACCCATGATCCATATCCCTCAGTGGGCATCCCTGCTGGGCGGTGGAAGAGAAGGTTCCCTGGCTGGATATCAAGGGACCTGGACCAGCTCCTCGCCCAGGATGCAGACTAACTTAGCCTCAGTTCAGTGGTAAGCAAGATCCTTCCCTCGCCAGGCTTCAGCTGCCTCACTGCAAAGTAACGGGATTTCGCCAGGTGATTTCTAATAATGTCCTTCCCCTTTCAAAATGCCATGATTATAAAAATCTCAAATTCCTCAACAGGCGACATTAAGAAAAAAAGCTTTGGTGCTAAAATAATACATTTTCTATTAAATACTTTTAAAATGGGAATATGAATATTGTACTGGGTGAGTTTCTCTGTGTGCATGCATGTATATATGTGCGTATATACATACATATTTGTATGCATACAGACACACACACACACTAACTGATACCATTAGGTACTTGTATGGGACTAATTGCTTCCAACTCAAAGCAGCAAATTTTCAGTTCTGCAACAGATGTCGCTGTGTGATTTCTCCTTTCTGTGCTGGATTTTCAGTAAAAATGCCCAGCGTAATGGTCAGCACTAGTCTTCCCAAGAAAGAGATACAGCATTTGAACACTTCAAATTTACTTCTTAAAATTTTCTTCATATGCTAGTAAATTTACATTCAAGCCACAGCATCAATTGGTTTGGCCCAATTTAAGAAGGTCACATGTAAAATTGGGCCTTTTGTTAAACACACACACACACAAAACCATTTTTAAAATGTAAGTTCTATGTGGCTGATTAGGTACATACAGAAACACAGAGAATAAGACAGTTTATATTCACAGAAATATTATCAATTTTTAAAGTCTGAAAATCATTAGCAACATAGGCCATGGAATAATAAGAATTCACATATGCAGGAACCAAAATGTAGCAAGTGTGGGCAAAAGTCACTAAAATTTAAAGAGCACCATTAATGACAATGAAAATTTTGGATTTGGGTTTTCACAGCATTTCTTTGAAAATAAATAGTCAGGCTAATATTATAATTTCAAGACATCTTTCCAATCTGACATTCACTATCAACCACTTCCTGACACATGTCATAGAAAGGTGACATCTCTTTCCCTTCAACCAGTATATCCCTCCACCGACCAACAATCTCAACAGGTAGCTAGCATTTTCTTCCACTGAAATCCAGAGTTGGGAGGAAGGATTTCAAAATCTCCGTTAGACCCGGAACCGTTGTTACTTTCTGAGGTTTTAGAGGGTGTGGAGTGAGGTGAGCAGTCAGGGAGTTGAGAACCAACTCGGATAATAATATGAAGTCAGGAAGTGAGAGAGGATGCAAAAGTGTCCAGCCTGCTGGCTTCTTCCAGGTCCCACTCCCCTTACCAGGAGGGCCACCGAGAAAACTGGATAAAGCATGTACAACATCCATATGAATAAAGCTCTTTGTTCCAGGGAACTGCCTCCTCTTTTATTCCCCCCTTTTTCCGTATTTGTTCATTTCAAAAGATTGCTCAATGGGTCTCTTGTTCCTCCAAAACGTCCCAGGCAAATAATGCAAGCTTGTCTCGTCACACAAGTCACTAAATGAAGCCTTGTGCGTCTCCAGTGACACACTGTAAATATAAAGTGGCATTAATGAGGGCTATTTTATCAAAGCTATCACAGACAAGGGCAAGTCCCTCCTGTGGCTAGACAATTTGATGCACGGAAGCCAACAACAGCAGGCAGCACTTTTGTAAAGGCCCTATATCCCCGGTATTCAAGCCTCAACAGGCCACAACAAGCAAAACTCAGCCTCTTGGCTTGCCAGCACCACCACAAACCCCCAGCCATCAGCCACCCTCCATAATGCTGAAAAAGGTAAGAGGAGGGTGACCAACCACTGGTCTACTCGGGATCAGAAACAACATCATGCATGCACCTAACACCTAACAGGCATGATTTACACTGGAGTGAGCTTAGAAAACCCCATTTTAGCTGCATTTCATTAACATCCATTCCATCCAAACACCACAGGAGGGCTGGGAGATTCTCTCCAAAGGATGGATGGATTCAGTTACAAGGGAAGACATAACCAGGATCTACTGCACAATGGCCCTAGATCGCTATTCCAGCAAAGATGTAAATGAAACAAGCCTAATGAAGTTAGAGGACAGCTCCAACAGGTTTCTCTAACCCTGCGAGTGGGAACTGGAGGCCTCTGAGAAAGCTTAAACTAACAGGACTAAGAAAGAAAAGTCACCCAGTGCCCACCTGAAATCTACTCTGGTAGTCTAGGACGTGGGGCTAGACCATGACCCCTTCTCAAACTAATCACACACACACAAGAAGGTATTTTTAAAAAGAATTTGAAAAGCATCTAACCCCCCTCACTACAAATCAGGTCCAATTACTTTCTAATTTGAACACAATCTGATAACCAGAGTACAAACAGGGATGTACACAAGAGCAAGAAGCTGCTTCCATGGTAACTGGCAACAGAATTTTCTTGTAGCTTTGACATGCACGGTTGAGTTCCAGACCGCTCCTTTTTCTAAGTCAGCACATATCCCTCGCAGGGAAGGCAACTTCTTTCTCTCGGCGAGATAGTTACAAATATAGTACTGCTGTTACTACTTGGTGCCTTCAATGAGCAGGCTTGACAGAGGAGGTATAATCTAATCCTACTTTGCTGCCAAGCGGCATTGCACAGCTCCAATTTTTTAGTCGAAAGGCAATATCCGCGACCAGCGCTTCCCCCTCCCCCTTTTTTGCAGCCAATACAAGTCTATTGTTGCCTCTATTATGCGCCAGTTACCGAGCCTTTACTCACGCTCACGTTTAACTGACACTGGCGCTTTTTACAATGCAGCAGCACGAAGAACCTCTTTCAGGAACATTTTATTGAACCCATCCAGTCAGAGACATTACCCGAAATGAAGTTGTAACCACACCGGCATCGGCTGAACCCAATTATCTCGTAACTCATAAATTAAGAATTCACAGAGGAAAAACACATAAACAACATCCGGAGAGACAGACCGTGGCATGGAAGAAAAAATCCTCAGCTCTGGAACTGAAGCTGCCTGCCAGATTCCCACCCCTATACGTTTCCAATATGTTCCCCGAGCCGAGCTCCCTTGCAAGCCTGTTTTGGGGAGGAAACAACCAACCCGGCATCCCTCGAATCCAAAGCTAGCACCCCTAGGCATCCCCATTTCATACAGCGTGTCTCCTGCGGTGTTTACGTAACTGTGTGTCCTCTAGCGTGTAAACAAAAGGCACAGCCCAAGCGGAGAGGCGCCCCGGGAGCCGCACGGTGGCCCCAGCGCTGTGCCCGCACCGGCCCAGGGCTCTGCAGGTGGGGGCTGAGCTCTCGCTGTCCTCCGCCACTTGTTGCTCGTGGGTCCTGCAGCTCCGAAGCTGCAGGAGGGGCTTTGCAGGCGCCGAGCCCTGCTGCATTCCCTCCAGCACCTCCTCACTCCCCCCCACCCCCCACCCACCCCTCGCGGCCTCGTGCGTCTCGGTCCCCGCGCCCCGCGCCAAGCCAGCTGCAGGAGGCCAGGGGCGCCGGGACGCGGCGCGGCCGCGGAGCTCGGCGGTGGCGGGAACGGGAGGCTGGGTGCAGCACCGCCGGCCTCTCCTCCCGGGAAGAGCTCCGGCTCCCTTTTGTTAGCAAAAGCAAACACTGCCCTCTTCTTTCCCGACCGCGCCAACGCGCCCGGCTCTCGGGCAGCCACCAGGCGTGCTCCAGCCGAGAGCTCGGAGTCTTCAGGGAAAGCGCGGGGCGTGCAGAGCCGCCCCTGGGCGAATTCCCGAGACGGCTCTGCACACAGGGGGCGCCCGGAGGCCCGGAGGGTGCCCGTCTGGCCGCAAAGGCCGCGAACGCTCCCTCCACCACCCCGGGCTGCTCAAAGGACCGGCAGCCTGGAAATCCGGTGTCCCCACTCGCGGCAGAGGATGCCGTGGGGCAGGCCGACTGCGGGTTCCCGGCTCCGACCCGCAGGGGCGGCGACAGCAAACGCCCCCCGCGGAGCCGGGCCGGGGAACTTTCCCTGCCTGGAGCTGGGCCAAGGAGACCCGCAGCCGGGCGGAGGGGCGGAGGGGCCGTGGTCCGGCCGGAGGGAGCTCGGGGGACGCGCAGTTCGGGGAACAGGGGAGGAAGGCGGAGCGCGGGGAGAGCAGGGGCGACCAGACAAGTCCGGGGATGTCCTGGGCGCCGGGGAGGAATCGCGCTGGAGGCGGCTGCTAGTCAGCCATGGGGAGGATTCGGGGATGGAGAATTGGGGGGCCCGCCGGAGAGCTGGTGGTGAATGGTAGCCCTGGGAGACGCGAGTACTGCAAGTTACGGGGACAACAGCGAGTTTGGGCGGTTTGCAGGGTGCCTGCGACCCATCCCTTTCCCTCAAATTCCCTACCCCGCCGGGGTCCCCATTTTCACTGCACTCCACGCCAAGCCGGGGAGAGAAGGTGTGGGTGCAGCCATCCCTAAGGACTCTCATTCACACCCAGCTGGACATGGGAGAAGGGAATGACCGAGCCTCTCTGCTCCTTCCATCTTAGCCCCGAGTTTCCTTTCCACACTCCCTGCGCTTCAGATTTAGGAAGTGGGGGACGGTTGTCATGGAAACGTTTCCACCACCCCCCTTGGCTACGGCCACTGGGGTGCCTCAGGAGATTTAGGGGCCGACCGGCCTGGTCCCACACCTACCTGTGGGGATCAGTGCCGCGGCGGAGAGAAGCAACAGCAGAAGCCGAAGCCGGAGCCCGGGAGGCGCCGCCGCCACCGCCGCCGCCGCCGCCGCCGCCGCACACTGGGATCCGCTCGGCAGCACAGCACTCGCCATGTCGGGCACCTGCCTCAGACTGGCGGCGGCGGCTTCCTCCGGAGCCAGAGCGGACAACTAATGAGATGCTAATGACATGCGCTGGAGGCGGAGTCCGGACCGACCAATCACAGCGCTGAGAGCCCAATCGGGCTCTCCGAGGACTCCCCCCTCCCCCACCCCGCCCCCTGGCGCTGGCGTTCGGCGACGCGCCCGCGCCACCTAGGGGCGGGACCGAGGGGAGGGGCTTATGCAAATATGTTTATGTTAAAATTCCTGGTCGCTTCCTTGGCATCCAGGAAAAAGAGTTCTCCGGGGCGCGGGTGCGGGGCCCGGCTCCGGGGGCGGTTCCAGCCGTCCGCACACCTCTATCAGGACCGTCTATAGCGCTCGCCGTATCAGACCCACGACTGCAGAACCTCCCTCGGAGGCTCCCCTGCCCGGTACACCGAGCGCGTCGGCCTGGAAACGAAACGTTGCACATTTCCGCCACTCACCTTGCACCGAAGGACTAGATCCTCGGGAATCGGGGCTGCTCGGGAGTGGAGAGCGAGGCAGGTCCCCGGATTGACAAAACAATCTGGGAAGCGCGTGCGTGCTCGGCGCGCCGGGGGCGGGAGAGCCGCTCGGCAACCCAGCGGTCCACTCGGGCGCAGCGGGGGGAAAGCAGCCCGAGCGGCTCCGGGATTTTCCAGCCCGTGTCTTTGTGACGGATTCGCAGGAAAGGTAGCTCGAGGAGGGTGGGCTCCGGCTCCCCAGCTTGCTGAAGGTCGCCATCCTGGCTTTAATGTGTGTGTGTTTAATGTATAGGACCCTATGTAATATCCTGTTTTTATGATTACACACATTCAACAGAAAAATCTGCTCTGTCCAGGCTGCCGGGTGGAGTCCTCAGGCGGGGAGGGGGCGCCCCTGTGAACATAGGGTTTCCCACCTTCCTCCTTCAGGGTTCAGACCCACTCCCCCCTCCTCTGCACCCCCAGTCCCTCCTCAGGCGTATGGGGACCAACAGGTGCTCTGAGCTTCCCGGGTCTCTGTCTCCCCGCTGAAAAGACTCCCTTCGCCCGACTCGCTCTCCCTCCTTGAAATTGCCTTTGCCTTCTTTTGAACCAGGGAGCCCACCCTCTTGTCTGCTTTTTAATTACTTATTTTCTTCTCCTCTAAATGATGGTGTGCTCCCTGACCCTCCGTTGCTCAAGCATCAAATTGAAGGACGAGCCATATTAAGGGTAAAGGTTTATAAAAATTTAAGTATTCATAGAATGCAGAACAATAAGATGTAGGAAATACAATTTGCATAATAAATATCAATATCACAACAGCTAAAACAAACCGTGACAAATTATCTGTGGCTAAGTGACCACGAGATTACTGAATGTAAATTGCTAAGTCTGAGCTGTAGTCTAGCGGAGCTGCACCAAATGACTCGGCCAGACCCTCTGTCCTCATCTTCTTAAAAACAAACAAAAAAGCAAACAAACAAATATTGCATATCAAAAAGGAAGTCAAGATCTGCACACCCACCAAATGAGTTACATTTAAAAACAGCCTCCTATTACCCATTATGCATAAACTAATTTCAAGACTGCCCTGTCTTCGCAGCCCTGGAATTTCTGCTTTGTAATTACAGGCCACATGCATGAACTGCAGGCAGTCCTCCAGAAGTGGGGAAAGCTCCAGCAGGCAAATAGCACTACATGAGGCAGGAAACCATCACCACCTGGAAACCAAAGTAACGTCCAATCTGCAACGTCCTGCCTATTCTTATCACCTCTGAAAGTAAAGCTACCTGGATCAGACCAAATGCAAAGCAGAGTCCCAACAAAATCAGGATAAACAATTTGAGGCCATACAAGTCCTGAAAGTGATATGCAAACTATAAGGCTAGGTCCTATATGTCGGAAACTCGAGCATCTTAGCACAGAGCCTAGCACATAATAATATTATTTGCTATTATTATTGCTACTTTTGCATTTGCTGAGTTCTTATTAAGTGTTTTGCATGCATAATCTCATTTAAGTCTTGGAACAATCCCCATGGTACATACTATTATTATCTCTCATTTTATATTTTTTAAACATCATTAGGAAGATTAACTCATTGGCCCAAGGTCAAAGTTTCTAAAGTGCAGACAGGGCTTTTGCAATTAACCAGTATGCTATACTGTGCCTCAATAAGTATTTGTTAAGTGGATGAATACATTTCACATTATAATGCATGAATAATAACCATAGCTACATTTTTAACATAAGGTAAAAATATGCCAGCAGCTCAGAAACATTTTTTAAAATAACAGGATTGCATTATACTCCTAAGGAAAAACATTCCTCATGAAGCTGACTCTCCAAGAGAATCTAGTCGGGCCCCAGTCCTCCCACACTAGGAACACAGTATGGGGACATTGGAAGACGTGGATGGTTTCATATCCCTTCATTCTCTTGGCACATCGAAGGAACACCTACTCAAATTTCCAGTTGGCAAAGAACAACATGGGACATTTTTGTAGGAAATGCTAATGTTGTATGACTTACCTCACCAGAGGAATGCAAATAGCTTTAAAATTTTCCACCAAAAAATGCCACCTGTGCAATAAGTTTAAGAAACTTGCACAGGTCATGGGGCATCCAAATTGCACATCCAAATTCCCAGGTCATGGGGCAGCTTTATCACTGCGTCGCCCTGGAAAGAACCACAGCTGAACATTTGGAATTAGGCTGCTGCTACCCTACCCACTAGCCGCACACCTCTCCACCCCCAGCTCTTTCACACTCAAGATATCGCCAAGGGACTTAACATATGGAACGTGAAGAACGTATCAACTTCCCACAGCCGCTAGATGAAGTTATGACGCCTCTGCCTTGCTCCTAGGAGAGCTCGTCATTTTCTGCTTTGTGGCCTAGAACTGCTGGCCAATTACAAGTTCCAACGTGTTTCCCCTTGCTACATGGATTTAGAAAATTTTGAAAACCAGATGGTGTTTTTGCCATTTATAACTGATAATCAATTGTTTTGTGAATTTAATTTTTCAAGAAAGAACTGAAATACTTATCAGAATTATAATCTGGGTGCTGCTTGTGTTAGAATAAAATTGCCAGGAGCACTTAGACCTCAGCTCTACATTTTTGCCAGGGAAAACTTTGACGAGTGAGAGGCAGGGAGACCCTATATTGTTTGCCTTCGCTAACACAGTTGAAGAATATGGGTAAACATACATGAAAAATAAGCACAGAAGGGAGATGCATGTTTTAGGAAATACATCGGAGATAATAAATGAGAATTAGTAACATTTTGCTTTTTTAAATGCTAGTTCCTTGAGTACCCATGTATAAAAAGCAATAAAGACAAATTATAAGGGAAAAGAAAACAATATTTAGAGTCAGCATTTGCCCTGCTACTGGATTATCTGAGTACCCATAGGAAAGTGGTTTAATCCGCTTATACACTGAATGTTTTTGTCCCTCACCCCCAAATTC
Source organism: Miniopterus schreibersii (assembly GCF_964146895.1). Taxonomy (NCBI): domain Eukaryota; kingdom Metazoa; phylum Chordata; class Mammalia; order Chiroptera; family Miniopteridae; genus Miniopterus; species Miniopterus schreibersii. The sequence goes on along the minus strand of NC_138112.1, from coordinate 5,812,503 downwards.
CTGTGTTGAAGCCCTACCCCCTAATGTGATGATATTGGGAGGTGGGGTCTTTGAGAGGTGATTAGGTTTAAATGAGGGGACGATGACAAGGGCCCTATGATGGAATTGATGCTCAAGGGAGAGACTCCAGCGCTTGCTCTCTCTCCACATGCAGGCACTGAAGAAAGGCCATGTAACTATGCAGCTAGAAGGCAGCCTTCTGCAAGCCAGAAGGAGGGCCCTCACCGGAACCCAACCATGCTGGCATCCTGCCCTCAGACTTATGGCCTCCAGAACGGCAAGAAAATAAATGTCTGTTATTTAAACCATCCAGTCATGGTCTTTTGTCACAGCAACCAAGATGAATAAAATAATCCCTAAGCCTCATCTTCCATTGTCAAAGGTGTATTAAAATTATAATAAATGTCAGCTTGTTATAGGAAATCTCCCATAATGTAAAGTAAGTTAGTAGTATGTTAGAGTCCTGGACTGGGTAGACTCTTGGTCTGTCTAGTAGACAGCTCATCTATACTTAGATTAAGACTAAGCAGCTCATCTTTGGGGGCAACAGCCTGTGAATCTTTATGAAATATAAAGCCAGCTAAATCCATATTCCTAAATGAGTACTTAAATACTTTGCCCATAGGTTTAGTCTTCTCCAATCATAGAGTTGATAGTAAATGCGTGAATATAAAGGGCTGAATATCAGTTTGAAAGAAAGGGGAATACTGTAGGCCACAGAAACTGGGCCAAGGAGCAGCCCCAACGCCCATGAACAGGAAGTTTGCCATGGGGACCAGGCCGTAATTTCTTGCAATCTGATATCTAGGAATATATCGAGGTCTACATGGCCTACCCAAGTATATATTCAGTAAAGGACAAAAATTATGGAACACCCCAAAGGGACAGTCACTATTAAGTTCTGGGAATACAAAAGTGAATGGGAAACCATATATACTGTCAAGGAACTCAGAGTGTAGCAGGGGAGACGGACGTATACCACAATTATTACATGTGACAAAGGTATGTTTAATACGTGCACGTACCTCTATGTGGACAGAGAAAGGAGGCTCCCAACTATACCCAAAGGGGCAGATGTGAATGTCTGTGTAAGCGGGAAATTCACACAGGAGAATGTTCATGAGCTGAGTCTCGGCAGTTGAACAAGACTCCACAGGATAGGCGGGGGTAGAGAGGGTAGGTGTGACGAGGAGAAGGTCATTTACAAGGCCCCAAAGCTTAGGGGAGCATGCTGTATTTGAGCGGTAATGACAAATACAATGACTGGATCATAGCTTGCCAGACAGCAAGTGGCAAGAGAAGAGGCTGGGGAAAATATATAGGGAGCAGGGAATGCCTTAATTGACTCGCTAAGAAGTTTCAACTGTTCACTATAGGTAATGGGAACCCACTGAACTAGTAGAATTTCATGGTCAGATTTACAAATTCAAGAGTATTCCAGTGATATCATGGTAAAAAGAAGTGTTAAAATGAGTCCTACTTTTGATTTTTAGCATGTCAGTAGATGTGGTACCATTAACCCATGAGGTATGGAACAGGTCCATTTGAATGTTTATTGTTTGTTTGGGGGTGCACAGTGGGAAAAAGATTAATATTTTACTTTGGGACAAGCTGGCTTTGAGATGTCTATGAAATGTTCAGCCAGGCAATAAATCACCTGAAATGTTGGTGGAAAAAACTCAGAAAAGTGGCTAAGCTGGGACTGGAAGAGGTGGTGATTAACCAGGTCAATTGCTACAAAAAAGTCAAATAAATACGTTTCACAAAAATTATGAAGAGTTAACCTTAGAGATAAAATTCTGAGGTATGTGACCAGCCTCACATTTGGTGTAAACATTTTGATTAAAGTTTGACAAAACAAGGAGAGAGATATGTGCTAATTTTGCTTATCTTGCCAGTAGGGCAGGAAGATGTGATTTGCTAGTGATTTTTCTAATATGGAAGAAATAGCTTTAGAGTCTTTCAATTTGACATTCAATTTCATTGACACTGACAGACAGCCTTGGGTGGCATAGAGGGATTGTTGCAACTGAGGTAACTCAACTAATTATCACATCTAGACCTTAGTTTTTACTTCCAAACTAAAATATGATTGGTCAAGATGCTGCAGAAGTTTTCCCCACACTTTAAAAGTCCTATTTCTCTGATATGATATCATAATTGTCAGATCTAGCTTTGTGATAATTCCACAGCAGCACCGCACAACTTCCCAGGCAGTGGGATTTCAGCAAGATCCATTAAAAACAGACATTGATATCTATAGATTTTCATAAAGCTGCAAATATAAAATAGTCATATTATGAACATGAGATTGTATCACTCATGCTGCTAAAATATGACAATGGTAATCTAACTTTTTGTAATATTTGTTATAAACAGGACAAGTTCTAAATAGGAATTGTCTTGATAATCTATCTTGCAGTCCCGAACAGGAAAAATTTTTAGGAGGATGGTCTCAAAGCCCATCCTTGGGGGTCTTATGATGGCCCTATGGTTTCAAATGACACTCAGATCCCTCAGCTGCATTTTGGATGCATACGCACTTTTGTTTCTTCTGCTAGTTATCCCTGCATGACTAGTGGACTGCTTAAAGGTTTTGTATTTTCACACTAAAGTGCCCATGTTTATTCACTCTTCAAACTCTGTCAACTTAAATCAAACCATTGTCTGAATTACAGCAAACACCAAACCCTAAATTTCCAAAGGACTGCATGGAGTTTAGCAATGCAACTCACATTAAAGTCAGTGCCTGGCTAAATCCCGTGTCACCCTTTGAAAATGGAGGGGTTTGTCGAAAGGAGGAGGGATAATCATCTCGCTCCTTTGCAGATTTAGATTTCTTTCTTTTTTAAAAGTTATGTTGACTCTCCAAGGATCCCTTCTTTCAGCTAGCAGGAACCCCACGCGCTGCTTTGAGTATCTCCTTTTCCAGTCCCCAGACTGTGAAAACTGGAGTTCAGTTTGTTTAAAGATTGTGTTTTGAAGAAAAGCAAGGCTTAATTTCAGTCTTTCATGTTCCCTGACAGCATTGTCACTTGCTAAGCTCTTTCTCTAAGACTTTTGTTACTGTACTAATATCTCTCTATATTTTATTTATGTGGCTTGGTCTGAGATGAATAACACATTTATGCAGAAATCTTGATGCATCTACCAGATGCCGATACACAGAGCAGGCAGGTCCTCCTGCACTGCAGTTAATAAAATGCGGTAAATAACATACAGTTTCAGAGGCAATTAGTACAGCCTATGACTTCAATTAAAAAAAAAAAAAGGCCCCTATGATTTCCAATAATTGTTATTTATCTTTCGTCCAAAGTGTTCCTCTTGTCTATGCCAGCTGAGAGGCCAGGCAACAGACTCTGGTGGCCCAGGCATGGCGCTGCGAGGAGAAGGGGGAGGAGGGGGAGGGGGAGGAGCAGGAGGAGGGGGAGGGGGAGCAGGAGGAGGAGGAGGAGGAGGAGGGGGAGCAGGAGGAGGAGGAGCAGGAGGAGGGGAAGGAGGAGGAGGAAGGAGGGGGGAGGAGGAGGAAGAGGGGGAGGAGGAGCAGGAGGAGGAGGAGCAGGAGGAGGGGGAGGAGGAGGAGGAAGGAGGGGGGAGGAGCAGGAGGAGGGGGAGGAGGAGGAGGAGGAGCAGGAGGAGGGGGAGGAGGAGGAGGAAGGAGGGGGGAGGAGGAGGAGGAGGGGGAGGAGGAGCAGGAGGAGCAGGAAGAGGAGGAGGAGGAGGAGGAGGAGGGGGAGGAGGAGCAGGAGGAGCAGGAAGAGGAGGAGGAGTAGGAGGAGGAGGGGGAGGAGGAGGACGAGCAGGGGGAGGAGGAGGAAGAGGAGCAGGAGGAGGAGCAGGAGGAGGAGGGGAGGGGGGAGGGGGAGGAGCAGGAGGAGGAGGAAGGGAGGGAGGATGAGCAGGGGGAGGAGGGGGAGGAGGAGGAAGAGGAGCAGGAGGGGAGGGGAGGGGGGAGGGGGAGGAGCCGAGGATCAGGCCCTGGAGCCCAGGACCTCCTTGGGGAGCTGGTCCGGGGCTGAGGCCTGACCTCATCCTCTCCGCCGTCCGCTCCCGTCCTCCCACCCGAGTCCATGCCCTGGCTCCTCCGTCCACACAGCCAACCTGAGGAGTGCCTTTTGCTTGTTAATTGGAAGGAGGAGAACAACCTCAGGAAGTGGATTTGAGCTTAAGAACGGTCAGGGATCCCAGGCTGGTAAGGTCTCCGGCATGTTCGTTTCCTAAAGAGGCACTTTGTAAAGCAAGATCGTCGGGATATCAAATGCCACCTACTTACTGCCCGTGGTTTCATGCGGCTGGGGCATGGGCCAAGCCCAAGGCAGGGGCTCCTCGGGCCGTTCGCAGCCCTCCACCTCCAGGCCATGCCAGGGCGTCCATGTCCTGCTCCTGAAGGATCTCCGGGGAGGCAAAATTCCAGGGGACCTGGGACCATCACACTCGGTATGTAAATGACTCTGTCCCCTCTTCTCAACTTACAAGGCATCCATCACATTCGCATTCCAGATACCAACGTTATGCGGTAAATTACATATGTTCAGCATCGACTGCAAATAGGATTTCTGATTTATAACTTACAGAATTATCTCTTCTACCCTCTGGGTTTGCACTGTGGCTCATCCAGGGGTTTTTACTAAATACGTGTTTTGTTCTGAAGGTGAAAAAGAAAAAAGAAAAAGCTTTCCTCCTTCCGTTCCCCTCCTCCATTGGCTGTACTCGTAAATGAAGGGGCATCTGGAATAAACCGAGGGGCCCTGAGTCGGTGAATACCTTGGACTGCTATGGACTGTGACTTTTAAAGCCAGTTCCTAGGAACTCAGCCTTTTTATTTTCAAATGTTCAAAATTAATTTGCCAAGCCATACAGATGGACTCTCTCCCCTCACTAAAATTGGCTTTAAAATCACTGAAGTTTAGAGTGCACTTTCCATATGGAAACAGAGGGGAGTGTTTTCCCCTCTTTTTTAGAACTATATCATTGATTTATTTATTTTGAATAATTGAGAAAAGAGATCTGTTTTGCAGAGGGCAAGAGGGCTGCAGCTAATGCACAAACATCGAGTACACAGCACTAGCTCGACTCAATTATCTGGGGTCTGGGGAGACTCCAACCTGCCCATTTCTGTTTCTCAGAGGCAGGCTAAAAATCACCCAAATGGAACTGGTTTGCTAAATCAGGTTACAATGGCCAATTCCATATTCTCATCATTTTCAAAAGATTGCTTCTCTACTCTGAAAGGCATTGCAAATAAACACTCACACACACACACACACAAAGAAAAAGAAAGAAAGAAAGAAAAAGAACCCACCTTCTTTCTGGAAAGCCTCAACCTTAAGGATATCTTAGAATCTTTATTCCCCAGCCTTCCTACAAAGTGAAAGCTCAGAATCCCCGCAAGGACAACCTGGGAGTGGCATTTTGCAGACTGTTACCACAGCCCCCACTCACAACTAAACAGCCTTTTCATTTCAGCGCATAGGGTGTCTTTTTAGGGCTCCAAATCCCTAAAATACATCATTTACAGACTCTTTGCATTTCAGCGAAACCCTCTACTCTTGAAGGAATTATCATTTTTCTGAAGGCCTCTCAGTCTGTTGACTGTTAAGTTTGTTTATTACGGTGAACAAGCGAAAAGGAGAACAGGAGGAAATTAATGTTTAAAGCACTGTGTGCCAGGGTACGTGCTAGCTTGTCTCACATGTATACGGCTTCCTTTTGAGAAGCTCTCCCCTTTTCTCCTCCACTGATAAGCATATCATATAAAGGCCCTTTCTGGCAGAAATAGGCTTATTTTGATCCTAAAAAGGTTAAAGGGACACTATTTGAATTTTTGCTGAGGGGATTCAGACTGTCAAACTACTTCACTGGATAAAAGGAGCAATGCAGATAGAATCTGTATTCAAATGCGTTATTGCTAGTTTTCTTTGGTCAGTTTGAAATGCATTTTGACAAAGGTATACAGATTTTAACGAGAGCTGAGAAGTGTGGCAAGGGGGAGAGAAGCATCAATATTTCCCTCAAGGTTTAAGATTTTTTTTCTAATATCTCTCTCCATGAAACTCAAATGTTGAATAGATCTGCCTTCAACTTCCTGTACAATTGCTTTCCTGGGTATTTCAGAATTAATCAGTCAAGCAAATACTTATTGACCAATATACTATGTTTGGCACTAAGAAAGATACAAAGCTGAACAAGAAAGACATGCTCTCTTATCTGAAAGAATTTGTAATTGAGTTAAAGAAGCAACATGTGTGAAAAGCTAGCTACAACTCAAGGCAGTATCTGAGAAGCACACAGTGTACAGAGGGAAGGAGCTAGGCAGATATATCAAACTCCTGGTAAATGATTCCTTTTCTTTTTTAATTGACTTTTAGAGAGAGAGGAAGGGAGAGAGAGAGAAACATTGATGTAAAAGAGAAACATTGATGGGTTGCCTCCCATATGTGCCCCAACAGGGGATCAAACCCGAAACCCTTTGGTGTATGAAATGATGCTCCAACCAACTGAGCCACCCAGCCAGGGGCTAAATGATTTCTTACTGTATAGATATAGTTACTTTGAGAACCAGTTTATGTCCCTTATGAAAATGAAACAAAAGATCTTATATAACATAATTCACTCTAAATACAACCAAATTTCAAAAAACATTACTATACTTATACATCCCAATGATATACCTGCTAATATTGATGTCTTGTTATTGTGAGTTGCCAACTTGAAAATGAATCAGAACTAGATGCTAAATTTGCATATAAACTCACTTCGTGTGGAAAGATACCCTCTCTCTTCCTGCTCTTTTCTCACATCTTTCCTGCCACTCAAAAACCTGACAGACATGGCTGCAGGCTGGTTAAAGGCCACCCAAAATTCCTAGGTCCTGATCCCTGGGACTTGTGAATGTTCCTTCATGAGGAACCTTCACCTCTCATGGAAAAGTGGCCTTTGCAGATGTGATTAAGGTAAGGATCTCGAGGTGGGGAGACTATCCAAATGGGCCCTAAAAGCAATCACAATTATCTTTATAAGAGAGAGGCCAAGTGAGATTTGACATGCACACAGAGGAGGTGATGCGGAGGACGAGCAGAGAGAGACTTAAAGACGTGGTCTTAAAGATTGGAGTGACGCTGCCACAAACGAAGACATGCTAGCAGCGACCAGAAGCTGTAAGAGGCGAGGGGGCCTCTCCCCTGGAGCTATCGGAGACAGTGCCTCTCTGCCAACACCTGATTTCAGCCCAGTGATTCTCATTGTGGACTTTTGGTCTCCAGAACTGTGAGAGAATAAATTTGTCTTGTTTTAAGCCTCCAAGTTTATGGTGATTTGATATAGCAGCCTCAAGAAACCAATACAGACACTAATGTTTATTGGATGTTCACTACGAGCCAGTTACTCTATGTAAGACATCTCATTTAATTCTTGCCACAGCTGCGCATTATTATTATTATTATTATTATTATTATTATTATTATATGGTTGAGAAAATTGCAGCTCAGAAAGGCTAAGTAACGTGCACAGATCTGTCCGACTTCAAAGGCCCACGCTCTTTACGCCATGCCGCATGTTCTCAGCACCTTTCTTCTGCCTTGCCTGGCGGTCATTCTTGTGTCAAGTTAGGATAACCCAGCCTGCTGGGCAATGTACCAGCTTCAACACGTACACTGTCGATTTCTTTCCTTCTGTCTGCGCCACGGGTTCTGTTCCAATCCAACACATACGCTCAGATCCAGACTTAATTTAAAACACACAAAACAAACACAGAGCACCGTTGCCTTCTTGCTGTGGAACCTGACAGGGATTTGGGACTGTGAGTGTCCTATGAAATGGGCCCTGTGGCGCAGCCCCGCCTGCCTGGGGGAGTCATGTCTTGGCCCCAGACTGAGAAGTTGCTGCTGGCTCCTGCTGCAGACACATGTCTGACGGTGACTGTGCTGCTTGTTCACATCCTGGCAGAGGACACTTTCTAATAGAAAAGAAAGAGGGGCCAAGGTGACGAGCAGTTAGTTTTGTCTTTTTCCCCTTCTTCCCTTTGATGGCTGCCCTGGCCTTTGAAGTCTGGTAAACACACAGTGTGGTGGGAGGGGATGCCAGCTGCCCAAACACCACTGGCAGAGCCCTGGGGAGCTGTTGCCCTCCCTCTTGGGGGGGGCGGCTATTGCAACACTTCTTCTCTGGGGTACTGCTCATGGGAGCTGTCAGATGGTCCCAGCTTCTGTGCTGGTCTTGAGGCCGTCAGCAGGCCACCTCTGGACGAGGGTTTCTGACCCCAGCATTGCCTTCGCATTCGATCCTGATCCTCCCTTCTTTAGGTCGTCATCTGTGACATCAGAAAAGAGTGGGAAAGGCCCTCTGTCTGTTGCCTCTGGCTCCTGTCCCCCCTCTTCACCGAGCCACCTCCTGTCCGAATCCGTCTGTGGTTTTGCAGGCTGACCTTTCAACGTCTTCTTCTTTCTTCCCTATTAAAATGTAAACTTCTCCATGGCCAGGCGGTCCTTGAGCACCCGCACACCCCCCGCCGTGTGCAGCGCGTCCTGCGGGGCTTTACCCTGCAGTGAGGCTTAGCGTGGTGCCCAAGGAGCGAGCCCGCAGCTCGGGAAGAGGCGACCAGCAGGCAGCAGAGGGCTGTGGCCAGAATCCAAACTAGCTCTTCCTGCGGGAGAAAGAAAAACACCTCTCGGAGAATAGCTTCCCACGAAGCACACGCACCTCGATGCCGCCAAAAGCATCCCAAAGACTAGCAAATAATAATAATAATAATGAGCCCCAGGGGACAGTTCAACCCCGCTGGCCAAACGATTGGAAACAACCAAACCTGGCAAACAAAACACAATTAAACAACAAAGAGGAAACTCTGAAAGGGAGGAAGAGACTCAGACTCAAGAAAGTCAAGTGAAGACTGCGAAGCGCTGGGCAGTAGGGACTGCGTGGCCCGATCCACAGACTAGGAGGAAAAAGGGGCTTAACCGGCGCGTCCCGCGCAGGGGCCAGCAGCGCTCAGCCGCGATCAGACTCCCGCAGAAACTTCCGGGGCCGGGGCTGGGTCCTACTAGCACCACCCTTCTCTCCTTGGGGACTCAACCAGAACCACATCTTTTCCAAGAAGCCTTCCTAATTTAAGAAAACAATATTAATAGTGCTGCTGGGTCTGTTGATAATAATAATTAAAACGTGCCCTGGCGGGGTCGCTCAGTCGGTTAGAGCATCGTCCCGATACACCGAGGCTGCAGGTTTGACACCGGGTCAGGGCACATACAGCAAGCAACCAATGAATGAACAAATAAGAGGAACAACAAATCCATCTCTTTCTCTCTCTCTGACATCAATTTTAAAAAAATTTCCAACTTTCAAAAAAAATAATAATTAAAATGTATTGAACACTTACCCTATACATACCAGGGTTTTTCCTAAGAGCTGTATCAAATCTAATACTCTCTGGATCAGGGAGATGCTATTCTTATCCACCGTCCTTAGTCACAGATAAAGGAAATGTGGGTTGGAAACATTAAGGACTTTACCCAAGGTAACCATTAGTAAGTGGCAAATCCAGTAAGGAAATTGGACCTAAGTATTTTAATTCCAACCTCCATGTTATATTGCCAAATATATGGCAAATAATATGGTTGCTCACGCGTGCGTGCGCGGGCACACACACACACACACACACGTGTACCCTCGTTAGTAGGATTCTTATGGAGCTTGTTGTCTGCAATACCTCTTTGGTTTTCTTCAAATCCCCTCATGTCATAACATGCCTTTGACCAATTTCTTTCTTCTGCTTTTTCTAGAAATGTTGGTCACTTGTACCAGGATGCAGTGATGCTTAGCAGGCATGCCCTTTGCAATATAAAATATATCTATCCATCTGTAATTCTCTGTGTCTTGGATCATGTCATTGAACACACCTTGATTCTTTTTTTAAAAAAAATATGTTTTTATTGATTTTAGAGAGAGAAAAGGAAAGAAGGAGAAATAGAAGTATCTCTGAGAGAGAAACTTCCATTGGCTGCCTCCTGCATGCTCCCTACTGGGATTGAGCCTGCAACCTGGGCATGTACCCTGACCAGGAATTCAACCAATGGCTTCTTTGTTCATGGATTGACACTCAACCACTGAACCACACTGGCAGGACAAATCCTTTATTTTAATGCCCAGCATAATACTCATTCTCTCCCCAGGGTAAATCACTATTACTATACGTAATTTTTTTTCTTAGTCATTAAGTGTCACAACCAGAATACAAAATAAAAGAAGGATGACAAGCCCTAGGTTTCTCCATAGGACACTGGAGAGCTCAGTGATGAGTGCATTGCAGTCTGGTGCCTTTATAGCCTTTGCCTGAAAATGTGCCCTCTGCCACGTTAGCTCAGTAGTACTCAGCAGCTCACAATCCTCAACATGCATCAGAATCACCTGGAGGGCTTGTTAAAATGCAGATTACTGTGTCCCATCCCCGGAGTTTCTGATTCAGCAGCCTGTGGTGGGGCCCTAGAATTTGCACTTCTAACAAGTTCCCAGATGCTGCTGAGGCTGATCTGGATGCCACATTATGAAAACCACTGGTGTTAAGAAATGGACCCATGTACCTATTTTTGATCTAAATAATATAACCAATCTGGACTGCTTGGGACAGTGTTAAATGGACGATATATGTGACAATGTATATATAACTGTCCAAAGGACAGTTTTTATCCTCACAACTTCCCCATGAAGTTGCATCATAACATAGTGTGTCTGATGTCCAACAGGCTTAGTTCAACTACCCAACAGTCCAGTTACTAGTTGTGCTACTAAGACGCATTAAGCTCTCTAAGACGCATTTAAAACATTGAAAGAAATATGAGTGTGTACTTTGTTTTGTTGTGAGGATTAAAGGAGATGATGCAGGAAAAGCGCTCACACTGACACTTGATAAATATTCCATGGACACGGGTGCCCTTGTTCTAGTCCTACTTCGGGCACTGAAAGAATAAGGGAGTTGCTCAGTGACCCTAACCTGCTGGGGGCAGAGCTGAGCCTCCTGACTTCAGTGCCCTGATTCTGGTTTGGTGGCTTCAGCACATTGCAGATTCTACAGGCAGCTTTGGGGATGGCGGTATCTCTGTTGATGAAGCCTCAGGGAATGGAGCACTTTTATTCCACATTTTAAAGGCAAACAAAAACCCTTCATAAATCATTTGAAGAAAAGCTGCATGTATTCACAGCTGCCCATGACAAAAACACCTCTGAGCACAGCTTCTATTTGTCCCTTCCCAGGCGAATGTAAATAAGGCTCATCCTAGGCAAATCTGTACAGATGAAGGTCCCTTTATTCCACCTCAGTGGCAAATGTCAGGTGTCTTCTTTCCTGCCCTTTCCTTTTCAAAATAAGGAGGTGTCCGCTATCAGTCATCCACCCTTATTGGTAGATTGATGTTAGTGTGAATGAGTTTCAATATAGGGTTACATTTGTATTTTAGGTCTTTCATATCTAATTATGGGAAACAAAAACTTTTTCTTCATTGACATACATTTCAGGCATTAGCTGGCAGACAGGGAGAAATGAGGGAAGTTAAGAGAACCCTGGGATATCTTCTTTGTCTTTCTGAGACTCTAGAAGGATGAACTGGGAACTGCCAAACTCTTTCCTCCAAACCAGTGACTTGCTGAGAATAGGATGGGGTGGGGCCTCCCATAATCTCCATTACTCAACCCCCTGCCAAGTTCTCCAAGTAAACATATAGGTATTCAAACACCACTCAGCCAGATTGCCATCCCTTCTCTCTCTCTCTTTTTAAAAACATATCTTTATTGATTTCAGAGAGAGCAAGGGAGAGGGAGCAAGAGATAGAAACATCAATGATGAGAGAGTCATTGACTGGCTGCCTCCTGCACGGCCCCCCTCACTGGGGATCAAACCCTCAACCCCGGGGCATGTGTCCTGACCAGGAATCAAACCACAATCTCCTGGATCCTAGGTTGACGCTCAATAGCTGAGCCACACCTGGCGGGGCCTTTCTCTCTTTCTTTATAGAAATTCTGGAACGGTGGGTGTTCCAGACCCTCTCTCTTCCCTCTTCCTTACCTTTCTTACCTGACTACAGGTTAGGCTTTTTCCTCTAGTCTAGCACATGAACCTGGACAAATTAATTAGCCTTCTTGAGTCTTAGATATCCTAATTCTGAAAAAGAAATAACATCTCTTCCCTCATTGAGGGCAGTCTGAATGATAGAAAGTCCTATAGATAAGGCTCCTATGACAGAGCGTGCACCTGGTGGATACTTAATAAGTGCTTATTCATTCATTCCAATTGTCAGTCTGCTGTTTGGTCAGCTCTTAAAATCTTAAAGTAAACATTATGTACATCTATCACGAGCCAAGCACTAAGCTGGCCACTGGGGACGCAAGGACGAGCAAGGCGTTGCTCTTCTTTTATGAAACCTATAGTCTAGTGCAGAGGTTCTCCTCCCTGACGTGAACCACGCATCTGGCAGAAGGAGCTTTTCCTGGATCCCGCCCTGCATCTCCTGGCTGCGAGTCTCTGGGAAGGTCAATGTTGTATTAGAAGCTCTTTGATGTTTCTGATGCAAAGCCGACCTGGAGAACCACTCGAGAGTTAAATCTCTTCTCTCCCTTCCATCAGCCCCCCAACATTAACTCTGCTTCTTCCCCTTGCCCCAGGGAGACAGCACAGATTAGATTTTCTGACCTTTTTTGTTATTTTAGTTACTATTTTTATTTTAATTAGTATTAAATATTGTTTTGGTCATAATCTTTGTTGACTGGTATCTTGGCACACATCCCTCTACCGCCCATATATTCCTATGTCTGGTAATGATGTTTATGACAGAGAAGCTTGTCATTAAGATGCATCTCCTTTGTTAATAATGGTTATTATACCTGTAGACTTAATGTTGTCTGGGTTAGAGCTACTCTTTTTCTGGAGCACCGGTATTTCTTCTTGGTTCTTTGCTCCCCATCTTCAGGCCCTACCATAGGGGCTGGCTTCCTTCAGTTTCTATTAATTAATGAAACAAACTGTGGTAGCTTGGAGCTCAAGATTCCCATCTAGATCAGGATAGTTACTGGTTGACAAAACAATATCTTTGGGTGAGAGAGGGCTTATTAATTATGAAGTTCATACCAAGTGCTGTAATTACTAGGATGATTTATCACTCAAAAGACCCTTGATAGTACAACTAAGTCCTTCAAAGATCCAACCAATTTAGCTCTGAATCAATACCAAATGTTATCCAAAAGTCAAGTTCTGCTGTAAGACACTAGACCCTTGACTGATCAATAGACAGATAGACAAATACTCGGGCTAGAGGCTGCTCAGTTATAATTCTAAGCTGCCAGTTTAAAAAAAAAAATGAAAGAAAGAAAACGGTTAAAATCCCTAGATTGGATGGAATGGGCTGAAGTGTTTTCAAATGGATCTGAGAAGCTGAACTGTTCCCAGGCGGAAAGATAAAATGTGAAGCTGCCGTCAGTCTGGCTTTTTGGCTCGCCTAACCTTTTTACTGCCAGATAATGAGGAATCAGCCATAATTTAGACACAGTATTCTTTTCACAGATTATATTGAGGTCTAGGGGGTGGAAGAGAGAAGGGGGAAGAGAGAGAGACTGACTTTATGGTCTTGCCTCATCTCTTTTCACGGAGGAGACGAGTATGCCCTCCCCAAGAGGCACATCAGGGCAGCGTTGCCCTCTGTGTCTTGTTGTGATGAATTTCAAGTCAAGAGGGTGCTTGAATTGGATTATTACAACTGGAAGAAAAGGAATTGTAATCTTTATGAGCCAACAACATAGAACCTTATAACAAGAGAATGAAGGGTCATTTCAAATGAAAGCAAATTAGATTGCTGGGGTCAAACCCTTCGGTAGAGACATCATGCCTGAGACTGGTGCTCATCTACTTGACACCCTTCACCCTCCCCCAGGTTCTGCATTAACATTTAAGTGCTTTTAAAAAATATATTCAATACTCACATGGAGTGAAAGCCCCTAAAAGCCAAACACTGAATTGGTGGGAATTCACTGACTGATCCATGCTCTGGACCAGGAGATGCCTTCACTTACTTCTAGACCTGCAAGGAGCCTCACCAGGTCATCCGGCCAAGTAGCTGGTCTCTAGGTAGGAGCCACCCAAACCATCAGGAAAGGCTGTCACATTTTCCACTTCCTCATGGAAGGAGACTTTCTAGCTTTTTCAGTTGCTTGTCCTGCTTTTTGATCTCTGAGCAAGACCAACGAATTCTGCCTTGTGTCTTTCTGAACTCTTGCCTCACATTTTAAGACCTTGTCTCTAGCCTTTTCATTTACCCTCAGCCCTTCAAAAATACCCACCACCCACATTGTTCTAATTGTGGACATTGCCTGTAAGTAAACTTCACTTCACACCAAAGATCTCTGCCATAAAATCATTTAGCTTTTGAGGAAATATATGAATTGACATCTATATGTGATATGCGCAGTAAGTAGCCATTCCATGATAGGTCTGTTCTTTGTGTTTCTCATCAGAGCAGAAGCCAGTATGGCTCCCCTCCTTCCACCCCAAGTCTGGCTCTGCATCTCTGCACCCATTCTTGGCCATGATTCCAAGCTTCTTGAAGTCAGCCTACTTTTCCACTTTCCATTTCTTATCTCTCAAGAAGTTGGCAAAGTAGTAAGTAAAAAAAAAGATTCCAGTTCTAATCCAGCCCAGGCCTATGTTCACTGAAAACTAAAATAAAGAATTTGAACCCAGTTTTAGTCATGGAATTAATGAGGTTTGGGAGCAGAAAGATAGAAATAAAGAGATGACATTTTCCAGTTCCCTGCAGTTTTAGCATTAGAACAATGCAATGGCTGAAAGTTCAAAGCTTTTCTCTTTTAGCTCTGTCAAGTCTGTGAACATAAACAACGACATTTCCCTTCCATCCAGCGGCCTCAATATCCTTTGTTCACGCATCTAAATAATTATCCAGTCACAGAGGCAGAGATTGAGAGACAATAATTAGGAACAGGGCCAAGTTGTTCTGGGAAGTGGTGGTCAGAAGTAAAGGCAAGGCTCTCTACCCCCGAGACTATTTACTTTTAAGCTAATTCATTCCACAGGGACTTCCCTTGCCCCTTTCACCAGCATCTCCCTTGAAACACAAATGGCCACGAAGACCCACAGTCAGCTCTGGAATAGTAATTTCTCTGCTCCTCAGAAAGTCCTCTCTAGAGATTCTTTGTGCCAAGTGGAGGTTTAGATGATCTAAACATTTAAGTGCATATTGATTGCAGTCAGATACTGTACCCTGACCTGCATCACAAGCTCCGGACTGTATTTCTCAGGAATACTAGCTTTTTACGTATTAACCTCCCACCAGCTCTTCACGCAGCCGAGTACAGCGGCCTGCACAGGGGTCAAAGTTTTACCTATTAAGCTGTGCAGGAGCTTGGCCTTGAGAACTGAATTTTGCATTAACTTAGTGTTGTCACAGATGCTTTAAAGAATCTAAATAATCGGGCAACCATTCTACTTAATTTACTCCTGTTCTGTCATTCTTCTTTTTAAAAAACAAGACTAGGGGAAAAAAGACACCAAACGTGCAGGTTGCTCTCTTTACCCAAGTTGTGAGGTTATCATTCACTGACACCCAGCTCCGGGTGTGGGAGGGCAGGGTCTCTAAGAAATGCAGACCCTACGGACATAAGAAAGGCACCGCAGGTTATGCTGAGAACAAGAGGATGTTAAGGAATCACGCCGACGCTGAAACATGGTCTGGTTCAGTCGATTGCATTCGGACAAGGAAAACGTTAGACTTTCCTTTTATCTGGGGGAAGCTCGGGCCCAGATGACATAACTGGCTGAGCGGCTCACTGGAGGTCACACACAGCTGGTGGGTGTCAGAAGTGGCCTCGCACCCTGGTGCCCGCCTCCAAGCCCCTGCTTGGCACAGGAGAGCTCCACTCACCCACACAAGGGTGGTAAATATCTGGTCCTTCATCAAAAGCCAACTACCTTCAGAACAGATGGCTAGAGTTATAAAATTAATATTAATTTTTCCAAAAAGCTCTGTTTGAGATGGAGAATGGAGTAGTGTGGCTGGAAGCCCTGTCCAAGGAACAGGAGCAGGAGGCACAGAGGACGTGGCGCTGTCCAGGACAGGCTGGCAAGGGGCCTGCAGGAAGCCTCATGGACTTCACACCAAGCTACGATAGTGATTTCCATCAGCGGATGGCATGCCACGAACAATAACATTTACAATGTAATCTCCATTCTAAGTAATTGCCATTTCCCAAGAGCCAGCGGTGGGAAGGGTATAAACATCCCGGGGAACATGCTTCTGCCTCTGAATATCTTCCCTCCCTCCGATCAGCTTTTGGTTCAACATAAGCACAACACTCTTGTGCTAACCTACACACACACGCACATGTGAACACATGGGGCTCAAGAGACCGCAGGATAGCTCATCTGTAGGATCCTAATCATTATATGTGTAAGTTTTAGACTTGCTCTACCAATAGTAAAGAGCCAAACAGTGCTGGGCAGCGATGTTCCCGTATCAAAGAACAAAGTTGAAACTCCCATACAATTATGTTTGATCACAGTAGAAGGTGAAATCATTAGATATTAGCGAGGTGCAGTAGAATAAAAATGATGTGTTAGCGGGGGTTCATTACACTGTATTTCCAGAGCAGGAAGATCAATGCGTTCATGCATCATGAATTAGGCTCCGGCTTTAGCCTCCCCTGCTCTCTGGAAACCCAACATGATCTATCACTAGCCATACATCACCGTTTCAGGATTGCACATTAACGAGAAAGCTGCAGTTTCCGCTTGTCAAGCTGACCAGCTGCCTCTTTCTCTGCAGAAGGGGGAATATTTCTGCTTCAGGATTTTACTTTTAAAACAAAGAGGGACAGAGGAGGTCAGTGTCAGCCGGGCACTCACACGGTCTGATCTTTGTGTTGAACCAAGGCTTCATCTGATGGCCCTTCCTGGCTCTGACTGGTCTGGATCCAGGCACTGCTGTGGCTTCAGAGGTCAGATGAGGGCACAGCCCCTGAGACACACCTGCAGGCCTCTGGGGCACCCTCTATCCCCCCGGGCATGCTGAACATCGCTGGGTATATATTTCGAAGGCTCGGAGGGAGAGCCGAATGTTGATTGTCCACCTCTTCTGTGCCCGGTACCCCTCCAGCCCCCCCACCCCCTCTTCTTCCCTAATAGAGGCTCTTTCCCACCCAGCAGTTTGCCACTAATGCGGTCCCTTCATTTCTTCGCCGCCCACCTCACCCCCACTCCCCCTGACCCCGCACCTGCCGGGGCCGCCCCTCTTCCCTGCCGGCGCGCAGATCCCCGCAGACAGTTCTGATCGCTACTTTTAATCGGCGTTTAGCCAGGCTGTCCATATTTAGTTCTTTTAATCTCTCCTCATCATTCAACCCTCCAGCCTCTTCATCATTTTTTTTCTTTGGTGTGTTGCTCTTTCCTGAGTTTTATCCAATTTGTCTACTTCATGCCCACTGGCCCTGAACTCCATCACTGCAGGAAGAGAGGCTGGGGGACCCTCCACCCACCCTTCTCTCCCCCGCCAGCGCCTACCCTGGTCTCCTCCTCACCAAAAGGAGCAGCAGGAGAAGTCTGGGGGTGAATTCGGGCTGTGGAAGGCCCCCTCTTGTTTGTCTGGCTCCTGCTGAAACACAGGTAAAGGCAATAGAGGAGGTGACCTTAGAGCAAACACGACTGAACTTGAGTACGTGCAAGGACTTTCCTGTGATCGTTCCTTGGGGAACAGAGGAGACAGCCTCATCGCCTTGGGCCCTGGGAAAAGGAGGCTGTCTCTGGGGGTCCCACTGTTCCCCCGTTTCTAGCCACCGGGCTGCCAGCGAGCATCAAGGTTGGTGTCTCGTAGCTGTGATCACCTTTGGAAAACAGCCTCCCCTGGATAACACAGGAAATATGACGACGCTGAGCGCTGGACAGAGTTCTTAGCTCATCCATGAATGTGCGTAGAGCTGGCTCTGAGGCCTCGAGGGCCCCATTTGGGGGCTACAGCTTGGTGAGGAACTTGAACTCAGCCGCAGGAGTCACGGGCCAAAGACAGGCTTATAGGAAGACATTTCTTGAAGAGGGCGTGGACCAAGGTCCCCGGTCCAGACGCTTGTTCCCCAGAGCTGTTGGACAGCAGTTTCTAGGGAGGTGTTGGTTGGGGCTGGTCGGAGGAGGGCAGACTTTTTTTAATCTAAATGAGTAAAAGGAAGAGCCATGTGCTGGTGACAGGCTTCCTATTTATCAGGAATTCTAAATCTATTCTTTTATTTCACTCAGGCCTCTTCTTAAATATCACTTCCTTCTAAAGAACCTCCTTGAAAATCCCATCTAAAATAGCACCCTACTTAGCTTTCTGTCCACTCCCCTGCAAATATAGCATATTCTATCCTTTTAGTCCTTTATTGTCCAGTTCCCCCACCGGAACATAAGCTCCCTGAGAGTAGGGATTTCCCGAAGCAGCCACGGCGGTGCTGACACCGCCCCATGTGAACCAGCCGGCTGCTGCCCTGGTCTCCTGTTACAGATCCCAGTCGACTGGCAGGATCCGGTGCACACGTGCGTTGGCAAGGTGGGAGTCAGCCTGGCTCTCCTGGGATCCCCAGTCAGAGCCTTGCTGCGTTGGGGAAGGAGAAAACCGGCCCCCTCTGTGCTGTTTCCTTCTTAACAACTTGAAGTGAGAGAAAAGGGCCAATTGCAGAAAAGAAGGAAGCGGGAGGCTGTTCCCCTCGGCCTCCCGCAGGCTGCCAGTAACCTGTTGGTCCTGTTCCGCTTTAAAAAGCTCTGTGCCAAGGGGAGCCCTGTCACTGGCTCTTTCCCCCATGAAAACGCAGCTACTTGTCTTTCCACTACCACCCTGGTCTTAGGAATGGTTAAAAACTCGATGAGAGACAGGAAAAGAGTTTCTGGCTCTGAAGAGCATGTCCCTGCTTTATGCCTGCCTCCGAAGGCGGGGGGATCCCAGGCTGTCTCCACTCCCCGACGCTGGGAACCTGCCCATATGTTCTGAAAACCTAAATCCAGGGTTCCCGAGACCTGCGTACACATAAAAATCTGCTTTGTATAGTTCATACTTTCTATATCTCCAGCTATACAATTATACTTTGTTTTCTCCCTCATTCCGCACCCACCATCAGAAACTCCAAGAGAACAGGACACTTTACTGATTAGTTCACTGCATCTTAGGCTCTATGGGTGGGGCATGGTAGGTGCTCAATAAATAGTTGTTGAATGAAAGAATACATTCCTATATTATCTAATTTCCCTAGATCTGTAGCTCTTAACCCTGGATACACATTAGAAAAAACTGAGGCACTTTAAAAATACTCCCACACCTGAAACCCACTCCAGACCATTTCAGTCAGAATCTCAGAGGATGTGGTCTAGGAATCAGTCTATGTATTTAACTGGCTCATGTGATTATGGAGACTGGCAAACCCAAAATCCACAGCGTGGGCCAGGAGGCTGGAGACCCAGGAGAACCGATGGTGCAGAAGCTGCCTGCAGGCTACGGGAGGATTCCTGGGAATCGGTGTTGTGTGAAAGTCCCTGGGGCGATTTGATGTGAGCGAGGATTGAAAGCTACCATTCTGGATGCATTTGTGTTTGCAAGTGATCTCCTAGCCTGGGCGGGACCACGTTTGTACTTCAGATATAGCACTGGACGAGATTGTCCTATCCTGAGATTCTTGGCCATGGCTCTGAGTTACTCTCAGCTCACATAGTGGGGCAAGGGAGGTGGGGTGGTCCCAGGATCTGCTTTCTAGGACATGTGATGGAGAGACAGCCCATATGCAAGAATAACTGAATGATGGTTTTTTAGTTCAGTGCAGATATGAGGTCAAAACAAGGGGTCTATGGGAAAGTTACAAAGTAACCTGCCAGGGAGAGGACATGGTGAAAGGGAATTGGGGTGGGCAAGCTTAGAAATTCAGACAGACAGGCAGCAGGCAGCAGGGAGGCCTCTCTACAAAGGATCTGGGCCCCAGGCAATGGGATGGAGCGTAAATCAGAACCACTGACCTTGAGTGGTAAGAAAGGGACTCATTAGTACAAAGCAGAGCCTTCTAGGGCGACTGGAGATTGGCCAGGACTAGCACCTCAGGACAGAGGTGAAACAGAGACCTCAGTAACAGAATAAGGGGCTGCCAGTTAGCTGAGACTGAGAAATAAACCTGGAGCCTTGCAATCCTGTGGTCAGTATTAGGAAAAAACACACGCCTGAATAATAACATAAAGGGCTACTGAACGTTAAAGCTGTCAGATGTCTGGAAGGAGGAGATTCGGCTACTTGAACAATCGGTCGGCCAATGCCTAGCAGAGTACCTGCAAATGTAAGTGCCTCGACGAACAAGGCAGGAAGAAGCTACAACAGGCAGGTGAGTGAGGGGCATTAATAGACCTAGCTTTTTTTAACAGCTTTATTGGCATATAATTCACCGTACCATACAATTCATCTATTTAAAGTGTATAATTCAATGGGGTTTGATATATTACATTATCAATTTTTTAAATTGTGGTAAAATACAGTTAACATAAAACATCATTTTAACCATTTGTATGTACAATTCTGTGGCATTAATTACATTCAAAATGTACATTCCGCACCACTATCCATTTCTAAATGTTTTCACCTGCCCAAGCAGAAACTGGAGCCATTGAGTAATCACCGGCACAGTGCCCGAGAGCCCTAACCCACCTTCTTCTCTATGACTTTGCCTGTTCTGGACACTTCATATAAATGGAATATATTCGTTTTTCTGTGTCTGGCTTATTCACTTAGGACACCTAGTTCCGAGGGGCTGAGAAGGGTGGCACCACGGCAGGGGAAGGCAGGGAAAAGTTGACCAGAACAGTTTTTCACGTTTGTAGTGATAATCTGATTGCGGCTTTTGCTCAGAAGGTCTTGTTTGTTTTGTTTTGCTAATGCTCTGAGGACTAGATCAGCCCTTCCAACCTCCCCTGCCCACCACCCCAATCACCTGCACACAACTGATTTCCCCTTCAGAGTTGCTTCCCAAAGTAGTAAGAGAGCAATATTAAGACGCTGCTGCAGCCTCCCAGGTTATGACACGTCTCTATGGTAGTTGAAGGGATGCTTTGAGGTCCTGGGATCGAGTGCTGAAGTCTTTCTCTCTCTAGAGGAAGGGCCAGTGCTTCCTTTGTATTATCAACCCACAGGGAGCGTTACTCTCAGCTCAGGTAGTCAGCTCATCTCAGGCAGCTCCTTCTCCAAGTTTCTACCACGAGGACTCCTCATTCTCTGCCTCTGGCCTTCTCCCTGCTCTTTCCTCCTGCCCCCTCAACTCCTGTCTCCTAGGAGAGCCGCCAAGTCCCTTAGTGCTGCTGGGCCCAGCGGGGCTGCCGGATTCCCGCTGAGCCCTGTGATGCGGAGGTGTTCTCCCGGCAGTGGCGGAGGCCTGAAGGGGGAGGAGGGCCGTCCTGGATGGTTGTCACCTGCAGCAGAAGGTCAGGGCCCTTCTTGGGAGAAATGTGTTCCCACTCAGTCAGGCCAGGTAGGCAGGACACAGTCAGTGTGGTAATAGACTAGAGGGTCCATTCATTTTGGAAGCTCTAGGCAAGGAGAGCCAAGGGCTTGTGCTAGAGAAGGGGATGGGGAGGAAGGAAGGCCTGTGACAAGTGGCATTGGCTGGGGAGCAAAAGGAGGACACGGCCAAGGAAGTGAAAGCTGAGACGGCGTTTCCTGGATCTAGTAACGCCCACTAACTGTACTGCCCAAATCATATTTGTTCCCAGGCATACGGCTGGAGTTCCACAGGGGTATTTGTGGGTGAAGAGCTTTGGTAATCTGAAGATGCTTCCTAAGAAACAGACCATATAGCATGTGTAACACACTCACGGAATAAAGCCGGGGTGAGTTTCCATTCCTTTAGAGTGCTGTGGGGTTGGTCTCCCCGCCCCAGGACACAGAGCCTTGGCTGCAGTGATTAGCCGGGGTCTGCTGGTTCAGGTACCATCCTGAGTGCTGTCTGATGGAGTAGGCTGTGGACATGCCTCAAGAGGTCCCTCTCCAGGGAATTTTAACTCCAGGTCCCTCTCACTAGGGAATTTTAAAAATCTTTAGCCAAGTAAGTCCTGTTTCTGTTTGAATTATTATTAGTTTTTATCTTCTTGGTTCTTTATCTTTGAACAAAGATAAAGACAATCCACCAGATTTTGAACAGTTGCTTCTTTTTATACCAATTGTAAAAAATTCTCAGTTTCCCCGACAGCGATTTCTTAAAGCTCTCCCCCAAAGTACAGGACCTCCATCAGCTGTCCTTCTGTAGCTCTCCCTGCTGCTGTTTATAGCAGCTACTGTGTAGATCCACGCCATACTGAACCACTTGTATATTCACTCTATAAATTTCCTATGAAATTACCTATAATCCCAAGAATGTTACCTTTTTATACGCTACAGCTGTACTTGGTTTCTCTGCTTTTGTGTGCCCTCTGAGCTAATGTGAGGCATGGGGAGCAGTTCTATAGTCCCTGACTTTTTGGGGGGATTAAGAAGAAAATAACTCCTCATGTTGGTAACAACCAGGAGAGTTTTCCTCATCACATAGAACTCACTGACTACGTATTATGTCTTATGTTACTCCATCTCCAGGTACTTTGTACAGAACAATTTCACGTTTACATCCCTGTGAACATGTAAACATCTATGTGCAGCAAGGACACAGAATTAAATGAGTGAATCAGGTGCTTATTTCTCTTGGAGATTTGACTTTGAATTCCAAAAATGGTCATCAGAACAAGCAATGGTCCCAGAAGAGGTTCTAAGACTCTCTCAAGTGGGAAGGTTTGTATTCTTCAACTGTTCACAGAGAGAAAGGAGCACTTTCTACCTGTGCCTTTTGTCATCTGAAATGA
The DNA here is from genome assembly GCF_964146895.1 of Miniopterus schreibersii. Classification (NCBI taxonomy): domain Eukaryota; kingdom Metazoa; phylum Chordata; class Mammalia; order Chiroptera; family Miniopteridae; genus Miniopterus; species Miniopterus schreibersii. Next base: position 5,789,633 of record NC_138112.1, on the reverse strand, counting down.
GACTCAGCCTGCAGTGGAGCCTCTTCTTGGGGCTCTTGAAATGAGCTTGGTGATGGTGGAGTAAGAAAGCTACACACTGCTTAGGGTAAGACTTGCTACTTATACTAGAAAAACCTCTAAGTCTCAAGGCTCAACCCAGCAGACGTTCATTACTCACTTTATACCTCTGTGAGACTGTCCCTAATCAAGTGGCTTTCTGTGTGATCATACGGGGACTGGGGCTTCCTCTCTTGTGGTCTTCCCTCTATAGATCTTCAGACTCCCCTTCGCGCACTGGAAGAAGGGAAGGGAGATCGGGATTCCAGGGGGGAAGATCTATGGGCCAGATCTGTAAGTGGAGGACATCTCCTCTGCCCACATTTCAGTGTTTGGAAGCGATGCTTCACTCGAAGGGGCTGGGAAAGTCTGCCTCGGAGGCAAGGACCTGGATTTAACGGGTGTGCAGCAGCCTCGCCGCGGGCTGGGACAGCCTCTGGCTTGCACGGCCTCCCCCAGGTAGCTGTGTGCACGGTCTTTTTCTTCAGTCCCTCTGAGAGAGGGACAGGACAGCAGCGAACATGTCCTTTCTGCCGTTTAAATCGTACCACGCGGCTCCTGAAGGGACTGACGTCTTTGTGTTGAGTATCTGTTGTGTCCCGGGCACTGTGCCAAGGGGTGTAGAAGCACAAACGGTGACCCGGGGAGGAGCGTTTAGAACAACTTGGTGAAAATGGAGGGACACCTCTTCCTAAAACATGACCAGGGGTGTTTTAAGAACCAGCAGGGAAAGATTATTCCAGAACATACTCTCCTTAAAACCCTTCAATGGCACTGTCTACCTCCCCGCATCCCACCCTCCAACGACAGGATGACGCATGGACATTTCTGGAGCTGATACAGGGTCCTCACGAGCCGGCCTCTGCTTACCCCCTTCTGCACCCCACCAGGCCGCCGCCCGCAGAGCCCGCCACGCACCACGCCTTCTTCCCACGCAGGGCGGCACTTCCTTCCTCTTGCGGTTCTCTGTCCTGTCTGCCTGGTGAATCCGTCTTATTTACATCTCAGCCTGGATATCATTTCTTCTAGGAAGCCTGCCCTGACCTCACCCTACCCCTCCAGGCGGGCACAGGTGCTCCTTGCCTGCGCTTCCAGGCCTCCCCGTTGTCCCTGCTGCAGCCTGAGACTGGCCTTTGTCCTGCCTAGGTCCCCAGGCACCCCCGCCTTGCTCACCGTTGCAGTGCAGCCCCGGGGTGCCTGGACCACAGGCCGCTCCGGGAAGCCCTGCGAGCAGCCGCGCTCTGACCTACCTTTCTCCTCCCTCCAGCAGAGATCTGTACCCACAAGGGAAATCAATGACTTTCCGTCACTACCCCTGATTCTGTTTTGTCATTGTTGTTGCTTTTTGTTTTTATTTTTATTTTCCTTGAAATATTTCACTTAGGGTGGTAAACATCCCCCTTCCCCTGCCCTTGATTACTCCAGCTACTGGCTTGATGAATTGTTCCTGGGTCCCTCACCTAGGATTCCCCAAGAGCACGTGCTGTGTCGATTGACCAGGGGACCCATGGAAAGCCAGCCATTCCCACGTGGTCAGGGCTTCTCTCCCCAGCTGCTCCAGGTCCTCACAAACACACGTGCATAGCCCAGGCTGACACCTGACAGGGAGGAGGTGTCTGTGCACACGTGGACATGAGCCTGAGCCTGACCTGGAGTCTGTCACCCTCACCTATTATGAGCAGGAAGGCGAATCCCTTGTAGGACTGGCACTCCTAAACCTGTTTGGCTGCTTGGGGCCCGGACACTCCAGGAAACATGGACAAAACTTTCTTTCATGAATCGGGAACAGTCTGCACCGTGGCTGCGGTTCCCCGGTCACCTCGCTGGTTCCTCCATGCAGTCACTCATTCACTCAACAGTACTTACTGGGCCAGACTGCCACAGGCACTGAGGTGACAGAGGAGGTCAGGACAGGAGGGACACTGGCCGTCTTCTTACGAGGAAGAGAGAAGCTAAACAAATACACAGACCAAAGTAAGAAACCATAGATAAAACCATTTCGAATGGTGAGAGGTGCTTCTCAGTCCTGGAGAAGCAGATTCCTGCTGCAGTTGGAGGACTCAGGCCCCCTTCGGAACTGAATCACGGTCCTCCTCCCAGCCGATGAGGCCCCTCACCCCTCAGGGCATCTAGGGGGGCAGGCCCCTCTCATTCGCACGCTGCCCCTCTCCTGCTCCTGGCAAGCAGCAGCTGCCTCTGAGCCCATGCCAGTCCACCCCCCTCCTTCCAGAACCTACGAGCGAGAGGTCAGGCGATCAGAAACGGCTGGAGCAGAGCGGGCAGCAATCACGTGCTGTCCGTCGGGCCTCACCTCATGCCAGGCTCTGCGCCCCTCTCCCCCCGAAGCAGCCCAGCTCTGCCTGGCCCGGGACCGATTCTGACCTCAGGCTGGGAGTCAAGCTGCTGCTCTCCACCAGTGTTGATTTGCTCCTGTCACCTTAGCTACATGCTTTTTGTCCCTAACCTTGTGACTCCTTCTGACAAGCGGATAGTCTGACACATACCTCTGTCCCTAAGTAGCTGCCTTAGTTAATTATTCTCCTCAGGCCCTCCGAAGCTGAGGACATTCCTTGCTTAAGTGTCCTGCCCTGGCCTCCGGTTCTTTTGGGGACTGTATCTTGCCCTTTGACCTTGCTACCTGCAAAAAGACATTCCCACTGGTGGTTTTCTGCCTCCTGGAACTTCTTAGTACATACTGCCTGTATTTGACTTACATTTTACATGTGTCTCTGTGCCCATCCCCCAGCAGGTGACCCTGATGTTTTCCACTGAAGCCCTGAAGCTGACTTCTTGCTCCCATGCTCATGTGACCTATGACTATATCTCTCAAGTTCTGTGTTCCTCCACTGGACCGGTGGTTCTTCTCTCCCCTTGGTGCTTGCCCACCTACATAGAAGAGTCTGTTCTAGATCTCAGACCCCTGCTGTCTTCTCTGTCCTGACGTGGTTAATCAGTCCTGTACAGCTTTTTCTAAGACGTGACCCTGTCCGCTCCTTGGGACATACCATCCTCTGCCTTTTAAGTTCCCCCAGATGTCTCAGTGGGGTAATCAAGAGATACTCAGGGCATCAGATAACCACGTTACAGAGAGAGGGGCTGATGGAGTCCCTTTAGCTATTGTTAGAAAAAAATTCAACAGAAGGCCAGGGCAGCTGTAAGCGAGACACGGCAGCCTTGCTAAGCAGGGATCTCAAATCCCTGTGGTCTGCGGACAGATGTCCCATAAACCCATGTGCAGCCTAATTTATGCTGGATGGTTAGTTCTGCCTGGGGAAGGTTATCTTGCTTGTGCTGGAAGTGAGAGGTGTCCAATGGGAGCGCTCCTCCCTCAAGCTTGTGCTACGCCCAGGCGGGGGCACCAAACCTTCCCTCCAAGGGATGCTATTGAAATCGGCATTTGCAAGCCTTGCTCTAACAGCCCGGACCCAACAGCTCCAACAGCCCGGACCCAACAGCTCTAACAGCCCGGACCCAACAGCCCCTGCTCCCTCTTTGCTTGCTCTGTGCCTGTCCGCACGCTTTGCCCTTCTGGTTTCCTCCAGCCAAGACTCTGGCTTTGGGGCCTCAGTTGGCCTGCTTCTCCTGCTTCCAGCTAGCTGCTGCTGTAGCTTCTCATTCGTTCATTCATTCATTCATTCATTCATTCATTCATTCCTTCATTCATTTGAGATCCCTATTCCAAAGGAGCTTATACTCAAGGTCAGCGATTTTCAACCTTTTTCATCTCATGGCACATAAACTAATTACTAAAATTCTGCGGCACACCAAAAAATATATCTTTAGCCTATCTGACGAAAATAAATAAGTCTAATTCTGATTCATTCACACCAGACGGCTATTGTGATGCTGGCCGTTGTCATTTTTTAACTTGACAATCTAAGGGAAAAGAGGTCAGTGCCCCGACTAAACAGTCAGGTATTGCCTGTGTTAAAAATTCCTGTGGCACAGTAGCTGAGAATTGCTGGTCTAGAGTGAAGACAATTACACACATGTTACTGGTTACAACTGTGATAAATGTTTCCCAGGGAAACTTGAAGGTGTTATGGGGTGATGACCAACTTCATCTGGTGCATATGGGATGTTTTCCAGAGGAAGGGACTCAGGAAGCAAGGTGACGGATCCTGGGCAGCTGGTGTGTGTGGGGGGTGGGCATGAAGAGCACGTCGGGCTCCATGGAACAGCACGGGCACAGGCCCTGAGGCAGGCAGGAGCTCGTCAGTGTCCTCCCTCCTGGCTGTCTCCCCAGAAACTGACTGCCTGGCTTCCTCGGAGGGAGAACTTTCTCTTTTGTGCTATGTCATGAAAGCCCTGAGGACACAGCCTGGAACTCCAAGGCTCCACCCGTCTGGACTTTGGCTCTGGGGGTGAGTGAGAGGTGTAGGCCGTTCATGTGGGGGACCCGCTTCCTTTTTGTCCACACTGGGCAGAAGGGGCTGGGCGAGGGTCTGTGGCCTCAGGAGTCTCATCCGACGCCCTGGCTCCCTCTATTCCTCAGCCCTGGCTCATGGCCCGTCTTCTCTGTCCCATGCCTCTGACCTAGGGACCTGTGTCCAGCGTAGACACTGGCTCACGGTGAGTGCTCTGTAAGTGTGGGCTGATCTGATTAGATTTGATCTGAGTCAATGTAAGTAGGTGCGGGAGGAGGCTCGGAAGAGAGAAATCAAAAGATGATGAGTGTAAGGGGAGCAGTGATGTAATTGTAACCTGAAAATTACCTGTGAATAGACTGCATGGTTTATTCAAAACCTCAGTCTTTTGTAATCTAATTATATGCAAATGCCCCTGTGGTCTTCCCAACCATCTTGTGTACCTGATAGATGGAGCATTTTGGGGAATCCCGGGGAGCTCCTTCAGGTAAGAAAAAATTAAAGACAAGGGACTTGGAATTGCTTAGTTGGAAAGCCCCAGCAGTCATTTTACAGAGTGGGCCCGCCCCTGTGAGGCCACCCACCCCCTGCAAGCATCCCTCAGTCCTCCCAGCCAGGTCGTACACTGCTCTGCTCCACCATTGGAAATCTCCAACTGGTGGACATGCCTGACCTTGGGGCCAAGTTAAAATTTCTCATGTTGGTCTGAGGCTTAGTTTTCAAAACCTCTTGGGATAAATCTGATTCCTTTTCCATGCGATTTCTGTTCAAATGTTTATATTTCCCACTGTGTCTCGGAGCCCCGTCCTGCCAGCTCAGCTCTGCTCAGGCACTGAGGTTGCAGAAAGGAGCCCAGAGGACCCCTGAACCACAGGCAGCTGCTGTGCTGTCCTCACAGCCATCGCGGTCGGGTCTGCTCATGGTGACCTAGCGGGCCCTGTGGTCTGGCGCCTGTGACCGGGGTCATATTTATTTTCTGATGCCTAGATTTCTGCTTCAGGTCTCTACTTGGGACCCGGTACCTCAAATCGGGGCCTGTCTTCTCTCACAAGGCCTTCTTAGGAGTGAAGTCAAACCCCCATCCCCATGGACGAGTCCTCAGGGTTTCATACAAGTGCTTCCCCTGCCTTCTCCTGGTCTCTCTGCCTGCTGCCAGCCTCTGCTTGTCCTTTGTGGCCCTGCCTTTGACATTAACGTCCTGCATGACCTCTGGTTCCCTGCTTCCTAGCCTATAAATTGAATGAGTTTGAGTATATCAGTGATTATAAAAACTGGCCACATCTTAGAATCAGGAGGGAGAAACTTGACAGAGCACACTACCCGGGACAGGGAGTAGGGTGAAGCGAGCAAGTCTCCTCTGCGCAAAGTATACGGAGGCATCGCTCTCAGAAATGACCCAGCACTTGTAGGACCCCGAGAGCAACATCCTCTTACATTTTGTGCCCCAGGAGTCTGGCTTGCCTCGCCCTGCCACTACCAGGGCCGACTCCCAGAGATTCTGGTCCACTAAGTCCAGGAAAAAGCCCAGATATTGGTATTTTTAAAGAACTATGCAGGGTGTTAATGTGTGTGACCAGGGTTGAGAATTACTGGACTAAATTATCTCTCTGGGGTCTCTTGCCCAGAAGTGTGCCCTGAAGCCCTTAACTGGACTTCCCTACCCATGCTTGGCCCTGGGACTCTGCTAATCACTGTGACGCCTTCCTCCCTCCTGGCAGGTCTGTCTCGTTTCCAGACCCCAGGCAGGCTGGCTCTAGCCCATCTTCCTCCTGTCAGGGCTTTGCTCTGAGCAACTCTTCTCTTTCCACCAGAGCCCCCATTAGATGACTGAGGTGCCAAGTCTACCATGCTGCTAGTTCTCCTTTGGACATGTCAGGGGCCTGTGCGCCTTCTACATGATGTGATCTGAAGAGTTTGTGATACTGTAATATTCTGCTATGTTCTTTTTCGTTCATTCAACAAGCAAGTCCTAAGCACCTGTGTGCACCCTTCCCTGTATTATTTGCTGAGGAGGCCAAAAATACAGGAGTGGGCAAAAGCAGGTTTACAGTTGTTCATGTGAAAATAATACAATAATTAATAGCTAATAATACAATAATAAAGTCTGTGTTTTGTGCACTCACAGCTGTAAACCTATTTTTGCCCACCCATGTAAATATGATATAATTTATGCCTAGAACAGCTTATGGTGAATCACCCTTTCCTGAAGAATGCTCTGATTGTTAACGGGTGTCACACAAAAACAGAACAGAAACCATTTTCTGATCAAAGAATCCAGCAAGTCCTTCACAAGACTTCCCGCAGCGTTTACCATGCTAATGTGCATTGGGTACGTCTAAAGGGGAGACCCAGCAGCTCCAAAAGGGATTCCTAAATATATACGACTATCACACTCCCGTTCACATGGAATATTCCAGAAGACACTTGGGGAGTGTTGCCATCGATTCTAGATGCCACATCAGGAAGAGCCTTCATCTGGAGGAGAGTTGTCGGTGAGCCAGAGGCCTGGGCAGCCTCAGCTCTCCTTCGACGCCTCATGGGCTTGAGGCCAGCTGAGCTGCTTGGGTGAGTTTTCACAAACCATCCTTTACTAGATCTTTTCCTTTCCGGATCCGGTCTGTAGACATTTTTGGAACCTGAGTACAGGACCTATGAAGTTTATCTTTATTGCTTTTGGCCCATGGTTAAAGACTGTTGAGATCTTTTTTTTATCTGAATCGTCCAACGTGCCAACTTAGCTTCCCAGCCCCCTGTCATCTATAGGTTAAGTAGGCCGTCCAAGGGACGGCCTTTCTCCAAGCCTCCGAAGGACATGCTGAATGAGACCAACCCATGTATCACACTGGAGCTCCCCTTGGAATTGGCATCTATCCTTCAATCAACACCCTGGGTGTAGTGATTCAGCAGACCCACCCAGGTCAGCCGTCACTGAGCCCACGGCTCCTCCTCCAGGCCCAAGGATAGCATGAGAGGCCCAGGGAAACCCTTCATGGAAGCCCAGGTTTTCCTGGTTTACCGGGGCTGGTAATACTTTCAGAGAGAAAAGTAAGGCTCATTTGTCATGAGTACGCTTTTCAAAGAGGGTAGTATTTTATTTTTGTAATTACAAAAGTAACCTGTGCTCATTATTGAGAGTATGGAAAATAGAGGAAGAAAAACTAGTATAAAGAAGAAAATTAAAACCACCTGACATCTAACCTCCCGAGATAATTTCCGTTAACTTTTGCTGTGTCTTCTTCTGGTCTTTTATTATGCACACATATTGATTAGTCAACAACATCACTGAGTGCCTTTTCTGTGCCAAACATTGTTTTAGGTGCAGCACTAAACAAAAGGACGCTTCCCCTCCCCACCAAAAAAATCTGCCAGTGTGAAGCGACATACTAGTGAGGTTTATAAATGAATGAACAAGTGAAAAATATTTTAAATACAGTCTTCATTAAAAGATACTTTTAAAAATATCCTGCTCTCCTCTCACAACCTGACGTTATGTCAGACCAGCTATTCCTGGAACGGCTCTGTGTGAACGGACCCAGGTTGGCTTCTGCTGATCCCTGCTTTCCTTACTAAAGCTTTCCCATCTTCTCTTTAATAGGACAGACCGTCTAGATTTTGCCGGACTCCCCGGCTAATGGTTTCCAGAATGCAGCTTTTACCTCTCTTTGAAAATGGGGACAAAGGTGCTTATCTCCAGTCACTTGGCGCCTCATCATTTTCACTATTTCTCCAGGATTACCAATTGTCTCCCAGGCCCACCTGCCTGCGAGGCAGTGTTTCTAGGCTTGGAGCCTTGAACTCACTCAGAGGCACGCTTCACTCTCTCCACCCATCATGGGGTTCAGTCTGTTCCCACTTGAGCCTGTTGTCCCTTCCCAGGCTGGAGATTGGCCTCCTTGGTAGAGAAGGTGGAAGTATACGAGCCGAGAAGCTCTGCCCTCTCTGCTGTCCATTAGCATGATGTCATCGGCCCCACGTAGCTGCCCCTCCTTCCCTCCTTGCGCTGAACGTGAAGGGCAAGATTAGGGAGGAGTCGGTAGGAAAACGCTTTTAATTTTCATTAGTCTCAGTAACTCTCTTTTAAAACATCTTGATAGTACTATTATGGGGCTGAGTTGTTGCGTTACTATGCATCGTATTTGCATATGCTCTCACTTTACAAACAGGGAAACAGAGGCATATGTTCAGAAAATGGCCTGGCATGAGCCTGACCTCCAACTAGAATTACAGCGTTCATTTGAATCGACCCGGCCGTATCTGAGGAACAAGTCTTGCAAGAAACAGATCACTAGGGGAGAAAAGGACTTCAGGGGAAACTGAATTGGGAACCCCTCACACCAGGAGGGGACAATGGATTTCGCTGAATGAGCCCCAGATTGTAGCATGTTTTCCCCAGTTGCCGACATCCCGCCGGGACCATGCTGGTCTGTTCTGCTTGGGGGGTGGCACAGCCCATCCTCTCCGCCTTCAGTTCTGGGTTCCACTTAGGAAGCTGAGCAGCTGGTCCTTCTCCATATGTGGCCTCCCAGCCCCACTCTGCATGAACCGAAACCCTTCCTCAGGGGACCCGCTGACAGCTCCCTTTGATTGGCTGTTGACAGTCATGCTGGGGCTTCTAAGCAGCTCCTTGTTAACCCTGAAAGATGACTATTTTAGTTTTTTGGAGTCTCTGTCACCACCCGCAGACAGAAGCAGATGATTTAAGAGGCGAGCAAGTAGGAATTCTGTGACCTTCAGAGATATGCCTGGCATCTGTGGACACAGGCGAATCACTACCTGACTTGTCTGCCTCTGCGCCCTGGCTCCCTCCTCAGCTCGCTGCGCTAGATAAGAGGTTTCCTGTTACCCTCCGAAGGGCTGGGGTTACTGGGCAGGCTTGGAGGCATCTACAACACTGTTCCCTGTGAACGTCCTTTGCAAACGCTGTGCTAGTAACAAACTTGGATAGATGCCATTTTGGCATAGAAAGTGCCATCTTTTAGGGCAAAGGGTGGGGGAGGTAGGTACATAAAACATAAAAATCAAGTTAATTTAGTCTATTTAAACGTATAAATAAAAAAAGCTATCTCACGTGTGCATTTTCTAAACCAAGACCAGGAAACATAAAATTCTCTGTAATGTATAATAAAACTATAAACTTCAGTTTCATTTTCTAGCCAAGAGAGTGAGAAGAAGGCCAAGAAAATGCGAGAAGGTGGTGGGGAAAGGAAAAGAAAGAAGATTGGCACATGGCTGAGGGGCGCTGCCTCCCGCTCCTCTCTCCCTGAGATCACATCCAGCTGCATGGCTACTGAAGGGGTCCTCTAAGCCCTGGCAGGACAGCAACAGGGAGGGCCCGTCAGGACTCACCCTGTGCAATGAATAGCGTGGTTTACCTACAGTTAACTGCTCTGCCTAGGACACCATTAGACTGCTGGTTCGGTCCTGTGCTAAGGCGCCTAGACACTTCGTCCTGATATGCTCTGTACACTCTTCCCTCACCCTGCTGTCCCAGCACTGGCCAAAAGTCCCCTCTGCATCTCCTGCCAGTGGAATTTGGACCCCCTCCTTCCTTGCTGCAGAGCTGATAGGCCAACTGCAGAATCGTAGTTGGCCTCCAACTGTTCAGCTCAGACTATACAGATGTCTGTATTTCTCCTGCTTTAGCTGTTTCTGCTCCTATTTGCTACCACACATATTCATGCGAATGCAGAAATGTCAGGAGGTGCAATTCTCTTCCAATGTCAACCTGTTCCATGAATGCCTCCTGCAACAAACTGCTCTACAAATGCCTTGAATGTCTTCCCAGCTGTTGAAGAAGGGGTTTTATTGTCTTCCATGGCTTAAGACAGGAAGAAAATAACTTTGGGGTGAAGTGCTGCCTAGAAGACTTCCCTTTCCATTAACAGCTAGTTTCATCTTGCGTCCAACCACCGAACAGCCCTCAGCCATGGCAGCTGTGGCTGAAGGTTGTTTTATTTGCATTAGCTATTTCCTTCCTATTATATGTAGCCTGTCCTTTTATACCTTCTCCAATTTCTGATCTTGTTTGCACCTCTCCATTGTTGGTTCTATCTGGCATATCATCCTTCCGTCGGAGGACATCCGCCTTCCATGCTAACCCAGCCTCGGGACCTTGGCTTCTTTTTCACTGAGAGCCTCAGCCATACGGCTATGGCCTCAGGCCCCCATCCAGGTCCCATTATTACTCTGAGGCCAAGATCATCTAATACTTCCATGTTCTTAGACTTTAACCAGTACCCACCTGGACCACATTAACCAAGCTAGTTTGCTCTAGCAATATCTCTTTCACTCCCTTCTTAGCACATCTGACCAACTTGCAGTAGGCCCTGTACCTCATTAACTACAAGTGCTTGAGACTGGACAAAACTACCCTCTTTCCTTCTGTCTGACCTTCATGAAGACCATCTATTGAACATTCACCAACAATGTTCTCAGCTGTGTCTCCTTTGAGTTACTGAGCAAAGTCTTCTCTCTACAGTAGAGACACTTGCCCGTGTAGTCATATTTAACTTAATCTCCATGGATTCATCGGCATGAGGTGGTCAGGGGCCGGGCGCAGGCCATAGGAGAGATGGAGTTACCAAAACTTAGACGGGCCCAGAGAGGGTGAAATCATGAGGACCGTGAGTTTGGCTGTATAATATGGTTCCCTTGGCCAGTGCAGAGACAGTCCTAGAGCAACGCATTTCCAACTGTAGCAGCAGGTAAAGCACCTGGAGATCTTGTTCACATGCGGTTCTCACTGAGCAGGCCTGCGGGGGGAAGCCTCCTCCATATGATGCCAGTGTCACAGTCCCACCAGTCTCTGCACACCTGGGGTTCTGGGGGTTAAGGTTTCTCTCCCATTGGGCTCTCCACTTGTTCCCACTGCTGGATCCTCTTACCTACCTGAGATTCTCCATTTGAGAAATGAGAGTATGGAACTGCCTGATCTCTTAGCCCCTTACAATGCAAATATGTAATACTCTGTAATGTGTTATATCCTGGTCAGCAAATGTCAGCTCTTCTCTAAAATCTTCCCCAATTTTCCAGTGGAAGCTCACACTTGATATCCTTTCATGCTTCAATTCAATTCAGCTTAGAACAGTTCAATTCAATAAAATTCAGAAGCCTTCACTGAACATTTCTGATATGTCAGGCAGTGACTTTCTTTGAGACTGAAGAGAGGATGATGCCATTAACAGAAGTGGAAGGTTTGGTTATACAAATGAAAGAGTAGACTTGGGGAGAAGTTATTTCATTCTATAAGGTTTCTCGGTAGCCAGGTTCATATTCGCCACAGTCTGTGTCGTGAGTGTGTAACATGCAGAGGAGGAGGAGCGTGGTTTGGCACCCTCTAGAGCCAGATCACATGTGTTTGGAACTCAGCCTCAACGCTCCCTAGCTGTGAGATCTCGGACAGGCTTCTTAACCTCCCTGTGCCTTGGTTTCCTTATCTTTAAGGCAGAAATAACAACAGCACCCACCTCATAGGGTTGTTGTATGGTTAGGAGAATTAAATAAATCAATGTTTGTAAAGCACTTAGAATATCATTGATACATGGTATTTTAAAGAAGTGCTTGTCTGACAAATATATGTTGTAGGGGTGTCACTCAAGAAAAGTCTGGGTAGGAGATAGGATTTGGGAGATGTCAGTAGGTGTTGTCAAGGCCTACAAGCAAAAGGTACTTTCCAGGGAAAATGTAAGTTGCAGAGTGAGTGGCAAAGAGGGAAGAAATGAATTTTTTAGGGACAAAATACTGACTTTTTTATCAGTATTTAGGGGACAAACAAAGGAAGGGCATACAGGAAAGGAGACTGAGGAGTAAAGATGACCCAGGAGAAAGTGAAATCAGAAGCCAAATAAGTAGAGAATCTCAAGAAAAGGGTAGTGGCCAACAATGGTAAGTGCCATAGCAGCATAAATAAGATAAGTACTAGAACAAAGCCACTCCTTCATATGGCTAATAAAGCAAGTTTCAGGCTGCGTAGACGTCCTATTTATGTCCGTCTCCACCCACTCAGCCAGGGACCGAGTTTATTGTTCAGCCTTGTATTCCCAGGGGCTAGCACGTGCTGCACATAGCAGGGCTTGCTCAGCGGCGGTGAAACACTGTGCTTGCTGCTAGCCTCTCTAATGACTCCTGCTCCTTAGTGGGCTACATTACCCTGCTTGTCTACCCAGTGATGGGACTACAAACAAAGTTGAGAGAATCTCAAAGCCTGTCCTGCCTTTCTTCTGGGGAGGGCCCTAGGAGAGGGCAAGGCCATTACTTTTTGGTACTGGGCATCTTTTTCACGTGATCTTGGATCATTGCAGAAGTTGAGATGAGGTCATATTAAGTCTGGGTGGGGGAAGAGCTGGAGGTGAAAATCTCAGGCAAAATCATCTTTTTGGTGCCCACAGTGTCCCCAGACTGTGATGACACCCTTTCTTTTAGCCTGATGTGTGCTAGCAAGGTCCCCAGCTTCTGGCTGGTCTGTCCATCTCAAAGACTCTCTGGTGACAGTCATCTTTGCTTTTAGGAGACCAAATGACCACATGTTGGTGGTGCTGAGGGAGAAACTGGTTGGGTCAGCTTCAAGATTCTAGCAGCTTGGGTAACCACTGAAGGTGATCAGGAGAGCAGAGCAAAGAGCTTGTCTAGGTGGTCAGATGACAGTAGACAGGGGAAGTCTTGGTAGACAGGTTTATGCTGGTGTTTAGGCTTCTGTGGCCCTGTAGAATTAATTGAGACTGGCAGGTATGGGGGATGGTGAGTCAGGGGAAGGAGGGGGAAGCCTGTGGGCTGTAGGACTACAGAGCCACCTGCTGAGAAATTATAATCCCTGAGGTCCCAGGTAAGAGGGAGGGAGCAAAGACTGGGCATAGTGGGCTGGGATGGTGTGGGGAGCTCTGATTCATTCTAGTGTTGACAAACAGGCTGATTCCTTTAACTCTGCTGGACTTTGCCCTTTCAGGATGTACAGCCAGCGTCAGCACACTGCTAATGGGGCTTTGAGAGTCTCCTTTTGATGAGCGCGTCCCAGAAAGCAGGTATTAGCCATTTCTGCTGGGGAGGCAATGAAGGCATTTGCAGCTGAAATCGGCTTTCCTGGATGCCCTAATAAAGCAGAGACTCTCAAAGCCCCATTAGCAGTGTGCTGACTGCAGCGTTACGTCTGTACTAGCCCAGCTGAGGAGGGGAGCGCCGGGTGCTCCCGTCCCAAACCTCAAGGAGTGAGCTCCCTCCAGACCAAGCCAGCTTCTTTCCCATCAATAAGCTGTGAACTCCTCAGGAGAGAGACCTTGTCTCCTTATCTTGGGGGCCTAGTATAGAACCCGGCACAAAATAGACTCTCAATAAATGTCAATGGAACCGGTAAACATCTTTGGGGGGATGGCTGGCCGGGGGAATCTCTGGATAAAGGGACTTGGAGCATCACACATGAATAGCTCCTACCCAGCTGCTGGCCCCGGTGAGCACTCAGTGTAAGTCTGTGGGTGGATGAAGGACAGGCATGGCTGAGGGGAAGGGCAGGGCAGGGACAGCCTGAGAGGTCAGGAGAAGCGGTTCTTCCCTCTGGGTCTCTCAAGAAGAAGCCAGAGGGCCTTTCTCTTATTAGGTCCCAAAGGTAGGGTGTGACATGGGGAAGAAGGGGCCCTTGTCGCCAGGCTCTTTTACAGATTGTGTATGCACGCACGGAATTAGTGTAGAGAGGATGCCCTTTCTCAGGAGATCTGTGACTCGCTCAGATTCACACAGATGTAAACTGTGGGGCCAGACTTCAGGTCCTGGTTAGTCTCCCTCTAAGCTCGCCCCCAACACTCCCCACTTTTCCCATGGCCCCAAGCTCTGGGAGACTTCTTCTGAATGTCAGCTCTTTCTGGACAGATGACCCCCTTTGCCTGTCTTCCTGTGGGCTCAAGCCCTTGAACAGCAATCTAGAGGTGGGCCCCAACTGCCCATGAGCTTATTCTTCCTTCGCGACCCCGAGCAAACTCCTGGGAACAGGTGGCGGGCCAGCCGAGCAGCCCGCGGCGTGAGCCTGCGTCCGCCCAGCGGCTGTTTCTCAGGTGGATGGGCCTGCACACCTCTCGGGCCCTCTTTCTAAATGAATGCGGTTTCTGAGGAGACCTGCCAAGAGGCTTGGGGAAGGAAAGGGAATGATAAATAAGTAAGTGGAACAAAGTAGATAAATCCACAAACGCCTAGCCAGCAGGAGCAGCCTGCCCGTCGTCGTCATTTGAATATTCCCACTCGGGATTTAGTCCCTGCACATCTTTGAGGGCCCTCTAATCAGAGAAAGTAACTCATCAGTCGCAGGAGTTAATCTGTTAGTGTTGTTGTTAGTCTAACTTTGCCCCCTCCATGCCAGGCGTGGGGAGGGCGTTCCGGGCGGCAGCTGTCGCCGCCCCTGCCGATGGCTCCGTGGGACGCGCAGATCCCCCTTGGCCGTGGAGGCGAGGGCGCGGCGTGTGGAGCCCGGAGGGGGTCTGCTCTGGCCGTCAGCCAGGCAGGGCCCTGCGCGGGGCTTCGAAAACACGGAGGGACTAGCAGGTGTGACCACGTGACGGTGGAGGGGACGCCGGGGCCAAGGGCCACCAGCAGGGAGCTGCAGTGGGGGAATCCTTCACTGCTCGCCAGTGTGTTCCAAGCACAGGCCTGTCTTTTGAAGCCACCCTTCAATGGGCCTGTGGGCTGCGGGATGGGGCAGGGAGGGCGGGGATGGACCCTCAGGTGCATTTGTAAAAAGTTTGGGGCCAACTTCCAGGTTCACAGAATCCTACGATCTTCAGGCACAGAGACAGTAAAATGCAAAGACTACCAGGCTGCTGAAGAGCAAATAAACACGACGTCAGCACCATCTCCCAAAATATATATGTCACATCCTCTTGTGTGCTCATGGAGAGCATGTTATGGACAACTGCCTGTTGACATCACACATGTTCACACTGCAGCACTTGCTCTTGCTAGTGTCGGGCTATCTGTGTGCTTGCCAGCCGCAGGCAGCCTTCTTGAGCACATTTCCATTTAACTACAGCATTCTCCCACACGCGAGTTTTTTTCTCAGGGTCAGAAGATTAGGGGGGTCTCTGTTTCTGAGTGAGGGTGGTTAGGAAAGCACCGGCCTGGGAATCAGGAGAGAAAGCTCTGCCACATGTACTCTGACCTTGGAAAAGGTCCTCAGTTTCCCCATCTCTAAAATGTGATTACTAGACAAAATCTTTACTGAGTCTTTGAGCAGCTACTGAGAAAGTAGAGCAGGGCAATGGCCTTAGACATGTATGGCGGAGAAGAGAGGGGACCAGAGCTTCTTCATAATTGGGGATAAAGAATGTCTGCACCCTCACAGCCACATGTCAGAGCTGCGGGAGCGTCCCGCCTGGGTAGGGCTTTCTGTTTCACACTCCCCATTTCTTGGATGATTGCTTTCTCTGCTACTGGGATTATAAAAAAAAGAAAAAACCTCTCCAAGACAAGTCACTTTCTCATTGGCCTGTGACATGCTACATGAACCATCTATATTACGGATGCAGCCATGGATGCCGCCAACGTTGATTCATACCTTGGTGACCTCATGGATCACTGACAGCCATGCCACCTGGCAGGCTGCCTGGAATTCACCAGGGCCTGTCAGAGCCCCAGCTGCACCTCCGGTTTGCAGGCAACCACAGGCCCTGCGGCCACCCTTGGGTTTGCAGCCTATTATTGTCAGTCCAAGCAACAATCACATCCTAGAATCAAAAGTCAGGAATTGTAAGAGGAGCAGTGCTGCTTGCAGAACTGAGTGGTGACTTACAGAAGTACAGTGAGATAACAAAGTCTCTTTCAGACACCTTTTCATAGTCCAAAGCCCTAGGTAGCTGATAAACAATGCGCTGCCAGCCAGCCCGAGTTCCTGGGTCTTGTTGGCTGAAGCATTCATTGTGAGGCTTCTTGGGCTGCCTATTATGGGGGAAAGGACGACTCTGACCGCTCCGGCACAGTATAGATTAATCTGCGGGCTGCACGACACCTTTACTTCATGGTCTTTGTCTCATCAGGTGTCACGAGGGAGGGTGAGCTGCTCTCTCTGGTTTTGGACACTTGCTTTTTAATCTTTCCTGCTGCCTTTGATTTTTACTTTTGGCTCCAGGGAAGGCAGTTGTCATGGATAGAGCTTCGTGCCTGGTTTCTCATGCAGCGTGCCGGAGGAGCACAGAACTCTGAGCTCTCACCATGGGTTCAGGGCCAGCGTTACCAGATCTCTCTTGGCCTCCATGCTCAAATGAGCTCATCGCATCAAACAAGGACACAGCTACAAAACGCCCCCCTCCAAAGAAACATATCCCTCTCCACCACCCTAAAACTCCACCTGCAAATGGAGTTTTAGGAGACTGAGGAAGGGTTAAAAGGAGAGAAGGCTGAGTAGTAGAGGTCAGTGTCATTTTCTGAGAGCCATTTGGCAGGAGGAAAAGTCATTATTTCCAAAATTTGCAAATTGACCTCCTATTTATGGCCTGGGTCTTAAAAGAAATAATGCTACACACTTAAAATATAATAACAGTGAATCTAAAATAAATTTAAAATAAGCTTTCTCTATTTGTTCTTTTTCTTCGGTTCTATGAGAATCAGCAAGTGGTGCTGTGGAGAAAAAAGCAGTGCTTTTCGAATCAAATGGAAATTTGTCTGAGTTCCCACCATCTCTACGTCCCCATTTACAAATCTATAAAGTAGGGGTAATAATACCTTCTTTGTTTTGTTGTGATGTTTAAGGCATTTATAAAGAGCTTGGCACATAGTAGGTGTTCAAAAAACAGAAATGCTACTTATATGGGAGCATAAAATCTTCCAAAAAATATTACCCTAGGTTACTTTTGCTGCCCTTTCTGTTTAGATTTGCCAAGAATGGACAATCCAGGTTTAATAACAGATGTGGTCGGTGAGTGGCAAAATAAGCCACTTTTGCTGCCTGGGAGCTCCCTGAGATTGTCCAGGTGGTGGGTGACTGCTTTGCAGCCAGGAAGGAAATCAACACTTTTCCTATTTTTCTAGGTGGGGGGAATAGTGGTGGCTTGGGTCTTGCACTGTGAGATATGTCTGCCTCAAAGAATACTGGCCACAGTGCTTTATCAGATCTCCTTGGGTCTAGACGTGTTTCAGAATCCAGGATTTTTTAGATTTTAGAAAAACTGTGTGGCGCGGTTACGATGCGTTATGTAATAACCTAGCTGTCCGGAGCAGGAGATCGTACAGGGGAACCACTCAGATTTCTGCGGCAAGTATTCATCCCGGGTGGGGCTGACAAGGGCTACAGGGGATCTCAGGTCAGCTCAGGTCAGGCCTTGCTGCCAAGCGAGTTATGAAAAATCTTTCAGTATTCAGAGCTTTTTTGATTTCAAAATTACAGATTGTTGATTTATAATAATACTGAAGATGTGATAAATAATAACAACAGTTGCATTAATAAGTGTTTTCCTTGTGCCAGGGACTGTAAGTGCCTTACATGTTTTCTTACTTGCTCTCTAATAACAGTCCTGTGCGCTTGGTGTTATTATTGCCTTTTCGTGATGAGGCAAATGAGGCTCAGAGAAAGTAAGAAACTTGCCCCAGGTTACGCAGCCAGTAAACGGCAACCCTGGGATTTGAACCTAGAACGATTTGACGGCAAAGCACATACTGGTCAAGTAGATTCAAGCTTTTCCTTGCATAGTAGAGGCTGCTTTACTCTGGGAGTCCAGAGAATTTGCCTCGTGGCTGATGGAATATTTGCGAGGCTATTTTAGCTGTATGGTTTGAGCTGGGCTGAAAGTGTCTTAAACTGGTGGCAGCTGAGAGATATGAAGGGACAAGAGGTAAATGCAGTGTACATGACACAAATCTGACCATTTCGGTGTTGGCAAGCAGGCTATGTTGATACAAGTCTAGCCCAGACAGCCTTTGACCTTGGGCTGGTCTCCCACCCTTAAAGAAAAGCTTTGTGCAAGTGCAAGTGGCCTTATTTGGAACTGAGCTGTCCAGAAAGAGTCAGTAACCTGCCTCAGGCCCAGCCCAGGCCTCATCTCCGTGTGTGACCTCTGTTGTGTGGGTAGAGTACTACAGAGAAAAAAAGTCCTAATGAGCCTTCATGTGGGAGGAAATGGCCGTCCTAAAAATAATGCCAGGCCCTGTGGAGTAATGACATCATTAGCCAACTCTGCCTTGAGGGATTCTCAGCACTCTTGACTAGACTTTTTTTTAGCACAAGATGAATCAAGTAGATCTATTATGCTTGTCAGCCCCAGCAAGGGTTGCGAGGCAAGAATTAAGTGAAAGGCGTATGTGAAGGGCCATGACATTTCTTTTAATCACATTTTACATAATTGGAGAAGTTGCTATTTCCAAATCTTTGGCTGGGCAGTCTTCATGACCACAAGCAAACAGGTCTGGAGAGAGGGGAAATGCTGTCACCCAGAGAGGACCTGACCCTCACTTAATTCTAAACCTTGGGGAGGAGAAGAGGGCCCAGGGAACTGGTCAGCCACAGCTGCTGAGAGAGACAAGTCGATTCGTGGAGAATTCCTCCTCACCAGCCCTAACTTTCTCTTTCTTTCTCAGATGAGTGAACAGGTTTCCTCCCATGGTCTTGGCCTGACGGGGTCCTTCGGAAGGTGCATGAAATTACAAGGCGCATGGCCCTTCCGTTGGCCTCCTCGCCAGACCAGGGACTAGCACCTGGCTGATAGTGGGCCCCTCAGTAGACATTTATCCAATTGGATCACATGATTGCGAGTTCATGTTATAATCGTGAGGGGTAATTTGTCCACTTGTAAGACACTATTATTAACATACTCTAATGCCAAGAATGGAAGAGAAGCTGGGCCATCTTCCGGAAGGTAGAGTGATAAGGTATGCATCAGGCTAGGGGCAAAGGGGCCCGCGCCCTGTCACTTCAGCCAAGTGGTTTTATCAGCTCAGGCTCCCTTCACGTAAGTAATGACAAAAACCCTCCGTATCTCCCAGCTTCACAGAGGGGCCAGCAGAATAAATGACACTGAATTTTATTTTGGTTTCAAGACAAACCAGCCTACTATTGAAACTCAGACCTAAAGGGCCCTCCCTCCCTCCCTCCCTCCCTCCCTCCCTCCCTCCCTCCCTCCCTCCCTCCCTCCCTCCCTTCTTCCTGTGCCCTCCCTCCCTTCCTCATTCCTGTGCCCTTTCCCACTGCACTGGTCCTATAGCCACTGGATAGCCACGGAATTCTTTCAGGGTCACGTCCCTGAGGATGCAGGGAGGGGAGGTGTCATCACTCATTGTGCCTGGCCATGTACTTGTTTCTCCCTAGAACAAAAATCTGCTTCAGCTGCCACCTTCCTGTGCCCTCCCTCCCTCCCTCCCTCCCCCCCTCCCTCCCTCCCTCCCTCCCTCCCTCCCTCCCTCCCTCCCTCCCTCCCTCCCCCCCCCTCTCTTTTCTTCTCTCCCTCCTTCCTGTGCTTCCATCCCTCCCTCCCTCCTGTGCCCTCCTTTCCCACTTGCAGTCCTCACACAGCCTTGCCTTCTCCTGGCTCTGGCTCCCTGGGGCCTGTCATAATTAGAAAAGAAGGAATGAGGGGAGCCATCCTAGGCCACCAGGGCTTTAGAGGGAGCTGGGACTGTGTGCTGCAGACCTAGGGACGCAAAGGTTTTAGTGTCTTTCTTCTTTTCTAACCACAGCCGTCCCCACACAGGCAGGGCCCAGGGCCAGGAGCACATGGCTTTGTGTGGAGATGTGTGGATAGCAAAATATGAATGTGTGTGTTGGGGGATGGGTAAAGATGTGTATGACCATAGGTATGAGTTTACAACGTGTTGAGCTTCAGATAGGGGAGCAATGCAGAAAAGGTGATTTTATCTGGAAACTTCAATCCATGTCAAGCTTGGGAGTACAGAGTCTCCAGGGAATCCCTTTGTACTACCCCCCTTTTTCTGCCCTCACTTGGCTGCTCCCCAGGTCCTGCATTTTACCTTAATGATAAAAGGAAAGCAGGAGTTGGGTAGATGGTCAGAGCCATTCTAAGTCTTTCCTCCCTGCCCCGAACGCTAGGTGTTGGCATGAGCTCCGCATGTTCATGTGCTGCACAGTCATGCACAGGAGATGGTGCAGGTTTTCCAGCCTCCACTGCGCCAGGCTCTCTCCTGCGCTGGCATTTTCCTGGGCAACGCTGAGGGATCATTAATCTGTCTCCTTGCTATTTTTCTGCCCGGCCCAGGGGACGACTCTAGCGTATAAATCAGCTCAGACGAGTGGGAAAACCAAGGAAGGGATGCCGTGAGGAGGACAGCCTCTCAGAAAGGATGCAGACCTGAGATGCGAGACCCGGAATGTCGGGAGAGGAAGGAAAAATGATCTTTTGAGGAAATAACATGAAGAGAAAAGATTGCACCAACCTGGCAGGACCAGATCTGGGACAAAGGAGGTCTGGAAGCTGGTCTTCAAGATGCTGTTCTAAGCTTCTTGGTTCAGCTAATCTCTCTGGGCTGCAGCTAGGCCATCTGTTAAGGTGGGGTCTCTCCATGCCTTCATGCCCACCTGCGTTCCCGAGACCCAGAGCACAGGCAGGGAAACAAAACAAACTCGTCCACGCACATCGTTCAAACTCTTGCTCATGAAGCTTCATTCCACACTTGCTCGTGAAGCTTCATAAAAAGTAGCCCTGGCGAGGATTCCGAAGCAGCACGGGCGTGCTGGGCGGGGGTGGGGTGGCCAGGGGAAGGCCGGGGCCCTGGAATCAGGCTTGTGGCCGGTTCTCTGAGTCTCTGGACGCCAACCCACTGGTCCTGGGCCAACACCTGCTTCCTCATCCTTCCAGGTTGTTTGGAGGAGCTGAGGATTCTCCGTCCTGCCTTTCTCCGCCTTTGACTAGGGAAGCAGAAGCAGGTGCAGGGGTTCACTGTACGAGCTCCAGGCACACATGTCATGGGTTTGAATTTCAACTCTTCATCTTGTAGCTAAGTGATCTCAGATGAGTTGCCTCACCTTGACCTGTGGAAGCCTCAGCGTCCTTACCTGTAACAGGAATGTACTAATGGGGCCTCTCCTCGGGTTTACATAATATAATGCGTGTAGAGCCTTTCACACAGCACCTGTTGCGTAATGAGTGCTCAGCTCATGCCAGGTATCGTCATTCCCCTTACTACTGTATTTGCCATATAGTATTATAATATTAGAATATTAGAATATTAGCATTATAATATTAGAATGTTTCGTTTACATATTCATTTCGTCAAATCTGGGAACTCTCAGAGCAGGCCTTGTCCTCTAGCACCCCCCTAGCAGGCTGACACCCAGTGGTCTAGTAAATGGAAAGGAAAGTATTGCCTATCTTTCCCTTCCCCATGTCGCACTTTTCCCATCCTCGTCCTGCCCAGACTCCTCTCAGAGTCACTACCAGAAGGCAGACCTGGGGCTGGAGTGCAGCCTCAAACCCACACAAAAGACATCCTCGGTCAGCACATAAAGATCCACGCTGTCTCTATACTTAGCAGGCATTCGGCTCCAACATGGATTACATCACCAGGGCTATTTTTTCCTGCATTTTCTTTCAATAGACTCGATTGAAACACTAGAAAACCCCTTCTGGCTCCTTAATGAGTCCGAGGCCAAACGTCTGGTAGGACAACACACTACTGTTGCTGCCTATAGAAAGTGCCCTCAGCCACCCCGATCTGCTCATTCCCCAAACATGCAACCCCAAACCAAACTGCACCCAGGGAGAGAAAAGGCCAGCTCACCAGACAGAACTGACCTCCAGACGCCACCGTGCAAAATGCACACAAATGAACCACTGTGTAGAAACATAGGCTGTCAGTCTCGCTAAGTTGTTATCCTGCCTTAGTTTCCTCCCATCTGTGCATCTTCCAAAGGCATCTACAGGTGAATCTGAGCCTCCCTAGTTTCTAAGGCAGTTTCCAATGGGGCACTGGCTTCTGTCTCACCATGTGATGAGATTGGAGCTGTTGTGTAATCTTGGACCCAGGATTTGGTGTACTTAGATGAGCCGCTGGGACCCAGAAACCTGCTAGGCAGATCATTTCTTATGCTTCGATCATTGTTCAGTCCACAGACCACCACCTGAGCTCTAATGCTCCACTCTAGAATTTTCTCCCGCTCTATAATCTTCTGGGTTCCCTGTCTAATATGACCAAGGCCCTTGCAGCTGAGACCACTTCCCTGAAACTCATCAATGATGGGATCTCTAAGAATTCTTGTTTGTCTTTCTTTTGGGGGTTTATCCATCTCTCTACATCCCTCCACCCTTTGCAAGAGTCTTGCTGTGTACAGATAGTCAGTGCTGTATCTTCTCTTTGGCCTTACCTGATTTCTAATCTTTAGACTCCCTTAGGCTTGTGTTTACCTTTGCCCAGACATACATACCAGACTCTTTGGGTCCATCCCAAGGTCCCAGCCAACAATGTTTACCCAGTTGTTCTTAGAGCACAGGGGACTATGTGAAGCAGTATAAAAGCTGGCTGGCTGCCTGCTCCCTGTCTCTTCTGTTTCCTTAAAATGGTGGGTTATGGTGTCATTCCTGAGCAGGAGTTTTGGCCGAGTGTATATGTGTGCGCATGTGTGTGAGTAAAAGGTCAATTCAGTTTTGAATGTGTTCAAAGTGAGGTGCTTCTAAAATATTCAGAGAGGTTTCTAGTAGGTGATTAAATGCATGAGAGTAGAACTCAAGGGGGAAATCTGGGCTACAGACTCAGATTTGGAAATCGTCAAGACATGTGAGACCATTGAATCCATGTGTCTGCTTAGGAGGATCATGAAGAGCAAGAAGAGGTAGGAGCCCAGCTGGCGTGGCTCAGTGGTTGAGCATCGACCTATGATCCAGGAGATCACGGTTCGATTCCCAGTCAGGGCACATGCCCAGGTTGCAGCCTTGATCCCCAGCAGGCGGTGTGCAGGAGGCAGCCGATCAATGACTCTCTCATCATTGATGTTTCTATCTCTCTCTCCCTCTCCCTTCCTCTCTCTGAAATCAATAAAAATATTTAAAAAAAAAAAGAACAGGTGGGAGCTGAGTCCAATGCCCAACATTTATGGGATGGTCAGTGGAAAAGGAGCTGTAATGGAGTCTGAGAAGAAGCAGCTGAAGAACTGGAAATAGAATTTGAGACGAGTGAGTTCCCCAAAGTCGAGAGGGAAAAGAATTTCAAAAAAGAGGAACAGTAGGTAAGATAAGGGCTGTAAGTGACTATAGGACTTAGTCATAGAATGTCACTAGTGAGTTTGGGAAGAGCTGCTTCAGTGGCCTTGGGGAAGAAGCGAAGAAGTCAGCTGTGGAGTCAATGGGAAGGAGGGAGATGCTTCAGAAAAGCTGGCTCAGAAGGTAGGAGGTGGGGGTGTGGTGATGAAGGTGTTGAGGGGGGTCCAACTTGGTGACTTGGTTGTTTTGTTTTTAATGGAAGAGACTTGGATATTTTTAAGTCCTGAGGGGAATGGACAGAGTGAGTTTAATATAACGGTTTGAGATAACTGATAACTGATGGGGAGAAATTCCAGCTGAAGCAGCCAGGCCCAGGAGGCCAAGCACAGGTGCCTCTGAGATGCACCTTGGATAGGACAGGAGAGGCCCCTCTTTGCCTCGAGACCGGACCTAGCAGCCAGCTGTTAGAGGTCAGGTGGCAGACGGGGCCTGCAATCTCGTTGGCAGAGGTAATCCATGCAGAAGAATTAGAGTTGCCTGCCCTCGAACTATCTAAAATGATGCAACTCTCAGAGTGGCATTTCAGTGACCCCTGATGGGACAGGGGGGGTTGCCGGTGACCCTGAAGTGCTACCTCACGGCACCTGCCTGGTGCTGATGGAAGATGTAAAACTAGCGGGGAGAAGAGGGCCGCCCGGGAGGTGCTGCTCTCCCGAGGGGCATGCCAGGCAGGGGCTTCCCTTTGGGGACTGACTGCCAGGCTTCGCGGTGGGCTTCTCCTGGCCCGCTACCATTTTTCTTCATTATTTCTGCTATGTCACCCGTCACGTTGTCAGTTTCCTCTCAGAATGGCGATAAATGGCGCCTCTCATGTGGTGTCCTTTGGGGACACCTGTTATTTATTTCGATGATGGGCAGCATGGCATGGCTAATTAAGAAAAATTGTGGGCTGCCCACAGCCAACCCATAGTTTCTTATCAGCGTAGCCCCACAGCCCTTCACCCCACATTGGAGTCCTGCCCCCCAGTGGGAGCTTGTGGGGACAGGAGTCAAGAGCTAATGAGCATCACTCCCTCCCTCTGACCCTAGCGGGAGTGCCACCCCTTCTTCCTGGGACGTCATAGCCTAAGCTGGTGGAGGGGTGTCACTCAAGTCCTTTCCTTGTCCCCCTGGAGAGACCAGAGACGCGGCCAGCAGAGTTTCCCCTCATGACGTGGCAGGAAACGAAAGGCGGACTCTGTGGCCAGGCCATTTGGACACGATGACGCTGGGTTACCCGAGTCAGCCGGGCAGACGTGTGGGCCCCACCCACACGCGGGTCGCGTGCTCTGAAGCCCCCGGACTCCCGGGCCTGTGGGAGCGAGGGAAGGGCTGGGTGTGGGTAGAGAGCCCCAGAGGGAAGGAGGGGACTGAAGGGGGCGGCTCTGCGGCTCGGCGGACTCTGGAACGGAGCGCAGAGGGATGGGAACGGCTCTTTCTCGGAAGACTTTCTTAGCCAAGGGGGTCAGCGGTACTCAGGAGGGTTCGCGTGGAGGCTTCCCTGGACCGGAGAACTGCCCGATGCTGTGTGCTCTCGGGTCCCTGGGCACTTTGGAATTCTTGGCAG
This sequence comes from Miniopterus schreibersii, assembly GCF_964146895.1. Taxonomy (NCBI): domain Eukaryota; kingdom Metazoa; phylum Chordata; class Mammalia; order Chiroptera; family Miniopteridae; genus Miniopterus; species Miniopterus schreibersii. Next base: position 5,764,515 of record NC_138112.1, on the reverse strand, counting down.
AAATTTTCTTTTAACGCCAGGTGCCCATGTGGCCTCTGTGCCTTACGGACCCTCAGCTGCCCTGACAGCAGGGGCGTGGGTCACTGGATTCGAGAGCAGGGGAAGGGGCCGTAGGACCGGGCTCGGGGGAGGGCGGGCTGGAGACTGGGCCCCAGCCCAGCACGGAGGCGCCGCCGCCCGGGCCCCAGGTGGGAGCCAGGAGAAACCCGAGCGCGCAGCCCGAGCAGGGTGGGCCCCGTGCCTCCGCCTCGTCCGAGCGCAGGCTCCAGCCTTCCTGCTGCTCAGGCCATCAGAGCGCTGCCGGGAAGAAATTACATTGTATCGGACGCGATAACTTCCGAGCGGGCTGTTTCCTTCACACCGGGACGCAGCACCGCCTCCCTCTCTATCTCCTCTTGGTTTCACACTGTCCTTGCTTCCAGGCAGTCCAGGGGACAAAGCCCTCTGTGTGGGACGCCCTCCTCCTGCTCCCCCGCGGGGCCACTCCCTGCCCCCGTCTCTCCGTGGCACACGCTGGCAGACCACAGAGATGCTATCGGGGTTGGCATTCCAAGGACCCGGCTGCTGCAGGAATTGCAAATGTCTCGATTAAAACCAGCAGGGCTAATCTGAGCACAAGTTGCTACAATACTGAAGGAAATAACAATTTGCTGGGGTTCTCTCACTCCCCGGGTCCAAGAAAGAAAACATTCACAGGGAAAAAAGAAACAAAGAAAAGGGAAAGGCAGGCTCGCCCAGATGCTGGGTTTGGACCGCATTCGGCCCGGACCAGGCCAGCTGCCATCGCGGGCTGCTTTCGCACACACGCCTGCACCCGGCCTTACCTCCAGCCGGCTTCCTGGGCAGACGCAATGCTTAGAAATCCCTGGGAAGCCCTGGAAAACCCTTACCTTCTAGATCCCGGAGATTGGGGTGACCCCTTTCCGGGTCCGATCGAACTTGGCTCAGGTGTCACACGGTCAGGGAGGAGGGCTCGGACAGCCCCTATAGATCCAGAGCTCTTGAAACCGTCAGCCACTCTGCTTTGCTGTCTTTAGGTGACTTTGCCTCTGAGCACTGACCAGCTCTCGTGAGGCAGTTAGGCTGACAGGGTTGGTAGCGACAAAGGAAAGGGAGCATCGGGAAGAAAGGACAGGTACAGAAACCCAACATTCCTTGGAAACTCTAGGAACCCTCAACTTGTCTGGTGAACTTGTCTTGTCGCCATGATAATGAATGGATTGTGAGACTAATATGGACTGGGGGACAAGCTCTCCCAGGTCAGCCCCTCGGCGTAACTGCAGCTTTGCCTGTGTCTGCCCTCGTCTGAGGTCTGGGGGCACCAGCTGCGTCACAGCCGCCCTCAGCTCCTAAGAAGATCTGACCTTCAGGTGACTACTTGACAATCTGCATGGGGATTTGTGTGTCTGGAATAGCACACAGGTTGGAAATGTAGGCGTCCGTGTGGAGGCCAGTTTGGCGGAGTTTTTCAGTATCCCCATGATTCTGGCAACATTTCTCCAGGATTGGGGTCTCCATCCAGGTCCCTCATTACTTCTCTCTGAAAAAAAATCTCAATTCAGTTCATTTAGAGAGAACTGGGCCTTTACGCATGTCTAGGAGTTCACTGGACAGATGGTATTTTTTCCTGCATTCGTTCCTCAGGCATTTATACCTGATTCTGTATTGGGTTTACAAAGATGAAGGCACTGACTTCAAGGAAGATACAATGTAATGCAAGAGACCCACACAGAAAGAATTAACTCTGATAGAAGGCTGACTGGGCTAATAGCAGCCTTGGAAGTGATTTCTGCCTGGAGACTCAATCTGCTGCTGTCTGGGTCAAGGCTGAGCCTCTGGCTGCCTGAGAAGTGTGGCAATTGTCCTCCAGCTCTTCTGAACTGTCACCCTTCAATCCCTTCCTCTGCATGTCTGCCGTCTTCCTCCTGCCCAGAGTGCCTTTCAACCAAGTGATAACGAGGATCATTCCTCAGTGCCCAGTGCTTCACAAACATCTTTGGGCCTTGGAAAGTCACGGTATTAATGAGTGGGAGAACTGGGATTTACACCCCAACGGGTCTAATTTTTAAGTGTTCTTACTCCTACATCATCTTGCTTCTGTATAAGTTTTAGGGTTGACTTTAACTACTCAAAGTCATTTTGGAATGAGATGGGCTAGAAATAATTTGAAAAAATCTTCTTTAGTCTTTATAATGATCTTATGAGTTCGATCAAGATATATAATTGAAAGTATAGAAACTTACCTTAAAATGGAGTGAAAGCAACACCAGACAATGCTTTAAATTTTCTCAAGAGCTTGCATCTATATTATACCATTTCGTCCGATCAGCCATTACGCACACAGTCAATGACACCAACATGAGTGCCCCCAAACGGATCCTCTACTGAAGTAACACTGAATAACAGCTAGCTCTTCTAAGTGCTTTACCTATATGAATTTATGGGAACCTATAAGGAGTCGTAATTGTGGTTCTCATTTCAAAGATGAAGAAATGAAAACACAGGAGGGTTAAGTAACTTTCCCTGGATCACAGAACAAGATTTGAACCCTGGCTGTTTGTCTTTTATGTTCTGTGCTGTACTGAGAACTCCTTCGGCTATTTTTTGAATCAGGCTTCCAGCCATAAGGGGTCAGCTTTTTTATCCCAGCTCCCAGCTAGCCAAAGATCCAAAGCGTCATATCTCACTTATTTCTTAGGGATTTCCAGGGGCAAGATGTGCTATAAGTCTTGAGTGGTAACCAGGCGGCTCCAGGCGAAAAAGATTAGACATAAAGTAGTAGAAGAGCATGACGTTTGGGGCAGGTGCGAAGGCTAGACTCACGCAGAGGAGTGTGAGAGCGACTCGGGACCACACTGGGCGTCACACACGAGGCTGAGGAATGATCAGGCTACACCGAAAGGGATGGGAACCATAGTAGGATTTTAAGGAGGGGACTGGAGCTACCAGGCTTGTCCTTTGCTATTCTGTGTCAGAATAAGAAAATTCTTCCTGTGTCAGTGTGGGAGATGAAATAGAGGGGACGCATCTGGCTATCCCTGGGAGGCTTTTGCAATGGCTCCGACAAGAGTTGATAAGATGAAGACATGGGGTTACGGCTACCACCAAGCTGGGGGGATGGAGAAGGTGGGACAGGCTTGAAGCTGTTCGAGAGTAAATGGACAAGACTTTGCGCCTGGATTAGAAGAGAGGTGTGGGGGAGGGGGGGTGATGTGCTCATTTTTGAAGTTTCTGTCTTAGCCAATCTGGGAGGTAGTGGTACAATTAACGGAGGGAGGGGATACAAGGTTAGCGGTGTTTATGGGGGAGATAATCAGTTTGGTTTTGGAGATTTTGATCTTGATGTCCTTTAGGGAAATCTGGTTGTCGTCATCTCATAGGAACTCAGAAATAGTTCTTAGAGGTATTGACAAATCATTCACTAAATGAGCATCTTTTATAGAATAAAATAAACAAGGAAAACAAAAATGCAATTTTCAAAGAAAGATATACAAATGGACAATAAGCGAATAGAAAAAATAAAGAAACACTATTGAAACAGTAGGGAAAATAGGTAGGTGAAATAAAAAATAATGCTATGTATGCTTGGCAGAGGTTTGGGGAGACTGGTATTGCCATCACTGCTGGTGGGATATACATACGAGCAATCTTGTTTGAGGATAGTTTGACAATATTTATGGACAAGCTTAAAGTGGTCGTATGCTCGCTCCCAGAAATTTAGCCACAAGGATGCTCATTGCCATGTGGTTGACTGTAGTGGAAAGTGTTGAAACAAGTCTAATGTAAACAGGAAGAAAAGTTTAAAAGAATTTTGATGCAGTCATACCATGGAATGCTGTGTGGCCATAAAGATGTTGTAGAATTATATTTGCAGATTCGAAAGAAAAAATAAAAAGGATCACCAAGTCATATCTGGAGTGTAATCAGCATTTTTGAAAACAAATTTTTATATCAAAAATTTAATATTTACCACAGAAAAGTCCATAATGCGTAAGACTGGCAGACGACGTCAAGAGGTATGCGTCAGAGGATCAGCAGTGATTATCTCTGGGAAGTTGACTTTGAGGCTTTGCATTTTGCATTCATCTTGCTTACCTGTATTTCCCAATCTTCTGTAGAAACCATGTATTTATTACTCGTCTAATTTTTAAAAGTAACTTAAAATCTGACGTTTTGGGTGGGTGATCAAGGTTATTTTTACAATGGGAATGAGTCTGAAGATTCGGAGGAGGCGGGCACTGAAGCTGAGGCTTCGAGAGTCATCGGCTCCCGGGCGAGGGCGGGTGAAACCCCCAGGAGGGGCAGGCAGAGGAGCAAGGACCGTCCCGGACAGCGACAGTCTGTGTGGAGCTCAGAAGGGGCGTCAGCGAAGGGGCCTGATGGGGGATGGCGGAGAAATGATGGTACCAGGGCAAGGAGTGTCCTGTGACAAGGGTCAAAGGAGGAGAGACGCCTTAAAGAGAGAAGCGACCTCTGTGCTGTGTGGAACAAAGAAGTCAGGCTGCGAGCAGTGTGGGCGTGAAGGGTGCCCGGGCCGGGGACAGAGGGCGCCGTCCGGGAGAGCCTGGGCCGCAGAGCCGGGTGGCTCTGGCCGCGGGCGCCCCCGGTGTGGGCTGGAGGCTGCGTGCGGAGACTGCTCTTTGAGGGGCCTTAGTGGGAAGGAAGATGACAGGACAGTAGCTTTGGGGGAAGCAGAGCTGAATAATGAGATCTTTTTAATGGAAGGAAAAGGCCTGTTTTTAGACTGAGTTAAAGGAGCTGTTATTGGAGAAGAAACTGAAGAGATGAGGAAGGGTGGGGATGGTTAATTGGACAAGATCAGGGGAACAGAAGAGAAAAAACACGGAGCATTCGTGGGAGGACTGGCCGTGGGCTGCTGAAGAGGTTTGTCCTAGACGAGAGGGAGGAGGGACGGGGTCCTGGGTGCTGGGCTGGGCTGAGCTGCCCACAGATGCCCGTCAGCATTGTACGATTCGCCCTCCTTGCTGGGCATTCTCCACGGCTTTGAGAACTGCCTCAGTTGAAAACGGCCCTTAACAAGGCCACACCCTTTCCTAGGGCATCTGATATCCAAAGACTGGTTGAAGGGAAGGTCCAGCTCCATCCTTCTAACCCAGACAGTTCAGAGGCCGTCTTAGCTCCAGAGCTTTCGGAGGGGCTGGCGGAGACCTCGCTGCTGGGCCCAATCGTGATTGCTTCCCTCCCAGCAGGCGGGCTGCGAGAGCATCCCCGAAAGCATCTCCTGAGGGTTAAGCTCCTTCCCAGAGACCGCTTCTCAGGGAACCCAACCCCTGGCAGGAAGTGTGAACTTAGGTGGGGATATATATAAATTTGGGAAAAAGGGTTTCATACCTGTTATGTTCTAATTTCTCCTGTAAAATTGGAGGCAGTCATTTTGTAAGAGTAAGGAACCATGCTATTTGTCATGATGGTGAAGTGTTACAGGAAAAAATGACAAAGAAATTAAGTGTACAGCAATTGGTAAATGGCTGAATAAATTCTGATTTATCATTTGGAGAAAATACATGATAATTAAGAAAATAATGTATCAACATGGAAAATTGTGATTTAGTGGGAATGAGGAGATTCAAACATGGAGAAGAGGTTTGAAAATAATTTAGAATGGAACCAGGAGAGGGAGCTGACTGGAGTTGACAAAAGAAATGCCAAGTAGCCTGATGGCCGCAATCAGCTAGTCATGATTATCGCCAGTAATTTTGCCATGGAAGCAGAAGTAAAGCAATAAGAAAAGTAGTGTTGTTCAAGATGGTATTGCAGTTGTGGTGGTTCAGAGCCTCCACTCTGGAAGCAAGGCCTTGGGTTCAAATCCTGACACCACCGCTTAAGAATTAAGGGCAGGGCTGGCTTTCTGGGTGTGTGACAATCGCCCTGGACAGACTCCTGCTCTTCGAAGGGTCCTGTACTTGGTTAAAACCTCTGCTGACATTACCTGGAAGTTCTTAATAATTTCATCCTTGAGTGCGTGTTTTGTTAAATCTGATGGGACAATGGGGCGCCCATGCGAGCGGAGGAAATCTGCACGTGTGCGTGACCCTCACTCCTTGTGCCTCATTTGCAAACAGCATCAGGAAACTATGGGCAGCACAAGGTGCTTAATTTGTACTGAGTCTTGCACTCGCAGGCATTGTGGATCCACCAGGTTCCGTGTCCTTGTTTCATATCAACATATCTGTACCTGAGTAAGTGGGGCACTGACAGCCCTAATCAGGGGCTCTCCTTTCAGCCAGAACTTGCGTCAGACACAGAAAAAAGGCAGCGGTGTTCTAAGAAACAAACAGCCAAGGAACCCTATCCCGTCAGTTCTTACTGGCATTGCTTTCCCATATTAGCCAACCACTCACGCTGAAAACCATGACATACACGGAAAGGGAAACACTATGGCAACATGTAGCTCCCTTTCCGTTCAGTCCTTCCTTGCTCAGCATGTTGGAGATAAGGAGTGTTGGCGTGCATATCAAGAAGTGAAATAAAAACAGCCAGCTTCGTGTAGCATTTCCACTGTCCTGGTAAGAATAAAATATAAATGCATGTGTAAGCGAATGCTCTTATATCTGTGTGAAGACTGGCCTTGCACAATATTAAAGACGAACAGTAACTTATGCTAATAATTAAAAATTTTAACTTTACTTAGAATGGTGATTTCTCCTATTATGTTTTATAAGTAATAAAATATTTTGTAAGGAAAAAACTTTATATATTAGTGCTTTAAGGGCATTTCCTCCCATCCTCCTGATTTTTGAACAAGAGACCTGCCTTCTCATTTTGCCCTGGGCAGTGCCCAGTATGTAGTGGGCACTGGCTGCGAGCACTGGGCAAGTCGCTCAACTTCATCTTCTTCGTGTGTAAACCGATGACCAGGAAGAAGAAAGCTAATATACAGAAAGGGCTTTCAGTAGGGCCTAGCACTAATAACGCCACAAGTTTGCTACTCTTTTTAGAGAAAGGATTGCACGGCTAAATCTGGAGGTGGAGGAAGAAAGTCAGACAGACTGGCTGAGAGACGCTGGACGAGCTGGAGAGACTGGAGGTCTGGGCCGGGCGGAGAGCAGCTCTAAAGGGACACCGACGGGAGGGTGAGAAGTCGAGTCTGGGAGCAGGCTCTCTGAACTGAGGAGTTGGCAACGGAGCAGCTCTAGGTGATGACAGTTCTAGGGTGTTGCCATGGATGTTGGTCACTTGATTGGAATGGAGTTTAAATTTGTTGAAGTGAAAGCAATCCAGAACCTTCAGGGTGAAGTTGTTAGATGAGTCATGCACTTGAAGACTAAAGCCATTTGGGAGGATGACAGACTCCTGCTGGGAGAAGGCGTATGCACCCGGGGTCAAAGCTCTGGAGGCGCCTGTGAAAGTGACTGGGGGCTGGAAATGGTGCAGTGGGGCTGGGACTAGGCAGAGGGAAGCCTGGTTGGACGTGTTTGAAAGCCCCAAGGGAGGGGGAGAGGTAACATACTTACTTGTCCCAACATGAAGCAAGGCCCCAAAGGCTGAAAATAAGAGTAACTGAAATTTAACGTAGGAAAGAGCAAAAGCATATGCTGTGTCCTATAGGCAAGTAAGCTGAAGCCAGGGACAAGAGGGGACATGCCAAGATCTAACTGGGAGGCTACTGGATCATAGACTCAAGCATGAGCTGAGGATCAGAGAACAGCCAAGCAGGAAACGCAGCAGAGCCGAGTCAGGAAATTAGCAGGGCAGGGTCCAATAATTGGATGAGGCCCATCAGACTAATCAGGATCCGGTGAAATGCCCGTCTACCCTGCTGCAGGCATTCTGAAGCCACTCCGGGAGCCTGGATGAGCTCCTGAAAGCCCATCGTGTCCCCAGAGGGCAACCACTGCCGCTCGGGTCCCTGGAGTCAAATGGCCTGCCGTCCACCAGTGGGCTGGTGAACAGGTGATAGAAACATGCCCAGAACAAACCCCAAGGTTGTCAGTGTCCTCATGTTTTCCAGGCGCCCTCACATTTAATTAAAAAAATGGTTGGGCTTGTTAGCTCTCAAAAGATCGAGGTGAGGTGTCCTCAGTCTGGTCCTCGGTCTGTGGGGGTCACTTAGACATGCTCCCTGCTCAGGTCCCCAGGGCGAGTTGATGATGTCTGTGCCAGCTCACTCCCGGGAGGCCTTTGTGGACTCCCCAAGTTCCATGGCCAGGGTGCCCAGTCCTCACAGGCACCCATGCAGCTCTCCCTACCCAAGTCCTCCCTGCTCAGAGGTGCTGCTTCCTGGGGCTTGGGTTTCTGTCTCTCTAGAAATTTGGGTCTCTTCCTTCCTTCCTCCCTCTCCTGGGGATCAGTCACCCTTCCAGGGCCAGAGGCAGGGCCTCCTCCTGGGCCAGACCTTTTCTTTCCAAACCCTGCACTGCAAAGCCACCAAGCACCTCCCCTATATGACAAACCCTATTTAATCGCTTGATTGTCCCTGAGTTTTAACAAGCATAATGGCAGCTGGCAATTTCTCCTCTGTGCTGTAAAACAGAGGTAAATGTTATTAACCAAGCGAAGAAACTTAGACCTCAAGGACATGAAAGCCTGGGGAAGGATGGAAGGAGGGGTGGGGAGGCGGGAAGGAAATACCTTTCATGCCTTTGTGCTGTCCCTATTGCGGAGAAAAACAAGACACAGGTAATTTCTGCGTCAGTTATTCTGCCCCATTAAAGTTTCAGTAAATTGCCTGGCTACATGCAAATTCTGTGGAATGTGAGCATGGTCTTTGGTGGGTTTAGAAACTGCCCTGGCAGGGGAGCAGGAGGAGGGTGTGGAACTGTCAGGTGTCTTAAGGACCTGTCACTGGGGCTGGGAGAAGGTTGCTGAGCCTGAGGTAGAAACTGACCAGGCCTTGGGCAGCTAAGTCCCCATCGAGGAGCCAAGTTCTTGCTGTGCCCAGTGCCCTTCCGCTTCCTACGGTTACCCAGAAAATGACATTAAACCCAATTGCTCTGTGTTCAGGCATACAAATGGAGATCAGAAAGCATTTGCCTGAGGTTGGGGGTGATAAAGAGAATGTATTTCTGAGCCAAAATACAATAAGCAAAGTGTACAGACCTTCTCGGGATTACTTATTAGCCAAGGGAAAAGGGAGTTGGGGGAGGGCGACCGTGCTGGAGATGAGGAGGGAGTCTTACAGCCCCAGAATCCGGCTGATTCCAGTCTTTCACTCTCATTTCTGGTAACGGGATGGAAAAGTTAGAACCCTCCTTTTAATTTTGTAAATTTGAAAACAGCCCCCTGTTAACACTCACTGCCCCCCCACCCACCCCCTGAGCTCTTGCCTCAGAGCAGGGTTAAGGGGAGACTGAGCCCAGTAGCAGTGGCCGTGTTCCTCTCAGGAGCCACATCTTGTTTTCTTTTGTGATGTCCCTTTTCTCGCCTCATTCATTTCCAGAAGTGGCAGCAGGTCCTTGCTTTTGTTTTCTGTGGCCCTGTGTATGTGTGTGTGTGTATGTGTGTGTGTGTATTGCGTGTGCGTCTTACCAGCTGGCAAGGGGCATTAGTGAAGAAAATCAATATTTGTTTCAAATGTGAGATTTACAGGAAGGGGAGGAGAGAGAAGTTGAGGCAGGCTGCATGAATGCTCAGGGAGCGGCCTTCTTGGAAAGTGGCCCGCCAGCCAACTCTGGAGAGAGGGAGGGGCTAGCCACTTGCTCAGGCCCTCACAGGAGTGGCTCCTTGGATCTGAGATGGTGCAGGGGCCCACAGGCTGGAGGGGCCCTGAGGATGAAGCTGGCAGGTGGACTGGCTGGGCCTACAGGGTTTCATTATGAGAACTGGTGAGGGCAGTCATCCTAGGCCCCCCTCCCTAGAGGTAAAGTCAGACTGGCACAGGCCAGGTCCCAGACATCCAGAGCAGGACTTTGCAGAGAACAGAGATTCTCAGCCAGTCAGGAGGCAGAGCCTTGCTCCGGGAGGGTTTCTGGGGTTTGCCCTACAACTTTCCACAGGGGCTCGGATTCAGGCTGAAATTGCTGGGGAGGGCTGGGTAAGATAATGGAAGCTCAGCCAAGCAGGCAAGGTGCCAGGGTCACTTTCCACCCCAGACTCTAGGAGGAAATCCAAGCAAGAACCCATCTTATTGTCGCCACTGTCACGAGTGGGGCCAAGTGATGCTTGGTGAGCACGTTGGGGACCCAGGTCCACCAGGTGCTGAGTTTAGGGAGCAAAATGGACCGTACCCCTGGAAAGGATGGAGCTCTCACGCGCCCCGTGCTGGAATCAGCTTCCACTCAGAGCTTAGGAGAGTCTGAGCCTGCAGATCTAAGGTTCTCAGGGCTACACCCATGGAATTGAAACCTGGCGGGGCTGAGAGACGCCAGGAGGGATACGGGCTGGGAAATCGGCACAGTGGCGCTCCGAATGAAGGAATGGCAGGAGCAGTGCGCCTCTGCAGGAGGAGAGTGTGGAGCAGCAGCAATCAAGGCCCTGCGCTGATTCCTCAGTGTGTGAGGAGACCTTGGTGTGCCTCTTTCCTTCTTAGGAAAATCATATTTCATGGATATGAATCTCATCTACAACTTAGGAGTATAAGAAACAAATTTTTAAAAAATCCACATGAATCCAATTCTGAATTCCTGTTCTTCTGAGCAAGTCAAAAATTTAGTCTTAGTCGTGAATGGGACACCCATCCTAAGGCTGTGCAAAGTTCCAGGGGTCTTACATAGTGCCAAGGCATCTAGAAGGCTCTTGTATTCATCAACAGATGCTTTTTGACTCCTACTTGAACCGTACACTGTTTCAGGCACAGAATATATGCGCAAGAGATAGAATTCTTGCTCTCATGGAGTTACGTTCTGTAGGGGATGGTAGCAAAAGAGAACTGTGTATCTGTGGGGGGAGGGGCAGACAATAGCCATGTAAACAAATGAATCAATCAATAAACGAGGTGTTTTCAGAAGGAGGTAAATGTTGTGGTTTGGTGGAGCCCATTAATGACATAGCTGTTCGCAGCCTGAGTTCTGAACCAGAGAGACAGACATATGAGTCAGACAGTGGAGACCCAAACACTGGCTCTATGACTCATCGAAGCTGGGCTGGGGGTGTGGCTCAGGTGTGCAGCAACGATGGGCTTCCTGGTGCTGTACCCTGGAACTGGACACCTTGCACATCCAGCCCAAGGCAGTGACGGCCAATCACAGCCTCTCCCCGGAGGGACAGAAACTTCACCACTGGGCCTGCTTTTTGGTCCAGAGCAGAGCAGCGCTCACGCTCTCTGCAGGAAGCAGATCCAGCAAAGAGAGCAGGAGGCTGAGCCAATGATCTCAGCAACTGCTTTAATTGGAAAGTCAGATAAGACCCACTCTGCAGGGAAGAGAGTAGAGACTGGGAAGAGGCCAACAGTGTTACCCCCGTCTAATGAAAAGATCCTTCACATCGAAGGAAACACCAGCAGTGTTCCCTCCTAAATCTATGAAGAAATAATATAAAATCAGAGTCTAGAAAGTAAGGGAACTCTGAGATTACTTTAGCCAGAGTGGTTAGGAAAGGCTCTCTGAGAAAATGACATTTGATCGGAGACCAAAATGATGGGGAAGATTCACCCTGTGACTATTGGGGGAAAGAGCTCTTCAGTCCAGGGGCAGCAAGGGTGAAGGCTCTACAGAGGGAGCAAACTTGGTGTGCTCAGGAGACAGAGAGAGACCCAGTGCCACTGAAGTGAGTGACAAACAGGGAGTGATAGGAGATAAAGTCAGAAAGACAAGCAGGGCCTGGGTTACGTGGGCCCTTCACGGGTGCAGGTGGAGAGACCAGATGTTATTCTAATTGCAAACAGTAGTCCCCGGAGTGTTCTAAGTGGGGGAGAACCCAGAGAGAGGGAATGGCCAGCCTGGAGCAGGGAGCACATCTCCTCACTCCTCCGATATTCTTTGTTATTATGCCTCGTCTCTTCCCAGAAAAGGGAGGTCTTATATCTCTGTCCTATTTTCCTCCGAAAGTCACGGTGAAGATGAAAAGCCAGTGCCTGTGACATTGCTTTGGGGTGTTGCAAGTGCTGGTCACAGATACCAGTATAAGCCATAACCCTTTGGTCCTTGCCCAGCTGCTATGGGCTATGGCCCATATGACCATGAACTTGGGGCTGAGCAGCTTGGGAAGTTGAAAAAAAGGTGATCAGAGACTTAAGAATTGGAAGGAGCCCCCAAAATGATAGACCCCAACTTCTGCATTTTCAGAGGAGCCTGGTCCAGCAAGGTGAGGCTGCCCCATCAGGCGGGGCAGAAGGGGAGTCGCACCCCAGGAGGTTGGGGTCCTAGGCTAGGGTTCTTTCTGTTGCACTATGTTGAGGTAACGTTCTCACTGTTCTAACACAGAGCTTTTCTTCAAGACAAATAATGAGAGAACACACAGCCTTCACGGAGCATCTGTCATGTCCAGAGACTGTCTGTCTGTCCCGAGCCCACATCCTCTCTCATTTCTTTCCTGTTTCTGTCTGTCGCCCTCCATTCTCCCTTCCTCTCTCTTTTAAATACTTCTCAAGAACCTACTCAGTGTGGAGCTCACTCTGAGATCTGGAGTCCCCCTGATACCTTCAACAAACAGGCCAGTCACAGTTGCCCTCGCCTGTCACTGGGTGGTTGTGAGAGTTAAATGCGGCAACAAGTATAGAACATTGTAGACGGTGAGGTTTTCGCTGAGCTGCGAGGAGAAATGGTCTTAATGCTGAGCTGATGGAGGGAAGGGAAGGAGTCTTAGGCCGGAGCACCATGCAGCCCCCCCACGCTGCCTTGCGGGACTCCCTCCCCACACCCCTCCCCGCACCCCCAGCTCCCCACCCTGTAGTTTATGTTCCCTGCTTCTGTTTTCTTTTTTCTTCCTCTGCCCTCACTCCCAGGGGAAACAGCCGGACACAGCAGCTGGTAGTCAGCCAAGTGTCTGCTTTTCTGACCTAATTATCTCAATGGGCTTGCCTGGGGCACGGGGTCAGGGCATGGACCGGAGGTCACACCACCAGCCTCCAGGTCTGCTGAGAGCGGGCGTCACCTTGGCAGCCTCCCAGCCTCCGTCCAGTCCCAACACAGGATTCAAACCCAGGCAAGCAGAGGAGAAAAGAAAACAGCGGCGGGGTTAGCGCAGACTTGCTCAGCTTAGCCCGCTTCGGGCGCATAGTTCTTTGTTCTGGAGCTGAGGTCCTCTTGTAGGGTGCTCGGCAATATCCCTGACCACCAGGTGCCATCAGCACTCCCCACAGTTGTGATAACTAAATATGTCTCCAGACATTGCCAAATGTCCCCTGGGGCAAAGTTAATCCCCTACCAAGGTCCGCTGCTCTAGAATATTGCAGATTCAAACGTAAAAACAGTGAATAAATGCCAGCTCAACCTTTTCATTACTTTAGTGTTAACCTGTGTGTCTGTTTTCTTTTTTGTTTTTTTCTCCTGGAAATTTTTTGGTCCCGGGGAAGGGGAGGCAGGCAGTCCTGCATGGCCATGGATGGGGCTGTTCACGTGCTAGGGGAGGCCAGGGAGGCCTTGAGCTTGGGCCAGGCGCCCAGGAGGCCAGGTAGGCTGAGAGCAGGGAGAGGGAGTCCGGGCAGCTGGGGCCAGGACCCGGTGAGTCAGCAGCAAGTCCAGCAGGTTGCAGTCCCCGAAGGACATCTGGTTGCCCACGATGACCGCCTGGCCCTCTGGTTCTGGGACAGCAGGATCTCAGAAGGCTTCAGGGCCCTGCAGTTCCTTCACCTAGTCGTCCTTGCCCCCCTTGTCGTTGGTGCAGACGAAGGTGCTGGATTTGCAGGGGAGGGAGGCCCCCTAAGCCATCGTTCACCACATGCACCGGGGCCACCGCCGGGGCGGGGTGGGCTTCCTGGTGGCGGCGCAGGCGAAGGCGGCAGCAGAGCTCTGCGTGTCTATTTTCAAACTTTGCTCCTAATGTCCTCTGTGTGTGAGTGTGTGGGCCATAGAAGAGGACTGGAAGTTTCCTCCAATTAAAGGTGGGTTTGTTGCTATATGACTGTATATTAGTGAACAAGTTAAGCATGATGCCGAATTTGCATTGCTTCTGTGTGATTCCACCCTCCAGAAAGGCTGGCTGAGCACAGAGCACAGGCCCAGCGGGAATGAGCTGCGGGACACCCAGTGCAGAGGGCGGCGGGGGAGGGGCGGCAGGACTTCCCTTTTGGGCATTAGGGAGACCAGGGCCTTTTTACTGTCAGCCTCCTGTTCTTTTCCTTTCTTTGCCCAGTAGATGGGGACAGAGAGGACTGAAGCTCATTGGAGGTAGGGAGACCTGGTGGAGCTGAGTTGGAGGACAGAAAGTCTCTGGACTGCTAGGAAGCCAGAGTCAAGTGATGGAGGAGATAGTAGGAGGTAGAAACAGCTGGTCTGAACCAAAGGGTGGAAATGACATAGAAGACAGTCAAGCCAACCCGAGAAGGATTTTCTAACAATTAGGGCAACCAATGGGATGGACTGCTTGGGATGGAATGAGTTCCCCATTCCTGGATGGATTCAAGAGGAGGGGGTGTTGTAGAAGGAAGAACAGTAAGAATTGTCACACAACCCCCCCCCCCCCCCAGTGTTTCCTGACTTTAAGATCCCATAATCTGTGACAGGTGCTGTGGGCAATGACAACTTTGAACAGGGGGTGATTCCTGGAGTGGCATCTTAGGAGGAGGGGTTTGGCAGGTCTGAGAGGCCCTTTAGATGAGGCAGAGGGTGGACAGTCCCGCAGAGGCAAGGGGCCTGAGCGTGCATGCCGAGGCAGAGTAAACGAGAATGGGCACAGGGAAGCTACGCAGGAGGACCGGCAGGATTTGGGGACCGGTCTGATTGGGGCAGCGGTGGAGAAGGTCAAGCAATGGGCAGCCTTCCCCACCTGCCATAAGCATAGGTGACTAAAACGGTGGTCAGCCGGGGAAGAGGGCGGTCTGGGCCTGTGCTGCGCTGTGTTTGAGACGGTCCATGCGGTACTCCCCTTGGCGGTAGGTTGTATGTGGCAGTCATCACTGCATCTCAGGAAACATTTGCACAGTGCTAGGCACAGAGTGGGCACCAAGTGAGGATTTGTAGACTGTTATTTGAAAGGGTCCTGATATTAAAATACAGATCTTGCTATCTCTATACAGATATAGATATACAGAAATATCTATCTATCTAGATATAGGTATAAATATAGATCTCTCCTTGAAAAAGTGAATATTCCATCTCAGCTGACACATTGGTGGGATAAACAAGTCTGTGTGACATTCTGATAGAGACTAGGCTATGTGGGGGGGGGGGGAGAGGAAAATGGGAGAGGTATTTTCTAGTTTCTCAAGATATTTACAGCTCATATTATACAAAAGTAGCAGTCACGGGGTCTAGACAGACTGAATGCTAAGTGACAGGGAGGTGTCCAAGTAGAATGTCCAGAAGATAGTTGGAGACACTCAGGTGGAGCTAAGGAAAGAAGTCAGGCTGGATCCTGAGATATGGGAGATACTTCAAGGTAGAGTGTGCAGGCTGGAGCATCTAGGACCACACCTGAGCCTCACGTGGGCCCAGGCAGGGAGAGGAGTGGGGAGTGGGGAGAGGGAGGGTCAGGCAAGGAAAGGTACACCATCCAGGAGGCCACAGGAGGGAAGTGAGAGCTTCTAGGAGAACAGAGTCAGTGCTGTCAAGGGTCGTGCTGTGGGAGATGAGGGAATGGTGCTCCCAGGGGTGTGTTTGACCTGACACTGAGGTAGGGCTGCAGGTAAAGCCGAGAATGGAAGTCTGATGGAGTGGCAAGGATAGAATCTGTATTGCAGGATGTCACCAAATCTGTGGGCAGTAAGGAGATGGAAGTAGGGGTATAAACTGACAATTTTGTCTGAGTGGAAGGCAAAATTTAGAGGTGTGTGGTTAAAATAAATTGTTCAGGATGCAAGGCTTCAAAGAATACAGAAAAAGATTGTTTAAGAGGAGGTCTTAGAAGACTGGATTTGTGTTGGGTTCTAAAACTGAGAGCCTTGGCTGGGCAAAGAGCAGAGGGTAGGAGTTCACAGGTGCACACTTGCCCCGCCTCGTGGTAGAACCTGGAAACCCCGGGTTAGTAAATTGATTTTGAAAGGCGAGCGCTCTGCACACAGAAAGCTGCTCTTAGAGTGGCACCTCATGTTTTTACCTCCAGGGTCCTTTGAAAGTTGAAAGAAACTGAAATACTGAAATCAGTAGCAACTATCAGTTTGCACATGCAAATTGTTGTATTGAGGTGATTGACAGCTCAGGCTTGGGGGGTCAGAGAGACAGACCTGATGCCTGGAACTCCCTCACCTGTGAAATGTGCACAGTTAAACCCGGGGGGGGGGAGGGGGGCGGTGTAGGCATCAGGATAATATATGTAAGATCTGTATGAAAATCATTTCACATTAGTGACCAGCATGAGGTGGCCCTAGGCGGTTGTCTTTAATACAAGCATCAGACCACCCAGCCCTGCATTATCTTTTGGGAGGGAGGAACCGAAGCTATTAACCACGGCTGCCCAGTCAAAACGGACCGAAGGACATTCAGCCTAGTTCTTCAGGTGCCAGGGTCTGTCGCCTTCGCTCAACTTCCCTTCTCCCTCCTTTTAACGTCTGGGAACATCAAATGCTCCCTCTCACCTTTACTGACTACTTCTTGTGGGCTGGACATTAAGCTGTGCATAGTCCTAGCGTCTCTCTCTGTCTCTCTGTCTCTGTCTCTGTCTCTGTCTGTCTCTCTCTGTCTCCCCGCCCCCTACCCCGCACTTGTTTAGTGACACCTGGTGGGAGTGGGGTGGAGAGAAGTGCGCGAAGATAAATAAGGCAAAGATTCTGCCCCTGAAGCGTCCACGGCCCAGGCTAGTGGGGGAGGTACTCTGTAGCCAGGTGATTAAAATAAAATATGATAAGCACCAGAACAGACTGTACACAGTGTGGCTCCAGCCCAGCAGGAGAGAGGCTGTCTCTGGGAAAGCTGGGAAACGCTTCACAAGAAGAGGTGAGGTTCACCTTGGGTCCTGAAGAACAACCCAACGGTGGTCGGGTGGAAATCCGAGACCAGGCATCCGGGTGGCGGTAACACAACGCGAAGCCAGGGTTCCTCGCGGTGGCAGCAGCGGCAAGGCAGGATGTTCCAGAACAGGAGCAGCTCCAGGCTCGGGCTCAGCTGCTTGCCAAGGAAACTGGAAGGTGAAGCTGAAAGCAGGGTAGAGCCAGATCGCCAGGCAGCACTTCTGTGGTGGGCCGAAGAGCTTGGCTTCATTTTCGGGCAATGGGAAACCAGCAGACATCTTTGTTAAAAATATAAGCAGACTTAAAATATTTTTTCTCTATTTTTTGGTAACAGTTCTATTGAAATATAATTCACATACCATGCAATTCACCTATTTAAAGTGTACAATGCAATGGCTTTTTGTAAACTCACCAAGTTGCTCAACCATCATCCCACAATCAATTTTAGAATGTTTTCATCACCCCCCAAAGAAACCTCATAGCCTTTAGACTGACGTCCACCTGGCCCCCCACATTCTGCCAGTGTCCTCCCAGCCCTAGGCAACCACTAATCTACTTTTTGTGTTTATAGCTTTGCCTATTCTGGACATTTCTCATAAACGGAATTATTTAATATGTAGCCTTCTGTGACTGGCTCCTTTCATTACCATAAATGCTTTCAAGACTCCTCCACGTTGCTAAAGAATATTCTATTGTCAGGATACACTGCATTTTATCTGTCCATTCATCAGTTAATAGACCCTTGGGTTGTTTCCACCTTTTGGCCATTTTGAACAATGCTGCTTTGAACATTCATGTACAGGTTTTAGTGTGAGCGTATGTTTCATTTTTCTTGGGCAGATACCTAGGAGTAAAATAGTTGGGTCACATGGTAACTCTATGTTTAACCTTTTGAACTTTTTTCCAAAACAGCTGCACCGTTTCACATTCCCACCAGCAGTGTATAAGCATTCCCATCTCTCCACGTCCTCGCCGACACTTGTTATTACCCGTCAGGCCTATTTTTCAGGAGGGTTGCTGGGTAGCAGTTGAGAAGACAGGCGTGGGGGAGACCATCAGGAGGACTGTGCAATGGCCACATGAAAGACGAAGGCGGAACTGGCTGCTCCTCTAGCTGATACTGAGACCGACTATGAACTTCCTGACTTAGTCCCTTAGAAATTTATAAATGGGGAGGTGACAAGGAGTCTCAGCCACCCTTATATGTGCCTTCAGGGGCCCTTTGAAGCCAACAGAAATGGCTTTCAACCCGAGAAGAAATCCATTTTTGGTGTTTACTGTTGTTAGCCTCCCCGGTAAGAGGCCGGGGTGAGAAGTTCCCCAGTTCAGCCATGTGACCGAGGGTTACCTTGCCTTGTCTTCACAGGGCGGGGCCCCAACGGAGAGCAGGCTTCTTGGGCAGGGGTGAGCTGGCAGGCATCGGCATCAAACCGGAGCAGGCGGAGGAGCCCCGTCTGATGGGATGGCAGGCAATGGGTGGAACTCCCAGCTGGTCCCCAGTCAGCACCCTCCAGAGGCGATGCTCAGAGCGAAGGTGCTGACTGAGGCTTTGAAGGCATCACTTTCCCTTTCGGCCCTTGCTGCCTTGAGGCTCTGGGTCAGCCTGTCTCTCCTCCGCACAGGGGCACGTGGTGCTCTACTTTTCCCATGAGGGCTAAAGGTCACGGACAGATTGCTTTCTCCACGCACAGCAGAGGCTCAGGACGCTCGTGGTAGCTCTGCCAGGTCTCAGCTGAGCATCCGTTCATTCTGCCGACAGTTCGTGATCCCAACCACGTGCCCGCCTGTGCTAAGTATTCAGGGTGCACAGAGCGGGACAGAGGCCCTGCTCTCGGAGAACCTCGGTCGAGGTAGAACCTCAGTGAAGGGAGAGCGTGTGCGACTGTCTGTGATTGTGTGAGGATGTGCACATGCGACTTTTTATCCAGCTAGTCGCTTGCCCTTGAGTTAGTTAGAATTGTGCTCTTGATAAGCAGAGCTCTTATCAACATCAAAGGGTAGAGAGCACTTTCCTCTCCGGAAACAAAACTGAAGGGGGTGTGCACGAGTGTGTTTCCTCCAGACACGAAAATCCCGAGAGTCTAAAGCCAGCTTCCTTGTATCTCCACCCTCCCCCCGCCCCCATATATCTATGTGCTACAGGACAGAGGGAATGGAAATTGTGGGTCAGCAAAACCCGAAGTTTATACAAATAAAACACACAGCAGTGCAATAAAGCCTTTGTGTAAGACAAAGACTTCCCTTTAAAAGCAGGAGGTAGAAAGTGCAGGGGATCACAGAAAACAGGGAAGGGAAGCGATGCTTCTCTCCCAATTATTGTGCTCTCTCGGCTCTATTTTGTTGACCTCGCTGATTTCAATCAGCTTTCAGCACATCCAGCCTTCACCTGCTATGAATCAAACCTGGAGGGCTCTGTTCTCGAGCTCAGGAAAAGCCCTTTGATAAGGCTGTTGTGGATGCCAGGCAGAGGGGCTGGGCTGGGCGGTTTCCTTGGACGGGCTTTACACGTTTATGATGCACACCAGTGAGGCCAGGGCTCGAGCACGGGGCTGGGGAGGGGCCGACTCAGAGGCCTCATGGGTGGGGTTTGACTTAGGGAGACTTGGACGCTTGGGCCATTTGTCTTACTCTGTGGAGACAAAAGGGCAGGTGCTGGGAGGACATTTGCAGAGCTTCTCTCTATGAAGCTCCGTCATTACCTCGGGGCCCCTCGGTGCATTGACTTCCTTCGAGGAAGGCGAGTGGACTGATGATGCTGAACACTGTAGTCCTCTCTGGCAGAAAACAAGCTCCATGAGGGCAGGGTGGTTTTTCCCTGCTGTGTTCACTGGTCTGTTCTGAGGTCGAGAAATGTGCCTGATACAGAAGGTATTCAGTACATATTTTTAGAATAAATAAATGCTAGGCACCTCTTTTTCAGAGGTACCCTGTTGTGGGTTCATAGAGTGTAATGCCATCTCTTCTTGGCTCTGGGGAAATTAGGGACTGTTCTGGGCTCCAAGCTGCTATACTGACTGGGGGTGGGGGTGGGAGGTGACCCTGAGTCTAGAAGACAGATGGTCAGGAGAATCAGGTGGTTGGATTAGCCTGTACTAGAAAATGCACCCCCCCAACCTCGGCTGTTTCCAAGGGGAGGAATAGAACCCTCTCTCCTTAGTTTCTCCCATGAGTGAGATCCCAGGCAGGATTTTTATAGATGTCTTTTCTTCTTCAAGGCCTATTCAGATGCTGGCTATTTGTAAAAATCTCGGTTTTAATCTCTAATATATCAATTTCCTCATTTGCAAAATGGGGTTCATAGAGTTGCGCTCACGGAGGAGGTGAAAAGAATTAAAGTAATGAGTAAGTGCACGTAAAGTCACTAGTGCGTGGGACATGCTCTGTGCATGCTGTCACCCTGCCGTGGCTGCAGCTTCCACACGAGAACCCTTCTAGGCACAGACCTGAGTCTGGCATCGCCCTTTGGGCTTCAGGCCTGAGGCCTGAAGAGGAAATTGGAAGGAGGAGGCTGGGACCATGGCATTTCCTGAGCTGAGCTGAGCTGAGCCGGCGCCTCCTGATAGGAGAGAGGTTCCCTACCAACCCCTCCTTCAGACCCACACTAAATGGATCCGTCCTTGGGTCGCCTAGGTGGCAGTGCCCAGAGCCTGGCCTGCCCTCAGTCCTCTTCAGTGAAACCACTTTCTTCTCCTTGGAAACCAGGTCTCACCATGTTAGTGTGTCTTCAACTTTTGTAGGGTCCCCTTGTATCTGAAGCCACGTGAAGTCCCTTTGCTACTTTTTGCACGTAGGGTGGTCATATATTTCCAACTGGAAATTGGATCACGTGACCTGATGAAGGGTTTGGTGTTGCTCTCAGGTGGAAGGGGCAGCCTAAGAGCCGAGTGGGGAGGCGGTAGAATGAGACGGTTAAAATGCAGGCTGCCCTGGGCAGTGGTCTGACAGGCAGGTGGCAGAGTTACGTCGCCTGGATTCCCACTCCCACTCAAGCCCTCACCACACGTTAGGAGATACTCTGGGTTAGATTTCTAGTCTAGAAAACAGGGTGGCGATTCATTCCACAAATATTTATTGATCACCTTGGGGCACCAGATGCTATGAATCGTAGCATCTACATCATGGGTGGTTGCAAGGCTAGGTGAACTAGTGCATGGATCACACAGAATTTGTTCATAGAGAGCATAAAACAGATATTAGCTATTGTTATTATTTCATGTGGTTTAGATGCCCAAATTGTGAAACTTCTAGTACCTGTCATTGGTTCTCTTTGGTTAAAGGGAATGTTTAGAGTTGGAATTGTCCAGAAAAGTCTAAGCCACCTGGTCAGCGGATCTGTCTACAACATTGTTTTTAGCACCCAGCACCTTGAAGATGCTCAATAATGGCTTGGTTCTGCCATTGTTCTATCTCTAATATAGTCCCAACTCCTCTCCACAGAGTCTTCACCTCTGCATTTTTAGGTAAAACTCACTGTTTTAGCTGCAGTATTGATGACACCACCTTTTAAGTGTGTTGTACTGAAATCACACCATTTTCAAATGCTTTCGAGACATAGGCCCCTGCCTGCTGGGAGTGTGGTCAGCGGTGGTGCTAAGCCCCTGCGACTCGCAGAACCACCTTCTGTTTCAAATTTGGGAGGGCTGTAATCCAGCCTGTCACTGACCGTGGTACCGAGGCTCTTGGGCCAGAGGAGCTGTTAAGAACTCACGCAGGCCCCCATCCCCTGTGGACACAAGCTGGTGGCAGGCTGTGGGTGACTTTGGCGATGAACAGGTAAGAGTTCAATCCCAGGTCTCCCGCTTAAGAGGGAAAAGCCACGCAGATGACTGACTTCAGTTTTCTCTGAGGGAAAATGGGGCAACAATATATATTCCGAAGGGACCCATGAGGGTGACATAGTGTCTGGTAAAACATGTGAAACCTCAGTAAGTACAAGAGTGGGCAAAAGTAGGTTTACGGTCGTTCACATGGAAAAAGACACGCAGGTCGCGATTATTACAAAGAATGTCACAACTGTAACCCTACTTTTGCCCGCCCCGGAACTGCTTCTCCTCCTTCTCCCCACCTCCCCTCCCATCACATGGCCTTTCCTGCGCTCCCTGTAATGGACTCTGAGTTGTTGTGGAGTGTGTGTGTGTGTGTGTGTGAGAGTGAGTGTGTGAGAGTGTGTATGAGTGTGTGTGAGTGTGTGAGTGTGAGAGTGAGTGTGGGTGTATGAGTGTGAGTGTGTGTGGGTGTATGAGTGTGAGTGTGTGTGGGTGTATGAGTGTGAGTGTGTGTGGGTGTATGAGTGTGTGAGTGTGTATGAGTGTGAGTGTGTGTGTGAGAGTGTGAGTGTGTGTTAGTGTATGTGTGTGTGAGTGTGTGAGTGTGGGTGTGTGAGTGTTAGTGTATGTGTGTGTGTGTGAGCAAGTGTGTGTTTGAGTGTGTGAGTGTATGACTGTATGAGTGTGTGTGTGTGAGCATGTGTGAGTGTGTATGAGTGTTTGCGTATGAGTGTGTGAATGTGTGTGTGAGTGTGAGAGACTGTGTGTATGATTGTGGGTGTGTGTTTGAGTGTGTGAGTGTGTGTGAATATGTATGTGTGTGTGTGAGTGTGTGAGTGTGAGAGTGTGTGTGTGAGTGTGAGTGTGTGTATGAGTGTGTGCGTGTGCGGGGAGTGGGGGGAACGGCCGGGCCGGCCCCTTCTCTGGCGCGTCCTGCGGGGGAGCCCAGCCCCGCAGCCCGCGGCACCAAGCCCCAGAGTGAAACCCGGGAAGCAGAGGCGGCCCCGCGAGTCGGCCTCGTGCCCACGCGGAGCTGGGCGGGAGCGCGCGGCCCCGCTGCTCCGCGGTGGAGCTGACCGGAGACGCCGAACGAACTGTCCTGGGGGTCCCGAGCCCCACGCGGGGCACAGACGGATCCGCGGGGGGGTGGCCGCTGTGTTTTTACAGGAAGGCGCACCAGGGGGAGGCCAGGGAGAGGGAGAGTCGCGGGGGCAAGAGAAGGCGCCATGGAGAGGGACAGGGGAGAGCGGAGGCGCAGGGCGGGGGGGCGGAGTCCCTCGGAAGGACTCACGCCCCGGGGGCTCCGAGGCTTCCCCTGGGGGGGGTCAGACCTGGCCGCAGTTTTGGCTTCTCCGTGGCGTGTGCTTGTGTTTGTGGGGACTGTTACGGCGAAGGTGCAGGATGGCGTGTAGGGACCTCTGGAGCAGCTTCCATCCCCTCAGACCCCCGCCCCATGCCTCTCAGCCCCCCCCCATGCCTCTCAGCCCCCCCCATGCCTCTCAGCCCCCCCATGCCTCTCAGCCCCCCCCCATGCCTCTTAGCCCCCCCCATGCCTCTCAGCCCCCCCATGCCTCTCAGCCCCCCCCATGCCTCTCAGCCCCCCCATGCCTCTCAGCCCCCCCCATGCCTCTCAGCCCCCCCCCATGCCTCTCAGCCCCCCCCATGCCTCTCAGCCCCCCCCCATGCCTCTCAGCCCCCCCCCCATGCCTCTCAGCCCCCCCCATGCCTCTTGGCTGCCGTCCAGCAGGGGACGAGCCCCTGGGTCAGGCCCTCTGGCGCCGCCGGGGCCGGGAGGCGCGGGGCGCGAGCACGTGCGAGCCCCGGAGGGGCAGCGGGCGACGGGCTGCGTGGCTCACATAGAAGCTGCGTTGCTTGTGCAGGCTGACTGCCCTCTGCACGTCTTCCCAGACCTAGGAGGAAGGTAAAGAAAATAAATAAGTCAGGGAGAGAAAACCCCCGCAGCTACCAGATGTTGTTTCTGAACAAAGCCGTACAGAAGGAAAGAAGGATTCCCAGGGCGGCAGCAGACTCGCGTGGAAATATCTGCGAGGTAAAAATAATTCCCTGCCTGCATGCTATTCACTCCAGGTGTGTGGAGCGAATGCCCACGTTGAGACGTGTCATCTGTTTCGAAAGAGTGTGCAGGTGTAGAGTTCAAACCCGATGCAACCATCAGCAGTGACTACCGCGCGGCACCTCCCCGCTCGGACCTCAGGGCGACTCCGCGGGGTGCTTGGCTAGGGGGCCACACAGCGCGGCAGCTGAGGCCTGGGCTTCCGACCTGGGCAAACTTGGGGCCAAACCCGAGGCCTGATACCTCCGGGGGCCTTTGGGATCCAGTCCAGGAAGATGGCAAAGGCAAAGTTCTGGGCAACAGCTGGGCCCCTGGCCTCAGGGGAAGTCCAGGTTGGAATGGCAGGACGGAGGCCTGCGGGGAGAAAAGAACTGACCAGCATAAATATTTTGAAAATTATTGCTAGGTGATCGATCAGTTGGAACATTTGTGGGGGTAGAGAAAAGAGTAATTGGTTTACAGAAAGCAGTAAGTATATTTTTTAAAAAATCAAGCAATTATAAACTCCAGGAAAAACAATGGGTGAGAAATGACAGAGTTATGGTACCAGACCTGGCTCAGCAGTGAGTGATACTTAGGAGGAGCGTAGTTCACCACCCCAAAATGTGCCTTTTTCGGGATATTGATTATTTTAAATTGGTTATTTTTAAGAAAC
The DNA here is from genome assembly GCF_964146895.1 of Miniopterus schreibersii. Classification (NCBI taxonomy): domain Eukaryota; kingdom Metazoa; phylum Chordata; class Mammalia; order Chiroptera; family Miniopteridae; genus Miniopterus; species Miniopterus schreibersii. The sequence continues at coordinate 5,740,078 of NC_138112.1, read as the reverse complement.
AAATGATTCAGGAAGAACCTTTGCTCTTCCCCCCAGCTGCCTAAAAGAGGACCTGCTCCAGGAATGGAGCTATTATCTTAGACAACTATAGTGTAATGTGAACTAGTGTGATAGACAGGGAGGAGCCCAGCACAGGCCCATTTGAAAGATTAAATTCCTCTCTGCGTCCAGTTGTTAAAAGTGAACCAGCAAACATTTATTTAACAAACATCTGCATCCATCTCCATAGGAATTGTCTTTCTGTCCTTTGAAGCCCTACACCACTACCTTCCTCCTGCCTTCCTCGGGGAAGATGGTGTATAAGCCTCAACCTCCTGGTCTGTCCTCTGTCCCGTATTCTTATGGAAACCCCATATGTACATAGAGAATAAATGTGGTTATTTTCTCCTGTTAATTGGTCTCCTGTCAGTTTGATTATTAGACCAGCCAGAAGAACTGTGAGGGAAAAAAGGGGACTTATCTTCTCTCCCACACTTACACAGTCACTATAGTTTAAACACAGACCATTAATTTAACCCCAAATTGTGAGATAATTACACTGGAAGGATAGAAGAAAAATAATAGGAAGAAGGTGGCAGTGTTTTAGAGAGCAAAATTCTCAACTGCAATAATAGGGATTTAGTAGAAACTGCCTAAAACTGATAACTTGAGACTCAGCAGCATGACTATGCTATGTAAAAGTGGAGGTAAAACCAGTAGAAACTACTAAGAGCTGAGAGAAGTTACCTCTGTGGGAACGAAGAGGTGAGGAGGGTAACTCAGGGGGGCTGCTATTGTTTGATATGAGTCTTTTCGTACTATTTATTTTTTGAAATTATGTGCACAGATTACTTTGATAAATGATTAGTAAGTGATAGCCATCATTATACCACTGCGATGGGTAGGAAAGGGTTATTTTGTCTGTTCTCTTACCTTAGTCAGCACAGTGCCTACACTCCACCTCGGGGCTGGCCATATCGCAGGGTGAACCCAGTGACTGCCAGTACCAACGAGCTGTGTGACACTGGCCAAGGCACTCTCCATAGTGCACAATGACCTCAGCAATGTCCAATGTCAAGGTCAATCCTGGATTCAATTGTCAAACAGGGAAAGTTGCTGTAATAGTCTTTCTATCCTTGTGGAAGACTGAATAATGCGCCCAGATATCCCTGAAACCTGGGAATGTTAAGCAGCAAAAGAGATTTTGCAGATGTGATTAAATTAAGGCTCTTGAGATGGAGAGATTATCTTGAAGGGCCAGATGTAATCACAGTTCTTATAAAAGGAAAACAGATTTCAGAGTCAGAGATGGGAGATGTGATAACAGAAAGACTGGACTGATGAATGTTGAAGACAGAGAAAGGGGCTACAAGCCAACGGATGCTAGCGGCCACTGGAATCTGAAAATGATTTTGTTTTGTTTTGTTTTTAAATATATCTTTATTGATTTCAGAGAGAGGAAAGGAGAGGGAGAGAGAGAGACAGAAACATCAATGATGAGAGAGTCATTGATCGAGCCCGCAACCCGGGCCTGTGCCCTGACCGGGAATCGAACCCCTATAGCCTGGATCCCAGGTTGACGCTCAGCCGCTGAGCCACGCCCGGCTGGGCTGGAATCTGAAAATGTTAAGGAAAAGGGTTCTCCCCTCAGGACCTATGGAAGAAATTAGTCCTACTGATGTCTTGACTTTAGCCCAGTGAAAATGACTTGAGACCTCTCGCCGCCAGGACTCTAAGAGAATACAATGTGTTGTTTTAAGCCACTTTAAGTCTGTGGTAATTTGTTACAACAGCAACGGGAAACCAATGGGATCCTAAACCCATAAAAGTTTCCCATCCTTTTTCTTCAGCCTCTACGACCCTAAGCAATACACACCTTGTCTGGTAACCAAGGCCTCCCTGGGAAATGTAAAAATCTATTTGCATTAAAATGTTGTGAGCTGTTATATATCTTTCCAAGAAATTTTACATCTTGAAAAGAGATTCCAGGAAGAAAGTCTCAAGGGCAGAGAGTTATTTCTTCCTCATATTAGTATTTCTAGGGCCTTGCACAATGCCTGGTAAATAAATGATTGCTGAAAGCTTAAGTGGTTAAATATATAGACAAAGAAATAACTGAATAGATAGGGACCCTAGACTCAAAGGAAGACTCCATCGCCCTTCATTAGTCAAATATATTTAATACTTCTTCCTGTGAAGAGAGTTTTCTTGCTGCCTAATTGAAATCCCCCAAGCTGAATTTTAAGTGCAGCCTTTTTTATTCTCAGTGGATTTAGTGAACATCTGGTCATCAACCAACATCTATTAAGTTACTCTTAGTTTTCTTTATTTCAGACTAAATAATCTCAACTCAATGGACTCTTCATACCAGCGTTCTCTTTGTCGTGGTCAGAGCAGGTCAGTTTCCTTGGCTGGTTTTGCTTTGGGCTTGGACCAAATGGACCTGTGTTGGGGTGGAGCTTCTGGTGTATTCTAGTTTTTTAATCTGCACAGATTTGATTAGGGATTATGGACAGAGGGATTCCTCCGTCTTTGCTGTCAGCGTTGTGCCTGGAGAAAGTGAAACAGCTGAGTCATGAAGGGATGGGCCTGTAGCAGTGGCCTGTCTCTGTAGCCTGTGGAGGCAGCACAGCGCATGGTGAACAGCATGGATTTTAGTCTCTGAAAAACCTGGGCTCTAAGCCTGGTTCTCTCACTCACTACATCTGTCACCAAACCTCTCTAAACTTTACTGTCATCATTTCTGACACAAGACCATATAATACTGTGAGGATTCAGATGATATAATTAGCACCCTTCATTGTGCCTGGTACATGTTAAAGCTTGCTACATGGTGACTGTTATGGTGAAGAAGTTGGGAAGGGTGTGGCAAAACTTGTTTTTCTCCTTCCATGCCATCCAGGGCCACTTATGAAGTGGGGGAATCTTGGGCAAGTGGTATCAACATTCATTCATTCAGACTGTAGGCATTAATCTTGTTTCCTTAAAGGACTTCTCAGTGTAGTAGGAAAATATATAGATAATTTCAACATTTATCTTCGAGATGGAGAGATATTTGAATGAGCCTTAGGGAATGAATAGCCACTCTCTAGGAAGAGGTAATGGCATTCCGAGCAGATGAAACAGAATGCACAAAGCCAAATGTGAAACAGCGCAATGGGTCCGAGGAAGGGGGAAATCGTGCCTTATCTTATTTCTAGTTCTCCGCATTCTAAACATATGGCTTGATTGCCCTTCTTGACCTCCTTAGAGTTGGGTTTGCCTGTGTGACCATGTGACAGTGAGTTGTGAGCAGAAGTCATGAGTGCCACTTCCAAGCCAGAGCACTTCATTATTGATGCAAAATATTCCCAAACTGTCTTTTCTTTTATCATAGTGACTTAATATTCAAAACAGTGGCTGCTCTGTTAGTCTAATCCTGGAGTGAGGAGAAACAGAACAAAGTCTCCAGTTCTACTCTATATTCTATTGTATTGTTCACAAAATAATATCATTTGTTATAAGTCAGTAGGGCCTTGCGGTTGTTTGTTACTGCAGCTTAACCTAGCCTATCCTGACTGACAGAGTAAATATAGTTTGGGGAAATAATAATATGTCCTCTCCTAAGACTCTCCAAGGACACACAGAGAGATAAGAGATAAAGAAACTTCAAGGGTGGCTTTGAATGGGAAATATAAAAAATGAAGCCTGTTGGTGTGTCTAAAGTTGCAGTTTCCACCCAGCTCTTTGCTTTTGGGGTGGGAAGGTATCGTTCAGGCATTGGCTATAAGCATAGGTGCCTGTGTTTCCCTTGGCATCACTGCTTCCGTAAGTCATTGCCCAGCACCAGGAGTCTGGGTTCCTAGGGCTGAGGTTCAAGTCATTCTCTATAATAAGGACTCTCCTCTTTGCACAGTTCTCTGCCCAGGGTGATGTGCTTTCACATATCTTATTTCTTTGATACATCACAACAACCCAATGTTATGATTAGTCTCATTTTACAAACGAGGAAATGAGAGGTCAGAAAGGTTACATGACTTGTGCAAGATCACACAATTAGTAAATTTTAGAGACAGGTTTCAATGTGGTGACTGCTGACACCAACTTATGAATTCTTTCTGCTTAACGGCTTGCCTCCACCTCCGCCCCTTGTCTTACCCAGAGGTTGGTTCAGTCTGCCATTCTAAATACACTGAGAAACATAGAGTTTTCAATTCATAATAGTGATAGCTTCAGGGACAAAGTGTAAAAAACACCAACTCATAGGAAGCTTTCCCCAGCCGTCAGCAGGAATGTGAGAAGTATTGTTACAACCATCAGAACATGTTCATTAATATGCCCACATCTACTGCCTCGACCGCCACAGCCCTGGATTCTAGCTTTGAGGAACTGAGCCTTGTCTACTCCAGAGCTTTTGCTCCTTCTGGAGCACCCTGGGCTGGAGCAGGCTTGCTCCACATCTTGTTGGTCCAGCTCAAATGCCTCCTTCTCCATGGAGCCTTCCTCGGTTACCCCAAACCTCCACGTTCCTGCAGCACATACTTCTGGTTTGGTTCTTATTGGACAGTGCTCTCTGTCATGGTGAGTTGGGGACATGTCTGACTTCCTCGCTAAGACGTAAGCTCTTAGATAATGGAGCCTGTGGCTTACTCATTCCTCTCAGTGTAGCAGGTAAAAGGCTGGGATTCTAACCTGAGTTACGTCATTAGCTAAACTCTGTAGCCTTTGACAAGTCACATAACTTCTCTGGGCCTCAATCTTCTCTTTTGTAAAATATGACAGTTGAGATACAGGCTTCAAGGGTCTATGACCACCCCCACATTTTATGCAAACATTTATATCTATGGGAAATATGTTTAGAGATGGACCAAAATATTCATCAGATTCCTAAAAGGGTCTGTGATCCAAGAAAGTTTATAAACCAATACATTGAGGACTTTCTAAGTTTCCTTCAAGCTCTAATACTTTAATAATTTGTTTTTAAAAGTCCATCAATCAGTGGAGCAGAACAGAGAACCAAAAACAAACCTACACTTACAGTCATTTGATTTTTGACAAAACTCCAAAAGCCATCTAACAGGAAAAACAAAGTCTTTCAACAACTTTTTTTTCTGAAACAACAAGTTATTTATGTAAAAAAATAATTTACCTTGACACTGACTCATACCGTATACAAAAATTAATTGGAGATGGATCATAGACCCGAATGTAAAAGCTAAAACTATAAGGCTTCTAGAAGAAAACCTAGGACAGCTTCATGACTTGGGAGGAGGTAAAGGCATCTTAGAACACTGACAATAGCCATAAAAATAATTATTATAAGTTAGATTTTATCAAAATAGAACATTTTTGTTCACCCAAAGACATGATTAAGAAAACAAGCCACCCACAGACTGAAAGAAAATATTTGCAAAACATACCTGACAAAGAACTGGGATCCAGGATCTATAAAGAACTGCTACGACTCAATAATGGAAAAGCAAACAATATAATAAAAAATTGGGGAAACATTTGACCAAGTATTGGTCTAATGGCCAATAAGCACATGAAAAAATGCTCATCAATGAGCTACAAGTACACATCCATTAGAATGACTAAAACTAAAAGGCTGAAAACATCAAATGTTGGCAAAGATGGGGAGCAGCTATAGTTCTTGTACTTGTTGGTGGCAGTGTGCAACCACTTTGAAGGAAGATCTGTTAGTTTTTTTTCAAAAACTAAACATAAATCTATTTTATGATCAGCAACATGACTCTTAGTTATTTATCCAAGACAAGTAAAAACATATATCTACAAAGAGTCTTGTAGAAGAATGTTCATAGCAGCTTTATTGATTATAGCCCCCAACCTGGAGATAGCCCAGGTGTCCATCGACAAAAGGAGCAGGGATACATGCAGAGAAATACCTCAGCAACGCAAAGGAACAAGCTACTGAGACACGCATCAACACAGGTGACTCACAGAAATATTTTGCCTTACACAAAAGGTACATCCTATGATGTACTAGTCCAATGATATGAACTAATAGGCAAAACTAATACATAGAGAAAAAAATCACAACACTGGTTGTTTCTTTAGGATGGTGGATTACACAGGTGTATGAATTTATCAAAACCCATTGAATGATTCACTTACAATGTGTGCATTTCATGGAGTGGAAATTTGACTTCCCCCACAGAATGAACCAACCATGAACAAATACTGAACCCTCATGATGTGCGTGCTGAAGTGTTTGAGGGTGACGTGCACTGATGTCTGTAATTTATTTTGAAATGTATCTGAAAACATAGATAGATTGATGGAGGGGATAAGAGATGGCTAAAGGGACAGGTTCATAATAAACTAACACAGCAACAGGTTAATTGTAGAATCTAAGTGGTGGGCATATGGGGACTTGCTGTACAATTCTTTCAAATTTTCTGCTATGCTTGAAGATTTTCATGATAAAGTGTTGAGGAAAAATTCCGTCAGTCATCAAGCCATCAACCAACCAACCAGCCAATCAATTGGTAAATCAGCGAATGCAGCGTTTCTCAAACTTTATTCACTTGGATACCCCTTGTACCATTATTTTATAAAAAAATTTACCTAAACTTGACTCACTTTAAAACTTTGGTCTACCGTCACCTCATCCTGAGTAATAAATCTGTGAAATGGTGTATAACGTATCAGTTATACTTTTATAACACACACATGTACATTCATATAAATATCTAAACGTGGACTCTGAACATTCACTAACACGCCAACTGTAAGGTGTTGCACTTACCCCCAAAGTGCATCTCATACTTTAGAAGCTCTGGCCGCTGTCACGTGCTGGGGGGACTCGAAGTGGAACACGTGGTCTTTGATCTCAAAGAGCTTTAGTGGCAGCCCCATAAGTTGCAGAAGAAGAGAGGACAGACTGAGCACTGGGAGCAGCAGCCCCTGTTGGACACGTGGCTGGGGGATGTCTGCAGTGGGCCTCACCCATGAAAGGCAAGGACAAAGCCACTGGTGACACACAGGTCAGCGGCCTGTCTCCTCGCTCAAGACAAGTGGGGAAGAGACTCTTTGAAGCCTCAGGAGCAGACGCTCGGCTGGGTAGACCCTGGGGTTTGAAGCTTAGCCACGAGCTTCCGAAGAGGAGAAGACACCTGCACAAACCAGCCCCTAATCACAGGCCCCCCTGGGCGCCCGCCCCCTCCGCCCTCCACCTATTCCACTCCTCTCAATTGTCAATTAAAATAAACAGCCTCAGACTCCGAGGCCTGGCTTCAATCTATCTTGGCTGGGAGGATACGCACAGATCTCTGCCAGCGCCCGAAAGTCCTTGCTCAACCTTTTTAATATCTGAACAAAGCAATCAAACCCGATAAGATCTAGCGAAGGCAAGATCACTCTCCTGTCCCTGGGATGGAAGCTTATTAGTCTGTGGCCCACATCATCAGAGTTATTGTGCCATGTTAAATTTATTGGTACTATCTCACCTCATTAAATACTTAAATAGACCTGACAGGACAGAAAAACGGGCTTTTTAATTTTTCCCCCTATCCAAAGGGAGCTGGTGTTTCCCGTGTCCCAGTTCACCTCTGCTACAGCCGTTGGCAAAGAAATAAGAAAGCCGGGCACTGAGTGTACGGTCCAGGCTGGCTGTGCAGAGATTCCGGCTCCTCCCAGCCCGGCCCGACTTGGGCTGGAGGTGAGAAAAGCACCCCTGAAGTGCGCGTGCATTTCAGGGTGAGGCTGCGGAAGGGGCAGAGGGGCAGCTTGGTGCTCATATTCTTGCTGTGTCACCCAAACCTCTCTGACTACATTTTCTAGAAGGAGCTTGTGAGTCAGTTGGCCAGGACAATGGCTAGAAGTAAAGGTCAGGGTGACTCAGGAGAGAATATAAAGGGTATGTGTGTGGGGGGACAGTGGCAGGTGAGCAGGAAAACAGCCCCCCCTGCAGTGTTGGGGCCTGGGGCCCTGACGTAGCAGATAGCCCTGGTACCCAGGGCTGGCCAGTGGCCAAGTCCAGGATTCCCCGGGTTCAGAGCTGGAGAACTTGGCAGGCAGGTGAAGCCCTGCGGGGACCCACTAGCCTGAAGGCCTCAAGCAAGTTACAAATGATGGCTCATTTGGTCCCATGCCTTTCCCCAGCCCCAAGTTGCTAGTATGTGTACAGTTTAGGGGTGGGGGGTGAGAGGTTGGAGTGAAAATTGAGGACCTGCAACCTAGAATATGTTCCTTAAAGAGTTTCATCAAGAGGTTGATGATTTTATCATTCATCAGCCAATTTCCTTCTCAGCCGAGGCGATTTGGGACACAGCCTCGCTGCATCCCCTCCTCGCTTCCTATCTGCACCTGCGGAGGAGGCCTCTCCTCCAGCTGTCTCCCTCTCCCAGCACAGGTCCTTGTTAGCACCTTGTTAATAGGGTGGGCAAGGGGCCAGGCGGCAGCTCTTGGCGCTTCCGTTCCTAATGCCCTAAATGGCCATGACACCACACTTAATTTCCGTTTCAGTGCAACTGCTGGCGAGACATCAGCAGGCCGAGACCTGGGTCCTGTGACAGCGTCTTCAGCTGTGGCCACCAGCCTCCCTGTAATTAGACACCACTTGGAGCCGGCTGCCCTGCAGTGCCAGAGCTCAGTGGACTCAGTAACTGTCCCCTGTTCAGAGCACAAGGCTCGTTACAAGCTCTGAGCCTCCCAGCGTTATGACAGCTCTAATCCCTGGCCCACCCGGGCGGGAAGGCTGGCCAAGACCATCTGGGTTATCAACGTTATCAGCCTAGAATAGCGTGGGGCACGTAAAACCCAGAGAGGGCGCAGAAAACCTAGGTGCTGACATTTACCAACGGGGGGCTCGGCTCTTCACCTCATTTGGAAGGTTCCATGGTAGATGTGGGGGAGCGAGGTGATCATCAGCCTTGGGTGGGGCTTCTGCACATGAGAAGAGTGTTATGTGGGAGCCACGTGGGGTGTTAATGGGCAGAATTGTGGATGAGCTGCAGTGGGCATTAAAGCATGTCACCCGTGAGAAGGTTTGGAGGGGACTGGGAGTCTGCCTGTGAGCCTGGACAGAAAGGCGCAGTTTGGTCTGAACCACATGCTGGTGGGGAGGGGCCGGGAGGGCAGAAGAGATGATTAATTACCATCTTGGTGGCAGCGTGTCTTCATTTAGAAGCTGCAGCCTCAATTATCTTTAATTACTCCTCCTGTGGCCTTAAAGCAAGGGCCAGGACGGAATGAGGGTCAGCAGTTGAGGTGCCTGTCCTGGGTGGGCTGGCCAAAGACGGAGAGGGTGGAGTCACCTGGGCACGCTCCGAGCTGTTTCAGCTCAGCCTGCCCTCAAAGGCCGAATGACAGAGCTGATGGTAATTCCCATGTGAGTCAGTGACACCCCGATAGGGTGCGCGTCTTCAGGGGAGCCAACGTCTTTCCCACCCGCCGATCTTGTTCGTCTTCACTCTCGCTGGGGAGGTGGGCGCCGAGAGTGGGCCTCCTTCCCATTGTACGGGACAACAGCAACCATCCCCGTGCACCCATGACCCCAGCGAGAGGAGAGCTGCCCTGGCGTTTTCCTCCAGGACGTGGTTCCCCAACCCAGAGATGGGAATCACCTGAGGTGCTGGTGAGGACACAGACTCCCGCGCCAGAGCATGGAGTGGGAGCTGCCGGGCGTGGGGCAAGTTTCCCGTACACTTAACAGGCTCTCCAAGTGACTTAGGTGACTGGCACTTGGGACCCTGAGCCAGGCTTACTGTCCTTCTAACTTTCTAAGTGGGGAGGGACCCACCCCTTACCTCACAGAGGCCTCCTCAGCCTTGCCCCTTCTCTCTTCACACTCGGCATTCTCTCATCTTCAAGCCAAACGTCTCCGCCCACATGGCCTGACATCAGGGAAGGTCATTTCTGCTTCTAGGCAAGGAAAAGAAATTGGGGCACCCTAGGGGTCCCTCTCACACATGTAGCCTGTGGCCTCTCTCCCGTCCTTTCCTCCCACTCAGCCCTTCCCCCTCTCCCAGTCAGACGGAGGTACAGCCTTGAAGCAGCTCACCTACCCTCTGCACTGAAGCCCACAGCAGTGATCAGCGCTGGGCTGTTAGCACCCCTGGCTCACTCTCTGCTTCTGTGTAGTTTGCTCTTCCCAGGCTGGGCAATTTCTTTCGACTTCCTACTCCGAGTTTGACCTCCAGGTAGCCCTTCTCAGTTTACTGAACTTAGGTTATGCAGGACACTCTCTCTTAACAGATCTTATGTGCCCGAGTTCCCAGCCACCTCGAGGTATTGGGAAGAGTTGATTAGCAAGTTGCTGGGTCTTATGCTGGTTTACTGGTGCCAGTGAGATTTATGAATCACATCCCAGGGGGAAGTCCAGGATGATTCCAGGGTATTTGTCCTTAAACAACAAAGTTGCTATTTACAAATGACCATGGATCGACATCTGCTGTAGCCTAATGAAACATGGTTTTTGGGAGAAAAGCTGGAAATCTGGACATGACTACACTGAATTCAGTTCAAGAATCATCTACTGATGCCTCCATGGTGCTGGGCACTGGTGATGCTGGGAGACACCAAGAGGAAGAAGACATAGATCTGTCCCCAGAGGAGCTCAGCTTGAAGGACAGACCCCATCACCTCAGTCAGCAATGGGTGGCTAGAAGGTAGTTGTACCTGAAGCATGCTAAGGAGGAAAACACAGTTGAAAGGACCCTCAAAAGTTGAACACTCTAAAATTTAACCCTGCCCACCCTGGCCGGTGGCTCAGTTGGTTGGAGTGTCCTCCCGTACACCAAAGGGTTGTGGGTTCGACTCCTGGGCAGGGCACATACCTAGGTTGAAGGTTCAATCCCCAGTCTGGACATGTGTGGGAAGCAACCGATCAATGTTTCTCTCGCATTGATGTTTCTCTCTCTCTCTCTCTCTCTCCCTTCCTATCTGTCTAAAAATCAATAAAAACATATCCTCAGGTGAAGATTAAACTTTAACCCTGCTGTGTGGCTGAGTGAGGCTATAGGTATGCAGTGTCTGGTTTGAACTCAGCATATTGGAAAATATTTCCTCCCTTCCTTTAGGAATTTTGTTTCTATTACTAGTAGTTATCACAAAGGGTAGGGGTCTTTTCAGAATTTTTATGAGGACACAGCTGGATGCAAGCCTTGCATGGTACAGGCCTTTGGTGGTGATAAATTCCATGTGTGTTTTTTTTATTGTTGTTTTTGGGGGTGTTGTTTTTTTTTTAATTTATCAACTTTGTCAATAGACAAAGATAAAGAGGTTTGTATTTGGGAGCAGGAGGTTAAGAAATCTGAGTGTTTATGCCAAATTTGCTGATTCCCTAAATCATTCCCTGATTCAAGTATTGGTACTTTGATATAGTGCCTGATAGACTAATGATTAATTCATTTATTTATTCAATAAACACCAATGGATTTCCTTATCTAAGTTCTTATTCAAGAAAATCAAGCTGAATGTTTTTCTTCTTTCTAGTGTCTCTTTTCTTGGTTTTCTTCCAAAGCAATTAAGAGGAGGCAGCGAGCAGCAGGGGAAGGATGTCAAGCTGGAGCCTCTGGGAGGCACGCTCTTCGCTCTTCGCGAAGCTGGTCCCCAGAGAAGGGGGCCTCGGACGCGGAGAGCGAGATGGCAACGTCCTCTTGGAGTCGGACGTCCTCTCCCCTTTTGTGCTCTTCTTCCCCGGCCCTCTTGGTCTCCCCTTGTTTCTTTGTTCCCCGAGGCTTTCAGCTTGGGGTGGGTGGCCTGGCGGGCTCAGCCACTTGGTGTGCCCGGCGGGTTGCCCAGGTGGTATCCGAGCCGCCTCTGCCCCGGTAACCTGGGGAGTTGAAAGCTCTGAAGCTCCTGTCTCCTGAGATGCTTTTTAATATTATTTCATTTCTTTTAACCTTTATTAAGACAAACATTGAGCAGAGAGCAGTCTACACTCCCACTAGAGACACTCTCCATTTCGATATTAAAAAACAACACAAAATAAAACCTAAACCCACCCAAACTGAGGCCCAGAGGAGAAAGAGAGAGAGAAGAGAAAAAAATAAAGAATGAAAAAGAATATCCTAGAGATATTTTTACCTTCAAAGATCCATCACTCATTACTGCATATCACAGACATGTCTGCAGTCTCATCTTCTTACAATTCTCCGTGAAATAAGTGTAAATGAAAAATAATACCCCATTTTGAAAGTTCAACAAAATGTCTTTATCCACCAAATGTAGCCCCAGCTGTCTCATTTTCAGAAACAAAGCCTGATTTTTACATAGCAGCTCGGCACCCAATAAGCACCGCAGCTTTGTCCAGCTCCGCAGGCGAGGCTGCTGCGGGGCCATCTCCCGGTCGCACGGGGCGACTTCTGTGGAGGCCACCGCCCCGCTCCAGCAGCTCGCAGGTCCTTCCCTCGGAGGCGGGAGAAACGGCGACTTCTGTAAACATGGAAAGCCACCTCTCCGTCCCCTGGGAGTCCCCTGGGTACCAGCTCCCTCTGGCATCCATCCCACTCCAGGCCAGAGCAGGCAAGCACTGTCCCCTCACTGGCAGAGGAGCGAGGAGAAGCCGCCTCCCGCACCTGGTCCCCTCCGTGATGTGCAAACGGTGTGTGCGTGACCGTAGGCCGGCCCCCTCCCCCGCCGCGAGTGGAAATGTGCTGAGCAGAGCAAAGAGCGGGAAAGCTCCTGCGTGGAGGGTTCGACCCTTCACCAATTAGCTCCATGACATTGAGCAAATACTTGAGACTCTCAGGTCCTCGGTTTCTGCCAGGCTCATCTCTCCTACAATTTAGAGGTTTGAAAGGGATTCCGTAGAGCATGACCCAGACTCCTGTTCGCCCTCCCTCCTCCAGTCTCTCTGCTTCAGTTAAAAGCACCTCCATCAGTCCAGTTGCTCAAGTTAAAACGAAAGCAAAACCGTGACTCCTCTCTTTCTCTTCCACCCCACATCTCATCTGACAGCAAAACCTGCTGGTTCCACCTTCACATGCAGCCAGAATGGGATCCATTCTCCTCACCAACACCATTGCATGCCCAGCTATAGGCAACTGGCATTACTCGGACCTGCTCTCCTCCCCGCGCTGACCTGGCAGCCAAGCAGGGTGGCGAAATCACGGAACCCGGAGCCAGCCTGCCTCCACTCAAAACCTGCCTCTGTCACTTACGAGCTGTGTGAACTGAGCAAGTTACTTATGACATCTCTGTGTTTTTGTTTTTCATCTGCAAAATGGTAACAATCATGGACTCTTCTTCGTGGGGTTGTTGTGAAGACTAATTTAGATCCATAAAGAACTGGAAATGGTACCGGGCACATCGCAAGTGCTATGTAAGCGTAAGTTATTATTGTTGATATACAACAATACAGGGCCAGAATGGTCCTGTCAAAATCTAAATCACACCATACCACTCCTCTGCTCAGAATCTTCTAGTGTCTCCCTCAGGAGAAAATCCCAAATGCTTTCCTACAAGGAACTGTGTGAGTTGACCTCCTGCACTTCTCCCGTTTATATTCTGTTCCAGCCGCATGGATCCTGCATTTCCAGGCATACACCGGGCCAGTCCTACCTCAGGGTCTTTTCACTTGTTTCCTCTGCTGGAACATACTCTCCCCAGAGAGCCCCATGGCCTGCTCTCTCACTTCACTCAAATATCACCTTCTCAGTCTTCAAATATCACGCTCTCCATGAGGTCATCTCTAACTACCCTATTTAAAGTTAAGTCCAAATACTCTCCATTCCTTTTTTCTGCTTTATTTTGCTCCCTAGCACTTATCACCACCTAATATGCTATATATTGTACTTATTTATTTTGTTTACTATCTGTCTCTTTCCATTAGACTGTAAGCCCCATGAGTATAGATTTTTTTTTGGTCTATTTGTTCACTAATATATTCCCAACACCGGAATGGTGCCTGGCACATAGCGGACATTCAATAAATATTTGTTCAATGGATGAATATAAATACAGTTAAACCTGACAATCTTGAAGATCTCCCCTTTTCAGTTAACACTCTGTGATTGTTTAATGTATCTTCTTAGCGGTGGAACAGAGATGTCTGCTGTTACAGCATTGAAAATAGGCTAAGTGACTCTTTAAGAGCCACAGGAAAGCTGGTGGCGGGCCAGTCCTGGGACCCAAGATCTCCTGACATTGACTTCGGATCTCCTCCTTCCACTCGGTGCCTCCTGCTAACACACAATTTGACCTAGGGACATTTGATAAATGAATGGGTGGGTAGATGAACAAATGAACCCCCTCCTCCTTGGTCAGTGGGCAAGAGATGGTAAAACCAGCCTGGTCTCAGGGGAACCTGGAGTTTGCCTTGACAGCGTGAAGCTGACTCAGAGCTCAGCCGGGTAGGAAGCATCCATCAGCACTTGTGTCTGGCCACAAGTCACCTGGTGATCAGGAACTGGGAGGCCTGTCTAGGGAATCTCATATGGGATTGATGTATCAAGGTGTCACTCTCTCCAAGTTGTTTATCGAAAGTGACACTGAGGGAGATTGACAGTCACTGGACAAATAGGCAGATCGCAGGCTCACAATGCCTGGCAGCCCCTGCTGCTCCAGAAACTCGAGACGAACCTCTGAGGAGACCTTTGCGGATCTTGCCCAACATCGTGACAGCCAGACTCGAGGAGAACTGGGTGAAACATAGTGACCCCTCCTCGGACCTCATGGGTCACTTAGTTTGTTTGTTTTTGTTGTTTTTTAATATATCTTTATTGATTTCAGAGAGAGGAAGGGAGAGGGAGAGAGACAGGAACATCAATGATGAGAGAGTCATTGATCAGCTGCCTCCTGCATGCCCCCCACTGGGGATGGAGCCTGAAACCTGGGCATGTGCCCTGACCGGGGTCAAGCTGCGATCTCCTGGATCATAGGTCCGATGCTCAACCACTGAGCCATGCCAGCGGGGCATGGGTGTTCTTAATTTTTCTCTAGTTTATTTATTTATTCAATTATTTTGCCCCTTCAGAGAGCAAACTGGACCACTCCATGTCAGTCCTTATGAAGTCCCCATGAACAGGGCCCATAGGCTGTACAGAGATCGTGGATTGGCCAGGACCCAGCCTGCCATTGGGCCAAGGACGTGGGGACCATTACATCTTAGACCTGCACCAACCTCTCTTCGCATCCTTTCAACATAAGAATGATGACGAATGGTTCCTGAGCATTTACTTCATGCTGAGCACTTAACACATTGGAGCTTATTTTATCTTCACAGCGTTGGAGAAATGAGACTCTAAAGGTTAAATCACTTGTTTGGGTCCTCTGGCGAGACCTAGTGACTAAACCAGATTGCCACCCAGGCACCTGTGATGCAAGGACTCATCCTTGACCCCTGAGTGTCGCTCCGTGGGCTGTCAGAGCCAGGCCCTCTTCCCACCGCTTAGCCAGGTCCCGAAGACCCCCACTCGTAGGCACTTTCCCTTTACTTTCCATTCTCCCAACATGGATGTTCTGCTTAACCCAAATTTATGTTCCTTCCAATTCCCATTCTGGTGACTCAAAGATCTTGCTGTCTTTCTGCCTTGGAGCTGAGCACAGCCTGGCTCAGTCCCGGTTAACAAATGTTTGTTGAATAAAGGAAAGACTTGCTTAGACTCCAGCTCAGAGCTTCGTACTTGCTCTCCCCAGGCCAAATTTGTCTCCGTGCCTACTGTTCAACCCACCCCTCTCCGTAGTTTCAAAGTCGAATCTAAAACTTGATAATTTTTCTGTTGGTTCTGAGTGTACTTTGGTATAAAATGTAAGGGGGAATTTGACAGAGTATAACAAGTGCTTAGAAATATGTTAACCCTTCAACTCAGTAAATTTTTTCCAGGAATTTATCCTAAAGCAGCAATCACATGTACATGAAAAGGCGAGGGCCAGGATGCCATTACAGTAATGTTTGAGGTGGCACAGAGCTGGAGATCTGGAATGTCCAATAGAGGACCAGTAACAAAATCACATGTTCTCTTTTATACTCATACAATAGAATACTTACTAGTCATTAAAAATAAAGAAGATATATATATCTATTGACATAGGAAATTAAGTTTAAAAAGTAGGTTATAAAACAATACACCCAGAATAATTTGATTTTTATTAGAATTGTATGAATATAAATATATGCATCAAAAACTGTCTAGAAGGACATATATCAACCTGTAGACAGTGGTTATCTTCAGATAGAAATTATGGGTAATTTTTTCTTCTCCTTTTCACTTATCCATTTTCTTATTTTCTGCAAAACACAGATTTAAAAAAGAAAGAAAAATGGCCATTCCCTAAGAAATATTCACTGGTCACTTTAACCTTCCCCAGACCTGAGGCCCCTGCTGGCTCTGTTGCAGCTCGTCATGTGCAGGACAGAGTGACTGGAGGGCCTGGCACCTCCCACCCACGGGCGAGCGTGTTCAGTCTCCTTACAAGCGCCTTGAAAGCTGGAGGCCCCTCTTCAATCTATCGTTGTTGTTTTTTAACTGCAGAATTTAGTGTAAGACACAGTATATAGCAGTGCTTACATTTTTTCTCCCTCCCCATCATTTATTCCTATGAAGTAGAAAATAAAGAGTGGAATTCACCCCGCCCCTGGGGAGAAAAGGGAATGAAGCCATTTCCCCAGGGCTGGGCAAAGGCCCAAATTAGCCCATGACGAAAAGGCAATACATAATTCAGGGAGCTCCGAGGTCAGGGCCCTGGCCTAACACCCTGACCTGCATAATGGGCCACACGCGGTGATGATTCATGCAGATGCTGGTTAGGCTCCTGCCAGCCTGGCCTGAAGAGGCTCCACAGTTGGAACTGGATAGGCCTGAAAATATGGCCCCTTGGGGACAGCGCGAGCCACCCCTGGGGAGCTGGGCAGGCCAGAGCCTGAGGAGTTCAGAGAATCAAGATTGAAGACACATGGCCGCCTCAGCTTCTCTGTCTGTGTGGCCGCAGCCCCAGGGAGAAATCTGCAGCCATCACCCAACCAGACAGAGCCAAAGGGGACGAGTTTAAAGCGCCCGAGGAGAACTTGGATAACAATAGTGCAGTGAGTGGCCTGGGCAGCAACTGCTGCGGGAACATCACCTCCCATTTGTACAGGGCTTCACTGTGCAAAAATGAGTTCACATATATTATAGCATCTGACCCTACAGCAACCGTGTGAAGTAGTCTTCATCTGGCTTCCAAGGGAGAAAGCTGGGACTCACAGGGGTCATCATTTGGCCAAAAGTCACACAGCCAGTAAGACACCCATATTCCGACTTCACTGTGCCACAGGGATCCACCCGAGTGAACGCTAAGATACCGTAGCTCAGAGTTAAGGACTGTCACAGGTGTGTTTCAGGACTAGAGGACTCTCGCTGCCTTTGAATGAAGTTTAGACAGATTCTGGCTTGGGGTGGGATGGGAAATGAAATGAATGACTCATGACGAGGGCCCTAGCACAGTGCCATGAGGGCGGAAAGCCACAGCCATGAGCCCAGGAGGGTGCCGGTCCACCTTCAATACATACCCTGGGCACGGTGACGATGGAGGCCTTGTCTCTACTCTTAGATGCCAGCGCATGAAGTCAGCAATGGAATCCTTTGCCCAGGCTTCAGAGGAGACCCCACAGTGCAGCGCGTGAGCTCAAGGGTATAAAGCAGGGATGTGAGGAACTAGCGGGGGAGGGGGGTCAGATGGGCCTGAGAGATCTCCAGAAATTAGAAAGAAAATGCCTCTGGGTTTGCCCTTGTGAGTGCAAAGGGGGATGACAGGAGACTCAGCTGGGGAAAGCCAGCAAGGAAAACAGATACACCCCAGTGGCCCATTTCATTGTTAGCAAGGGCTCCAAGAGCAAAGGACTGGTTGGATTTTCTCTCGCTGTGTCTCAAAAGTGTGCTCATTCTATCATTTCCTCCCAAGTGGAGTGGTGACTCCTCCGCAGTTCTCTCAGCCACCCAAAGCCAGTGCCCTCATCACCCTGTTATTTTCTGATGTGGCTCCATGGACTCTTGGGTTCTGTGAGCCTCAGGAATGCAGCCCAGCCACTCCCAAGCCCTGGCCTGCATCATCTTGGCCTCGGGATAGAAGAGAATGGAGCCCTGTGCTCAGACAACTTTGTTTCAAGGAGCTTACATCCTTCGGGGTCCAGTCAGGAAGACAGGACCCACGCTAGGT
The DNA here is from genome assembly GCF_964146895.1 of Miniopterus schreibersii. Classification (NCBI taxonomy): domain Eukaryota; kingdom Metazoa; phylum Chordata; class Mammalia; order Chiroptera; family Miniopteridae; genus Miniopterus; species Miniopterus schreibersii. Next base: position 5,722,018 of record NC_138112.1, on the reverse strand, counting down.
ATCTCTTCAGGAATGATTTCACACGGGGTTGGTTCAACGGAAGCCAGCAGTTACTGCCTAGGTCTGGATGAACAAAGGCAGGAACCTAGAAGCTCCCAGGTGGGACCCTGAAGAGCTGGGATCCAGACCTTGAAGGAGGCAGTGCTGGGGATACACCTGGAGCTTGAAGGCGAGGACCCAAGCTCAGAGCTGTGAGCTCACTGTGTGCCCCACTGCCGCTGGTATCTCAGGAGCTCAGAGACTCCCAGGGCTCTACAGAGCTGAGACTCAGCCTCCTGAGGGGGGGACACAGCCTGGCTGGTGCTGGGACCTCCAGGGGGTGCAACGAGGCTGGTACTGGGAGAGCCGATGGAAGCTGGAGCCTGGAAACCACTGCTGCCGCTGGGAAAGGGCGTCTGTGTTGGGGCAACATGGGCAGAAACAGCAGGTGGGTAGGAAGGAGCAGACCCTTCCTCCCCTCCTCCAGCTCTCAGGTCTCACTCTAGCTCCCCCTGTTGGCACAACCAAACAGGAGCCGGCTGGCCAGGGAGAAATGCAGCCTGCAGAGGCCCAGCCCGCATCCCAAAGCAAAACATACGAAGGTGGGTTTGGAGCTTGATGCCTGGCACGGAGCCTTATTCCCAGAGGATGGATTAATGGGGGAATGTTTTCCAGACACACGTAGGAATTTCAGAAGGTAGTTTGGCCTCGCTTATAGCCCATCCACTTGGCTAGCTCCTTGAGCCCCCGTGTCTGGTTTCCCATTTTTTAACTTCCTAGGAAGGTCCTAGGGCTTTCATACATTGCATTAAAAAAGTCTGGGGCGGGCACTTGTCCCTCTTACGCCTTTTGGATCATCGTGATCCTTTGCCTCTTGCCCCAGACTGAACAAAGCCTCTTCCAAGTCGTAAGAAAAAGGGAGATTCAAGTGTCAAACAATAATAGCAAGATATTATCAATACAGGCCTGTGATTGTGTCATATAAAAAATAAAATACACACCAGTTAATCAAAGCACTACAGACACTTTTAAGTACTCCCACTTTGGCTTTGCATAGCTCCGTACACTGCCGGCAGCGCTCTTGTCTACCACCAGAGACCATAGTACACATCAAAAATTCTCCTTTAAATTTACTTTCAGTAAAGATTGGTCTTTTGAACTGCGGCAGTGGAGGCTTAAGGGTACAAAATCTCTCTTGCCTTTTTCTCTCTCTTTTTCTGTCTCCCGTCTTTCTCTTTGGTGGGGCGGCGGCTCTGGGGCGGCGGCTCTGGGGCGGGGGATGAGAGCAGCAGTGGGTTCCGCACATCTTGTCAAGCCTTCTGTCCTTTGCATGGATCAGTTCCTCTCATCTGCCACTTGATTGAGACATTAAGGCAGGAAGGTGAAGGAAGGTTGGGCTGCAGCAAGAGGGAGTGAGGAGCGATGCCTCTCCGTCAGCCCTGGAGAAGGGCTCCCGCGGCTGGGCCCAGGGCGGTGCGGCCTCGGCCCCTTCTCGGAGCCCCAGGGCCTGTGGAAGGAACAGTCCTGGGTGCCAAGAGGTGCCGGCGATGCCAGCCAGCCCCGAACCCTGCCTCGCTGCCCTCGTGTGGGACATCAAACAGGACAGCCTCCGGACTCACAGGGGACCGCGGGGTTCGCTGGGAGGAACTGTATTTTAGTGGCTGAAGCTTAGGGCTAGGTTTGAATAGGAGTTTATTACTTAGTGGCTGTGTCAGTTTTGTTTTTGTTTTTACTATGGTAAAATATACAGAGCATGAAATTTACTATTTAAGTGTACAGTTTAGGGGCATCATGTTCCCAAACTGAAGCTCTGTCCTCATTGAACTCCAGCTCCCATTCCCCTCCCGCCCTGGAGACCATCAGCCTATTGTCCTTATATAGAATGATGGTCTCTGTTGTCTCTATCAGGCACCTCATGTAAGTGGAATCATACATGTTTCTCTTTTGCAACCAGCTTAATTCACTCGGCATGCTGTCCTCAAGGTTCGTCCACGTTGCGGCATGTGCCCCTGGGTGAGTCTATTCTGAGTGTGCTGAGAGTTGCCAGCTCTATACCCGCTTCCTCGCCTTGCCTCAGATGAGGAGGGGTCGGGAAAAATTTATTGGAGGAAAGATTAAACTGTAACATATACTCTTAGAACTGGAAAGGATCGTCAGTATCACCTGGCTCTACCTCCAGCACTGGAGGATGCCCCCAGAGTCACCTCTGGGTGGACAGGTGAGCCGATAAGAGCAGTAATTCTCCATATTTTAAAAGTAATTTATGTATTTCGCAAGGCACATGTATCCATTATCTCACTTGTTCATAACGACAGTTCTCATGTGGGTCCAGGCAGGTCTTGTTTGGTCATTTCACTGAAGGTGAAACCAAAGCCCAGAGGGTGGAGTTGGCTTTGCTCCTGACCCTTAGGTGGGCACTTGGGATTCCCGCCTCCTACCCTTCCTAGGACACGTGTGGCCAGGCTCGTGGGTGGTTTCTAGTTCATTCCTTACCCAAGGTCTGCTTGCCTCTCTCCTGTCTTCTGGAGTTACTACCTCAGAGTCTCAAATCAGCGACTTGAGCACCTTAGATCCCGTATGAGAGAAGGGAGGGGCCCGTAGGCCCTGCGGACTGGAGCCGGGTGAGGGAAGAGGCTGAGCCCAGGGACCCACTGCTCTCGGAAAGACTCTACAGCCTCACCCAAGCTGCTGTCTGAGTCGGGAGGCTCTTTTGAGCACCTGGCCTACGTTCTCCCACAGTTATAGTAGCTTTCTTTCCCCTGGTCCTGAGGTCAGTGGGAACAGGGAGGAACCGCAAGGTTGTTTGTGCTGTAAGAGGCAAGCTTCCCGCTCACCCTCCCTTGCCCTTGGCCTCTCCCGGTCCCCAGCTTCCATGGGGAAGAGAGGACATGGACAGGGAGTGTCCCCAGCACTGCTGCTGGCAGCCCAGCTGCAGGGTGAGTGCTCGGGAGGCCAAGAAGGTCATCCCCAGGGCTTTCTCCTCAGGGGTCTCTCAAGTGGTGGGTGAAACTTAAGAAGCACAAGTTGCCTTCCATCTGCCGGCTCCGGGTGGGGGCGAAGGGCAAGGGGAAGTATGTCGACTAGATCATCAGGCGAGTGTAAACAAAGCCTGTTCTGTTTGCTGCTCCTGTCTTCCTTTTGATCTCCTGGAAGGACCACAACCATGCAACAAACACTCCAGCTTTATATACAAGCCCCAGCCTTCAGCCACTTTTTGAGCTGTCCTTTGGATTCTCAAGAATGAAAACACAGGTGTATTCCCTAAACGGTGTCCTGGCTAGGAACTAAAGGGCTCACCAAACCCCTCAGTGCAGGTAGCAAGACAACAGGGTGGGCAGTGAGGTGGCACTTGGGTGGGGTGGGAAATGGGGGTAAGGAATAGCTCCTGCTTCTCTGGGGACAGGTAGCCCGGGACAAGCACTGGTTCCAAGCAGCCTGGAGTAGTGGACAGATGAGAATTTCAGTTGGGCCCAAGGACCCAAAAGACTCTGGAAGCCAGGTCGGAGCCTTGGAGCGTCCACTCAGCTGCTGCACCTGCACGTTCCTGAAAAGCCAGCCCTTGTGTGGAGCATCTCCCGCCTCAGACAGGCGTCAGGCCAACTTTCTTTAAGGGCTGGCCTCTTCCCGGGAAGGAACCTGGCACGAAAAGCCACGTGCTGGAAGGTGACTATGGACCTGGGCCAAGGGGAACAGCGGCCCCTGCAGCTCCCTGACAACCTCCCTCCCCTAAGCCCAGTGTGAGCAGAGGCGGGAACAGCTGTCAGGACTCACACCCTCTCCCTCGCCGGGCAGGAGAGTGGGGCCTGCAGTCAGCAGCCCCGTGCCCATCGAGAGGCCACTGAAGGCTGGGAGGGGCAACCGTGCAGTGGGAGGGGCGGCAGTGCAGGGAGAGGCCTGCTTTTCCCTCGTCTGGGCCCTGGCCTTGTTTTTAAGCCCTCACCAAGGCGTCCTGAGGGCCACTGCAGCTTTGGGTATAAATGGACAGAGGAGCGTAAAAGCTCATGCTCACGCAGCTGAGTGTATTTACGTGGTTTAATAATTCACGTCGCCGTTTCCATACACAGCCCGCTGGAGGAGAGACCCAGGGAAGCTGTGAGCCTTCTGATCGCACAGTCCTCCAGCGTCTTCACACGGTTCTCAGGCGGCCTCGGGGTCGGTGGCATCGATGCTTATGAAGAAAAGCTAACGGTTGCAGCTGGTAGTCACTTAGTATTTCCAGTGCAAGGAGCTGTATTAATGGGACACAGTGTTTTTCCCTAAGCAGTTGGGAAAAAACCCTTGACATCATATTAATAGTGTCAAGTTTTATTGGCTCTCTCATTTGACATGATATTAAACTTTTCAGACTCTATCTCGACTGAGGTACAAGGTTGTTAAAATGCGGACAGATTGGAGCAGTGCAGGATGTGGCAGACTAGAGATGCCCGTCCAGGTAGTGGAGAGGCGGGAGGAGTGGGGCACGGGGCTCAGTGGACAAACCCTGCTCTGTGGAAACCCTCTGAGCACCTTGCCCCTGCCTGGCACTGCTCTTTCTAACACTGAGTGACGAGGGCACCTCAGGGCAGGCTGGGGGCTCAAAACCATGGCACCGGGCACTCGTCCTCCCCAAGTCTACTTCTTGGATAGAGTAAGTGAAGCATTGACGATAAGACACAGAGTCTGGAGAAGCAGAGCATGTGCTTGCTGCCGGACACTGCCGAGGACGGGGCCCGCCTGGCTTTCCAATGATAACATCGCCCACTAATGACAGCTAGCGTTACGGGTGCCACCATCCGGCTGGCGCTGTTCTAAGCGCCTTACCGTATCAACCCTCCTGGTCTCCTCATAGCTACTGCACTAGTTAGGTGCCATGGTTGTGCCTATTGTCCCCATTTTCAAGATACAAAACTGAAGAGAGAGCTGCCCAAATCTCACGGCTAGTAAGTAGCACAGGCAAGAACCCCATCCAAGCAGCTGCGTTTGATGCGCTGTGCTCACCACGCTCCAGTACAACGGACCCAGCCTGGAAATGCCATGTGTCACATCTGCAGAGGCTCGGGACCCCGACCTGGCTTGGGGACCTCCCCTAGCCCTGCGCCCCAATCCCTGCCATTCACAGTGGGCCCACGTGGAAGCAAGCCGGGGGTTTCTGGCAGACAGGCAGCGTTGAGTTCACCTGTCAGGCGCCAAACCATAAATAACATATTTTAGGCAAATAACACCCCAGCAATCCAATAATGCATGTCTAAAGCCATTTTGATGTTGGAGAGATGCAGTAATACTTTTATGCTTTGTTTAAAGAAATTGTTTCCAGCATATTTGTAGTGAAATCACTCCAAAGAGTTTATTTTGGATGATTGATTTATAGGAATCCGGCTCACACGCCCAGAGGATGACACTTAAATCATATCTTCTTTTCATTTATAATAAGGAACAAAATGATCATATTTTGACAAGTCTGATCATTTTGGGGGTTGAGCAGATTCCCTCGGTGGGCTCTGTCTACAGCTCGCGGAACTGAGAGAATATTATTACGTCTCATTAAAATCAGTCGCAGCTGCTTCGCCTGGCTGCCCCCAAGAAAACAAAGCTATGGGCGGTTTATTCTGCAGTCGCCCACCTCCTGGCTTTTCAGAAGGGGATATATCTTCAGTTGTGATCTCCAAAGCCCGTCTTCCTTGGGTTTGAACTGAGAGCACGCCCTGAAAGAAGACCCTGCCCTCCCCCCAAAGGAGTGACTTGCCGCCTCCCAGTCTTTCTGTGTCCCCATCCCTTGATGCTATGCAGGCTCTGACATTCTGACCCTCGGACCCCACGGAGGCCTCCTCGCATTGCCGAGCCTCCTGGGAACCTGAGCTGCGCAGCTGGTGGTGAGGGTGGCCTTTGTGTTTTTGGTTTTGGTGCCTGCCCTTCGCTAGGCCCAGCAGGGGGGTTCGTAGCCCTCACGCGCTTCCAGGTTCCCAGCTGGCTCGGACGCGGGAGCCTCACGTCCCAGACCCGGGCTGCCGCGTCTGCTTATGCTCAGCTCCCCGGCGGCCTTTGGGTCCTGCCGGGCCCTGCGGGCCTGCGTGTCTCCTCTCCCTGTCCTGCCGGCTGGGGCCGGCCTCCTCCCCTGGCCTCCCCTCCACCGGCGGCCGCCACCACTCCCGCTTCTTGGGAGGAGAGCTCGGGCAGTGCCAGCCACACAGTGAGGACACCGGGAAGTTCTCCGGGAACAAAACCACGCCAAGTTCTCGGGGCCGTGGCGCTCTGTGGAACAGCAGTCCACTGAAAGATCTTCCTTCTCTCATCTCTCTCTTTCATCTTCCCGAATCCCCTCCTCTCGACTTACCTTTCTTTTTCTTCCCCCAGCCCCCCCTTCTTGCCATTCACCATTGAGAACAGCCAGTTTCGGTGGTGGCTGTACAGCTCCGGTGAAGTCCCGGGATCAGGGGCTGTAGGGGGACCAGAGGCTGTAGGGGGATCAGAGGCTGGGGGGAATGGCACAGCCCGAGGGAAATCAGAGATGAAAGGAGCATTTGGATTTTGCCGAAACTGCAGGTGAGCACCCTCTGCGTGTGAGTCGTGGGCCACACCGTCACCCCTTCCCTAACTCTCCACGGAGCCACAGCACAACTCGAAGTCCTCCTGGCTTTGAAATGCTTTGCACTGTGACACTGACCTACCCCCAGCTGGCAAACAGCCCCAACGGGACCGTGGTGTAATCTGGCTCCGGGGCACCTGCAGGCCAGGTGAGCATCAAGCCTCGGTCACACCCCTTTGGCAAGACTCTTCAGGCAACAGGTAGTTTTGTCTGGTGTAGGGCACCCAATACCTGAACTGAATGTTCAAAATTCTGCACAAGATGCTGGCCTCTATTTGATTGTTTTAAAACGTGAGTTATTGACCTTGGCAAGCCACATCCATATCTAAAGCTTGGAGCCCATAATGACTCCCCCACAGGGAGGCTGTCTGTGGAAACCGCATACGTTCTATGGTAAAACTGTTTTGTAAATGGTAACGTGCTGAATTAATATAAGGGCAGTTAACATATAGTGTGTTCACGATGTGCTGGCCATTAGGTTGCGTGCACTTGTTCATTAAATCCTCACAAAAATTGCTGTGAGGTGACACCGATATTGTCCCCTTGCTTACAGATGAGGTCATCGAGGGGCTCAGAGAGATTAAGGAAAGCCCATGGCTCCTGAGTGACAGAGCTGGGTCTGCAGCCCACGTCTGTCTCCAGAGCCCCCACTCTTACCGTGGCCGTCAGGATTATCATTATTGCTGGTGTCATTATTGTCCCAGGTGTCACTCTCCCCTACATTCTGGAGTACCCCTTCCAGAATGAGAGGCAGTTCACTCTCCAAGCTTTGCACACAAGCACAAGTATTGATTTTCCGCCCCATCGAATATTTTTCCTCCCCAGAATGCCCCTGGACTGGAGACAGTTACATATCCTGAGACTCTGCTCCTCCATTTGTCCACTTTTCCATGGACATGACCGGGTGGGTCAGCAGCTGCTTGCAAAGCTGGCTGTGAAGGGCTGACTGCAGCTTGGGATTCCTGGAACAGAGGCACGGTGGACGTGGGCCACCTCCTCACCCTGTGGGCCCCACGGCCAGTCGTTAACCCTTTTCTTTGGGACACATCTATGAGAACCACCCCAGGGGAAAAAGTGAGCCACTGTCTCCAGCAGCGAGCACAGAACTTCAGGAGAGCTAGGTGCAGGGAAGAGGCGAGGCCGCACCGTGCAGGCAGCCCCTGTGATGGAGCCAGGGACGAGCTTTCCAGCAGATCACAGTGACACACGCTTAGCCTTCTCCTCGTGGGCGTGAGTGTGGAATAATTACCCAGGGCAGGAGCACTCAGAGGCAGTGAGCCGGCCAAGGCTCTGAGAAGGCAGGCCTGATGACATCGTTCTGTATCCGTCCCAGGCGTGGGACACGGCAGGGTTGGGCATTAGCTGATTATTGGATTCTGTCAGCAGACAGCTTTCAGCGAGTCCAAGTGGCCAGACCCCAAGATTTCCTCGGGGGAGCACTTAGCTCAGGCACCTGCAGAGGGGCCCTTGTGTGGAGTTCTGCCCCTGGGCGTCGCCTGGGGTTCTTCTGTGTCCACTCAGAGGTGGAGGCAGAGAGCCGCGCGTCTTCCAGGCTTCACGGTGCACAGGGCTCCTGGAGATTAGGGCAGGCTCTGCTTTGCTCCCACCTGAACTGAGCCACAGATTCTTTCTTCTGCGTGTCCCCAGTCAGACACTGGTTTCTGCAGCCTTGCTGGGGGCTGTGGAAGGAGATGGTGAGTGGTTGGATGGGAGGGAGAGAGGGAGAGCCGTTGCTGTCACGGAGTGCAAGGTCGAGGGCAGGTGGACACGAGAGGCTACATTTTCCAATCAAGAGAGGCCCAAATGGCAACAATAGGGACTAAACTTAGCTGCAAAGAAGAACTTACTTGATTTTGAAGGTAAGCCAGGATGCCTCTAATAATAGTGTTGCAGTAATTACATTTTATGATTTATGATATTTACTGTTCTAAGAACTTTATTTTATCATTTAATCCTTCCAGCCACCCTATGAGAAAGGCATGATCATTAGGTTTCCATTTAATAGCTGAGGAAGCTGAGGTTCAGATAAGTTAAATAACTTACCAAGGTCAGCAGCTAGAAAGGGACAGAGCCAGAAGTGAGGCCCAGGCAGGCTGAGGCCACAGCCTGGGCTCCTAACTGATGCTTTCAGCTGCCTCCCTGGAGAGAGGAAAGATGTGCTGAAGACAGCTCCATGTGGCTGGGCTGGGCGCACACCTGGAGGCAGGGAGTTAGTGAGGGGGCTTCGTGGGTTTGTGGACCTTGGAAGGGTGTGGGGATTCTCAGTGGCTGTGAGCGTGGCCTTCTCACTGATGCCTCACTCCCTGTTCTCCCTTCCCACACAGTTCTCCATGCTCCACCCCTCCCCGGAGCTGGGAGGGAGTGGAAGTGAGGAGGAGGGATCCTTGTGGGGGTGAGTCTAGCCTAGGATGCCTCTGCCCTCATCGGCTTTCTCTCCGCACAGTTGCCTGACTCACACCTGTTGCATTAGGTCATCAACTGCCAAGCGGGGCCGAGGGGTCAGTCACCTTTTCCATCCATCCTCTGTCCTGATCTGAGTTATCTTGCACAAGTGGTGCCCCCAGACCCCGTAGCTCTGGCCCTCCTGGTCTCCTTTGCAGCTTAGCAGGGTTTTTATCTGGCCCAGGAGGACTTGTCAGTTTCAAGAGCCCCACCCCGACCTTTTAATAAACATTTCCTATGTTATCGGAATATTTCTTAATTCATTCCCTTCTGTCCCTGAAAATCTAAATCCTATTTAAGTTAATGCCCTTCATTTTCATTTATAAAGACAGATACAAAATAATTATTTCCTATCTCCGTGGCTTCCTTATCTCTGGTCCTAATAATGCCTTCGGCAGACGAGCATTTCCCGTCAGTTGAAACAGTGTTTGTTTTTTGTTCTTTAAAGAAGAAAAATAAAATGCTTCCTTGGGCTTTGTCTCATCTCTCTGCTCTCTTCTCAGCCCCTTTCCTCCCCCCCTCTGCCTCTGCCTGGTGCCTCCCTCCCTCCCCTCTCCCTCTCCTGCCGTCCGGGTTGCAGCCAGGCTGACTCCTCTCATTTTTTGGTTGGTGCTGCAGTCTCTCTGCAGCCTTACATCTGAATTTCATCAGCCCCTGAGCCTCCTTTGAGCTCAAGTCCCCCCAGCTAGTAAAATTGGTTTGGATGAGCAGACGCAGTCTCAAGAAGAAACATTCTTTGGTTTCCTCTCATGAAAACTGGTGAGCAGAGACTTCGCAGTTCTCTTCTCCAGGCATCTCTTTGAAGTGTTTGATTGAAAGGAGACGGGATGAAAAGGGATGGGGGTAGGGGTGGGCACAAGGCTTCCAGGTTTAAGCAGCATCTCTGAGAGCAGGGACCCGACTTCTGGGACCCTCTCTGTTCCTTGCCATTTGGGTTGGGGCAACATTGACTGTTATTTTTGGCTATTCTGTACCTGATCCAGTCTTTTGCACTCCTTTCTTTTATTTTGAGATAAAATTTAACACAATTTAGATCTGGAGTTTGTGAGAAAGTCATTAATGGAAGCAAGGGTTTTAGGGATCAGTTCAGTTCTCAGCAAAGAGCTGTTCAAACCCAACAATTGGTACTTGCCACGTACCTTCTCCGTGCCAGCCATCAAAGTGATCCCATTTATTGTTCTCAACTGTCCTGTAACCTAGGTGCTGTCATTTCCCTATTTTACCCGTGAAGAAACAGAGCTTAGAAAGCCTAACTTGCTCGGGACCCTCAGCCCGCAATGCTGCAGCCGGGCTTAGAACCCAGGCCGCCTAACTCCCCAGTCTCTCCTCCTGACTCCTGAGCCTTCCTTGTGCCCCTCCCTCTCTCCGCTCACCTTGGCCTTCAAGGGGAAAACAACTGTCACTCTTCCAGCTTTCAACTCCGCCCAGGCCAGGAAGGAACTTTGAGCAGCTCTCCCGTGCAGGCATCTGACCGCTGCACCCTGAACCCCTTCCTCATCTGTAGGGCATGCAGGTTATGAGACAGAGCGAGAGCCACAGGGAACAGCATCTGCAAGCGTGGTGCTAGGGAGAGGCATGGACTGCTGGACGGCACCTTGCACGCTCTCTAAATCAAAGCCCTTCGTTTTACAGTCGAGGAAGCTGAGGCCTAGGAAGGGGCAGGTTTAAGGCCCAGCCCCCAGGGCTCTATTTCATCTTCTGGAGGAACATGTGGAGGACACGTGGGAGTGGGCTGAGGGAAGCCAGGGAGTTGGGCACCTCCTTCTGTGAGACCCAGACTTGGGATTTAGGGGGGCCAGCAGTGACCATAGGCCTACAGATAAAGAAGGAGGGATCATGAGACCAACATTCCTAGACAACCAAACTCTAAAAGGTGCGAGTGGCCCTGAGGCCCCAGCTCCTCCGAGCAGTGCCTGTTTGGGGCTAGTGGCCAGGGCTGACCAAGCAGTGCTGGCTTTCTTCGGTCTCCCTGTAAAGTCCCAGGGGACCAGCTACCTGGTTGCCCAGAAACCTTACAAAATATTTTCAACACAGCCTTTGTGCCAATCAGGCCAGAGGGCAGAGAGGATAACATCTCTAGGAGGCCCCCTAGCTGAAGACTATTTCCAAAGCGATGTGAATTGCACAGCCGGCCTATAGAATGGGCCACTTGAACTCCAGCCCTGGCCAGCTGAGATCACATCTTCCAGCTGATGGTTGAAAGGTGGTAAGAAGTCTTCCTTCTCCTTGCCCCAAGATGCTACCCTGAGAACTACTCTCTGGCTCCTAGGAAGGACTTCTAACAATAGACATGTAACAAGCAAAGAGAAGCATATTAAGCCACTGGCCTAGCTGGGTTGAAATGGGGCCATGAAGGAATGGGGCTCCAGGACAAGGGTGGTTTGGTGGTTGTGTGAGTTGCTGGTGACGGGGCAGATGGGTTTTGAAGTGATCTGAGCATCAAGTACCTCACTGGGGGTTCAGGACCTTGGAGCAGGGGAAGAATGGGAGAAGGCTTGGGGGAGGGACAGTCTTGCCATGCTGTGGGCTGAAGGAAGGTGCTGCATGGCCCAGAGGAGACGACGCGGCCTGGGAGTTCCCAGCACTGGGTGCTGGTCCCACAGATGCCTGTCTGAGCTCTAGTTTCTACTCCCACAAAATGAGAGTGTGTGGCCATCAATATTTTCCAAGCTTCCATTTATTCAAGTACTATTTTTATGAGTTTTGTCAGATCTTCAAATATTTTTCTTTCAACTGCTTACGTTTACATTTGCCCTCACTCTAAACATACGATCCTTAATCCATGGGTTTGGCGTGCATGTTATACTGTTTGTAACGTATATTAAAGTAAACAGAAGTGGTAATTTTCTTTAAGGCTGATGTGTGTATCACCTGAAATTGCCTTTTGTGCCCCTCTGAGGGCCTCTGGGTTAAGTGACGGCAGCCCCCTGTTTCTGCGATGCCATGAGGTTGGGGACTCCTTCCTTTTCCTTTCTAAATGGAGGCTGAGATTTGCAGAAGCTCTGGGTCCCTGTTGGGGAGGAGAACAGGATCTGTGTGTTTCACAGATTCTGAGAGGAATGACAAAGTCAACGCTAATTGTAGCCAATTACTCTATAGGGTGGTGCTGGTAAGGAAATGACTGCAAGTCTAGAGTTGTCTGAGAAGAATTACCATACTGGTAAATAATTTTGACTGAATAATTTTTAATGCTAAAATTTACTACAAGTACTTAGATAATAGAAAAACACCAGTGCCTCCATTAGCGTCTAATAAGGCAGTTTTGTAATGAATAACCCAGCAGTCACACCTGTAATTTTGTGTATAAAGAAGAGGCATTAACTATGTGTTTTTCTTTTTTCTGAAGGGCAGAATTATTTTCTCCCCGCCCCCTGGGGCTGGAGAGCACTCACTGCAAGGTGTCCTAGGTTAGTCCAGTTCACCCCTCACCCAAGGTGCCGAATCTACCAAGGCTGACTGCACTGTGCATCTCCAGCTGGGCCCTGAAGTCCTTTTGTGTCTTCTCCTGGCCATAAGAAAGTGACTGGTTTTTTCTTTTTTCTCTGTGCCTCAGTTTTATCATCTATTGAATGAATATGAAGTGAAATGGTCTGAGAACTGTTATGCTTAAGCACTGTGTGTGTGTGTGTGTGTGTGTGTGTACGTGTGTGTATTCTAGGCTGCTGAGGCATGTTTAAGCAAATGCTGACACTAAGTTGCTTGGAATAATTTTATTAATTTATCATTGTATTTATTCTCATTCATTAAGAAGCTATTAAACACCATCATTCATCATCTGGTCCATCCACCTATCTATCCATTGATCTACATTTTCAACAAGTATTTATCCAATATCACTTATACGCTATACCCTGAGGGAGACACAAAAGCATGTAAGAGAGAGTTCCCACCTTCCAAGACCTTGGAATCTGTTTATCAAGAAGATATTGGCAAATGATAGTTAAGTAACAATACCCCTCAGCAGGGGCCAATGATACCATGAACAAACAGAGGTAAACATTTTAAGAAGTAAATGTTTTAAGAATTCAGAGAAAGAGAGAGATCTGTTTAGAGTGGTAGATTAACAGAAGTATTTGAGGAGGGGGGAAGGCCTGGGCAGGGCATCAAAGGATGCACTGCACTTGGGTTGGCAGAGAAGATAGCAAAGGGTAAGAACCAAGCATTTTCGATAATTAACTCTGCCATCTACTAGCTGTGGGACATCTGGAAAATCTCTTAACAACTCTGGTCCTCAATGTTTTCCTCTGTAAAATGGGGGATTGGACTCGTTGCTCTAAAATTTTATGATCCCGGGAAAATCTAGATGGGGAAGAGCATGAGTGGTTTCGGTAAGGAAGCAGGGGAATAGCTTAATGACCTTTGAAAGACCTTGTTTGATTTGCCCAGAGTGATTGTTCTGCATCAGAAAGAATGGGCTCTGTTTGAACTGAGAGCCATAGCCTGGAGGTCTGATCTGAATTCCCTTTCCTCAGACTGGAAGAAACACAGTCTCACTATCTTGCCAACAACCGCCTGTGGCAAATTCAGTACCCTGCTTCATGCAGCATTTGGAGGAAATTTTTCCACAAAAACAAAAGTTTTTGCTTAATTATTCAGCACACTCATGCATTTAAAAATACTGTCCACTCTCTAACTAGCTGTCTTTTTAACAAAGCTTCTTGGCTTCCTAGGAGCCTGGCGTCCATTGTCTAAAGCGTCCTCATAAAGAACTCGGGCCAGCCATAATCCCAGCTGACCCTGGGCTTAGAGAGGAGCTTCTCCAGTAGAATGAGGTGTCTTAAGTGCCCTTCCGCGGAGATATGAGAAAGGCACATCCAAGCTCCCTAGGGACTGGTATAGGCAGAGTGTGGCTGGGGGTGAGTCGGTAAGACAAGGTCATTTGGCCCAAGTGTAGATGTTGAGTTTTAGGGCATTAGAGAAGTCTTTCTCCCCACTGTCTCTTGATTCAGTTTTATTTACCCTGTCATCTAACATCCATTCACCTCCCATCCATCTAACATATATTTATCGCTTGCTCTGTACCCTACACTGTTCTAGCTCCTGAGGCCTCCTTGTATACAGAAGGATCAGTGCAGACAATGTTCATGGGAAACTGGGAATTTTTCTAGAGGCCTGGAGGGGGCCTTGCAATTTCTGCCTTGCCCAAATTTCATCTCTTTGATGTCTTCCTTTCTAGTTGCATGGCAGTGAGAGGGTCTGGCTCACCTGATGGGGGTCATCCACCCTGAGGAGGGGTCAGACTCAGCTCCCGGAGGGCAGAACCAGGCCTGTGTCACCCATCCACACATGGTTCAGCCCGGCCCCAGGTCCACAGAAGACCAGTGTCAACATGACGAAAATGCTAGTCACCGAGACAGCAGCCCCTAGATGCCAGGCTTACAGCGCTTCCTGCAGTCACCAGCCCGGCGCCAACCCACATGTGTCCCCTTCTTATTCTAGCCTGCTTCCCCAGCCCCCTTGCTCAAGATGCCAGGAATGGCAACATCAAAAGAAAGAGAATGCCTGAAGTTGGAACTGTGAGTCATCCTAGAGTAAAGCCAGAGAGTGCGGAGGGGTTGCCACCTGGCCTGTGAACCTGCTCGAAGGTCTTTCCACCACCACTCACCTTTTCTGGGGAGCTCCCTTCCTCCCATGGGGGGGGTATGGATTGGATGGTGGTGTGGTTGCTGGGAGGGATCGGGTATGAGGTGGGGTGGGCAAGAAATGGGATTGGCGGCCACTCCAACCTTGGGCCACAGAAGGTAGTTCAAGCTCACCAATCATTTGGTTTCCACAGCTAGAATAAGAAAGCATTTCAGTAGACCTCCGTTAGGGCTTCCTGACTATTAAGGTCCCAAGACAATGAGGAGTTATTAAATTAGCCATGACCTTTGATTTCTTCTCCTGTTAAACTGGGATGTGAATGCCTCTCTTGAAGGCACTTATGATGATGATGATGATGATGAAGAGATCATGTATATGCGGGCACTTAGCACAGTGGTTGGTACATAATAGTCCTTTAATATTTGTTGCTGGAACCTGAGTCTGAACCTGAGAGAGGGAAGGGAGTTTCACAAAGAAGGTGGCCTCCAAGCTGCACTAGGAAACTCTTAAGAATATTTTGGCCAATAGGATGCTGCTTTCGATCATCCCCCCTCATGGGTAGTTTGTGTTGCAAATGGCTCTTCGGATATTGACTTTAAAAATGAAATGATTATCCTGAGCCCCTTTTGAAAACATTAAAGACATAGTGCAAAGAGATCCCTGCCTTCCTCAGATCCCATGGTCTGCTCATGCCAGGGGCCAGGGGGCCTCGTGGGCCACTCACACTGAGCCCTGGGTACGAGCATGGTTCCTGAGCAGGCAGGAGAAAAGAAAAGCCCAGTATGCTGTCAAGAAGTGTCTCAGTGTTGTATTGCTCAGCTGATTCTAATTCCTCTTCCATTCTTACATCAAAAGGTGAGAGGGCAGAGATTCTCACTAAGGAAAAAAGAGCAGAGGATAGGCCGACTCTACAAAAGGGAGGCTGTAAGATAGACATGGGCAAGAACTTCCAAAGAGAAAAGAAGCCATTAAAACTGGCCCGGATTGCCAGGGTCACCCTAGATTCTTTTTCAGCCACCTTCAAGAATGGGAGAGGCTACCAGCTATAGCAAGTTCTCACTTAACGTCATCCGTGGGCTCTTCGACTTTCAGGGAAACGATGTATAAGGAAACCAATTTTACCGCAGGCTAATTGACATAAACAAGGAAGGCCCCTCGTCATCTAATCAACTTTATAATGATGCTGAAGGAAGCGCTACTGGAAGATCTGCTGCACGGTCTACCCGGTTCAGGAACGTCATAAGATCACCTTGGAAGCCTTCTTCCAGGTTCTCCGGAGACAAGGCTGGGAAGAGCTGTCATGCTAACTTTCTAGGCTGCTGAGTGCGGTCGGGGTCAGAGGCAGTCCCTTAAAAGGGTCCATTTCACTTCTGCTGCCATTTGGTAAAGGAAGGCACGGGGCTTGGAGATTCATTTGACAAGCGGGGTCAGGAAAATGGCAGTTGTTGATCCCAGGTGGCCAGAAAGGCTCCCAGTGAAGGTAAACAGGCGCGGAGATGGATCGAGAGGTGAGGGGTCACCCCATTAGGAGGCTGTCAGGCCAGCTGTCTCCCGGAGTGTCTGGAGAGAGGGATGCATGTGCCACTGGCCCTATCCCAGCATGCGAAGGGGGAGGTGGGGACCAAGGACAAGAGCAGCAGGATGGAGGAAGGGGACCCCAGCAAGAGTGAGAGGGCCCCTCTAGCCCAGGCACTGTTCCTGCTTGAAGCATGGGTACTGCCAGCTTTGGGCAGCTATGCCTCGTGCTGCAATTGTGCCAAAGGGAGCTGAGTGGTTGGCTAAAAAAAACTCCACTTACTCATTTGCATGTGGTTTTGCATTTCATCTGCATACTATTTACTTAATGTCATATGCATACAACTTCCCAGCTCCTGCTTTTTCTCCTCCCCAGCCCCCCAGGCTCCTTCATCTCCTTCCTTTCTCAGCACCTCTGCCCCCAGGTTTTTTCTCCCCAGTTTGTGCTCTTCGGGGTCCGAAGGAGTAGAAAGAGCAGGGGTTTCGGAGCTGGGTGGATCCGCCTCTAATCCAGCATCCTCTGTTATCTCTCTCTCAAGCTTCAGCAAATCCGAAATCTTTCTTACTCTCACCTATAAAATGGGAGCAGTGAGATCTATGTCTCAGAGTCGTTGCAAGAATAAATTAAATAGTCAGCAAAAAGGCAACTGGCCCTACAGTAGGGATTCGACGAGAGCCACCAAACTGGTCTGCTCTCTCCCGATGCCTTCTGCTTTGATGTGGGAAACCCAAAGGCTCTGGAGACCCTACTTGGTGCTTTCCTTGGAACCTGTGACCAAACCAGTTGCTTCTTCAAAGTGTCCTGTTCCTCCATCACACGTCCAGGCTGCTTTTAGAGCCAGGGCAGAGCAGCAGTGTAGGCACCAGTGCTCCTCCGGGTTTCCAGGGTCCTCCAGCCAGGGTCACCCTCCCAGCGCCCAGAGCCCAAGGGGCCCTGCGCGCTAATCTCAGGGTGGCTCGCCTCCTCTGCAGCCTCTCCCAGGCCTCACATCGGCCTGATCCCCAAATCCCTGGCTCCACGGGTGTGCCAGCTTGTGGAGGATGCTGGCACCAGCTCCTCAGAACCCCTCGCCTGTGTCTCCCAACAGCACCCTGGCTTCTCTCCAGGCCTTAGATTCAGAGTTTATGTTTTGAGAGATGAACAGTGAGAAGAAAACTACTAAATCTTCACTCTGCATCCCGACAAGTCTCTTCTTTGAAACTCTCCTTCTATCCCCTCGTCACTTCTGGTCAGTCATCTTTGTTTTCTCTTTTCTCTGAAGCAGGGCAAAGGGTTACACTGTAAAATAATAATAGCCACCCCCCGGAGCATTTGCTCTGTGCCCAGCGCTGTTCTGAGCACCATGCGTACCTTCGCATTCAATCTTCTGAAAGCCCCTGGAGTGGCAATCCCTGTTATCCCCGCTTTACACGTGCGACGAAGAAATGAACTTGTCCAGCCCGGGAGGGTGGAGCCTGGATTCTAACCTGGGCAGCCAGCTCCCAAGTCCATTCTCTTGACTGTTTGTCACTGTGGATCAGCACATGGGAGATGCGAGTAGTAGAAAAGCAAGTATTCTTGCTGCTTTCCAAATGTGGGATAAAAGAAGCCAGACTTCTGTTGTAGTTAGTGGGGTTAGCTTAGGCATCAGGGAGAACTACTTGCTTCAAAGAATTAACAGCAGAGCCATCACTATTATATGTATGGGACGCGGTGGCTCTCTTGGGCCGGCAAAAACCACATGTCTCTAAGCACGGAGGAGAGGTGGTGTTTGTCGAGTAGGGATAAAATTAAGAACATCTGAAAGATGACCAGTGAATCAGTCAATCAATGGATTAATCAATATTTTGTAGAAGGTACTTTAGTAAGAATTTGTTAGGCACAGAGTGAGGATGGGCGGGGCAACCTCCTTCGGTTCTTTCCAGGTCCATAAAGCCTCATAGTTTGGGCAGACAGGTGGCAGACTCCATAGCCTGTTCCTGCCATCACGTGGTCCAGGTCTCTGTCCATATCTGCTCAGGTCCAGGGTCCCCTGCCTCTGGGCTGGGACAGCCCCACAGCTCCGGATTCACTCTAGACTCACTGCCAAAGCGTTTGCCCGGGACCATGTCCCTGGTGAGCTGGCCTAATTCTTCCTTTGAGTTCCCTCCACAGGCCTTTGAACCTTGTTGGTTCCTGGGAGAGTTGAGTGTCAGTTCTTTCTGATCTTATCATCTGGTCATAAGTTTACAAGAGAGTAATTCATTCACTTAGCCATTGGTTCAAGTATTCTTTAAACACTTGTTAACAGTCTCACATGCCACAAGCCCTGTGCTGGAGCCCAGGGGCAGGGATCAAACAGTTCCGCGTGCGCTGCTCTCAGGAGCCTCCCGTGAGTGGAGGAGACAGACTACTCCAGAGAAGGCTGCACCGCATCCCCAGATCCATCCTGGCTTGGGGGGACAAGCTAGAAAATCTGCCCCTTGATCAGGGTCCCTCATGGATCCTGTATTTTTAGTAGGGCTGCATTTGCCATCCATCATGTCAATTAATTAATTAATTGCATTTTATTTTATATTCTGGGAGTTTGGGTGTTTTGAAGGCAAAAATGAAAATGTATGCAAATCAGCACACAAATTTATGCAAAGACAACATGAAAATGTGTCCCCAGATTTCCTGGGAAAAAAATCTGGAAGCCTCAGCAGTCCCTCAGCAGGCTGCCTGTCCCCAGGCCTGTCCTGTCTTCCCTTTTGTTTGGGTTCTTAATCTGTGCTGGGCTCCTCGCCTGCCCACTCTGAGGTCAGTAACGCAGGTGGGCAGCCGGCAGCCTGGTTATCTGTCATCCCAAAACCTCTCCGCTTCCCGAGCCACCAGAAAGCTTCCTCCCTCCCTGTAATCGGCTTTCATTTAAAACAATCAAGAGATTTCCTACCACTTTTCCCTATGACCGGGTTTCACAAAACACCCAGATGCCGAGTTTCAGGCTTGAGGCTCGGCTTGACTAAGGAACTTAGCAGAGGATGTTGGCAATGCCCGCTTGTTATTGAACAATAAATCTGAGCCATTTCATTGACCGTCTTCTGTATGCATAGCCTGGGTTCCCAGGAGAGCAGGGAGACCGCACAGTCAGGGCTGGGGAGGATTGCAGAGACCTGCGCTTTCCAAGGTGAGGCTGCCCAGCAGGTGTCACAGTGATGAACAGCCTGTCTCCTGCTCTGAACGGTAAACCTCTTGGAAGCAGGTTGATGGGAGAAGGGGCTCTTAGGGCGGAGGCTGACAGGGACAGCGTGGGAGGAGAATTGGCCATCAACTGTAGTGTCATAGGTAGTATGGTTTTGCAGAGTCGGAGAGCAACATGAGCCTGGCAAGGCAGGCTCCAGGCAGCCAGGGTTGGGAAGGACAGCGAGAGGGAGAGAGGGCTGGGCTGAGGCATGAGCTGGCTGCCCTCTCATGTACATACTTCCTGCCGGGAGAGCGGGGATGTGGCCCTGGGGCCAGGTCCTTGCTTAGGCACACACAGGCTCACGCGCCATCAACTTATCAAGCCTGGCCAGACCCTCCTGAAACTGTGGAAGCTGGAGGCTGCTGGAAGGGTTTGAGTTGGGTTGAAGAACTTCCAGAGGGTGGGCGTTGTGAGACATGGAAACAGGTGACTAAGAGGATGTGAAAGCTCCTTCCCTTGGAGAGCCTTTGAAACAAACTGGGAGCCCATTTGTTGTGTGGGAGAGGAGGTACAGTTGTGTCTGGAGGCAGGGGACAGACTGGATGGCTCTGGCAGACCCAGGACACTGGGGATAGATCTTCCCAAGTAGACCATGTGCAGTGCCGCATGGACTTGCCGGCCCACGTGTGGCCACACCCACGGACACAGACTTCAGCCTTTCTCCTTCCCTCCTTCTGAGAGTCAGCAGATCAGCAGGTCAGCGGAGCGTCTCCCAGTCCGGACTGGAGCTCTGTTCTATGCCATCGCTCACGCCCTCTCCCTTTCCTGTGTGGGTGCAGAGCGTCTCCCATCTCTGGGGGAGCAGAGCAGGGCAGCCTCGTTGCCATTCCGGCCAGCGCCTGGCTTAGCCCTCTGGAGGGGCGCAGGGCAGCATTCTGGTGAGCAAGCATGTCAGAGCGGCCCTGGCGTTTCCCTAGAACAATTGAAATTGCTTTTTTTACACCTCACTGCACTATGCCAACCCTGATTCACATTATTTGTGCACTCGCTAAGTGTACATTATCTGATCCGTCACCCTGTAAAACGTTGCAAGAGGAATCTGTGGCTCCTGTCGGCTGCTGACTGTGGGTCAGGCACAGGAGTCTCTGTACAAATATTTTTGCAAAATGGGAAGGAAGGAATAAACCCGATGTCACCACTGGACAAGAGCCCACCATGGCTGTGGGCTTGGGGAGAGTCCATGCCTCCTGCCCCAGAAACTCAGACTCTCCTGGAAACACAGCTCAACCAGGAAGCCCGGCAACTTCTCCTGCATGGCCTCCTTTCTGTGTCACATTATCTAACAGGAGGAGACAAGCAGGAGGGGAAGTTAGTCTTTGAACCCAGCTATGCAGATTTCCTCTGACTGGAGCTAACAGATCCGGAGAAAGCTGGAGGCAAGAGGCAGAGTGGGGGTGGGTGGGACTGCAATGGTCTCAGCCTCCCTGGGTGACTAGGGCTCCCTGTCCTGCTCAGTCCAAGGTGCTCTTAGAATTGACCAAACACCCTGGGATTCGTCCGTGCTGGGGCATCTGGGAGCTCTGCTAACTGACTGCCAGCTTCTCCTACCAACCCCTCGAGATAGCTTACCTCCAGGAAGCCCAGGGGCGCTAGAAAACAGATTCCTACTTTTGACCAGCTATTTTGACTTTTGTTTCTCTCTCCTATAATCTGGCTAAATGGGACACTTTGTTTTTTTGTTCTTGGAGATCTCGCTCTATCTCACATGGTCACTGGGACTTTGGCAATCCATCTCGCTAAAGATCAGGGCCTTATTTCTAAATGGGAACAGCCAGGCTGTTCTGTAGGTTGGCTGAGAACCCCTGTCCAAATTCACAAGGGGATTCCGTTCTCTGCAGGAAGAACTTCAGGTGCATCTTCACATTCAAGACAAATGACTTGCTCTGCAAGAGTTCAGATTTCCTGCACCGTCTTGGCTCTGGGTTTAATTCACTGCATTTAATACACAAGGAGAGCACACAGGGCCTGCGAGATGGAGGAAGCAGAACGAGAACAAGGCCTTCCCTGCCCCGCGGTTGCTTGTGATCTGCTGGGATTGACAAATGGCTCTCTTTCCCAGCTGCTCCTGATTTGGATCCAGCCCCAGGGCTCCTGAAGGGCATTTTGCAGCAGTGAAGCCCAGGGGTCACCCAGCCGAGAACCACATTTCCTTTCTGCTGGCAGGAGCCAGCAGCTTCCACATGGGAGCTCGCATCCTCGGAAAACAAGGAATCTGACGCCTCACCGACAACTCATTTTCTCAACCTTTATTCCGGGGGAAGGCGACTCTGCGCTCCAGCTGCCATATTGTGGCTGCAACCCCTGATGCACCATCAATTAAAAACAGCAACAATTATGCCCGAGAAGGAAGCCACAGATAATAGGCTTCCATTAGATTAAGTAGTTATAGGGAAAAAAAATAGAACCTATACTTCGGCTAATTAAACCCACTCACCATCTGATTAAGATGTGTTGTGAGACCATGGAAAAGTACCAGGCACTAACTGTAAGTGATCTGGCACAGATGGGAATTAATAGGATATTCCTTGGCATAGAGATAATGGATCTCCATAGAGGTTAATCAGAATCATTAATAAGCATTGACAAGATGGACAATACCACACAGCTGGCACCCAATGTTGGGTTGGGGCAGGCCATGCTCCTAATAGAAATGGCTTTTCAGTTCCATTCCACCTACTGAGGTCGGCTGCCAAGGAGGGAGGGATGCGCTGGCCTCCTGAGATGCCATCAGATTTGAAGTTCTACTGCAGTTTTAGACCTGCTGTCAGGTCTCCAGGGAGGGGAATAAACATGGAGTTAGGACCCAGGTGTGTGCCGCACCTTAGCGCTTCGACGGGAGCCAGGAACCAAAGCAGTGGGTGCCCTGGGAAGGCAGCGTGCCCATTACTGAGAGCTGCACTCTTCTGGGGGGCGGGGCTCGGGTTACCATGGGAACCAGATCTCCATCAGGGTTTAGGGCCAGAGTGGGGCCTCATGGGCAGCCCAAGGGTGAGAGTCAGGGGCAAACCCAAGAAATGAGAGCTGGGAGAAGCAGCTGGGGGGAGGGAGGTGAGCAGGCCCCGCGCCGGGGGTGGAGCGAGCGTGCGGGCAGGAGGCGGCTGGCCCGAGCTCCGAGTGTGCCCAAGGCCCATTTAGTAGCTACTCTCCAGCCAGCTCTGTCCTTCCCAGCAGCTGTGAGGAGAGCACCCGGGCCTTGCCTTCTAATTACCACTAATTGGGTAAATGCTGAGACGGTCTCTCTCTCCCTTCTCCTCCACTCCCTCCCCCCACAAAGGCAACTGAGAGACACAGAGAGGTCAAAAAGAGACTTTTCCAAATGGAGACAGGCGAGGATGACACGGCGTGCATACCAAGCGGCCACTGCCCACGGGAAGGGAGGGGACAGAGGGAAGGGAGGCCTCTGAGAGTGGCAGCTTCCAGGAGTCACTGAGAAGGAGAGGGAAGAAATGGGACAAAGGTGGGGGCTGAGGTTCGGGGCCCAGGCCACTTTACCCATCTGCCTTCCTCTCCCTCCCTCGGAGCAGCGGGGATGTCTTGCTTCGGTGGGAAGCGATGGGCTCAGTCTTGGGGGCTTGCCCTTCCAAATGCCCTCCAGTCTGGACCCTGGAACTCCTGGTCTATGTCTATGGAGTAGGTTCTTCTGGTCATCTGGATGGGAGGCAGAGACCAGCAGGCTCTGTGCAGGGTCAAACACATCAATGGAGGACCTCAGGGCAAAGACAGGTCTTTTTACCTTTCCCCTGGGCTGTGGGTAGGAGCCATGCTTGTGTCTGACACAGGACAAGAAGGGGTGAGGTAATAAGTTAGTTGCAGGCCTTGTGTTTCTCTTTATTTTTATTTTGTAAAGCTTGGAGGTGAAAGGGAATGGCCATCGCATTTTACATATGCGAAAACTGAGGCCATGTATGAAGTGGCCTGGTACCTGTTCATTTCTATTTTATTTTATTTTTAAAAATGTTTTTACATGTAGGCAGCCAAAAAAAGGCCAAGGAAATGATGATCACCGTCTCCCCTGAGAGCCTGAGGCATGCCAGGTTTTATTCCAAGCAGCTACCTTCCTGAAGAGGGGCACTGTCCAGCCCATGGAGAGGGACTCACCTTGGTTCGTTCATTTTTATTTTAGAGCCAGGACAAGAATCCAAAGTGGCTAAAGTTCTAGGCAATCTACTACTAACCCATAATGCCTAAAAAACATATTGCTTTGGTTTTAAGTTATGCGAGGAAAACATGTTTGTTTGTTTTTTAAAAAAAGTTATTTAAATAGTACAGAAGGGTTTAAAGTGAAAACTAAAAGTCCCCAAGTCCCCCTTTCATCTCCTAGGTCCCATTAATGATCCTTTGAGAAATTTCCCTGGCTGTACAAGCATGCACGTTTGTACAGACTTCTCTCAAATTAAAAAGACTTTAACACTGAATTTCCACTTTGTTTTTTCATTTGTCTATTATAATTTTATTGTTCTTTACAGTTACAAAGTGCTTGCATTCCCACATTAACCCGTTGGGGAAGTGGGATAGGCATTACTGTCCCGGTTATCAGATTCAGGGAAGCTAGGTCAGCTGCCTACTTACTGTTAGGTATCCGTTTATTGTTGGAGCTAGAACTCAAACCTGGGTTTTTTAGATTCAGATCCAGTGCTCTTGCCACAATAACAACAATAGCCAATTCACACTGAGGATGGCAAACATTCACGAGCCCTTACCGAGTGCCAGGGACTTCTCTGCGTGCTGTTCCATTATCTCATCAAATCCCCATAACTCTAGGAGATGCACTGTTATTACCCTCTGCAGTTCACAGATGAGGAAACCAAGTCAGAGAGCTTGAATAACTTGCTCAGGGCCACACCACTAGAAACGGGTGGTGCTGGGGTTCAAACCCCAGAGCTCGCCAGAGTCTGCATTCTTTCCTTCCACACCACTCTCACTTACTCTGTGCCAGGCACTCTAGATGCTCTTTATATGTGGTAGTTCATTTAATCCTCATGACGACACTATCAAGTGCTGCTAACAACGCTGTACATCTTAACCAATGTCCCAAGCTCAGAAAGAAAGCATCTTCCAACAGCTTGGGGACAAGTCTAGGCTACACGGCCTATCTGGATCCTGAATAAATCAATCAGTGGCCCAAAAAGAACACCCAAGTAAATCTTAGTTAGGGACACTAATAATCACATCAGCTATCATCCACTGAGTGCTTACCCCATCCCGGGTTTGTGCTAAAGGCTTCCCTACACCTCTCTGTTCCATCTTGATAGCAACCTGTGATGGAAAGGTTGTGATCCTCATATTACAGACGGAGAACCTAAGGCTCAGAGGGGTTAAATAATTTTCCAAAGGCCACATAGTAAGTAGAACAGCCAAGACTGGACTCAGGCCCACCTGATCCCCAAGTGTGATGTTGTTTCTGCCCAGCCTCTATCTTGTCCAGAATGATGGGGGCATCAGTGTCCTCTTTCTGTCCCATTCCGAGGCCTGGGACAGTCCCAGCCAAATACCTGGGGAGACTAGTCCATCTATGGTCATAGCCTCTTCTATTCCAAATGAATAATGTCTGGGCCACTGGTTCAGTCTGATCTCAATGCTCCTGGAAAAGCATTCCCCCTCCGCCAGGCTATTAGAGTTTGTAGGCTGGTTTGCTGGACACATCGCCAGGGTTTGAGCATCTCGCTTGCCCTTTGAACCCCTCTAGCATTTGAGATGCATCTCTTGACACTTTGCATCTGCCCTGTATCAGGTCAGTTGAGTCCTTGCATCTGCCCTGTTGGACTGTAGGCACTGCAGCACACCTCAAAACATGTGGTCAAGAGCTTGCACATAATAGATGCGCAATAAATGAGCCCTT
This sequence comes from Miniopterus schreibersii, assembly GCF_964146895.1. NCBI lineage: Eukaryota > Metazoa > Chordata > Mammalia > Chiroptera > Miniopteridae > Miniopterus > Miniopterus schreibersii. The sequence goes on along the minus strand of NC_138112.1, from coordinate 5,696,916 downwards.
CAGGGCCACGATGACCTGAATTTCAGGGTCAGACTTTACTGGTAGGAGCTCCATGTGTGAAACTTTCTTCATGGGCAGCCGCATTTGAGGTTCCATCCTTGACTATCCTTCCTCTTCAGGGCCTGTGCCAGCTCTTCCCCTGGCGCTCCTGGATAGGAGGCTCACTTGGTTCCCACACGCCAACTGCAAGCACCATGGCCTCCATGCAGATGGTTACAAAAGTTACAGTGAGGATGTCCTGCTAAGAGTTCATGGGTTCACACCAAGGAGACAGCTGTCATTTTGGTTTCCCAGCGTTCTCTGGGGCCAAAGGGTGTGAGTTCGGCAAAGCAACACAACCCTTCCCAAATGCTTCGCCTGCAAGTTGGTGAACAGCTATACTTCTGTGCAAATCAAGGAACAAAAGTGTGAGTGTACATGTATATTTCTCAAAAGCTGTTGTGTGAGGCAGGGGCCAGATGCGATTTTTCACTGGTTACTGGGGAAGGGGAGGGGAAGCTGGGGCCTCATCCCACTCAGGCCTGTGGCGACTTAAGACCCCCTGCTCTGTAGCTGTGGGAGAGGGGTAGACTGTTACACTAGCACAGGGGGCTTCCCGATCACTCCTCCCCCACCCTCAGCCGCTGGCAACCACCATTCTACTTTTGTCTCTGAATTTGACCACTCTAAGTCCCCCATACAAGTAAAATCTACAGCATTTGTCCTTATTTTACTTAGCATAATGTCCTCAAGACTCATCATGTTGTGACACATGTCAGAATCCCCATCTTTTTTGAGGCTGAATTATGTTCCATTGTGTGTATATACCATATTTTGTTTTTCCAGTCAGCTGTCGATGGACACACAGGTGAGGTGTTGAGCTCCATGGAACTGTAGTTTTCTTCTCTTGCCACATACATGCAGCCAGTTATGTGTTCAGGATGCACACGTGGAGCATGTACAGTGTAGCAGGGTCTTGATGAGCCTTGTGGATGATCAGAGAAGTCGAACAGTGTCCCTACTCTTCCAGTGATCACAACCTTGACAGGAAGCTAGTTCTTTAATTAGGGCACAGTGAGAGTTGTGCCATGGCTCCGGGGGCACAGGTGTGGCTGAGAAACCCCACCCTTTGGGTGGCGGTAGCAGGAATTGATTTCAGAGGCCGCCTGGGGATATCCTGGCTATAAAGTCTAGACCGAGACGTCATGGGAGTGACTGCCTGGGACCTGTCTCCCGGGCAGAAGCAGCATGGGTCATTGAGAGCTGATGCCATGTGAGGCTAACCCAGGAACAGAGCATCAGGTCTGAGTTCAGAAGGAAAGCTGGAGCCCAGTCCTGGCACTGCCACCCCTTGGTCTGCACAGCCCTCTGTGCGGGCCCTTCGGCTCTCAGTTAGGATAATACCTACTCTGCCTGGTGGGCATTAAATGAGGAAGTGCTGTAAGCTCTGGAGGGCTGAGGAGAGGTTTGCCTCTTGTGTTGCCTTCCCATTCACACAGCTAAGAGACGGTGCTGTCTTCACACAAACGCTGCAGCTGTTCTCGCCAACTCGGGGGCTGGGGCCCGCCCATCCATCCCCACGCTTTGTTGTTTGCCAGCCTTAGCTGCCCAGTCTGCCTGTAAAAGCTAAGAATATGTTATAAAACTGCCATAAGGTTTTATGAGCCCTCCTTCCTTCCCGGGGACCGATCTCGGTGCTGTGAATCATACCAGCGTCCGCATGCGGGGCCCTGAGTGCGGGCCGGAGAAGGAGAGCAGGTGGGACGGGAGGGGTGGCCTCCTGGGCTATTTGGAGCAGCAGGACTGTGCTGCCTCACAGGGGCTTCAGCTCCGGGTGACCTTGCCTGACTCTCCTGCCACTTTGGTTAGTTGGGCCATTTGGTCTGGCCCGAGAGACAAGAAAGAAAAAGGGAAAGAGAAGGTGGGAGAAGGTGTATTGGCACAATGCAATAGTTTGTGGGCGAACTTGGGACTTCTCACCTCTTCTGTCTTCTGGTTGTGTGGCTAGGAGGGCCACTTAACCTCTCGGAGCCTTAATTCTGTCATCTGTAAAATGGGGACAATGATAGTACTAAACTTACAGGGTTGTTCAAATGAAATAATGGGAGTAATGCGCTTAGCAAGATGTCTGCCACAAAGTGCTCAATGTATGTTAAATATTATCATTTTTTCACAGTGTTTAGTAAGTCGTAAGTGTCCAATAAATATTTTATGAATGAAAAAGTGAATGTGTGAATAAACACATGTACAACATGAAATAGTTCAAGAAGAGGACAAGAGAGAGAAATCCTAGTTCTGATGCCACTCCCTCCATGAAACCCTCTCTTACCCTCTCTGGCTTCTGTTTCCCTCAGCCACAAATTGAGAGTTTGAGTTAGTTTACCTTCAAGGTCTCTCCCAACTCTCATTTTGCCAGCTTCTTGATTCATTCCTTAATTCATTCCTTTGCGGATTAATTATTGAGCATCTATTCATGCTAAGCAGTGTCCTATGTACTGTGATCAAAACGCATGAACCTTGCCTGCTTGACTCTTGCTTTCTAGTGGTGGCAGAAGTGAAACACACAGAAAACATGTTGGGTAAGTAAGTTATAGAAAAGTTAGAAGTCATTACGTTCTGTGGAGAACTGGAAAGCAGGGTGAATGCTGGGAGAAAGGTATTGCGGTCTTAAGTAGGGAGGTCAGGGAGGTCTCCGCTGATATGGTGCTCTTGGGGCAGAGGAGGTGAAGAAGTGCGTCATGCTGATATCTGGGGAAGTCCAGATAGAGAACAGCCATGCAAAGGCCCCGAGGCAGGAGCTTATCTGGCATGGCAAAGAATAGCAAGGGGCAACCCCCCCCCCCCCCCAGTTCACTGAAGAAGAGAGCAGAATGTGATGTATTTCCTTCAGTTGACCATGGAAACACTCTAACTATGGGCCATCACTCCTCTTCCTGACCTGTGTCCCCTGTTCTCCTGTCCCCAGTCTCCCTATGTCTGTCCTGGTCAAGGTTGTCTTTCCTGAGAATAGATGGCACTGAGTAAGTTTCTTTTTAAATTGAATAATTTAAATGTTATCAGTCACTCTGTTGGGTAGAAACAAAACACCAGACCTTTGGTTGGGCAGGAAAGATTGCAGAGCACCTTTGCCTGGAAGAAAGGGGCATGTGACATCTGGCTCCCACTAATTCTGCCTGGTGGGAAGAGCACCAGACTGGAGGCAGGACGCCTGGTTTGGCAGCGGCCCTGCCGGTAGCATGCTGTGAAACCTGGCTCGAGGCATTCCAAGCTGGACTTTGTCTCCTCTGCTCTATAATTTGGGGGTGTTGAACTTGAAGAATGTTCTCCAAGTCCAGCGGGCCTATTCCATGTTTCCACAAGACTATCAACTCCTAGAAGGGTAAGTCCAACTCATCTTGAATTCTCAGCATCTGTACCCCAGGGACCAGGCTCGATGAATAAGTGGAGAGCATGGCCTTAGGGAAAGGGGCCTCCCTATAGCCTGGGCCCTCTATCAGGAGACCACCCTAAGCACGAGCCCTTTGCCTGCTCCGGCCTCAGATAACCTGTTCCACTGAGGAGTGACTCCTTCAGCCCAGGGACTTTCAAGGTGTTAGTTGATGGGAAGATCAGTTTGTTTACTTTCCATTAACTTCCCTTGAGTGGGCTGTGTGTAGGGAGAGGGCATGCTGGGAGCTGGTTGGATGGGTGGACAGGCCCGGGCCAGCCTCTCTTCCTCCGAGAGGCCCTCCTAGGCCAATTTTCCTCTTCTTTTCCTTACTCACCTTCAGTTCAAAGCTGTGCCTCCGAAAGCCTCCAGCCCTTAGTCCTGGGAGTCTCCAGCCTGACTTTGGCCTCACCTGGAGGCCCGCCGCCCGAATGCAGGGAAGCTATGTTCCTGCATGCATGCCCACACTCCTGCGAGGTGAGGCCCTGCTGGCTGCAAGGGAGGCCCAGCGATTGCCCTGCTATTGATCTGCAGATGGGGATTCTGAGGCAGGCCTCTGTCCTCCAAGGGGAGCGAGAGGTGGGGCGTGGCGCTCATGGAGCAATGGTCTCGACTGCCAAGGAGTCTCTGTGAGGTCGCAGTGGCTGTCAACTCTGCATGACACTGCCACGGTTACTGGGGATGGAGCCTCTGGACACACCCCCCCCCCCCAGCTGTGGCTGCAGAGGGGATGCAAAGGGAGGTGAGGGGGCTCGCTCCTTGTCCTGGCTGGTTCACAAGGTGGGTGGGGGACCAGACAGCTGACTTTTCACCCAGGACCTGCCAGTGTCTTCTCTCATCCGAGGGCTGAGGCAGTGCTTGTGACTTGAAAGTGACATTTCAGGCTAGTGTGCCAAGCGAAGTCCCTTCCCGTGGGAAAATAGCTCCAGATGACTGCGTCACCTCCAAGCACAGAGAGTGCCGGAGCTGTTGACTTAAAAAATAATGAGTGTAAAGAAGATAATAAAACCTAGTTTCAGCACCTTACTTCTGTGTCCTCAGTCCCACGCAGAGAAATCCCTCAAGCCCCGATCAGCTCCCCAGGAAAGGCTGGGAGATACAGTGCGAAGATGCCGGGCCTGGAGCCTTAGGTGTTCCAGTGACAACCTGTGAGGCCTCTGGGGACTTCTTTACATCCTCTGAGGCTTGGTTAGCTTATTCGAAAATGGGAATTCCAACGGAACAGGGAAGGTGAGAGGATTATGTGAGAAAGCAGATGTGAAAATGCTTTATAAACCATACGGCACTAATGAGAGTTAGCTGTCACAGTTTTGTTCACTTTTAGCAGCTGCCAGTAAGTAGCATTTCAAATCAAGATTTATAATACAAACAAGGTTTTCCTACCTCCGTCACAGAAGCCACCATAATCTCTGCCCAGAAAGGCAATGAGCGCTCAGTGGGGTTGAAGGGCTCCCCAGTCCCCTCCCAACACCAGCCCATTCCCATCCCCCACACCTTCCAGGCCTAAGAGCTTGGGAGAGACCTAACCTCCCAGAGCCTTCTGGGCTCTCACATAGAACTCACTGGAATATGCGTTGTTATCCGGGGCCTCTCTCCGCCTCCATTTCTTGCCCATCCTGTCCTAAACCCTTTCTTCTCTCTGTGGACCTACATTTGCCTCCTGGAATCTTCTCCTTGCAACCTTTATCCACACACCCCTTTCTTCAAATTCTTTCCAGCTTTTGGCCGGAGAGATCCGTGTCTTAGCCTCAAGAGATGCTCCTGAGAATTCTTTAAGTGATGGGAGGGGGAAAGGATCTTATGTATTTTTGGTACCAGAGATAATCAGATAATTGTGCAATTAGCGGTAATTTTATCTCCCCTGCAATTTCCTTTTAACAAGAGCCCCCTATAAAATAATAAGCGGGGTTTCTTCTTTTTTCCCCTTGTTGTTGTTTTGTCTGGAGTGTCTGTCATCAGGAATTTGGCCCGACACCCACGCGCTCCCTGAAGAAGCAGGGGGGTGGGAAGATGCTGGAGGCAGGACTCCTGGGGAAGGGAATCTGCCAAGCGGGCGGCTCCCCCCAGCTCCCGCAGAGCACCGACAGCGGGAGGCCGCCGGCGGGACGAGACCACTTTGGTGTCCAGGGACCATCTCCCGTCTCTATAGCGACTCCCCCACTCCCCCAGCTCGGTCCCCAGGGCCGCTGGGGAGGGGCGCTCAGAAAAGGCAGCAGAGGCTGGGAGGGTGCAGCTGGGCCCACGTGGGACTTAACGACTGGGAGGGAGGCCTTCTTGTTCCACGTCGCAGCTGGGGTGCAGGGGCAGAGCTCGGTGCCCCCGGGCGCAGGGTCAGAGCTGGCCGTCGCTCTCGCCCTCCACAACCCCCCTCTCCCCTCCTCGCCCCTCCCCGCCACTTAGGCTGTGACCAGGCGGGGGGCAAACACCCCCAAGGTCTTGCGCAAATTCCGGGCCATTTCCTCCCCTCCCCTGGGCAGAGCCTGCTACGTGCTCCTTGATTAGGGCCCAGTGTGCAATCAGCGCCGGGAAACCTGCGGGGGCCGTAATTGCTCTGCGGGGCCTGGGGCTTCGCGAGGTGCGCGCGGGAAGCGCTCCTCCCGGCTCCGGGTGCGCGCCGCGCGCCCCCGCCCGCCCGCGTCGTGGGGGGCCCGGATCCGCACGTGGGGGGGGGGGGGGCTGCGCCTCACCAGGTGGGGCGAGCTCCACCCCGCGCAGCTCACACATCGGCGCGGCGCCGATGGCACTGGGTGGGAGGGAGAGAGCGGTGGGGACTTGTGGCAGGAGAGGGACCACCTCGCCGGGTCCGGGGCAGGGGCCTTAGGGGACAGGGGAGCCTCCTGTCCCTTTCCCCCGGTGGAGAGGCGCCTCATTGATGAGCCTTGTCATCACCCTTCAAGTGTAATTTTTTTAAATTGCAAAAATCTTACGGAGCTATTAACCTCAAAAGAGTTTAACATATGGCAGACCGAGTCTCCCTCTTACCCTAATTATAAGGCTTGCAGTAATGGGGCTGTCTTTTAAGTTACAGCTGCTGCGCTTTTGGCTTTCGCTAACATTACATCCTATTAAAGAGCGACATTAAATGCATGCAAATTGCCTGCGCGACCGCGCGCCCGACCGGCGAGGGGACCGACTGCAGCCGCGGCTGCGAAACCGAGGGTCAGACTCACCCTGCTGCGAGCGCCATATGATCTATCAATCAAACTCCTCTCATTAATTAACGAATTCATTAAATATCTTTATATATGAAGGCCCGGCCAGGCGGAACATTGTGTTGACAGCGACGTCCCGTCAGCACTCAGCTCTGCGCGCTCCCCTCCCTCGCCTCCCTCCCAAAGAACCTGATGACTAAGAGGTCGGCTCCCCGGGGTCTGCGGGGAGCAGCGCGGCCACTGCCCACGCCCCCCTCCGGGCGACTCCCCGGGCCTGCAGCGCAGGACGCCGCCCCACCCCCACTGCCCGGGCGGGCCTCCTCCTCGTAAATGTAAATGAGCTGCCTCTGGGTGGGGTGCTGGGTTCCCGGGACCCCTAGAGGGCTGGGACTGGGCTGGACCGCGCTCATCTCCTAGCCCCGGTGAGTGACTAGTATAGGGCCCAACACATGGCAGATACTCCAAATTTTTGTTCTGGAATTTAGGGAGACGCGCTATATTGGAGTGCTTTGCTCTTTCCAGCAACCTCAGCACCGAGGAGGCCTTCCTTTGCAATGCTCTTTGGGAAAACTGTCACTCCAAGGAGACCAGGACAGACAAGTGAGCAGAGGGGATCCTCGGAGAGCAGTGGCGGAGGAGGGATGCCTGGATGGTGGTGCTGGAGGGGGGACAGGGAATGGGGAGAAAGGAACTGCGAGTTAGCAAACCACGCAGCCACGATACTCAGACACCGAAGCAAACACTTGCAAGATGAATGAAGCTGTGTCATTCTATGAACAAAAGAGACATTTTAGAGTGGATGGTGAGCTTGCTTAGTTTATATGCATATATTTGCTGCATATAATTACATATATATACATACACAAGGCAGGGGAAATGTAGGTTTACAGTTGTTCATATGGAAAGATCACACAATAACTAATAAATAATAATACAAGAATAAGTTCTGTTTTGCATACTCACAACTGTAAACCTACTTTTTCCCAAACCTATACATATTTGCTGAGCAACTATTATGTAATCACTCCTTTCCTATATTACGTCATTTAATGACGACATCAGCTTTGCCAGGTGATTATTTTTACTTCTAGGCTATAGGAGAAGAAACAGAGGTTCAAAAAGAGTAAGTAACTTATCCAAGGTCAAGTGGCAGAGCCAGAATTCAGACTTAAGCTTGCTGGATCCAAGACCGGTGCCTACTGCTCTCATCAGCATGTGAAAGAAATGATGCATGAGACATCAGTGGATGTGCTGCTCTTCTCAGTCGCCTGCTGTTCCCCTTTGTTCACATGATTGTCTGTCCCTGTTTTGCAGCAGCCACAGTCACCACTGTCTTCTCTGCTGGGCTGCTGGGTCTTTGCTCTGTGTTTGGGAAGACCGAGATCACAGTGCACCCCAGGATCAAGGCTGCGGCTCTCCACTGTGCTTAGAATGGCTTGGAGTGATTTTCCATATAGAGCACCTCTGGCCGACAAAGCCAGATGTCTCAAAGCAGTGTGTCTGCAAAGACCTGGGCCTTGAGCAGCTGGGTACCAGGAATGGGGGTGGGATGGGCACCTCCAAGCCAGGTGCTGGAGAATGTCCTTTTACCAGACTCTGGCCCCGACTAGAGAGGGCAGTCACAGGTGAGGGCTGCAGGTCAAAATAAAGAGGGTTTATGCGGTGTTAGCTGTTCATGCAAGTTTCCAATCCACCCGAATGAAGTGAGGTGTCAGGCAACTTCCAAAGCCTCGGAATTCCCGGGAAACATATTCCCAGATCCTTTCATCCCCCCTTTCTCCCTGCCATTCTCCATCTCACTCACTCTCCTGCCCTCTGAGACATGGGCTAATGGACTTTGGCTGTTAGCACCTGTGATGTTGGGCACCAACTTCACCGCGGGCCTCTATAGCTTCCCCCGGCCACCCCGGTTCCCAAGAATGGTTTTGGACTGGGGCGCGCTGTGCTAATGGGGGTTAATGGCAACCTCGGAATCAATTTCCCTCCCAGAAGAAAATGCTCCCTGCTTAGGCTGCACAGACTGTAATAGTGAAAATGGCTCTAGATTTGAAAGATTGGCACGTTGTAGTCCAACAAGGCAATTTTTGAGTTGTTTCGTGCAGCTGTGTGCCCCTGGCTGCTCTGGGGCTGCATCCTAAAGCTACAGGACCCAGAGCACTTTCCAGCCAAGGCAGCTCTGAGGTGGCTGTTTCTTCTCCCACTCCTGCCTGAATTTGTTTTTTTGTTCACCTGCCCCAAATCCTTGGAGCTTTGGCCTCTACCTTAGCAGCTGCCAGAGCTACTGGACAAGGAAAGAGTGTTGTGGCCTCCTACAGAACCTCACTCCTGAGGGCAAAGGGCCTGGGGAAGAGGGTTTCCTGAAGGCCATAGGTCTGTGCACAGACTGCAAGGAGAGGTCCGGAGAGCTCAGGACCGCTGCTCCCAACCTGCTTTTCCCAGCCAGTATCGAAGCTGGGCCTTTCTTGATTAGAAACCCAGAAGAGGACATGTGTGTGATCATGTGTAAGAAACTTGATTTCGATGAACTGTGTTTTCTCTATTCTAAAAGGCAAACCAAGTTGTCTTGTTTTTGTAAACATCAAAGTGCAAAGCAAGGAAGGCCTCTTAGGGTAAAAATGATTGATATGTATTTCAAGCAATAAAACCACGGAATGGGAGAACTGCAAGGCAGTTTACCAATTACTTAGTAAACATCCTCTGTACAGGTGGGGAAATGGAGGTTGCCCAAGGTCACACATCTGGTTGGTGGAGAAGAGCTTGCTCCTACTCCACTGTGCTCCAGGCTTGCTGGGTAATGGTCCAAGTGGCCGGCTGTTTCATTTTTCTGTTCCCCCGGCCACAGCTCTCTTTTCCAGCTTATTCCCTCTCCCATGAGTTCTCTTACTGGTGGGTCCTATCTGCTGACTCAAGATCAGAACCATGAGATGTGTTCAAATGGAACATGGAGCAGTGCTAGCCTAGGGCTTGACCCGCTGACTCGCCTCCCTGCTGCCCACCTTGCTCCCCTCTAATCCATTTCCCTCAGTGCACCCTGTGACCCCTACCATGCCCATGGATCATCTCATTGCTTTACTTCTCTGGGTAGAGACAGGCTCCTTTCTGTGGTTTACTGCGTGATTCATGATAGGACTTGTGCCTGGTTCTCCAGCCTCGTTGTCTCACCACCACTTGCCTTCCCCCTTGAACCATGTTATGTTCCCTCACTATCCCCAGTTTTCCTGCCATGCCGATATTTTCTTCATTTCCTTAAATACATCTTGCCCTGCTTCACCTTTGCATTCCTGGGTTGCCTTTGCACATTCTATTATAAATTCTCCTAGAAGTCTCCGCCCCCAACCTGTGCCCCTCAGTCCCACCTCCCTTCACCTGGAGAGCTCCAGCTCATCCTTCCCTTTCAGCCGAGACAGCTTCTCTTCTCTGAGCCCCAGTCTGGATTAGGGGCTCCTCCTGTGGCACCTTTTCCTTCCCCTATGCTTTCCCTTACCACAGTGTATTGCAATTGCCTGTTGACCAGTTTGGATCTCCCACTGGAATATAAGCTCCAGGTGGGCAGGTCATGTTATGTTGACTGGTTTATACCCAGCAACCTGAAGGCTGCCTGGCTCATGACAAGCACTCCGTGAGGAGCTGAATGACATAAAAATGCTGCTGCTGCAATAACAAATAACAGCAGCTGACACCGAGAGAGCGCTTTCAGGCGCCAGAAACTGCTCTGTGCTTTGTGTGCGTCCTCTGACCAAGAGCAGTTCTTGTGCGACCTGGATGAGCCAGAGACAAGCCTTCCCATCCTGGCCCTGCTGCTGCCGACGGGGTGACTTTCAATAATTATCATGTTCCCTCACCTTTAGAATGAAAGAGAAAAGCGGGCAGGCTAAACGTGATTTCTCAGTTCTTTTTCTTAGGCAAAGAGCGAGTCAAGAGTGAGTCCACGTGGGCCTGGCAGAATCAAGCCCAGACCTGAGGGAGGCAGCAGAACAGAGGCTCAGCTCCCCAGCCCGGGCAGGAGGAGGGGGACGGGAGAGGCTGCAAGGGCGGCGGGCTGCTGTCCCGTGCTGCGGCGGAGCTTCAAAACAGAGGAGCCCGCTGCTAGCCAGTCATTAATGCTGGTCCCCTTGCCGTCACCTCGGGCATTGTCTGATTCAAGTGTAATAGCTTGTTTGGTGGATTTTGCCTTCTATAGAAATCCCCCCAAGAGTGAAGTGCTGCATTTAGCCCGGAGAGCACGGGCCTTTGTGCGCTGATGGCTGGGCCTCGGCCGAACGTGTTTGGAGTTGGTTATCAAAGGGCCGATAAATTAGAGTGCAGGGCTGAAAAGAGAGGAAGAGGGGTCTTTTCATGAGCAGGGCTGAGCACTCAGGCAGCTGACTTGGGGCTGGGAAGGCCCAAGGCCGACCCTCTTGCCTTTTGGCAAAGGTACGGCGACAGGCATGTTTGGCTCTACCTTGGCAGAGCCCAAACTCTAAGATCCGACCAGGTCCTGGGGGGCGGGAGAAGGGGTGGCAGGTGATGTTCATACAGAACGGCCTCCGGCGCCTGGAGGAGGGCTGCCTGGAAGCTGGGGGCATAGCCTCGCTCTCCCCCTCCTCCTCTCCCTTGCAGCTGGTCTAGGCGGTTGGAAAAGCCTTAACCCCCACCCCTGGGTTTACTGAAATCATGTTCTGATGGTGTCGACGGCTCCAAGGAGCCTCTTTTGTTCTGGGAACGCTGTTCAGGGGCTTGGACTTTTCTCTTTATTGACCCCACCCCCATCTGCCACCCTCAGCCCCCAACACACACCTAGGAGCTCGTTCTCAGGGCAGCTTTACAGAGTGCCCCGACCAGTCGGGTCCTGGGCATTTGCCCTTCTCTATGGACTTGGCTTTGGACGCCCAGATTCAGAGGCCATGCTGGGCGCGGCTGCCAGTGCAGCCACAGGCTGCTCACGTAATAGTTGCACCGCATGCCCAGGTTTTCCCGCAAGAATACCTCCACCATTCAGTGGGTCTCTTACCCCCACCAGTGTCCCTGGGCCCCTCATTGACTGCTTCTCACCTGTGGGATCTCGATCAACAAGGCCACTGCTCAAGGAACCAGAGTCCTGCCTTTTGTTTGCTCGTTGGTGGCTAAACCTTAACAATATCTTAAGTGCGTATCAACTTCCAGCTGGAAGGAACCTGAGCCGTCAAGCTGTAGACCATTATTACAACCTGTTTGGAGTTGCAGATATTTTAAAGAATGTCTGAAAGTTATGACCTCTCACCCCAGCAGAGCAAACATATTCTCATGCATACAAAATTTACTTTCCATTTCAAGGAGTTCACGCCCTCCAAATCTAAGTGCACATCTCACCTCGACTGCACATGTGAATCATCTGAGAGCTTCTATAAATCCCGGAGGCCTGGGCCTTACACGCAGAGTCCGATTAAATCGGTCCATAGTGGGTCTGATCATTGGTACTTTTTTCTGAAACACTCTAGGGGATTCTAATGCAACCAGGATTGAGAATCATTGGCCCAGAGCCTCTTAGACAACCCCCCAAGATTAAGAACCCCAGCTGTGGGCAGCCAGTGCCTGCACAGAATGGCTCATAGGAAGGCACATGCTCGGGCCGTGGCAGGAATGGGTTAGACGTCATGAGCAGATTTGTCATTTTTGCCCACTGTGTTTAAAATCCCTGCCTTCTTTCCTCACCCCTGAAGGGCGCTTCCTTGGTCTTGGTGTAAACTAACTGAAGCACACTACGTGGGAGGGCATCTGGTTGCCTGGATGTGCTTCTGTCATTTCAAGGAGCTCAATAAAAATTTAGTTTCACTGTTGGCTCAATGCAACTTCCTCATAGAGGTCTTATGTTGCAAACCAGATTTCTCTTTTCATCTGGTCACCCCTGGGGAAATTGTGTATTTGAAATTCAAACAATATTTGGGCAAAGAGAATTTCTCATTATATGTGGTGGGGCAGGCCAATGAGAGGAAAGCTCCGAGAAATGATTGAGTGACATTTCTATTTGCTAGTTTGACTTTTCCACCGGTGGTAGCCGTGCTTTGGGGCCGCCGGAGAACACCAGCTTCCAGGTGGGGGCTGGAAATGCCAGACCCCTGCAAAAAGCATCTGGAGGAGGAAAATACAAGTGGGCTGGAAACAGATCGCAAGAGTCAGTGTGACCTCAAGCTGGTATCACTGGTAGCAACGAGTGTTGGACAGGGAACAAATTCTGTGTTTTGCACAAGTTCTCTCTTGGGAGCAGATTGTGCGAGTTCTAGACCCTCGAGGTCGAAGGGGACTCAGAAGTCATTGGGATCTACCTCCTTTGGTAGGTGAATCCCTGCAATAGCATCCTGACACTGGTCAAGCATTTGAGTCATGCATTGATTCATACATTTATTGAGCACCAACAATGTCTGGCACTTGGCAAGGTGTGTAGGGGAATTCAGAGACTGACAGGCAATACCTGTCCTTAAGTAACTTATAGTTTCCTGAGGACCTGAACAGGAGACACGGTACATGCTGTGAAGGCAGGAAGCTGGGGAAGAAAGGTAGCCTTGACTGAAGTCCATTAGGAGCCAGGTACTCTCCCCAAATACTTCTTTTAATCATCATAACAACTCTTGAAAATAAGTATTACTATCATCACCCCCCTTTTTACAGACAAGGAAACTGAGGCTCAGAGAGATGAGTTTGTTTTCTCAAGGTGGCAGAGCCAATACCAAGCGTGAGCATGTGAACCCAGCGCGCTCCAGGCCAATGCAATTGCCACTATGACAATCTGCTTTCCCAAGATGAGTTCACAAAGGGCAAAGACTGGCCTTAGGCTGGGGTGCGGGATGCTCAGGGAGGGGTATCAGCAGGCAGAGAGGGTGACACTGAGAACAAAGCTCCAGGCTAGATAGTGCTCTAGTACTGGGGTGGGGGAGGGGGAGAAAAAGTAGCCCCTTGGTCTGGGACGCGAGGGTGGGGTTATAGAGATTACGGTAGGAAGGTGGGTTAGAACAGATTTTTTGAAGGCACAGAAGCTGAGGAGTTAGGATTTACGATGGGAAAGGTAGTGAGAAGCTCCTGAAAGTTTTTGAGGAGAGAGGGAGTGTAGTGTGATCATTGCTACTCGACGTAGGAGTAAGAGTGGAGATTCTGAATCCTGGTCTCTCATCTCCCAGCAGGTTGTTTAATGTCTCTGTGCCTCAGTTCCCTCATCTCTAAAATGGGAATGATAAATAGTACTTACCTCATGGAGTTATTGTCAGGGTCAGGTAAGTAACATGCGTGGAATGCCTAGAATAACGCCTGGTGCATAGTAAACTCTTCCTAAACCTTGGGTATAACTTTTACCCTTTGGGAGTTTAACTCTGATAATGGTGTATGTAGCAGGGGTTGAAGAGGGGAGATGGAGGCGTGGATGTTGGTTATGAGGCTGTTGTAATAGTCTGGGCAGGAGAGTCTAAGGGCTTTGCTTTGAGTGTACCGATGGCCCAGTGAGGGGGTGAGAAACATGGGGAGGTGGAATCAGTGTTACTTTGCTCTGACAGGTGGTGCGGTGCATTCAGGGGTCCTCCAACCTCACTTTCAGCTGTGAGAAGAGCCGTGTCAGTCATAGAATTTGGGGCACGGGGAGAAGTTTCGTCTAACCCTGTGTTAAACCAGAGTGAGCAGCGCCCACAGAGCCTGAGGGGGAGAGGGGAGGGCCGTCCAGCCCTGGCCCCAGCTTGATTCTGTGGCTCTTCTGCTTCTTTTCGGGCCCGGGGTCCTGGGAAGCCCGTCTCCAGGCTGCTCTTGTGCTCCTATCTCCTCTGAGCCCCTCCCAGGCCCCCCCACATGCCCTCTGTAGCTGCTGCTCAATGGCAGGGCATGGGGACCCTCTAAGCAGGCCCTGTGTCCCGCTGTGGCCTTGGGTGGCTGGGTGGGAGGGCGAGTGGGCAGGGTGCCCGGGCTGTGTGGACAGGGAGGAAGAGAGAGTCTTTGCGGGAGGCTGGTAGGTAGCAGCAGAAAACAAGCGCTGTGCCTCGGGAGGAAAAAACTGGTGAGTGACCAGCTTTGGGGCTTTGATGGGCTTCCTGCTACCACAAGAATCCCTTGATGTGGGCCCAATGTGCTTCTGAGCTGCCCAGGCCCGTCTGATGACATTGTGGGGGTGGGGGGCCCCGTCTCACTGCCTACAGGGCACACCGAGGGAGGCTGGATGGCTGCAGGCGAGTGGGGTGCAAGGCCTGGAGCCCCCGGCCCTCCATCTTCTGTTTGATCTCACCCTGCCTGTTGGCCATGTCGCTGCTGCTGCCACCATTGCTGTAGATTCAGACGGTCCCCTGAGGTATGCATCAGGGATTCGCACAAAAGGAGGCCTGAACTGGAAGGGGGGGTCTAACAGCACGGCCAGCCGCTGCCGGCCAGCTCAGCCTCCGCAGAACCGCCTGCAGGCAGCGGGCCCGCGCCGGGCTGGCCTGCCTGGGCCTGGCAGGGACCCTGCGGGAGACAGGGCCAGCTCCCCAGAGAGCTTCCACCGGCCTCCCCGCTGTCTGTGGGCCGTGCCCTGGCCTCTGCGGCTGCCTGCCCTGGGCCTGCCAGCTCGCCCTTGGACGGCTCTGGGGCCACAGTTCCAGGGGCGCAGCCCCCCGCCCCCCTTGGCTCTCAGCTGCCTGCTCCGGGCTTCAGCCAGGGGCCCCCGTTTCTCCCCTGCAGACCTCACAGGGTCATTAGGTGGGAGGCACGTCAAGAGGTTGCTCATCTCCCATGTTCCCCGGGCACATGGCCTCCTCCCTTGGAGCCACACGGTCCTCGTGTTCCTTAGCCGTCTGTCCTAGCACAGCGGGAGTTACGGTCTGAGCTCTGGAGTCCGACATGGGCTGAGCCTGGATGGCCACATACTGATGTGTGACCTGGCACATAATTTACCTTCTTTCAACTTCAGTTTCCCCACCTGTGACATGAACGTAATGTACAGGGGTGGGCAAAAGTAGGCTTACAGTCGTTCATATGGAAAAATACGTAATACAGGAATAAGTAATAATACACAACTAAACTGTTTTGCGTACTGACAGCCGTAAATCTCAGGATTACTGTGAGGAGCAAACAGGAGGGTGGGTGGAAAGTACCTGAAGGCCTGGTACAGGCTGAATGCCTGACCAGCCTTCTTCCCCCTCCGCCCCTCGCCCCCTCCTTCCCCCCTCACCCCCTCTTCTTTCTTTCCCCCTCCTATTTGTTCCTTTTAAATCCTCACTTACGGGAAGTTTGTTGGTTTGACTCCTCTCTGCCATAGAAACCTGATTTGGGAGAAAACCTAGTTTCTAGGCTCATCTACCAATTCTTTTCATACAGGACTTAGTCTGCAAATCCAAAATATACCCCGAAATCAGGGTACATTTCCCCCAAGTGGTTCATGCGCAGGTCAAGGACCTGGGTTATTTTACGTCTAAGGGCCATTGGCTTTTCCTGTTTAATCACTGAAGGGCGTATTTTGCAGGCGCTTCCCCTCTGTGCAGCCTCTCGACCAGCCCAGTCATCTCCCAGATGTTCCCTGTTGGTCGCAAACATCCATGGCTGCGGTGGCGAGCCCTGCGAGTGAAATGCTGGACGGGATTCAGCTTTGAACGGGTGCTGACAGACGGAAGGCAGAACCCTCGGCCATCGGGTCGCTAAGTCGCTCAATACTTATTGAGAGCTTACTATGTGCCTGGGAGCTGAGGGTTTAGGGCAAATAAGACACAGCCCAGCCCCTCAACAAGTGAGCAGTGTGGCGGGCGGTGGATCAGTAAACAGATAATTATAATGCAATGTGCTAAACGCCGTGACAGAAGTGGAATAACGCAGCTGAAGAAGAGAGATTGGCAGGGCCCCTTAGACTGAATGGGAAGACACATTCTGATAGAAGCTGGAAACGTGGAAGCCTGAGCCGTCCCTCTGACTTTGCAGGAGGAGTGGGACCTAAGGATGGAAGCAGCTATTAGCTTAGGGGGGGACAATTCAGCCACCAGTGATCTTTCCAATTTAGACTCTCTTCCTGCAGTCCATTCACAAGGCCCTCTGTCCAAGGGACCTGTCCCCGATGGCCAGGCCGTGGCTCTTCCTGCGCCCACCCCCCTGCCATGGAGGTGGGTTTTGAGGTGGGACTGACTATATGTGAGCGGTGACTGCGGCCCAGCACTATACTAATTGTGCTAGACAGGGCTGTTTAAATACCACCAGACAGAGTATTACTCAAATTAAAATGAGGCCTTAAATGTCATTATTTGTGTCATTATTAATAGCCCCTAATTGTGTTCTCTAATCATCATGAAATTATGTTAGCATTAATATTCACGTCAAAGCTGCCTAGGGAACTTGGAAGATTTAAAAAAAATTATACCATATGTCAGTTCCCATGAATGTGTAGCCAATGCCCGTTTAGTTCAGGTTGCAGATGAGACAGTGGCCTCCACGGCTGGGGGCCAGGACAGCCCCTGATTGCAAAGGTCCTCTTAATTCCCACTCCCCGAGTGCCCCACCCCTGGACCCCTCCACAGGGCAAGGCCCTTCCAGGCACTAGTAGGGCCTGTTCTCCTGCATGCATCACAGGTCTGTGCCCGCTGCTCTCGCTGGGGAGGGGACTGGAACCTGTTGAGACTGGAAAGTGCTTTGTGGCCTGGGACCCAACACTCCTCCCCTCTGCTGGAGCTGGGAGACCTGCCTGTGTCTAAACACCACAATAAAACCAGATAGCGACCCACCTGTCCTCACTCCTCACTGGCTCACAGACTCTTCTCAGCGTACCTGGGGTCTGCCACAGCCACTCAGACACCGAAACGGCCCTTGGTGGCTCAGGAGAGTTTGAGTCTCCCAGAGAAATTTAGTTCAGAATATAAGATAGAAAAAACTTCCAAAAAATGTACTTAGAGACTCAGAATTTAAAAGTACGTATGGTGTCATAAAATGTGGAAAGAGGTGACTCTACCTTTGTCCTCAAGGATGTCTTCCTGCTGGGAGGAATAAAACGCTTCCACGTTGCATTGGCAGCCTGTGCTTTGCCCTGCGCCAGCCTCGCTGGGCTTTCGGGAGAAACACTGGCCCCAGGACTAGGACGGGGGCTCTCTTCAGGGGCTGCCTTTTCCTTCTAGAGGCGTCAGGCGTGCGAGCCGCGGTCAGGGGCCTGCTGACTTGCGCCTCTCCTCGTGTCACATGCCCCTCTAGTTCTGTGTCACCCTGAGATAGACGCCAAGTGTAAGAGGTGAGGTGGTGACAAGGAGGCAATATTGCCAATTAGCGTTTCCCACCCTGTGGGGATGAGTGGGGTGCATGCCCTGGGACCCCCAGAGGCATCAGCCTCCTGCTGACATCACTCGCCGGCTCCTCTCCATCGTCGCTACCCTTCCTTTAGGCGCCTGCTCAGCGCCTCAGTCATCCACTAATGGAGCCACGTGACCGCAATGTGTCAGACAAATCTGGGGCAACTGCCTCGCTCTCTTCCCAGAGCCCTTGGAATTCTCTGGAACTGAGAATATTCAAATGCCTTTCTTGGTGAAACAGCAGGCTTCCAACCCCCAAATATTATGACTTGAGTTAAATATAACCCAGAGCATGAAAATAACGGCACAACACAAGGATTGGGGAAGTCATGGAGTGAGCAGCTCTCACACAGTCCCGTATCTGTCACCCTGGGTGTGGCAGGATGTTCACAGACCCGCAGCCAAGCCACGCAGACAGAAAGCCCATAAAACACGCAGAAGCCTTGGTGCACTCTGGGCCGGTGAGTAGCGGCTTTAGCCTGGGCGGCCCTGAAATCTGCTGGCTTCTGCATAGTCTCCTCTCCAGTCAGATGTGGTGTGGCTTCAAGGGCGGGGCAGGAACCCTCTGAACTGTGGTGCGGACAAGGAGACTTGCTCCTGTCCCAGATGTGAGGGGGGTCGGGAAGGAGTGGGTGCTCAGCTATGACTTAGCCTGCTGTGCTATTTTTAAGCCAGAGGGCAAACAACATGTGCTCCTCGGTCAGTGGACTGACTTCTAACATAATCTGGAAGGAGAAGCTTGATCTTTGGAAGGGGAGGGTGGGCAGATGTGTGCTTGGGACCGAGAGCCAAGTTCTCCATCCCCCCAGGGGTTTCTCTTGTAACCGCGTGCATAAGTGTATAGGGGGAGCTCAGTGGGTAACAGATAAGCAAAAGGTCTTCTGAAAGTCAGACTCTCTGAATTCCAAACCCAATGATTACAGTAATTGTTGTCCTAGGGCTGGATTTGAACCAGTGAACCTAGAATAGAATAGTTGAATAGGCCCCTCTCAGAGCCATTCTGCCACTGGGTTACCCAGCAACACGGCCACGTGGCTGCTCCTCTCTCCTCTGCTTTGGGCCAAACAGCAAGTGGTTCAGGCCAGTCTAAAAGGGCAGATATATGGACATTGTCTTGGTGGGGCGAATGAGTACCTTGTACATGTAGGAAGATTTATAGCATTTGTAATAAGCTTCTACTTCAACTGCCTCCTTTGATCCCCATAATATAAGTAGGGCAGATATAATTACCCCCTGCTGAGCCTCAGCCCAGGGACAGGACAAAGGCTGGAGGGCTTACAGGTGATAGAAACAGAGTTGACCCCAAGTCTTCTAATTGTTGGTGCTACATTTGAATAACCCCTTGCATTAAGGATACCACTCTTTGTCCCTCCATGGCCCCCTCAGAGGCATCTGGGGAATTCTGGGGAAGCCAAGGGGCTGGCTAGATCATGGCTTCTAAAGACAGTAGCAATAATATTATTAAGCTCTCTGCCCTTCTCCAAATCGGGTTTCCCCCCAGTCATATCTCAGGGCTGCATGAGACCAAGTCCAGAGGGATGTGTGGGAAGGCATGAAGGAAGGTGGTGAGAAGGATTTCACCCTTTCAGGGCTTTGCTTTTGTTCTCAATGGCCGCTTTCCTAGAGACATGTCAGGGGAAGGCGCCCCCTTCCTCCTGAACCTGGAAGCAAGACTACAGCGCACCTCTTTCCCTCCTTTCCCCGGCCCTTTGCCCGGACAGCAAATCTGAGACAGGGCACCTGAGAGAGGGCTCGGGTGGAAGAAGAGGGCTCCGTGTCACTCGCTGCTGGTGCAAGGGTTCAGGACACAGAGCCACGCTGGAGACACCTACCTGCCGAGGACTCACACCTGGGCTGCTTACCTGCCTCTTGCTCGAGGAAAACGCACGTAAACC
Organism: Miniopterus schreibersii; assembly: GCF_964146895.1. NCBI lineage: Eukaryota > Metazoa > Chordata > Mammalia > Chiroptera > Miniopteridae > Miniopterus > Miniopterus schreibersii. Next base: position 5,677,238 of record NC_138112.1, on the reverse strand, counting down.
TGTTCTGGGGGACTTACAAGTAACACGTGATGTTCCCCCTCTTCCACCCTAGACCCACTGTCCAGCTTCCCACTTCTGTGCCCCCTAATCCTTCCTCCACCCCATCTTCCGCCCTACAAAGCCCCAGCTAGAAGGTGACAAAGCTGACAGGCTGCTTAATGTGCTACAGGTGTTGTTGCTAGGCAACCGCCCCCCTCTGCAGCTTAGACTCTGTCAGCCCAGATCAAGCCCCTGGTAGCACTTAACCCCGTCACTGCTTAATGCAAACACTAATTACCCAGGCCCACCAAACAGCACATTTGTACGCCATGATCGAGGATCAGGATGGCGGATTCTCAGCACCGCTAGTCCTTCAACCCACACATCTCACCGCCGAGCCCAGGGTCAGGCTCGCCGGGCAGGGTGTGGAGGCCTTTTGCTCACGCGTGTCCGTCCCTCTTTTCCAGCCACATCGGCAGATACAGATGTGCTGGCAGCTGTCTCACGCCACTGGACTGGATTCTCCCCGAATCAACCAGCAGCTTTGACTGCTCTCTGGTTTCCAGGAAAGCAGTTACAGGGATAGTTCCTGCATTTTAAACTACCCTCGGGTTAATACCCTTGACCTAAAGGGCCATTCTTATGAATGGAATTTATTTTTTTGATGTCGAGACTCAGTTGAACTGGGGGTGGTGGCCAGTTTTTGAGACTTCCCTAACACTTGAGTATGTTTATCCACTCTTGCTCTTGGGCTTCGCTTCCCCAGCGGAATAGCTCACAGCCCCACAGCCTGACCAGGAATTGCAGAAAGCTATAGTTCTACATAAGCAGATACTTCTAGTAGAACATAGATCAAATTCTAGTGGAACTGATCTGCCCTGGAGGTCTCCTCCCTTTCAGGCTGTGACTGCACTGCCCAGCTCCGGGTAGGGCCTCAGCAACTGTCTGCAAATGCACAAACACAACTGTGTTTTTAGTTTCTTTTTTCTAAACCACAGAGAGGGGTTGACCAGGATTAGAGAGACCATTAAGGGCCAGAGCAAACTCCCCATTTCTTCTTCCTGACCTTTTCTCACGAGACTGAATCTGCCTATAAACCAGATTATGGAAAATTCCCACGTGGTGCCGAATAGCTTTTCTGCTGGTTGGTGCCAAACAAGTCAGCCCTGATATGTGAGGGGCAGGTCTAGGCCTGCTGGGCCATGGAGGCAGGGAGTTGCATCCATCCCCCCAAAACAGCAGGCTGGGCCCCTCCCCAGGACGCCAGAGCACTGAGGGGTCACTACTGCTCTCTTTTCTAGCTGGAAAAATCAGTTAACCCTTCCCCTGCTGGCAGTTATCTAAGTATTTAGGGGTACAGGAGCAGAGAAAACTTACCTCTATTGAGCATTTGTGTTCATTATTTATTTAAGAGCAAATATTTCAATCCCAGAGCCCCACAGCCAAGTAAGTGTCGTGCTCCCTGTGAATGGAATATGTCAGGCTTATGTACATACGCTCAGCTAACCTTTACCGTAGCTCTAGCATGTGGATGTATAACTCTCTCTATCCTAGATGCGAAAGCCCGAGGTTCTGAGAGGTGAAATAACTTGCTCAGTTTGCACAACTAGTGGGCGGCATGGCCGGCATGTTAAGCCGCACTGTCTCCCGGGAGGTTTGAAAAGAACAGCTCAGGGAAGTTGAGTGACAATGCCGAGATCCCACTGCCAGGGAGTGGGGGGCAGAGCTTTGAATTCCCATTGATCTGACTCTGAAGTACTTTTCCTGTTTGTTCCTCAATATCACAGCATTTTCAAGAGTTATTCCGCCAGTTTCTGCACTGGATTGTTCCTCCTTAGTGGTAAAAACCCACGTGTCCAGCATGGAAGAGAAGTGGGTCCTAGGGAGCAGTATAGACTACACCCTGAGGAGGCTGCTTCCTGAAGTGAGGGCCTCCTGTCTCTCTCTCCTCCATTTCCCCAAAGGACCACATTGGGGGGAGAGAGAGAGAGAGAGAGAGAGAGAGAGAGAGAGAGAGAGAGAAGAGGAGGAAGGGAGGGAGGGAGGGAGAGAGATAGAAACCCACGCACACTCCTGCACGCAGACTTCTTTTTCCTGCGGTTTCTGTCCCACGGCCCCAGCTCCCCTCCTGCATCTTGAGTCAGTCATGCCTTGGCTTTGGGATAAACCACTGTTGCCAGCTGGTGGCATTAAGGGTTGGGAGTGCCAGTTCAGTCACAAGTGACAGAATTGGGAACATGGTCATGGCCCTGGCTCCTTCCCAGTAGACCCAATGGGTCACGGAAAGTCCCAGCTGGGGAATTAAATGGGGGCAAAAAGAGACAGCATATTATGGGTCCATGTGGGGAAGGGCTCGCCCCATGAGTTTAACACTTTCATGCAAGTGGTTTCCCCATAAAGTATTAATAATGTTCCTATAATTGATACTTCAGGGCAATAACCTCTGACAAAATGGTCTTGATTAGCAGATAATTGAGTGTGTTGGATTGTGTCCTGAGAGAGAGGAATGCCAGGCAAGGCCCATTAGCCCATCGTAATGACCCCTTTTGTCAGGTATTAGTGTCATTACAGCCTGCTCCCTGAAATCAGTCTCTTTATTTAACTCTTTTCCCTAATTATATGGATCATTTTACAAATCAAAGCAAATGTTTGCATACAGCTCTGCTGTGCAGTGGAGTGAGGTGCCTGAGGAGCTGGCAGGAGATTTCTGAGTAGAGTCCTTGGTAAGGACTTGGAGTCTCTGGGAGTTGTCCAGAGGAGATGGGCCACTATTTCCACAAGGGCATGGCTCACCCCGTCAGCTTGGGGCCTGCATGGGGATCATCTGGGTAGGGGCTACCTTGTCAAGAGAGCTTGCAGGCCACACACAGGTCACCACCTGTGCACCTGAGTCCACCTTGGATAAATTTCTGGCCTCCTGGACTCAGAGTAGCTGGGTCTTTGACACAGAGAGCACTAGGATGGAACAGGTCAGCTTCTGCGTCCAGCCGCAGGGCACCCAGAAGACATAGAACACCGGAGTTAATGATCTGGGTTTTGCCCAGAGCTGACTCACATCTCTGACAGGCAGCAGGAGCCTCTGGGAGTGGTTGGACAGGACACGTAGGGCCAAATTCTCCAGATCTAGGGAAATGTGGCCACAGTGGCCACGTGCCCATGCTTAGAGCTGGCGGCGAGGTATGCAGCTAGTGCTTCTTGGACTCCCGGGGACTTAGAGCATGATCAGCCTCCAGGCCACACACACAGAAGTTGACACAACAGGAAGCTCAGGGGACAGAACGCCACTTCTGACCTGTTCTCCCTAGCGCCTTCTCACTCATTAAAAAATATAGACAGCTTTCCATTTATTTGAATCCAGTCACTGCCTGACATCTTTTCCACCCGCCCAGCTCAGTACAAAGCTTTTTATCCCAGGGCTGGTGCAGTGTGGGTGAATCAGAAAGAGGGCTCAGTCTCCAGCATGGATTGCTTAGAGATGAGGGATGGATAGCTTGTTGGCAGGTAAGAAGGGTGTATTTTTATATACGTACACCAGAGATGAAGCTGAAAGGATAGCATCTGTTACAGGCAAGGCCCACAGGTTGCTGAGCTGGGGTAATTTATGTATTTGGCAAAGTGATGAGTGAATTTCCAAGGAGACTTAGGACCTCCTGTGGGTCCTGAGGGGGGTGTCTGGACCACATCTCTCTCGCCCCATTTCTGCAAAGTGAACGCTCCCTGAGCTTGCTTCCCTTGCTTTAACCTAGGCGAGCTTGTGCCCCAGGATTTGCATTGGGCCTGGTGAATTGCCCAGCACTGGCCCTGGGTGGAGAGCTGCCAGCCGTTCAGAGAAACTGTCGGGGGTTTTGCTGAGGAAGCAGAATTTTGGTGGTAGAGTGCGACATTCTCCTCTCAGAAATAATACCTTTCATTTAAGGTAGGAGAGGAAGTTTGACATCCCGTGAAAATATGATTTCCAGCCCTGTTTTGCTTGGGGCCGACTTCTCTGCAGGGCTAGTTGCTAAAGTTGAGAACAGAGCCCCTCAGGGCAGGTGGGGGGTGGAGGTCTGAGGCACACATAGGACACTTCTGAAGATGGGGCTGGACTTGGGGAGTATACTTTCTGGCTGCAACTTGAACCCCAAGAAATGCTGCTTTTAGGGAACAAAGAATGTACACTTCACTTACCAGAACACTGAGAATAGAGTGACATTATGTATGTTTAGACGAACAAACTAACAAATATTCTATATTATGGCAATTTCTAAGTAGTGACTTAGAATTCTATGCCTGTTCAATCAACAGAAATGACTTAACCATTGTATTGCCTAGGCCCTGAAGTAGGCCCTGGGTGGAGAGACCTAGATGAACCATGGAACCTACTCATAAGTAGCTCCCAGTTTCCTGTGTGTGTGGCAGGGGTGGTACCCAGACCTTAATTCAATCCATTCGACTGATGCTGTACTGGAAGTGTAGGCTCTGAGTTACAGGAATGCCCCGGGGGAACGAACTTACCACCTCTGGCTGGTAGAGAAGAGAAAGCTTGCCCAAAGATGTAACACTTAAGCCAAGATTGACGAGTTTGTCAGATAAAGGAGTGAAATAAAAAGCGCCATAACAACAAAGAACAGCTGCAAGTTATTAGGGAGTCTACTATCATAATCATAGTACCTAATCTATGGAGCAATTACTACATACCAAAGCGCTCCCCACAACTTAGCTCATTCGATCCTACAGCGAGCCTGTAAGATGGCTGTTACCGATACACCCCACCGGCTTTTTCCAGGTGAGCAAGTGAAGGCTTCGAGGGACTTGATAGAGATTAATACTCTGCTGGGGCCACACAAGTCTTAAGTGTTGGGAATCAAGATTTGAGTCTAGACTTCGGAAGACAGACCACAAGCTCTTTTTCATCCACTATCCTGACTTCCCAAGCAATACACAAATGTACACTCATGTACAAAAACACATTTGATTCTCGCAACAGCCCAGTGAGACTGGGCCCTTTATCCTCATATCCTGTTAGAAAATTGGGAGTTCGAGGTGCTGATCTATGGTATACAGAGGTGGAAGAGGCAGGGCACGCTGGGAAAATGTTTAGAGGTGACTCGTGTGGTTTCCTGCAGATAGGCATTCCTACCACCCTGGCTTTTCAGAACAATGGCTCTAAGTCTTAAGTTCTTTGTAGTTAAAAAATAGAACTTGGAGTGAGTGGCAGAAAGAAGTGAGGTTGGTGGTAGGCAGAATAACAGTTCCCTGTGAATATGCTAGGTGACAAGGCCACGGGGTTGCAGATGGAATTAAGATTGCTAATCAGTTGACCTTAAGATGGGAGATTCCCCTGATTTGTCCAGATGGGATCAATGAAACCACTAGGGTCCTTGTAAGTAGAAAAGGGAGGCAGAAAAGAGGAAGGAGAGAGAGGGGAGGGTGAGGACTCCATCTGAAGCTGCTGGCTTTGATGGTGGAGGGAGGAATGCAGGCATCTCTAGGCTGGAAAAGGGAAGGAATCATTCTCCAATAAGGCCTCCAGAAAGGAATGCAGCTCTGCCCAATGAGGCCAAGTTTGGACTTCTGCACTTCAGAACTATAAGATAATAAGTTTGTGTTGTTTGAGCCACTGTGTTAGTAGCAACTGGTTGTAGTAGCAACACAGTTGGAAAGCAGTCAAGAAAGACCTAGCACTGGACTAATGAGTTCAGTTATTAATTTATCAATCAATTTTTAAAAAATTAATAAAGAGACCACAACCTTGCTGAGTCTGTCAGTGACCCACAGTGGTTTAGCCTTAGGAGATGCTAACCAAATCCCCTCAGGAGCCAGGCTCAGTCAGACCATTCTAGGCCATCAAGGCTTGCATGTTTTTTGGAGAACTCAAAAAGAGATCATCATTGCTTGGCCATCGCCACATCAACAGGACGTGAGAGGATGGGGAGATGGTAAGCCAGTTCTGTTGCACGCTGAGTCTGCTTATCATTGAAGGCATATTTTGGGGGAAGAGGTTATTTTTTCATTGATTCTTTATTTAACAATTATTGTCTGGTTGACATACCATAGGCCAGATGCTCCATGCAGGAGATGTACTCCATGGAGAATGGAACTTCAATGGGACCCAGGTATTAACAAAACAAATCAAGATAAAGTATAATTTAAAATTGTAGCAGGTGCTATAAAGCAAAAGAACAGAGTATAATGAGATATATAGTGGTGGGGGGGGCTCATTTGCATTGGAGTTTCATGGAAGGTCTCTTGGGATGTGGTATTTAGGCTGAGATCCGTGCATGAAAAGGATTTTGTGGGGTAAAGAGTGTGAAAAGAGTCTTCTAAGGATTGGGAGCAGCTTGTTGAAAAGCCTGTGTCTGGTGATAGCATGGAGCATTCAAGGGACTCAGAGAAGGCCAGCAAGAATGGAAGGTGGTGCATGAAGGGGAGCGGGGCACAGGATGCTCCTGGAAAGGAAGGCAGGGGCTAGACTGCAGAGGGTGTTGTAGGCCCTTAAGGACCTTGGACACATCCTGAGCACTATGAACGACTGAGTGGCATGATCTGATTTGCACTTTGTAAAGAACACACTGGCTATAGCGTGGAGAATGTTCGAGAAGGAGAGAAGAGAGGAAATAGGGAGAACCAGGAGGAGGCTATGACAGTAGTCTAGGCAAGAGATGATGGTGGCTTAGACAAGAGTGACAGTGCTGGTAAAACTGGGTATATTTAACATTATTTTGAAGGTAGGTTCATTTAGAATCTACTTGGTGATAGTTCAAATATGGGAAGTAAAGGGAGGGGGTGGAAATAATTTCCAGATTTCTGGCAGAAATGACTAAATGGATGGAGGTGTCGTTTATTGAAATGAGACAGGTTGAGGAGAGAAATTGTGATGAGTTAGAACTCTAAGGGTTTTGTTTTGAATACGTTAAATTTAAGAAGCTTTTGATATACCCTTTTAAAGATGTCATGTAAGCAGTTAAATAGACAAGATTGGAGCTCAGAAATGAGGCTGAGAATTAAATTTGGGAAGTCTCAGTATATAGATACAGGAATGAGTGAGTAAAGAGTGGAAAAAGACGCTAGTTTAACATGAGGCTGGAGAAACTCCAACATTTAGAGTTTACAATTGCATGTACAATTATCTCAGCAAATATTTTATTTGCTCCCCAATATTTTCCATCTTGCAGTTAGGTGGAGTGATGTGACTACTTCTAGTTAGGTGGGGTCGTGTGACTAGTTCTAGTCAAAGAAACATGAGTGGAAATGATAGGGAAAAGCCCATATGTGGTTTTCCAAACCTTTTCTTTCCTTCCTGCAGCTACAAGATGGGATCTTTATCACCTGGGTCTCTGAGTGACTGTGTGGAGCAGATTTCTGCAGCTGTCTCTTGGTAAATACAGCACAAGATGGAAATCAACTCTTGTTATATTAAGCTGTTTGGCTCCTGGTTAGAGTATCAGCCCGCAGACTGAAGGGTCGTGGGTTCAATTCTGGTCAAGGGCATGCACCTCAGTTGCAGGCTCAATCCACCCCCCCCCCCCCAGTCCATGTCTCTCTCATTTCGATGTTTCTCTCTCTGTCTCTCCTCCTCCCTTCTACTCCCTCTAAAAAAATCAATGGAAAAAATATCCTCTGGTAAGGATTAACAAAAAATAAATAAACAAGATAAAGTAAATAAAATCAAATACTCAATTTTATTTAAAAAAAAAAAAATCTTGTCCTTTGCAATTTCTAGCTAAACTTTTCCAGAAAGACTTCATTATGTGCCTTAATTTTCCCACCTTGGAAATGGGGAAAATAGCATGTGTATCATAGGATTGCTTTGAGGGTTAGAGTAGTTAAAATATAAAGTACAAATAATAAGGAGTCAGTCAATGGTGCTTGCTCGAGAAAGGGGAGGCTGCAAAAGAGAATTGCTGGAGAGTTAGGAGGCATGTGAGGCGCATGTGAGATTACAGGGCCTGAAAAGAAAGTGCTTCTGGAGGCCCGAGGGGTAAGCTGGTCAGATGCTACCGAAGAGCAGGAGGGTGGAGGCTGCGAAGGGTGTGCGCGAGGCTGAGTGAACTGGAGGTCGTGGGTGGTCTGAGCAAAGCAGTAGCAGTGGCATGTGGGGGGTGGGGGTGGGGGGGCTGGGAGTGGGTTGAAGTAAGCAAATGGAGACAGCATCTTACAAGCGCCTTTTGGGGCAGTTTGGTTGGAAAGGGCGTAAGTACAGAGATAGGGTGGTAGTTAGTTAGTGGGGCCAAGGTCTTCCGTGCCCATCTTCTTTCAACTAAACCCAGTGCCAGGACTGTGGTGAGGCCTCTCCAGCGCTTCACCCCACAGCGACCCACTCCTGACAGCTGGGCAGGTCCCCCTGCTGCGAAGAGCACAGCCTGGGCAGCGTCCCGCGGCCTGCGCTCTGGTCCACGTGGCTGAGCTCCCCGGAGTTATGTAATTTGCACCTGAGTAGCCCCGGATATGTCTCCTCAAAACAGCATCATTTTCTTCAAGTGAGCACAGGGATCCTGTCTGACCCACCCCCGAGTCTGCCGTGACGCCTCATTGGTGAAGCTGCCCGCTACACGCTGGTCGATGGATTTGCTAAGGTCAGTAGATAGGAGAGCGCTCAAGGGCAAGGACGCCAAGGCTCCACCTGCATTGATCTCTAACTGGCAGCATTTTCCTTAGGCTCTGAGCCTAGGCTGCAACATCTTTAGTTTGAGAGAGAAGCAACTCCATCCACACCTCGTGTCGCCTGGAGAATTCTGGCCTACAGGACGCATGGGGGCTCGGGCAGAAAGGCCTGGGGTTAATTAAGGGAGATGTTATTGGGGCTAATAAAGGGCTTGTATGCTGGTCAGGGCTCACTAGTTGCTCTCCGAGGGTGATCACAGGCAGAGTCCGAGGCCGCAGAAGAAACATGTTTGTGCAGTCAGGGCAAGATGTGGTCCCCCTGGCCCTCAGGCCGTAATCTTGCTTCTCTGCTAGTTCCCCATCCTGATGCTCCTAGGAGCCCTGAGTGGGCAAGCAGTTTAAAATAACAGTGCCTAGTGTTTGTTTCGCTTTGAATACAGTGCCCTGGAGGTATGTAGCTGCGTGCCCACCTGGAGCTTGTTTGGGGCCTAGAGCCACACCCAGTTGATGAAGTAGATTTGAGGGAGCTGGGGGAGCTGTCCAGCTTTTCCATAGGGAAGCGCTCACCTCCAGGGACCCTAAGGTCACCCAATGCAAGCAGCACTCTAGAAGGCAGGCTAATGCTGAAGACAAAACCAGCCAGGCACGAGTCCGAATACCAATGAAGAGACCTGGTGTCCATCACTCTTCTGCTTCCATTTCTGCTCCTGCCGTTGCCTCCACCCCCCCCCCCCCCACCATCCAGAGCCATTGTGCTCCAGAGACGAGGTCCTGCCAGAGAGAATGGGCTTTGCTCTAGCAAGAGCCGGTCCTCGGGGGGGGGGGGGGGGAGGCAGGCCCAGAGCCGCTGCGCCATGAAGTTGTTGAAATGAACTGCAGAAGGCATGAGGGTGGGCTCCAAGCAGAGGGCCCTGGGCTGCTCAGCACAGGGACTTCCTCAAGACAGAACGTGGACTTGCTGATCAGGTGTTGCAAAGCCGCTTGGTCGGTTTTTTCAAAGAGAATTTCTTCCTCCAACCGAGGCCCCACTTAGAGTGAGAAGGGCCCCTGCCCCAGCCCCTTGCTGAGGGCTGCCGGCCTCACAGCCCGCCTCCCTGTGCAGCTGCCTCCTTGCCCCGCGTGCTCCGCGCTCCTCCTGCGCCCCGATAGGTCAGCAGGCTGTCTCTTACATTTTTGTCTGTTTCAGCTAACAGGACTCTGACAGTCAGGCTCCTTCTCCTGCTAGGAAGGCAGTTGTGTCCACAGCAAGGCTGCCTCTGTCCTTCTGGAGGGTCCCGAGTGCTCTAATCAGAGCCAGGTTTAGGGACAGCGTGACCATACCCCGCGGCGCCAGGCTGCGGCTGATGGGGAACCTGCTGAGATTTGCGAGGGGAGGAAAGTGCTTTTTGAATCACAGGTGGAAATTGCTGATGTTTCTGACTTCTTGATCCCTCATTTACTCGAAAGGAACAGATAATTCTGAACTCATCTTTTCTAAGAAGATGCTCCTGGTGGACTGGCTCCCAGCATCTGAGAACCGTAATTCCTCTGGAGCTTGGAATTCAATGGCCCCAGCAGCGAAGGGCCAGCGTAGGCTGGAGAACTCTATGGGGATTCACACCCCGCGCTTTCCCCTGATTTTCAGTCCCTGCCGGTCTGGGCGCCTGAGATGTGTTTTGACAAGGGGTGTTCTTTGTGTCCGGACTATAGGGGTGGTTGGCAGGTACCCTGACTTCACCTCTTCCATTGGCAGCCCCCAGAGTGAGGAGACAGCAAAGGAGACACAGGGGAGAAGGAAAGGGGGGAGCCGGGCATGTCAAGTGAAGCTGGGAGTCCGTTTTCTCCATTCCTCCCCCAAATGACCTCATTTATTATGGAAAAGGTTTAACTGATATTGAGTCGTATGGGCAAGACGGAGACTCGGCCAATCAATACCTCACTGGAGCACCTGGGAGGCTGGGTGGCAGAGGTAGGGCAGGGAGGAAGCAGAGGGGGAGGAGGGGAGAGTTTAGAAAATGATCTGCTTAAGAGCTGGCTCTGGAGCATCTGTGCTTTTCTTAACCATGGAACATGCGCATCTAATCCCAATTAACTTCTGCCACCATCTCCAGGCTCAGCCTCTCCGTTCAGGCCCATGACAGGATTTCAGCTGCAGGTGAATGGGCTGGAAAGGCCTCCCATTGCCCAGGCAGGAGAGCCAGGTGGGCCCTGTCTGCTGAGACATTGGTGGTGGGGGTGGAGACAAGGCAGAAGCAGAAGCTAGGTTATCACTCAAGGGCTCGCCCTGGACCCTTCCTAGTCCAGGCTCATCCGCGGAACTGGGGAGAATCTGTTAGACCTTTGTCCCTGGGCCTTATAGAGGGACTCCATTCCTGCAGGTGGAACCCTCCACAAGCACTCTGTTGATACACAAGGAAGACATCATAGGACTGAGCCTCAATATGCTGCCCGTGAAGGCTGATACACGAGCTCCCGTGATGTTCAAGGGCCACTTTTCTAGCCTCAGTTTCCTGTTCTGAACAAAGAGAGAGTTTGATTAGACTGTTCAGTATGATAGCCACCAGCGACATGTGGCTACTTGAATTTAAATCAAAATTAAATTAAATTAAAAATTTCGCTCCTCAGTCGCATTAGCCACATTTCAAATGCTCAGTAGCCACATGCGGCTAGTGGCTAGTGGCTATGGTATCAGTGTAGACATAGAACATCTCCATCGACCATCATGAATGTTCCCTTGGACAGTGATTCTGCCGTTGCATCATTCTGTAATTGCTATTAAGAGTCGTGCAAAATTAGTCCCTTTGCCCCCTTGAGTTTCCTCCTCCCACCAGCTGCCATCATCTGCTACCACGTACACAGCACACAACACACATAGAGATACAGGAGCATTTGTGCACATGGGCACACACACACACACACACACACACACACACACACAGCACACGCACACTGCTCTCTTCCATCAGGGCAGTGTTGAGAAATCTGACAGTTTGGCCTAGGAACAGTTGACTAACTGGCGTTGCTCCTGACTCCTCATTAAAGTTTATGGACTCTGCAGTTATTTACTGCGCACACATTTCCTGATCGCCTGCTGCGGGGCAGGCATTGTTCAGGGCAGGAGGGGACGTGGAGTTTGGGGAGGACCCTCTAGCCCGCATGATTCCTTCGCAGTAGAGGGGCATCGCTGCTGTAAGCGTAAGCGATCATCTTCTGGTCTACCCGCTAGCTGTGCAAACACAGCTCTGCAGAGGCAGCCTTGAGCTTGAAGGGCTTGCTTTGCCCAAACAACTTTCTGGCTTTACAAACACTTGATATAAACAAATAGGGAGGCCAGAAGAGTTAATGAAGATGTAGTGTGATAGGTACTTTACTAGAGGCATGAGAGTATGTTATGGGGGACAGAAGAGACAAGTCACATTCCCCTCTAGGCCTCAATTTTCCCGTGAATGAAGGAGCAGGGCCCGTCCATGTCGTGGCTGAGGTCCTCTCTTTCAGGAGTGCAGATGTCTGAGAGCTCTTTAAAAGAAAAGGCTTACTACGTGCAAATTTCAGGTGGCACAGGCTTTTCTCAATTTCCCAACAGTGCTGCCCTTTACTTCTTTCAAATCCTGAGAAGGCCTGGAAGCTCCATCCCTCCCCGGTGCCCCTCCCTTCTTCCAGGTTGCACAGCTCTAGCCTAGTTCTTGTCATATTTCCTACTGGATTGGGTGTTTAATTAAAATCATAATTAAAATTGATCTCCTCATTAGCATGCACCTGCTCTGCCTCTCACATCCTTGCGTTCCATTATCTACTGAAGATGTCAGGACTGACAGGCAAGAGCCAGACCCCAGGCCAGCCCCACCTCATGGGGTTGGCTGACAACAACATCTGGACAGAGAGGACTTTGGTGGAGAAGCTGCATTTGCAGCAAAACAACAAACAATTAGCACCAGGTGGGCTCTCTGGGGAGGGGCCTGGCTGTGTGGTGGCCTTTAGGCAGCTGGCTAAATCTAGTGGCCCCACTGCCATCTTCCTGCACACCCCCCATGTGTGCACATACACACATGTGCACCCCTGGGGTGGTCTGTGACAAGCCAACAAATGTCTCTCCCAGGAGGGTCTGGGCCTCTGATTTCCCTGGGGTGAAATCTGCCTGCCTTCTTGTAGCCTCCAGCAGGACTGTTATGAACGTCATCATGACTTTCCTCCAGGGGGTGCCAGTGAGAGTGCGGCAAGAGACCCCCTGTCGGGACAGGAGCTGGCCTGACACTCCCAGCTTCAGATGTGCAAAGAAATGCAGGTGTGGCAGGCTTGAGTGTGCAGGTCAGGGGAATGGACCCTGACAGCAATTTGACCTCTTCCCTGGTCCCTCACAATGGAGGGGGGAGGGGACCTAGGAGGAGAAGCCAGCAGGACTGAAACCAGTGGGCATTTCCAAGGGCAGGAATGGAAGCCCCACAAGAGCAAGGGGTTTCTATTTTTAAAAGTTTTTATTTTTAATTGTGGTAAAAAGCATATAACAAAGTTGACCATCTTAGCCATTTCTAAGTGTACAGTTGAGTGGTGCTAAACATACTCAGGTCGTTGTGCAATCGGTCTCCAGACTTCTTCCTCTTGCCAGATGGACTCTGCATCCATCACATCGCAGCTCCCACTTCCCCTTGCCCTCGCCCTCGCCCTGGCAACCACCTTACACTTTCGGTCTCAGTGAGGCTGACTCCTCTAGGTACCTTATGTAAGTATAATCACACTGCATCGGCCTTTCTGTGACTGGCTTATTTCACTTAGCACAATGTCTTTAAGGTTGGTCCCTGCTGTAACGGGGCCAGGATCTCCTGTCTTTTTGGGAGTGAATAACACTGCACTGATGTCTATACCACATTCTGCTTATCCCTCCTCTGCAGGCAGAGGACATGGGCTGCCCCACTGCGTAGCTGGAGTGAAGGCTGCTGCTATGGGTGCACGTGTGCATGTACCTCTTCAAGAGCTTGCTTTTGGCTCTTCTGGATCTGTACCCAGAACTGGAATTGCTGGATCACAGGGCACTTTTATCTTTAATTTCTGAGGAACCTCCTTACTGTTTTCTACAGAGGCTGCCTGTTTTACCCTCCCACCAGCAGGGCACAAGGGTTCCAGTTTCTCCACATTGTGCCAACACTTCTCCTTTCTTTCTTTATTTTTCTTTGTTTTTCATAACAGCCATTCCAACAAGCTTGAAGTGACATCTCATTGCAGGTTTGGTTTGCATTTCCCTAATGATTAGTGATGTGGAGCATCTTTTCATGTGCTTATTGGCCATTTGTATGTTCTCTTTGAAATTTCCATTGAAGGTTTTGACCAATTTTCAATGGGGTTGTATTTTTTGTTGTTGAGAGTGTAGGGCATTTCTTCTGTCTTGTTCAGGGCTGTATTCCTGGCACCTAAAACAGAACCTGACATATAGTATGCACTTGGTTTACTTGTTAAACACTGGAATTAATGAATATCTCTCACTCCCAGATATCACTCAATGAAATGGGATGCTTCCAAAGGGGAGCATGGATGTGATATGCAATGTGATATCCCACTTGCTTCACCTTTGTAGAAATCCTAGCACGTTCTTTATTGGAAGAACTTGGTCAAATTGACCTTGCCTCTAAGGGAGTGTGGGCCAAAGGGAACGTCCCATAGTGAGGGAAGTTAGGCTTTGGGGTTGGACCTCAGCTTGCATCCCAGAGCTTGGCCACTCATTGGCTGTGTGGCCTGGGCAAATTGCCTCTCTAAGCAAATACAAGAAGTGGAAATATTGATGCCTGTCCAATGAGGTGGTCACAGGGAGAAATGAGTAATAAGGCTCTGTAACTGATTTTTCCTTTTTCTGCTCTGCTTCCTTGTTCTAAAACTCTGATCATAACATCCTGCAAACAAGAACCTGGGGACTTATCTATTGAGCACCTTCTCTATGTGAGATACTGCATGTAGGAACAAGGAGACTCAGAGATCTGTAAGGCGTGGGCCCTACCCCTGGAACAGGCTGGGCACCAGGGGACCAGGAGGCCAGGGGAAGAGGGAGCACATAGGGCGGAAGCGCCCCGATCTGGCTTTGCAGGCAGGTCAGGGCTTGGTTAGGCTAAGAGAGTTTCCTGAAGTGGGGAGAGCATGGCTTGAACCCCAGGCTCTGTGCAGGGACTTCCTCCAGCCCGTAGAGGCCACAGAGAGGGTTGGAGCAGGAGAGTGAGGACTAGCTGGGCTGCAGAAGGATGTGTGGAAATAATCCAAGGAAGCATGGCCTCCTCAGGGCGAGGAAGTCCTTCTTTGGGTTACATTCCTGCCGCTGAGATGGAAATTTGTTTTTCCTCCTGCAGTTTTTTAGGGGGAAGGAGAGGAATGCTAATGACTCTCCTCCATTGCCTGGCATTGATTTGTGGAAGGGGAGCTCCACCATTGCCTGGGCTTCCCTCTCTTCCCCATGTACCTCTCTCTGGATATTACTAATAAGGGCTTATCCAGAGTAGAATAAGTGCCAAGGCAGCTTTATTTTACAGCACTTCTCCAAAATTCTCCTCCCTCTCACTCCCTCCTCCATCTCCTCTCACCCCTCTACTTTGACAGCCCCTGTCCTTGGGGGCTCAGGGCAGAGGTCATCCTCCTGGGGGCAGTGATCCCCCACTCCTGCCCAGGAGGGCTCACCTCTGCTCCTCCCCAGGATCCGCCAGCATGCAGCCTGGGAGCCCTGGGAAGTCAGGTCAAATGCAGCCGACGTAGGAGCAGGAGCCAGGGGGAGGCTGGGTGTCCACCAGGGAGGTGATTAGCTCTGCGGCGCCTCTAATAATAATCTGCGAGGCTAACAAACAGCACGGAGGCGGCAAGGGCAGCTCTGCCTGGCTGTCTCTGTCCTTGTTAAGGTTACACGAAGAGGAAGACCTTGAGAATTGCAGACTTATCCTGATTACTACCAGCTCTCAGCCAACAAGCCCCAGGAGGCAAAGCCAAGGCTTAGTGAGGAGACTTCGTGCAGCCAAGCGCTGGTGGGGTTGGGTTTCCTCCAGACCCCGGGGACCCAACTTTTGAGAAAAGCCTGGATTCCGAAACTCAGCTTATCTGTCTGTCAATATTGATGACTGCAGTGTGTTCTATAGAATATTCAAAGTAGCCCTGAATTTTACTTTCCTGGGAGATATGAGGTGAGTCAAGAAAGATGATTCTCCATCTATCACCTTAGAGAGCCCCTGCCCCACAGCACCCACTCACCCAAACACACTCATATATGTGCACACTTACACTCACACACACTTGGTTCAGAGCCCTCCTGTGTTAGACACTATAAATGTACTGGACCTAGAGAGAAGGGGTGTGGCTGTTCTTACTCTGTCTTCCCAGGTTCCTTTGCACTGGACCCTGTTGCTGGCCTGAAAGGAGGGGAACAGAGTGAGTTGGAAGGAGATGCCTCGGCTAGGGGGTGGGTGAGGTCTCTAGG
Source organism: Miniopterus schreibersii (assembly GCF_964146895.1). Taxonomy (NCBI): domain Eukaryota; kingdom Metazoa; phylum Chordata; class Mammalia; order Chiroptera; family Miniopteridae; genus Miniopterus; species Miniopterus schreibersii. Next base: position 5,661,259 of record NC_138112.1, on the reverse strand, counting down.
AGCTGGCTGGCCAACCATGAGGGGCCACAGCAAAGGCAAAATAATGGCCAGGTTGGGAGCCATGGGCTAGGAGAGCATGGACAGGCCACTCAACCGAGCTTTAAAGCAAGTGCAGGATTGGATCGTGGCCAGAGCAAGAGCTTGGGCTAGCATCACACAGAACATGCCCAGACCATGCCCCATGGGTAGGAGCCCAAAAGACCAAGCAAGGAGATGAGGTGTGGGCAACGAGGGTTACGGGGCATCAAAATAGGCAAGTCTTAAAAAATACAGCTCTCTGAGGCTGGTCTCCAACAGAGATTGAGTGAATTTTACCCCACTGGATTGTAACTTAGGACCTCAAAGGGACTCCTGGGAACAAGAAGCTGTAGGGAAGATGCTAGAGAGAAGTGGGCTAGAATTTCCTGGATAGCGGAAAGCTGGGGGATTTTCCATAGCACCCTTCACTCCTCTGGGTTGGCTTTTGTAGTTTTACGTTTACAGTCGTGGTTACTGCTCATTGAAATTTGTCGCATGCAGAGATCTCCCAGTCTAATTGTCTCTTATATCTGGGCAGTGCATGGGGATAGCAGCCCTGGCTGGTTGGCCATGGACCACACATGGGGCTCTGAACTGCCCAATCTTCTGCAACTGTTCAGAATTTTCTTTAATTCCCTTTTCCCCTGGTCACCCCTCCCTTCTCTACAGACTTCATTGCTGTCTGCTGGAACTCGCCACTTCCTTAGGCTCCCACACCTGACATCCCCTCTAAGGTCTGATCTACAGTAGCAAGACTTGTAGTGGTTCCATTAAATAATAATGATAATAATAATAAATGAATGAATGACCATTTATTCGTTTATTAGTATGTGCCAGGGCCCTGTGCTAAGTGCTTTATAATGCATTATTTCATACAATCCTTCTAGCAATCTCATGAAGAATAATTTAATCATTATAAAATCTGATTTATAAATGAAGAAACTGAGGCTCAGAGAGGTCACACAACTTGCCCAAGGTCACTCAGATAGCAAGTCGCTGAGCTGGGATTGAAACTCTGAAGCGTGCAGTCTTTCTTTGGCTATTCAGGGTCTTTTGTGGTTCCATACAAATTTTTGGAATACTTGTTCTAGATTAGTGAAATACATCATTGGTATCTTGATAGAAATTGCATTGAATCTATAGATTGTTTTGGGTAGTATGGACATTTTAAAGATGTTAATTCTTCCTATCCATGAACATGGTATGTGCTTCTACTTATTTGTATCTTCAATTTCTTTCTTCAGTGTCTTATAATTTTCCAAGTACAAATATTTTACATCCTTGGTTAAATTTATTCCTAGGTATTTACTATTTTTTGAAGCAATTGTGAATGGGATTGTTTTCTTTGTTTCCCTTTCTGATAGTTCATTATTGGTGTATAAAAATGCAACTGATTTCTGGATATTTATTTTGTATCTTGTTGCTTTCCTGAATTCATTGATCAATTCTAGTAGGTTTTTGGTAGAATCTTAGGGTTCTCTATATACAGTATCATGTCATCTGAAAATAATGACAGTTTTACTTTTTCCTTTCCAATTTGGGTGCCTTTTATTTCTTCTTCTTGTCTGACTGTTGTGATGAAAGTGGACATCCCTGTCCTTTCCTGATCTTAAGGGAAGAACTTTTCACTTTTGCCCATTGAGCATGATGTTGGCTGTGGGTTTGTCACATATGGCCTTTATTATGTTGATATATGTTCCCTCTATTCTCACTTTGCTGAGAGTTTTTTAAATCATAAATGGGTGCTGGATTTTATCAAATGTTTTTCTGCATCTATTAATATGATCAAATTCTCTGATTCTTTATGATTCATTTTGGAAGATAGTATTTTTCTAGGAATTTATTCATTTTGTTCAGATTGTCAAATTTGTTGGCATATAGTCGTTCATAATACTTTCTTACAATCCTTTGTATTTCTTTGGTGTCAGTTGTTACTTCTCCTCTTTAATTTATGATTTTATTTATTTGGGTTTCTTTTTCCTTGGACTCTGGTTAAAGGTTTGTCAATCTTGTTTATGTTTTCAGAGAACCAGCTCTTGGTTTCATTGATCTTTTGTATTGCTTTTTTAAGACTATATTTTGTTTATTTCTCATCTGATCTTTATTATTTTCTTCCTTCTACCCACTTTGGACTTTATTTGTTGTTCTCCTTCAAGTTCCTTTAAGTGTAAAGTTAGATTGTTTATTTGAGATTTTCTTGTTTCTTGAGATAGACCTGTAATGCTATAAAGTTATCTTTCAATTTTTTCCTTGTTCTCATTGTTAACCCATTCATTGTTTAGTTACATGTTATTTAGCCTCCATGTCTTTGGGTGTTCAGTTTTTTTCTTGTGATTGATTTCTAGTTTCATACCATTATGGTCAGAGAAGATGTTTGACATGATTTTAATCTCCTTAAATGTTTTGAAACTTGTTTTGTGGCCTAACATATGATTTATTCTATAAAATGTCCCATGTGCTCTTGAAAAGAATGTATATTCTGTTCCTTTGGAGTGAAATGCTCTGAAGATATGAATTTAACCCATCTGATCTAGTGTGTCAGTTAAGGCCACCAAGTTTTCTTGTTGATTTACTGTGTGGAAGATCTATTTGTTGATGTCAATGGAGTATTAAAATCCTCTACTATGACTGTATTACTCTTAGTCTCTCCCTTTATGTCCATCAAGATTTGCTTTACATATTTAGGTGCTCCTAAGTTGGGTGCATAAATGTCTAAAGGTTATATTCTCTTGTTGGATTTCTCTCTTTATCATTCTTTAGTGTCCTTCATTGTCTCTTACTATAGCCTTTGTTTTAAAGTCTATTTTGTCAAATATAATTATTGCTACCCCAGCTTATTTTTCCTTTCCATTTGCATGAAATATCTTTTTTCATCCTTTTACTTTTAGTCTCTGAGTACCTACAAGAGGTGGGTCTCTTATAGACAGCATATATGTGAGTCTTATTTTCTTATCCATTCAGCTACCCTATGTCTTTTGATTGGAGCATGTAAGCCATTTACATTTAAAGAGATTATTGATAGGTATGTATTTATTGCCATTTTATTCTTTTAGATATGTTCCTCTGTTTTTTTCCTTTTTCTTCTTCTTAAAGCAGGCCCTTAAACATTTCTTATAATTCTGGTTGGTGATAACAAACTCCTTTATTTTTTCTTCCCTGGGAAGCTCTTTATTTCTCCAAAGTGACAGCCTTGCTGGGTAGAGTAATCTTGGTTGTAGGTCCTTACTTTTCATCACTTTGAATATTTCATGCCAATCCCTTCTGGCCTGAAATGTTTCTGTTGAGAAATCAGCTGACAGTCTTATGGGAGCTCCCTTGTAGAGAAATAACTGTCTTCCTCTGTGGCTTTTACTATTCCTCCTTTGTCTTTAACCTCTGCTATTTTAATTATAACGTGTCTTGGTGTGGGCCTCTTTGGGTTCATCTTGTTTGGAACTCTCTGCACTTCTTGGACTGTGTGTCTTTTCCCTTCATCAGGTTAGGAAAGTTTTTGGTCATTATTTCTTCAAATAGGTTCTTGATCCCTTGCCCTCTCTCTTCTCATTCTGGTACCCCAATGATGCAGATGCTGTTACATTTCATGTTGTCCCAAAGTCCCTTAAACTATGCACATTTAAAAAATTCTTTTATCTTTTTCCTGCTCTGAAAAGGTGTTTTTTTTCTATCTTGTCTTCCAAATAGCTGATTTGACCCTCTGCTTCATCTAACCTACTGTTTATGTCTTCCAGTATATTTTTCATTTCAGATATTGTATTCTTCATTTCTGACTGGTCCTTTTATATGGTTTCTATGTCCTTCTTCATGCTATTGAGCATCCTTATAACCATTACTTTGAACTCTACATCTGACCAATTGCTTGCCTCCATTTTATTTAGCTCTTTTTCTGGACATTTCTCGTTTTTTTCATTTGGTGCCTGTTGTGTGTTTTTTTTTATCTCCCCATTCTGGCTGCCTCTTTGTATTTGTTTCTATGTATTAGATAGAGCTGCTATGACTCCCAATCTTCGTGGGGTGGCTTTATGTACAGGTAGCTGTCCTGTGTGTCCAGTGGTTCAGTCTCCTTGATCATCTGACCTGAGTGCTCCAGGAATGTCCTTTGTGTGGGTTATGTGGGCCTTCCTGTTGTAATTGGGTCTTGATTGCTATTGGCCCATTTGTGTGGGATTGACCCTCAGGCTGGCTGACTGTGAGGCTCAACCCCTAGTATGGCATGTGGGCTGCTGTGCAGATGAAGTGGAATTTGCCTCAGCAGGGTTTAGTGACTGCCAAGATCTATGTTTGGATAGGCCACTTGTGAAGCTTATTGGATCCTGCTCTGATATTGTCTGAAGCTGGCTACTGGTTCTGGGCTTCTTGAGAGGGATTCTGGTGCAGGCCAATATCAGATGCTGTCTGTGACTGGCCCCTGATAACCTGTTTGGAGCTACAAGCAATCCACCCTTTGTTGCTCCCTGTGCTGGGTCTGGTTCCATGTAGAAAAAAACAAGCTGTGCACCAAGGCTAGCTTTTACCAGCACTGGGCCTGGGGGCAGGTCAGTAAAAGTCTCAAGGCATCCCAAGATCTGTCTACACCTGCCTTTGCCTGCCAGCTGCCTGTTAGGTTGAGTCACTGAAAGAGCCTCTGGCAGTACTTGAGTTGCATGATGTAGACTCTCAGTGAGGCAAAGGTAGGGGTGATCAGTGTTCACCAGATTGATATAGGTTCAAACTCAGTGCCAGTGCTATAGCTGAGGCCACTCAACAAATGTCCCTACATTTACCATGTATAGCTGCCACTCACTGGGTGCTCACACAACTTTGTGTTGGGGAAGGGTCTCAGGGAGTCATCAGGGTGAGGCCAGCAGAGTTTATGAGGCCCAAATAGACTAAGATTTGGCTGTGTGAAGGGAGGGCTCTGCTTTGGTTGGGCATGCGATGGAAAAATGGCCCCTGTTCTAGAGCTATGCAGTTCAATCTGTCCCAGATTCTGTTGGGAGGAGATGGAGCTAGTAGGATGGGACTGCCGGGAGGCAGGAGGATGGGCTTGTGGATGTCTTATGAGGGGAAGATGCCAGTCAGGCTTTGGGGAAAGGAGGCAGTGTGGCCCTCGTCCCAGGGCCACACCACTTAGTCTGTCCCAGATTTTGCCCTGACCTCAGCTGTGTGCAGCCACTAGGAATAGGGCGGTTGGGGCCTCTGAAGCCAGAGTTGGAGCCCAGAGAGTGGGTCTGCCAGAAATCCAGAGCGTGGTTCTAGCAGATCTCCTGCAAGGGAGAAGTGCCGGTCAGGTTAACAGGAAAGTGGGGGGATTGGCCCCCACTCAAAAGCCATACAACTCAGTCACTGACAGCCCCTGAGTCTTCCCAGACCCCTACACCCTGGCCAAGGCAGATGGTTTCTCAGCAGGGCATAAGCTCCACAAGGTGGGGTGAGAGGGAGTCCAGAGGATGGGGCTATTACTTTCCCCCAGGCTGATGCCGTATGGAGGGGAGTGCTGTGGTGTCTGTGTTGTGAGAGAATGACTCAGCACAAGGATCCAGGAAGCTGTCCCTTCAGCTCTCTTCCCAGAGTCACAAACCCCAGACTCTCCTCATGCAACTCTTATCCAGTCCGCTCTCCCTCTACTGAAGCCCAGGGTGAGTGGCTGCAAATGAAATTTTGTGCATTGATCCTTTAAGAGGGTGCCTTTGTCTCTAGCCAACTCCCATCTCTCCGTAGCGGATGGAAACCCCACTGCTTTTCATAGCCAGATGTTATATAGGCACCTCTTCCTGGCTCTGGTGCTCTGGGCTGGGGAGCCCAGCTTGGGGTTGAGACTCCACACTCCTCAGCGGAAACTTTGCAGCTGAGATATCCCTTCTGAACCTCAGCTGCTGCCCATGGGAGCAGGGCCAGCCCTTTTTGCATCTCTGCCCTTCCTACCAGTCTCGATGTGGCTTCTTGTGTACATTCTTGGTTATAAGACTTCTCTTCAGCTAGTCTTCAGTTGCTTATTCAGGATAATTGTTCTGTAATTTAGTTGTAATTCCAATGTGGTCCTGGGAGGAGGTGAGTAGCCTCCATCTACTCTGCAGCCACCTTGGATCTCCTCCGCACACTCTTTCTACTCCAGGGAGGGCTGGAGAGCTGGGAGGCACACTTCCTGGTCTCCTCCTTCCCCTGTTGTCACAGGGCTGGGTGCTCAGCCCACGTCTATTATGCCCCCTCAGCCGCTTTTAGTCTCACATGTAGCCTGAGATACTGAAAGCTTCGTTTCTTCATCTGGGTGGAATGTACTTCACCCCAGTGGTCTTTGCCTGTTTCTTACGATACTAATCTGTAAACACTGGAGGAAGTCACTTTGATCTCTTGATCCCCTTATTGTTGGGAAAATAAGTTAGACAGCGTCAGAAAGTATTTTCTTCAAGGATGCCAGAGTGGGCTCTGTGTTCTTTTTACTTTGGCCCCCAAAGAAAGAGGCCCCAGGCAGAGGTTTCTCAGGGGAGTTCAGTCAGCAGGATGTCCCTCCGAGGGCTCCACACCTCTTCCCGTGGGACCCAAGTTCCCTTATTTCTTTCCTCACTTTTCACAGTCCTTGCTCTGCTGGCTCTGCCCTGAGCTCATGACTCAGTTGGCTCAGGATGGGTGAGAGTCAGGAGACTGGGAGAGGCCCCAGAGCTGGGGCTTGCCCACAGCTCCTTCACTCCATCTGGGCTGGCTCTTGTAGTTCCCCCTTGATAACCACACTTACTGCTCACGGAACGCTTGGTGCTACTCTGAGTGCCTTTTTGCCATCCACTCATTTAAACCCCACAACGGTCTGGAGGGTGTGCTTCGTTCCGCTTTCTTGATGAGCAAATGGAGGCACAGCAAGATTAATAACTTGCCTAGGGCCATAATTTGTAAATGTTGGAGAACTTTACAACCTGAGTCCCCAGCTTCCACTCCTCGCTCTTAGTACTGGATGCTGGGGACATTTTAGAAGGGATTTTTTTTTTTTTGGCAGGTTGGCCTAGGAAACTCTCTACTGTGAAAATGCTGCTTTACATGCCAAGTTCTAAGCAGCTGACGTGTTAATGAGTATATGGTGGCCTACTTGCTCTTTTGTGTCCCCCTCAGAACTTGAAGAAAAAACACGTTCCATGGGTGTTGGGTGGGTGGTTGATTGAATTATTTTACCTGCAGGAAGCTCCTTTCTGCAGCTGCTGAGGTTAGAGAAGGGAAGGAGGGACGGAAGCGTATTTCTACACCAAGGGGTCCCCTTCCCCTGGTGGGCAGCTCATTCCTGGAGCACATGTGATGCCTGTTCCAGGGGTAGATTTTTGAGGCCGGCAGTGTGAGTGCCCGTGGAACAGGTGAGGCAGCTCTGCTCCCACCTCCCCCCTGCCTGGAAGCTGGCCGCCCTGGGAGCGTGTCTGCAGGATGAGCTGAATTGGCCTTTGATTACGGGAAGATATTCCTTAGGGCCAGCTGTACTAGCTTTTTTCTGGCTACTGTGAGCAGGAGCTCCATGGACCTCCTGGGCTTAGGCAGTAATGAGAAACCAGAGGCTTCAGTCCTGCCTCCAACTCTAGGAGGGAGGTCAGGCTGTGAACAGAGACACACAGGTTCGTTCTAACAGGCTTTCTGCCTCAGGCTCAGGCTCAGGTGCCCACACCTGCTGCTGCTTGTCCAGGTGCTCCACTGGCTAGACCTCCCTGGGAGGCCAGGGATGGGGAGACGAGGGGAGAAATGGGGGGGAGGGAAGAAGATGTAATGCACTGAGCGGAGAGCACTGGGGGGAAAATAAAATAAAATAAAGGATCTATTTTTTTCCCATTTGTTCTCAGCAAACATTTGTCATTTAATTTTTTCCTAATTACACAATTATGTAATTATGTAGTATTAGTAAAATAAAGCCTAAAGACATTTGAGTAAAGAATTACTTAAGTAAATAATGCCTGACTGAAGTAATTATTTCCTGAGTTTTCTTTTTTAAAGTAGAATTGGATGAAATTAGTTCCACCATTGTTGCAAGAGCTGAGTGAGGGTTGGGTGCTGTACAGTGGGGGGCAGAGATAAGGCTCCCCTTGCCCCCTAGGGCCTAGGGCTTCACCCCGAGCATTTTGGCACCTTCCCCTCTCTTTAGATGAGGCTCTGATGTCCAGTTCCTGCTCTGCTCTTGGCCAAGTGGTTTGGGAACTGGCTTCTGCTCTGAGCCCCGGGGCCTGTGAGAGGAGAGCTCCTGCCCTCTCGGGAGATTGAGCAAGGAGCTCGGGCAGGAGTGAGGACTCAGCACTGCGGCTGTAGCTGGGCCTCGCCAGGCTTCCAGAGAAGCAGCCGCATGTGAGGCCACCGGGTCCGTACAGAGACCACTCCCAGCTGCAGAAGGGAGTAGGGCCCGTGAACTGCTGGCAGAGATGTGGGGAGGATTTTGGGCTGCAGAGCTCCCTGGGGCCCTCATGTGGGTAGGCCTCTGTGTATTTCCTACTTGGCCTGGGTGCTCCCAAGAAGGCGAGCTTGTCAAGGTTGGCACTCAGCCCCTCAAAGCCCTGCAGCCTGACCATGTTCTCTGGTAGACCTGGACCTGGCAGTGTGCTTACAGGGGCAAGGAGGTTAGGCCTGGGGGCAAGGGAACTCCTGGAGGGGGCCGTGGCGATGCTGCCCGATCGCCTCCTCGGTGCCTGGCCCAGCCTGCCCCTGAGGACACCAGGGGTCAGCTCTCAGGCACGGGAGCCCCAATTTTCCACACTTCAGCAGCTTCCTGAAGCAGGGGGTCTCTGGGAAACCATCCGAACTGTGCTCCCTAAGTCTTCATTCATTCCGGTCTTCCACGGTGCTGTGCACCCTTCAAAGGAGATTCATTCATTCCTTTGACCTAGAAGTCTTTCCACACTCCCAGTGTCTCCTGTTGCAATGCAAGTAGCCCTGGTCACCTCTCTCCTTAGGAGAGTGGAAGCTGTTTTTGGTTTCAGAGCCTGCATGGTCCCTGCTTGGTCCTGCTTGGTCCCTGGGAAGCTTCATGGCGGCACTGGTGTTGGCAGAGTTACTGTTCATGCTCATGGCCTCGGTCAGCCTCCGAGTGCTCAGAGGAGGCCACCTTGCAAATGGAGCACTGGCAGCTTCTCAGTCTTCTCTCTGGGGCTTGGCTTTGGGTCTTTGATTGTCAGGCCAGCAGCCTTTGGGAAGGAAACGCCGAAGAGGCTCTTGGAGAATTCCTGGAGCCCTGGGAGAGTAACGGGAGGGAATCCCAACACAGCTCTCCAGGCCCCACCCCGATGGTGGGTCATAAACATCAGCTTTCCTGAGGGCCTTGTCTGTGTTCACGGCGCAGCAGAAGTTTGGCAATATTTAGTAAAGATGAAGACACAGCTCCCTTCAATCAGCAGCTCCACCGCAGACATATGCTCTAGAGGTGCTCATGCAAGAGCACAAGGAGGCACATAGCAGAGGAACTGGGGCAGCATCGTCGTAACAGCAAACAAGCAAACAAACAAAACGACCTACATTTCCCTCCACGGGGATGAGTAGGTTGCGATGTAGTCATTCAATGGAATTCCTTCCAGTAATAACAATGAATGAAGCAGAGCTCGTGGAGCTAAAAACGCAAGTTGCAGAGAATGTATACACTGCGATATCTCCGCTAAAAGCTGTAAACTATGCAAAATCATGCTATGCACTATTTATGAATAATGCATGTGAATGCAAACACCAGCTTCAAGATGGTCCCGTTCAACAGAGTGAGGCTGGGGTGGGAGGGAGGTTTGGGAAGCAGGGTGTGTGGCACGTGAGCATCCAACTCTGTTGGTCACGTTTTATTTATTACGCTGGGAGGTGGGCACAAGGGTGATCATCATAGTGGTCTTTAAACTTTTTGAATGGTGAAATATTTTAAGAAATAAAAATATAAAAAACCCAAACAGCAACAACTACGACTCCAGAATGTGTGGTGTGTGAGGGGGTGTGTGGGTGTGCACATCCCTGTGTGGCCCTGAGCGGGCCAGGGTGAGGGCGACAGTTGGGGTGAGGTGCAGTGAAGACCTTAAATAGAACAGGCCGCAGCTGGCGCCTGGTAATGTTCTGGATTGAATACTTATTCAATAAAGTTCCTCTCTTAACATACTATTTGCCTATGTAAGAAACTAAATATTCATTGAGTAATTAGCCAGTTCAAATTTGTGGTATGAAAAGACAATTTCTTCTAATTATAGGGATGCCAGTTAAAGATGCCACACTAAGATGCCATTCACTGCCAAGGGAGCCTTAATAAAATTCTCGGTGTGATTTAGATTCAAAGATTATACAAAAAAAAGACACCATTATTTTTGATAATTAAATATTTACCGGAGCTGGGAAAATAAATCACATGAATGTTTCAGGCTAATAAAAAGCTCTTTTTAAAGAAGTCCCAGTAAAGATGCTGCTCTCACAACTATGCTGCTAGTTCGGAGGGGTTCTGGGCTAACCCAGCTCCATGGCTGGCTCCCCTGAAGGTCTGCAGTCCAACTCTGACCGCTGCTAACTTCACGGGCAGCAAGTCCTGATACAGTCATCCCTCCTGGAGACACTATTTAATTTATGATTACTTTTCTGGTTTGTAATTTTAAATAGCTCCACTGTTGTCCTCCCCCCCCCCCACTCCCCAGTAAGATCCTAAGTGTGAGGACTACAGAGCCGTGCCTTTTTTAGGGGGTGGAGGTGGATGGGAGAGGGGGTGTATCATCTCATCTCAAATTCAGGGAACTTTAATAACCACACAATTAATGTGTTAGCTGGTGTTGTAGAGACTGCACCCTGATATGTGACACAGTGCCATACGCCCCAGCTCCTTGGACAAGCGACTTTACCTCTCTCAGGCTCCCTTAGGTTCTGAAAATGGAGATGCTATGTAACCTTACAGAATTCTTATGAAGATCCAATGAGGTAATAACTGTGAAAACAGTCTGTCGTAAGTTGCCACACAAGTGCAAAGCCTCTACAAACGTAGAGTAATATTACAGATGACAATACTATGTACTGAAAATGGGGAGATTAAGGCAATTTAAACTCACCCCTCCTTATAGTAGCCTTGTGGGCATTGTCTGTTCATCTCTCTGTATCCAGAGCCCGTTCCCACTCCCTCCGCAGGCACTGGCCAGCTCAGCGGCTATTCTGTCTCTCCCCAGCTCCTGGTCTTTCTCAGAACCTGCTCCCATGCCCACAGCTGGTTGGCCCTGGGATAGTGCCTGACACAGGCTGGGCCAATCTGAGAAGTTTCCCAGATTTTAAAAGCAAACCTGAGCCTGGCCGGGTGTGGCTCAGCTGTTGAGCGTCGACCTAGGATCCAGGCGATCGGGGTTCGATTCCCGGTCAGGGCAAATGCCCTGGCAGTCTCTCTCTCTCTCTCTCTCTCTCTCTCTCTCTCTCTCTCTCTCTCTCTCCTTTCCTCTCTCTGAAATCAATAAAGATGTATTTAAAAAAACACACAAAAAAACCCTTTATTAAAAGCAAACCTGAGAAAGCCAGTCAGATCCTCTTTGCTTAAAGTTGCTATAAATAAGAAACACCCTATTGTAGCACGTCAGTGAAGAGTGGGTTTAGCAGCATTTAACTGAAACCCCCTCTCCTCCCATGCCACAGTAAGAAAACAGTAGTGGTTAAATAAAATAGGTGTATATGTGGCTTTTGAGTAGAGAAGCTCAGAGGTGGGCAGGGCAGGGCTGGCCAGAGAGCTGCAGGCCGGGCTCCTGCCTTCCTGCTCCTCCATCCTCAGCGCCGTTTCCAGCCTCCCTGTCATCTCCTTTCAATAAGGGCGCTGGGACGTCAGTGATCTGATTTGCTTTCCAGGCACTTAGAAGGACTAAGGGGAGAAAAAGAACTTGCCTCTCCCCTGTCAGAGGCCCTAAATCTTCTGATTACGTCTCACTGGCTAGAACTTAGTCACACGGCGAAGCCCAGCTGCAAGGAAGCTGGGAAATGTAGTCTCGTAGGTGGGAACTGTTGCTGCCCAGCAGAGCTGGATCTGTCCCTAAGGAGAAGACCGCCCTTGGACTAAGACACCAGTAACCTCTGCTACTCAAGTAATTCTGCCACGTGAAGGAGGCCGGTCTGTTGTGTTATCTCCGTATTTTCACAGTTTGCTGATTCAGTCTTAGCTCTGAATTATAAGAAATATTCAGGATCCTTTTCACAGACTCCTTCTTTTCATTAAGAAAAGTATCCTGCTATCCTTCCCCTCTCAGACCCCTTTACAGGTCCCTGTGGCCCTAGGCTTGGGGAACGAAGGAACTGACGGGCAGTCAGTATCTTTTTCAGAGGCCTCGGTTCACTCAGTCATGTGACTGACTAGAGCATGAGCACCTGCTCTGGTCATTGTCACACAGGCCTGGTGGCCTTGCCCCTTGAGCTCCTCTCTGCTTCCTTAGGTTCCAAATCCAAGGCTCTGGCTCTCTTCTTGGCGGCGGGTTCTGGAACGTGGCAGAGAACCTGGAGTTGGTTTCTGCTTTCTCATTTCTTCCAGCGTTGTCTGGAATCACTGTTGTTTCTCTTCTCCATTTGGAAACCAACTTGAGCTTCAGCGGCTCATGCTATAAAGTTGCTTCCTCTCCTCCTGCCTGACAGGACCCCAGGGGAGGTCCCCCGGTTGTCAGTCAGTCAGCTCTGGTAGTGCCAGGGACCAGCGGAGAGCAAGGTGGAATAAGGGGGAGAGGCTTTCCTTGGCCTTTCTCTGGACCCTGGACAGTCACTTGCACCACACTTCTGGTGACGTCTAGCCTAGAGGTTCAGCTGACCTTGAGAGAGCCTGAAGATGTGTTTGGGAGAAGGGCTCGACATCCGGAATATTATGCTTTCGGCAAACCTAGTAACTGCATAGAAACAGAGCCCACCCCACCTCCACCCCCCATCCCAGGAAAGCTGGAGGTAGAGCGTAGGGCTGATCATGGGATTTGCAAGGGCAGGTCATTGTGGTTAGTTGATGGACATCTGAGAATGCTTTTTGTGCTGAGTCTATGGGTAAAAAATACTTCCCAATGAGCTGATTTTGTTGCTGCAGTGAACCTAGACTCTGTGAGTCAGAAGGTCATCCTCTGTGGCAATCATGTGACCGGGAATCAGAGAAAAGAGGAGTTGGTGGGCCTCCAGGGGTAATTTTATACACTCCTTGCCTCTCTTCCATTAAATCCTATTGCCTAATAACTAACACTTATTGCACACTCATTATCTGTAAGTAACAGGCTAAGAGCATTAGGCAATGGTCTTAACAGCCCTCTGAGTTTCGTAATGTTAACATTCCAGTAGAGCAGATGGAAAAACTGAGGCCCAGGGTCATCCATCAAGTTGACAGAGCTGAGATTTACGTTCAGGGCTAGTTTGATTCCCGCGACTACCCTCCAGCTCACCATGCCCCACACCTTCTGCAGTGTTTACTGAAGTCCACCGTGCACTCAGAGCTCTTGGCTTCTCGATGACGCTGGCAGGGCCAACTTGATAGGGAAGTTGTTATAACCATCTCCAGAGAAGCCTGCTTCATCCCTTCCTTACTATTCAGTTTCAGTATGTCGTTACTTACAGCTGGCACTGAGCAATCCAATGGAAATATAATGCAAGCCACATCTGTAATTTACATATTTTAGCAAGCACATTAAAATAATAAGAAGAGCCTTGGCCAGGTAGCTCAGTTGGTTAGAGTCCCATCCTAATACTCCAAGGTTGTGGATTTGATCACCTCTCAGGGCACATACAAGAATCAACCAATGAATGCAGAAATAAGTGGAACAACGAAGTTGATGTTTCTCTCTCTCTCTCTCAAATCAATATAAATTTAAAAAATAAAAATAAAATGAAATAATAAAAAGAAATAAGTATCATTGTAATTCATGCTGTCTGTATAAAATATTTAAATAATCACACTATAATGGTACATTGGTACATAGAAAAAAGAAGTCATTCAAATGGAATTAATCCACTGACACTGCCATCATCAGTGATGTGTTTTTAATACTAGAAATGACCTGTTCCCAACACATGTACTTACAACAATAATATCTATGGGATGTAATGGTTAGAGTGAAATATGGTTCTACCAAACAATAAAAGTGCGTCTAATGCAAGAATATTTTACATTGTTTCTGCTTTTTAATTTAAATAAAATAAAAATTCAGCTCCTCAGTAGCATTAGCCACATTTCAGGGCTCAATAGCCCCTGTGGCTAGTGGCTACCATGTCAGACAGTGCAGGTGTAGCATCTAAGTGACATTCTTCATGATGCAGATGCACTTGACACATCCTGGATGAAGAGAAGACAGGTCAGGCTAGAGGAGGGCATCTGAACAGAAGAGAGTGGAGAACGAGACTGGGGTGGGGTGGGGCCCGTGGGAAAGGGAAGCCATTGCCAATTTTTTAAAAGGAGAAAATACTATAAAGTGGGTGGTGTTTTAACAAGATTAACCTGGATGCACGGATCAGGGTGGATTGTGGGGACACAGATTAGAGGCAGGAAGATCATATGGGAAGGAGAGACGAATTCAGGAACTACAGTGAGAGAAGCCAGGAAAAAATATGTCTGGGAAACCTTGTGAAAAGGCACTATGAGTCAGTGGCGGGATCTATAAGGGGAACAAGATGAGGGGAAGAAGAGTTGAATTTGACCCTGAGCTTTTAAGTTCCAGGAGACAGAAAACAATAATAGCACTGCCAGAAATGGGAGTCGGGAGGGAAAGCACGCTGGGGCCTCGGGGGGGCTCAGCTTGTGCCGGCTGGGTTCGTGGCAGCCTCTCCCACTGCCTCTCTTCCTTACCTCTCCTCTTCTCTCCTTCTCCTTCCAACCCTCCTCTTCCTTCCCCACCTTCATTTTTCTGTTTGTTTCTTGGCTTGAAATAGATTAATTGAGCATCTATCATGTGCTAGAGACAAACAAGTTAAACATGCATTTCCCAGGCCTGAGGAAGGACCATGAAAAGGGGTGGCTGGTACTCCTTCAAGACGACAAAATAAATGTCCTCTCTTAGACATTCCCTTTGGCCACACCTGCCGTAACTGCTGCAATTTGGCCTGGGGCGGGGAGTGGAGGTGGCAGGATTAAATGGAAGTAAAAATAGGTTGAGTCTCTTGAGCATTTAGTCTGGCTCAGGCATAGTTCTGAACGTCTGTGACCGGCATCTCACTTAGGAACTCATTTCTCATTTGACAGGTGAGCAAAATGAGGCACCGAGAGAAAAAGTGAGTCACCTTAGGAAATACCACTGGTGCGTGGTGGACAGGATTTGTGTCTTAAATATTCCACTGCAATCTCCTTCTTATGGACTGATCTGTGCCCGCCCCCCCTTCCCTTTATATGTTGAAGTCCTAACCCCCCAGCGTGATAGCATTTGGAGGTGGGGCCTTTGGGAGGTAATTAGAGTTAGACGAGGTCACGAGGGTGAGACCCTATGATGGAATTAGTGCCCTTACAAGAGGAGTGGACAGAGGGAGCTGGCTCTCCGTGTGCACACACCGAAGCAGGCCGCGTGAGCCCACAGAGAAGGCGGCCATCTGCAGGCCAGAAAGCGGGCCTCAGCCAGAGCTGATAGTCCCCCACCCTGATCTTGGACTTCCTGAATGTCTGTTGTTCAAGCCACCGGGCCTGTGGCACGTTGTTGGAGCGGCCTGAGCTGACTGAGCAGCCCACTTCGGGTGCCTCACCTCCCCACGTCTTTCTGAAGGGCAGTCTCTTCATAGGAGCGGGCGGCCCCCATGGAGCCTCTGGGAGACTTTCCCTTTGCAGATGGGGCGGTGAGCCGCAGGGCAGGAGCTGGTGTGGGCAGCAAAGGCCTGGCCTTCTTTCTGGTCTCAGCAGCAGGAGAGGGGACGCCGCACGCTCCCCAAGTACCTCTCCTCATTGTTGGTCTGTGACTGCTCCCGGGGTCTGTTTTTGTGCTCTAAATGCTGTGTTTTGATGGTGTTATTCTAATATAGTCATCCACCTGCAAGTAAATCCCAGCAGGAAAAGGCCTTCGAATGAAATAGGAGCCGGGAAGGCAGGGGAGGAGAGGGGATAGTGCGCTGCGCCTGTACAGCGTCTGGCCCGAGGGGTTTGTGCCGGGCTCTCGGGGCTAAGTGAATATCGCTTATTCATGTGCAATCCAATCCTCTGCGCCCGGAGGCAGAGGGCAGCAAGGGTGACCCGGTGGGGAGGGGCGAGGAGGCTGGAGGGCCTGTCCTGAGCAGGAGCACTGTGGGCCACCCGACCTGCGCACTCTGGGAGAGGCTCCGGCAGAATGTGCCACTGCCTGGCTTGGAGGGGGAGAGGGGGAGGGAGAGAGTCCGGGCTGGAGGTTGGATTGCTGATCAGATTCAGGCTCCCTCAGTGGGCTGAGAGAGTGGAGCAGAGTGCGGGTTCCAAGGTCCAGGGACAGCACCCCGGCACCCCTCCGCCCCGCCGCCTGGGAAAGCTGGCAGAGCTGAGGCTGCTGCACCCTCCCGGGCAGGGGACCGCGGGCGTCTTAATAACCCGCTCAGCGGTGATGGATCGTGTAGGAGGAGCAGCGAGGCCGCCTGGCCGCCCTGAAGCTCCGACTCGATTCCTGAGATAATTCACTTAGGGCACCAGCGAGGAGATGTCCCCACTGTGGCTAACTGCGCTGAAGGCCTGCAGCCAGCCACTCGGGGCTGCTTTTACGTTTGAAGCAGACGTCTAAGGGCGTCTGGACACGGATCAAACATATATGTGGGAATGGCACAGGCCCGCAGATCTGCTGCTCTGCCCAAGGGGCCTGCGTGCCCAGCCCGCGCCCCTCCAGCCGCCCAGGAGGCGAACAGCGGCGAGGGGGGCTTCTCCCAAACAGCTGGTGGGGCTGCACGGCAGCTGGCCCGGGCTTGGGGCTTGATTCTAGCACAGGGACATCGTGGAGCAACAAGCGTCCCCTCTGTGGGCTCAGTGATCGAATGAAAGATAAAGTGGCCCTTTTCTGAGTGGCAGAAGGTAAGGGGCCAGTGATCAGAGCCTGCTGTCTGGCCAAGGGGCTTTTAGCAATCTATGTGTGGGGAGCCAGGCTAACAGAGAACCCTGTTTTCTGCTGGGAGGGAAGGGCTCCCTCCAAGCAGAAGTGAAGACATCTCCTCTACCAGTCAATCCATCTCTGGTTTTTTCCCTCCACCTCCTGACAAGAAATAACCACAGTGCTTTTATTTAGATCAAAAACAGAATTGGCTTGGGGGCGAGGGGTTCAATCCTGAGGGTATTCTAGCTATGCGAAGAGGTTGGCCACCCTGAGGTATGCCTCCTGAGACAAGGAACAGAGCGCGTGCACGGTGTCATAAGAATAATAGAAACAGCAGCAGGTTCCACTGTGAGGCTTCGCCGTGTGCCAGGCCCCCATGCTAAGTGCTGTGGACACAGTTACTCTGGCTCCCTGTAGCTCCCAGTGGTGCAAGCTCATCTCTGACATTGTCATCACTCCTAACCACGCTCCCAGGACTGAAGCGTCTGGGAGCACTTGCAGAAAATACGCCCAGGTAATCTCTGAGCATGTGGATATTACCTTGGGTTGGCCCAGGTGAATTATTACTTTGCCAATACCTTCATGGGCTGGCTCGTGACAGGTGGGAATGAAAAACAGTAAGGAACTGAACAGGTGAGCGGTGATAAGACACCTGACAATGACTTTCAATACTGTGGGTACACTATGTACTTTAGAAACAGTAGCTTGCCCTTAGGGTGGGGCCCACACAAGTACACGAGAAGTTAAATATTCTTAGCCCCCATTGTACATAGGAAACAACTGAGGTTGAGAGAGGTGGAGCCGTTATGCGAAAGTCACAGAGCAAGCAAGTTGCACAATCAAGATTTGAACCCATGTCTGTCTGGCATCAATACTACTCATCTCTCCCTCTAGAGTCTAGACCAAATCCCAGCCCAGAGGGAGGCGTGAATGGCCCCATCCTGAGTGCAAAGGCAGGCGATTCCAGCTCAGTAGAGCTGCACCTTTGGTAGGCAGTGCACAGGGGATGGAGAGAAAAGGGAAGTGCTCTGTGGCCACGGGTGGAAGACCATTCTGTGTTGGTATCACTTCCTGAACCAATTACTCTGTCTTTAGTCACAGTGATAGCCTCCCGGACACAGAGGGATGTTGGAGAATATCTACTTTAATCCCCTTTTCACAGAAGGAAAAGAGGCCCAGACAGAAGAACACAGCTGCTGAAGGCCACACAGCTAGAAAGGGACATGACTGAGCCTGGACCTCAGGGACCCTGACTCTCAGGCTCGGGCTCTTCCCATCCCTCTGTGGACTTTCTTACATCTTTGGGGTCTCTCCACCATGAAGAATACATGGCAATTTACGCCAGTCTCTCTTAGTCTAAAGATGAAACTTCCATGACATATTTTTCTACATTCTAATCCTTCCCCTGTTCCCACCCAACTACCTGGACATGTGGTTTGGCACCAGCACACTCTTCCTGAGACAAGGAAGGGCCCACACTTTCCCATAGTTCCTGGATTGGGATGATATTGGTGTTAGGGTTTTAAAAAGTATCTTCAAGACTTACACAGAGCTGTAATAATGAAGACAGTGTTCTACAGATGAAATGATAGACATGTAGACCAACGAATGCAGTACATCTAGAATCAGGCCCGCACATGCTCCATCGCCTCATTTACGGGAACCATGACCTCAGTGCTGAAGGAGAAGGATAGCTTTTTCAGTAAGTCGTGCTAAGTCTTCTGGATACACTCACAGGGAAAAATTTAACTTCTACTTCACACCAAAAAGATAAATTGTAGTTCTAAATGACAAAGGTAAAGTGCTAAAAGCTTTACAAGATAGGAGGACATCTTCAGGACTCAGGCTAGATAAGATTTCTTCAACAGAATGTGAAAAGCCTAATCATGAGTGAAAAATAATTCATTAAACTACATTGAAATTAATAACTTCAATTAATCAAAAAACACAACTAAGAAAGCAAAAGGCAAGGCAAAGAGTTGGAGAAGATTTGCAAAACATGTCTCTATCAAAGGACTCATGGTCCAGAATTTGTAAAGATGCTACAAATCCTTAAGAAAAAGGCAGCCAATTCAATAAAAAATGGACAAAAGACTTGAGCTGGCCTTTTGCAAAAGAAGATCTACAAGTGACCCATAGACATATGAGAATGTGCTCAGCACGTTGGTGATCAGAGATATGGAGATTAAATTACAGTGCAATATCACTACCTTCAGCAGAACGGCTGAAATAAAAAGACAGACAATAGCAAGTCTTGGCGAGGCTGTGGGATGGTCAGGACTCTCAAACACCACTGGCAGGAGTGTGAACTGGACCAAGCATTTTGGAGAAAGTCTGGCAGAATCTACTAATGCAGAATATACACATACCTGGTAGAAAAGACACACACAGGAATGTTCAGAGCAGCATTTTAGTTACAGCTAAATACCGGAAAGGGCAATGGGATGGGCTGATATATTGAGAGTGTGCACACTCTGGGGCACTACGCAGAAATGAGGACAGGAGCTGTCACCACAGCAACAGGATCAATCTTGCAGGTGCGATGGGAGTGAAAGGAACCGGAAACAACCAAGAACATACCAGGTGATTACATTCATGTAAAAGTCAGAAGGGCATGAAACTAATCTGCAATGTCGGGAGTCAGGGTAGTGGTGACCCCTGAAGGGAGATGGTGATGGGGGGTGGGTGTCTGAGAGTGGGGAGGGTAGAAATGTTTTGTTTCTTGGCTCGGTTGTTTCTGGGCATAAGGATGTATACACTGGGTCAAATCCACGGAGTCGTACATTTATGTTAAACGACAATAAAACATCGTCACTTTTTTCTCTTATAAAATGGAGAGAAGTGGGAGGAAGGGAAGTGACGCTGGCTGGTGCCGCTTGGGGCTGCCATTCTCCTCCCAGCCATCCTCGGACTGGGTGTCAGATCCTTCACTTTATGGATAAGGGAAGTGGGACTCAGAAAGGGTCACTGTCCGAGGCCTTGCCACTAGCAAGCACTGCACCAGATTTAACCCAGGGTTCAAATCCGGGTTTGTCCGGGTCCCAAGCTCATCTCTCCTCCACGTCAGGGTGCTTTCAAGGGAAGAGCGCTAGTGTTCAGGGAACCTGGGCTTGCATCTGAGCACTGCCACTCACACGCTGTGTGCGCTTGTTTTGATGTCGCCTGTGGTTTGGGGAATTCCAGTGAGGGTGGAGAGGGTGATGCTGGGGAAGGTCGCGGTAGCCCCCCAAGGCCCACAGCAGAGCCCCGCACCCAGCAGGTGAGAACCTGTTTCATCTCAGCCCCACTAGGCACTCATGCCCCTGCAGCAGGGGTGCGTGTGGAGCTCAAGGCAAAGCTCACCCCCTCCGCTCGTCCGGGTGCGCTGGGCCAGTAGATGCAGCTGAAATGAGCATGGGGCCGGCGTGGGGGCGTGTGCGGCCTGAGGGGTGTGACGGGGCACAGGCCTGGCTGTGGCCTTGAGGGACTGCAGGGGCCGACCTCATGTCAGTGAGTTCCAGGTGCGTTGTTTGAACACCGCTGGCAGAGCTGAGTCCATTTTCTCCCCTGGAGTCGCTCCTGGAGAGGGACCGGTGGGAATGCGGGGAGAAACCTCCAAACCTGCCAGCATCACTTTCAACACCGGGCTCTGCTACTTCCTTTCGCAGCAGAACTGAGCCAAACGTTTTTTCAGTCCTCTAAGAATAGTCAGGAAAATGGATGGAAGGTAAATAGCATCTGTATTTGTTCAACATTCCGTCACCTGTCCCCAAGATTCCTCCTGTCTGCTGAAGAACTGGGAGCCCTAGGGTGGGAGGGGGAGCGGCGACAGGAGCTCTGGGTGGTGCCCTTTAGGGCAAGACCCGCGGATGGGGCTTCACATGAACTTAGGATCATGCTCGTGCTCTGTACGTGAGGCCCGTGAGAATGGGGGTGCGGTGCCTGCCTGCCTTCTGTGTCCGTGCCTTGAAGATCTCCCCCTTAAAGGCTCAGGGTTGGCGGGTGCTACGGGTGGGGGAGGGGAAAGTGCGAGTGTTAGGAGGAGGGGACGGGAGCAGTGAGCGGAGCCAGGGCCTGTCCCCCCTCCCCCACCCTGGTCCTCAGACGTCTTCATCTCTGTTCCTAAATTGCACACATTGATCTGCTGTGTACAGAGTTGCAAAGCAAGTTGGCAGGAGCACTGGAGTGTATCAGGTCCAGTAGGAAATAAATATACTCGGGATTTTAGTTTAAATGAGTTGAGAGCTGGGAATGGCTTGGCAGCCATGGGGAGCCCAAGTGTCTGTTTCCCACCAAACAAGTCCCTTTGTAGGTTGGAGCTGACAGTCAAGCTGTCCCTTGGGTACCTGCCCCAGGGGACTAGTGTCCCCACCCACGCTGCTGACCTATCACTGTAGAGAAGAGGCGTGGGTGGGCGCAAGGCCGGTGGCTGGCTGCTGGGAGGGGTGTCTTTGTCACACTGAGAGCTCTGAGCTCTCCCCTTCAAGGTTCAAGGTCTTGTCCCTCACACACAGCATTTCTAAGGGGAGGCAAGAGGCTGCAGGAGCCCAGGAGCAGCCTGGCCTAGCGCCCGGGCACTTTACACCCACCAACCTGGCCATAGCCTGCTTGCTCTGCTACCTTTTCTAATATTAATATCTTGATTCATTCCAGACCAATTGTTCTTTTTAAAAAAAAAATGTCCTAGCCTTTGCAAACCACCTACTCCTTTCCAAGAGTGACTTCGATTGAAGTTTGAAGTTCTCAGGTTCAGCTGTTCTCTAGTTACTTGTTAGAAAATGCAGCAGTTCCGCCCCAGTAAAGGCCCTGCCCCCCTCCTGCCCCCCTCCTGCCTCCCCTCCTGCCTCCCCCCCTGCCTCCCCGCCCTCCGGCAGGGTCAGCGCGTTCAGAAGGCCCGGAGGTGTAGTTGTGTATTCTCCGCCCTTCCCTCCACATCAGGCTGAGGCAAATGCTCGGGGAAACAAAGAAGGGGCCCCCAGAGCCTGCTTCCCAGCAGTGTGTGTTCTGTGACTGCCGTCCTGGTGGTGGGGCGCCCTGGGGCAGGGAGCGGGCAGATGGGGCAGGGGCGCAGCACCTTCCCCCCAAGGCTTCCCCAGCCCAGTGGGCACTGAGAGCCCCTGAAAGACCCTCCTGTGTGGGAAGCCTTAGGTGCAGAGGGAGTCTCCTCAGGAGGAAGCTGCCGACTCCCAGGGTCAGCCTCCGGAGATATGTAGCTCCGCTCGCTCCATAAAGCTATTGTGTGGCTCCTTAGGAAGCCACGGGTGGATTAGTTCTTGGGAACCCGGAGAGGTGGAGCTCCTGCAGCCACAGGGGACCCCTCCTGGGGCAGACACCAGCAGACAAATGGGTGTCCCTCCCCTCTCCCCGTCCTCCAGGCCATGCCTCCTCTCTTCAGGTGGAGCCACCGCACCTGCATACCCTGGGACTCTGAGACGCTTGGCTCTGGATCTCTGCCCCAGGTGAGATGGGGCGGCCCTGGAAGGCCCTTTGCTTGGAGCAACCGGGTGCAAGGTGCTGCTCCCCAAGACGCAGCAGGTTCTTCCCAGTTCACTGTTACTGGGCTTCAGGTTTTGTTTTTTGGCTTGATTTATTTTACTGCTATTTTGAGAGGGACCACACACACACACACACACACACACACACACACACACACGAGCAACTCAAAGGTATAATGAAGAAAAGATTGGTTTCAGAAAGCTGTGGAGGTCAGAGCACAGGCCCAGAGACTGACCTGGAATTTCCCTCAGGGGCAGATGAAAGCAGCAGCCCAGAGAGGAGCCCAC
Source organism: Miniopterus schreibersii (assembly GCF_964146895.1). Classification (NCBI taxonomy): domain Eukaryota; kingdom Metazoa; phylum Chordata; class Mammalia; order Chiroptera; family Miniopteridae; genus Miniopterus; species Miniopterus schreibersii. Next base: position 5,638,584 of record NC_138112.1, on the reverse strand, counting down.
CCCGTCACCTGACTGATCCTGGCCTCAGCCCTCCTCAGCCTGCTCCGCGGTTTCTCCCCTCCAGGGACAGCAGAGCTGAGGTCAGGAGGCACTGCCTGGAGCAAGCAGCTGAAAGGCAGGCCAGGGCTGTGCTGGGGAGGCTGGGGAGGCAGCAGGGAGAGGGCCGGCGGACAGGGTTGAGGCTGATCTGCCGGGTGGGGGTGGGGGTGGGGGTGGGGGTGGGCGTGGGGGGCTGCACTTCAGGTGCAGGTTAGGATGAAGGGCTCAGTCCCAGCTCCAGGTGGCTGCCCAGGTGGAGCTGTGAGATCTCTGCTCACAGTGGTCTCTGGGATGGCATGGGGTGGGCAGGGCCCACTGGGGAGGCTGAGCCAGCTAAGAGGAGCTCTGGGAGGCCCAGAGCTGGCAGGAGCTCAGCCCTCTTAGGTCTTGCCATTATCCACATATATTTGTCTCCTGCCGCAACAAGGCTCAAATTGATCACTCCTGTCTCAAAATTAAAAAGGAAAAAGTATAAGTAGACCCACTGATTCATGAGTTGAGCTCAGAGCCGCTGCAGCCCTGCCGGGGGGAAGGCGCAGGGCATTCCCAGCTGGGAGCTCAGGCACAGTGGCCTGGGCGTGTAAACGCTGTGTCCTGTGACCGGTTTCGGTGCTGTGAGGGATACATTTGTTAAATCCTGGTGGCTATCCAAGGGGCCCTGTGTTTCCTCCAGTAGGCAACAAGATAGAGCTAATCAATGCTAGAAGGACTCCGGTTAACTCCTGAAGGAAGGCAATATAAACAACAGCATTCAAATCGATGTAAAATCCCCATCCCACCCCTGCATTTGTCAGGGTGGCTGCCAGCAGCCTGTGCAGCAAGGTTGGGCTGCGAGGGGAGCCAGCCTGCCCCGGGTGGGCAGCAGAGGACAGAGGACCTCCTGGAGGTCAGGGCCTGGCTGGGTTCTGAATCTCGCTCAGGGTCCACAGTAGCTGTGCGCCTGGGGCAAGTCAGTTGACCTCCCTGGCCCTCAGTCTCTTCATCAGGAAATTAATCTCTAAGGTTGAAGTACACTTCACAACTCACTGAGGGCTCTCACTTGATATTCACGGCCCCACAAGGTGGGCATCATTATCACTACTTCTGCATCACAGATAAATAAATCTCATGACCTCACTAAGGCCACACAGGCAGACAGAACAATAGGGCCTTAAGTCCAGGTCCCCTGTCCTATATGCTTTCCCCTAGGCTATACCATTCCTGAAGGACTTTACATAGTATTACCTCCTACACTCCACTTAACCCCATGAGGTAGTTACTATCGTTGCTACCAGCTTGCTAATCAAGGAGTAAGAGACTGGTCCAAGGTCTTACAGACTGTCCTATAGTCAAAACCCTTGCCTGTTCAGATCATCACATCTGCCAAGGGAGGGATTTGGAAGAGTTGATATCTGAAGTCTTTTGTCCGTAAAACACACTGAGACTTTAATTTTCTTTTCCAACCTCACCTCCTTAGGGATTCCTTTCTTCTATACCATCATGGTCACAAATTAAAGCCCAGTGCACTAGACGAAGGAGCAGTGGGAAGGAGGCTTGGAGAGGCTGACGGGGGTGAGAGGGGGGAGGTGCCCAGAGTAGCCACACTCGCTCACTCATGATCATGTTTTTCTGTTCCCCCACCTCGGCCCTCCCTGGCCCAGGGACATCCTTCTGGTCTGGCGACAGTCCTTCAAGCAGCAGCCCATTCCTGACACTGTTCCTCTCTGTTGTCCACGGAGCTCACCTACCAGCTCCTGGGACCCTCACTGGGCAACAGATTCAGGGCTTTGTGAACTTGATTAGCTCCCCAAGGCCGGGGTACACATCTCACCCATAGCCAGACTGCTCCCTAGGGTGAGTTCACCACAGAGTTAAACTCGGTTGGACTTTTATTATTTTAGTTATTACTGAGCTTGGGTCTCTTGTCTGTGGAGTGGTGGTTAGTTGGAGCCAAGTCTCAGGGGAGATGCTCCAAGACTTATTTGAGAGATTTCTCTCCCTCCTTTGCAAAGGGGCAGCCAGTAGGGACCTAGCTTCTTCCCCAACATCATCTCCTAATGTTCATTTTCTTACCTTGCACAGGGTGACCGAGAGTCAGCTAGAGCTTTCTGATTATTATTAATAGTGATTTCTTACTTACATAGAGTGCTTCACATGTAGTTTACAGACAGCATTCACTGTCATCGTCTCATCTAGTCCTCACAGTAGATGTGGGGTACAGGGTTACTTTTACTCCTGTCCTGCATATGGAGAAACTGGAACTCAGGAAGTCAAGTTACTTGTCCAAGGCCACGAACTAGAAAAAAGCAGAGCAGAGTTCCTCCAGCTCCTGGTCCAGACCTTTTTGCTCAAGCAGAGTGGCTCCTCAAGCTTTCCTTTGAAAGACTGTAAAGATGAATCTTGGGTGCAGTGACCTTGGGGACTGTGTTGTCCTGGTGGTCCAATTCCATTTTGTAAAAGAACCTCTGTATCTTGTGGGGTTAAAGGTTTAGGGGTCAGCAGGAGGCACTGGTCTCTCTGTTCCCAGGATATAGGGCAGTGCCTCTCCCACAGTAGGACCCCATGGATGTTTGATGTATAAATGAATGAATAAATAATCAATGACTCGATAGCAGCTCTCCCGATTCCTAGTCAAACGTGCCTCCCATTCCACCAATCCGTTCTCAGACCTTAAAAATGAGACTCAAATGGGACTTTTGCTGAGTGGAAACACAAGAGCAGCTTGGGAAGAGGGGAGAGGAAAGACATTTTCTAGGTGGAGAAATTGAGGCAGGGACTTGCTTTGCACTGCAGTTGGTTGAAGGACACCCAGGGCAAGGAGCTGTCCTTGCTGCTCCCCTGACTTCCTGCTCCCTGGGGACCCGGAGGCCGAGCCAGTGCCCTTCCTTCTGCAGGCCTGGTCCACACAGAGCCTTTGGCGTCCAGCCAGAGCCCGGGCTTCAGAACAGGGAGAGCCGTGAAGCAGGAAATGTGGCCGGCTCATTCGAAACCTCTTCTGAATTTCGTCTGTGACAACCACTCTCCATAAACCCCAGAACTGCATCCTCACCGGGGTGAGGGAAGCAATGCTGCTGAGAGGGGAAAACAATTAGAAATACAATTAGTGTTATAAAAGCTGGTCATAAATATTTGAGTTCTCTCTCCAGAGAGGAGGGACAAGATGACAGCTCACAATTCCTTGTATTGACAAAAGAGGAAACAGTCCATGAAACTGGTCATTTGCTTGGGTATTTTTATCTATCAGATCCGAGAGTCGGAACAAGGGAAGCATGAATGATTGGATTAGCGGCCCAGCCTTTCTGTGTTTTTGCAGCATCAGCAACATGCAATTGCTGCAACCCTGACAGACGGGGGCTTGCCCATGGGTTTGCACATGCAGACAGATGTGGGCTTGCACACACAGACAGACATGAGCTTGTACATGCAGGCACACACACACAGCCAGCAAGGGTGGACACACTCACGCAGCTAGGAGGAGATGACCACAGACTCAGATGCACTAATGTGACAACAGAGAAGGAAGGCCTTCTCCACAAAGGCCAGATGTAGAGAAAGAGGAGCATCCTTCCCTCAGAGTTCTTCCTGCTCATTCTTGGAGGAGATGACAGAGCCAAGGACACCATATAATATCCCATGCAGCTCTCAAGGGCCTCCACCCCCTGTGATGCCCTTTGGGTTGGTATTGTTTGCGCCTTGGCCTTTCCTTCCCTGCGTCCATTTGGTTGTTCCTTGGGTGGTCTTGGCCCCACAACACACTTGATATGGCTAAACCTGTTCATTTGGCAGCCCAGCCCTTCCAGTGCCTAGGCTCTCTGTTCCCACTCTCTGCAGCCCCAGAGCACCTCCATGCCCCTGGTGGGGATGGTGCGGGTTATTGGGGCATAGGGCAATCATGGGTATTTCAAGTGCCCTGTGCTGTTTGGAACAAATCCCCCCCCAACACTGCAGGCATACGCAACCACCTGGCACCAACCAGCAGGAAGCAGAGCTCCCCTTGCTGGGGGCATTGTGCCAGCGTGGCAGATGGGTATGCGTGTCAGCTGCCAAGGGACCTAACTAGGATCCAAATAGGTCTGCATTTTTGGAGGGCAGGACATTCTCTTCTTTGCTCCTCTTAAATGCAGGGCCAGCTGATAAAACCATCTACCTATGTACTGCCTTGGTTCCTGTGTCCACAAAGTTCCTCTTACCCCCTTTATTGGCCTCTCAATGAATGGGGAGCATGGGAAAGAGGATGGGTCACATTGGCCTCTTTCAGGATTCATATGCACCTACATACATTCCGAAGACGTGCACCTCTGTACTGAGAAGCTTGGGAGCCTCATAGCTGCTTGCTGGGGCTTTTTTCCGGCTTTCCTGACAAATGATCACACAGTTTCAGTCTGATTACCTGAAAGTGGTGGGAGGCCCACTGCCTTGTGTGCAGTTCCTTCTTTGCTGGCTAATGGTAGTTGCTGGGCAATTTTATTCCATGATACAAAATCTGCATCCAGATTCATTCCAGGTCTGCACTGGAGTAATGAGAACAAATCTGCCTTCTCTTCCGATAGGACAGCTCTTCAAATATTTTAAACCAATGCTCAGAGCCCCAAAGAGGCTTTGCTTCCTGGGCCAGTATTTCCCATCTTCAATTCCCACAGTCACACCTTGAGTGACAGAGGACCCACATTGCATGTTTAAAAAAAAGGTGCTGAATTCAGACAACCCTGGCTTCAAACCACCTTCATCTAGTGGGTAGACTGAATGGGGACCTGGTATTCCCGGTCTTAGCTGCCATCTCTTGTAACTTAGTCATCTACACATTTGGATTAAAAAGAATTTACTAAACCGTAACTATGTAACAAGGGAATCTATCCTCATTAAAAGCACATATTATTAATCCTGACCAATGTGACTCAGTTGGTTGGAGCATCTTCCCAGCATGCGGAGGCAACCAATCGATGTTTCTCTCTCACATCGATGTTTCTCTCACTCCCTTTTTCTCTCTCTGAAATCAATAGAAAAAGTTTAAGAATTAGAAAAAAGTATTATTATTTGTATTTTAGAAATAAAAAACTGGTTGTAGAGGTGACTTAGCTTCTGTTGGATCACACAACTAGTTTATGACAAAGCAAGGGCATGTGCCTGATACCGCTCTTGGGTCCAAGTCAAGTGTGCTCCCAGGGCTGGAGATGGAGCAGGTATTGGAAAAGCACCTGATGTGCATTTGTAAGTATATACTTTCTTTTTGTTGTTGTTTTTATGGTCATGATATATATTGTTTACTTTATTTTTATTTAAAAAATATTTTTATTGAATGTATTGGGGCTACATTGGTTAATAAAGTTATACAGGTTTCAAGTGTACAGTTCTATGATACATCATCTGTATATTGTATTGTGAGTTCACCACCCCAAGTCAAATATACTTTATGGTGGAAGGTATCTGACAGCTGTGACAAGAGTAGCTCTAGGGTGGGGTGTGTCCCGTGTGGGCAGCGCAGGTCCTTCACTCTTTACTCTTTCATTGTTTCAATGTTCTTAAGAATATAATTTATTCAAGTAATTCTCATATTTTAAAAACACAAATAAGATGCTTATGATTTAGACCGTGCCTTTAAGATGGTTAAAATACAATGAGTGAGCCAAAATATACTCAAGAATAAAGAAAAGTCCCAAATTTGAGAGGCGGCTAAAAGCATGGACTCTGGAGCCCAGATTTCAGCCGCAGCTCTACCCCTTACTAACTCTGCGACCTTGGACAACTTAGCCAGTCTCTTTATTCCTCCATTTTCCCATGTGTGAAATGAGGACAATAATTTTTAGTACAAATCTTATAGGTTATGTTTGTCAAGAACAAAGAGTCTTTTTAATACTTTTTTGATTGAGGAATAATTTACATACAGTGCGATTAACCCTTTTCAGTGTACATTTTTATGAGTTTTGACAAATTCATAGAGTCATGTAATCACTATCACAATAAAGATATAGAGCAATTCCATCGATTCCCCCCAATCTCCCTGTGTCCTTATCAGTCAACTACGCTCCCACCGCAGACCCTGGCACCCACCGATCTGTTTTTTTGTTCCTGTAATTTGCCTTTCCCAGGAAATCTTATAAACATACTCACATAGTCGATAGCCTTTTGAATCTGGCTTCATCTCTTAGCATAATAAACGTGAGATTCATTCATGTTGTTGTGTGTGTCAGTGGTTCTTTCTTTTTTATTGCTGAGTAGATTCCATTGTATACAAACTACAGTTGTCATATCCATTCACTAGGTGAGGCTGTTGGGGTTGTTTCCAGTTTTGGGCAAATATGAATAAAGTTTCTATAAGCATTTGCATACAAGTTTTGTGTACAGATATGTTTATTTCATGCAGGAAAAACTTAGACTGGAATTGCTAGATTGTATGACAAGTATACATTTAACTTTATAAGAAATGGCCAAACTGTTTTCAAAATGGCTTTATCATTTCTCATACTCGCCCACGATGATAGCGTCCCGGTTGTTCCACACCCTCCCTGCACTTGGTATACCAGTGGATTATTTATTTATTTCTAATGTTAGCCATTTTAGTAGGTATTCAGTGGTGTCTATTTATAGTTTTAATTTACATTTTTCCAAATGACTAAGAATATTGAGCATCTTTTCTTGTGATTATTTGCCATCTGTGTATCTTTTTGGTGAAATGTCTGTTGCTCTTTTTTTTGTTTTTTAATTAGTTGTTTGTTTTCTTTTCTTATTGCTTTGTTTTGAAAGTGCTTTATGTATTCTAGATTCAAGTCCTTTGTCAAATGTGCATTTTGGAAATGTTTTCCCTTGGTCTGTGACTTGTCCTTTAAGTCTTTCAAGAGTCTTTTGAACATAAGATTTTAGTGTTGATAAAATCCAGTTTGTCAATTTTTTCTTTTATGGTTCATGATTTTCAAGTTACCTAAAGTCACAAAGCTTTCTTTTATATTTTCTTCTAAAAGTTCTAAGCTTTAGATTTTACATTTATGTCTACGTTCCTTTGGGGTTGCATTTTGTATATGGTGTGAGGTAGGGTTGAGGCCTCAGATGCAATAGCTGCTGTTGGTCTTCTTGGATCCTCCACCTTCCCCTTAGCCAGGCTGTTTGTCTTCTTTAAAGACCTTTCACATAATGTCTGTGCTAATATTTACATCTCTGCTTAACTAGGCCGGCTTCTGCTGCCCTGGGCATTTCTTAGACTCAAGCAGGATGGGGCTGCAATCCTTCCAAGCTCCTCAGTAGCTATTTCCCCTAGCAGAAACCATGCTCAGAGCTGGAAGTTGCTGAGTGTGCATGCTGCCTGGGGGTTAGGATGTGTTCAGTAAAAGATGTGCTGGGGCTAGATTATTTACATATGACTCATGGATTGTACCTTAAGAGTTGGCTGATCATGGTGTATACTGGCCTGGGACAGGACAACCCAGCTATCCTTGGGGGTTCCTTGGTTATGACCATCTGAAGAGAGCTGCTAATTAACCAGGCTGAGGTTCTGAGTGGTGAACAGGCAGGTAGGTGAATTGAATGCAGTTCAGGTCTCTGAGAAAATGGGTGCCAATGGGGCCAACAGCGAGCTTCTCATTACTCTCCAGTGTCCACTCTCCCCTTTCTTGACTGTAAGACAAACAGCAGTCCTACAGCACCTGAGCAACGCCTGTGGCGTCACTATCCCTCCACCCGCCCACCCCACCCATCTCACTAGGTCCCACTCTCTCTTCCTCTGTGCCAGTGTCTGGAGCAGGGGGAGATGAAGAGGGAGTGATCCAGCTAGTATGCAAGGCCCAGCTCCACGGTTTTGAAGTCTGAACTCAGCAAGGGCTCCAAATGTTCATGCTTCTACCCAGGCACTAAAACAAGATTTGGGTGCCTGAGCCTGGGCCAGAAGACAAGAGCATCATTGGGGTCCTCAGCGTGAATAGATGCCTGGAAAATTACTTTGTCCTACTCCTCCCTCCCCTGATCAGGATCTCACCTAAACTGTCCCAGAAAGAAAAGCCCCAAAGAGGTGATACAACCTCCCTTGGTTATTGTATCAAGCATCCACCTTGATTAGGCATCTGGATTTGGTACTGGTATTTAGGCATATGGTGTCTACAAAGAGGGAGTTAGCTGGTAGGCAGAGGAAGGCTGTGGGCTGGGGAGGAGACCAGAGACAGGGTGGAGATGGGATGGACTAAATGGGAAATCCAAGTGCCTGTGCTCTTTAACACCCCAGGAATTCCCAGTAGTGAAGGTGCCCACTTTGGAGCTGGCAGCTTAGGGGTTATGCTGTTTCTTTGGCCAAATTACTGCATTGCCCCAGGCTGCTGTTTCTCATTTGGAAAATGGGGAAATCACCACCACCGCAGCCACTGCCACCACAAGCAGCTTCTGTGAGTGCTTTTTCCTTGTGAGGTTCTCCACGTGAATTTTCTGACTCAGTCCTCTCAACTACCCAAGGGGAACTGTCTCATCCATTTTACAGATGCGGAAGCGAAGGCCCAGTGAGTCAAGTAACGTATCCAAAGTCATACACTAACGGGCTCCCGGAAGGGTTAAATTATGCAGGTTGCAGTCCTGGCACCACTTCTCCACTTTATGGGGAATGCAAGGAAGAAGCTCAGGCTTCCCAAGGGGAACTGCCGCTATTTAGCTTCATGGGACACACAAAGGCTGCAGACTTGTGGGGGGTTCGGGGTGCTGGGTTCTGGACCCAGAACTTGCTGTTTGCTGCCACGTGGTCCAGGAACTAGGAGGGGCCTCCAGGCCGTCGTTTCTTCCACATTAACATAGAGGGTCAGATGAGATGAGTTCTCAGGTTCCTTCAGGTGCTTGCCTTCTATGATTTTTCAATTTTTTTTTTTTTTTAGTTCTGTGCTTCAAATTCTTAAAGAGCTGCTGACTGGGTAAGGTTACTGGAGAGCGGCTCCGCTGGCGCCGAGAGACCGAGAAGATGCGGCCCTCAGTGACAGTGACGGAAACGGAACTCTGGCTGGGCTACTTTCTCATTTCTTTCTGCTTCTCTGTATCTTATACATCTTTCAAGACGCTTAGCTCAGGCCCAGATGGTCTGGGAGGCCTTCCAGTAGAAGCCTGGAAAACACACTCCTTTGTAAATGTAATCTGTTTGCGCGGCCCAGTTTGAGCTGTATTAATTCATTAGTGCTCTTACTCGGCCCTGCCTTGTGCCAACGTGGAATTACGGTGGCTTACCCGGATACGTAAAAAGAGTGGGACAGCACGCGTCAGAAGCAATTGGGAAAGGGAAATAGAAAGACAAAGGGAGGAACGTCACAGGGGACCGGGAAGGAGGCGGACACAGGCAGGCAGAGCTTGAAGCCCTGTCCCCCTCCCAGGGAGGCCTCCTTCAGAATCTCAGGTTGCTGGCAGCCCACCTGGGCAAGCGGCCTGATCAGTCTCACAGTTCAGAGCCTGTAAGATGGGAGGGAAGAAAGGAGAAAGGAGGGAAGGGGGGGGGGAGCTAAGGAAAGAAGGGGAGAGTGAAGGGGCGATGGGAGGAAAAAGGGAAAGAAGGTTGTTCAGGATGAACCCGACTTTCCCGGTATGATCCAGGAAGGGGCCCTCTGAAGAGTGCTCTGTGCCACCTGCTCCACAGCATCCTCAGCAACCCCACAGTGGACACGGCTCCTCACTCTTTTAGGTGGCTCCCTGCAGCACCCTCCTTCAACATGGACCAACCTCAACTCAGAAAACAGGGACCAGAGGGACATGGTCCAGTAGACAGCTCTTGCTGACCTGGCTTAATCCTGGGTAGGTTGTTAATATTTCTAGAGGGATGGATGGCTGCACACCCCTCAGGCAGTCTTTCCTGCGCTTGCTTTCTCCCAGCTGGGTTTCTGATGGGCCCTGCGTGGCAGTGAGTTCGAGGCTACATTCCCTGCCAAATACCTGAGGAGCAGCTATTGGGTTACGAGTTAAATATGGACCCTTACAAACAAGCAGACAGTTGGAATCTGTCAACCCCAGGGTTTTTCTCTCGTGAAAACTGATGCACCTACCTAGGGCCTGGCTTGGTCGGGGAGCTGCCCTCTTGGCTCTGAGCTGGGAAGTTTGCAGGATGTCTGATCGGCGCCTAGGCTGTGAGTGTCTGTACTATGTGAGCACAGAGCAATTTCCTGGGAGTGCAGACCCTTGGGTGTTGCCATTCCCGAAATGAGAGGCTTCGTCCGTGTGAATCCAAGTCCCCTTCCAGCAAGAACATTGCTCATTCCAGGAGGCAATGCTCTGTGGGAGGGGGTGTTAAACACTAGAGGAGTTTGCCGTTGGGACGGTGAACTGCCTGCCTCAGGGACCAGAGGTCCGTGCTGTGGGGGTGAATTGGAACAGATCTGCCTGCAGGCAGGGGGCTGGACAGGGTGGCTGCTGGGATGCTTACCAGAGCGTCCCAGGTGGGGAGGACTCACTGGCTGGCCTGCCTGCCCCACGAGTGTGTGCGACCGGCTCAGCTGTGGGCCATCACGGGGTAAGCCTCCCCTCCTGTGTGCAGACGCCAGTGCGCGTTCAGTGGGTGTGACTCATGCCTCCAGTGAGCAGCTGAGGCACAGGAGCCCCCTCCACACAGTCCTTCCTGGGAAATGTATCAGGCAGCACAGCGCTCCCCTCATAAAAATACAATAAACGGCCCTGCGAGCGGTCGGCAGAGTAATGACTCTAACTCAGCAGCGCTCTTGGAAGGCCTCTTTGGAAGCAAAGCTAGAAGACTTAACGAAAATCTTTGGGGTAATTAGGTTTCGGGAGTGCAGGAACCTCTTCAATCACTGAGTCAGAGAGGCCTAGTCTCTAAATCATGCGTCAGGCGCTGGGCCCTGTGGGATCCCTCCTCTGCCCCTCCCTCCCCGTGGTGCTACCTGCCACGGGCACCCCTTCCTTCCACGGGTGCCTTAGAGCTGACCCCACCCACAGCACAAAAAGCCATTTGTTACCCAGAGACCAGGGCGGCCGAGAAAGGACGCTGGCCTGCGCGCCTGGGGGGTCTTACAGCCTGACAGATGGTTTTTGTCTGGGCGGAGGGTTCCTGGCAGAAGGATGGCTGAACAAAAATCCCTTTCAGCCTTGTGATTCCTCGGGGCTGAAAGGAAAACTCCTAATCTACTTCCTCCTAATTCCCCAAAGTCCTTCCCTGCCCTCACCGGAGTCTGGGCCTGACAGTGGCTGAAGGCCAGGCTGGGTGCAGAGAGGGGCGGGTCACCGAGGGAGGGCCAGGCCCGTCCCCTGTTCCCCTTAGATGGAGAGGGTAGTGGACTCTCCTCTGTTCTCCTGGGCTCCCTGAGCCCCAGCTGCCACCCAACACCTTTCCCCTCGGGGCTCAGTGGGGGCCCAAGCTGAAAGGCCTCCTGCCAGCTACCTGCGAGCTGGGTCAGGCGGCAGCAAGGATAGAAGCGTCAGGGAGCTCTGGGGCCTCCGTGGCGCACAGACCTTCCGGGCGTTTAGGGAAAGTAGATTAAGAAATCTTTTTCCAGATAAGAGAGGCCTGTAAAGAGGCCAAAGACAGGGAAAAACACCCCCCTTTGATCACAGGGGATTGTAATTACTCAAATATTGATTGGGATAATAAGTTTGCCAAAACTCCAGAGAAAGAGAGCTATTCCTCCAGGTATTTTGCTTTTGCAGGATTTGCTGAGCCCTCCTGTGACGTCAAAGTCAATTTGGAGGCCTGGGCCTGGCCCTGAAGCCTGAAAAGTGAGAGTCAGAGGCCTTTTCCTCCTGTAGAGTGCAGCGCATGCCCCGGCGTGCTGTCCTCCCTCCTGGGCCGTCCCCACTATTATTATTAGCATGATCATTGCTATTATTAATAGCCCTTGGGGCCTACTGGGGCTCAGTGTGCAGCAGGAACTGAAGCTGGCCTCAAAAAGAGCTTAAGCCCCTCAGCCTGGGCTCCAGAATCTTCTTCAGTGCTTCTCCTACCTCCTTTCTACAAGCCTCTCTCCTATCTCCCCTGCACTGCATGCCTGTCACGCGCATTGTGCTCTCCTGCATGCATGTGCGTGCACACGCACACACACACACACACACACACACACACACACACACACACGCACGTCCTACCTACATTTCAGCTACGCTGATCTTCCCCACAGTCCCCACATGTCCCCACCTGGCACACACACTGCACTGGGGACAGACGGACGTGAATTCAAGTCCTGCTCTCCCTCTTACTAGTCCTGCAATCTTGAGTCCTTTACCTTTGGAGAGTCAGAGTTATTTCTAGAACGGGAATGGCCCGGCTGGGCGTGGCTCAGCGGTTGAGCATCGGCCTAGGATCCAGGCGATCAGGGTTCGATTCCCGGTCAGGGCACATGCCCGGGTTGCGGGCTGCAGCCGATCAATGACTCTCTCATCATTGATGTTTCTATCTCTCTCTCTCTCCCTCTCCTTTCCTCTCTCTGAAATCAATAAAGATATATTTTTAAAAAAATTTATAGAACGGGAATAACGGTAGCACCTGCCTGGTCTCGAATGGTTGTTGAGAAGGCTGAGTGAGATGATGTAAAACCAATTTGCACAGTCCTACCTCAGAAGTAATCAATTAAAAATTGGCCGTTGCTGTTGTCACTCTCCACCCTCTTTCTGAGATTTTCCATAGATAATCGCTTCTGCAAAACTCCTCTCAGCATAGCTACAAACCAAGGCCTTCTCAGTCTTCCAGGTCCAGCACAGACCTCAGCTTTGCCCCGTTCAGGGCCACCCCCTGGCCCTGTGCCCCCGGCTCTCATCCATGTCTCTCCTGGCTGCCATCAGGGCTTGCTCTGAGTTCTGATATGAAGCCAAGGACAGGGGTTCTGTCTTCCTCATCTTGTAATCCTTGCTCTAACCCTAGAGTTTAGCACCATACACATCTTATATGTAGTAGGCGTGCAGCACATTTCTGTTGATTTTTTATAATAATAGATACTATTTAGTGAGCAATTACTATGTGCCTATCTCTTTTCATGATTATACTGAATCCTCATACAAATCCTAAGAAATATTATGACTTCTTTTTTATAGATGTGGAAAGCAAGGCTCTGTAAAGATTAAATCATTGACTGGTCACATAGCTGATGAGTGGCTGTGTATTGCTCCAAGATCAGGACTGTGAGTTTCCAAAGCCCATAGTTAGACACAACTAGTTTAGACCCAGCACACCTTTTACTGGATGTATCCCAACCCCCAGGCAGCCTGCATACTAAGCAACATCCAGCTCTGAGCATGCTTTGTGCTCTGAGTGGGAAACAGTTACTGAGGAGATTGGAATGATTGCAATTCCTTCCTGCGTGAATCTAAGAAATGCCCAGGGCAGCAGAGGCCGGCCTAGTTAAGCAGGGATGTAAATATTAGCTCAGGCATTACGTGAAAGGTCTTTAAAGAAGACAAACAGCCTGGCTAAGGGGAAGATGGAGCATCCAAGAAGGCCCTCAGCAGCCGTTGCATGAGGTGCTTTGAGGAATGGCAGGACAGAGTGCCAGGAAGCCCTGCCTGTCATGGAAGGACTCCTCAAGTGCATCCAGGCCAACGGAGGCAGGGAGCAGGTTGGTTCCAACAGGAAAAATGCTGGTGGGGAGCTGAGACCGAGGAAACCGTGGAGCCTTCACATCAGAGAATAGAAGACAGGAAGGACACAGATGGAGGGACACATCAGCATAAAAGATAGACAATGATGATGATGATGATGATATAATTGATGAGATGCTTGCTATGTGCCCGGCACCACGTGAGGTAAAGAGGAGACTCATTTTCTAGTCTTGGCAATATAAACAGGATTGTTTTGGAATGCAAGGCCACTCTTTTTTAGTCTTTCGTGACTGCTAATATTCAAGAGGATGCTCCATCTTTTCTGACTCTCTCAACAAGCATTAATTCTCTGCCTCCTCTGTGTTTGCCACTGGGATGGGCCCTGGGGAGATGAAGGAAACTTGTACTCCAACCTGGAGGAACTCTCAGTCTGGTGAGGGGAAGGGCACCTAAGTAACTATGATGCAGTGGGGGGTATATCGTTAGAGAGGTGCATTCACGTATTCAGGGAAATGGGAGGGCTCAGAGAAGAGGCAATGCCTGAGCTGAGACAGTAAGGATAGGAGGGTATGGGTTGGAGGACTCTGGGGTGTGCTTATAAGGAGAGGTGGCGGTTTCATGAAAGCGTGGAGGAATGGGAGTATGTGGTATGTTCAAGATAGGCTAAATGGAGACCCCTATGAGTCTAAGATTGGGGTATGTGGGAAGGTACAGAAATAAGGTCTGAAAGATACGGTGGGACAAAATTGTGAGAAATCTTTGAAAGACATGTTAAATCAATCAACACATTTATTCACTGAGCAGCTACTATGTGCCAAATACGGAGGCTGGCACTGGAACTATATTGGCAAGCAAGCCAGTGTCCCAGTTTCCTTTTTGCTCTGCAGTAATTATAACTAGCACCTCTTTATATTTTCAAAAGTGTTTCTGTTTACGCTATAAATTGTATGATCACGCTACCTATAGAGCTTTAGCCTAGTCCAGAAAGACAGACATTAATCAAACAATCACCCAGACATATAACTTCAGATTGTTCTCAATGGTGTGGAAGGAAGATGCAGAGCACCCATACAGCATGGAGCACCCGTACAGCATGGAGCACCCGTACAGCATGGAGCACCCGTATGGTGTGGAGCACCCATATGGCATGAAGCACTCAAGAGCGTGGAGCACTCATACAGCATGGAGCAGTCGACAGCATGGAACAACCATATAACATGGAGCACCCATACAGAGTGGAGCACTCACATAGCATGGGGCACTCAACAGCATGGAGCATTCTTAGAGCATGGAACACCCATATGGCACGGGGCACTCGTATGGCATGGAGCACTCAACAGCATGGAGCACTCGTAAGGCATGGAGCACTCATACAACATGGAGCACTCGTAAGGCATGGAGCACTCATACAACATGGAGCACTCAACATCACGGAGCGTTCTTACAGCACGTGCCAGGGAGCAGCTCTAGTCTCCAGAGGAATTTAGATTTCTCTTCAGGCAAAAGGAAGACAGAAGGTTTTTAAGTTGGAGATCAGATCTCAGTTTTAAATATCATGGGATTTCTATGTTTGTTGGAGATTTATCTCTCTCTTTCTTTTAATGTCTCCCAGTTATTAACAATAAGAACTGGAAAAAATAGAAGCTTTTATTGTATAGTATTTCACACTGTAAACGAGCTTCCCCAGCTAGCTTTTCTCATCAGAATGGCGAGTGGAAAGCACAAAGCAAACGAGTCGCTCTGCCTCCAACCAGCTGCCCTCACCTGGCTGCCCTGTGATTTTCTTGGTTTTCTGGACTCTAGGAGTTGTCTTTCCACCTGCAGGGTGGTTGTGAGGGTTAGAAGTCACATGAGAAGCCGGCACAGTGCTTGACTCACAGCAGGTTGTCTAAAAACGGTGCTATTTTTAGCTTCTCTTAGCTTCTGGTTGCTTAAGAGAAGGCGCTGGTGCTGGTGGAGGAACGTGTTTGACTGACCGCGCAGTAGACTGAGGGCAGAGGGCAGGGGGCAGGGGGCAAGGAAAGGAAGGGACACAGCTGCTGGAGTTTCAGCCGCTGAAAGAAAATTGGATTGAAAAGCAAACACCTCAGTTGTACTAAATGTCCCACTCTAGTGGGGGTATTGCTAATGGGAGGGGCCGTGCAAGTGTGGGGGCAGGACTCGACGGGGAACCCTGGGCTTTCCGCTAAATTTTGCTGTGAACCTAAAAATGCTCTAAAAATAGTCTTAATGAAACAAACAAACACCTTCACTCTTCAGCAAGGCTCTCAGTGGCCCTTAATAACCAGAACCAGCTTGCCTCGCAGGCTAAGAAGAGTGGGAGACAGGCGTCTCCTGGAGTAGATTCCAGACCCCCGGGTGTTCTGCGCAGCCAGGACGTGACAGTGACTCTCTAGAAATCAGACAGTGAGGCCTGACGAGGCTTCATCTGGTGCCATCTCTTTCCTTCTCTTCCTGGTCCCCTGGGCTTGCGTCTGACTCCCTCTGGTTTGCGGTGGCCCCTGAGAGCAGCGATGCAGGCAGAGGCTGTACTGAGGCCCGCGGGCCAGGGCTCAGGGCAGGCCCATGGGCGTGAAGGAAGAAGCCAGGAGCCTCTGGCCTATGCGTGAATGTGAGGTGGGGGTCAACTGTGGAGCCCCGTACATATTTCAAAGCTGGAATTGTTTTGACCGCCTCTGCTTAAGTCTGGCTGGTATCTTGACTGGGAGGCCAGGCTCCTGGAGTCTGCAGCTTATTTTCTTTCTGGTCTGCCCCTGGTGTTGCTCTGCAGTGTATGTCCTAGGACAGCCCTAACAAAGTAGCCCAGCCTGGGGAGCTTAAAGAATAGCAACTTACTTCTCACAGTTCTGGAGGCTGGAAGTTCGAGATCAAGGTGTCTGCAGGGTTGGTTCCTTCTGAGGCGGCTCTCCTCGGCTTGTAGATGGCCGTCTTCTCCCTGTGTCCTCACATGGTCTCTGTGCCGATCGGTGTCCTAATCTCCTCTTTTTATAAGCACACCAGTCATATTGGATTAGCGCCCATCCTAGTGACCTCATCTAACCTTAATGACCTCTTTAAAGACCCACATCTCCAAATACAGTCACATTCTTAATTACTGGGGGGGTTAGGACTTCAACATATACAATTTGGAGAGATACAAATCAGCCTACAGCACACAATGAGTTAAGTTGCTTCTTTGAAAAGAAGAAAGCTGGGTCGGAGGGCCCGCTGGGCATCTTTCCTGGGCCAGCTGTGGAACTGAGAGCCTGCTGGTGTCTGAAGCCATGTAAATCCCCCTCTAAAGGCGCTTGGCTTTACCCAGAGCCGCTGGGTAACCCACTGCCGGTTTTGGGGTGCCTGCACCCCTGCCTCTTGCCTCTTATAGACTGCCTTTAGGATGAAGTCTGCTTCTCTGTTTCTGCCTAGAAATAGGTGTCTATTCTGAGATTACCTTTCACCCGAGACTATTAGAATGTATTTGTCCTTTACAGA
The DNA here is from genome assembly GCF_964146895.1 of Miniopterus schreibersii. Classification (NCBI taxonomy): domain Eukaryota; kingdom Metazoa; phylum Chordata; class Mammalia; order Chiroptera; family Miniopteridae; genus Miniopterus; species Miniopterus schreibersii. The sequence continues at coordinate 5,621,613 of NC_138112.1, read as the reverse complement.
CGTTCCTTACCCAGGAAACAGCTCTCACCCCTGGAGGTCCTGTATGGGAGGATCATCTACTGCAGGACGAGAAGGCCAAGGAGGTTCGTGTGCTTTCTTCTCTCTGCAGGGGAAGGCAGGGGACCACACCTGTGCTGGGAATATTACAGACATGCTGGGATCTGCAAATGTGTCATTAGCCCACCAGGCCAGCCCGTAACGTACATCTGAAGGCGATTTATCACAGGGAGACCCTACTTACAGTTGGGCAGGGTTCCAAAGATTTGCTTGTAAGTTAGTTACTGTGAATTGGAAATGTTTTCCTCCCATAGAAAAAGTGCTAAATGTAGGGGGAGCTTTCCAAGGAAGTCCCTGAAAATCTATTTAACTCACACATAACTAAAGCACTAAATATGTCCACTTCTGTCCCCAGCACCCCAATGCCACCTGCCAACCTTCCTGTGGGAAATACCTTGTGAGCTTCCATTTCGTGTATCAGGACAAATGCTTCCTCCTTGTTGATGCAAATCCCCTGTGGAAGGGGGTGTTTTATGGAATGGAAAAGGGTGCTATGGAGAGAGATACTTCTGGACACCAGTGAAGCAATATAAAGAGTTTAAACGTTCACATTTTTCAAAGCATGCTCTCATAACAGGTGACTCCGGGGAACCTGCACGGTGAGGGTCCTGTCTATTCTGGAGAGATGTGGTGTGGGATTCAGAGATGTCAGATGGCTTCCTCAGGATCTCACCCCAGAGATTCGCTCTCAGGACAGGATGCACCTCCTACCAGGGGCAGGGCCTCCCACCAGGGGCAGGGCCTCCCACCAGGGGCAGCACCTCCCCAGCCCCCTGGGTTGGAGACATAGGCTCTGGGTGTCATGGGCTTGGCCATCTCTGGAGTGGTCCATCCTAGACCACAGGCCTGTTTTTTTGCAGGAGGCACCGGGATCACGGGCAGCTCACACTACCACCTGAGGTGGGACAGCCGTTTGGAGATGGTGGCAGCCTGTTAGGATAAACGGTGTCTTTCCTCCATGGTGATTTCCCAAGGCCACTGAGGCTTGACAATTCTGGCAGGGAAACCAAATTTAAATGAGCCCCTTTTCAAGTCTGCCTGAAGGAGAGGCATTAGTCAGAGAACCAGCAGCTTCGCCTGCCTGTTTCCTGTGTTAGGCACATGCATAAGGAGGTCACAAGAAACACAGCCATTGCCCCAAAGGTCCCTGTACCCTGCCAGGAGAAGACAAACCTGAGCACACTGACAAGGAAACGGACCGCAGTTCCTCTGCTTGGGAGCACACTGTGGGGGGCACCGTGGTCATCAGAGCTGGGGCCAGGCTTGCTCAGAAGGTGTCTGAATTGGCCGTGAGAAGCGCTGTAGGACGTGAGAACCTGAGAGGTGGTTCATTTTTAGTTCAACCTGTATGTTTTCCGACGGTAAACTGAGGCTAATGTTGGGTGAGGTTATCAGCTAGTGGGGAGGAGAGTCAGGATCAGAGCTCAGGCTCCCTCCCTCTCCTACATGAGTTGCTGTTACTAGAGCTGGGGTGGCGGGGGGAGCAGCTGAAAGATGTCAGAGAAGGGGTGGGGGTGTGGACTCTGTGGACGGGGCCCATACTGAGGAGGAGAGCTGGGTAGATAAGGGTGTGGGGACCACGTGGCCAGGGCCTTAAAGGTTGAGTGGACAAAATTTGAGGGTTTTCATGGATGGCAAAAAAGGACAGAGGGATAAACCCCTAACTAGCTCCCAGGGGTCTCTTCTGCTGATATTATTGTACCCCATCCCCGCCCTTGACTCAGAAGCCTGAGCATTTCAGCTGGTTGAGTTCACAGCATGGGAAGCTGGGCTGGAAGGTGGGGCTCCCTGCTCTCCGCCGAGAGCTGGGGCGCAGAGGCTGACCCCGTGGACTCTCAGGAGCCTCTTCCTCTGTGGCCTGTGCAGACAGAAAGACTTGGCTGCACAGACTGAATTCCCACTGGCCAGGTCAGCCTGCCCTTCCTTTTCCCGCGTATCTTGGGGAGGACCCCATAGGGCTTCTTACAGAAGCAGCTTGTGTATGTGGATGCTGGATGGGGACAGAAAGGAAGGGAGAGGGCAAGGAGCCTGCTGAGGAGGCGGCGGGAGGCAGGGCGGACAGCTGACCGCGGCCCGCGCCCTTGGATTGTTGGTATTGTAGAAACAGGGCTCCAGCACCAGGGGAAGATGTAGGGTCAGGAACTGCAAACTGTGAGCCACAGTGAAGTGAGATGAATCAATCTGCGGTGACCTAACAGAGAGGAGGGGAGCCTGCTGGCAGGAGGCTTAGAAAAGGCACCAGCAAAGGCAAGGCCGCCGGAGATCATGGCCAGGCCGGCTCTCGGCAGCCGCACAACCAGGCTCGGGCACTCTTGGCCACATGGTTGTCAGGGAGCGGAGCCAGGCCCCTGTGGACCAGCCACTTCTCTCCTGACACCCCTAAGAGGCCAAGTTTGAAGAGAGTTCCCGGAGAAGGTCTGCTTTATCTACTGTGGTCATGGACCCCAGAGAAGAAAGCACCGCTAGTGTTTACATGGTTGTCATTCTTTTCTGACATAACACATGTTTGTTACGGGAAATATAGAAAGCTACAGAAGAAAGCAGGAGAGCCTTCAGAATCACACTGTCAAAGAGGATTACCGTTACTCTTTCAGGGAGTTTCTCTCTAATCTGCCTTTTCTATGTATACAATTTATAAAATTGGAATTAGATTATATTTGCATTTTTATAATCTTTTCTTCACTTAAGATTATATCATGAACTTATTGCCATCCTTTTAAACATCATTCTATGTTTTCAAAAAATAGTTTCAGAGTATTTACCTCTGTGGATGTATGTATGTTTTGTTAGTCAGTTCTCTATTGTCGGATATTTAGATTGTTTGCATATTTGCACCTGTGTAAACACTACTGCAATGAACATCTTTGTAATCACAATAATATTTGATCACATTTCTGATGATCTTTTAAGGACACTTTCTTAGAAGTGGAATCAGTGTTTCAAAGGCTCTTGCTACGTGTTGGCTAATTGACCCTTTCACCCTCCACCTGAAATGTTATACAATTTGCACTTTCATTAATCAGTGGCCACGACAGTGCCCATTTCACTGGCCACTTGCCAACACTATGAGCTATTACATTCTTTTAAGGAGAAGGTCATCTTTCCAGGGTCATGCTCAGCTTATTGAGAGCATGAACATCCAATATGGCAGCTAGCTTCTTTGGGTTGGTTGGCAGAGCTCAGTAAATTCACACATGGCAGAGTTAGAAAACCTGGGAAGGAAAGAAGCCTGAATTTGATTCCCAGGCAGCCATAGGGGGGTGCTCAGGAGGGAAGAGGGCATGTGGGGGGCTGGATTCCCTTCTCCACAACTGCAAGCCTGTTGAACTGCCGGGCACAGCCCCTCCTCCCAGAGCTCTTGCCCAGGAATGCTTCCTAGGTGATGAGGAGAGAGAGAACAAAGCAAGCCCTGGAAGGCCAGCGATGTGCAAAGCCCCTGACACTAAGCAGAAATGAAAACGTTAATGGTGAGACACCCAAAGAAAATGTATTCCATATGCACAGGCCGGCTCCAGCACAGGAATACAAATGCACTTGGAGGCTGGCCGGGAGCGAGGGGAGCACCAGGTAGCTCTGGACTTGCTTTCTAGCACATTTAGGGCAGTTTTAGCGGGAGGTGCTTAGGGTGCTGAATCTGACTCTATTCCACCTCCAGCGACAGATAAACTTATCAGTACTGCAATTCATTTTAAATAATCACACGAGCCACAGTTTATTGGGTAAGCCCAGTGGAGTATTCGGTGCCTGCTAGAGACTCACGCTAGTCGCTTTCATGGAACACATTTAGTCTTCAGAGCAGTTCTGTGACGTTGGAGTCACGATCTCCGTATCCTAGATGAGAACAGGGGTGCACAGTGAGATGAAGTAACTTGCCCATCTGTCAGGGAGGCAGAACCCGGTCTTAAGTCAGGCCTGTCTGGTCTACTGCCTGTGTCCTCTCCACCCCCTCCCAGGAAGGGCTGGTATCCAGGTTTCCAGAGGGGGAGCCAGGGGGTAGGGGCCCTTGCAGTCCCGGAGCCTGAAAGGCTGGGCTCTGCAGCCTCTCTAAGGCTGGCTGCCTGGTTGATAGGAGATGACAGGCTCCTTATGGTGTCTGCCACACACTACTAGTGGTGACGTGGCAGAGATAAGAATAGGCCTTAGGGCGATAAATGGCCAACAGGTCTTGGCATGTCTTCCCTGTGGCTGGTGAGCTAACCCTGGGTGGGGCATTTCTGACAGCACCTTGGTAATGGGTGGGTGGCTGGTGGAAAGCCATGTGCACAGAAGAGAGGCCCTCAGAGGAGTGGTCCCAGTGTCCACAGGGGAGCTGGGACTTTCTGGTCATTGTACTCTAGGCTGTGGTTTGGAGAACTGCTTTTTTTGGATCTGACTGCTTGAGTCCCCTGGCCTGTGCCCCAGATGGGTTCTCTGGGTGGCAGGGAATGGAGTACATGCAGAAGGAAAGAGAAGAAATTGTTCCTACGAATCTCTGGGAGACCCGGAAAATTGGCTAGTGCCCAGCCAGCCCCTAACTTCCCTTCTCATTAGGGTCTCCTCAAACTCCAAATTCTCCCACTGCAACGTGCATTTTGCTGACCAAGGACAATTCTTAGTGCTGACTTGGTTTTTTGCTGGAAAAAAAAGCACTGGACAGACAAGAATAGGATTTTTTTTTCTATTTAAAAAACAAAACAAAACAAAAACCAAAGCACAAAGCTTTTAAATTAAGTGCTGGGGACTGACAGCTCAGGGCACACTGGGGAGTGGCTACTGTCTAACAGGAGCCCTGGGCTGGCTTGTGCAGCGTGGGACCAGCCTGGTAGAAGTGCCCCACGCATGGCTCTGCTCAGTCTCTGTATGACCCTGAGGCTGGGTGATGTGGTGCCTGGGGGGGTGGGTAATAAGGTTAGCAGCACTCACTGAGTCCGTCTGTGTGAGCCAAGGGTGGTGAGCGTAGGCAGGGCACCTCATTGAATTCTGGGACACAGCCCTGCGGTATCATCTCCGCTGTGCAGACGGGGACATTGAGGGTTAGAGGGAGTGGTGCTTGCTCAGATCATGTTTAGTCAGGGACAGAGCTGGGACTGGAAGCAGCAGCCCCAGACCAGAGCGCACGCCCACAGCCACTACGCTGCTCTTCTGCCTCCTGGGAGCCAGGCTTCTGCGTCAGGAAGGAGCGTAAGCTTTCTCCCCTTGGTCCTCCAGCACTGCAAATAAACTCCCAGGACAAGGCCTCTGGGAGGGGCTTTCAAGTCAGTGCAAAGTGATTAAAAGGGACCTGTAGGACTCAACCAAGCAGCCTGTTTGTCTTCTCAACTGTCCCCAAGTGAGACAGGTGGCCCACGACCTGGCTCTGGCTTGTCTGCTACCCATCCCTGCAGAAATCCCTCTCTGTTCTCGGTGAAAAAACAGCCTCAAGGGGGGCTACTCCAATAGGTGCGGCATCCACCCTCACTCTCCCCCCAGTCTAGCTGCGCGTAGATTTGAGAGGAAAATCCTTGTCTGGCTGAAGTAGGAGGAATCATGACAACACGCTGGGCTTTAGAAATGTAAATATCTGCACAGTGAGATGGATGATGACGATGGGTAGATGCCAGAGGAAGCCTGGATGTGAGGATCTGGCAGACAGAGATGGATGTGAAGAAACACGCGGGGAGTGAGAGAAAAGCAAAAGGCAAAGAGCCACATGCGTGGATGGAGAGAGGCTCGGGGTGGCCAGACTGTGAAGCAGCGGCAGCCAGGCCGCAGCGAGTTCAGCGGGAAGGGAAGGGGGGCCCGGCTCGTCTCTGTGACTGGAGGATGAGGGGCCATGGCCCCTTGGGGCAGGCAGCCCAAGGGTGAGGCGCACCCGACATAAAAAGGCTCGCTCCTCCGTGCTCTGGCTGCCCGGAGAGGAGTTGGTCAGACTTGCAGATGTAGATGGCGGTTCTCAAGGCGTGGTCCCCGGACCAGCAGCATCAGCCTCACCTGGGACCTTGTTAGAAAGGCACATTTCACCCTCACATCAGGCCCTCTGAGCCGGAAACCCGTCACCCAGGCCAGCACTGTATGTTTTAATAAGCCCTTCGGGTGATCTTGATGCAAGATGAAGTTTGAGAACCGCTGGTGTAGGGAGATGGGAAAAATGAGGTGAGATCAAGAGGGTGTAGAGGTTTAGAGTCACATTCAAGGGTTGGTGGGGGGGAGACAAATTACGACACTTTTGTTCTAGTGGAAAAAGTGGACAGTGGCTGGGGACCGTGCAAGCACATTGGTTGTTTCGGGAGCAAGACGGGACGCAGAAGGAAGAGGACGCTAGCTGAAGGCCAGGCGCCGGCCAACCCAGAAGCAAACAGCGCAAAGGCCGGCGCTTGTCCCGACCGTGTCAGAGCTCTCACGGTCCTCTCCAGACATCGCCCCTCGGGTTTCCCTTGACGTGCGGACGCCGCGTGCCCACAGGAAACCCTGCAGAAAGGGCGCTGCAGAGACGAGGGCCCCGCGGGCCTGAGGCGTGGGCTCCGCTCCCATGTGCTTGTGGCCGTGGTAGAAATTCAACCCCCGGCTCACATGCCCGGAGGGCCTTTGTTTGGATGTTGCCCTTTTCCTCACTCACAGGGATGCTCTGAGCCTCCCCCCATTAGACGGTACAGGGTCTGGGTGACCGCAGTCACCGTGCACAGAGTGCTGTGCCATTTAACACAGGGCATCGGTGCTGACAAGAGCAGCAGAAGCCTGCTCGGAGGACAGAGGTGGCCAGATGGCCTCACTTCCAGCTTTCTGTTTCTACATAACCAGTGGACAAATATCTCCTCCATCTTTATTAATTTTTTAAATCTTCACCAGAGGACATGTTTATTGATTTTAGAGAGAGAAGAAGGGGGGAGAGAGAGAGAGAGAGAGAGAGAAAGAGAGAGACATCGATGAGGGAAACATCCTGCTATACACAACCCTACAGGGGATCGAACCCACAACCTAGGTATGTGCCCTGACCGAAAATCAAACCCACAACCCTCTGGTGTACACGATGATGCTCCAACCAACTCAGCCACCCAGCCAGGGCTATTGATTTATTTTATTTTTCTTTTATTTCTTTGTCCACTCTTGCTATTGGAATGAGATGGATGGACTGACAGCTGGAGGCACTTCTCTCTAATCCTGACATTTTGGTTGCCTTACTGAAGGCTGACGCCCTGCACCAACAGGGCTCCCCAACCACCCCAGACCTCAGCCGTGGAAGAGAGGGTCCAGGATTCAGGGATTTCACTGGAACTCACCTGTTACTACGGAAACCTTACAATGGCCAAGGGAAACTCTCGCCTAGGTAAATAACCATTAGTGTACTTACAGTTTTGAAAATGTTCATTTTGGGCCTTTTTAATTCCAGATTCAAATATGCTCTGAAGATTGCACTTTAGAAAAAGCTCTTCTGTATGACTTTCCATTTGGATTAGCTGGCAGACCCCCTGGAGGCCTGTTAGAGACCACACTTGGAGACCCACTGTGTTAGCAGACATCATGGGTGGAAGGAAAAGGCTGCTGCTCCTGTTGATAGAGCAGGAGGAACTAGCTAATGAATTAGGGAAGGAAAAAAAGCCACCCTGACACCCAGTTGAAAGCAATATCCATTAGTGTAGCACACTCAACACAACCGTGAATTATTGTGTTCATTGGAGGAGACAAGCCATAAATTTCTCCCATTAAAGTTCTTGACTCACAATATCAGGCAGAGACTAATGACTTAAAAATAATATGTGCAAATGCCATCAGAATACAGATGGCCCCAGCAGGGTGGCTCAGTTGGTTGGAGTGTCATCCCGTACACCAAAAGGTTGGATTCCTGGTCAGGGCACGTATCTAGGTTTCAGGTTCAATCCTCTGTTGGGGCTCATATGGGAGGCAACCGATAGATATTTCTTTCTCTTTCTCTCTTTCTTCCTCTCTCCAGAATCAATAAAAACATATCCTCAGGTGAGAATTAATTAAAAAGAATACAGATGACCTGGGTGGTGGCCGCAGCAGGGGAAGGAGTCTGATGTTTTAGACTAAGTTTATTTAGGGGTGGGAGCAGGATGCATAGCATCTAGTACATAATCTGAAGGATTTCTTTCTAATAAGTGAACTTGCCTGGCCGGGCATGGCACAGCGGTTGAGCATTGACCTAGGATCCAGGAGATCGAGGTTCGATTCCCAATCAGGGCACAGGCCCAGGTTGTGGGCTTGATTGCCAGCAGGGGGCATGCAGGAGGCAGCCAATAAATGACTCATCATTGATGTTTCTCTCTTTCTCTCCCTCTCCCTTCCTCTCTCTGAAATCAATAAAGATATATTTAAAAAAACGAACAAAATAAGTGAACTTATTTATAGGGAAGGAAGAAACTAGTTGAAAGAGGGCAGCAGAGAAGACGGGGTCCACAGGCTGGGCAGAGGCTTCCAGGTAGATGAAGAGGCCACAGAGGGGGCAGGTTAGAGAGGGAAGGCCCTCCCCGCAGGGAGTGGAGGAAGGCAGGGACTATATTTCCTCTCTGCGACAGTTTGAGATCAAGGCTAAAGCACTAGAAAAGGAACCTCAAGGAGACCCTTGTTGTGGGTTCTGGTTCCCAGCTGCTCTGAGTCGGGATCAGCTGCAGGAAGGGCTCTAAGGCGGTAGCCCAGGAGGAAGGCAGCGAGCACACCCGCAGACGTGCTGGGCCCCAGCCGCCTTCCTCCGCTCCCCCTGGGGAGGGCCTTCCCTCCCTAACCCGCCCCCTCTGCGGCCTCTTCATCTACCTGGAAGCCTTTGCCCAGCCTGTGGATCCTGTCTTCTTGGCTTCCCTCTTTTGACTATTTTTTTTCCATCTCTAGAAATAACTTCACTTATCAAATCATCTATCCTTTATCTTTCAGGAGCCCTTCAAATCTCACCTGCCCCGCCTTCCTGTACTGGCATCTGAGGTGTCGCTGCCCCCCCCCCCATACCTGTCCTAACATGAAACCCAGTGCCTCCTCCCTTCCCACTCACCCTTCAGTCAGCCTGCCAAGGCCCCATCCCTGTGGGAACCAACTTAACCACAGAGTCTGTTATTTGTGTTTTTGTATAAAGTAATGTTAACTACAGAATAACTTCTCCATATCCCTCCTGCCAGCACGGGCTTCATTTTTCTAATTGGAATTCTCACTTCGGTGGTTCTTGACTCACTGTGCTCTTTGCTCGGTGTCACCCCTGTCCCAGCATCTTAGTCACCCACAAACTAGTGCCCGAGGGAGGGCCATTAGCCAATCTACGATCAAATGAGGGCATGGGAGCGTCCTTGAACTCTGCCAAAGAAGGGAGTGGGCACGACACATATGGGCTGGGGCCCATGCTGGAGAAAACCAAGCCTTTGATGGGGCCTAAGCTCTTCTTTCGAAGCAGCACAACTGCCCAGGAAGCCGTTTCTCTCCGGGAACTGGCCTCTGGGATGGGGCCTGGCCATCTGAATTCCAGTCTTGCCTCCTTAACTCTCCCATCCCGCTGCCCCATGGTACCTACCGAGGGCAGTACCAAGTTCGCTGTGGTGGAAAGGCATCAAACCTCATGCAATCAGCAGTAATTTATATGAACATCAAGCCCAAGTTTACACTTAACTAGATTTGCTACCGGTGCCACAGTGCCTGGGGGAGCAGCAAGGGTTTCGCGTTAATCCTGCACCATTGTTCACGGAGATGGGCCTGACTTGGATCCTGACATGGGAGCACGTGGTCCTCCCTCCTTTCACCTGTGAGCCTGGTGCTTTGAGGCCCCTACAGGAGGCCTGGGAGCTTCAACAGCAGTCCTGGGAGGTTCTGTGAGATCATTTTTCTCATTTTCTTCCCTCCCCACCCCCTCCCCACTTTTTTATTTTTTATTAATAAGGATGAAAGTAAATGTGAACTCGAAACAATAAGGCATGGAAAATCACAGAAATAACTTAATTAAGTTTTTAAAGATTTCCATGCTTGAATAAATTAGCGTTCCTGCAAATGTCACAACATTCAGGAAAAAAATTGTAATCAGTGGAGCACAATGCTTCCTGCTCTGTATTTAAACGAAAGCTCCATGGTGCATTTCCACTACCCCTGCTCCTCCCGCAGCTGCGGCCCCCCGGCCCCTGACTTCAGGCAGGGGCACCAGGCTCTCACATCAACGTATGCTGGCTGCTGCTGCTCAGAAGGTGTGAGGATTGTGGGTGGGACAGGGCATGGGGGGACCTGGAGGAGATTTTTCTTGGCCAGAGCCCAGCTTCTTGTGGTTCTGGCTCTCCCTTGAAAAGTACCAAACCCTAACATCTCTGGGCTGGGGGGTCTCCTGGTCTTTAGCAAAAGCCAGGGTTTAGGGAGATCTTTCCTTCAAAGCCAGGAGGGAAGCATGAGGAGGAATCAGGCCCAGTTCCACTTGGCAGAGGGGTACAGCTGTTCCCCTGCCATCCTCTCCAGGGTCTCCGGGCTCCCCCAGTCCTTTCCTCTAGCCGGGGCTGACTGGGAGGCAGGGCAAGAGAAAGAGAAGACTGCAGGGGCCAGGGGAGGGCCGCAGGGACAGATTTCCAGTGCCATCCAGACGGGGGCAGATCACAGGGTAATGAGAACAAGCCTTGGTGCCCTGCTGCCCGGATTTGAGCGGTGAGTGATGTCATGCCAGCTGCCCAGCCCGGCTGTAAAGCAGCTGCCAGGCCCCCCTGGGGAGAACTTGGGGAGAAATACGAGAAGCCTAAAAAGCAGCAAAAGGCCCAGTCAAGTGAAGGGAAATGGAATTACAGTAATGATGAAAGCAGGCACACTGGAGAATTAAAACACTTTGTTTTGGAATCAGCTTCTACTCAACTTGGGTTATTAAATTATTTATTCTCATAGACACAGACAGGAGCATGGTGATTACCAGGGGAAGGGGGGGTGGGGAGGCAGGAGAGGGTACAGGGGGATAAATGGCGATGGAAAGAGACTGACTTGGGGTGGTGAACACACAGTACAATATACAGATGATGTGTTATAAAATCATACCTCTGAAACCTATATAATTTTATTAACCAATGTCACCTTAATAAAGTCCATTCAAAAAAATTATTTATTGTTTGCATCACCAGTAATGGGAGAGTAGTGGGGGTAGAAATCAGGCAGGGCAGAAATTGTTTTAATTACCAGGCACATCTGGGGGCGACCCGAGATGTAGCCTGGGGCCCCGAGCATGGGGCTGAGTGAGGTGGACACTGGATGTTCAGGACTTAGATTTATCAGGTCCATTCACTGCAATAACTCTGAGATGGCTGTGTGATGATCTTTCAGACTTTCTGTGGGGGACATCAGCCCGTTTCCCAAGGATGTTCATGACCCCGAAGGGTTCTCCTTTATGAGCATTTGTGCACATGGATAGATCGCCACGCAGTGCTGCAGACACTCACGTCTGCCAGCATCGCGGGGTGTGGAGCGAAGATGATGACAGGCCAACTGGAGGTGGGTGCGCTCAAGGAAATGGAAGGCTCCTCCACCCTCCTGGGCCTCTCTTCACCTCTGGCAGCCTGGGAGATCTGGAAGGTGAAATAATGACGATGATAAAATAATCACTTCTGATAGTTTGCTCAGTGTCGAGCATTGTGGGGAGAGTTTTACATGTATTCTCTGTTTAGTCTTCATAATGACACTTCTCAACAGGGTGCCCATGCATCGTGGTTTGCTCAGGCCATTCCGATGCATGCCTGTTGTCTTGAGGAATCGTTTAGGGTACCCCTTTCATTCTCCATAGAGTCCTGGTTTGGACCATAAATTATTACCCTCATGTTGTAGGTGGGGATCTGAGGCTTGGAGCTTGTCTAAGTCTCCCAGCCAGTAGGTGGAAGACCGGTTCTATGCTGGTGCTGTCTGGAGCCTGAGCCTCTTCTGCTGTGCTATCTACTGCTCTGGGATGGTGGGGAAGGAGAAAGGCGGGGAATGAGGTGGGAGGGGAGATTGCCGTGGTTTTGAGACAGTGTAGGGACCTGGGCCCAGGACCCCAAGGATACCAGATGGCCAGAAGGAAAGTTGGACCCCAAAATGTCACCACCCCTCCATCCCCTATGAGAAAATGCAGAGGTCGCTGATTTTATCTCCCTTCTAACTGTCTGCTTAATTCGCTGGCCTGCATGCACAGCTGGTTAGGGTTTGATTGCTATATCACCTTCCTAGGGTGACAGCAATGAGCAGCCCGCTGTCTGGCCTCCACAGTGCAGGCCTGAACATAGTTTCCAGGCAAAGTGGTGGGAAACGGAAGTCACCCCACCCTGAAAGGGAAAATTCTGCAAGCCATCCTTCTCATGCAAGCTCTGTTTGTCCCCAGCTTACAAAAGCAGCCAAGCAGAGCCAGCCCCGAGCCAGTTCAGAGGACCTTCCTTTCCTCTGAGCTGCCTCCCTTGTGCTCGAGCATAAGCTTAATAAAATCGGTCTGGAAATTTCTCTGGGGTTTCCTCAATTTCTGTCTCGGGGAACCTAAGAATCCTAACACTAGTAACAGTTCCAGCTCTCTTCTGATAGCTAGTAAAATCTAATCTCACTTTAGAAGTTGAGGAGCTCCGAGTCAGAAGTCAGGGACACCAGCTAGAAGAAGCATTTCAAAGATGCCTGGCTGACTTAAAGCAGTCAGTGGACAGGGGCTGCCCTCCTAACGCTGGGCTTCATGGTATGCTTGTTCCCAGTGCAGGGTTTTGGAGAGCCCAGGTGGGACTAAATGTAAATCTTTGCCCTGAGGTGACTCACTTATTCATGGTTTTTCCTAAAGTCCAGGTGTCTGGGCAAAGAGCCAGGAATCTGGGCCTCTGCATCCTGTCGTTGTCCTCGGCCTCTAATCTGAAGCCATGAGAAGTGACAATGAGAATCGCCTTCCAGTTGTCTTGCTACCTTACCTGCAACATGCAAAGTCCCATCCAGTTTGCTGAGGAAAAGGTTTGGTCAGCCTGCCTACTATTTGTCTAGGCTGCAAAAGTGGGCACCTGAGAAATGCAAATTGTTGTCATTAGGTGCAAACTGCTGATGGAAAGGGCCGGTCTGGAATACTTTGCTTCCCTAATCGGAGCTGGTCCTTCTCTTGCAAATTTGGGGGCTCTCCTGTTATTAATGACCTTTTGGATCCATGCCCAGGACTTAGAGAGATTGTCTTCGGATCCAGGTAATGAGGCTGCTGCTGATCCTGAACAAATGGAGAAGTTATTTAATAATTACTCCACACTGCCTGCGAGTGACCTTTCATTTGTTGAGATGAGAGGCATCTGTTTATCATCACCCCCATGTGGAAGATTTTGACTTTTCAAGATTAGTTCTTTTGGATTGAATCCATTTTGCTCTCTGCTTCTTTAGAAAAGTTTGCTGTTTACAGGTTACATGTTCTGTAGCATGTGAAGGGCTGTGATGGAAACGGTGGAAGTGAGACCTTGCAGGCAGGCTAGAAGACAGGTTCTTTTTAGTCTGGGGCAAATGATTAATTCCGTGGCTGACGGACCTGTGCGCTTGTGAGTAGGTCAGTGGTTTCTGGGCCACACCTTTGAGAGCTGAGGTTTGAGAGGAAATAAGAGGCAGATTCCCATGTAAACTGCTGAGAGGAGGGAGGAGGAGACCAGGCTTTTTCTCTTAGCACTTACGGTATAAAAGTTCTGACACCCAATTCAGGTGGAGTGGGATTGGGAGGGGCTATTTCCCACACCACCAAGGCTTTAACTCCATTCTGACACCATCTACCTGGAGACAGCGCCAAGTCCCACAGGGTAAGGACTCAGTCCCACAAGACTGCTCAACCCCCAAAGACCCACTTCAGACATCAGTCGAAAGTCCAGGTTGTCCCCTCCGTGCTTCTAGCTACAGATTGGAGGTTCCTTCTTGGATTTGATTAATTTGCTAGAGTGGCTCACAGAAGTCAAACATCTTATGTACTTGATTACTAGTTTATTATAAAAAGATATAACTCAAGAGCAGACAGATGGGAGAGATGCACAGGGCAAAGCATGGGGAGGGCGCAGAGCTTCCATGCCCTATCTACCACTCCTCCCGAACCTCCATGTTTACCAAACTGGAGACTCTCAGAAACTATCCTTTCGGTGTGTTCCCCCCCCCAAGGCTTTTATTACATAGGTGTGATTGATTAAATCATTGGCCGGTCTTTGTCAATTGAACTCAAAGTGGGGGACAGACTAAGAATGTCAACCCTCTAATCATCATGCTGGTTCCTCAGGCAACCAGCCCCCATCCTTAGGTGACCCTGGAGCTTTCCAAAAATCACTTCATTAACATAACAAAAGATACCACTGTGGCTCCCATCACTTAAGAAATTCCGAGTTTTAGGAGCTCTGTGCCAGAAATGGAAAACCAAACATATTTCTTATTATAAATGACAGTATCTCTAAGTGCAGAGTGGGAGATGGCCCTGTGTGCCTGGAGAGATGTGGGGCTCTCGCTTGGGAGGCCTGAGCCGGTCATGCTAATGGAGGATGGGGCAGAGAGTGGCTCCGGGCTCAGGGAGGCTCTGAGCTCCTCCAGGGAGGCGCCCCCTGCTGCTGGGTCTTGGGGAGCCTCTGGGAGGCTCAGTAGAGAATAGGGAGAGAGAAATGAGAAGGACTGAGGCTAGGGAAGGAAGGTAGGTTAGTTTGACCTACACAGAAAGTCACACACTGTTGAGTTCAGGCAGTGTCTTAAAGAGTTTGAGCCAACTCCACATCAAAAAATTCCAAACAATCCAATCAAAAAATTGGCAGAGAACTTGAATAGATATTTCTCCAAGGGAGACATACAGATGGCCAAGAGACATACGAAAAAATGCTCAATATCACTAATCATCAGGGACATGCAAATTAAAACCACAATGAGATATCACCTCGCACCTGTCAGAATGGCTCCATCAAAAAGATAACAAAGAACAAGTGCCGGTGAGGATGTGGAGGAAAGGGGACCCTGGTGCAGTGCTGCTGGGATTATAAACTGGCACAGCCACTATGAAAAAAATATGGAGATTTCTCAAGAAATTAAAAATAGAACTACCATATGACCCAGAAATTCCGCTTCTGGGTATTTATCTGAAGAAAATAAAAACACTGACTCAAAGAGATATATGTACCCATATGTTCACTGCAACATTATTTATAATAGCCAAGATAAGGAGGCAATGTAGATGCCCACAGATAGATAAATGGGTAAAGAATATATGGTACACACACACACACACAGCCTTACTGGAACATTACATAGCAGTAAAAAGAATAAATTCTTGCCATTTAGACAACATGATCAACCTAGAAGTTATTGTGTTAAGTGAAATAAGTTGGACAGAGAAAGATAAATATCATATGACTTCATTTATATGGAGAATCTAAAGAACAAAACAAATGAGCCATCAAAATGAAACAGAAACAAACTCATAGATACAGGGAACAAACTGACGGTTGCCAGGGGACGGGGGATGGGGGATGGGCAGAAAAGGAGAAGGGGCTGTAGAAGAACAAAATTCCAGTTGCAGAATAAGTCACGGGATGTAGAGCACAGCACAGGGAAGGGAACCAATGACACTGTAATAACTAGTGTGGTGGCAGGTGGTTACTATCCTCATTGTGGCGATCACTTCGTAAGATATATGTGCCAAATCATTGTGTTGTACACCTGAAACTAATACACTATTGTGTGTCAATTATAATTAAAAATAAAAATATAAGAGCCCTTGGGCTGAGCTCCACACCTCACTCAGTTTTGTATCCCTTTAAAAATATGCCCGTGAAGTGACCGCTTAGCCCATTCCTGTATTTCTCATCTCTCAGTCTCCTTAGGCCTCCACTCTATCTCTAAGCATTGTCATAAAAGTCCTTTTTGTAAAAAAATTGAGACTGAGATAAAAATATCTATTTTATACCTTTTGCCCACTGACCTCTGTTCTCATTTCTGGGCATAGTTTTGTATCTTTCCTCTTTCTGGTGACAGTCCTTCAGGCTTTTGAACAACACGTCTACCCCCCACCTTCTGTAGATAAATCTCCTACCTCGATGTTCTTCATGAGCTACAGTTTCAAGTGTCCTCACACTCTATTAACCCTCCTTTGATCAGGTCTTGTTGCGTAGATCTCTAAATATGAGTATTGCATAAAATACTCAAGTCTGGTTTGACCATCACAGAGTGGAGTGGGTCTACCTCCTTCCTTCCAGAAAATATTGTTTTATTAATGCCACCCGAGAAAGGGAATTTAAAAAAGGGGGGTGGGTGGGGGCTGTAGCTGGTAGAAGACCTTGTGATCTGCTCTGGAGAATAGATCTGTGAAGAGGTCACAGAAAAACATAATGCTCCAGGAGGCTGGTGGGAACTTCACAGGAGGGAACAGGGGGCACCCTCAGCCCAGTGTCCAGAGCCCTCCCTTCCTCTTGGGTGAGCAGGGAAACCAGAGCTGGAACTGGGCAGAAGATGAGTGAGTTTGAGGATACAGGGTGCCACTGATGTGCGTGTCCCTGTGAACCTGCTCATGTGGACCTTGGAACAGGCAAGTTTTCAGGGAGGAGGTCCCATGCTTCCCGACCCAGCGAGCACCCTGTTGACACCCGCAACGGTCTGGTCTGGACCTCCACTCTCGTAGCATCATCACACATGTAACCGCGTGTTCAGCCCTGACTCTCACTAGACTTTGAGGGCAGAGCCCACACTTCTCTCTCAGAATCCTTAATCTAGGTGCCTAGTACTGAGTAGGCACTTAACAAATTGTGTTGGGTAAATGAACAAAGAATTAAGGGAACGCTACTAAGGCTGGCTCGGGGTTTTCGTTGATGGTCCATTTGGAAGCTTTCTTGCCTAGTTGCACCCGCCTCTCTCCCTCTGCAGTGAACTCTGCTGACTGGCCCGTCAAGAGAGAGGAAAGAATCAGAAACAAATTCTGATTACTGCTGAAGAGAACTTCAGAAATCACCCAGTTTATTGAGGACCTCCTTCCTCCATCCCCACCCCACTAAATTCCCTCACTTTCCCCCCATATCCCAGATCTACACAGCTCTTTCCTTGCGAGCACCCTCACCTTCCTTGACTGCTCCTCCCGCCTGCCTGGTCACAGTGCAGCTGCTCTGAAGCAGCTCAGGGTTGCTGGGTGACACCTGCAAATAGACCAGTCAGCTGGGAGGATACATCTGGACCCCACCCCACACCCATCTCTAGCCATGTGGCTTTTGCCGTCGGTGGGTCCTGTCCATTCCTATTGTCTATTTGAGAGGATCTTTTTCTTCAGGACATCTACTTGGGTAACTTTTCTGCATATCTACGCTTCTGGAAAGTATCTTAGGGATCAGCTGCTCTTCTACTTTTCAATGTTTTATCTTTAAGTGGGAAAGCCCCGTTTAAGACAAATCATACATGGAACCCTCACTCGTGAAAGAGATGAGTGGTGCTGCTGTGGTTGAAGAGGTGCTGAGGTCCAGGGTCTCTCCATCTGGGTCTCCCACCGCTCCTGGGGCCTCTCCTGGGGCCGCTTCTGCACATGGGGCTCCCTCAGCGTCCATCTGAAATCCCTGGTTTAGCCTAAGGATCCCTGTTGAGGTGAGGGGAGAGGTCCGAAAGGGGAAATGCCATGCCCAAGGTCACCCAACAGGCCCCACCCAGAAAGTTCCATTACTCCTGGCCCTTTCCACCAGAGGGTGGTGCCTCTCACTCTAACCACCAGGCTGTTTTGGCCTCTGCAGCCTGACTCTGGCTCCCGGGTTGCTGTACTGGGACCGTCATGACCTCCCACTGGGACCCAGAGGTGAGTTGCCTTGGCAGGCAGACTGGCCGTCCCATGCCACATCCCAGAGCACATAGGGCTATTGCCACCCCCTTCTCTGTCCTTTCACGGGATTGAAGCCCAAAGCCTCTGACAAAACTGTCTTCTGAGGGCCTCTCAGCTGTCCTGTTTGTAAAACTATTCACAGTCAGCCTTGCCTTTCATTTCCTTAATCTTAAATTGCATCAAAAAGGGAGAGATTAGAGGTAAAACCTCAATAAAGGACTGAACAAAAGCCAGCTCCCACACTGGATTCTCACACCTACCTTTGCCTTTTTCCTTCCCTCTTGTCTGACAGACCGAGTGTATGAACCTCTACTTTAAAAAAAAAAAAAAAAAACTTAGATTAAAACACTATTTAGAAAAGGCCCGCAAGTTTGAAGTCACCTCTGGTTCATACATTAAACATCAAATGTACATTAACTGTGAATTATGGTCATGAAAGTAAATCCTTTAATGCTGTGTCTGGGGTCCCACTGCTGGAGCTGAACATTAATGGCCTCTGCAGCCTTGTCAATGGTGGACTCATTGTCCTGCTGTCCCCACCAGGGGGGCTCCCTCCCCCTGCACCTGCAGACACACAGCTGCAGGGAAATGTAAGGACATTGAAGCTCAGGAGCAGGTCCACTTGGATGACAGGGGACTGTTATCCCAGATGGGCAGGTGGCCACGGCCTGGGTAGGGCACCACTGAGACCCTCCTGGGCTCAGCTTACTTCTGTTTGCAACATTAAGTTCTGGGGGAGGGGACGGTCATTGTTAGGAAGGTGTCTAACTGGTGATCAAGCTATTGGTCAGAACTTAGGCAATGAAGAAGCAGAATTGCTCACAAAGGTTTGTGTTTTTGTTCTTCCCCCCCCTGAAAAAGAGGTAGGTTCAAAACCAGGAATCCAGGAATGGGAAAAGTGTGGTGAGGGACCATCCCTGGATCTGGGTATGAAAGCCACACTCTTGCATTTTTGAGTCATGTGACATTTCCTGCAGAACCAGGGTGAGCTGAGCCAGGCACAGAGCAGGGGTGATACAATCCAAAATGTTTCCTCTCGTGAAAGGACCTGTTCTCTTTAGAACTATAAGGGCTGCACCACAGTGGAGCAAAGATGCAAACTACCTGTCAAGGCTTTTGCTACATCTCATCTAAAACCTGGGAGCCAGAAATCTGCTGGGGTGTGGCCAAATCTTAGGAGGTTTTGAGGCAAAAATTAGGAAAATTAGAATGAATTAGTGCTTTTCCAACCTAGGTTAAGAGACAAGATTGGATCAAGTAGAGATAATGATGGAAAACTATTTTAAAAGACATTGAATTGCATTTCAGTGTTTATGCACCTTTAAAGCTTGCACTAAATTGCACAAGTTATTTAAATACATTTTTAATATTTATGCTTTGTTGTTTTAATAAGGACTTCTATTTTTAAATAAAAATGCATAATTAAGGGGAACAGAATATTTTTCTCTGACATGCTTAATCACGCATCTGGGAAGCTCAAGTTGTTCCAATTATAAAGTCCAGACACTACCACCTATAGTGTAGCAGCTGCACTCAGTAGGTCCTCACTGAATATTTAATGATTAGCTATTCTGTGCTTGACACCGTGTTAAATCCTGGCCCTTACTCTAATGGCGCTCCTGATCCAATGAGGAGTTAGACAGTAGTTATACAAATGAGTGCAGGCTTCCAATATGAGATCAGTATTAGGAGGAACGGAGCACTGTCTAATGAGAGCTTATCACAAAGGAACTGGTCCTAGCAGATTGGAGAGGTGGAGGTATCAGGGAGGCTTCCCTGAGGAGGTGATTGTTGACCTGAGATCTGAGGGATAAGCAGGAGAATCCCAAGCAGAGCCAAGGGCAGGAGCAATAGCCTAGTGGCAGGAGAGAGCATTGTGTATTTGGGGACACTAGAGGAAGGCAGGGTGACTGGCATGGCTGCTCGGTGGACGAAGGTGAGGAAGCCTGTGCAGGGAGCTGAGGGGCTGCCCTGCCCCGCTTGCCAAGCCAGAGCCTCGCTGAGCAGCTGCATCAGCCCAGAGGAAAGGGCCTTGTTTTCCAGCCGGGCTGCCCAGAAGCCGCACCTTTTTCTCATTCCCGATCCAGGTACCCTGAGTGCTACCACCCTGGTGGGGGGACCATGGCAGGAGATGAGGAGTGAGACCAGGTGAGGCTGGAAAGGGGCCAGGGCTGGACACAGGGCTTGAAGCCCTTGTGAAGGGTGGGACCTTTATCCTAAGAACAATGAGAGACTAATGAAGGGTTTTAACGGCGAATGTGTGTGATGAAAAGATTTGCATTTTGAAAAGATCACTCTGGTTGCAGTGTGGAAAACCGATTCAAGGGGCAGCAGAATGGAAGGGGGTGTGATCCGGGGCAGACGATCATGAGTTTGGTCTTGGACTTCTGAGTTCGATGTGTTTTGCAGGCATAATAGTGGAGCTATCAAGCGGGCAGTGAGCTCAGACAAGTTGCACATACAGTACTGAGTCTGGCTGTCATACGCCCCAGGTGAATGTCGCGGCCTAGTCCACGGATAAATAAGAAAGAGGGCAGCTCGATGCAGCCAGCGTAGGCGCTGGTGGGGTCCACCCCAGGGGGAGGCTGGCGCTCAAGGGAAGGTGTCCTGTGGTCCGATCAATGTCTGGAGGAAGAGGGTAAGCTGGTAGCTTCAGCTCAGTGTGGGGAGACTGCAGAGCGGGTGATGGTCGCAGGAAGCTTGGTGGCAACACAGTGCTTCTCCGGTGCAGGGAGCGGCAGCAGCTCTGACATTTCAGTTATGATCCCGGCCAAGAGCTAGGGAGGGGTCGCGTATTAAGATCAAGTTCTGTTTACTTGGAAAAATGACTGGTATAGGACAGATAAGTTGGGGGGTGTAAAACAGACAGAGATTTAGGGCAGAGTGACAGCCCCAGACGACGATTAGAGTGCGGATTCGGAACAGGACGGACTCCAGCCGTCGATCCAGTTCTGAAGACGGGTGAGTGCTGGTGGGAAAGTTTAACCTCAGCGGGCCTCTACAAGCTTCATGAGGTGTAGCTCTGGGCCCACTGTGTACCTAGCTTAAGGAAATGGGATGAATTACAGACCCTCAACTTCAGGTAAGGCTGGACCCCTAAGAAACAACTGGGCTTGATCAGGACAAGATCAGAGACGGGGCAGGTTTGAGTGTGCAGGTTGAAGGTCTTCAGCATCTATAGGTGAGCAGGCTGGAGATGGCAGGGGCTCACAGTAATAAGATCAGGAGCTTTGTGAATACAAACCTACAGATTATGATAAACACCATTTCCTCTCTTTCAGGTCAGTTGCTAGATGCTTTAGCAGCTCTGTCAATGCTGTGAGGAGGAGCAAAGGGGTATGTGTGTGTGTGTGTGTGTGTGTGTGTGTGTGTGCATGTGTGCATGTGTACACATGTGCTCTTTCTTCCTTACCAGATTGGGATAAGTTTTTAAGAGGTAAAGAAAAAGTTGGAGTCACCTAGTCCAGAAAAGGGAAGCCCAAGGAGTAGAATCTTTAGCAGTCAATTAGTCCAGCTCCTTATCAGCTGGCAAGACTTAAAAACCAAAGTTATTCCTATTAATAATAGTGTCAGGCACTCCTCTCAACATTTTATATGAATAGACTAACTTAATGACCACAATAGCCTCACCATGCTCCGGGAGGTCACTTATAATTAAGCACACTTTTCAGGTAAGGAAACTGACTCTCAGCCGAGAGGGTGAGCAACTTGCCCAAGGTCACATAACTAGTAAGTGCTCCAAACCAAGGGTCACAGTGCGACAGTCCACTCCAGGCCTTCATGCTTAGTGTCTGGATCATACTGAACGTAATGAGAAATTCTACAAGTTCTCAAGGGCTGATTTTTACATGTGCTTAAAAAATCCGCTAAATTCTTCGAGATCAACCTTGTCTTTCTTTCCTCCTAGGAAAGCTTGCAGTTCTCGTGAGAGTTACGTGAAGATGGAGGGTACTGCAGGGATAGGGAGAGTTACTCTGATGTCTGAGAAGTGAGGCTTTGA
Source organism: Miniopterus schreibersii (assembly GCF_964146895.1). Lineage (NCBI taxonomy): Eukaryota > Metazoa > Chordata > Mammalia > Chiroptera > Miniopteridae > Miniopterus > Miniopterus schreibersii. The sequence goes on along the minus strand of NC_138112.1, from coordinate 5,599,861 downwards.
GGGGGTAGCTTTGCTGGGTGAGAGTGGCAGCGCAGGAGGGGAGCTGGTCATGAAATCTGGGCTCACCAGGCCACATCTCACAGCACACCTTGGTACATGGCAGCTTCCACTACCAAATTCCCACCATCAACCACTCCCAAGAGACAGATGTGACCATGGCACCTGCGTTTATTGCTCCAGAGGTAAAACGTGGTGTGCTTTGCACTGACCTCTTTAAATAACAACCTTGGACATGCGCAATTCCTCTATTCTTTCCAGAAGACCCTCTCCCTAGTGGATCTCAGAATATTGACACTTACGGTGAGCTGTTTAGAGTGAATGATCTGCTTGTGCAGTTCAAACTACCAGAAGCTAACAGCTGCGTAGCTTAGTTACAACATAGGGCTTTGCCTGGCTTCACATTCAGGTCCGCCTCTCAGCTCCAATGGGGGCCACGCCAGGCGTGCCAGGTGATCATTTTACTGACCTTGATCCCAGAGAAAACAAAGTTCTTTCTGGGTAGTTCTCCCCCAGGGCCAGCCCCCAGGGCAGGCAGGCTCCCGGTTTAGCCCGACTGACGGTCCTATCCTTGCGCTCCATGCCCGCGTTTTCGGAGTGCCTACCCTTTCTCTAGTAATTTAGCCACGGAGAAGCAGCTCCCGCCTAACCTTCATTTGAAGGTCGGATGGCTTTCCTTTGATCTAAAGCAAACAGACATGCAATTATGATGAACATAAGACTCGGGAGAGGGGTCAGTTTCTATGAGACCATGTTGAGGGACCGTCAATTATACTCTGAGGGGTTTTGTGCCTGTTTCTTTTTATTTTGAACGTGTTTCCTGGTTCCAGGGTTGGGAGGAGAGGTGCAGTGAAAGCACCTGGCTACAGCCAGCCCACATTTGCCTTATGAAATGTATTTTCCTGTGAAATATTGTCCTTCAAAAGTGAGGCGAAATCTGCCTGGCGACTTAGAAGGCCTCTGTTTTAGGAGCCGAGGGCAAGAGGTCCAGAGTGGAAAATAAGACCCACAGCCACGCATTGAAATCCTGATCGGTTGGAAACCTCAGGCTGTGATGGGAAGTGGGTAGGCTTTCTCCTTCCACTCTCATTTCCACTTGCCCCCGCGCCGCCTGTCTTTTACATGAGCAGATTCAATCACAGGCAGAGGGCAATGAGCTAAGATTGGATCCAGTTTGGGCTGCAGCTGAAGAGTCTGGCGCAGCCAGCTTCGTTTTTACCTCCAATAAAAATCCAGGAATCCCACAGGGCAGGAATGGATTCGTTTGTCCCTTAAACAAACAAACACAAACCACTGTGGCGATGTGGAGAAACAGCCCTGAGAAGCTTCTGGAGGGGCCTATGAGTAGAACCCGAACCCTTCCCATCCCTTCGCCCTTTATCCCAGTCACGCCCGACACCCAGAGGTCCATCTGGACTCAAGAAAGGAACAAAGAGGCTTCCTTCTTCCCCCTTTCCTACTTCTCCTGAGAAAGGCTTTGCATTTTTAAGGGACTATTCTAAATTGGGAGAACTTAAAATAAAAATGAAGAAAATACACAAATGCATAGGCATATGTGGCCGCTTAAAATACAGGTACTTGTGCCATAAATCATGTCGGTCCAGCTTCCTTCCATCCCGTCTGCCGAAGTCTGCCTAGAGTCCCCGTTTTGGTCCCAGAGCTGCTTTCCCTGGTTCTGTGGTGGTTTGGTGGTTCTGTGGGAAAGGGACAAAGGGTTCCTTTCCCTAGGGACCCTCCACAAATTCTGGCAAAGTGTCTGCAGCACTGTAAAACAAAACCAGAGCAAGTTCAAGCTCAGGCTGCTGGCTCGGTTTAGGTTTATTTCAGCGCCTCCTTTTCTGCAGGCACTGGGTAGATTACAGACAAGGAAACTGGTTTCAGAAATAGCCCCCCCCACCCCCCACCCCGTCGGCACCAAAGCGTCTTAATTAACTTTGGACACTTTCTCACTTCACACTTTATTTCTGATTGTTATTGAAAGTTGTCAGTACTTGTCTCACTTTTTTCTTTTATTATTAATGTGTAAATACAATGCCTCAGGAGTGTTACTAAAACACAGACTGTAGTCCCAGGAGATTAATTTATGAGCGCAGCATAGGGGAAGCTGCGTCCTGGAGACTGCAAATTGATGTCGATGAGAGACGCAAGCACCGGCCTCTCCAAACCCACCGGGACCCAAGGGGCTGTGTGAGCAGGGCCGAGGGCAGAGCTGGGCTTTGCTGAGTTCTGGAGACCTCCGGAACACGGGACCATGGGTTCCTCTGGGTAGGAAAGAGGAAAGGAAGGCCACTGTTCTCTCGGGATGGGTAGTGCCCCCTGCAAGGCTGTCCATCCATTAGCCAAGTTCATGGACATTTATTGAGCGCTTACGCTACATCAATCTTACCTCAGCTCCATGGGAATCAAAACAAAAACAAGCAAGGTAACAGTTACAGCTTGTGACGACCCTGCTTTCCCGAGGGAGCCACACACAGTCGTTTGGCACAGTTGTATTAGAGAACAAAGCGGGATGCTTAGCAAGCTGAGGATTATGTGCAGCGGATTTTCAATGTCTAGTTCAGTGGAGAGGAGTCAGTGAGGATCAGAGTGATGAGGTGAGTCCTGGGGCGGAGGAGTTGCTGGGATACACCAACCTCACACATAACCTGTTGAGTTAAAGCCCCGGTGCCTGGGGTCCTTCCTCAGGGGCTAATGGCCACCGCAGTGGTATCTGAATTTCCTCTGGAGCCCAGGCCAGGCACTCTGGTGGGAAGGGGGTGCATTTTCCAGAAGCTGTGCTCTCTGCAATCAAGACAGAATACCTGTCTATGCTTGTCCAGAGGGAGTGGCTGTGCACGCCCCCAGTATCACTAACCTCCCCCCAGTATCACTAACCTCCCCCCAGTATCACCAACCTCCCCCCAGTATCACCAATCTCCCCCCAGCATCACTAACCTCCCCTCAGTATCACTAACCTCCCCCCAGTATCACCAACCTCCCCCCAGCATCACTAACCTCCCCTCAGTATCACTAACCTCCCCCCAGTATCACCAACCTCCCCCCAGTATCACCAACCTCCCCCCCAGTATCACCAACCTCCCCCCAGTATCACTAACCTCCCCCCAGTATCACCAACCTCCCCCCAGTATCACCAACCTCCCCCCAGTATCACTAACCTCCCCCCAGTATCACTAACCTCCCCTCAGTATCACCAACCTCCCCCCCAGTAACACCAACCTCCCCCCAGTATCACCAACCTCCCCCCCAGTATCACCAACCTCCCCCCAGTATCACTAACCTCCCCCCAGTATCACCAACCTCCCCCCAGTATCACCAACCTCCCCCCAGTATCACTAACCTCCCCCAGTATCATCAACCTCCCCCCCAGTATCACTAACCTCCCCCCAGTATCACTAACCTCCCCCCAGTATCACCAACCTCCCCCCAGTATCACCAACCTCCCCCCAGTATCACTAACCTCCCCCAGTATCATCAACCTCCCCCCCAGTATCACTAACCTCCCCCCCAGTATCACTAACCTCCCCCCAGTATCACTAACCTCCCCCCAGTATCACCAACCTCCCCCCAGTATCACCAACCTCCCCCCAGTATCACTAACCTCCCCCAGTATCATCAACCTCCCCCCCAGTATCACTAACCTCCCCCCCAGTATCACTAACCTCCCCCCAGTATCACTAACCTCCCCCCAGTATCACCAACCTCCCCCCAGTATCACCAACCTCCCCCCAGCATCACTAACCTCCCCCCAGTATCACTGGAGCTCTGACCACTGAGGGGCAGCCATTGAGTGTGAGGGGTGGTTCTCCTTGTGAAGGTGTCAGAGGGCCGCCCACAGCCACGGGGAGAGCTGGGGGCAGGGGGTAGAGTTGCCAGTGGCCTGGGCCCAACCCTCAGGCTGGGAGCCTGGATCAGTGAGAGACAGGAGCTGGGCCTTCTGTTAAGGGGCTCCTGATGACCTGTTGCCTTTGGGGGGACAGAAGCAGGTGGGGACACCTGTGTGGAGGGCTGCTGTTTAACTCTTGCCCCACTCCTGAAGTATGTTGGGGGTCCCCACTCCCATCTCCCTGAGTCCCTTTCTCCAGCTCGCCTCCCGCCTGCCCTTCAGGCTCCTGCCTCGCTGCGCCCCCCATGCTCCTGGGCAGGGTGTGTGTGTGTGCTCGCGTGTGTGCGCTCACGTGTGTGTGTGCTCACGTGTGTGTGCTCACGTGTGTGTGCTCACGTGTGTGTGTGCTCACGTGTGTGTGTGCTCACGTGTGTGTGTGCGTTTGCGCGCACACATGTGAGAGTGTGTGCTTGTGCGCTTGGGCGCGTGTGTGCTCGTGTGTATGCGTGTGTGCTCGCGTGTGTGTATGTGTGCATGTGTGCTCACGCGCGTGTGTGTGCATGTGTGCTAGCGCGTGTGTGTGTGCGTGCGTGTGCTCGCGCGCGTGTGTGTGCATGTGTGCTAGCGCGTGTGTGTGCGCGCGCGTGTGCGCTGCGCGGGGAGGCAGGCCCGGGAAGGCCCGAGTGGCCCGAGGCGCGCCAGCTGCAGTCCAGAGGCCGGCAGGGGGCTGGCCGGCGGGCGGGCCCAGGCCCAGCGGGAGCCCGGCGGGGCTCCAGTCCGCGCGGGAAGCGGGTTCTCCCGCCCCCCTCCTCGGGGGGCAGCAGGGGGAGGCCGACGGCGGCGGCCGAGCGGGAGCCGAGAGCCCGGCCGGCGGTCCCGCGGTCGGTGGGGCCCGCGCGCTCGCGGACAGGCGCGGGAGCGGTTGCGGGGCGCCCGCCCGCCGAGCTGCGCGGGGATCGGAGGGTCCAGCGGAGCAGCCTGCGGATTCGGGGAAACCCCGCAGCCTCGGCCCGGGCCTCGCTGGGCTCCGCCCCCCCTTTTCCCTCCCGGGTCCAGAGGCCGCCGCGGAGCCAGGCGGCCCGCACGTGCCTCCCCCGCACCCGCCGCTCGCCCTCCGCGGCCCGGCCAGTGCCCGCGCCTCTCCCCCGGCTCCCAGGCCTTGCGGGGCTTTTCAGAGGGTCCTCCCGGGGTGCGTGTGTCCGTGCCCCAGTGGGGAAGGGATGGGAAACCTCGCCTGGCAAGGGAGACCTTGAGCCTTCTAGAAATCCCGAACCCAGAGCTCGGCCCGCCAGGCTCCTTAGGAAATGGTGCGTTTCAACCTGCGCCCCACGGGGTGGGGGGTGGAGGGGCGGGGTTGGCTTTGAGGGGGTGAGGTCTCCCAGATGGGCACCGCCCAGGCTCCAGGCTCCCTCGGCTGGTGGAGACAGACTCATGGACTCAGGGTTTGGGAGAAAGTGCAGGCCAGGGCCCCCTCTTTCTGGTTCTCTCCTCTTACCAATCACCTGCTGGGCAGCCCACTCCCTGACACCCCACTCCCACATCCCCCCAACCCCACCTCCCCCCAAAGGCTGGCTGATCATCCCTCCCAAGGCTGCGAGAGTAGCTGGAGGCAGGGGAGTGATTCTGTGCGCATAGTAGGTGCCCAAAGTGCGTGGCATGAAGGAGGCGGCGAGTCCTTGGTCCCCTCGGTGGCTGGGGGAGTGAGATTGCATTCAGGGCAGCAAACCTCCAGGCGAGGAGACGGGTGGCCCGGAGCTCAGCCCTGTTAGCTGGGCTGGTGGGAGGCAGCCGGTGCCTTTGAGAGCTGGACAGCCCGGCCACTGAAGGGCTGCTCGCGGAGCTGCTGCCGAACTCCTCTCAGGCCGCAGCCCCTTGCCTTTCCTTAGTCTCAGCCCACTCACTGCCTCTGCCCTTCAGTGGAGACCTGGCCTCCTCCTGGGGCTGCGGATTAACCCCTAAAAACCGAGTTTTATTTGCAGAGCTTTCTCCAAAGCTGAGGGAGCCTCGGAAGGCTCCAGTTCTTGCTGCTTGTTGACTAGGGGGGTGGAGAGGTCAGCCTGTGCTGCGGTTGGCTCAGCCCCTGGCCCCAGAGACCCAGGCAGTCTGGGAGTCTGCCAGGAAAGCTGTCCCACAGGGCCCAGCCTATCATTCCTGCCTTCCCCAGGCCTGCTGGGCACAGCCACCACTGTTTCCTACAGGCTCAGCCCCACCCTATTACTGAGCCCGCCTTAACCTGGCTAGGAGGTTGCCAGCCCCCCATTTTGCCAAGGGGAGCAATGCTGTGCTCAGATGTCTCCCCACGGTTTCAGAAGCCAGGACACTTGGGGCAAACACTCTCCCCTAAGCTTTACTAAAGTGCTCCCATTCCTACCACTGGGGCTCTGTCTCAGTTTCCTAATTAGCACCCCAGCCACAGAATGCCTCCCCTCTGGCCCTTTCCTGCCCCCACCCCAGGGAGTTGAGCCTACCCCTCTAGGCTCTGATGCCAATGGTGTCATCCTCTGACTGGGCTGACTGTCGAGAGCCAGGGGTGTACTGTCTACCTGCCTTTTAAGGTGTCTGCTTCTAGCTCCCCACTAATTATTTGGCCTTCCCCTTCCTGTAGGCACCAGTCATACCCTGAATCAAGCCCGTCTCCCCGCTCCCTTCCCCTACCTCCAGTAGCCTGTCAGGCTCCCTGCGCCATCTCTCTATCTGCCCAGGCTTGACAGAGAACAAGGATCCACACTGGGCCCTGCTGTTCTTCCTGTTTTTGTTTTGGGTAAAACTCTAGCTCTTTAACCCCTCACGGGGGTGGATACCTGCCCTTTCTGCAGTCCTGAAAGATGAGGCTCTTTTTGGAGACTCTGGGGATGATTGTGAGTGAGATCTAGGTAACTACACCATTTCACTGGATACTTTCTTTGAGCCAGATACTGCTCTAGGCACCAGGGACAACAAAGATGAAAAGATAAGGTCCTACCTGCTCCCAGAGATGATCTTTGTGGTTGAGAACCAGGAAAACCGTTTAAGCTACAATATGAGAGGGGCTAGAACATAGGCAGATTCTAGCAGAAGAGGGAACTTCAGGGAACATCTTGCCTTAGAGTTTATTGGCTCCATTAGTTTCTACCAGTGTACCCCAAAGCAGATGGAATGGCCAGGGGAAGGGAAATGAAGAACTGAATTGAGCTGGACACAAGGAGCGAGCATGGGTCCTGAAGCACCTCCTACAGAAATGGATTTCCTTTACGCGCTGGGTGCAGGGTGGGATGTGGGTGTGAATGAGACCCAGTCCTTGACCTCCAGGAGCTCAGTAAGTAACTCTAATAGAAGGCAGATCGAGAAAAGTGCTGTAATGGGTACAATTAATATATTACCAATATATGGGGAAGAGGGTACTTTTCCAAAAACTTTTGGGGGAGACTTAATGAAGTTTTCCTTTATTATACATCTTCATTACACACTACTATCAACCCTTGGAGGATGGGAACTTACTAATTTACAGTGGATAGTTCTATATTTGGAGACCTAACATCTTCCCTGCCCACTCTTTTTTTTGTTAATGATACTTTTTTGTTTAGGAAACATTTCTCATGCACCTCTCAGTGCTTTGGTTAGGTAGGGCTCCTCCCCATGCCCCAGCAATCCTTCCAGCCAAGAGGGAGTTGGAAATTTAAGGTTAAACCAGTGATCATTTTCCAAACCCTAGGGCATGGTGATTGGTTCAGGGGTGACCCAACTCATCCTATTCAACTTGCCATTGTCCTAAGCCACCCAGTGAGTGTCTGGCTCAGGACTCAGGTGAACCATGAAGGGGAAGAGTGGCTCTTTCTCTGCTGAGCTTGGGATTGTGAGGATGTGATCCTGAAGCCGCTGCTGCCATCTTGCTGCCACCAGGTCTTGCAAGACTTGAAGCCAAGAGAGAGGCAGCCTAGCCAAAGGACAGTGAGAAACTACCTCCTAGAGACCGTTTCTCAAACCACCCTCTAGGTATTTAAGCCTGGCTTAGCTCTGGATTTGTCAGTTAAACAATCCAATAAATTCCCCTTTATTTAGGCACTTTGGTTGGGGATTTGATTGCTTATAACATGTAACCAAACAGATGTAACTGTCACGTGCTTATGGAGCCCCTCCTATGTGCAAAGCTCTGTGCTCAATGCTTTAACTATAGCTTCTTATCTGATAGGTGGCTATTACTGTTTCTATCTTTCCAATGAAGAATCAGAGAGGTTAGGACTCTGGGTGTTGAGTTTACTCAAAGACAAAGATTTAGGAAGCTCAGTCAGGGCCTTAAAGGGTCCCAGTGTTCAGGAAAAAAAAAATACTAAGTCTGAGTCAAAAAAATAAATTTCCATCAAATGACAAGTTCCCCTTCTAAAGCCTCAGCTCTCCTCTTCCTACTGCTCTTGGCATGGCTGCCGGGCCTCTCGGGGCATGAAAAGAGGCAGAGCTCATATTGTAAACAGATATACAAATTCCGTGGGCTAGTAGACTTGCAGCTCTGTGTGCAAAAACTCTAGTTACTTCTGCAAGACATCAGCGTAAAGATTCACCAGGTCACCTGAACAGGGTGAGGGGCAGGTGCAGGAGGGTGGTGAGATGCCTGGGGTGACGGGGGCCAGCCTGCTGAGCCTCACACAGGCTGTTAAGGAGGAGAGATTTCTAATTCAGCCCTCAACCTGCCCTGCCCAGGCCAGGGGATGCTTCAGGCAGGGGAGAGTTAATGACCAGCCTCCTTCAGAAAAGAAAACGGCTTCAATAACAGAACCCAACAGCACAGAGGGAAGAGATGCAAGTTACCAGCCACAGAAGCTTAAAAAGGAACCCACCCACAGCTCCGGCTACAAATGCTTTCAGCTGCACGTTAAATCTTGCCTCTAATGGCACCCCCTGTTAAACGAGATATGTCACCCGACCTGAGGAGGCTGACTTGAAAGGCAAATAGTTGGAAGTGATTCCACACGTTATTAGTGAGAGCTGTTCTCACATTTCTGGCAAAAATAATGGAGCTGAGGTCTGAAGAGATGACTAACACGTCCCCATTACTGACCCGAGGCTGGGCATTACATTGTAATCCCGGCCGCTTGTCTGGCCCTTCGGGCATATTTTTCGGTGCTTGTCCTCTGTGTGCTTTTTGCTGGATGGCTCCATTCATGTTAACCTTGGCTGCCCAGAGTATTGAAATGAGGAGGTTTTCTCTCATCTCCGTGGGGGCAGGGAAGGAAGGGCAGAGGCCACCGGGGCAGAAATGGCCCTTCCTGATGAGTGGGGTTGGTCTCCTGCTTCAAGGAAGGGCTGCATCAAACGTGTCCACCCTGATCCCCATCTCATCCGGGATTCATCGTCTTCTTTAATGGCCTTTAGGGGTGTTTTACAGGCCTTCCTGTTGGGAAATTCTCTGGGTTTAATCTTAAAGCTCTCTTGTTAAAATGTTAGCTTATGTCTCCTTTTTTCTTCAGTTGGATAGGGGAATATCAGATTTGTAGACTTTAAAGAGAGAATTTAACAAGAGCCAACATTTATGGAGGGCTGCCTAAGTGCCAGTCACCACGCTGGGTGCCTTCCATGCCTTAGCTCAATACCCACACAGACGGGGACATGGCCTGGGTCACCAGCGGCCTCGATGTTGGTGTATCTGTCTGTCGGATAGTTTTCACTTTTTGCTTCTTTGACGCCTCAGTGGTAGTCAGCCTTCCTGACCAGCCTCTCTGGCTGAGATGCCCTCCTCCCCTGTTCTCTGTGATCCTGTGCCCACTTGGATTCTTCCCTCCCGCCTGGGGGCTTCTCCCAGCCTCCTTTGCAGGCTCACCCTCCTCTGCCACCTGATATCTATTCATTGGAGTCCCTCTAGAGTTGGCTCTCATTTCTTTTTTTCTGTATTCTCTCCAAAAGTGACCTTTCCTGCGAGATTGGCCTCAACTATCATCACATGCCAGTGGCTCTCTGGTGCCTCCAGTCCGGCCCTCTCCCGTCCGCTCCAGAGCTGTGTTTCCAACGGCGCGCTTGCAGTCTCCATGTCGCCGTCTCAAAGCTGCCTCCAGGTCAGCCTTTGAAGTCACTGTCTTCACTCTCAATTTCACCCCTTTCGCTGTTCCTTTTCCCAGGTATGGAAAGGCCGTACTGCCATTTGCCCAGGCTAGAAACCTGGGGGCTCCCCCACCCCACAATCCTTATCCAGTTGATCACTGGGTCCCTGCTGATTTGACTTCCTAACTATTTCTCCACCCTGTTCCTTTTCCTTCATTCTCTGTCACCACCCTGGGCCATCTTCTTCTGCGGGTTATAGCCTCCAAAGTCACCTCACCCATGCTGGCCCCTCTAGCCTGTCCTCCAGGTGGTGGTCTGGGAGCTCTTTGCAAAATCGGGCTACACTGCCTTCCTGGTTGACACCATGCGTTGGTTTCCCATTGCTCCTGGAGTGTAGACCAAATTCCCTTCCAAGGCCCCCACTACCTGGCCCTACTCTTCCCTCGGCCTGGTCTTACACTACTCCCCCCTCACTTTCGAGATCCAGCATGTCCTTCCCTCAGCTCCTTAACCCGTGCTCCCTCCTGCCTCAGGACTTTTGCACATGCTGCTGAGCTGCCGTGTGGTGCTTCCTCTCCCTTTTGTCTGGTTAGGCTTCCACTCACCCCCTAGAGTCAGCTTGCGTAGCTTCTTTACGTCAGCTGCCCACCAGCTCTCAGACGGGATGAGGTCTGTGCCCTGCAGGTGGCTCTCAGCAGGGCTGACAGGGCTCTGGCCCCTGAAGGCCACTCTGCAGCTCTGCCGAATGAACTACTCTTTTGTTACACACCCAGTAGTCAGCTTCGAGGGTCATGCCTCAGGCCCTCCGGTGATGCCTCTTTTCCTGGCTAGAAAGGGAGAAGGGTTCCCTTCTCAGTGGTCAAGCGAAAGCTCCAGGCCAGTCAAGCATTTCTATCCCTTATTTTGCTCCGAGGGCCATGGGTCTCTCTACAGTTTTCCCTGCTGCCTGAGTCCTGCAGCCTGTCCACAGCTGTTCTCTGCAAGTGCTCCGAACACTCTCCATGCGGGTTTCCAGAAGCAGCCTATTGGTGAAGGAAATGATCAGGACGCTGGCCTGGCCTGGAGAGGAGGGCACCGGGGCAATAGGCCACACAGGCTCCCTGCTTCTCCGTACCTGTCAGTCACCATGGGTCAGCTAGCTGGGGGGGGCGGGGGGGGAGCGGGGAATGTACTTAAAGGACTATACTCACTACCAAATTCTGCATACTGGCAAATTTCTCTGCCCCTTGGGTAGAATCTAACCTGCTTTATCTGTCCTCTTTAGAATATTTACTCTCTGCTACATAAACATCGGGCAATGGGCTGGGGACTTGCACCGCATGTGAGGAGTGGTGAAAGCCACGCAGACAGGTTTATTTTTAAATAAAAATTGGAAAGTTATGAGTCTCCTGAGGTTTTATGTATTCTTATTTTTCATTCAAAAAAAAAAAAATCAGGAGAAAACAGGATGGGGAAATATCACCTGTATCTCTGCTTCATTTTTCACAGTTCCCCGTTTTCATCGCCTTTCCCTCTTCCCTTTCCTGGCGTTTGGCATTTTTGTTAAGAAAGGGAAGGAGTAATAACTTTAAGAAAGGAGTGGGGATCTGTTCAGGCCACGCATTGGGCATGCAGCCCCTGAGCAAGTCGGGTGCATGGTAAAATATTACCTTAATAACGTGCTCACGAGAGCTCATGTAAATGCTAACAGCTGCGTTAGTGATGACCGTGTTATAAATGACTGCAGCCCTGATCATTAATAATGCATTTGAACAATAACAACTTGATTCCTAAGAAGTACAGCCTCTCACTTTTTTCTGGCACATGAATTCACTCTTGATGCTGTGGGAAGCGACTGGGCCCTAGGATTAAAGGCCTACACTGGGCCTTCGGAAACAGGGAATGGTTCAGCCAGTCCTGACCCCCAGCCAGGTAAAAAAGGGCTTTGCGAGCTAACGCAAGCTTTCCCTATGCCTGTGGTTTGACCTTTCAGCCAGCCTGTGCCCTCCAAGCCTCTCTGCCCTTCTGGAAGCATCAGATGCCCGCTTGCACGCTGATGGTAGTTTGAGGGTGGACCCTTGTGAGACATCAGGACCCTGACAGTTCTCAGCCCTTGGTGTTGATTACTCAAGGGTTAATGTTTTTAAACATATCTGATGTTACTGTTCTGCCTAAAAGACGAAATCAAACCCTCTAGGATGTCATATTAGAAAACTTCACAGTCCAGCTCCAGGCCCTTGGCCACATCTCCTGCCACTCCTACTCTACATGCTGTTCTGATAACCCCAGACTCCTCAGAGTTCCCCCAAATCCCATGCAGCGTAAGGCCTTTGCACCGTGGCATATGCTGTATCCTCTGCTCTGTCTGCAGAACTTCTGCCCATCCTTCAACACTCTGGTCAAACAGGCCCCTTTCTCTGCATACCCAGCGCAGGGTTGGTTGGTGCATCCTCTGTGCTCCCATCTCTGTGGTAGCATTTTGCACACGCCTCAGCTACAGAGTAATCATAGCACATACTATAATACTTTATTTATATATTGGTTTTCTCCCCAGTCCTTGAGCCTATTAAGGGTAAGAAGGATGTGTTAGTATCCTTTATATCTCTGTTCTCTAGTAGAGTGCTCAGTAATCATTAAATATTCAATAAGTGTTGAATGAAAAAATGGTTATTCAATAAATACTTTGCTATTTTTTTATGTTGAATGATATTTGGGACCGTGGATCCTGAGCTGGCATCAGATACTATTGTGAAGGGCCCCTGAAGTTCCTGCCTCCTGGGGGGGCCCCCTTGAAGCATTGTGGTCCTGAGTGGTGGCTGCCCGGGGTGGTTAGCAGTTCTCAGTGCCAGTGGGAATGCAGCTCGGGGGCCTGGTGTTTTCCCCACTGCCCAGAGGACAGTCTGCCACCGCCTGCCCCCTGAAGTCAGGAACCTCCTAACTGCTCTGCTCCCTGGAGCTCCATCTCCACTCTAGCACTTGCACTTCACACAGTTTATTGTTACACTGAGAAGGGCCTCAGAATACCAAAGACATGACCCTTGGGCAAGTTGCCGGTATACAGACCATACTATTAAGTTTGTTTGGCATGCCTTCAACATAGGGGCCACTTCTAGACTTGCTTCTGCCCACCCCCTCTTCTTACATACCTCATTTCAACCTCTGATTTTACCCCAGATACTTTAGTTTCCTTGATCATTGGGAAGATAAAATCCTTTGTTTCTGGACCTCACCTTCATTCGCCCATAGAGCCATCTGGGCCCAGCTGGGGTCCTGCCCTGGGGCCTCAGAGCTGCAATGAATTAGGCCTTCACTTCTCTGGGCATAAAGACCCCCTGATTAGCTCCTCAAAACTGCTCCTGTTTTAACTACTTCTTCCTGCCCTAAAAGCTTTTTCTTGCTCTCTGCCTTTTATGACCACACTCTAAAACCACTATCGTCTCTTCCTTTCCTAAAACGTCACCATCCTTCTGCATCCATGTTTTCCCCACAGGTCCTAAATTTTTACAACTCTGACCTCAGAACGTCCAACTCCATCTGTTCTCTCTGGCCCTGCTTCCCATCAGAATTTTCAACCCAAGGACTCATCTTCCAGGCTAATTCCTCTCCTTAGACTCTAAAAGAAAAAGAATCATAAAGGATTTGCACATCCCTAAGTTCATGGATTTATTTTATTTATAACCTTCCTTCTTACAAAAAGGATTTAAAACTGTTTGCAAAGATGCAAACAATATGGCAAGATAAAGTAAACTAAAAATAAGTTTTCCGAAAGAAGAAGAGAAAGGAAAACAAGGCTGGGAGAAGGCGGTCGAAACATTAGTGGGATTAGAGTGCACGATGGGTGTGGAGAAGCCCTTGCTGCCTGTTACTGGTGACCATGGATTTCACCACAGGCTGTTCCATGGTCAGCACCAGAGGGGATTGAGATCAGTTACAAAATTCAGTGTCCGGGAGATGAAAACAAATCTAAATTTCTCATGCAAACTACAAATATTTAAGATACCAAGACTAGAGAACAATTTTTTGCCCCAAGCCTTGGGCTGGGCTCTCCTAACAAAGCAGGTTCTATGTAGACTAAATGCTGACCATTGTGCAAATCTGTTCTTGTTAGAAAAGTTCACCAAGTTTTAAATCAGTAGGAACGTTGAGAGGATATTCAAGCAGGGACCGGTGTTTAAACTCAGTGATCTTGGAGCTTCCTTTCAACATAAGTTTCTAGGTGTGCCGATGGTCATGAAGCCAGTGGTCCTGCCCTCAGGGGACCTCCTCTCCATGGGGCAGCTGCTCTCTGGTCTGGATGCACAAGACAATCAGTAATGCAAGCAGGCCATGTAGATCCCCAGGGCAGGGCTCCAGGGCCCCGGGGCCTGCATTCTTGGTAAGCACTCTATGATTCTGATTCAAGTGCTTCAGATAACTGTGATATGGGGAATGGGGAACCAGAGCATGGGTCATGGGTCCACAGTGCAAGGCCTCCCGGGCTAGGTATCCCACAAATGCTAAAAACAAAGCCTTCTAGGAATCTATGCAGTGGAGTAGTCCCTCCCGGCAGGTGTGGTAAGAGGAGGAGATGGTGGGAGCTTTTGAGCTGAGCTCTGAGACATGAGTAAGAGCAGACTCAGAATAAGCTGGGAGCACTTTCATTCAGAGGCAATAAACTAGGCAAAACTCAGAAGTGGAAACATGCAATGCTTATTTATGGGAAAGCAAATAGACCAGATTGGCTGTGGTACAAGGTCGATGTAGAGGAAATAGTAGGGATAAGGCCAGAAAGGTAGGTTGGGGACAAGTTATGGAGGGCCTTGAATGCCAGACTGATGAGTGTGAGCTTTACTCAGTAGACAATGGGGAGCCATTGAAGGCTTTAGAGCCCCAGAATGATGTGACCGAAGTAGTACTTGAGGAAGATTTATTTGGTTGCAGTGTACGGAATGGATTAGGGAGTAGGAAGACGGCACGGGGTTTGGTACATAAAAGGCAGCCTGTAAATGCTTGTTGAAAGAAATGTTTGAATAGAGTAAAAAAGAGACTGTTGCAAAAGTCTACGTGCAAGGTGATAGAGGTCTTAAGGGACTAACAATAAAAAATAAAGCATAAGGGAAGAATGCTGTGACATTAATAAAGAGGAAATTACAGACCACGATGGCCCGCTATGCAGGGTGGTGGAAAGTCAAGTTGGAAGCTGAGGTGCCGGGAGAGCGGTGGGCCCACCCCCGGTACCGAGGACGTCAGCCAGGGCCCTGGACGCGGTAGAAGAGGACAGGACTGTGCGCTGGAGTTTACAGGAAGGCTCAGGGCCAGGAGCTGTGCTCCTGGGGTGGGGGTGGGGGGCTCTGCAGGAATCTGGGCTGGAAGATAGGATCTTGAGCAGTGCTCTCACTTGGGACAACACAAACCATCCTGGGAGACACAAGCGTGATCGTAGAAGGGTGGGGACAAAGTGAGGACAGACCTTGGAATTCAAGGGAGAGGGCGGTTAAGGAAGGAAGCGCTGCGACGGGTGGGGGGACAGAGCTCAGTGCTGTGGGATTTCGCCTTCAGGCTGTCACTGTTGACCTTGGAGCCCGTAGTTTCACTGAGCACCTGGGATGTCGTTTCAGTCCTGTCTGTCAGGCTCCAGGTTAGGCCGGGGTCCTCAGTCCATGTGCGTGGTTTTAGAATGCTCTTCTTCTTTCTTGCTCCAGCTCTACCTGTTCCTTTTATCGCTGGCTCCTGGCTAAACCCACCTGCCCCTCCTCCTCTTCTACACACCCTAAGAGGCAACTGGCTCGCGGTGAAACCTCAGTGACCATGAAATTCCATCCCAAGTGATGGAAGCAGATGCAGCCCAGAATCCGTTTCTTCCAGGCCTGCTGCCTACTGTCCTTCTGGCCAGATTTCCTTTATACCCACGCTCTGAGCTCAGTGCCAACTTAAACAGCTTGTTTTATATTTGACAGTTGGCTTTGTCGTTCTCTCTCTATCAGGACTCTTTGGTTGCGAGTATTAGAAACTCGATTCGAATTATCTTTTTGTAACCAAGGGAATTGACTGGCATGTGTATCTGGGAAATTCGACTACTTCTGGATTAAAGGACTTGGATGATGTCATCAGGATGCTTGCTCTGGGCATGCCCACAGTCAGTGTCTCCGCAGAGAGGTCTTCTCAAGGGGTCTGGGAAGGTTCATGCCTCTAGCTTCCTCCTCAACACTCAGACTGGAAGGCACCCCAGGGAAGAACCCTGATTGGCCAGAATGGTCCCATGTCCATCCTTGAGTCATAGCCGTGCCCAAGGGCATGAGGAAGGATGACTGGCTGGGCCTGACTGCACCCCGTCTCTGCTCCTGGGGGTGATCAGCAACCCATGAGAAGCACATGACTGACGTGGTAGAAGCAGTTTCCCAAAGGAAGGAGGAGTGGCGCTAGGTGATGGTGGAGATCAGTGCAAAACAATAGCTCCAGCTACACTCCAGGCTTCTCTGTCACCCTAGGGAGACTGTGCCTGTATCTCCCACATTCCCATCATGGCCCCAATTAGTGGGCTGAGAACTGGAGAGGGAGTGGAATACCAAGCCCCGCTCCCCCCCAGCCAACCCTCCCCTCTGGGCTTACTTATGACAGCCATCACCTACCAGGGCAGGTGTCTCCTGATTCCTGGAGGCCCCAGGCTGGCGGCAAGGGAGGCTCAGATCAGGGCTGAGTGCGTGGGAGCAGAGGCAGCCCAGCCCAGGCTGCTGAGCCCGGCGAGACGAAGGTGCTGGAGGAAGAGCCCCAGGGCAGATTGCCCACTTGCTGCGAATCCGCAGGAGGACTTGGAGCTTTCCGAGGGTCTGCTCTGACTTGTTCTGTGACCTTAGGCGAGATGCGTAATTGCTTTGGGCTGCTTCCCTCACTCCCCCCACCACCACCACCACCTCGGTGAGCAGGAGAAACCACAGGACTGAACTAGCAGGAGCTGCTAGTTCACGGGCGGGGGTGCTGACTTGGAGTCTGTGCTACGGAACATGGTCCCCCAGTCTCCTAGGCCTGGGCCCCCAACTGCTAGGCAAGCAGGTCTCTGAAGATCCGTGACTTAAGGTTTTCTGATTTTAATCTCCTTAACCACATTGCTCCTGCAGCTGAGCCAGGAAACTGCTGACCCCTTTCACACTGCAGTTGAGAGTGGGTGTGGTGTTCAAGGTGCTTAAAAACACTAGCTTTCAGAGGTGGGGTTTCCAGTGACATGAAGGCCCTAGTGAGGTGTAAGGGTCTGGGGACCGGGTGGGTTTTTAGAGCTCCTGCCCCCTGGGCCCCTCCTCCCTGTGTTCAGTACCAGGAAGCACTGCAGGATGCTCTCAGGGAGTGTTCACCCCGCACCGAACAAGCAGATTGCATGTCGAGGGCAGATGGAGGGCAGGTGGGAATGCAGCCAGGCCGAGCGGAGGATCTACCTGCGAGTCAAAGGGACACACATCTGTCTGCACACTTGGCCCTGCCAAGCCCGAGAGCATGGTTCTCAGACCTGAGTGCCTCACCAGCCCCCAGAGCGGTTGGAAAAATGCACATTCCATAAAGCAGGGGTCGGGAGATAGGGTGAGGGGCTCCAGAGCTCTGCATTTCAGCACGCAGCTCAGATTCTGACATTGGTGGGACCAGATTGTGCGGAGGGACCAGAGTCTGTGTCAGGGAAGAGGCAGGGCTCTGGGCTTTTCATCTGTGTTTAGCCAGAATAGCTTACCTCGGATCTGCTGTGTGCGCCGGGTTCTAGACAAGAGCACATGAGAACAAAGGGGCTCATGATCTCATGTAATTTGAAAACCACAAGAAAAAAGTCGTTTAATCACTCTGGCAAGTTCACGGTCTGGGCTTCTTAGTCTAGCATTCGGGGCCTTTTTGACCCAATTCCTTTCAATGTGGTTTTGGCCACAGGCAACTCAGTATCTCTAAAAAATTACTTCCCACATCTTTGCCACAGTCCTCTTCCTGCCTGAAGCCTTCCAGGGTCCCTGAAGCACAGCTGGAGGGGGCAGGGAAGAGGGTGCCCTCCGAACACATCCCTCCACGCTACTGTTCCATGAAATCTGCCAAGGTACCATCTTGATCTGGTGGAGGTCAGGAGGAAACAGTGAGAGCAAGGTTCAAGGAGACTGAAAGTTGAACGGCGGTAGAAAGGCCCCTCTCCACCCTTCCCTGTTGCCCCATCTCCCAGCACCTCGTGATGGCTCTGGCAGTGGGTGTCACATGTTTGCCTGGTCACTCCAGCTAAGAGGGTAGAGTGGAGGGAGCACCCTGGCTTTTGCAGCGCCCACTTCCCTCAGTCACGGGCTCTGCACAATGGCTTTTCCTCATCGGGGCGAAAGTACCCTGGGCTGGGCACTGGTGAGTGAGGGCAGGGGCCACCAGCCCCAGCTCTGGGGGGCTGGCCCTCTCCTTTGTGGAGCAGGGGGCTGGGGGGAGCTGGGAGCAGAGTTCTCTTGTCCTAAGAGCTGTCAGCCTGACCAGAATGGGCATTCATTTTCAGAAAAAATAGTCAACTCAAAAAATGTACCAAATTCATTTTCAAATTGGCTTGTCAGATACATGCTTGCTTGGGACGAGTTGTTTGAATAAAATGTATTTTGGGGAGCAAGGTGAGCCAGCCTGTCTCATTCCCTTAGGGACAGCTTATAAATAAGGGCCATTCTTGAGGGCGGAAGCAGAGAATCCCCAGGACAGATTGAATTCTAGCTTTGTCTTAATGAGCGTCAATATTTATTACCAAAGGCAGGTGCTCCTCGGAGTGACAGAGCATCTCACTGTTTCAGCTCGTGCCTGTTGCCCACCCAGGTACCAAACGCTGGGTAATTGCTGCTCATAAAGGCGGCAGACAGCATTGCCAAGGAAACTCACTCCTGGCTGTAAATCTTCATCATCAACCCAGCAGAGCTTGGCTTTTGGTTTGACAGAGTGTCCCTGAGGGCAGGGCCCATAGAGTCTCTGGTTTTCCTCCTTTGTCAGAGAGACTCCCAAACCTCCTCTGGTGAGACAGGGGCTCCTCCTGGGATTGGGGATAGGCCTCAGCCAGAAAGGGCTGGAAAGGCTGAGAAGTGACAGAGGTCACAGGTTCCGCCCAACCCAGAGCTGAGAGATGTGAAGGGGCCTGCGAAGTGGTGTCCCATCAGACCTTCTCTGAAAATGAGGAAGGGGGGCTCAGAGAGAAGGGCTGTGTCAAGGTCAGGCAGATTTCAAGCCAGTGCCCTTCACATTTGGCAACACCATCTCCTGGGGATTCACCAGTGGCCTCAGAAGAACCCCTGAGCTGGCTGCAGTCTGCAGGGCCAGTGGCTCCCAGCTGGAGAGTCCTCCTTTCCTGGTAGGTCTGGGGCCCAGCTTCCCGGAGGCCTGGCTTCCCAGGGCCTTGTCCAGACAGGCCGCTTTCTCTAGCTGATGTGAGCCTATGACCTACCTTGGCCTTTCTTGGGGAAACCTCAGGAAACCACTCTGAACTCTGCCCCTCAGACAAAACATTCTTGTGGGCAGCAACCCCAGTGGGAAAACTTGCACAGAACAATGGAGGTGAGCTTCAGCCTCCCTGCCAGGTGAATCGCCCGCTTGCTCCTGGTAGGGTCTTGGCTCACTAAGGGCGGAGCAGCGTGCCTCTAAGGAAGGGCCCCGGAAGGGCAGAGGAAGGCCTGAAATGCCTGCACTCAGGACACCAGTCTGGCCAAGTTCAGCTTCCCTCCTGCCAACTTGCTAAGGACAGAGATGGCCTCGGGCAGAGACACCAAATGGGTTTGGAGAGTGATGTCATACGCTCTGCAGGAGCGGCCTGGCTGCTGTTCTGGGAGTCATGCTGGAGAGAATTATAACTTTTGACAATGGACATCTCATCTCGCACAGATGCGTCCTTTATAGGATCTGCCAGCGAGGTTATAGAGGCATCGTGGTGTAATGGGAAGGGGAGTCAATAATTCTAGGGTTATTGATTGTAACCAGACCCATTTTT
Source organism: Miniopterus schreibersii (assembly GCF_964146895.1). Taxonomy (NCBI): domain Eukaryota; kingdom Metazoa; phylum Chordata; class Mammalia; order Chiroptera; family Miniopteridae; genus Miniopterus; species Miniopterus schreibersii. Next base: position 5,580,113 of record NC_138112.1, on the reverse strand, counting down.
CTTTTTTAATTTATATTTTATCCACATTTTTTAACCTGTTTTTTTTTTTTTTTTTTTTAAACCCATCCTCACAATGGCTCCTGCTGGATCAAATGCAGTTGATTACATTTTAAAAAATGATAGGAGTAATTTGCTGCCCTTTGGACAGTGGAGGACAAGACAGTGTGTGACTAGAGGGGAGGAAACTGCAGGGCAGGGGCGAGGTGCAGAGGAGGGAGGAAGGCAGGGGCAGCCGAGGGCACCGAGCCAAGCAGGGGAGCTCGGGGAGGACACCCCCGACCCTGTGCTCCCTGAAGCTGAGGTCTGAGGAAGGCCGCACCTGCGATGCAGAGTTGCCCAGCTTTGTAGGCCTCCAGGGTCTCAGCGCGTCCCCATCATTCCCCACGAGGTCTCTCCTGATCAGGCAGATGGAGATAACGGGGGGGTGAGGGCAGGTGAAATGTGTGCACAAATATGCACACCCATACACTCACGTGTGCACCCTCAGTACAGCTTGTGCGCGCAGGATGCGGCAGATGACCTGAAATTGTTTTTAATTGTTGGATTAGACTCTGTGGGGTGAGCTAGTAGAAGCTTGTGAACTCTTAAAAAAAATCAATTATATGTTTTTGATGTCCCCAGGCTCCCTTTGTCTAACCCACGACGTTGCGTAGCATGAGAAAGCCAGTGGGCACTGGCTGAACAGTCCTCAGCGGGCTGAATGGTCGTCGGAACGCTCTCTCCTTGTGAAGTGACCAGGGGCTTCTCTAGTCACCGGAACAGGCGCGGTGTGAGTTTCTGATTCAGTTTCTAAGTTGTCCTTCGACTGAACTTCCATTTGTTTCTCTCCCAGTTGATGGGAATCCCAAACTCTGTTTTTATGGTTGGAAACTAGGTCCAGAATCCCACGTGCAGAGGGATCTTAGAGATTGCCTGGACCGCATCTTTCATTTTCCAGAGGAGGAAACTGGGTCCCAGAGGTTAAAATGACCTGCCCCACGGCCAGCAGCGGGTTTGGGTTAAAATCAGGAGCACTGCCCTGTACTCTCCTTACGCAAAATGTGTCCCTCTTTGCTTTCTTCTGCGGGCAATAGCAGGTCCTGCTCACGTATGTCGCCCCCAGCTCCCCGAACTTGCCCAGCCTCACAGAAAGCTCTCCCTCCTCTCTGCTCTTTGCTCTGGATGAATTTGAAAGCACCAGGAGCTTGAAGACAGTGTAAGAGGCAGAAACAGAGCTGGATTTGGCGTCTTCGTTACCCATTGACTCATTTTTTGTAGTTCTTGGCCACTTTTTCCTAGGCCGGGCTCGTGCTGACATTCTGTGGGGTGAGGTCCTGAGGTAAAATGAAGAGAGAAAGAAGAAAGCTCTTCATGTCATTGGCTTTCATAGGTGGACAAAATACTTCACGAGAATTCTGGGGGGTGTTTCCATGTCTAGAAAGTGGGGAGATTTGGGGATGAGTGAAAAAGAGACAGGAGAACCTTTATCGCTTTCTTACTCTAAGACTTGAGGTAATGTGAGACCACGAAGACCCACAGGGATGGTCATGATCCATGGCTGACCTTGACCTTGACCTCTTATCTGTGCCTTTGGGCAGCCTCTCCCTGCACCAACCCCACTGCCAAACGGTCTGGCCATTAGCCAGAGACTCTTTTCTCTCTCTCCCTGTCCTTTCTGAGATGATAACATTCACTTTGACAAAGAAACAAGATTCTGAGTCAGAATACCTGAGATGGAAACTTATCTCTTAGACATGATCGCTACGTGATCTTGGACAAGTCGCTTAATTTTCTTTCAATCTCATTTGTAAAACAAGGGCAAAGGTGCCTAATCTTCACACTTTACAGAGGCATTGAGGACCAACACTGAGAGTTTGAGTAATAACATGGCATAAATTGAAATGTGGCTCATACATATAAGAGCTTTAAAAATGTAAACTATTTTAGAACAGTTTTAGATTTACAGGAAAAGATGGTTCAGAGAGTTCTCATATAACCCACACTAGTTATTCCTGTCATTAGGGCCTTACATTAGCATGGTACATTTGTTACAATTAATGGACCAATGCTGATAAATTATTATTACTAAGTCCATAGTTTATTTTGATTTCCTTGGTTTTTACCTAATGTCCTTCTTCTGTGCCGGGGTCCCATCTGGGTTACATTGCAGGTAGTTGACATATCTCTTCAGGCTCCTCTTGGCTGTGGCTCTTTCTCAGACTTTCTTTATTTTTGATGATTTTGACAGTTACGAGGAGGGTTGCTCGGACATTCTGTCAAATGACCTTCAGATGTGATTTGTCTGATGCTTTGCTCATGATTAGATTGGGGTTCTGGGTTTGGGGAGCTAAGGGGCATTTTTATTCTGGCACATCAGGGTGTATCACGTAGAAGACTTTCAGGAGATGTATTAATGGTAATTTAGGGTTGCACTTTGTTACTAAGAAAGGCTGTGGCCCCTGTTTTAGAGCCCTCCCCACTGTGTCTGGGCCACAGGGCCCCTTTCTGGCCCTGGAATAAGACTCTTGGTGGGGTTTTCTTTGAATCATAAGAGGCGTTTTCCCTCCAGTCCACTGAGTCTGCCTTCCTGGTCACCTGGACCTGACACTAATGAGCTGTTAATGGCAGGACATTACCTATGCAAATGAGGGGAGATGGGCTGGGGGAGGTGCCCGCACTGACAGCAGCTCCCTCTGAGTGGTCAGTAATAAATCATGTTGCTGTGGTCATTAGCCACCTTAACTGAGGTGACCTGAACTGGCCCTACGAGCCCCTGGGTTCCTGGCTTGTTTGCATCAGCAGCCCATTTCCCGGGAGGCTCTGGACATGGGAGGGCTTAATTCACCTCAGCTCTGTATTCCGGGAGCAGTGTGGTGTCCGGGCTACAAAGAAGAGTGTATAACTCTCTATTGGCTGCTGACTCCTGTGTGTTTTGGAGACAGTGACTTACCCTCTCTGTGCCTTCGCCCCTCTTCTGGACTCTTCTAAGTAATGGCTCTTGTGGATCCGTCTCTTCCTGGTCAGGACATGGTCTGGGGCAACAGTGGAGCAGATACGGGGCTCTAGCCTGGACTGCCCCACTCTAATTCTACCTGGTATCACTTGTGGACACTAATGATATGCGGAGAGTTTGGCCCTGGGAAAGGCTGAAAAGAATAAAGACTGAAGAGAGCAAAGACGGTGTACCCACCGACACATCTGTATAAGACCAGATGTGTCGGTGGGTAAGAAGCATGTTCAAGGCCACACATGCCCTGGTGCACACTCTGGTGAAGGTGGCGGGAGCTGGCAGTTGACAAGACATGGAGAAAAGGGCATTGTAATTAATAAACACCCTTGTGGTTTGCAGTCAAAGCTATGTCTTTTCCAAACCAAGGTGAAGGTGAGATGACCTCTAAAGACCCCTTCCAGCCTCCAAAGCAAGAGGCATACTTTGTACTTTTTTATCCCATATATTAAAATGTCACAGGCCTCAGGAGCCTGCAACTACCAAAACCAGTTTTCAGTTCTCGCTCCATCCAAATTGTTAGGGCCTGGCAGGGGTGCCTCTTATGGTGGCTGCCCACCTGATGACAAATCTTATTCCTTTGGCACTAGTCCTCAGAACACCAGGTGGCCAAGGCTCTCATAAATCAAAATCTCCAGCCTGAGTTCTGAATACTTGAGAAGATAAACATGGGAATCAGACAGGGATCAATATATCAGTTCTGTGGGTGGTGAAGTTGTACAGGAAAATAAGATTTGTCTCAGAAGCTTCATGAGGTTTGGAACATGGACTTTTTTCTTTCCCTCCTGAATTGAAATGTCTTACTTGGTTGCAGCCGAGAAGTTGAGTGAATTCTGGCCTGCCCTGGTGAGCTTACTGCATGGAAAAGAAAAAATCTTGTGGCTTGTGTGCGGGCTATGAGAAAGAGTGAGGAGCAGTGAGAGAATGAGAGGGAATGAGAGGGAATGAGAGGGAGTGAGAGGGAGTGAGAGGGAGTGAGAGGGAGTGAGAGGGAGTGAGAGGGAATGAGAGGGAGTGAGAGGGAGTGAGAGGGAATGAGAGGGAATGAGAGGGAAATCAGAGACAAGCCATATTAGTGTCCACAACTTGCATAGAGGTTCCATCAACTCATGGTTGAGAATCTTTTTTCCCTAGGTTTTAATTGTCTAATTCTTCCTTCTGTTCAATGAGATGTTCCAACTATCTTTCCAATAAATCCTTTCTCCTGCTTTTTAAAGAAATTTTTCTTAAGCTAGCCAGAGTTCATTGCTAACCAAGAGAATTTAAATACCTGGTAAAAATTTTCCATTAGCCTAATTGCCCCAGATCAGCCCCATCAAAGTGCCCAACTTCAGTATTTCTCATCTGGAATAAGAACTTGAGGTTCTTCCCTGGTCTTTGGTCCACTAATCTTCTTGTCCTACTGCCGACCCTGTTGCTGATGATCTCACAGACATTGTTGCCTGTCTGGTTCTAATGTTTTAACTGGAGGCTGCTGCCACTGATGACCCCAAAGCTGGCTTCAGGGAGAGGAACACCCATTCTTCTTTCGACTTCCTTCTTAAACATGGGGCTTAGCCTTCCTAAATCTTGTCGGCTCAACTGAGGTTAGACTATGACTGGTTATAAGCCTTTACTAGCACCTTGACTGTAACAGAAGCTCATTGCTCCCAGCATTGGCTACCCTTAGACTCCATGGGCATGAACCCATCCCAGGGTCCTTCACTGGGTAGATTCCTGCCCAGCTGCTTCTCTGCCTTCGCACGACAGGTGCCACGCTTCCCCATCTCTCCTAATTCCAGACCAACTGATTCTGATTCCCCAATGTAAAGTAGGTATTTTCTCTTCAACTCCATTTTTTTTTGTCCCAAGGTTAACTTTGCCCTAGGATTACTGATGGCAAAATATCGATTACACTCAGGGGAACCTTGAACTCACCCCCAAAGTAGTATCATCTGCATAATCTCAGACCTTGGTATGAGGGTTCCACAGCCATTAACAAAAGTCTCTCTTATTCAGTGCTAGATAATGTCCTATGTTGACGTGAGCATTGTAGCCTCGGCTGTGTTGTGCCAGGTGTGGCCCAGTTCTATCCTTCACTTCAAAGTAAACGTCTACGCTGCCCTCCTCCCGGCCTCCACACTTGATCTTTGGGGAACAAATCCCTGGATAAGAAAACAAGCTTATCGGTACATCTCTCAAAAACAAGCACTAATATTTTAGCATCTCTCTCCTGAAATTTAGATTTAGAAAAAGAATAATTTTCCCAATCAAATACTTAGAGACATGGTTAGGATAAATAACCCTAAAAGCGTAACATAAACAGGACACTTGAGGGCTCAATTTGAAGCGGCAACATTTGGGGACCTCCTCACCCCAGCTCTTTCTCGGGAGTTTCATGTGTGCTTGCTCTACGTGTGCATTGGTAAGTGTTTCTTTTGATAACTTTTTACAAACAAAAGAGTGGTTTTCCCCCAAAAGTTAAATTGCAGTGTTCAGTGATTGCCTTTGACACGTGTTTGGCTCTTTGCTAGAGTGGAAAGAACCTTCTACTGTCTGTTAGAAGGAGAGTTACAGTTCTTTCTGCACCACAGGCTGGTCGGATTGGCTTCCGCAGCCATTTTCCTTTCCAGAAACTTTGTTTTATCTTTAAAAAGAGATGAATTACATGCTATCTTCTAGCCCTCAGGGTTTTCTGCTTACCTAAGAGCGAGGCAGGATGTGACCGGGGCAGTGATACCATGTACAAGGAAGCGCGGCCGCTGTCCCCAGCTATAAGGCAGCGGGAACCCGCAGCCTCCGGGCCAGGTGTCCTGCTGTGAGTGTGGGCAGCCGGCCCGTGAGGGCTGACACGTCCCACTTATTGTGAGGCTTGTGTGGGGGTGCCTGCCCTCATCGGTGGGGGGCCCCATTTCTCAGTTCATCCACTGACGGGATCATTACTACTCAGGCAGGCTGTCTGCTTTGCAGAGAAAGGCTGTGTGGAGGACTTGGCACCTTGGTGGTGGCATCGACCCTAGGTCAGTGCCCCCCCCAGCCCATCCAAGTCTGCATTTACACTGTGCCCTTACCAAATACTTTGCTGCTAATGGGTTCTCTCTGCTGCTGGGTTTGTGTGGTCTTCCTGTCTCCCTGCTGTCTCTGGGCCCTGGTAGCTGGGCTCTGTCCCTTCTCCGGTTTTCCACTGTCTAGAATTCTCTGAACGCTCCTGCCTGGCTCATGGGGCCGTCCCACTCTGACCCCTGCTTTCCCAGCCGGTGCTTCTTGCTCTCCTCACACTGTCCCTCAGGCAGCACTCCCAACCCGGGGGGGCTACTGTGTCAGGGTCAGAAACAGGGGGTTCCACCGTCACTCAGCAGCCTGCCTCCCAGTCCTCCCGCCATGGGCAGGGCCCCTGGTGCCCTGTTGGCACGGGTTGGCTTTGCAAGGGCTCGCGCTCCCTACCTGCTCGTCCAGCTGTGTTTGCCTGTCCACATGATGTGGTGCCAGATAAATAAGCTCACCCCTCAGGGGGTGATTAGAGTCCTCAGTGTGTGTGTTTTAGGGTCTTTCGGGGACACTGATATCAAAGAGAGGGGCTTTGCCCCCAACCTCATGCCTTGGTATCCATCCAGGTTGCCCCCCCAAAATAGGTAGTAATGGAAAGAGATGAGCTTGTGAGAGTTTAAGGGTTCAAGGGACACACTTGCTACTCCCTCCTGTCCACCACTGGTTGGACTTCCATAGGAAGGTAGGAGCTGACTGTCTCCTATGTGTCGACTTGTCACCACACTGCTCCTTGTGCACCATCCCCTCTCTTGGTTTATCGTAAGTTCATTTGCCCAAGTCGTTACCGGGATCCTCAGCTTCACCCCAAACACCTTCCCTTTCTTTACCTTCCCAACACTTCATTACTTTCTAAGTCTCATTTATGGTCTTCATGATATTCTCTCAGGGTTGTAGTAATTATTTGTGTTTCACAGATGAAAGATGAAGCTCAGAGACACAAAAACTCTTGCTGAGCTCACAGAGGAAGAACAAGGTTTTAATCTGGGTTTGTCTTAACCCCACCCCCAGCCCACGGCAATGTGCTGATCAAAACACACCCAGCGTGCCCTTGACCCAGGATGGTGCTGCCTGCTAGGGAACAAACCATGCTCTTTCCTCAAGGACCCTGCTGTCCAGTGTGTGTGTGTGTGTGTGTGTGTGTGTGTGTGTGTGTGTAAAATCACAATGAGTGGAGGAACTGCAAGGCTCTGCGAGCACAGAGAAGAGGTTGGCTAACTGTTAGAAGGAGTCAGGAAAATCTTTGTGGAAAAGGTGACTTTTGATCTGAGTCTCAAAGGTTGGGGGAAGTTGGCCAGTCAGACTAGAAGGGACAGGGAACTCTTAGAGGAACAAACACCAACAAAGCTGTGGGCACAGGAAGGAACATGTGAAGGAAACAGCAGGCTCCTCCGTGACGGCAGCCGGTGACAGGGGGACTGTGGGAAAGCAGAGGCCAGGGGAGGGGCCTCAGCTACTTCCTAAAGAAAAAGGGAGCCCCTGAAGTTTGAGCAGGAAAGAGATATAATCATAGATGTGCCTCAAAAATCAAACTGCAGGAGCTCAGGGAAGGGTGTGTGTGTGAGAGAGAGTGTGTAAGTGTGAGAATGAGTGTGTGTGAGTGTGTGTGAGTGAGTATGTGTGTGAGTGTGAGGAAACACTCAAGCCATGGAGACCAATTAAGAGGCTTTTCCTCCATATTCGAGACACAGTAATAAGGGCCTGGACGAGGCAGCCGCAGAGAGGATGCTGAGGAGTGGGCGGATTTGACAAATAATTGTGTTAGACAGTAGAACAGACTCAGAGATGAACTCACTGGTCAGGGGAGGTGAGGGAGAGGGAGGTGTTTGGAACAGCGAGGAAGTTTCTAGTTAAATAACTTGGGTGAGTGATGGTGCCATTAGCCCGGCGAAGGAGCGAGAGAGCAGCGAGGTGGGTTAGAGATGCGCGGGTGCGGGCCCGCCGCTGCGTGATGGGCCTAATGAGGGGAGGCGCAGCAGGGCCCTGGGCAGAGGGAGGCCCATCCTGGGCCAGGTCTGGACGCTCCTGCCCCTGGGGCCGGGTTTGGACTGGGGAAGCCCAGCACCATCTGCAAAGCCAGTCCCCACTCCCAGTGCTCCGGTCGCGGTGACGCCCGTCTCAGCTTGTCAGGAGTCAGGCGCTGCCAGTCTCAATGGTGCCGGCGATTTATCAGTGAGTGGAAGAGATAATTGACCATCGCCTCGCCTCGCCTCCCCTCGGCTGATAGAGAGAAATTTAACTGCTTCACTACACTGTAACTTTATATAATTCTCCATTTTTTCTCCCTAGTTTTTACTTGGAAGTTTATACAAGTGATTGATGATTTGCTATCAAATATAAAAAAAGGAGCTAAAATATCACTGGACAGTTTAACAGCCTTTAAAATATAATGGTCTCTCTGGCTGGATGTCCGCAGTAGCTGGAGGAGCCCAGAGGGTCAAGCTTTAATGAACTGGTGAGAATTAGCGAAGGGAAGTGAAGGAGATCAATGCTCAGAGCCGGCTGCACAGTCCACTGAGCGTGGGGGGAAGAGACTCCAGTGTACGGAGCCCCTCCGACTGCTCAGGAGCTGTCAGAGCCCCTGGGGAGGCCGAGGGTGGCCTGTGCTAGGGCACTGGGGCTCCTGGGTCCTGAGGCTGCTTGCTCTTGGCCTTGTCCTTGCTCACCAGGCCGTGTGGTCTCGGTCCCTTGGCAGAACCTCCTCCCACCTTCTGCCTCTGACTCAGTGCTTCCCTGGCTGTTGTTTTTGTGCTTTGAGACTCTTCGACTTGCTGGCCTATCCCCTTACCTCATTCCTGGAAGTGAAGACTAGCTTTTTAGCCTGTTTTTGCATCTAAACCTCTGAACTTACCAGTGTGACGTGACAAGCAGGAGAGGGAAGGAGCGATTATCTCCTGGGGTCCCCGAGCATGCGCCGCTCATTCCCCCAGGCCGGACCCTGCACACCGTCTCATGTGGTTCTGTCTCGACCCTTGAGGTAGTTATAACAATGCTCACTCACAGGTGGGGACACGGGCTTGGAAGACAGAGATGCCGCAGGTAGGTAGCTGCTATAATGGCTCCCCTGGGCCCTGCCTCCTGTCTTCATGCTCTTGTGAAATCCCCACCACACTCCCACCCGTGGAGTGTGGCCTGGACCTAGTGACTTGTTTCTGACAAACAGAATGTGGCAAAAGTGATGGATGTCACTCTGAGATTAGGTTATAAAAGACTAACTTCCATCGTGTTGGGAGCCTGCTGCTGTGCTGTGAGCTGCCCCTGAAAGGTCCAGCGGCAGGGAACTGGGGGAAGCCTCCAGCCAACAGCCCGGGAGGAACTGCCAGCTGTCAACAGTCACGTGAGTGAGCTTGGAAGTGTGTCCTTCTCGGTGGAGCCTCGAGAGGTCTACGGCCCCAGCCGACTCCCTGACTGCAGCCTGGGAGACCCTGAGCTAAGCTGCCTCTAGATTCCTGACCCATAGAAACTGTAAGATAATAAATGCCCTGTTTTAATCTGCTAAGTTTTGGAGTATTTTTATTCACAATAGATAAATAACAGACAGTTAATAAATGGCAGAGTTCAGACTCAAGCTCAGGGCTGCTTGATTTTAAATGATACTACATTGGTTTTTTAAAAAAAGATTGGAGTGTGCATACAGGTCCAAGAGGAGCCAGAAGATAGAGGTGAACTGAGTCTGCTGGGCAGGGGACCCTGAACCGTGCAGAAGGCCAGGGCCTTGGAAACCGCGGTCCCAGTCCTCTGTCCTTACCCCCTGGGAGGCCTTGGGCAGAGCTGCGGGCTGTCGGCCCTTCCCCCGAAACCTTTCCCATTAGACAGATTGCACTTAGGAACATCTGCCCAGAAGCACTCCTGTTGACTTAAGCATCTTTGCTTTTAATTTTTGGTACCTTTCAGAGGGAAAGAGAAAAATAAGGTAGTTTCCTGAAGTGTAATTGTGTCGGGCAGTTATTTATTAATGAAAAGAAACAACATGTCAACAAGCCCGGGCGTAGCTGTAGGACTAACGTTAGCTAAGGCACAGGTTGTAAGGGAGGTAAGCCTGCTGTCAGTCTGCATTTGTCCGGCTCCTCGATCACCTATTAATTCCTCGTGCTCTAGGCCCTGGTTGGGGGACGGTCTTTGCTCCCTGCCACCAAGGGGTGCTGAGCTCCAAGGGGCAAGAGAAGCCCCTTTTCTGACACAGTCCCCCTCACAGAGTTTTATGGTCCTGGAGCTTTCCCCAGGATTCTGAAGACTCGCTGTCTGCCTGAGCCCAGGACAACCAAGGGATGAGGCAACTGCGTCCTTTGTCGTGTGTGAGTGTTGTATCCGGAGTCGGTGAGATTATGAGAACTTGCTTTAAGGTTCCTAGTGTACGAAACAGGTAATTGCGGAACATACCGCGGAGGACTGAGGGAAGGTTCAAATGTGACTGTGGACACGGAAGCCTGTGCGCTATGAGGCACTTTACAAACGGTGCGCGTCCCTCGAGTTTGATCAGCTTGGGGTCATGCTCATGGACGGCCCCGGGCGATGAGTGATTTGTCTGATGCACCCATGACTAGCAATTAGAAAGGTGTGTGTCAGGGACACTATGGGCAATTTTTTTCAGAAATTTTTTTGTTTTGGTAATATATCTTTATTGATTTCAGAGAGAGGAAGGGAGAGGGAGAGAGAGAGAAACATCAATGATGAGAGAGTCATTGATTGGCTGCCTCCTGCACACCCCCACTGGGGATCAAGCCTGCAACCCGGGCATGTGCCCTGACCGGGAATCGAACCCTGGCCGCCTGGATCCTAGGCCGACGCTCAACTGCTGAGCCACGCCCAGTCGGGCCAGAAAAATTTTTAAAGAATCCTAATAGTAGTTTAAACTCATGGAGGCAGCAATAATTCTTTCTCTGGGGTGGTTGCACAGCACAGTATTGTCACTGAGGAGTCAGGCCACAGGATCCTCAGTATGTGGGCATTCTGTCTGCATGCTCCCTACCTCATTATGGTAAAACAGGTAACAACTCCAGATAGGAAGAAAAAGAAGGGACATCATAAGAAACATCTCTCCATTTAATCTTGGAAAGAAAAAAACAATTTTCCAGAAGCTCCTGTCTAGAATTGCTCATATGGCTATTCCTGTTGATTGGGGACCTGAGAAAGTAACTATGTCTTTTATTTTTATTTTTATTATCAATAGCAGGAAGGCGGCAAGAGAGGAGTTAGAAATGGCTGTTAGCTTATCAGTGCGCCTTCCACCCGGGGTCAGAAGCACAGGATACAGAGCTAGAAGGGACCTTGAAGATGATCTGATTTAACCCGTGAAAAGAGATGTGGGGCCCAGAGTGCTTACTGCTTGTCCCAAACCACAAGTTAGGTGGGCAGCACCTACTGTGCTTAGAAGGGGCATAAATGGATTATGTTTCTATGTTTCACATGGATTGTGAGGCATCTGAGGAAAACTCCCATATTCAGGACGTCTGGAAACGTATCTGTAGTTTCTTCCTAAACAGCCATGCGGTTTTCTAGGATACAGAGGTGCGTTAAGTTACAGAGACGAAGGAGAAATGGAGGGTAGTGGCCACTTAGGGGCTGTCGGTTGGCAGCTGGCCAGCAAGGCGTGAAGGGGGCAAGCTCACTGGAGCCCAGAAAAGCATGTGTTCTTTACTACACAGTCATGAAACATGGACATGATGTGAAGGGGCTGAGGGTCCTGCGAGGCCTGAGGAGGCTGATTAGATCTAGCAGCCAGCATTTGGTGTGTGCCCACACTTTGCCCAGTACCAAGCTAGGTCCCGTGGCAGATAAAAAAGTGCATTTCAGTTCAATTCAAAAAGTAAGTGCAATTCAATTCAACTCAACTTGACCTAACAAACATGTATTGAGTGTGCTTGTTCCAGGCATGATAAACATAAAAAGATAAATAAACGACGCTTTCCCTCCGAGTGCTCACAGACAGAACCCGCAACAGAATGAACAATCCAGTGAAACACTGTAAAACGCTGACTGGAACACAGGCAGAAACAACAGGCAGTGAGGTTTGGTGCATCAACCAAAGGGGCACTTTTCAAGGGACCATTCTGGAGCCAACAGAACGGCAAAGAGATTTTTATCATGATCTCTCAGACTCTCAGATGAAGAAACCGAACAATCCAGGGTTGTTAAAATGGGGAGCTCAGGCAGCACTGGAAGGTAAGAGGGGAAAGTCGACGGGACTCGCCCGCTCAGAGGAGACCTCATGAGGCTGTGAGCCTTGTGCTGGAACTTGGAAGCTGGACTTGAGAGAAGAACACGGGGAGGGACAGGGTCTGGTGGGACTGGAGCCCAGCTAAGGTGGTAAAAAAACATGCACGATGTATTTGGAAGCCTCCTTATTATACAAAAGGCCCAAGACAACCTCTTTTCTACTTCTCTTCAAGATCCCAATCACCAAGTCCCAAAGAGCTTTCTTACCTGGTCATAAGCCTGGGTGTTCCTCTTCACCTTTGGGGAAGGAGCCCATCCTTTATGTTCACTCCTGAGACAGGCAGGATGGTCAGAGCCCCTGCAGAGGCTCAAATCCTGGAGGGGGTTGGCAGCCCATTTTAGCCCTGGTCCCAAATCTGGAAAACACTTAAAGGATTGATTCTTACCATCCCTTTCCCCTAAAGAACAGATTAAAAAGAAGAGAGTTAATAATTTTGCCAAATATGGGGAAAGTGCTAGTGTCACTCAATATGGCAATCCATCTATAAGAATTATTTAAAATTCAATGTTCATCTGCTCCTCTATGTTATCTCTAGATTACTCCTTTCAGGGCATCTCAAGATATTGAAAGCTCGTGAAAAGTTCCAGATAAAGACACAGGATGCTGACGCATCAGTAGCATGTACCGAGGGCTTACTGAGTGCCAAGGCCTGTTCTCAATGCTTTACATGCACAGCTCACTCAACCGGGAGAAGCCCATGCTCCTGGCACTGCTGAGCTCCCACCGACTGAGCATAGAAACAGTGGGTTGGCAAAATGCAAGAAGCCATTGGGGCAAACACAGCTCTTAATAATGGTAGGGAGAGACATGACCACTGATTGAGCCCGTTTCAATGACTTCATTCATTTTGCCCAATGACATCCCTGCCCTTTACCCATTTTGGCATTTTTTTCACACACTAACCAAAGCTTTCCTGTCCACAGTAACTCCATGGAGGCTGGAGCTTGGCAGACCATCCATCACTCATACCCATTTCTTTCCTGGGCAAGTGGCGTCGTCACTGAGTTTCTGAGCAGGGCTGTCACTAGGGCCAAGGTAGGGCGCAGGGAAGTAACCCACTGACCACCGCAGGATGGGAGCTCTCCAGAATGCTGTCTGATGGTCGTGGTGGCTGCTGGAAAAAGGCTAACCTCACTCTGCCTGAAGAGAAACCTCTGCATGTCACCACCAATCATGCAAACTAGACTCTTAAAATGAGATTAGCCTGCAGTGCGACCTATCAGAGTTGGAGTCTCAATTTGCTCTGTGACTTCATTGAAAGTTCCAGTGCCAGTGGGAAGAAAAAAGAAATCAATACTACATTCTCTTCATCATCAATTTTGCTTTTTGCTAAATGAAAATGCTTTTATTCCCTCCCTGCCGTGGTCCCTCTGCCATCAGAGGTCTCCGCCCCCCGCCCCCCTTACTATCTTTGCCTTCATCCTGTCCTGTCAGTGGGTTGAACTCACGCGCCGAGTGCCATGCAGGACGGTGCTGTAAGTGCCCTTCTTTGTACTAAGCACTTAGAAGTATTGCAGAGGACGTCATCTCAGCCCACCAAGATCTGCGGCACAACGGTCCTTGCTCAGCAGGCCTTCCTGCGGCTGCAGCCAGGCCTAAACACGGTGAGCTCTGTGGGACCACCGGCTGTTCTAACTTTTGCAGATGAAGAGCTGAGAGCACACTTATTCCAAATGGCTCTGGGGGCCCAGCGGCACACCCCGATCCCACGGCCTGTGCCAGGCTGCAGCACCATGCCCGGTAGAGGCGAATCCGACAGGCGAGGCGTGCCCATCTTGAGCTCACTCATGGGCTTTGGTTCTTTGGTTAGAGAAGCAGCAAAGGGACCTCATTACAGGAACTGAAAGAATTTTGCTGAACAGCACAGTGGACGGGCCTCCAGAGCAGCCATCAGAAGTGACCTTTAAGAGCTTTCAATCAGCTCTCGTTTATATCGGCTTCAAATGGTCCCAAGCCAGGACTTCACTCACTTGGCAATATTTGGAAAGAAAGAAAGGAAAATTTGCAATGGAGAAAGAAAAAATACGGTTCCCCTGGCTGGAAACTCATTTCCTGAGGGGCAGGAGCGCATCGCGTGATCTCTGGGACTCGCGGAGCTCGGGGAAGCTCGACCAGTCACTTAATAAGTCATTGAGGACGTGTGGTTTAATTAACTCGCCCCAAATCCCTCCTTTCCCTTCTCACTTTTGCTATTAATATTTTTGATATCTGATAGTGCGCTGCAGTTAATTCTTTCTGGCTCATAATGAACACTAAGGTTGGCCGTGCTCAGGCAGCTTTTAATCACCCGGCCGAGCAGGTAAAAGCACTCCATTCTCCTCTTTCCCCCCTTACTTAGCAATTAATGGAGGAGCTCCGTGGCACTTACTGTGCCTTTTTTGTTTTCTAATGGATGATGCTGCACGGAGCAGGGGGGCTTTCCCTGTCCCTGCCGGGGGAGCAGAGGCGAGGCCTCGGCCCGCAGGGCCCGCTGGTGCCTCGGGGCCCCTGGTGCCGTGGGCGGCCGCGCTTCTGGTGCTGGCTGGTGGCATGTGTAACTGACAAGCCGAGTTACCTGAGTCGTTACCAGTTCCCTGTCTTGCATTTTTCGGCCTCTGCATCTGTGCCCAGAGACCCCCAAATGCTTGTACAGACCAGCTGGCCTGGTGCTACGGAAGATATTTCATGGTTTTGTCTAATTAGACCATCTTTCTTCTGCTTCCCCTGGCGGCAGCCTTGGGACCGGACTCCTTACTTTACAGGCAGGAAACCCGAGGCCCACAAAGGTTGTCTGCCTGGCCAAAAGCTCTGCCTCCAGTTCCAGTGATGCCATCTCTAGAAACAAAAAGAGACACCATCAAGCTAATTGTCACACTGCCTTACACGGGGGAATTGTCAAAAACAATGTGAGCCCCTCCGTGTCTACTAATCAATAGGCACAAGAGGCAGGTTTTTATTGCAGGTGGAATTATTTGCGTGATTCCTCTCCATTTTGCAAATGTGAATCAAAGGATTATTTAGGGAGTGTGCAGCACTTTCTGTGGCTTGATAAAAGCCAACCGCCCTTTAGACGGCATATGCAGGCTCTGCAGAGGGCCTCCTGAGAAGAAAGGGACAGAGACCCTGTGCTCACTCCGATTTGCATTTGGGACAGTCTCAAGCTGTACAGAATGGTCTGTGCAAAGTCTGCCTGGAGGAAAAGACACTGAAAGCATAAGAAGGGAACATACCATGGAGGGACGGCGGCCTGAGCTGGGGATCTGGGCTTCACCCAAACGTCCAGGTTCCTGGAGCAGGCCAGGAGTCACAGCTGCCTGGGGATGTACTGGGAATGGCGATCGGCATCTGAGAATAAACGGGGAGAGATCATGGTAGGGCTGGAGCCCTCCTACAGAGGTTTAGGATGTGACACCCGTCACTCAGGGTCCTTTTCTAAGTGACTCTGCCCTACAATATCCCATTGTTGATAAGCTTCAAGAAAGGGGGAGATAAAAGGCAGACTTTGTTGCCTCATTTCTCTCCCCACCGCATAGCAGGTTGAGGGCATCCTGGCTGGATATAAAGCTCACCAATGCCACTGTGGCCACAGGACCTGAGTATGAGCTTAGAAGATCGTTGCTATACCTTGTGACATTTTGGTTGCTGGGGCCCCTGGTATGTGACCTGAATTAAGTTGAGCTTAAAATAATTACTTATTTTCATTGCCAATGCATACTTGAGCAGTAGCACCAATAGTGCTGGATACTCAGACCTGCCTGGAGGGGCAGTAAGAAATGCCTGGGCCTCAAAATGTCCAGGACCCACAGCTTCCTGGGCTCGAGGGAGAGTTCCAGAATACTACCTTGCAACCCAGTGCAGGCACCGCTGTGGTCTTAGGCCCACGGGACTGTGTGAGACTAGCCATCACCTGTGACCCCCGTGGCAGCCACCACCATGGCGAGGCTGGCAGAGTGACCTCGCATTCCAGGTCTCACAGCCCTGCAGGAGCAGGACTGGCCACGGGCTGAGTGTCTCGGGTCCAGGCCATCCTCGAGCGGGGTGGGATACTAGCTTTTCTGCTAAGCATTCAAGTTGGTGAAATCTGTCAAAACAATTGCTTTATATTTGAGAAGCACATTGAAGTTTCAAACAATATCATATCTATTATCACACCCGATTCAGACACACCTTCAAATGTCAGTCAGGAAAACTCTCCCCATTTTACAGATGAAAACGCAAAAACAATGAAGTTGCCCTCCCTTTTTCCGGCAACGGTTCCCAGTTAGAGGAGGTTGGGCCTGCCTCTCCCACCCCAGGGGGTATGGGGAATGTCTGGAGATATTTTTGTTGCCATCTCTGAATGGGGTGGGGCATGCTACTGATAACTAGTGGGTAAAGGCCAGGGATGCTACTAAACATCATGCGCCAGACAGCCCCCAAGACAAAGAATCATGTGGCCTAAAGTGACAAACCCTGATCTAAGGGCTGACTGGCGGAAAGCTGGTGATTTTGAAAATTGATGTCACACCACTATTCATGATAACATTTGTCATTTGTTGAATATTTCCTGAGTACTATTCTAAGTACTTCACACTCATTGACTCAGTCCTCAAAACAACCCTGAGCTGTCTGACTATTGTTTTATTATTTTACTTTGAAATGAGGTAAATGAGGCTCAGGGAGGACAAATGAGTTGCCAGAGGGCACGTGCCGGAGTTAGTCCTAGAACCTGCATTGCCTCCTGTCTGGACAGCACAGCCCAGACAGGGACTTCTCTGCCCTGCCTGGCCAGCACCGAGCACAGAACAAGTAACTGGTCAATTTTTAGATGGCCAGAGCCTCAGATTCCAGGATCACCACAGAAAACTATTTTCAAGAACATTGTCTTAGGAGGTAACACATGTTAGCACGGGTGTGGAGAACAGGGGTCCGTTGTGCATCTTCGTGGGAATGTAAACTGGTTCAGTCACTCTGAAAAATGGCACGGAGGTTTCTCAAAAACTAGTACTACCATCTGCTCCAGCAATTCCACCTCTGGGTATATATCTGAAAGAAAGAAAATCATTATCTCAAAGAGATATCTATCTGCACCCCACGCTCACTGCAGCATTTACAATAGTCAAGTCATGGAAACGACCCAAGCGTCCATCGATAGGTGAGTACATGAGGAAATCGTACCTATATGGGGTGATGGATGTTAGCTGAGCTTATCATGGCAACTATTTTGCATTATATACATATATCAAATCATTAGGTTGTACACCTTAGGCTAATACAATGTAATATGCCAATTATATCTTGACAAATCTGGAAAAAAATTACATCGTTTCCTCCTTGTTTTCTCCAGGGTACAAATTCAAGATTCAGGGAGCCCAACAGCCTCAACAGTGTCTATCAGTTGACACCCGCTCCTCCTTCTTTCTTATACCTATGGCACAATTTCTGATATGCATACACACCATTCATCCATTTATTCATACACTCATTCAAAATATCTGCGAAGGGTTGAAAGTACAAAGAGGAAATAGATGTCTACGGTCTCTATTCTCAAGTTATTGACAGTCTGTTGGGTCAGATGAGCTTAAAGGTCATTATATTGCAATGTGCTTAGTGCAGTGATGGAGACGGACAACCTATCAGGCCCTAGTCAGCCTCTGAGGGGCTGGGGGTCAGGAAGGTCCGTGGAAATGATATCTGAGAAGAGCCTCAAAGGCTGAGATGGAATTAGACAAATGGAGAAGGCGAGAGGGGACATGAACACAGCCTCGAAGGCCTGGGCTCTGCATTGGGGGTGTAATTGCCGACCTCGTGAGCAGTCTGCTGTCGCTGAGTGAGAGGCACGAAGCAGGGAGATGAAGGAGGGGAAGTGGCTGAAGCCTGAAAGGGAGGTTTGTAAATGCCAGGGGGACACTGAGGAAGAGGGGAATGAGTTTTAATTTTCAGACTACAACCCCTGGGGAAAAGCCACCTCATATTTTAGTTTAGACTATGCTTAAAGCCTGATGAAGACAGACTCGAGGGACACAAGGCTGGCGGCAGGCAGATCACTGGGAGGCTTTGCAGGAGTCCAGGCCAAGAGACTGAACCAGGGTCGGAGAAAAAGGGATGGGTTAAAAACACGCCGGAGGTGAACTCCGCAGGATTAGGCATCCGGACTCGGAGCTGAAGGAAAGGAAGTTATGTTTGGACTTCTGCGTGAGCTCTCTGTGGGCATCAAGGTGGGTCTGTCTGCCCAGTGACTGTTGGATGTGCCAGTCTGAACGCAGGGAGGGACGCAGGCTGGAGATGCAGAGTGTGAAATCATCGGCAGAGGAGTGGGAGTTGCAACAATTGGAATCAGTTGTGCAGATAAGCCCGTGTCCTCCCCAATCCAACAGCTGTGACCAGAGTGTGGGGCAGAAGCACAACCCTGGCGGTGGAGCCCACCCATGCAGAGGGCAGGAGGGCATCTAAAGAAGGCACCGCAGCCTGGCAATCCAGCTGGGTGTTTCCCCTCTGAACAGACACCACGCACAGGCTCGGGGGGAAGCTGCCGTCCCCCCTCCCTAGGAAGAGGGGACACAGGCCAACTGTTCCCGACCAGACGGTCTTCGCTGGCTTGGGCGCCGACGGCTAATCCACGTTCACCGCGGGGCCGCCAGCCACGGGAAACGCTGTCTGGGGTCTGGGCTCGTGTGCAGGCCTGACGGTCACTGGGTTTGCACATCAAAGTCACGGTCCTTCCTTAGTGCCAGACACGCCTGCTCACACACGACTGTGAACATGCAGACGCTCGGGCACGCACATGAGTAGGAAAAACGTGTCCTTCTGTGTTAGCACCTGGCGCCTGGTAGGACCCAACCAGCCTCGGTGATTACCCCAGGCCCCCGCTCCCTTCCGAGCAGGGCGGGGGCTGGTGCCAGCCGCGAGCGAGGTGTGAATTGAGGGACCGGCCTGCCTGTGCGGCAGCCCCGGGCGTGCGGCTGGGGCCGGGCTGTGTTTTCGAGCCGTGGGTAAAGTTCATTAATAGGTGCGAGCACAGTTCTCAAAGGGCAGTCCTGCCATATCTCCAGTCACCGTTCAGAATTCTCATTAGCCAATTACCCTGCTCCCGTCCTTCCAGCGCCCGCCGTAATGTGTTTTTTAAAGCCCCTGATAAGGCGCAGCATGTTTTAAATATACCTTAATGTATTGGAAATGCACGAGCCCCCTTCGGGTTTATATATCTTAACCACCGGCCAATTTTGCAAAGTTATAAATAAATGTTACAGGCATCAGCTTCAGTCGTAGAATCAGCTGGGGATATTTAAAAGCCAGTCTAAAGTCTGACTTACCTCTAAATCTGACACAGGGAGCATGGTGAGCGGAGCAGGTAGAAATATGCAGATGATTTCCCGGTAATAAAATCAACAGCCTCGACAGATGAAACGAGATTGAGAGGAAATAGGGCTGGAGGGGGCAGCAGCTTGGCTGAATTAACAAATATTTATATGCAGGTGACTGCCAGGCATTGTGGGGACACGAAACGGAGAAAGCCAGGATTCTGTCTTTCAGAGGTTTATAAACATGACACGGAGGTGAGACAAGGGCCACAGGCAATGGTCAGAAGTTGAGGTGAGTGTCACTGCAGAAGGACACACTGTCACAGGGGCCAAACTGGGAGGTTCAGAAAAACTTTCTGTGAAGAGGTGGCAACTGAGATGGACTTTGAAAAGTGGGTCAGGTTTCAGAGGCAGGGGTGGGAAACCTGAAGCAGTGGGAGGGAGAGCAAAGCTGGGAGATGGGGAGACCAGGAGCCTCTCCAGGCACCGCAGGCAGTCCTGTGGGGGGCAGTGTTGGGTGCGCGTAGGGTAGCCTGGAAAATAAGGCTGGACGGGTGCGTCAGGCTCAAACTGTACAAGGCCTTGAATGCTGAGGTAAGGAGTTTTAAACGAATTCAGTAGGAAATGAAGAGGTAATTCAAAGCTTTTAAGCAGAGGAAGAATAGGGTAGGAGTTACATGTCAAGAGAACAAATTTGGCAGCAGGGTGCACAAAGGACACGCATGGGGTCACCCAGGAACTGAGAAGACCAGTTGGGGAGCCATTGAAGTAAAATGCAAGAGAGAAAAGGGAGCCCTGACTAGGGCTGGAGCAGTGGAATGGGAAAGGGGAGTGTCTCTGAGACGCAGTAGGAAAGGGGATGGACGTGCAGGACCACAGGCCTCTGACTGGATGTGATGCATGAGCACTGGGGCCCCGGGTGCGACGGAGCGTCGAAGATGGAGCTGGTGTGGTCAGCCCCCACGGCTGGTACCAGGGACTGAGCCTGGAGCAGGAGTAAGACTGCAGCAAAGACAAACTAACTTGGGGGTGGAGATAGGTGTGCAGGATAAATGAAAAGTTTTGGGAGACAGCCCAGGGACGGAAAGCCTGGAACTCCAACAAGAACCAGAGTCTAGGGACAGGTGCTTGTGAGATAGGAGAGCAGGTGAGAGGAGTCAGAAAGTGTAGAGCGAAATGAGAAGGGAGCCAAGGCCAGCTGAGCTGTGCCAGCATTTAGGAAGCTCCTGGCCCCACAGCCAGAAGGGGACAGCTGGTGTGTGGGCCTCAGTTTGCCCCCAAAGTTTTTGCTCTTAACCACGACTGCATCTGGAGTGTCCTGAGTTCCCGATAGAGTGCCTGTGACAGTAGGCTTTCCGGAAACGGTAAGCAAATGGATGGATGGTTTTATGAATGAGTGATGGACAGATGGACGGGTGGGTGGACCAGTGGCGGGTGAGGCTAAATGGTAGAAACAGGGTGCCTGGGGGAAACGGAGAGCTCAGCTGAGGGAGCGAGAGGGTTGAGGGGGAAGCAAAATTGACTCTGTGGTGTGCTAATTTTGGTTGGGTAGGGAGAGAATCGGAGTGAAGCCAGACAACTGTGAGCCCGGCTCTTCTTTCATGAGTGAATTAATCCACAGGCTCATCCACGAAGAGCTGCACCCACTGGATCATCGCTGTGTCACTCACTGGGCTGAGTGCAAGCAGTGAACCACGGATCAGAGGCCAGGTTCCCCAATCCGCCTTCGCAGTGACTTCACACCCCATCTTCCACCTGCCCCTTGCAGTGGTGACGCTTGCCAAGCCACCCTGCAGGTTCTGTTCTCTACCCTGTGCCCAGGGTCTGGCCTGAGGACAATTAACCCATCTTTGCCCCTCTGTTACCTCAGAGGATCAGCCCTGAATGGAGATATTGTACCCCTTAGAGATACAAGGAGACACAGGTCCTTCTAGAAGGTTTCTGGAAATGTATTCAGCTGTTGGGTGCCTCGCCAGAGCCCTTCCTTTGCAGCCTGGCTGTCCTGGAGGGCTGGGGAAGTGGCGCCTCGGAGCAGGGGCTAGTCTCAGAGACAGTTTGCCTGCTTCTCTCCAAGCTCCCTGTGTATGGGCAGGGAACTCCCATGCCCACCCTCCTTCCCCCTTGGCAAGCTGCTTCCTGCGCTCTCCGAGCGAGCTCCCAGGAACCTGTGACATTATCTGCCTACTCCCAGGAGAGGCTCTGGACCATGGTTGAGCCCTGAGAATGATGAATATGAAGGAAGGGAGAGTGTGCCAGGCAGGGGGGCTGCTGACCTGGTGTGATTGGCAGGGCTTGGCAGCCAGGCAGGCAGGGTGAGCCAGGGCAGGGTGGGGGGAGGGGGGTTCTCTCAGGGTCTGTGCACCCTCGAAGAGTCCAGCACAGGCAGGCTCATTTGCCATCCTCAGGAGCAAGGAGCTGTCATCTGTGGGTCTGCATTCTCCAGAGCCATGGACTCTAGGGTCTTAGAAATCTCCCTGGCCACTGAGCCTTCCACTGGCCACCCTTAACCTATTCAACACTAGGTCAGCAACTCTGCAAAGAGTGTTTGCTGATGGCATTCTACTGGGTGTACTGGCACTGTTGACTCTGGTCCACAAGAAACCCTACATGTCCCTAGTGGAAGAAGAAAGCTAGGAGCAAATTTTGCCTGCATCACAGAATCCTTAGACTGAATGTCACATTTAGAGGTCACCTGGCCTATCCACTTGCCTGCAGGCAAGCCTGGACACAAACCAGCCTAGACAGATGAGAATCTGTTCTCTGTCTCTGCCTTCACAAACCTTCACTCACAGACGGACCCTTTGTGTATACCTTTACCTTCTACTACTCCTCAACCAGAGACAGGTCTTCCTTAGGGCTCGTCTGGGTTCCTCCTGCTCCTGGTGGTTCTTTGGTTTGTATCTCAGTGGACATGGGCTGGAGGACCCATCAGATGTTGTATGCAGTGGGGTCTGGAGCCTGCTCCTGTGGGCTTCACAGAGCCAATGGTGCATATCTCTTCCAAGTCAAGGTCTAGTGACATCACATTATAGCTGGCAATCAGCCAGGGTGTGAGTATTTATACCATGGAAATTGGCAAATAATCCCCCTCCCCAAAGAATCAGTTGTACATTTAGCAGCACACAACAGGTTATGTGTAGCAACACTCCTTCACGGAACTTGGGTAACAATTACTTTCTGTACACTTCACTTTAGTGCCTTCGGGTTATCACTCCCTGGCAGGACATTAATTTCCCAGAGAGCAGAGGCTGCGACTTGCACCCCTCACCGCACAGCACTTTTTATACAGCAGCTGCACGTCGACTGTAGGAATGAAGGACACATATCAAATCATCAGGCGGAATAGCTCTAGGTTTTCATCGTTTTAGTCCTAATGCAATCCCACTGTTTGAGTCTTTGCCACACAGGAGACATGTTTATCTCAGAGTTGTACAATTCAATTCGAGCAGGATTCATGAGACCTCTACTCAATGCTTACCCTGGTCTAGGTTCTGGAGCCCAGGAGAAAGGGAGGTTTGTGAGCAGCAGCAGCCCATCACTTCTATCCTCAAATAACCTACAGTTTGATTTGGAAGCTTATGCATATAAGTAGAAAATAGGAGATCAATACGTATATTCTGGAAGACCTGTGCTTGCGGGATTTTGTGTGGTCATATAACACAGTGTAGGAACAGGCTGCCCTGGGGCCAGATGGCCTGAGTTCAAACTCCAGACCACCGCTTAGAAGCTATGTGACCTCAGAAGGGTTGCTTAACACCCCCACCCTGCCCCACCTCAGCTCAAATTCCTCAATCTAAGGGCATGGTGAGTAGTTATCAGAGGCAGAGTAGCAATGTTTGCAAAGAGCTTCACACGTACGTAGCCTGGGATGTAACAACTGTAAAATATATAGTTGTTATTATTTTATCATACAGCCTACTGGCCTCTTTTTAAAAATGAATAAACTGAGGCCCAGAAGTGGGGAAATGACTAACAATTAGCAGCCAGGCTGGGATTAGCAGCAGTGACTAATTTTGTCAGGCTAGGGGAAGGTACATGTGCAATAACAAATATACCTCCAAATCCAATGCTGTGCAGTTATTGACGGCCTGTGCAAAGTCAGGTGCAGGGCAGGGACTCTGCTCCATTCTGTGGCTGCGACGTCCGGAGCCCACGGTCTCCGGGGCCACCACGGCGTAGGCAGGCAGAGGAGGTGAGCCAGCCGCTAACTGCCTGGGCTGGTCCATTGGCCAAAACTAGTAATGCAGCCCCACCAGAGTGGCTGGGAGGGCAGGCGGGCACAGGCTGAGGTGGTGGGCACCTTAACTGTACCGAAGATGCCCCACGATGGTACCGGATTAAGCGCTTAGTGGCAGGACAGGTGTCTGTGCAACAAACAGTCCGTGCTGAAGTCGCCTAGTGAGGGGGTTAGAGCAGGGCAGATACGGAAAGACAGAAGTGCTAAACAATACTTGTTAAAGGACCAAGGCGAGAAAGACGGCTAGCACCAAGCCATGTGGCAGGGTGCCCCTTAAAGCAGCAGGAACAGGGGGGAGCCCCCCTGGGGTGATGATCCTGACCACCCCAACCGCAGTCCCTGGAGGTCACGGTGGAGGCAAAGGAGGACATCGCTGTGACCAGAGGCGGTTCCCAAGGCTCGGCTCCTGCTCCTGTCTCTCTTACTTAACATCTGGAGAAAGTTCCTCAGAGCTCGGCTTCCCTCCTGGTCCCTGAAATAAACCCTTGCCTGTGAAGTGCAGCTGGTAGAAAGGCCTGAGGGCACAATCAGTAAATGTGGGCTGCCTGCTCCCACTCTGGGCCCCGACTCCTGTGTGACCTCGAGCAGCCTCTCCACCTCTCTGGATGGCAGGCCCTATTGGTGAAGTGACGAGTTCCCACCGGCCCTCTCCAGACCTGATTTCCCAGGGCTCTCAGCCTCTCGTAGTCATCGCTGACAGGGCTTTTTTGGGGTAAAGTCTTTGGAGGGCTAGTCTGGGGCTGTCCTCTAGGGAAAGACTCAGTGAGGAGGACTGGGCCAGGGATACAGCAACGTAGAGGGTGAGGGGACAGAGCAGGGCATATGCAAATCTCTGGAGAAAGGCCAAGCTTACCTGGGATGGAGCTGAGATGAGGGGGCCGCTGGAGGTGGGGCCAGCCTTGTAAATCTCAGCCCTGGCAGTGCAATCAGTCATGTCAATCAGTTGCAACATTTTTTTTTCTTTTGGAAATAAATAAAGATGAAGGCAAGTGATACCACCCAAATAGGCCACTGCAGAAAGCCTGGACAGTCACACTGCTGGACTTGGGAGCCGGACTCTGATGAATGGAGCAGGCTGTGCTTGATAAATCAGGCATCTCATCCCGTGGGTGCAGGCTCTTGTCCGGACAATGGGAACTGATGCTGTTCACTCATTCACAAGTAGGATGCTGTGTCAGAAAGTTAATACATAAATCTATTATTCACAAGGGTCTCCATGTTTGGTTTTTAAAAATCAAACTTAGACATCTCACACATCTGATAGAAATGTTTCTGGTATAAATTGCCTCCCTCTTCCTATGAATCTCGAGTTTACAATCCTCCCTGATCAATCAGACTCACACTCTCAAGGCAGGAGAGCTGGGGTGGGAGGGAGGGGCCCTGGCTGGGAGTGTGGGAGCTGCTGGAGCCCAGGCAGGGGTAGGGTGGGGCCAGCAAGGAGCACAGGAATAGTTTGTTCCTCATTTCGCTCTGGACTCCTTTTATTTATTTATTTTATAGCCTATCTGGCTCTGGAAGTTCACTGATTAAAAAAATGTTTCAAGTCAATAAAATATGCAACAGGAGATGGGCTCTGGAACTGGTTTATTAGGCAATTTCCTGCATGGCTCCCTGAGGGAGCACGGGGACCTCAGACTTGCACATTCTGCTCTTGGGGGCTCTCATCCCAAGTTAACCCTTGAGGTGCCTCCAGCCCACCTTGCAGGGTGCAGGAGCCTCACGCCCCCCCAGGTCCCAGGCTACCTGCTGGAGCCCTGGCCCAGGGCAGAGGCTCCCTTAGGGCCCTGCAAAGGACAGAAGCATTCCTGCTACTGCAGCAGTCTCCATCAGTGCCCCCTTCCTGCCCCTGCTCCCGTAGGAAGTCACCTCCTCCACGAAGCCTTCCCTAACTAAAATCTGTCCTGCTGAACACACTAGCATTTACATGGGCAGCAACAGTGAAGAGACACTATCAGAGGATGAAGTAATAAAGGGAAACTCGCCTTTCCAGGAGCCACTGTGCTCATGTGGAGGCGGAGACTTCTCAGTCCAGGTGGAGGGAGGCGGGACCTCAGTCCAGGTGGAGGGAAGGCTGACGTTGCTCCTGGGACGGGCTTCCGTCCACTGCCCACAGGCCCGGGGGTGCCTCCCTCCCTCATGGGCGCTGGGCCTTCCAAGCTCCTAACTGCCCACAAGGCCTTTTATCTACTCCCCGCCCGAGCCACCCTCCTCCGAGGCCGGGCCCTGGGAAGGACGCACCTTCCCGCAGACCTCCGCCTGGCCTGGGCTCGGCTGTTTCAAGGGGGAATGTGTCTCACAGAATGTCTGGCTGAGGAACTGAAGTGGTTCCATTTTAACTACGGGGGTGCCTCACTTAACGCACTAAATAGATTTCTGAAAGGTTGCAAGTTAAAAAAAAGACATCCTCTTTCAAAAGCACGGGGAGAGTTTCTGTTTAAAGCAATCTTATGATAAATCCCCTTGCAAAGAATTGCTGGTCCCGAGCAGCAGACCTGCAGCTCCCGTTTCTGCAGGACCCTTGCACCCGGGTGGTTATAATGCTCACAGGGGTTGACGCGCTGTGTGCGTACATACACGCACATACATGCGTATGTGTGTAACTTCCACCGCAATCCTAGAGGTAAGTCCTATGTTATCCCCACCCGACAGACAGAGAGACTGAGGCATAGAGAAATACAGTAGCACATCTAGTAAGTGTTGAAGTCAAGTGGTCTGCCAGCAGCTCAAGGTCCACGTGCCTCAAACCGGATTTGCTGGCGTTCACCTTCTCCTGCTCAGACTTACCTTTTCCTCACCTCTGTGCCTGGCACGGCTCCCCCAGCAGTGGGCAGAGCTAAGCCTCACCGCACAGCTTTTCTCCGCACTCCTCTTCCTGCTCTGTCCCCTCTGCCAGTAGGCAAGTCCCGTTGCTTTGAGCACAATCTCACCCCTCCTGCCACTTCCATGTGCCTTTGCTCACCCCCTCTGTCCCCAACAGCCACCTCTCTGCCTTCTGTTGTGGCAGCTTACCAACCAGTGCCCCTCCCCAGGCTCCTGTGTGGTGCCCACTGGACCTGCTGCTTGCCAGGGTGATCTCCCTACAGCACAGAGACTCCACCCAGGCCCCGCCTCGAGCCCTGCCTCCTGGCCTGGCATCATGGTCTTCCAGCCTGTCCTCGGCCTACTTCTCCATTCCCCGTGTCTACCCTTCCTGCCCCCGAGTCCCTGCCCCTTCCCAGGCGGCCCCAGGCATCGCTCTCCTGCTTCCGCTGTTGACTTCGTCCCTGCGGGGACCAACGACCTTCCCTGCACTTCCACAGAATTCTCTGCTCTCTGAAGGTCCAGTACTCTCTGCCCTGAACTATAAACTTTATTTCCATTTGCTTGTCTTCACTGGCTTCAGGACGCCCGGCAAAGGCGGGCTAGAGGAGGCGCAGACAGGTGCGTGGGCTGCTGAGGCCGACAGAGGTTGGAGCAGAAGTATTTACCGCAGTGGTTTGCAAACTATTTTTTAAATCCAGTATAATGCTCTCTTCAAGTGAGACCCACGTAGCGCTGCTCTGGAAAGAAGAGAGAGAGTGGGTCCCAGACCCTTCAGGGGGCTGCCCTGAAGCTCCGCTTAGACCACGGTGGCCTTTGGGCACTTCTGACAGATCCCTTGGATTTCTAGGAGCAGCACTTGGAAAGCCTCAGTTTAAAGGCAAGAGGATTGTTGGCCAGGGAGTGAAAGGATTTTTCAGAGTTAAGAACCAATTTTGGTGCTAAAGCCAGTGACGTTCAAGCCACTGCACTTTTTTCCCCAAACAAGAGCTTCCTAAAGTGTCTCCCATCACGAGGGTGTTTACGTCTTTTAAGGACCCCGTGGGATCACCAGTCTTTTTTCTACAATGGTTGGCCCATAATTTTTGTTCAGGGTCCATCTTTACCCCAATAGGAGAGGCGAGTGGTTGTCCAGGGATGTCTCCTGAAGCCCAGACGGCCTGGCGTTGGAGGGACCACAGCAAGAGCTCCCTCCCTCTAACAGGAGGTGTTGGGCTTTGACTCAACTCCCCGTGGGCCTGGACTGCCCTTCTCCCAGGAGCCCAAATCCACTTTTGCTCAGGGTCTCTAGGTGCTAACAGCTAGCACTCCTCAATAGTTCCCTACACAGCTGGCACTTACCTGTGGACTGCCTGGCACCCGGGTCTTGCCTGTCTATCTTGCTCCCAGGTTGTTCTGCTTATACCAAGAGTAGGATCCTTCCCTTGAAGCATGGGCTGGTCCCGCTGCCTTGACCATAAGACCCACGAGCTTTCTTTCACTGTCTTTCACTTGTAAGTTTCTCCAGTAAAGGCTACCTCTCCATCCCATAACATGGTATTATAGTACCAAGTCATCTCACCTTGACCCCATCTCCCATTCCATTTCCTGCCTTCCTAGTTGGCATTTCCAGTAGAAACTGGGGTAAGATACAACCAGTGAGCCCTCTACTGGGAAGTCTTCAGGGTCAGAACAGAACTCGCTCTCTTCTCTTTGACCCTGCCCATCCCCAAGAGGGCCATTTGCCTCCTAGGATGTCTCCTACAGACTCCTTTTAGGTGCTGCCTTCAGCTAACCAGAGACCTCAGGAGAGAGCTTTCCAAAACACTGGTGAGGGCGGTGGGCTGGAGGAAGCCTCTAGCTCATGTACACCTCACTCTGGCAGACACTCCTCGCTAGAGCACTTCTCACTCTACACACCTGGCCACTTATGTATCCTCAAGTATTATACTCTCCCAGGACACAGGACACATATGTGTTTTGCCTTTTATGTACAATAAGCTGAAATAGCCCAAAGTCATTACAGTGGCCAACAGGCCCCAACGATTTGCTTAGCCCATCCCCCCATTACCTCTGACCTCACTCCTGCTCTACTGTCCCCTGCTCACCCTCACTCTGGTCCGGGCTTCTACCGTTTTCTGCATAGTCCAGGCCCACTGCTGCCTCAGAGTCTCTGCACTTGCTGTTCCATCTGCTTATATGCACTTCCCTCAGCTATTTCCAGGGTTTGCTGCCTCATTTCTTACTGGGACTTTGAGAGTTGTCACCTTCCGTAAGGCCATGTCTGACCACCCATTGCAAACTGGTGCCAGACATACTTCCTAGTTCACTCACTAAATTAACTTTCCTCTAAGGCCCCTACCCACTGACATGCTGGGCATTCTACTTGTTTGTTTCCTCTCTCTCCTAAAATGCAGGCTTCAGGAGCACAGGCATGTTTTCTTTTGTTTCCTTCACTGACTGCCCCTGATGCCAGACAATGCCCTGCACGTAGTAGATGCTAACAAACACCTGTTGAGGAAGCGCACGGATCACACTTAGAGTCAGAGCGGCCTCCAGGTTGGTTTCTGTCTCCATCCCTATTTTCCCAGCATTTAGGGAGCTGGTTGAGCAAGACAGAACCCTGGAGCTGGCCCGTTTCTGCTTCTTCCCTTGGGTTTCTTTTCATTTCCTGCTGAACCACCTAACTGGGTTTTATGCTTAAAAAGTGCCTTCCTTCCCACAATCACTTAGTGGAGAATATTTATTTGTGTTTGATGTTGGCAATGCATCAAAATCCAATAATCATACCACAGTGTAATGCACTGAGGGGTGTGAGATCCACACCATAATAACATGTAATCTGCACATCAGGACCACAAAGGCAAATCTGTAATTTCATTTTATTTATTTTCTTCAAATGTGACAGTCCCACATGTTGCTTGAAATGACAGAAGTGGGGACAAACTGAAATGAGGGAGATGTATGAGCCATGCCAGCCACGTCTTGGGGACTCCTCCTCGGGCCGTGCCTGCAGGACGGGTCTGGGCAGTTTCCCTGTGTCCTGCAGCAGCATCTTGTCTGCATTCAGCAGAAAGACCCCCACCCTGTAACCGTATTAGCAGGCCTGTCCCTTTGTGCATGTGTAAATTTCGCCACACTGCATGCCTCTCTGCCGTGGGGGCCTGTTTATTGGCGTGGGCTGCTCTGAGGCTCGGGTGGAGCAGCCTGTGGGAGAAAGCTCCAGTGTGGTCTAGACTTGTGCAAAGTGGAGGGTGGGGGCAGCCTGGGAGATCAGAAATATCAGCAGACAGTGTTTTCTGAACAGTGGCCAGGAGCTGACGCAAATGAAATAGCACAAAACAATTGCAAAAGCCTGTGAGCTGTGGTCCCAGGGTCAGGGTTGGACATGTGTGGATCTACCAAAGCCACCCAACGATCTTCAACACCAAGGGGAACTTAAGCTGCCCCTCCCCACTCTCCTTGGCGACGCTCTCTCCCAAGGGTTCTGCGCCGTCCCATCACTGCTCCGAGTCGATTCTCCCTTGATGGGCGTCGTCTTGAAGACAAGAATCATTGTTTATTGAAAACCTCCTAGGTGGCAGAAATTTTCTACTGTCACCTCATTAACCACTGCACAGGGCAGGAGTGCAGTCTCAGATTTGCCTAGGAAGAACCTGCAGCTCACAGAGGTGAGGTGACTAAGCAAGGAATTGTAAAGGGAAGATTTGAACCCAGGCCCGCATGGTTGCAAAGCCTTTGTTCCTTCTTCTCTGTTTTAGGGTCACCAGGTTTGTCTTTACCCCTATTCAGCCAGGGCCCTGGCTCCGGGCTCCATGGTCTGGGGTCCCCAGCTCACCTCCTGTCCCGCTGTTCCTGCATCTTTGGCACCTCAGGATCATAATCGTGTGGACCTCAGACTTCCTTCAAGACCAAGTTCTGGGTCCTCAGGGTGCCCAGATTTCCTCCTGAAATGGTCCTAAGCACACTTCCAGTGTCTGCAGAGTCCCCTTCCCAGGGTCTGCTGGTGTCCACCCCCCGGGCCGGGGGGCCAGCCAAAGGGTGGCACTGTGAAAGTAGGCAAGTAGACGTGGTCTAGGGTATTCAGACACAGGCACACAGGCCTCTCGTGCTATAGGAGACCTCAGGGAGCGGTCCTCCACTGCCTGGCTGCAGATTGTCTATTATGTGCCCGTCAGTCACAGGGAAACAATGGGTGTCTTCTCGTTGCCCTCTTCTCCCTGGCCATCCCCTGCGGGGTCCACTGTCACTGGGGCTCACATGCAGCTGTGGTCCCTGGCCACCAGGAGGCCTCCCTAACCCCAGAGTGGGCACTTTTGGGAATGAAAATTATTATCCAGTGTGTTCAGTGACAGTGACAGTGACAGTGACAGTGACAGTGAGACTCAGCTTCTGTTCTAGGCTACCCTCAGGGGACTTCTGTCTACCTCTCCTCCTGCACCTCCCCAGACTCTCTAGTTACAGCAGCTCCAGCTCGACTGGCTTCTTCGTGGACCAGTCCACACACTTGATGGCTCCCAAACTCTCTGTCTTGCTTGTACCGCTTTCCTCATTGAGAACGTCCATCCCTTTACCCTTGTTTTGTGTAAGTTTCATTTGTCTTCCAAAGCCTTTGTTTGTTGGAAGTCAGGCCATTGGAGGTGTGGTTGAAGAAACTATAGTTGTTTAGTCAGGAAAAGAAAGACAAGAAAGCAGAAAGGCATCAAAGCTGATGTGGAATATGGGAAGGATCGCTGTGGAAGAGGAGGCAGATCTCAGGTCTCTGACCCCAGGAGGCGAATCGCTAAGCTCAGCGAAGAAAGGACCTCCAGGCAGGGAGAGAAACCCAAATATGGAACAGACTGACTTGGACAGTACCGTGTTAACCAGGGGGTCTTCCACTAGAGCTGATGAAATAAATGTAAGCACCAAGTGTAGGGTCATTCTACACGACTCCTCAGGTCCCTCACACCCTGAGATCCAGAGTTTCTTGTGTGCTCTCCGGAAGGCCTTCTTTATCCGCTGCTAGCTTCTGAGAGATTTATTTCTCTGGACAACTAAGAAGCAAGACCACTATATTTGGTTCTTCTTATTAATTACCCTGTCTACTCTTAGTTACCCAATGTAGATTAAAAACTCATTGAAGTTAGGGGCCATTTCTTGGATAATTGCCCCTCCTGAATATAGCAGAAGGGTTTAATAAATGTATCTGTTTAAAATGGTAACTTTTTCTGACTATAAAATATATTTATGCATAAGAAGAGTTCAGAAACTACAAAGTACCAGGAATAATATAAAAATGATCAGTAGTTCCATCACTGAGAAATAACCACTGATAAACACATTCTTGTATTTCCTTCCAGTCTTCAATACATATTTATTTTTTGAAATAAAGAGAACAAACTTGCAGGGGAACTTTGTGTATTTCAAACTCAAAAGCAATTGGTAACCAAGATGCCCAGTCAGGCTTCTGGGGTGGTTCAGCTGGGTCCAGAACTTTCTGCTATTGGCGCCCTCTCTGCAGCAGGGGAGGGAGGGACTCTCAGGTCATCAGGTGCTACTGGCTATTGCAGGCAAGTGCCCAAGAGCCACTCAGGAAAGTGTCTTTTTTACAGACTGTGTTTGCCTTCCAACCCTAAGATGCCCCTCATTGTCCAACTTGGTCTTATTTGATACAATTACCAGGGGGTCTCCACAGGGAGCATTAGCCTGGCTGGAGGTGTGTGTGTGACTGTGTGTGTGTGTGAGTGTGTGTGTGTTTTCCTTTCTCCCTCACTCACTGAGAGCTTGGCAAGGCCAGGAGAGAAGCAGCTGATTATTTTTAGTCCCTTGTTCCTAGGAATGGATTGTGCATAACAAAAGAATGCTAATGCTCAGTGTCTTTATGAAAGCACTCCGGTTCATCAGCTTTGCAAAGAAGCGAAATTAAATCAAGATTTAATTGGGATATGCATGTTTTATTCATGCTACTAACCACAGGAGAAGCCAGCAAGCTGAAGGTAAAAAAGAGAAGAAAAAATCTTTTGAAAAGTTGTTTCTCTCTGATTAAATAGAGATAGTTTCCAACTTCAAAGGGAGCTGGCCTTTCATGTATTTTAAATGTTCAACTACACTTGGTCTGGCCAACTCTGCGGCTGGTGGGTGACAGCCACCCAGGCATGCCCTGCTCCTGCCTTCACGTCCAGGCCTCCAAACACGGGTACATGGCTCCTGGCTCTATCTTGTGTGTTCCAGTATGGAGCTCTTCAAACAGGTGTCCCAGGGCCCTGAGGAGAGATGGCTGTAGCTCAGAATATCTACAACTACCTTTTGGGATGTATGCAGCTCCTACTGCCAAAGTCTGAAGGACAAATAACATCAAGGAATAAGACTTCTCCCTTTTATCAGAGATTTCTCTCCTGGAAGGAGACTCTTAGTGAGTATTAAGCTATGCTAAGTACAGTGATAAGGCAGTCCCAGCCTGAGCCTCTTGTACCTAACAGTATAGAATGAAGGATGAAACAAAGACACAACTAACACGGGAAAAAGAGGCAGAAAAGCAGAGGTTGCTGGAAAAGTTGCAGATGCTCTAAGAGGTCAAGGGAAGGAGCGATGCAATAAGGGAGACCAAAGAAGGCTTTATGGAGGAGATGGCATTGGAGCTAGGTTAGAAGAAGGTCTAAAATGTCTGTGTGTGGAAATGAAGAGCAAGCATTTCAAGCACTGAGACTCCAAGTCAAGTTGCTGAAGATGGAAAACCTGAAGGATGTTTAGAGGAAGACAAAGAGTCTGACTGGCTATAGCTTGTGGTACATATGGTGCAGCAGTGGAAGAATCTAGAAATACAGGGTGTCCCAAAAAATGTACCCACACTTTAACAGCTGATAGCTGTTAAATGAAAATGAAATGTGTTTTATTAAACACTGACTTCATAGTTATTCAAAGTGTGTGTAGCCCGGCCAGGCGTGGCTCAGCGGTTGAGCTTCCACCTGGGATCCAGGCTATCGGGGTTCTATTCCCGGTCAGGGCACATGCCCAGGTTGCGGCCTCGATCAATGACTCTCTCATCATTGATGTTTCTATCTGTCTCTCCCTCTCCCTTCCTCTCTCTGAAATCAATGAAGATATATTTTAAAAACAACAACAACAACAAAAACCCAACAAAGTGTGTGTATACATTTTTTGGTACACTCTGCAGAGGTTGGGACAGGAGAAGAGCATGGAGACCTTAAACTCAGGCTGAGCAGATTGTAAAATGAAAGAGTCAGCTGACGTTTAGAGGATAAATGGCTCTTCATATTCATAAATTCAAAGGCCCATAGAATTGGAGTGATTTTCAGAATGATCTAGTCCAAGCACTGCCCCTCCTGTGACTCACCACCTCTTGTGAACATGGCAGTTAGCACTCATCCATCTTGGCACTCTTTTCTCCTGAGCCCAGAAGGAAGCTTAAAGTCTTTTTGAACAAAGCAAACCAGTAGCCACTGCTAGATTCTGGCTATCTGAATTCTTTTCTTGGCACTCTTGGATATTTCACACCTCAAAAATATTTGAATGAGGTGAGCGAGACAGGTGTTTCTAGCTTTCCATAAAAGTGGGGTGGTTATTTACATAAGGTGTTTGAAAAAACAAAAACTAAACCCAATAAAAACATATTCACAAGGACTTTAGTATTAAAAGGATCAGACACACATTATAGAACAACTATGTTTACTCTGGGTTGCAGTAGACAACCAAGGCAAGTACCAAAAAGGCAATAACATCCCCGTTAGCTGAGAAAATAAATCCCTAATTTCTTAAATGCTAGTGGGAAGTACAGCACAAGGTTGGCGACACTGTTTAAGGAAATAGGAAAGAAGTGTGAATTATTCATATGAATAAGAAACTATGAAGACTGACACAGAAGATTTCTTTAAAGAAAAACTTCTGCAAATGAAAATTCCAACTACTAAAATTAAACACCCAGAGTATGAGTGTAACTGCAGATTGAACATAGCTAAAGAAAGAATTAGTAAACTGGAGGATATGTCGGAAGAAATTAACCTATGTATGTCATAAAGACACAAAAGGTAGAAAATGAAGAACAGTAGTTAAGTGATATACAGGATAGAGTGAGAAGGTCTAACACATTTTATCTGGATTCCAAAAGAGGAAAGAGAAAATAGGGTAGAAGCAATATTTGATGAGATAGAAGATAAGAGTTTTCAAGACCAACAAATGTCATGAACCCACAAATTCAAGAAGCCTTACAAATATCAGTTCAGACAAAGAAAATAGACACATTATAAAACACCAGAGACAAAGATAAAATGTTAAGAGAAAGGCAGTATATTTTCAAATGAATGAGAATTGGACTAATTGCTGACAGATCAATAATAAAGTAAGCTAGATGGCAAAAGAATGTTTTCAAGACGCTGACAAAAAATGTATCAGCAATGAATAATTCTATATACAGTGAAAATATCTTTCAATAATGAGAACAAAATAGAGATAGTTCTAGGCAACCAAAATGGAGTGTCATCAATGGACTTTTAGTAAAAGAAATTCTAAATTTTGTATTTCAGGCAGAAAACAAATGATTCCAGATGGAAGATGTGAAATGCGAAAAGGAATCAAGAGAAAAAAAGATTGTAAATAAGTGAGTAAATCTACATGAACATTGAATATACAAAATAATAACAATAAAATCTTGCAGCTTAAATGTAATACTATAGAATTAACAGAGTTAAAGAGTTTTAAGATCTTCATATTGTCTGATATGAAGATTAAAATATTAACATTTGGCTTGATAATATAAGCACACTATTTGTATTATTTAGAATATATTAGTCATGATTCAGCACAGGAAAAAAGAAACAAAATATTTCAAGAAGAAAATAATTTAATAAAAGAAATTAGAAATTTACTAAATCATTGGAAAGACTGAAGTGTTCAACTGCTGCAAAAATTCATGCCTTCCATAACCCATGTCTCAGCCATCACCACTGTCAACAAAAGAAAGGGCCTTTCTCCTTCCTGCTCTCTAAATTATATACGAGTGTATGCAGTGGCAGAAAATAAATTGCATTTCAAAATCTTGTGTCAAGAAGACTGAGAAATGTAGTTTCTAGCTCCTGGGATATTGAGGCAGGAATAGAGAAGGTTGAAATCAAAGATGATTACCATCACTCATTATGCAGTACCAAAAAATAAACAAGCACATAAATAAATAAATAAATAAATAAATAAATAAATAAATAAATAAATAAAAACAAGGTTTACATATAGGTATATCTCTATTTTGAGTTATTTTTTGCATATGGATTGAAATTCTTTTTTTTTTTTTGCTTATGAATATGGATATCCACTTGTTCCTAGACCATTTGTTGAAAAGACTATCTTTACTCCACTGAATAATCTTTTCCCCTTTGTCAAAAATTAGTTTTGTGTGTATGTGTAATTTTTATATTATCCATTCTGTTCCATTCATCCATTTGTCTATTCTGATGCCAATATCACACTATCTTTATTACTGTATCTTTATATTGAGTTTTGAAACAGGTAGTATTAGCTCTCCAACTTTGCTCCTCTTTTTAAAATTCATTTTGGATATTATCTACATTCTTTACATTTCTATGTGACTTTTAGAATCAACTTGTCTATATCTACAAAACAAAACAAAACAAAACAAAAAAATTCTGGCATTTAAAATAGAAATTGTGTCAAATCTAACAGGATAATTGACATTTTAACAATACTGACCCTTTCAACCTATGGACAAGTTATGTTTTTCCCTTTAAGTCTTCTTTAATTTCTTTTGGAAATATCTTGTAGTTTTCAATGACAGGTTTTGCATATATCTGTCAGTTTTATACCTAAATATTTTATGTCTTGATGTTATTATCTTTAAATTTTTTTTCAATTTCTAATTGTTTATTACTATATATATAGAAACACAAGTGAATTTTGTATGTTGGTCTTGCAACCTGGAACCTTAATAAATTCATTTATCAGTCTCAGTAACTGTTTTGTAGATCCTATCCCATTTTCTACATAGACAATCATATTGTATGTGAAGACAGTTCTCCTTCCTTAGCAGCCTTAGATGACTTTTATTTCATTTGTTTGAAACTGGCTAGAAACTCCAATACATTGAATAGAAGTAGTGAGAGTAAATGTCCTTGTCTTATTTCTGATTTTAGGAGGGAAAGAATTCAGTCTTTCATGATTATGATGTTGACTGTATGTGACTGAGGAAGTTACCTTTTAATTATCAGTTTGCTGAAAGTTTTTGATTTTTTTAATAAGAAATGGATTTTGGATTTTGCCAAGTGCTTCTTTTGCATTTATTGAGATAATCATGTGGTTTTTCTCTTTTAGTTTGCTGATGTAGTAAATTATATTGATTTATTTAAAATGTTAAATCAACTTTGCATTCATTAAATAAACCTTATTTGGTCAGGATATATTATTGTTGATTTGATTTTCTACAATTTTTTTAATAATTTTGGCATTTATGTTTATGAGGAATATTGTTTTGTAGTTTTCTTTTCTTGTAATGTTTTTTTTTTCTTCTGGATTTGTTATCATGCTACTGCTGGTTTTGTAGAATGAGTTGGGGATTATTTCCTTCTTTTTAATTTTCTGGAAGAGTTGAATAGAATCAATCTTATGTCTTCCTTCAGTATTTGGCAGAATTCATAGATGAAGCCATTTGAGCCTGAAATTTTCTTTGATGGAAGGTTTTAATTTGCAAACTTAATATCTCTAACAGATATGAGACTAGTCAGGCTATTTCTTATTAAATGAACTTGGATAGTATGTAATTTTTAAAATAATTTTGCATTTAAATTTTCATTAAATTTGTTAGCATAAAATTGTTCATAATAGTCTTCTATTTTTTATATATCTGTAGAATCTGTAGTGATGTCACCTTTACATATCTGATATTGGTAACTTGTGTTTTTTTCCTTGTTCAGCCTGGTTAGAGGTTTATAAATTTTAATTGCTATTTATTAATTTATTATTACATATAAAATATATACATATATTTATTTTTTAAATGCTGGTTTTCTTGATTTTTTTAATGTTTGTATTTCATTGATTTCCACTGTGATTGTCTTATCTTTATTTCCTTTATTCTCTTTATTTTGGGTTTCATTTTATGTCTTTTTTTTTAGTTTCTTTTTTTCTTTAACTTGGGAACTTTTTGTTTTTTTAATGAATTTATTGGGGTGACATTGATAAAATCATACAGGTATCAGGTGTACAATTCTACAATACATCATATGTACATTGTATTATGTGTTCACCATCCCAAGTCAAGTCTCCTGTCATCATTTATCCCTCTTTACCCTCTTCTTCCTCCCCCTTCCCTTCCCTCTGGCAATCACCATACTGTTGTAGGTGTCCATGAGCATTTTTTTTTTTTTTTTTTGCTTAATCCCTTCACCCTTCTCACCCAAACCCCAAACCTCTCCTCTCTGATAGTTGTCACTCTGTTCTCTGTATCCATGAATCTGTCTCCACTTTGACTGTTAGTTTATTTTGTTCATTAGATTCCATATATAAGTGAAATCATATGGTACAGTACTTGTCTTTCTCTGACTGGCTTATTTCACTTAGCGTAATACTCTTCAGGTTCATCCATGCTGTCCCCAAAGATAAGAGTTCTTTCTTTTTTATGGCTGAAGAATATTCTATTGTGTAGATGTACCACAGAGTTTTTATCTGCTCATCTATTGATGGGCACTTGGGCTGCTTCCAAATCTCAGCTATTGTAAACAGCACTGCAATGAACATAGAGGTACAAGTATTCTTTCAAATTAATGTCTCAGGTTTCTTTGGGTAT
This sequence comes from Miniopterus schreibersii, assembly GCF_964146895.1. NCBI lineage: Eukaryota > Metazoa > Chordata > Mammalia > Chiroptera > Miniopteridae > Miniopterus > Miniopterus schreibersii. The sequence goes on along the minus strand of NC_138112.1, from coordinate 5,541,824 downwards.
ATTCCCAGAAGTGGAATTGCTGGGTCATAAGACAGTTCCATTTTAAATTTTTCGAGGTAATCCCATACTGTTTCCTACAGTGGCTGCCCCAGTCTGCATTCTCACCAAGAGTGCATGAGGGTACCCCTTTCTCCACATCCTTGCCAATAAAATGTCCATACTACCCAAAGCAATCTATAGATTCAACACAATTCCTATCAAGATACCAATGGCGTGTTTCACAGAATTAGAACAATATTCCAAAAATTTATATGGAACCACAAAAGACCCCAAATAGCCACAGCAATCTTGAGAATGAAGAACAAAGTTGGAGGAATCACACTACCTGATGTCAAACTATATCACAGGCAGTAATCAAAATAGTGTGTTACTGGCATAAAATAGACATATAGATCAATGTAACAAAATAAAGAGTCATACTCAATATTTGACAAAGGAGACAAAAACATACAATGGCGTAAAAATAGTCTATTTAATAAATGGTGTTGGGAAAATTGGACAGATATGTGCAAAAAAAAAAAAGAAACTAGAACACCTTTTTACACCAGACATAAGAATAAACTCAAAATGGATTAAAGACTTAAATGTTAGACCTGAAAGCATAAAATCCTAGAAGAAAACATAGGCAGTAAAATCTCAGACATTTCTCAGACCAATATTTTTTCTGATTTATCTCCTTGGGCAAGGGAAACAAAAGAAAAATAAACAAGTAGGGCTACATCAAACTAAGGAAACCATCAACAAAATGAAAAAACAACCCACTGAATGGGAGAACATATTCACCGATTATCTGATAAGGGCTTAATATCAAAATTTATAAGGAACTTACAAAACTCAACACCAAAAAAACAATCCAATTAAGAAACGAGCAAACGACCTGAATAGACGCTTATCTAAAATGGACATACAGATAGTTAATAGACACATGAAAGGTGCGCAATGTTATTAGTCATCAGAGAAATGCAAATTAATGTCACAATTAGATATCACCTCACACCTGTCAGAATGGCTACCATCAGTAAATCAACAAACAACAAGTGTTTTTCAGTTTCTTAAGGTAGAAGTTGACATCATGGATTTAAGATTTTTCTTTTTTTTCTAAAATGGGCATTTAGTGGTATAAATTTGTCTCTAGCAGTATGCCACAGAGTTTGATATGTTGTGTTATTATTTGCATTCAGTTTGAAATGGTTTTTATTTTCTCTTTTAATTTCTTCTTTGACCTTTTAATTAGAAGTGTGTTGTTTAGTTGCCTAATTTTTGGAATTTTTCTGGTCTTGATTTCTATTTACTTCTATTTTGGTCACAGAACATACTTTATACAACTTGAATCCTTTTAAACAAATTTAGGTCAGGTTGTTTGATGGTGTTGTTCAGGTCTTCTGTGTCATCGCTGTTTTGTCAAGTACTAAGAGAAAGAAGGAAATCTCCAAGGATACCTGTGGATTTGTCTATTTCTTTTCTTAGTTCTATCTCTCTTTGTTTCATGTATTTGAAAGCTCTATTATTAGGTGCATGAATATTTAGGGTAGTTATATCTTATTGATAAATTGAACTCAATAATTATGTCATAACAGTCTTTATCCACGGTAATATCCTTTGCCATGAAATCTACTTTGTCTAATACTAACATAGTATGTCTTTTTCTATTCTTTTAGTTTTTATAAAATTTACTAACCATTAATGCTAAGCAAAGAAGGAATAAATGGAAAACCTCTTAATGTTAATAAAATGTATCTACCAAAACTTATATTGAGCATCATCTTTGATGAAGCTGTAGAAGCTTTCCTTTTGAGAGTAAGAAAAAGACAGGGAGGTCCATTACCCTCACTCCTATCAATTTAACATTGTACTAGAGGTTTGGGCTACCCCAGAAAGAGTCTTTCCTATCCCACCCCCAAAAATGATTAAAAAGAAAAAAACACACCCATCATTTAAAAATTATATAAGTGTGCATATAGAATATCCAAAAATTTTTCATAGGTAAGTTTTTAAAATTAGCTTTGGCTCAGTTGGTTGAAATATGATCCCATACACCAAAAGGTTGCAGGTTCAATTCTCAGTCAGGGCACTTTCCTAGGTTGTAGGTTCGATCCCCCATCGGGGCACTTATGGGAGGTAACCCATTGATGTTTCTCTCTCACATATATGCTTCTCTCTCTCTCCCTTTTTCTCTCTCTAAAAAAAAAAAAAATCAATAAAGACATATCTTTGGATAAGGATTTAAAAATTTTTTTTAAAAAATTAATATGAGAGTTTTAATAAGTTTTTTGGATACAAAATAAATATAAAAAACACTTGGTAGAATAACTGCAACACCATATATCAAGATTTACTATAAAGATATAATCATTAAATTGGTATTGTATTGGTGCAAGGATAATAAAATAAAGGAATGACACAGGATAGCAAGCCAAACAATAGACTCTCCTGATACAGTAGAGAGGTGAGGCCTGCAGAGAATTAGATAAAGAGACTTTTGAAAAATGGTTCCAGGACAACTGGGTATCCATATGGAAGCAAAAGAAGTTAGATATCTGTCTCACATTGGACACTAAAATCAGTCTCAGATGGATTAACAATCCGATTGTGAAGTCAAAATTATATTGCTTTCTGAAAATTCAGTTCTAGAACAAGATACTATATAGATTGACTTTTTCCTGGTACTCCTCTCTAAATATAACTAAATACTCAGGAATTATTAAACAGAATAATAAAAGGACTCTGACAGCTAGAAATAAAAAGGCAGATAGGCCAGAGATCTCAGGACTTGAGGAATGACAATGCAGTGAGCTCCCTGGGTTTTCTTTTTATCTCCAAATACCTTTCAACTGGGCACTGGGGAGGCCTACAACCCAGAACCATTGACATGCGGAGAGACAGACAGACAGACAGAGAAGAAAAAAGGAAAGCCTTCTTCTCTTTTTCCTCTGGCCAAGAACCAGAAAAGGGAAGTCCAAAAGAGACCTAGTGAGGTCCCTGAGTCCCTGTTCCATAGCTGGGAACTCATCAGAGGCAGCAGTGAAGACCCAGCCTCCTTAAACCAGCTCCACAACCAGGACCATAGTGGATGGTCTGATTTGCTGGCAGTAGCAGCGGCAGGAAATCTCCAGGCCACCCAGCCCCTGTTCCATAGGCCACGTTCATTCCATAAGCCTAATCCATGGGCAGCAGTGAAATCCCAGGCTATCCAAGCCCTGGTGCACAACTGGGACACTGGCGGGTTATCCCATCCAGCAAATTGGCAACAGCAGTGAAACCTTGTTTTGCCCCGCCTTCCACCTAGTGGTAAAGGAAGACTCAGGCCAAGGGTTTTTCTCAGGTCCTTCATTGAAGGTCTCTCAGCAACAGCAGGTGGCCTAAGGAAGTACCTTCTGAGACTGCAGGGAGTGCTAGCAGGTCCCCAAAGAACAAAGCAGGCCAAGTAACATTGCAAGGACTCAGAAAAATAAACTTTTGTTAGAACTAAAGCCAAAAATGTAGGGTAGGACCCATATGCTAAACTTAAAAGGAGTGACTTCCTGCTAAATAGATTTAGAGAGAATCAAGAATCCCTTAACATAACTACCAAAATTACCACAATTACAATAAAAAATCATCTTCCATGCTAAGAACCAAGAGAACCACAACTTGAAAGAGAAAAGATAATTAATAGATGTTAATCCTAAAATGCTAGAATTATCTGATGAGCAGTTCTCATAAAAACGTTCCAATAATCAATTATAAATTCTTTTGAACAACGAAAAAGTTAGAAAATCTCAGCAAATAAATAGAAGTTATAAAAACGAACAAACAAATTATAGAACTCAAGAATGCAATAACTTAAATTTAAAAACTTGCTGGATGGAATCAACAACAGTGTTGAGATGACAGAGCACAGAATTCATAAACTTGAAGACAAATCAATAAAATTTACTTAATCTGAACAATAAAGAGAAAATAAGCTGAAAAAAGAACAATCTCAGGGATTTATATAACAAATATCTAACATTTGCATCATTGGAGTCCCAGAAGAAGTGATGGTTGACACTTTCCAAACTGAGAAAGACAGAAGCCTACTAATCCAAGAAGCTGAATGAATCCAACATAAGATGAAACCAAGCAACATCATAATTAAACTTCTGAAATCTAATGGGAAAGAAAAAAATCTTAAAAAACAGTCAGAGAGAGATGATACATTATAAAAAATATAATGATAGGGGATTTCACATCTGAAAACATGAGGCCAGAGGGAAATGGCATAACACTTTTCAGTTCTGAAAGAAAAAACGTGGCAACTCCGAATCTCATGAAACAGACAGCAAGGCAGCTGGAGCCAATCACAGGTGTAAAATGGATCTTGACCTGAGCCACACATCCTATATATAAATTAAACTCAAAATGGATCAAGGGCCAAATTCTCAGAAACAAAAAGCAAAAGAGAAAATCTTTGGGTTCCAAGACTAGGAAAGAGCTCTTAGATTTGGCACCAAATAGCTCAATCTATAAAATAGAATAAAAATAAATTGGATCTCATCAAAATTAAAAACTTTGCTCTGCAAAAGACCCTATTAAATAGACAAAAAGACAAATACGGACTGGAAGGAAGTATTCGCAAACCACATGTCTAACAAAGAAATTGTATCTAGAATACATAAAGAACCATCAAAACTCAACATTAAAAAAACAAATAATTCATTTCAAAAATGAGCCAAAGACATGTATATACATTTCACCAAAGAGCATATAAAAGCACATGATGTCCAATATCTTTATCCTTCAGAGAAATGCAAATTAAAACTACCATGAAATAGCACTACACATCTATTAGAATGGCTAAAGTAAAAAAGAAAAATAGTGATAACACCAAATACTGGCAAGGATGTAAAGACACTGATATATATATATATATTGCTGATGGGGAATGTAAAATGGTATAGCCACTCTGGAAAATAATTTGGCATTTCCTTTATAACTAAAAAGGGACTTGCCATAGGATCCAACAATCACACACTGAGACATTTATTCCAAAGAACTGAAAACTCATTTTCACACAGAAGCTTGTATAAGAATATCGGTGGCAGCTTGATTTGCAATAAGCCAAAACTAGAAGCTGCCCGATGTCCTTCACGATGCGGAAGATTAAATAGGCTGTGGTCCATTCACATCGTCAGCTACTACGCGCAGCGGAAAGGAGTGAACTTGGTGCGGCAACTTGGATGAACCTCAAGGAGATTATGCCGCTAGAAAAGCCTTTGTCGAAGGCTAGATGCCGCAAGCGTCTATTTGCACAGCATTTATGAAACAGCATAATTACAGAGACGGAGAACAGATTAGTGGTTGCCAGAGACGAGGGCTGAGGGAGGAGGCGGCTATAAGGGGAAGCGGGGGGCCTTGTGATGGCGATACCGTTAAGTATACTGATTGTGGCGGCCCCATGAAGCTCCTCGTGTGATAAAATTGCACAGAGCGATGCAAACACACACCCACACATAAAGAAGCGTGTAGACGTAAGTGGCTGCGGGGTTGGTGAAATCTGAATATGCTCCATCGATTGTAGCTGTGTCAGTTTCCTGTTTGTGAGGTTTTATTCCAGTTTTGCGAGATATTAACGTCGGGGGAGGCTGGTGGGGTGTGCATGGGCTTCCTCATACATTTTTTAGCACCTTCTTGTGACTCGATAATTATTTAAAAATGAAAGAAAAATTTTAAATTATATTGCTTTTCAATGATAAAATAGAATATCCTCATGACATCCAGGTAGGGAAATTTTCCTTAAATTAGGTACGAAAAATACCAGATATGAAAGACATTTCCTCAGTTCTCAATTTTACTCAGACTCCTTGCACTACCTATTATTTATCTTGAATCTCATTTGGAAATTATTTTCTAGCTTGGCTTCTATGGAACTTAAAGTTATCGAAATTTTCCTTTTATCTCTCAGACTTCTTTATTTACTTGTTAAACAAATCCTGAGTAGCTATTATGTGCCAGGAACTCTTCTTAGGTGTGGGATTCAGCGTGAAGAAGACAGATTTTTCAAATAGACAAGCTCCCTATCTCCACAGGGCTTACAGTCCAGAGCCGGGTGGTGGGTGAGACGGCAAAAAGGGGTATAAGCAAATAGGCGAGGTATGTCGGCTGGGGATAAGTGCTGTGGAAAAATAGATTTAAAGAAAGGGGCATGAGGATGGTGGGGAGAGAGCGTGCGGTGTGAAGGAGCATGCTGAGCGGATCTTCTGGAGGAGAGTTGGGAGCAAAGAACGAAGGAGCTGAAGGACGTGCTGCCAGGCTCCTGGGGGACGGGGCTCGGAAGGGAGGGCGAGCGAGGGGGCCCCGGGGGGCTGTGCGGCGCCGCTCAGGACACGCAGGGAGCCAGTGTGTCTGGCAGAGCGAAGGGAAGAGTGATAGGTGACGTGAGGCGGTAAGGAGGCCAGGTTCCTGCGAGGGAGCCCTGTGGGACACTGAAAGTCCCTTTCTTTTATTGCACATCCCCGGTCTCAAGGCCTGGCCCCGGCCAGCAGTGGCAGCATTCCCTGGGAGCGTCTGTGGAACGCAGGTTCCCAGGCCCGGCCCCAAACCTGCTGAATCAAGAACTCTAGGAGTGGGGCCGGCAGGCTCTTGTCATAGGCTCTCTAGGTGAGTCTGGCGCTCACTACAGTTTGAGAGAACTGCTCTGAATGACATAAGGCCATCTGTGTGCTCTGAGCAGGGGCATGGCAACCCCATTTTAGAAAGCACTTTGTAGGAGGAGCAGCGGTGACCACAGCGAAGCCAGTTAGAGGACAGTGACCCATGGGAGACCTGCTCTGCAGTCCTAGTGGCGGAGATGGAAAGCGGGTGCAGTCACTGATTGCCAAAGGCGCCTCTCTCCATGTGAGTTGCTTTCTTCAGAGCTTGAAGACATGGTTTCACATGGAACTTCCACCGAGGAGATGCTCAGATTCATTACTCACACTTTGCAGAGCTCTGTTGCCTATATTCAACTCCGGGACATTTTGTAAGGAAGTGTCACCATATTTTCACTTAGTGAAATTACTCGGCATACTTCAGCATTTGTAGACTATACATATAGTGATATATTCCAAAGTTTAACATTTCCACTGACCCGACTCCATTGTCTCCCATACGACCCATCAATCCCCTTACTCTAGGAAACTCCAAAGCCCGTTTAAATTAAATATTTTATCATCTATTATCCCAAGAACTGAAACCCAGGCTAGGATGACCAATCTGTCATTTTGCAGGAGTGAGGCATGCCTGCCCCAGTGTGGCTTGACTGGCTTTCATGGCGTCCCCACGGCCAATGAACTCTCGCGCCTCTAGCTGGCCCGGGTATCAGCGTTGACCGTGACAGGTGACGACAATGAAATGAGTGTTTATAACAATTACATGCATCTCTGAATATTTATTTGATCTTTTGAAATTAATCTTAGAGTTTCTACAACATGCAGGGCTAAACACGTATCACTTATTTTGAACTTAAATCAGTGCATGGAAACGTTTCTAAGAATCAGAGGCACTTGAGAGTGACTGGGATGGACTATTGACACAATCTGCTGGGCCTTCTGAAGCCTGCATTTAGTCCTGAACAACTATGTGCTGCTCTTTTAAGAGTTCAATCGGTGAAATCGTTGTTATGTCTGAGAAGAATGAGATTGTTAATTGTGTTTACAATAAAATATAGGAACAAATGAACAAAGTACATTAATATTTTATTGTAACTGTTAGGATTTGCTAGAACAGCATTCATTACACTGGGTACAAGCAGTGGATTTTATTTCTCATGCCAAGTCCTATTGACTATTAATGACTGCTTGGAGGCCTGTGAGAAGAATTCTAAGGCTGTCTGGTTATAGGGAGAAAGGGGGTCGCATTTGCTACAAGTGTCTGCACCGGAGTGGGTGATGGGGTGGTGGGGGCTTTGGGGCCACATTCTGTCCAACTCTTCCACTGAAGCAAAAACCATCAACCCTAGTAAGATAAATTCCAAATTCCAAAAGCACCTGTCTCCCTTGGCTCTCCACTCCTAACATGCTCTTCTTTCTCTGCTTAGCGTTTTTCTCAGGACCCCACCGCTCACCTAGATGCCATCCTACCCTGTATGAAATTCTCAGTTTGGCTTTCGGGGTCCTTATGCTCTCTCCCCACCCCTCCTTTACATATTATATCCATAGGTCCTCTATGCACCCGTCATTCCAGTTAGTCCGGCTTCCTTGTTGTCCCCCACAGAAATATTGATAATTTTGTCTCTGAGCACTTGCTTACCACCACCAGGTCAGTCTGAAAAGCCTGCCCTCCTCCTCTTGTCTATTCCATTTCGATCCGTCTTCTAAGATGTGGTACCAGTCCTTTATATACTATGGAGTATTTTGTGACTGCCCTGACCCCTCTCTCCTGATACTCCAATTCTTGATTTCTCGGAAATCTTAGGTCAGCTGCAGAGGATGGGAACCATGATATGCTTCTGAAAGCAAGAGCGGATGACATATGAAGAGCTGGGCCGTGTTGGAAAGCGGAGGAGCGCCTCCTCCAGGGTGAGCTCCCAGAAAGGCTCTCTCATATCACAGAGCTCACCCCCTGGGAAGCTGCTCCCTGGACCCAAGCAAACAGCTGAGGAATCCCCGAGAACATTTGGTTTCAGGGACATCATATTTTAAGTAAAGCCCAGGAATCAGGGTGCTGCCACCAGTACAGGTTTTGTCCTAAGAGCCACATCAATCCCGCTAGAGCACACTGGGCTGTGCTGTGCCCACCATCTCCAGGAATCTCGGGACTGGATTCTGGAACATGCTGCGCAGACACCACACCTCATGTCGTGGTTGCCAGCAGGGGACAACAGACACCTGGAAGGAGGCCCCACCTCTGCCCTGTCGATCTTGCATGAGTAGACATGACGGCCTGAACCTCAATGTCAAAATCCAGGTGACAGGACGTGGGAAATGCAGTTTTTAGCTTTGTACCGCTGCAGGCCCACCAGCTCGAGGGTGGCATGAATGGGTGTAGCTATCTGCCGCGCTTGTCACATCCATCACAGCTTGCTATATTTTAACGTTGTAAACCAACTCCTGCCACTCACCTGTTTAAAACATTCAAAGTTTCTGAATAGCCTATGGCATGAAGCCCTAACTTGTAGCATGGCGTAGGCTACAGGGCGCACGAGCAGTGCAAATACAAAATAGGGCTTGTTGTGGAGGATGGCCAGGGTAGCTTCTCCATCTTCAGGGTACTAGCTCCCTGCTCTGTTATTTCACAGAGTGGTGGAAAACGTGGCTTTCTGACCCTCTGGTGCCTTCCCGCACTTTTACCTGAAGCTTTCCCTTCCTGTTCTCCTATGGTCCCTGTCCTGCCCGGTTTGGCCTGTATTCCCAGAAGTTTTCCTCAGTGTAATTAATGCTTTGCCTTGGAAGCAAGCTTTAGTTGATTAGTCCATGAAGTTTTAGGGTCCCTACGGGCTCAGAACCTTCTGCCATTATTGCAGCCACCCACATCGCACAGTCAATATTGTACATATTGCATTGTCCCCTTGCCTTCGCCCCTCGGTTGGCTCCTGCAGAATCCCTCCTCATTTTTGGCTGCTGTTCTAGGGCCTCCGCAGTTCTACTGAATACCTATTGGCATTTTAGGGTTCTCACATTCTCGGGACATCAGAGTCCAGGCGCCTTCTTTTCCTCTAGCACAGATGCTGATACCACATGGATCTTACACATGCTAGGGGTTTGTGTCTACATATTTGAGTGTTCATTAGAATTTCATGGTTCTATTTGTATTGTAGATGTTTTACATTAGTCTTTGGTTTTGATATCCTAGGTGCTTGGTCTTCTTTTTCCAATAAGAGAAATAAGGAAAGAAAAAAAAAAAACATTCCATTACTGTCACCACCTTCTTTAAAAAATAACAAATAAATACCTAGAAAATTACCTATGACTCTGAATTGACCCCAAGTCTTTTTTTTTTTTTTTTTTAAAGAATCTTTGTGAAGCCTTGATGTCATGGAAATGAATGGGTTTGCAGGGATCCCTCCAACATCCAGTCAGCACCCTCATTAAGTTGGCATCTTGGTTTGTTTCTAACTCTATCCAAAGTTTCCTTAGTTGAACCAAACACAGTCCGTCTTTACCCACTGCCTTTTTTCTCTGGGAAACAGATGCCACTTTGGTTCTCTGAAAAATTTTTTAGGTGCTTCACTTCAGGTGGCGTTATTACAGAGAAAGGCCACTGTCACCAATGATGTTAATGAGTTCTAACCATCTTTCATCTTTTCATCACTCACTCAAGAATTAAGGTCTGGGATGGAAAGGTTAGTGCACTGGATTAGCCAGGTCTGGGGTTCTTCCTGTGACGCGCTGGCTGGAAGCAGAGAATGAAACTAGTGTCACTGTGTCAGCAGCAGATGAGGCAACACTACAGAGCAGGTGATCCTACAGGCAACACTACAGAACAGGAAAGGAGGGTGGCACTGGGAAGAGGAGGGAGATGGAGGACAACCTTCTATCACAGTCCATCCATTTGGCTGATAAAAACCCACCTGCTCTTTCTTAAATCTTAAAACTTACCAAAAACATGAAGGAAGGAGAAATAAAATAAAATGAAATGCAACTATCTTTCATATAACTGAAACAAATTCTTTGACCAACGGGAGACAGCCTAAGGGCTTTCAGTTCTTGCTCGACAGTCATGTACCAGATTTTTGGTGCTGTTCTAGTGTCAGGCAGTCTGTACTGTGAAGTTCAACACCACCAGTGTGCATTGTTCCAAATCACAAGAGCGAAGAAAGAGGAACTCACTACTCCACAAGGAAAGAAATACAGAGAAAGTCTAGATCATTTTTTCCCCCTATAGCTGGTTATGATACTATAGTTAATTTTTATGACTTCTTTTATCACCCATTTAATGTTTCCTTTGACTCTAGATAGCACCTCAGCTAGTTGGGATTCTTTCCCGGGAAAGGTGGTGCATATGACCCATGACTTCATTCCTGAGGGAACTAAGCCCTTGATAATCCTGCCTGTAGAGACTTCCATGAAATTTTACCCACTAGTAGGTATCCCAGGAGAGCCCCTGAATTTATTCCTTTCTCTTTCCTGCTCCCCTTTTGCAGCAGCAATCTTACTTCATCTCCATACTGAAGGTTAACCATCCCATCTAACACTATAAAATCATTTTTTGTGTGCTCTTGCAGGAGCATGAGGAGCCCAAAACATCTAGGAGGCAATTATAACTTCCGATTTGGTGGAATAATTTTGGGGTTTCCTCAAGGACACATACCCCCTTTGAGAGGTAATGTAGCTTAGTGGTTTAAGGGCACCGGCACTGAACGTACGTAAACTTCCTGTGTTCAGATTCCAGCTCCATCATTTACCACTTTTTTGTACTCAGTTTTCTAAAGTGCAAAATGTGGACAATACAGTATTTACTCATAGAGTTGTGATGACTAAATGAGTTACTCCCAGTAAATCATATAGAACAGTGCCTGGCACATGAGTGTTTATTAAATATTAGCTCTTATCACTGGGCACTAAACAAGCAGAGCACAGTTTGAGGACAGGAAACAAAGAACAAAGAAGATTACTAGAAATAACTGCGAGCCTCGTACAGTACAGCCCCCCACCACTCCATGCCTATACGTGTTCACATCTTCATTTCTGGACCTAGAAATCACTCCCTGGGGGAAATATCACCATATATCTGTCGCTTGTTCAAAGCATACGATTTATTGATACAGTGTTCTCCAATCTCCCAAGATCTTCCCACAACCACACTGATTTTTACAAAGGTCCATGTCCTTGTTCTGTGAGGCCATCTGTTTCTGGGTGATGGGCATTGACACGGCCAATGAATCCCATGCGTATCGGCCCATTGTCTGAATTCTTTTCTGTAAAAATATTAATTATTATATTATTATTTGAATTATTTGATAAAAAAATAATGTGTGGATTGTCATAATTATATAAAAGGCATTATTTAGACCACAGAGGACATGTGACAAAATCATTCTGAGAAGGAAAGAAAATCCTGAAGCAGAATAAGTTCTCTTGGGAGGGGAGGGTCAATCCTTGCCGCTTCTAATGGAAAGTTCCCTGTAATCAACCTGCCCACAGGAGGCTGGCTGGTCACTTTGAAATATGATGCCACATCAGGGGCAACGAATGTCTGTCGACTGCCGCTTCTATAAACTGATGAAGGGAAGCCTCATTCTTAGTCAACTCTGGGGGATGGAGCGTCCCCGTGGGAAATGGCACCGCGTATGGCTCCCTTGTTCAGGACTCGGCCGCGCTCCGCGGGACAGCCCTCGCGCCCGCGTGGCCCTGCTCGTGGGAACACTGAGTAATGCTTTAGTTTTCTATTGCTGCCATAAATATTTACCACGAATCTGGTGTCTTAAAACAACACAAATTTATAATCTCATAGTCCTGCAGGTCAGGAGCCTGACACGGGTCTCACGCGGCTGAGATCAAACTGTCAGCAGGGCTGTATTTCTTCCCGAGGCTCGCGGACAATGCACCTCCTCGCTCGTTCAAGGTGCTGACAGGGCGCGGTTCCTGCGGGGCAGGGCTGCGGCTCCTCTTCCTCCTGGCTGCCGCTGAGCGCTGTCCCGCGTTCGGAGGGCCCTGCGTGTCTTAGCTTGGCCCCAGCTTATCTGTCTCCAAAGCCAGCAGGCGCGGGGCGAGTTCCTTTCACCCTGGGCTGCTCCTGGCTCTTCTGTTAGGAAACTCAGCTCGGCTTCCAGAAGTTCTCCACTGCTAAGCTCTGCTCAAGGTCCCCCTGAGTCACACCTACTAAGTTCCTTTGGCTAAGTGACATGACACTCCCAGGCCCCAGGGCGGAGGCGTGCGCGGCCCTGCAGGGCCATTGCTTTCCACGCCATAGCAGGCTCCGCGATGGCCCGAGGTGAGAGCTGGCTGGTGTCTATGTGACCCTCTGAGTACGAAACTTTGCTGATGACCCCCATGGGGCACAATATCATCACACCAGCCCTCAGATTTCACTCCGTCCAATTCCTTAACCATTCAGCAACTACCTAGACCCCGAACTCAGTTCTCAGTCTTTCTGGGCAAAGCGGGATGAGAGATGGACTGGTGAAAGGAGAGTTAAGACATTTCTGAGAAAGTCATAAAGGTGTATACTTGTCCTATCAAGTGAAAGAAAATTGCTTCTAGTGTCCTCCATTTGTTGGAAATTGAGGAGAAAAAAAGCATTTGTCAGATTAATAACTCCATACTCAATATCAAGGGCCGTCCTGATTTGTTCTAATAGGAAGACCATGAAAGGAAAAGCACCTGCAGTTAGAGTCATACATTATTAAGCTCACAATAACCCACTGCCATTTTCCAAGGTTCATCTACCCTTGGCAGGGTAAACCAAAAAAAAGAAAAAGAAAAAAAAAAGAAAAAAGGCCTGTGAATTAGAATCATCACTCCTACATTTCCCTGAGTATTTGATGCTAGCACTGATATCCAAGATTCTCATAAGCATGTCGTTTCTATTTTGACTTATTATTTGGTAGGAAGCAGAAATGTAGAGGCTTCCTCTTGTCCCTTCCCACCAAGACATCCCTCCATCCATTGGTAAAGGGGACTGAGAGGATTATGACTGAGAATGTGTTTTTCATTCATTGCCATGGGTTTTGATTCCCACTGGTCCATGACCACAGCTCAGGTCAAAATTCCATTTATTACCTGCCTTGCATCAGCCTCCAAGCTGACTGTTGGATCCCTGTGGTGCCTGAGGACCCAGGCAGTAGTGTTAGTGTAGACCTGAGCTTCCTATACATAGAAATTTAGATATTTACCTTCCTTAGAGGTTAAATGTCCACAGGTACCTTCGGAGGCTAGGAGGAAAATTCTAAGTACTCACCTGGATATTTTGCAGGATCTTTCTTCAGCTGTACCATCTTCCCTTCATCCAATGGTTTCTGTTTCGTTGAACTTGAGCCTAGGAATTGAGAAAAGGGCTATGAGCACTCTAACGTGGTGGCAGTTGAAGTCAGGCCTCTGCTTCTTCAGTTATTTTCATAAAGTGAGACTTTAATAGGTGTGACAGAGAAAGTAATGTTCACAAATATTCTACTTGGCCCATCTGTTTCCTTGCCCCCTTGTAGTTAAGTGGTGCCACCTGACCAGCTCTGCTCAGTGGGCTATGAGCAGGAGCGATGTGTGTAAGTTCTGGCCTGACGCCTAGAAGCGCAGGCACGAGTTCTTCATATAGTTTCCACCTCTTACCGTGGAAACTGTGAGGTCAGATCACAAAAATGGAGCAGACTTTGCCTCTAAGTCACAGCAAGATCAATAGCCCTGGAGAGTGCCTCAGACCAGCAGCAGACTTTGTGTAAATTAGAAATAAACTTTTAAGTGCTAAGCCACTGGCACTGGGGGTCATTTTATTAGCACAGCATATCTAATTCATTGGGGAGCCAATCCTTACAGTCAAAGAACCTCATGAGCAATCAGCCACTATTAATGACCTTATAGATTAAGCCATTCTATGTACCATGACGATACTTCTTTCTGTTAATGGTAATCTGCCAGTTAAGTTTCTCTGCCGGGTTTTTTCCATCCTGGAAGCCCTCCATCACATTGAAACCAGGGAGCCCATTTTAACCACAGCAACTATCCCTTAACATCTCTGGAAGACATGGAACAGCCACCAAAGTGTTTCTCAAAGATATTTTCACTTTTTTTTTTATTTTTTAAACCAACATCTGTCTCAGGGCTTTAGTGAAGGGAATTTTTTCCACCCTCCTTCCCCTTCCCCCTGGAGACCTAGGGAGCCTATGGGTACACTGTGATTAATACATTTCAGACTTCTTATATCCCCTAAATTCAAATTCCTTTATCTACATTAGGCCAAAATATTCCTGGTATTTTATTTTATTTTGTATTTTATTTAGTGAGGGTCAGCACTGAACACAAGTGTACATTAGCCAGTTATACAAACTATTATTGCCCATATCAGCAAACACAAAAACAGGGGTCTTTGGTAAATTCATCCATATAGATAAATTCAGTCCAATCTAAAGTTATGTTTCTTCCATTTTGATGAGGATCTTTTAAATTCATTCCCACAAGCATTCTAAAGACTTTTGCAGGTATAAACTAACAAAGTCCTGCAATTTTTTGGGGATAAGTTCTCCCTTCCTTGATTTGATTTATAGTTTTCTCCTTCGAGTATGCTGTGATCTAATTTAATTACAGCTTTGGAGTAGAGAAGGGGCTGGGCAGAAGGAGAGGGGTCGGTCAAAGGGAGACTGGCTTGTTGTGGTCAGGCATAGTCACGACTCTCAGTCACGGGCACAGAAGGGTGTTCCTGAGGGCACCAGGAGGTCTGACTGGTGGGGGCCTGGGTAATAAGACAGTGGTGGGGAACTCAAGAAGTTAAAAAGGTTTAGCTTTAGCTATATAGTTAATAGGCCTGGTAATTAATGCATGTGGAAAGCTATTGTTCCAGGGACCGGAATGTATGACCGGACCTGCCCTGACTTCAGGAGACCCACAAGCAATTCAGCCTCTGTGCCCCGGGACTGCAAGCGACCAAGATGGTCTCTGAGCCACTGTGCCCCAGGGAGAGAATGTCGCAGCCCAGGGCCCACATAAGGAATCTCCGGTCAGCAGGTGAAGGGATGCTCGGAAAGTCAGGAACTGCAGCTTTTATCTGATCAAACTTTTCCCTGAATTCCAAACCCCTTACCTGCTTTCTCCTGAATTCCAAACCCCTCATCTACGCTTTCCTTCTCCTTATAAAAAAGGCCGACTTGAGATGAGCTGCAAGACGGCCCTTAGGGCCCGTAACGCGTCTCCTCGGGTCGCCGGCCACCCGGACGGGGCGCCGGGAGCATCGGGCCCTTGTCTCCACGCGCGGGCTCGGGGGTCAGTGGCAGCACCAACGCGGGACCCCCGGTTTCAGCATCTGCAGGGCCTGCCCCGGGTGCCTAACCCAGTGCTTCAATGCCCTCTTCTTCCTCAACAGGGGCTCAATTAAAGAGACATGACAAGTTGGTTGAGTCAGCAGATGTCACAATTGGGCAACCTGAGGGGGAAAAATAACCTCTGAAAAAATTTTCACCTCTCTAAATCCTAAAGATGCAACTGAAAAGAGATTTTTTTCATACTGTACATAGAAAGCCTGATAAATTAGAAATGTAAGTGCATTATTTCCCTCTAAAAAAATCATCGAATGCCAAGGTAAGTAACCCCCTTACCCTGTAGCCCTCGACTTAGCAGCAATGACAGTCTCCCAAGCTCTTTGCCCTCCATGAGCACTTCCTTCCAGATGACGAAAGGTAAAACCTTAACCACTTTGCTCCTGGGTGCCATAAACTAGAATTCGATCCTGGGTCTGGACCATTCATTGCTTTCTGCCTCACCTGGGCAAGGTATCCAGTCCCAGCATCCCCACAACTGACTGGAGATGTGTTAATTAGTGTGCTGACCGTTCCAGCAGCTGCTGTGAGCAGTGTGCAGATGTTAACCCTTTAAGCCTTCAGAGAACGCGCTGTGTCTGTCCATGCTTAGGAACTGGGAACCGAGGCCCACAGAGGCTCGTTCCCACAATTTGTGAGTGGCAAAGCTGGGCACTTGAATCCAGGCAGCCTGGCTCCTGGTCCATGTGTTTAACCACTGTGCTTCGCTGCCTCTCGATCTGCAGGTGGATTTTTATCAGTTGGTATGCTGTCATTGACAAGAGATAGAAACGGATTTTTGCTGTCTTAGCGAATGACGTTTCATTAGAAGGTTGCCAGAATCGCCAGGAGCGGGCTGGAAGACAGATCTGGGATAACAAACAGGGACTGAGGTCAGTCCCTAGGCTGGGCCGGGGAGAAGGAAGTGCAATAACCGTGAAGCAGGGGGGAGAGTTTAGCTGGGACATCGCTCTCGTCACTGCTGCTGCCACCACCGCCAGCTTTGGGGCAGAATTCTAACCACTCTGTCATCACATTGCAACTTAGGCAAATGTTGAATTCCTCTGATCTGCTGGGTTGTTCACCTGCCTGTGCTATGGCTGCCAAGGGATGGACAGACGGACCACTGGGCATTTGGGGCTTCTCCTGTGGGAGAGAAGTGAAGTCTAGCCTCACAATGAGACTAAACACAATGAGGAAATCTTACAAACAGTAAAGAGTTTGCTTGACAGACATCAAAATGCTAACTGTTCACTACAACTTGCAAAGATCAAAGAGATTGTGACCCTACAACTTATTTGTGCCTAAATATGGAAGTTACCAAGGAATAGATACTGCTTAGCCTTCCCACCCTCCAAATCTCTCCCAATTCCCTTGCGTAGTTGGGTAGACTTCAGTAAACAGAGGTAAACCAACTATCCCCACCCCATCCCTGAAACACAGCAGGCTAGATGCAAATTCTAGGCTCATTCCATTTAAGGAGGCTATTTTTTCCCCCAATGACTTTGTAAACCCAGAACACACCCTAGACTATTCTAAACTTGAAGCTATTTCTTACATCCTTTGTGGTATTGGTTACCCACAGCTTAGTGGTCCCAGCCCAAGCTCCAAACCATCTAACTCAGCCCATCTGACTTTCAGAAAAAATCTGATGCATTAGTTAGCTCTTAAGAAGCTCTGGGCTGTTAAAGATGTTAGAATAGGCCAACTGCCTAGATTCCTTGCACTTTCTTCCTACCCACCCTAATCAACCTGGAGCACTATAAAAAGGAACAAGACAATAGATTCAGGTGATGCTGTAGGCAGATAAAATAAAATAATTGAGAAGGTTCTGCTCTTGTTTCTTTCCACCATTGCCTTGGAGAACTCATGCCCAACACCTATGGCTGCTCACAGCTTTGGTCCAGTTGTCCTCAGGAGTAAAATCAGGGGCTCACAAAAGCTGTGCCTGTAAAGAGCTGATGCAAACAGGTGTGAACTCAGACTCTGGGCTTCTGCTTCCCCACCCCTCCCATCTTTGTCTCCTTCTAAAGTTGCCTTTTTCTGTAAGAGATAGGCAAAGTGCTGAACGAATTAGTTGTTTGTAGGCCGAGGAGTTATTGACTGTGTTTTTCCATGCCTGGTCTCTTTACCCTGGGGCTCAAACACTTCTCACCTTATAAATTCACTGGGAGTCCCACAGACTGGGGGCTGACTTTCCCATGAAACATTGCCGACAGATAACTACAACACCCGTAGGGTCTAGAAACCTCTTGGTGGGAGTATTTGAACTTGAATGTAAAACAGAGTAGATCTTGAGTGAGTAGGGAGAAAGAAAAGGCAGCTCCACTTGACAGAAAAACACTTCCCAAATTACTCCATCTCCAGAGTGGGGCCTTCTTTGTTTTTCAGTTTCTTTACTTCCAGTTTCTTTATGTCTAGCCTTCCCGCTTGCCTGTGCTTAACTTGCAGACCCTACAAAGAACTCTCCGTGTCAACATCTGTAGTCAGTCTTCTTAGTGCCCAACCGCAGATGTGAGGATGGGGCTCATGAAGCTTACGCCAGCTCACTCAACTAATGCCCAGAGTTCTCCACGCATACATATCAACAGACAGCCACTATATACATGAGGAAAACCTATAATAGAAAATGACAGTGTAAGGTGAACAAGCAGAGCTGACCGTTGATGAAACAGAGATGATAAAGGGAGCAGAATAAAATTTTGTATGTATTTGAAAGTTTATTGCAACCATAAAAAGATGCAATCAAAAATAAAAAGAGAGAACTAGGGAATCTATATTATTATTAACTTAAAAAATTAGTAAACCAGTTAATACTAAAATGGACATGGTTGAAGAGTAAAGAATGGGAAATCTTATAGAAAAGTTGAGACCTAATGAATTGAGATCTACCACCCAAATAAAAGAATTTCTGGAAAGAGTAAAGAAAACAAAAGGAAAAATGTAATCAAAGAATCATGGAAGCATAGTTTCCAGAGCCAAAGAGAGACACACTAGCAATAATGATTATATTTCCAAGATTTTTGTCTACTCATTGCTGATATATCTTATTTTATGTTCCCTTAATTACCTGCTTCTTCTGAGGTTAATTTTGTATATTCCCTAAATGTGAGAGACATAGATTTTAAAAGATCCACTTGAAACTTCTAGTTCCAATCATGATGAAGTAGCTGGTACTGGGCTTACACTCCTGCCATAAACAACTATACAACCTGGAAAATACATGTAAAGGCTTTTGTTTGCAGTTATTGGAGACAATCAGGGCAGAATAAAATTCAGGAGAGAAATGCATGTGAGGTGAGTCCATCACATATTCACTTTCTCCCTGAAGGCATTTCCCAAACTGAGGTGCAGAGAGCCCAAGCAGAGGGTGATAGTCTATTAGAGCAGAAGAAATATAAATCAGAGTTTAGACCTGCCAAGAGAACTGGCAAAGGAGAGACTGGGTCATAGGTAAGGAGAGACCTGCCGGTGAGTCCAGAAATCTAAGTAAAGCATCTCTTGTTCCTTGGCAGTTACTTAACTATTCCTGCACAGAGAGACACCCTGGAAGAAGAGCTGCAGGTTGGGAAGTAAAGGTTGGGATGCTGACACAGACAGAATGGCGATATCTTGGTGAATCCCACAGACTTTCAATCAAAATCTAAGAAAGGCGATGTCCTAGTAGTAAGTGTCAAATGTTAGGAGTCATAGCTATACCCTAAGAATAGTGCAAAACTGAGGTTAACCTGTTAAACAAATCCTAAAATTAAGCTTCTGCAGGATAAAAGTACTCCTCCAATAATGTTTTCCTTAACCTTTAAATCAATTTTATTAAGATATTGTACATACAACAAGGCATTTTACCAGCTTAGATTAATTGTAATGTTTTAACAAATGTTTAAATCCACATGACACCACTCCAATAAAAATGTAGATATTTTCTATCATCCCAATATTTCCTTCGTGACTTTTTGCAGACAATGAACCCTACTGTTTTTTTCTGGACTCAGGAAACCACTATTCTGATTTTCATCTGTAGATAAGTTTGGCCTGTTCTTTTTTTAAAAAGTATGTTTTTATTGGTTTTAGAGAGAGAGGAAAGGAGATGGAAAGAGAGAGACAGAGAAACCAATTGGCTGCCTCTTGTGCGCCTCCTACTAGAGATCGAGCCTGCAACTCGGGCCTGTGCCCTGACCCGGATGACACTCGACTAACTGAGCCACACTGGCCAGGCCTTGCCTGTTCTTTTACACCCTTTTGTGTCTGTTTCTTTTTGCTCAGCATAATGTTGGTTTTTTTAGATCATATATATTGGATATATCAGAATTTTGTTACTTTTTATTGCTGAGTTGTGTTTATCATATAAGTACAGTATAGTCATTTATCTATTGATAGGCTTTAGGTTGCTTTTATTTTTTGCTGTTGTGATTAAGCAGCTATAAACATCAATGTACAAGTATTTTTTTTGTCGACATACATTTTCATTTCTTTTATATAAATATTTAGTAGTGGAATTTCTTGGTCATAGGGTAGGTGTAGGTTTAACTAGACCAGAAAGTACCAGATTGTTTTTCAAAATGGTTGTGCCACTTTACACTCCCACTAGCAATGTGTGAGAATTCCAGGGGCTGACATTCTTGGCGACTCTTAGTATTGTCAGACCTTTACATTTTAGTCACTTTAATGGATAAGGAATACTATCCCATTAGGTTTTTTTAAATTTGTGTTTCCCTGATGACTAATGATGCTGAGTAGTGCTATTGGCCATTGTATATCTTCCTTTGTGAAGGTCTGTCCACAAGCTTTGCCCATGTTTTAAAATTAGCTGTTTGTGTTCTTATTATTGAGTTGTAATACTTCTTTATACACCCTGGATACGAGTCCTTTGTCAGATATTATATATTGCAAATATCCTCCCAGTGTGTGGCTTATCTTTTAATTTTCTTAATGGAAACTTTTGGAGAGCAGAATATTTTAATTTTTATAGAGTAATATTTATAATTTTTTTCTTTTTACCATTTGTTTGTGTTCCATCTAAAAATCTTTTGTCTAAGCTTAGGTCATAAAAACTTTCTCCTCTGTTTTTTTTTTTTTTCTACAGGTCTAATCATTTTAGCTTTTATAGGTTCATGATCCATTTTGAATAAATATTAGTTTATGTTGTGAGGTATGGGCTGAAGTTCATTTCTACCCAAACAGATATCCATTTGTTCCAAAACTATTTGTTAAAATAAGTACCATTTCCCCATTGAATTACCTTGTTGCAAGTCAATTGAACATAAATATATTTTTTCCCAGTGAATTTTCAATGTTCTATTTGGTTTTATTTCATAGTTTCAATTAATTTCCTTATTATGATTATGGTTTTCCATAAATTCTTGAGCTTCTTTCTAAAAGTGTTTTAAATGGTCAGCTAGTTTTATCATTTTTCTTGTTTCTGAGTCTGCTTTGTTAACTGATTTTTCTCCTGACTATGGGTTGCATTACCCTACTTCCTGGTAGCCTGTTAAATTATGATTGGATGCTAGGCCTTGTGATTTTTATGTGTTGAATGTGAAATTTGTTAACATCCTAAAGAGTGTCTGTTGGAGGCAGGTAATTACGTGTGGATCAGCTTGATCTGCTTGAGGCTTTCAAAAGACTTTTGTACGTGCAAGCCTCTAATTTACCCACTAGCAAGAGAACGTTTTTGGGATCTCTACTTAACATCCTCAGTGTCAACAAGGTCTCTCCACTACCATTGGTCACAGTTTGAATGTCTCTAAGCCCTACGTAAATTCTGGAAGTGTTTTAGCTTATTTTTGTTTTTGTTTCTTTAGCTTTTACAACCTAGAAGTTCATTTTCCCAGCCTCGTGGAGTTTCACTTCGTACATGTATAATTAGTATTCAGCTAAGAAATTAATAACACCCCCATGCATATTTCTGAATCATTCTTTCTGCATAGCTCTCTCCTCTCCAATACTATGTCCTGCAAATTCCAGCCACCTTAGCCTCTCAGAGATCCTAATTATGTCTTCTCAACTCAGCAAAACCACCTTTATCTGCTTGAGTTTCTTTTCCTAGTGCAAAAGTCTGGAAGTCTTTTTCTGGCAAAAGGTTAGGGTGAACAGAGCATGAGACGTGTAGAACATAATGTCAGGTTTAATGTATGTGAACTTGGCGTGCCAGAGTGAGGATGCATAATGGAATAGATGCAATATTTGAAGAAATAACAACTGAGAATTTTCTAAATCTAGTGAAAGACCTCAACCTACAGATTTACATAGCTCAGGCAGAATAAAAAAAAAAAAAATGAAAAACTCATGAAGATTTTAACATTTATACTTTATTACAGTGTATTTAAATTAATAATTATAATTAATAATTTTGATATAATAGTCAAAATGCTGAAAAATAAAAAGTAAAAAATCTTAAACATTTAAAGAAAAATGACCAATAAGAGCAAAAACAAAAACCAACAAGATTGCTGATTTTTAATATGAAATGTAAAAGCCAGAAGATATTGGAATGGGATATTTAAGGTGTGAAAACAAATAAATAGGGCTTCTAACTTAGGATCACATACACCATCAAAAATATCCTTTAAAAATATGGGCAAAATATAGATGTTGTGTTGCAAAGTGCTGAGAGGATTCATTTTCAGCAGACCTATGCCACAGTAAATACTGAGGAGAAATAAAAGGCTGAATGTGTTTGGCTGTTTAGAAGCCCAACACATTAGAAACAATAAAGAGCACAAAAGAGAATAAATAAGTAGGCAAATATGAATTCATATTGACTTTTAAAAACAATATAATAAAAATGTCTTATCAGACTTAAAACATATAAAAGTAAACTATGGGACAGCAATAGCACAAAGAAGGTAAAGGGGAATCCATGGAGCTAAACTGTTATGTTTATTGCATTCTTGGGAAAATGGTATAATTATTCATTTAAATTAATAATTTAATTTAATTTAATACTATAATAAGTTAAGTATAAACATTAAAATCTTCAGTATTTAAAAGAATATAAATAAAATGTTTAAATATCCATATAAAAGAACACTAGAAGAAGCTACAATTAAGTAAGCAAAAAGAGGAGAAATATACAAATACGAGCAAACTGGATGGACTTCAAAGGGAGCAAGACAAGAATAAAAACAAAGAACACATGGAACAAAGAGAACACAAAAACACAAAGTGGAGGCTTAACGTTGACTAGACCAGTAATATTAAATACAAATCATTTAAAGAATATATTATAAATGCAAAGTATTAAAAGTTATAATTAAAAGAAAAAGTTTGTCAAAATAAACAAATAAACCTCAACAATATGTCTTTTATAAATGATAACTTTCATTAAAAGCCACTGAAAATTGAAAATAAAATGATAAAAAAGAAAATTCTATGTAATCATTAATGCAAGGAAAGCTAATATAAATATGTTAATATTTAGTAAAATAGACTTTAAGGCAAAAGATATTATAAAATATAAAGAGGTATATTTTGTAATGATAAAAAGGCCAACTCAGTAGAACGGTAAAATATTGCACTCACTAACACACTTTTAAAATATATAATACTAAAGTTGACAGAAATAAAAGGAGAAGGAGGTAAATATACAGCAATGCTTGGGGATTTTAACATACCTTTCTAAGTAACTCATTGAAATAGGAATCACAAAATCGATTAGGATGTAGGAGATTTGATATATATAATTAGTCAACATGACCAACTTTATAATATAGGACACTATGTCCAACAACTGGGGAATATACATTTTATTTCACAGGGACATGGGTGTTTAGTAAAATAGGCTATATCCTGGGCCAAATGCAAATTTCAATAAATTTCAAAAGTTTGAGATAATACAGTGTATTTCCTCTGATCACTGGGTGTTCAATTAAAAATCAACATCAAAAAGTTAATTTAAAAAATCTCTAAATGCTCTACGAATTTTAGGAGAAAATAAAATACTCCTAAATAAACCTTTCTTGGCTCAAAGAAAACTCACACTGGAAATTACACAATAATTTGAGCAGAATGATAATAAATATGACAAATTAAATTTACAGAATGCAGCTAAAGCAGTGCTTTAAAGAACATTCCTAGCTCTACATAAGTTTTAAATTCAATAAGCAGAAAAAGAACATAAAATTAAACCCAAGGAAAATAAAAGGAAACAATTCATTTAAGAAAACGAGTCAATGAAAGAATACAGCCATAAAAAGAGAAAAGCAACCAAGTCAAGGGGTTGGTTACTTGAAAAATTAATTAAATGGATAAGCCTATAGTAAATAATAAGGCAAATAAGAGAGAAAACACAAATTACTATTATTACAAATGAAAATAAATATCATTACATTACTAGAAACATTAAAGAGATAAGGAGGGGGTATTAGCAATACTTTTATGACAATAATATTTATAATTTACATGAAATGTATAAATTCCTTGAAAAATACAACTTATCAAACCTTGCAAGAGAAGAAATAGAAAATGTAAATAGTGCTATATTTATTGAAGTAATTGAATCAGTAATTATAAACATTTACACAAAGAGACTTTCCGACTCAGATTACATCACTAGTGAATTCTATGAACAGTTTAAAAAGAAGTATGCCAATTCTACAGAAATATCTCCAGAGAATAACAATAGAGGAAACACTTCCCAACTCGTTTTATGAAAATCTGGCAAAGACATTCAAATAAAAGAAAATTATATACTACTATCTCCAAAGAACATAGAAGCAAATATACAGAAAACAACAACAAATAAAATCCACTAATATATAAAAATAATAACATAGCCTGACTAAGTGGAATTTATTCCAAGAATAAAAGGCTGGTTAATAGTCAAAATTAATCAATATAAATTACCTTCTTTCAGAAAAAAAGAGAAACTCCATATGATTAATAGCTGTAGAAAAATACTTGATAGAATTCAGTATCATTTATGATTTTAAAAACTACCAGCAAATTAGAAATAGAAGGAAACTTCATTAAATTAATAAAGAGTATTCACAAAAACCTTATGATATCATCATACTTAAATAATAAAATAGTAAATGCTTTTCTCCGAGTTAGGGAACAAACTACCATTTTTATTTAACATTGCTGTGGTGGTCCTTTTTATTTAAATAGGTGTGAAAGCAATCAATATGGGAAAAGAAATACAACTGTTATTATTCACTGATGACATAATTGTGTGAGTAGAAATCCCAAAGAATGTATTTTAAAAAATCTATTATATATAATAAGTGAATTAAGCAAGTTTGCTGGATACAATGAACATATACAAGCTCAATTGAATTTCTGTACATTAGCAAAAATAGTGGAAAGTAAAAACCATTTATAAAATACTACCACAAAACAGCAAATACTTAGTAATTAACCCAGTAAAAAATGGATAAGACCCCTAGCTGAAAATTACAAAACATTACCGAAAGAAATTTAAGTGGACCTAAGAAAATGAAAGAATATCTCATGTTCCTGGACTGGAAGACTCAATATTAAGATATGAAATCTGTCCAAAGTGATCTATAGATGCAGTGCAACCCCCCAATTTTATTTTTAGTAGAAGTCAACAAGCCTGTTCTAAAATGTACACGGCCAATCAAATGACCTAGTATATCCAATGCAATATTGAAAAAGAACGAAGTTAGAGTACTTGCACCACTAGACATTTTTATTATAAATGTACAGTAATCAACATGGTCTTTAAATGTGAATAGATAAACATACCAATGGTATAGAACAGAGTCCAGAAACAGTCTTGCATGCATGACATGCATGGTTATCTAATTTTTAACAGTCTCCACTGTCATTCAGAAGGAGAAGAAGATCTTCCTTTTAACAAACAGTTCTGGATCAATTGAGTATCTACATGGAAGAGAGGAAAACTCGGTCCCTACCTCAGGTATACACAAACATTAATTTCAGGTGGATTTTAGACCTAAATATGGGAAATAAGACAATCAATTCTGGGCAAAAAAAAAAAAAGAAAAAAAGAATATATTCATGAATCTGGGTCAAAGATTTCCTGAACAAGGCACAAAATGTGTCAAGCATAAGAAGAAAAGATTGATACATTGGACTTAATTAAAATTAAGACCTTTCCTTCATCAAAAGGCAACATCAGAAAAGTCAAAAAACAAGCCACAGGCTGAAAGGAAATGTCTGGAACTCACCTAGCAATAGGCTCATATCCTGAATCATATCAAGAACCACAAATCAATAAAAAATCAAGAACTCAATTTTTAAAAAATCGGCAGAAGACATAAAGCTCAAGTACTTCATAAAAGATCACAAAAGAAGCTGTGCAAATGATCAATCGACACATAATAAAGTTTTCAACATCATTAGGTATCAGAAAAGCAAATTAAACCACAGTGTGATATCACTGCATTCACATGCGAATGGCTAAAAGGAGTAAAATATTATCAAGGATACGAAGCACGTGAAATTCTCTCATGTTACTGGTGGGTTCTCAACGCCAGAGACAACCTGGCGGTGGGCGCGAAACACGTTCCCTCTCCAGCCTGCAGCTGAGTCCACGCCTGGCAGAGCCGAGCGCCGCCGGCCGCCGGCCGAGCAAGGCGCCCGCAGCAGCCCTGCGCCTGCTCCCAAGCTGGGAAGATCCACGCGCCCGTGGGCGTGGATGGGTAAGCAGACTGGTGTGTTCACACAGTGGCTATGACACAGCCACAGTCCTGACCCGCACGGCGGGATTCAATCCTAGGGACATAGTTTTGAGTTACAGAAGGAAGGCATAAAGGACTGTGCACTTTTGACACCATTTATCTGACATTTAAAACCAGGGAAAAATATATTTTGATAGAAGTCAAAAGAATGGTTATGCCTGGCGGTGGGATGGTGGAAGGGGAGCTGAGGAAGCCTCTAGAATGCTAGAAATAGTCTATGTTCTGATCTGAGTTGTAGTTAAATGGGTTGGACTCACATATACAAGGCACAGGTCAGATCTGGGCATTTTCCCACGTGCAAGTCGTACTTCAGTTAAAATGTGACGGAGGAGAGGAGGACCCCCGCTTGACACCCGATGAAATTTCAGCATACTTACTGTGGCTAAGAAAAACCCCAAAAGCCGCAAGGAGAAAGACAAGACGGTCCGAGAAGCGGCTGGATGGACCACCCAGGCCTCGTTAGCACGGGCGTCGGGGCCGGAGAGGCCCTGGAGGAAATGCCCGCGGGCCGCGCTGCACTCAGGCCTCTCACCAGCCAAGCACGACGCCGTCCCCTGCGCGGGCGGGCCCACCGGGCTTAGGAAGAAGGCCTCGACAGGATCGAGTGAAATAAAAATAACCAGAAGGGAGAACAGGTGTCTCAGCAGTGTCAGAACGGGGCTCGGAGGCGAAGCGACGGGGCGAGAGGGGAGCAGGAGCCACCAGGCCACGGCCCTTAATCACATTTCCCGCGCTGGGGCCCAAGCACCCCACTCGGTTCCACTAAAATGACACTCCTATCATCATAATTCTGTAAATGTGGCTTACTGATTTCAATTTTGAACCGTTTCATAAAAGAAAACCAAAAACAATGAAGTACCGTTATAGACTGGAGCGTAATCATTGCCTCGATAACATAAAAATAATGATATAACTAACAACACGTGCGATGTGGCGGGAGAAGAGCAGGAGACGGAAACGAGTTATTGGCTCCGAACTTAATACAGGGGCCAATAAGTGGTGTCTACTTTAATAAATCAGGAATGAGATATTTAAATACATTATTTAGCCTGAGAGGCAGCCAGTAGAAAGAACAAAATACATAACCAGTGAGAGTTGGGAGATGATGTAGAGAAAGGAGACGGGGGTCAAGAGTGATAAATTCCTTCTTTCATATTGGAGGGTGGTCAATAAATGGGTTTAATGTGGCAAATAGAAATGCAAATGTATAAGCACATTATTTAACAGGACAATGGTGACCAGGGAAGGAAGACTTGTTCAGGCAGGTTTCTCTGGAAAGTTCCCAGAGGGCCTCTAGCAGCCCCAGACAATGATGGTGAGGAGAGCAGGGGCAAGCTAGAGAGCAGGGGAGAGTTAGAGAGCAGGGGAGAGCAGGGGAGAGGTAGAGAGCAGGGGAGAGCAGGGGTGAGCTAGAGAGCAGGGGAGAGCAGAGGAGAGCAGAGGAGAGCTAGAGAGCAGGGGAGAGCAGGGGGGAGGTAGAGAGCAGGGGAGAGCTAGAGAGCAGGGGAGAGTTAGAGAGCAGGGGAGAGGTAGAGAGCAGGGGAGAGCAGAGGAGAGCAGAGGAGAGCTAGAGAGCAGGGGAGAGCAGGGGAGAGCTAGAGAGCAGGGGAGATCAGGGATGAGCTAGAGAGCAGGGGAGAGCTAGTGGTGCGGATTTCAGAGCAAGGCCTTCACCCAGCCTCCATGCCACCGGAGACCAAGCCTTGAGGAGAGGGTGCTATGACAGAAACCTCGTACAGGTTCAGAGGAAAGTTCCCTGAGCCAGCATGTGGGTGAGGCGGCAGGTGTGACCCAGGCCCGGGAGAGGGACTGAGAAGCTCTGCCCTCCTCTCCCCCTGCCCAGTCTCCTGGGTCAGGGGGCCTGGGTGAGCCCTGGTGGTCTGAGAGCTGAAGAGGGGGACAGTGGACATGCAGCAGCTACCACTGGAACGGATGGCAGTGATCAACGCCCAGGACATGAGGGCGTAGTGCCAGGACTGGCCACAGGCCGCAGGCGCCCGCCGACCGCAACGCTGTGAGTCCCAGAGCACAGATGCCGCTCTGGGGGGAGGGTTCAAAGGTAAGAAATTCAGAGTCCATTGAGTTTAAATCTGAAATGACTGAGCAAACCCTGAAGTGAGTTTACTAGAATTGACAAGATTTAGGTTTTCTGTGTCCAAACATAATGGGGAAATGAAATACAGATTAATTTGAGTTACAGAAGATAGAAGAGTTACTGTTTTTTGCATAATCCAGTGTGTGACTATAATATTCAAACTCCATGTAGTTCTATAATTACAAATAATAGACTATTATATATTGACCTGATGGAATACTGTACAGTACTTAAAACTGAAATAAATCTGTAAGCACTGTCCTAGAAAGATGTTAACAATATATTACACTTTTAAAAAGTTGCATAATGATATGTACAATATGATACCAATTATATAAAACACACGTAAACATGTACACATGTATATGTACACACACACACACACACACACACACACACACGAGCTTTTAACAGTGATTAACCCTGGGGATAGTATTGGGGGGGGGCAAAACAGGATAATTTTGTAACTATATATGGGACAGTTGTTAATGAGACTTACTGTGGTGATCATTTCCCAATATGCACAAATACTGCATCATTATGTGGTACACCTGAAACATATATAATGTTATATGTCAATTATACCTCAAAAATGATACTATTACTTTTGAATTATAAATTTCTATAGTTTTTTTAAACAGCTAGCAAACATTACTGACACGTATTTTTAAAAAATAGGAGATGTGCCCGGGTTGGTTGGCGCGTCAACCTGTACACAAAAGGTGCTGGGTTCGATTCCCAGTCAGGGCACATACTCAGGTTTCGGGTTTGGTTCCCCCCTCCCCCTGGGGGGCTTGGTAGGGTTGTCAACCAATCCCTGTTTCTCTCTCACATCGAGGTTCCTCCTCTCTCCCCCTTCCTCTCTCTAAAATCAATACACACTCGGATGGTGGAAGCCCTATTTAAAAAATTAAAAAATAAACCAAAAATGAATTTTTAAAAATAGATGTGAATGACACAGAGTAGGCAATCAACAAGTGTTAGCTACTATTGAGAGAGGGTAGCACCCACTGAGGCTACTCTGTGTCAGGAGTGAGATTAGGTACTTTCTCATAAATACCTCATCTCATGCCCCCTAGCTGCCGGGTGCGGGAGCTGACCGCGGGACCTCACCTGGCGACCCTCAGCTGGTCCTCTTTCTACCACCCGGGACACCTGCCCCTCTCCAACAGCTGCCCTGGCCCTCTCCCACAGCCCCCCTTGCCCCTTTCCAATAGCCCCCCTGCCCCTCTCCCACAGCCCCCCCTGCCCCTCTCCCACAGCCCCCCCTGCCCCTCTCCCACAGCCCCCCCTGCCCCTCTCCAACCTCTCCCACAGCCCCCCCTGCCCCTTTCCAGTAGCTCCACCTGCCCCTCTCCCACAGCCCCCCTGCCCCTCTCCAACCTCTCCCACAGCCCCACTTGCCCCTTTCCAATAGCTCCACCTGCCCCTCTCCCACAGCCCCCCTGCCCCTCTCCAACCTCTCCCACAGCCCCACTTGCCCCTTTCCAATAGCTCCACCTGCCCCTCTCCCACAGGCCCCCCTGCCCCTCTCCCACAGGCCCCCCTGCCCCTCTCCAACCTCTCCCACAGCCCCCCCTGCCCCTTTCCAATAGCTCCACCTGCCCCTCTCCCACAGCCCCCCTGCCCCTCTCCCACAGCCCCCCTGCCCCTCTCCCACAGCCCCCCCTGCCCCTCTCCCACAGCCCCTCCTGCCCCTCTCCAACCTCTCCCACGGCCCCACCTGCCCCTTTCCAATAGCCCCCCTGCCCCTCTCCCACAGCTCCCCCTGCCCCTTTCCAATAGCCCCCCTGCCCCTCTCCCACAGCCCCCCTGCCCCTTTCCAATAGCCCCCCTGCCCCTCTCCCACAGCCCCCCCTGCCCCTTTCCAATAGCCCCCCTGCCCCTCTCCCACGGCCCCACCTGCCCCTTTCCAATAGCCCCCCTGCCCCTCTCCCACAGCTCCCCCTGCCCCTTTCCAATAGCCCCCCTGCCCCTCTCCCACAGCCCCCCTGCCCCTTTCCAATAGCCCCCCTGCCCCTCTCCCACAGCCCCCCTGCCCCTTTCCAATAGCCCCCCTGCCCCTCTCCCACAGCCCCCCTGCCCCTTTCCAATAGCCCCCCTGCCCCTCTCCCACAACATGCAGTCGCAGACCCGGCTGCTCTCTGGGCCCCTGGCGCGGGCTGAGCGAGGAGCCCAGGGCGGCCCCACGGGGGGGGGGGGGGGCGCAGCCAGAGGGGGGCTAGGGCGGGAGCAGCGGGGGCAGGCGCCGTGTCTGCGGAGGGGGGGGGTGGGGATTAGTCGTAAGGTATCTGCCTGGGCGATGGGCACTCCGCTTTCGTTTATTCTGAGCCCGCCAAGCTCACGGGTCTGGATTGAAGAAAACCACGCTGCGTGAACACTGCTCGTTCAGCTGCCCCCTCCCCCCATCTTCACCTCTGCGTGTGGGAGCAGCACCCGCCAAGCCCTGCCCGCGGGGCGCTTTGGGAAGGGGGCCCCCAACTCCTGTCACCGGAAAGGCGGGCGGCCAGGAGGCCTGGAGCAGGAGGCAGGGCCCGAGGGGCAGAGGTGCGGGAAGGGAGGAGGCGGGGCTGAGAGGGCAGAGGTGCGGGGAGGGGAGGAGGCGGGGCTGAGAGGGAGAGGTGCGGGGAGAGGAGGAGGCGGGGCTGAGAAGGCAGAGGTGCGGGGAGAGGAGGAGGCGGGGCTGAGAGGGAGAGGTGCGGGGAGGGGAGGAGGCAGGGCTGAGAAGGCAGAGGTGCGGGGAGGGGAGGAGGCGGGGCCGAGAGGGCAGAGGTGCGGGGAGAGGAGGAGGCGGGGCCGAGAGGGAGAGGTGCGGGGAGAGGAGGAGGCGGGGCCGAGAGGGAGAGGTGCGGGGAGAGGAGGAGGCGGGGCTGAGAAGGCAGAGGTGCGGGGAGAGGAGGAGGCGGGGCTGAGAGGGAGAGGTGCGGGGAGGGGAGGAGGCAGGGCTGAGAAGGCAGAGGTGCGGGGAGGGGAGGAGGCGGGGCCGAGAGGGCAGAGGTGCGGGGAGAGGAGGAGGCAGGGCCCGAGGGGCAGAGGTGCGGGAAGGGAGGAGGCGGGGCTGAGAGGGAGAGGTGCGGGGAGAGGAGGAGGCAGGGCTGAGAGGGAGAGGTGCGGGGAGAGGAGGAGGCGGGGCCGAGAGGGCAGAGGTGCGGGAGGGGAGGAGGCGGGGCTGAGGGGCAGAGGTGCGGGAGGGGAGGAGGCGGGGCAGAGAGGGCAGAGGTGCGGGGAGGGGAGGAGGCAGGGCTGAGGGGCAGAGGTGCGGGAAGGGAGGAGGCGGGGCCGAGAGGGCAGAGGTGCGGGGAGGGGAGGAGGCGGGGCTGAGGGGCAGAGGTGCGGGGAGGAGAGTAAGAGGGGCGGGGAGAAGGGGCCAGAGGGGAGAGGAAGAGTGGATCTGCAGGAGCCCCCATGATAGATGCGCCTCGCTTTCCCATTAAGCAGCAGCCGCCTCCTCCACGACGACACAGGGGGCCCCCTGTGCATTTCAGCCTCTGGTTTTCCGCCACCTCCCAGGGGACCGGCTTCTCTCCTCCGCCTCCCAGCCCTTGGCTGGCCCCACCCCGGCCTGCTCAGTGCTGGGCTCCCCAGCTGCTCTGGGCCCCGCACCCGGGCGCGTTGCGGGAGCCCGTCACCCTGGCAGGTTGCGGGAGCCCGTCACCCGGGCGTGTTGCGGGAGCCCGTCACCCGGGCGCGTTGCGGGAGCCCGTCACCCGGGCGCGTTGCGGGAGCCCGTCTCCTGGCTGCGCCCGCGCCCCGCGCCTGCTCAGGGTCACCGGTTCAGCGCGGCCCGGGCGCTCGGGCGCTGCTGCGGGCTGCCCAGCTCTGCCTCCCTGCGGGCCCCCCTCAGAGCCCAGCGCCCAGCCTGGAGAGTCTGCCCCTCCTCGGCTTCACCCGGAGCCTCGTCGTCCAAGCCGCGTGCTCAGGCGCTTCTTGTTGGTCTACGTAAGACCTCGGGGTTTCCCCATTGCCATTTTACTCGGTTTTCCCAGACAATCTGGTCCTTTCTGCTGTCCTTGGATACTTAATTTGCATTAATTTATTCTGCCGATTCCTCTTTGGTTTCTTGTATTTTTCTCAATTTCCTTTCCCTTTTAACATATTGGAGACAGCAGCATCTTTATTAACCAGGAAGAAACATTACAGAAAACATTTTTCTCTTTTGAAATGTTATAGCCAGATGTAGAAATAATAAATGAGGTCTAGGGATAAATGCCGGGTGCCAGATAAAGGGGATTAAGACATGAACAGTCTTTAAAAGCAAAATCAAGTCAAGCTGAAAGTCCACATGGTGTCTTGGGACAAAGGGAGGGAGGAGGTGGAGGGATTAGGTTAAAGTCAGGAGCACTGAGGAAGGGCGCAGAGCTGAGCTCAGACCAGAAAGGGGGGGGGCAGGAGGGCCGCGGCCACGGCCAAGCCCTCCTAGCGTCAGGAGGCTTTGGCCCTAAGACAGTGGCTGAATCTCTTTTCCCTTCTCCATGGCTTGGGACATCAACAGCCTCAGATGGTGCTTGCCTGGTCCCCGGCCTGATGGAGGACGGCAGGCCCGTTTAGCAGGCAGCCCCTCTGATTGCTGCCCCACTCCAGCTCCAGCAAACGAGAAGGTACATGCACAAATCAAATTCCCCCTCGGAGCTAGCACGGTCCGACTAATGGGATTTCAAGCTCCCCCTCTCCCTGCCCCCTGAGCCTTCACCTACTTGCTGATGTCTCAAATTCTTTTAACAAGGGAAAAAGTCTTTCATGCCACAATTAGGGATAAAAGACATAAAAGGCAAACGCCTGGCTGAGCTCCAGTTGGGGAGTCATCAATCAGCCCTTGGACTATAAATTACTAACATCCGATTCTTCCTGGTAGGAAAGAGGGAAGAGATGCTATTGACACCTGAAGTGGGGGGTTGCCAAAGAGATGAGGGCAGAGGAGGGGCGAATTCTTCCAGGTATGCGACCTTAAGGTGAGAGGGAAAGAGGGAGACAGAGGACGCTAGTGGCACTGCTCACAATTCTCGGAGGCAGGCGTTTGTGTTCTCCCCATTATGCGTGAGAAGGAAACTGAGGCTCAGAC
Organism: Miniopterus schreibersii; assembly: GCF_964146895.1. Classification (NCBI taxonomy): domain Eukaryota; kingdom Metazoa; phylum Chordata; class Mammalia; order Chiroptera; family Miniopteridae; genus Miniopterus; species Miniopterus schreibersii. The sequence goes on along the minus strand of NC_138112.1, from coordinate 5,508,126 downwards.
ATGTCAAGTGACCATTCCCAGGGCCAGTGGCTGCTAAACTATGGATCAGTTTGCTCGTGAACCTAGAGGTTCTGACTGCAAGGCCAGGGATCTTTAAGGGATACTAAAGCTACAGAAAGAAAGTGTTAACAAAAGAAATACCCTACAAACTTTCAGCATTTTGCCTTGGCTGAGGCTTGCTCCCTTTGAAACGGGGGAAGACGCAGGCATCTGTGTGTGGAGTAATTGAGGAGGAACTGCCAAGGCGAGCAGCGGGCTTTGCATGATTTATGAAGACTTAAGAAAAAGAAGTGGAGTGTTGACTTTGTAAAAAGGGAGCTCTCTTTTTTCTGGGTATCTGATATTTGAAGTACCCCCACATTTTCGTTCACTTACCCTCTTCTCACAAAATCCCATTGACCTTCCCTTCCCAACTGACCTGGGTAGTCCAGGGCTTCAACTATATCTAGTTGAGTACAAATATTTATGCTTATTTTTCTTAAGAAAACTTTTATTGAAGTATAACACTCACATAAGAATCTGTACAAAACATAAAACTATAGCTGCATAAATGATCATAAAACAAACCCCGTGAGGCTGTCACCAGACTGGAAATAAAATACCTCCAGTGCCCCAGAAGTCCTTCCATGCCCCTGCTTGTCACTGCTCTCTCTCCTCTCCAGGGTTACTCCTGTCCTGGTTTCTAAGGTTAGAGATCAGTATTGCCTATTTTTGGACTTTCTATGAATGGAGTCATACAATATACATTAGTTTGTGTTTGACCATGTTGGTCAGCATGATATGTGTGAGATTCACCCGTTACTGTTGTAGCTCTAGTGTGTTTACCTTCAGTGCCGTGTGGGTTACCACTGTACAAACGTCACACACGCATGTATCTGCTCTACCGCTGGCAGAGTTAGGGTGGCTTCCAGTTTAGGGCTGTTATGAATAATGCCTGTAAACACCCTTGTGCATGTCTTTTGTTCCCTATGTTCATATTTCTGATGGATATATACTTGGGATTGAAACTGCTGGGTGACAGAAGATGTTTAAGTTTAGTAATTAATACCAAACTGTTTTCCAAGTAATTGTACCAAAGTGGAGTTCCGTCAACAAGTGTGAGTGTTCCAGTTGCTCCACGTTGGCCCAGGACCTTGTTATTGCCAGTCTTCATAACTTCAGCTACTCTGCTAGATGCGTAGTAGTATTTCACTGTGTTTTTCATTTTCATTTTCTTGATTACTAATAATTGATGATTTATCAAATATGTTTACTGGTCGTTACAATGTCCTCTTTTATGAAGGACCTCTCATCCATTTTTCTCTTGGATTATTTGTCTTTTTCTTATTGGCTTGTGAGAGTTCTTTATATATTTTGGATCGAGTCCTTTGTCAGCTTGCAAATAACCTCTCTGGCTCCATGAATTTTTCCTCTCAGTATCTTTTGATGAATAGAAGTTCCTAATTTTAATGTAGTCCAATTTATCAGTCTTTTCTTTCATGGTTAGTACTTTTGTGTTCTTTTAAATAATTCTTTTTTCTCCCAGGTTTATAGAGATAATGCTCTACATCCCCGGATAGAAGCTTCATGGCATGGCCTTTCACTGTACACATACAAACCACCCGAAATTAATATTTGTATATGCTTAGGTGTAAAGGTCATTTTAATTTGCTCCATATAAATATTCAAGAGTTTCAACAACGTTTATAGAAAAGATTATCCTATTTCCACTACTCGGCAGTGTTAGAAACCAACACCCATGCATGCATGGTATTTTCTGGACTCTTCTGTTCCATTGGTCTATTTAACGATTTCTGTGCTAACATCATTCTGCCTTAATTGGCGTAGCTTCTACCTTTTTGTTCTTTGTCAACAATGTCTTAGTTTCTTGACCTTTTGTACTTCTCTATAAATTTTAGAATCAGATTTTCAATTTAAAAAAGACAAAAAAAGAAGAAAGAAAAATTCATTGACATTTTGATTTTGATTATAGCTAAACCTGGGAATAATATTTTTGCAATATTTAGTTTTTAATGCTTAAAAATTATATATATATTCCAATCAATTTAGATTTTTTTCAGTAATATTTTTCTTTTTTGTGTTTGTATAGAAATCTTTAATATATTTTATTAGATTTATTCCTAGGTATTTCATATTTGCCGATGCTATTATGAATGTATTATAATTACCTAAAAAATAAATCATATTTTTTTTTGTTGCTATTATACTTGATTTTTGTATATTGACTCTATATTCAGCAACCTTGCTAACTAATTTTAAAATTTATATTGTATGTCACTTGTAATTGAAAAATAAAAAAATCATTAAAAATTAAAATAAAAAATAAAATTCTTATTACTTATTTATATATTCTTTTTTATTTTCTGTGTACAAAATAGTAGCATATGCAAATGTTGACAGTTTTAGTTATCTCTTTACAGTTGTTATCTTTTTTTTCTTGGTGCACTGGCTCGAATCTCTAGTACAATTTTGAACGAAAGCATATCTTGTCTTCTTTCTTTCTTAAAAGGCTTCAAAGGGAAAGCAATGTTTTTCATTAAAAACTGTTTGCTGTTTTTATAGCTACCTTTCTCATAATTTTTTTCTGTTTTTGTTTTGCTTAGCGCTTTTGTCATCAATGGGTGCTGGATTTTATTAATTATTCTTCCTAGTTCTATTGAAATCATATTACATTTATTCTTTATTCTGTTAATATTCTTTATTCTGTTAATATTTTCAAATACGGAACACACTTTGCAATTCTTAATAAACTTTTCTTTGTCTTAATGGTCTTGTTTTCACATATTTCTGAATTCTGTTTGATGATATCATGTTTAGAATTTTTGAATCTAGTTTTGTGAGTGAGATGGATTTTAACTTTTCCCTTCTTGTAATATACTTGTCAGCTTTTGATATAAAGCTTTGTTAACACCTTAAATGAGTTGAGGAGTGTTCTCTATTTTTAAAGTCTCTGGAAGAGACTTTAAAACTTGTAAATGTATTGCTATCTCTTCCTTAAATGTGGTACATCACTACGGAAGACATCTAGGTGTGTTTGTGCATGTGAACATTTCTAACTATAGATTTAATTTCCCCATTAGAAATAGAATGATTCATGTTTTTTCTTTCTTCCTGTGTTAGTTTTAGTAAGTTCTATTTTTTAAGGAAAATGTCCATTACAGCTATAGCTTCAAATGTATTGGTATAAAATTATTTATAAGAGCTTTATGTTTTCTTTAGTTCTGTAGAATCTGTAATAATGTCACCTTTTCGTTCCTAATATTAGATGATTGCTTTTGTACTTAATCAGAAGAAGTGGATTTTTTCAGATCCTAGGGCTCAATGGAAGTGGAAATGCTAGTGTGGATTTCTTTCAGCTCTGTGTTACTGTTCCCAGAACCTAGTCCTGATCTCCTACATCACCTTTAGACACCAACTCCCCAGGTTAAGACAGGCAGAGGGATTCTCCCTAAATACAACAGCCATCAGCACCAACCTTTTCTTTCTGCAGCTCCATGTTGGTTTAATTTTAGACAAAAATTTATATATTTTACTCTGTTATTAAAGTATGTTATACATACCCAAAAGTGTATATATCATATAACTCATGAACTCTCAGAAACACACTTGTATAACCAGATGTGTTTATTAAAACCAAAACATTAATGGCACCCTAGAAACCTTCTCGTCCTTCTTTCTGGTTATATCCCCTCCAAGGTTAACCACTATTCAGACTTCAAACAGCATTGATTGGTTTTGCTTTTACATAAACATCTGGCTTCTTTCACTCAAAATTATGTCTTTGAGAACCACTCCTATTGTTGGATGTAGTACTAGAATGCTTATTCTCTTTGCAGCATAATATAGCATAGTGTTAACACGCCATAATTTATTTACCTGTTCTACTGTTGATGGGCATTGGGGTACTTTCCAGATTGGTACAATTACAAATAGTTATACTCTGAACACTCTTGCGCAAATCTTTTGGTGAGCACATGCATGCATTTCCCTTGAATATCTACTTCAGAGTGAAATTGCTGTCATATGGTTTGCATATGTTCCACAACAGTGTAAATGACATACCACCAACGAGTTTTACAAAGTGACTCTGTTACTCTACTCCTTACTACCAGTGTATGAGAGTTACATTTGTTCTGCATCTGTGCCAACACTTGATAGTTTCTGTCTTTTTCATCCTACTATTTGGCTGCATGTGCAGTGTAGTGCACTGTGCTTTTTAAATGGAATGTTCCTGGTGTCTAAATGAAATCAGGTATCTTTTTGTATATTTGTTGGCCACTTGGATATCTTCTTCTGTGTTTATTCAAGTCTTTTGTTATTGGGTTAATATTTATTTTTACTATTATAAGTAATAATGTATGTTCATGATAGAAGATTTGGAAAACACTGAAGAGTATAAAAACAAAATAAAAATCAAGTATAATTCTATTACTATTTAAATAACTAAGTATTTATAGTTCTACCACATTATAGCATATAATATAGTAGCTATGGTTATAAAGTAGCTATAAAATAATGTAGTAGTTATGTTTATACTGTTCAAAACCATTTCATTGTCTTCTATTTTATTTAGGGTCCTCCAAATGCACAAATAAATTGGAAGTGAAGGGAAATTTTTCTCTCAGCCTTAAAGGCTGTTGAGGACAATAGGCCCTTAATCTCCTGCCTGATCAGAGACCCCACTAGTTGGTTACAGGATGAAGGCTTTTCCCCGCCTTCTCTGTGATTTGAAGAAGGCACAGTAGGGGGATCACTTATGCAAAGTTGTTCCCTTTCCAGGTTAATGGCATCGCCACCTGCCCCCTTCCTGAGCCAGGTACCCAAGTCAACTCCAGCTCCAGTTATTTCACAAGGCTACATTTTCACCAACCCCGGACCCTCCTTCCCCATTGCAGTTCCCTAATTAGAGTCCAACCTGTCTTCAGAATTATCTTCATGCCTCTTCACTGATTCTTCTCACCCTCTTCTTATCCTCCCTCCCTCCCTCCCTCCCTCCCTCCCTCCCTCCCTCCCTCCCTCCCTCCCTCCCTCCCTCCCTCCCTCCCTCCCACCTCAGTCTCTCTAAAATGCAAATCCAACTACATCTCTGGCCTGCTTATCCCATCCAAGAGGCTTCCCAGGGCTCCTGGGCAAGGTCCAGCTCCTTCGCGTCGTTTGTGTGGGCCTCTCTTAACCTGTCCCTGCTCTCTCTGCCTCAGCTCCTGCCACAAAGCCCTTGTGCAGAGCTTTTGTTCAAAGTCTTTCTGCTGGAGATGCCCTCACCTGGCTTCTCAGCCTGGGCTTTGAAATCCTGTGCACATTTTCAAGGCCCGGGTCAAGTGTGTTCTGAGTGCCCGGCAGGATTAATCTGCCCTCTCTCAGCTGGTCGTACAAACCACTCAGCCCACTGAACTGTTCTCGTTTCTTTCTCACCCTAGTTACACAGCGCGTTTCTCAAGCCTTCATTTCTTGCATCCTGAGCATTTGGCACAAGGTCTGGCATATGATAGGTGCCTAGTAAACATTTAAGAACTGTCTAAAAGAAGTAATAAAAGGTAAAAAGAAGGGAACTAGCATTTGTTAAGAACTTGCCATGTAGCAGACACTTTACCTGTGTTATCTCTTTTCAACTTCCCAACAGTCCTGTGAATTAGGTAAGGCTACTTCCATTTCTATGAATGAGAAAATTAAGGCGCTGAGAAGTTTAATAATTTACTCGAGGTGACACAGCTAGTAAGTGGCAAAACCAGGAAAGAAATCTGTCTGGAAACAAAGCTGCTTGTTTACCCTGCAGATTGTTGCGATGACAGGGTAATTATCACTGTGACCGTTGCACTAATGAAGTGGTCAGAGCAGTTCTCGGGGCTGTCAGTTGTCGGTCCACAAAGCACGTTGTCTCCCATCACTGTTACCTGAGTCTCATCACAAACGTATGAAGTTGGCGGGGTTACCTTCCAGCCCTACCTAAGGGAGCAGGTAAAGGTTGAGGACTGGCGTGCCTTGCCTAAGGTCACAGTCTTAGCAGCAGCGCAGTGGCAGCTCAAACCCAGATCTTCCAGCTCTGAGTCCAGCAGGAGTGGCGAGGAAGAGAGTCCCAAAGGGACAAAGAAGCTTTTGGAAAGAACCAGCCAGCCGCTCGCTCCGGCGGACATGCCCCCAACCCCGCCTGCCGGCCTGCTGGGCCCACGGCAGTGGGAAGAACCCAAGGGCTGAGGGTTTCCACCATTTCTGGAGGGTGGGGAATACTTTGCATAAGGGCCATTGTTTGCCTTGGCAAGAAAAAAATAATTAGAAAATTAAAAGGAAGAAAAACCAGTCTATATAAACATTGTGAAAAGGCTCCATGGAGCCCGGCCCGTGTAGCAAACACAAAGCTCTCCTGGGCGCTGCTGTGCGAGCCAGCCCCAGGGAGCCAGCCCCCTGCAGGCTCTGCCGCCAGGGCTGCCAGGGAATCTCCCTGTCTGCCAAGAGACGCACGGAACAACCAAATTCTCTGGGAGCCTCATTATTCAAACACTTCCAGAGGCAGTGAGCGGACAGCCGTGACTTTGGGAGAAGCTGGGTCTCATCTCCAGGGTGAGAGGACCATTTGCTGTTTATGTCCAGGAAAGCAGGGCCACACAAAGGGAGCGGGGTGCTCGAGGGGAAGGGCGCCGGAGCCGGAGCCGGAGCCGGAGCCGGAGCCTGAGCCGGAGCCGGAGCTGGAGCCTGAGCTGGAGCCGGAGCCGGAGCCGGAGCTGGAGCCCAAGCTGCTCTGCAAGTCCTGGGAGGGGACAGTGCTCCTCTGGTGAGCCGCAGCCCCTTCTGGAAACAGCAGCTCTCCCCGAGGAAACGGGTCTCTGCGGTTCAACCCAGATAAAGTGAGCCTGGCCTGACCCTTCCCTTCACTCAAGGCGACAGAGAACAGAGGTGTCAGGAAGCGGGGCAGCAGGCAAGTCTTCCTAAACCGTCTGACCTTCTGCCCCTGGATCCTCCACAGAGGCCTCTACTCTTCTCCCAGGGAGGCCCCAGGACGTCCTGTGACTGTGGCTGAGCCCCCTTTCAGTGTCCCTCTGTGGCCTGTGGTCTGTCCCTTTCTTGTTCCAGCCAAACCCAAAAGCTGCCATTGGGCCTGGAGACCTCTCAAATTTTTCTGACAATTTTTGAGCTTAAGTTAAAAATAAAAACTGGCCTGGGCCTTTGAAACAGGCCCAAGCCTCACCCTTCCTTGAACTGGTTTTGCTCTTCTCACCCTGCCAGCAAAAGCCCCCAGATTTCAAAGAGAGCACAGCTGGCCAAGGAGCAGGCTGGCGGCTAGCAGCTGGCCCTCCTGCGAGGTCACCAGGGGTCCATCTGACGGCCCCAAGTGACCCTTTGTCTGCTGAGACCTGAGCCTGGGATTCAATTCAGCTGACTTTGCAGAGTAGATTTTTATGAAAGTTTCCAAATTTGTATTCAGGTGGGGTTTGGGGGAGATAATTTTGTTAGAAGGTCTCAGGGACCTTGCCTGGAAGATATGTTGGCGCAGCAAAGGAGCTGTTGTTTAGACTGCAGGTTTTGTTCCGGTGGTCTGTGGGTCGAAGGATGGAGACTGCTGAGGGTGGAGGCCCCTGGAGCCTCTAAGCCATCCCTCTACAGTTGTTCCCCTTGTGACACGGTGGTGGGGGAGAGGCCACACCAAGGGCAGAGAGGAACTACTGTCTGGGTAAAAAACACAACTAGGCTATTTCCAAGGCTTCCACTGAAGGGCTTGGGCACCCCCAGCAGGAGTTGGCCTGTGGTAGCCTAGGCCACGATGGAGACAGGAGAGCATTATTTCCTAGAGGAGCTGCTGGATCCCGGTCTGTGCGGGTGATGGGGAAGGCAAGCCACGTGGGGACCGCAGCTGGGCATGTGTGTCCTGCGTCTCCACGGCAACAAGCCAGGGACCAGACTTAATGAACCAGTGTTCCTTAATAATAATAGCCAACCCCGTGTTTCCACATACCTTATCCTATCTGGTCCTCAACAAGACTGAAAAGTGTTGAAAATAATAATAAAGCCATCTTTTACCCAGTGCCTGTATGGGCCAGGCAGAAGGCTCAGTGTTTCCCACAGCAGGCAGTTCACACAGAGCTGGGATGAACTTCAGGGTCTCAGCAGACAGTTCACACAGAGCTGGGGTGAACTTCAGGGTCTCAGCAGACAGTTCACACAGAGCTGGGATAAACTTCAGGGTCTCAGCAGACAGTTCACACAGAGCTGGGATGAACTTCAGGGTCTCAGCAGACAGTTCACACAGAGCTGGGATGAACTTCAGGGTCTCCGCAGACAATTCACACAGAGCTGGGATGAACTTCAGGGTCTCCATGAACTGTGGAAATTCCAGGAACAATTTTGCATTAATATATGACTGAGCTTGTTGCTGGAGTAAAAGGCCTGGACTTTCATCCAGTTCTCAACAGCAGTTCGGAACTAGAAAATGTTCAGACCACTGCTCATAAGTAGGGTCTCGGGTTCTGTGTTGCCTGATGCCAGGGTCATTCCTCACCCCTCTGGTTTAGATGCCTTACTCCTGTTCTGATATTGCACTTGGCAAATGACCTCAGTGGAACAGCTATAACACTTTAAAGGGCTCTTTTTGAAAAATTTCTCCCTTTATTCAATAAAGTATAAACTCTTTGAGGACAGGCATTGTATCTCATCATTTTTAACTCCAGTGCTTAAAGTTAGTTCTAGTACTTAGTAAATGCTCAGTAGAATTTTGTTGCATGACTGAATTATAGTGAAGCGGATCCTGTTTAAGTGTGTGAATGTGTAAGACAGAGTTTGCCTGCGTGTGTGCATGTGTGTGCTTGGGTGGAATGTGGCCTTGGAAAGTGTGCATGGGGAGTCAGGGTTGGTTTGCAAGTAAGTAGAAGCAGCGGGAGTGTGGGGCACAGAGCCAAAGGAAGCCCTGTGCTGGCATCCTGTGGCACATCCTGTGGCAGATTTGGCTCTGGATGGAACGTCTCCTGCACGCCTCTCTCTGCCAGCACCCCTGTGCCTTCCCTTTCCACGGAATCTATTAATGATAAAAGTCCCCGTGGTTTATAATTACCAGTTTGACAAGTTCAGGAGTTCTCTGTTAATTATTATAATTAGCTTTCACTCAGTGCGGCTTCGCGAGTTTAACAACAATATTAACAACAGGGGGACTACGATCAGGAATTGACTACAAAGAATCGACTGGAAAGACTTCCTTCTGCTGTCAGGGAAACTTATCAGTGAAGGCAAAACCTGCACCGTAGCTCCCCTCTGTCTGCTTAACTCAGCGATCAGGTCTCAGTCTGCCTTGGAGAGCTGAAAACAAGGGCTACGGCCAGTACTGCAAACCCCAAGTTTAAAATGAACCAGAGAAGAGAGAAGAAGCCACTGAAGTGACAGCTGTGGGCTATTTTCTTGACCAGAAATCAAGCAGAGGGGGCAGCCAGAGAGAAACCCCTAACCGAAGCTGCCGGGCCTGGGCCTTAGGGAGTGCAGGCACGCACAGTTACCAGGAGCAGAGAGGCGGGGAGGGCCAGGCGGTCATCGACCTCAGTCCTCACCTCCAAAGCCCTCAGGGACTCCCTGCTGCTCACCAAATGCACAGCCCAGAGTCCTCACTGTGGCACCCGGGCCCGCTCAGTAAGGCCCCCCGCGGCTTTCCTGCACTGTCTTCCAGTAAGCATTCTCTCGGAGCAACACTCAGACAAACGCCCACCCAGTGCCCCTTCCTACCAGCGTTCTGATAGGCAGCACCAGCAGCCAAAGGACGGACAAATCCTGGACCCTGAGGTTTTAATTCCAGTGGAGGAAGTCCACTAGTGAACTTATAAACTAATAAATAATATCATTCAAGGAGATGTTGTCATCATAACCAAGGTAGGCCAAAGGCATAGAGCATGAGGGGAAGGCCCCCAGGAGGCGGCCTTGGGACAGGAACTCCATGGAGAGCATCTCGACCGGAGGAACAGCAGCGCGGGCCCCTGGGCAAGGGCAGGACAGAAGGTGGGCCGGAGGGTGGGGCATGGGAATGGGCACAGGGGCTTCGGCCAGATGGGTTGGCAGGTGCAGATTGCGAGGACGTGGTGAGCCATGAGAGAAGCTTGACCTTTGTCTGGGAGCAGTCAGAGCCTCTGGAGGGTTTCGGCAGGGTCCTTCCCTTGAGCACGACGAACTCCGCTGAGCTGAGATCCCACCCTGGGGTCTCCTACCAGGCACACGCTTCCTAACAGAAACCAAGGCTCTGACCTTGTGAGGATAGTGATCCTTCAAGTTTAGTTTTCTGGGCCAACCCTCAGCTCTTAGTAGACCTCTCTGCACTAATGGGTGTGAGTGGGTGGCCTTGGTTGGGCTCGTCGGTTCGCCTGGACTCCAGACGTCAGGGCCGACTGCGGGGCTGCTCCACGCGTCTTCATCGTGGGCCAGCTGAAGCGCGGGTGCCTCCCAGGGCGTGTGTGGGAGCAGTGGCCAAACTGTCAGAGAAAAAGAAAGCAACACAGGGAGCAGAAGAAAACCTTTTTAAAAATTCCCTACAAAATCCATGGAGAAATAAGAGAAGATTTACACTCAAGAAACAAGAAAGGTATACTTTCTTTTTTTAAAAAAAAGAAACAATGAGATAACAAGAAAGAGCTCTTGAAAATTAAAACTATAGTGACCAAAATAAAATTAAAAAATCGTTGGAAGATTTGTGAAATAAAGGGAGTATATCTCCCAGAAAATGAAAGCAAAAGACAAAGGGAAGAGACATGGAAGTGAAAGGACAAACATATTTGACTGATTAATTGACTCATTAGAATAACTATATAAGGTAAGTATAATTTCCTCTATTTTACTGAAGAGAAACTGAGGCTGAGGGAGCTTAAGCCATCTTCCCGCGGTCGTGCGTCGTGAGACGGCAGAGCTGGGCTGAAGCCGGTTGTGTGCCCAGCTGTGCCCTCGCGGGGGATTCGGTGGAGCTCGGCCAGAAGCCGGGGGGCTGCGTGTGTGGCTTTGCTGGGGGCACCCATTTCACCTGCGTGGCACACAATGCCCGTGAGACACAGGCTCTCCGTCTTCCAAAGCTTTTTGCGATGATACATAAGAGAGACATCACACATACTGCACGGGCTCTTTTCTCTCCTAATCGGCAGCCGGCCTGAAATCCCAGTAATTCTTGGTGCTGGGATTTTATCTGATAAAGTTAGGAGCATTCGGAACTCACAGCTGTCCTTTCATCAGACTTAGCGGGGCATTTTCATAAAGTGGCAGCAGATCACGGAGCCGGCTATGCATCAGACCTCTCATCCAGGTGGATTAGGCGGTGACACATATTTCAAATCCGGGGAAAGTGTAGTGTCAGAGGAAACATAACCAATAACAAGCGGGACTGGCAGCCTTCTGATTAATGGGCCTCAGCTCAGCTGCTGGTCATGGACAGTGGAAGGAGATGGGACCCCCAGCAGACCTGTCTCTTCTTTCCCGGGAGAGAAGAGAAAGATTAAGAGACAGTGGCTTCGTGTAGATCAAGCAGTAAACATTGTGAGTGTCACAACCTGCAGAGTTTTACCCCCCACCCCCCGCCTTTCTTCCATCGGGAGATGGGAGAGAGGCCAGCACAGTCACGTTGGTTATTGATACAGGTTGGTTTGAGGATGCAACTTAAACATGTGACAACGGTGGGCTTCCAGACAGAGCCCTGGAATAGCCTGGTCATGGGTCTCAGGGGTTAGGGTGGCTGACAGCATCAGCCCTTCTGGGGCAGAGACTTGTCCACCAGGTGAGGAAGGGTGAGAAATGGGGTGGCTAGGCTTGTCAGCTACTCAGCGGCCCCCGCCCGGAAGGAGCTCAGGAGTGGGGACTTCATGCCCTGCAGCCTCCCCCTGGAAGGAAGCCCCAGCGTGGGGACTGTGCTCCCCTCGGTCACAGCACATGCTGGGCGGGGCACTGGTGGCCTGCCATGGGCAGGGTGGAGGAGCGATGGGCTCAGCTGGAGCAGGCTTCCATAAGCGTTCGGCAACTCCGAACGATTCCCTCTATTTCCCCTCCTGGAAATGGGGATCGGAGCCGTCACCCCGCAGGCCAGCCATGCGCTCCACCTCCTGGGGGTTCACTGGCCTGTGGGCTGGCACAGCTCCAGCTGCCTTACTCACCCCCAGGGTTGCCGTGAGGATCACCGTGCTACACTGTTGTGGAGAGAATCACAAGCACTTAATGCGCAGAGGACTGTTCAGTGGCACCCGCGATGCTCCATGTGTCGACAATTCAAGGCTCCAGAGCTTCGCCTCCGTGGCCAGTCCCAGTCCCCCGACACCTCTCCCTACAAACGCTTCCCTGGTCTGGTGCACAGAGAAGCTCAGGAACCCCCCCCCCGCCCCTGGCCACAGGCCTGGCCCACCCCCTCTCCACCCTGCCCCTGCCCTGCCCCTTAGTGCCTTTGCCAACAGGCAGCAGCCTGCCCAGCTGCAACCGGAAAGAGAGAGAGAGAGAGAGAGAGAGAGAGAGAGAGAGAGAGAGAGAAGGAAGAAGGAAGGAAGGAAGGAAGGAAGGAAGGAAGGAAGGAAGGAAGGAAGGAAGAAAGAAAGAAAGAAAGAAAGAAAGAAAGAAAGAAAGAAAGAAAGAAAGAAAGAAAGAAAGAAAGAAAGAAAGAAAGAAAGAAAGGAGACATAAATTTAAAACACAAGAAAACAAGAAAACATAGCTGCACCTTTTGCTCAGAAATGGCACAGCCGAAGAGGACTCAAGGCATAGTTAACTTTCTCTGAAAGCCAGTCCCCCTGGGAATACACAGTGAGACGCAAGAGGCTGAGCAAATATTAGACAAATGCCTCTTTTCTGCACTGCCCACTTGGCTGGAGATGGATGGACTGACTTCTCAAACACAAGCGCGAACCAGCCAGTCCGGATCCAAGGTCAACAGCACTTGCTTTTCTTTCCTTCTTTCCTAATTTCTAGAGCAAATGTATACGATATATTTATCTAAAAGAGAGCACTCAGGAAAGCAAGCTGTGCAAATAACATGATCTGCAGCCACCCTGTGCCTGATCTGGGGACCCCAGTCTCTAGTGTTATGTGGCTGGCACCCGGCTGGCTCCAACCTGGGCTTGCCCAGCAGAAGACCTGGGGAAGGCTCCTGGCACTGCCCTGGCTCAAAGGCGATGTTATCTGGAGCCCTTTGACCTCTCCTGGCAGTGATGGGGTGGAGGCGTGGGCAAGAAGTTGTGCATTCAGGACACCAGAGAGCACAGAGGCATGCGCTCTCTCAAAAGAGCTAGAAATTAAGCAAAACAAACAAACTCATAGATACAGACAACAGTGTGGTGATTGCCGGAGGGAAGGGGGTTGTGGGAGGTAGAAGAGGGTATGGGGGGATAAACGGTGATGGAAGGAGACTTGACTTGGGGTGAACACACAATACAGTATACAGATGATATAACTGTATACTTGAAACCTATATAATTTTATTCATCAATGTCACCCCAATAAATTCAATACATTTTTTAAAAAAAGAGCTAGGTATTTGCAAGTGGGTTTAGGATGAATGTGAGGAAACATTTTCTAGCGATACTGCTTGAATCTGCAATAAAGTAAACAAACAAGGCTGTAGGGCGGCTTCCTCGGTGCAATAGGAGCAAGTGTGGGGAGGACCATGGGTCAGAGATGGTGCCTACAAACGAAGGCAAGCTGGTCTCCAGGCAGGAATACACTTGACATGACCTTTGATGTCCCTGTCTACTGGAACCAGAATCATAAGGAGCCAGCCCTGGGTGGTACCTCTGAGGTCATGGTGATCTATCAAGAGTTGAGGCCCAGAGAGGTGAAGGGGTTTCCCTGATGTCACACAGCAAGGAAGTTGTGAGGCTGGGATTATAGGTTTGCTTGTTCTGTTGAGCCCTAATCTTCTATGAGTTCTCCTTCTGGACTCAGCTGCTCTGAGGCCCCAGCACAGACTGGTCATGCCCTGAAAAGACTGGCCCCTGGGTCATGAGCTACCCATTCTCTAACTTGGAGTATTTGTATGGCCCACATCCCTACAGATGCCCTGCCCTCAGCCTGGCATCACTCTATGCGTTGTACGTCTCCTCTTGTGTCAAGATGCTGCTACTTCCATAGAGTCACTCTGTGCCCCAGTCCCGGTTTCCTACGGTCCCAGTTTCTTATCTTTGCCCAGCCTCTAGATGAAGGTCCGGCCTGCCTTTCTGATGAGTCTGCTGCATTAGGACAAAATGGGTGGGCGTAGGATTCTCTCATTGCTCCGGGCCCATATGATGGCCACTGGGATGTGACATTCTCATTTTGCCTCCAGGAGAGAGAGGGATTTTTATCTTTCCTCTGGAAGAGGGAATGACAGGAAGGCCACAGCAGCCAGAGCTGGGAGACAGACCACGCTTTCTCATCATTAGAAAAATTAAAGTATACAGACAGAAATGTGGTTTTGCTTCATAACTGTATCCTGTCAACTAAATATTTCATTTAGACCTAATGCCTGAGCCAAATGAGAATCTCGAGCAAAACTGCACTATTAGAATACACTTAATTATTGATTCAGCCAGGCAAAAACTGAAAAATAAAGAAACCGGGCGGCACTCTAATTCCTCTTATCAAGCATCCCAAGCGCTAATATGCATTTGAACAGCTGCTGTTGTCCTGGGAGCCCACTGCCTTCAGCTGCAAAATGTACAACTTCACACCAGCCACATGGAACCAGATTGAAGGTGACAAGGAAACTACTTCCTCCTTCCGGCCTCATCTCCTCGGCCTGGGAGGGGTGAGGGCAGAGGTCGTGTAGCCAGCACCAGGAGGGGAGCAGCTCCCACCCTTCCTTCCAGCCTCCAGCCTCCTACCTCTCGGGTGAGATTAAAAGGATCAGACCACCACAGTGCAGAAGAGACCAGAGTATTTCATTAGTTCTCAATCTGGAAATTTTGGACATGGCCAAAATATCATTCTTGTGCTATCTAGATGTCTTGTATTTCTTTACTTTTTAAAACTAATAAAGACAATGGTTTATGATCCCAGCACTAACGGGGGCTCCAGGCCTCATCTCATTCAACCCTCTCATTTACACAGAGTTATTGGGGTTATGGAGGCTGGAGTGACCTGCCCAAGGTCACATCCTGTTAGTGTGAGGGATAGAATTCAAGCTTCATGTAATTTTTTTTTTTTCAGAGAAGAGAGAGTAGAGGAATTCGGAGTAGAGTTAGGAAGTGTTAGTAACTGTGGTGTGAGGGGTGGGGGGGAGGGGTGTGATTATATAATGTGTCCGTAAAAAGGCAAGGTTAGAATGTCTAACTCAACATTTTTGGAGAATACAACTTTGTCGTATACTTGTTTTTTTTAAGCACATTATATCTCTTATCTTTGTATAGAATTATTAAAATGATCACCACAATTCATCTCTAATTCCTCTAGTTATTTATTCACCAATTTATCGTTCCACTCCACAGCTATTATTGAATTTCATCTCTTTTGTTCCTCCCCACCTTTCCCCCTCCTGCCAATCCATCCATCCATTCACCCGAGAAGCACTTCCTGAGGTCCTACCTTGCACAAGACCTTGGAAAATGTGTTCTGGAGAACATTACTCGGCTAAGAACAAGCTCCCTGAGAGAAGGCACTGCCTTCTGACTCACCTAGGAACCCAAATATGAATTTTATCTTTAACCGACTTGTTCTCAGGGAGACACTTAGAACCAGAGCCAAGGAAGTTTAAAGGTCTTCTGGAGGCAGGTGTCAGAATCAGCAAGGTGGACGCAGCCTCCAGAGACCATCCGCTTTCTACGTCTGCTTCAGGGCAGCCCTTGGCCTAAATCCTGCCGCCTTGTCCAAATGGTCTCCTGAACCTTCCCACAAGTTACACTGCTTCAGGTTCCCCTTCCTTTGGGGTAACCAGCCCAGCCAGTTGCCGGGGCCGGTGAGGCTCCTCAGCAGAGCAGGACGCGTTGCTCACCCCACTTCCTTTGTCCACACAGCTCCGTCTACACAGATCCTTCTTAGCTCAAGTCCTACTGCTTCCACAAAGATTTACTTAGCTATTTTTCCCTCTTTAAAATTTTATTGCAATTAGAGCCCCTGCCAAATCAGTTGTGTGTGTGTACAAAGTCTCATCGCCCAATCTTCTTTATTAGTCTGTGTGCCCCACTGTGGGTTCTCTAATGATGCTGGAAACTTCTCAAGGGCAGACTGTGCCTAACTCCTGTCCAGTATTCTGTTTACTGCAACTCTTGCAGAGAGGAAGTTCTCTGTTTCATCTAACCTAATCTGATGAATTTTAAGTCTGGGAATTTTTAATCTTTTCTCAGAAAAGATAGACTGGAAATCGCTTTCCACCAGAACCAGTCCTTCTAAAGCATGCAGTCAACCCCTCTTGGCCCTTTCACCGTTTCTTCTTAATGCGTCTCTTCCTTTTGGTCTGCCCGCTCAGGCACCATTCCTCTTTCACATTACCCCTCGCTTTCTTCTCCATTCTTCAAATGCAAAGTCCAGACTGGACCAGGTGTCAAAAGGGAGACTGGCCATCCGGCCTGTGTGGCTCAGCAAGGTGGACACAAGGTGGACGCATGGTTGAGCACTGACCCATGCACCAGCCGGTCCCCGGTCAAGACACATGCCTGGGTGTGCAGGAGGCAGCTGATCAATGTTGATGTTTCTCTCTCATCAATGTTTTTATCTCTCTCTCCCTCTCCCTTTCTCTCTCTCTAAAATAAATTAAAAATTATATTTTTTAAAAAAAGGGAGACTGGCTAGTGTTGTGTGGCTGCTGTGAGCCTGGAAGGCCCGTTGCCCAGGTGCCAACAAGCTTTTCTCATGGTCCTGCGGAGGAGGGAGGGGCTTGGAGAGGTCTGGGCAGGAGGATTCTGTGTTTCAGAAAGGCTGGCAGGTAAGGACCCAGCTTTTCTTTGGAAATCCCTACCTCTTGTCACCAGCAGGGCCTGTGATCACTGGCCTTGCCCTGACAGTCGCTTGGCTGCTGGGGGACTGCTGCAGCCTCTCTCTCTGTGCACTGACGTTAAAAAAAAATGCCCATAGAGGACTTGGGGACACACACCACAACCAACAGTGTGTGGTGTTAAGAAAAACAACATTGGAGAGTCAGAGGATGGAAAATGGGAAATCGATGGCATGTGAAGACTGGGCAGAGGAATTGGACCTGGGAGGCCAGCTCCTTCCTGTGGCTGGCTGGTCAGTAGGAGCTGTGGCTGGATTTGTGTTCTCTCATGGCTCCTGAAAGAAGGCATGTTCCTGAATCCAGTGGTCCCCCATCTCCAAACCATGTGGGAACTACGGAGGCAGCGAGGGTGATGGGAGTGTGGACGGCCCATTGCAAAAGTGGTTGTAATGTTTTTGCCTCTTGTTCCCAGGCCTCTTGAAATGTGACTTGGCCTCTCCTCCCAGCATGAAGAGGAGCCTATTTTCTCATCCCTTAAGTCAGGATTGATTTTTTTTGGTTTGCCAATGAAACGTTGCAGAGGCGAGAGCGTGCCTGTTCTGAGCCTAGGAATCAGAACTTTTGTGTGTGCTTCTGCTCCCTCTCTTGGGAAACACCTGAGCTGGCTGCTGGAGGATTAGAACTATGTGGCCCTGTCATATTGGCTGTGGTAGCCACAGCCACCCCCCAGCTAGCTGACCATGAGCTCAAGTGAAGCCAATGAAGATCAGCCAGGCCCGGCCAAGTCAGCAGAACCACCTGCGGACATGCAGATGTGAAAGCAATAATAAATGTCGATTGTTTTAAGCCATTGGGTTTTGGGGTTGTTTTCTATGCAGCAAGAGTTAACAGAAGCAAGGATTGAAAGAATGGACGGAAGAGGCTTGCCTTCCAGATCCTAAGTGAGCTGGGGTGAATCTGGTTCTTGACCACGCACAGGAACCTCCACAGTCCGGACTCTTTCTCTCTTTGGCTGTTCTTCTTGCTACGAATACCCCCCGACACCTCCCTGCCTCCCCTTCCCCATGCATATACTGACCTCTAGCCTGCTGAGAGTGTACGATTTGAACTCCTGCTTTGACTTCTAGTTTTCTCCTCCTGGCAGTGTCCTGGTACAGCTCTCACATCCTTTCCCTTTGCCTGGCTAATTCCTACTCACGCCTCAGGTTTCAGCTTGTCCCACCCTGCCTGTCACTGCCACACCTTTGTTCTTCAGCTCTCTTTATTTATGCCTCTCGAACACTGACCACATTATACCAAGGTCTGAATGCCCCTTCTCCCTTCAAGGACCACTGTTCTCAGATTCAAAAATGGCTGATGCTTAGGTCCTGCCTCAGACACGTTCAACTGTGGGTCGAGCCACTGTGCATTTAGAGAACCCAGGTGACTCTAAAGGCATCAGGTCTGAGGACCTCTGCAGGTCTAGTATATCTGAGGAGAGGTGTGCGAGGGGAAGCCCCGATGTCCACTTCCCTCAGCTCCACTTTGAGCCTCTGCTCCCTTTGTGACCACCCAGGCCTGGAATCCAGGGTAACCCTCCTCTCCTGAGGCCATGTTCTTCTGCCACCTTGGTCTCAACAGAGAAGTGATGTGAAAAAGATGAAGTTTCTCTTTGTCACCCTGTCCAACACTTTACACTAAACCACAAACACAGGCTGTTTTGTAGAAGCTGTTTTACTGAAGGGAGACAGGCAAAGCAGAGGGGAGCCCACAGCCAAGAACCCAAAGTGGATTCAAGCATGGTGAGAAAAGTCCTTGGCATGTTCCCACCACCATCAACTTCTCTGGCCTTTGCCTCTTTGTGCTAATGGGTTGTTTCTTTTCCTCAAATGCATTTGGCTTTCCAAGTTTATATCCATTCCTACCTCTTTACTCTTCTCACCTGGGCTACATAAGCAGACTGAAATCCCTCTTTATAATAATTTAGAGCGATTCCTGAATCACTGCTTTTGGCACAGTAGGCCCTGGGCTCCTGCTCATTGCCCCACATGGCCCATCAGGTGTGCTGTAAACAGAAGGCGGCTCTGCCACCTGTCATTTCTGCCTGCTTCCTTATCTGTCTCCCCAGCAGAGAGTGAGCAACTTGGGGGCTGTTTCCATGTGGCCATGTACACCAATGTGTTCTCAGGGCCAAGCACAGACACAAAGTAGATGCTCAATAATTGTTTGTTGGATGAATGATGTCTGAATGAAAGAATTTGGGGGATCCTATGGGCCAGTTCGAAGTTGGGCAAGGAGTGCAGCTAAGCCTCATAGCAGGTGAAACCTTGATGGGGGATCCTTAGAGAATGCCAAAGGCTCAGTTCAGTTATCCAGCCTACAAGGAGAAAGTTTTGACAAGTCAGGCTAAAGGGTCCAAAGATGAATGGCCTAGAATGAAGTAGGGAGGAGGGCCATGGGCAGGAGTGGGGCAAAGTGTGAGACAGGTCAGGGACCCGGGGATCTGTAAGTCATGGGGCCATTTGCCACAGGGACAGGGGTCAAGCATGTACTAGAGCAGAGCTGAGGGGGCCAGTGGGTGTCTTGTCCCCCAAACCACTATTTCAGGGTCATTTCTATCTCCCTTAGTACAGACATGAAAATGTGTGCTTGCACACATACACACACACACACACACACGATTGCACACACTTATCTATGGACCGCTTGGATCAGACTTTTAGGATCAAGTGTGAAGATGCCAGTGACTTTAAAACACAGCTGATATTAAGGACAATTTTTTCTCCTTTAAGGAAGTGGTATTATCAAGTGGTAAGAGGACAGAGTTCAGGGTCAGACAGCCTGTGACGCTGGCTCCACCTCTCAGCAGTTGTAGAGCCTTATGATGGGAAAGTACAAGAGTGTCAGCTTTTTAACCCGAACAGTTGAATAACAACCTCTAACACACAGGCTGACTGGGAACGTTAAATAAAATGCAGTGTGTAGAGCCCTTAGCAGAGGCTCTGGCACTCAATAAAATAAAACATAGTCAACAAACACTCCCCCACTACAGACCCTGTGTCCAGGGCTTTCCCACGTAGAGGGTCTTGAAAATGAGGCTGGGTTGAAGACACCTGCATCTCTGTCTCCTCCACATACTGTCTAAGGCCGGGGTGGGGGGAGCCATGGGGCTTGTGCTGAGTGCGGCATTTAAGTATTTAAAGGCTTGGTCTTTCAAGGCTCTGGTGACCCTGGGCCCCGAGAAAGAAAAGACACCGCCTTCCAGGAGAGAAAATCATCCCTGGGGCAGCTCATTCAGCCACATCCCAGGTTTTTCTAGGAGATTTCCCCACCATCCGAAACCAATGAGGTCTGACCTTGCAAGATGGGATGAGCTCCCAGCCAGAGCAGTAGACTGCGCTGCGGACGGGCCCATTCATAACCCCCGCACAGACAGACCCGTTAGCGACATTGCTGCCGGCGGGCTATTACTTACAATAGAGTTAGTGTCGCTTAACCAAAATGGATGGGACCCTGTGCCTGAGAGGAGATCCCTGACTCTGGGGAGAGCAAAGCGAGTTCTGGCCGCTGTGGGCTGGTCTCGGGAGGCAGGGAGCAGGGCCGGGGCTGCTGCTGAAGTCAGGTCCTACCGGCTTGATACAACTGTTTTCCATTTCAGGTAAATGTCGAAGATGAAAGCTCCCAGGTAAGGATGCAATGCGATCGTAAATCTTTGCTTGGGGAAAAGCGGACAGGGCTACAGTGAATGTAAGAACTACATAGGACAAAGAGCACCAGGGGTTAGGGACCCTGGGGCCACGGCCATGGGCTAGTGGAAGCTGTAATTGTTTCGAAATTTTTAAGAGACTGAAGTCCACATAGCTAGTGGAGTTCTGCCACCTTAGGGGCCTACTACTCCGCAGTCTTCAAAATGTAGACAACCCTCCCTAAAAACGATCGTAGGCAGCCCTGCTGTCTCTGCATGATTTCTTTTCCCTTATGGAGTTCTTGTGTCCATGGGGACCACCTATGAATCTTAGGAAAGATTCAAGTAGCTAAATTTTCCATTCTCCCCTAACCTTGTGTCCTCTCTAGGTTCCTTGGAGATTATCAGGGATGTCAAAAGCACAAGAAAATATATTCAAACCCTTGCTCCTTAGAAATATTTTGTGGCCAGTCCTCAGATAGGACCCCCAGTGGGTGCCCAGCCGAGTCCTACCTCCCCAGAAGCCTTTCATCGAGGACCCTGACCCGCGCCGCTCTCTCCTGCACTTGGTAGAGGGGTGGTGGTTGCAGAGCTCACGCGTGCAGGCCTGGGCGAGACAGATGAGCTCCAGCCCGAAGTGCAACCTCTGAGCTGTGTGAACTTACCTACCCCTGTGAGCCCCTGCTGCTCGTTATCAAATGGATTCATCACAGCACGTATTTTGCAGGGTGGTTGTGATTACTAAGAAAATGTATATAAAGTCCTCAGCACCTTGAGCAGGCAATAGGGGTGCTTTTTTTCTTTACTTCTTTGTTTTCAGAATCGGGAAGCCTCAGAGAACGGTCAGGAGTCAGTGATTGAGTCTTAGTTCCAGCTCCATCACTAAATAGCAGGGTGACTGTAGATGGGTCGTTTTATCTTGATCTCTCGATTTTTTTGACTTATAAGGGTGGGATGATAATTTCACAGATTTGTATGAGATCAAAAGATAAAGTGGATGGGAAAGTGCTTTGAAAGGTAAAAAGACGCAGGATATTAAGACTGGAAGGGATCTGCTGAGAGGTTATCGAGGCCAACCTTCCACTGCTCGTCGGGACTCCACAAGGAACTTCCAGTAACAGAAAAATCACCTTGTGATTCCTGTGAAACGGCACTGTTCCATTGTGGGGTGAATGCAAGGGCTTTTTAAATTATTTTTTAAATGTATTTAATAAATCTTATCGAGTACTAATTGTTTTGGTTAGCCGCCCACGGTCATTTCTCCCGGGCGTGGCAGGGGGCCACACAAACGCGGTGCCTGCCCTGATGGAGCGTGCGGGGCAGTTTTGGAAGACCCTCCATCCGTTGACGCGAATTGGGTTTCCTGTAACTTCCAGCCACTGATCAGCCCTTCCATGGACATCAGCAACCACCTCACTTCCCCAGATACACGTGTACGAAACGGACTCTCAACGTCCCCTCCCTCCAGCTCTTCTTCCTGGGACGTTAGGAGGAGCAAAGCGTCCGCTTTTCTATCTTCCATCACCTGGAGATTAAAGAGGCAAGACATTTGCATAGGATTCCAGAGTTATTGTTTCCAAAGAAATAATAGTTAAGATAACAAATAAGCCCATCCCCCCAAATCTGGCTTTAGCACCATAGAGATTTGTTTTTTCATTCATCCGACACTCAGTTCTCTTCCACCACTTACAGCGCGGAGCTTGTCTTTCTCCCCACATTGTGGAGACGGCGGAGGAGGACGCCTGAGGCAGCAGCCTTTCAGAGCCCAGGACGCTGGGACTGGCCCTTTTTTATTCTGGCCTCTAGGATAGCACATGGGACAGAAGCACCAGGTCAGGGCGGAACTAAAGGGAAAGGACTGTGGGAAAGAAGACGTGTGCAGAGGTGAAGCAGGAAAGTTAGAGCCCCTACGTGGAACGCCTTCTAAACGCCAAGGTCCCACCCCTCCGTGTGGTGTTAGGGACCAAATAAGCAGAGAAGGACCAACCTCTGTTTCCCTTTTCTTCTCTACTTTTTCTCTAAGGCTTTGGGGCAGAGAACTCAAACCTTTTACAAAAGAGCTTTTTAAATGTCAGTGGGATCCAGGGTGTCTTTGGATTAAGAAGGGTAGGCTAGGTGGGATTCAGAATGGTCAAGGGGAGCCCCACTCTTTGGTCTTATAATTCACATCAGCCCACACACTCAGTTTGACATAGGCAAAAGAGAGAAATAACCACCAGCAGATAATTACCTACTTGAGAGATGTAAAGCGATTCCTCTCAATGCTTATTTCCCCGAAGCAGTCACTAGAGCTCACTGTGAAGGTCCTGAGAGTTTCGAGCCCCTCGGACCCTGACCGCCTTCCTGCCGGTGCCCACCATTACTTCAGCGCGGCTTGGGAACTGAGCACAATTACCCTGAGGTGTAGGGACAGTTCAGTGCACAATATGTTGGGATTATTAACTCTCTTACTCAGGATACTACATTTCTATTAATGTCACACTAGTTTTGTTGACAGTCATGTACATAATGAGCTTCCAGTCAGCTAATCCCCTCTGACTTTGTTTCACATGGATTTCTGGAAAAAGAAGGCTTCTCCCATTCTGTACTTTCTCAAATAATTTTAGCTCTAAGGGTAGGATTTTAAGTGTAGTCTGACAAATTTCATCTTCTGCATTCTATCCCATCCTTCAACCCTGCCTTTTGAATCTAGATTTTGTCATCCAGAGTTCCTGGCTGTCCCTCCCAGCTGGGTGCCATCTGCCACTTTGATAAGCAAGCTTCCCTGCATGATTCAGGCGGACTTGGTGACGGTCAAACTGCAGCAGATACTGTTCTGCACAGACTGCGGTGAAAGCGAGCTTCTATCCCTTTGCAGATATTAGTCAATGAGAAGAAAATTAGTAAGCCAGTCAACTTATGGATAAGGCTACATATAAAAATTCAAATGATTTTGTTTTGCTTTTTGTATTTCTCCTAAAAGGTGAAAGGAAATATCAGGAAAATGCTTTCTGCTTCTTGTCTGAAGGCTCATAGGTGTGTAATAAGCATATCGACCTTCAGGTGTCCAAAGCAAAACCCTTATTTTCCCTGTCAAATCAGTTCTCAGGCCATAAGAGAACTGATGGTGTCACCTTTGACTTTTTTACCCCAAATTCAAATCATTAACAAATCATTTTGGCTCAGGCTATAGAAGGCATCCAGGACCAGGTCACTTTTCATCACCCCAACTGCCACCACCCCTTCCAAGCTGCCATCCCCTCTTGCCTGGACTGTGGCAATGGTGTCTTCACTTGTATCCTATTTCCACCCTTATTCAACGATAGTCTGTCCTTGAAAAAACTAAGTCAATCACGTCAGTCCTCTGCTTCAAACCCTCCAGTGGCTCCAAAGTCACTCAGAATAAAGTCCAAATGATCTACAGTGGCCTACAGCACCTTAAGTGATCAGGCCCCTCTGATCTCTGGGGTTCCTCCCCAATTCTCCCCTTTCTCATTGCCCATCAGCCACAGCTTTGGCCGTTTCCAGAGCATCCCAGGCAAGAGCCTTTCTGTCTGGTGTTTTCCCTGCTGGAATGCTTCCTTCCTAGTTGCCCGTGTGCTCACTCACTCCCTTCCTCCAGGTCTTCTTGTCACTGTATCAGTAAGGCCTCCTTTGGTCACCTTATATCAAACAGCGAGGCACTTCCACCCCATGCATTTTTTTGCCCCCCCCCTTTTCTATTGTATTTTGTTTTATTTTTTTGGATACAGTTACACTATCTGGTGTAGTATGCATTCATTTCTGGTTCATTGTCTATATCTTCCCACTAGAACATAAACTCCATGAGGACAAGACTTTTATTTAGTTCACAGTTATACTGCAATACCTAGAATATGCCTAGAACATAGAAATATCCCAATAAATATTTATGGAATGAATGAACAGGTGTCATTGATGTAGCCTCAGAGTTATCTCTGTGGTCTTAGTTTCCCCAGCTATAATTAATACATAGGTATTTAGTGGGTTTTAAACCCTCCTCCCACCACTCAAGCTAGGGAATTCTTCCTTTATGTGAATTCTTGAGCAGGAACCAAATGGACAATTTCAAACAGAAAAGCTCCACGTTTAATTATAGTAATTAATTATGTTCAGGTGAGCTCTTCTGGTTGAAATGAGGGTAGAAAACCAAAGACCCCCAAACACTGTGTAGGCTTCAAATGTTCCCCAGGTAGAATATTTAAAAACCATAGCACCAAAATAGCCTATAACTCGATCACTATGGCGACTGTGAGTTACCGGAATTCATTACTAAGAACGATTGTGGTGTATTTATAGGATTTTTAAAAAGGAAAATAGTTCTCCCCCCCTCACCTCTCCCTCCCAATACTGAGGCAGGGCACAGCCTAGATGATCCGGAAGGTCTTGTTTCAGGAGGAAGACTGTGATGAAACGTGAGCACCTGGTGCAGCCATAACGGGCACTCCTGCCTGCCAAGGGAGGAGAGGCCTGTGGAGCTTACAGGAAGCAGGAACCGAAATTTCTGAAGTCACTCAACCCATTGCTACAATGGAGAAACATCGAGTCTTCAAAGTTAAATGCAGATTCAATTAGAAATTTCACTGAAATTTCAAATTACAACCATTTCCCCCTTAAACGACAGAATTAGATGGCATTGCAGAGAAACTGACAGGTAATTTGGGGAACGAAAGGTTCCTTGGACTCTGTATTAATGGAGAGCTTAGCACCAATTCCTGCGTAATTTGCACTTCTGAGAAGAAAATGATTATAAAGTCAGACATCTCCAGCACTTTCAACTCTTGGATCTGCCGGGCTCTAAGATGACCAAGAATGTAGAAGGACCGAGGTCAGAGGTTGCCATTTCAATATCTGAGGCTGCCTGGCTCCCCCAAACTGGCATTTGAACTGAAAAGTTGAAAATTGGAGGTGACATTCAGAAGTCTCTGAAAATCATAACCCTGACTTCCTCCTTGAAAAGCTTATCTGAATCCTGGCTTCCCTTTGATGAGGTTACTGAAAGCCCCGGCGAGCTCTTGAAAGATAAGTCAGCGCCAGGGAGGCCGCCGTATCCCTGGGGGGAAAACAGTGCCGATGCAGCCGGCCTCGGACACTAATTAAATGGTCTGGACAACTTTCCGGAGATGAGGGAGCTGCCCCTGAAACCTTTCTCCCTGAGATCCTCCAGCGAGTGAGGCCCTGAGTGCACCGGGACCTTCCAGAGGGGGCCCCGCTGCCCAGGAGGAAGGCGTCGGTGCCTAAAATGGGGCTGCGCAGAGAGCGTGGCTCCCCCAGCCCCTCGGGTGGCTGCTCCTTATCTTCCAAACAGGGAGGAGAGCGAAAGAAAGGGCTGTGGAGCCAGAGATGCCCACAGGCCCGGGCATAATGCAGGTCTCAGTGTCCTGAAGACAGAGCCGGTGTCAATGCCGGGGTCCGCGCCCCTGACCCTTCAGGAATGCGAGCAGAGCTGGGCCTGATTCCCGCGCCCTGGCCCATCTCCCCCTCTCTGAGCTTCGCACCGCTTAGGGTCTTTCATGCTTATGCCGGCCCCTCTCACGATGGCTTCAGCGCTGGCTGGTGGATCCCGGAGCCTCCCAGCTCGGCAGCAGGCTCCATGAAAGCAGGGACCATGCCCTGGATTTCTACTGCTCCCTCGGCTCCTCTATGTTGAATACAAAATAGGCGCTCATTAGAGACTGTCCGTTCGGCAAGTGCGCAGTGAGGAACCTTCTACTAAGACACGCGCGTAAGTAGGGGTCGTCCCGGGGCCGCCGGCTGGCTCTTCTGCTTCCTGCTGGCTGTGTGACTTGAAACAGATTAGTTCACCCTTGTGGCCTCAGTTTCTTTACTTGTCATGAGGGGATAGACAAGCCAGCCTTGACTATTTTATAGCATAGTTGTTGTAAAGGTTCAAAGCTTAAATTAATGCCTTTGGCTGCTGGTCAAATTACCATTTTTGTTTATAGCACAGGGGATTTATGCTGGACTTTCAGACACCCACCTCTCCGGGCCTCAGGTTTTGTTTTTTTACAATATTTATAATAATTGATACTTTTTAATGTGTTTATTATTAAACATACAGTGACTACCCTCTGTATGTACAGTGTTGCTCTGCCTGCTGAGAATACAAGGACGAAGCTAAGCCCCGGCCCAGGCCCCCGGTGTGTCACTTCAGTGAGAGAGAAGTTTGGCAGACAGCTAGTGGGAGAAATAAAGGCTTCTCTGTGTAAGGGGTGGGATGCGTTATAGGCCATATATTACAGGTACAGCTGCCCTGGTGTCTGTGCGGGCTGGCTGGGGAAAATCCACTGGGGCTCAAGTTCCTGATAGAAAATGCTGTAGTATTTGGACATATTTGCATGTAGGTTACTCATCGCTTCATTCGTGTGCATCTGGCATGGTGCTCAGAGCGTGACAAGGTCAAGTTTTGCCTTTTGGAACTTTCTGGGGTTATTATTATTTTTTTTAATATTTTTGATTTGCAGTTGGCTAGATCAGCAGATATGAAACCTGCGGATATGGAGGACTGATGACATATATGATATATTAAGTTGTATTATATCAACTATAATTATGCATTATATTGAAGTTGCATTAACTCTGCAAACATGTACCTATGTGGTAAAATTACCCATAAACATTTTGTTTTCTTACCTTGTAAAACAGAAATCAGCTTGATTTGTAGGTAGTTTTTTTTATTAAAATAAGAAGTTATTTGGGGAAGGAACAGAAATGCCTCCTTCTCTCAAGTGGGTATCTGTGTGGGGAAAGGATGTTCTAGGAGACTCACGGCCATGTTCACAGGTGAAGAGGTCAGTGGACAGCTCAAGTGACACTCCAGACCTAACGCCAACACTGTGCCTGAGGTGTGTGGTGTCGGATGAACCCCCGAGACATGGCCACGGAAGGCTCTGTGCTGAGGAAGAGATAGGGAGGGGGCACCGGGGAAGCGGGGGCACTGGAGGGCCTGCCGTGGAGGAGCCTCCGTGGAGCTGAGAGCCCAAGTTGAGCAGTAAACAATCCCTGACTTTGCAAACAGGAAACTCTTCCCAAACCAAAGAGCAATCTCTTTGTGTGCACAGCGCGGAAGGAAGAGTTGGTCCCAGGATGGTCTTTTCCGCCACAGCCGCACACAAAGATAACGGTTATTGTCAGTAATACCGTTCTCTAAAATACAGGACAAATAAATACAAATCTGGGTAACACACACGTAGACATGCTGTCTTCATGAAGTCCTTGTGGAATATAAAAACTTAATACCCCAGGTCAGAGGTGTGGTAGGAAAAACCAGTAAGTAGTGTTTTAAAACAAATGAACTAAAGTGTGGCAACTGCACCACTTATTCGCATTGCAAAAGTTTTGATTCCTCGCAGGGCCGGGCATGGCTCAGCGGTTGAGCATCGAGCTAGGATCCAGGCGATGGGCGTTCGATTCCCGGTCAGGGCACATGCCCGGGTTGCGGGCGGCAGCCGATCAATGACTCTCTCATCATTGATGTTTCCATCTCTCTCTCTCTCTCCTTTCCTCTCTCTGAAATCAATAAAGATACTTTTTTTTTTTTTTAAAGTTTTGATTCCTTAAAAAAAGGTTCTGATTCCTTTATGTATATTATCAATTGTGTACTCCCCAAAATGCCTAGAAGATTGCCTGAGAATAGTAGGCACCAACAATTAATTGTATAATGCTGTACCTAAGTGTTGCTAAAATAGCTAACAGGAACAAAATGGTCAGTCATCTTGTTCTGTTAGGCATCGCTCAGTCAGACTGGCTATTTCTTTCCTTCACGAGAAGCTTAGCTCACGAGAGCAGGTGTTTTCTGGTTTATCCACCGGTGCATTCTCAGCGCCTGGAACAGGGTTCGGCACACAGCATGCACCCAGTGAACATGTACTCGGCGAATGGCTGAATGAATGAACTGATTTCCAGTCGCCGTTGACAAGTAAGGCAGCTTCTTACTAGTTGAACTGAAATGCTTATTAGCTCTGCAAGGAAAGTTCTTTCTTTTATTCATTTAGTCTCCATGTGTTTACTTATTCACTCATTCATTCATTCACTCATTCAAAAAACAACTATTTAGCATTGGCTATGCTCAAGTCGCTGTGATGGGAGACGCGAAGTCGCATTATGGGAGAGACAAAGATGGACAAGAAACATTTTCTACCCTTGGAGAAGTCATAATGATGTTTGTGTTGTGGAGAGATGCACGGCCAAATGTAACAACTGGGTAAGGGTTGAATCAGAAAGACAACCTCTTGGGTTTCCACGATTCCATGTTTAAGTGTTGATTTCAGGGAGTTCCTATAATGCACACAACCTGCAGCTACTGAGGTGTAAGATTAAACACTTTTAAAGGCAAGGCTTCATGAAGAAGCTATACGTAAGTGGATTTCTATCTGGAAGCTAAGTTGGGCTGCTCTGGGTGCTGAGCAGCCTCCAGATCATTGGGCCGGATGCTGCTTTCTGCATTTTTTTCTTCTTCAACATATAGCAAGTTTAATACGTGACTCTGAAGGCGAACCAAGAGGTTTTTCTCTGCACAGTAAAGTTCCCTTCGCCCAAAGACGGGCTAGAAAATAACGTCACCCCCATGTCCCAAGAACCTCCCCAGTGCCAGCCCGGACATCTCCTCTGATGGGTGGTGCGGCGGGGCCCGCAGGCCCACAGTCCACCAGCCGCCCGCGGGAGGAGGGCACTCCATCCCCATGCTCGCCAACTCCGCCGGTGGGTTAGGCACTCGGAGCAGTCAGCGTCAGGGGGGCCCTGGGCCACGGCCAGGACCCAAGGTGGAAGGCGAAGGGGCGGATGGAGATGAGCGCTCTGCCTCAGTCATCCGGGGCCACGTGCAGCTTTTCTGCTCTAAATCACCTCGGGTTGAGCTACTGTGGGGCACCCTGGTCTATTTATGCCATTCTCTTTTGAAGCCACCGCTCTGAAGGGCAACCTCGAAGGATATTAGGGGCACAGTCCCAGAGGCTTTGGAGGTGCAGCCAGAAATCCCGGATTTCAGTTCCACTTCTCCCCTTTCTAGCATATGTGGTCTTGGGCAGGACACCGGGAAGAAACTGTAAAATGAGCTAAAGTGATGCATCCCTTCTACACCCCTGGCTTCTAAAGAGGATAAGAGAGCATTTCTGAAAAGTCCTTATAAATACTCATACATCCTCATATACTGCACAAACACAGGCATTTTCCTGGGGCATAGTGGGTTTTTCTCAACTAATCCCCCCGCTTCTGCCACCACAGGGCCCAGTGCTTCCACCCCAGCCGCTGGCCAGAGGATGACCCGGGGGTCAGCCAGGTCACTGCTGAGAGCAGAACTTTCAGGCTTTTCAATGTTGCTCATAACCCAAGGGATAAGACCAACAGGTAGAAACTGCAGGGAGACAGGTTTTAGCTTCGGGTTAATTATTATAATAATAACAACCAATATATATTGGATGTCTGCTCTGTGTAAAGTTGTCTGCTAAGTTCTTTGCCTATATAAGCTTATTTAATACATTAATGAGGTTCTGTCGATCATTCCGTCACTATTTATTGAGCACATGCAGAGTGTCAAGCTCTGAAAGAGGAACCAAACCACAGAGGTGCCAAGATATAGGTTCTGTCTTCAAGGAGCTCATGGTCTTGTGGGGAGACAAACACAGAAATATAATGTCATGTATTAAAAGGTTTAGAGGAAATATTTTTTAAAAGTCAGGGTTTGCTAGAAGATACCAGGCAAGGTCAAACGAGGTGGCCAAGACTAGACCGGCTTGTATGTGCACCTTCATAGGAAAAGTGCCCCATAGAGAGACACTAGGAGAGTAACTACGGCTCCGTATTGTGTGGGTTAAATCAGCGGCTCCAGGGGCCAAATAATGGCATAAATATGATCATGCAAAACGAGATACAATAACGTGCTTCATAAGCCACAGTGATATTTTTGCAGCTCATGAAAAACAAGACAATGCCCATAAAAATAAGATATTATGGCAAAGTCGGTATTAATTACTGGGAGCCAAAGTGCACTGCTTGAGGCTGGAAAACTTTTAATATTCCAGAAGAAAGCAGTTCAAGTAACAGGCTAACCACGATAGCTTAATCGCTTGGCAGCGGCCCAGCGTATCTCGGTGAACAACAGGGCGGAGGCAGCAGACTCAGCCCCAAGCAAACAGCCCCATGAGGTGCCGCGAATTCAGCCGAGATGACTGGATGGGCTGAGGAGGGCTGAGAGCAGGAAAGTGCCCTCCTTGCAACTTACCTTCTTCCTGATGATGCACGGGGCTTGCAGAGCGCCCCTGGGGAACCTCTTTGGGCCTTTTGAGGTGCAATGGGCCATTGGTTCCTTAGGATCGGCTTTTCCGGTTGCTCTTGATACAGATGAGGGACATGGGTTCTTGGTGGGGCTGGAAATTTTATTGTCTTTTCTGCCTCCACCCTCCTTTTGGCTATAAACACACACACACACACACACACGCAAGCACACACATGTACACACATGCACAGGCATGCACTCACATGCACACACACGCTCAGTACACTGAGCTCCTGTCTTATGTAAAGGTCAGGATCTCACTGCTTCTATTTCCCACACTTTGAATGTGAGACCAATTTGGTGACAGCCTCTCATGTACCATAAACAAAATAGAAACATATGCACACGCAGAGATAAAACAGATCCCTGCCGCCTGCTGGGTGGCAGCTGAAATCAGACATCTTAATGTGTGATATTATGGGAATTACCCACATTAAGATAAAATATCTGGATTTAAGTACTGTCTTCTGCTCTGAATTAACTTAGAGACTGAACTCAGAAAACAAAGGCAAGGGAGCCGGGCTAAGGAATTTATTTACAGCCGCTATGCCCGCTGCCGCTCTGGGGGTGGCGCTGTGCAGGATGCCAGCAGGAACAGGGCTGCTTCACCCTTAAGTCTCGAGCACTTAGCAGAGGCCCCAACATCTCCTAGTAGATCCTTTAAAAATATTTGTAGAGTGAATGGTGCAGTAAGTCCTTTCTCAACCACCAAGTACGTTCTCCGTTCCTTCTGCTTCTCCGTTCCTTCTGCTTCTCCCTTCCTTCCCGTCCATTGGCATGAGTGCAAACCTCTGCTCCCCTCACCTGGTCGGAACCTATATTACAGCGCTGTGGGCGCTGCTGGTCCGGGAGCCGCCTTCTCCGAAGGGCCTCTGGGAGGCTTGACAGTGTCAGATCCCTTCCTGGCTGCTAGGAGTCCCTTTCTGGCTGTCTCTCCTTTGGGGGCTAAGATGAGGTCTGAAGAGGCAGAGGGAGGTGGGGTTGCAAGCTGGTGTGGGGGCAGCCAAGTCAAGGACTTCAGTCTCCTGGGCTGGCGACCTAGCCTGGCTGCCCTGGGCGTCGGAACGGACCAGGTTCCACCTCCAACCTTGCAGATGTTTGGGGAGAGGAAGGACGACTTAACGTTGGGCTGGGACGGTCGCCTGTGCTTATGAGAAACAAGTGGAATTAGATGCTGATGCATAAGCCATAAAAATAATTTCCTCATAAAGCAAAGGCTTAAATGGGAAAGGTCAAACTTTAGTGCTTTTAGACTTGAATAAAAGAGGCTACCTTTGTGACTATGAGGTGTGGAGGATTTCTTAAAACACAGAAAGCATTAATAATGGATTAAGGGACTGATAAATTTAGCTACATTAAAATTAAGAATGTATGTTCACCAAAACAATGGCATAAAGAAAATGAAAAGACAAACCACAGATGGGAGGAATATATTTGCAACAAATAGATTCAGTAAAGGATTAGCATCCCAAATTCAAAGCCTTCAGAAAAATCATTAAGGCAAAGATGAACGAGCAAACAGTTAAACGGGGGAAATTATATGAAAAGACATTCCATAGTAAAGAGGAGAAGGTGTGGCAAGGGCCAGGCACGGCTGGGAGCCGGGCAGGCTGGGGTTGGGAGGGAAAAGGGCCGAGGTGCAGCCGTGTGGCTAGACATGTGCCTCTACTTCTCAGAGGGGAAGCAGCTGCAGGGATTTGCAACAACCTCCGCCTTTGGAAACTCCTTCCAATAATCTTGCATTAAAAGTATGACTTTAGTCCGTCACTGGGAGGTCATCTAAGAAGCTGAAAGAGAATAGTCTATAGTCAATACACAGAATCATTAGCCAGGCAGCCCCTATGCAGAAATCCGCATCTTGACCGCCTTCTGTAACAAGCCCTCAGCCTCCAGTCCTTGTGGAGACGGTACATGAAACCTGCAGCAGGAAGGGCTGGACTTGCAGGATTTACCTGTGGCCTCTGTTCATCACCCTCACTTGAGCCCATGGCTCCTTCTGGGGTCCCAGCAGTGCGGGGTGACCTGAGGGAGCCCTCTCCTTTGGCAGTGGCAGCCAGCACCGTTAGGCAGACGCTGCTCTTCAAGGGAATCCTGCGAAGGCCCTATTGCTTTGAAATGCTGTGCACTATTTCTGCGGGCTCCTAAACAGAATAATTCATTAGTCAGTGAAGAGCAATCAATATCACATTCCGACAGTTACACACTGACTCTGTTTACCCAGTGGACCCTCTCTGATAATATTATTTATGATCCTAAATAACTCCATCGGTGTTCAATTGAGCTGGAGGTGCCTCTGGGACCGGGGCACAATCAAATTATAAAGACATATAGTTCTCTCATCCTTAGAAATGGTAGGATGCATTTCAGCAATGCTAGTCTCGGAGTGGCACTGTCCCCAATCGGTTCTGCAAACTTTCTAACAGTGCCGGCGGGAGGCACCTCCTCTTTGGGGATGGGACTCTGTGTGGTAGGAAGGAGATGTGGCTGCCAAGGGGATGTTACTATGGCTACTTCAGGATTCTCCAAAGTGAAGGACACAGTAAATAGTTTGGTGAGTTCTCAACTAGAGTAACAACGGAGATGTTGCTCGGCTTTGCCTGTGAAGAGTATAGAACGAAAGTGCCTGGGAGAGATTAGGGGGCAGCAGAAATGGGGGGATGAGCATGTGGGGTGTGTGCGTGTGTGTGTGTGTGTGTAGATCAGAGTCCATGGTAGTGGGTGAGGGGTTAGGTGAGAAGCAGAGGATTTGTGAGGGCCAAGATCAAATATATGGGGTGCAAGAGGGAAGGTGAGACTACTCACTTAAAAACACGTCTGTTTGTGATTTGAGTTGTTACAATGAGCATGCATTATTTACATAATTAAAAATATATAGAGATGGCAAGTGTCCCTCTTTCTTTTCCCTTTTGATCTCTCCCTCTTTCTACCCCCTCTCTCTATCTCCACCTCCACCTTTCTCCTCTCTCTCTCTCTCTCTCACACACACACTGCCCACTGGAAAAATGTGAGAATGGAATGGCTCTCGGTGCTCACCCTGAGCCCATTTGATAAAAGGGAGTGTGAAAGCAGAGGGTTAGGAAGACAAAGAGTTGGATTCTGAAAGGGAGAGGAGATGGGACAGGGGGAAGGCACAGTTACGAAGAAGGAAGGCCACGGTCCAGGACCTCCTGGCCGTCCACATGGTGGTCTTCCCAACACAGCCTGATGGGGAAGTGTCCAGAGCCAAGAGGAAGAGCCCAGCTTCTCTGGGCTGTGACAGCCTTTCAAAGGGCAGCTAAAACCTTGGACAGTTGCCTGCACCTGGCATTCACTTTTGAAAGCTGCTCTTTCCAAGTACTCTTCATAACAACCCTGAGAGCTTGGCAGAGAGGACACTGCCATCCCACGTACTAGATGAGGCAACTGCGAGTTCCAGCCATGCACCCCGGGCCTAGTACCAGAAACTCCACACTCCTGTCCAGCCATCTCTCCACTAGCCCAATCGCATTTCTACTTGTCTAATGGCCAGACGCAGGGTAGCTGTGTGCAGGTCTAGACCAAAGGGTAATCTGTGGCAAAGTGCTCAAAGACCAGAAATACACTGCAGATGTGGGAGGCCGCCCTTCAGTTTAGCCTCCCTGCTCTCTGGTCCCACTAAAGACCATGGTCTTGGCTGCACACGAGTCTCACAGATGCTCTGAGCTCTCACTTCCTTCACTCTAGCTTTCTCTTCCTTCCTTTTATCCTGAGATATTTGCTGATTACCTGCCTGTTCCAGACACTCTGATAGGACAAAAGAGCTGGATAAAGAAGACACCTGCCTGCAGAGGCTTACAGTCTACTGGCCAAAGATGAAATGTGCTACCAAACACCACGCTGCAAGTTGGACAGAGAAGGAGCACTAGGAGAGCTACACATCAAGAGCTGTGCAACAGGACCCTGTACTGAGAACAAGCTTGGTGTGTGATAGGGAATCACAAAGCAATTTCTTTGGTTCCCCTGCCCATTTACATTTATGCAGGGGACATGGTTCTTCCACCCCGGGATATGTACTTGGACAAATCCGTGACTTTGATGAACACTTTTCAGTAATAAAATGTCCAACAACATGTTAAATAACATTTAGGCTCAACTCTTACTGAGCCTACACCATCCCATGCAATGCTCAAAGCTCCCAACTTCATTTAGAGTTGCAGCTACTTCCCCTCTCCGTAGCCAGGGCCTGCCCCCGTGTGCCTCCCCTGCCTGCTGTCATCTGCAAAGAGGTAAAGCGGTGGCTTTCTCTCCTGCCCTCCTCCCCCACCACTCTCAGTCCTGTCTATGACCCCCTAGATTGGGTAGGAGTGGAACAGGCAAGTCCTCCTTGATGGACATGTCAGGGCTCAGCTGAGCATACAGCACTCTGCCAGCTCAGGGTTTGGACCCTGGTGTGGGGGCGTAGAGCAAGGAGAGGTTAACTCTGGCCGGGGAGACTCAGGGATGTGAACAATGGGGATGTGGTGGCTTCCACGTGGAGGGGGCAGCAGGGGT
This sequence comes from Miniopterus schreibersii, assembly GCF_964146895.1. Lineage (NCBI taxonomy): Eukaryota > Metazoa > Chordata > Mammalia > Chiroptera > Miniopteridae > Miniopterus > Miniopterus schreibersii. The sequence goes on along the minus strand of NC_138112.1, from coordinate 5,472,855 downwards.
GTCACTGGAAGAGTGCCATGATTGGCCCATGATTGGCTGTGGCCTCCAGGCTGCTGGATGCACACAGGGGCGTTCTGTTGAGGAGGATCGAAGACCACCTCTGGCTGCCCTTCTCCCTCAGGTACCACGATGCTCTGCTACGGACTTGGGCCTAACTGAGCCCTGGTGCCGGGAACATAATTTTGCCTAGGACAACTGTCCTAAGGAATGTATGTTGTCATATTTTCTAAATTTTATTGGTGTGGAGTCAGAGCTTTGGAAATCTTTAATGTGCTATTAGCTCTTTGGGCCTTTAAAAAAGAGGGTGCATGAGAGACTTGGGGTTGAGCTATCTCAACTCTGAAGAAGTGAGGAGGCACACATGCCAGCAAAGACAACTCAGGGAACCCCCGCTCTGCTCAGACACTGAGAATGCCTCTGGCTGAGGTTGAGTTAAGTGAGAAAAGGGGGAGGACCCTCATTTCTCTGCAAGTGAATTTAACCTGTGCAATTTGGACATTCTTTGGACATTAATTCACAGGGGCTAAATACTTTGATTTTGGACTTTAATCTCTTTGGGATTTTAATCTCTAAATTTTCTTTGGGAATTTGATCATGAGAAGGGTGTATATCCAAATTTGGAGCATCTTATTTTGGCACTTATTATTGAAGAATCTATATGCATTTTGTGTTACTCTACGCATTTTATCATTGAACTAGCTTCACGCTGCTATTAAATCTCATGACAGAACCTCTGATGAATTTATTGGGCCACATGGCTGGACATAAATTTGGATTTGGAAAGAGAGCAAGCTCTGAACTTTCAGCCTGGGTGCAGCTTAGACCTGGAGTTGGTTTAATTAATGTTCTGTTCTGATTCACCTCAGGGCCTCATGGGAACACAATCAACGCTCTCTGACAGTGGCCCCAGGAACATGCGTGAAGGAACAGAGGTTGGTGCTGGTGAGCAGCCTCGGGGAGCTGGCACGTCCCCTCCCTGGAGCAGCACAACCACACACCTGGTTGACCAGAGGCTTAAAAGTTCAGTCCTATCGGTCAGGCAGACAAACACCTGGGGAGTTTTAGTCCCGCCCTCTCTAGTTCCCAGTGGAGGGGCTTCTCTACATTCACGCTCCTGGCTCCATGCCGCCCCTTCCTCTCCCAATAAGAAGGGGAATCTCTCCCCGAGTTTATGGGTGGCCACTCTCTTTCTCCCTCCCACTGCCTGTTTGGAACATGTTTGCCTTCAGGGGACACACAACCTCTGCTGTCAGCCATGTGGTAAGGCTCTGACCCCACTAGGAGAGTCTAATGTTTCAGGGGGTCAGATCAAGTCAGGGGGACGCTGGCAAGTCATTCTGGCCAGAGCGAGCCGTGCCCCCTCATTTAGTTTTACCAGAGGACGCTCTGGATCTCCCTTCTCTGGCTCTTGGTTTGTCTTTGAAGTGGTTCCCACTCAGCCGGAGAACGAGGTGTTCCATATTCACCCCTCAAATCTTCTCAGTAACCTTCTGGACCAAGAGGCAAGTGATTTCTCACTGAGAGCTAACAGATTCCTGTTGGAATTAATCACACGCTTTCCATTTCCCACTTCAAAGGCACGCGCTCCGGGACCACGGGAGCCCTGCAGCACATGAAGGGAGGCCTTTCCCGAGGGGAGAGCGGGCCTGATGCTTAGCCCGGGGTGCAGGGCATGACTCAGGGGCACCTCTTTTTCCCAGCTGTGAAGCCATCAGGAGGGCTTCTTGGTACCACTATCCTTATAGTCCATTAGTCAGTCTGCAAAATGCCAACAATTAAGCAGAGCTCTGGCTGGCCGGACAGTATCCCACCGTCCGCGAGTCTAAGAGAGGTGGTCAGTGGCCGACTCATACGCAGGCAGGAGGCGCTGCGTGGGCTTCATTGTGGGCTAACGGACAGCTTTGAGTCTTCTACTTAGGGCCCTGCAAGGAGCAAGGCTAGTAAGACGGAGAACGTTACAGTGCAGTCGATGGACACTGCTCCTCCCTTCAGAGCTCCCCCCTCCCCTTCCTCCCCCTCCTCTTCCTCCTCCTGGTGGAGCCAGAATTCCCATTTAGACCAGTGTAAGTCCAGAATCTGTGCCCTTGCCAAGAACACTCTCCAGTGCAGGTGCCTATCTGGTGTCTTCTTGGATGCTCCCAGTGATGAGATGCTCATTACTTCCGGAGGTTTCCGTTGCACTCAGAAAGTCTCCCTCTCAGGGTCTGTGACTTTCTGTCCATGGCCACCCAGGGTGCCCCTTGGCATGCCAGGAGGGCATGTCTGGTTGAGACAGGGCCCCGGTTAATGTTCGGCAGTCGAGCAGGGACACGGGGCTGGTGCAGTGTCAAAGGTGACTGGTGGAGATGGCATCTCACCGAAGGCAGTGAGGCCTGAAATGTGCGTGTAGTGAGCCGCAATGCCTTGCCCCTCAGGGGGTCCCCGGGGCCTGGATGCGAGCCCTCCCTCCCTCCCAGGGTGCGGCCCTGGGGGACTGGCGCTCGGTGCTGAGGCTGGGCGCCTCTCCAGGAGCTCGCTGCTCCCGCACCCGCTGGCGGCGGTTCCAGCGCCTCTGTGAGCCTGCGGGCGTTCTGCGTTCTGGCTGGATGACGCTGTGCCCATCCCCAAGCTTGTGTTTACCCAACTCTCCACTGAACAAATTTACAAGGTAAACATTTTGGGACATCTCAGAGATTAAAAAAAAAAAAACAAGACAAAACCAACACAACTGTGTTGTCCTCCCCAACCCCTCGTTTCTAACTAATGAATCACAGGGTGGAATTAACCGAGATTCCAGCTCTTGGCACCAGATCGATGCTGAGGCTCCATCTCCAGCTAGTTCCCACCCCCAGGATTCCCTAACTCTTACTGAGCCTCTCTGTTCTGAGAGGTGATGGGAATCAGCACACGGGCTGCTGGGTCAGCGAGGCCTGGCTTCAAATCCCCACTCGGTCTCTCACTAGTTGTGTGATGATGGCAAATGATCTAACCTCTCTGAGCTTTTCTCATGGGAAACTAATACCCACTTTGCACAACTGTGATTAGCTTTTGGCAAAATGTCTGGGACATGGAGAGTTTTGGTTGGTCGTTGGTCATTCCAGGAGTCGATCCTTTCAGCCTGGGCTTGTTCAATGATCAGTGGTCTTCACCAGGCAAGTCTGGGTGAAGGAGTGGTGGGCTAGGAGCTGGGCAGGATGGCTGCCCTCACATCAACCCCCGAGCTCCCTCAGCCAAGTCCCTGAACTCGCGGCGCTTTTGTGCCTCCATCTGCTGAGCAGAGATTATTATGCTGGTCTTGGTGGAGGCTGGGAGGCTGAGATGCCGAGAAGAGGGGGAGACACTCAAAGTCTGCTCAGAGGGGAACAGCTCCGTGTGTTGCTGCTTGCTCTTGACGATGTGTGGTCTGAGCAGGTGACACAATCCAACAGCAGCACATCATCCCAAACTTCTGCTTAATAACCACTGGTCTCCCAAACAAAGGCCCTGCCTCTTAGAGTGTTGGCCCTGTCTTCATGCTCTGGCCACGCAGACCTCCGGGCTTCATCTCTCTGCTCCCAGCACTCCTCCTGGGACCACCTCTGGGCCTGAGTGTACTGTCCCATTGACTCCCTGAGTCATCTTCTCTTCTTTAATGTCTTCTGTTAATCTCTCCGTTCTAACATTACCTCGACACTTCAGCTCCAATTCACCCTAAAGCTTCCTTTAACGTGTCCCCCGAGTGAACCCTGCTCTCTGTGGTTCTTCTAACCCCCCTTCCTCCCTTTCCCTGCTCCCAGGACACCAGCAAAGCCTCTGACCCCTCACGTCGCGCTGTAATTGCCTGCCCGCACGACGCCTCCCTTGCCAGGCTAAGGCAGGGCCCTGTCATGCTTCGCCATGTCCCCAGCGCCCAGCACAGGGCCAGACACATAACAGACCATCAATAAGCATTTTTTGTTGAATTGCACTGAGAGCTGCGCACCCCAGCTCTCTTTCCTGCTCTCTTCGCACAGCACACTCGCATTCTTTCCTTCTTGCCTTGCTCTGTTCTCCCTTTGTCCCATCACTGTCCCTACAGTCCCCTCCTTGAACTTTTCTGGGCAATAACAAGGTCAGAAATACCTCTTAAAGTAAATACACCACCTTAAAACAATCAAGAATTGCCACCATTCTTTTAGACGAGCACTATTTTGGGGACACCATTTATCTCGCCATCTTCAAACATGTGCAGCCTCGGGGTGGGTCATGAAGGGGACAAAGTCAGCTCCTCTCATTTGGTGGCATCCAACACAGAGCCAGGCCGCCAGCACCCGCCTCCTGCCCCTTGCTCTGCAGGCGGCTCTGGGCAAGCGTGCCAGTCTGCATTAAGACCAGGCGCCTTTGCCCCAGCGAGCTCTGCCCGGCTCCCTGGTGGCGCTTAGCCCGGCTCGGCCGGAGGCGTCTCGGCCCGCGGGCTCTCAGAACCTCCCGCCCAGGGGCCTGCCGTCCGCTACTCCTCGCAGCCCCCGCAGCCCTGCCTCTGAGGCTTCCCGTCGAGAGGAACCTGACTGTGCTGAAGGGAGCAGCAGGGTGGGAGGGGCTCAGGGAGCCACGCTTTGGGGCTCTGGGCAGGTGAAGGGCCTGCACTGGGTTGTTTTAAACTTCAGAGCGGCCGCTTCGGGAGCCTGCATTCACTCCTGCCTTATTTGCAGCACAGGCGAGGCTGGAGGGGCAGTGCCACTTCTCAGAGGGCGGTGGGCTGGCACCGAGCTGCCCGCGCTCTGGGGAAGGAGGGGATGGGCTCGGCGGGGTCGTTAGGTCCATGTCCTGCTGCACCGTCTTCTGCTCTGTGAGGCGCCCCTGCCCCTGGAGCAGGCCCGGAGCAGGCCTTACCCCAGCTGTTTACACCCCGCCCTGCTCCTGTGCGGACCCGGCCGGGCTTTTTGTTGCGGATCTTTCCAAGCCCTGCGAGCCCGCGCCTCTGCTCAGCGTGTGTCAGTGGGGAGCAGAGCAGCAACAGCTGAAGACGGGGAAAGAGACGGGCTGGGGGCAGGCACTCACTGCTGGGTACCAGGCATTAGGTCTGAGCATTTCATTTACCTTCCTGATAACCCAAGAAAGTAGGATGCTTCCCCCTCCTTACAGAGACAGCACTAAGACCCAGAGATGTTAAGGAAGCTCCCAAATATCCCGCAGCTGTGAGCAGTGGAGCCAGCCCTTCTGCGGGGTCCTCTAACTCAAGGCGCAGGTTCTTGCCAGGGGCAGCCCAGGCTACTGGGGGGATTGGGCACAGGGGCCGGCCGAACACAGCCCTCCCTTCAACTCGTCCTTTCCTTTCTCAGCGCGGAGCTCCCGGCCCTCCATGGCCCTGGCCCCGCCGATGCCCAGATGGAAGACCTTCTGCTTCTCCTGCCTCTCACAGAGCCAGGTGTGCCGGCCGCTCTGGGACAGCGTCAGTCAGACCCCCCCACCTGTAGAGACGAGGCTCAGACACCGCCTTTGGCAGCTCTGTATCCTAAGACGGGGGCTCAGCCCTCCTGTGGTATAGACCAATGGTACCTACTCCTCTACCCAACCCTTCTCCTCAGATCCCCCAGTGTCCTAGTCTTCTTGCCCTGGAGAGCCTTGCTCTGGCTCACCAGCTCCTCCTGCAGCTCCAGGTTCCCTGGGCTATCCCCGCCCTGCGTTTAGTCTGCCTGCCGCCTTGGGCTCCTGGGCCTGCCCCCTCAGTCCTGACTTCCTCTTCTCACTAACTCCTCTCTTCCAGAATCTTCCTCCCCTACTTCCAGCCCTTGGGGCGACTTCGGGTGCCCTAAACCCCAGCTGTCAGGCGCTTCAGGTCGGAGACCCAGCTCCTGACGCTACTTGTGGAATTGTCAAAAGTCACTTATCTCTCTCACACTCAGCTTCCTAAGCCAGAAAATAAAAATCTCAGCATGGATATCACAGAACAGTGGTTGGTATTTAATGAGATGACACATACGTGAGCAAACTACCGCTGATGTTCCTTCCTCGGGAGTCTGGTTTGAGTCCTGGCCCTGCTGCTATTGGCTGGGTTCTCTCTGACAGGATTTTTTTTGTAGGGGAGGGTGTTATTTTTCAATAAGCCTTCCCTTTTTCTAATATTATTAACTTTATCTTTTTAAAATCTCTCATTTTCTGTAACTCTCTTTTTACGTCAAAATAACATGTACTCCTGTGGAAAACATGGACAGTTCAGACGTGAAAAGCTCCTGCCCCATCCTAACGCACACAGACGGTGCTCGCACCAGTGCAGTGGGCGTGCCCAGCTCTGTGTTTCGTGTATATAAATGCCCAACGCAATCGCAATTTTAAAGTGGGATGAGACATATCTTTTTATACTGGTGATAGAATGTGTGTAACAAGACTTATCATCTTAACCATTTTAAAGTGTACCGTTTAGGAGTGTGAGTACATCCACAGCACTGTGCAAAGATCCCCAGAACGTCTCACCTGCAGAACAAACTTTCCACCCATCAGACAACACCCCTGTTTCTCCTTCCTCTCAGCCTCCCAGGAACCTCTATTCTACTTTCTGTCTCTGTGAATTTGCCCAGTGTTTCCAAGGTCATTACGTTGTAGCTTGTGTTGGAATTTCCTTCCCTTTTAAGGCTGGATAATCTTCCATTGTATGTAGTCGGGCAGTTCTTTAAACTTCTCATCTCAGCTTCTCCAACTATAAAATAGTAGCAGCATCACAACATTGTTGTTAGAATTAACTTAGTTAATATATGTAAAATTCTCGGAAGAATGCCTAGCACAACGTAAGCATTTCATAACTGTTAGCTATTGGTATTGTCTTGCATACAGTCTCTCCCAAATGACAGTTTTCTGGGCTTAATAATAATAACAATTACTATTTACTGAACACCTATGTTCTAAGCATGTGTAAAATATTTTACGTTATCTTACTCAATCCTCAGCAAACTTATGAGGCTGGTGAAGTGGTGTGATCATCGCCATGTTTCAGAGACTGAACTGAGGCTCAGAGAACCCAATCAGCCTGATGTTGTAGAGCTTCGTGAGGGGTACGGCTGGTGTTCAAAGCCAGGGTCATCTGGTCCCCAGACCCACTCAGCCACAGCACTATGCCACGGCCCAGAGGCACCTGCTGGGCAGAGGTGAGCCTCCTTTCAGATGACCCACCTCTGCTTCCTACCCCCAGTGAGGCACGGAATCTCCTCCCAGGGCCGCACCCCCAGGTCCCAGCTGGGAAAGGCAGACACTGGGCCTGAGAGAAAGAATTTCTTCCCTCCTTCCTCCCCCTCTTCCTCCAGGTCCTCCACTTGTGTTCTCAAGCAGCCATGTGGAGGCCACGACCGTGACTCTGTAAAGAGAGCCACCCCTGTGGGGTCTCTAGCAACCGCAGCAGGCTAGCTGGGAGAACGGGGGCAGGGGCCCCGGGCTCCCCTCGTGTCAAGGCAGCAAAGTCCAGAGAGGGCTGGCGTCGTCCATCACATTCGCCTACACGTTGTCAGCGGTGCTGGAGGAAGATGCCGCAGAGAGCCCGCTACTGAAGGGGTTTAAACAGGCTGGCTTGTCGGGCCTCGTAAGGGAAACCCCTTCTGGATCTATTACATCCTACTGCTCTGGGGCTGGAAGAGTTTCTGTGGTTTAAGCACATGGGAGGGGAGCTGAGGGGACATAGAGCCAACACCTGGCAGGAGCCAATCAACACATTGCTTACAGTCACCTCCAGAGCCCACGCCAGCTGCCCCCAGGAGCGCCCCCTGCAGTGGCATCGGCGTTTCCTGGAGTGTTACTTACTCCATGCTCTCCGGTCTCTCTCACACACACACTTTATTGACCCAACACCCCAAGAACAGAGAGGCCAGGCCGCAGAGAGCCAAGAGCCTTCCCACTTAGCCCGAGAGAGAGAGAATGTGTGTGCTTTGTTTGCATGTAAGTGGCTGTGTGTGTCTGTGTGTCTGTGTCCGTGTGTGTGTGTGTCTATGTGTCCGTGTGTGTCCGTGTGTGTGTGTGCAAGAGTGTGCCACACAGAGGGGATGGCTCTTGCTGCCTCTCGTGGCCCCTCGAGCCCCTTGTTCTGAACGACCTGGTTTCACGGCAGCTGGTCCTGTCTCAACTTTGGACAAAGCCCAGCTCCCGTAATTGTAGAAATCCGAAGCGAGATCCCTGGCCTGTGAGCCGGAGAGCGACCGGCAGCCCAGCTGCCCTGTGGTGAGCTTCCTGCTCTTTGCAGCCATCCTTCAATGCCCCGCTCAGCGCTTACAGTCCTAGGAGTCTGGGAGGGTCCCTTAAACTCAGTGAGCCTTCTTTACCTGAGGCACTAAAATAGTAATAGTAACAATAACTATAACAATAAAGCAGTGATAATAGAACCAATTCTGCAAAAATGTGGCGAGACCAACTGGATAGCGAATGGGAAAGCCCTTGAGACTGCACATGCCCTTCCTGGGGGAGGGGTCATTTCACTGTGTCAGAGCCAGCGGCTGGGAGCCTCGGAGAGCATCCTGGAGGAGTGGACTCAGGAGGAACCACGGTAGACTCCCAGTCCCGCCCCTACAGCTGCGGGCCTGGCCAGCAGACTCCACAGGGATCCGAAGGAGAAGAGCTTGGGATTATTATGAGAAGTTGGTGTAGAGAGTATTTTGGCAAACAGTGAACAGCCATTGTCTCATCACCCACTGTGTCTCAAAGTCCTTATCTGAGAAATAGGGGGGTCGTATTGCCCTGTCTAGCTTATGGGATCAAAGTGGTTTGACAAGTGTGAAATGTCCCCAGGTGATGGGATGTGAGGCCCATCCAGGCAAGATCCTGCCCAGGACTCCGAGGCCCAGGAATGGCTGCCTTTGAAGTCAGATCCAGTAGTGTTTCCTCCTCCCCCTACCCAATGCCGCTGGAAACGGTTTTCTCTCTATTTGGACTGTTTCCTCTTATCTCTCTACTGTCTCAGGCCCTAAGGGTCAGAAATGTGCAGGGCAGGCCAAACTAAGTGTATGGATCCCCTAACCATGGCCTTCGTGGCTGGACTTACTTGGTCAGGGTCAAGATGGGTCACAATCTAGAGCTCAGCTCCTGGGTGGGACCTTGTGCCAAGGCCTGGAGGCACTGTTATTAAGAACTCAGGGAAGCTTTTGACTTTAGAATCTGTTGTTCAAATCCTAGTTATATGACACAGGCCTCTGATCATTAGCCTCCTGCACCTCAATTTACTCATAAAAAATGGGAATAGTAGTAGCTAATATTTATGGAATGCCAATAATATGACAGACTCTGTTTTAAGCACTTAATATATATTAATGTTATCCTTACAACAGTTTTGTGAGTTGGGAATTATTATCCCCGTTTAACAGATATGGAAACTGAGACTCAATATTAAGTAACTTGCCCAACATCACATTGCGAGCCCACAGTGAGTATGCGAATGGACCCAGGCAGTCTGGCTGCAGTCTTTGCATTTAACCACTGCAATACTTCTGAGCAGCGCTGGAGAGCCACCTGAACCTAAGAATAGGTTAACAATAGGGGGTGGCTTTAAAACACGTCTGTAAACTCTTTGAAACCCCTTCATCAAAAGGCAGAGTCTAGGTCTCCTGCCCTTGACAGTCCTGGGTGGGCTTTGTGGCTGCCTTAAAGAATTAGACGGGAGCAAATACGGTGCCACATGGTTTCCAGGGCTGGACTGGAACAGGCCTTGTGGCTTCTGCTGGGCTCTCTTGGGACACTTGCTCTGGGAGCCGTCAGCTGCCAGGTAAGAGCCCCGGCCACCCTGAAGCTGCCACATGGAGACACCACAGAGAAAGGGCAAGATACCCAAGAACCCCAGCTGCTCGTGTCTTCCCAGCCACCTCCCGTCGGGCTGGAGGGGAGCCCCCAGTGAGAACTGCTGGCCCAGCCCAGGCAAACCCCAGATTTGCGAGCAAAATAAATGTTTATTTTTTTGAGCTACTGTCTTGGGTGGCCCCTTACGCTGTAGCAGATGACCAGAACACGATCCTTGCTTCCCAGTTGTCACTGAGAGGAGTAACGCATGTGTCAAGTCCTTGGCGGTGAATGCCACCTCCCTCGCCCTCCCCCATCGGCACTCTCTGGGTCCCCGCACCAATTCTCTTAACTTGTATTGAAACAGAAGCAGTTTAAGCACAAGCTGAATAGCCTCCTCGATAAATCTATGGAAACCAGTGCAGTGGGCGTCGGCTTTCTCATGTGGGACCCTTGGTCTTCAGACCCGTTCAGACACAACATTGCAGGGGGCAGGAGCTGGGAGCCCGGGGCATGCTCGCTGTCACTGGCCTCCTGCGTCAGTCAAGAGATCTCCACGGAACTCACACTGGGTACCAGCCGTCATCTCGAACCCCCATCGGGGCCACACTATGCTGAGCCTTCCTTAGATGTAAGGTTTGCAAGGGTGAAGTCTTTAGCTTTATTTTGTTTGTCTGTTGATTTCATGGATTTAACCGCTTTCTCCACAAGAGAGAACAGTCAGTGCATATTAGAGCATAATAAGGGAACCACGGCCTACCCAGGGTGGGGAGGGGCAGAATGAAATAATGAAAGGGAAGGGAGGAAAGAGGGAAGGAAGGAAGGAGGAAGGAAGGAAGGAAGGAAGGAAGGAAGGAAGGAAGGAAGGAAGGAAGGAAGGAAGGAAGGAAGGGAGGGAGGGAGGAAGGAAGGGAGGGAGGAAAGAAGGAAGGAAGGAAACGGGCTGGGAGGAAGGGAAGAGGGAAAGAGAAGGGAGAGGATGAGCACTGGGGGAGAAACAAACGTGAAAGAGAAATGGGAGAAAGGAGAGGGGGGCTTCAGGAGAGGGGCGAAATGTCCGTGGGGAAAGGGACCTGCGTCCTCGTGGTCCTGTCCTCAGCTGAGTCCTGGAGCCGGGAGGCTGGAGGCTCCAGTCCCAGCTCTGCCCACCTTGTTTTGTGCCAGCGCTGGCCTTGGACACACAGCTCTTGCCTGTAGCTCAACACCCTGAGCTCCTTAAATAGCTCTGAACAGCACTGAGTGGTGGATAAACATTTGTTTCACAGCTCACAAAGCAGAGCTGCTGGCTACCGGCGGGTTTCGTGTAATGAGTTCCATTCTGGACCCCAGGGAGCATTTAGATGGGCTCTTCTTTGCCCAGGCTGCCAGTCAAGCTGGTACCGGGGGAAGAAAAAACACAGCGCTAATCTCTTCCTCACCATCCCTGTCCAGAGAGGGAATCCCCAGAAGCCAGACTCCCCCATTCTCCCAGGACTGGATTGGGGAGCAGGGTGCCCCAGACACCTTGGGTGGGGGTTGCAAAAAGAATGCCTGGGTGACCTCCTCTCTCGGCATCACGGGAAAATTATCTGGTCTCTTGAGCCTCCCCAAATGCAGCCCTTCTCTGGAGCTGTCGGTCGCAGGCCGCGTCTGTGGTCCTTCCCTCTCACCTGGCCCCAGTCAGCGTCTGCAGCTGTGGAGCTGATCCTGAATAAAGGAGGCTGGCGTAGGACAGCCTGGCATTGCCGCCCTGGCTTGGCAATCGCCCTCCTTGACCACTGCTCCCTACCCTCCAGAACGTGCCAGCACCTTCCTGCTCAGGTGGTACTTGGAGAGCCACAGGGCCACCAGGAGCCACGGTGCCCTGCAGTCCCACCGAGGTTCCTATCACGGGGAGGGAGGAGGTGGGGAAAGGCAGAGACTCTCCTCTTTATCCCCCTGCCTTCCAAACTCCCCACTTCAGGCCAAAGGACGCTCTGCCAGGAGCTGAGGACCAGTTGATATGATGAATAAATGCTAATTACTTTGTTGGCCTTTCAGCACTTCCTCTGTGGATTTTAATAGCCATTAATGCCCCGCTGTTTCGCAGGGCCCTGGAGCCTGCCAGCCTGTGCACCAGGGCGGGTCACTGCCTGGCCCCTCGCTCGGCCCCCACTGCCACGGCCTCATTTGCTTTAGTCTCAGGAAGGAAATGAACTAGCAAAGGCAGTGGGTGGAAAACGAGACGGGAGAAAACAAACCCAAGAGGAAGTGATTTAGTTTTTCTGCCAAATTGGTTGTTGAATTGGCCTCTTGTACTGTTATGATTGGGACCCTAGGAGTCACCTTGCTCCTTCCCCAGACTCCAGGCAAGAGCCACCCCGGAAGTTTATACCCTTTTCCTTAAAGTTACGAGGGGTGAAGAAATTGCCAAATGAGTTCAGAGGCAGACCTGAGTTTCCCCACTAAAGCAAACTAAGTGGCAAGAACCGGGCAAACCAGGTGTAAATAGCAGAAGTTTAGACAAAGGGTGGACTTCCTTGGGTCCCACCCTTCTTCACTGCAGCTGCCGGTGAACCGAGAGAGCATGAGCGTGAGATTGGGGATGGGAGCCAACAGCCGGCGCTATGCCCTGGGCTACAGGAGATCAGGCAGAGGGTGCAGCCTTTGGGTAAGGAAACAAGTTCCTTATAACTGCGATCTTGAATGAGTTGCATGCCTTCTCTGAGCCTCAATTTCCTCATCAGAAAACAGTGTCCCCAGACCAGGACAGTACATGATAAGAGTTTTTGTCCAGTGGTGTACAGAGTGGCTCGTACCAGCTCATCAGCTGACAGTGCACATCTCTTCCTAAATCTGTGTTCAGTGATGTCACATTAGTAGTTTGAAATTGACCATGGTGGGAGAACTTACACCATAGAAATTGGCAAATGCTACAAACTGGGCCTTATAGTTTGTCCTTGGGAGAGCTGGTTACCAGCAGATCACTCTTTCTGCTCCATTTTGGCTGTCTGGGGTTGCCAGGTCTGAGAGCATGTTCTCCGGCTCCTAAAAGCCTCAAGCCAGCCCTTTGTATGATCTATTTGCCTCCCATCCACCACGAGAAACTGCTCACTTCCAGCAGGGATTGTTGAAATCTCCTCGAGGCCCTATTAGAAAGCTGCAGCTCCTTAATCTATTCAGCACCAAGAGGCAATTGTCAAGGAAGTTGATTGTAGTCCAAATCCAGGTATCAATTCAAAATGTTTTTGCCTCAGACAACTGCGTGCGATCAATCAGTAATGTAATCCTCTGCTGGTAGAACACAGAAACAAAGCCCCACCTTGCCTCTTAAACACAGCATCATTAGTCTTAGGATAAACTATAAATTGATGCATAGAGCAAACAGCCAGAGCTGCGTCCCGGGGAACGGGAGCACATGAAATAGCAGTTACTTTATGGTGAATGACAAATCATTGCTCGTTCATTCCCTATCGAGTGGAACACCATCAATCACCTGGTGGGCTCGGGGTCCAAGACGAATAGAGCACCACGAGCGGATGCTGCTAGGACTGCCGGCCGGGCAGAGCTGTGCGTCTGTTTCCTGGGCGGGGGAGATGAGACCAATCCGCTTTCTGTATGGTCCTGTCCTTCATTCTAGTTTATAAGGTGAGCGAGGCGAGGAATTCCATCAGTATTAATGTCCTTGAGGATGGGGTTCTTCATCTTTTTCATGTTGTACAAAATTTGTCTGAACAGCAAGAGAAAGGCCATGCTTCTGACTTAGAGAGAGGAGTAAAGGACTGATCACCCCCTTTTTTTATTTTAGGGACTCATTTAAGGCCTATCTGCCCCCATAGAGTGACCCCCACGTCCATTAGTCTGCCATGGGGCCTATAATTCCAACCCTTTGGATCTCTCCTTTATATTAAGCTATTATGTTCAGAAGAGTTATATGACTATGCACATGCCTGTCCCAGTGCGATGGGCACCCGCTGAGCACATACTCCACTTGTTGGATGGATAGATGAAAGGGTAGATGCCTATAACACAGGGCTGGTAAATTTTGATGGAAGGAAAGGAGTGAGAGGAGAGGTGAGGCTGCGAAATAATATAGCAGGCAACCTTGCTTTTGGGGATATGAAGCTGGAATAGGTGATCTAAAATGGAAGGGGTGGTATTTGAGGGACAGGCAGGGGTTTCTGTAATTAATACCCACTTCCTTTACATTTTCTTCAGAGCCATCCCTGGCCCTAGCTGGTTTTTAAGCAAGAATGTTTAGAGCAATAAACATCAAAGTCTGTCTCCGTCCTAATGGGAACCTGAAACAAGGAGGGAAAGTTAGTTGGTTGTGACTCACCACAGCTCATGAATAATCCCGCAGGCTCCGCTTCTGGCCTTCTGCCATTCCTGGGGCCAGGGAACTGAGGAGCAATGGACTCTTCCTGACTGCTCATTTAATTAAGTGTGGCTAGTTTGTGACGGAAGCTTGCTCGGCGCAAAGCCAAAATAACAGGTGAATTGGCCATGTCATTGATGAGTGAGTCAGGCCTCTTGTTTGACCAAATCAGCCAGTCATCTGGGAAACCTGAAGACTTTTGGATAGCAATTGCCTGTGCTGTGGTGCAGGAGACACCGGTGGTTTCATTAAAACCCATCAATATAGTGACAAATATACTGGTTGATTCAATCCATCTGACAGTTCAGTGTAACTACAACTTTCATGATACCACATATCTGGCATTATGTAGTTAAAGCAATGTTTGACTGACTAATTTATTTTTCATTTCATCTGGTTTTTATGGACATGATGCTGACATGTGTACCTTCGGGGTAGTGTGGCAGCAGTTGGCATGTTTCCTTTACGTATTTCTCCTTTGCCATCTGGAACTAGGAAAAGAGATCCTTCCTTCTGCCAGCTCCTCCCAGCTGAAGCCCACACGACATCAGGAACAGCTGTCTCAGGTAGACGAGCCTGGCTCCAGGCCCCTGGGTGGGCGCTGAGCGGCCAGCGCAGGCAACAATCGGGCTCTTTCCAAAGAGGCGGGCGTCTGGAGGGGGCGAGGAGGCCGACCTATGCCAGGCCCTCCTTGGCTTGTACCATTTGCTCTTCGGCGCGGCTTGCTTCTCAGCGTGAGGTCAGAGGCACTCTCCCTCCTTTGCCCTTTTCCTGGCTTTTCTCTCTTCTGTTACTGTGCGTGGCACTGCCTAATGCCATAGAGGAGTCGGCGATGGGGCAGCCATGCGCCCTACCTGCAGGACCTGCACACCCTCTGCCCAAAAAGGGCAAGCTCAAAAGCAACTGTGTTGTCCAAATTAAGGGAACATCAGGTACACACAGAGGAGATGAAGCGTTTGGGGGTCCGGGAGAGGGGGAGTGAGTTGTTCCTTGGGGCTTCAGAGAGGAGGTAACGGGGGCTTGGAAGGATGAGTGAGATTAGGACTCTTCCAATGCTCGGGACAGTGGGGGAATCTGGCAAGTTATAGGTGAGGGAAAGAAAAAAGCAAAGAGGTAGGCCTGGCTGGGTAACTCATTTAGATAGAGTGTCATCCCGATACACCAAGGTTGAGAGTTCGATCTTCACTCGGACACATAAGAAACAACCAATGAATGCATAAATAATTGGAACAACAAATCGATTTCCCTCTGCCTCTGCCTCTCCTTCCTCTTCCTCTCTAAAATAAAAATAAAAAATTTAAAGAATGAAGTAGCCATCCTTCTGGAGAGAAAATAGAGGTATAAGAGTAACAAAAATAACACTTTTCCCCCAATTAGGTAGGGTCAGAGCAAAAATGACATTGGATGCCAGGTTTAGGACTGGACACATTTGGCCATTCATTGGGAGCCACTGAAGATTTGTTAGCAGTTAATCATGTTGAAACTGATCTCTAGGAAGAATAATCTGGCATCAGTTGTTAAGGTAGTTTGGATGGGGGAACACAGGCAATAGAGATAAGAGTTAGTAGAATATGAGACAGACTAGGAGATGGTAATTAAGAGCTTATACTAGAGCCATCGTGGTGAGAGAGCAATGAGGAAACAATATTGAAAAGCAGGTCTGGTTAGGATTAATAGGACGTGGTTCTAGTAACTGCCCATTAAAAGGGGGAACAAGGAGTTGAAAATTACTCTGCAGTTTTGTATTTTGATATTTGGTTGTGCTGACTTGGGAGAAAAGGTGCTGATGGTGTCAGTCTTCCCATGACCTGCCTCCAAGTGCAGCTCAGCTGTGGTGGCGACTTCCACGTGGCCTCAAACTCACCTTGCAGGGTGCCCGCATCTCACCTCAAGGGCTCCCTGTGCTTCTTTCCATTTTGTGCCCCAGGGCCTTCTCCAAAACCTAGGAGCTTGATTGGCATGCCCACAAGAGCAACCTAAGTGTGTGGGGAGAGAATGCCCTGGGCAACTCTCCACTGCTGGGGGCAGGATCGATGCTGCACCCTCAGTCCTCCAGCAGAATGACTTGGAAGGCATCTAACCAGAGAGCAGGAGGTCCCAGCAGAAGGCAGTCTGCAAGCCGACAGCACAGACCTGAGGGTTCTCTCTCACGCGGACTCCTCCCTCCCTCCCTCCCTCCCTCCCTCCCTCCCTCCCTCTCTCCCTCTCTCCCTCCCTCCCTCCTTCCCCTGGGATCACCTCCCACATAAACCACCTGCACCCATTCCTTGTATCAAGCTTTGCTTTGGGTATAATTTGAGACAGACGTATCACGTGTAAGGTGGGTGGTGGACATTCAGGTGGAGCTCTTTCTAAGACATGTAAATGAGCCTAGAACTACAGAGAGAGGCTGGAGTGTGAGGTAGAGATTTCGGACTCATCTGCATGGACAAGGTAATGAAATTAGGGAAGTGAGTGAAATCGTGCAGGGACAGAATGTGGAAGGAAAAGAGAAAAGGGAAAAGCACCAGGCCCTAGGGAGCTTCCATCTGGTGCATGGAAGGGGAGCAGCGACCGCCCAGGGCACAGGGGCAATGAGGAGAGGTCCAGGGTGGTGGTTGGAGCAAAACTGAAAGGATCCTAGTGTGACCGTCAGAGATGAACGCTGCAGAGGCCCAAGGGGAATATGACATTTGGGAAATTCTTAAAGATCCTGAGAGAGTGGTTTTGGTGATGACAGTAGAAGCCATTTGCAAGGAATAAAGGTGTAAGAAACTGGAGGCCCAGAGCCTAGGCTGGGGTTTCCTTCACCTGGCTCCTGGGAAGCCCTAAAAAATGCCCACTTCTCACAATAGACCTATTGGACGAGGCTCTCCAGGGACAGGGGCATCCGTCTCAATTCGACTGGGGGAAGGAGCAGTGGAGTGTGCCCGGCTGGGGCAGCAGGTAGCGGGGGGAGACATGCAGAGAGGCACCCCAGGCAGAGGGAAGCGAGCCAGCGGAAGGGAAGATACTAAAAATGAAAGAGAAAGGGAATGATCTATGGAGACGGGCTCAGAGGAGCAGAGGGGACCAAGAACACAAGTGGGGTCAAGAGAGTTTAGTTTTAATAAAGAGCATTCATTCACTCAGCCAGTCGGCACGCATAGATTAGGCTCCTGCTCTGCGTTAGGCTTTGTGCCAGGGCACTTGGCATAAAGAGGAGGGCAGAGCATGGCCACTCCCTCCAGGAGCATAGGAAGTGGGAAGAAACAGTCCCTACAGAGGCTCATTAGGTTCTAGAACAGAAACATTTACGGAGTAAAGGAAAGAGACGCTCCTGTCTCGAATAGCCCCTCAGACCACTTTCCCGCTGGGTGACTGAGAAGTTAGCTTCCCGGGGCCTCAGTTTTATCTTTGGCCATCACCTTGCTGAGCTGTTCCAACAATCAAACGAGAAGGAATATTGTGCCCACGTGCTGAGCACAGTGATGAGTGTTCGGTAGGCCTTCCTGAAAACTTAGTTTCTTTCTTCTTTGGGCAAAATATGATGGTATCACAGAGGAAAAGATGCTTTTCTCTGCCAAGAAGACCAAGTAAACTTCCCAGAGCAGCTATTGCTCAAATGAACTTAGAGCTGATGGAGGAAAAGGGGAGAATATATGTGAATATTCAGAAATAACTTGAGTCAAGAGCAGGGAAGTGGAGAAAAAGAAGTCTGAGTGCCCTGATTTTCCACTAAACAGAAAGCAGGGTTGTATTCTGAGGGTGTTACTGGCTGAATTGTGCCTGTCCCCACTCCCCCCAATTCATATGTTGAAGCCCAAACCTCAGTACTTCCAAATGTGACTATTTGGAGACAGAGCCTTTAAAGAGGAAGTTAGGGCCTGGCTGGCATGGCTCAGTGGTTGAGCGTCGACCTGTGAACCAAGTGGAATGGTTCGATCCCCTGTCAGGGCACACGCCTGGGCTGCGGGCTCAATCCCCAGTAAGGGGCATGCAGGAGGCAGCCGATCAATGACTCTCTCTCACCATCTCTCCCCTCTTCTCTCCAAAATCAATAAAAACATATTTTTTTTAGAAAAGGTAATTAGGGTAAAATTAGAGGTCATATGGGTGGGCCCTAATCCACTGTGACTGGTGTCCTTATAAGAAGAGGAAATTAGGACACGGACACACACCAGAAGAAGATGGCTATCTATGAGCCAAGGAGAGAGGCCTTGACCGGCCTTGCCAACACCTTGATTTCAGATCATTAGTCTTCAGAACTGTGAGGAAATAAATTTCTGTTATTTAAGCCACCCCACCTATGGTCTTTGTTGTACCAACAGATTTGAGAGAAGGAGGGAAGTGAGACTGTTGTAGAAGAGCCACAGTGGGGAAGTCGAAGCTGACTGAGTAGGTTCCTGAAGAGATGGTGGCCAGCTAACTCAAGATGCGTCCATGATTTTTTCCCTTAGCAGTCTGTAGGGCAGCAATGTTTGGTATAAAACTGGGCTACATTTGGGTTTGGGCACCAGGGGACTAATGGGTCAGGAGCATGGGGATGTCCAGAGTGGCCATGAGCAGGTGAAATGAGCGGCCTGGGCACAGGCTGAGGGAGGCAAATGCAGGGACAGAGGACCATGCAGGAAGAAGGAAGATTCTGGACTGGGGGAAGACCTGAGTAAGGAAAAGGGAGAGAGTGGGAGGTAGGAAAAAACAGCTTGTGGAGGTGTGCTCATGGTTTAAAAACAGTGGACAGAATTTTGCTGTCATGTGAGGCCTGGGTTGGACAAAACAGTGGCTGAGTGCCACATGGAGAGTTAGGGTAAAGGTGTTTTCTAGTTTCTAGTGGTCCATGTTTCATAGCAGTGTTTTTCTAAAGAATGCAAGGTCTCGCCCTACTGGGCCACCTGATCTGCCATGGAGGGCCTAGCTCCTCCGGAAGGACGAATATATGAGGCCTTGGGGCCTTAGTGTCTTAAATAAAATGATTATGTTCCAGTGGGGCTAGAGCCCAGGTCTCCTTCCTGATTTAGGGCCCCCTAGAGCCTGCTTCCATTGGCAAGTGCATGGCGATGAGGGCACTGGTGTCCTCCCTCTGCAGAGGGACTGTGCCTGAGGCCATTTTCCCAGCATCCTTGCCGAACGAAGCCGGTGGGTTAGCAGAGCTTCCTAACCAAGTGTGGGCAGGAGGGCACAGCCACGTGGTGGGGTTTCTTCTTAGACTCTCACATTTCAGTCCTGAAACTAAGGTCGCAAAATCATCCTGAGGTGGTTGGCGAGGGGTGGAAGAAAACAGGAATAAAATACCTCAGAACATCATTAGCCCCATGCGTTTTCTGCCCAGTCTCTGCCTAGGTGAATCCCTATGCCATTCCTAAAGATACTGATAAATTCTAGTTACTCTTGTAATAGCCAGTCATGCCCTGCTCCTAGCACAGAGCCAGCAGCAAATAGGCCTTCATTAGAGGTTGACTGAGTTGTTGAGTGCTAACAGCTCTTCCTCCCGGAGTCCTTATATTCATGTTCCCTGCTGCACATGTATTCTTCATAGTATGTTAGCTGGTGGTGCCTGTGCTCCCAAGCAGCAGTTCTCAGGCTAGATGGCAAGACACACTGGCGCACCTCACCTGCTGTGAGGTGCACTGCAAGTGATTTGTTACCAATAACAAGGCATCGAGCCTGAGAAGGTTCTATTTGCAAAATAGAGATTTGAAAGAGAGCTTGTCATAATGTCTGTCTCACGTCGCTTGCGCTTCAGTTTGCTTTCTTGGTGGGAGATCAAGGGGTAGACTCTCAGCTCGCTTACAGGGCCTCGGGTATAACCTGTGCTAAGGCACTGCGTGTGTTTTGACTACGTAGCTTTCACTAAGTGTCCTGATTTGGGGGGAAACAGGTATGAGACTTGCTTTTAGAACATTCATTCCTCAATGTGGAATAGAGGCCAGATCTTTAGCCTTCCTCTTGCCAGGCTAAGTATTTGCAGATCTGCCCAGTGACTGGACGTGCAGTGCAGTCCCAAGGAGCATTTTAATTGGCTGAGTGGGTCTCCGAGGACCTGCCCCCATCTGCAGGAGAGCAATTCCTGAGAGTTGCCCAAACATAGCGAATGCGGCTGTGTCCTAACAACACGGTGTAGGGGACCTCTGAACCATGTCTCTCTCCATATCCTTAGCTATTTCAAAGAGATCATTAACACGGTGAAATTGGGTGTCCCCAGGGTCACTGCACAATATACATTGTTACTGTCATTTAATGGGCTTTCCCCAGACAACGGTGATTCTTAAACTGCAGCGTCGGCAGCTGTGACACAGGCATGCTGAGCCATGCTGTCTGCAAGGAGACTGGACCTGCCAGTCCTGCCAGAGCGGACTGAACTTGGCAGATGGATGCGCTTGGAGGGGAGGGGGAGGGGGTTTAGGGGAGGGAGCGCTAGCAGAGAAGCTAGGCAGCCCTTGGAGGTCTTTGTTATTGATTTAGCGTGAAGACAGAAAGTGGCAGGTAGGCAGGTGTCGGGCTGCTGAGCGGGGAAGACAGGTGTAGGCAATCTTGGCAGTGATTAGCCGGGTGCTGCACATGTGGCCGGGTGTCAGCTGGTGATGATTAGCAGACGCTTCTGAGGGGCGTGGCACTAGACGGCCGATCAGAGTCCAGATGTGAAAGGCCACTGGCCCTCTTCCCTGCTCCCACACCCCTTCAGACACCTTCTGCCCCCCAGGCACCTGTGCTCCCCTTCCCCTTCAAGTCCGCGCCCCCCCCTGCATGCCTCTCCAGGTGAGGGGCACGGGTGTGCAGGGTGCGTCATTCAGTCGCACTGGCCCGGGGTCGGCCTCTGCGCTCACCCATTTCAATACC
Source organism: Miniopterus schreibersii (assembly GCF_964146895.1). Taxonomy (NCBI): domain Eukaryota; kingdom Metazoa; phylum Chordata; class Mammalia; order Chiroptera; family Miniopteridae; genus Miniopterus; species Miniopterus schreibersii. The sequence goes on along the minus strand of NC_138112.1, from coordinate 5,452,037 downwards.
TGCTTCCCTGTGTTCACCCTCTCATGGCTTGGGCCTTATGAACTCTGGCTCCCTAGAACCATTTCAGGCCTCTCTTCGGATATGCTTCTGCAACTTAGCGACCGCTTGCTCTGCCCAGTTGAACGCCTGGTTACACCCCCACCCCCGTTCCACAGAGTTCTGGTTTTGGCTCCAGGGGCTCGTTGAGGCCAGCCCGCCTCTCCGTTGGTTAGGGGGCAGGGCGATCGGAGGCACAGCTTATCATGCCAAGCGGGCAGGCAAGTGAAATGCAAGACAGGCGGATCAATGAGATTGGCAGTTTTCAGTATTAATGGTCCCAATTTGTCCTGGTTAGTGGCTATTTATAAAATTTCAGGATGCCAGTCCTTTGAGCTTTGCTGTGTCCTGACCACACTCCCTTGATGTGATGCCTGTGTGTGTGAGTGTGTGTGTGAGTGTGTGTGAGTGTGTGTGTGATGTGTCTCTGTCTCCCCGAGTCTATTATTTCCATATCTCCAGGGAAGGGCCCTGTATCTGGAGGAGGGTGACCCGAGGGGCTATCACATGGCGGCTAGCACGTGGTGAGTTAGTGCCCCCCCCCCCCCCCCCCCCGCCACCTCCCTGGAGTAGAGGGAACAGGAACCGCCACGCTTGGCAACTTGGGCTATGTCCTCGTGCCTGGAAACCATCTGTGAAGTGAGTCAGATCGTGGAGAAAACAAGTCTATGGGAAGAGGAGATCGGTGGGTGAAGCCCATTATTTGGCCTGGTGAAATAAAGAAGCCACTGACCAGCGGCCACTGTGACACCAACTGAGCCGGGCTTGCTACACAAACGCTTGAGCAGTTTTGACTCAGACTCTGTCCGCACAGCTCTAAGACTGTCCAGCAACTACTCAATAGAGGCACATCTTCAGCCATTTGCCTATTAGTAATTCTGTCATAAGGACCATTTTATGGGGATTCCATAGCAAATCGTGGTGGACATTTTCAGGAGAGACAGAACTTTGGGGGCAAGATGCCACCTGTGTTGAATTCCATGCCTGGGGACTGAGTGACCGCAGGCAGCTTTAGATATTATCTGGTGACCAGCAATGGGAAGCAGGGACAGCAGTCAGATGGAGTTCAAAGCCATGAAATCCAGAGATAATCCTGCCAAATCGTGCTGACCAAATGTTTTGCTTTCATCCAAGATTGTTGAGTGAGTGACCCCAAATAAGCAAACTAATTCTAGCCTCTTGGAGATCATTAACCCAACTCCCAGCTTTTAAAGGTGAGAAAAGGGAGGCCCAGGGAGCTAGGGAGACATGCCCAGGATTATGTGGGTCAAACTGAGTGTTTGCTTGACTGACTCCAGCTGTGCCCGGCTGTCTGCAGTGCAGGCTCCAATGAACCCGGAGACCCAGATGTGGTGTGGGAACATGAGATGGAGAAATTCAAAAGTAAGCAACGGAACATGAAGTAGAAGTCTCTCCTAAGAACTAGGGAGCATCTCTTAATCCTGTTTTGGGTACCTTCCCTGTATCCCAGCGCTGGTTACCTGTGGGAGCTCCCATAAATCTCCAAAGAGCAGCAGTGCCCAAAAGCAGGGATGTGTGTGACGGGGCTTTGGCTGGAGCACATTTATGACCTGAAGCGCGCTCTAATTGTGCAGATATTCCCATAAATGTTATTTTATTAAGTGAGCTACAGTAAATCTGTCATCTCCATAAGTAACACCGCAATGAACCTGTAGGTGAGCTCCGAACACTGCCGGGAGCCATGCTGGGCTATTAGCTTCTGCTCAGCATTGTTATCTGTTCAGTTACAGCATCTCAGAGGCAAAACCAGGCACTGACTTTACATGATTTGGTTCCTCACAGATGCCCTTAGCTCCCGAAGGCAACAGAAATTGTTAGCAAAGATGGAAACAAGAGGACCAGAGAACGCTGAGTGTTTTACTTTCTCCAGCCTGTTTGGAAGTGGTTTGGGCCAGCATAGCGGCTGGAACAGGGAACCAGGAGTCTTGGGCTGTGTTCCTACTCTAATGGATGCTCAGCCTAAGGAAAAGCAGTGTGTTGGGCCTCCCTCCTGGCCTCTTTAGAACCGCAACAGGTGTGCAAACCAGGGTGCTGGGTCCCTAGGAGGAATGTGGTGACATGTGTATTCTACTTGGCCTGACGCCCTCTGACCGTCCAACAAGGGGCAACAGCACCACCTGGCCCGTGACCCACCATCCATCTCCTTTTTCAGAGGACAGAGAGGAAAGGGAGTTAACGTTTTTGCCCTAAGAGAAATTTAGAACAAGTTGACATCTAAACACACTGTTGATGACCCTGGATGACTATTTGTGCACCTGTGGTGTAAAAGCCAGTCTAACGTGAACACCGGACTTCCTAGCATGCAGGCATCTTCCAGAGCTGGCCGTGTTCGAGAACAGTCAGATGCAGTCCCAGACACTGCCCCAGGGTGAATCACGGGCCCCCGTTCCTGGGCAGAGCTGAGTGTTCAGAGAGCCTGACTCTGAAGGAACAAAACTGCGAGGCATTTGCCTCAGAACACAGGATTGAATGAGTTGTCACTCATTATAGGAAATAACGCTTCATAGTTCCTGAGAAACCAAGCAAACTTTTTCAAGATTGGATTCCATATTTAGTTGAATCTCCCTCTACAGCCTTTTGAGAAAGTTACTGTAAAGTTTTCCTTCTTTTTAAAAGTTAACTTGAGAAGAAAATGAATTGAGTTTAGAGAAAGATGTTAGGGGGACACAAGTGAGTTTACAGACTCAAGGCAATGTGCTTAAGAAGGATACCACAAACTGGGGTGAGCAGACATTAAATTACAGACACGGCCATGATTTTTCCCGAGCATGTTTCTTTGCAGCAGTAAAAAAAAAAAAGAGAGAGAGACATTAACAAGCAATGACGTTAGACAAAATTAAGTAGCATTCGAACAATGAAAGGGAAAATTAAGGAGCTAGCCTTCCACTGCCTGGGCAGTTTACCCGATTAGTAAAAATATGCACCTGTCTTCCCCACCAATCCCCCCATCAGCGAGAGAAAGCAATTCTGATGGACCAAACGCCGAGGCCTATAATATGCCCGATGTGGCTGTTTTTTTCCAGGACCCTCCAGATGGCTTTGGGTGGCTAAATGGCCACGTAAGTGCAGTGCATTTTGATTGTAAATCTTCAGTCTCTTGGTGGTTCCCTGATGCCCCCCGATTCAGGCACTGCCACATATCACCGCCGTCCTGCAGGCATGCCACCCAGAGAGCATCCCTGGGATTGTAAACAGCATGATTCACAAACTGGTGGCAGCAGCTAAAAGCAGTGCAGTTCACGACCCCAAGCACGACCCCAAGATTCTAAATGGGATGTTGCAACGCAGGCCTGCCTGCAGATTCTAAAGCGCAACCGTGTCACAGGGCACTCACAGGCAGCACAACCTGTAATTGACAAGGGCACCCGTTGTCACTTCTCCCCGGCACAGCATCCTTGCGCTCCACTGGCCTCCTGTTGCATTGCTGCCATTTATTTGCATCCATAAGCAGGGAGCAAGCATTCTGCAGAAATAGCCCCAGAGAGGCTTCTGATTCCCATAGGCCTTTGCAGCCAGCTCTATTGGAATGATTTCCAATACCCAGTTTCAGAGAATTCTGACTACGATATGCAGACCATGGCAGATCTTAATGACAATAATATCATTTCACATTTTCATGGCATTTAACAGTTTACAAAGTGCTTTCACATACATTATCGCATCGAATCCTGGCGAGGTCGATAGCCTCTTCTCCATTCTATCGGCAGCTCAGTGTAGTGGAAAGAGCTCTGAGCCAGATAGACTTAAGTTCGAATCCTGGCAATGAGCCCCACCAGCCATCCAACCATGCACAATTTGTGTTATTCCTCCCAGTCTCCTCTTTCTTATCTAAGATGGAGAATCATTTCTAATACGTATAAGATGAGCTGTGTGGTAAGACTGACGTAACGTAAAAAAACACAGTGTAGGGCCTAATGCCTAGAAGCACTAGATGACCATTAGTTTCTATCCACTTACAGATGGAGAAAATGAAGCTTGAGAGGTTAAGGGAATTGCTCAAAGTAACAGCTAGTCAACAGCGGAACTGAGACTTCATTTATTTTACAAACATTATTGAACACCTACTATATGCAAGTGCCTCAGGCGTAGGGAAGTGGATAACCCAGAATTCCAGATCTTGTAGTGTTCACAGTAGAGTGCCGGAGCCTGAAATGCAAATGATCAATTCCAATCTTGTGTGATCTGAGAGGTAAACATATTTTGGGACTGTCCTAGTGCTCTGGGTGCAGCCAGGATCTACACAGGAAATGAGCCTCAGGAAGAGGACCCCTAGAGAAAGCTGCAGTAGAGCCGAAACCTGAAGCAGAATTTCAGCAGGTGGATGCTGCAGCACAGAGGGGACATGAAGGGACAGATGAGGGGATGGGGCGGTTCTAAGGAGGCAGAAGTGGGAAGAATTGGAGGGGCTGAAGGGAATGCTGTAAAATATGGATCTTTGTTCAGTCTAAACTCCAGCGAATCCACAGGGTGGTTTTACGTGGAGAACCAACGTGGTCAGAGTTCCAGTTTTGAAATTGTGGCAGATTTGTGCAAGGTTGGCAGGAGGAGAGAGAGAATGCAGGCTGTGTTCAATGAGAGGTAATGAGGCTGTGAACTAAGCAAATGGCAGAGCAGACAATTACAAGAGGAAGAATTGACAGGACGGGGCAATTGATTAGATGCCGTGGATGAGAGACAGAGAGGAGTCAAGAAGGACTCCCAGGTTATTAGTGTGGGTGATGGGGGAATGGTGGTGCCCCTCATTGACACAGGCAGGGGAGTAGGCGAAGGGACAATAATGAATTCATCTGGACTTGTTGATTCTGAGAGACCCATGGACATGTAGGAGGAGATGTTCAGAAGAGTTAAATGCGAGTCTGGAGCTTGGGAGAGGACTGAGGCTGAGAAGCATTGATCCAGGAGTTATTGGCTTTTAGATGATGGATGAAGCTGGACTCTCTTTTCTTCCTGCTCTATCTTAGTAGAGCTCTATCTTCTGAGGGCGGGAAGAAAAGAGAGTCCTAGAGAACTCTAGGGAATACTAATGTTTAAGTGCCAAAATGAGGCCTATCAAAGGCAAAAGGACCAGGAGAAAGGGGCATGTAAGAGGCCAAGGGAGACAAGCATTTTGTGACGGTGAAAGTATAGGTAGGAATCAAATTCCACCAAGAAGCAAAGAAAAGAAACTAAAACACACCTATCCTATTTGGCAATTAGAAGATCACTTTGTCAACTTGGTGGTAGACAAGGTGGTTAACAACAAGCTTTCAACTTGGTGGGGCATTTTTTAACTATGACCCAGAGTAAGAAAAATATTTTGTATTATAACCAGGGACAAAAGTTTCATGAATAATACCCACGCTCTGATATTTCATACCTACTCTACTCTACTCTACTCTACTCTACTCTACTCTAAATGCTGCTTGCTATTCATTACATTTACATTATGACCAGGTAGTGGAGTACAAGATGCAGTTAGAAAAAGCATTGGTTTAGCTAAATATAATTTCCCACTGGAAAATTATGTAAAGTGTGGGACAGAAGAAAGGACCCTGGATTTTGAGTGAAGACGCCTGATTCATGGCATGACTCAGCTACTTACTGATGGTGTGACCTTAGATGTGCTCATTAACTTCTATGTGTCTCTTTCATTATCTGGAAAATTCAGACAATACATCAACTGCAAAGGGATCTTCTGGGGCTCAAGTGAGATAAAATGTGTGACTGAGGAGAGTTTGTTTAGGATAGTCCTGGTCAAACGCAGACTTTTTTCGTTGCACTCAAAGAAGGAGCAGAACGGTGCACTGTGTGTCCCAGGCTGCAGCTCTCTTACCTGAATCCTGGAGCCACATTTCTCCAGAGCATAAAGAACCAGAATATTTGATCAGGCAAAAATGGTGTTATTGCTACAACATTTATAAAATACTCTTGTTCTAATACTATTGTAGTCATTTTTGGGTTTTGATTTATATCCAGAGTCCTCTATTACAAGGATTTTCAATAAAGTCCTATTGAGAGAAAAGCCCATACAGGCAGGTTTTCTCACCACAGTATGAAATGATAGATTGCAGAGAACCATAAAAAGATGAGATCATTTAATACAGGCAATACTTTTTATGAACTTCAGTAGGCTTGGGGTATCACTTGTTAAGGCATAATACAATAATGGAGTTTTATGAAAACAAACTACTACATTTGAATACTTTACATATGCACTGACATAAGCTCAAGGAAGACAAAAATGGCCAAGACATTGTTCGTGATCTCTAAATGTGTACAAACAGATGGGTGAGCAGACATATAGATAGGTAATTGCAATCAAATGGTACAACTAACAGAGACATGCATCTGATCATGATAAGATATGGACACACTATGAGAGAAAAGATGAGCAGCTAGCCTAACGTGCAGTTCAGGGAATGCTTTTTGAAGGTCATTTTGCCCAAGATGAGTCTTGATAGAAAGGATCAAGGTAATGAAAGATGACAAAGGACTGGTGCAGCCACTATGGAAAGCAGTATGGAGTTTCCTCAAAAAATTAAAAATGGAACTGACATTTGACCCAGTGATCCCACTTCTAGGAATATATCCTAAGAAACCCAAAACACCAAACAGAAAGAACTTATGCACCTCTATGTTCATAGCAGTGCAATTTACAATCAGTGAGATCTGGAAACAGCCCAAGCACCCATCAATAGATGAATGGGGGAAAAAGCTGTGATACATTTATACCGTGGAATACTATGCAGCTGTAAAAAAAAGGAAGGATTTTTTACCCTTTGGGACAGCCTGGAGGGAACTGGAGAGTATTATGCTAAGTGAAATAAGTCAGTCAGGGAAAGACAAGTACCACATGATCTCATTCATATGTGGAATGTAATAAACAAATTAAACTGATAAACAAAATAAGACGTAGAAGCATGGAACAGACTGAGGGATCTCAGAGGGAAGGTGGGGGTGGGGGAGTGGTTGGGGAGAGATTAATCAAAAACTTATATGTTTATAAGCATAACCCATGGACACAGACATTGGTATGGAAAAGGCCTGGGGGTGGGGTGGATGGGATCAATAAGGATTAAAAGGGGACATCTATAATACTTTCAACAATAAAGATTAAAAAAAAAGAAAGATGGCAAAGAAATTTCAGAAAGGCAGAATAACATAAGTCATGAAAGTATAAAAACTTACATAGTGAATGCAAAATTTGTTTTGTTTGTTTTTAAATTTATCTTTATTGTTGAAAATATTACAGATATCTCCCCCTTTTTCCCCATTACCCCCTCCTCAAGGCCTTCACACATTATTGTCTGTGTCCATGGGTTATACATATATGCATGTAAGTTCTTTGATTAATCTCTCCCCACACACTCCCCCACCCCTACCTTCCCACTGAGATTCATCGATCTGTTCCATTCTTCTATGTCTCTGGACCTATTTTGTTCCTCAGTCTATTTTGTTTATTAGACTCTACATATGAGTGAGATCATGTAAAACTGAATCAGGAAGAATCAGAAAACCTGAATAGGCCAATAACAACTGATGAAATCGAAGCAGTAATTAAAAAAACTCCCAGCAAAGAAAAACCCTAGTCCGGAAGGCTTCACAGGGGAGTGTTCTAATTCTTTAAGTTGTAGGCTTAGATAGTTTACTAAAAAGTCTTTTTGCTTTTTGAAGTAGGCTTGTAGTGCTATGAATTTTCCTCTTAGGACTGCTTTCACTGTATCCCATAGATTTTGGATTGTTGTGTGTTCATTTTCATTTGTTTCCAGGAAGTTTTATTTCTTTCTTTCTTCATTTCATTGGTAACCCATTCATTGTTTAAGAACATATTATTTAGCCTCCATGTGTTTGAATATTTTTGAGTGTTTTTACTATAGTTGATTTCTAATTTCATGCCATTGTGATCTGAGATGCTTGATGTGATTTCAACCTTCTTGAACTTGTGGAGACTGGTTTTACATTTAAGGTTCTTATTGTAAATACATATCTATTGCCATTTTAATTCTTTATGCCTATTATTTCTCTCTCTCTTTCTATTTCTTCTTATTATTACAGCAGCCCCTTTAACATTTCTTGCAATGCTTCTTTTTCTACTTCTAAAGATAGCAGTCCCTTTAACACTCCTGCATTGCTGGTTTGGTGGTGATAAACTCCTTTAGCCTTTTTTTGTCTGGGAAGCTCTTATTTCACCATCTATCTTGAATGATAGCCTTGCTGGATAGAGTAGTCTTGGTTTGAGATCCTTGTTTTGCATTACCTTGAATACTTCATGCCATTCTCTTCTGGCCTGTAGAATTTCTGATAAGAAATCAGCTGACAGACTTATGGGAGCTCCTTTGTAAGTAACAGATTGCTTTTCTCTTGCTGCCTTTAAGATTCTCTCTTTGTCTTGAATTCTTGGCATTTTAATTATGATGTGTCTGGGTGTGAACCTCTTTGGATTCTTCTTGCTTGGGACTCTGTGCCTCCTGAGCTTGTATGACTTTTTCCTTCACCATGTTAGGGAAATTTTCTGCCATTATTTCTTCAAACAGGTTCTCTATCCCTTGCTTTTTCTCTCCCCCTTCTGACACTCCTATAATACAAATATTGTTATATTTCATGTTGTCCCACAGCTCCCTTAGACTGGCCTCCTGTTTTTTAATTGCTTTTTTTCTTTTTGGATTTCTGATTGAGATCTTGTCTTCTAATTCACTGATCAGATTCTCAGCTTACTCTAATCTGCTGTTTATTCCTTCCAATGTATTCTTTATTTCTGCTATGTCATTCTTAATTTTCTTCATAGTTTCCATATCTTTTTTCATGCTGTTGAGCATCCTTACAATCAGTATTCTGAAATCTATACCTGATAGATTGCTTATCTCCATTTAATTTAGTTCTTTTTCTAGAGACTTCTCTTGTTCTTTCATTTGGGGCTTTTATTTTTTGTCTCCCCATTTTGGCTGCCTGTTTGGGTTTGTTCCTAAGTATTAGGTAGATCTGCTAGGACTCTCAGTCTTTTTGGAGGGTCTCTGGTACAGGCCAATGTCAGACACTGTTTGTGACTGGCCTTGAGTACCCTGTTTGGAGCTATCAACAACCCTTGGGTTGATGTCTCCTCTGGTGGGGCTCGGTGCATTTGGATAGGACCAAGATGCACACCAAAGTCTGCTTTTCCAAGGCCCAGGTCCAGAAGCAGATCAGGCAAAGATTCAAAACACTCTGAGGTCTGCCTCTGCCTGTAGGCTGATTAATCTGATTCTCTTAATGAGCCTCAGGCTATAGAAACTCCACAGGGTGAGGTGGCTGACTGTTATCAGTCTCTTAACCAGCCTTAGGCTATAGAAACTCCACAAGGTGGGGCAAGAAGTTTTCCAGCAGGGTGAGGCAATTGCTTCCCCCCCTAGGCAAAAGCAGCAAAATGTCTGCCTAAGAAAGATGTCCTCTGCAGTATGGGGGAATGACTTGGCACAGGAAACCAGAGGGATTCCCTCTGAGCTCTATCTCCAGAGTCCACAACCCTCGATTCTCCCCACACAGCTCCAGTTCACTCTGCCCTCCCTCTGCTAGAGCCCAAGGTAAGTGGCTGCACATGGAACTGTGCACCTGCCCTTTAAGAGGGTGCCTGCAGTTCCAGCTATTTCTCCCTGGCAGACAGAAAGCCTGATGCTTTTCACAGCCAGATGTTATGTGGGCATCTTTCTCAGTTCTGGTGCTCTGGGCTGGGAAGCCCAGCCTGGTGTTTAGGCCCCAGAGTCCTCAATGGGAACCCCCAGAGCTGAGATCTCCCTCTGTACCTTCAGCTGGGCCTGTGGGAGCCCAGCCAGCCCTCTCGCCTCCACACTTCCTACCCATCTCTATGTGGCCTCCGCTTTTCCTCCTTGGTCATGAGGGCCCTCTCCAGCTCGTCTTCAGTTGCAGTTGATTATTCAGGATGGCTTTTCTATATTTTAGTTGTAATTTCAGTTTGGTCCTGGGAGAGTGTCAGTGTAGCTTCCAGTCAACCTGCTGCCATCTTTAATCTCCTCTGAATACAATATGTGTAAACAAGTGCAGGCTTGAAAGTAGAGATGGGTATGGCTCCCACTGCTGAGAGTCTTCTCTACCAGGCTGGGGTGCTTAGTGTACATTGTATTGGACGTGGAAGCCACTGATAGGGACTGATACTCTGGTAGCCTTGTGGAGAGAAAGTTAAGAGCGTGCCAGGGACAGTCACAGTAGTCCAGGAGAAGTCTGTGGAGGGCCTGGGCAAGAGAAGCAGTAATAGTGATGTAAGAGAACTTCAATTTGAGAAATATTATGGATACTCTAGTTGAGTATCCATAACTGAATAATACTGCCTAATAATATTGTTTCCTTGAATTCAAGGTTGAGTATGGAAAAAATGAGACACGTCTACAACTGTAACAGGAGGTAGGAGATGCTAAGTGTGGAAACAGGCACAGGCACGAGCTATGGGCATCAGAGGGAAGAGGCATAAACCCCAAGGGTGGATTTAGGGAAGTCTCCATGAGAGAAGTGGCATTAAAGGCTGGTCTTGATATACAAATATGGTTTTGCCATGAGTTGATAAGAGGAAAGGGTATTTCCAGTAGAAGGGGACCTTGAACAATCATGGGATAGGAGATGGTGTTGTCTAGGGACAAGAACACATGCTCTGGAGTCACACAGGCCTGGGCTCAAATCTCTGCTCTGTCGCATCCTTAATCATCGAATTGGAGGCAACTTACTTTGTTCCTCTGAGCCTCTGCTCCTTGTTTGTAAAATAGTTCTCTTTGTCAGTTATCTTACTGGATTGTTGTGAGGATTCCTGAGATAATGTACGTAACCGTGCTTGACTCAAAGCAAGCAACCAATGCAGTTATTTTATTATTTTGACAAAATAACAGGGAGTGGAGGTTGAGGCAGGTTTTTCATGAAAAGGAGAATGCACACAGTGCAGAACAAAGCAGAGAGAGTGGGTCAGCATCCGGGAGACCATGGAAGGCCTCCAGTGCTAGACTGAGGAATCCGGACTTTACTGAGTTGGCAGTGGGGAGCCACTGAGGATTTGTGAATGGAGCTGAGGAGTTGAACTATGTTGACTGAGATTAGTTAGCAGCCATACTCACGATGGTTTGGAGGAACAAGGGATCGAAAGCAGGGAGATCATTTATAAACTTATTACAAGAGTTCAGAGGAGAGATGATAAAGGTCCGAGTTTGCATAGAGTTTGTAAGAATGGAGAGGAGATCTTAAACATGAGGGGAATTGTTAAGGTCAAATAAGGAGAAACAGCAAAGATATCCAGGTGTCCAGCCATGGATACTGGAACGAGCACTAAAAATACTGGAAATAAATTAACAAATATTAAGAAGATGAGAGGCAGTAAGTCAGGAGTTACAGGAGTCGGGAAGTAGAGCAAAACGGTAGCTTCAGTTTTGGAGACTGCCAGTTATCCCGATATTCATTGTCTTCTATGTTGTACACATGGTCACTTGGCTAGAAGTTTCATTTCCCACCTCCCTTGAAACTGGGTGTTGCCATGTGCTTAAGCTCTGACCACCGGGATATGAACAGAGTGGCGTCCAGGTCATTCCCTTAAAGCGACCTGTGCCGCATTATCCTTGTTCCTGATCCTGAAGGTCTCAGCTTTCACCGCGCAGGCGAGGGCAGACCCGCGGCACCCGTATGGGAACAACGTGGGGCCCCAGCAAAGCTGAGGCTCTACCTCACCCCAGAACGCTCTGGCACAGGTTCACAGAGAGAAATAAACTTTCTATATTGTCTAGGCCACCATTTGTTTTTTTTGTCTGTGTTTGCTTTGTGGGGGTATTTTGCACATGTTAAAGCAACTGAGACAGTCCCCTAACTAATACAGAGCTGATGAGCTTGGGTTGTAGCAGAGGTGGAGGTGCCAGGACAGAGCTGAAATGAAGGCTCTGCAGCTGTAGAGATGGGCCAGGGGTGGAGATACCGAGTTAGGGGTTGTGTGTATAAAGATGATGGTCGAAGCCATCGAGTGAACAAGATTGCTAAGGGAAACACTGGAGATATAGGGGAAATGGGACCTCAAAATACCCAGGCAGTACATCTGGGGGGCGGGGGGCGGGGGCAGAAAAGAAACAGCCATGAATGGAGACAGACGCGGATGCTGCGGGGGGAGAAGGTGGAAGAGACAGCTGGGGAGACCGACGGCAGGGCCATCAGGGACATGTTTTTATAAGAAAGAGTGTCACGTTGTCAAGAGAGGTCAAGGAGGGTAAAAAAAATTGGGGGGGACTAGAGTATACTTAGGGTAGGAAACGATCAAGAAAAAAGTCAAATTATGCCCAAAATAATGTGCTGAAGAAGGCAGGGAGTTTCATAATAAAATTTAAAGAATTTAATCTAAAATTAATTTTAAAAACTATAAGGTAAGTAATATATGTAGAAACTTCCCCCTCCAGGAGGAGGAACTGAATCCTCCCACCCCTCAGTAGGGGCTGGATTTAGCACATGGCTTCCAAAGAACAGAAGCAGAAAGATGCAGTAACAGAGCGGAGCAGCCTGGCAAGTGCCCCCACCTTGCCCGCGTGGTCAAGGTCAGCACTACCCGGGATAAGTCACATGGATATAATGCGCTCCTGTGTGAAGTGATGAGAAAGGCAATTCAGCTCTGTGGTGGTCTTTCCCAAAACCCATAACCCCAACCAAGACATGAGCAAAACATCAGACAAACTCAAATTGAGAGACATTCTACAAAATACCTGACCAGTACCCTTCAAAACTGTCAAGGTCATGAAAAACAAGGAAAGCCTGGAGAACTGTCACAGCCCAGCCATGAAGGAGACCTGACGACTAAACGCCAAGTGGAATCCTGAATGGGGTCCTGAACCAGAAAAAAAACAAAAACAGAAAAACTGATGAAGTCTGAATAAAGTCTGGAGTTAATAGTCATATTGTACCAATGATAATGCCTTCATTTTGACAAATATTCAACCATTATATAAAATGCTAAACCAGGGGAACTGGGTGAAGGATATATTCTCTATACTTATTGTTTTTGTAGCTTTTTTTAGCGCAAGGCCAGGGCAGAGCTTTGGGGTGGTTCCCACTGGGAATCAGGGAGTGCGAAACAGAAAGAACCCGGTCCCCGACTGCCTCGCCCTTCCCCTCCTCCCTCACCCCTAAGAAAAATTCTTCCATTAGTCCATTATTACAGTACAATGGAATGTTCAATTTCACACTGTGTGTGACATTCCGTGCCGGCTGGAATGGTTAATGCAACTTTACATTTATGGCTCTGCTTGGGTGTGAATTATTGTGTTTATGAAAATCTCCATATTAATGTCTGATTGTAAATCATTCTGCCGGCTCCCTTTATTAATAGCTCAATTCCCACTACTCAGGGCTGCAAGTCATTCAAATTACTGCAACTGCGCAGGAAAGGGGCTGCTTCCCATTTGTTTACCATCTAAATGTAACCATCTTGAACTTTGCTCTAGAGTCGCCATTCTCCAAATTGCTCAAGCCAGATATTTTTGACTGTGCTTCTTCGTTGGTGAGGTCGGGCAGCTTGGCTGAGGAGCATTTTTCTGCGCTGAGCAGTATCTGACGCAAAGTGATTTGGGCACAGGGCCTGGAGCTGGTTCAAACCCTGGCCGTAGGACTTGCTTATTTAGTCTCTCTGGGTCCCAGTTTCCTCATCTAAACTGGGAATCTTAATGCGTATTTTCTAGAGTTGGTATGAAAATTAAATGCGCGGTGTTAGTACAGTTTTTAGTACAGTTCTTGGTACACAGGAAGCCCTTAGCGGTCCTTTTGTGCTGGTCATTACACTAACGATGATGCTAGCACTGCTAGTAGTGGGTAGTGTGGAAAGAACTTGGGGCTGGCGTCTGGAAAGGTCCGAGGTGCAGTTTTAGTTTGTCTGTACACTGGACTGCTGACCTTGGAAAAGTCCCTTATCTCTCGGGCTTTGTTTCCTCAGGTGCTAAATACAGAAGTTGACTTTCTTAAGTATCTCTTCAGGGCTCGTATTCTGTACTTTGTGCATAGAACAACTAGTTAATACCTTGAAAGTGTACCCACCTTTACTCCTTTACCCATCCCTCCCCCACCCAGCCCCTTCTCCTGGGTCAGACAGTGCCTCAGCTGGAGCTCAGAATATTCAGGAAGGGGCCGGTCCTGGCTTTGCTTTTTCAGGCTTCCTCACACGACAGCTCAGATCAGACCCCCTACCACAGCCCCCTTGCTGGAAGGAGGGAAAATATGAAATCTCAGCAGGCAAGGAGGGTTTTTATGCTTCTGTAAATCATTAAAGTGGCCAATATTTTCCTTTGCTGCACTTCTCTTACCTCACAATATTTTTTTTCCCTGCAGTGAAATCCATTCCCCAAGCCTGGAAATGTAGGCACTTTATAGAAAATCTTTAGCTTGTACCAGCACAAATGGATGGGTCTTATTTCCTGTCTGCAGTTCATGGTGTTGCAAAGGCATTGCCAAAAACTATCGACCGAGACATAAAAGCAAAAAAAGGCGGGGGGGATGGAAATGAATGTGGGCATGTTCGCATACACATTTACAAACACAGGGCACAAACATGATCAAATCCACACTTAAGGGAAGAGATTCCACACAGGGATCTCCTCACTCATCGCCCGACTCCCGACCCCTGCCCCTGCTCAGGGCCCACTTCAGGTGCTAGAGGAAGAAAGGACTGGGAAGGGCCTCGATCCCCAGTGCATCTTCCTGTTCCCTGTGCTAGGACGCTGGGAATGCACCACTCAAAATCATGTAATTTTAAAGATAAAAAGAGAAAAACACACTGTGCCTTCTGGGGGTTTCTTTTACTAATATGATTCCTCCTAATACTATCATGCTTTGTGATTTAAGAATGACTTTTGGGGGACACATATAATCTTCACATTACTTTGTGAGTGAACTATTGCTAACCCCATCCTGCAGATGTTGAAACTGAGGTCCAGAGGAATGAGATGATCTATCCCACACTGCCCAGTTAAGGAGTGGGGCACCTGGGCTCAAGCGGCCTCTTGACTACAATCCTTTTGTGTTTTCCACGCAGTCTCCCGGCCTCCCGGAAGAATCTGAAATAGGGTAGTCCACCTCCTAAGCTTGCTTCTTTCTTATCGAAGAGAAAAGGCCATGGAGCCCGGGCAGCAGGGAACAGGAGGCACAGAGAGAGGTGGGATGCACAGCAGTTAGCAGGGGTGCAAACGTCACTCGCTCTACACTCCCTCTGCCTGCAGGGCTTGGTGGAATCCCCGGGCTTGCATGCTCAGCAGCATCCGGCCCACTGTGTGTGACCCATGTTGCCCCATCTTGTCTTTAGAATGGGCCCGGTAACAGTCGCTCCTCACTGGCCACTCTCATTCAAACTGAGGGGACTCGGATGTCTTTCCTCTCTGGCAGAACCAACATTCAGACCAAGCTATCTGCCCCAGGTGCCTAGCCTACTGCCTGGGAGGCCTTCTGCCCAAGGCCATGCATCCAGGCTCTGACCAAAGGCTGCTCCATGCTTCCTCACACCACAGTGAACTGCCCAGGAAAGGAACCTGGTGCCTGATGACATAGACCCCGAGAGGCAGGGCTCCAGGAGCACAAGATTCCCTTTTGGAGAGTGAGGGGCAGCTGAGTCCCAGCACAATGACACCCTTTCTCCACGCTGGATGCCACCCAGGCCCTGCGCCCCTCAGTGTCCTGAATTCCAATGATCGGCTCTCTCCAGAGGCTCCCCACTCCAATCCAGTCACCCCTGCCCCATCATATCCCCTTCCCGGACTTCACGCTCTCTCTTGGAGGTCAGGGGACTGTGGCTGTTTTCTTTTTGCTCCTCCTTGGATGTTCTGTTTGCTGAGAATGGTTGTCTTCCTGGCCCCGAGATGGCAGCTGACACGGGCTCGCCGGTGCTAATTAGCTAAGCCAGCTGGTGCGTTGGTGAGGTTTTTCTGTGCTCCTCAGTGTGTTTCTTTTTTTAAACATGATCAATACCCTCCGGCTGGGCTCCCTCACACACTCCCTATTGTTCTGCTTGCATTGTGCCTGGTCCTGGTCAAGGACTCAGAGCCTCAGAAGATGCACTTTCCTGGAGGCTGGCGGGCGGCCCGCAGCAGAGAGAGGCCACCGCAGACGAGGCTGCACTTCCCGCTCCTGGCCTACCGCCCCCATGCCTGCGGCTGGGAGCGTTTTCAGTAGCTGTGGACAGCACCCCAGGAGGCCCTAGCAGATGCAGGATGCTTGGGTAACTATGAGAGTGCTGTGTGGCTCCAAGGCAGACCCCTTTCCCTCTCTGGGCCTCTACTTTGTTTATGAAAAAGGGGTGCAGTGCTAATTCCACTGTGAGTACCCTCGCTCTGTGATTCTCCAAGGTCTCAAAGCAGCATCCTGAGATTGGGACCCTTGTGGTGGGAGGGATGTCCGGAAAACATGTTTGCAATCAGGACCTCGCTTGCTCCTCGCCTCAGGCCTGAAGACAAAGCAGACCTTTGCCAGGTGGGCACCTGAAGAGGCCACAACCACTTGGGACAGGCTGGAGGCCTGGCCGCCGGCCTCCAGCAGGCCCCGTCCTCCTCACTGTCCACTGGGGTCCCCCCAAGTGATTATCTTGCTGTTCCTTCCACCCCTGTTACCTGTTATAGTGACAGTATCTCAGGTACGACTGATGAGAAAATGTCTTCAACATGTTTTTGTTTTATATATATTTTTTCATAAGCAGATGCTAGTTCAAATAAGGTTTTATTGACAAGTCATTCTGGAGTTTAGATTTTTCCTACCGCTTTCCTTAGATTAATAGCATCTGCTGAGAACTCTGATGCTGTGGGAGAGATTTCCTCCATCCTGTGCAAGTTAATGAGAATTCTTTCTCCATTCTCAAAAAGGAAAGTGATGAAATAACATATCACTTTTACTGAGAACTTATTATATGTAAGATATTGTGCTAAGGACATATCATAGGGTACTGTGTTAATTCATATCATATACTTATGTCACCCCCTTTTACAAAGGCACAGAGAGGTTAAGAAACCTGTCCAAAGTCACACAGGCAGTACAGGGGGGAACCCAGAAAACCAAGTCCTGACCCCCTGGCCGTTGAGTCCCTTCTCTCCGGGATCTTCTCTGCATGCCCCACTTCAGCATCAGCACCCTGGCTGCTGAGACATTCATGACACCAGAGGACAACATGACAGCGTTGGGAGGGCGCCTGCTCCCACACCAAATCCAGGTCCCCAGCCCCGACTCAATGCCTCATGCAAAACCTCCAAGCCTCTGTTTCCCTCACAATGGAGACCAAATACGGTAATGTTCCTGAAAATGCTTTGAAACCATAAAGCGCTCAGGGAATCTTTAAGATGGTAGTTTGTTCTGACACTGCCCAAGATCAAGAAACACGGGGGGAAAAAACCTGTCCCTAACTAATAACGCCCACATTTCCCCGCAGCCGGCCCTGCCCTGGGGCTGCGAGTGGTAGGCCTGGCGCTGGTCTCCGCAGCAGTCGCCAGGTCCTCACTCCCCAGCTCCCTGTGGACTCCAGGAGGCTGCAAGGGCTGAGTCAGCTGCATTTCCTCCAGGCTCGGGGCTCCCTTAAACCTGTTACTGAAATTGGCTCCGTGGTACCGGCAGGTTTGCTTGCCATCCAGGAAGTCCCCTGGGGTGGCCCCACTAATCACATTTGCTCTCTCTCCTCAGTCAGGCTGGCGCAGAGGACAGCAGGTAGGTGCATGGGGCCTCTGCGTGTATACGTGTGTGAATGTGTCTGTCCCCTGGGAGCAGCTGGGGACTAAGCTCTCCAGCAATAAAAGTGAGTTAGTTGCTGCTTTCCTGGTAACAATAATCCATCCCATTTCTTCCAAGGAAATGACAGGCCCTGGGGTGATGCATCACCATGACCGGGAGAAATCGGCTATTTTAGTCCTCTGACAGGAGCAAGCTCTGAGAGCTGTCCTACGGCAGCCTGTCAGTTCCCTCAGCTAGCAAGAACCCCTCTTCTTTGTTCCCTGGTTCCTGGGCTCCCCACGATGATCTAGCCTAGGCGGCCTTCAGAGCCCCAGAGAGACCCTGCGCTGCTCTACTGCAGAGCGGGCCCTCTCCTGGAGGTGGATCACCAGTCTCTCAGATATTCCACCGCCCAGGAGTCCTCCTGGCAGAGGAGCCCGAGAGTTTCCCGGGGGGCTGGGGGACAGCCTGAAGCAGCCTGCCACAGCACAATATTTCTTTGAAGTCTTAGGTTTTATCTCAGAAACTCCTGTGAATTCCATAATATATATACCTGTTTGTTTTAATATAAGAATGTTTAACCCCAAATCTTCAGTAAAACTGATGCCCAAGGAATATACAAGTTGTTTATCCCGTGGCTTCATTCCGCCTAGTTTGCCACCACACACCCTCGGGGGTACAAGCGCTCTGGGTAGAGAAGCGTGTGGAATGGAGCAACAGCAAGCACGCCGAGCGAGCGCGCACAGCTTCCCCTCCCGCCTGCAGGAGACCATCCCTCTGCCTGCTCGGCTCCGTCTTCTGCTCCAGACACTGAGATAACAGGGACAGAGGGAGAACTGGCGAAGCTGCAAAGGCTGTGCTGACCCACAACCTCGGGCTGCCTCCAGGTGTTTGTTGAATGAATATTCTCCTGAGTGCCTCGGCTCAACCTTACACCTGAGAATCAGACCCTAGTCAGGCAGAGAGAGCCTTTTCTCGGGCCCCAGCCCCTACGCCAGCAGGCCCTGAAGGGAAGAGCACAGGCCCCTCTACCTGGATAGCCTGCGGAGAGTGGAAAGTGGCTTCTTTATAAGTTATGAAGTTCTTAGAGGGTATGACCCTGAGAAGTTTTGGGGGAAGGGCAATGGATCTTTTTCCAGTTTGAACGTCTGAAGGGGAAACCAGTTAAGAAGAGAACTGATGCTGGGATTGAGTGAGGAAAGAAGAGGAGTCGGGGGCTTCAGAAAACAAGAGTGGGGAGAACTGGTTTGGCCAAAGGGAGGCCTTTTGGATGAGCAAGGGGCCCACCTGCATGGGACAGTAGAACTAAGCGGTCACTGAGGAAGTCCCCAGAGGCCTGGCAATGGAGAAGCAAGCTCCTCCTGGGAGGCGGGGGCTGGGCCGGGTGACCTGCTGCAGCCTCCCCGGCTCCCGCCCCACGGCTCACTGCAGCCCCCAGAAGGCACATCTGTAGGTGAGGTAACTATGAGGCACAAAGGTGAAACCTGATATAATATTTGCAGTATTTCTTTGACAGATGAGGGAAACATCTAGCGCTGTGATTTCACTGGATACAACAAAGCGAAACCTTTCTCACACAAGTGTGCACGGGAGCCAAGAGCGAGCGGGCTGAAAACATCCCGGAGCCGCCGTGCAGAGGGCCCGCGTGGAGACACATTTCATCGGGGCGGCAGAGGTGGGAGGAAAGATGAAGCCTGCCAAGCCTCAGCGCTCTGATTCGCGGGGAGCAATGCGTGGACATTTGAAATCATTTCCTTTTCGTTAGTACCTAATCTCCCAGCTGTTCTCCGAGCATTGGCTCAAGGGCTGGGAAACAGTCGGCCTCAAATGTAGAAGCCACGGGGCTCCTTTAAATTATGTTGCCTTGCTACGTTGGTGTGTCATGTCAACCCAAAGTCCGGTACAGCTCCTAGGAGAAAGGAATTTTATCCGATGATGAATTTAAAGGAAAACGAGCCGTTTTTATCAAGACCACTTAAAAGTCAGCGTAGCTTGGGCCCTGGTCTTATTTGAGAGCTCAGTTGTACCTGAGGGAGGTTGCTTTGCAGCCAGAGTCCCTGATCCTTCTCTCACCTCTCTGGGCGGTGGGGTCTGCAGTGACCAGGAGCATGTGAACACCAGGGAAACGGAGCCAGAGCGACACCAGAGTCCCAGATGGAACTTTGTTTCATTCACGTTCATTGAATGCTGTGCTATGACCTGATGCATATGCCTGTTCATACAAATTAGTTCACGGAGCCCTGTGAAGCACAAGGCATCGGCCCCGTTTCTGCCCGATGTGGACACTGTGGCTCAGAGGGGTGAAGTGACGTGCCCAGGAGCCTGTACTAAGAAGCCACCGGCAGGATGGAACAGCGGTTTCTACCGCCAGAGCCCAGGCTCCTTCCGCTCCCCCCTCCGAGAGGAGGGCCACTCCACACTCGTGTACTTAGTTATTCCTTCATTTACACACTCAGCAAATACGCACGGGGCATGCACTGCCCGGCAGCAGGGACTCAAAGAGGACTCGGACAAGGTCCCTGCACTAAAAGATGACAGTCTAGCAGAACCCACAGTGCAGTCTTGAATATGTATTCAACAAACGTTTAACATTTAGTAGAATGAACGGCTGGCCTGATTGCACGCACTTCCCCAGCGGTGCTCTGACGTCCTGTAGCTGTTATTCTGTCCTTTAGTGAGTGGGTGACATCCTCTGGCCCTCTTGCTCAAGAAGCAAGGCAAACTACTGGTGCATGGCGGGGGCTCACCTGGGAGCCCTTCGGTCTGTGGGGAGGCCCACACATTCTTATTTTGAACCCACAGGTGAATCACTGTATTGCCACCTGAGATGACTAAACCCAAAGCGTGGAGGAAACACAGCCCTTTGAGGATCTAAGTATAATTTTGCTTTTCTGATGTTTATCCTTTCATTTGAGCCTTCATTAATGAAAATGATATTCCACCTTAGTTTATGACCTGGGGTAATGATATTAAACAGACCCTCAGTCTCAGACTAGACCCTAGCCGGCTAATACTGGTTGAGAATTACCGTCATTGAACTGGCTTGACTTTCATCTTGGCTCCTTCCCCACCCACGACCTTGGGGAAGACACCCTCCCATTGCTTTTGAAAATCTCGTTGATGCCACCTGCCCGACCTTCTCCTGCGGCCCGGTCCATTCAGCGGCGCCCGACGCCCCTGCGCTGGCTCTGGGCCCCGCGCCTCGCCCGGGCCTCCTGGACGTGCCGCCCACCCACCCTCGCCCGTGAACGTGCCACTCCCTGGGACCTGTGGGACTTCAGGCCTATCTGAGCCCCTTTCACTCGGCCCTGCTTCCTTGAACCTCAGACTTAGCTTAGTTCGTGGGAGGTCAGAAAACTTTCTAAAACCAGGTAATGACAAAAGGAAAGGAAAGAGAGAAAAGGAAAAGCGGATGGTGGCGAAAACGTTCTTTCCTTCTCAGCCCGTGCGCATGTATCTTGGAGCTTAGGACCGATAATTCATCCCAGGCCTTCTAGCATCTTCCTCCTCCTCTGCTTTCTTTTTAATTCTACCCTCATTTAACTCAAGACAGATAATCATCTGGGGGGGAAAAAAGAATCCGGTAACCTGAATCTGCTTACTTTGTCCAATTCTTTTATTCTGTAGACAACAAAAGCCCAGAAAGGGGAAGCGGGCTTCCTAAAGGTACACAGCCTGGCACTGGCTTGGACTGAACCCCAGAGTATCTGAGTCACCTTTCTAAGGTATAAAGAGAAAAACCATGTATTTGCATCAAGTTCCATCCTGAACACACACCTCCAGATGGCCAGGGATGCTACTTCCCTTCTCAAGCCACTCAGCCTAATTCCAGGACAACTTCTCTGGTAGAATCAAAAAGACAAGTTCCAAGGTGGGTCAGGCCTGTGGTGCAGCCAGGCAGCCGGTGGAGTGTCAGCCAGCTGGGGGGTCACTAGCATTCGGGAAATATGACAAGCCTCTGCTCCCTGTCTGCTCCATGCACCATGCACTGCGTTTACATGACTGGCGTGGCCCTGGCAAACGAAGGGAACCAAGGCAGGGCCATCCCCGCAGTGGCAGGTTAATAGTGGGCGAATTACACACTTGGACAAGAGTTTTCTCCTCGATGCATTATCTGGACCATTTCAAAGCCCTTTGTCTGGGCTAAGCTGGCGGCCGGTGATGCTTGCAGGCTGAGACTTGCAGAAAAGATGTATTTTCTGACAGGGAGAAGGTCACCCGGGCAGGGCCATTACAATGAGCTGCGGTCGGGTCGGAATTTCCTGGATCCCGATCGATGTGGTCTCAGGGCATTACTCAAGCATTGGGATTAAAGTGCTGGCCAAGAAAATGCTCTTCAAATTGGCCGACAAGTCACATGCTATGAAAAGTCACTCTCCTGTTTGCCCTCAATCCCTCAGTGCTACAACCGGGCCCCAGGGGTCAGCACGACTTCAGGAGGTCAGAACAGAGAGCTCAATGGATGGGGAGTGGTCTGGCCTGGGGGAGGCTGTGCCCAGAACCCCGGGCTGGAGGGAGGACTGGTGCCAGCCTGATTGCCCCGCTGAATGACCCTCAGCAGGTCACTTGGTGCTCCAAGTCTCAATTGACTCATATATAAAGTGGGACAGTAATACTTACAGCCACCTCATTTGACACAGCAGATATGAAGTCTCTGCAACTTAAAAATAGTATTTTTTTGGATATCATTTTGGGAATCAAAAGCCTTTCTTCACCAAGCCCCTTAAACGTGTGTACAGGGGAGCAGAATGGGTTACATTCAGCCTTTCCAGCAATGCGGCCAAGTTTAGTGTGAGTAACGAGTCCAGATCCAGGCCCGAACGCCAGGGGCTGCTTCCTTGCGGTCACCCCAGGCACTGGCCCGATCTTGGCAGTGGTCCGTCTTGCCCATCCCATCTGTTCTGAGCTGGGCTTTCCAAATCCAGGCAATGAATCCGGGCTGACTAACCTGTACAGTTTCTGATTCCAAAACGCTGCGGACCTGTGCTTCTGTGGTTCAAAATTAGACTGTGATCATACAGATGTGAGAAACTGCATCTGCTCCTACAGTATTATAATTGACGGGCTCATTTAACACCCACGAAACACTCAGGCCTGGAGGGTGCTGTGCCCTGTCCAGAGCTTGTGGGAACAGGGGGCACCAGTGAGAAGTGCCTCTTCTATCACGTTTTTAGACCCAGCTAAGCTCAGCACGTTGGTCTCCTGAGCATTAAAGCGAGACAAACGCCATGACTGGCAGCGCACGGCCCTGCCCTGCTTGCTCCTTCCTAGCCAGCTGCCACTTTGGCCCAGTTCTCAGGTTCTATCCAGTTCCTGTGACCCATTCGCAGGCCTGTCCTCTCTTCTTCCAGAGAACGATCACTCCGACCACGAGACACAAACCAGGTTTTCTTAAAGGCGGCTTCTCTGGTTAAAGCAGACCCCTGAGTTCCACCCATTTCTTCAGAAACTCCCGGGATACTCAGAGTCTTAGCTGCTCCACTGAGCCCAGTTTGCAAGCTATGGATCCAGTTCAACCTCTTCATTTTACAGTAAGGAAACGAGGCACGAGGAGTGACGCGATGGTGGCCAAGTCATGCAGCTGTGGGTAGTAACGCTGAGACTGGAGCACTTACCTCCTAAGTCAGCACTGGCCCCCTGCACTTCATCTTCATCACCTTCATCTTCATCACCGTCACCTTCATCACTCACCATGTCCCCAGCGTTAGGGAGCAGTCCGCTAGGCCCGCTGCCTGTTGTGACTGTGGTAACTGTACGTCCTCCGCTGAGCCTACTTGGCGTTTCGCCTAGTGACGGAGAATGCAATGGCCCGGGGAAGCAGGCACTATCGTCAGCGAGACACCTGAACCGCAAGGCAGAGACTTTACCAGCCGCCCAATTCTCACTTTCCTCATCTGTGCAGTGGGCGGAGCACCATCCAACCCACAGGTTTGTTCTGAGATTCCAGCGGGGGGCATCCCTTCAAGGGCTCGGTGCCCGGCCCCACGTGTAGCGGGAGCCCCGTCAAACGCAGCCAGTTCCCCGGGAGCCCGCAGGGAACCAGTCGGAGGAGCTCTGCTTTGCCTGAGCACAGTGGGCATTTCCATCAAAATAAACTCGGCTCCTTTCTTCCGCACTAACGTCGCTCTCTTTGGCTGTTTCTGTGGCCTTGGTTGGAAATAAATAAATAAATAAACACGAGATGGGGTGAGAGGTTGAGGAAGGGATGTGACAAAAGACAAAGAAAGAAAGAGAGTGGGATTGATTTCTGGGCAGAATTTATAGCTTTTCAGCTTTTTCAAAGGTAAATAAATAGATTGTTGTTTTTCTGCTTGCCGCTGAGAGTGTGTGAGCGCCTCTCCTCTGTATGGAGCCTTTTAAAGGCTTCTGGAAGCAATTCCTCACGCTTTCTATAGGTGCGGACGGATAATTGAATGCTCGGGGCCCACAGTGCGCAGGCGGGCAGTTCCGCTGAGCCCCGGCCTGGCCTGCACCCACTGGCAGGCCACGCGTGCTCTCCCGGGGAAGTGGAATTTCCTTTCCTGCTTTTCTTTCCACTTCTGCCTGGTCACCCCTTGTCCCCCAATCTCTGATGAGGCACTTAGACAGAGGACAAGAAACAATATACAATCACCCAAAGTCACACCAAATAAACACAGCGAAAGCTCCCACCCACTTCGTTGGCTGCCAATGCCAAGTGCTGCCTCTTTGCTCCCGGGCCTGAGGAACAGGGTGGGGCCGTTCTGCTCGGCTGTTATTAGAGCCCCTGGCAGAAGCCCAGGGAGCTCTGGGCAATGGGGGTTCTTGTTTTAATTTGTTGCCAGTGCAGGCAGAACAGAGTGATATGGGGAGAAAGGACTGGGGTTTCCTCCTGCTGCTCTTTCTCTCCGTGACAGCCTTCTCGCATTTGTATGTGTGTGTGTGCGAGTGTGTGTGCACGTGTGACGCAGGTGCTGAGGACTGAGTGTAGGTAGAATAAGAATATGCAGCACCCAGGTAGGAAAAGGTCTCTTTAAGGCACAAAGGGGAGACCCATAAGGGTTTGAGGTAAGGAAGTAAAGAAAGCCCGTCCCTCCAGGGTCATGGCAAATTCAATTAACTGACCATCCATCTTTACAGATGATACCTCGTTTAGTTCTCACAACTATCCTTTCAAATGTACCCTTTCTCTTTTTACAGATAAAGAAATTGAGGCTCAGAGATGCTGAGTGAACTACCTAAAGTTTAGTTCCGGCTCTAATTTCAGTGCACTTTCAACTATATTTGGCATGCCCCACTGTGTCTGCGGGCTGGAGCAGAAGGAGAATCTCTTAGGAGTTCAGATGCAGACACTGGGAAAGATTTAGCAAGGTTATTTCTCCTGGTGGATGGGGGCAGGGCAGCAGGCACAGTACCCTTCCTGGAGGTTTAAGGAAAGGGTATGTCTCCAATATCACCATCTGGAGCACTGGAATAGGGCCCCATGTATATTTTTTCCTTTCCTCATGCATTAACCCAGAGACTGTAATATCTGCCCCAGGTCACCAACAATAAAGGACAGGGCTGGGATTCTAACCCAGGTCCTCCCTTATGCGAGTGGCTTTTTCTTCTTCTGGTGTGAGGTCAAGGAATGGTCCTCCCTGAGCTCCAGGCACACACCCAGGGTGTCTCAGTTCCTGCTGGTCCCACTGCTGCTCCTCCTGGACTGAATGGCACTTGCTTCAAGCTGCATTTCTATGCCCCGAGGAGCACTGAATGCTCAGGAAATGCTCTGTTCCTGCCTTGCTGTGCTTTGTCTTGCCCCCCCCCCCCCCGCACCTTGGAAAGCAAACTGCCCCCAAACAAAGCCCTGGGCCAGAGAAGTATGAATTTACCTTTCACACTTCACCCAATCTTAGGGCTCTAGCAACCATTACTGAGCTCTCATTGCACGGTATGCTATGCTAAGTAATCCGTGATCCTCATATCAGACCCCAGAGGGAGGGAGTATTGTTATTGCCATTTTACAGATGAGAAACTTGAGGCTCAGCGATATTAAGTAAGTCATCCTAAATCAAACATACAGCAAGTATCTGACCCCGACCACATTTGAATCCAAATGCACATGCTCCACTCCCCGTTTCCTGCCTCACAGCAAGCGCTGTTTAAGTGCCTTCCCCTTCCTATGCATCCTGCACCCCACTACCCCACCCAGTTCTCAGAGACACTGAGCGCTACAGTGCCCTCCTGTGGAGCCCTGTTCCCACCTGCAAGGATGTGTCAGATCTGCAGTGAGTCTGCCGTGTAATCCTCGGTTGGGGGCACACGTTCGTGCTGCACGGCCAGTTTGGAAGGGGGCTTCCCTTTGTCTACTTCTTGTCACCTCAAAGGCAGTGAGGGTTAAGAGCTTGAGCTCTGGAGCCAGAAGGTCTGGGTTGAAATCCTAGATCTACCACTTACTAGCGTGACCTTGGGCAAGGTAATTTAATCTTGATGACTTGGTTTCTTCGTATGTATAACAGAGGTAATAATAGTGTGTACCTCATATGGCTATTGTGTGAATACAAGGAGCTACATATGTAGAATGCATAGAACAGTGCCTGGAACATAGCAAGCACTGAATAAATGTTAACTAATATTACTGTTGATATTGCTATTTTCTCTCCAATCATAGATTTTAGATCTAGAAGGAACCTTGAAAGTCACCTGGTTGTCCCAAATACCCTATATTTAGGCCAACAGAGGATTTGTGATCAAAAGACCTGGGTTTGAATACCAGATCTGCTACTTACTATTGCCATCTGTCACTTTGGAAAACTTGTTTGACCTCTCTGAGCCTCAGTTTCTTCAAATGTAAGGAAAGGTTGTAACAAATATCTGTGCATTTCATACAGTTGATCCTCTTGTAGAGCATCAAGTGAAGGAATGTAGTGCAAGGGAAGGTGGAAGTTTATATTAATATTAGTTAATTATTATCTGAAAACAAATAAGGCTCGGAGGTTAAATGGTTTACCCAAGAAGAAACTGCTCACCTATCAAGATGGTATCAGCAACTCAACAATGTGAAGCTAAGTTTCCACCATCATGCCACTGGGTTTAGACTGGAGTTCAACAGGTAGGGACTATATTCAGGTAAATGAAGATTGAAGCCTGTCAAGAAATGGTCAAACGCAAAAAACACAAACAAACTAACAAAAACAAGAGTGATGTATTATGGTGCCAAATGGCAAACAGACTGAAGAGCTGTGGAACCAAACAAGGTCAAACCATGAACAAACTCTCACCACAATAGGAACAAGCATATAGGCTGTGTCAACCGAGAGTAGGTACAATATGGTCACGGTATTAGGAGAAAACACTGCTGATCTCATTCTGACTCCAGCTGTACAATGAGAAAGGATCACCTGATTTCTAAGGTTGTTGTAGAGGATTTTGATAGTATTGTTTCTGTCCTGCCCTACCTTTCAGGACACTGACCTTTCCCTAGTACCCAGCATCTGCCACCCCTATGTCTAATGCAGGAGCCGCAGTTTAATACCCATGGTGGGCCTCCCCAGCCTCAGCTGATAGGTTTAAGGATAGGTAACTGACTTAGCCTGGGCCAATTAGATGTCTTCCCTGAGATTTTTAAATTTCACACCCAGTCTGAGGCTTCAAGGTGAAGGAGTTCCCAGCAGCTCTGTTGCTCTCTTTTCTACCATGTGGAGAAAGCTTGTCTGCAGTGAGAAGTGAGAATAAAGAATAGTGCTAAGGCTTAAAGTAATAAAAAAAAATGAGGAGGAGAGAGGCCTCATGGTTTTCAAGGCCCTCCTTCTAGTTGTTTTTGAGATGCAACCATAGTCCTGATTATGCATTCCTTTTCTTATAATAAATTATCATTTTGCTTATGCTGGTTCCAGTGACTGTTTGTTCTTGTCAATCAAAGCTGACCTGACACTTCTATAACCTAATTCGAAATATCCTCGGTGGTCCTCTTCTTAAGACTCTAGCATAAGGTGTTGGTGGCAAGGGATGAGCCAGTGGGCAATTTGTTGTTTATCTACGTAGATTGCCTCTCATTTCTTGTCTCCTTTCTCCCCACATAGCTCCTTTCTTTACTTAAACTGATTCCAGTGGTTGAGATAGTCAGACTCCATGTATGTCCAGGCATCTGAATTCATAGGGCACACCTGGATTAGTTTTCAAAGAATTGAGCTGAGATAAAGGGTTGGTCTATACCCTGTGCTCCTCTTGGGAAAGTCCTTAAATTCAGAGCTCTCATTGATACTGAGGTTCTTGGACACAAGTCCCTTTGTTTTTGCTTTATGACACCCCCATACATTCCCCTTACCTTCAGGAGCCACTAATCCTACCATCTCACTCTGAGACATGGTCTTGGGAAGCAATAAATCTCTCTTGTGCTAAAGAGGTAAATACACTTTAATGCAGTGATTTTCACTTAGGGTATTAGGGACGGGAGACACTATGTTTAAAATTTCTGGAGAGCCCGGCCAGGCGTGGCTCAGCGGTTGAGCATCGACTTAGGATCCAGGAGATCGCGGTTCAATTCCTGGTCAGAGCACATGCCCGGGTTGTGGGTTCGATCAGTGACTCTCTCATCATTGATGTTTCTATCTTTCTTTCCCCTCTCCCTTCCTCTCTCTGAAATCAATAAAGATATATTAAAAAAAAATTCTGGAGAGCATTGCTTTTGTGTAGAAAACACAGATGCAATATATCAGTGGTTTTCATTACATAAGACATAGAGAAAGCTCCCTGTAACAGTGTAGCATGGTTTTGGATTGTAGAAGGGAGTGCAAATATGTTGAGGCATGAATTTTAATGCAAAAAGGTGGGGAACCACATTTTCTTTACATTTTTAATAAGGTTTACCCTACATACAGTAAAGGGTACAGGTAATGAGCGAATGGGTAGTGAATTTTCCCCTGTGCGTGCTCTGTGTAACCACTAACCAGACCAGGGTTCCATACCCTAGAGGGCTTCCTTGTATCTCCTTCCAATCAATAGCCACCAGGACCACCCGCCCCTCAAAGAACCATTATCCTCACCTCTAATCACCAACGTTAGGTTTTGCATGTCTTAGAACTTCACACAAATGTAATCACACAATAGATATAATGGTTTAACATTATACCTATGGCACACACCCATGTTGTGTGAGCAGCACCTAATTTTTCATTGCTGCATAGCACCAATGCAACGGCATCGTTCTGTAAATGCGCAACAATTTATTTGTTCATTCTATTGGCAGAACCCTTGGCAGACTTTTGGACTGTCTGTAGTTTGGCCCTGGTAGGGGTAAGGTTGCCATGGACGTCCTTGCTCATCTTTGGTGTACGTAGCACTCATTTCTGCTGGATATGCACCAAGAGAGCCATAGAGCATACGTGTGCTCAGCCCTAGGACACACGGCCAGAAAGTTTTCTAAGGAGCTTGTATTCATGGCACAATTTAAAGATTTAGTTCATCAAACAGTCATTGAGCACCTATTATGAGCCAGGTTCTCCGTTAGGTGTCGGGAGTGAGCACCATGTGTGGCCCCAAAGAGCTGATAGCCTGGTCACCTCACCAACGGGTGACTTCGTATCACATAGTGAAGTACTGGGTGAGAGGCGGCCTTTGGGGCGCCAGGGCTGGCTTTTCAGACTTCAGGTGACCTTAGAAGAGGGCTCGGCCAGCTGAGGAAGGGATGGTGTCTGAGGAAGAGGCTGCCAAGCTTTACCCCGCAGGCCGTCCCCGGCTGGGAGTCACGCCGAGGGAGCAGCCAGGCCCAGGCCGGCTGTCAGGAGCGAACAAGCGGCCGCCAACAGGAGCGATGATTTAGAGGAGCAGGTGGAGACGTCGGGAGATGAACACCGCTGACTCCGCCGCCACCCTGGAAGCCATCCATCAGGGCGCTTGGCAAGAGGGGCGCACACGCCAGCCAGCGAGGCCACGCCGGGCTCCAGAGAGGGACTGGCGACAGCAGCCCGGGGCTGCTCTGCGGGGCAGGAGCCAGCATTCTGAAGTGTCAGTTTGGCGGCACCCCCAGAGGAGAACCGTGTAGTGAGGGTGTCACCTGCACCTTCGTCGGCAAGGAGGACACTGTCAAGTGTGCAGCCCTGCGCGAAGCTTTTCTCCAGGAGGCTCCGCCTTCGCTTCCCTTCTCTCCAGCCCCAATCTTGCAGCACCCGGAGCTTGGCTCAAACGATTTCTTTTTCAGAGGAAAGGAGAGGAATTAAAAGGGTTTGAAATGCATGCGTGTCCCCATCCTTGGGACCTCCCACTTGCCACCCTCCTGCAGCAGCCTGAGGCCCGAGGACGGAGACCTGGCAAGCGAGCCGAACAGAAGAGAGTGGGCACAGCACAGGGTGCCAGCGGAGGGGCGGTTTTTATGAGTGAAATTTGCTCGTGAGCCCCGTTAATGTTATTCATCTTTCTGTCAGAGTCGTCACATTAATGTGGCAGGGAGAGATTTAGAGGAGATGAATTAAGACTTAAATACACAAAACGACATGGGGAATATTTAAATACAATACATTTTATTTTGGTGCAGCATCCTTCGTAGGGTGTTGCTGGTGCCTCTTGCCAGCTCACACAGCTGGAGAATCAATAGGCCCCTCCCTCCCGCACCCCCCAATGCTTCCTTCGCTCTGAGTTCCCTGTGCACCTAGGTGGTGAATTTCTATAGTCTAAACAGAGCACTAAACGACGGCCTGGGCCAGGAGGCCTGGGCATCTGCCCTGGCTCAGACTAGCCAGTTTCCTCTGGGGCCTGTTTCTTCATGGGAAAGCGAGAGGACCTCCTCTCTGAATTTCAAAGGATGCAGGGGAGCCCCAGGGCAGTTACAGAGGATCAGGGGGAGCTGGGATGCGGAGCTCTCTGTCCCTCCCATTTCTCACTGACAGTTCATCACTCCACTTTGACATATTGATGGTTGTATATTATTTCATTTAAAAGAAAGTTTCCATGGCCTTTATTTATTTATTTATTTATTTATTTATTCATTTTAAATATATCTTTATTGATTTCAGAGAGAGGAAAGGAGAGGGGGAGAGAGAGAGAGAGAGGAACATCAATGATGAGTCATTGATCGAGCCCTCAACCCGGGCATGTGCCCTGACTGGGAATAGAACCCTGATCGCCTGGATCCTAGGTCGACACTCAACCGCAGAGCCATGCCCCGCCGGGCTCCACGGCCTTTAAAAAGGAGGCTATTCATTCATTCAATGACTGTTTATCTGGGCCAGGTTCACGCTCCATCACCGAGCAAGGCTGGCACGGCTCAGTCCTGACGCTCACAGCTGGCCAGTCCAACTCCCACATCCCCAGTTCTCTGACTCAAAACAAAGAGTGTACCAGCTAGGACAAAGCACAGAGAGCTTCTTGAAGGAGGTGGGCTTTGAAGGTCAACTGCTTCTGCATTTGCCATGCCCCCTGAGCCTCTGGGCACACAGCTTGTTTTCCCCATGGGATAAGAAATCTCAGCTTTGGCTGCAGAGCAGGTAAAGTGAGGACATCAGATGAGAAGCCAAAATTAGAGGCAAGAAAGACTTCCCAGACATCAGGCATCCACTCCATCCACCTCTCCACTGTCTGACTGGGCCTGAGCCAGGAGCCGAGACCTGGGACACTGGGATCCTATGCCCTTGGCCATCCACCAGCCCTGCTCCCAGCCCCCATCACCATTAGCACCATCCTCACCTCATGAGCTCAGCTCTCCCTTTCCTCTGCTCACAGAACAGGAAAGGGGTGCCTCCTTGGATTGGAACCTTTCCCACCCTGCTGGTCTCCTCTCACTTCTCTCGGAGCCACACCCTGAGACCAGAAGCAAAGCATCTCTACCCCTAGCCCCCTAGTCTCCCCAGACATCTCCGCTCCTAAAGGCAGGGCCAGAGCCAAACCTCAGGCCGACCCAGGTGAGTATGTGATATAGGGAACCACAAAGAAGACACTGAGTGGTGGGGTCCACGGAACTTCTGGTTAATTGTTTTTGCTCTGCCTTTTAAAGCCATTTTCTCAATTAAGCACTCTGTATAATTTCTAGAAAAAAATCTCAGGTTACTGAAATTGTTTCAAGAACACAAGAATGCAGTCAGCCATACACACACACATAAACAAAAAAACAAAACAGGCCTGGGAGTCCTCCAGGAGCCAACCAAGCATTTGTGCCAGTCCCGGGGGCATGTCTGCTGGAGCAGGCATTGCCCTGACCTGGGTTCCCCCACTGTGGACACTGAGCTACTTTCGGTGTTGGCTTCTTTGGCTCCTACAGCCTCCAATTCACTCAGCAGCCCATCCCTGTACCTCTTACACTCAAACTTCCGAGGCAGAATCTGACAGATCCGCCTAGTTCCCATCTGGGGCTGGCCAGCTCAGAAGGTTTCAAAGCCTGGTCGGCATACTGGCTGCTGGCAGGCTCGAGTGGGCTGCCCCTGGGTCTGAGGCCCACTCCCGGACCATTAGCCATGGTGAGAGGGATGGGGTAGGTAGCCTGAGGCACAGACACCTGGGCATAAGAAACCCTCTGAGGAGGGCTATGGCTGTGGGCAGGCAGGGCCGAGGCTCCCCAGAGAGGGGCAGTGTACCAGGCAGCCTATTCCCCAGAACACAGGGAAACAAAAGGCAAACCAGGAGAGGGGCAGAGTACGGCGACTGAGGCACTGGAAATCTGAGTTTGCTTAAAAGCCAAGTGTGTACGCGACCCCTGCTTGGCCTCAGAGCAGCTTGTACAGAGAAGGAAGCAGGCTCCTCAAAGACAGTGCCTCCTTCCTGTGGCCCAGGCAGCCTGCAGAGACGGCCCAGGTGTGGGTGCCAAGGCGCTCGGGCTCCGGAGGTGAGCACACAGGACCTCACCCTTCCTGGGCACGCGGGAGAGAAGGTGTTCCCAGGCCAGAGAAGCCTCGAATGGGACCAGCTTTGCCTGCAGCTGACAGCCCCATGACTTTTCAGCCTCCTACACCCCTCAAGGGAAGCATTCCGGGCCGCACACTGTGATTAGAAGGCTCCCCGATGGCCACCGTCCCCCTTCCTCTGCACTCAGTGGGGAGGTCCGGCCATTGCAAAGCCATTCCCAAAGCCTCCGGCCCCAGGACCTGAGGCCAGGCTTCCGTGGCGCATGCTGACCCCCACACAGGGACGCTGCAGCCCGCGGCTGCCTGTTGGATCACTGTCCTCAGTGGTAGAAGTGGAGGTGTGTAGAGCCATCACACTGTTGCTGGGCCACCCTTGCCCTTAAGGGCCTGTGTTTGTAATTCAGCCGGCTGGGGAGACAGTAGTGGGTCCCACAGAGCTGCTTTCTGAGCGCTGAAATTGCACGAGTGCCGAAAAGAGACAAACTGGGAACTGCTGTCTTTTGTCCCTACCTCCCGTAAGAAGCCGAGCTCATTAGGCAAGACCCGTCGGCTGAAGGCACCAGGAGCAGGAAGGGGCCTCTCAGTGGCTGCCAGGCTTCCCAGGCCAGCGAGGGACCGTTCTTTCTGGAGGCAGAAAAGGCATGAGATGACTCCATGAGACCCTGCCAGGCCTGGACACTCAGGACGCCCCCGAAACTGGTTCCTGTCTACAAGGGGTTGGAGATGGTCTTAGGACAGGACGGGGTGTCTCTGACTTCACACAGTAGCACGAGGACAACTTCACCAGCACCTCAAGGGATCCTCTAAGGCCCAGGCCTTATGATGTTTGTACGGATAGATTTTTCTGTCCAATGCCCCTCTCCCGGGCCCACGGAGAGAACCTCCCGACCTTTTAAACAAGAAGGGGCATGCAAGAGCGACACCTCTACCTTCGGACGCTCCCCTCACTCTTGCCAGCCTTCCTGCCTCTACCTGTTTGCACCCTCCCTGCCTGTTTGTAATGACTGAGTACGAGTGACTCCGACATCATTCCTCCTGGAAGTAGCGGGTCCCAGACAGATGGCAGTCAGCAGAGATGACAGGGTGAACTCAAGTGGCTCTCGGAGGCCTTCTCAGGCAGCAGGCAGACAACTTACATGAAAGCATTTTGTAAACTTCTTATTGACGCTGAAGCTATTATTCAACTATTAATATTGTTATTGTCGTTGTTATTGTTAACAATATGACACTATTGTTACTCACAGAGAACTGACGGCAGCGATGGTCTTCAAAGACGATGGCCACCTGGAGAGCAGCTCCTTGCAGAGGCATCTGCTTTTAATTCAACTTGCTCTTCTCTTCTAAGAGGACACGCAGGTCTCTCCAAAAAAGTGCAGTTACCTCTCTAGAGTTCAGAGGCTCCTAGCTTTTCATCCTAAGAATATAATACAAGTAAGTGTGTGCCTGGGAACAGAATACAAATTGTAATGTAAATGTATAAAGTGTAAAGGGCCTTCTCTTCTGCCCCACTTCCCACCGCAGCCCATGAGCCCACGCCTCCGGTCTCCTGCATAGATCCTCGATGGTAGAAACGAAGCACCTTCCACCGTGGGGCTTGGGGCAGTGAATAGAGCCCTGGGCCAGGAACGAAGAAATGTGGGTTAATATCCCGACCTGCTCCTTCCCAGCTTTGTGCCCTTGGCAAACCCTTTGGACTCTTTATTTCCTCAAAAGGTACATACCAATCTTCTCAGACCATTTGGGCTGCTATAGCAGAATGCCATCAACTGGAAGGCTTATGAACAACAGAAATTCACTCCGTACAGTGCGGAAGGCTGGCAGTTCGAGATCAAGGTGCCAGGTGATCCAATGTCTGGTGAGAACTTGCTTTCTGATTTGCTGACAGCCATCTTTTCATATGTCTCACATGGTAGAAGGGGTGAGGGAGCCCTGTGATCTCTTTAATCAGGCACTAAACCCATTCTTGAGGGTTCCACCCATGACCTAATCTCCTCCCAAAGGCCCACCTCCTAACACCATCACAGTAGGGGGTAGGTTTCAATATGTGAATTTGGGAGGTTACAGTCAGTCTCTAGCGACAATATTGCCTATTATTAAAGAGTTGTTGGAAGGACCAAATGAGGTAATAGGCATACACTCCAGGGCCCTGGGCAGGTGGCGGGCTTAATTGGTACTCACTGAATCAGAGTTGAAGGAGACCTGTCTGCACAAAGAAGGTAGGATTCTGGGGAGGGCTGGGGAGAGTGTGTTCTCAACAGGTTCAGGGCCAAAAATGGACAGCTAACTATACACTATGTCTAGACCTAGTTAACCTTGAACAAAGGGAAAGCTAGTTAGAAGCCAGGCCACAGGACTTGTCAAGTTCTAATGTGAGGATTCCGTAAAAATCAACAACATCGTTCCACAGATTCATTAAAACAAACAACGCCTCTTATGTACCAGTGTTAGTCGCCCCGAGTGGAGATGACAACAATCAATTAAAAAAACAAGTCAGGTTTAAAAAGCTTAACTCAAGGCAGCCGTGATTAATTTCTCATCATTGATTGACATTAACTATATCAGCCAGCTCTGCTATGGTAACAAACAACCCCTACAATCTTAGGGGCTATAACTGCAGCATTTATTTCCTGCTCACAGAGCATGTTGGCAGCTGTGTCTCCATGTGTCTTCTCCTCTAGGGCCTTTGGCTGAAAGGGCAGCTCCTGACTTGGGACCTGCTGTTCTAACAGTAGAAGGAACCAAGCAGAACTCAAGAGAACTGGCCAGACACGCCCTACTTGTTATAGCCTCCGAACTGTCCAACTTTCCTTTGGTCCAAGGGAGTCACGTGGCCAAGCCTGGCACAGTCCCTTTTCTAAAGGCCACAGCATGTCCCAGGTGTACAGGCAGGGAGCATATGGCCGAATGGGAAGGGAATGGATATCTGGAACCGCAGCGGGCACCGAGCCTCTCCCTCCCCCTCACACTTTGATTTATACAGCGTCTCATTTAGAAGATTTCCTGTGCCCTTCGAATCACATGTATCTGGTGCGCTCTCAGCATGGGCCATATCCTGGGGGCTGCGGTGAAGCTGGGCGCCCCTCCATCCAGACGGCCTGCGTGGTCCTTTCCTCTTCCCTGCTGGCTCCCTCACGTCTGCCCTACCCTTCAGGACTCCCTCCCTCTCAGACTGGGCTCATGGGGGTGATCTTTCCCATGACTGGGCAACAGGCACAAGATACTTTGATGAAATCACCGGACCCAGGGCCAAATCTGGACCCTCCTCCACCCCCAAAGCACCCGTTGGCTCCTGGGTGGGGCCACCCAGCTCCACCCCAGCCATGCCTCCAGACGGGGCATGAGAAACTGAATTTCTGCTTAGGTAGAGCAGCCGCTCCCTTCTGAATAATGCATGCCGTGCACCACACCGGACCAAGGACAGGCAGCTGAGAAACTGGGGAGCTTTCAGTTGATTTCATTATTTTGCTTTTAGACCCAGGCATTTGCTGCTGTCCAGCATTTCAAAGAAGACGAGCCAGCAAGGTGTCCTCGGATGAGTGGGAAGGTCAAGCATCCCCCGGCACTGGAGGGACCGCAGTGGCGAAGGCGGGGCAGGGACAGCCCTGCCCACAGGCACAGGCCCTCGAGGGGCGCTGGGGCTAAGTGCTCTCTGCCGGGCCTGGGAGACCTGAAATTCTGAGTCCACAGATTCCTGGGAGAAGCCTGCATGGAGGCTGGGGGAGGAAACCATCACACACATCAGTTAGTGGCAGGGGAACAGGACACACGGAGAGCTCTGAGGGGTAGTTAGGAGTCGGAGTCAGCAAAGTGTGGTCATCAGAAGAGCAAATGGTCCTTGATGAGGGAAATTTGACTCCAGCGAACAAGGACTGTTCACGGCAATGAATTAACAGGACTAGAGTCAGACAGCAGAGCCAAGCTGCTCACCCTCAGGAGTCCCAGTGGCTCCTTCATCCATAGGACCTGCCTGTGAAGTCCCCCGTGTACCACAGCTGACCCTGCCTTAATGCCCACATTCCCACTGCCACTGCTCACCCTGCTCCGCTCTAACCAGGGGGCTCTTCCCGCACCTCCACACCTCTGCTCACGTCCACGCCCTCACCTGGAATCCTCTCCCCACCCCCTCTGCCCCGCAGACTCTTGCCATCCTTCAAGGATCCAAGCGTGTCCCACCGCTATTTGAATAGGTACGTCCACATTGATCTCTCCCTTCTCTCAGGTTCTACAATTACCTCCACTAATGGCCAGTTTGTATGACCATTAATAAAAACGTAATAACACACGATTTCAAATGTTTCTCATTGGTCTTGAAGTTAGACCCCTTGCTGCCTCAGAAGCCACTCTGGGGGCAAGGAAGGGCTGAGTAGGTGGTTGAGCCCTACGCCCCGACCCCTCCAAAAGCAGCAGCTCAGTTGCTACCTGTGTTTCATCCTAGAGTTTCACATACAGTTTTCCTGCTTTAAAAGGATTGCACATTGATTTGGAAGCCAAGCATTTTTATTCCATTCTCAGAAGAAGCGTATGGAGCGTGCAGGACTGGCTGTCATCACCCACACTTCACAGCAGGGGGACCTGAGCCTCTGAGAGGCTGTCTCGCCAAGGGAGGAAGGAGACTCCCAAATTCTGTCTCCTGAGCCCACAGACAGTGGATCGACAGCCACACTCGGGAGTGGCTTTTCTCTGGCTTGTTAACTTCTTTCAGAAACAGGGACTGCATTTTAACATTCATTGATTCAGCTTATTTCCTATTCAGAGCATGACTGTGGATACTGTAGGCAGCTACTACTCGCCCCACCCTGAGTGCAGGTCTGCCCTTGGCTGGTGAAGGTGCAGGTCCTGCCACGCCCTCCCCGTCTCGGGCAGCACGTGCCCACGAGCCCAGTGATTTTCACACTGCACGAGATACCTGGGCGTTTTATGTAATCAAAGGGATACTTTCTGGCTCCCTTTCTCTTGCTGTTGACATGGTTACAAAATCTTATTATTAGCCCAGAGGATGGGGTAATAGGACGCGACATTCACATCGTCTCTATTTTAAAGAGCTTCAGTTGCCTCTTGGAGAGCCGTCTGTGTTGCCCCTGGGAGGCTGCTGCTGCACCCCTGCAGCTGTTCCCTGCCCCCTCCACCCTCCGAGGTTCTGGAAATGAGAGGTCCCGCCAGGCCCCACCTTGGGTCACACCTCCTGCCATCATGACCTCAAGAGGAGGCACAGAGAGGACTACCTTGAGGTGGGGGAGGAGCAGAAGCAGTGGGCTGACTCGTAAAGGGGAAAAAAAGATAAATCGGGGTAAAATTGTTTCCAAATTGAATGTTTTTCACTATTTTCCATGTGGTGTCTGCAGTGCTCCAAGATGATTCCCTCTCGGGGCTTCAGCAAAGCTGTAAATAGAATGGATTGCTCTTAGGGACACACTCCGACACTTTCCTTCTGGAGAAAATATATGCTAATGCATGTAGACTGTCATTATTGGGGAGACCTGCGCGCCGACTCTTTTGTGTCTATGAAGAGCGGGCTTCTGATTGCTAGCATTTTGCCGAAGTCTTTGTCATGTGTGGGCTGAGTATCTAGCAGGAAGAGGCAGCTTCAGCCATGACCACGTGCTGGTCTCTCCTAGGCCAGGGTTGGGGGGAGCCGGGGCTGGGTTTACCCAGGAGAAGAGTCTTGCGGAAAAAAGCAGAAGCAGAGGAAGCACACTTGTCTAAGGATCCACATTAAAGCCCAGCCAGGTCAGGCTCACCTGCAGCTCTGGAACTTCAGGCTGGCTGGTTTAGATCGAGACAGGGAGGCCCCCCGGGGTGGGGAGGTGCCCGCTTGGTCCAGCAGGGTGTGGTGCTCCACCCAGCCAGAGGGTGGCAGCTCCTTCCACATGCCCCAGGAACTGTCTCCCAGCCCTTGCAGGGCGCTCTGAGGCCTGGCTCCCGGGTTCCGGTCCGGGTCGGCCAGCCTCTTCTGCTTCCCCACGTGCCGCGGAAAAATGGGTTAAACAGCCTGGGCTTTGGGAGAAACACAGCCAGCAAACGGGACACCGCCGGCAGCCTCCCGTGTCAGGGCTCAGACTCCGGCTCTCGGGAGCTCCCGGCTCTGCAGCAGCTTCATCGAGGATTCATACATACTTCCCGCACCGGATCCCGCACACAGCCGCCAAAGGAATTTCATTCGGTATCATCTGCATTCGAACGCAACAAAGTGGAAAATGTGGACATTAAAGAGAAGGGAAGGAGAAGGCCCCGAGGGGCGGGCGTCTGGGAGCTGAGGCGGGTGAAGGGTTCTCCCACCCCACAGAGGCCTGCCCCCTCCAGTCCACCTGAGCCAGGTGAGTGAGCGCAGACCCCGCCGGTGAGGGTGGGGCGCCTTGGGCAATGACACCAAGTGCTGAATTGGGTGCCTGTCGAGGTGGGCATCTACCTTAGGAACGTGTTGCTCCTAAAATCCTTTCTTCGAGGCTTCTGGGGAGCTGGGACATTTTGAGCTCCAAGCGGAGCCTTAGGTAGAAAATTCAAATGCCTTTGGAAACCAGGCTGAGGAATCTGAACATACCAGGCTGGCGAAGTGATAACTGGAGAGTGGATGCCCAGGCTAAAGGGGGTGACAGTCACTCAGTCCCCGTTGATTATTGCCAAGAGGGAATTGTTGTCCAATCCCCAAATTTATCAAAAGAAACCAGAAATCCATGTGTTTTAAAAATGTTCAGTCTCTTGATTTTCAAGTGATAACAGCTAATTTAAAAAATTAAATACTGTACTGGCCAAAAAAACAATTCCAGCCCCATTATACCCTGTATAAATTCTACCCCGAACACCCTAGTCTATCAAATGCTCTTCTTTTCTGGTTTGAAATCCGGATGATCTGTGCCCCACAACTTGCCAGGTTTGATTTTTATGGCTGTTCCCTTGCTCTGCACTGTTTGCTCAGCAAGACTATGTGCGTCTCAAGGGCAGAGGTGTGTCTTTTTTCCCCCAATAGTTCCCAGCCGACAGTAGATGCTCAGCAGTTTTTAGTAAGTTATAACCTACCCCACTCATGAAGGAGTTGAAGAATACAACATAAATACATGCTGCAAAAGATAAAATAAATCCTCGAGACCGTCAGGACAAGAGCTCCGACTTACCTGTTGACGATGCGCTTCGAAGGCGCGGGCTTGTGCGAGTTTCCTCCGGGCAGCACCCGCCTGCTTTCCTTAGGCGATTCGTGGAAGCCCCGGGCATGAGAGGGTACCGGGCACGCGGGAAGCTCACACTCGGCTCCTGGCGCGGGAAGGGGGAAGGGAACGAAATGGCCTCGGGGAAGGAGCCTGCGGCGTGAGGCCGAGGGCCCAGAGTGCAAGGTCTCCACGCACGCTGGA
Source organism: Miniopterus schreibersii (assembly GCF_964146895.1). Taxonomy (NCBI): domain Eukaryota; kingdom Metazoa; phylum Chordata; class Mammalia; order Chiroptera; family Miniopteridae; genus Miniopterus; species Miniopterus schreibersii. Next base: position 5,412,214 of record NC_138112.1, on the reverse strand, counting down.
GCTGGGAGCCAAGACAGCGGGTGCCACCCTCTCCGCCGAGCCTCCTTGGTGCATGGGTCAGGAGCTTTGCTGTCTCCCTGGGATCCACACCCAGAACCCAGGCGCATACTCACCCAACTCCTATCTGCCTCACTGGGCATTTAGAGATACTGTGAAACGCCTGCAGGGAAAGAGGCTCTGGAAAAGGGAGAAAGTCCGCCCAGGAGGCTGGTGCTGACCGAGACAGACCACCATTTCCATGTCCGCACCTGGGAGCAGCCTCGGTCGCCTTTGGTGGGTGGCACCACCCGACAGTGAGTGCTAAGGCCCCGGCAGCAGGGTCTGTGACGTCGTCCGTCCAAAGCTGGCGAGGGGAAGAGGCCTCCTCAGCTGCGCTGCCACGGGGCTCAGCATCCCGTGGCCGCCGCTGCCTTTGTGGCACGTCGTGGATACGCGTCGTTCCTCATCTCGCACCGAGCGCCCGAGGAGCCCCGGGTGCCATTGATTGGGGTGGCTCCCCCAGGCCTGTGTCCGAGCTGCCTCCCGTGAGTGTGGTCAGCACAGCGTAATAGGAAGAAGAAATTACTCTCGACACCAGGATTGTATCGGTGTCAGAGGCATCAATAATCGATTAAAGATGTGGGGTAATATACCACTAATTATCAACCGAGGGAACCCTTCGCCAGGAGAAAGCAAGTAAGGCTTCGATTTTCCTTTCTGCGTGAACCCTGCCTCTCCATCCCACAATAATTTGCTGTTCCCTGGGTTTGGCCTCATGCATAATTCAGTGATTCGCGTGGCAGGAAAACATTTAGAAAACTTCTTTTGCCTTCCGCAGGAGGCTGGGGCAAAGGTGGCTTACGGCCATTCATCCATGCAAGGAAAGCTATCTTCGCTGCCGCCCGCTGAAGAGACGGGCCGCGGCCTCTCTCATTCCCACTTGGTGACTCGCCTAAGGGTGACATAATGAATTGCTGTGACCCAGTCAGAAAAGAAAATACAGGTTGGGTGAGATAAATTGATGCCACCCCCATCTTTTCAGCATTCTGTGGTGAAGACCTCCTCCTGCCGTAGGGTTTTGAGCTCTCAGAAGAAACAGTCGTGCTGTGCTGTGGATGAAGGTAAAGGAATGAGGCCTCCGGGGTGTTACAGGGGAACGCAAATGAACTGGATGCTCCCTAATTTTGCAGATTTATTCATCCTGAAACTGTAAGGGGCATCTGCCATGACCTGGGCACTGTGCTGGGTCCGGGGACCACAATGAGAAATACACCTGAAACGCCTTGAGTGTCTTGGGAGGCACACCCAACTGCGCCTTGCCTTCGTGATGTCTGGGCTGTTGGGACCATTTATTCTCTTAATCCATTCATCAGAAACATATTTCCTGAGCACCAGCTATGAGTCTGGGCCTGCAGTGGCTGCTGGAAATGTAGTAGTAAACAAGACAAGACAGGACAGGATTTCGAGTGAGGACGCTGAGCAATGGACCAGTACAAAGAATACACGCACGAGGTAGTTAGGGGCTGAGATACATGCTCTGACGGAAAGAGTGGCTGATATAATAGAAAGCGACAGGGGCGGGGGACGGCTTCAGATAAAAAGATCTCTCTGAAGAGATGATATTTGAGCAGAAATTTATGGATTAGAAGGAGCCAGTCATGCCAAGAGATAAATAGGAAGAGTGTTGGCAGCAGTGGGGCGCTGGTAAATGTTTTACAGCCTGCTCTCGGGGGAAAGTGAAAGCCCTGATTTGCAGTGTTTGCCAGTTTCCATGGTGTAAATATGGCCGCGTTGCCAATTTCAAGCTGCCAACATGATATTGCTGAACGCAGAATTGGGAAGAGATGCATGCGACGAATTCTTGCTGGCCTGGGCGAGCTGTCTCCAGCACACCACAGGCTCCCAGTCACCTCGCCATGCCAAGGGGCAAGTAGGAAATGGGACCTAGTCAATGTTAAGGAACCAGACAACCAAACTAGTGGGACTGGGGAGCTATGTCTGGGACTATGGACTGAGGATCAGGGGTTGCTACACTCAGATACAACTATCAAATGTTGTTTGGATAGCACACCCCACAATTCAATGCAAGAGGGACCACACCCGATCCTTCTTTAAAACTGGATACTCCCACTTGACTAACAGGTATTTTCTACTTAAATAAGTGCAATTTACTATGTTTGTATATGTATAAGGATGGATGGATAAGGCATGGTGTTGAGAACACAAAAATGAGAAATGCAGAGTCCCTGGCCTCATGGCACTTACAGACAGAAAAAAGGGAAACAAGAAAACAAAACTAACATTTATTAAACATCTACCACTAATATAAATTAGCCCAGGAGGGAGTAAACATGGGAAGATTGCATGCATTTTCTGTGATATAAAGGACGTATTTTTAAAAGATTTTAAAAGTGATTTTTAGAAAGCTAGAGAGGGAGAGAGAGGAAGCATTGACATGAGAGTGAAATATATATCTGGCTGCCTACTGCACACCCCCTGCTGGGCATGGAACCTGAAACCAGGGCATGTGCCCTGACTGGAAATTGAACCGGCAGCCTTTCAGTACGTGGGCTGACACCCAACCAACTGAGCCACACCAGCCAGGGCAAAGAATGTATTTTTATAGTTTGATGTGATTCAGAATTTTCCAGAAGGACAGAATATCTGGGCCAGATGGACCAGATGGGTGGTTTTCTTCGATTCAAGCCAGGAAAATGTCATTTGATAAAAATTGGTCTCATTACTCTCTTGGTGAACACATTGTTTACCCATCAAGGAAGCTTTGAGAAAGACCCAGGGGAATAGCTTATAGAGTTTGGTCATAGACACCTCTAAGAATTAAGAATGTAGAACCCAGAGAGACGGGTCACATCAGGGAATTGTCAATCCTTAAAATGTCTTAACAACACTCAGGGGCCTGTGCCGTCTACTTGAGTTTATACCATGAAATTTACATAAAAAGGATTGTTCTCTCTGACTGGCATTTTGGGGGTGATTCCTGATGTACTCCTTTGCAGGCCTGGTCAATAATCATTCTGTGTCTAGTCTTTTCAAAGTGCTTTGTCAGGGGCTCTACAAAGATGTATTGATTTTTCGAACCAGATGGTGAAATCTAGCCGAGTTGCAAACTTGGGACCAAAGCTCAGGAGAGAAGCCTGAGCTGGTTCTGTAGTTGGAGGTAGTTGGACCCTTGGGAGAGAAATTACCCCTTCACTTCTAAGTGAAGAAAGAGCCTCAGAAAGGAGAAGGACACTCGTAGGCATGTTGCTGTTAAGGGCAAGAAGGCGATCCAGAGAGGCAGCAGGCGAGCAGGTGGTAATTTCCTAGAAACAAATGAAGAGAAAATCATGGAAATAGAGTTTCACAAAGGAGAACAAGATCAGCAAATCTGAATGTAGCCGAGAAATTGGGAGATTGAGAACTGAGAAGAGGCCATTGAAACAAGTGATCTCGATGTTATTAGTCATCTTTGCGACAGCAGTTTCGGTGGCACTAACATCAGTACAGTGCTCCTCAGTGTGTGTCTGTGGGGGGTCGTCCTTGCTGATTAGCTCATCTGATACTCATACAAATGATATGAAGAAAGCGAGGTTCAGAGAGTAAGTGGTTGATCCAAGAACTGAGCGCAGGTCTTCTGACTCCAAATCTCACCCTCTTCCTGTTACGTTACAAAGCCTGTCTCAGGAGGGCACCGTGACACCCAAGCGGGACTGCGAGGAAGGCGCGAAGCGTAAGATGCGGGGAAGGTCAGGGCAGTGAGATGAAAGCCCTCTCTTTAGAAGTTTGGGGGCTGGAGAGAAGCCAAGTACTATCAGATATATATATTTTTTTGTTCCAGGATAAAATAATTTTAAAAGTTTTAAACCAGGAGGAAGAATTAGGTATGAAAATGGATGGAGCAATGTCCCAGAAGGGGGTGAAGGGAGATGGGGTCAAGAACACAGGTGGAGGGGCACATGGAGCATCGCTCTGAGAAGGAAAGGCAGGAGATATTCTGAGCTGAAGAAAAGGGAATTTGAGAAAGACCCCATTGTTGAATGAAGACACGGTGCGGTCATCTCTAAGGCTAAGAGAGGGCACCTGTAGAGGTGAGAGCTTGAGAAGACAGGAAAGGGAAAGGGAAAGGGAAGCTGCCACGTGTGTCCTCTTCATGACCTCCTGACACCCACTCATATTCCGTTCATGCTCCCAGGGAAGGGGAGGCCCTGAGACATCATCCAGACGTCTTTGGGCCCTAGCAGTCCTTCTTTGGGGTAACCGTGGGGTAAGGTAAACAGCCCTGGGCTTGGATGCCCAACAGTACAGTTCTGGCCTCAAGAGTTCCTCAGCTTTACCCAGGACCCGCGGCTGCTGGACACTGTACCTGCAAGCTGCACTGTTTTCTCAGATTCATGGGGACCCTCATAAAATACAGAACTTCAAGTGTTGTTGGGAATAGCTGATCTAACCCTTGAATTCCCTTTATAACAACTGCGTCAAGTGTTCTTGATCATTTCCTGGGGTAGGGAACTCACGACTTCTACAGGCAGCCTGTTCCTAATCGGTATAAAACCGTCTGACATTAGACATGTCTAATTGTGATACAATTCCTCCTCATTTATCTTATACCTGAGTCTGAGCAGTACAGAACACAGAAATAAGTTGGCTGATTCCTGTGCCTCTGGGAGTGGTTATCAAAGATTTGAAAAGAGCCATCGTGTTGTGTTACCTACATTTCCTATGCTCCAGGACAAGGGAATCATATTCTTCCGTTCATGTCTGGGCTGCTGACAACCACATCCGTTTTCCTCCGGACACACCCAGAATGCCGATGAAGACCACAGGTGCGGCTCCGCTGGGCCCGCCTTCCACTCCTCACCTTTGTGCCTGAGGCCCTGCTGCCCTTGGGCCTGACCAGTCTCGTGCCTCCAGCTTCCCTTCCCCCGGGCTCGTCCCCAATGCTGCCGTCTGACTCCCAGCCTCAAACGTGGTTCTTCACAGGCCGCTGACCTGCTCAGGGAAACGGCAGCGGTTCTCCACTTACTGCGATGACCCCCAGTCTGGCATGAACACCGTCCTCCCTGAGGCCCCTCAGCATTTCTCCACGCTCTTCTCTGTGGATATTCCCCCCAAACATCTTTCCATTTACTCATCTATTTACTCATTAAAGAAATAATTGTTGATGTCAACTACTTGCCGGGCACTATGACAGGTTATGAGAATACAGGTATGATAGGGACATGTCCTGGACAAAAGGTTTCACAGCCTGGCGAGGAAGAAAGCCGCATGTGTACATAAACAATTCATATTATCAAATGCGGCAAAGTAGCCACTGAACATCTCACCAATACTGTGCGGTGATAGCAGGGAAGGACACCATCCACTCTGCCCAGAGCGGACAGGGCAGGATTCAAAGAGAGGGTGATGCTGAAGTTGAGACTCGAAGGACAAGTGGAAGTGTGTGGTCACTAAGGAAAGAGAAATATTGTTAAGTAGAAGAAACGACATCTGAAAGACCATGTTCTAGAAACTTCAAGCTGTGTAACCCGTCAGCAGAGCAGGGTATGTGGAAAGGTGGGAGAAAGCGGGGGCAGTAGACAAAGATGTAAACAGGGACCCGATCAGGAACGGCTTCTGTATGGGGGGACCTGGGGCCTCTGTCTTGTGGTGCGATGGGGAACCACGGAGAGACTTTAAACTCGATCCTGGCACAACCAGCTCTGTTTAGGAAAAACAAGTGAGAACGGCGCATGTGATTACGGATGGGCGTGGTGTTAGAATGTACATGATTGAAATTAAGAGACCGGTTAGAACAGTGGCTCCCAGCTCTAGCAACATGCACACATTAGAATTACCTGTGGAGCCCGGCCGGGCGTGGCTCAGCGGTTGAGCGTCGACCTAGGATCCAGGAGATCAGGGTTCAATTCCCAGTCAGGGCACATGCCCAGGTTACGGGCTGCAACTGATCAGTGACTCTCTCATCACTGATGTTTCCATCTCTCTCTCTCCCTCTCCTTTCCTCTCCCTGAAGTCAATAAAGATATATTTAAAAATATATATATATACATATATATATACATATATATATATATATATATGTATATATATATATATATATGACCTGTGGAGTAAAAGTAATAATAATAGTACTGAGATTTTCATCCCAAGATTCTGATTAAGCCTGTCTGGGCTGGGCTGAGCCCTTCCCACGTCCTAAGTGCTGCTCGGGTATCAGTAACATGCAGTGTGGGTTGCAAAGCACCGAATTAGGAGGCTGTTGCTCCAAAGCGCGTTTCTCTTCATTCACTTTCCTGTGTCCCTTGGGAAGCACTCCAGCGCCACCTCCCAGCACATCTTGCGGCCAGCTCTTCCCTCCGACGGCTCCTCCTGCGTCCCTCTCTGGAGCGCTTTTGGGCCTCTTTTCGCTGCCCAGCCTGGCCTCACGCAGAAGCCGCATCGCCGGTGCCCCTTGGTTCCCGCAGCTGCCCTGAGAGCCCTGACCACTCCCGCCACCAAACCCCAACACAGGACGCAGAGCCTCCTCCGCAGAAGAAGAGACGAGAAGGCCCAGAGAGGGAAAGGTAAACGCCCGAGCAGGTGCCGAGGCGCGAAGAAGGTGCTGAATCACTAGCAACGCGGCAATGCCTGAGCAGCTGTGCCGTGCCTGCCGGGGGCCACTCTACAGTGCTTTCCACGTATTTGTTTAAATTTTCCAACAACGGTGTGCAGTAGGCACTGTTATAATCATCCTACTTCATACATGAGAAAATTAAAACACAAAGAAAATTAGTAACTTTGCTACGGACAATAACTGGTAAGTGGCAAAGGCAACCTCTGAACTCCTGCGATTTGGCTCGAAGGACTGTGCTCCTGACCACTCCGCTAGTTCCCTCCCGAGAAATGCTTGGGTCTGCCTAAGAGAGGGCCTGCCCGTTATAAATGCGGGGGGCAGGTAGGGGTTAACGGCAGGCTGCTGGCCGGCGCTTGGCAGGACAGGGTTCCCCCAGCCACAGCAGCGCAGCCACAAGGAGAGCTCTTCTGCAGGGCCTGAGCCTGACCCGGCCTGAGCTGTGGGCTCTGAAACGAGGGGGGGGGAGTGCCTGTGGCCGCTGTGTATGGGGACCTGGAGCTCAGGACACCAAGCTTCAGTTGCAAAGCAAGATTTCTGTAGTTGTCAGGATTGCGCATGGAATGGGGACACCACGGCAGTCACTCAGGAAGAGTCTGCAGGCTGAGAAGAAAAGAGGGTCGGAGTCAAGCACGAGGGACACCAGTAGTTAATGAGACCCAATTAGTACACTGAGCGAAAAGGGTAGAAACACTGCAGAACGGGGGGGCGATACAGAGGAGGCCAAGCAAGTGCTTTCCTCCCTGGGGAGGGGCTGGGCCAGTGGTATCAAGGGCTGCAGGGGGCAGGGACATAGGTAAAGGGCAGAAAAGCAGCCACTGGACTCAAATACAGGAGACCACCCGGGACTTTTCCGGAGTAACTTTAGTGAAATGGTGAAAGCGGTGAGTTATGGGGTATATGGGAAGTAAAGGAGAATATATACATATATATAATATAGGTAATATATATTGTCTCTATATATTCTCTCTCTATATATGCACATGCAGGCACAGTTCTCACATTTCTATATGTTACATATATGCATTTATATATATAACATATATTCATATATATATTCATGAGAAACAAAATGAACTCTAAAGTGGAACATAGCCATGAAGAAGTGTGGTGGATGTTTTTCCTTTCTTTGAATTTATTGGGGTGACACTGATTAACAAAGTTATACAGGTTTCAGGTGCGCAATTCCACAGCACATCATCTATATTGTATGTTCACCACCTCTAGTCAACTCTCCTTCCCTCACCGTTTATCCCTCCATACCCTCCTCCCCCTCTCCCCCACCCCCAGCAATCCTCACACTGTTGTGTCCATACCTTTTTTTCTCTTTTTCTTTTTTTGGTTCTATCCCTCCACCCACCCCGACAGCTGTCAGCCAGCTCTCTACCTATATATTTGTCTCTACTTTGCTTGTTAGTTCATTTTGTTCATTCGGTTCCACATATAGGTGAAATATATGGTATTTGTCTTTCTCTGGCTTCACTTAGCATAATGCTCTCCAGGTCCATCCATGCTGTTGCTTTTAGACGGCCAAGTAGTATCCCACGGTGTGAACGTCCCACAGCTGTTTTATCCACTCACCTACTGATGGGCACTTGGGCTGCTTCCAAATCTTGGCTGTTGTAAATAACTCTGCAATGAACATAAGGGTGCATATATCCTTTTGAATTCGTATATCAGATTTCTTGGAATAAATTCCCAGAGGTGGAATCACTGGGTCATAAGGCAGCTCCGTCTTTAATTTTCTGCGGTAGCTCCATACTGGTTCCCCAGGGGCTGCACCAGTTGGCATCCCACCAGCAGTGCCCAGGGCTCCCTGTCTCCACAGCCTCGCCAGCACTTATTGTTTGTTTAAAACAAAAAAATTGCATATTTGATTCATTGACTTTAAGATGGGAGAGACTTGAGACATTTACCGATCAGTGGAAAGGAGGCAGGGAACAGACCGAAGTTGATGTTGAGAGAATACCAGAGGAGAAAGTGCACAGGAGATGGTAGAGATGAGCCTGAAGCAGGGAAGCCGCAGGGTGCTGCAGGCCGCCACGCATTCCCGCTGCGGGCTTACACACGGGTGCGGCTCGCGGCCTCGCGTTCCTTGCGAAGTGGAAGCCAGAAGGCCAGGGTAGCAGGCCCCACAGCAAGGCTGGTTTGGAATATCTTCTAAGGGAGCATTGGGCACAGCCTGTCCCAGAACCCCAGGGAAATTTTGCTCAGCAGAATTAAAGGCCCAGTTCGTCCTGGAAACTCCAGGCCTCTAGTGCTGGCGGCTTGCGTGGCCGGACAGCTTCCCGCAGCCCTGCTCGGCCACACAGGCGCAGGGTGGGAATGCAGGGGGCGTGGATCTGGAAGTGGGAGCAAAAGAGTTGAGGCTGCAGGTGAGTAATTCAGGGAACTAACTGTGGCTTTTACGGCTGATAAGAGTGAAATTAAAAAGTAGTTGAGCCGGGCCGGGAGTGGCTCAAGGGTTGAACATTGACCTGGGGTCCAGGAGACTGGGGTTCGATTCCGGGTCAGGGCACATGCCTGGGCCGTGGGCTCGATCCCCAGTCTGGGGCGTGCAGGAGGCAGCCGATCAGTGACTCTCTCCTTATTGATGTTTCTCTCTCTCTCTCCCTCTCCCTTCCTCTCTCTGAAATCAATAAAGATATATTAAAAGAAAGAAAAAAGTAGTTGATAGATGGAAGGAAAGTGGGGGATTTCTAGGGCTAGAGGCATCAGTGGGATTGAAGCACAAGTACAATAGGAATTAGTGAGTCAAGGAGCTGGAACGGGGCTTTGACAGCAGGGGACACTGGCTTTGAGACGTTCCTGCTGAGAGAAGAGTTAGGTGATAAGCTGTAGGTAGGATGCGGCCACATAGGCGTGGAAGCAACGTTCTCTGGGGTTGAGAAGGTCAAGGAACTTAGAAGCTATTGTGCTGGGTCAGCCCTTCAAGACTAAAACATCCCAGCAGAGCAGGTCGCGGGGCGACGGATAGGTGCCTGTGCGAGTGTGGTTATACTTCAGGGCATCGTAGGGGTCTGTGCGGAACGACAGCCACCTCCGGCTTCATCCCCTCACCCCTTCTTTCCCACGTGGGGCTTACACTCCGCCTCCCTTGCCTCTCTAGCTCAGGCCACACCCATTCTACTGCTTGGGGCTCCCCCCCAAATATGGCTGGGGGGACACTGGTCTTCCCAGCCTTCGCTTCCCCCTGCTCCTGGAGACCGGCCTGTGGGCCCTGTGCCCTCCCAGCCGTACTGCTTACTGTTGTCAGCAACCAGGTGGAAGCAAAAGCTACTAAATGTAGGAGGCTGCACGGTTTCCAGAACCTCAGACCATTCTCTGGGGTACGGTCTCTGGGGGTGTTCTCTGGCTCCTTGCCGGGAGGCACAATGGACGCTGCTTGGGATGCTCCAGTATTCCTACGGGCGGGCTCAACAAACGAAGCCCCTCGCTTCGCCCTTACCCTCTCTCTGCGGCAGGCCAGCCCCTTCCGTTTTATGTTGCGAAACATGAAAACAGAAAAATTTCCTAAATGTGGTAGACAGATCTTCCCACAACTGAAATTAAACAGAAATTAACACATTGCCATAGTTGCTTTACCCGTCTATTTTAAAAGGAAAGAAAAAAAAACCCAAAACGTTACAGATGCAGGTAATGCCCCACCTGCATCCTTGCCCCATCTCTCCACCCCTATCGCTAACCTGAAGTCTGTGTAATTTCCATTCATGTTTTATGCTTTTACTATTTATGTGTGTGTCTATAAATAACACATATCCTTTCGCAACTAGGGTTCTTTTTGCTCAACTTCACGTCTTTGAGATTTATTCATCTTGATGTATGTGGATCCAGCCCATTCATTGTATCTATTGCGCAGCACTTCCCTGCATGAATAAATCACGGTGTATTAGTCCCCCGATGAGGCAGAGCGTGTTTCCATTCGCTCACCATTGCCGAAGTGCTGCAGTGAGAATTCTTGCACATTTCCCGTGGGCATTTATAGTCGCTGAGCGTCCTAGTGTCTGGTGTGTTTTCAGGATGCGCAGTAGAAGCAACATTGCCCTATTTTGCGTATGGTCGGAGTGTGATTCCCTTTTTAAGAAGCTGCCAAATTACTTTCCAAGGTGTTTGCGCCGTTTTGTATTTCTCCCAGCAGCGTATGTGAGTCCCTGTTGTTCCAGTCCTTACCAACACTTGGTGTTGTGCCTCTAATTTTAGTCATTCTGACCGCGTAAGAGTGTCTCATAGGATGGCTTTAACTTGCCTCTCCCTGATGGCTGTTGAGGCTGAACATCTTTTCGGGTGGTTACTGGCCATTGATATATGTTCTTGGCAAAGTGTCTTAAATTTTTGCCAACTTTTCATTGGGTGGTTGTCTTTTTATTAAGCTGGTGTAAGTTCTTTACATATGCTAGATTAAAATTCTTTATAAGATATATGTATTGGGAATATTTTCTTCTGGTCTGAGGCTTACCTTTACATTTTCCTGATGGTGTACTTTAAAAAGCAGAAGTTTTTAATCTTGCATTAGCAATTATTTTCCTTGAGGGCTTACATACTTTGTGTTTTATGTGAGAAATCTTTGTCTATCTTGAAGTCATAAAGATTTTCTCCTACATTTTCTTTTAGAAGTTTCGTGTTTTTAGCTTCTATGCTTAGGTCTATGATCTATATTTTATAAGGGTAAAAGTTTACTTTTTTCCCTATAGATATCCAGTTATTCCAGCACTCTTTATTGAAAAGACTTTTCTTTCCCCGTTGATATACCTTGTCACCTTTATTGAAAACCAATTTACCATATATATGAAGGTCTATTTCTGGACTCTCTATTCTGTTCCATTGATCCTATAAATCTGTCCTTACATGAATACCTCTGTATTACTATAGCTTTATAGTAAGTCGGGAAATCAGGTAATATAAATCTTTCAACTCTGCTCATCTTTTTCAAAAATATTTTGACTAGCCTAGATCCATTACATTTCCATATAGATTTTAGAACCAGTGTGCCAATTTCTACAAAAAGAAGTCTGCTGAAATTTTGATAGGAATTGCTTGAATTTATAAGTTAAATTGGGGAGTAACTGACATCTTAACAATATTGAATCTTCTGATTCATGAATACAATATGTCCATGACATTTATTTGGGTCTTTTACATTTTCTCTTAGCAATTTTTTATATTTTTCAGAGTACTGATCTTGCACATGTATTTTTTAATTTATCCCTATATATTTTCATAATTTTATGTAATTATTAATTATATTGTTTTTTATTTTGCTTTAAAATTGTTTATTGCTAACATAAAAATACAATTGATATATGTATATTGTCCTTGCATCCTATAAACTTGCTAAAGTCAGTTATTTATTCTGTAGTTTTTAACTGTAGATTCCTTGGAATTTTCTGTATACATTATAATGTCATCTGCAAATGTAGAAATTATTACTTCCTTCATTTCAATCTCTATGTCTTTAAAAAGGTATATTGAGGTATAATTGACACAAATAAACTACTCTTATTTAAAATGTACAATATGATAAGTTTTGACACATGTATACAATCATGAAGCTATTGCCAAAATCAAGAACATGAAATAGGCAGATCCCCAGAAGTTCTCTCATGCTCCTGTATGTCACCCATCCCCAGGCCCCACAGGCAACTACTGATCTTTTCTCTTTTGGTATAAATTAGTTTGCATTTTCTGAAGTTTAATATAACTGAAGCATTTAGTACAGACTCTTCTTTGTCTGTTTTTTTCATTCAACATAATTATTTTGAGATTCATCCATATTGTGGCATGTACCAATAGATGATTCCTTTTCATTGCTGAGTAGTATTCCACTGATATCACAAAGATTTTTTCCTGTTTTCTTTTAGAAATTTTACAATTAAACATGTTACAGTTTGGGCTTATATACACTAGTATACATTTTGAATTAATTTTGTATATGGTGTAAGATTTGGATCAAAGTTCATTTTTTTACATATGGATATTTCAATGTTCTAACATCATTTGTTGAAAGAACTACCCTTTCTCCACTAAATTGAAATTTCAACATTGTAAAAAAATCACTTGTGCCTATATGTGTGGATCTATTTCTGGACTCTATTCTAGCTCTTTGATCGATTTGTTTATCTTTGTACCAATGCCACAATATCTTGGTTACTATAGTTTTAGACTAAGATTTGAAATCAGGTAGTATTAGTCATCCAACTTTGTTTCTTTTCAAAGTTTTTTGGCTATTCTATGTCCTTTGCATTTCCATATTAATTTTAGAATAAGATTGTCAATTTCTTCCAAAAAAAGTTCGCTGATCTTTTGATTTATATGGCATTGAGTCTACACATCAATTTGGGGAGAATTGATATTTAGCAATATTGAGTCTTGCAACCTGTGAACAAGGTACATTGCTCCATTTACTTGAATTTCCTTAATTTCTCCTAGTAATGTTTTGTGGTTTTCAGTATATAGGTCTTGCAGATCTTTTGTCAGCTTTTTCCCTGTTTCACTTTCTTAATGCAATTGTAAAGAGTATGTATTTTAAATTTCAGCTTCTGTTTGTGTACTACTAGCATATGTAAGTATAATTGGTTTTTGTTTATTGATCTTGTATCCTTCAACTTTGCAAAACTCATGAGTTCTAGGATTCCATCAGATTCTCCATATAGATAATAATGTCCTATACAAATAAAGACAATTTTATTTTTTCCTTTCCAAGCTGAATGCCTTTTTCTCTTGCTTTATTATACTGGCTAGAACTTCTAGTTGAATAGAAGTGATGAGAGTGGGCATCCTTGTGTGGCCCATCTGATCTTAGGAGGAAAACACTTAGTCTTTGCCATTAAGTAGTATAATGTTAGCTGTAGGTTTTTCATAAATGTATTTTAACAATTTGATGAAAATCCCTTTTTCCTCCCTTAGTCTTATTAGAGATGGATATGAGAATTTGTCAAGTGCTTTCACAGTAACTTTTGGGTTGATCATATGGCTTTTATTTTTTAGTTTGTTAATATAAATTGATTTTCAGATCTTAAATCAACCTTGTATTCATAAAATAAAGTTTACTTGATCATAATATATATTTTTATATATTATTGATTTGATTTGCTAAAATGTTAAGAATTTTTGCACCTATGTTCTGATATTGGTGTGTAACTTCCTTTCTTTGTGTTATCTTTATCTGATTTTGGTATCAGAGTAATGCTGGTCTTGCAAAATAAGTTGGGATATATTACCTCTTCTTCAATTTTCTTACATATTTTGTGTGAAATTGGTATTCTTAAGTGTTTGGTAGGACAAAGCCAATGAAGCCAACCTAGTTTTGGAGTTCTCTTTGCAGGAACATTTTTAACTACAGATTCAGCTACTTTCATAAATATAGAGCTAGTTACATTTTCTATTTCATCTTGAATAAGCATTAGCAGTTCTTGTCTTTCTTTCATTGGATTTTTCTTTCCGTTTCATCCAGGTTGTAGAACTTATTAGCATAAAGTTATTCGTAATGTCTCATTCTACTGTTTTAATATCTGTAATACCCACTTTTGGTTTTGTTGATTTTCTCTATTTTTGTTTTATTTTCTATTTCATTAATTTCTATTCTGATATCTATTATTATTTTTCTTCTTTGTATAATTTAATTTGCTGTTATTGTTTCTAGTTTCTTAAGATGGAATTTTGGATCATTGATTTGAGACTTTCTTGTTTTCTAATATAAGCATTTTAGCACTATAAATTTTCCTCTAAGTGCTGCATTAGCTGCATCCAATAAATTTTAGTATGTTGTGTTTTCATTTTTATTTAGTTCAAAATACTTTCTAATTCCTCTTTTGATTCTGTATTTGACCCACAGGTTATTTAGGAGAATGTTATTTAGTTATTTGGTAACTTTCCAGATCTATTTCTGTTGTTTTCTACTATAATAATTCTTTGGACAGGGAACATATTTTGTGTATTTTGAATTCTTTTAAACTTTTGAGACTTTTTTATGGCTTAGAATCTGGTCTATCTTGTGAACTATCCCTGTGCACTTCAAAAGAATTTATATTTTGCTGTTTAGGGGCAAGTGTTCTATAAATGTCATTTAGGTCACTTTGATTAGATGTGTTGTTCAGATTTTTATATTCTTACTAACTTTCTGTCAATTTGTTCTATTAATTATTGAGAAAGTGGTATCAAAAACTTCAGGTACTCTCTCTGTGCAGCTCTCTCCTCTTCATTATGTTATCTTGCCAACTCTAGTTTCTCTGGTATTCTTGGATTATCAGTTTCATCTCTTTCACTCTGGGGTTACCCTGGCCTCTACCTGGGTTTCCTGTCCTTACTTGGAAACTCTCAAGCAGTAAGCTAGTGCAACTGTAGAGCTCATGTTGTTTATTCTTTAGCTCTTTGATATCACTGTTGTTTGTTGCCTAATGTCCAGTGTCTTGAAAACTAATGTTTTGTATATTTTATTAGTTTTTTGGTTGTTTCAGATGGGAGGGTGAAACCAGTTACTGTTATTCCTCTTTGGCTGGAAGCAGACATCCTGAATGCCATTCATTTGTTCGTTTCTGCATGCCCTATTGCAGTGGCTATGACATTCAGTATAAGTACAATGTTAAATAGAGGTGGTAATTGTGACTATTTTTATTTCATTCCCAATGTAAGAGGAGGAGTGTTCTATACTTCACCATTAAGTATCGTGCTAGCTGTAGGATTTTCCCAGATGACTTTTTGGAGGTTGAGGAAGTTCTCCTCTATTTTTAGTATGCTGTGAGTTAATAATTTTTCATAAATTGCTGTTGAATTTTATCAAGTGCATTTTTCTGCATCTGTTAAGATGATCTTTTTTAATCTGCTATTTTGGTTAATTGCAATTATTAATTTTCAAATGATAAGTCAATGTTGCATTCATGATATATTATCTTTTTTATCTATTCCTGGATTCAGTTTGCTAATATTTTGTTAATGACTCTTGCATCTCTGTTTTGGGATAATATTGGTCTGTAGTTCTCTTTTCTTGTAAGGTTTTTCCTGGTTTTCTGTATCAATATTTTTCTGCCATGTAAAATTAGTTAGAAAGTGTTTCCTCTTATATTTTCCAAAAGTGTCTTGTAGTATTGGTTTAATTATTTCTTCCTTAAATATTTATTCAAATTTACCTGTGAAATCAATGGGTTTGGGGATATTCTTTGAGGGAAAGCTTTTAATTACAAATTCAATTTTAAAAATAAATGAAGTTTCAGATTTTCTATTTTATCTTGGGTTAATTGATGATTTGTATCTTTTGAATAATTTCTTATCGAAGTTGTTTTGTAGCATAAACTTATTTATAATTTTCTCCTACTTTCTTTTCAATGTCTGTAAGATCTATAGTATTGTTCTTTCTTTCATTCCTATTATTGGTGATTTGTGTCTTCTCTTTTTTTCCCCCTAATTGATCTAGCTAAAGGTTTGTCAATTGTATTGATCTTTTAAAAGAACCAGTTTTCTGTTTCATTGATTTTCTTCTGTTGTTCATTCATTTCCTATTTCATTGATTTCTACCCTTGTCTGTAATATGCCCTTCCTCTCCCCACTGGGGGTTTAATTTGCTTATCTCCCACTCCTCCTTATTCCCTCAGCTAGAAACAAGAATAATTTATTTGAGAACTTACTTCCTCACTAACATAAACATTTAAAGGTATAGATTTCCACTGTGCCTTTAAGCACTATTTTAGTTTTTAAAAGTCATGTTTATGGAAGTGTCATTTATGCACAGCAAAACGGACACATCTTTTGTGCACAGTCTATGAACTCCTCAAATTTATATGGTCCTGTAACACCATCCAATCAATATGTAGAAGTTTTGATCTCCTCAGAAAGTTTCCTTATGCTTGTTTATAGGTAACCCTCTTCATTTGTCCCTAGTCCCTGACAACCACTGACCTGTTTTCTGTCCCTCTAATGTTGCCTTTTCCAGAATGTCTTAAAAATACAATCATAGAGCATGCACCTTTTTGACACTGCCTTCTTTCCCCTACCAAAGTTCCTTGACATTGTCCTATATTGATACATGTATGAGTATTTCCTTTTTACTGCTGAGGAATATTGTATTGCATGGATATACCACAATTTATGCATTGACCAGTTGATGGACATTTGTGTTGTTTCTGGAATTTGGTGATTATAAGTAAAGCTGCTATAAATATTCAACTGCCAGTTTTATGTGAACTATACTTTCTAATCTACTTGAGTAAATATCTAGGAATGGACTTGCTGGCTTATATGGTAAGCGTGTATTTAACTTAACACAAAAATGCAAACTATTTTCCAAAGTGGCCATTCCATTTTGCTTTTCTACCACCAATGCATAAGAGATCCAGTTACTCCATAGCCTCAACAGCACTTGATATTGTCATATTTTATTCCTTTTAAAATTTTAGCCATTCTAATAATTGATTGTGTCTCTTTGTGGTTTTAACTTGCTTTTCCCTAACATTGAGCATATTTTCAGGTGTTTGTTTGCCATTCATATCTCTTCTGTGGTGTAGTGTCTGCTTAAATATTCTCTCTATTTTTTGTGTTTTGTTAATCCTCACCTGAGGATATTTTTTCATTGATTTTAGATAGAGTGGAAGGGAGGAAGGGAAGAAGAAGGGAGGGAGAGAGGGAGGGAGGGAGGGAGGGAGGGAGGGAGGGAGGGAGGGAGGGAGGGAGGGAGGGAGGGAGGGAGGGAGGGAGGGAGGAAAGGAGACAGAGAGAGAAAAATAGATGTGAAAGAGACACATTGATCGGTTACCTGCTGCAAAAGCCTCTACCGGGGCCGGGATTGAACCGTCAACCCACGTAAATGACCTTGACTGAGAATCGAACCCTTGGCCCTTCAGTCCATGGGCCAACACTCTAACCATTGAGTCACACTTACCAGGGCTATTCTATAATTTTTTATTGAGTTACTTTCTTATAATTGACCTATAAGAAATTACTATATATTCTGTTTACCAGAATATTCTATCAGTCTATGGACTTTCAATTTCATTTAATATCTATCTAAGAGCAAAAATCTTTAATTTTGATGAAGTCTAATTTATCAAATTTTTCTTTATAATTTATAATTTTTTTAAATATATCTTTATTGATTTCAGAGAGAGGAAGGGAGAGGGAGAGAGAGAGATAGAAACATCAATGATGAGAGAGTCATTGGTCGAGCCCACAACCCTGGCATGTGCCCTGATCCGGAATCGAACCCTGATCATCTGGATCCCAGGTCGACGCTCAACCGCTGAGCCACGCCCAGCTGGGCTAATTTATAATTTTTGTACTCTAAGAAATATTCATGTATCTCAAGGTCACAAAGATTTTTATGTTATGTTTTATTCTAGAAGTTTCATAGTTTCGATTTTACATTTAGGAATATGATAAATTTCAACTTAATTTTTGTATATAGTATGAGGTGTAGGGGGTTTATTTTTGTTTTGCATATAGATATCCAATCATTTCAGCACCATTTGTGGAGAAAATGATCCTTGTTCCATTGATGGCTTTGGCACTTTCTCAAAATCAGTTGACCACCTAGTTGTGGGTCTATTTTTGTACTGTCCAACCTGATTCACTGATCTGTCTGTCTCTCCTCTTGCCGGTTCCACATGGTCTTGATTACTGTAGCTGTTTATAGTAAGTCTTATAATGAGTATTTGTTCTTTCCCAAAATTGTTTTGGTTACTCTAGTATATTATTTATCCTTGGCTGCATAACAATTTACCCAAAACTTAGAGGTTTAAAACAACAAACATCTATTATCTCACCATTTCTGTAGTTCAGGAATGCCAAACAGCATGGCTGGGCTTTTCTGGAGAAAGATCTCTCATAAGGTTGTGGTTAGAATTCTAGCCAGACCTACAATCATCCAAAGGCCTGGCGGAATGGAAGGTCCATGACCCAGTTCGCTCACATGGAGGCTGGCCAGAGGCCTCGGTGTCTCACCACAAGGAGCTCTCCAAAGGCTCCCCTGCTCACACATGGCAGCTGGCTTTCCCCAAAGTGAGCAGTGAGTGGGGACAGAGAAGAGAGAGGAGGTGGGGCGGGGGCGGGTAGGGAAGGTGACATGGGGTCCATTTCTAACTCACACTCAGAAGGGATGTACCATTTTCTGCCATAATCTATTGGCCCCCCGGACTAACTTAACACCAGGATCATGGGGGTCGTCTCTGGAGCTAGTTACCACACTTGGCCCTTTCTCTGTCTGTTTAAACTTCAGAATCAACTTGTTGATTTCTGAAAGAGAGAGGAGGAAGGAGGAAGGAAGAAGAGGGGCCGTGGCGGTTTTCATGGGGATTCCATTGAATCAATAGATCAACTTGGGGAGAACTGACAGGTTCCCAATATCGGATTTTCTAATCCATGAGCACAGGATCTCTCCATTTATCACCCAGGTCTTCATGATTCTTCTCATCAATGTGTTGTAGTTTTCAGCATAAAAAATCATATATATTAGATTTCCTCCTTATGGTTTTGTTTTCTGTTACTATGGTATACGATACTCCATTTATAAGTTTGACCTTCTAATTGTTCATTGCTAGGATATAGAATACAACTGAGTTTTTTAAACTTGCATATCCGGCAAGCTTAATGTCACTTACGAATTCTAATTGTCTTCTTGTCGTAGCTGTTTTTGTAATTCCTTAGGATTTTCTACATAGACAATCATGTTGTCTGGGAATCACAAGAGTTTTCTTTCTTTCCTTGTAACCCGTGTGCGGTCTTTCTTTTTCTTGCTTTGCTGCCCGGTGAAGGCCTCCGGCGCGATGTTTGCTGGAGGGGCGGGGGCAGACCCCTTGGCTCTCCCTTCGCCCTCGCCCTGCAGGGTGGCACAGCTCCCTTGGATCAGTTGGAGGGCCTTCCCTTTTGTTCCTAGTTTGCTGAGCATTTTTTATCATAAATGGATGTTGAATTTTTGTCAAATATTTTTTTATATGTAAACATGATGAAATGTTTTTCTTTTTAATTTGTTGGATGGCACACTGCATTAATTAGTTCGTGAATGCCATACCAACATTGTATCTTAGGGTAAACCCCACTTGGTCAGATGCATTATCCTATTTCTATATCGCTGGATGGATTTGCTAATATTTTATTAAGGGGTATTTTCATCCATGTTCATGAAGGATAGGAACTGTTGTTTTCTTTTCTTGTAATGTCTTTCTCTGCTTTCAGTATCAGGGAAATACTGACCTCATAAAACTACTTGGAAGGTAGTCTCTCTTTTTTCATTTTCTGGAAGAGTTTGTGTACAATTTGGGCCTGGGATTTTCTTCATTGAGAGTTTTATAAATATAAATCTTACGTTCTTAGTAAATATGGAGCTATTCATTTATCTGTTTTCTCATGAGTAAAAGTTTGTCTTTCATGGAATGTGTTGATTTCTTCTGCTTTCAAATTTATTGGCATAGCATAGTTCAAATATTCCTTTATTACCTTTTTATGTCTATTGGATCTGCACAGTATTTCCTCTTTCACTGGTGATATTGCTGACTTGCATCTTTCCTTTGTTCTTGATTAGGTCTGGCTAGAGGTTTATCAATTTAATTGATATTTTCAAAGAATCGTCTTTTGAGTTCATTGTTTTTTCCCCTCTATCATTTTCTGATTTAAATTTTATTTATTCTTGCTTTTATTATTAAGTACTTACTTCTGTTTACTTTGTTTAATTTTAACTTCTACTTTTTGTTTCTTAAAGTGAAAAATTAATTTATTTGAGGTTTTCTTATTGTTAATATAAACATTTAATGTTATAGATTTTCCTCAAAGCACTTGTTTTATCTGCATTCCATTAGTTCTGTTTTAATTCTTATTAAATAGTATTTTTTTAATTAATTTTCCTGTGATTTCCTCCTTAATTTAACAGATATTTAGGAGTATGTTGTTTCATTTACTAATATTTGGGGATTTTCCAGATATTTTTGTTATTGATTTCTATTTTAATTTTATCATGGCCAGAGAATATATGTCTTAAGATTTTAACTCTTTTAAATTATTCATTTTTATTGTTTTTATGGTGTATTTTGATGGATAGTCCATGTACATTTGAAAAATGTGTATTCTGTTGTTGGGGGGAATGTTGTACATGTTAACTCAGTTATGCTGGTTAATAATGTTGCTCAGGAGATCTATCCTTACTGATTTTACATCTATTTTTTCTACTAATTATTGAAAGACTAGTTAAAGTCTTTGACAACAATCATGAAGTTCTCTCTTCCTTCAGTTAGATTGATTTTTGCTTCAATATTTTGAAATGTATTATTAGGTGCATAAACAGTCAGAATTATTGTCTTCATAAATTGACCCCTTCATTGTGAACTCTCTCTCTTTTCCGTAATATTCCTGGTTCTGAAGCCTAGTTTGTTTGGTGTTAATATAGACATTCCATCTTTCATCAAAATGTTTTCATAATATATAGTTTTCATTTTTGAATATTAACTTATCTGTGTCTCTATCCTTAGTTGGGTTTCTTGTAACCAGCTATTACTGGATCATGCCTTCACCCAGTCTTAGAATTTTCATTAGCGTATTGAAGCCATTTGCTTTGACCATGCTCACTATATGGTTGAGTTTAGATTTACTGCGTTGCTGTTTGTTTTCATTGTGTCCCATCTGTTCTTTGTTATTTCTTCCACTACTTGGGCCTTTAAGAAATGTTTATTTTTGATTGAGTACTTTTTACGGTTTCATTTTATCTCCTGCTGTGGAGTGCTATTTCTTTGTTTTATTTTTAATGGTTACGTCATGGTTTACAACATACATCTTCCACTTGTCACAACTACCCACGGTAGTATTCTACCACTTCACACATAAGGGAGAATCTTAAACCACTGAGCATGTACAAGCAGGAACCTAGCTTCTCTCCTTTCATTTTTGAAGCTTTTGTCACATATTTTAATTTTATGTTATAAATCCAAAAATAAACTATTATTTTTCTGCAAACAATCTATAATCTTTATAATAAGTTAAATGAGTAAAACATATTGTATTTTTACCTGCATATGTACTACTCTCAGCAATCTGCATCCTTTTATGCAAATGCATTGCTGTTCGTTATAAATTTTCTTCTGGGTCTGTTTCTGCTGACTCAGTTTTCTCCTCCCATTTGCGGGCTACACTGTCATGCTCTTCAAAGGTCTTCTACTAATTTTTAATTAGATACTGGAAATAGTGAATTTTACATTGTTGGGTGTTGAATTTTGTTGCATTTCTTTTTAAGACTTTGTCCTTCATTTTGATAGACAATTAAGTTACTTAATTGAGCTTGACATTTTCAAGCCTTTTTTTTTAGGGTTTTTTGGGGGAAGGGGCAGATCCTAGTGAGGGCTCAAATGATTCTCAGCCCCGAGTGAGCTCTGTAAATTGTTCTTGGCGTACAGTCCCCAGGAGCTGTTTTTGCCCAGGCCTGGGAAGCCTCACCCTGCACACCGGAGTGTGGGCAGCTCCAGAGAACCGCTGGGCCTATGTCCAGAGCTCTTTATCTGCACAAGCTCCCTCCCTCCGGGGCTCTGCTTCGCATATTCACCCCACCTTAGTCTTACTGGCTTCTGAGATCTAATGTCTCGACTCCACAAGACCCTCAGGCGAGTTTGGTCCCTTCCCCACTGCCCAGAACTGCTTCAGTGCAGAAAGCGGGGATGATGTGGGGTCCACTGGGCTCATTTCCCTTCTCTGGGGGCTCATGGTCCTTCCCGCCTCTGTCCCAAGGTCTAGAAAGCTTGTCCCTGGCCCTGCTCTTTCACAGCCCGGGAGGCTGTCCGCCTGCAGGTGCATGTGCTGCGGCTGCAGGCCCGTCGCCCAGGAATTCCCAGCCTGCGCCCCCCTGGGGTAGCCGGGCTCCCTCAGCCCACCCAGGACTTATTTTTGTACATTGGACAGGTGTCAACTGATGCCCGTTTTTAACTTTGCTTTTTCTGATTATTGGTGAAAATGAGGACCTTTGTTAATGTTCCTATGTTTATATGCTTTGAAAATGGTGACAGTCTGAGACAGTCTCGGGAGACACTTAGCTGCACAGACAGCAATTAGATGTAGAATATTTATTGCGCTTATTGATATTTGAACTTAATTGTACTTTTCATTTTTTCTTCCCCAGACTTTCCTGTTTTCCCTTGCTTTCTCTTTGATTGATTGCACTTCTTTTTAATTTCCGTATTTTATGTGTATGATTAGCTTTAAATTGTTAACACGCCTGCTGACTTGAAAAATCTGAAGTTAATCAATATTTCTACCCTCTTTCTGAACAAAGCAGGAAAGTTCAAACATTTTGACTCCCAAACGTTTTACTTGATATTTCAGCCCACTATTTAATTTTCCACCTTGTTTTCATAAACACCAAATTAGGCGTTTTACTATTATTACTTCGTGTAGGCAACGTTTGCCCTAGTTCCCCGCTTGTTTACCAGTTTCTTTATCTGCCGTTACTTTTTACATCACACACTTCCCTGCTGGGTTCAGTTTCTTTCTATAACTTTTCTTTCAGTGGGATTCTGAGTTGTAAATATTTTTATCTTTACTTTTATAAGCATATTTTTATTTTTTCTTCACTTTTTTTGAATCCTCATCTGAGGATATATCTGTTGGTTTAGAGAGAGAGAGAGAGAGAGAGAGAGAGAGAGAGAGAGAACATTGGCTGCCTCCTGTACTTGCCCCGACTGGGGAACTAACCCGCAACCTTTTGGTGCACAGGACAGTGCTCCAGCCAGCTGGCCAACTGAGTCACCTGGCCAGGGCTTTTTTCTTCTCTTTTTGAAGGACAGTTTGGATCAGTATGGATTTCAGGGTTGGCAATTACTTTTCCTCAGCATTTTGAAGACTTGTTCTATTATTCTCCAGCTTAAATATTCCTGTTGAGAAGTCTGCTGCCCAGCAACTATCGTTTCTGTAGCAAGCTCTCCTCTGTTTTCGCTCTGATTTTTCTATTCGGCAGTTTCACTATGATGTGCTCAGTTTGGGATTTATTTTTATTTATTCTGCCTAACCTTTATGCTTTTCATGATTAATCAGGTTTGTCGTGAATTCCGGACAACCTCCTCTGCATTCTCTCAGCTGCCTCCACCTGAGGCCCCCCTTAGGCATCTATTGTGGGTTCACCATCCCATTTTCTGTTGTTCCACTTTTCATATTTTCCATGTTGTCCTCACATCATATTCTACTTTGGTTAAAGTCTCCTGATCCACCTTCTAATTCATTTATTGTCTTTCTCCTGGTTTCAATGCATTTCATTAAACTTTTCAGTTCAAAGGCTACATTTTCATTTTTATTTGGTTCATTTTAAAGTCTGCTTGTTCTGTTTTCATAGTATTTTATGCATGTTTTAAAAATCTATATTACTTTTGAAAGCTCTTTACTCCTCTTAACTATATTTATTTTATATTATCTTTTTGATATGCTGTTACATCAAGTTTCTGATTCTCAAATTTCCCGGTTGGTGGTGTTTGCTAATTCTCATGCATGGTGGCACATTCCTAGGTGTCTTCCTCTGATTTCCTTAGGCCTCACTTTCTGCTTTCATTTCTTTCCTTTCTTTCTTGAGAGTTCAATTAGCATTTACAAGGTGTGTTTTTATTTAACTCTCAAACCTTTACAGACACTTCTAGTGGGAAGGCTTTCAGTTGTAATGATTTACCGTGTTGCCAAAACCGCAAGTCTCACTCTTCTTTTTTAATGACCACGCTTCCCATCTTAGAAGTAAACAGATGAGAGCGAATGGTGCCACTTCCTCTTAGCTGGGTCATTTCTATCTTTGCAAACTTTAAAACTTGGTGACAACTACCTTCATTAACCTCTCATTTTGTTTTTAGCAAAGTTGTTTTGGTTGTGGGCATCAAAAACAAATAAAATTTGAAACAAAAGTGCTTCGGCTTGGGATTATTTCAAGGGCATGGGGGCATCTCAAGGACACTGAGGAGATATCCGTCTGTACCTTCTTTCAGATCGGCTTTCCTTGCTTTACCTGCTTTAGTTTACTGATAGCCCAGCTCCCCATTTTACTATTCCCCTACTCAAGGGACCAGCTCCGACTGAAACTAGTCTCTGTCCCCTTTCTCAGCTCCTCAGGGAAAGGATCAGAATGGCCCTGCTGAGTCACGAGTCTACATGGGTCCTCTCACCTATGGACAAGGGATCAGAGCCATGTGATATAAACATGGGTTCCGGACCACACTCCTATGCCAGGCCATAGTTAAAGAACAAGGTAACCGTGTACTGGGAAAACAACCCAAAAGATAATTACTGCGCCCCTAAGCAGAAATGCTAAGCTTTGCATCATTTCCCACGGAGCTAGCGACTTGTAGGTCAATAGCGAACAACGGCGTAGAAAGATGGAAAGGAGTCTTAGCAGGTGCGTGGGCCTCACATTATAATGAGTCTTTCCCCAGGGGAGGGGGAATAATGACGTAGAACTAGAAACTGGGGAGTGACAGAAAGGCCCCACCTTGTCTAGATGGTACAGAGTGAGGAGCTAGACCCTCCCATTGAGAGGACTGCCGAGGAAGCCACCACCTCGGAGGGACCTGGGTTTTTATAGGAGCCAGAAGATAGAGCATCGGTGATAAAGTTGAACATCAAGATTTTTTCTACCATGCAGTCGGTCTGGATGGGGTAGAGGGGAAAGACTGAGGGAAAGTAAGTGGTGGGAGCTCCACTGGCAGGCAGGGGTGGGAGGTACAGAGCAGTGCCAGGAGAATGTCCAGGTCACATGAACTGAGGCTAAGTGACGAGGCAGGGATGGATGCAACTCTGGGGACACCTGCCTCCCTGCTGGATCTGAGCAGAGCACTCAGGAGTCACTGGATTTCATTCCTTTGTATAAAGCTTGTCTGTCCTGCCCTTTTCTTTTTCCTGTTCTGTTCTTTCTGTTTTCATCAATCCATCCTTTAGGTCCAGCTCAATTCCCATTTCCCTTCTGAGTCCTTCCTGGAGCATGCTAATCTGCAGGGCCTTCGGCTGCCTCCTGTGGCCCTCCTGGTCTGCATTCATCGGGGAATGACCTGTGGACCTCATGCTCTTGTCCTGAGCGGCTGCCCTTCTATATCATCATTTAGGTATCCATGGCTTACGTAATGTTTTGCCGATGAGACTGGAAGCTCCATGAGGCAGGAACATATCTTACACTTCTTTTTACTTGCTGTGGCACGGAGGGCAGTGGTCCTCACAGAGTAGGCATATATATTTAGAGGTACATGTATTTATACTGACTACTTGGGTTTATGTTTATGGCCTTTGGCACATCACTCTGTGACATTCAGTTCGCCTAATTGCAAAGTAGAGATAACATCCACTCTCCACTCACCTATTTTGTCTCCCAGTAGATATTTCTTGAGCACCTACTCTGTGTAAGAGAGTGAAAGCTTATTAACAGGATCATTAGAAGCATTAAATTAGATAAGGGACTTGGAAAATGCCATGAAAAGCAGGAAGCACTTACAAAAGAAAGGTGCGATTTAAACATTCACATTTAGACATCAGAACATTAACTTAAATTATTTTATAAGCTCCCTCCTGTGTTCCTGTAGCACTCTGGGCATACAATACCTGTATTATAGCACTTATCATATTGTATTACAGTCATTTGTGTATGTTTCTATCTCAGCCCCAGACTGTGAGCTTCAACATTGAATCCCCAGCACTTAGCAAAGTGCCTGCCACAGTAACAGGTCTCAGTAAATATTTTAAATAAATTAATGAATGAAAGAAAATCAGCATCCAAGGGTTCTCAGCCTATAAGAATGTGTTCAGATAATAAGCACACTGACAAGTATTCTGTCCTAAGAATCTTGCGGCGAGAATTACAAATGAAAAATAAAGTACACATTTTGCCCTGGAGGAACTTATAAATGGAATGGAAAAGCAAAACACATGCATATGAAAAGCCTTAAGATGATTTGTCAAATTACCTAAAAGCAGTTGTATTTTAGACTATGACACAGGCATTGATGGATCTCAGAAGAACAGTGACAGGCAGAAGTTAATCAGGAAGGGCGTTTTGGAGAAACAGGGAATTACATAGGGAGTTAATGGCAATATAAATCAAGTGCACAGAGTCCGCCAATTTTGGATGGAGGGAGGGAGTGGGCCACTGGCAATTTACAAGGGTGTCTGAGAGCTCTGCAAGCCACAGTGCTTGTGGGACATGCTCTGTCCCTTTGTTGGACACATGCATGTACACACACATACACACATGCGCCTCTGTGGTTAAGAAGGTGATGGGCGTGGAGTGTTTCCCTCTCTCCTCAAGAGCTCCTTCCTCTCCTGTCATGCCAGCCTTTTAAGGCAGCAGCTCTGTAGTTCTCGAGAGCCCTCTTCCAGGACCTGGGCCTGCTCGGCAAGGGCCCCACTTCTAGGCTGTAACACAGAACTCATTCAATTGTGATTCTTTGTTCAGCACTTGGATCATTTTAGGAGCCGTTAATCTGAGTATGTTGCAGAGGGCAGAGCCAGGGTGACAACTTTATGGCTCTCAAGATTGGAGATGGGAGCACAGGCCTTGCTGCTGGGGCTGACTGTGTGGGGTGGGACAACCAGAGGACCCGCTGCCTGGCTCACAGGCTTACCTCCCAGTCAACATCCAGAAACAGGGCCTCAGAGCTCATTCTACAGCCCGTGTTCCATCTTCATGGATTCAACACACGTTTATTGTACTAGTATGAGGTGCTGGATTTTATTCTAGGTGCCTGGAGTAGAACTGCAGATAAGAGAAGAAAGTTTACTACTCTCGCGGAGATTACATTTAAGTAAGAGAAAAAGGAAATCAGCACATTGATTTTATACGAGCTCATAAATACTATTAAGAAAATAAACGGGGAAGTCCTGGAGAGGGGCCAGGGAAGAGCGCACCGAGGGTGCCAGATGTGAGCGGAGAGCTGAAGAAGAAAGAGGAGCGGCCACAGAGAGTGCTAAGGAAAGGGCGCTCCAGGCAGAGGGCGGGAGGCAACCGGGGACTCCAAGGTGCGGTCATGTGCTCACACACGCACGAGCACGCACACACATGCACACGCTCACACACACTCATGCGCACACACGCACACACAGAGATCCATACACGTACACACACAGATACACACGTGTGCGCGTACGCACACACACGTGCACATACACACACAGATACATACACATGTGCGTACACAGATACACACGTGTGCACTCACACGCACGCACACGCACAGATACACACACGCGTGCACACACGATACACACGCGCGCGCGCACTGCCCTAAGCATAGGGAGTAAGAGCCTCAGAAAGAATCAGTACCAAAGGCGGCAAAGGCTGGATCCCGCAGGTGTAGCCCAGAGGCACACGTGAGGGTCTTTTCCGAGCGCAGCGGGAGGCCCTGAGCCACGGGAGCAGGGACACGCCGTCCCCCAGGATGTGTCCGGAGGTACCGCTGCGGGCAAGTCTTAGGACAGGTGCCGCTCCCCACGTCACCCTGGGCGCTGCCCTGCTCCTGCAGGGGACTCGGGGTGGGGGGGGTGCTCCGCCACCCCAGGCTCTTGGGGGGCCCTCAGGGGAAGCCCAGGGCGAGGCTTCTGCACGCGGGCCAGTGAGCCCCGAGGACAGCCTAGGCTCTTGGTCCCGCCGGGCTCCGGCGACCGTGGGGGCTGCCCCTGAATTAGTCCAAATGCGCCGGGCCAATTCCACCCGAAACAGCTCCCCACAAGCACCCGGCTCCGTGAGCGTGTCCTGTCTGCTGCCTTCCGGGGAATCTCCCATAAGCGTAAACCCGTGAACCCGGCGCCTTGTGACAGCCCGACTCCCCACAAACAATGCTGCCCTGAGGGGGCACCTTAGCGAGCATCTGACCTAACCGGCCAGGTACAGAAATGCGTAAGCTGGGATTCAGGAGAGGGGAAATGATAAAAATCCTGTCGCCGGGTCCCCGGGCCTCGGTCTTGCCGCTTCCTGTATACGTGGGTAGTGTGAAGGACAAATTAGGAAAATTAGACGAGCACCGTGATTCAGAAAAAGACCCCCCACCTTAAACAGCCAATTCAAAGTTTTCCAACATTGGGGGGCTGGCAAGTGAAAAGGGAATGGTGGTGATCCCCCCGCTATTTCTTCAAGGTCCAGAAGCTATCACTCAGAACCTCCAAAGTGACCAGGGAGAGTGACCACAGGGCTGCAATCTCAGCTCTGTTTGCGTGTCTGCAGGAGGTTTCAGGTAAAATTTCCTAGGGTGGGGGCGAGGGGCTGACAGCGAGAGTGTGCTCTCAATTCACTGGGGCCGGGGAAGACAGGTGCAGGGCAGGGGTGGGCCAGCTGCCTTTGACGGGTGAAGGGGATGGGCCCCGGTAATCCAATATCCTCTTGGCGCCACTCAGCACTCCAGTCCGAATCCATCACTGCAAATGAACCAGGTGACAGGATTAAATATCCCCTAATTGCAGTCCCCTGGGAGGGGCTGTGCAGCTGTCTCTTCCACATGCCTAGCCCAGCAGATGGGAGATCAGATATCAAAGGGTCACTTCTGAGGGCCCAGAAGGCAGCCTGGGTCCTGGCCGCCTGGGCAGAGTGGAAGGAGGAACAGAGGGCAGACTGGAGGCCCTCATGGGTCTGAAAAACAGAGTCAGTGCTGTCTGGCCCCTTGGCTCCTTCATAGTAGGGTCTGTACTACTCCATGGCTGTTCCTTACTCTTCCCCCTGGTTCACCAGGACGAGGCTGGGCCCCTGGGCCTTCTCCTGCCCTCTGAAACTCACTGCTAGGGGTGGACTTCCCTCACAGAAAACCAGACTGCTCAACGGTCCGCAGAGGTTGGCCTCCTCCAGCCCCTGCCCTCTGGGCAGGCCTGCTCCTCACTGAACCCGCAGAGGCAAGGACTTCTCATCTTCCCTCTCGGCGCTCCCAGGAAAGAGATCTACAGGTTACCATGTTGTGTATTCTGCATCCTGGGCTTAAAGAAGGGCAGGTTCCCCAAATCCACTGAGGCTAAGCCAGAGGAAATGAGACTGGCTCAAGAAATGGACTTGAGTGCTAAGTGAAGCTCCTGGCAGGGAGGCTGTCTGAGGGTTTCACCCGGCTGGATGGACAAGGTGCATAGCGAGAGAGGGGCAGGGTGACTTCTGACAGGCTCTGGGCCCTGCTCCTCTTGACCTTTCCATTTGGGGAGCTCCGCTGCTGTCTCATTCAGATCAGCTTTCGTTAAGGGTGCTGGGCAGGGCTGTGGGAACAGGATGCGTTTTCATGTAGCTGAAGTCATGGCATCGCAAAATCAGCTGGAGCAGGTCCAGGCCAAGACTAGCTCCCCATCCAGAGAAGGGGGACCACAAGCACAGTGAAAGTTTGCAGGCCTGGGCAAAAGGTGGAAACAGG
The DNA here is from genome assembly GCF_964146895.1 of Miniopterus schreibersii. Lineage (NCBI taxonomy): Eukaryota > Metazoa > Chordata > Mammalia > Chiroptera > Miniopteridae > Miniopterus > Miniopterus schreibersii. The sequence goes on along the minus strand of NC_138112.1, from coordinate 5,382,340 downwards.
CTTCAGAAGGGTCATCAGGGCCTATGATGAGATGGCTGCAGAAGGCTCCGCGACCTTTGAAACGACACAATTGCCAAGAATGACAAGACCTCAGCAGAGGGCAGGGGCCAGGTCAGTTGTCCTTGGTGAAGCCAGAGAGCTGTGGGGTCATCAGCACCCAGACTTAGATAAGGGTCTAATGCTGGTCCTGCTCTAACTGATCGTTTTTAAATGTGTTTGTTCATTTATTTATTTAACAAATACTTGTTTTTAAAGGGTCTACCGTGTGCCTAGAAATAGGCTAAGGGCTGCAAAGGTGATCCAAACCAATGCTATCTTTGCCCTGAGGGATCACGTGTGGGTTTGACTTAGGGAAGTCCCTGCTTGCCCTGAACCTCAGCTTTGTCATTCATTAATGGAAGCTGTGACATCTACTCTAGGTCCTTCTAGGGTTGCTGAGAGGCTCACACGAGATGACAGAAGGAACCTGCTCCCGGAACAGCTCTCCTGCGGGGCCTGCAAGAGTGGGCAGTGTGTGGAGTGTTGCTTTAGCTCTGACGACAATGTGGCTAAGTCACCAGGGAGCTGACTTTCCGCTCCTACCTTCCTTCTTCTGCTTTCTCCTCCCCTTCCTCGAGCTCTGAACCGAGGCTTAGTCCAGAGGGAACCATCCTGTGCTTGATGATAAAAGGAACAATGAGATTTCTGGGTGGTCCTCTGGGCCCACAGGCAGTCCAGGATGCCAAACAGACCAGGTTATTTTGGAGCGAGTCAGCAGCAAACTATAGGCTAAGAACAAAGGACTTGGCCAGTTTCCGCAGCCCTGCAGTGGTCACACACCAGCTGAACACATCAGTCTCTAGTTGTGTCCCAGTTTCAGGAAAACCAGAAATCTGGAATCTCAACATAACTCTCCACCCCCTGAAAACTACAGTGTTGGAGATGGATGATTCCTGGTAATGGTGCCTTCTGGCCAATAGTGTGTTACCGCATAGGCCAGTGGGCCCAAATGTTGGAATCACCTGGAAAATTGGTCAAAATACAGACACCCAACTTCTTCCATGAGAAACTGATATTTGAAGTTTTAGGGTATGGTCTTGGACATGATTCTGATGCTCCAGAAAGCTTGAGAACCTCCTATATAGACAATCCACACAGGCCAATATCTGATCTATTTTTATTACATATTTAGGATGGAACACAGAATGGGCACTCAATAAACGTTTACTAAGTAAATGAATTCATTACAATATATCCAAATACACTCAAGGAAAAAGCAATGCATGGGAAAAAATCAAACTCTTTTTAAGATTTCAAAGTCTTCTATAATTCAGTTGTATCTGAGTGTCTTCCTGATTCTCAATTCTCAGGGTACACGACTGAGAAACCTATATTTGACATTTTTGTGCTTCCCATTACACTGGTTCTGAATCAATGGAACTTTGCTCCCATCGGCATATCTTTGTTTATCCTTGTTTCTTTATTTACCATATTTTTTATTGTTATTGCATTATCAGTAATAATAATAGTAAGTGCTTTTATCTGCATTATTTCATTTCCTCATTAGGTATTTTATGAAAGAAATAGGGAATTACTATTCTCACTTTACACATGAAAAAACTAATGCACAAAGAAATCCTATATCTCACCTGCCCTGCAATCACCCAATTGGGACATGGCAGGATGAGACCCCTCACTCAGAATCTGATGTTCTACGAACTTTATAAGTTCAGAAAAAACATTGCAGGTTTGAATCCAGTGACCTCCCACATATGTCATCAAATGTGCAAAATAGGAAGGCTGGACTCTTCTCAGAGCAACAGGACCAGCTCCTTTACCCAAGAATCCCTTTTCACAAAAGCTCTTCATTTCATGCGGGACCATTAAGCGGTTAAGACAGATCATGTACAGAATCACTCACTACAGGCAAATCATCTCTGAAATTAGAATGTAAGTTAACAGAAAAGGTGAATTTGTTCTTAAGAAGACATGGTTTATATGTGACTCTTCAGAAGCGTATCTGCTGCAGGAAAGTCAGGTAAACATTTACACTCCCATACCAGACTTCTACAAGAAATCCAGTCCTAAAATAAAAATGAGTCAGCAGGTCAGCTGCTGATGCCTTCCTCCCTCACGCTCTGGGTCTTGACGCTGTCACAGACCCTAGCACCCCGTGCCCGCACTCAGGAGACCAGGGCCTCATGGACTTTCAACTAAGTAAACTGGGCTAAAAAAATTTTTCAATGGGAGCCCAACAAAATCAGCATAGCCTCAGGCTGGGTCTAGATGATGCCCAAAGAATGAAAATTTTTCTGAATATTCTAAACTCCTGGATTTTGAAAATGTTATTAACTTCATATATAAGGAGAAAGACTGGGCACTTAGTGTGACCCATTACCCTAAATATTTTAAGCAATGCTTAAATTCATAATTTAACTCTTGGCTTTGACCATTCTGAGTGGAACTGATCAGTTAATTTATCCTAAAGTCAATCTGATTAAATAGCTAATCCAGTTTAACATCCGGTGGTTCCAATGAATGGGCTAACTCACAAAATAGACCAATAATCTTGACAATGAGCCTTGGCGCCTGCAGAAAGGTGGGGTAGGCAGTAGGAAGTCACCAGCTTCCCAGTGTAGGGCTCTAAGCAAGGGCTGGAGCAGACATGCTAAGAATAAAGCTGCCTTTTATTCTCTGTGAGGGTCTCTGGCGCCCAGTGAGATGGACAGTTCTTGTCCCTGGAGAATCCTGGTTGCCTGTGGAGTGGCCTGGCTCCCCACCAGCTCTCCCAGCTCTCAACCAGCCCACAGGCATCCAGGTCCCTGTCAGCTCTAACAGGGGGTGGGAATTGGTCAGGCCATTCATTGGTTCTGAAGTTTCTTCTACTTAAACCAATTTGTTAGGTGCTTCGTGATTTACGGCCACAGTGGAAAATGGGGCTGGGTATTGATTCTTGGCCTTTTCTATTGCAAATGGGTGTAATGTTTTATAGTGTGTCAGAATAATAGCAGTGAGTGCTCTATCAATGTCAAACGTTAAAAATGATCAGCTATTGTGATGTAGGAGATTAAATATGAAAGCTTGATGGGTATATAAAAGTGAAATGGCAATAATAAAGGGATTTTTATATTCAGCTCATTGCTCTCTGGCATCCACCTGGGGAGCTATTAGAGCCATTGTGCTGATCAGTGACACATCACCAAGGGTTACAGGACGGGAGAGGTGTGCCTCTCCAGAGGTGCTGTGTGGCCTGGCCAAGTGGAACAGGAGAGCCGAGGTGGGCTCGGAGTTCACATGGCCCTACCTTTGGGATCTTGAGTACAACTTCTAGGGTGATGGGAAAGGAAAGGTACCGGGCAACCAAGGCCAGTCAAGAATGCCAGAGGCCACTGCCTCCCTTCCTAGTCTCCCCTGCTGTGATGGCTCAGTCCCTAACAGCAGCCCGGAGAGTTTGTCCCTCCTTCAGGGCATCTGGGGAGGTGGCAACCCCACTCTATACAACCACAGAAAGTTACAACTTGAACAGATCTGGTAGGTCACCTTATTTGGTCAACCTTCCCTTTTAAAATTCAAAAATTGAAGCCCAACCCAAGGACAGGGACAATGGTGGGGAGAAGGACTGGGGAGGGGGATGGGACTGGGTGGAACGGGTCATTGGGGAGAAAAAGAGACATCAGTAATATTTTAAACCAAAAAAAATTTTTTAAAAAAATTGAGGCCTGGCTAAGTAAAAAGGTATGTCCAAAGTCACACAGCCAGTGTGGCAGACCCAGATTAAACCGAGGACAGGACGGGCCCTCCTCACTGAAGCACCTCAGTGGCCATGGCTGTCTGGCAGTGTGGTCATCCTCCAGAGCAGCACTGCCCAGTGGAAAGACAGTATGTGCTTTTAAATATTCTAGTAGCCACATTAAAAAAGTAATAAGAGGTGAAATTAATTTTAATATCTTTTATTTAAATTAACATAGTCAGTATATTATCCTTTCAGCGTGCAATCAATGTGAAAGCTACTGAGATATTTTACATTCTTTATTTCATATGAAGCCCAGCTGTGTCTTACGCTTGCACACATCTCAGTCTGGACCAGCCACACAGAGTGTTCAACAGCCAGTGTGCCAGCGGCCAGCCTCCCGTGTCTGCAGCTCTGCACCGAGGCACACGGGCCAGGGCATGCAGACAGAGCCCTTAGGGATGTGTGTAGATGGCGATATTTTTGCTTTTTAAAAAAGCAAATATATACTATAGTACACTTAGAAAGAATTTAAACCCTGGTTTATAAACACAAACTCTGAACAGTAAACTTTGACAAGCCTCAGCGAGGACAGACTGGAGTCCGTCGCGTACGAGGCCGCTCAGGGAGGTATGGAAGGTGCATTAACATTGATGGGGGTGGTAAGGGGTCTGGGACATGTTCTATATTCGCTCAAAATGAGCATGAGTTTACAAAGGCTAAGAAACATAGCAGCCCTTTGGAGAGAGTAGCTTCTCAGATGCTGTTGTCATCACGTAAGTGACCAAACTCATTTTCTGAGAAAAAAACTAGAACTGCAGAGTCTTGCGTGGAGGCTGAGTTAAGTCTTAGACTCCATGTGGGCACCGGGTGGCCACGAGGCATCCAGGTTCCCGATCCTTGCTGCCCCTCCCCCAGGCACGCAGGGAATGGCAGGCTGCCCGGCGCCCTGTGCCCGTGGGGCCGCCTAGGCCGGGACACCCCCTGAGCCCGCCCAAGGGGGGCCAGAGCAGCCGGCTCCCGCTTCCCACTGGCGCTCTGGCCGCTCAGGCCTGGAGGCTGCGCGGGGCCGGGGGCGGGGGGCGGGGGCGGGAGGGGTGCAGAGGGGGCGCCGCCCAGCTGCCCGGCTGCCATTTCCAGAGCAGGCCGACCACAGGATGCACACGAAGCAGCCCGAGAACCAGCACCAGGTCCCTCTCGGACAGACAGGTTGTCACTCTGACAGCTATCAAGCCAATCAGAAGGGCAAATTAAGGTGTCCTCTTTTTTTTTTTTTGAGGGGCAAGGGGTAGTTAAAATGCTGATCTCCAAGTGACAGGTTTCTCAGCTGAGAGTGAACTGTCACCGCTGCCATCCTCACTCTGGAGCCTCTTAGGAACATGTCAGGGAAAGCAGCAGGCTCCTTCCAGACCCGCTGGCTCCCTAAGGGCATCCAGGCACAGGGCGCTGTCTGATCTGCCCCCCGGGACCAAGGGAGTGCGCGGGCTCTACCAGTGGGGGCCGGGGATCAACTTCCCACTCTGGAGAAGCTCCCCCTTCTCTCCTTAATTGCAGCATTAATAATTAAGTGGGAGCTTTAATGATGAGGGTGTCTCCTTACAGAGTGACATTGGGAGCACACGCTCACGGAGGCACACACCTTCGTTCAGATACACAGATTCTGGAAGCCAGATGTTAAATCATTTTAAAAAATTATCAGAAGCAAAAATTTAAAATAGAAAACAACAAGGGATATAGGTGTGCTTAATTACAAGAGGACTTTATTAGCTGGCACTAATTAAAGCATGTTATGAATTCCGACAAATATCTAAAAATTACTCACTTTGGTAAGTAGTTTTGACACAAGTAATTTGTTTAAAACTAGAACTTGGTGGGAAAGTTCAAGCAATTTCATTTTTGCCTGGGTAGCACATTATGCGATGTCTGGGGGGATAATTAACGATTAGCGGTTTAATGACAGAGGCACATTCATTATCCTGTCTCTCAGCTCCCACCAAGGCTTTCGTGCTGAGCGCGCATTCAGGCCGCTCTGCCTCGTCTCCGTGAGAGCGGGCCTCCCACCTACAGCTGAACCCATTTCCCAGATGGGGTTTACTAAGGCCAAATGCCGGCTCCACCCAAGATCTCACCTGTGCCGGAGATGGACACTCGCCTCTCCTCACCCTTGAGGGAGCCTTCTAGTCAGTGTATCCTCATAAACCCTTCTGTGCGCCCCAGGGCGGCAGACAGGCCCTGTTATGAGTTTGCTGCTTCAGTCTTTCCCAGGAGCTCCGAGGCGATCAGCGCCTCCATTGCAAGGCTCGAGGCCTCAGGATGCCCTCCCTGCACCCCTGCCTGCTGGCTGCCAGGCTGCTGCAGCCCCCTCGCCTCACCAGCGGGGCAAAGAGCCGCGCAGCCGGGCCGTTCAGGAAGAGGGGCCTCGGGCTGGACCTCCGTGCCCCGGGCAGGCTGTGAGCCCAGGGGTCCCCTCGTGCTGCTCTTTGCCTTGGTCTGCGTGTCCACCCAGAGGGCTCCAGTGCCCTGCTCCGGGCACCATGCTTTTGGGGGGTAGAGGAGTGGACTAATTGACCTCCGGGGGCCCCTCTCATTCTGCAAGTGGACCCAAGGAAAGGTCACTTCTCAGCCCAGCACTGTTCTGAACCCAGGCAGCTTCCTGAGGCAAGGGGGCCTTGGGAGAGGTCGCAATCTACAGAACTTCCCTGCCTCGTCACACGGACCCGCCGAGGGTCTCCCTCCTTCCCTTTTCCTTCCTTTTCCTTAAACCAGAGTTTGAAGCTAAATCCACTGTGGCTGAAGGAGGCACTTTAAACTTCACTTGCTTCGAAGTTTGAATGGGAAGCTTGACAGGTATGCTAATGTTCCTCTATTAAGTCTGCAGAAAATGACATTAAAGGCACTGGTTAAAGACACGGCTCAGTGTTTGAGCAATTTAATGAAGTGTTACACACAGGCTGACCTTGTAGAGGGAGAGGCTCGCGGCTCTCGCTGCGTTTGGGGAGGCCCTGGCCACTCTGTTTGACATCTGAGCTTAACACCAAGCCAGCCTCATTACTATCCGCGAGGTTCTGGGAACCACCAGGGGAAGGCCAGCCTTTGCTTATAATGTCCAGCGACAGAAAAGAGAGGTAAAAACAGTGGCTCCTGATCCTCAGCTGTGTGAGGCCAGAGGTGCTGGTGTGAATGATATGTTCCGGTTTCATAAACATGGGCAGTGGGCCCCTGGGGAAGCCAAACTGGAGGAAAGGAGGGGCCGTTAAAGTGGGCAGGGCACACAGGGTCAGCCAAGGGTGAAGGCCAGAGCTCCCAGCTGTCCTCTGACCACCAGGTCTCTTCCAGGAGAGGGGCAGCCCCCAGAATGTCCAGCATAAGGTTGTCCGAGCATGCAGTGGTGCTAGAGATGTGAACTCCTGCAAAGGGTAGGTTCTCCAGACCCCTGCAGCAACCTTGTTAACTTACAAACTCATTCGTTACTTCCTCAAATATCATTGAGCATCTGCTCTATATCACGTCTCTCTCCAACTGTACATATTCATGTTTCAACTACCCTGGTCTGCCAATTCCCAAAACATACAAAGCTCCTGCCCACACAGGGCCTTTGCACATACTTCCCCCTCTGTCTACAATGCTTTTCTCAGTTTTTCATAAAGGCAGCCACCTTAAGCCTTTTGATATCAACTTACATACCCTCTTTGAAGAGGCAGATGGGCAGTGCATGGAGAAGTATAAGGTCCACTGGTCTTGCTGGGTACATAATAATTAATAATTATTATTAAATGTATTATATTTATAATCTTTACCTTTGCTTTTGAGTAGCTTATTATACCTTTCAAAGCTTTCCTGTATGTTATCCCATTTGATGTTTCTAGGAACCTCTAAGGCAGATGGAGGATTTGCTGGCTGTTTCTTATGCAGAGACAAGGAACCTGAGGCCGACAGAAGCTGTGCGTGTCTGAGGAGGCAGAGCTAGACCCAGACCCGACTTCTAGTCATCTGACTCCCAGACAAGAGCTATTTTCATCTCCGTAAATGGTGCACATTTCTCTCTTCACCAAGGCGGTTAATGTGCATTTAAGGGCCAGGCCTGGGAGGCAGGTCCCGGAGTGCCTCAGGGGTGAACAAGTGGCAGGTGAATCAGCAGCAGCAGCAAGAGCAGCTGCTCCGGGTCCGGCATGCTGCCGGACACACGGAGGGGCAACGCTGCCCTCAGGAGGCATTTCCTCCCAGGCTGAGCCGAGCATGACGCACGGAGTCTTTGACAAGTCCCTTCCCTTCTGTGTCACCTGTTCTTCCCTCTCCTTGCCTCCCTGAGCCTGTGCTAATAGGGCCAACATTCCCTCTGCTGCTTAGTAAAGGTGGCTTGTTCCAGCAGGATTCTTTGGAGAAAGAGCCATGATCCAGGCTCTGAGGGGAGAAACTCATTCATCAGTGAACATGTTTTGGGCACCTCCTCTGTGCCCTCTACTCTGTCCATGATCAAGCTCCTGCTCCTGCAGGTTCTGTGCTCAGCCACTTGAACGTTCTGTCTCCTGCCCGGCCGGGCGTGGCTCAGGGTTGAGCGTCGACCTAGGATCCAGGAGATCGTGGTTTGATTCCCGGTCAGGGCACAGGCCCGGGTTGTGGGCTCGATCAATGACTCTCCATCATTGATGTTTCTATCTCTCTCTCTCCCTCTCCCTTCCTCTCTCTGAAATCAATAAAGATATATTTTAAAAACAAACAAACAAAAGCCTTCTGTCTCCTGCTCCCCTCACAGTAATCTTGTGAGAGAGATGCAGTCATACCCCCATCTTTCAAAAGAAGAAGTTGGGCATTAGGAAGGTAAATAATTTGCCTGAGATCACACAGTCACAGGGTCACCAGGAGTCAGGACCCAGCGAGCTCCGTGCACATTGTAGTTGGCGGGAACGGCGCCTGCCGGGGTGTGCAGGGCGCCAGCTGGGCACCTGCGCACAGCAGTGCTGGCCTCTCGGGAGGCTGAGGGCCTGGCCACCATGGTATTCTACCTCCTTCTCGAAATGCCTCCTTACAAGCCCTTGCAAAACAGCTGGAGGAGAGCACAGGAGGGCACTGCATGTACTGCTGAACTGCCAGGGCACAGCCCCTTCAGAAGAGATGGAGGATCTTTGGGCTAGAGTCCCAGAGGGCTTCACGGAGGGAAGGCTGAGGTGCCAGCTCTCAGATGGATGCTAATCACGCCGCACTTCACACTGACCTTATGATAGTCAACAGGATGAATGATCCCACGCAGGACCTGTTAGAGGTGTGTTACACAATCTCATCCCATCTTACAATAGTGCTGAGAGCAGATAAGTGAGGGACTGAACTCTGATCTTTCCGTGCTGTTCTGACTCCAGGTCCAGTGTGATGGAGTAAAAAGAACAAGGGCCTTGCATCTAAGGGACCACGTTTGAACCTTGCGGGGCTGCTAAGTTGTGCAATTCCAGGCGGGGTGTAGGGAGAGGGTGGTGGGCACAGTGTGGACATGGCAGAAACAAAAAAGATTAGGCTTAAGGGATGGTCTTATCATTAGACTATTGAACATGATAAAAATGTTGACTTAATCCTTTTAACTAAGTGGTGGGCGAGGGTTTTGAGGACTTAGTACAATGGTTGAATGAGCCGGCTCCAACCCAGACTCCTGGATTCAAATCCCGACTCTGCTTTCTATGAGCCGTGTGACCTTGGGCAAGTTCAACAACCGTACCTCAGTTGGCTCCTCTCTCAGAAGAGGACAGTTACAGCGTCTCCTCTTAGGGTTGTTGTGAGGATGCGGAACGACACGTGCGCAGAGCTGTGCTGGCCACTGTTAGTCATTTCCCACGTCCTTTACTGACCACTCCTGCTACACCAGACACAGGGAAATCTAACAATGAACAGCTCAGCCTCAGCCTTGGGTGTGCACTCAGATAACTAACTGCCAGGAGGGGTCGGTGCGGTTTCTGAAGTACAAGGAAAGCCTTTAGAGAAAGATCAGTCCCGACCCGACAGGGTCCCTGGCAGAAAAGGAATCTGCGCCGGTGCCTGAGGAGTGGTCAGGACTCTGATAGGTGGGGCTGGTGGTGGGTGGGCGGTGGGCAGGTGCACTGGGCTCTCCACGCCCGTCGGCATCAGTGAGCTGGGGTCTGATTCACGCTGGGCGACACCTGCTAGGAAGAAAATGAGGCCAGTCAGCCTAGTATGGCCATTTAGTTACCTGTACTTCGCCCACCTGCATCCAGCAAAGCTCCTTGCAGCATTTTATGTTTACTTTTCATTGTGGGTCCCCTTGCAGACCCCGCCCTGCCCCCCTCCACCCAGACTTCTCTGCAGCCCATGCTCCTGGCTTTGAGTCTACAGCTCAGGCACGATTAGAAACGAGACCGAAGGGGAAAGTTTCTTAAAAGGCAACAGGTGCTGGAAGCCTGGGCCCAACCCCAAACCCCCACTGCTCCCAACTGCTCCCGTAGACTAGGAGCACCTCCTGCCTCCCCTCCCCACCCTTTCCTTTCCCTCCAGCCACTCTCTCCTTGCTTTCTTCTTTCTGCTCCCTTTTGGTTTAGCTTTGCCCCCTCCCTCCTTCCCTCCCTCCCCCCTTTCCTGCCTACTTTCTGGCTGGGTGCTATTTATTTAAGAGCCCCTTCTGCACCCGAGAAACACACACTGCAACATATGCCTCCCTAACCCGCTTCGCGAGTCCGAGTCTCGGCTTCCTTTTTTCTTGGAAGGTGGGCAGGTAATTCAGCCAGGGGCAGAGAAATAATCCCTGGGCCAGGAGACTGGCTCCTCTTTTAAGAAGGAAAATAAAGCCAGGAAAGAATTCACTCATAAACCTTTTGAAAGGACATAGAAGAAAATGGAGGTTTTTTTTTCTTTTTCTCCTTCAGGAAAAAAAAAAAAAAAAAGCTTTTAAAATAAATAGCTGACAGCATCTCTTATTTGAGTAATTCTTCGCCAGTTATAAATGTGCCTCTCTAGAGTGCTTTATTTAGAAGTGAAAAAAAAAAAAGCCCTGTGTTCTCCAGGATATGCTCAGCATCCCCCAGGAGAATAGGCTTGCTCTCCTCCTGGCCCTCCCAATGCCCAGCTCAGACGTCCCCACATTCTACAAACTGATCTAGGTTATAAAAATTAAAAAAATAAAAGGAGAGACAGCTGGTTCTCCCACACATCTGACATTTCCTTTATGCCTGGTTTAACTTTTTTATGACAGCCTGGGTTCACTCCATTGGAGAATTTCTCTCTTCAAATGAGCTTCGTGTTTTATGTTGGGAAATTTTTCTTTAAACAAACCTGGTAATTTTTCAAGTTCAAATGTGTACACTTGAAGCATGTAGGAAATTTAAGGATCCATCTGATCGGCACATAAATCTTAGATTGCTCATGCTAAAGTTCCTATATCTAATGGCAGTCCTAACAAATAATAAAAAGCAATGACATATTTTAACTAGTTTTTAAAGCACCCCTCCCCCCCAGACTGTCAGTTTCCTAAGTAATCAATGACAATCACAGTCCCCATTTTCTCCCTGGTGACATGCAGGTGTGAGGCTGTGCTTGGGTTGCACCAGGTAGCTGGCCTTGGAGTGAGAAAGAAAACCAGGGCTGATTTGCTGCCCTTTGTTTTCTCAGAGGGGAGAGAGTATTTCCCTCTGGCTGTCAGTATCTGCTGGGTCCAAGGCCAAGAGCTCCTCGCTCAGCCAGTGTCTGGCTCATTGACATCTGAGCTCACACTGAGTCCTAGAAAGATGTCAGCGTTGGAGCCCAGGACCTGAGTTTGAGTTTGACTTGCCCTTTACTGACTGAATCACCTTAGGATGCATGCTTAACTTCTCCAAATCTCTATTGTTTTTTCCATCTGTAAAAAGGAACTAGCAAAAATGTTTCCCCTACAGGCTGTACTGGGTGGGATAGTGTAGTGAAGGTGCTTGGGAAACAGACTGCTTGATAATCTACTCCCTTCAGATCTTAAGTGGGGCCAGCCAGGGGGTGAATGTAAAGTTCAATCCCTCACTCCCTCATCACACCCTGAATTCCACAAAGAACTTTAGGTTAGGGTAAAAACAGACAACCCCTCTGCAAGCTTGACACTCCCCTTCACCCACCTGCTCTGAAGTTCATGGGCATCTATGACCCGAAAGAGCTGCATTCCTTGCTTAGACTACACCCTTTGAGCTGAGCACACTTATACTGTATCCCATCCATCAATGTGATGATGGGCCCTTTTATCTGTAGTTATACTCAGACCAGCATCATTGACATCCCTGGGAGCTTGTTAGGGATGCAGAATCTCAGGTTTCTACCTCAGACCTACTGAATCACAGTCCACATATAGACCAGACCCCAGAGAATTTATATGCACAGCACAGTTTGAGGAGCAAGCCCCAGATATTGCGGGACCACAGGCTGCAGCCACAGAAGGGCCTTGCATCCAACATGGCCCGGCCTAGGGACCTGGAGCACCTCACCCATAAAGCACTGCTGGGCAAATCTCAGCTCCTGCAGTGGTAGTTTGGTCATATGGAGATTCTGTAGCCTTCTTTCTTTTTTTCTCTAGCACAAGCTACCACAAGGCCCTTGGTTTGGGTAGAATCAGATATGCAAGGCCTGAGACCAAAGATGAAAGTTTAGCTGAGTTCTGAGTCTAAGAGCATTACTAAGATTCCTTTCATCTCTGCTGACCTTAAAGTTTGCATATATCACGCCAATTGCTCCCAGTCCCGGGATGGGGGAGGGGCAGGTAGGTAGGAGAGGAGTGAAAGAATCTGCTCAGCACTGCTCAGGAGTAGATGGTAGAATCAGGGTTAGAGCTCCTGTCTGGTCTACACGGTGATTTACAAATCTGTGCTGCTTAAATGAGATCCGACTGGAATTTGAAGGGCTTCTACAACTAAGGAAGCTGTGAGATCCAGAGCTATTGGACAGAGTTTTGCAGCCCAATCAATACTAAATCAATTAATTTAGCCTTCCAAAGAGCCCGGTCCACTACCCAGGGCTAGAGCCAGGACTCCTGGTGTGGAGTAAAAACAGCTGACACTGCCCACCAATCAGCTCGTGGCATTGACTGGGCGCCCACTGTGGGCCGCACACCGTGCCAGGCACTGCGGGGTGGGCGGCGAGGGGCACAGCAAATAAATGTGCTTTTGGAACTGCGAAGGAGGGTGGTGTCCAAAATGCTGCTCAGTGTTCTGTAGAGAGAGATATGGCCAGTGAATGTCTACTCGAGTTTTGTGCCAGCAAAAATAAATGGTCTCAACAGATGAGTTTGTATGCTTTCTTTTGTTAGAAAATAAAAAATATCTAATTCAATGAATATCCCTCTTTTGCTTCAGCTGCCAGAAAACCCAGAGTAAATCTGCCCAAATGGTGTGATCTACTCATTTCAGACACCCAGACTCTGAGACATCTACTGCTTCTGCCTTCCTCCCAGTTTGCTTTCTGTTTTGTGTCTTGGTGAAAAAAACACTTTGAATTCTTTTCTGGTCATAAGCAGGGCACAAAACACACGCAGCTTTGAGGAGCTTTCCATTTCATTTGTGTGGTAGGAAAAAAACATACAAGGGGCTGGTGTGGGGGCTGGAGGCAGGACCTAGATATCAGGGGCTGGAATCTTAAGTATCCCACCGATCTGATGGGTGACACTGCACAAATCTTTTTACCTTTTTGGGCCACAATTTTCTCCTTTACAAAATGGGGAAGTTAGACTAGCTCCTAAAATCTGCCAAATGAAAAAGAGAAATAGCAAAAGCACAATAGATGCACATTAGTAGATATGCAGAGAGAATAAATAACATAAACATAATTGGGTATTAAGTTCAAGAAGGGAGCTCTCCAGAATCTTTGAACCAGGTGAGTAAGTCAAATATTAGTGCAAGTGTCTTCCTGTGGGAAGGAAGAACAGAGGGAAGAACTATTCAAGTTGCAGCACTTAAAAGAAAAATGGCCACAGTTCTTCCCCTCTGGCCTCCAAGGCGCAGGTGGACTTCAGGAGTCTATTTCTCTGCACCTTGGCCTCAGTAAGGCCAATAGACATTAGCAAATATGACCTAACAGGGGCTTAAAAGCTCATGTGCTTTGGTGTTGCCCTCTTGCTGCTTTTGGATGTCAGCTACCTGAACTAGCCTGCTAATATGAGAGACATGTGGCCCAGTCGCCCTTGTCACTTCAGCCAACCGGTATCATTGGGGCCCCCTGGGCTACAGTCCTCGGCCAACCCATCTGCACATCAGTGAGCCCAGCTGAGATCGGCCTAAGGCAGCCCAGACGAGAATTGCCCAGAAGAATTATGATCTAAAGAAAGGGTGATTGTTTTAAGCCACTAAGTTTTGGGGTGGTTCATTACTCAGCAAAAGCTGACTGACACACCAGTTGGGAGGGCATGTCTGTTTCAAAGCATGAAAATAGAAACCAGCAAGTCCCAGCTGGGGAGCCTTCTGGGAAACAGAAGGTAGTTGGGACCTTTTCCTTTGCAAAGCTGGATGACTGCATGCCCTCCCAACTCCCCTTTTCTCAGTCCCCTCTCTTTTCAACCATCATGCTTCCAGCAGGGGCAGGAAATAGACATTCCCATTCCCGGAGCCGCACAGCTGCTAAGGGAGCGAGGATTAGCTGTGGTAGACCAGCCAGTTAGCAGGACGCCTGATAATTAACCCATCCTCTTACAAACCCTGGCTTCCAGCAAAAGCAACTGCACCGACTGACCCAACAAAGTTATCAGTGCTAATCTCCCAGCCCCTTCTTAACACGTCCCTCTCGGCCAGCACCTGGCAGGGCCTGTTAAGCCATCACATTCCTCCCCACCCCCCAGCCCTGTCCCCACTCCCCTTTCCTCTCTTTCTCGGCATCACGCACAGAATCAAACAAGGACGGGTCCTATTGTTCAGCAAAGAGGCAAGAAGAAAAAATAATCATAAAAGCAGGGGACTTAAAAAAGACCAGAATGATTTCTCAAATAGAATGGGAAAATCTAACAGGCCTTATCACCACCGAGAACAAGCACCGCGCGGCCGCCCGGGCCTCTGACTGGCATGCCGCTTGTTTTGAATAGCCGCATGACATTGTCAAAGAGCCTGCCATTGTGTCGCTGAAAGGCACTTGCAACATTGCATAAAAATCAGGCTTCCGTGTCACCCTCGGACTAGTCAAAGCTGCTGTTCTTTCTTTCTTTCTTTTTGAAAGAAGAGAGAAGGAAAATAAGAAATGTCCCCAGAATAAGACCTTCAAAGCCAGATAAACAGGATTTCTGAAAGACATCGGAAACTGGGCACCGAGCAAAGCCACCAGCTACAGAGGTATTCTACCTGGAGAAGATGCCGGTGGGGCACTGGAGAGGAAGAGGCAGTGCGGGCCACAGTAACAGGGTTTTTGCAGATTGAAGCCTTCAGGCCTGACCTGCCCAGTCCTCCCAGGCTCGGTCAGCCCCCTTGCTGCTCTCTGCGCCCTCCTCAGTTCCTTCCGTCCTGAGCTCTTATGGAGTTTACACGTGTTTCCCTGGACCCCGTGGGGCCCTTCTCACCCCTCTCGCTTCTCAGGGAGAACATGAAGTTTAAGATACTTGGAATTCTGAAGGGATCTAAATTCATCCCCAGGGACCTTGCTTGTCTCTAGCCACCCTTGAACCACACCGGGGAACCCGGAGACGGCTGGCCAGGGCCCTTCCTCGGGCTCCCCTCTTCGGGGTATAGCTGGAGCAATCCACGATGACAGGATAGGTAAAGGGCTGGGTTGTTCTCTGAGAGGAATACATTTTCGTCCACAGACCAGAGATGCCGAAACTTGGAGAAGTCAGCAGAAGGGGGGGCAGGTGTTCCGTCCAGCCGGTGCACTGAGACACCATTTCCGGTTTCCTGAAGTCCTACCGCAGGGGAAGGTGGGACCCGGGAGTCTATGCAGAAGCTAAAGGCGCTGAACTGCCCAGAAAGCCAGCCCTGTGTTCTAATCGATTGCTGTCTCTTGCAAAGTTTCACAAATTCAACCTATAGGCAGAGGGAAGAACTGAACTCTGGTATTGATTGGCCTTCCCGCGTGCCGCTGGGGAAGGCGCAGGCGGGAAGCCTGTTCCGGGTGGGCAGTCTGGCTGCTGTGCTTCCTAATTGCAGGCTTTGATTAGTTCAGCTGCCTCTAGATGTCTGGCCATTAACAAATGGCCCTCGGTCTGTGCCTGCTGTCCTCGGAGAGAAGCCTGCAGGCTGCCGACTTCTTCTCCCAGAAGGGCGGGTGCAGAGGAAGGAGCTGGAGACTGCAAGGGCGGGTCTCCGCTCTACTCCTGCCCTGGCCCCATGCTCTTAGGTTGGCCACCTGTTTTGAGTCTTAACTTCCTCATAGGCAAAATTTACTTTATTTTATTTATTTATTAGTGCCCCACTTGTTTCAGAACGGATTTAAGTTGGCTTATCTGTAAAATGAAGGGATTAGACTAGATGATCCCTCGTAAGGTCTCCTCCTAGCCAAGCATGATGATCTGACAGCCGTGCTCGCCACTTGACTTTGCAGAGTCTGCAGTTCAATTTCGAGTTGGAAGGGTTTTAGCTGCCCCTCAGGTGTGAGTGATTCATAGTCACGGAGGGTCTGTGGGATTGATTGGGGAGATGTGTGCTTTGTGCTATGTAGGGGAGCACATCGTATTTAGGGTTTCACATCAGCAAGCCAAATTTAGGTATTAACAAATTTCATATTCACACACCTTTAATAGTGAAGAATTTATGTATTGGGGCAATTTCCAACTAGTTCTCTACAAATGACAATTCTTTTTAAATACTCAGAAAAATAATAATACAGCCTTTTATCAATTCTCAGCCCCGTGGAGTCTGCCCATCGCTCACCGGCCACAGGAGCTTGAAGTCTGAAGAGTCAATTTGGAGCACTTGGTTCCAAGAGAGACACTGACAAATGGAAGTTTGTCCTGAGAGGTGCAATCATGGAAAGAAAGGCCTGGAAAGAGTACCTTATGTGGAACAATAAGTGAAGCCAGGGATGTTTAGCTCAGAAAAGAGAAGACTTTCTGAGTTTGCAGAGTTGCCAAGATAAAGAGGGGCTGGCCCCTGGGGCCACTGCGGAACTGTTGGAGCTGCCCATCAGTGGGATGGGGTGTCAGGGATGTGGCGAGCCAGGAGCACTGCAAGTGTCAAACAGAGGTCCCGTGAGCACCTGCGAAGGTGCTACAGGGGGGCCAAATGCCTCATTTTGTCCGATTTAGCAAACATCTGTTGAGAACCTACTAGGAAATAGGCTCTGCTATGAGGTAGGTACAGTGGGAGACACAAGAGTGAACAACGCTTCACTGTTAATTAGAATTCTCCTGGTTGCAAGCAACAGAAACCGCTGGAGCTGTTAGTCAAACATATGGACACTTTTTAAAATGGTGCAGGGGCAACCTTTATATAAAGGTACAAAGATGCCGAAGCAGGCCAGAGTCGGATCTTCAAACACCAGCAGGCTCCGATCTTTGCTCCCTCCTGCGTGTCTTTTCGTTCCTCTCTCAGGAGCCAGGTCTGTCTGCTTCTCCTGTCCTCATGGCTGAAAACACGGCAGCTGACATACTGCAGGTCTAACTTCCTCTCTATCTCAGGCCCTCATCTTCCAGGAAGGGACACTAATTGGTCCAACTTGGGTTCACTACTGACAAGCATGGTCCCTGGAGGGCTCTGCTGTCACCTGTGGATTGGATTTAAGTTGGGACAGTTGCCAGAAAGGGGTAAAGATTAGAAAAGAAAGCAAAGAATGTTCGTTACAGAGGCACAGTTCTTAAATTCAAGGTCCAGAAGAGGAAGCAGCCACATAGACCCGATCTCTGGTGTTGGACTGGCCGTGGCACATGCTGGAACAGAGGTGCCTGGTCCAGGTGTGCACAGGAGGGAGGAACTCTGGCAGGCAGAAGCAGAAGGCTCATGGGAGAGAGAACTTTCCAGGAGGGCTGACGGTTGTTTTCTGTTGCTGTTAGTGGTGGTAAAGACTTCTTAATTTCACAAATAATAAATAAATACATTCTTCTTATTAAAAATATGGACCACCTCCTCATAGTTAATCATGACATATGTCTTTTAAGACTATGTCCATATATGTACATTGATGTAGGTGCCTTAACTTGTATAAAAATATAAGATTGTTTTGCATATGTTTTACATAAATAAAATGCTATACATATTCTTTTACCACTTCCCTTTTCCTCTCCATAATCCGTGAAGAGCTACCCATAATAGTATATAGTAGAACCTACCCTATTCCTGTAACTGATGCGTTTATTCTGTCATATGACTACAGTTTGATTTTAATATAACTCATTCCTCATTTGATAAGAATCTGGGATGTTCTCTACGTCTCAGTTTAAAACAATGCTGTAATAGACATCTTTGTACATGCCTCTTGTGCAAGTGTTTCTCTAGGTACAGAGAAGTGAATTGCTGGGTCAGCGTATACGCAACACTCAGAATGTAATGACAGCTGAAATATAGCCACACTGGCTTTTAATGCTTATTATTAATAGTTTACATCTTTATTTTCAACTTCTGTATATCATTATGTTTAAATATTTTAAAACATCATACAGTTATTTTTTTAATGCTTATTTTGAAGGGAAAAGATACATGTTATTTTATTGTGGTAAAATATATGTAACATAAAATATATAATAAAATTCCTGGTCCCAGGATACTGTATCATCCTTTATTTGTTTGTTTAAATCTAGTACACAGCTTTATAAATAGTTTTTTCATTAAACTTTTCTCAAATCGCCTAGTTTTATGCTGTTTCCTGCTGGGAACTTGAGTGATAAAAACCAGTAGGGCTGCCTGGCCGGCGTGGCTCAGTGGTTGAGCATCAACCTGGGATCCAGGAGATTGGGGTTCAGTTTCTGGTCAGGGCACATGCCCGGGTTGTGGGCTCGATCCGCAGTAGGGGGCATGCAGGAGGCAGCCGATCAATGACTCTGATGTTTCTATTTCTCTCACTCCCTGTCCCTTCCTCTCTCTGAAATCAGTAAAGATGTATTTACAAAAAAAAAACAAACAAAAAAAACCCCAAAAAACAGTAGGGCTAAGCATCTCTTCAGGTTTCTATTGGCCATATTAACGTCTTCTGTGAATTTCCTATTCATTCTGCTTAGTTTTCTATGGGATTATTGTCTCTTTCTTGTCAGAATGGCTCCTTGATTTGTAAGCAGTCTTCATATAATAACCTCATTAAAAATAATCCATTGTCTGTTACATGTGTTGAAAATATTTTCTTCAAGTCTGTTTGGCTTTTCAAACTTTGTGCATGGAATCTCTGTGACTGATAAGTTTTCATTTTTCATGTAAATATTTTTTTCAGTTTCATGAGCTATATGGCCTCTGTCAGAACAACTCAACTCCAACATTGTCACACATAAGTAGCCAGAGATAATACAACAACAATACATACGGCTGTGTCCCAATAAAACTTTTCTTTCCTATAAAAATAGTTGGTGGTTCAAATCCTGCTCTATATCTTTTGAACTTAAACAAGTTGTTCTATAATATCTTCTAAATATTATGAATATATTTATGTTTGGATTTTTAAGCTATTTGGAATTGATTTTTGTGACTGGTAGACTCTACTTCTATTTTTTTCCTTCATTGAATAATGAATTGCCCCACCCCAATTGATGTGAAATGCCATCTTTATTTATTTACCCCACAAATATGAATTGAGTGTCTACTATGTGCCAGGCAAATATACATATTTATTTCTGGACTTGGTATTCTAGTCTATCAGTCTGTTTGTCTATTTATGAACCAACACCATGAAATTTTACTGTTTAAATATTATAAAATGTTATCTGAGTGAGCAAATGGTCTTTCCTTTTTCTTTCTTTTATTTATTTTTCAATAAGAATTTCAAAATTAGCTTGTCAAGTTCTATAAAAAATCATGTTGGGCCCTGGCTGGGTGGCTCAGTTGGTTCAAAAGGTGGCAGGTTCAATTCCCGGTCAGGGCGCATACCTCGGTTTAGGGTTTGATCCCTGGTCGGGGTGCGTATGAGAGGCAACCAATTGGTCTCTCTCTCTCTCAAAAAATCAATAAATATATGTTCTTGGGTGAAGATTAAAAAAATATATTGTTGGAATCTTAATTGGAAGTGCATTAAATATTTATAGATCCGTTTGGGGAGAATCGACATCTTTGTAATATTGAGTCTCCTTTATCAGTAGCACGGTAAATGCCTTCATTTTGCCAGGCTTCCTTTTATGATAATAAGGCCTGAAATACTCTCAGGAAACAGAAGGCTGCCTTCTCTGCCTTGTCTGCTGCGTGTCAGAGCAGCCTCCGAGTGACAGGTGAACTTTGCACCATCTCAGACTTGTTTCCCGCCTTCTGAGACCCTCCAGGAAACCAGGGCAAAGGCAGTGGACACGTGAAACGAGACTTTCCAATTCTAGGATTAGCCTCCATCTCTAAGAAACAGCTTTGTCGGGAGACAGAACCCCAGGTCACTGGGGCAAATGCTTCCTTTTAGATGCGGGGCGTCAGGAATCGTGGGAAGCCTTCTGAGGGGAGGTATTTTATGATCATGCGTGTCACATCATAAGCTGGACACTGGTTTAAAGACTTTCAACAGATGCTTGATGAATGATCACCGTGGGCCAGGAACTGCTAGCTGCTGGGACACAGAGAGGACAGTCCGGTCCACGTGTAAAACACTTTTAGTCCAGGACTGGAGACCCTGGACTAGAGGTCACAGGCACGTGCACCAGTAACTGCCAGGCGGGCCTGCGGGCTACGGGGTCACAGCAAAGGGGACGAAGGGGCACAGGGGCCCTGGGAGGACCGTACCCAGGCTGTCTTGATGCAAAGGTAAGGTGAACCCCCCTTTACCCTCTCCTGCTCCCTCACCCCTTTACCCTCTCCTGCTCCCCCACCCCTTTACCCTCTCCTGCTCCCTCACCCCTTTACCCTCTCCTGCTCCCCCACCCCTTTACCCTCTCCTACTCCCTCACCCCCCTATACCCTCTCCTGCTCCCCCACCCCTTTACCCTCTCCTGCTCCCTCACCCCTTTACCCTCTCCTACTCCCTCACCCCCCTATACCCTCTCCTGCTCCCCCACCCCCCTTTACCCTCTCCTACTCCCTCACCCCCCTATACCCTCTCCTGCTCCCCCACCCCTTTACCCTCTCCTGCTCCCTCACCCCTTTACCCTCTCCTGCTCCCCCACCCCCCATACCCTCTCCCACCTCCCCTGACCCCCCTTCCCTCTGGCAACCACCATACTGGTGTCTGTGTCCATGAGTTTTTCTTTTTTCTTTGCTCAGTCCCTTCACCCTTCTCACCCAGCCCCCAGCCCCCTCCCCTCTGACAGCTGTCAGTCTGTCCTCCGTGTTCATGAGTCTGTGTCCACTTTGGTGATGGAAGGAAACTTGACTTGGGGTGGTAAACAATATACAGATGACGTATTGTAGAATTGTATACCTGAAACCGAGATAATTTTATTAACCAAGGCCACCCCAATAAATTCAGTTTTTCAAAAGGTAAGATTAAGCCCGGCAAAGGAAAAAGGAGAGGGCCCTGCGGGTAGTAAGAGACGCAGACGGACAATGAGGCGTGAGACTCCTGGTGTTTGCGGCAAAGGAGTGATAGCAGGTCAGCCTAACTACAGAGTGCAGTGGGGGGAGCGGGGGGCTCAGGGGGGCTCAGGGCCAAGCAGGGGCCACAGAGCGCCTTGTCCAGTGCTCCGCAGAGCACGACCTTCTTTTTTCTTCTGTAAGTAGTGGCGAGCTAGTGAGTCTTTCTTGGAGCCCGGGCATAGCTTTGTGAGAAATGCTTATTAAGTCACTCACCGGCTGAGTTTAGAGGATGGGTTTTACGGCTGTGAGAGCAAATCAAGGAGAGCGTGAAGGAGAGCGTGCAGTGGGCCAGCTCGAGGACGGGGCTGACCTGACCGCGGGAGGAGGAAGGGGTCACGCCCTAAGCAGCCTGTGGCCCGGTGGTTAAGCCCGCAAGCTCTGCAGTTGTTGGCCCTGGATTCCTGTCCCCACTGAAATAATAGAAAGTTGAGCAGGATGGTTTTTTTCCTGCTCTAAGCCCCAGATTCTCATTTCTAGAATAGAAATAATAATAACAATTTCATTAATTTATTGTAAAGACCGAATGAGATAAATGCCTGGCACGTAGCAGATGCTCAGTAAACGTTTGCTAAGGGCATGCTGAGGAGGGCCGCAGAAGCACCTGACTGCGCATGTCTAAGGGATTAGACTGTTGGCATTATTTTAAAGGAAGGGAGATGCAATGAAATGAAAGTAGCTGCCTTGTTGGGCCTGTCAGGAAAAGGTGTGTTAGACCCATGGGAAGAAAGTAACTCTCTTTAGGGAACCTAGCAGTAATCTTTGTAAGTATTAGCAGATTTTGAAACAGGGGCTTTGGTTTAGGGGGGAAGAGGGATTGATGATGTCCATGGCTCTGGAGACAGCACACAGGCCCAGACTTGTGGGAGGAGACAAGTGTCCGCTTTCCGTGAATCTCGAGGGACCAGGACGCCACACCATGCGGTGTCAGGCAGGGGGAAATGGGAGTCAGGCTGGAGTGGGAAGACGCGTGGAACTGAACTCAGGAAGCCTGTGTTTGAAACATGGTTCTGCCGCAGTCATGTGTTGAGTAATGTTTTACACTTGAGCCTGTTTTATACTTGCTCTGTGCCTCAGTTTTCTCATTCATAAGAAGGGAATGATTAATAATAATAAGGGTATATATATAGCTGACCTCACGTAGTTGTAAAATTCAAAGGAGATGGCAGAGGTGCAAACATCATAAACTGTAAAACAGTGTTTAAATGTTAGCTATTCTTTGGCTAAGTGAAGGTGGGTCCCTAGGGCAAGGCTGGGTGTCTGGGAGCTGCTCCATACCACAGCTCGGCGAGCTTCAAGTCCAGGAAAGAATTCAATTATTGCAGCATGTAATTTTCTGTTTGCAAAGCTCATATTGTGTATGTAATTGAATCAGAATAAAGAGATCCAAAGGCTGCGGGCTCGGGATAAGGCTTTGGAGCTGGACTGCAGCGAGCCAGGCTGGAGGGCCTTGGTGCAGGGGGCCGGTGGGGGCTGTGAAGGGAGAGAGCAGGGCATGCGGGTGAGGGCCAGGCTGGCCCTGGGAGCATTTTCCTCCCGTATAGAGGCTCTGCAGCCTGGAGGGCATCGCTAGGGTCACTCACCCCTGGCCCGACATCTCTTTCTTCTTGGATAGGACAAGAAGGCCCTGCCGTCCTGTCTCACCTCCACCCGCCCTCCACGCCTCCTCACAGCCCATTGCTTGTTCCAACTTCTCACATTTAAGCCAAGGGACCCCCTCCTTGGGAAGGGACATGGGAAGCTAGGTCAGGGGTCATGGGGTGCTTTGGGGTGGGGTGATTAACAGTTCTGGTTTGCCAGGGACTGTCCCACTTTTAGGACTGAGGGAAACTCCTCAATTCCGGGCACATTAAGTGCCTGGTCCCCCTGATTTGGGGAGAAGGTAGATTTCAGAAACATGAACAGTGACACTTGGGAAACCAGGTAAAACCCCGGAAACCAAGGGTCCCCTCTTGGATTCTGTCAGTCAGCTTGCTCCCCAAGGCCAGGAGAGCACCCTCCCTGTGGAGGCCTCGGAGGGAGAGGAAGCCCTGTGGCTTTTCTGAAGTCTGCGCTGACGCGGGAGTTGGGGAGGGAAGGAGAGAGGGGAAGCTCGAGCTCCGCGTTCTCTCTGCACTGTCCCTGCAAGGCCTGGTTCCTTTGTCCAGCTTGCATTGGCCGCTCTCAATGGCCGCCACATGGGGCCAGTGCCCCGGCTTCCCCTCCCCAGTTCTAGCCTCACACCTCCCCTCGGCCTTCCCTGCCGCCTGCTACGCCCCTTCTATCCCCCGCCGACCCTGGAGAGGCAGTGGATTTGGCAGTTGGTCCAGCCGGGGAGACTGAGATTGAATTCCTGCAAAGAGCCAAGAGCAGGTTGGAGTCCAGCTGCCTCATGACATTTCCTGAGCACTAACAAATCCGAGTCCAAGACAAACAGCGGCGGCGCTCGCTCGGACAGGAGCCGGCTGCGGAGGGCGGCCGGGGGGAAGACGCAGGGGCCGGGGGGACAAAGTGAGAAGCAGCACAGGACAGCCCGCCCGCGGCCCCGCATCTCTCCGCATCTGCAGGATCAGAAACACTTATTAACAGCCCGCAAAACGCAGAGAGGAAGTGTCTCATTGTCTGCCGCTGTCATTCCTCACTCTGACGAGCACTTAAAATGTCAAGACCCCTTTCAGCAGCGGTGCGCCTGCAATCAGGCCCTGGCATCGGTCACTGCCCTGTCGCCCGCTGCAGCTCGTCCTGAGGGCTGATTTCCAGGCTGTGTTTGGAGACAGGCGTGTGCGAGCTCACAAAGGGGCGCTGGCTTTGGGAGGACAGCCCGTGGAAGGGGCCGGGCAGGCGGGTGTCGCCTGCTCTGGGAGCCCGGAGAGAGAGGTCATCACGGGGACCTGCGGGGCGGAGAGTCCGGGCGGGAGGGGCGACGGAGGAAGGTCCTCCTTGTTTAGAGGGTGGGAGCGTCAGCTGCTGTGGAAAGGGGATTCCGCTGTAACTTTTAGACAACAAAGGACTGTCCCCTGGCAGTGGGGGTTCTCGTTGATCAGTGTCACCTACAGGCTGTGGCTCAGCGATGGGGTGTAGGTGGCACAGAAGGAAGGACCTCCTGATTCCTAGTGGTTATGAAGCGAACTGGGCTGGAAAAACCACTTTCCCGGGGGGCTGGTTACCTGCTGTTCCGTGCCCTCTAATATCCTGATGTTCCCGTGGAGGTGGGCTTGGCATAGGGGTGTAAAATAGTAGAGGGACGTGCCAGATGCAGGCTTTCTCTTATTGTATTAGTCGGCTAGGGCTGTGGTAACAAGGGAGCACGCACTGGGAGGCTGAAAGCAGAGATTTATCACCTCACAGGCCTGGAGGCTGGGAGCTGAGGCGAAGGTGCTGGCAGGGCTGGTTCCTGGGAGGCTGTAGGGAGCCGGCTCCGCCTCTGGCCCAGCTTTGCTGGATCCTGGCGATCGCTGGCTTCCTGGCTCCTAGAGGCACCACTGCAGTCTGCGCCTTCACGTTCACAGGGTGCCTTCCCTCTGTACGCGGCTGTTTCCAAATCCCCCTTTTTTATTGATTTGAGAGAGAGAGAGAGAGATGTGTTGTTCCACTTATTTATGCATTCATTGGTTGCTTCTTGTATGTGCCCTGACCAGGGGTTAAATCCCCAACCTTGGCATATGGGGACAGTGTTCTAACCAACTGAGCTAGATGTAGGCCGGGGTCCCAAATTTCCCCTTTTTATAAAGATAGCAATCATATTGAATTAGGGGCCACCCTACTCCAAGATGACCTCATGTTAACTAATTATATCTGAATGACCTTATTTCCAAATAAGGGCACATTTTGAGGTACTGGGTGTGAGAATGTACAAAATTAGGGGTGACACAATTCAACCCATAACATGTGTCAGTCAGGATGAAATAAAAAACAATCAGGAGGGTGACCCAGAAAGCCAGGAGTTAGAGAAAGAATTCCAGCCTCCATTCTGCTCGGCTTCGCAAAGACCCATCCTTGTTATTTTTTCTCCTGGAGGAGCCAGGATCTGCTTCTCCAGCTCAGACCTTGTCCAGAGCCCCCACTTTCCCTCCCCAAAGCAGCAGACAGCCCGGATGGTGCAGCTGAGGGGAGCTTGAGGTCGTCTTATCTGAAAGGACCAGCCAGTGCCTGAAGCATTCTGACCACCGGAACACAGGGGCCTGGGAACACGCCTGCACATCTGCACCGCAGGCCGCGGGGACGGCCGGGCCACTGCTCACTCATGAAGGGAGAGAAGGGAAAATCATCTCCGATTTTGCTTTTCGCTGACCTGACTATGACACAGCCCGGGGATCTGGTTAATGTTCGAAGAAAAATTAGCCTGTGATTCAACATTCTCCATAATGTCTGTCCAATTCAATTAGTTAATAGAACCGTGAGATGTCAGTGCTGGGAGGGCAGCGACAATTCAGCCTGGGCTCCTCGTGTTTCAGATGAAGGAAGCAATGCCGGCGGAGGTGAGGCCCTGCCCCCGCCCCTGCCCTGCACAGTCAGTGTTGGGGTGCAAACACTCAGGTGTGAGGGCCCCCAGGGCATTGATCTTAATCCAGTGAACATTTACCCAGCACCTGCTTTAACCGGGGCCCATGCAGAACATTGCCCTGGATGTGGCAGAGGTGGGTGTCGTCTAGAAGGACACAGCCCCTCCCTCTGGTGGAGGACCCGGGGTGGGGGCACTGCTGGCCGCCTCTAGTGAGAGTGCTTGCTGTGTTCCCCCGTCTCCTGTTGTATTACCTGTCTGCCCTCTCACCCCTTAGCATGTGGCCCAGAATATCTGAAGTTAACTTGCTGCCGTGCAGAGGAGCTCAGACTCAGGCCTCCTTGCTCTGCCTCTACAGAACTGGGCCAACACACAGAACACCTGTGAGCAGGAGGGGCACCCACCACCTGGCCCAGGCTACCCTGCAAGTCCCAGCTCCTCCTCACCCAGTCACCACCTGGGCAAGCAGCCAAGAGTGGGCATTTGAGAGGGCATGAAGGCCCGCCCAGGGCAGCGACCAAGCTCTGCTGCCTACAGTTCCCTTTTCCTCTCCCCCTGGCCAGGGCTGGGGGATCAGCCGGTGTAAACCTGCAGCTTCCACTCTCTGCACCACCCCAGGCTTCCCCTCCCAGGCCTGGCATCAGCTCATCCGAGGCTGGGTCAAGAGCTCAGACCCACAGACAAGCAGAGGGCCGTCCATCTTCATAAGCTCTCTGCTTTTCCAAAGGCCTTGGGTTCTGAGTTGTCCCCAGATGCTTCTGGATTTGGGGGAGAAAAGGGGGGTTTGGAGTAGTTGGTGGGTTGACGTCCCTCTCGCTTTCCCCTGGAGATGGAGAGGGAATTGGACTCTCGTCTTCTGGTCTGAAAGAGAAGGGAGCACCAGGGAACGGATTTGCGCTTCAGGAGGGGTGTCATGGGGGTGGGGATTTAAAAACAAGCAGAGGCCCCAGTGGTGCCTTTTTACAGGTAGCCACAGGGACGGCACTGTTGGAATGGGGTCCCACGGGCCTGCTCTGGGGCTCCGCGAGTCAGGCAGGGCTGCACCGTCTTCCACTCCTCTGTTGTTGTCGTTTCTGTTGCTGTTTTAAATTCTTCAGGATTGTGAACACAGCAAACCCAAATGCAGAAAAGCGCATGCAAGTGCACCCCAACATTCTCACATGTGCTTCCAGATCTGGACTCCTCCCCTCCGTGCCCCCGGCAAACAGTGTCAGGGGGCCCCAAGCACCCCCAGGAATGCGCACCCGCAGGACACGAAGACAGCCCTGGGTACTCAGATGCTCACAGGAAGAGACACAAACTTACCTGCCCGTGTCTTTGCTCCTTCCTGCTTTTGCTTAAAGATACACATGCCACCACCAGAGACAGAGCAGGGCCTTGAGCTGGTCGGCTGGGGCCTGCCTCGGGCCTGTGAGCATCTTCCTGCGTCCTCGCCGTCAGAGTCGTGGGACAGCTTCCTCCATGCCTGCCTCTTGCTTGCAGGCAGGTGCATGGTTATCTGGGCTTTTGTAATGTTTTCTCATCCAAGGTCACACAGAGGTGGCACATACTGGTGTGTCCAAGTACATGCGACTGGCCTATGTCTCCTTACCCTGCGTGTCGAGCACCCACGTAAATGTCTTCAGCATCTGCTCCCTCAAATGCACACCCGTGATGGAAACGCACGCGGGAGGGGCTCCCCGAGCTGGGAGGGCACACTTGCGAGTTCAGGCACAGGTGCCCAGCACAGGCAGGCGAAGACGCCCTCCGGAGCCCCCGTCATGCCCGGTGTCTCTCACCCTCCTTCCCTCCCTCTCTTGCTCTCACTCTCAGCTCCACAAAGCGCAGGAAGCCCGGCCTTTCATCCGCCCAGAGCCGGGTGGAAGGAGGAGCACCGTCACAGGCTCAGCGTCCAGGCCCTGGGCTCCTCTGCAGGTAAAACCAGAAAGGAGTGTCATCCCAGAGCCCGCGTGCTTTACAAAATCGCACAGGTCTCCCAAGGAGGCAGAAAAATCAAAGCCTCGCCCTTTCAAACCCCTGCACAGCAGAAGGAGGAACAGATACAGAGCTCCCCGAAGAGGCTGCAGCTGCCCCTCTCCTCCCTCCCTCTCCACGATGAAGGAAAACAGAAAACAAACCAAAAAGCAAACCTGGGCTGACAGGAGCGGCTGTGGAATGAACGACCCTGGGCATACCTCCCACCCTGGAAGTGTGCCCCTGACCCTCAGGACAGAAGGAGAAGGGGCCTGGCAGCAGCCGGGCAGGGCAGCTGGGCCCAGGCTCACCCAGGTGGCGGGGTCCTTGCTCCTGGGGGCTGGGGTGGGAAGATCAGGGGCCTGGGAGGGAAACGGACCTCTGGCTGAGGCAGGGTCTCTTGTTTAGCAGGCGTACGCCCTCATACAGGGTAACCGGCCTTTGAGCCAAAGTTTTCTCACCTGTAAAACGAGGGTAATGCAAGGTCCAAGCCCGGTTGTGAGAATCGAATGAGATGCCACAATATCGTTTCATAACTTTAACGTGTCTAGCAAATGAGTAAAGGAAGACCTCAGGATTCCAGGACAGAGGAGGTCTCTGAACTCCTGCCTTCAATTATAAAAAATGCCTAGAACATTCCCAAGGTGTAACCTATTCCTCCATTCCTGGGTGAAGGAAGATGTCTCAGAAGAAAGGGAGAGCGAACGCCACTGGCTCCTGTGTCCACACATCGGATGGTCTTGCTCTAAGACCCCCGCTTTGTCCTTCTGCTGTGGAAGGCCTCCCTCATGAACAGGTTCTCGCTGCTCGCCTCCTCCATGGGCGCCCATACTAAAGCCCCCGAGGGATCGATAGGCCTAAAATCAGGTCCCTGTTCCCAAGTGCTTCAATCCAGTTAAGGAGAGGTGACTGTCACCTGAGAAACATTGCAGCATCCTCACATTAGTCGGCTCCGGCTGCTGTCAGAGGCTAGTGACTTGAACAACAGACACTCATTTCTCAGTTCCCAGGCTGGAGGTCCAAGATCAAGATGCTGGCGAGTTCAGTGCCTGGTCGGGGTTCTTCCTGGCTTGCAGACAGCCCCCTCTCGCTGCGTCCTCAGGTGCCCTTTCCTTTGCGTGCTATGGAAGAGAGATCCTGGCATCTCTCCCTCTTCTTAAGGACACCAGGCCTATAGGATTCGGTCCTCATGCTTGTGACCTTATTTAGCCTTCACTGTCTTTGTACAGGCCCTGTCACATTAGGGGTTAGGGCTACAGCATGTGATTTGGGGGTGATAATATCCAGTCCACGACATTCCCTGTCCCGCATGCCATCTGCCATTGGAGGTAGATACCAGAGAAAGCAGGCAAGGCCAGAGGAAGGCATAGATTATACACCACCCACCCCAGTGGGGCAAAAAGAAAAGTGTTTAGGCTCAATCCTCAGGTCATGCATGCTTAGCTGGAAACTATGACCAAAGGCAGGAGCTCAGGTCTGTTCCAAGGAGACTAGAACCCAGTGAGCAGATGAGAGGAAAGGCCAACTGCCGGCCCACACAAATAAGGGCGCTGGAACCAAAAGGAAGCATATCCTTCCCCTTGAGGATAACTGTGCAGCCTCACGTGGGGTGTGTGCGGGTCCGAGCACGAGGCACAGGAGGGCAGCTCTGAGCAGCCTCCCTTGTCTGCCTGGAGAACTCCTACAATTCTTCTACTGCCCAGCTCAAAGACCATCTTCTCTATAGACCGTTCCTTGCGCCAACACACACACACATGCACGCATACACGCACACACATGCACACACCTGTGCAACAGTCCTTGCATTTTTAGTCTATACTTTCTCTCTTTTTTTTTCTTTCTTTTTTTAATATATCTTTATTGATTTCAGAGAGAGGAAAGGAGAGGGAGAGAGAGAGATAGAAACATCAATGATGAGAGAGTCATTGATCGAGCCCACGACCCGGGCATGTGCCCTGACCGGGAATCGAACCCCGATCACCTGGATCCTAGGTCGACGCTCAACCGCTGAGCCATGCCCGGCCGGGCAAGTCTACACTTTCATTAGCCGTTGGTGTCAGCCTGTGTGGCCGCCTGCTCAAATTGTCATTTCAGACTTCTGAGGGTGTCAGCATGTGGAGGGCAGGGCCTTGTCCATCTGGTTCATAACTTTACTCCAGCATAAAGCACATGGAGCCTGGCGTGAGGGTGACCCGCCATCCCGCTTTGCCTGGCCTGAATGGTTTCCCAGGACAATGAGCATTGTAAATGCTAATATGTAAATACTGCAATAGATAAGATATGGAAAAGATCCAGGAAAGAATTACAGGGCAGTCGGGGGGTGGGGGGTAACGGGAAGCAGCCCACGCAGATTCACTGAAGATGAGCCTCGCTGGTGTAGGAGGCAGAGGCTGAGAGCAGGTATGACCCGAAACAGTAACATCATAAGCTGGAAACACCAGGAGCTTTCCGGGTGTTTGGGTGCGTTACGGTTTCAGGTTCACGCAGGGCAAGTCCGCAAGTCCAGCTACAGCTCTCAAGGCCCATGAGCAGAAAGACAACGCATTGCTCCAAATCCCTGTGAGACACGGACCCCCGCAATGCACGGCCCACGAGCCAAAGAGTTGTTTCCTTTCTCCACATAAATGTTATCATACCAGCATGAAAGGGAATTTTCAAACAGGAAAATAAATCACTCTAGTTGAATAAACTCTGCAACACTGAATATTCTTTTATTCCTTGCTCGGAGTTTTACATAATTACAATCAGAGTGAATATACAACTTTGTATACCATTTTTAAAGCCATAAATTGTGTGGGAAACACTTTCTACAGCGTTCCATAGTCTCAGTAGTAATTCTTTTTAATGATATAATAGCCTGGAACTCACTTAGCATCCCTCCCTCCCTGGCATTTGGATCGCTCGCAGTTTTCTACTAATGAAGTTAACTCTGCCTGAGTATTGGGGTGCACACTTCTTGTTCTTTCTTCTGTAATATTTCCTTAAGATAAATTCCCACAATTAAGGTTCCTAGGAGAAGGGACAGAATAAATTGTATGGCTCATTCATGCTTTCACTAAATATTTATTGAACAGCTACCATGTGCCAGAGATCGTGCCGGGCACCGAGGACACAAAAATGAAAGAACTAGTTTCTGCCACCCTGGAGTCCACAGACTGGCGGGGACACAAACACAGAAGCAACACAGTTTGATTAATGCCACGACTGTGATAAAGACCAAGCTACAGGGCCCCCGGGGAATTACTTCGGAGGAGACGGAAGAGACGTGTGGTCCAGCAAGCTGCTCCAGAATGGAATTTACTTGCAAATTACTAGCAAACTGTAGGAAACGTCGGCCTGGTGGACGGCTGGGGGAGGACATTCTTGGACAAAGAAAGCAAGATCCAAGTCATAAGAGCGCAAGGAGCACATGCGTCCCCGTGTTTACTGTGGCCTCGCAATGCTGGGCACAGATGTGGGCTGGAGAGGGTGCCCAGACGCTGGTGGAGGGCAAGACGAGCCAGAAGGCAGGGTAGCCCGCGCACTGCGCCGAGGAGCTTGTGTTTTATCCTTAAGCAAGTGGGAGCCAGTAAGGGATTTCAGGCAGACTCTCGATACATTTTCCTTTTTAAACTGCTTGCTTTCTAAATTGTGCGTGCTCATTTACAACAAGAAAGCCTCTTCTAAAGTGTTTCTGTTCTAATTCTCCTGGAAGCTCCACAGGGCTCTATCCCCATTCCTGCCCGAGAATGAGGGTGGGAGGCGTGGCAGGGAACCTGGGGCTGTCCTAGCTGAGTGGAGGTGAGTGTTACCCCAGGAGTGGAGGAGGGAGCTGATGAAGATCCTCCGGGACCAGACCAGGAACAGAAGCAAAGAGGAGGCTGGTGTTAGAACTGTGCTGCCTCCTCCCAAAGCCAGACTAACGGGCAAAGCCGGCTCCTCTCCGCCCTAAACAAAGGCTCCTGGTCCCTCAGCCGTCCCTTCTCCAGCGCCTTCCCTGGGCAGTGTGACTCAGGCCACCAGAGAGAGACGGAGGCAATTCCTTCACCCCAGAAACCTGGAAGCCCCTCGAACCTCCCAGCCCGCCACCATCTGTCCCCCAGATCCTACATCCCCTCATTTCCCCCAAACACACCATCCCATTAGTAACTCCAAGGCTTTGAACAAAGCCCTCCCTTCCCCTGGGATCACCACCGTCTCTGTCTGCTCCTAGGTCCCGCTCTGCGGAGCCCTCTGGCCGGAGCTGGGCCCCTGCGGGGCCCCCACACCCTGCCTGCCCTGCGCCCGGGTGCACCTGTGTGCGTGTTTCTCTCTCATTAGACCGAGCATCCCGGGCACGGACCACGAGTGTCTCACCTGATTCCTGGCACCTTCCCAGGGCCTGATACCTGTAGGTGCCATCAACAACTGTTGAGTTTACTTAACTTATGTTTGTTTTTGTGGCAGACTATGTGGAAGAGAGAGAAGAGAGGAAAGACGACATCGGCTGTGAAAGATCCTGAGCCGTGTCCTTCTATTGCGTCACATAAGGGAGACTGGGAGCCCCCAGAGAGCCACCGGTTTCGGACCCTTTCATCTCACCCACACCTCCCTGCCTCCTCCTACTTGTTTCTCTTCCCTCAGCTTCCAAAGCCACACCGAGGCCTCCGCCCAGCTGCGCCTGCTGGCCTGCCCCCTGCCCGGCTGGGAG
Organism: Miniopterus schreibersii; assembly: GCF_964146895.1. Lineage (NCBI taxonomy): Eukaryota > Metazoa > Chordata > Mammalia > Chiroptera > Miniopteridae > Miniopterus > Miniopterus schreibersii. The sequence continues at coordinate 5,349,983 of NC_138112.1, read as the reverse complement.
GGGGCCGGCCCAGCTCTAATCCCTGCCCCTCAGTAAAGCCAGGGCTGCTTGGGCTCTGTGAGCTTTCTTGGACCACCCGCTGTCTGACCCGTGCCTTTTCTTTTTCTCCCCGTGTGACTAATAGCTGCTCTTTCCTGGAGTCCGATTTCCTGGTCTCTTCCCTCCTGTTCAGAGGCGGCCGAGTCTTGGAGCCTCTCACAACTGACCGCTGCAGCTCGGGTGGGAAGCGAGGCACCCCCTCCAGGCAGCTCCTCTGGGGCCCCCACGCCCACCCAGGGCCCTCTCTGGGGAGGGGAGCTGTGGAAATTAGAGTGAGGCTGGGCGGGGAAGGAAACGGTAGGAGGGATGGAGAGGCCAGGGCCACCAAGCAACTGGGGAAAACTTCTAGAAAAGGAGACTAAGCCTGAGAGGGTGGCGAGCCCAGGATGGAACAGGGGGCTCTGAGGAGTGGGTGGCGTAGCAAGAAGCAGTTGGGCGACATGGAGAACCCAGGAGAGACAAACTGCTGCAAAAGCAGATTTTTCACCGTGAGAACTTGCAGCCTCTTGTCATCTTCGGAGGAGAGAAAACACTTTGGAATCAGGGCCCTTGACTAAGCGGCTGAGCAGGGTGGGGCTCAGGGCCAAGCCTCTGTCGCAGCCTCTGGGGCCGGCAGGGTCTTGGGAGCTCCGAGTGCCTGATCTCACACGTGCGCCCCGGGCAGGAGCTGAAGGCCAGCTGGGGCTCGGGGTCAGCTCATCACTCCAGTAGGGTCCAGGCTGCAGGCCCAGGTTGTGCAAGGATCTCTCCCACTTTCTTCTCCAGCAACATTCCCTTCTTCTCTCAGCGCCTGACCTGCACCTGGGGCTCCACATGTTGTTTTTTCTGCCCGGCAATATTTCTTTGCTTGCTTACTCCTACTCTGCCTCCAGGTCTCAACTAAATGTCACATCTTAATAGAGCCTTTTCCTGAACCACCACGAATTAGTTTAGTGTTCCTACTGCCTGCTCCTAGAAAACCTTATACTTCTGGGAGTCTGTGTGTGTGTGTGTGTGTGTGTGTGTGTGTGTGTGTGTGCGTGTGAAAGATAGAGAGAGAGAGACAGAGAGAGAGAGAGAGAGGGATGGAGAAAGACAGTGTTTGTGCTAAGTGGGGGGAGGTGGGTGTGAGTCCCGCACAATCCCAATTATAGCCACCTCCAGAGCCCAAGGCCACTGTGGAGAAGAGCCCGAGCTGCGTGTGGGTGCTCTGCCACCTGCCCACCAAGCTGCCACTCTCTTCGAACTCTTGGGAGAAGCCATGGGAGCCTGAAGCATTTTCTGGGTCACTCCCTAGCAATCGGTAAGAGCAGCCGTGCTCCCCACGCGCGTCTCTTGCTGAGTAAGCTCTGAAGCCAGGGCCACGTTGACACGCCTCGGCCCCACTCAGAAAGGCCCGGTTGCTATGGTTGTGCGCGCCCAGCGGAGCGGAGCTGGATGCTCTGGGCTCACACCTGGCAGGGGGCTCGGGCACACCCCCTGCAGCCTTCCTCCCTGTCTAAGGGGCCATCCTTCCCAGAGGGTCCTGCATAGCACACGAGGTGGGGAGTGTGCCTGGGTCCAGTATGATGGGGCTGCCCCAGAACCAGCCTTCTCGGGGCCAGCTTCACTTTTTCCAAACAAGCCCCCCCAAAACCAGGCTGCTCTTTCACGTGGACCAAGGGCCAGCCCCCCCCCTCCTTCTTCTCTGCACAATGCCAGCTCCTCAGAGGTCCCTGGCCACTGTGTTTAAAGCAGCTTCCCTCCCACTGCTACCTGCCCTGTTTTCTGCATGGCACTCGTTGCTATGTTATTGCACCATTATTTCCTTCTTTTGTTTTGTTTCGGTTCATCTATTGTCTGGCTTCCTGGGTAGGCTGACAGCTAGAGGGGGGCAGGGATTTCATTGATTTTGCTCCTACTGTGCAGCTCTCCTCTTTCTCCCCTGCCCCACTCTGGTCCATTCTCTGCCCTGTTCTGCCCTGTCCTGGCCGGAGGCTGACCTCTGGGTACTTAACCTCCTGTGCTCTCTTCATGACCAGCTGTTTGCAGGGTGCATCAGAGAGAGGTCAGAAGGCAGGGGGGAGGGAGGAGGGGTGTTTCTTCCCCACCCTCAGTGCTCTGATGCTGAGAATCCCTCGGGGCTCCAGCTCCTGCCGCAGCCTCCCCTCCCTGGCTGGGGTCCCCGCAAGCTCCAGGAAGCCTCCTGCTCCTGGCTGCCCTGTTATGCTTGATTTCGGATCCCTCATCATGCCTGTTGGTCCTCTTGGCCAGTCCACACCTCTCTAACTAGCCCCTGCTCTAAAGTCTCTTCATCTAAACTCCCTGAGGGTGAAACATCTGCTGAGACTCTGATGCAACTATGGTCCAGCAAAACAATATTGTTGATTGAATGAACCCATGAACAAAGGTGCCCCAGGCTAACCCCCAACCCCGCTGAAGCCCAGGCTCTGCTGTGGAAGCAGAAAGTGGAAAGCAAGAGAAAGTTCTAGGCACACATGGTCTCTCTAAGTAGGACAACCCCAAATTGTCCCAGACCAGGAGCAGCACTCGGAGTTTTAAGGTTATTATCGAAAAAATTTGAGTCTCCCTCAGTGGCCTGTTCTTATGACTGGTAACTCTCCCAGCAGAAGCACCTTCCTAATGTCTAACCCAAAGCCCTTTCATTAGAGTCGGAAACTCCTTCCTCTTGATCTAGAGATAAAGGGTGCCTATCTCTGTTATTATTCTAGAAAATTCCTGTACTACATTAGCATGTAACCTCTAGTATCTTATATATTCAATGGGAAGCATAAAGAATACAGGATTTGAGTCCAGGGAAAGTAGAGAATTGGTGCTGACACATTATGTTGAGTGACTTCTGGCAATTCCTTTAACCCCTTGAGTATCTTTCTGTCATCTACAAAATGGGAACCATGGTGAGCCTTGCCCGGCCTTCGTCCTGCCTGCATTTATAACATCAAATGAAAAGACTGTAAATGGGAAAGAATTCTCTACCCAAATGTTTGCTGACATTCCCATTCTCTTCAGAGCATTTAATCCCAGGGCCTGGGTTGGTCTTAATGCTCTTTCCCAAATCTTTGTGGTATTGCACACACCTGGGGCATCGCAGTGGCTGGGGGGCCTCGGTATTTCTTTTATGGCCTTGTTATATTTGTGGCCCACCTGAGCGTGGTGGAGAAAAGGCAGCCTGGTCGGCTGCTTGATTTTATGAGAGGAAGCCCATCCTGCTGCCCACTGGAGTGATTGATGAAGAATATGCACTTCCTTGTGTTGACAACACAGAATGCCAACCCTCCACACCCTCACTGGGAAACGTAAACTCAGACTGTCTGCTGCTGGCTGCCATGAGAAGCCCTGTGTGAGAAATAATAATCATGGAGAGTGATCTGATGGACATGCAGCCCATCTACTCCTCCAGGTAGTCTAGATCTCATCCAGGGGTCCCATCTACTCCTCTGGGTAGTCTAGATCCTATCCCTGGGTCCTATTTACTCCTCCAGGTAGTCTAGATCCTATCCTGGTGTCCCATCTACTCCTCTGGGTAGTCTAGATCCTATCCCTGGGTCCTATCTACCCCTCTGGGTAGTCTAGATCCTATCCCTGGGTCCCATCTACTCCTCTGGGTAGTCTAGATCCTATCCTAGGGTCCCATCTACTCCTCTAGGTAGTCTAGATCCTATCCCTGGGTCCCATCTACTCCTCTGGGTAGTCTAGATCCTATCCCTGGGTCCTATCTACCCCTCTGGGTAGTCTAGATTTTATCCATGGGTCAAGCCAGATGTTCGGAGAGCTGCATTGCTGGAAGTAGACTTTCTGACTTGTGTTAGGCACACTGTTTTATCTTCACACTGAAGAACTGCTTGAAGGGACAGCTGTGAGTATAGCTATTACCTTTAATGGAAGAATGGTGTTGAAAATTTCCCTGTTAGATCTCTGTGTTCCTTTTTTGAAGTCTCACAAGGGAAATCTCTCTTAGCTTCAGCTTCTCCAAGGAAACTGGTATAATCCTGACTAATGGACAGTGGAAAAGCTATCACTGGTGGTTTCCCTTTCGTCTTTGGTTGCTAGGAAGCTCACACTTGGTGGCATACATTTTTGTGCTCTAGCTTTTTCTAAGTCTCCTATTCCTATTTCTTCTGAATTTCACTTTATTCTAATCACTTATCTATGTTTTTGCCTGGTAGTACCTCCTTATTACCTCAATTTCTTTTTGTAACTCTGAAAGCAAAAAACTGGTGGTTCAGAATATTATGAAAGTTTGGCAAAGGAGTCTGAGTAGTGTCAACCAAATCAAAATAAACCTATGTGCCCACTAGGAGATAAACCCAAAAAACATTTTTTATTAATTCCTTGCACATTCATTGTGATTTACTGAATGTCTAGTATAATACTAGGCCATAAGGACATAAAAGCAGATGGAGAAGGCAGATGATTTAAGCAGAAATGACCCCACAATGTGTAAACGTGTTTGTGGAGGAAGCACTGGGTGGTGGCCCAATCCTGTCTGGAGTCTGAGGGGCCTGCCTAGCGAAGAGATGTTGCAACTGATCCCTGAAGGATTAGAAATCAGAGGCAAAGGGGAGGAGGGGAGAACACCCCGTAAGAGGGAAAACATACAAACGTTAGGAGAAAAAGGGGCCATGTCACCTGGTGAGTGGAGAAACAAACTGGTTCTCACCCAAAAGGGGAACACTCCTCAGCTGCGCCGAAGCAAAAGCTGCCCTGGCCGGGGCTCAGCTGGTGGAGCGTCTTCTCTTCCTCCAAAAAAAGCTGGCAGGTTGGATTCCACTCAGGCATGTGTGGGAGGCAACCCATCGATGTTTCTCTCTCACATCGATGTTTTTTTTCTCTCTCCCTTTCTGTCTTTAGAATCAATAAAAACATACCCTCTGGTGAGAATTAAAAAAAAAGAAAGAAAGAAAGTAAAGAACTTCTGATAGAACTTGAATGGATCTCAAAGATGTGCTGAGTGAAAGAAGCCAGTCTCAGAAAGTTACATACTGTACACCAAAAATAGAAGTCAACTATAGTGTTTGCTAACTTTAAAAATAAGACTTAAAGTCCCAAAAGAAAAGCTTATAGCTGAAGACCTCAGGAAAGGGAAATGGGTGGAAGACGGTACACAGCCTATCTGTGTCTGCAGCGTTTTGTTTATTGAAAGATCTGAAGGGGACAGTCAGCCACGCCCAGGCTGCGTCTGCACTTTATCTTGAGGGCAGTCGGGGGACATCGAAGGGCTTTGAAGGGAAGGACAGACCACATTTACACTTTAAAACTGTTCCTCTGGATGCAGCCTATAGAGTGGATAAAGGAGCCCCAGGGGCTGTGGGGAGGCTAGCGAGGGGCGGTGGGGAGCCCAGGTGGACACAAGAGGCTTAGAGTCGGAGGGTCAGAGGAAACAGGGTCACACCCAGCACCAGCCTCTGACAAGTGCAGAGAGAACGTGAGAGGAGGGGGCGGAGACTGGGGGTCGGAGGGAACAGGGCCCTCCAAGCAGAGCCCTGGGGCACTGCCCATCTAGGGACGGACGTGGGAAGTAGCTGGTCTTCTCTTGTCTGATCTTCTGGGTTGAAACCTTTGCTCTTCTAGTCAGTTGGTCCCACCTCCCAGCTTTGGATAACAGCAAGCTCAGGGCTGGTGGAAAAGCCGGCCAGGCAGTGGGCCTGGCCCTGGAGAGGAGCAGCTGTTCACTCCAGGGTCTCATCTCTTCTTCACCCCCTCCATCCCCCTTCTCTCTGGGGATGCTTAAATTTGGGAGAGGCAGGGGTGGGGTCCAGGGCAGAGAGGGGAGGCGGAAAGGCAGGTTGTAATGCTGTTCCCCCGAAGTCCTGCTGAGAAATGGCTTCCCAGAGCTTTATCTGCCCTGGATATCAGCTGCATGGATCTTATCAACCTGCAATTACCTAGCCTGGGTCTGTGCTAATTGGTTCTCGGGAGTAAAGTTACCTCCAATCTGTGTGCTGTGGGTGCGCAGCGGGAAGTGATTTGAGCCGAGGAGGTTGTCTGTGGTGATATGTCAGGGAATCGCTGTGGTGGCTGCAGGGACACAGAGCTGGGCCAGCCTTAGAAGGAAGGAATTGTTTGATGGGTCCCCATTCTAACCTAAAATGACCAGCCAGCCTCGTGTCACCTAGTACCTAGGGCCCTCTCAGAGGACAGCCAGTGTGAGGTAATTTTCTTTCATTTCAGAGAGAGGAGGAGGGAAGGAAAGAGAGAGAGAGGGGGAGGTGTGAAGAGGGGGGAGGAAGGGAGGAAGGAAAAAGAAAGGGGGATAAGAGGAAGAAGGCAGGAAAACCCTCTCTGGCCACACTCACCTCTCTGGTTATGAGGTTACTGACAATGATCTCAATTGTGGGATCTCCAGCTACAGCCTCACTGCCCCACTACCCGCTTCTGTAATCTGGCTTCTGTCTCGTCTGCAAAGGAAATCCCAGTTGTAAAGGCCCCAAAGACCTGGGAGGAAGGGAGCTGAGGACGGGTCTCCTCCAACGTGTGTCTCCTGGAGGCAGCCTCACGGGGGGTGCACGGCTCCCGCGCCTTCAGAAGAGAGAGCGTCACCCCACCAGCGGCCCTGACATGCTCAGAATAGCTCTAAGTATTAGAAAGGTTTTGCGTTGGTCTTTAAAATATTGAGCCCAAACCTGTCTCCTTGCAAATCTATCTGCCCTTGGGTGGCAGTAAGCAAGCATGATACGTCTTCCCACTGACAGCACTCCAGCTATTTTCCTCTAAACTATCAGAACCTGACACCACCGTGCATCCTGTGCCTCAGGAAAAGGTCCTGGTGTCACGTGCAGTCCCCCTTTCCCCACGTCCTCTGTGCTCTACGCATCTTGTCAGCCCTCTGCCTTCAAACAGGCTTCGGAGCCACCACTCCCTCCATCTCTGCTGAGCCCGCTCTAGTCCAGGGCTCCCCATGCCCGCCCAGGGAAACCCCACAATCTCTTCTCTGCATAGCAGCCAGTAGTTTCTGCAGTTGTTTTCACTGTGGTAAGATATACATAACTTAAAATTGACCATTTTAATGGCTTTCATTCCCAATGTTGTACAACCATCACCACTGTTCCCCTCCAGAACTTTTGCATCACCCCAAGGGAAAGTTCTGCACCCCTTAAACAGCAGCTCTCCCCACCCCTCTCCCCAGGGCCCGGCAGCTGCTGATTGTTTCGTGTCTTCGAATTTGCCTTCTCCAGGTAAAGCATAGTGGAAGCATCTAATATTTGTCTTTCGGGTCTGGTTTATCTTTCAAGGCTCATCCATGTTGCAGCATTCTCGGGGGAGAGGGGACAAAAGTAGGTTAATAATAAGAAATAATACAATAATTAATAAATCATAATACAAGAGTAAACTGTTTCACGTACTCACAGCTGTAAACCTACTTTTGCCCAGCGCTGTATATCAAAATATTCTTTCTTTTTAAGGCTAAATAATATTCCGTTATATATGTACACCGCATTTTGTTTATTCATCTGTTGATCTGTGCTGTGTTAGGATGGTCACTTGATCTCTCTGAGCCTTAATTCCTTAAATTGTAAAATGAAATAAACAACCTCTTTTCCAGATGGTCATAGGGTAAACGAGGCAGTGTACCAAAAGCACACGGTATGTCGCAGGAGCTTCATAGATGCGAAGTATTATTATTACATTTATTGAGCATTCCATTGTCATGTCAGTGTTTTAAGTCCATGAGTTCCTCGGCACCCACCAAGCACCATCTTCGGCACATGGTAGGCAGTCAATGCGTATTTGCTAAAAGAATGAAAGCGTGAAACTCGCCTGGCCCCTAAGTGAGCATATTTCCCTGTCCCTACCCAGCCTCCCTGCTGCATTTCCTATTTTCCTGTCACTGCCCATCCTGTCCTTCCAGTTAGCCAGTCTCTTGACTGTTACCCACCATTATTTTTTTCCTCTAAATCCAAAGAGCACTTTAAGCGTTAACAGTCAGGATGCCTCCCACTCAGCCTTACTTAGGGCCCCCCCTCCCGTATTGCAGTACCCGGGCTGTCTCCCCTATCGTGTGACCCAGCTTCTGCCCCCCACCTCTACCATCACCTCCAGACCATAGCCGATTGCACCAGGAGCCGGCGCCTGGGCCCGCACCAGCCAACCCCCCTTGGCCGACCACCTACGATACAGCAGTGTAAGGGGCATGGGGAACTGAGTCGGCCAGAGCCCCTCAGAAGCAAGAGGCCAACGCTGAACAGCTGAGTCACTGAGCAGTGGGGGGGCCGGAGGCCGTGGCTGACCCGGGAAAGCTGAGCTGCTGAGAGGCAGGAGAGAGAAAGTGATCGGAGAGAACCCGGGGGCAGAGAGGAGAGAGGAGATGCTGTGTGCGCAGAGGAAGGAGTGATTCTAGGATCCAGAGAGAGACCAACCTTGCAGCCCGAGAGGGAAAGAGGCAGAGGAAAAGGATCTGGCCCCGTGGGTCTTCCCGGTCTCTCAGGGGCTCCTAGGCCCCATTCTCATTCCCATCAGCCACATCCTTTCAGTCACCTTTTACTTTAATCTGGGACTCACTGCTGAACAATTGGGCCAGCCCCCGAGTCTCCTGATTCTCCCATCTTACTCCTGTCCCTAGGGTTCCAACCTCATTGCCACCAGGTGACCCCGAAACCCGGAATCCCAGGTGCTCCTGGCTAGTCCGGCTGGAGGCTCGTAACTCTAACTGCCTTATACTGTCCGGTTTACTCCCCAGTATCTGTCATCAGGCTACTTCTTCCTTCAAAGTTTTGGTGGCCTCCCAGTGCTTATTAGACAAAATCTAAGCTCAAACGAGTTTCAAGGCCCTTGATCGTCCAGTTCTCACGTGAGAACCTCACACCGGCCAGCGACGGCTCCTCCCCACGGGCTGCTGCCCGGCAGGCTGGGCTCCGGCCTATTCCGCGTCTTCCCCCTTGTGTCCTAGGATTGCCTCTCTTGTCTCCCTCTCTGTTTTTCTTCCTCTATCTCTTTCCCTGTGCTTCTCTGCCTTCCTCTTTCCCCTTTCTTCTTCTTACCTAATCCTACTTTTTTTTTAAATATATCTTTTTTTATTGATTTCAGAGAGAAGAAAGGAGAGGGAGAGAGAGAGACAGAAACATCAATGATGAGAGAGCCATTGATAGAGCCCACAACCCAGGCATGTGCCCTGACCGGGAATCGAACCCTGATCGCCTGGATCCTAGGTCGACGCTCAACCGCTAAGCCACTCCTGGTTGGGCACTTAGTTATCTTTCAAACATGGTGCTCTTGTCCTTGCGCCAAGCTCCAGGCCCCGAGGGCACAGGCTCCGTATTCTGCCATCCTACATGTTTTATGGCACCTAGCAATGTTTCACATGCTGAGGAGAGACTGAAGATGTTCTTGCTCAGTTAAGTTCAATAATAAATTAATTAGTGTGAGTATGAATAAGCACTATATTTGAAGAAGTGTATAACGCTGTAATGTCAAACAAGACACTGTGTGAGGGGTGGGGTGGGGGGCATCTTTGGGTTACCCACAAAGTATGCTAAGAACTTAGTTGTCTACTAATCTGCCCATCAGTCGTCCTAGCTAATGATATTCTGCATAGTCTTCAGTGGGATGTAACTTCAGTACTCAATTTTTAAAGAACTCTTTAAGGAACTATATTACCTTCTACTCATACAAATTCAATTAAAATTTGAAGGCTTTTATTAAGCACACTGCAAGAAATACAAAAATGATTAATAAGATTTAATCTCTTCCTTCAAGATGCTCACAGTCTGGTTGGGGCTAGGACAAGTGCATCGGTGACTATAGTCAAGGGAGGGTAAGACCTGTGCCATAAGAGAGGTAGAAGTGGTCCAAAGAGAAAGAGGCTACATAAGGTAGGGAAGGGTCTGCAGAAAAGCTGGAGGAAGAGGCATTTGAGACAGACAAATGAATGGAGGTGCAGACAACAGGAGGCATGCTGGGGAACCTTGAATGGCCCAGTTAGTACTCAGAGACCATGAGGTCTCTGTCTTTCATCTGGAAAACAGAAAAGTCCCCATGGCCAGGAGGCCTCATCAACACACAGCCACCAAGCGTATGTTGACCGTGTGCACTTGGATGTAACAGATGGGGAAAAGACACCTTGTCAATCTATCCCTTGTCAAGCTTGCTTGGCATAGAATCAATTGTCCACCTTCCCCTTCGCAAAGGCGCAAGAATAAAAGTTTGAATATGATCATTCCATTTTATTAATAAGTATCATTATATATACATTAAACCCTGATATAAATAATAAACAAAATTCTATTTTGTTTCTATCTCATGTTGAAAATAGTTTCCTTTACTCCTACTCCACCTCTGAGACCAGCAAAACCTAGACATTCTTCTTGTTACCCACCATCTAATTTTAGCTTTAAGAATGAGGGGTATGTATTTGCATAGATGGGGAGAGATCGAATGTTTTTGTATGACTACCACATTATCATTTGATTTGATGATGGAGGAGATCTCAGCCAGCAACATGCTGGAACAGCTCATGAGAGCTGATCATGTACATCTCTTTCCAATTCCATGTTCAGTGACATCAGGTTGGCAGCTTGAAATCAGCCATGGTGGGAGTATTTACACCATGGAAATTGGCAAAACTACAAACAAGGGCTTTTCCTCCCTGGAGAACTGGTTAAATATTTAACAGCACACCTCTCGGTCTCACTGTACAGAAGAGGAGACTGAAGCAGAGAGGCGAGGTAAGTTGTCCAAGGTCGCACAACAAATCAGTCTTGGATCTGGCACTAGCTGGGTTACCTGATGCCCATATGTTATTACTCTTTTCACTGAGAAGCAGTGGTACTGATTAGGATTTAGGGGGTGCCTCTACACAGATAAGAATGTAGACAACAGCACAGATTCCCATACAAAAGAAACAGATGCCATGGTCTTCGAGTTAATAGCTTGCCAGGACTAAAAGAGGAACATCCAAACTTCTCTCCCCAGATGGCTCTTTTCCATCACCCCCCAACTGTACTCCTACCCTCCTGAGGGGAGGGGTTCCTGAGAGTGGAGTAGCAGGAGAGGAAACTTGATTTCTTCCAGCTTTGCATTGGAGAGAGCGATGGGAAGCATTTCTCAGCCAAGTGCCTTGATGTTTGGACTCTACTTTGCTCTGTAATTAGTGTCTATTTGTCTCCTTAACTTAAACTGGTTTTTAGCAATTTAGAGCCAGGAAGCCCATGTTATTTCAGTGAAGTGATAAAAAAATGGATATGTAATTGAAACCCTGTTCTAGTCCTCTGGGAACCTGGTATGTTGCTTCTCTGGGCTGAAAGATAAAGATTCAGGCCCTGATCACAGGCAGATAAGTGGGCTGGTTGATTAGGATGAGTCCCACAGGCAGTCCCTAATCTGCTAGTCTGTTTGTTAACTATCTGTCTTTTTAGGATATTTGGTTTGCATAATATGATAATAATGCACAAGCTCTTTAAAGGTGGAAATGAACCCAAATTGAGGACAAAACAGTCGCAGCTGGCATTGGCCCTCCCTGCTGCAGCAGATCAATTATCAATTAGCCACAGGTTTTTTATTGAGTACTTATTGTTTGCACAGCTCTAGGTCAAGGAAGGAGAGGTGTCAGATGTCCAGTTCCTGGCCTTCAGGAGCTAGCCAAGGCAATAAGGCATGCCCACAGGAAATCAGTACATGCTGTCGGAAAGTGAACGCTAGGTCCTAAATGTGCGACTCAGACTGGAGGAGCTGCTGTAACAGGGAACTTGGATCTTGGCTGAATAGAGACCTGCAGCTCTGCAGACACTCACCAGCCCCCAAACCCTCCCTTGTCAAAATCACGGATGTGTCTGGCCTGGTGTCAACCTCTGCAGTTCAATGAACCTTTGTGGCGATGTGCGGCCCTCGGTGCCCCAGTGGCTGCCAGGCGCATCGAGACCCAGCCTGGCTCCTCCTGCCCCTGGAAGTGGCTCGATGGGTGACTTTCCCGTCTTCTATGTCCCCCTGCCCTTCGATAACTATACGGAGCGCGGCCAGCACTCCCCGCGCTCCCTGGCCTGCAGGGCTGTGCTCGGTGCTGTACACGCGTGTTCCTCCGCACTCCTCCCACAAACACGTGAGCATGTGCGATAAAGCGCAAAGCGAGAAAAGCCGGACCGAGGAAAACAGATACTGCGTGGCATCGCTCATCTGTGGAGGCTAAAAAACCAGTCAGACTCCTGGAAACAAAGAGTAGAAAAGTGGTTGCCAGGGCCTAGGGGAGAGAGTGGGAAAAGGATAAAAACCTTTAGCTATATGGTGAATAAGGCCTTGGATTTAACGAAAATCCTGGCTACTGTGGTTGATGACACTGTGTGGCATAATTGACATTTGCTAAGAGAGCAGAGCTTAAATGTTCTCACCAAAGAGAAAAAGAGAACTATGTGAGGGGATGGGCGTGTTGACGAACTGCATGGGGGTCCCTTTCACAGTGTGTGCGGGCGTCACATCACCCTGGCGCGTCCTTTAAACATCTGACAGCTGCAGGTGTCACTTATACCTCAGGAAAGCGTTTAACAGAAGCGGCTGAGGCTTGGAGAGCTGAGAGCCTTGTCCAGGGCCACCCAGCCAGCATGCTGACTTCACAGTGCGTGCCTGTCCCGTTGACCCTCTGCAGGCAGTTCAGTAATTAATCCCCCAGGGGAGCCACGTGGCCTACTATGCAGATGCCTGGGCCCCACCCAGTAGATTCCCATCCTCACGACCTGGGTGGGAGCCAGGAATCAGAATGTTTAACCAACTTCTCAGGTGATACTGCCCACCTGTACAGAAGAATAGGTGTTGCTACTTGTTTCCATACTGTCCCTTGTCCCTTCCCTCCCCCCGCCGGGCGTGGCTCAGCGGTTGAGCATGGACCTAGGATCCAGGCAATTGGGGTTCGATTCCCGGTCAGGGCGCATGCCTGGGTTGCGGGATCGATTCCCAGTCGGGGGCGTGCAGGAGGCAGCCGATCAATGACTCTCTCATCATTGATGTTTCTATCTCTCTCTCCCTCTCCTTTCCTCTCTGAAATCAATAAAGATATAGATATATATATAAAATTACCTCAAGGCCAGGGATTGGGTCTGAGCCACTTCTGTGTCTCCAGCACAGTGGAAGCACCCAATGCATCTTCGTGGAAACACTAGATAGCGGGGCATCCTTTCGCTCTCTTTGCTGGTACCCTACAGGTAGGGGCTTATCACACCTGCTACCAGAGAAGACTGGGCTCATGTCATGCCTCGGGGGCTAGTCTGCAAGGTGCACCACATGCCAGCACCTGCAGCAACTCCCAGGCATCCACATGGGGCTGCCTGTCTGCTGGATTCCCCGCCACCTGATCCTCTTGCCCTGTGTCACCTGCTCACAGAACGCTGGCTGACTGTCACCCAATCATAAAAAGCATAGCTGGGAAGGACAGACAGGCTGAACAGGACATTTTAAATCAGCACAGCACTGACCACTGGCCAGTCCTCGGTCTGAGGTTGGATCCCCAGTCTTCCTGGAATTGCCACGTGAGAGTCATGGAGACACACAATCTTTGACAGGAAAGAACCCAGGAGACCGCGTTGTCACATGCTCCTCAAAGCATTTTCCTGAGAGCACTAACATCCACAGGATGTTAATAAGGGTTCTGCAAATTTGGACGGAACCAGGGCAAAAAAAAGCAGTTCTCCCCATTCCAGGCCTTCCACGAGGTGCAGTGTGCTGCTTGGCCCTGTGCACTTTCAATGTTATGCAGAACTTCTCAAACTTTCTCTTGATGTTTTTTCCTTCTGGAACTCTTCTTCCTGGAAAATCTTCTCTAATGTCTTGAGGATACACTCTGAACACTCATGATGTGGTGCAGTTCTCTTGGCTCCAACTTCTATGCCCATTTTGCAGATTGAGAAACTGAGAGTTAAGAAAGTGAGGAGTTGCCGGTACCTCAGTTGTTAGGATCTCAGGAATTCTGAGTCACTTCTGCTCTCAGGGTCTCACCTGAGGTCACTAAGTACCCAAAGATGGTCCTTGTAGCCAGGATCAGAGCGGCAACTCTAGGGAGCACCCTCTCTTCAGTGCACAGCTTTTCACTGCGCCCAAAGCTGACAGACCAGGAGAGCACTGTGGAACACTCAGCGCTTGACCTTCCTCTGCTTGCCGAGCTGTTGCTCTTCCCAGAGCCTCTCCACCGTCCAGGGAGGAAGCTCATGGACTCATGAGCTTCAAGGAACCAGAGCTGTGGGAGGTTAAGGGATAGGTCTGAATAATTCAGCTAGTACAGCAGCAAACCTGGGACTTGGCTCCAAGCTTCCAACATATTCTCCACCTGCCCTTTGACAGCCGGTCCCTGGTGCCGGGACACTCGCTCAGCTCTCTGTGCTACCAGCTCAGGGCAGGGCTTGCTGACTCCGCTCTCCTGGGATGGGGGAGCGGAGAGAGTGATACGCTCCCCCTGGTGCGACTACGTGTCTAATTCTTTCTCAGGGCCTCCTTAAGCCCTTGGCCTCAATTATGTTCCACGACCAGCAAGCGACACAAATTAATTATCTGCTGGGAAAAGAAGGGTTTTCCTTTATCTGTTGGAAAGTAGTCACCTTCTCATTTCAAGGGTTAGCCTTATAAATTCGAAGGAAAGACAAAGAAGATGGCTGGCAGTAAGAGGGAGGGAGGGAGAGAAAGACAAGAAAGAGGGAAGGGAAGGCGGGGAGGGAGAGGGAGAGGACAGGAACAGGAGAGGGGCAGGTCGAGGAAGAGTTACTGCAATGCGAGAGACACTGTGGTAGAAGAGTCTGAGACATGGGCAGAAGGATGGATGTCAGGGAAGGCTGTAATATTTAAGCTGGGTGTAAATGGCTGGGAAAATGCAAGCTCCCTGAGGAAAGGAAACATCCTTGTTTAGCTCACTGTTGTGTCCCAGTGCCGATCAGTGACTGGCACAGAGTAGATGCTCAATAAACGTCCATCTGTTGAATGGACAGACTACTCAGTAGATGCTGGTCAAGTGCATGGAGCAGGAAAAGCCGCTTGGAGAAGAGCCGACAGTGTAAGCAAAGCTGGAGCGGGGCAGGGCTGCCGAGGAGTGAGGCAGGCAGGGCTGAGGCCCTGGCTGCTCTGTGCTGCGGGCTCTCAACCAGGGTGAAATAAGGGCAGATTCCTTTACATATACAATCCCATTTCATGCTCACAGTCACTCTGAAGGAGGCTCGCGAGGCTCACCAGATCACAGAGCAGGAGCCAGTCCCTGATTCTGAACCCAAACCCTGTGATCTTTCTGACAGGTATTTGCACAGGGAGGACTCACCCACCTTAGTGCTCCCCCCCAGCCACTGAGGGTCTCCGTGCTGCTGAGAGCACGGACGTGGGTTTTCACGGCAAATATGCTAAAAAAAATTCCAAAGACTAGCCTCTGTAACGCACCCCAGTCCTGTCGCCCAGGCCTGTGACTTTTCCCCAGGAGGCCCAGGAAGAGGCAGGTCCCAGGGCAAGGCTCTCCACCTGCCGGTCAGCTGTCCCCTGGGGCTGCTCCAGGGGTGGCCTGGACGCACAAGAGGTCTACGCTGTCCACAGCAGACCTGAGGCCTTGGGCTGCAGGCTGTGCCAGGGCTGAGCAGAGTTGGGAATAGCTAAGTAACAAAGCCCTAGAATCCCTGGCAACAGCATGGCTGCTCCTCCCCTACAGGTGGGCAGCAACCAAAATGTAGTAGAAAAAAGCAACAACATGTGATTAATTCCAAAGGCTAGTAGGTGGTCACTTATTCCATCAGACACTCTTTCCAACTCCCTCGCCCCACCCCACTACCCGCATTTGCTCCAGGGCAGGTCATCCAAGGGTAGCTATAGACAAGGGGATGGGAGCCCTGTGTCATTTCCCTTGTTGCCCCAGGCTAAGGGGAAAGAGAAACCCCCTCCCTCCATATGCTAAGGGAGAAGCCCGAAGACCACCCACCTGCGATGGCCCACCAGAAAATGGGCAGCATGCAGAAGGCGTAGAAGACACAGCCTCTGGCCTCCAGGGACCTGCACCCACCTGAGGCGGGCAGCCAGGGGTGCCAGCGGAGGGGACACTTGGGAATGCACTTACCTTCACGCAGCTGCCTGCCTGGGCAGTGGGGGAGCAATGAAGAGGGGCCGTGAAGCCCCGCACACCGTTTCACCTGAATCGCCCGTGTGCTTGCCGGATGAACTCAGCTGTCATAACAATACCACCTGCATATAGCGAGCGAGACAGTTCAGTACATAACCTCCTCTGAACCACGTAACACTGGGATATAGTGTGGAACTGAGTGCTTGCTGCAAATCCCATTTTCTAGATGGGGAAATCGAGGATCAGAGAGTGATTTGGCTAAAGTCACGCTCCCTGAGAGCCTTGGATCTGAAGCTTCCTCTCCTAACCCGAGGCTCCTACTGAGCTCCGTGGAGCAGGGGACCCGAGCTCCCTGAGCAGTGCCCAGGAGGAGTCTGAGCAGGAATCAGACAAAAGCCAGGCTGTGGGTTTTAGATCCCCCAGGTCGTGTGCCCAGGGGTGGGGGGCAGAGAACCCGGAGCCTCATTAACATAGAGGTCAGGACCCCAGGACTCCTGGGCTGCTTCTCCCAGCTTCCTCCCTCCTTTGCCCACTGCCCTTCTCTCCCAGGTTACTGCCTAATTATAGAGCTGTTGATGCAAATTATTCTAATAACTGGTGCTAATTTATACACATTTACATATGATTTGCAATTCACTTGCTGCCCACATTTAGTCAAACTTCACTAATTCAGACCAAAGTGGGGAAGCCTACTCTGAAATGAAGACGGTAAATAATAAAACAATTCCATAGTGTATCGCAGGAGAGTCTTTTAAAAATCAAGCAGGCAAGGTAAAAATAGCGATTGTCAAAACTCCCCTGAAAATTCTTAAAATCTCCCAAATGTGGGCTCTCAGAAGTTCAAAAGCCAAAAATTAATTCCTTTGTATTTCTCTTTGAAGTGGAGCTATGAAAGAGAGGACGCTAGGTAACCCTCTCTCTCTCCCCGTCTCTCCCTCTCCCCCCTCCCCTCCCTCTCCCTCCCCCTCCCTCCCTTCTTCCCTCCCTCTCTGACTTTCTCTGATAGAATTCAGGAAGCTAAATTTCAATTATGTGATGTGTTTCACCTCCTAACTCAGCTTGATATAGTAACATTCTCCTAGTGCAAAATTCTCGATCCCTCGAAACATATAGGTTGGCCTTACCTAACTGAGACAGGAGAACTCATAAGGTAAATTGGACTTGGATATACATGCAGCCTGCAGTTAATGAACATGACTCAGGGGCCCAATGTGACAGCTGGGTTGTGAGGCACGCACTGGATGCCGACTTTGGAGAAAGAGGTATTGTGTTAAAAATAATACGTACACATGAGAAAAATATATATTGTCTTAGGTTGAGTGCCCTAGGAGCAGTTCCTGAGTCAGAAGTCTTGCTCCAGCGGTTTATTGGGTGAGGGCCACTCTCAAGAGTGAGACCAGTAGGAGAGGGCAGGAGGGGGAGGGAGCTAAGTGAAAGTCAGTCTCAGTTAGGAAATTGCTTCCTATGACCCCATGGCGAAGCTCTAATCTAGAGCACTATGCACCACAAAGTCAGTGCCACCCGAGGACCTCGGTTTCCCGGTGCCAGTCATTCACTGGCTGAGACCAGCTCCCAGGAAAAGGGGGTTGTCCTCACCAAGTCAGGCGGCCAGCACTCACGGTAGGTAAAGGGCATCTGGGTCGGGCTCCAACAGCGTCGAGTGCAGGCCACCTTTGCACAGCTCTGACCCCCTCCCCTTAGTTTACTCCGCCAGACACAGGGTCTCCAGGACGCTGATAGGTCACAGTCTCCCGGGGAACATACAAAAGGAGGGTTAGTGGAATGAAGCCGTGGCTGCTAGTGCCTTCACCGTCCCTCCTAGATCCTCACCTTTAGCTGGCACTTCTGTGGGCCTAAGTGACTGGCCTGGTGGGTGGACTTAGCTTGCCCCGTCCAACCCAGGGACTGTCCAATGTCACCTGTGGAAGAATTCACAGGTGTGGAATGTATTGCCTTTGCCACCCAAAGAAGCCTCCTGGGTGGAATGCCTCCTTCTCAGTGGTAGGAGGTACAGGGAGCAACAACTTGTCCCTCGGAGGGGCTCTCCCGAGGCCATTAGTCCTCCTAAAATGTCAGCGATGTGGCAGAATCCCGAGCCTCTGGGATTTATCACCAACCCTCCATAGAGCATGCCCCTTCCCACGGCACCGGAGTTTGCGCGTCTTCTCCTCCCCGGGCCCGGTTAACGTGGCGGCGGCAGCGCAGTGGCCAACCCGACGCTCTGTGAACGTCCGGATGGCGCCGGGTGCTCCGGACTGTGCTGTGGGAGGGAATTAAATCCTCCCTGAGAGGGGGGTGACTGTATGCTCTTGCCTGTTCCATGTGAATGCTGATGGTCCCCCCTGCTTATGGGTATGAAAAAGCACGTGTCTCAGATCAACAGCCGCGCCGCCTACCAGGCCACATTAGCCCGCCCTGGCAATACAGGATGGCCATACAGCGGCTGCAGCTGACCGCTGCTGGGTCAGGCTGCGGCCGTCCTCCGCTCTCTGCCCGGCCCACCTGGTTTTGCAGGAGCCAGAGTGTGAGCTAGATGGGACTGTGGAAAGCAACCACCGCCTCTGTCTTCTTTAATTCGGTTAGGGGACCCCGATCTTTGCCCATCTCCCTGGAATATGACATTGTTTTTTATTTACTATCCTCGTGGAGAGCGGGAACCTTCAGAGGGTTCTACTGGCCTTTCCTACTCAATAGTCCTTGCACTTCAGGTCAAAGAACCAAGTATAGGTTCCCCATTCTGCAAACTATGGCAATTCTAGGTACAGTGCAGCAACCAGGGAAGTTATCATCAGGTGGATATTTTGAGACACTCGTGGGCTAGAAGTCGTTATTACCTGGCCCCCTCTAACCTAATGGGGGTGTCATAATTGTGCTTTGTGTCCCCAGGCATCAGTGTCAACTCAGACTTTGTCTCCAGGAGGCCTCACCAGGCTCTGGGTTTTCCTTTTCCCCAGTGCCGGTTCTCTAAGTAAATAACTGTAGGGCCTTTGGGGAAGGACTAGGGGAGTCACTGCTGTACACACTATGCTACTGTGCACACTTATCACAGTGGCCCGGAGACTGTCTTCATGAGCTCACCTCTCCTTCGGTTAATGCATTCTGGATTTCAGAACTGGATGTTTCAGAAACTAAGTAAAGAATCGTGACTTTCTGTTGGAGAAGCTGAACTTGGCCTTATGTGAATCCTTTCTGTGTATGTATGGGGGTGGGGGGAGAGGGAGAGAGGGAGACAGAGGAGTGTACTTCTTTCTGGCTTCCCATCTCTCTTGCCTCTAGGAACACCATGATCTATGTAAAACTTCCAGAAATCCCTCCAGGCCGGGTTCTCCTGACTGCCTTTCCGACCTGCTGACTATTATGATCATTACACTCACCTTGCCTCTCTGATAATTAGGCGCTACCACATAGCCTCTGCTGCTCCGGGACATGCTCATTTTTAACAGAGAGCTCAGTCCTGAAATGGGATCTCCATCCTTCCTGCCACTGGACCCCTAGCGCAGTCCATGTCCCTTATCACCGCAGTAATCAGAGTGTCATCCAGGTCCCCCTGAGGAGCGAGGTTAGTTGGTGGATTTTCCAGATTGTATAACAGACCCACTCCAGCATATCCACTCCTCTAAGCCCATTCACCACACAGTTCAGGCAACTCTCCTCTTTCCTGTGGGCCGTTGCTTTGGCCACACGTCCGAGAGCCATCTCAGAAGTGTAGCAGAGCTGAGCCTCAGGACCCTTGTGGTGCACTGCACCCTGTGTCCCAGAGAGTGCCTTGTGTTGAAAAACTCCCCCAACCAGCTTTATACTCTGGCCCCTTCCCATCCAGCCCTTCTGGATCCACTCCTGGATCCCGATACTCTATTATAGCCAAGTCCTGGAACTCTAGGTAAAATCCTCTCATCCCTTAGCAGGCCCAGCAGGCCCCCAGCCTGGCTGTACTGAGGTTTCACCCTAGTCTGTGGTTCTGGTGGCCAGAAGGGGAGGTAGGAGCAGATCTGAGGGAGGCAGGCATCGTCTTTAGGGCTTCATTTGAGGTCTCTGCACCATCTCCAAGGAAGTACCGGCCTCTGCCTTTTAACAAGGCAGGTAGTCTATGTGTGCAGCCCAGTGGACCAGGGAATTCTGGGGAACCCATTGTCAAGTACACCTATCCTGATATTCCCATCCCAGGTATCAGGGCCCTGCTTTCAGCATAGGTGACCCACCTTGGTGAAAATTCCATCTTCTTTGAAGTTTTGTCACTCCTACAATTAAGCCCTGTGCCTGGTTTTTAGCTCTGCCTGCTGCTGGCTGTAGAAATGGAAGGTCTCTCTAAATGCTGTGATTTTGTTTTAAATTGTTAATTAATAAAATTGAGCTTGTCATTTTCTATTTTTAACAAATCAATGGTGCCTAGCAACCCAATTCTACAGCTTTTACAGTTGTGATTTACCCATACCTTGTATTGTTGACGGATTCGTGCCTCTCCAAAATTCATATGTGGAAGCCCTAACCCCCAATGTGACTGTGTTTGGAGATAGGGCCTCGAAATGAGTAATTAAGATTAAATGAAAAATTAGGGTGGCACCCTAACCCAATATGACTTACATCTTTACAGGAAGAGAGAGAGACCAGGAATGCACAGAGAAAACATCATGTGAAGACACAGCACAAAGGTGGCCACCTGCCAGCCAGAAAGAATGGTCCAGGAGAAACCAAATCTGTGGTCACTGTGATCTTGGACTCTCAGCCTATAGTGCTGTGAGAAAATAAATTTCTGACTTTTAAGCCACCTGGTCTATAATATTTTCTATGCCTGCCTGAGCAGACCAATACACCTCCCAAATTCACAAGCCATTGAACCAGCTGGTGCATCCCCTTTCCAGTTCACCTAGGTGAGGATCTTCACGATCGCATGGCTATGGCTCACAAGAGACCATCAATACTCCACCTACCACCAGCAATGAGGCCTTTACTGCAGTCCAGTTCTAGAATTCCTACTTATTGCATGCCTCTGCTTTGTTTATTTGATTTTCTTTAGGACCACTCTTGATATCAAATGTCTTAGGTCAGGCTCTCCAAAAAACAGAGCCTAAGAGGAAGACTTTCATT